>NC_064836.1:39244832-41744832 GCF_024166365.1 Elephas maximus indicus | reverse complement strand
CAGCACAGGACAAAAATACAGCTAGTTCAGGCATGAATCTTCTAAGTAATGTTGTTACAATGTTCTAATCTGATGTCCTCTGATTACTTGCTCATCATTTAGACTGAATAAATATGGTGAAAGGATACAACCCTGACACACACCTTTCCTGATTTTAAACCACAGAGTATCCTCTTGTTCTGTGTGAACAATTGCCTCTGGGTCTATGTACAGGCTCTGGATGAGCACAATTAAGTGTTCCGGAATTCCCATTTTCCCAATGTTATCCGTAACTTGTTATGATCCACACAATCAAATGCTTTTGCATAGTCAATAAAACACAGGTTAGCATCTTTCCAGTATTCTCTGCTTTCCGCCAAGATCCATGTGACATCAGCAATGATATCTCTCGCTCCATGTCCTTTTTCGAATCCGTCTAGAATTTCTGGCAGTTCCCTGTCTATGTACGGCTGCAGCCGCTTCTGTATGATCTTCAGCATAATTTTACTTGCATGTGATATTAGTCTCCTTAATGGCAGCCTTGTCAAGATGCTTAGATGTCATTCTTGAGAAATATTCATTAAACGGTATTTGAAATAGCTTTGGAGAAGTCATTGCCTTGAAGATTCTTAAAGCCTTAATAGACACTTTGTAAGCAGAGCCTAATTAGAATTCTCACTACATACAGATACATTATTCTTGCCTTTCAAGAATTTACTTTAATGAGAAAAATAAACCAGAAAAAGAAGAAAACATTTAACAGCGTGGATTTTTATTGGGAAAAAATAAAATAAATATTACCACCAGAGAATGTCTGAAACAAGCAATAATTTAGCCCAAATACTATCATTTCATCTAACAGAAATCTACAGTAATGCACAGTGTTCAAAATTATTATCTTAAAAAAAAAAAAGAGTAAGCACAGGTCTCATGGAAACTATAAAATCTTATATTTGTGTACCAAAATATTTATTTTTATTTGATATTTAAGTTTACTACACATATTTAAAATGCCGTATTTTCAAGATATTATGATCTTTTCATGTGATTGTCTTTATTCATACCATCTGAACTAATCACTAATGATGTTCCAGATTAATATCCTTTTATTTAGTAAATCACAGAAAGTCTAAGGCTGGATGATTTGAGATTAGATGATCTAAAGTAACAAGCAGAAATAATAAAATAAAACAGCTTGGTTTCTGTTGCAATAATCTGTGAATTGCCAGTTCCTTTTCACGTTCCTCATTTACACAATAGTGGGAATACCATATTTCATCTATTCTAAGCACATTTGAAATTAGAATGAATCTTACAACCGATGCAGTATCACAGTTTTATTGGCAGATATTCTTCTTACTAGCTGTCCATAAAAAAGGTGTATCTTACCGTGTATGACCTTTTATATGCCTTAAACAATAATAGCTACTTCAATGGAAGTGGTGAGGAGCAAATGGCTAATTCGTATAACGTGGTAATATGGTGAATGCGGATTGGATACTCAGGAGATCAAGCCCCATTTCCTCCAGAAGCCATCTCTAGTTAGGCCAATCTCTTCTATTTTCCACTTCCCTTAATTATTATAATGGTGTTTATTTTTCTTTGTAATTCAGTTATATAATCATATAAAATCTTCTATTACTACTGAATATGTTCATTTAAAAAATATTCCTGAAGGACAGATATGTCATTTTGTAATTATGTAGTTGGTTTATTGTTGTAATACCAAATATTTATTAAAAACTATGTAATTCAACAGTGGGTTAATTCAATGATGTATTTTCTCCTGTATGGGATATGGTTGGAGAAACAATGCCCAAGAAGTTTAGGTTTCAATATATGATCATCTCTATACAAAACCTTAATTTTAAATACTTAAATTTTAGTAGTTCTAGCTGTGAAAGAAAGGAAGTAAAAGAGGGAGGGAGAGAGGGAGGAAGGCAAGAAGGCAGGCAGGCAGGTAGGCAGGACAGAAGGATGGAAGGAAAGGAGGAAGGAAGGAAGGAAGGAAGGAAGGAAGGAAGGAAGGAAGGAAGGAAGGAAGGAAGGAAGGAAGGAAGGAAGGAAGGAAGGAAGGAAGGAAGGAAGGAAGGAAGGAAGGAAGGAAGGAAGGAAGGAAGGAAGGAAGGAAGGAAGGAAGGAAGGAAGGAAGGAAGGAAGGAAGGAAGGAAGGAAGGAAGGAAGGAAGGAAGGAAGGAAGGAAGAAAAAACAAGTTATCAGATTTGTCCTGCCTTTGAACATACATCTTGGTTGCAAAAATACTGATGTACAGCAGAAAGATGAGCCTATGACTAATGAGGAAAATAGTCTCATTTTTAAATACGGCTAAGGCTGGTGAATCTGTTTCAGGCTACTTATCTTTGAAAACAAACTGAAGGGTCTAGGAAGATTAAAATTTGCAGTAATTTAATTACTAAATATCCACAAATACTTTTTTTTTGGTAATGCTGAGATCTACTGGATACAACAGGACATTGCATACCTCTTAAAAAAAAAAATTTTTTTTTTCTTACCTCTTACTACCTAGCAAATTAAATGATGCAGAATACCTTTAGTGAAAGTCTTTGCAGAGAAAATGTGGGGTAGAGAAAGAAGTACCTGCATCTTCTGAAAGTAGAAATTGCTGAATAACATGAAAGTCAAGAGTAAAAAGGGATCAGTAATAATCTGCACATGTCTTTTCAAAGAGTTCCACTTTTATTTTCCTAACAATGAATTCTCAGCAAGTGCTAAATGGTTTCCCAATCAACCAAAGACTGTTTTGCAAATTATAGAACAGATTAGCTATTCTAAAAGATGGAGCAAATTTACTGTTTATCAGTGTTTTAGTTACCTAGTGCTGCCTTAACAGAAATACCACAAGTGGGTGACTTTAAAAAATAAGAATTTATTTTCTTAAATTTCTGATGACTAAATGTCCAAACCATTTTCTTGACCACGTGGATGCCTTCTGTGAGCCTCATTCTTAGTTTCTGGTGTCTGCTGACAATCCTTGGCCTTCCTTAGTGTTCCTTGGAATCTGTCTTCCCCCTGAGTATATCTTTGTGTCTAGTCTCCTCTTTTTTATAACTTGGAAATAATTAGTCTTAAGCCCTGGTGGCGCAGTGGTTAAGAGTTCAGGCTGCTAACCAAGAGGTCGGCAGTTCAAATCCACCAACTGTTCCATGGAAACCCTGTGGGGCTGTTCTACTCTGTCCTATAGGGTCACTAGGAGTCAGAATCAACTCAATGGCAAAGGGTTTGGTTTTTGGTTTTTAGGATCCATCCTACACTGATATAACTCATTAACATAACAAAAGAAAGCATTATTTCCAAACAAAGTCACATCCACACATACAAGGACTAGGAATTCAGCACGTCTTCTTTTCTTTCCTTTTTTTTTTTTTGGCTGGGGGGAGTCCAATCCATTACAAACATATGTACAGAGCACATCGTGATTTTAGGCATATATTTAATTTATAATACATTAAAAATTTCAGTGTTCCGGCACATAAACTCTTAAAAGATGAAGTAATTACTTAGTTTCTGCATCTATCTGAGCACCTCTGAAGGCTATGAATGGGAGTTGTTGAAGAGAATTTTATAAATGTATTATTATATTGTTAATCCAAATGTGGGTTATATATAACATCAAGATAAACATTTAAGCTATTTAATATGTAAAGGGAAATCTATAAATGTGGAATAACCCAATCAGAAGTAAAAATAACTTAATTCAATTCCATAACATTGTGAAATGAAATGATGAATGTGACGTAAGACCTGCTCTCATGAAGCTAATAGAAAATTGGAGGAGCTCTGAATAGAAGTAAATAGTTAAAATTCAATGTGACAACAGTAATGAGTTTGTTTGTGTATGCTATTTGAGGTACAAAGAGTTAGAAATCATCTCTGTCCTTAGGTAATCGGAGAAAGCATTTGTGACATGATTTTTCTCTACCTCGATCATCAAGGATTAATTGGGAATTTCAAATCCTATCTATCCTTCAAATTCAGGCTCAAATTTCTTCATCACAGCATTATCAGACCCATGAAAGCATAAGTAAGCTCTCTCTCTCTAGAAACTCAGCTGTTAACCAGAAGGTGGTCAGTTGGAATCTACCAACCACTCCTTGGAAATCCTATGGGGCAGTTTTATGCTGTCCCTTAGGGTTGCTATGAGTCAGAATCGACTCGACAGCAATGGGTTCATATCATGCTATTTATTTTTTGAAGCTAAATCACTAGTCCTAGTTTACTCTCGGTGTGTATGCACATAAGTTAAATATATCACTAAATCAACTGTGAGTATTTGATTGCAGTGTGATTATTTTTTATATCCTCCAAAGTGCCTGCCTAGTGCACTAAATGACTGTAGAGTCTGTTTAGGAGAGGAAGTACCAAAAGTTACTTTGATTATATAATGCTTGGAGAATATAGCCGAAATATTTAAAGGCTCTCTTAAGTATTGCTAATCTTAGTAAGGGCTGATAGTCATCAGCAAATGACTGGAAATCAAAGTTTTGAGTGTTGCTTAGAATAGCCTACGTGGGTGGGGGTAGGAGGGGGTGGGGATAAATGTGATTATCAACTGATTGAAAAGAGTTCTAACTACTTTATCAATGACAAGGTTAGCACTGATACTTAGAAGGCTCTTCTTAAAAATGTGTTTGGTGGTTTGTTTTAAGCTCAAGTTCTGACAGACATTGCATGATCCTGGAGTACAAAGAGTGTCTTAAATAATTCATTTGCTTTGGTCTGAATATAAATTTTATATTAATAGATATTTAAATACATTAAGAGGCAAAATTGAAACAGCTTTTTGTATAATTGTTAGCATTGATATTTTTGTTCATAATACTCTGATCACAATTATTTTATTCTGTGCCTTACCACTTGGTTTTGCAATTTGTCTTAGATACAAATGATTGCTCATTATGTAATTGGTCTTTGGCAAGCAGAGAGTTAGTCCATATGATATTAGAATATAATGATGTTCAGGACGTAAGCTAGACAAGGGAGAACGCAGTCAGAATGTGCCTTTCCTCCCTAGGATGAATTTGTTAACTCTCTCATAATGAGACTCAGCTCTAATTACAAAATCATTAGTCTTGAGTACGCCTGAAGAGCAGGAGAGAAAAAAGGGATGCAAGTTCTCTGAAATCGCTGCTAAGTAAATGACACATTTTTTTCTTTTTAAATTACATCCACCAATCAGAAGATCTTGAATATAAAACTAAAAAAATACTTGTCAACAACTTTGATTTATGATATATACGTAAAGCAAACAATAAATGGCTGTTGCCAAAAATCTTCAGAGATGGGGTGAAAATTCATTTGACCCGGTCTAATAGGTAGCTTAATACAGAGCGACATCTTTGCATTTTTTGAGTGCTGCTTTTTGTTGCATCGTGTAAACTTGGCTTTGTAAAATAGAACACATCTCAGTAATTAGTATGTGCACTGTACCTTAGAACCTAACAAAGTCTGCTTATTCTCCGTACCTTGTCAAGGCAGGTGTAATTTTTGATAAACACGGTGTACTTTTGGGAGTTTACAAGAACTGTCTTGAACAATGCTGTGGCTTTCCTCTGTATTTTCTACTTATCACCTCTGTCAGAGTTTTGAATCCCGAAGAAGGGCAATTATTTCTCCTGGGACTACAATGAGATGAAAATGCTGTGTCGTTCTGAGTACTGAAATAAAGTGACATTCCCTCTCCTCTTCATTTTTCTTTCCACTCTGCTTGTTTTCTTTTCTTAATTTCCCATTTTCATTTCCTGCATGGGGTCTACGCGCTGCCGTTCCTACCATCTGTTACCCATCTTCTTTCCACTAGAGAAAATTTAATAGAGTTTAGGGCCAATAACTTCATACTTATTTTCCCTTCCATTTATTTATTTTTTTCCCCTTTTCACGTCCACATTGGTCTAAAAATCACTATCAAGAATTGAGCTGTCTCACATGAAACATTTTTTATTTTAGAGAAAGGGAAAACATTTCAGTAGCTTCTGTTCATAAACTCTGAATTCAATTTTAATTCAGTCATTACAATCTCACTGGGGCATACGTTACGTTAAATTCTTTGTTACTTTCTAGTACAGACTCCTGAGATAATCATTTAACTGCTCAGGATTTAAAAAAAAAAAAAGTGTACATGTTAATTTGTTAAAACATTCCCACATCTTTCATCTGTACACAATCTTAGTACTAATTGCTGGCCTGGGATGATGGCACTCAAATTCCCGTTTAAAAAGAGCAATGTGCTAGCATCTGGTCTACTGTCTGTCCATGCCCAAGAAGCTGTGAACATATGTATTGAGAGGATACTTAGGGGGCTAAATTTTTCTAATCTTAATGAGTCAATTCCAACAATTGGAATGTTGTGTGCCTTTTCCCTTTCTCATGTATTCTCTCCCTTCCCCCTTTCTCTCTCTCTCTCTCTAAAACCAGTTGCCAGCAGGTAGGTTCTGACTCAAGACAATCCCACGTGTGCAAGGTAGGTCTGTACTACGTAAAGTTTTCAATGGGTGATTTTTCAGAAGTAGATTGTCAGACCTTTCTTCCCAGGAGCCTCTGGGACACCTCGAACCTCCAACCTTTTCATGAGCAGCCTAGAGTTAACCCATTCTGCCACCGAGGGACTCCATCTATCCACTTACTTTTTATTTGCATTTTATAAATGGGAAAAGTAAGGATTTTGAAACACTTTTATTAGCAAGAAGAGCAAATATTGACAGAAGGGGGTTAGAATTCATTGAATTTATTCTGTCAGGGCATAATTCAAACATGTTTCAATTTCTAATTTCTGCAGATATATACTGTGGAGTCTCTTGAGGAAATAAAGATGCATTATAAGTATAGATTAGGCACAAATAACATTTTATTTATATATCTATAAAATTATGTGTAAAGTTTGAAAATACATGTGTGTTAACTAATACCCTGGGATCAAGATAGTCAATACTAAAGTTTTAAGTAAATTGTATATTAAAAATTATTATAGGTATTTCTCTGTAGTTTTCCTTTTCTACTTTTGAATATATTCTGAAATAAATTTCTATGCCTTTGAAAACCCAGCCACTTCTCATTACCTTCATAGCCACAACCTTGCACTGAGTCACCACCAACTTGCAGTAGCTTAAAGATAGTCATATAAATGCTCTCCCTAATTCTGCCCTTGTCACTGTACATTCTCAAAGCAGTGATACTTTAAAACACTCCTTTGCTCTAAGCCCACCAATGGCTTTCATTTTCACTCAGAAAGCGATCCATATTGAAGTTTGCTAAAACCAAAACTCATTACCGTCAAATCGATTCCAGCTCACAGTGACCCTATAGGAAAGAACAGAACTGCCTCATAGGTTTCCAAGGAGTAAGTGGTGGATTCAAACTGCTGACCTTTTGATTAGCAGCCGAGCTCTTAACCACTGGACTGCCAAGGCCTCTAAGTTTGCTACAAGGCCCTAAGTAATCAGGTTCCCAATTAGCTCTCTAATCACCTCTAATTTCCCCCTCCCTACTGTGCTATAAAGAAGGATACCGAAAATAGCATGGGCTACCAAAACAATGAACAAATCTCTCTTGGAATAAGTATAACCAGAAGGCTTCTTAGAAGCAAGGATGGCAAGACTACGTCTCACATACTTGGACATGTTATCAGGAGGGATCAGTCCCTGGAGAAGGACACCATGCTTGGTAAAGTAGAGGGCCAGGAAAAAAGAGGAAGATCCTCAGTGAGATGGATTGACACAGTGGCTGCATAACAAAGATTGCGAGGATGGTGCAGGACTGGGCAGTGTTTTGTTCTGTTGTACATAGGGTCACTATGAGCTGGAACTGACTCGATGGCACCTAACAACAACAACACTGTGCTCCAGACACACTAGCCTCCTTGTTGCTTCTTCAGAATTCCAGCATGATCCATTCTTAGAAAGGAATGCTTTCTCCCTTTTTAAGCAGTTGATTGGCTTTTCCAATTTTTGCTTTCTCTTTGACCACTCTGTTTAATGATAAAGGGCCCCAGAACATAGTCTTAACACCCTCTTCTTTTCCACTTTTCTTCCATAAAAATGCATCACGATCGACTTTCTTTTTTGATTATTTTTAATTGTCTGTCTACCCAACATATAATAAACACTCCAAGAGAGATGGCACCTTCACTAATGTATCCCAAACACCGAGAGCACAGCCTAGCATGCGGTAGAATTTCAATAAATATTTGTGTATTCAGGATATCACTGTGCCTCAAAATATTAAACTAGTTGTTCTCTGTGTATTTCCTCCATGATTTGCTTTATCTGAACACTATGTGATTTTTTTTTTTTTCTTTATCATAATCCACTCTGAAGCAAAATCCAAGATTCAAAATGATACGTAGGAACTGATTTTCACTTCTGGAAAATTAGCTGACATTAGTCTGCAATAATGGGCTCACACGTAATAAAGATTGTGAGGATGGCACAGGACCGGGCAGTGCCATTCTGTTGTCCTTGGGGTCGCTATGGGTAGGAGCATACTCAATGGCACCTAACGAGAATGACATCAGTCTGGGATAAGACTATAGTGAAATAGGAAGTTAAATTTAGAATGCATGGGAGAAGCAGGATGAGTTGGAGGGTCAAAGATAAACCACCAACACAGAAGGCCAGGGAGCGCCACGAAGGTAGCTCGTAGGACAAGTTGCTGCTTTCAGGAGTGGACTGAGCACCACCAAATCAGTACTTGTGACTAACTGCTCTTCAGCCCCTGCAACCCTGAAAAGGAATCAGGACTTGAATATTCAGGGTTAAGTTGAGAATTTGAAGGGAGAAATTTGGATTCCCCACTTTTGGAAAAGAATCCAGCAATGTCTACACATATGTATACACATATATGTGTGTAAATATATAAGCCTGGAGAAAAATATGAAAAAAGTGACCATTTTCTTCATGATATTTTGGATAATTTTATCCAATTAATAGCATATACTATTTGTATACTTTTCAAGTCTGTTAGAAAAAAAACGAAAAAGCTTGCCTCCATAATTTTAGAATTTTTTATCTCATGGATCAAGCTCTGTAAAAGTAGCCTTTCCAAAAGAAATGATTGCAAGCGAGTGTTGATATAGAAAAACAGAACTCATCTAATAAGCTCTAGAAATTCTTTTCACTTTATGGACTCTTTACAACTTCCCTACTTATTTTTGTTTCACATTTCATTGTCCATGAATCTGACCTGCTAATGTCTTTATACTCTAAACCAGGTAGTCTTAATAATGGAGTTTATATATACACTCTTATATTCCATCACAGGTGTTAAATTTGTTAAGATTTTTAAAAATATTTTTCTATACCTTTACAAAACAGAAGCAGCTCTGGTGGTGCAGCAGTTAAGTGCTCGGCGGCTAAAGGAAAGGTTGGTGTTTTGAATCCACCAGCAGCCCTGTGAGAGAAAGATGTGACAGTCTGCTGCCATAAAGATTAACAGCCTTGGAAACCTTATGGGACAGTTCCAATCTGTCCTATACAGTCTCAATGAGTTGGAATAGGCTTGACGGTAATGGATTAGCGGGTTTTGCAAAACAAGTCTTTTTTCGTTTCTTTGATAGCAGTTGATACCTATTGTTAGTGCTGATATTAAGTGCCACAGAATTACTCCAGAATTTGTTTATTAAATATGCAAGTGTATATCCAAGTTCCAATAAGGCCTCCATTAGAATTAAGTGAAATTATTTACTTAAAACCATATTATGACTGCATGTCATGAAAAAAAAAAAATCCCCCCCCCCTTTAGGAGAATAATCATGAAAATGTAAGTGGAAAACCAATATCTGAATTGGAAAATTAATTGCATGTTAAACAAATCACATACTTACGAAATCTATTTTATGTAGAAGTCTTAACAGCATTTTGAATGTGCTGTTTTGCTTATGGCCATATATTAACTAACCATAAAAGAATGTTTCAAAATATTTTGTGTATAAATCAAATTTAATAAATTGACTATAAAGTTATTCTGATTAATATTATTAAATTGTGCATGTGTGAGTGCATGTGTGTATTAATTAAAATAAGCTATCGTTTTAACCTTAAACAGAGGGTCGGCAGTTCAAAATCTACCAGGCTTTCCTTGGAAACTCATGGGGCAGTTCTAATCTATCCTATAGGGTCGCTATGAGTCGGAATCGACTCAACGGCACTGGGCACTGGCTATCATTTTAAATGTTTTTATATGGATTGGAGAAATGTTTTCTTCAAGAATTGTTTTTTAGTGTGAGCATAAATATTTAACAAACAGAAAACAGCACCTGGAACATAGTAAATATTACTGAGAAAAACTAACTCAGTGCCATCGAGTTCAATATTATATATCATTAATTTATTAACTCATTTTACCATACCTCTTAACCTTTATATTACACAGCACTCTGAGTAGATTTAAATGCAGAACAAATTTGCATTGGCCTTTCAATTAGAGATGACTTAATCTTTCTCAATAACAGTCATTTTCATTCAGTTTTAATAGCACGTCAGTTGGGTCATCTACTCCCTTTTCATTGAAAACAATATATCTTTCTCTAGCCATGAAGAAATATTCAGGGAAGTTTATATAAATCCTAGTGTCTTTTCCGAGAGAAATCTGACCCCTAAAGAAAAATTGCCCATATGACAACATACTCTTAAATTAGGTCCTTAACACTCCATAATCCCTCAGGTATCGTCTGTAGTCTATTGTTTACTGTGAATCCACAAGTGGTGGATTCGAACTGCTGGTCTTCTGGTTAACAGCCAAACTCTTAGCCACTACATTACCAGGGCTCTGAGTGGTGATCAGCCCCTATTGATGCTGGTGAAGATACAACAGCCCCTTAGCTACCAGTTCTGCAACAACAGCAGCAGTGTCTAGTTGCACATTGTCTGTTTGTTGTTCCTCCCAGTACTGCCACTGGCCTTCAAGTGTGTAGATTTGTAATAAAGATGAAGGATGGTCTGGTAGTCATACAGCAGGTATGACCACACCTTTCCAACTTAAGCTAAAAAGAGCATGCAGATTTGAACTCAGTAAGTTCCAGTATTTGGAAGAAATTGTGCCTATATCACAACAGAATTTTTGAATCATAATTTGGGACTTACATGAAAAGTCAATGAGGCACATAGTGAAGAATAGACTTTAATTATAAAACTGGTCATATAGAACTCAGCCCAAAAGCTGAAGTAATTTATAATAAGGCACAAAAATAAAATTGTATGTTTTGAATTTTTTCTTTATTTTGTTCATGTACACACCTATGCCACCATAGAGAATGTTCCCTTGGCGGGTAGCTATGACCAGGTATATATTTTCTCTCATGTTATTACATGTGGTACCTATTTGACATTTTTTTGCAGTAGTTCTCAATAAAGATGAGTAGCACAGATGTAACAATAATGAAAATGCAGAAAGTAACCAATTTAAATTTCATTAATTTTATCAATCTTTAAAATAGTCTAAACTTTATCTTCACATGAAAGTCCTTTATGTCCAGAATTCTTTGAGTTCATCATATATATCTTTTTTGACCATATGATAATGAATCTTACAAAATGTGAATATTTGGGTATATTCTTTATCTAATATTAAATTATAAAAACTAATGCTTAAAGCACATCTTAGCTTGCCGACTTTTTTAAAAAAAGTTTTGCATTTCAAATAAGAGAGAAAAATGAATAGAATTATTTACCCCAATACTCCTATTTAACCAAACATTCATTCAGAAAGTTTGGAGGAAAGACTGACAAATAGCAGGCTGAAGATTAAAAATTTATTTTCACTTAATTGACTGTATAAAAAGAGACCAGAACATATTGCATCATCAAAATGGTTTCATTTTTAGTTAATCTTAGTCGAAAGAGCTCCTCTGGAGACTGGACCCTGAAAATAGTAAAGTGAGAAGTCCATGCATGCCATAGTAAAATCTAGACTCTGTTCTAGAATAATATGGATTCTCTCTGTTCTGGGAGGAGATACTGTGGTGAACCATATAATCATGAAAATATAATCAATACTTACCCATTGGTTTGGGACCATTTGTTTCACATTGAAATCTGAGTATTAAAAATGACATTTCAGTTTACCAGTACCATTATAGTTAGAGGAATATGCTATATCAAAGATCTGAACTCCTTGGTAGAAATATATAAAAAAAAACCGCACATGTTATTTTCAAGAGATAACATCCTGGCATAATGAAGATAGAGCAAGCATATCATCAGTTCCTACTGTCAGTGGCTCCAACAGAAAGCACACACTGTGCCAAAGCTCACGTGTGGTACTCTTACAGATAGAATCGCTTGGATTTGGAAATTGTATTCTAAAATATTGTGATCGCTTTGCTTTCTCCTAGGGACTGCTGGTTGTCACCCCACTCTCCCACTTCTGCACTTCTTCCTTTTCCGGAACTGTTCCTTCTATCTTCTGTAGTATTGGAAGTTTATCTATGCACATGGCTTTATAAACATTGCATTTCACAGCTTGTGCTTGCATGTATTGTAAACCATTTGACAAATATCCTACCAGTAAGGTGAGGGTAAAAGATGTGTAAAAATTCAGTACCACTTGTTAGCTCTTTATTTCATCTTTTTCCTGCTTTCTGCCAGCTGAAATGTTGGCATGGAGATTAACCCTCTTTGGCTATGCAAAAGGCAACAACATTCTAGGATGGTGGGGCAAAAAGATGGAACAATCAGGAAATGAAATTGTCCACCTATGCCAACACACTCATTTTTTTCCCGAGACTGCTGCATGAGAGATTAAAAAAAAAAAAGTACTTATTCTATTTTAGTTAACATATATTTGAGATACAGTTCCCTACCAAAACCAAACCCACTGCCGTTGAGCAGATTCTAGCTCCTAGTGACCCTATAGGACAGAGTAGAACTGTCCCCATAGGGTTTCCAAGGAGTGGCTGTTAGACTCGAACTGCCATCTTTTTGGTTAGCAGCCCAGCTCTAAACCACCGCACCACTACATGGCTATTTTCAGTCTCGTTTATTTGGGGTTCAAAAAAGGAGTTTGGCATGGATTTGGACAGAGAAGGTCTCTGTCTTTCTTCCTTATATTAGAGTGAAATATCAGGGAATTCAAGTTGTGGAGAAGACTGGAGTTTCTTACAGATGACTGTTGAAGAACTTTTTAAAACATCTATTATTGTTGCTGTGTGCCCTTGAGTCAATTCTGATTCAAAGTGACCCTGTATAACAGAGTACAACTTCCCCAGAGGGTTTCCTAATCTTTAAGGGAGCAAATAAATCTTCAGGCCTTTTCGCCCAAAGCTGCTAGTGAGTTTGCGCTTTTGGTTAGCAGCTGATCTCTTAACCATTACTCCACTAGGGCTCCTTTAAAAGAAGTAACCCAAACCAGTGCCATTGAGTTGATTCCGAATCATAGTAACCCTATATGACAGAGTAAAACTGCCCCATAGAGTTTCCAAGGAGCTAAAAAGCTGGGTGACCACTAACAATTTGAGAAAAAAAAAAAAAAAAAAAAAATCCAATAATTAATAACAGCTAATTTTAAGAAAATACTCAGGAAAATGATTAAATTATGACAATTTGATTTTTCATAACAATTTCAGTTTGCAGACTTAATTCAAAGTGGATTAAAAATCAAAGCTGATTTTAAAGTCTAATTATGAGAATTTAGATGTAAAAAAAACTTCTGAACACGATTAGATCTAAGAATTATAATTTTGGATATTAGCAAAAGGTAAAATTAAACAACTAGTATTTATAATGTATATTTTTATATACCTGAGTAGTGTAGAGAATTAAATAGCCCAGGTGAAGTAGCCAAAAACAAAGACAATTAAGATAGTTAGTGGTAACCTGCGTTGGTATGCTAATTTCTCATTCCTGTACAGACAGAGCTCTAATTAAAACAGACAGCCATTCCCCATATTTATTTTGCAGATATTATAAAAATAAGATGATAGAACTATAATGGTCTGTAATGGGAGAAAGCCCCCTAAAAGAGATTGGTTATGACCATCAATACAGAAGACCTAGTTTATGTTAAATGCAACATGATGCATTATTGAGAAGAAATAGGAACTAAAATCTCCTTTTTGAATGTGAAATTTGAACCGACTTTGCTTCGTGTTGAAAAGAAGTTAGTCGTTCATAATTTGGACAATTCGATAAAAATATTGATAATGAATGTCTGCTTAAGCATTTTTGTGCTTGAATCAAAAGTTTGAAAAAATGTGAACAAACTTGTGCCTGGTTTCTGTGGGGGCAGTTCGTGTTTAAATTCTCTTTGTGTTTATGTCTTTGTACATTTGTTTGTGTCATAGTATTTCTGTGGGTATGCCTGTGTGTGTGCGTGCATGAATGAATGATTAAAACATTTGGTACTTGTAAGTGACAAGAACAAAATTATAAAAATGATTTAATTTTTAGAACATCTGATAATTTTGAGAATGTGATATTCAGTAACATTTTGCCAGACGCATAGATTATAATGAAAGCAATTTCCAATATTTGTGCATTTGTTGAACAGAATTTTTTAAAAATGTGTCCCATAGTCTATACACAAAAAACACATACACTGGCTACTTTAGAGGGCTCTATGGTACCATGAAAAAGGCTTATTGCTACTAACTGTTTATTCTCCTTGACAGATTTTATTTAGTTTGATTTGTATGCATCTTTATAAAGCTATTAAATTCTTACTATCCTATTAACAGGGAGGTTATGCAATTTCCTTTTTTTTAAGTATATTTTTAAGTATAATAGGGAATGTCCTGAATGACAAATATGTAATTCTCTTTGGAATAAAAAAATATAAATCTAAAATCAGGCAAAAAAAAAAAAGACATTCAATATAGAAAGTTAGAGAACTTTTTTACTTTTTATGGATATGTAACTCACAACATAAGTTATAAATATGAAACAAACAAACAGACAAAAAACTAGTTGCCTTCTGGTCAATTTTGACTCACAGCAATTCCATAGGACAGAATAGAACTGCCCCATAGAGTTTCCAAGGCTGCAATCTTTATGGAAGCAGACTGTCACATCGTTTTTCCACAAAGTGGCTGGTGGGTTCAAATAGCTGACCTTTTGGTTAGCAGCCGAGCTCTTTAATAACTGTGCCACCTGGGCTCCTTATAAATAAAACACATGTTCTTAAAATTTCCCATGCCTATATCTGCTATAAAATTGTAGTTTGGTTGTTATTTAATTAACATTGAAATGTAGAAATAATTGTATTTAAATACTCTTGTAATTTGGCTAGCATTTTAAAAGAAGGAGGGGAACAAAGGCAACATGGCAGTGGTAGTGGCATAATTTTTGAAGCTCACATGAATTCTCTGTGTCTCCCATGTCCCACAGCCCCGCCAAAAAAAAAAAAAAAAAAAGTGAAATTCTGGCAGTATAACTGAAAAGACATAGACAACATCTAAAACACAATTAGATGTCAAGATGTTTCCATGAGTCCCAGTACATAAGTGGTGGGAAGCAATAAAGTGCTGCGGCCTGTTTCTACTGGCTCTCAAGGGCTCACAAGAGCCAAATATGTTTCTCCTCCATCTGCAAGTTAAGTGAAATTATGTTGGTAGAGTGAAATCAGCCTTGGTAGCAGTTTTAATACCATTGAAATTAGTAAATGCCCTAAATCAGGCCTTTCTTTATGAAGAGCCACTGATGGGAAGATATTTATTCCAGTTTTCTATTGCTGCATAACAACTTACCAAAAATTTAGCAGCTTAAAACAACATCTATTTTCTTTATATTTCAGTTCTGTAGGTCAGAAGTGCAAGCAGGCTCAACTGTATACTCTGCTTTGCATCTTACATAGCTGAAATCAATGTGTCAGCCACCCTGGGTTCTTATCAGGAAGCTCTTGGGAAGAATTTGCTTCCAAGCTCATTCTGGTTCTGGTCAGAGCTTGTCTCCTTGTAATTTTAGAACTGTGGTCTCTGCTTCTATGCTATGACAGTAAGCCAGGGACTAAAAATCACTTTCAAGTCAGCAAAGGCATGTAAAATCCCTTTCATACTTTAAATATCTTTGCCTTATTCTTCTGATACCAGTCAAAGAAAACTCTGCTTTTAAAAAAACGTAAGTGATTATTTTAGGCCTTTTGTCCTGTAATGTATCATAAACATGGGAGTAACCAGGAGGCAGAAATCATGAGGCCATCTTAGAATTCTGCCTAACAATATACACCCTAGCACCCATGATTCATATCACTTCCATATGCAAAATACAGTCAGGCCATCTCAATGTTTCCAAGTTTCTCAGGCCATCAAAATAACAGTTTAAAGTCTGAAACAATCTTACCTAAATTTAATCAGTGCAAACCATTCAAAATCTTTCTTTCTAAATCTTATAAGTCAGGTGCAGATCAAGGTCCTGTACCCAAGCCATTAAGTAAAACTCTTGGGGCACAATTTCTACACATCAGAACAGTTTACCTTAACCCAACATTCCCAACATACAATGGTGGATACATGCAGTTAAGAACATTCCATTACGGGAAGGTCAAAAGAAGTAATTGACCCAAAGCAGTTTTGAAATCCAATGGGGAAAACTCAAACCAGAGCTCTTTGATGAGATTTCACGGCTTAGAATTATTCCTGTGTAGTTCTCAATTTCTCCCTCAGGACTCCTCATTCTACCCTCTGGCTTTTAGTTCTGCCCTCTGTACTCTGATTCTGCCCACTTCGTCTCCCTTCATTTCTCAGGCAATGTAGTTTGTGTCTCCAACTGAACAGTTTATCATTACATATATGACAGTAAAATTTTGAGGGACCAAAAGTCTTTATTTGGTACTCTCTGTCGGTTGTAGTCCAAGACGACAGTATTTCTGATAATATAAATTTTTCAAGAAATGTGTGGGCCATTTTTCACCCCCTTAGACAAAAGGCACTTCCAAAGATATTTCTGAGATAATCTTTTCCCTATTTCTGAATTCTTTCAAGATGGTTCTGCAACAACACCCCTAAGCTTTAATCAAACTAAGACTGCTGCTGGCTTGATTGGACAGATCTTTGATGAATACGTTTCATCTACTGTGAATGAATGCTCCGATCTTTTGGTCTTTCCAAGTTTTCAGGGAGAGTTGTACAGTCGAACGTTCAGCTGTTTCTCTATGCCACACTTTCAGCTGGCATATCACACTTTCAGTATCTTTGCCATCAAAAAAGTTTAAAAATGGATCCAACCATTATCCTAATTCCTTAGGTTCTACAATCATTCTCAGAATTTATCTCTCTCCTCAAATTTTGTTGTAAGCAGTAAGAAGAAACAACAGTATGCTTAACACTGCTTAAAATCTCCTTCATCATGTAACCAGGTTTGTCACTTACAAGTTTCACTTTCCTCCTAACTAAGGGACATGAATTTGCTAAACTTTCTCCACCACATTAAATTGATTCCCATTCTTTCATTTCCAGTAATACATTACTTATCTCCTTCTGAGCCCTTCCTAGCAGTGCTCTTAAAATCCAGATTTTCTACTATTGTTTTGCTCATGGCAATTTAATATTTTTCTAAGGCCATTTGTGATTTCACTATGTTACATCATTCTGAGCCCTTATCGGCAGCATCTTTAGCATTCATATTTTTATTAAATATCTATTCAAGGAAATCAAGATTTTTTTCTACCAGACTTCTTAAAATTCTTCAGATATTATCCCACTGCCCAATTCCAAAGCCATGTCCACTTTTTGCTTTGTTACAGCAGAACCCTACTTCCAGGCACCAAAACCCATATTAGTTTTCTATTTCTGCTTAACAAATGACCACAGATTCAATTCAAAAGTTTAAGAAATTATGTTCCTTACCTAGTAATCCAGTAGCACTGCATACTTACACTGTATCTATTTACACTTGAATTTGAAATTATAAAATTATAAGTTAAAAATCACATCCCATTCCTCTAATATTGTGGAAAAAACATCGCTACTATAGATATTTCAGGGTAAGCTAAGAATCATTTTTTTTTTTCAATTTGTTGAACTAATAAAATATTATCAGATGTGATACAGCCACATCTACACAAAGGAAAAAACAAAAACAACTTTGGTTTTATATATAAATAAACCATACTACAGTAAAGTAATCCCTGGGTGGTGGGAATGGTTAACATGCTCAAATGAATGTTAACTAAAAGGCTGGAGGTCTGAGTATACCCAGAGGTCCCTCTTAAGAGAGGTGCCATGATCTAATTTGCCTGAAGAAACAGAGGAAGAAAAATAATCAGGAATAAGAGGAGGGTGTAGAATGTGTGGCTAATTGCTTCCAGGAACAACTGTCTCCTTTGCCATGTGACCAGAAGAAGTGGATGGTGCCTGATTACCATTACTGAACATTTTGATCAAAGAACCTATAGAATCCATAGAAGAATCCTAATTAAAAGAGAGGAAAATGCAGAAGAGAATTTCAAGTTCTCATGGACTCTAGATTTTCTGGAACCAAGGGGCTGGATTAATCCCTGAAGCTATTGCCCTGAGATAATGTTTAAAACTTAAGTCAGAATTATCCTCTGACATCTTCTTAAAACCAAACAACAGTTTAGCAACTCGAAAGATTACACAGGCACCTTAAGGGGTAGTGAGTTTCTGTTAATGTGGAGGGAACAACTGAGAAAAGGAGGGTGAAAATGGTTACACAACTCAAAGAATGTAATCAATTTCCCTGAGTTGTACATTTAGTAACAGTCAAATTTGTGTCTGTTACGCTTTACATATTCTCAACAACAACAAAATAATTTTTTTTTTTTAAAAGGAAACTCTATGGTTCACACACTACTCTGACACACGTGGGGTCACAATCAGTTGAAACTGACTCTGCAGGAACTGGTTGATAGTTTATACTTTAATATTCTGAGAAAAAATAAATGTTTAAAATAATAAAGGCAAACAAAGTCATTGGAAAAAAACAAATCTTAAATTAATTTGAAAATCGAGTCCCAAAAATGTATTTATCATTTCTCATTAAGAACTAAGAAGCCAGATCTCAAGAAAACAGTTCCTTAAATGTAACTCCTAAAATAATTTTAAAAGTGCCTGCTGACAATTTTCAAATAATTTTATATGATAAAAGTAGTAAGTCCACCGTATATAACATTTGGTAATATCAACTGCCTTAGGAGAATTTAACAATAATAAGTGCCATAACATGGACTCAGTGCTTGTCTCTGCTGCTGGCAGACTAGGCATTTAGCAGTTTCTGTAGCCAAATCGGACTCCATGTTGCTGAGCCCACTCGTAACCTCCATCCTGGTCACCACGGTCACTTTGTTCATGAGCCCGTTGGAAAATGATGGAAGTGGCTGGGGAAAGAGAATGACTGGTTTCTACAGAACACACAGATCTTTAGAAATCTATCCACTTGACTGTTAAAATCCTCTGCTGAGGTCACTCTTTGGTGAGCACTCACATGAGATAGAAATATCTTCATTTCCTTGGCCCATTCAGGGAGGTCTACCCACATACGTTTTACACATACTGCCTTGTATCGAGTTTTCCAATCATGTTCCTTCCAAGTTCCTGACCATCCAGTCAAACCACTGGCCACAGCTCATGAATCAGTATACAGTCACATGTCTGGTTGTTATTTCTTCCAAGTAAAGTGAACAGTCAGGTGCACTGCTTGATGTTCTGCCCATTGGGAGAATTTTCCTTTGCAAATGTCCTCAGAGAAGTCCCAGAAAGGGGGTGCAGTGCTGCCACTATCAACTTTCCAGTGTTGCCTACATATCACGCAGAATCATCTGTAAACCAAGCATGGGTTTTCTCTTCTTCAGTCAACTGATCATAAGGAGCTTCCCAGGAGGTCATAAGTACAGAATGGGAGAGGGCAGGCAATGTCAGAGGAATGGAGATCATAGGCATTTGGACCACTTCCCCATGCAACTTATTTGTGCTTTCAAGTCCTGGTCAGGCCCAATCCCGTATATACCACTTCCATTTAATGATGGAGTGCTGCTGTGCATGTCCAATTTTATGACTCTGTGGGTCAAACAACACCCAGTTCATGATGGGCAGCTCAGGCTGCGTAGTAACTTGGTGTCCCATGGTTAAGCATTCAGTCTCTACTAAGGCCCAGTAACAAGCCAAAAGTTATTTCTCAGAAGGAAAGTAGTTATCTGCAGAGGTTGACAGGGTTTTTCTCCAAAATTTTAAGGGCTGGTGCTGTGATTCACCAGTAGGGGTCTGCCAAATACTCCAAACAGCATTTCTATCTGCCACTGGCACTTCAAGCAACATTGAATCAGACAAAGCATATCGCCCAACTGACAGAGTGTCTGGACCTGTTCCAGAGCCTTTTCTTCTCCTGGCCCCCACTCAAAACAAGTAGCTTTTTTAGTCACTTGATAAATACACTGGAATAGCACACCTAAATGAGGGATATAGTGCCTTCGATATCCAAAGAGGACCACTAGGCATTGTACCTCCATTTTAGTTGTAGGAAGAGCTAGATGTAAAAGCTCATCCTTCACTTTAGAAAGATTATCTCAGCACGCCCGATACCACTGGACTCCAAAATTTTCACTGAGGTGGAAGGCACCTGAATTTTTGTGTGGTTAATTTCCCACCTTCTAGTATGCAAATGTTTTTACCAGTAAGTCCAGAGTCATTGACACTTCTTCTTTACTAGGTTCAATCAGCATAATGTCATCAATGTAATGGGCCAATGTGCCTTTGTTGTAAGGGAAAAGTGATCAAGGTCCATGAGGACTAAGTTATGACACAGGGCTGGAGAATTGATATACCTCTGATGTAGGACAGTGTAGGTATATTGCTGGCCTTGCCAGCTGAAGGCAAACAGTTTCTGTTGTTCCTTTGAAACTGGAGTCAAGAAAAAAGCAGTGACCAGATCTATAGTTGCATACCAGATACCAGGAGATGTATTAATTTGCTTAGCAATGAGTCTTGTTTCTCATCAATAATTAATCTATTGGTGGTGATATTTGCGTATTACTATTGCCATTTTATGCCATGGAATGAGAGCAATATTCTGTTTACTACTGAAGGCAGAGTCACCTGTACCTTTAAGACTAATTGGACTTGAGAACCAATTTAGAAAACTCATTCTTATGATTTTGTTTCTCCAGAACCATATCACCCTGGTACCTAATGTCTTAGGCTGAGTTCTCCAGAGAAGCAAAACCAATGAAGTGTAAAAATATACATAGAGAGAGAGAGAGAGATTTATCTCAAAGAAATGGCTCACACAGTTGTAGAGGCTGGCAAGTTCCAAGTCCATGGGTCAGAGTTGAGTCTGGAGCTTCCCCTGACTCACTTAGCTGCAGAGGTTGATGAACCCAAGATTGGTAGATCAGACTGTAGACCACTGGCTCACAGACGGTAGGCTGACAAATACAAGATTGGCAGGTAAGATGGCAAGCTGCTGGCTCACAGGCTACAAAGCCTGATGAACCCCAAGATTGGCAGCTGGCACAAGTTCCAAGAACTGGAGGTCAGATGATGACAAGCCCAATGCAGTATCCAGAGCAAGAATGCAAGCTTTGCCAGAAAGTCCATATATATACATTGGATGCAGGCCACACCTCCAAGGAAACTCCCTTTACAACTGATTGGCTGATCACATCAGATCACTTCATGGAGGATGACTACATCATTATATAATTGCTAAATTACATCATTCCATAACTGCCAAACCACTGAGATTCATGGCCTAGACAAGGTGACACACAACCTCAGTTATACAGTGGTAAAACAGATTTATATTCATGTATAATGAAAATAATGTTTTTTAATTCTTATTCCACAGAAATAAAAAAATAAGGAAATTTGGTTCCTTCAGCAGTAAAATCAGAATTACTTTAGGAAGGTTAATGTGTGTAGCCAGAATTTACAGGTAGATATATGTTGCCTTATATCTTAGGCTGGGTGCTCTGGAGGAGCAAAACCTCTAGAAGCATATATAAATATATGTAGAGAGATTTATTTCAAGGAAATGGTTCATGCAATGGTGGAGGCCGGTGAATTCCAAATCCATGGTTCAGAGAGCAGCTGGAGGCTTCTCCTGACTCACGTGGTTGCATGGGCTGAGGTACCCAAAATCCGCAGGTCTGGCATCAGACTGCTGGCTCATGGGTTTGCAAGAGCTGGCAAATCCAAAATCTGCTGGTTAGGCAGCAGTGTGAAGGTTTCTCATGTCTCAGGAACTGGGGGTGAGAGGATGATGAGATGAACGCAGGATTGGAAAGACAGCGAGCTTGGCCAGAACATTCATATAATATTGGACGCAGGCCACACTCCCAAGGAAACTCCCCTTCCAACTGATTGTGATCATATCAGATCGCAAAATGGGAGATAATACATAATGTCTGCCAAATCACCTAGAATCATGGCCTGGTCAAGCTAACTCATAACATTAACCATCATACCTTATTTCTTTGTATTAATTAGAGTCTCCATCAATTTGAAAAGTATAACTTATAAATACCTGCATTCTTAATATTTCTGCATATACTAAGAATTGATTTTAAAAAATATTATCTATGCATCATGTTTGCCTTTGCTTTTGGGGTAATCCCTCCAGATAATTTTTAATAAACAAATTCTTTTATAAATTTATATAATATTCACAGCCTTTTGTGATAACATTTGTTTAAAGTTTAGAATCATGTTTTTAATCTTAATAATTACTATTACTAATTTTTTACAATTACTAGTTTTTGTATATGTAATGTATATTTTTCAAAATTTGTCAAGGTTTTAAAGTATTTCCAAAGGTTACCTGCAAAAATAATTCCACAGAAGTTGTATAGTATAACTGATAACTGAGAGCTGGTCATCAAAATCCATGCTCTCTGCAATTTCTGAAAAGAGAAATTGACGGTATTTCCCAGAGTCCTTTGGCATTAGGTATAGTCATGTGACTGAGACAATGGCATAAGAATGCAAGTGATGTGTGCTTATAAAAGGCCAGGTCCATTAAAACCACTCTTGCCCTCTTAGTTGTTTTTCCCATGACTGGCTGGAGTGGGGGCAAGAGCCTAGGCAAACTTGAATCCACATTTCGAAGATACTGAGGTATCTGGCAGTCTAGATCCCTAAATGGACAAGAGAGCATGTAGGATGGGTGCCATGCCAACATGTGCATGCACCTTATACTGCTACATGATAAACGTATTTGTGTGTGTGTGTGTGTGTGTACTGAGCTATTACATATTTTCGGTCACCTTGTTGTAGCAGTAGCACTGCAACCCACCTAACACCCACTTCCCCCCTCAAAAAAACAAAAGCAAATTGTTTGCTCAGAATACAAAATTTGTTCTTTGGAATTACTGATGCTAGTTACACTTGTTAGTCTTTACAGAGTGAACTCTTTTGCTCATTTTGGCCACGGGGGTTTGATTTAGTCTTTATAGAACATTTCCCAGTTTTCTTTAATTTATTTACTCAGGTATAAGTTTTCATTTGTATCTCCTTAGGATGCCAGAAACCAGCGCCACAGCAGACAGCATCCTTGTTTCCAGCATTTTACTATGTGGTTAAAATCCTGATTTCTAGCAGTGACACAGAGTGATAACATTTGGTTTATTATATGAGTTTAGTCATTTTTGGGGGAAATTAATGAGAAAAGGTGTCAATCCTATGAACTTAGAATATCACCTTGGACTGGAAACCAAAAGTCAACACTATTTAATTTTAAGGTACTGGAATTATATGTATATATATATGTATATATATATGGAATTATATGTTAAAAAGGTACTGGAATTATATGTAAAATAAATAAATAAATAAAATTTAAAAAATGATATGTAAAAAAGTACTGGAATTATATGTAGGTAAGTATATTTATTGCTCTATTTTGACAAAAGAATATAGCATTCCTATATTTGCTTTCATATATATTCAATTATCACTCAGCCTTTCACATCCAAATTTATATTTATCATTTTCAGACAAAGCAAAGCAACATAGGACTGATTCTACATTGTAGGCAAAAACGAATAGTAAAGATATCAGTGTAAAAGTGCTAGTAAGAATAATATTCAAGGATGCAAAACATGAAGCCTGGGCAAAAGGAAGGAAATATTACTTTATGTAAAGAGAAACATTTTCTAGGAGTCACTTATTACATCCAGTTTAAAAAATATATTTAGATTCATGTAGATAGATTCTTCAAATGGATTTCCAGGGACTTACAGAGAAAGAGAATAAAAATAAATGGCATTTTAAGGTGAATCCTGCCACATATTAATAGTCAGAAACACTTTCATACCTTCCATCAAAGAATAAAATGTAGATTACTCAAAGCAGGAAGGAGAAGTGACAACCTCAATCAGTAGCATCTGCATTATCAGAGCGCCTATTGTGTGAACTAGCCGTGCCTGGATCTGTGGTGAGTCTGGAGTTACAGAGAAATGAGTTTGAGGAAGCCTATTCTTACAAATACTTCTCTTTGGGGGAGATAAAAGCATTCTGTGAAAAGTAATGTAATTCCAATCATTGTTGTATATTGACTATTTCTCTATTGGTAAGAAGTATATGAATTGGTAGATTTTAAATATATTTAAAGACAGTAGCTGCTTACTTTAGGGAGGGGAAAAAACATCAGTCAAGTAAATTCTTGCAGATAGGTTGGCTAAAGGGGAAACTCTTTGCCACATCAAAGATTTATATACAGTGAACTATGATAATTACATATGAGCATTTGGGACAAATATTTAATATACACTGTCAGAGTAAGAAGCAACTCCTGATCTTCTAGTTAGCAGCCGAACTTCTGGTTAGCAGCCAAGCTCCTTAACCACTGTCCCACCAGGACACCAACAGAAATGCAGTACCTTCAAATGATATAGTACCTTCAAATGATATTTTTGGGATTTGCTGATATTTTTAAAAGACTTTATTTTTTAGATCCATTTTAATTAGGTTTATACAAAAAATGTGCAGAAAGTACAGCATTCTCATATACCTCCCTACCCTATGCACAATGTTTTTCCTATCATTTACCCTTTGTATTTCTGTGGTCCATTTGTTACAATTACTGAGCCAGTACTGATACATTGTTACTCACTAAAGTCCACAGTTTATACTTGGGTCCCCTCTTCGTGTTGCACACTCCTATTTTGATAAATGCGTAATGGCATGTATCTACTATTACAATATCATGGAGGATAGTTTCACTAAAAATTAATGCCCTGTGCTCTCTCCATCCCTCTCCCTAATCACTTGGCAATCGCTAATCTGTTTACCATCTCTACAGTTTTACATTTTCCAGCATGTTATAGAGTTGAGTAATAGAGTATGCAGCTTTTACAGACTTGTTTCTTTCAGTTAACAATATGTTGACATGATTTTAATGCATAGTAATCAACAACACTATTTTCCCCCCCCAAATCATCTCCCTACAAATCCCTGTATAAAGTTTTGAATAGAACATGAAATAACATAAAAACATGTCTTTGGATCATCATAAAATGTAAAGGTCTGGGGTTCATCTCATTAATTCTTCAAGGAGAAAGTGAAGATATTGAGACATTAAAAGGGAGAATATATATGTTACTTTGTTTCATTCAATTGAATATCTTTGAATTTAAATTTAATGATTCATTTAAAATATATTGTGTCACTGTATTATCTTAAGGTTGAAGAGCAAACTTTTTAAAAAAGATTGTAAATCTTGAGTTGCATAGCTGTTGATATGCAGACAGATATTATCAGATGGTATCTCTCTATATCTATATATAATAAGCTGTAGGGAAAAAAAAAAAGTTGTCGGTGTGATTCCAATTTATAGCTACCTGACAGGACAGAGTAGAAGTTCCCCATAGGGTTTCCAGGGCTGTAATATTTATGGAAACAGACTGCCACACTTTTCTCCAGTGGAGTGGCTTTTGTGTTCCAACCGCCTACCTTTCAGTTAGCAGCCAAGAACTTAACTACCCTGATACCAGGACTCCTTATAATTAGCTAAACCATTTAAGAGTATATGACAATATACTCTTTGATATGTATACGGAAATGGTTCTCTGCCCTAGACCAGAGGCAGGGTTATTGCAAAGGACTTCTGTAGACACAAAGTTGAAGTACAAATGTCTACCATGAAAGTAGTTTCAAACTCAAGGTGAAGGAAGAAATCAACAATTGAAGGGAAATGACTCTTGATCAGTAAAATACTTACTGTCAAATGATTGCTCAGTTTTTACAGAAAAAATAGGATAGATTAACAAAAGCATGATGTAAGTGGTGGCTAATAGGTTAAAATAGAAATTGGCTTAATAATAACAGAGTAAGAGAAGAATTTTAGAGGAAAGGTTTAATGTCTGAAAATTACTGATAATTAAAACCAAAACTCACTGCCATTGTGTCAAATCCAACACATAATGACCCTATAGGACAGAGCATAACTGCCCCATAGGGTTTCCAAGGAGTGGCTGGTAGATTTGAACTGCTGACCTTTTGGTTAGCAGCCAGACGCTTAACCACTGTACCACCAGGGTGTTTAATAAAGATGAAGCAAGAGATTATTATTTCATTTAAGTTCAAAGTCAAGAAGTTTGGGTTTTCAGTTAGGTTCAGTATTCTATAGTTATGTATATTTTCTTAGTTTTCCTGAATTCTTTACTTGGAAGTCAATGGAAAATCATTTCTGAAAACATTAAACTTGTTAAAAACTGCTTTTAATTTTAGGATGATATTTTTTTAACATATAAAAATGTTTATATGAAAGTTGAATTGTTTATTTTTTTTATTTTGATTTGCAATTTCTAGGTAAACTCTTTGCTCTGTATTCTCTCCGTATCAAATATTTTCAAACACAGAACACTTAATATTTCCATAAAAATGAAAATGCTGGTGAAAAATGTGTCCATTTTCATAGTCTATTCACTCAGCATTATTGCTCATTCATATTCATTTAAATGTTATTTTCCTGCATTTTCTGCAATGGTTATCATATCTCAAACTGACAGCTTCCGAAATTAATATTGAGTCCAATTCTCTTTTGTGAATGTAGGTGGAATTGATCACCATCCCCTTCAATACTCAGCTTTTTTTGCTGAATTGCTGGACATAAGCAAATCTTTAATGCTTGTGCATATAAGGCTAAACAGAGACCAGGCAGTTAAGAATATCTTTTTTAAATAAATGAATGTGTTAAAGATGGATTAAGAAGAAAGAGAGCAGATGACCAAATGAATACAGAAATCAATCAATGACCTATATAAAAGGCAACCTGCTAGCCCCAATTATGAATTCTATTTCCCTCAGGTGGCTAGGCCAATTTTTGACAATTGGATATAATTATCATTTATATGAATAAGGCAATTGTTAGTCAGTGAAAGAGTGAATATTGTTTAATTGCTCAGAATATCACTCTGGAAAAAATGAACACAAAGAATAACAGAAGGGAAAGACCTTCTCTAAATACAGAGATTCGGTAATCATTGCATACTAATCTCTGGACTCAAAATATGAAAAGTAAACTGCACAGAAGTAAGTTTATTCAATTTGAAAAATAAACCTGATTTCTGTTTAATTAAACAAGTATTTTGAGCTGCAAGTCACTGTTTGACTCTTGAATGAAACCATCTCTTTGATTTATTAGAGTAAATCCTTCCTAAAGCTTTTTGTTCTGAAAACTTATCTCAAAGTAGGCACACATTACAAAATATGTTTTAATTCGAATTTTTCATGTCTTGATAAAGCATCATCCTTTCTAAACAAATTCAAAGGTGTATTATTAGAAATTTCCATATTTCAGCAGTCTAACGTGTATTCAGTGAAGGTTACATGACTCATTTTTTATGTCTCATATGATTTTTTTTGATATTATGAATGACTTCTAGTTTAGTCCTTGATTAAATGTCCTTTACTTCTGATCATTTTTTATTTTTGCTTCACTTGTCCATTTTTCTTTTTTTCAAATTTCATACTGATAACTTATACCTGAAAAATTAAACTTCATTCCAAACTTGGTAAATGAGATATGAAACTTTTCTCATTCTGGTATGGATTGAATTGCATCACCCCAAAAATGTCTTGTAAATTCTAGCCTTTATACCTATGGATGTAATCCTATTTGGGAATAGGGTTTTCTCCGGTATGTTAATGAGGCCATATCACTATAGGTTGTGTTTTAAATCTGTTCACTTTTGAGATAATAAAAGAGCAAACTAGGCAGAGAGAAGGAAGAATGAAGGGGAGAAAGATAGAAGCTGCATGGATATCACTAAGGAAAGCTGAGAAGAATGCTAGAAAAACTGAAGCAAGATTTTTCCCTTAGAGCAGGCAGAGAAAGAGCTTTCTTCAAGAACCAAAAACAAAAACAAACAGACAAAAAAAAAAAAAAAAAACCCAATTCTTACTCATAGAGACCCTACAGGACAGAGTAAGTAGTAGACCCATAGGGTTTCCAAGGAGTGGCTGGTAGATTAGAAGTGGCCATCTTTCTGTTAACAGCCAAGCTCTTACCCACTGTGCAGCCTGGGATCGTCCCCAAGAGCAAGTGCACTGAATTCAGACCTCTAGCCTCTTAAACTGTGAGAATATAAATTTTTGTGCATTAAAGCCACCTACTATGGATATTTCTGTTATAGCAGCACCAGGAAACTAAGACGCTGTCCTATGCAGAACAGTGTTTACAATGAAAGCTCATGGTTTTCATTGAGACACTATGGCTGATTTTCATTTTTATTTTATGTTTCTAGTATTGCCTAAAGTTATGGTTTTATGATATGAAGTTTAGCACATCTTCATAATATCCAAGCTACTGCCATTTGCAGTATTTATTTACTTCAGTATTTATCTTAAAATCAAGAAACTCACTCCGAGTTATAGTTTTTTAATAAAAAAATCTACAAAGTTTTATGTATCCTGTGATTTTTTGTAAGCTATATTGAAAATTATGATAGATAATAACTTTCTAACATTTTAAGTAATTTTTTATCAAAGTATAACATACATAGAGCAACTGTATAGAACTCAAAAGTGTACAGCATGATGAATTTTCATAAAGTAAGTTCTCCATATCCTGGTCAGCAATTAGATTAAGAAATATGGCATCGTGAGCCCCCAGCTGCCATTCTCAGCCTTTCTCCCAGTCACTAACAGTTTTTCACCAAGATACAACTTTTCTGACATTTAACACCATAAGTAGCTTTGCCTTTTTTGTGTGGTATATAAATGCAATTTTACTATACATATTCTTTTGTGTCTGGTGTTTCTTGCTCCAACTTATGTTTGTGAGATTCTTGCAAATAATAGTTATTTTTATCTCATCATTGTATAATGTTTCCTTGTACAAAGCTACAACAAAATTTTATACATTCTACTGTCAATGGGTTGTTCCGGTTTTTTTTTTTTTGTCTTTTACAATACTTATTCATGTACTTGGTAGTGGAATTACTAATATCCAGCTCTAGTAGAGGCTGCCAGACAGTTTTCTAAATTGCTTGTGTGGCTTAGGTCACCATCAATATTGTATAAGAGTTCTAGTTCCTCCATGACCTGAAAAACATCTGCTATTGTCAGTCTTTTTCATTTTATCCATTCTTGTGGTTGTGCACTAAAATATAATTGTGGTTTTATTATACATGTTCCTGTTGACTAATGTATTTAGTCACCTTTCTACATGTTCATTGAAGGATCCCTGGTTGCTCAGTGGCTAAGCAATCAGTTGCTAACCGGCAGATGCTAGCTCAAAGGTCAGTAGTTTGAACCCAACACCTGCTCCGCAGGAAAAAGATGTAGCAGTCTGTTGCCGTTAAAGATTTATAGCCTTGAAAACCCTAATGGGCAGTTCTGTATAGGGCCACTATGAGTCAGAATCAACTGGGCAGCAATGGGGTACACATATTCATTAGCCACTTCATTTTGCTAGTCTCTTTCAGGTTTACATGTGTTGTTCCATTGATTTGTTTGTTTTTTTCTTATTGATTTTTAGTTCTGTATATGTCAGTTATCTGTCTGAGTTGCAGAATACGGTGTGATCAATTGAGAGTTCAGAATTATTGTGGTGGCATATGTTCTCCATTATTACGTGTATCCATGGCTTTACACTACCACATCAGTGAAGTGCTCCATCATTTAAGAATATACAATTCTGCTGAAAACTATGAGGAAAAAAAAAAAAAAAAAACAATAGGATGGGTGAAACTCATAGCATTTTTTAGGAATAGAGGTTGAATAAAAAGTAGCTCGTAAGACAAAGGCAGAATTCATAAGGTGTGTTTTGAATAGAAAGATAAATATAGCAGTTGGTAATATAAAGTTAAATACAGATAGAATAAATGGACTATATGGAGACACAACTACAAGTGTCATTATAGACAGAAAGGTATGAAGGAAGTAGTAAATCTGAAATATTAATAAGTACAAATTTTGCCACCTCTGTCTTAACAGCCATGTTATCTCTAAACTGGTCACCCATGTGTAACATTTATCATGGCCTCATTTGGGACTTACCTGTGTGCTAATCCAGAAATTTAAATTGTCATGCCTGCTCAGCAAATCATCAACAAGCTGTACCCCCTGGACCAGATGTACTCGTCTCTGCATACTCCAATGTAGATCTGGTGCACTTGGCTCCAAGCATCTTCTTTTCTGCTGAGCTTTCTTGCTCAAGTGTCAACTTTGATTCTCATAACTACGAGATTAGTGGAGAAGGATGCTGTAGTAGAGACAGAGAGAGAGAGACAGGGCATATGAATACTGAGTAATGCACAATTCAGAGTTCCATAATTTCACCTCACTTGCTCTCTATCCTTAAACCTGCCCCATCTCTTTCATTGTGCTTATTACTATGTATTTTAGAGTTTCAATAAACTGTGTTAGTAAAATATGTTAAGTAGGTTTGTGAGAATTCTGACTCCAGGATCTCTGGAATTGTGTTCCTGGTACTTACTTGGAGACTACCATTGTAGAATGATCATTTTCACATGACACAAATTTTCCTTATTCAGGAAATTTCCTGAGAAAGTATATAGGAGGTGGCCATAAACCACTTAGAAAGGACACTTTTTATTATTGTCACTATTTTTTAAATCAAAATACATGTACAAATTGCTCTAGATGGAAATTTTAGTAGAAGCCCCTCCCTCAAAAAATGCCCACATGTTCTTGCATTAGAAAAAATATGTAGTTTTTTTGAGGTGAGAGGAGGGTGAGGAAGAAAATGTCAAGGAAGAAAGATGAGGTTCTACTGCAAAACCTGGCAGAGTGGTTTCAATATAATGCAAGTGTAATAATAAATTTGAAATTGTGTCCATGTTTTTTTATTTAACTTGTCCCCTTCTTTTAACCTTTCACCCTGATTGTTTAATTCTTCTGTAGACATTTCATAAATGCCCACATAATGAGTAGAAGTTTCCTTTTCTTCACCTTAACTCCTTTTCAGGCTTTTTTTTTTTTTTTTTCCTTTTTATTTGTCTTCCCCATTAGCAGTTAATAGAAGGAGCTGGGTACAAAAGAGAGGCAGCAAAATATTAAAAAGGAAGAAAGGAAGGAAGGAAGGAAGGAAGGAAGGAAAGAAGGAAGTAAGAAAGGAAGGAAGGAAAGACGGAAGGAAGGAAGGGAGGGAGGAAGGAAGAAAGGAAAGAAGGAAGGAAGGAAAAGGAAGGAATGAAACAAAAAGAAAAGAAGAAATTAGACAAAACAAAAAGCATAAACTTGGAGGGAGTTCTTTCAGAATATAAATGCCTAACCCCTTCCCAGTCCAGGATTAATGAGTCTTGGAGATACAGAATTATTTCCATAGGAAATAGAATGTAGTTTTAAACTTATCTAGAGTTTAGAGACATGCGACTTGAACTGATTTCAGGCTCACATAAATTCCTGGTTATAACGTAAATCTTTTACCTGACATAGTAGCTCATTAACCTGGATGTAAAAAGGAAATTTATATGAAATAATTTAAAGGTCAGAAGTGCTTGGGCCAGAAATGGTTGATAATGGTAAAAAGTGTGTTAGAGGCGCGTAGAGGTATTGATTTCATTAGCATGCATGGGAGCTGGATAGGGCATGGGGGATTCAGGTCTCCTTAGCCTAGCACCTCACATTGTGAGCAGCCCTTGGCACTTACCCCAGCTGCTATAAAATATTGGCATTTTTATGTGGGCCATGACATGAAAAAGGTTGTGAATCACGAAGTTATGGTGTTACCCTGGAAGATAATCTGTGACAGTAAGAGACCAGTGTGTCACTAAAAGGCACATGGGAAACCCCACGGAGTAAATCATCATGTTGTGGGAACCCTCAGAGGTCAATGTCTCCATCTACAAGATAGCTGGCATTATTTCACTTATTGCTGGTAATGACTTTCAGAAGTGGGTTCTATTATATTGCTTATATTACAGGTGGGAAAATGGATTTTCCCACTGCTAAATATCCATTCTCCCCTTCCTTCTTAGAAGCAGTTCAAACCTTTTTTTTTTTTAAGTATGGGAAAAGTTCACCCAGCAAAAAGACTGGATTCTCTGGAATTCTTTTGTAAAAGTAGGAGGTGGTATTTTCCAAAGATGACTGAAACAATATTTCCCACAAATTTATGACACCCTATAAATATGGCATTACCCCCCTAAGAGCAGAGTCTAATTTTCCTTCTGTTTAACCTGAGAAGGTGTATATCTGCTTGTAGAAAAATATTGTATTCAAGCGACACTATGGAATGTTTAAATTTAGGTTAGAATAGGTCCCACAGCTTCTATTTTATGTTAAATTCTATGAGGATGCAACAAATGCCCTCTTTCTACTTCTTTGTTCAGTTCTGACACCAGCTGCCCATACAGCACTTCTTTCTCTGACCCAAGCCACCCAGATCTAGGTCAGATCTCAGCAGTTAAAAGGACATCGTCTTTCAGACTGCCGAATAGACATCATTTGCAAATTTGGGAGTTCATACAGCACCCTCACTTCTGATCTGCTGACTACAAATTCAGGAGTTTCCTTCTATCTCTTCAGGATGCCAACTGCAAGCACGGGAGACCCCATTGGGCTCCCTTACTTCTGACCTGCTGGCTGCCACTGCTCTGTGCCTGTCAATTCACTGGAGCCACCCAAGGAACTCACAGAAAGCTTTAGTATAGCAAAAAAGGATACAAAGAGACACACAGGGTGAGATCTGGAAGGGTTTCCAAAGTGGAGATTTCATGTTCCAAAGGACACACTATGCTCACAACTACACTGATGCCTTTCACCAACCAGAAAACCCATCGTGCTTCTGTATCCAGTTCCTTTATCAAGACCTCATTGTGTAAGCAGGGTAGGTTAAATCATGTGCTCTGCCCTCCCTGAGGTCAGCTGATGTCAGGCCATTCAGTGGTCTTGCTGGTCAGGCCAGTGTCCGCTTCACTTATTAGCATAAAGCCTCAGGTGTGGTCTAGGTAACAAAAAGACAAAACCCAATTACTCAGGAATTCCAAGGGTTTAGAATTATTTCTCAGGAAACAAGTACAAAGACTACATGACTCTGAGTAAAGTTCTTTACCCCACAGATGCTTACTCTTGGAATTCAGTCCATTTTGTAAGGAAGCCCAAGGAACCCCATAGAGATGCCACATGTAGGTGTTTCAAATGACACATGCAGCTGTGACTGAGTCAATAGTTCCTATCAACTGCCAAGCATGTCAGTGTAGATGCCTTCAGGTCATTCTTGATCCTAGCCATCAAGTTACTCTTAAGTTTTCAGTCTTTCTAGCTGAAGAACCAAACACTGTGCAGCAGTGGAAGCCATTATTTCCCTGTTCTTTTTAAATTCCTGACCTGTGGGAATTATATGCATAATAAAGTGTTTGTTGTTTAACTTCATTTAGTTCAGCGTGGTTAGGCAGCAATAGCAAATGACACAGTAACTATGGCCACGTGACTATGGGCCAAGGAAATACAAGCAGAAGGTGGAAATCCTGTGAAAGCTCAGTAAAGGGGACAAACTCCCTTTCTGTTTTTGAAGTGCAAATGTAACGCTGGAGCTTTAGCAACCATCATGTAGCCCTGAGTATGGAAATCTGAAAATAGCAATAGGTGTAAGTAGAAGGAACCTGGTTCTTGATGACTTAATAAAGTCATCCTAGCAGTTCAAGACCGCTAACTCTTGGAATTAAAGTACATGAGAGAGAAGTAACCACTTTTGTGTTTAAGACATTGTTATGTTGGATTTTCTCTTGTGTGCCCTGATTTATTCATCTTAGCTAAGCTAAGGCACTCCTCCAAGTTAAAAAGTGGAAGACGAAGGATTTACACCACAATGGTCACTGTGAGGGAAACCCTCGTGGCGTAGCGGTTAAGTGCTACAGCTGCTAACCAAAGGGTCGGCAGTTCAAATCTGCCAGGTGCTCCTTGGAAACTCTACGGGGCAGTTCTACTCTGTCCTATAGGGTCTCTAGGAGTTGGAATCGGCTCTACGGCACTGGGTTTGGTTTGGTTTTTGGTCACTGTGAGTAGGAATCAACCCTAACGCCTAAAGCCTTTTGTAGTGTGATCATTACAGAGTATTACCTCAAGATCAAAAGTACAATTGTTAAACTATGAAAGAGGAATATGATATAAGTAAAGAACCTTTTGGTTGCAAAAGACTAAAAGTTATCTGACACTAATGTAACACATAAAAGGAATCTGTGGACTCATTTAACTACCAAGACTAAAGGAGCATGCCAAAGAGCAGGGACAGCTCCTCCCACCCCTTTGTGTTGATGCCATTATCAAGCAAGCCTTCTGCAAGAGGCTGCAAAGAGGTGCCTCTAAGTTTATATGATTTTTAGTTTTCAAAAACATAGAAGAGAGGCTCTGTCTCTCCCAACAGCAAAGCAAAAACAAAATCTGAGGAATATTCTGATTATTTCCCCCTTAGCTACATATCCACCCCACTGGAGTCTTGTATCCAAGGAGTGGAAGGACCCTCAGGAATGAGCTGTCTGGGATCACATGTCCTTACGTGAGATGATGGATGCAGGGGCTTCTGTGAAAGAAAACCCAGTGTGGTGTAGGAGCTTCAGGTAGCTGTGTGGTACAAATGGTTTGCGTTCAACTAGGAACTAAAAGATTTGGCTTGAGCCCACCCCAAAGTACTGCAGAAGAAAGGCCTGGAGATTCACTTATCTAACTATTACAGCCAAGAAAACCCTACGCAGGTCTGTTTCACTCTCTAACAAAGGGGGTTGACTTGACAGCAACTGGTTTGGCTTGGCTTTGGTAGGTGTGTCAGTTTTCAAGTTGAAAGGGAGGTTCAATTAGTTTAAATTAGCCATGAAAATTGAGAAATATAAATTACCTTTTTTGTGAATCATTATAAATATTTAAAAAATTATCATAAGCATAGAAATAAAAAAAAAAAAGAATGCTAAATACCGTCTTGTGGAGAAACTCCCACAGTCCAGTGGACTCCCTGCCGCCTGTGCCTGCCATAGTCATTAGTAGTTACCAAAGAAAAGCTTTCGTTATTATACTTCAAAATTAAAATGGGACAAAATTGGACATACTCTTTTTATTATTCCATTCCATAAGCACTCAGTGAGGTTATATTTTATATGTTGACTTAACACCATTTTAGGAAATACCTTAGACATTATCTAAAAGGCATGATATATTTTTTGGTCAAGTTTAAGCTTTCCTATTCTTTCTAATCCAAACTTATTGTATAACAGTTCAGGCATATAATCAGGAAATTCTGCTTGTAAAACCTGGCTGTAAAACGAAGACCTTTCTTATGGCCCTGGGTTCTAACTACTAAGGAAACCACTGACGCCGCGTAAGTGACGTCTGTCTTTCTGGTTTTCTGTACACTGAACATTCGCGTTTGCTAGTGTCATTTGCAGCAGGGATATTCAAAACACATTTCAAGGGCTCCTACTTATTTGAGAAATTTATTGTACCTTAAGGGCTGTCAGAGGAAATTTGCAAATTACTACTGCAAATTATTTCAACAAGAAAACATACTGATATGTTCAGGTAATGGAAAGGGGAAGAAAAATTAACATAAGTGTCATGAAATAGCCATTGTATTACATAAATCACAGGTAGAGAAGATGCTGTGCTAAAATGCAGGAAAGAATAACTCTGATACATTGGTTCTCTTTCCTCCCAGAGCACCCTTTGATGTCAACGTTAAAATATACACTTCCACTTCCTCATTCTTCTGTACCACGAGCAGGACTCAAACTCATTTCTTTCTTTCTTGAAGCTTTATTTGTTGAGTATAATAATAATAATAAGACACTTATCATTCACCTAGGTACCTATGGATATATTTATGTATACATGAATATTTAATTAAAATATTTGCAGATTCAGTAAGCCCAGACAAATCTATTGAAGTAGGCATCCTGTGTGATCACTAATACCAAAACCAGAAAAACCAAACCCATTGTCATGGAGTCGATTCTGACTCAAAACGATCCTATAGGACAGAGAGTAGAACTGCCCCATAGGGTTTCCAGGGAACGCCTGGTGGATTCGAACTGCTAACTTTTTTTTATTAGCAGCCGTAGCTCTTTACCACTATGACACCAGGGTTTCCCTAATCATTAATAAAAAAAAAAAAAAAAAAACAGGTGTTAAATCCAATCACATTTTTAAGAAATAGATAGCAAGATTAATGCTTCCTTTACACACACGTATAGAAACAATATTTAACTTATTGATTTAGTCAAACATAAAATGCACTCTTAACTTATTGATATAGTCAAACATAAAATGCACTCTTAAATGCATACAACTGGGGGAAAGAGAAAACATTTTCTAAAGTATCTAAAGAGCTGGCACCTCGGATTGAAACATTATTGAATTATTTCTAGTCTATTTACACGCCAAAATAAATAGACCTGGCTAGTGTCTGAAAGGAAAGGATAAACCCAAAGTATTTCCATAATTTCCACCCTGCTTAGAAATATGAGAAGCTCTCTATTTTGCCTTTTTTTTAAAAACTTAAGGGAAATTAAACTTGTGGTGGTAATAGTCATATTGGGGTAGTGGTGATTGGAAAGTAGGTGCTATGTTTTTAGAGAGAAGGGGTTGCAATACAGCAAGAAGATAGAAATAAACCGACTGGAAAGAAAATAGCTATCAAAACTCTCAATTTTATGTTATTTATTTATTTATTTTTTGTTATGTTGTAATTCAAATATCTCCCATCATTGATGATTTCAATAAGGCTTGCATGGAATAAAACCTTAGCTGTTCCAAAGTTGGAAATATGCTTATCAAACTTTTACTTGTTAATTTTAAATATTCCAAGGCAAGTGACTGAGGTTTATATGCAAATGGAAATAAGGGGCACGACACTAAGCCAATCGGGCAGAAATGTAAGAGCTGCTTTCAGATGACTTAGTTCTAAAGCAGAGCCCTCGTAGCATAGTGGTTAAGAGCTTGGCTGCTAACCAAAAAGGTTGGCAGTTTAAATTCGCCAGCTGGGCTGCACCTTGGAAACACTATGGGGCAGTTGTACTCTGTCCTATAGGGTGACTTTGAGTTGGAACCGACTTGACGGCAGCAGGTTTGGTTTTTGGTTTTAGTTCTGAAGCTATCATGTCAATCACCTTACATGGTTGCTCAGTGTTATGGATTGAATTGTGTCCTGCAAAAATATGTATTGCAAATCCTAACCTCTATGCCTGTAGATATAATCCATTTAGGAATGAGTTGCCTATTACATTAATGAGGCAGGAATAGTGTAGGGTGTGTCTTGAGTCAATTTCTTACAAGATACAAAAGAAACAAGCAGAGATGGGGGAAGATAGATACCAAGCCATATGGACATCTCCAAGGAGCCAAGGAATAGAAGATGAAGAGACGAGGACCTTCCTCCAGAGCCAACAGACAGTAAAAGTCTTCCCCTAGAACCAGCTCCCTGAATTTGGGCTTCTCGCCTCCTAAACTGTGAGAAAATGAATTTATGTCTGTTAAAGCTATCCACTTGTGGCATTTCTGTTGTAGTCAAACCAAAACAAAACCCAGTGTTGTCGAGTCGATTCTGACTCAAGCGACCCTAGAGGACAGAGGGGAACTGCCCCATAGAGTTTCCAAGGAGTGCCTGGCAGATTCAAACTGCCAACCCTTTGGTTAGCAGCTGTAGCACTTAATCACTACGCCACCAGGATTTCCATTTCTGTTTTAGTAGTACTAAATAACTAAGAGTTATCTATGGGAGTTCTGCTCTAACTAATATTTAAAATGTGGAAGTGGTTTTGGAATTGGGTAATGGGCAGAGGCTAGAAGGGTTTTAAGGTACCTAATAGTTTTTTTTAATAGTTGCTATGAGTCGGAATCAACTCGATGGCAGTGGGTTTTTTTGGGGGGTAATAGTAAAAAGCCTAGATTGTCTTGAAGAGACGGTTGATAGAATTGTGGACATCAAAGGCAATTCTGATGAGAGCTCAGAATGAAGTGCAGAGAGCTAGAGGGAAAATATCTAACATCTTAGAGAGTACATATGACACCAGAAGAGAATGTTCCTAGAAATGTAGACATTACATGTGCTTCTGGTGAGGCCTTAATATGATGAACGTATGATTGGACAGTGGAGACAGGGTAATGCTTTTTATGCAGTGCAAAAAACTTGTCTGAATTATGTTCTAAGTTTTTGTGGAAGATAGAACTTGCATTTCATGAACTTAGATATTTGAGGAAATTTCTAAGCAAGGTCTTAAAAGGCTGCATGTTTTGTTCTTGCTGCTTATAGTACAATACTAGAGAAAAGAGATGGACTTAAAAATGAGCTGTGCAAAATGAAAACAAAACTTAAAGATTTGGAAAATCCTGTTGTACAAACTAAAGACACGTGTCCTAGAATTTTCACCAAGGACGTGGCTACACAATCTTTTGTTAATGAGATGAAGCCTGTGCCTGATAGATCTAACCAATTACCACAGCAGTAAACACATCAGCTTAGGCTAGAGAGGACAGAGAAAGAATGAAAAGAAAGAATGTTGTCTGTCTCTTGGAATTCTACGAGCAGGAAAGAGGCCAAAGGAACTACATCTGTTGTCCTCCAAGAAAAGAAAAGGACCATTCCTGGAGCAGTCTGGAGAGCAACAGAATTGTTGGAAGGAGCATGGGAAGCAGGGCCGCATCAGTTACAGAGTGGATTTATGGCCTCCTAGATTTAAAACAGTCAGATCTTCACCAACTTGATTATAGGGTGTGGGGTGCTGCTCACAAATGTCAGGGAGGAGTCACTGCCCAAAGCTGGGGGTGGGGGGCAGGGTTTCCATATCCAAGGTGCAGAAGAATGGGGACTGCCAGGGCTGAGAGGGTAAGGTCGTCACTCAGATGGACTAGGAGAATAAGGCCACCCAAACCCCAGGGAGCAGAGTTGCTATCCCAGTGGGCCTGCAAGGCAGAGCTGAAGGCCAGAGCCAAGGGGTCTCCACCCAGAATCCAGAGATCATGGCCAACACCCAGAATCTGGAGGGCAGGGCCATTGCCAATATGGTCTCAGAGAACAGAAGGTTATTTTCTTGTTCAGCTGGATTTTGAACATGCTTGGTGCCTGTTATCTCTTCTTTCCTTCCAATTACTCCCATTTATAATGAAAATGTCTACTTTGTGCCTGTTCTACCATTGCACGTTGGAAACAGATAATTGTAGTCTAGATTTCATAGGTTCTCATCTGAAGAGGAATTTTACCCTAGGATGGAATATACCAAAAGTGTCTCACCCATATTTGATTCCAATGATTCAGAAGATGAGATTTTGGACATGGAGCTGACTGAAGACTTTTGATGATGTGACGAGATGAATACATTTTGCATGTGGCAAAGACATGAATTTTGGGGGCTGAACGGTGGAATGTTGTGAAGTGAATTGTGTCCCTAAATAATATGTAAATCCTAACCTCTATGCCTGTGGTCATAATCCCGTTTGGGAATGGGTTGTCTGTTACCTTAATGAGGCAGGGTTAATGTAGGATGTGAATCAATCTCTTATAAGATATAGAAGGAGCAAGCAGAGATGGAGTAATATAGATGCCAAGCCACATAGAGATCTCCATGGAACCAGGAAACAGCAGCTGGACAGACAAGGACCTTCTGCCAGAACCAACAGAGAAAACCTTCTCCTAGAGCTGGCTCCCTGAATTCAGAGTTCTGGTCTCCTGAACTGTGGGAAAATAAATTTCTCTGTGTTAAAGCTATTCCATTTGTGATATTTCTGTTATAGCAGCATTAGATAACTAAGACACCCAGTCTCTGTCAGGGAAGTGGTGCTCCTATAAAACACCCAATAATTTTTGAGTCAGGTGAGTTTCAAAGAATGTATTGTTATCATAAGAGTTGCAAAAAAAGCTTAGTGGAGATGCTCTCAAAATGTGTGTGTGTGTGTTTGTATGTTTACCGTCTTAACTAAACAGCCATGAACTTCTGCGGGAGTTTTTTATTAATCCAAAAGACATATTCCAAAAATAGACAGCATTAATCTGACACTTTTAAAGTAAGTATCCAAGTTCTTTAATTTTTCCAAAAATACTTGTTTTTCATAATATTAGGAATAATATCTAATTCATGTTTCTCAATTGAGGATGACAACGGAAGGACGTAACATGTTTTTAATTCTCTAATCTGTTTTGATCCGGTATTTTGTTTTGATAGTGCCTGACAGCACTTATGCACACATTTAGATGAATTATCTCGTAAGCTCTTGGCAATATGCACTGAATAGCTTACACCAGGTACTTAAAATGATCTTGGTGAAAATCTATTGATAGACTGGTCTATCTGGAGCATGGAAATGATTTGTTAAAAAGAGTTTTAATAGTGAATATGAATGTTATTTGCACCAGAAGAAAGTTGCTCACAGATTGTGCTCAGTTCAATCCTTAACAAAGAAAACTGGCAAGAAATTATTTATTAAAATGTTACTGTTAATGGCTTGTGATTAAACATATTATTCCAACTATTGAAATGACTATATTGAATGCATTTTAAAGAGAGAGAAAAATGTCACATCAAAGTACACATTTGATTATCTAAATCAAACCTTTAAATAATAACATTGTGTAACAAAGCTTATTATACCTAAGCAAATGTATTTTGTTTCTTAGTGTAATTGCTTTGTTTCCAGGAATTAATGCACAATGTAGCTGAAGCAATTTTTGTCATGGTAATTGTACAATTTAAGATGAGTTCCTATCCCCAAAATGCTGGTTCACATTAATAAACTTCCACATGTAAAGTACACTGATAAATGCTATAGAAAGGAAAAGACTAGTAATATTGGACGGGCGTCTTTGTGAAACTACCAAGTTCTTAGAAATGATGCCATATATTAATTAATTAGAAGAGTATATGATAAATCACTGTTCATACAATATCAAGTAGTATCATGAACCTGTACTTGAGAAAGTAATTTTCATGTGGAATGATATTAAAAGACCTGTGGAATAGGAGAAATCTATGTGGGCCATGAATATACTATATAGTGATTATAAAAAGAGTTGTGGTGGGAAATTCAAGTGGACAAAATATTAGAATAAAATAGAAAGGCGTGGGTATCCCAGCATAGAAGTATTGAAGCATGGGTTTAAATGTGGCCCAGCGACTACCAAGATGTGTGCATTTGGGGAAATTACCTAGCTTTCTTCAGCTTTAGTGTCTGTATCTTTATGCAAACTATTTATTTTTTTATATCTGAATATAAGAAAAGTCACATATCTTGATTTATCCAAATAAAATTAAAATCAGGCTTTGAGCCTCTCATCTACCTTTTTGGCAGAGTGTCTACTATCAGGTTTTGGTTTGTTTCAGTTTTTTTAGTTCCCACTTTGGAAAAAAAAAAGATAAATCTAATTTTTTTCTGTCTTTGTTGATATGTGATACCAGTTAAGTTACTGAAACTCTTAAAACTCAATGATATTATCTGAAAAGTGGAGATAGTAACAGCTGTTTCCTAGGTTTTTTGTGACCTTTAATATAGAAACTACAAATGAATTGCTTATTACAGAACCTATTATATGGTAACTATATAGTAGCCTATTATATAGTGACTATATATAGTAACCTATTTTATTATGTAGTAACTATATAATAACCTATTATATAGTAATCCGTAGTAGTGGACTATGGATCATGTGGCTTCAAGAAAGGGAAAAGCCAGATACAGACACTGGAATAGAATAGTGAGTGCAGTGATATGTAGAGGTTAAAAATGGCTGTAAGTTCTATGATGCTCTTCCCATCAAAAGGTAGAATCTATGGCCACTGTCCTTGAATCTTGGGATTCTTTTGACTGGTGTAACTATAGTAGAGTATGGAAGAAGTGATACTATGTGACTTCTGAGTCTAGTCATGAAAGTCAATGAGGGTTCCTCCCTAGCTACTGCAATATTCAAACTGGGAGCCCTGAGCTCCAAGTCCACCATTCTTTGAGTAATCAAATCACAGAAGGCTCAAATATAAGTGCTCTGGTTGACAGTCTTTGCCTTTGAGTAATTCCAGTTCAGGTGCCAGGTGTATGAAGACAGGACCTCCAGTTAATACCAGCCTCCAGCCATTGCGTTACCCCTAGTCTTCAAGTCCTACAAGCTGAAATCCCAGACATTGCAGAACAAAGACAATCAATCATTGCTGTGTCCTGTCCAAGTCCATAATGCACAATCTTCAGGAACATTACAAAATAAATAAAAAAATAAAGGTGATTTTACATCACCTCATTTAGAGTATTTTCCTTCTCAGCATTATAGTAATTAGTTGCTTTGGGATATAATTCACAATGTTAGTAGTGGGCTGTTTGTTTTCCAGTTTTAGATTCATAGACTTTCTAAGAGTTTACATAATATCACTTTCTAAAATTAAGTTTCTACTTAAGGAACTTCCTTTAACATGTTTTGTATTGCAGGAAAGACCAATTGCCAAAAAAAGCACATCATGTTTGGTACAGTAGAAGGCCAACAAAAAATGAGGGAAACCCTTAATGAGATGGATTGACACAATGGCCACAACAATGGACTCAAACATGCCAAAGATCATGAAGATGATATATGGCAGGAAAGCATTTTGTTCCATTATACGCAATGACGTCATGAGTCAGAGCCAATTTGAAGGCAGATAACAACTTTCTACTGGGAATATGGACTACTACTAACCTGGATGAACTTTGGTGATAATTCTGCTTACTACATTTCTGGTGTTCTCCAGCTTTGGCTTGCTTACTCTCATGCAAGCTTAGGTCAGTAATCAGAGAAAGATTTTATGTGAATTCCCTCTATAGCTTCTGGTTGCTGTCTCTGCACATTTCCTTCTTCTTTGGTGTTATTTGAAAATTCTAGCCACAATGGCTTTACTAAATTTCAAATTCACTTCAACTCCATGAAGTCACTCTGCTTAATTTGGATTCTCCTACCCAGTGCTGTGGCCCGGTTACTCTATCCAAGTTGTGAGATAAAGCAATGGTTGATCTAAGCTTGCATGTCTGCTTTTCTCAATGATTAATTTCCTGTATTCCCTGGGATCCAATGCCTGATTTTCATTTTTTAAATGTTTTCAAGTGTTTTGCTTAGTGTTTTATTTGTTTAAGGCAAAAGGGTAAATTCAATTCCTGTTCCTCCAACATGGTCATGAGTAAAATTCCTCTCTTCAAAACTACATTTTTCATTAGGAGTGAAATTAGAAAAATGGTATTGGCAAAGAACATTGAATATACCATGGTCTGCCCCCAAAAAGAACAAATCTATTTTGGAAGAAGTACAACCAGAATGCTCCTTAGAGGCAAGGATGGCGAGATTATGTCTCACATACTTTGGATGTGTTATCGGGAGGGATCAGTCCCTGGAGAAGGACATTATGCTTGGTAAAGTAGAGGGTCTGCAGAAAAGAGGAAGACTCCCAAAGAGAGGGATTGACACAGTGACTGAAACAATGGGCTCAAGCAAAGCGATTGTGAGGATGGTGGAGGACTGGGCAGCATTTTTAGTTCTGTTGTACATGCTGTTACTATGAGTCAGAACCAACTAGACGCACCTAACAACAGCAACAAACTGATAAAATAAATTTCAGTTGTTTAAAGCTTCTCATTTGTGGCATTTCTGTTATAGCAGCACTAGATAATTAAGACAGTGATGAAAAAATTGAGAGTGAATAGTGGTTATGGTTGCTCCACATGGTGAATGTAATTAATGTCATTGAATTGTACACAAGAAATGCTTGCAATCACGTGTTTTGTTACATATATCTTACCACAATAAAATAATAAAAAATATAAGTATGGGAACAATAACAAGGAACTTACAAAAATTATAGATACATGGTTGGAAATAAGATAGAAACAATGTGGGAGGGTATGAAAACTTTCTAAATATATCTTTTTGTATAAGTTTGTCTGTTATAAAATTGAAATTTAATTCCACAAGGACGGAGGGGGCATTGCAATTTCCTAAAAACATAATTATCTGGTGTAGTTCTAATCACATAAACACTTTGAAAACAGAGTTTTCTTCTGTTGATTGAAAAAGGGGAAATGACACAGAAGGAGATAAACTGAGGGAAGAATTTTTAAACAACAAAAAAGGAGCAGGTCTTAAGGAATTGGGAAATTCTCATCCTGTTGCAATGGCAAAAGATACTAAATTTCAGCAATTGTTTCTGGAGGCATGGCATCGAGAAAATGCTAAGAATGTGCTTCACAGATCTCCGTGATCAAACCAGGGAGCCTCTAGGGAGTTTCAAGGCATTGTCCCTCAATCATAGGAACAGAAGCCAAAGGTAGAAAGTGATAATGTCAGAAAGATCTGTGGATTTGGCTTTTTTCTAAATATTGAAAAATCAGTGAGATCCACAGAGGGCTTATAATGTTCTTTGGGAAATGATTTGAACAGAAGCATAGACTACTTGGACAGAAAGGGACAGAGAGAGTACAAAGTGAGGGAAGGCTATAAAGCCACCCATATCTTACTGCAGTAATCAGGCTGATAAAACTACTTAGCTGAAAAAAAAAGAAAAAAATGTGGTTATCACATTTTTATTAAAAAAAAAAAAAGGAAAAATGACTCACAGGGCACAATCAAGATCCCGAAGGCACAATCCCAGAAGACAGGGCCAGGGGCTCAAAGAGGGGATGAAAGAGCTTGGAGGATTATTTCTAGGACATGAGTCCTAATCAAGGATATGCAGCTTGACTTCCTGGCTGGATTTCCGAACCAAAGGATCTGATGACTCCTCTTGACTTTCCAGTTTCCCAGTTTTTGATCCAGCATGTCAACATCTGTTGTCTTACACTTGTGTCTTCATTGTATGTTGGAATGTTGGGGTCAGATTACTGGTCTATCTAATATGATAGGTTCATAGATGGAGTGGAATTGTGCCCAGGAAGTATACTTAATGGGTAACACTCATAGCCTCATCTCCTGATTTAGATGATTTATAAATATGAAATTGTATACTTTCTGAGCTGCAGAGATTTAGATGAGCTTTTGAAGTTTGATGGGATGGGATAAAGACATGGATGCTGGAGGCCTCCAGGAGCTGAGAGAGGCACTGGTTGACAGCAGGCAAGGAGATGGGGAGTACTTAGTCCCTCAACCACAAGAAACCAAATTCTACCAATGACAAGAATGAACACAAATAAGCTCATCCAGACAAGAATTTAGCCCAGTTGACACCATAATTTCAACCTTGTTCTACCCTGAGAAGTAAACCCTGTCACACCGTGCCAGATTTCCTACCTACAGAAGTAAGTGCCAGAAACGTCTGTCTTTTTGTTAAGTTTGCAGTCTCTTTTGCACTCTCAGATTCCTGAGAGCTGGTCTGAAGAGTTCACTTCAGCACACTGTTTTATATTTAACACAGAGTATTCAATGTTTTAAATTGAAATGGGCTGCCTTCTCTTTATTATTATTATAACTGTTACATATAAATCCTGTGGTTTTGATGGCAAATAAAAGCCACGTTACGTGAAAGGAAAACATTTTTAAAAGATCAGCTTATTTCAAATGCAACTGAAATAAAAATCAAAACTTATAATTTGAGAGAAAAAAATGATTTTACTTTTGTTTTTCCAGTTTATAATTCCTCAAGAAAATTAATAAAAATAAGCTTCTCTCTTTATTACCTAAGTTCTGATACCCTCTGACCTTTAGGAAATTCAGTAGCTTTTCACATGTAATGTATTTCCTGAATTCAATTTATAAACATGTACAAACAGGTCATATTGAACAAACAAGAAAAAAAAAAACCTGTTTTATTACAACATATAGGCAGTGGCGATGCACAGGGCAAACCTGTGCTATACTTTTAAAGGGCAAACACACAAGCTATGAAAAATGAAAGGATAAAAAGAAAATGCTATTTCCACTGAAGCTAAAAAAAAAGAGAGAGAGAGAGAAAATGTCTTTCACGGAGAGACCACCTTATTAAATATTTTGACTTAGGTTGGTTGGTTTGTACTTCTGATTTAACAGTTGAGAAGATTATTTAAAATAAATGCATTAGAATAATTTCACTGGCTAGCTTTCTCAATAGCTTTCTTGCTGTTTTCAAAGTAACTAAAGCCTGGAAAGTTTGGGGATAATAAAGTAACTCAGAATAAGCCTTAGTGATGTTGCCATAATGAAGTAAAATCTCTTTATATTATTTTATTTTAAGCTTCACAATTTGAATTGCTTAATAATATTTGTGTCTGCTGTATTATAAATTAGTCCAAATAAAAAAGATATTCAATGTGAAATATACATACATAAACTCCTAGAAAATAAAATGTTTGTTTCTGCATGTGCCAAGGGAATAATAATAAACAAGATTTATCTTGGCTCCTGTTAGAGATAAAACTGTGGCCCCAAAAAGTCGTGTGGAAGTCCTAACCCCTGTACCTGTGAATGTGACCTTATTTGCAAATAAGAATTTTATTACATAATGAGGTTATACTAGAGTAGGGTGGGTCCTAAACCTAGTTCCTTCTGAGAGGTATTTTGTAAACAGAGGGGAATAGACACAGAGGCACACACAGACGAAAGAAAGATCCATGTGGGCACCATTTACAAACAAAGGAACGTTGAGGATGACCAACAGATATCAGAAAATAGAAGAGAGTCCACAGGAGGAACTGATATGGAGAAGGTCCTAATTGGGAATTTTAGCCTCCAGAACTGTGAAAAACTAAATTTTTGTTCTTTAAAGCAATCTTATTTTTGTTTTTGTTGTTGTTTTGTTTTTGTTATGGCAGCACTAGGTAACTAAGACAGCACTAAAGTAAGTATTATTTGATATTTTGCCAAGAAGAAAATTTTTCTGTATTTTTTTTTTTTTTTTGCATGAAGGGATAATTACGTAATACTGGATTAAACATGTACATCCTACCCCTTGTGGGATAACCACAGAGTTTCCAAAAACACATTTTTAAGAACCTTATCATGTGCTTTTGCATTTGTGGTTCAAATTTTATTTCAATATTATTACTACCATTTTAAGGTTCTTGATGGAGAATTTCATCTTTTGTTATATCTAGATGCAATAATCAGGTGAGGTCTTGAATCTACTTGGTCATTCTGTTTCTGCAGAATCAAGCCACTCCATTATCTCCTTAGGTAATATAATTATTGAATATGTATAATTCAAAAAATCTAACCACACAATCTTCCTTGAAATATTGTCCACTTTAATTTTGGTCATCAAGAAATATATCTGCCTTCGATGGTTTGTATCTGTAAGTTTGTTTAGAACTGTTTATGCCATTTTGCAATTCAAACCCGTTGCCTTCCAGTCCATTCCAACTCATAGCGACCCTATCCAAAAAACCAAGCCAAACCCATTGCTGTTGAGTAGATTCCGACTCATAGGACCCCTAGTGGTATAGTGGTTAAGAGCTCGGCTGCTAACCAAAAGGTTGGCAGTTCAAATCCACCAGCCGCTCCTTGGAAACCCTATGGGGCAGTTCTACGAGCAACCCTATACTAATATACCAAACCAAAAAACCAAACCCATTGCTGTCAAGTTGATTCCGACTCATAGTGACCCTATACAGCAGAGTAGAACTGCCCCATAGAGTTTCTAAGCGCCTGTTAGATTTGAACTACTGACCTTTTGTTAAGCAGCCATACCACTTAACCACTATGCCACCAAGGTTTCCTGAGGAGCCCTATAGCCACCAAAAATTAAAATCATAAGCTGATTTACGAGATCCATCTTTGAATTTATCTCAAACTTAGAATTTTGTATTTAAAAGTCCCTTTCTTCTACATAGAAGGTGTGTTTCCTTATGCTGTGCTTTGGGGAGGAGCCAAGTTAAGTATTTGAACTGAACAAATTATATTCCAAAATATTATAAATTTTGACTATTAAAAGTTGATATAAAACTCTGAATTTCATTATCCTCTTTTTAACTTTCACTTTGAGCTATAAAAATAAACTAGAGCCACCATTTTTGAGTTATATGTACTTTAAGCAATGCACACCTCCCAAAAACACTCATTGCTGTTGAGTTGGTTCCGACTCACACCCCATACACTACAAAAAATGCATATTTACTGTTCTTGAGCTGCTGGGCAAACCCATAAAGAACTTAAAAAAAAAAAATTCTTATTGTTCTTCAGTGGTGTTTACAGCTTTATAAATCAGTATTAAGGGAGGTGTTGGCCTATTAGGCTGTAACAGTGCCTCTTTGAACCTGTTGTGATCCATTTTGTCAAAATATTTTTAGACCTTTAAACTGGTACTTATTAGGATACTGGGTATATGCATTATATCCATGTGTTGAATTAATAATTGCAGCATATAACTGGAAAAAAAAGGATCTCTTTCCCCACAATCTTTTAAGGTAATCCATCTTAATGTCCTAATTTGCTAATAACAGGGTATTATCTTTAATATTATTAAAACCGATCAATAAAGTCAACAGATTTTATTTCTTGTCCTTTAACATTTATAATATATATTCTGGAGTAGTGGTGGTTCAGTGGTAGGACACTCACCTTCCATGCAGGAGATCTAGGTTCTACATCCAAAAGTGCACCCGAAGTACAACTACCACCAATCTGTGAGGGAGGCTTATGTGTTGCTATGATGCTGAAAAGATTTCAACAGAGCTTCCAGACTAAGACAAACTAAGAAGCCAATGAAAACTTTATGGATCCCTATGGTCAGAGTCCCTTGTGCTTGGGGTTTTGATGAGTCAACCCAATGGCAGCTAACAACAACAATAATGTCTATGCTATCGTATGATGGAACCCTGGTGGCACAGTGGTTAAGACCTGTGGCCTCTAACCAGAATACTGGTGGTTTGAATCCACCAGCTGCTCCTTGGAAAGCCCATGGGGGCAGCTGTACTCTGTCCTGTAGGGTCGCTATGAGTCAGATAGACTCGACGGCAACGGGTTTGGTTTGATTTTGAGTTTAGCATACATATGATATCTCTTAATATAGCATCTATATTCTAGAAATACCATCCCCACTTGAAATCAGTCGGATCTTAAATCTGTTTGTTGAAATTTCAGTCAGGTATTTCAGTGCTCCAGGGTAATGTAAAATAATAGTTTAAAGGTTATTTGTAGATACATAGGAGAGTGTAATATAGGCTCACCTTAGAGCTGAAGGAAAGGAGGGATTAGAGTTCTTAGGTGGTTAAACTGGGATGCAAGTCCAGCTTTCTACCTCCTAGTCCACTTTCTTCCCACCTAGTCTTCAATTTTCCCTTGTTTCTTTTTTAATAGATTAATAATTAATTGGGTTATTTTTATGAAGCTTTAAATTAATATAATTAACTTTTTATATTCATATACAGATGATTCATTTCATAATAATTATCAAGTAATTTTTATTCATTAATTCCTTCATCTATGTAAGAAAGAATTTCTTGGCCCCAAGTAAGCATAAAATATTGTACTAAGGTAGCTGGAAATGAAGACCAGTAAGAAGTGGCTTTTGTTTGTTTGTTTGTTTTCTTCTCCAGGTAGCATATTGCTTTGTAAAAGAGGCAAGTATGGAAGTAAATAATTATGTAAAATAAAATCCCCTCCTTGAGGAAGTGATTGCCCCAGCTAGGATCAATCGGCTTTTATAACTGAAAGGGTGACAAAAGTTTACGGAGAGTAAGTAATACCCGGTTTTAAAATTTTACAACATTAAACTGGGTGAAGAATCAGGGGCACAAGCATTTCAGGCAAAGACTGAAAATGTTCCAATTAATCTCTGGAGTTAATTGCTTGGAAATGTTAAAATTTTAACTGGATTGCTTGCTACCAGGAAAAATTTGCATTTTAACACATGCAGGTGATCTTGATTTTGGTAGAATTTAAACATTTCTAGAATTTGAGCATTATATCTGCAAAATTATACTGTAAGAATAACGGCAAAGCAATTCAAAGAACTTATATATATGTTCTTATATATTTGCTTATATATGTTCAGAAGTTCTTTGAATTGCTTTGCATTATTCTCACAGTAAAATTTAGCAGATATAAGCCCTGATAGCACAATGGTTAAGCATTCAGCTGCTAACCAAAAGGTTAGCAGTTCAAATCTACTAGTCACTCCTTGGAGACCCTATGAGGCAGTTCTTCTCTGTCCTATTGGGTTGCTATGAGTAGGAATTGATTCGATGGCAGTGGGTTTAGTAGAAGAAACTAATACACATTAAAGTTGCTGTACATCTTACCTTCCAAGGCATCATCCATCTGCTTCAATACCAGCAATTTAGAAATCTAAGCTTCTCATGAGAAAGATAATTTCAATTTAACTATTAGAAAATATAGGGTTACTATGAATCGGCATCAGCTAGATGGCAATGGATTTTAATCAGAAAATTCTTCCAAATCATTGAATCCATTTCTTTTTCCAAGTTTTACTTCTTGAAATAGTGTAAAACAACTGAAGTTTATCTTCTAATGTCTGCTTTGATATATTTGTATGTATTTAAAATACAGCTTAGGGGCGTTGGAAGCCCTAACTGAGAATTTGAAGTTCATGGGTGTGCAGATGGTTAATGATCCAGCTGCTAACCAAGAGTGTGAGGGTGGAGTCCATCTAGAGGCACCTTGGAAGAAAGGCCTGGCAAACTACTTCCAAAAACTCAGCCATTGAAAATCCTATGGAGCACAGATCTCCTGTGACATACATTGGGTCCCCATGAGTCGGAATGGACTTAAACGCAAGTAGTTCATTCAGAATTCAGGGGATTTTATCCTTTTACTAGTTACTCTGTTTTGGAGCTCTCCAGGGCATCTTCAGCTGTAAAATTATTTAGTTTAATATATTTTATTTTAAATGATAACTAAGAATCTTTTAAGATCATGTTCCTAAGTGGCCAGATTAAAAATCAGGATGGGCTAGAAAAGATGACAGTGAGAAAAAGTGAAAATGACAGAAGGAAAGCAGAGTCTGTGCAAGTGTTTTGACATTCCTAAGCCTTAATTTCCAGGCCCATAAAATAGAGATGAGGACATTGGCTTTACAAGGTTTTCACTTAGATTAAGTGAGTTAGAATTGAAATAAAGTTATGTACCTAAAATGAGTGACACGTAGAAAGAAAAACTCAGCTGTGTCACAGTGGTCTTCTTCAAGAGAAGCTGCTGGCCTGGAAATGTTTTTGAGCATGACAGTTTTAGCCTGTCTCTCTCTCTAATTTGACCTTTGGGGTGTCTCTACATTTTGTCAGTACTCTGGGTTAAGGATGGATTCATTGAGATCAATCAGTGTAAAGATTATTTGACTGGAACTCGTTTAGACACCAATTGCTTCATTTAGTGGAAACCAAGATGCCATCCATTTAATATAATTCCTCTCCAGGGGTTTCTGGCTGCCCCCGACATCCTTAAAGGCAATTGTGCCGATGGTTCCATTTATTGGTATTTCTGAATGCAACTTCCTTGGAATCCTATGCAGTAACTTGGAAAATCACCTAGTGCCATTTAAAAGAAATTTTACACATTTTTTCAGAGACTTTTACTCCTCTCAGCTACAAAGACTGAAAGGAAAATATGCTTGACATGGTTGAGGATGGGTAAAAACTTGTTGACACTATAGCTGATATAACTTTGAATACATGATTATTTTTTCGATGGTCACTTCGTATTGCATCTTAGGAATTCAACATTGCAGGAATGTGTAGTAAGGATGAAGAAGTCAGCTGTAAGATTTACAACCGCCTTAACTTTGGCGCATGTTCTTTTTCTTATAGTAGTACCTCGAACTGTAGGAATTAAAATACATTTATCCCTTCAAATTTAATTTTTCTCAGAAAGAACATGCACAGGCTAATATTTCCTACTTTTTCAGGTTGTAGGGAAAATGAAAGGGGGCATGAGATCTCAAGGGCAGCACACAGCTCAATGTGAAGTTCACAGCAAGTTCCTGTTAAGGGTGAGCTAGTATTACTTATTAAGGACTGCTGAAAATGAGTATTTGTCAGGTTTGTGGGGTCGCAGAGCATATGGGAATGACGACAATTTTGACAGATTTCTCTTCAAATTGTCTGGAACAAAATTACATCGGGTAGAGAGATATACCAATTAGTCAAGCAATTGCATATTGGTTAAGTACTTGAGGACTAAAATAATTAGGTAGAAACGATTTCCTGTATTTCACTAAATACTGTCTCCATCAAAATTAATTTTACTGGAGGCAGGTAATCATAAGCTACACTTACATCTCTAGACCACTGAATCTTGGTATTTTGGGAAGCTGGAAAAAATAAGGATAATTCCATCTCTTAGAAAAGTACTCATGGTACACATAATTTTCTCTATAATTTCGCAACTCCCAGGACTCTAAAGTCATCGATACTCACATTAAGATATGGTTCCCTGGAAAATACATTTTACCCATAAACCCCAAACACTTAAGAAATCTGTGTGTGTGTGTCTGTCTGTTCATCTGTCTCTCTTATCTGATTTTCTTAATAGCATCTCCTCATAGCAGTATTCATATCTAGAGTCTGTAGAGTCTTTTCTGTGATGGATGCTACTTTCTCTACCTTGGAGTATTGCTAATGGCTTTCCTTGATGTCGTCTGTGATATCAGGAAATGTGTTTATTGGGAGATATTACAGAACAGCTTCACTCTTGCTGATATTAGTTCACCAATAAAATAGCACTGATCAGACTTTGTGAATATACCTCCTTTTTAAACCAATGATATTTTGTATTTTAATCCAATAGCATTAGGATTCCATGCATTGTCCCAAATATAGATATTTAAAAAGACTTATGATATTTTAGCTTAAGAAAATTCTAGGCTATATTGGAAGAGAAATTATAAAATCTAAAACAAATAATTTAGATTTATTTTTACACATTATAAGATATTATTGAATTAACCAGCAAATATATTTGAATTCACAAACCCCTCTGAAAATGATACTTTGATTGCCTTGCAGATATAGTCACAAAACTTAGAAACCCTGGATTAAATTGACATAGATTTTCCAGTAACTTCAGAAGCAAATGATTTACCTTTCTATCCTGCATAGTTTGTATTTCTACCCCATGTAATTTATTCATTTCCAAATGGTTTTGTGTTTTCTCAAAAAAAAAAATTACAAACTATGAACATTGAAATGGTTTAAATCGAGGACTCCCTATGCATAGAAAAGCCTCTTTATCAACAAATATATTTGGGAAATAATTCTTCCACGTATACTATAGTTTTATGAATCTCTAGGTATTAATGAATTCTCTAAGAAGAAAAAAATAATCTTCATACACTGCTACTGAGTACATTGATAGCAATATACTATTAGGTTCAAGGATTCACATTTCTTCATAAAGTTTTCAATTTGTGGAAGAAAGGGTTTATTGCATAGCACAAAGGGCCTAGTATTTTACAGTTAACTTCATCAATTATAGAAATATCCAGTTCTAGTCCCAATGCTTTATGCATAGTCATTGTGCCTAACGCATAAATAGCATATATAGCCTGAATTCATAGTCCACAGTCATTTTAACTACACTTTCTGTAAAATGTGTCCTATTTAGTTAAACGGAGTTTATTTGAAACTGCCAATCACTTACAAGTTATAGCTTGTCACTTATAAGTTAGCCAAAACTAAATAAGTTTCTAAGCTATTGTGCTAAAGTCACACACACACACAAAAAAAAAAAAAAGTATGAACTTAACAAACTCATCAGCATGTAGTCCTTTGGGTTATATTTGAAGTAATGCTATACCTTGTTTTTATAATTCTTTCGATAATTGTTATCCAGGTCAGATGTGGATTCTGTGTGGCTGAAACTTAAACAATTTGTGGAAAGGGTGCCAATAAAACTATGATTCTTATCTGGGGACTGCCCCCCATACTTCTACCTGGGGATTTTGGAAGTGTCTGGATACAATTTTTGCTGTCATAACTACTGACATACACTGTCATATAATGGGTCAAATGTTCAATAGAATTACTATGCACAGGATAGTTCTCCACAACAACAAATTATCCATTCCAGACGTCCACACTGTCATTGTTGGGAAATTCTGCTTCAATTAAAAGAATAAATAATACAAAATATAAAATTAGATACAGAAGTAAGTATGGGACTCTGAAGAAGAAGCTTCACTAATTTCCTGGAAAAGCTGCTTCAGCTACTTCTCCATTATAAAATCCCAAATCAAATGTCTTTCATTTTGAGCACTGCATTAGCTCTTATAAATTCCTACCTCTGGCAAAGGTTTCAGAAGACTAGAGAAACTAATGTGCTTTAAATGGAAGGTCTCTGTGTAATGAATTTAAAAGACAACTACATACTACATGATAATGAGGTTGGCAACACCAAGTTTCAGTGATTTGATTCAGTTAATGGAGTCTAGGGGGCAAATCAGAAACTTCATGTAGTGCAGGTAGCATTTTCCTACAAGTAGCAAAGTGTTTTAAAATTACTTATTTTTTTATAACTTCCATTCTTCTTTTCCATCCAAGGTGTGATAATTTTGCATAATTTTATTGAAGCAAGTTACAGGTCATTTACTGAAGTCCTTATCACTGATAGATACAAATATGTGCCAAGTGACCTTGGTACTGGTAGCAGCAAGTAATTCATCACATTTCCACCTCCCTTGACACACACACACACTCACACACACAACCTTTTTCCAGGTTTCTCAGAAACAGCCTGACTCATTAAGGCACCAGAATTATAATACATAACAAACAAAATATGTCAAACTATTTAACTTTCTACATTTCTTATGGAGCCCTGGTGACACAATGGTTAAGAACTTGGCTGCTAACTAAAAGACTGGCAGTATGACCCATCAGTCAAAGATCATACAGGCCCATAAAACAAAACAAGACTAAATGGGCACATACCAGCCCAGGGGCAAGGTCAAGAAGGCAAGAGGAACAGGAAAGCTGGTAATGGGGAACCCAAGGTTGAGAATGATGAAGTAAAAGATCTGAACAGAAGATTTCAAAGGGCAGCTTGAGAAGACAAAGTAAAATATTATGATGACATGTGCAGAGACCTGGAGATAGAAAACCAAAGGGAAGAACATGCTCAGCATTTCTCTAACTGAAAGAACTGAAGAAAAAATTCAAGCCTAGAGTTGCAATGCTAAAGGATTCTAAAGGGAAAATATTAAATGACACAGGAAACATCAAAACAAGATGGAAGGAATATACGGAGTCACTATACTAAAAAGAATTGGTCAACGCTCAACCATTTCAGGAGGTAGCATATATGATCAGGAACCGATGGTACTTAAGGAAGAAGTCCAAGCTGTACTGAAGGGATTAGAGAAAAACAAGGCTCCGGAAATTGACAGAATACCTAGTGAAATGTTTCAACAAACGGATGCAGTGCTGGAAGTGCTCATTCTTCTATGCCAAGACATTTGGAAGACAGTTACCTGGCCAAAGAATTGGAAGCGATCCGTATTTATGCCATTTCCCAACAAAGGTGATTAAAACGAATGCAGAAATTATGGAACGATATCATTAATATAACACGCAAGCAAAGTTTTGCTGAAGATCACTCAAAAGTGGCTGCAACAGTGTATCAACAGGAAGCTGACAGAAATTCAAGCCAGATTTAGAAGAGGACATGGAACCAAAGATATTGTTGCTGATGTCAGATGGGACCCTGGCTGAAAGCAGAGACTACCAGAAAGATGTTAACCTGTGTTTTATTTAGTATGCTAAGGCATTCGACTGTGTGGATCATACCAAATTATGGATAACATTGCAGAGAATGGGAATTCCAGAACACATAATTGTGCTCATGAGGAATCTGTACATGGATCAAGAGGCAGTTGTTCGAACAGAGCAAGGGGATGCTGCATGGTTTAAAAACAGGAAAGGTGTGCATTACGGTTGTGTCCTTTTACCATGCCTGTTCAATCCATATGCTGAGCAAATAATCTGAGAAACTGAACTACATGAAGAAGAACGGGGAGTCAGAATTGGAGGAAGATTTATTAACAACCTGCGTTATGCAGATGACACAACCCTACTTGCTGAAAGTGAAGAGGACTTGAAGCACTTACTAATGAAGATCAAAGACTACAGCCTTCAGTATGGATTACACCTCAACATAAAGAAAACCAAAATCTTTACAACTGGACCAATAAGCAACATCATGATACATGGAGAAGAGATTGAGGTTGTCAAGGATTTCATTTTGCTTGGATCAACACTGATGGAAGCAGCAGTCAAGAAATCAAAAGATGGATTGCATTGGGCAAATCGACTGTAAAAGACCTCTTTAAAGTGTTAAAAAGCAAAGATGTCACCTTGAAGACTAAAGTGTGACAGATCCAAGCCATGGTATTTTCAATTGCCTCATATGCATGTGAAAGCTGGACAATGAATAAGGACAACTAAAGAAGATTTGATGCATTTGAATTATGATTTTGGCAATGAATATTGGATATACCATTGACTTCCAGAAGAACTAACAAGTCTGTCTTGGAAGAAGTACAGCCAGAATGCTCCTTAGAAGCAAGGATGGTGAGACTTCATCTTACGTACTTTGGACTTGTTATGAGGAGGTACTATTCCCTGAGAAGGACATCATGCTTGGTAAAGTAGAGAATCAGCGAAGAAGAGGAGGACCCTTAATGAGATGGATTGACAAAGTGGCTGCAACAATGGGCTCAAGCATACAGTGAATGTGAGGATGACGCAGGACCAGGCAGTGTTAATTTTGTTGTGCATAGTGTCGCTATGAGCCGGAACCAACAGGACGGCACATAACGACAACAATAAAAACATGTTGTCTCAGTTTTCTCTCACTGCTTCTTGCCTGCTTGCCCTGATCACCTACAAACTAGAATGTCAAACATTATTTTTAGCCAACTTCTTATACGTTTTCTATGCCGTTTTAATTGAACTCAACTATTATTATTATTTTACCATTTGTTTTCCTTATTCTTCCACACCATTTAAATTATTACAGCCTGTCAATTTTACTTTCACCGCATCACTCTCTCCTTTTCTTAGTTTTCATTTTTATGATCATTTTCCAAATAGATGTCATCATTACCATCAAAACAAACAAAACAGAAGCAACCATACTGCCAACCAATTCATATTCCTCACTCCCAGCCCTTGATCTGATTAAATACTTTCTTGAGGCCCTGAAAATTATCATTATTTGTGTACAGAAGCTCCATTTCACTCAAAAGCCTTTCATTAGAAATAGATTACAAGTTATATTCGGGGGATTATGTACCTTAATAAATATTCACTTGGGAGCAACCATTTCATTAGCTAATGAGATGCAAGCTTACAAATGCTGGTAGTTTATGGGAAAGGTTTAAATTTCCTGATAAAATGGGGACTGATGTGCATGATTTCACCCTTCCATGTTTCTACCTGATTTTTAGGAACATGATGTGTACAATTGTAGCAGCCATCTTGAATTCATGAGGTAGCTAACAAGATGAGGCCACTATGTCTAAGAATAGTAGAAGGGAAAGATTAATAGTTGGAGTACTTATTGACATTGTTATAAACTGAACTAATGCCAGCGACTTCCTATTTCTTGATTTTATGTTATGGAAGAGAAATTAGCCTTCTTAGATACCCTTGGAAAACCTGGGAGGGGTAGTGGTTAAGTGCTATGGCTATTGACCAAAAGGTCAGCAGTTCGTATCCACCAGGCACTTCCTGGAACCTCTATGGGGCAGTTCTACTCTGTCGTATAGGGTCACTATAAGTCGGAATTGACTCAATGGCAACAGGTTTGGGTTTGGTTTGGTTTTAGATACCCCTAATTTTTCTTTTTTGGTTTATTTGTTTGCTTTTTTAAACAGACGATCATCTTCTCAGTGTATTCATTCAACGCTCTTGACTCTCAAAGCTTCCCATTCTTTGGCTTCAAACCTTAATTTTGTGTATACACACACACACACACATATATATATTTTTTCCTAATCACTACACACTCATTATTCTTCAGTTAACCTACATTCTCAGTGTTTCAGGAACTACCCAGGAACACAGAAGGAATGGCATAAATTTTGTCACAAGAAACACAAAATGAAACAATAATAACAAAAAAAGAAACATTCTTTGTATTGCTGCATGAAATCCAGCCATGAAGACCTTCGTGGTAATGAAGATGAGAATTATTCTGTAATATTTGAAAATGCTGAGGAATAATGATGATTTGGTATTCCAGGATACTTAGGGACAATGGTTTATGTAGTCTTTATAAAATTCAGGATAAAAAACTTTTTATAAAGATGCACTTCACATATTTGAGGCCTCCAACTTTTTCAGGCCATCCATCTCATTAAATATTTTGAAATGCAAGGTTACATGAGAAGTGTCTCCTTCACAAGGAAGATAGCCGCTGGGTAACTGGAGTGGTCTTTTACAAGTTTAAAGCCAAGCTAGAGAAGAGATGTTTCAAAAATCTGGCAAGAGAAAATTGGTATTGTCAGTTCACTTTATCTGTATCTAATAGCTGAAGTGTGCAAGATTAGTTCAGGCTTGGCTACACAGAGCTGTTAAAGATATAAGTATAGTTAATTCCAGCTATACTGAGATCAATGACAGGAGAATTAAATAGCTCAGGTATGAATATCTATGCCCCACTGGAAATGTGGAACAAGCAACAACTACAACAGAAAACTGCAATGTCAAGTGTAAAGTAGCTCATTATTCATTCTGATTAAAATCTGTTGCTCCAATATTGACTGTCTCATCTTTTTTTTCTTTTTACTTTATTTGTTTGTTGTGGTGAAAATACAAAGAACAAAACATTTGCCAATTCAATAATTTCTTCATGGAAAAGTTTGCTGTTAATACCCACCCAGTGGCTCCACGGTAGAAAGACCAAGCTATTTGCTTCCATAAGGATTACAGCCTAGAAAACCCTATGGGGCAGTTCTACTCTGTCACGTGAAGTCTCTGTGAGGTGAAATCGACTCGATGGCACCTAATAAGAACAACAATAATTCATTAGCATTGATTACACTCTTCATGTTTTACAACAATTCCACCACTATTAGCACAAACTGAATGTCCCCTAAGCATAAACGCTCCCTTTCCTCCTCTTTCTCACCCCTGGTAACTACTGACAATCTTTGGTTTTTCTATATTTGCTTATTTCATATAAGTGAAATCCTACAGTATTTGTCCTTTTGTAATTGACTTATTTGTCTTAGTATAATGTTATCTAAGTTCCTCCATGTTGTGACAGGCATCAGGACTACGTATTTGTTTATGGCTGAGTAACATTCCTCTGTATATTTCCACCATTTTCTTTATCCATTCATCTGTTGATGGACATTTAGTTGTTTCCACTTTTTGGCTATTTTGAAAAGTATTGCAATCAATGTTGGTGTACAGGTTTCTGTATGTATTCCTGCTTTCTCGTCTTCTGGCTATATACCTAGGATTGGGATTTGCTGAGTTATTTGGTAGTTCTGTGTTCAGTGGTTTGAGGAACCACCAAACTGTTTTCCACCTTGGCGGTACCATTTTATATTCCCACTAGCAATGGATGACAGTTACAGTTGCTTAGTCTTTGCTTTTGATCTTTCATGTCTTCATTGCTTATGAAAATATATTTTATCAATTTCTAAACTTCAATCCCCCACCCTTCATTTTAACTAATTACAGATCATCTGGAAATAAGTTTTCTCCTTATATGTATTGTTTTTTAGGCTATGTGTGATCCAAATGGATTCAGATCAGATTTAACAGGAAAATTGCTGAGAGGTAAATAAAAGAAACACCAAAGAAAATCAATAAATAACAATTCCGTTAAAATTAAAGTAGCATTTTCTTGATGGAGAGGTGGGGCGGGGGGGGGGTGGTGCTTCTCAAGAGGCATTAAGTAGCCAAGTAGCCACTCCTAGGCATTTGGCAGGTCATGTCTATCAGCATCCGAATGGTCATCCTTCTTTGCTAAAGGGATGTTAGAATGAGTCAGAACTCAGAGTGCACGGATAGGTGCAGACATCACTATAAACAATAGCAATGGCATTACCACCAAGAAGCTCCTTTCTTGAGAAAGAAGAATCACCTTGTGAGTATTTTACCTCTACTTAGGTAGAAAAAAGAAGAAAATATTTTTAAAGACTCAAAGACCATTTGTTGCATTTGCTATGTTTTGAAAAGAGCCCTTCGATTTAACAGTTCCATATCTAGAATAGAAAAACCTCATGAACAGGGCTTTTTGGAAATACAATATTTTGATAAAATGCTTGGTATGTGCAAGAAGATAGGTATATATAGCATCACATAAAATAGATGTGAACGCTTACAAAGTACAAAAGAAATACAAAAACAAGAATACTACTAGTATCATTGAAGTGGCATCTGTTTTCTTCCACGTCCAATGTTGTCACCTTCCCTGTACCATTCCCCATGGAAACCCACTAATACGAGTTATATATCCGTTTCTTGCTTTTTTATTGAATAACTGTATTATCTATGTGCAGAGGGTCAACAAAAAAAAGAAAGACCCTCAACAAGATGGATTGACACAGCGGCTACAACAATTGGCTCAAGCATAGCAATGACTGCAAGAATGATGAGGCCCTGGGCCATGATTCGTTCTGCTGTATAGAGAGTCATTATGAATTGGGACCTACCCAACAGCACCTAACAACAACATGTGTAAAAAAGTATATTAATAATATGTAATAAACATATAGATAAATAACATCATTTGTTTTGCTTATATTTAAAAAAGCCACTGTAAAAGTGATTTCATGCAATATGGAAAGATTCAGGGCTGTTTGTTTGTAGTTGGGATATACCTGTAAGATTCGGGAAGCCATAGTTTACTTTTTTCAATGTATATGTCTCTTGATGAATCCACGTAAATATTTCTAGGTATATAACTATAGGAGGAATTATTGGATCATTGGATTGTTGCTATTATTAGCTGCCATCTAGTTGACCTTGATCCACGGCGACCCCATGCAGACCAGAATGAAATGCTTTCTGATCTTGTGCCAGCCCATAGCTGGTTGTAGATCAGATTGTTGTGATCCATAGGGTTTTTGTTGGCTGATTTTTGGAAATAGATCACCAGGGCTTTCCTCCTAGTCTGTCTTAGTCTGGAATCTGCTCAACATCATAGGGTCACTGGATTATTGTTATAATAAAATGGTTGGTTTGGCTATTTCCTACTTTACAGTTCTATCTGAAGTTTTCCAAATGTAAGCAAACATTCTAATGTATAAAGTTGCTTAAGAAAAACTACTTAATGACATTTTTAGGAAGTATAAAAATTTTACAGAAATTAAAATATCTGATTGAAAGGTTCATACTGACCTAAATAGCAGAAATATCTTGCCTGGCTATTTAAAAATCCATAGGAAGAGTCATTAATTCCTTTTTTTCCAACCTAAATTGACATAATTATTTTAAATATTATTTAATGCTTTGATGGAACTCAGAACTATAATCAAAATAAGCAGCTCTCTACCACATTGATTTTTTCCTGATTATTTCACCAGGGAATGTCATTAGAAGTTATTAAAATCTTTCCTGAAATCACATCTCTTTAGGCCTCAGAGAAAGATATGAGATAATAAAGTATATGTTTTTGTTCACACGTTCCTTTTATAACTATGTCCTATTCTGGTCAAGAGAAAATATATTCATGTATTGCATGTAATGATTGGTAGGAAATAAACTCTAGAAACAGGCATTATTCATCAAGAATCTCTGAAACCTTTAGCTTTACTGTGGAGATGTAGACAATCAGTCAATGTGACTCACACTTATGATGAGAGTTGTTTTTCTAGTACACAGCTATGATGGAAAGTACAACTAGAATCCAGCTAGAAACGCTCCATCAACAGAAAAGATAAATGGCAATGGTGATTTCTTTTTAGAAAAGTAGAGCAACCATGCTTGATAAAACTGCACAAAATGAAGTGTTCAATCATCATGTAGATTCCATATGCAACTCCATGGACTTCAGAGAACGCGAATGTTGATTTGTTTGATAATGAGTATTAAAGTGAAACAAACTGAGTTGCAAAACAAAATCTGCAGAATGCAGAAATAAGGAAAATTTTCTGAGAAGTTGCACTTTCATGCTAGTTACTGCCCAGATCTTTATGAGCTGTCTGAGAAACTTGAACTCTGATTGAATAGGTTAGAAAACAAGGCTGGCAGCACTGTCAGTGAGTATTCTCTACCTCTGGGAAGATATCTCCTGAGGCTACAGTTAATCTGCACTTTCACGTGTTCTGCATCTGCAGACACACCTTTTCCTTCTTAGGTGATCTTTTATTTTGCTGGAGCGTTGTACGAAACTTTTACCACCCTTCTATGCAGCTAAAGACTCTGTGCACTCTCTGGCTAAGTCCTAGCCCGGGTGCCTCATTTACCCAAATTTAGTAATTACACATCAAGGGCATGCTTTGGGTTGATGTAATTAAAGAGTTAAGGAGAATTTTTCCACAATTTCAAATAGATGTTAAGAGTCCTATTAATAATAAACAGGCAGGACGTTCTGAAGCACCATGAGCTACCCAAAAGATGTGATGATGTTTAAATAAAATCGAGACACCACAAAGTTTCTGGTTTGGTTGGAAATATGAACAAGTCATACACCGGAACCTGTATATGTAGAACAATAGAAAGGCTCATTGTCCCTCAGTAAGAGTGTGTCTGATGTTTTCCTATTCTTTATCATGGAATTATGAGATTGGACGAACTATACCACAGATGTGAAATATTCTTCTGGTCCCATCTCATGATGGGGTGCCTTGTGTGATAGAATGGAACACAAGATAGCAACATGGCATCACTGATGATGTTAAAATTGATCAGTTGGTTAGATAGTGTCTGCTAGCTCTCACATCTATAAAGCTTCTAATTGTTTCTTCCCTTTCTGTACTCCCGGAAGTGAATCACTAAATATATAGTCCACACTCAGGGTTGAGTGGGAGAATTAAAATTCACCTCCTAAAGGGAGTATTATCTACATATATTATTTGAAATTCTGTAAGAAAGATCTCTTCTTTCCCACTTACATATTTATTCAAATACTTGTATCAGTAAGTTCTTTTTTTTATTTATTGTATTCTTTGGATTATATTTCAATCCTATGTTGTTCAGTTTTTGTTCATACTGTTCCAAAGTTAGCCACCCAATGCTCTTTCACATTGGTTCCTGTGTCCCTTTGGCTTGCGCCCTCCTTTTGGCTTTTGAGCACATTCTTATTTTCTGACACTACAAGGCACCCCAGACTCATCTTGCTTATGCCCTCCCCCAGCGCTATGAACAGTCATTTCTCCAAGGAGGCTTGGTTCCTTTAACTGGAGAATAATATTTAGAAACCAAGATCTATTGGAGTGTTACTACTTCTACATACACTCAACTAACAGAGTTAAGGAAAAATTACAATTTTCTTAGACATATATACCCACATATCTATGATTACTTATCTATCTGCCTATCTATATATCTATGGTTTTTATCTATCTATCTATCTATCTATCTATCTATCTATCTATCTATCTATCTATCTATCTATCTATCTATCTATCTATCTATCTATCTATCTACCTATCTATCATCTATCTATCTAATCTATCATCCATCTATCATCTTAAACTTGTCTCCAACTTTAGGCAAATACCACAGGATTCTTTCTAGACTTCTTTCCATGTTTGTTTATAACTTCTTTCTCCTATAATGAGAAATCTAGCTTCCATTACCTAACATTTATTTATTTTTTCAACCCTAGTATGGATGTAAGTAAGGTAGTTCCTGGGTGGCATCAACAGTTCAGTGATCTACCGCTAACCAAAAGGTTGGCAGTTCAAATCCACTCAGGGGCAACTCAGAAGACAGACCTGGGTGATCTTCTTTGAATGGTCACATCCTTGAATATCCTATGGAGCAATTCTACTCTGTGCAAATGGGGTTGGCATGGGTTGGAATCTACTCAAAGGTGACTGAAGACAACAAGAATGACATCAACAGTGTAAAGTATGTTTAGAATTGTCAACTATCTCTTTCAGAAACCAGTTTACAAATAAGAGTACATTGCTTATAAACAGTTATTTTTGTCTTAAAGTTTCCAGTCAGAATATTGTTATCCAAAGTTACTTACCTCAGCTTTTTTTGACCATACCCATCAGTAAGATTACATCATACATTTAGAATACAGTCAGACTCATTCTTCACTGTCTGCTTTGCATCCTGAAATCTTTCAACATCCTGGTTGATTTTTTTTTTAATTTCCATATATTAAATTTCAGCTTTGTGATATACTATTCTATGGGTTTTGACAAGTGCATAAAGTATCCACCTCCCCTGTACCATTTGTTGTTGTTGGGTGCTGTTGAGTCAATATTGACTAACGGAGGCCCCATGTGACAAAGTAGAGCCATCCCATGTGGTTTTCTGGGCTGTAATCTTTATGGGAGCAGATTGCCAGGTCTTTCTGCTATGGAGAAGTGGGGTGGGTTCTAATCACCAGTCTTTGGGTTAGCAGCCAAATAAATGCTTAACCATTTGCCCCACCAGGACTCTTTCTAAGTACGATATAGAACACTGTTATGCTTTTACTGACAAAAATATACAGTTTACAGACTCTTCTCTCAAATACCCTGTTGCCCAGTGAATATTTGTTCTCTCATTAAGATTCAGCACAAGCATCATTTTCTCACCTGAGCTGCCTTGACTCAGGAACACTTAGGATCTCTTACCTGTAGGCTCCATTTTTCTGTGCATACATAAGGCCATTGTATCACTTAGAGTATGTAATCTGAATGTCAGGGGCTTTTTTTCTTTATGTTTTCACACTCTACTTTCCATCTCTATAGAACAGCGCTTAGCTCAGAAACTAAAGGAATCATAACTGGCACCTAGTGCATATGATGTTTGATTATATAAGTATATTAATATTAAAAAAAACAAACCCTCTGTTGCCAAGTCTACTCCGACTCATAGTAACAAGGCTCTAAATCTCTACAGAAGTAAACTGCCACATCTTTCTCCCTTGGAGCTGCTGGTGGTTCCAAACCGCCAGCCTTCAGTTAGTAGCCGATCACTTTAACCACTGTGCCACCAGGGTATAGAAAGTGAAAAGGCCCTCGTTTTCTACCTCATTTCCCTAATTTCCCATTCAATCTTTGGTAAGAAGCAATCTGAATTCTTTTTCTCATACTACTGAAACTGGTAATAATTCGTTTTCTAATTTCCTCCAGTTTGGTACATAGAAAACATGGCCATGTCTCCACTTTCCTCACGTTTTGTTTTTCTTAAGCATGAAACACTCTTGGATCCTTCCCCCTTTTGACCCTCATCATTCTATGGTTTTATGCTTAATTCAGGTTCTCCTCTTAGTTCCCAGACCACCGCTTCTTCCACCATTTCTTGACCTCTGCTCCTCATGCACCCATTAAATGTTGGCAAGAATACTGATCTTAGTAATCAGAATACATAGTCTTCCTGAAACTTTTTAGTGGTACCTAAAATAATACTGCCAAGAATAAATTAATAACTAATCAAACTATGTCTCTATCCAGGTAATCTCTATATTTTCATATTCAATCACCTATAGCAAAAATTAATAATACAAATAAGTTTGGCATGCATAACTTAAGCTCAACACTAACTAACCACGATTTTCCCTGAAACTGCTCATTCATCTGCTATATTCACTATACTGGTTTAATGGTAATACCGTCAATTCATCCTCCCACGTCAGAAACCTGGAAAGTCATTCCACTGGTTTCCTGACTCCTTGCTACGGAGTTGATTCTGACTCATAGTGATCCTATAGGACAAAGTGGAATGGTCCCATAGGGTTTCCAAGGAGCAACTGGTGGATTCGAACTGCTGACCTTTTGGTTAGCAGCTGAGCTCTTAACCACTGCATAACCAGGGCTCCAGTGGCAGCCATTAAAAAAAAAAAAAATACCATAAACTGGCTAGCTGAAAATAACAGAAAAAAAAAAAATTCTCTCACAGTTGTGGAGGCCACATTTACAAAATCAATGTGTTAGCACAGTTGCATTTCTTCTGGAGGCTCTGGGGAAGAATCCTTTCCCTACTTCTCCTCAGCTTCTGGTGTCTGCCAGCTACCTGCAACCATTGGAGTTCCTTAGGTTGTAGCTGCCTCATTTCAATCTCTGTTCACATTCTGGCTTATCCTCTTCTGTCCTCAAATCTCCACCAGTCGTTCTTTTATAAGGATAATTGTTATTGGATTTAGGGCCAGGATGATCCAGGATAATCTCCTCACCTCAAGATTCTTAATGATATCAGCAAAGACCATTTTTTCAAATAAAATCACATTCAAAGGTTTCAGGGATTTGATATGACCATAACTTTTTGAGGCCACAGTTCAATCTACCACAGTCATTTTCAAATTCTAATACTACTCAGTAATCCCTCTGCACTGACCACCTATTGGAATAGTCAGTCTACTCTCTTCAGTCTGTTTCACCAGCAATCTTTTAACCCAAATGCAATTTTTAATATATAGATAATATTAACTTTTATAATTTCTCACCCTACCTCTAAACAAACCCTTTGCCATCAAGTCAACTCCAACTCTAGAGACTCTATAGGATAGAGCCGAACTGCCCCATAGCATTTCCAGGGAGTGGCTGGTGGATGCAAACTGCTGACCTTTTAGTTAGCAGCCATAGCTCTTAACCACTTGCCACTGGGGCTCTGTCCCTGTAATGTCCACACTTGCCACCTTACCTTATTCAGCAAACATTTCATAGGTGATGGTTAAAATTCTTCCTTCTCATTTTTCCTGATCTTCTTTGTCACTTTGTCACATTGGTTTACTCATTTGGAAGAAGAATAAACAAACCGATTAGATCTAACTGTAAGTCACACTAATTCTTTCCTTCTTAATTTAAAAACAGTTCCCCTAAAGGCTGCTGTTAGATTCGAAATTTATTTTCTCATTTATTTATTCATACATTTTTATCAGTCATTGAATTGTGGATTGAAAATACACTAGCCAATAATGGAAATTCCTGCACTCATGGAACTTATAGCTTGCTTTCTGTTGAGTACCAGTCAAGTATTATCTTAGAATTACTGATTGTCATTCCTTAAAACACTTTTTTTCCCTGAAACTCTTTTTAACTGTATAGAAATCACTCTTTATTATGCCAGTTGGATAAAGACAGAATCTTTCCTATTTCTCAGTTTAAAAACACTTAAAAGTTGTTTTGTTTTGTTTTTTTTTGTCTGCTCATATGTGTGTGTTCTTTTTTTTTTTTATAACAGGAAATGTTTTTTTTTGGGACCAATTCAAAGAGAAGTGAAACATTTACTTATCTGATCAAGAAACAAATATACAAAATATTGGAACCTTACAGTTTAATGAGCTGGGAACAGGGCCAGCGCCCAGTCAAATCATATTGGTGCCCAACATGAAATGTTTCCAAAAATATGTGCCCTTATATACATGTTTCGATCATATTTTAATAGACTTTATTTTTTATTACATTTTTGTGTTTACAGAAAAATTGACAAGATAGCAAAGAGAGGTACCATATATCTCATAAGTAGTTTCTCCTATCATTAATATTTTGCATTAATATGGAACACTTGTTATAATCATGAAGCAGTAATGATGCATTATTATTAACTAAAGTTCATAGTTATTTAAATCTTCTTGGTTTTAACTAAAGTTCATTTTCTCTTCCAGGAAACCATCCAATGTACCACATTACATTTAGTTGTCATGTTTACTTAGGCTTCTCTTGTTTGTGGCAGTTTCCCAGGCTTCCCTTGGTTTTGATGGCTGTCTTATTCTGGGTTCTCTAGAGAAGCAAAACCAGTCAAGTGAGTATATAAATATAGAGAGAGATTTACTTTAAGGAAACAGCTCACACAATTGTGGGGTCTGACAACCCCTAAATCCATGGGTCAGGAGGCAGGCTGAGGCCTTCTGCTGACTCACGTCCCAGGAACTGGAGGTCAGGTGAGTAGAAGTGTGCAGAATCAAGAGAGAGAGAGAGAGAGAGAGAGAGAGAGAGAGAGCTTTGCCAAAACATCAATTTACATAGTGGAGGCCGGCTTCAACCTTAAGGAAACCCCCCTTCCAACTGATTGGCTGCTCACATCAGATCCCAAAATGGAAGGTGATCACATGTGTCTAACATACCACTGAGAATAACAGCCTAGCCAAGCTGACACATAACATTAACCACCACAATGACCTTCACAGTTTCCTCAATTAATTTTTTTTTTTAAGTAAAAACCTCAAAGAATAGTCCTTCATGAAAAATGTCTTTTCACAAGCTCTAGATTCTGAAGGCATTAAGGATCGGTTGCTCTGAGTCAGAATTGCCTTGATGGAAACGTTTTTTGTGTTGTTTTTAATGTACTTATTCAGTACATTTATATGACAAGGTGCTTCAGAGTAATATAAACCAGACTAAAATTTACCAAAGTGCATTAAGGTAATTTTAAGTTTTTGCATCTTACTTTCTCAACATACTTATTAGAAATCTGTATACATGTTACAAACTTTAAGTTAGGAGGTAGAATGAACACTATTAAGAAACTTTCTTAAGAAATCTTTACATATGATACCAAACAAAAATGGAAAAATAAGACAAAATGTATAGAATTATACAGTAGAACAAAGCAATACAATGCACATTTTACATGGCCTTAGGCAATACTGAAATAACTGTAATAATTTATCTCAATGAGCTCTTCACTTATTATACATCCAAGCGTGGATTTCTGATGAAAAGACAAGCGTATCAACAAATTAAATAGATTTTTTTTCAAATTAAGCAGTTTTTTTTTTTTTTCTAATTCCAGTCTGAAACCAACCAAATATTTTTGGGATATGGAGGGTGTATGAAATCTAAATTCCACTTGCCTTTTCTTCACACCATTTTCCTATAAAAATTTTTTTCAATATTCTTGATATTTTGTTTTTGAAGAACTGGGAAAATAATAGAAGTAAAATATAATGTATGATGCCGTGGAATTAGTTCTTTGTATTAAGAAAATTGCTGTCAGGATGACACATAGAGCTCATTTGTCCATTAGCAAACACAAACACATTAATTGCCTAGTATGGGCTCTCGGAGTAAATACATGGGATGCAAAAATGAATAGGAATGGCCCCCTTCCAGGGAAGACTGCTGTTCCATGATTCAGTCTTGTACATTCCAGCCAAACAGAATTACAGAGTGCCTACTCTATACTAAATCCTGTGACAGGACTTAAATATTTAAAGAGTTACTGTCCTCAGGGAGCTTGCAAATGGTAAGGAGAACAGAAATTATTTCAAATTCTTATACGTTTTATACAAAAATACATATTTGTGTCTGTATGTGTATAGAAGGCAAGCAAAATCTGCAGTCACACCTAACACCTAAACAATACTAAAGAAAATATTTCCCTTCGACTGCCCACAGAAGTGAAATCCACCTGTCCTTTATGGCCTGGAGCCAGAAAGTTTCTGGGACTAAAAATCAAAGTTGTGTGTTTGCATGTTGGGCAAGATGCGATTTTGTAACGCAGATGGCCCGTTGCTGCAGTAGCCTGGTGTTTATCTGATTGCCCTTCTCACTACGGAGCACAGAAAGAGTCAATGAAATTTGATTAACAAGCCTTCTTTTTAAAACAGATGTTGTGCCTGATATAAATTATTCTTTTAGAAATTCTAGCATATGCCAAAGTATTTATCACAGATTAACTGCGTGAACTTGCATATTATTACCAAGCTTTGGGAGTGTGAAAAAGGGTGGATGCATTTTTCACAGCTCTGATCAAAACTTTTATGAGAATGTGTAACTGCAATGGAGATAGGAAAAGCTATACTTAAAAATAAAATACAATATTATATACAGAAAATTGAAGCATTTCCTACTTATCCTGTCTGTCTTTTTCCTATGAAAAGTTCATTGGTGCTGAAAATACTGTTTCAAACTATTATACTTCACTTCCCAAATTCACCTTAATACTAAATTTTTTTTTAAGAATGGCTCAAAATATTTATATTTGCTCTTCACGTTTCTAATTTTCCCACCTCCTTCACAAAGTAGGTCATTTCCCTTAGAAAAGTCTGAATAAATCATGATTAAATTCATTATTTTGTATTCTATTGGTTTGTTTGAAAATTGTCAAATACGAATTGAAAAAACAAGGTTGGATTTACTTAGCACCAGCTAATTTGCAATACCAATGAAAATAGTGGGTGATAAAAATGAATTTATCTACTTTCAATGTTATTTTAAGTCTCATTATGAGGCATCTGAGATTCTGCGTAAGGTAAAGATGTAATGTTCCTACATTGTGGTTAACATTTTTTCTATGGTACTATTGAAATTAACTTATTGTCTTAAATTTAGTGTATTTGAAAGATAAGGACTAAGGGATCAATATCATTAAAGAGAAATGAACCAGTTATTAACACTAGATATTTCTTACTTATTTTGTTGGTGAGAATTGCAATATAACTTCTAATTTTCGTTTTTACGACTCATACCAGAAGAGGTTAACGAAAAGAGGAAAATATGCTGTATTTCTCATTAATTTATTTGGTAGAGGTTTTTGTTATTTTAAAGAAAATCAAATGGAAGAAATCAGTGTCAGAATTATATTGCTGCCATATAAAACCTGGATCGAGCCTGGTGAGGTTATAGTTACCATGGCAACTGAAATGTGCTCTTTAAACAGTTTCTATCATAACTACTCTGCTACTTATACTGAGTGATTTTTTTTTTTTTTCAGAAATACGGCTCATTGGGGTGTAGTTGAGAAATTTTATTCCCTAGAAAGATGGTCATCCATATAATATGTTAGGAGTTACTCTGGCATTTTGAGGTTAACTAAATATAAATGTTACCAACGTGAAATTTAAAAGCACAGTATTCCCTCAGTCAGTGGGCAGATATGAGGAAATGCAAAATGAAGAGGCATCCCTGATACCCCATTGTATCAGATGACAAGAACCAATGCAAACATACTTCACATTTATGAATTAATATGGCAGTCTCTCAGAAAGTGTAAAGATGTTAAAGAAATGTACTTCCTATGTTACACTTGTGCAGGTCAAAATGGGTGCATCATGTTTAGCAAATTGCTGCAAAAAGACATAGAGCAGTGGTTTTCCTTCTACAATGTTTAAAAATATTGATGTAAATGAGGTTCAAACACCATACACACACACACACACACACACACACACTTATAGTCATTCTTCAGGCACTAACTTTCAAACTATTTTAATTAGCCCCCTTCACATTTATTATATTAACAGTTCAATTACATCATAACTTTTAATTTTGATTTTTTTTCTTTAATTTAAACATAAACTTATTTTCAAAATATTTCTTTTCACTCACATAAGAGTCCTGGTCGTACAGTGGTTAAGAGCTTGGCTGCCAACCAAAAGGTTGGGAGTTCAAATCCACCAGCTCCTCCTTAGAAACCTTGCTGAGCAGTCCTACTCTGTCCTGTAGGGTTGCTATGAGTTGGAAATAACTTGACGGCAACGGGTTTGATACTGGTTTTATGAATGTTCTGTTGTTAAGCCACCCAGTTATGTCTATGTTCTGCTCGTAGTGTTTTACTTGCCTAGTTGGTAAAAGATAAATCTTTCATGTAGAAAAGGGAATGGATCTTGATTCATAGAGCCATCATTTAATACTGGGGTGATCTCAGGCAAATCATCCAAACTTTCTGGGGCTTAATTTTTTATATATTTTTTTAACTTCCAACACTGGAATAAAAACAATAGTCACTTTGCTTTATTATTATGTGAAATAAAAAATAAATATTACAGTACTTTTCAAACTTTACTAAAATGTCAATGATTTATTATTTCTGTTTGCTTTCACTTGTGATGGGAATATCTCACTTAGGAAAAAACTGACTGGGACTAGAGCTTCAGCCAAACTATTTCACAAAATAACAAATTATGTAAACAACCTTTGTGTTTAATGACCTAACTACTAGACCATTTTAGACAAACTAAAATAGACAGCATCATACTCTTTTCAATATCTCTTTAAGAACAGTGGTTCTTTATCTTGTTTTAATAATGGCTTTTTTAGCTAATGTTTTTCTGTTTATTAAAAGAGTTCTATTCAGTAACTATGACTGTCTATCTCATTATTAGTTATCCTTCCTTCTGGCTGAAGGTACTCTCTTATGTTCTATATTTAATTCACAATGTACATTCTCAGCTATCATTCTTTCTTTTGACCAAGATTCTGGTAGAGGCAGTTAAAGAAACAATAAGTAATTTGCTTTAAAATGTCATTACAAATGTGTGTCACAGGGAGTTAGGGAGCCAAAGGAGATCTCTGTTAAGTCTCTACTTCGAGGCTAATGCTCCAACTTAAATTCTGCATCACGGATATGGAAAGAACTGTGTCCAGGGTACCCAAGACCTAGATTGTTTCCACTGTAATCATATTCTACAAAGGTCCACTTGTCATTTTGGAACACACACCTGAACCATTATCCATAGGGTTCAGAATTCCACATTTTGTTAAAACTGCTTCAAATAGGAAGACTTTATTTTCCCCAGCCCATTTCTATATTTTTTAAAATAAGTGAAATCTACATTTTTGTGTTGAGCATATCTACTATGTGGAGTGGCAACCTTTTAAATATTTAGGGGTAATGAGACCTTGAGAAAATGCATTTCTTGTCCTTGGGAAGTCGGTCTAAGAAAGATGCAGCATTGCTGTGACATGACTAACCTGCCACATAATAGAAATTTGATGACGATAAATGACTACGGGAAAAATTAATTTTGGGGTAATGAATCATCATAAGCTTTACATCAGAAGGTAAAAACCATATCCTTGCAACTTCTTTGCAAAATTATTAAGTACAGGTTAAAGCACAATGGAACTTTTATCCTACCAAATATATAAAAAAACTTAAATGTTTGAACAAATAAAAGCATGCAAAATAGTTTATTCCAAAATATTTTAAGTTATATTACTACTTTTAAAGTCAATATGTTAAGTAAAAAAGAATATACTATTATAAGAATAAACAATTTTTTTTTTCTAGTTTGCTTCTATTTTGTTATGGTTTATTGAGGAATGTGATAAAACACAATAGATAGAGGTGAGAAGATACATACATTCCATGGTCCTGTGAGCATTCTGTGACACCAGGCCTGAAATTCAAAGGGCAGGAAGTTCTCTCCATTTTGTACCATGTTTACACACCTTTTTGCTTGAGTTGCCCTTTCTAGTTGTTTACATCTTGGTCTGCCTGTGATGCTCCTAACATTTGGGAGGGTTAACCTGCTCTACATTTGCCTATAAATCTTACTTTTCACACAGACCATTGTTCTTTTACAGCATTTGGATTACACATGTTAAATGTATTTGCATATCTCATTATTTAGTCAGCAAGTTGGTAGGGAGAAATAAATAAATAAATAAGCCATAGCCACATGTTCCCTAAGTACAGAGAGCACTTTGAAAAAAGTTCTAATGGGGAAAAAAACAAAAACACATTTATAATTTTTAACTTGATTTAAAATTACAATGTCTTTTGAAATTAATATAAAACTTCCCAAAAGTAAAAAACTTGTCGAAAATGTATATTTTCAAATTATATGTGGTTGTTAGTCCCAGATTTTTAAAAAGTAACTGCTTTTTTTTTTCTTTTAGAAAAATTGCACTTAGCAGACTGAAGATGAGTTTTTCTTAATGGGGTAATACTCAAAACAATCTATATAATAAAACACATTCTTTATATGCATTTATATAACAATGAAATATATTCAGGACTAAAAATCATTAATATAAAAACATTTTATACATTGAAAGTAGAGTATTTATTGATGTATCTCACCTAAAATTTTGCTAAAATATTAATAAAATTCATGTTATTTGTGTTAAATTTAAATTCTTTACATCTAAACTTGAGAAGCACATTTAAATATTACATGCATTATGTAGATAACACAAACAATTTAACAATATAACTCTAAACACATGTGTCAAATAATGGGATGCAATAATGGGAAAGGGTAGAGGACTTGAAGCACTTATTGATGAAGATCAAGGACTACAGACATCAGTATGGATTATAGCTCAACATAAAAAAAAAAAAAAAAAATCCTCACATCTGAACCAATAAGTAACATTACGATAAAGGAAGAAAGTATCGAATTGTTAAGGATTTCATTTTACTTGGATCCACAATCAATGCCCACAGAAGCAGCAGTCAAGAAATCAAAGGACATATAGCCCTGGGCAAATCTGCTACAAATTACAAATTACAATGCCCATGGAAGCAGCAGTCAAGAAATCAAAGGACATATAGCCCTGGGCAAGTCTGCTACAAATTACCTCTTTAAAGTGTTAAAAAGCAAAGATGTCACTTTGAAGACTAAGGTGCACCTGGACTAAGCCATGGTGTTTTCAAACAGCCTTCTATGCATGAGAAAGCTGGACAATGAATAAGGAAGACCAAAGAAAAGTTGATGCATTTGAATTACAGTGTTTGCAAATAATAAAATATACCATGGACTGCCAGAAGAACAAAGAAGTCTGTCTTGGAAGAAGCACAACCAAAATGCTCCTTCCTTAGAAGCGAGGATGGCAAGACTTCATCTCATGTACTCTGGACATGTTATCAGGAGGGATCAGACCCTGTAGGAGGACCTCATGCTTGGTAAAGTAGAGGTTCAGAGCAAATGAAGACCTTTACTGAGATGGATTGACACAGTGGCTGCAACAAGGGGCTCAACCATGACAACAATTGTGAGGATAGTGCAGGACCCAGATGGTGTTTCATTCTGTGGTACATAAGGACGCTATGAGTCGGAACCAACTGCGTGGCACCTAACAACAACAACAATATAGTCCTCCAGTCTGGTACTTAGAGCATAAATATCTCTTAATATGATTTAGTTAGTGTGTACCCTAATACAGATACCATTTTTTTCTTATATCTTCACTATAAATTTCTAATGGCAATTAGCAATAAATTATGCTTCTTTTGATTGGAATTTGCAGTACATTAGGAATCTTGTCTTCATTAGCAGATGTACCCTTTGGTCAGGTCTACTGCTCAAAACCAACTGTAATAGTTGGCTGGAGGATACCCAGGACTAATTTTGCCCACTAATCTCCTGGATTCACCTTAATGCAGCTCTGTGTGGATTCCAGTACAAAAATGAATCTTACTTTTGAGGCTACCAACAAGTGTTCTAATTCCCTGCTGGAACTGGAAATATTTCCAGAAACCTACCCGTGTCAGTCTCTTTAGAGCCATCTCCCAAAGCACACAATCTCTCTTAAGATCAAATAGCTGTTAGTCATCAGTTACAAGCTGCTCCAAATTGCTTGAACATCCTGAAAAGACAGCCTTGGATAAATCACTCCTAAAAGGTGGACTCTTTTTTATCCAAGGACCTGTCTTTTAAATCCTGGACTCTGTCAACAGTTGGCATTTTACAAGTGGCTCATGGATACCTAGATTTCTCACTGGAAGTAGATATCAGGAAAGATAGGTTTCAGTAACAATTTAATCATCTATGTAATCATTTTTTAATTGGTACATAATTAAGTGACTGTACGCACTTCAGTGTTTTTATTTTATTTTCAATTTCCCCAGGCATGTTGGAGAGTGGTTTGCATATGGTAGGCAATTAATGTGAATGATTATAAAAAATAATTAAGATTAAGAAAATAAAATATTAGTTGAAAAAAGGGAAATAATTTTGATATCATTAATATTTCTTTTTCCTATCTTCTTTTTTAATTTTTTTCAGCATTCCACATTTCTGTATTATACATATGGTTTCATTCATTGAGCAGCCCTAGAATTTCACTTGTACAGAAAAAGGGATATTATACAAACAATTTAAATGATTTATCAAGTGGTTTCACATGACTGGATCTTCAATTTGTAGTGTCCTTTAAAATATCTTACAGTTTAGAGTGTTATTCTTCTCAACTTCTAGTTCAATAAACTATTTTCTCTAATTAGATTCCTCTGATATCTACTACCTGAGATTACTTTTGGGGGGTTTGACCATAGTTAAATATTCCACATTGTTTTGTGTCTTACCTTTTTTGTGTTAAAATGAACTATTTTAAATACAGAAAATATTTGTCTTTTTTAATAAAAAGCATTTATGAAAATCTATAGCTAGCATCAAACTAAATGGAGAAAGACTGAGAACTTGTCTCTTAAGATCAGGATCAAGAAAAAGATGTCCACTCTCACCACTGCTATTCTATATTGTGCTGGAAATCCTAGCCATAGCAATTAAACAAGAAAAAGAAATAAAAGTTATCCAAATTGAGGAGGAAGAAGTAAAACTGTTCCTTTTCAACATTTTGCTAAATGTTACTTGTGTTCAGATTGCTATATAGTAACAATGCAACTCCAACTGAATTCCTAACATGCTATTTCTTACAAGTTGAAAAGTTGATTCTAAAATTTATGTGGAAATGAAAACGAAGTAGACTAGACAAATCAGGCTTGAGAAAGAAATACAGAGTTTGGAGACTTGCATTACTGGATTCAAAATTGCTGTAAATCAATAATAAAGACAGAGTACTATTGGCATTAGAATAGCCAAATACATCAAAGGAAAACATTAGAGACAGAAATAAACATGCACACATATAATCAGCAGAATTTGTGCAAATTCAAAGAAAAAAGGAAAAGATATATGGTGCTGTAACAAGTGTACAAACATGTTAGGAAAAGCTTTAGGCAGTATCTTATACCACACCAAGAAATTAATTCAAAAATGATTTATCAAACTATAAAGGTCAAAACTATAAAACTACTGAAAAACCTGGAGAATATATTCATAACATTAAAAAGGCAAATATAAATGATGATAGAAGTATTGATCTAATTTCGTTAAATTTTAAAATAAGACTTTACCAAATTTAAAACAAAAAACTTTCAGTATTCATAAGATTCCATGAAGAAAATGTAACACCAATCCGAATATTTAGAGAAAATATTATATACATAACAAATGGCTTGTGTTCACCATACATGAATAAATCCTTCTAATCAATAATAAAAATACAGCTATCTCAATAAATTGTTGGTGTGACTTAAACAGATACCACACACACGTATACAAATGTAAACAACTCAAAAGTTTATAAAAACTGTTCAACGTGATTAATCATCAGATGAATGAGAATCAAAACTCTGATATGTTACTCGTGATTGGAATGCGAAAGTTGGAAACAAAGAAGTATCAGTAGTTGGAAAATATGGCCTTGGTGATGCAAACCATGCCAGAGATCGAATGATAGAATTTTGCAAGACCAATGACTTCTTCATTACAAATACCTTCTTTCACCAACATAAACGGCAACTATACACATGGACCTCACCAGATGAAACACACAGAAATAAATTTGACTACATCTGTGGAAAGGGACTACGGAAAAGCAGAGTATCATCAGTCAGAACAAGGCCAAGGGGCGACTGTGGAACAGACCATCAATTGCTCATATGCAAGTTCAAGCTGAAACTGAAGAAAATCAGAGCAAGCCCACAAGAGCCAAAATATGACCTTGAGTATATCCCACCTGAATTTAGAGACCATCTCAAGAATAGATTTGAGGCATTGAACACTAGTGACTGAAGAATGACATCAAGGGTGTCATACATGAATAAAGCAAGGGGTCATTGAAAAGACAGGAAAGAAAGAAAAGACCAAGATGGATGTTAGAGGAGACTCAGAAACTTGCTCTTGAGTGTCGAGCAGCTAAAGCAAAAGGAAGAATTGATGAAGTAAAAGAACTGAACAGAAGATTTCAAAGGGCCTCTCAAGAAGACAAAGTAAAGTATTATAATGACATGTGCAAAGAGCTGGAGATGGAAAACCAAAGGGGAAGAACGTGCTCGGTGTTTCTCAAGCTGAAAGAACTGAAGAAAAAATTCAAGCCTCGAGTTGCAAAAGTGAAGGATTCCATGGGGAAAACATTAAGAAGATGGAAGGAATACACAGAGTCATTATACCAAAAAAGAATTAGTCGATGTTCAACCGTTTCAAGAGGTGGCATATGATCAGGAACCGATGGTACTGAAGGAAGAAGTCCAAACTGCTCTGAAAAAAAAAAAGGCACTGGCAAAAACAAGGCTCCAGGAATTGATGGAATATCAATGGAGATGTTTCAACAAACAGATGCAGTGCTGGAGGTGGTCACTTGTCTATGCCAAGAAATATGGAAGACAGCTTCCTGGCCAACTGACTGGGAGAGATCCATATTTACGCCTATTCCCAAGAAGGTGATCCAACTGAATGTGGAAATTATAGAAAAATATCATTAATATCACATGCAAGTAAACTTTTGCTGAAGATCGTTCAAAAATGGCTGCAGCAGTATATCGACAGGGAACTGCCAGAAATTCAGGCTGGTTTCAAAAGAGGACGTGGAACCAGGGATATCATTGCTGATGTCAGATGGATCCTGGCTGAAAACAGAAAATACCAGAAGGATGTTTACCTGTGTTTATTGACTATGCAAAGGCATTCGACTGTGTGGATCATAAAAAAACTATGGGTAACATTGTGAAGAATGAGAATTCCAGAACACTTAAGTGTGCTCATGAGGAACCTTTACACAGATCAAGAGGCAGTTGTTCAGACAGAACAAGGGGACATTGATTGGTTTAAAGTCATGAAAAGTGTATGTCAGGGTTGTATACTTTCACCATACCTATTCAATCTGTTTGCTGAGCAAATAATCTGAGAAGCTGGACTATATGAAGAAGAATGGGGCATCAGGATTGGAGGAAGACTGATTAACAATCTGCGTTATGCAGATGACACAACCTTGCTTGCTAAAAGTGAAGAGGACTTGAAGCACTTACTAATGAAGATCGAAGACCACAGCCTTCAATATTGATTGCACCTCAACATAAAGAAAACAAAAGTCCTCACAACTGGACCAAGGAGCAGCATCATGATAAAGAGAGAAAAGTTTGAAGTTGTACAGGATTTCATTTTCCTCTGGTCCACAATCAAAGGCCATGGAAGCAGAAATTAAGAAATCAGAAGACACGTTGCATTGGGTAAATCCGCTGCAAAGGACCTCTTTAAAGTGTTGAAGAGCAAAGATGTCACCTTGAAGACTAAGATGCACTTGACCCAAGCCATCGTATTTTCAATTGCATCATATGCACGTGAAAGCTGGACATTGAATAAGGAAGACCGAAGAAGAATTGACGCCTTTGAATTGTGGTATTGGCGAAGAATATTGAATATACCATGGACTGCCAAAAGAACGAACAAATCTGTCTTAGAAGAAGTACAACCAGAATGCTCCTTAGAAGCAAGGATGGTGAGACTGCATCTTCCATACTTTGGACATGTTGTTAGGAGGGATCAGTCCCTGGAGAAGGACATCATGCTTGGCAGTGGAAAAGAGGAAGACCCTCAATGAGGTGGATTGACACAGTGGCTGCAACAATTAGCTCAAGCATAACAACAATTGTAAGGATGGCTCAGGACCGGGCAGTGTTTCATTCTGCTGTGCATAGCATTGCTATCAGTTGGAACCAACTCAATGGCACCTAACAACAACAACATATTCACTACAAAAGCTAAAATTAGAAAGACTGGCAGAACCAAATTTTGATGAAGGTTTGGAATAACTAACACTCTCATTTATATGTAGCTTGGAGATGTGGTAAATTAGTATGACTGGACTACTTTTAAAAATATTTGGCTTTTTTTAAGTTAATCCTGTACCTGCCTTATGAACAATCAACTTCTCTCCCAGATATTTACCCAAGAAAGCATAAAAAATGAATAAATATATACACATTTATAATATACATCTATGTATATGTCACTAGATGATTTGTACAAGCATATTGACAGCAGCTTTATTCAAACACATAGAAAAGTTGTATTAAAGCACGTATGATATAAACTAGGGATCATAACAGAACGTTTTTAAGTAATAAAGAAAAAGAAGTTCAGAATTATAGTATGAAATACAGTCTAAAGAATACTGCAGCAACCAAAATCAAAATTTAGGGCTGAGATACTCAGAAGTCAAGGGAAAAAGTAAATATAATGAACTATATCATTACTATTGTTGATTAAAAGAAGGGATGCATAGAAATCAGATAATATATTTTAAATTGCACGTGTGATGTTAAGGGAAGATAATGCTAATGCTTTCACATCAAGCCAAAATCATTAGTGTTAACACTACTTCTTAAATTTCCAGTTAACAAAAGATCAGAAGATTAAATCATAACTTACCAATACTACCACCAAGAAGGATTTAGAATTCCTGTTTTAGGATTTAACTGCCATTTTATTAAATATAAGAATAATATTTGATTCACTGACACCTACATATTACCTCCTAGAAACAAGTCTAGATTCTGCCCAGATTGAAAAAAACAAAAATAACCCACCAAAACAAAGATATTCATGTGTACAGAGCTACAAATCTTGTATACAAATCATTATTTTAATAAAGATTTTTGCATACCCTCTAGATTTTCTTTCCATTACAGAAGTACAAAGCTGGAATATCTGTGTGTGTATAATTCTTACACGTCTATTTCATAGATGTCTAGGTATTTCCCTCTAAACTTTCACAATGGTCAATGGTATATGCTTAGCAGATGTCATTCTCCGTGAGTTTCTTGGCCAGTCACATAGACTGACCATGGTTTTAATATATACATATCTTTCAACTTTATCTCTCAAGCTAGTCTCAAACGCAAAACTACAAACACTATGAAATATATACTTACGACCAATTAAATGCTCTTAACTAAAAATTTAAAATGTCAAAGTATTACAAATATCTATAATCAAAATATCAATATTTCAAAATACTTCACACTCAAAATAGCCAGTTAAAAATCATCAAAACGCAGTTATCCTCTTGGCATACACTTCTGCGTGAAATTTTATATTGAAAATATAGACATAATCTGTTCATTGTATCACTTCTTCCATCGCCCTAGATTAGACTTTTGTTACAGGAATGACCTAAAAAAAAAGCACATCCTTAAAGCCAAAGACATTAGAACTGGGCAGATTCTGACAATATGTCACTTCCTCCTAGATCGGACAAATATAGCACAATTCAGAATAGAGTCAAGCAGTAAATACTAGAATCCAGATCAGTGATAAAGCAAATTGGGTGAGAAGCTGTAGTCTCAGAATAGACTTAACTGTTAAATATTTCTACTTGAGCACCGGGAGCTTGGGCTGTGAGACACCTATTGGTAGACTACGGGCTATTTGCTCCTATTGGTTCTATAAAAGAAGGTTCAATTAGACTCTTATGATAATTAGAAAAATCTCCTTAGGTTTCTGCAACTCCAAATTTCATATCCTGATCAAATTCTCTAGATCATAACCAATTCAAGTCTTTCAAGAATGTCTCTATAATTCTATTAGGAGAGTTTTAAAAATTGTTTAGGATTTAAAATAATTTCCTTAGTGGCATTAAGGAAGCAAACAGAGCAATGATTATGAGGGTAGCGAAGGACCAGGCAGTACTTTGCTCTCTTGTAGGTCCCTATGAGTCAGAACCAACTCCACGGCACCTAACAAGTGAATAAGTGTCTTTTACCCTGGAAAATATGACATTAAATATAAACAATGATAGCTATAATACCAATATTTAATAATATGTTAATTTCAGGAATTATATGTATACATTTTTTGTTTTAGTTATTTGGCACTTTAAAAAAGATTTGAATGCAAATAGGCATCAAATAAGTAACAATTACAAACCAGTTTAAAATGCTATTGAGTAATATATTCAAACTTCAGATTTTAAATTTAACAATAATACAGAACAGCATATTTTTAAATAACGTTGCCATGTCCAGGTGACATAAGATTAACCATATTTACATGTATAATTTATTAGATTTATACATGGAAAGGGCTGTTTATTGAGGCTTTAAAAATAGGATATGTTACATTTATAAATGCATTTTAAAATATTCAAGTTAATTTAATAATCAAAGTTGTATAAAGCCCTGAAATGTGCTTGCTAGCATGTAATAAAGCAAAAAAAAAAAAAACCCAAATCTTTGCTGTCCAGTCAAATCCAACTCATAGTGAACCTATAGGACAGAATAGAAATGTCCCATATGGTTTCCAAGGAGCGCCTGGTGGATTTGAACTGCCAACCTTTTGGTTAGCAGCCACAGCTCTTAACCACTATGCCACCAATTTAACATTTAATAGAATTATAAATATTATAACAAAAATTTTAAATTGAACTAAAAGCATATAAAAATAAACTTCTTAATTTTTTTTAATTCAGTAAACTGAAAAATAACTTTTTATATCATCAGATGACACAAATAATCTTTTTTGTTCAGTTAGTAAGCCAGGCTCACAGATACCATAAAGTTTGCATTCATAGTTCTTTTTTAAAATATTAATTATTATTACAGTCTCTGTAATGTTCTACCAGTTGGCAGTTTTGTAGTCATTTGGTCCTTTCTCCATTAAGAAACAATGTTCTCCTTAAAATACTTTTATCCCTTGTCAATGTCTATACTGGAGGCTGAGAACCCACACGGAGACTATGGGTAAGTTTAAGCGTGGACTCAGTTAAAGGTGCAAAAACATATGTCTGTGATAATTACATATTTTTCTAGAAAGAAGGACCAAAATTTTAATGTGGTTATTAAACAAAATGAACCAAAAGTAAAGAACACTTTCTGACTTTTAAGATCAAGGTGGTTGTCAGTTCCAACTCATAGCCATTCTATAGGACAGAGTAGAACTGCCTCACATGGTTTTCACGGATCGGCTGGCAGATTCAAACTGTTGACCTTTTGGTTAGTGTTCTAGGGTAAAAATATCACAAAGTTTAGTAACGCAAAAAGGAAATTTTCTCTGGCATATATTCAAGAGGCAAAAGTGGAAAATGGACAAGCATGCTACAGCCGTGTCTGTCCGGGTGCAAGGAATGTTACAGAGTCATCAATATATTACAAATGAGCAAAACCATTGAAAGCTTCACCTTTTCACAGATTGACTAGAAACTGTGGTCCAACATTTTGAATTGTCTTTCTTAACAATCATTGGTACAGGTTTCAGTAAGGACAGTCAGGATATTCTCCATTGGTCCAAAAAATTTGCTATTCACTAAATGCTAATAGAAAAAGATAATAGTGAAAAGTCTTTTTTGTGTTCTGTTTGTTTGGCTTATGTGAAAGTTTCCCTAGAAGATATTTTCCAAGGTTGTCCTAGGTATTGTCTTTATATCTCAGGGCCCAGTTGATGTGTCCTTGTGAGTCCTTGTGAGCCCATCTCCAGCTGAATCACATTCTCTATGCTCAAGGACAAGGCATAATGACTCCAATATTATTTCCTAAATCATTAGCAGCCATAGCTCTTAACCACTGTGCCACCAGGGCTTCAAGATTAAGGTAAGAGTCCTTAATTTTCATAAAAGTATCTCTAAAAATTCATGCTCCCAAATTTCTCCAGCTTCTTTCTAAAAACCTCCCCTCCTCACCCTTGATTCTCCAGGAATATGGTCTTTCTTGGTGTTTTCCCCTCACACTGTGTTGTTATGCAACTCTTTTACTTTGTTCGTATTTTTCTACTTTTTTGTTATTTCTTAAGTTTTCCCAGGGTAAGTCAAAAAGTATTGCTACTGAGGTTCCAGTTCATACACACCGGGGCTTATTCCAAACAAAACATGTTTAGGTATGTCTCTTCAATCAGTAGATGGCTGCGGACAAGCTCTCTCAACAATACACTTGCCTTAGTCGTGTTAGAAAAAGATAGGGTGTCTTAAAAAAAAGAAAATACTTTTTCAGTGATGGAAAAAATTATTTTGAGGTCCAGGCTAACATCAAATTTTTAAAAACACTCAGGTGGACACCTCCCCAAATTACTGAAGCTTTGTAGCAAGCTTATAGGAATGCTGTCTCACATAAAACAACAGTTTTTAGATGGATCAAGCTTTTTAGGGAAAGTCGGGAAGACCTAAAAGATGAGCCAAGAGAGGGAAGACAACTAAGAAGATTATAGTCACTGTTTTTTAAGATTCCAAAGGGATAACCTTGATAGATTTTCTCCAAAGACACAGGATGATCATGGGGGTTTATTATGAAGAAGTTTTAAGAAAATTGACAACTTCATTGGTGAGAAAAAGGCCAGGAATGCTGCACCAAAGTTTTTTTTTTTTTTTTTTTTCCATAATGACAATGTACCTGCTCATTCTTCAAGGGTAGCAAGGGGCTGGACTACATGATTTCCTGGGGAAACCTTACTCTATCTACCCTACAGCCCTGATCCTGCCCCTTCAGAGTTCTTTTTGTTCCCCAAACTCAAAGAACATTTAAAAAGAACATGATTTGAGTCTCTCAGTGGTAAAACTGCCATTTCAAAGTGGTGTAAATTGAAGAGGGCAGAATTCTTTGAGGAAGGGTAAGAGAGATGGAAACACCACCTTCAGAAGTGTATAGACCTAGATGGAAGATATGTTGAAAAACAATAGCTTCACATTTTGGTATTTTTGTTTAATAAAGGTTTCTATGGTTTTGTGCATATGCAAGTTCAAGTTGAAACTGAAGAAAATTAGAACAGGTCCATGAAAGCTGGAGTAAGACCTTGAGTATATCCCATCTGAATTTAGAGACCATCTCAAAGATAGATTTGACATTTTGAACGCTAATGAACAAAGACCAGACAATTTATGGAATGACATCAAGAACTTCATACATGCAGAAAGCAAGAGGTCATTAAAAAACAACAGGAAAGAAAAGACCAAAATGGATGTCAGAAGAGACTCTGAAACTTGCTCTTGAATGTTGAGCAACCAAAGCAAAAGGAATAAATGATGAAATAAAAGAACTGAACAGAATATTTCAAAGGGCAGCTAGAAAAGACAAAGTACTATAATGACATGTGCAGAGAGCTGGAGATAGAAAACCAAAAGGGAGCAACATGCTCAGTATTTCTCAAGCTGAAAGAACTGAAGAAAAAATTCAAGCCTCAAGTTGCAATAGCGAAGGATTCCATGGTGAAAATATTAAAGGACACAGGAAGAATCAAAAGAAGATGGAAGGAATACACAGAGTCATTATACCAAGAAGAATTGGTCCGTGTTCAATCATTTCAAGAGGTAGCTTATAATCAGGAACAATTCGTACTGACAGAAGAAGTCGAAGCTGCACTGGAGGCATTGGTGAAAAATAAGTCTCCAGGAATTGAGATGTTTCAACAAATGGATGCAGCGCTGGAAGTGCTCACTGTTCTATGGCAAGAAATTTGGAAGACAACTATCTTGCCAATCCACTGGAAGAGATTCATATTTATGCCTAGTCCCAAGAAAGGTGATCGAACCAAATGTGGAAATTATCGAACAATATTACTAATATCACATGCAAATAAAATTTTGCTGAAGATCATTCAAAAGTGGCTCCAGCAGTATATTGACAGGGAACTGCCAGAAATTCAAGCCAGATTCAGAAGAGGATGTGGAACCAGGGATATCATTGCTGATGTCAGAAGGATCCTATTTGAAAGCAGAGAATACCAGAAGGATGTTCACCTGTGTTTTATTGACTGTACAAGGGCATTGGACTGTGTGGATCATAACAAATTATGGATAACATTGCAGAGAATGAGAATTCCAGAACACTTAATTGTGCTCATGAGGAACCTGTACATAGATCAAGAGGCTGTTGTTCAGGCAGAACAGGGGGATAGGATACTATGTGGTTTAAAGTCAGGAAAGGTGTGTATCAGGTTTCTATCCTTTCACCATACCTATTCAATCTGTATGCTCAGCAAATAATCTGAGAAGCTGGACTATGTGAAGAAGAACCAGGCGTCAGGTTTGGAGGAAGACTCACTAACAACCTGCAATATGCAGATGACACAGCCTGGCTTGCTGAAAGTGAAGAGGACTTGAAGCACTTACTGAGGGAAATCAAAGACCACAGCCTTCAGTATGGATTACACTTCAATATAAAGAAAACAAAAATCCTCAGAACTGGACCAATAAGCAATATCATGATAAACAGAGAAAAGATAGAAGTTACGAGGATTTCATTTTATTTGGACCCACAATCAACACCCTTGGAAGTAGCAGTCAAAGAATCAAAACATGCATTGCATTTGGCAAATCTGCTGCAAAAGGACCTCTTTAAAGTGTTGAAAAGCAAAGATGTCATCTTGAAGACTAAGGTGCTCCTGACCCAAGCCGTGATATTTTCAATCGCATCATATGCATGTGAAAGCTGGACAATGAATAAGGAAGGCCGAAGATAAATTGACGCCTTTGAACTGTGATGATGGTGAAGAATATTGAATATACCATGGACTGCCAAAGAACGAACAAATCTGTCTTGGAAGGATTACTACCAGAATGCTCCTTAGTAGGATGGCGGGACTGTGTCTTACATACTTTGGACATGTCAGGAGGGATCAGTACCAGGAGAAGGAGATCATGCTTGGTAAATACAGGATCAGCAGAAAAGAGGAAGGCCCTCAGAGAGATACATTGACATGGCGGCTGCAACATGGGCTCAAGCATAACAACAATTGTGAGCATGGCACAGGACAGGGCAGTGTTTTGTTCTGTGGTACACAGTGTCACTATGAGTTGGAACCAACTTGACGGCACTTAACAACAACAAATGATTTTGTAGCAGTACTTCTTGACTTACACTCTTATTAACTGTTTCTCAATCATCTTGTAAAATCAATCTCTGAACAAATTTTCTGTAGAAAAATCCTTCTTGAAATTCGAGAAGGATCAATTGGCCCTTATGTTTTCAAAGCACATTGCAAGTATCTTGGTATTAAGATTCTCTACATGCCATTCCAATTGCTTAGAACATGTTTTTTTTTTTTAATGTTATTTTATCCAAATTACTACTATAGAGTATGTTGAAAGTCCTCCATAAATTATCTTTCCAAATGGATGGACTGTAAAATACCATTAGCCATGTTGATACAAACTTACAGGAGACTAATGAGAATTTCCACCACCTGTCTGCCAGTTTATTGTACTGTGGTGGTTTGCATGTTGCTATGATGCTGGAAGGTATATCAGTGGTATTTCAAATACCAACAGGACATCCATGTTTCAGTGGAGCTTTTAGACTAAGGCAGACTAGGAATAAAGGCCTGGTGATCTACTTCCAAAAATTAGCAAATGAAAACCACCTGTAGCTCACAAAAGAACATGGCCCTACTCACTTGCCTTGCACACATCATCAAGAAGAATCAATCACTAGAGGACGACATTATGTTTGGTGAAGTAGAGGGCCAGCGAGGGCTAGTGCTGGGAGCCAGGCTGCAAGGGCGGCCCCTCTGCACCCACTGCCCCCAGCATAAACATTGAAGAATCCCTGAAAAGTCAGGAGGAGCCAGGCTGCAAGGGCAGCCTCTCTGCACCCACTGCCCCCAGCATAAACATTGAAGAATTCCTGAAAAGTCAGGAAGAGCCAGGCTGCAAGGGCGGCCCCTCTGCACCCACTGCCCCTAGCATAAACATCGAAGAATTCCTGAAAAGTCAGGAATATCTCTGTCATCTGTGTTATGTTTCTATTTCATTTTCAGCCTGTGTATAGCAGAATGTATAAGCATAAAATTCCATTATAGATTTAGGGACCTTTGGACGGGGGGCGTCCTACTCATAATCCCCTGGTGAAATCTCGGGTAGGGACAGCCCGTGTGTTACTTGGGGATCAACATGAAGTTGTCTTAGGGGAAAAACAAATAGCTCGACTATGGAAAATAAGAATAGGATGGTGAAATCCTGGTATTTACCAAGGCCCTTTTTGTGATTAAACCACCACCCACACATGACCCCATAAAAGTGGAAAAACAAAAGGCAGTGAGTTCTCTCAGCCAATTTCTCAGCCAATTACAGCTCAACCTTCTCGTTTACCTCGCTCACTGCTGCGCTTGACTGGTCTTTGGGTATAGAGATTGGGCTAATTGTCCTTGGCATAATCGTGGACAATATGACGTAACCCAAAGTGGCTGGACTTCAAGAACTTGGCCACCCTGGACAAGATGGACAAAGCCTATGTGGCAATGGTTTTGCAAAAAGATTAATTGTTATAAAAACTGTGGAAGGTATTGCAAGATTAAGCATAAGTGTAAAGCAGTGTGAAGTCAATTGTTACTCTAAATCAACTAAACAAAAGCTCATTGTATTTGTGTGTGCGTATGCAGAACTGTACTATGTGTCACTTGGAAAATTATGTCTCTGGGAAATGATGTTATACTGCCCCTTTGTTGATCATGCGATGTTATGCTTTTGTAAACTTATGATATAAAAGACCATGTAAAAAATAAAGAGAAAAAGGCTTCTTTTTCTGCAGAATGAAAATATAAGACACACTACCTCTCATTCTTTTTTCGCCGAACTCTACCCCTCCTCTGGTAACCCTGTTCATTGCTGAGGCTGGCCCCCGGCAGGCTAGGAAGACCTTCAGTGAGATAGAATGGCACAACAGTTACAAGGATGGGCTTGAACACATTGGTTACTGCGAGGATGATGTAGGACTAGGCAACCTTTCATTCTGTTGTACACAAGGTCACCACCATGAGTGAGAGTCATTTCAACTGTAGCTAACAACAACAAGAGTTTATTTCATATTGTTACTGATAAAACAAGTTTTATTGGCCATGAAATTTGTTTTGAAGGCATTGATTGATTGAACTGAAGCTTTGCCGATAACCACTAAGTCTTCTCTTACCCTTAAACTGGACCAGTATTTTAGAACGAGCAACTTAAGCAGCTGGCTGACCAGATTCCTCTGAATGCTGGCACAGAACAGCAGAGGAATGAGCATCCATCCAAGTTTGTGGTTCTCTACTTCTAGTTTCTTTATGAATCCAGTGAGGGTAGCTTATAATCCACTCAAGTCAGTGGGACCCAAACTTGGATAATAATACCCTTTTTCTGGAAGGCTTCTGTGTCTGATAATAATGTAGCCATTGCTTTATGCTCAACCTTACCCTTTGCGCAGTGTAAATTTTTATTCTTTTACCTTATCTGTGTTTTTATTTTAAAAATGTTGAAGATAATATACTTAGATTTTGTATTTTATTCCTTTTTATTTTAATAAAGTATTTGGTCCATTATCATTTAATGTAATCCTCCCTGTGACTAGATTATATCTAGCATTTTACTGTATTTCTTTAAATCTTTTTTTTTTTTTTTTTAATCCTGGTCTGCCGTCAGTTGAATAATTGAATATTTATTTAGTATTACCCTTGAACTTATGGTATTTTAGTTTTTATTTATTTGCATGATTTTAGTTGTTGCTGCAGGGATTAAAGTACATTTATGAATCCAGTGTTGGCAATTTGTTATCCACATATATATTTACAATTTTTCAGATTCTATTTAGAGTTAATGTAACGCAACTTCATGTCAAATACAGAAAATATTCAATTGTGCGGGACCATTTACCACCACTGTCATTCTTTATGGCATTGCTACCACATGTATGACATCTTCACTCATCACAAACCCTAGAGGACAACATTATATTGTATTTTTTCCTTTAAAGAGTCAGATGTATTCTATTCAACCTTTCAGCTAGTAGTTGGGCACTTAACCCCTCAGAGGCTAATCAGAAGATAGACCTGGTGATTTCTTTCCAAAAGGTCACAGCCTTGGAAACCCTATGGAGTCTACTATGACACATGAAATTGTCATGAGTGGGAATCGATGGCAACTATCAATAACAGTAACATGTACTTTAAAAAATATATGAGGAAAACACTTTTATTTAACTCAGATGTTTTCTATTTCTAGTGCTCTTTATTCTTTCCTGAAAATTCACATATCCATTCTGCATAATTTCCCTTTTTCTTAAAGAACTTCTTTAGCATTTCTCATTGGTCAAGTTCATTTTTCTTCTATCTGAAAATGTGTTTTTATTTCACCTTTGTTCGGTCTCATTATTTTGGTTTTGTTTGGTTTTTGGTTTCCAAAAGTTTGTCTATAATGTGCATAGCTGTAACTTTCTTTGTTTGACTCTGCTTCTCTGATCTTAATCAGATATCATAAATACCTAAATTTATGTCTTTCAATAATTTGGGGTAAAAGTTGGCCGTTATTGCTTAAAATATTTTTTTCACTTAATCTACTTATCTTTTACTTATTTTTCTCTCATCTCCAATCTCACGTTAGACTCATGCAGTGATTATTCCGTAATTTCCTATATTGTCTTCTACCTTTTAATTTCTATTTTTCTTTTATTATAAGCATATTTTTCTTTATGTCTTTTAGCATATTTGTAATAATCTCTCTCTTATTCTGTGTGTGTGTGTGTGTGTGTGCACTGATTCAAATCTCTAGGAGCTTTCTGTGTTGGTCTCCATTTATTGCCCTTTATCTTGCTGTGCCTTCCAATGCCTACCCATTTTTGGATTTGATCCTAGACATTATGAGCAATACAGTTTGAAGACTTGTTTTTTGTTATATTTTCCAATGAAATGTATTATTATTTTTAAATTAGGCAGTTATTAGGCTAAACTTAAACTCTAAACTGAAATTGCAAGCCACTTATTTTGTCCTGACCTTGACTTCTTGAAATATATCTGGCTATGCATATCCCAGGAGTCAGCCAGATATTTGGGCAGAGTCTATACATAGAATTTGGAGCAATCTCTTCATGGCTCTGGCCTTCCCAATATTTTCATCCTCCGTTGCATCCCACATCAGCAAATACAGGTCCTGAAAGCTTGACTTCATCCATGTCATTAAGGTCGAGTCTACTTTGAGGAGGCAGCTCTACTCCAGTCATATTTTGAGTGCCTTCCAACCTGAGAGATTCATCTTTTGGCAAGATAACAATCAGTGTTCTGCTGCTCTTTATAAGGTTTTCACTGACTAATTTTTTTCAGAAGTAGACTGCCAGGTCCTCCTTAGTCTGTGTTCATCTGGAGGCTCAGCCGAAACCTGTCCACCATGGGTGACTCTGCTGGTGTTTGAAATATCAGTGGCATAATTTCCAGCATCACAGCAACATACAAGCCACCAAAGTATGACATCCCAAACTTAGTCCTTTGGTTCTTCAAAGAGGAAACTGTAGGGTTTCTGTATCTATTTTAGTCAGCACAAATGGCATAACTAGGGCCTGCCCCCAAACAAAAATTTATAAAATCAAGGATTTACCTAGTACGTTTTCATTCTTTTAAGGGCTACACTCCTCCAGTGTCTGCCAGCTTTTGTTCACTCTCCAGTGCCTTCCATTAGTTGAGTTTATTTTTTTATATTTCATAGTTGTTTTTTTACAGGAGGGACTAGTTGATCTAATAGGAGATATTCAACCATTTTCTTGATAATGTGTTTTTAATTTTATGGCAGAAGTCATTTTTTTCTTCCAAATGTCCAAAAACTCGTTTATTTTTCTGTATGCCTTTCATATTCTTTGTCATTCTATGCACACACACTTGAAAAGCTATCTTATTGCTTCCCATTTCCTATTTTGGGGTTAGCAATATTTGTTGCAAACTGTAGTAATAATTGGTCAAATATCCTGAACTTTCAGTGTTTTCATCTTGCTTTATATGAACCCTATAGAGATAACACAACACAGATATGACTACATTTTTTTTTCATTTCTCCATTAACTTATGTTGTTAAATTCTACTGCTTCAAGGTGAAGCCATTGCTATAATATTTATGAAAGTCATATTACTGCAGAGTCCATTACAAGAAGGGATGCAGCTGGATCACAGCTTTCGAGATATAACATTTATTGCCTGAGGCTGTTACTTAAACTGCAGGCCTGACTGAAGTGGTGTGATCACCATTTTTAAAATGTATTTACCATTTTTATTATTTTTTTTTATGAAACTGCAATCAAAACATATAAGGACAACTGATTCAAACACATACCGCTATGATATGTGGCATTCTATTATGATTTTTTTTCATAAAACTGAAACTAAGAAGTTTTGATATCGTTCAGTTTGTGATTTGATAAAAAGTACATTCAAAATGCTGATGTGCACTGTTTTCCTATTTCATTTTTTGGCTGTCAACAATAGAACTCCCTTCAGAGAATATCATGAAAATCATTTTGCTCTTACATGCACTATAAGATGTGATAGTCTGGATAGCACAGAAGATAAATGGTGACTATAGAAAGAATGTTGGAGTGATAAAGCAAGATAGGTCAACACTAGAATTTTAAAGATTCCTTGCCAATTAAAAGTTTGTAACAGTCTTCCTCCATTTTTTTACTCAATTACTGGCAGACTGTTTGTGAGATCTAATCCTCTCTCATGACTAAACTCCTATGTCCTTACTTCCAGCCAAGATTTCTCCCTTGAACACGAGGCTATGTAGTAGTCATTATATAACTTAGTAATAATAAGAATACTCTAAGATATTGTTTGTTTCTTTGTTTCCTTAACAGTGTGAATAACGAAGCAAAATTATATGTATATATACATATATATGTGTATATGCATGTGTGTGTATATACATATGTGTGCATATGTATGTGTGTGTGTGTGTATATATATATATACATATGTATATAAACCTCTTGCTGTAGAGTCAATTCTTACTCATAGCTACCTGATAGCACAGAGTAGAACTGCCCCATAAAGTTTCCAAGAAGCAGCTGGTGGATTAGAACCACAGACCAAGTTGTCAACCACTTTGCCACAAGGGCTCCATATATATATATATATGGAAACCCTGGTGACATAGTGGTTAAGTTCTATGACTGCTAACCAAAAGGTCGGCAGTTCGAATCTACCAGGAAATGCTATGGGTCAGTTCTACCCTGTCCTATAGGGTTTCCATAAGCCAGAATCAATGGGTTTGGTTTTATATATATATATGTATATAAGTGTGTGTGTGTATATATATATATATATATATATATATATATATATATATATATATATCATTACATTTAATCTTTAAAACCATATTGTGAGCATGGACTTTGGGAAAAAAAATGCAAGGCCCTCCACAGACCCACTCTTAGTAAAACAAGCTTATCTGGTAAAAATTTTTAAAATGTAATATCAAATTAAAAAATGAACAAATAAGCAATATTTAAAGCTCTGGAAATTGTTCTGAGAATATACATAAACTTAGTAAACATTTTTAAAGAAAATCTACTAAAGTTAGGATAGAACACAGAAAGTCTGTGGTACTTGAGCCACAAGCGCCTCCCTTCCTCCTGCTACTTTCAAGATTAGCAATATGAATGCTCCATTCTGGGAGTTTGTGATCAAGAAGACAGGTCTCCTTCTCCCAATAGGTACTTGTTAAGTGCTACAGTCTCTCCCCAGGAGAAGCAAATAGCATTTCTCTTTCCCCTCAGTTTTATGTTGAAGAGGCTGTCATCCAGTTAAGTGTGGCTGAGAAGTCTGGGGCTCCTTTTGTCCATCCAGCCCACTTGGAGGCTGTACCTCAAAGATTCTGTCCAGGATATGGTGTTTCAAATCATCTTTACCTCAGGTCACTAACACAGATGGTGGTTTCATGTTGAGATGACCAGTGGTTTTTACCCCAACCCAGAACTGTGCTTTTAAAGCTGGAGTGTCATACTGATAGAAGTGGGCAACTATCCCTACCCCAGTCCCCAGAGCATTAGCTCAGAGATGTTGCCTAGAGAGAAAGGCCATAAGGATAAAGAACTCCAACACTCTCCCCAGAGGAACAGATTTTTGTTGGAACACAACATGGAGACGTTCAAGTCTAAAGGTGTTCTTGAAAACAATAGAGATTTGGGAGTAAGCAATTCAGAGATAGCTGGTAGCACCGTGAGAGCAACAAGAAGCTAAAGATTAGGCTATCTAGTTTACCACTGCAAATCTGCGAAAGAGACAACTGTGATAAGTTCTCATGGAATCAGAACAAAGCTCAAAGACTGGCCTCAAAATCTATCCAAGTGAAAGTTTGGATCAGACCATGGGACAATTTATGTACCAGGGCATTGTTGTAAAAAATAGAGCAAACAGCCTGCCTTTAGTGGAGCCTAATGGCTGTGTATGATACCAACAGATGCAGACAGATGCTTAACAGAGATATCAGGGAAAAAGAAGAGTCAAAAAGAGCCCTGCTAAAAGCATTGTCATACAAGGGTTAGAAGGAAACTGATGAAGAAAACCAGAAATAGTAAATAAGAAGGGTAATACAGCAAACTCTGTAGGTAGTTGCTCTTCTTTCACCACTCAGTATTTAACAGACATGAACATTTTAAGGTAATAATTATAACAATACATTATTAAGTTGAAACACATGTAAATGTGATATGTACAGAAATAATAGCACAAAAAAAGGGAATAGATCTATATATGAATAGTATTTCCACTTTTCTATGTTTCATTAGAATTTAGTATAAAACTGAAGTATATTCTTATAAAATGTATGTGGTAAATCCTAGACCTACCACTAAAAAAATAACTCAAGAATATAAAAAAAAAAAATTAGGAATTAAGATGTTACACTGAGAAGTATTAATTTATATCAAAAGAAAGAAGTAGGGATAAAGGAACAAAAAATTATAAGATATATAGAAAAATGTATTGGCAGATATAGATGTAATTATATGAATAATGATATTAAATGTGTGTGGATTAAAAATTTAAATCAAAAGGCAGAGATCATCAGACTGGATTAAAAAAAATGGTCCAACTATACATCCTGTATACTCTCAGTATGAAAATGTTATTAGAGATATTTTTAAAATGATAAAAGGGTAAATCCACCATAAAGACTTAAGAATTATAAACATGCATGCACCAAATAACTGAATTTCAAACTACATGAAGTTAAAACTGACAGAAAAATGAAGTTAGACCCTAACACAAACACAAATTGGTATTAATCACATGAAAAAATGCTCAGCATCATTGCCATTCCTGTACAAAAATCAAACTCATTGCCGTTGAGCCGATTCCGACTCATAGTGACCCTATAGGAGAGAGTAGAACTGCCCATAGAGTTTCCCAAGGAGAGCCTGGTGGATTTAAATTGCCAGCCTTTTGGTTAGCAGTCGAGCTGTTTTTATTACCATTAGGCAAATGCAAATCAAAACTACAGTGAGCTACCACTTAACATCCCTTAGTATGGCCATAATCAAAAAGACAAATAATAAGTGTTACTAACAATGTGAAAAATTTGGAACCTGCATATACTGCTGAAGGAAATGTAAAATTGTACAGGCACTTTGGGAAACAATCTAGCAGTTACTCAAATTTTCTACATAGAGGTACCATATGGCCCAGAAATTGCACTCTAGGTATATAAAAAAATGAAATATGTCACCCAGAAGCTTAGACAGTAATGTTCATAGCTGTATTACTCATAATAGCCAAAACAGCCAAATATCCATCAACTGAATAACGAATAAATAAAATGAGATATATTCATACCATGAGATATTATTCAATAATGAAAAAAATGAAGTAGTGATATTTTCTACAACATGGTGAACCTTGAAAATTTATGCTAAGTGAAAAAGTCTTTTCAAAAAAGACCACAGGTGGTACCATTCAGTTTATATGAAACATGGAGAATCGGCATAACTATAGAGAAACAAAGTAGAATTGCTGCTGCCTAGGGCTTGGAGGGATGAGAAGGGGATGGAGAGTGATAGTTTGACTGCTAATGTGTATCAGTTTTTTCGGGGAGTGATGAAAACATTCTAAACTTTAATGTGGTGATAGTTTTACAACTCTGAGAATATACTAAAAAAACATTGCATGCTTTAAATAGCTGAATTGTACAGAGTGTAAATTATATCTCAGTAAAGCTGCCATACCATAGAATCCTATATTGTTAGACAGTTTTTCTTATCATTTTTATTATACAGACGAAAACACTAAGGCTTGATTGTGATAATTAATTTTACAAAGCCAATTATTGAGCTAGGATTAGAACCCATGTTTGTCTAATTTTTTTCCCCGGTATATGCAAGAGGTCACTGTATACCACATTCTGCAAATGGATATCTGATAAACTCTTCCATCTCATCACATGTAGAATTAAATTTAAATATTCTTCCCTCTTAAACCAGCTGCTTTCTCAAATTTGCATGGGTTCCCTTGTATTGGTTTTGTTTTTCACTTTTTAAAAAATGACTTCTGAAATTTATTGGGCTTTATACCAATAGAGTCACGCATGGTAGACAGATTTCAGTGGAGCTGCTAGAGTAAGACAAAGAAGTACCTGATGAACTATTTCAGAAAAAAAATTGGCCAGTGAAAACCATGTGGATAGCAGTGCAACATTGTATGATATAGTGCTGGAAGGTGAGCCCCTCAGGTTGTAAGTCACTCAAGACATGACTGGGAAAGAGTTGCCTCCTCAAAGTAGAGTCAGGCTTAATAACATGGATGAAATCAAGCATTTGAGACTCTCATTTGCTAATGAGAAAAGACTCAAAACGAGAAGGAACAATTGTAAACATTCACTAGTGACTGGAAATGGAATGTATGAGGTGTGAATCAAGGAAAAATGGAAGATGTCTGAAATAAAATGGAATGCTTGAAGATAGTGTTAGTGACTTGAAATGCACTGGCATTGGCCATTTTGAATCAGAAAATCATATGGTATACTATGATGGGAATGACAAATTGAAGAGGACTGACATCATATTCATCATCAAAAAGAATATTTCAACATCTTGAAGTACAACTCTATCGGTGCTAGGATAATATCCACATGTCTAAAGGAAGACCATTTAATACCACTATTATTCAAATTTACACACCAACCACAAATGCCAAAGATGAGATGAAGAAATTGAAGATTTTATAAATATCTACAGCCTGAAATTGATTAAACACTCAGTAAAGATTTTTTTTTTTTTTTAAAGATGCATTGATAATTACTGGTGATTGGAATGCAAAAGTTGGAAACAAAGGAAAATGATCTGTAGGTGGAAAATATGGCCTTGGTGGTAGAAAAAAAAAATGCCTGAGGTAGCAAGATAGAATTTTGCAAGACCAACAACTTATTCATTGGTAACGCCTTTTTTTTAACAACATAAATGGCAATTAAACATGTTGATCTCACTAAAGGGAATACACAGGAATCAAATCAACTACATCTGTGGAAAGAGATGATGGAGAAACTCAGTATTATCAGTCTGAACAAGGCCAGGGGCTAAATGTAGAACAGACCATCAATTGCTCATACGCAAGTTCCAACTGAAGTTGAAGAAAATTAAAACATGTCCACAAGAGCCAAAATACAGACTTTAGACTATTCCATCTGAATTTAAAATAGATTTGAAGCATTGAACACTAATGACTGAAGACCAGACGAGTTGTTCGATAACATCAAGGACATCACACAAGAAGAAAACAAGAGATCATTAAAAAGACAAGAAAGAAAGAAAATACCAAAATGGATGTCACAAGAGACTCTGAAACTTGCTCATTAACATGGAGTAGCTAAAGGGAAAGGAAGAACTGATGAAGTGAAAGAGCTGAACAGACAAATTTCAAAGGGTGGCTTGAGGAGACAAGTAAACTATTGTAATGAAATATGCAAACAGCTGGAGTTAGAAACCCAAAAGGAAGAACATGCTAGGAATTTCTCAAGCAGAAAGGACTGAAGGAAAAAATCAAGACTTGAGTTGCAATATTGAAGGATTCTACTGGTAAAATATGAAACAATGCAGGAAGCATCAAAAGAAAATGGAAGAAATACACAGAGTCGCTGTACCAAAAAGAATCGGTCAACATTCAACAATTTCAGAAGGCAGCATATAAACCAAGACTGATGGTACTGAAGGAAGAAGTCCAAGCTGCACCGACACCACTGGCGATAAAAAAGCCTCCAGGAATTGACGGAATACCAACTAAGATGTTTCAACAAATGGATGCGGAATGCAATGTTGGAAGTTTTCACTCACCTATGACAAGAAATTGGAAGACAGTCACCTGGCCAACTGACTGGAAGAGACTCACATATGTGCACACTCCAAAGAAGTGCACACAAGTGAAATTTGCTGAAGATAATTCAAAAACTGTTGCAGCAGTACATAAACAGGAAGTGCCAGAAATTCAAGCCTGATTCAGAGGAGGACATGGAACCAGGAATATTATTGCTAATGTCAGTAGGATCTTGGCTGAAAGCAGAGAATACTAGAAAGATGTTTACCTGTGTTTTATTGACTATGCAAAGGCATTCAACTGTGTGGAACATAAGAAACTCTGGATAACATTGTGGAGAATGGGAATTCCAGAACACTTAATTATGCTCATGCAGAACCTGTACATAGAACAAGAGGCAGTTGTTCAAATACAACAGGGGGTTATCACGTGGCTTAAAATCAGAAAAGGTGTGTGCCAGGGTGGTATCCTTTCACCATACTTATTCAGTCTGTATGCTGAACAAATAATCCAAGAAGCTGTGCAGTATGAAGAGGAATGGGACTTCAAGATTGGAGGAAGGCTAATTAGCAACCTGTGATATGGAGATGACACAACCTTGCTTGCTGAAAGTGAATATCAAGACTTGAAGCACTTACTGATGAAAATCACACAGTACAGTCTTCAGTATGGATTCCACCTCAACATAAAGAAAACAAAAATCCTACCAACTGGACCAATAAACTGCATCATGATAAGTGGAGAAAATATTGAAGTTGTCAAGTATTTAATTTTACTTGGATTCATAATCAACACCCATGGAAGCAACAGTCAAGAAAGGAAACGATGTATTTCCTTTGCCAAATCTGCTGCAAAAGAACTTCTTAAAGTGTTAGAAAGCAAAGATGTTGCTTTCAGAGCTAACGTGTGCCTGACCAAAGCCATGGTATTTTCAAACTCCTCATATGGTTGTGAAAGCTGGACAAAAAAAAAGAGGAAGATCAAAGAAAAATTGATGCATTTGAATTATTGAATATGCTAAGAATATTGAATATACCATGTTCTGTCAGAAGAATGAACAAATCTGTCTCGGAAGCAGTAGAGCCAGGTGAATGTGGTGAGATTTCTTTGGACATGTTATCAAGAGGGACCAGTCCCTGGAGAAGGACTTCATACTTGGTAAAGTACAGAGTCAGCAAAAAGAGGAAGATCCTCAAGAAGATGGATTGACATAATGGCTGCAACAATTGGCTCAAGCAACAAGGATTGTGAAGACATTGCAGGACCACACAACATCTTGTTCTGTTGTGCTGAGTTGGAACCAACACAACAGTACCCAACAACAACAGAAGATTGGAACATGAAATGAATATGAATGAAATCTGAATTTTTTGTGAAATATCCCCTCAAGGTGATTGCCAGTCCTAAGCTGGCTATGCTCAAGTTTTGATGCCCAGATCCAAAGAACAACAAGCAAAACAGACAGCTGCATAGTTATAACAAGATGGAATATATTTTATCAATCTCTCTCTAACTGAGAGACAGAAGTTTGAGTTTAAAACACGAAAATTTGAGGCGCGTTGGTTAAAACGTTAATTCTGATTGAGACCAAAGAAGGGCCAACTTTAGTAGATGGTTGATTCCCCACCTGATATGTCCATGGGATAGTCTGGAATTAGCTGCATCAATTGTATTATCTGTAAGAATAATTACAAATATGCCTGTACTCACCCATCCGTATGATAAAATGATACTGTTTTAAAATGTTTAAAAAGCTGTAGAATTTCATAGTTTATTTTTCTACCTTAGCTATAATTCTGATTGCCTTTTAGGGCAAATAATAAAAATAGCATAAAGTTAGAAGTATTTGGAGAAAGCTGTTGTGCTTTTTAGCCTTAAAAATTGTTTTTACCTGTACTTTGAAATGGAATTCAAATATTATATAAGGATTGTGATATGCTCTCTATTACAAAAACAATTTTTATACTAAAATTATAGTGAAATGAAGGTCTAGACATAATTATGTTGACATAACCAATATACAGTTCACATCATCTATCTAATGCTGACATGAACATTGTCTTCATAAATGCCTAAATAGGTAAAATAAAAATAGCTATCAACATAAATGAAATAGAAAATACAGGAAAGCTAGCCGAGAATATATAATAACATTTATTGTTAAAATTTATTTCATCTATTGATTATCTCTAAAAATGTGGAACTGGAAGTACATCCAAAGAAATACCCTACTAGCCATGTCAATACTCATTAATCTATTGTTAGTTATAAGAGTCTTTCCAGCCAAATATTTTACAAGAACTGCTTGAATTTGCAAAACTGGCTGTAATTATTCTCTGTTAGTTCTTTTGCTATAGTTTGATATTAATTAATTGCTATGACATAAAATATGTTCCATAAAAATCTGGATGTATGAATAATGATTAATGCATATATAATAAAACAATTATAATAGTGTTTGTTATTATAGATAACTTAGATTTTACCCCACCCTAAACTATGAAAGACATGAAAAGCACTAGGAAGTCCAGGGGGAATGATTCTAAAATGTAGATCATGAGCTTCTGTTCTATAGAAAGTTAAATAAAATTTGTATTTATAACTATTGAAGAAATAAACCAAAATCAAACCCAACTGGTAGCAACCCTATAGGACTGAGTAGAACTGCCCCATAGGGTTTCCAAGGCTATAAGTCTTTACATAAGCAGAGTGCCATATCTTTCTCCTGTGGAGCATTGATGAATTCATATGGCCGGCCTTTTTGTTAACAGCGTAGTGCTTGAACCACTCAGCATGAGGGCTTCTATTGAAGAAACACAGGTGGAAAACTTTGTTCACTTTTAACTTTATTTAAGACAGAATAACCTAAAATTTACAGACTATCCAAGGTGGAATAATAAAATGCTACTCAAAGTGTGGCCCACAGAGCACTGTCAGTGAACTACTTGTTAAGAGTTACCTACAAAGATAACTATAGAAACCAAAAGTCAGTGTTTGCAAAACATGTATAGCGCACTGCACTGACATTTTTATTAAACAGTAAAAAGGCATTAGGTATATTTTTTTAATGGCCTTTATCACAGAGATTGTGAGAAATTTTGTGATAGAACCAAAATCATGGCTACAGCAGTCAAGAATAAAACTAAATAATGAGGTGGGAAGCAGTGATTAAAATACCACTCCTAACCATAAATAAATAAATATAAAAAAATAAATAAAACATGCACACACACGTATATATCCAAACCAAAAACCAAACCCAGTGCTGTCGAGTCGATTCCAACTCATAGCAACCCTATAGGACAGAGTAGAACTGCCCCATAGAGTTTCCAAGGAGCACCTGGCAGATTACAAACTGTCAACCCTTGGGATGTTTGGATGTTCTTTGTACTTCTGATGAATATATTCCAATTCTAATGAGTCTAATCCCAATTCTATACTGTCAGATTTTAGTGGGTTTCACAATACAATCCTGTGTCACATTTGGAGAGGTCAACTGTACCTGATTATTTGTTGGACACACAATGACTTATAAGCATATTTGATTTATACCATCTCAGCAGCTACTGGTTAAGTTAAATAATCTTTGTGAAAACACCTAGCCCATTTGACATGGAGTGAAAATTGAAGAAGTAATAGAAATGATATTTTTTCACCCAATTTTTGTCTTCATTTTACATTTGAGAACATTCTGACTCTATACCAGCAACCATAGCACCTAACCACTATGGCACCAGGGTTTCCACATATATATATTTATTCTAAAATATCCAGTCACTGTGCTAAGAAACACACATAGACTTAAAAATTTATTTTATTCTTAAAGTAAATTAGAAGATATTCTTATTACAAAGGTAAGAGCTGAGGCTCCAAAATATTAAATAACTTGTCTGAGGTCTCATAGGTAATAAATGTGGAGCAGCAAATTGCATTAATATTCACATCAAAATCTTGTCATATTTCCATATATTGTGTCTCCTCCAAGAGCAACAATTAGCATTATAATGACATCTCGGATGATATTTGAAAGTGTAGTGTCACCTACTGCTAGGTTTTACTTAAGCTGGTATAGAGTCAGAATGTTCTCAACTGTAAAATGAAGACAAAAATTGGGTGAAAAATATCATTTCTATTACTTCTTCAATTTTCACTCCATGTCAAATGGGCTAGGTGTTTTCACAAAGATTATTTAACTTAACCAGTAGCTGCTGAGATGGTATAAATCAAATATGCTTATAAGTCTTTGTGTGTCCAACAAATAATCAGGTACAGTTGACCTCTCCAAATGTGACACAGGATTCGTATTGTGAAACCCACTAAAATCTGACAGTATAGAATTGGGATTAGACTCATTAGAATTGGAATATATTCATCAGAAGTACAAAGAACATCCAAACATTGAACAGACACAGAATTTCCTTGTGTTTTGATATGGAAGCTAGTATATTCCTGATCAAGGATATTGCTATTGACCTTGGAAGTTGTGAGGTTCCATAAACATCTTCTTTGCTAGCTTGCATTATATGGATATATGGATATTCTTGTAGACAAATAAATTTTTCCCTGAGACGATATAGACAATTAGTACAAAATTTTATCTAGGCTATGCCATTTCAACAGCATAGAAATTGTTTATTGAAATATTTACTACACAGCATTCATAGACAAGGAAAAATGTTCTTGTGAATTTTTAGGCCACAATATAAAAAGGGATGCTTATTTCAGGGACATGATGATGGTTTAATACTAGGAAGTTTAATACAGATTAATATATATAAAAAAATTTTAAGGAGAAAAGTATCTACCTATACCTGTAATATTAATAAATTCTGTGAGAAAAGCCAATACCCATTCATAATTAAATAATTGTACTGGGTTTAACAGAACCCAGTAACAGTGTCCCCCAAAATTCATGTTCACCCAGAATCTGGGAGTGTGACTTTATTTGGAAAAAGGGTCTTTGCATATGTAATGAAGTTAAGTAAGGTCATACTGTTTTAGGGTGGGCCCTAAATCTTGTTGTAAGTAAAAAGAGATTTGGAAACAGACAGACACAGAGACAAAAAGAAGACCATATGATGACTGAAGCAGAGATTGAAGTGTTGCAGCCACAGGTCAAGGAATTCCAAAGACTAACAGCAACCGTCAGAAGGAGAAAATGCAAGAAAGTTTCTATCGCAGAGTCTCCAGAAGGAGCCCTGCTGACTCCTTGATTTCTGACTTTAACCTTCCAGGCTGTGAGATAAAAATTTATGTTGTTTAAGTCATCTAGTTTGTGACTATTTCTTACGGAAGCCCTGAGGAAATAATAAAATCATATGCATATATGTTGAGTAAATAAATGTATGGATAATTCCTCAACATGATAAAAAATATATAATCCTCAATGCTAAAGCCAGTGTTTCACTTAATGGAGAAAGAAATAGAGCTAGTCCCACAAGAGTCTGGAAAAGACAAGTATGCTCACTATTGCCACTTCTGTTTTATATAGTTCTGCACATATTATTATCCAAAGAATTAGAATAAAAAAAAAATGGAGTCACACAAATTGGAGTGGCAGAAATAAATAAATAAATAAAATTGTCTGTATGTGGAAAAGATATAATATGTGTGAAAAACCCAGGAAAATTAATGATAACACTAACTCAAGCAATAATAAGTAAAAATAAGCATGGTAATGGGTTGTAAAATCACTATATCTATCATCTATCAATCAATCTATTTATCTATTTATCACCTAGCTGTCACCTATCTAATTAGTCTATTTATGTATCTTCTATGGATTACCTGGAAACCCTGGTGGTGTAGTGGCTAAGTGCAATGGCTGCTAACCAAAACGTTAGCAGTTCAAATTTACCAGGCACTCCTTGGAAACTCTATGGGGCAGTTCTACTCTGTCCTATAGTGTCGCTATGACTCAGAATGGAATCCTTGACATGGGTTTGTTTTTCTGGTTTATCTATTACCCATCAATCAATCAACTTATCCACCTAACTCTCCATTAACCTTCTATCTTTCTATCCACCTGTCATGGATTTAATTATGTCCCCCCAAAATGTGTGCATTAACCTGGTGAGGCCATGGTTCACAGTAGTCTGTGGTGGTCCTCCATTTTGTGATTGTAAGTTCATGTTAAAGAGGATTAGGGAGGGATTGTAACACCCTTATCAGGTCACCTCCCTGATCCAATGTAAAGGGAGTTTCCCTGGGGTGTGGCCTGCACCACCTTTTATCTCTCAAGAGATAAAAGGAAAGGAAAGCTAGCAGAGGGTGGGGACTTCATACCACTAAGAAAGGCACACCAGGAGCAGAGTGCATCCTTTGGATCCCTATGCAGAGAAGCTCCTAGTCCGGGGAAGATTGACGAGAAGGCCCATAGACAGAGAAAGCTTTCCCCTGGAACTGACACCATAATTTGGACTTTTAGCTTATTTTACTGTGAAGAAAAATATTTCTCTTTGTTAGAGCCATCCACTTGTGGTATTTTTGTTATAGCAGCACTAGATGACTAAGACATCACCCATGCAATTTGCATAAATTGACATAATGGAAAGACCTGTCTTATTGTTTTTTAGAAACTTTCAACATCCTCAAGATGTCATTTCTCCCTAAATTGACCTATGAATTTTTTGTGGTTCCAATGAAAATATCAACAAACAATTTCATGGCACAGACAAGTGGATACTAAAGTTTTTATGGAAAAAAATAAATATACAGGATGAATACAGAAATTTTTAAAAGGAAAAGTTCTGATATTAGGTTAGGACTAATGCCAGGTACTGGTCCTGCCTGATATTAAGACATTACACTAGCCTTTATTATTATTATTAAGAGTATAGTAATTGTGCATGGATGGATATAGAAATAGGCCGAGTAAATTGTATAGGAAGTCAGAAAATAGACTCAATTATGTATATTAATCTAGTCAAATATGAAAGTGATATATATTATCACCGAGACAAAGTTGGACTTTTTAACACTTACTAAAAATATATATCCATCTGAAAAAAGTTAAAGTTAAATCCATTCTTAAAAGGGTGCATAACAAAAATATGCAAATAGATAAGATATCTAAATGTGGACTGGAATGGTGGAAGACATGGAAGAACTTCATGATTATGAATTAGTATAGAAAGTCTCAACGCGAAGTGAAAATTTCTGAAATGTTTGTATGTATGTGTGTATGCACGTGTACATGTGTATTCATTTATGCATATAATGACCGACCGAAGACCAGATGAGTTGTGGATGACATCAAAGACATCATACGTAAAGAAAGCAAGGGGTCATTAAAAAGACAAGAAACAAAGAAAAGACCTAAATGGATGTCAGAAGAGACTCTGAAAATTGCTCTTAACCATCGAATAGCTAAAGCAAAAGGAAAAAAGTAAAAGAGCTGAACAGAAGATTTCAAAGTATGGCTCCAGAAGACAAAGTAAAGTATTATGATGACATGTGCAAAGATCTGGAGATAGAAAGCCAAAAGGGAAGAACACACTTCAAAGAACTGAAGAAAAAATTCAAGCCTTGAGTTGCAGTACTGAAGGATTCTACAGTGAGAATATTAAGCAATGCAGGAAGCTTCAAAAGAAGATGGGAGGGATACACAGAGTCACTATAGCAAAAATAATTGGTCAAAATTCAACAATTTCATAGGTAACATATGATGAGGAACCAATGGTACTGAAGAAAGAAGTCCAACCTGCACTGAGGGCATTGGTAAGAAACAAGGCTCTGGGAATTGATGGAATACCAATTGAGATGTTTCAATAAACGGATGCAGCGCTAGAAGTGCTCACTTATCTACCCCAAGAAATTTGGAAGACAGCTACCTGTTCCATATTTATGCCTATTCCCAAGAAAGGTGACTCAACTAAATGTGGAAATTATTGAACAATATCATTAAAATCACATGCAAGCAAAGTTTTGCTGAAGATCATTCAAAAGTGGCTGCAGTAGTATATCAACAGGAAACTGCCAGAAATTCAAGCTAGATTTAGAAGAGGACATAGAACCAGGGATATCATTGCTGATGTCAGATGGATCCTGGCTGAAAGCAGAGAATATCAGAAAGATGTTTACCTGAATTTTATTGACTATGCTAAGGCATTCGACTGCGTGGGTCAGATCGTAACAAATTATGGATAGCATTGTGGATAATAGGAATTCTGGAACACTGAATTGTGCTCGTGAGGAATCTGTACATGGATCAAAAGGCAGTCTTTCGAACAGGACATAGGGGTACTGCATGGTTTAAAATCAGGAAAACTGTGCATCAGAGTCGTATTCTTTCACCATGCCTTTCAATCTGTGTGCTGATCAAATAATTCAGAAGCTGGACTATGTGAAGAAGAACAGGGCATCAAGATTGGAGGAAGACTCATTAGCAACCTGTGTTATGCAGATGACGCAATCTTGTTTGCTGAAAGAGGACTTGAAGCACTTGCTGATGATCAAAGACCACAGCCTTTAGTATGAATTGCAGCTCAACATAAAGAAAACCAAAATCCTCACAACTGGACCAATAAGCCACATCATGATAAACGGAGAAAAGATTCAGGCTGTCAAGGATTTCATTTTACTTGCATCCACAGTCAACACCCAAGAAAGCAGCAGTGGAGAAATCAAAAGTCTCATTGGATAAATCAGCTGCAAGAGATCTCATTAAAGTGCTAAAAAGCAAAGATATCATCTTGAGGACTAAGGTGTGCCTGCCCCAAGCCATGGTGTTTTCAATCACCTCATATGCATTCGAAAGCTGGAGAATGAATAATAAGGAATACCGAAGAAAAATTGATACCTTTGAATTGTGGTGTTGGTGAAGAACATTGAATATACCATGGACTGCCAAAAGAATGAACAAATCTATATCGGAAGAAGTACAACCAGAGTGTTCCTTAGAAGGAATGATGGCGAGACCACATTTCACATACTTTGGACTTGTTTTCAGGAGGGATTAGTCCCTGGAGAAGGACATCATGCTCAGTAAAGTAGAGGGTCAATGAAAAAGAGGAAGACCCTCAGCAAGATGGACTGACGCAGTGACTTCAACAATGGACTCAAGCATAGCAACAATTGTGAGGGTGGTGCAGGACCTGCAGTGTTTCATTCTTTTGTGCATAGGGTCGATATGAGTGGGAACCAACTAGAGGGCACCTAACAAAAACAACAACATGCACCCGTACGTGTTTATTCATTTATGTATACACAGACATGTGTGTATCTAATGCATGTATACACAGTCTGATATTAATTACTTCCCTGTATTTTTTTTTTTTTAATGTGTTATGTGTTGAAATGGACTGAAAGTAAAGATACTACACCAGCAATGAGCACAGGTACCATCCCGGTCTTGGTTTTTAGTACTACTCCCCACTAAACGGAATCATGGCTCCCTTAAGAAATGGCTGCCAACAGGGATTGGTCAGAGAAGGTATGAGTTTGAAACATCTTATTTGCCAGGAAGTAGGGGTGTGATCAAAAAAGAAGAAAATTATGGGGACTAAAAATCATGGGAAGGTATCATAAGGACAAAGGAACCACCTTTAAAGAATTTCCACTGATCAAATCTAGGAAAAACTGGAGACCTAACTAATTAAAGGACAAGGAAGCCCTGGTGGTGCAATGGTTAAGCACTAGGTTGCTATCTGAAATATTGTCAGTTCAAGCCCACCCAGTGGGTTCATAGGAGAAAGACCTGTCAATCTAATCCCTTGAAGATGACCAAATCCAAACGCTGTTGAGTGGATTCCACCTCATAGTGACCCTATAGGGTAGAGTAGAACTGCCCCGTAGGGTTTCCAAGGCTATACATCTTTACTGGAGCCACATCTTTCTCCCATGGAGCAGCTGGTGTGTTCGAACCTCTGAACTTTCTGTTAGCAGCGGAGCACTTTAACCACTACACCACCACGGCTCATTCCGTAAAGACTGCAGCCTAGAAAACCTTATGGGACAGTTCAATCTGTCGCATGGAGTGATTATGAGAAAAGAAAAGAAACAATAAACCCTTAAAAACAGAGGAATTCACAAGTCTATATTCTTAATAAACAGTCTGTGGGGAGACGTTTAGATCATTGTCTAATAGTTACAAATGAAAAACCAGCAGCCGTAGTGTAGACAGTATTGAAAACCCCTTGATCTGGTGATCAAAATTAACATCACTAAAGATAAATGTTGTGAGTGCCCAGATGTGATGCCTTGCAAAAGATACAATGGATTTATGTAATAGGCATTTCTAATCGCAAAGAAGTATCACACAAATGAAAAATAAAGAAATTTTATTTTATTATTATTTTTTAAAGGGCTACATTCTCCAAGGTATCAATGACAGGATAAAGGGCTAAGGAATTTTTCCAGGCAGAAGGCTAAAGAGAAATGGTACCTAAAGTATCACCTGATTCTAGAGTGGGTTATATCCAAGAGAGAGAGAAAAAAAGCTATAAATTATAGTATTGGCTGAGCTGGCAAAACCGAATATGGAAGGAAGATGAGGTAAAAGTATTACATCAATGTTAAATCTACCGAAGCTGATAATCTACTGTGGTTATTTAAGGGACTATCCTAATTCTTAGGAAATGAACCCTGGAACAGTTAGGGATAAAAGTAAAGATCCACAATACTCATACTCAAATGGTTCAGGAAAAAAAAAAAAATATATATATATATATACCTGTATTTATACAAATACATGCATATATGCGGAAACCCTGGTGTGGTGCAGTGGTTAAGTGCTACAGTTGCTAACCAAAGGGTCGGCAGTTCGAATCCACCAGGCGCTCCTTGGAAACTTTATGGGGCAGTTCTGCTCCGTCCTATAGGGTCGCTATGAGTCGGAATGGACTGGATGGCACTGGATTTATGCATATATGCACTTGTTGTTTTTGTTTGCACACACACATACACACATACATACATAGCAAGAGAGAGCAAATATAGCACAAACTAGAAAGCAAAGGTTGAACAAAAGTGAACAAATATTAACAACAGGTGAATCTGGATAAAGAATGTTCTTTGTACTATTGCAATTTTTTGTGAGTTCAAAATTATTTCCTAACTGTTGTTATTATTTTAATTTATCAGCTTTTGTTGTAATGAACTGGATGTTTCCCAAAATCCCAAGAAGCAACCCTGAGATGGAGATTAGTGTGCAAAGGGTTTTAATTTTAAAAGGAAGCGCTCCCAAGACAAACTGGTAAGCGGAAAACTTCAGAGCGTGAAGGGGAACAAACCAAGCAGTGGTGTGATTTCGCCCATGGGACAGCTTTCAGCTTAATCTCACAGGGAATTACAGAATTCAAGTATTCTTCTGAGTTGTCCTGCCACATGGCAAGGGAGCTAAACTTCTACACTCATAAACTTATTAGTCACGACCGGCTTTCTTGGAGGGTGAAAAGGACGTTCAGTCCCCAGAATAGTTTGGGAGGTTGGCCTGTTGGAAACAAACGCGGTGGGAAGTGAGAGTAAAGGCACTCAGAAAAGGTAGCAAGGGATTCCAGGAGATCTGTGTGGAGCACTGGATTCTGACTCAAAGCGACCTCATACGGCGCGTAGAACTTCCCATAGTGTTTCCTAGGCTGTAATCTTCACAGAGCAGATGGCCAGGTCTTTCTTCTCAAGAGCTGCTGGGTGGGTTCAAACTGCCAAGCTTTTGGTTAGCAGCCCAGGGTTTAACCATTGTGCAGTCAGGCTCCCTGGGTGGAGCACCACACTCTGCTTATAAGATTTTGGACTCCCTTGAACAGATTTCAAAAGTAAAGTGTAAATTCGTTCCCTTCCAGATGCTATTTTTGAGTCTCACCCAAAACGTGCCAAAGGTCTTGTAAAAAATAGGTGCATTTGTTTATTTATTTATTTATTTTTGCTTGTTTGTTTTAACTCATAAAATCAGCTCTCTAGTCATAATAAATGTAGATCTTGCTCTCAGTAATTATAAAACAACACTTTTTTTTTCTATAATTCAAGCCTAATGGCTCAGTTTCTGAGGAGAGAACTAGATAAATACTATTGTTGTATTTTTTCTTGTCTTAACTAATATTGGGGTAGAATCCCTTGATGATTTTATTATTTTCTCTATATTTTCCTACAGATGTGCAATTGACCTTTAATGGCACAATCTCTTCTCAGGCTACACTGTTCCTAGCATTCCAGGACTCCACTTACAACACACCCCCTGCCCTCAATATTTTAGAAAACCAAAAATGTGTTTCTGATACGTGTTTCCAGACACTCTCTAAAGGTTAAAGGGCTATGCTGTAATCATCACGACATTGGAGTTTCTCAGGAAAGTAACAGTTTAAAAGTTCAGTGTGTATATCATGAAATATTCTTTCCCAATAATGAGTTTGTTGTAATATTTGTTGGATGTTCTTAAAGTTAAAAAAAAAGAAACATTGGCATGGAGTTGAGTCCAAGTCATAGCAATGCTATAGGACAGAGTAGAACTGCCTCATAGGGTTTCCAAGGAGCAGCTGGTGGATTCGAACTGCTGACCTTTTGATTAGCAGCCAAGCTCTTAACCACTGTGCCACCAGGGTTCCAAAAGTCTAAAGGTAATAGCTATTTTGCAAAATTTAATTTCTACTGGGGCAAAAGAAACACACTTGCTTCTATCAAACATCACTGCCAATTTTCTTGGAGGACAAAGAGGTGATATGTTCTAAACTTTTTTTTCTTACTTTATTGTGGTAAAATACATATCACAAAAATTGTCCATCTTAACCTGTTTCAGTATACAATTCAGTGACATTAATTACATCTACCATGTTGCATAACAATCACCAATATCGATTTCTTAAGTTTTTTTAATCACCCAAAGAGAAACTCAGAGCCTCTTAAACAATGACTCCCCACTCCCCCTGTCTGCAGCCCCTGGTTACCACTAATACACTTTTGTCTCTGCTTTTGCCTATTCTAGATATTTCACGTAAGTGAGACAAAATATTCATTCCTCTGTGCCTGACATACTTCACTTAGCGTGATGTTTTCAAGGTTCCTTAACACTGTAGCATTCATTCTAAATAATTTTCACTGGGCTTAGGACATATTTTAATATTAAAGGTAGCATTTATTATTTTTTTAAGCTTTCTTTATACTGTAGCCTCTTTTGACAAAACAGATGTATATGTGAATAATGTTTTTATTGTCTCATAGATTACTCAACTTACATGATATAACCTCAAACATTAGAGACCTGGAAACTTTGGCAATTATAAGTTTGAGTTTACATTAATAGTGGTGCAGTAGTTAGGGTTTGGCTGCAAGCCAAAAGGTTAGCTGTTCGAATCTACCAGCCCCTCCTTGGAAACCCGATGGGCAGCTCTACTCTGCCCTTTCTGGTCACTATGAGTTGGAATTAGACTCAACAGTGATGGGTTTACAGTTCATAAAAGAATGGCCTAGTTTTTACCATAAATAGAATTTTATAAAAACTTTACTGTTAAGAGAAAATTGAAGTTATAATTTTAAAAAATAGTATAAGTGATAAAGCCATGAAGAAATGGGCCCTGTATTGTGTTCAAAATATGTCATTTCAACTGGTTTTACTATGTTCTAAGAAAAATTTATAAAGAATATTGTTTACTGCATAATGTAGCATTATATACATATATACAAGATATATTAAGTGACATACAAATTAAAAAAAATTTCTTAATTGGATGTATATCTAAATGGGAGGAGTAAAAAGAAAGAACACTTTGTTTTTCTCTTTCTTTTTTTTTTTAAATCAAGTGTGGGAATAGCTTATACAGACCTGAATTAATTACAACCCCTTGGGTAATATCCAGCTACGTAACAAGAGCAAACCAATTCAGGTGCCTCATAGGCTTTGACAACTATAATAAAGCATACCAAAAATAAGTTCTGTAGAGAATTAGCTGTGCTTAGGAAAATAGTTTTCATTGTATCTTCAATAAAAGAATTGTACCACTGAGGCTACGGCCATTGTCACTAAAATGTTAATGATTTGTGTTAAGCACATGTATTAACAATTTAAAACAGGAATTGTATTAAACGTCTGGAATTTGAGAGAAAGTATTTCACTCTAGAATGCTTGTAAAGTTGAAGCAGGAGGTCATGGGAAATCTAATAACCATCCCATAATAGTTGTTTTTCAGAAACCCACCTCATCTATCTTTGCTACCGCACCATCACTGTGTTTGGGCGGGTCCCTGACCATCCTCCTCCTCCTGAGTTCGAGGGCCAGGCTCAGGCATACTAAAGACAGACCTGACTGGTATATGATCATCCTGAGGTGACAGTAAGGAGCAGGGGGCTATCTGAAGATGTATGCACTTACCCGTTCACAGAGAATAAGGCACAGGTCATTTGCAAAGTCTACCTGGATTGCGCAGGAATCCTCCTATTGTGAGACTGAAAATCTCCTCCCTACTCATGCATGTGTACGTTGCTGTCTATATATAAAAAATATATGGTAAGGGCAAATCTGCCTTGTTCCGGGGAGCTGGCAGCCTTAGGTCAGGAGACCTGCCTGTCTCCCAGTTTGCAAACTGCAAATACACCTTTCTGTTCTTCCAACACTGCATCTGGCTGGCTTCAATTCGCTGGTCTGCTTGACAAGAACCTATTAGTTGAGGGCTTCAAAGTGAAATGAAACTATAAGAACTAAGGCATATTTTTTTTTAATAAATAGTAGCTTTTTTTTTTTTAATCAAGGGATTTTAAGTCAAACAATTACTTGAAATCCTACATCTTATGTGTTACAAATATCATTAGCCCACTTCCAGGCTAACCATTCTGTATTGAGAGACATGTTTTCAAAGGCATAAAAGTCTCAGTAAAAGTTTATTATGATTACCAGAAGTGAGATGAAAGTCAGCAAACAATATCAAGTGTCCATGTAATGTAGGAAAAATACAATGTAGGAAACTTGATGACATTTTTGAGATAACGTAAGTAAAATCTATGAATTGGATGGCAATGTCAGAATGGAGTTAAATAGAATACACTCTTTTGAAGAAGTAACTACAGTTGTTGTTTGGTGCCATCGAGTCAATTCTGACTCAGAGTGACCCTATAAGACAGAGTAGAACTGCCCCACAGGATTTTCTTGGCTATAATCTTTAGGAAAGCAAACTGCCAGATCTTTGTCATGCAGAGTCATTGGGTGGGTTCAAACCTCCAACCTTTGGAGTGGCAGCAGAGTGCTTAACCACTGCACCTATGCTGTAAGTAATCTCATTTCCTCAAATAAACAAGCATTCATGCAGATGAAAATTTATTTCCACGAAAGTATCTTAGCTCTCAGAGACATTATGCTTTGAAAAGTAAGACCTAGACTGACTTGGACTTTGGAGAATAAAAAAACTATGATGATGGTGATTAGAGAAGTAATTATAATATTTTAAATTTTTAAAATATTTTATATACTGTAGTTTTGTCTCAGATATCCAAAAGTTTACGTGAATTACCTACATTTCAGGACTAGCCTTGGTATGGAAGATATAAAATATTTGATTTCTTTAATTCATTTCATTTATAATAAAATTATTCTAATGTTTGGAGACTTCCAATATGTTTAAGAAATAAAGGACAATTTATCATTATTTTCATGCATAAAAAGTGGCGATGTTTTATTTTAAAATATTCTCAGGTTTGATTTTTAGGAAGATTTATTTCGCTAAGAGGAAGTATAGAATCAGTACATCAGAAACACACACACACCCAAGCCCGTTGTCATCCAGTTGATTCCAATTCACAGCAACCTTACAGGAGAGAGCAGAACTGCCCCGTTTGGTTTCCAAGGGTGTAAATCTTTACATGAACAGACTGCCAAATCTTTCTCCTGCTAGCAGCTGGTGGGTTCCAACCAACCAACAACCTCTAGCTTAGCAGCCAAGTACTTAACCACTGCACCACCAGGACTCCTTCATATATACATACAGGGCGAATTGTGGTTGGGGGAGTGCAATAATCAGACCACATATGTAAGGAGTATAAACTGGGATGATTCCTTTGGAAATTCTTTTGACAGCATATATCAGGATGCTTCAAACTGTATTAATAGATCCACCATTTTGACTTCTGGGAATCTAGCTAAAATGAATAGCCCTATATATACAACAGTTTTATACAGAAATATGTCCACTGCAATGTTCTGATAATCACAGAAGAAATGAATGTAATCTAGATATACATATATGTGATTGCTTAAGTTATATGAAATTTGTTAATTTGAACATGAGGCAGTGATCGAAATTATATTTATATTAAATATAGTCACTTGAAAAATTACTTATTTTTAAGTTAGAAGAAATTATACTTTTGTGAACATTATAACTCCAATCTTGTTTAAGAAAATGGCCTGTACTTAGAAACTGAAAGGACATGTAATACTTTGCACCACCCTCTGTGGTTGATGTGAATAACAACCCCACCATATTCTCTCTAACTCTTGTCATTGTCATATTTAAATTCTGCTGATGTGAAGTGTATCAAATATATTGTTGTCATTATTATTTATACCTGCATCTGCATAATAATTAGAAAATTTGGGAAAAGTAGTTTCTTGTTAACCCTTCACTGTTTCTCTTTTGTGAATCCGGTTTAATATTTTCTACATTTTCTGATTTATTGTTTGTCTTCTTAATGATCCTGCATAAGAAATTTATTTAAAAATATTTCACGGATCCTGGCTTGTATAAAATATACAGTTTTATTGTCTCTCAATCCTTTAGAACACTCTTCTTCCAAATAGTTTTAGGTTGTGTATGACAGCGGCAGAGCAGTGTCTAGAAGCATGGTTTCTGGACTCAGATTCCCTGCATTTGTGTATAGTTTTTCTACTTACAATCTAAGTAACTTTTGACATATCCTTTCTTTGTGGCCTGGTTTCTCATATCTAAGAAGGGATTGTGTAACCAACCTCATAGATTTATTAGAATTAAATTAAATATTAAACATTAAACTTAATATTAGTGATCATTATTTTTATTGTTATGAGGGGTCCTATTAGGAAATACAGAAGTGAGGAGATTACTTCTTTTTTAGAGTTTGACTTATATTTCTGAAGAAAAGCTTTAGCCACCAAGAAATATATATATATATATATGTATATGTATATATGTAAGAAAAGAGTAACTGAAAAAGGTAAACTATTTTTTTGTATTTTCCTTGCCCTCCCAGAACATAAAGAACTGGAGACTGTGAATTAATTGAGATTAAAAAAAAAAACATAGAAAAAGAAAGGATTATATCCTACATCAAAATTCTACAGGGATAGAAGGAGAATACAGATTGAGAACAGGTCCCGAACTTGGCGATCAGAAATTTACAGTAGAACAGGGAAAAATTATAGAACTCTGTAGTTTTGTGAGTAAATGGAGATGTTAAGATGTTTGATATGGAAATACCATATTTTTTTTTTTTATTGAAGTGAGTTAATAAAATATTTAGTGGATTCTTTAAAATAAAAATAAATGATTTTTTTTTGGTTGGAAGATATTAGCCAGGTGTGCTGAATGTTTTCCATTTCCTCCTCAATATCAACTCTCCCCTCTTCTCCACCCTCCTGACCTTAAGGAGGTTACCCAGGAGACTGACCTCTGTGGACAGAATTCCTGTGCCCTCTGACCTCTATGTGGCTTTGGTCTTTGAGAAGCACTCAAAGATTAGATGGCAAAATGTATTTTTTCCTATTCCCCTTGACTTTCTCTCCATGCAGGCCATAGTTTGGCAGTAGCTGAGTGAAAAGTGTTCAGCTTCTTTTGGGCAGTCTTCTCCCACAGACACAGTTCTTGCCGTGCCTTTTCCCTTGAGGCTTATGAAAGACAGCAGTGTCCGTTATCCTCTGCTGGTTTTTTTTTTTTAGCTCTGTCTAAGCCTTTGCATTATCTCGTCCTTAAAAAAACTCACTTGAATTACCCCTTTGGAATGTGTCATTTGTTTTCTTCCTATAACCCAGATAAATACACCAGGCAACATAAATGCCGATTAAGGAGAGAAATAAATTTTATGCCTCAGGACACAGTGTTATATTAAGGTGACATGACTTGGATACATTATATATTATGAATTAAAGAAATAGAATTTACCGTAGAGTTGAATTGTGACTCCTGAGGACCCAATGACCGATCCTTTGGCAACAGATCCGCAGGTCTTTTTCTGAGGTGCCTCTCTGTAGATTTGAACCAACAACCTTTCAGTTAGCAGCTGAGCACTTAATCATTTGAGCCACTGAAGGACTTCATAGTATGTATTATATATCATATATTAATTATATATGGTTTATTATATTCTATATACCACACCATATGTATTACATGTTATATAGTATACATTATATCCATGCCATTGTCAGATACACTCACATGTTTGTGATATAAAGTCAAATGACCAAGATCCTTACTTCTCTTATTTTGTACAGCATATCTGTTCTCATATACTGAGGGATATTCAATTGAATTAATAGATTCCCACAGGTCTTGCGTGTTCTAGCTAAGTATTTCTATAAGCTACAAATTCTCATAAAATTATCATATATAATGGAACAAAGAATATGGAATGCTTCACTTTCCTTACAACCTCAGTTCTCTGGTAGCTTCAAGAAAGAATTTGATTCTGTATATTACCCAGGTTTTTCTTATTTTCAGAATAGAAGCAATTTTTGGTTGTAACTTTCTACCTCCAAAACTGAAGTGTAGCTTCCGTTGGTTTTCTTTTATCCCATTTGAAGATCTACACCTAGAAAACATGACCCTATCAATGATAGAGGGAAAGACCCAGTGTTTTTCCTAGAGTGAATGTGACTGTTATTTCATCATACTTTTATAGAACACCTATCATGTGCCAGTAGATGCAACAATGAACTCAAGCTTACCAACGATGATTAAGACGGCACAGGACTGGGCAATGTTTTCTTTTTGTTATACATAGGGTCACCATAAGTTGGAGCTGTGTGGAAGGCAACTAGCAACAACAGTAACAACCACGTGCCAAGTACTATGCCAAATTCTGGGGGAAACACGGAGAGTAAAAAATCACACAAGTCCTTGGGGTCAGTGAGAAGACAATCATCAACAAATTATTACATGGGTCATATAAAATTACATACTCAAGTGGTGGTGCTGGGGAGGTGAGCAAATATGTTCTGTTTCAGGTATTAATGTTCTGAGAGTTTCAGCCAACATCTTTTTAGAAGGAAGGAGGTCAGCTGGGTGATGCACATAAGTCTTTTGGGGCACATTTGAAATGCGGAGATCTGTCCATGGGCAGACGTCCCCAACTACTAAGCCAAGGTAGAATGGTAGGATTCTAGTGACTATGAAAAGAGAAAGATTCTGACAGCTTCCTTGTGCTCACAAAAACCTGAAGCGCTAGTTTAGGTACCAGTCCAGATTCTAGACATTACAACCCGAAGACTGTTGACAGGAGGTGAGCAAATAAAATTTCCTTTGGCCCATGAGTGGGGGGACTTAGAAATCAAGTATGAGCATGGAAGCTGTAGCAGGGCTGGATCAAACCTGATGAGACAGAATATACAGCATCTCCTTCTCTACTCTTACATTTCATTTTAGGGCTACTGGTCACCTCTGCAGGAGTCACTGTGTGGGTCAAATGGCTAAATACTTGACTGCGAAAGTCTGGCAGTTTGAACCCACCCAGAGGTGTCTCAGAACGAAAGCCTGGTGATCCGCTTCTGAAAAGTCACAGTCCTGAAAAGCCTATAAACACAGTTCTGCTCTGCAAACATGGGGTTGCTATGAGTTGGAATTGACTGGATGGTAAGTGGTTTGCTTTTGGTTTTGGTTGGTCATCTCTGGAGTCCTGTGCCTTAAGCCAGGACAAGACAAGGGGAGATGCAATAATGAACCTTCCTGAGAAAGAAACTATGGGTGGCTTTAATTCTAACATGACTGGGACCTGAGATAGGACTCGGCTTTGCAGAAAAAGAAGCAGTGCACACAGAGCAGGAGTGACAAAACAGACGCTGGAAAAATGACACCGGGTACAGGTAGGTGATAGAATACAGAACATGAATATCATCCACTGAAGGTCATTCTCTTTCCCCAGCAATCATCATTCAACCAGAAACCATCCTTTATCTGAGGGATTCACAAAATTTATGGCAAAGGCCTTCAGTCTCGTAGGAATGTTTAGATTTTGTAGCAATTAAAAAAAAAGTGCATTTGTATTGATTTAGTATGACAAATTGTGTTGCGCTGTCAAACAAACAAAAAAACATTACATGATTTCTGAGCAGCACTGTCTGATATCTTGCTGATGGTATCTTTAATAATAGATTGTACTTGTTTTTAGATATAAATATAGGAACATCTTTTGAACATTGGTATTGTTTACTTTGACTTTATGTTGTGGCATGCTTACAAATCCTCAAAATAAATCATTTCTGGAAAATAGAAAAAACCATATTTTGTGTTATGTCACTGTTGTGTATGATACTGAATAAAGAATGGCAGTAATGTGTTTGGGAGGTTGCTTCCAGCATATCAAAAGATCATCCTATTGACTGCCCAGGAACAGCTATTTGATGTGTTCCTCCGGCTGTCTTCATAATTTTGAGTGGTTCATAAACTGCATAAATTTAGTTCCGAAAATAATTAAACATGCTTTGTGCACGTTTTGCCTTCCTACTGACAAGTATCACCTTCAAAATTGTAACTAATTGAGTAATATCACAAAAACCTGAATCCACACTTAAATAATTTATGAAAAACACAATAAATAATAAATGACATTAAGTAGGATCTCCAGTTAATGCCAGGTTCAGTTTATTCCATGAAATTTGAAATTTATGTTTCAGTAAAAATCACTGTTTCGTAGGTATTTTATAAAAATCGATCCGTTAACTCCTGCACGTGTTAGAGCTCAGCCAGGTCCCATAAAATGAAAACAAAGTTAAACAACTTCACAAGAGACAGGAATGGCCTTTCAAGATTCACAGGAGTGTGCCTCCCCGTGGAATCTGAGCAGCCATCACGGCGAGATTGATGTGCTTTGGCTGAGAAGTGTTTCAGGAGGCGCAGTCTGCTCAGTGGTACCAGGATGGGGCTATCTGTCTTCATTCCACTCCGTTAACATGCCCCTCAGATCTATCAGACAAATGCCTACATTCCTACTTTACAAATTATTACCAGCGACCGTTAAATATTTTAGAACTTGTTTGGGAATATCATTCACCTTATAGACCTTAATTTGCACACAAGCACATGCTTTTAAGCATTTTAAATTCAAGAATTACTTACAACTCTTTTATATCCCTGCTTTAGGTGAAGTTCCTCTGTTAATAGTAATCCATCGGTTTTGAACAGTAAAGTTTATTGCTGTGAATCAAAAAAAAAAAAAAAGAGTGCAAATTATTCACTAATAAGGGAATATTTCCTTTGAGAATTAACTAGATAGGATTTCGTATCAATATGACCAAACCCCGTTGCGTGTAAATGTCAACTCACAGCGACCCTATAGGACAGAATAGAACTGCCCCATAGGGTTTCCAAGGAGTAACTGGTGGATTTGAACTGCCGACTTTTTGTTTAGCAGCGGAGCTGTTAACCACTGTGCAACTGGGGCCCCTCAATGTGAGCAGCGAATGAGTTCCTATTTGTTTCCTTTCAATGCAAAATAATTCTGAACTGAGAGAAGGCATTCAAGTTAGCTGTGTTTACTTGCCTTTTGTGAATATTTTTATTCGGCTGATAAAATGTCATTTACATACAGACATACAACAATACGGTGTGTAATAATCTTTAAAAGCTTAATTATAGTGTGCTAATCATTAATTGTTAACTGCTGTTCACGTCACGTTTTTTTAAATGTCCTTCTGAACTCTAAAGTTAACCATATACTAGATTGAATTGGGTGTGGAGGTGCAGGCAGGAAGCAATTATTTTCAATACAATTCAAAGAAATTTAAACAGAATAAAGTTAAACGAGTTTCAGATTTAAAAATGCATTGTATTTACTCACCTAAAATTTCTATTTGGGGGCTCACATTTCCTTGGAGAGTAGAGACGGCCTTTTATTCATCTCCATTTTTAGTTAGGTGATGATATGTAGCTAGCTGAAATAGACATACTAAAACTGGACAGTCATTCTTCATGGATTGCAGAACAGTATTTGGGAGGAAACCAGCCTCAAAGAATCATAAACAAATCAGTAAATTTGCTTATCACGTCGGGAGAGCAGGACTGGAATAAAATTTGTTGAGGCTCTTTTTTATTGTGAGCCATAGGCTTCATGTAAATTATTTATTTTGTTAGCGCTTCATAAAATTCCTTTGTGGTGCACAGATTTTTCATATATTAAAGTTGAAAAACAAAGACAGGGCAGTTAAAAATACCTTGAGTGAGAAGTATAATGGAAAATCTGTCCAGTTCTGGTTGATTCCAATGACAATGATATTTGCCTTACATGTGTGAGGTCAAGAGAGAAACATAAGATTTTAAAAGACATGCTAAACGCAGGGTACCAGAAGTCTTTTTATTTTCAGATGGTCACTTGCCATTTTTCTTTTTTTTACAAGCATATTGAAATATGAGTCAGAATCGACTCGATGGCACTGGATTTGTTTGGGTTTTTATTGAAATATAATTATTGTATCAAACCAAAAAACCAAACCCAAAACTGAGTCAGTTTTGACTCAGCAACCCCATAAGAAAAAGTAGAACTGCCCCACAAGGTTTCTAAGGAGCAGCTGGTGGATTCCAACAGTCAACCTTTTGGTTAGAAGCTGGGTTCTTAACCACTGAACCACCAGGGCTCCTATTATCATACAGTAAACCGTAAATATTTAAAGTCTACATTTTTATAAGTTTTGATATACATGTATTCCAGTGAAATGATCACTTCAATAAAGACAGTGAAAATAATGTGTATCTGCTATCCAAAAAAAGTTTCCCTTTGCCTCTTTGTAATTGTTCCCTTCCACCCCTTCCAACCATTTCCCCAGTTCCGGGCAACTACTTAGCTGCTTTCTGTCAGTATAGATTAGCTTGTACATTTTAAACTTATATATAAATGGACTCATACTTGGGTAGCTTTTTAGCTTTTTTTTCTAATTTTTTTTTACTCAGCCTAATTATTTTGAGATTCATTCTTGTGGTTGTATATATCTATATTTCATTCATTTGTGTTATTAAGTAGTATTCCATTGTATGGATATACAACTATTTATCCACTCACCTATCAATGGATTTTTTTTTTTTCCTGTTTCTGGCATAATAATAAAGCTACTTTGAGCATCTTTTTGTAATGTTCGCATGCACATATGCTTCCGTTCCTTTTGGACAATACTTAGGAGTACGGTGGCTAGGTCATATAACAGGTGAATGGCTAACTTTTTCTTTAAGAAATGGTCCATCTCTTCCCAGAGTCGTTATGCCATTTTGCATTCTGCCAGTAGTCTATGAGAGGTTCAGTCCCATTACATTCTCTAACACTTGGGTGGACAGTTATTTGTTTTTTTTAATTTTTGCCTTCTGGTGATTGCGCACTGATGTTCCATTATATATTTAATTTGTATTTCTCTAAAGACTAATATTATCTAGTATATTTTAATGTGCTTATTTGCTATACACATATATTTGGGAATATGGTTTTCCTTGTTATATAATATTCATATATCAGTGTAGGGTTTGTCTTAAGCCTAATCCCTTTTGAGATATATAAAGAGCTGATAAAGCACAGAAGCACAAATGGGGGAAGGATAAATGCCACATGGAGATTTCCAAGGAACTACGAAAAGAACCCTGGAGAAGCTAAGACAAGGATCTTCCCCCAGAGTGAACAGGGAGAATCTTTCCCTAGAGCGAGCAGAGAAACTTTCCCTAGAGCCAGCATCCTGATTTCAGACTTCCAATCCCCTAACCCCCCGCCCCCCAAAAAAACCATTGCTATCAACTTGACTTTAACTCATAGTGACCCTATAGAGCAGAGCAGAACTGCCTCATAGGGTTTACAAGGCTGAAATCTTTACGGAAGCAGACTGCCACGTTTTTCTCCCATGGAATAGCTGGCGCGTTTCAATTGCCAAAGTTTCAGTTAGCAGCCAAATGCTTAAACACTGAGCAACCAGGGTTTCTTCTAGTCTCCTAAACTGTGAGAAAATCTACTTGTGCTAGCAGCACTAGGAAACTAAGACATGTATCTTCTTAATTTATCTCAGCAATTTTTTTGTTGTTTGTTATATACAGGTCTTATACATTTTATGTCAAATTTTATACCTACTTATTTCATATATTTATACTATGTTAAATACTGATTTTTTTCAAATTTCAATTTCTAATTGTTTGTAGATGGTATATAGAAACACTACTGATTTTTGTGTATTAACCTTGCATTTGAAACTTGCTAACCCATTTATTCAGTCATCAACCTTTTCTAGAATTTTCCGTAGAAACAATTTTGTAGCATTCAACTAAGACAATTTTTTTTTCCAAATATGATCTTAAGAGAAAAACACTCAGTCTTTTACCATTAAGTACGAAGTTGGCTGTAGGATTGTGTTTGTTTGTTTTGTAGATACATTTAATCAAGTTGCAGAAATTCTCTTCTACTATATTTCTCAGAGTTTTTATACAGATGAATGTTGGATACTGTCAAATTAAATTTTTTATCTACTGGAATGATTATAGAGTTTCTATTTTTGAGTTTTTAATTTTGTCAATTGCTTTGTTTTTGAATTTTCAATGTTAAACCAACATTGCATTCCTGGTATAAACCTTACTTTACCAGGAAACATTCTATTTTGATGGATTTTTGGTAAGAATTTTTACATTCATGTGGATTAGAAATAGTGTTCTTTAATTTTCTCTTCTTATATCTTTGGTGTTGACAGTAGAATCAGTTGGTATTTTATTCTCTTAAATACTACAGGAAAATTTGTAGACAATTACCCCCCCACCAAAAAAAACCTATTGCCATTGAGTAGATTCTGATTCATAGTGACCCTATAGAACAGAGTAGAGTAGCCCCATAGGGTTTCCAAGGAGTGGCTGGTGGATTCAAACTGCTGACCTTTTGGTTAGCAGCCAAGCTTTTAAACACTGTGTGACCAATGCTTCTTGTGGGAAATTAGTATTATTTAATTCTTAAATGTTTAGTTGAATTTACTGGTGAAGCCATCTGGCAAAGAGTTTGTCTTTGTTGGAAGATTTATAACTGCGAATCAATTTCTTTAATAGAAATATGGCTATCTAGCCTATGTGTTTCCTCTTGAGTAAGCTTTAGAAGTATTCTTTTTTTTCATGTCAACTAACTTCTAAAATTCATTGGCATAACATTATTAATACTGTAGTTATCCCACTTCTCCTATTCCTGACATTAGGAATTTGTGTCTTCTATTTTTCTTTATCAGCCTAGGTAAATACTAGCCACATAAAGCTATAATAGCCACTATATGTCCTACATTTTGGAATCTTTAATTTATTCCTGTATGTATTCGTAACTATTTCCTATTACTGTCGAGTCAATTCAGTCTCATTAGTGATCCTATGGAACAAAGTAGAACTTCTCCACAAGGTTTCCAAGGCTGTAAATCTTTACAGAAGCAGACTACCACATCTTTCTCCCCTGGAGGGGCTGGTGGGTTTGAAACACCGACTTTTCAGGTAGCAGCCAGAGACTTAACCACTGCTCCACCAGGGCTCTTGTATGCATACATGCAATAAGTTTATTAGTTATTCTCAAGTAAGGAATAAATTTTTGATTTCCACATATATTGATGAGAGACTTTTGGGGGAAGATGGCACACTAAAGTCTGATAACTTACACAAAAAACGTCAATGTTGAACAGTGTGATCAAAAGCTGCAAAGAGAGGGAGCCATCAAAATCACTTAAAGTAACTAAATAAGAAAATGGTTTCAACCTCATGCTATAAACCTCAGGGATGTTTTTGATATTGCTAGTTGCCATCAATTCCGACTTGTGGTGACCGCATGTGTGCAGAGCAGAACTGCTCCACAGGATTTCAATGCTTTTACCTTTCAAAAGTAGATCACGAGGCCTGTCTTCCTAAGCATTTCTAGGTGGGTTTGAACAACCAACCCTCTGGCTAGTAGTTGAGCACTTAACCATTTGTACCACCCAAGCAAAAGGGAAACAGACAAACAAATGAGTACGGCATGAGATAAACATTACTTTGCTCCAACACAACATAAAATGAGTGAACAAAGCATAATTTAACAAAGAAGAAAGAGAATTCTTGGTTTGCAAGCCAATTGTTTTGAGAAAATCAAAGAAAAAGACTTAAGGATAGAATTCCACATAGGCCTGGTAAGAGTCCATCAGAGACTGGAGACAGGTCATGGGTTACCATCTTTTAGAGTGCATTGCTAAATGAGAGAACAAGATTAAGCCTATCAAGTCAGATGCAGATTCTCTCTGAGCCATCTGAATATTTAGTAGGATATCCTAAAAGGAGTTAAACTCAGAATCCCAACAAGGCTTCCATGTGGCTAAAACAAATTATCATCTTTCTTAAAATTAAGCTACATAAAATGGATAGAAGGAGCACATAAATTTTGCCTCACATTGAAAGTCAGCCTGACTACAGATAAAAGAAAGTGTAAGGGATCAAAAGGGTCACTGTTATAGAAATTAAAAGCTCTGGGCAGAATGCTCCAAATGATAAATGAAATGAAGTGGCATTGCACTTTGCTATGAGGGGTTAAAAAATGCAAGAAAGGTGGATAAGAAGGAAGAAATAGAAAATCAATGAATGTTTTTTCAAAAGACAGAATAAGAACCTTATTTATTCAAAATAACAGAACATGGCCCCAAATAGTTTTCATTATTGTTGTTGTCTTGTGCTCTCAGGTCAGTTCCCACTCAGAGTGGCTCCACATGTTACAGCATAGAACTGGTCCATAGAGTTTTATTGGCTGAAATCTTTACAGTAGCAGACTACAAGATCTTTTCTTCCTTGATACCCCGGGTGGGTTTGAACCACCAACCTTTTGGCTACCAGACAAGCACAAACCATTTTATCTACCTAAGAGTTTTTACACTATAAAATTATGTAATGAAAATGTCGATTCAATAAAAAAAGTACTCAGGAATAAAATATTTTAAAAAATCAAAATGAGATAAAATTGCAGCCTTCTGAGCTAAAAAGAGTTGAGAATAACAATATTGTTAAACAAAGAAATTTTAAAAAATTTATGGTGTAAATAGATGTAACTGAAAACCAAATTCCAATCAATACAGAGGAAAACACCAAAAGCTCAAAAGTATTACAAAAAATATAAGAGAATAAAAATATAATTGGTGTCCCTGAGTAAAGAGCCAGAACATATGAAAAAGAAAATATATATATATCCCCCCAATATATAGTAAAGGTATTTTGGTAGTATGGAAAATTGCTCTGAATTTCTTCAATTTTACTTCTGTTTATTTAAAGTGAAATGCATGTACTATTCTTATTAAATTAGCATATATAACATTATTCTGATTATATCAAATATCTCTCTTTTTTTCTTGTACATATATAGAGAGAGATGTCTGGAAAGATATCCACTGAATACTTTCATTATTTTGGCAGATTTATTAAAAACGGCATCAAAAACAGTAACTACAACCTTCTGTATCATCTCAACCTGCCTCTCCTTCCTTATGGATTATGGAAATGGGGACTGGAAAAGTTTAAGATGTTTGTTTTTGCTTTTACTTAGTGAATTTAGACATAATGAGCAGCAGATTTTATCAGAAAATATGTAGAAGTAATTTCAGGGATGTATTATCAAGTAATTCTTTTCTGTAGTTCCAAAAGTCAGTTAGTAAAATGAATAGAAATGAGAGTGAAGATAATATTTTGTCCCCATAAATTTTACACAAGCCAAATGTTTTCAAGGGTTTATAAGCCACAAAAGTTACCTTGGAATTTGATATTCTGGTTCTGCTTGTCAACTAGGCAATTAGAGCCCTTTTTAAATTAAATAATGCAGGTTTTCTTTTTATTCTTTTTTTCCTTTTAAATTTTCAAGAACTGGGATATTGAGTATTAGTTTCAGTGTATTTCTAAAGTTTGGGGAATTAAATAGCAGATGTGCACCCAAGAAGACAGGTAGATGCAGCCATCATTGTCAGTTACTTCTCATGGTCCAAATTGCTGGGGATGTTACAAAGTATCCCGGTAGTTCTCTTCCAGAGGGAGAGGTGCATTATTTCTGAATATTTATGATGGGAATCCAAGTGGACTCCATTAATACTCAATAATTTGTATGGTGAGAATTAGAGATGTGCATGAGCTTGGGAGATCATATGATTTCCAGTTGATTGTACCATTAATTGCAGTAAACAGGGCATTCAATGGCCCTTGGAGGGTGCTAGAAAATAAAGTACTTAATATTATTTTCCTGGTTCTCTGGCCCATTGATTCAAAATCAGAGCAAAATTTTCCCTAATCTTTAAACTTGAGGATGATAGTTGATGTAGGTCTTTAAGAAAGAAAGTTACTCTTGCTATTTAGCTGTTTTTCAGCTATTGCCCAAAAAAGAGGACCAGTTTGGAGTGAACAGTTATGACTTCAGCAAATAGAAAGTTTGTGTGAAGAAAAAAATGTTTTTATTCTCTAGATGCCAAAACAAGCTGGTTGATCTTGAAGAAATTTTAAAAAGTCTAGAATTAAAAATATATATATACATTTAAATGAGGCAGATACTTCACCAATTTAGCAAACAGGAACTTGAAACAAAATTTGGAGAATCAGATGCGGCCACACTCTAAGCCCTAAGAGTACAAGTTTCAGAGATTCAGGTAAAAAAAATTGGCCATTTGAAATTTCATTCTTTTCAAAAACAGAGAAAATATCTTGAATCTGATATGCATGGATACACTCATTCCTGTTCCTTAAATTTTTAGATGAGGGATTTATATTGTGACAACAAGAAAAAGTGAATCCAAGGGATAGCTACAAAAATATTTAACACAAACAACAGGGAAAAAATCAACCTATAGGGACAGTGTCCATATAAAGACAAAAAAATAGAAGAAATGTATAACTTGGACAGATAATAACTTCCATAAGAAAAAAAGATGCATACATTGAATAAAAATGATAACTTTAACATAGTTTAGAAATATCTGTGCTCAAGAAAAAAATTTTAGATGGCAAGAGCTTTCATTATCAAAGACAGAAAACCCAGATGGTATAAAACAAGAGCTAAAATGAGGTAAATTTGATACTATAACTAAGGAAAAATTTAAAAGAATAAATAAGGCCATTATAATATTTAGATGATAAAACCCAACATTTAAAGAACACAATATACTCATTATCTTATAAATTAGTCACAATCCCAAGAAACAGCCCATTCCTAATTTACATTCATGTGTCTAGCTCTGTAGCAGTACCAATACCTGTTGTCATCCAGTTGATTCCTGGCTCTCTACAGCCTGGCCTAATATTCTAATCTTCTAAATGTTACTCTTGGTAACAAACAAATAATAATCTTTATAAGGTATATTTTTTCTTCCCTTTTTAAAACATGCATCTTCTGATCACCATTACATCTGGAAAACCAGAGACAAAAGCAAAGCAAAACAACAAAAAAGAAAATATTGAAAAATAACTGATATAATTGAAAGAGAATAAACATTCCAATCAGTGAGAGATGCCTGAGATTAAAAACGTGATTGAGGACCTTGTCTTTGTTAGCTGCCGTTGAGTTGGCCTTCTGTTCATGACAACCCCATTGGTTACAGAGTAGAACTGCACCATAGGGTTTTCTTGGCTGTAACCTTTATGGGAGCAGTTGACTAGCCTTTCTTCTGAGTTGCTGCTGAGTGGGTTTGAACAACCAATCTCTAGGTTAGCAGACAATCGCAAACCACTTGTTGAATGCCTTACTAGCTGTATTAAAGAAACTATAACTTATTTTATCTCTGTATCATTGTTCTCATCTACAAAATGGCAAATGCAATGCCTGTACCTCCAGGTGATTGTAAGAATTAAATAACATGGTGCATGCAAATTGCTTAGCACCATAATTACTTGAGGCAGGTGTTCACTATAACCCAACCCGCTGCCGTCAAGTCGATTCTGGTTCACAGCAACACTATAGGACAGAATAGAATTGCCCCATAGGGCTTCCAAGGCTGTAAATCTTTACAGAAGCAGACTGCCACGACTTTCTCCTGAGGAGCAGCTGGTGGGTTTGAACCATTGACCTTTAGGTTGGCAGCTGAGTACTTTAACCACTGTGCAACCAAGTTGCTATTTAGTACATTGATTCAATAATTTAAAAGTTTTACAAGCTCTTCTTAAAGAAAATGCATGTGAGCATAAGTAGCTAGAAAATTCTCACAATTAATAATTTGGTAATAATAATAAGAATGCTAAAAAAAAAATTTTTTTTTTTTATATTGATATAATGAGTGGCTTAGGGCAGGGTAGCATTTTTTTCTGTTATACATAAGGTCAGCATGAGTCACACCAGAATCAGTGGCAACTAATAAGAACAACATATATTTTGCCCTTACCATGTGTCAGCTGCTGTCCTAAATTATATGTCTCAACTCGCTGTAAGAAAGCCCAGAGTTATATATGATTAATATCTGTATTTTTAAGATAAGGAAACTAAAGCACAATTAAGTCAAGTAACCCACTTAAAGTCACATAATTAATAAGTGATGGTGATGGAATTCTAATCAGGGTATCAAAAACAAGATCCTGGGTCCAAAAAACCAAACTACAGTCGTCCAGTCAATTCTAACTCATAGTGACTCTGTAGGACACAGAGTAGAACTGCTCATAGGGGTTCCAAGGCAGTAAATCTATAGGGAAGCCAACTGCCACATCTTTCTCTCACAGATTCTGAGTATTCAGTCATAATGTGTGTTAACTTTCTCCTTTATCATCATCATCCTCATCATCTTAATTTATGGTGTTTCATATCTTCACTCCTTTTATGCAGGTTGCTTTATTTCTTCCTCATATTTCTAAAGAGGGGGGCAGACAGGAAAAGGCACGGCATGGAAACAGGCTGTTTGCTCTCTCTAGACTGATAGTATGATTTCAACACTCTTTGGGCCTGAATGTTTGCCACAGACAATTAAGCAGGTGATAGATGAACTCTTGGTTTTCCTGGGAAGGAAAATAAACTACACTAAGTCTGAAAATATCAACATGCAATATGAATAATGCATCCTTGCAGACTACTTTGCATTTCTATCAGCCTCAAATTGGTTTGCATTGTTGAGCCATAAACATGTCATAATATTGTTTAACTGTCAGCAAAGTGTTTTTTTTTTTTTTTTTTTTTTTGCCAACTGAGCTAAATATAAAAATTCAGTATTGCTGCATAATCATAGTTGGTTCATGGGATTGTAAAAAATAATAATTAATATATTTCAGTGATGAAAATTATATTTGCAAAGGCTATGGTGAATTAATACATATAGATAAACATTTGAATAGGGGTCAGTATACTCTAAATCATATTCCTAGCACTATTCGGTACTTACTCAATATTTGTTGACAAAATTTATACACAGTCAACACCTGTTTTTATTTTATTGCATAGTCAATGCATATCTTTATTATTTTTTTTTTTTTTGCAATACCGATCTCTTAACTAATGCAACAAAATTTTCCAAATAAGTTTCACACAAACAATGACAATGTACAAATTCACACATTCATCTAGACAAATGCCCTGTGGTGCTAACAGAGGTGAGATAAAAGTAAAAAACATTATCTTACTTTATTCTCCTCTTGTCATTTTTTTTTCACATTTATCCATTTCAGATGGGAAATAATAGAGACATCATTAAAATTAAGAATATTTAAAATATGTTTGAAACATTTTAAATATTTTTTGTGTATGTATTTACTTGAAAAAGCATAAAATGTTCATGGAAAAGACACACAAATTCTCAAGTTATTCCTATAGAATATGGGACTTGAAAGAATCTCAGGTGAGCTTAAGCTGTAATAAGATATGTTTCATTTCACAAAAAGTAAAAACACAAAAATAAATAAAACATAATTGACCAAATTAATCAGTGACAGAACATTGAAAAGTATAGTGGATACATGTGTACCTCTAATATTTTTGTATATTTTCATATATTTTATAATTTAAAAAAAATTAGAAAAAAGAAACAGAGATTCAAGATATATGAGACAATTTTAATATATTTGAAAAATATATTTAAGTGTACAAACAGATCCATTTATTATAAGTGTAATTTTCTAACAAGGGAGACAGAAGAATTCTAAAAAAAAAAAAGTATGACTTTTTTGAAGAATCCTAGAACTGCAATTTAAGTAGAAATTTTGTGAAACCTCATATGGGCATTTTGAGAATTAGTACAGGATTATGTCAAAGTATTTGAAACAATGACATCAGGATATGAATATTTATAGCAGAAAATAAAAATCTTAAATGTGGCATGATTTTTGAAGTGGAAAAAAGTCATGAATTATTTACTCATACCCAGGACAACAGGACTAGAATTGATTAAAAATGAATGTATGAGAAAGCTATAGCTGTAATTATAAGAGAAAAAGAAATGAAGAATGATTTCCTTAGTTTATGACATTAAAATTTCTCTGAGGTCCACCCATATCACATTCCTTGTTATCAATTAAAAATGTTGCATAAGTCCACCCCATGTACAAAGAACCTTTAGATATGCTAACCATGGTTATTGGCTGATATTGGATCAGTAACCACCAAGTTTACCAAGAGATGAGTTGAGTCAATAGTATAAATTCAGACATGAAGAATATAAATTCAATCAGAGGAATAATTTGGGGGAGAGTAGTACACAAGGCAGCAACAAGGAGCACAAAGGGCTTAAGAGAGAAAAAACAATATGCTATTAAAAACAGCAAAGAAGGTGCTGAGCTATGTCATAAGGAAAGGGGAGTGAAAAGACTGTTATGAGGGAAGATGGATGAGTGAGACAGAGGCCAAGTCATGTCAACCATGATATTGTGGCATATGGATTTTTTTTTAGCGTAAATTTGAGAACTTATCAAAAGATTTTTTTTAAAAAAGTGACAAACATAATCTAAAGTATGTTTTCAGAAGCCCATTTTTGCCGCAAAAGTGAAAGAATGAAGGCCAATAGAGGGCCATGGTGAGTAGAGTAGTACAGATGAGAAATGGTAGTGACTTGTAACAGTACTGAGATAACAGAGATGGAAAGAAGCAAACAGATTAAAGGAATATTTAGGAGCCACAATATGACAAAGGGGAGGGTGAAAAAGCATCCCTGATATTAGGCTGAAAAATATTCTTTACTCATGAATCCCTTAAGCATGTAGTTTTTTAATAAAACCTTTATTATTTGCTCATTTGTTCATTTTACAAACATTTATTGATCATTCACAATGTGTCCTGGACTTTCTACATCAGTGAATAAAGCAGATAAAGATCTCTGTCTCGTTCTAGCAAGAAAAGACAAATGAAAAAAATATAGGAACAAATATATTTACTAAGAAAATTAAACACTATGTTAACCAAAACCAAACAAACCCACTGCTGTCGAGTTGATTCCAACTCATAGTGACCCTATAGGATAGACTAGAACTGCCCCATAGAGTTTCCAAGGAGCACCTGGAGGATTTGATCTGCCAACCTCTGGGTTAACAGCTGTAGAACTTAACCACTATGGCACCAGGGTTTCCAAACAGTATGTTAGCAAGTGATTTATGCCTTGAGAGGTAAAAGCGAAACTAAGGTAGACTGTGTTCTTCCTGGTGGGGGGAAGGACAATTGTCAGGCCACAGAAAGGAAGGAAGTTGTTAGGATGGCTCTTTTGTGTAGATTGTACTTGAGAATATGTTATAGGAGGGAAAGAAATTAGCCATGTAGATATTGGGGGTAGCTCATAAGAGGCATAGGCACCAGGAAAAACAGGCCCTAGCACTAGCAAAGGCCAATGCTTTTACCAATAATCACACAAAGCAAGATGATCAGTGTGCCTAAAGCAAAGCAAATGAGAAGAAGAAAGGAGTTGAGGTCAGAAAGCACATGAGGAGGGGGTTAAAAACCATAAGTCTCCTTTTGGCCATTATAAAAACTCTAGGGAAAATGACTCTGGAAGTCATTACAGCATTTTGAGTAAAAAAGTGAAATTACTAACCATTTAATGAATTTATTTTGCTGCTATATTAAGCTCTAGTGGGGCAGTGTGCTCAAAACTAGAAAACTGGTATGTTGTTGTTGTTAGGTGCCGTCCAGTCAGCTCTGACTCAAAGTGACCCTATGCATAATGGAACGAAACACTGCCCAGTCCTGCGCCATCCTTACAATCCTTGTTATGCTTGAGCTCATTGTTGCAGCCACTGTGTCAATCCACCTCGTTGAGGGTCTTCCTCTTTTCCGCTGACCCTGTACTTTGCCAAGCATGATGTCCTTCTCCAGGGACTGATCCCTCCTGTCAACATGTCCAAAGTAAGTAAGACGCAGTCTCGCCATCCTTGCTTCTAAGGAGCATTCTGTTTGTACTTCTTCCAAGACAGATGTATTCGTTCTTTCGGCAGTCCACCGTATATTCAACATTCTTCGCCAACAACACAATTTAAAGGCATCAATTCTTCTTCAGTCTTCCTTATTCATTGCCCAGCTTTCACATGCATATGATGCAATTGAAAATACCATGGCGTGGGTCAGGCGCACCTTAGTCGCCCAGGTGGCATCCTTGCTCTTCAACACTTTAAAGGGGTCCTTTGTAGCAGATTTACCCAATGCAGTGTGTCTTTTGATTTCTTGACTGCTGCTTCCATGGCCGTTAATTGTGGATCCAAGTAAAATGAAATCCTTGACAACTTCAATCTTTTCTCCGTTTATCATGATGTTGCTCATTGGTCCAGTTGTGAGGATTTTTGTTTTCTTTATGTTGAGGTGCAATCCATACTAAAGGCTGTGGCCTTTGATCTTCATTAGTAAGTGCTTTAAGTCCTCTTCACTTTCAGCAAGCAAGGTTGTGTCATCTGCATAATGCAGGTTGTTAATGAGTCTTCCTCCAATCCTGATGCCCCGTTCTTCTTCATACTGTTCAGCTTCTCGGATTATTTGCTCAGCATACAGATTGAATAGGTATAGGGAAAGAATACAACCCTGCACACACCTTTCCTGACTTTAAACCAATCAGTGTCCCCTTGTTCTGCCCGAACTACTGCCGCTTGATCTATGAAAAGTTTCCTTATGAGCACAATTCAGTGTTCTGGAATTTTGGCATGACTCAAAATGAGAAGAAACAGCTGCAAATACCTGTTAATAATTGGAACCTGGAATGTACGAAGTATGAAACTAGGAAAATTAGAAATCGTCAAAAATTAAATGGAATGCATAAACATCTATATCCTAGGCATTAGTGAACTGAAATGAAGAAAACGGGTATAGAGCCTATTTAAGTAATCAGGAGGAAACGAGTTGGTGGTCTTGCCCAAGGTAGTAACTATGGGTGTGTTAGTCAGATTAAGAATACATTTTGAAGATAAAGGCAATATGATTTCCTGTTGAAAGAGATGAAGACAATAAGAAAGATGTCAAGATGATATTATTTATGATTTTTATTTTATTATTAGTTTTTTGACAGGAATTGTTTTAGACTGGGAAGTTTTGGATGGATTAAGATTTTCTTTTGGATATTAATTCAAAAGCATAGGAGTTCAGCGGAACTGGGGACATGTAAATAGAGAGGCCCAGTAAACACTTGGATATACAAGTTTGGTGCTTAGAAAGGTTTGAATGGAAGTTGTAATTTAGGCAGTCATTGGCATATGTTGTTGTTGTTAGGTTCCATTGAGTTGGTTCTGATTCATAGTGGCCCTATGCACAACAGAACGAAACAATGCCCAGTCCTGCACCATACTCACAATTGTTGTCATTCTTGGGTCCATTTTTACAACCACTGCGTCAATCCATCTCTTTGAGGATCTTCCTCTTTTTCACTGACCCTGTACTTTACCAAGCATGATGGCCTTCTCCAAGAACTGATTCCTCCTGATGACATGTCCAAAGCATGTAAGATGTAGTTTCGCCACCGTTGCCTCTAAGGAGCATTCTGGCTCTGCTTCTTCGAAGACAGATTTGCTCATTCTTTTCCAGTCCATGGTATATTCAATATTCTTCGCTAACACCACAATTCAAAAATATCAATTCCTCTTCAGTCTTCCTTATTCATTGTCCAGCTTTCACCTGCATATGAGACAATTGATAACACTATGGCTTGAGTCAGGTGCTTAAAGCCACGAGACTTGATACAGAACACTAAGAAAATGGAAATTGCCTGCTCAGTGTCCACATGAGTTTCATGTTCATGAATTTAAAATGAGTCCACTTACCCGAGAGAATTGACAGAAAGTTTGATTTGATCAGATTTGTGGTATTGCTGAGAAAATATTGAGGCAATGAAAACATAGCAAGAGTATATGCAAAAGACATTTGTTCCTAGTTATGTTGCTGTGCTCCGTTACTTCATATTTACTTGGCAATACCTCAACTCTGGCCAAATCCTACTTTCTCCATCTAACTTGTGTTAATGCTAAAACAAGCTTGCTTCTAAGGTCTGGGTCTTCTAATTTTCCTTTTTAGGGGGATTTTCTTTATTCTTATTTAATTTCTAATAGAGTATGCTAATATAAAGTTAAATGAAGAGAAAAAGTTTTATCTTTTTCTTTTTTTTAGATAAACATAACCCTAAGCAAGGTTAACAATAAAGCTAAAAAAGAACAAAAACAAAAACTTAGCTTTTACCAGTAAAAATCTACATTATTTTCTTAAATGCTTGAGCAAAACATTTTTGATAACATTTCATAATTTATAACTTATACTAAGAATGTGAAAAAGACTATTAAGGTTTTCTGGGGTATTTTGTTGTTTGTTTTCTTTTTGAAGTTACTAAAGGAAGCTACTCTGATATAAGGGTTGTTCAAGGTATTTAACATTTATTTTTTTAATAAAAATAATGTCGCAAAAAATTCACCTTACTTTTCTTTAAGAGATGAAATCTGTCTCTTGCTACAAATGACCCAAAACTGATTTTGTATGGTATTTTCAAAATACCATTTTACCTACAAAAAAATGTTACTGAAAACATTATTAGTAAATTTTTTTAATTTGATTTTTCCTATAAATACTAATAGGATTATTCTTGTAAGATAACAATCTCATGCTTCATTTTACATATAAATCTTGTTGTTAGGTGTCATCGAGTCGGTTCTGATTCACAGAGAACTTAAATATATATTATATGCTATATTGCTTGATCTTGAGCCATCCTCACAATTGTTACAGCCACTGTGTCAGTCCATCTCCTTGATGGTCCTCCTCGTTTCACTGGCCCTCTACTTTACTAAGCATAACGTCCTTCTCAGGGACTGTTACCTCCTGATAGTATGTCCAAAATACGTGAGACAAAGTCTCACCATCCTTGCTTCTAAGGAACATTCCAGCTGTACTTCTTCCAAAAAGATGAGTTTATTCTTCTGGCAGTCCATGGTATATTCAATATTCTTTGCCAACACCATAATTCAAATGTATCAATTCTTCTTTAGTCTTCCTTATTCATTGTCAAGCTTATGCATGCATATGAAGCAATTCAAAATGCCATGGCTTGGGTCAGGCACTCCTGTCCCCCAGGTGACATCTTTGCTGTTCAACACTTGAAAAGAGGTCTTTTGCAGTAGATTTGCCCAATGCAATACAGAGTTTGATTTCTTGACTGCTGCTTCCATGAACATTGATTGCAGGTCCAAGTGAAATGAAACCCTTAACAACATCAATATTTTCTTTGTTTATCATATTGCTGTTGATTACTCCAGTTGTCAGGCTTTTTGTTTTCTTTGTGTTGAGGTGCAAGCCATACTGAAGGCTGTGGTCTTTGATCTTCATCAGTAAATACTACAAGTCCTCTTCACTTTCAGCAAGTAAGGTTGTATCATCTGCATATCACAGGTTATTAATTAGTCTTCCTCCAAACATGATGCCACCTTCTTCTTCACACAGTCTAGGTTCTCGTAATATTTGCTCAGTATACAGACTGAATAAGCACCGTGAAAAGATACAATGCTGAGGCATACCTTTCCTTATTTTAAACCATGCAGTATCCCCTTTTTTTCTGTTTGAAAAACTGCCTCTTGGTTATGTACAGGTTTCCCATGAGCACAATTAAGTGTTCTGGAATTCCCATTCTTTGTAATGTTATGCATAATTTGTTATGATCCGCAGTTAAATGCCTTTGCAGAGTCAATAAATCACAGGTAAACAACTTTCTTGTATTCTCTGCTTTCAGCCAAGATCTATCTGACATCAGAAATGATAAACCTCGTTTCATGTCCTCTTCCAAATCTGGCTCGAATTCCTGGCAGTCCTTGTCAATGCACGCTGCAACAGTTTTTGAATTATCTTCAGCAACATTTTGGAATTTTTTGTTAAGCAAAAGGTCAGTAGTTTGAATTCACCAGGTGCTCCTTGGAAATTCTATGGGACAGTTCTACTCTGTCCTGTAGGGTCACTATGAGTCAGAATCAACTTGGCAATGATATTTTTTTTTCAGCAATATTTTACTTGTGTGTGATATTAATGATATCATTTGATAACTCAATATGGTGCCAGGCTCTATATCAGACAATGTTCTGCTCCTACCCGTTAGCTTTTCACTGGCCGATTTTTTGGAAGTAGACCACCAGGTCCTTCTTCCTAGTCTGGAAGCTCTCCTAAAACCTGTTCACTGTGGGTGAACCTCCTGGTATTCTAAATACTGGTGGTAAAGCTTCTAGCATTGCAGCAACATGCAAGCCACCACAACACAACGAACTGACAGATGAGTGGTGTATATAAATCTTAGAACATCCTAAAATCTGAAAAAATGGAGCCAATAGCATGGAATTAAAAATATTTAAATGCTACTATCCATTATATACATACACCCGCACACACACACACACACGCACGCACACACACATACAATTTCTTTTCTCCTGAATTCCCTATAACTTTATTGGTACCAACTACTTCAGAGAATATTTTTATTAAAAGTTGTCTGTACATTGGAATCACCTCATGTATTAAACAATAAGTCATTGAATCCAAGAACATATGCCTTTCACATTGTTGAAACCATGTCTGTTATGCACCATTACTTTTATTTTTGTCTAATAAACTTTTTCAAATGAATTAAGAAACAAATGAATCCTAAGTTAAGCATATGATGCCTTCATAAGAAATCATGATTACCCCAGTATTTCCGGATTTCTTCAACCTGGGAAGTAAGATTTTCTCCCCTTCACAGTATTAACCACTGTTCTAACATTTTTTCAGTGGTCATCATATTGAATTTCCCATTTTTAAAGACTTAAGCTGCAAATTCCATGAATTAACCTTAAGGTGGGCAATACTGCTTCTTTAAATATATTGAGTAAATATATTGTGAATGGAAATCCTGTAAAAAACTATTTTGATGTTGACAGGTGAGACCATGTATGAACATAAGTTATATGCGACATTAATTGGGAATGGACACAAGAAAACTTCTTAATTCATGGCAAAATTCTAGATCTTGATCTGAGTGGTGGTTTCAAGATATACATTTGTACAATTGGTCAAGCTGTACACTTTTGATTTGTGCAAGTAATTGATTGCTATACCCATTAATAATAAAATAACATGTAAATATAAAGTCAACCACAAAAACCAAAACAACAAGAACTAAACCTGTGATTTGGATACATTTACAAAACATTCTATATCATTAAACTGAGAAAGGAAATAAACATAATTTTTTGATGGCATGGATTTTTTTGCCAGACCTATATTTGAGACTGCATTCTGGAGCATGTTCCTGATGTGACTTTGAAAAAAAACAATTATTATCTGTTAGCTTTGTTTTCCCGCCTCTCAGTGTTGTTATGATTTTTAAGTAGATGAGGTAGAACATTTACTGACATATGTGACACATAGCAAGAGTATAATAAAGTCTAGCTTCTATTATTCCTTCAGATTTAAGACATTACATTTGCTTGAAAAACTGTCATACTATTAAATACCTAAATAATAATTTGTTAAAATTAATACAGATATTTTGAATACTGGAGCAACTTCTCATTAAAAAAAAAATCTCAAATAGAATAGAATCATGATCACAAATGTAATTGGCATAGCTTAAAATAATATCTGAGAAGCCCTGGTGGCTCAGTGGTTAATAATATCTAAAAGCATTAATCTTCTTGAAGCTAATTTCATAATAATGAAAAGCTGCCAAGACCCATAGTTTATTTCACCCTTATCAAATTTCCAATCTTTTTCACTGTTTTTCATGTCACTCAAAGTGACAGAATTTGAGTTCTGCTTTGTCAAGAGGGACTACAGGGCAGAGTCTGTTACCAAGGAAATCTAAAAGCAAAAGGAATCAATGTGCCCTTAACACTTCATTATTTTCCATAGAACATTACAGTCCTTGAGGACTTTGGGTTGTGCAATCTACTGGAAGAGACTATGCAATATAAAGAATATAATTAAAGAAAAATATATATTAAACCCATTCACATTCAAGATGCAAACTGAGATTGAGAAGCATAGTTTTTCATGCTAGAGAATATCATCATATTTGTTTTATGTTTCTTTCCAGGCAAAGGGAGTTAGTTGACGCAAATGGAAAAGAATTCCTGAAATAATTTGAAAAAAAAAAAAAGCCTTAGGTAATTATAAAAACAAAATGAAACAACAAAAAAGTTTACAGTTTCAGCATGCCAAAAATGTAATGCTGAATCCATAACAATTTATTTTAAATTATTTGAAAAATAAACACAAAATATTTTTGTTCTTCTTGATGGCTTCAAATATTACACAAACAGGACTTTTAGCTAACAATATGAAACTGACTACTTGGCTTCTTTTTGTAAAAGATCTTTAAGTTTCATGTAGATGTGAATTGCACAATATTCTAAACATTTCTCTCCTTGTATGAGAATGGTTACCTTCTATTTCTCGTATGCAGAGGATTTTGAGAAGTGTATTTTTCACAAGAATCAAAACAAAAAAGTAAGGTAGGCAAATCCAGTCTTTAGCAACCTGTAGGGTTGCTATGAGTCAGAATTGACTCGATGGCAATGGGTTTGGTTTTTTGGAAGCATATACAGCATCTTTTTTACCTGTTCTAGGATGTTGATGTCTTCACTGGCCTCTTACATTCTTCTCTCACCATGTACAATTAAAGATTCTCTTTCAAAAAAGGAGGAGAAAAATTTGCAGATATAAATCAATTTTTTGGAAGGAAACATTTTTCTTTCCCACTAAAAACATGGGATATAATGGAGGAAGGAATTGAATTTTTTATATATAAAACCATATTGTCATGGATGGAATTGTGTCCCCACAAAATATGTGTCAACTTGGCTAGACCATGATCCCCATTATTGTATGATTGTCCACCGTTTTGGCATTTGATATGATTTTCCTGTGTGCTCTAAATCATATCTCTATAATGTTAATGAGTCAGGATTAGAGGCAGTTATGTTAATGAGGAGGACTGGATCTTCAAGATTAGGTTGCGTTTTAAGCCAATCTCTTTTGAGATAAAAGAGAGAAGCAGGCAGAGAGGCATGGGGACCTCAAACAATAAGAAAGCAGTGCTGGGAGCAGAGCACCTCCTTCAGACCCAAGTGCTGAGAAGCTCCTAGACCAGGGGAAGCCTGATGACAGCGACCTTCGGCCAGAACCAACAGAGAGAGAAAGGCTTCCCCTGGAACTGGCGCCAGGAATTCACTTCTAGCCTCCTAGACTGTAAGAGAATAAATCTCTGTTAGTTGAAACCATCCACTAGTGGTATTTCTCTTGTAGCAGCAATAGATAACCAAGACATCTATGAATAATACGTAGTTTTTTTTTTTTTCTAACCAAAATGTATAAATACATTTTAATTCCTAGAATTTCACATGATACATAGTTTCCCCTCTATGGATAAAAAAATTAATGACACACAACTCCATCTGAATCTTTTTCTTTCTTTTTTGAAAACTTTAAATTGTACCTAGCCCCCTCTTCCATTTAACGATGGCATGCATTCTATAATATCTCTGATATATGGTCAACAAGTTTTCACTGGAAGCACATTTCAACCTGAAACAAGAAAAACAATTCCTCACTTGGACCACTCTAATTGTATTAATAGTAACACTTTTTATTCATTTTATTTTGTTTTCCCTTATAGAAATTAGATACCAACCCCCATAATCCATACAACTCCCTGTATCCTCAGTTGGAAATATTTATGTTTGAAGTCAAAAGTTCTTGGGTGTAATTTTTTTGGTTACATTTTAAGAATGTGAAAACTTAGTTATTTACTGTTTCTGAAATTTATTTTCCTAAGCAGTAAAATAGATATAATAAGACAAAGGGTATAGCGACTACTAAAGGGTGTCTTAGATTCAGATTGACAGTAAAACTCATGGAACCCAGTAAGTAAATTTCAATCTGGACAAAGTTTGCCCAGTTTTAAGAAAGCATATTTGACAGGTGACACAGAGTCTAATAACAACATAGCTTGGGCATTATTACTACCAAGCATGGCTTCTAGTTTTACTAATCATTCCACATAGGGGCAAGAATGATCTTAAGGGATGGGACTGAGTTAATATGGGACAGTTCAACTTGAAAACCCTGTAAGATTGGGATCTGTTCAACTTTATATAACAGATGCGCTGGTGACACAGTGATTAAGAGCTACGGCTGCTAACCAAAGGGTCAGCAGTTCAAGTTCACCAGGAGACTCCTTGCAAACCCTACGGGGCAGTTCAGCTCTGTCCTGTAGGGTTGCTATGAGTCAAAACAGAGTCCTTGGTTAAAGGTTTAAGTTTTATTCTATTGCTCTGGGATATTTTCTGGGGGAAGAAAGTGATTACATTATTTCCTGGCATATTTCATCTTTTACCTAATCATCTTTTTATTCTCAATACTAAAAAAGGAGCACATAGGCACATTTATTGGTGTTTGTTGCATTAATTAATGACTTGAACACGGAATAATCAAGCAAATTTAATTTCCCAGTTTTATGGTTAATCAAGAATGTTTTTACTAGAATTTCTAAGTAAATTTATAACTATTTATCAACATATGTGGATAGATAAATTGTTATAGAGTTACAGATATAGGCATAGATACATAGAAAATATGATTTTAAGTAGATAACTAATTTGTTTACTGGGATTTGTATAGGTATTTTATTTTATATATTATATGATCTAAATCATTGTTCCACAGACCCATAAACACACATTTTAGATTTAATATGTTACATAGTTCTAAAATCTGTGTGTGTGTGCATGTGTTCCAAAGTTTCAGTATAAATGAATAAGGGAAATCTTTTTGTTAATCCGATGAAAGATACTTACCAATCACAACTTAGTAATGGCAGGCACATAACCTTTATTAGTCGATGCCATTATTTCTTTCAAAGTCCAATTTTGAGGGCAATGAATTTTCAAACGTGATGATTATCAACACTTTGAGAACAGATTATACTGTTTTGTCTAACTCTAGAGAAATAATAATAAAAGTTGATTCATATTTGATACTTTACCTTCTAATTAATTAAGAAATTTTTTTTTAACTTAGTTTATTTAAGTCTGCCTTTCACTGGTCTCTTTTAAACCGAATTCATGTGACAGAATAAACATTCATATACACATTTTTAAAAATAGGATATAAAAAGCTAGGTTGTTTTTATATTTCATAAGAGTAATTATGAATCAAAATTGACTCAATGGCAACCGGTTTGGTTTTTGGTAAGAATCATTAATATAAAAAATTGACTTTACTGCAACAACTATTCACTATATTTATATTATATAATTTTTAATTTTATTAAGATAACAGAAACCTAAACAAAGATCAAAAATTAATTTGTGCTTTTTCAAAGAAAACACTGATCCAATAGTTAGAAGTATAAATACAAAACAGTGTTAAGTATATTAGTTTAATATATGTGTAGTCATTTTCTGTGTATTTAGATAATAAATCATATTCCAGGTTTGACATATTCATGACTTAGAAATAAGATGTAAATAGTATACCACTCTGATTTCATTTGTCAATAAAAGGAAAAGTTAGTATTTATCTTATAGTAATTTATTAATAATTAATATTAATATACATTGTAATATAATTATATTTGTCTTATTTTTCCAGATATTTTCCTTTAAACATGTTGATAACTACTTGCAGTAATAAAGTGCTTTTATATGTTAATTAGGGGGGATAGATTTTGTATACATAGAATGAAACGACCTTGAAAAATTTTTATAACTAATACTACATAATATTAAGGCAAAATGTTAAAACTACCTTAGGAAAAAAAAAATTTAATTCGTAATAAGTTGACTATAAGAGAATTAAGGTCTTAACATGTTCTGGTTACATAAAGTAAAATCAGTAACACATTAAATTTAAATTTACAGGATACGGTACTCTGACCATTCTACTATTCCAAATGTACTTTAAATCGACTTAGTTATTATAAAAACGTAAAGATGAAGTGGAAAACAAGGTGCCTGACACATACACAGAATTAACAGTTGTTGAGTTGTTGAAATTAAAATTGATTCCAGTGTCCAATTAACCTACAATTTGATGAATTCCCAACTCAAGGAAATATTCAACAGAATAATTTGTTCTCATTTCCTTTTATTAATGAAACAGTTTCCAGCTATAAAATGAATCTCAGGAACTGATTAAATAAGGACAGGATACGGCTTTGTTTTCTTGTGGATTCCAAATGAGAATGATGAACAAAATAATCTATGAATTTATTTTAGCACTATCATTATTTTTGTTAGGTGCCTTTGAGTTGTTTCCCGACTCATAGGGATCCTATGTACAACGGAATGAAGTGCTGCCCGGTCCTGTGCCATGCTCACAATCATTGTTATGTCTGAGCCCATTGTTGCAGCCACTATGTCAACGCATGTTGTCAAGGGTCTTCCTCTTTTTCACTGACCTTCTACTTTACAAAGCATGATGTCCTTCTCCAGGGACTGGTCCCTCCTGATAACACATCCTCAAAGTGACAAAGTACTTAACTAAGAAAATATAAAAATTATCTATGTTAGCTCAGTATACTTATTTGTCCAAGTTTGATGTTAATTTTGAGGAAAATATTTAATCTGTTAATAAAAATGTAAAAAATAGAATTATGTATGAATGTCAGGGAAAGGAGAAAGTTGGCACTTTAAAGAGATGTTAGTAAGTAAATCAAAGACACATTAATAGCATATTTTTATGTATTAAAAATTAATTTTCAAAATTCAAAACTCTAAGGAGGAAAAAATATCTTTCTGTTCTGAATCTGAATTACTCATAGAACACATGAGAATATGTAATCATGTATACAACATAATACTTGTAGTTCAAGGAAAAAAATTTCCACTCAAGTCACAAACTCTAAACTCTCCTTTTGTGTTGTAAACTCTTTTTATGTTATAAACATTTTAAACAGAATGGGAAATTTTAAAAGTAAATAAATGAATAAATAATGAAAATTTTCCAAGAAGTGTTTATATTATCCAAAGACAGACTTAAAGAATAATTACCATACAAAAATTTATCCTTAAAACTTAATTTATGCCTCTTTCCAAAGTATTTTCTTTGATATTTCTAAATATTATTTGTTATCTATTTTAATTGTTGTTAGGTGCCATTGAGTTAGCGCCAACTCACAGAGACCCCATCTACAACAGAAAGAAAACTGCCAGGTCCTGCATCATCCTCATAATTCTTGTTATGTTTGAGCCCATTATTGCACCCACTGTGTCAATCCATTTTGACACAGTGACTCTCTGCTTTACCAAGTTTGGTGTGAGCATAGTTATTAGGGTTAGTATCACCCAGTGTAGTAACTCATGGTGTCACCCCTCATGGTTATTACCACAATATTGTAGCTAAAATATCAGAAAATTTGACAAAGTCAATGATTATAAAAACACCAGCAGCAACGCAAACAATAGCACTTGTTTGTGTCACATCCGGATGATCCGCGTGATTGGAAGCATCGTTGTAATTGGGTAATAATGACAGCTGTGACCGGAGAGCAGTAGAAGGTTCACAAAGTAAATTAACCTACAGTTTTGGCCTTGTAGGTATATTGATACATGTAAGCTGGGCTTACAGAAAACTTTTTCGTTATTATAACTAACTACAGGGATATTTTTATATAAAAAAAATTTCTGTTGAAACGCTGTACAAAAAAAATTATAGACAGTCATTTTGGTGTCGCCCCTTCTGACAGTGTCACCTGGTATGGTCTGCACCTCCCAAACCCCCCTAGGGATGTGACTGCATGATGTCCTTCTCCAGGGACTCCTCCTTCCTAATAACACGTCCAAAGTTGTTGATGCAAAGTCTCCCTATCCTCTCTTCTAGGGAGCATTCTAGCCGTACTTCTTCCAAGACAAATTTGTTTACTCTTCTGGAAGTCAATGGTATATTCAATATTCTTTGCCCACACCATAATTCAAATGCATGAATTCTTCGGTCTTCCTTATTCGTTGTCCAGCTTTCACATTCACATAAAATGACTGAAAATACCGTGGACTGAGTCAGGCTCACCTTAGTCCTCAAAGTGATATCTTTGCTTTTTCACACTTAAAAGAGGTCTTTTGCAGCAGATTTTCCCAATGCAAAGCATCCTTTGATTTTTTAGGGCTACTGCTTCCATGGGAGTTGATTGTAGGCTCAAGTAAAATGAAATCCTTGACTTCGATCTTTTCTCCATTTATCATGATGTTGCTTACTGGTCCAGTGGTGAGGATTTTTGTTTTCTTTATGTTAAGGTGTAATCCATACTGAAGACTGAACTCTTTGATCTTCATCAGTAAGTGTTTTAAGTCCTCTTCATTTTCATCAAGCAAGGTTGTGTCATCTGCATATTGTAGGTTGTCAATGAGTCTCCCTCCAATCCTGATGCTGTGTTCTTCATATGGTCCAGAGTCTTAGATTATATGACCACATACAGAATGAATGATTATAGTGAAAGGATACATCACTGACACACAACTTCCTGATTTTAAACAACATAGTATTTCCTTGTTCTGTTTGAGTAACTGCCTCTTGGTCTGTGTACGGGTCCTACGTGACCAAATTAAGTGTTCTAGAATTCCCATTCTCCACAATGTCATCCATAATTTGTTATGATCCACACAGTCAAAAATTTCTTTCTGGTATTCTCTGATTTCAGCCAAGATCCATCTGACATCAGCAATGATATCCCTCATTCCAATTTCTGGCAGTCCCCTGTCTATATACTGTTACAACCATTTTTGAATTATCTTCAGCAAAAGTTATTACCTATACTCACGGCAAATCAGTGGAAACTCTAACCTGTTTAATTCTATTAAAGTTTTAATATCTGAGAAACAAGGGCAAACATATAATTTGCTCAATAGCCCACTAATCTTAATCAAATGTCATAAAAAACCGGAAAACCTTTCACATTCTTTTCTACATTTGAAATACATAAATAATGACAAAGAGAATGGATCACTCTCCTTGGATTATAAGCAGCTGAGCAAATACTGTAAATTTCAGATTATAATATTTGCCACAAATTTCTTCTCATTTCAGTCGAATAAGTGAGTTTCTCTGTTTTCACAGACTATGACTTCGATAATTTTCAAGAAGTACATATACAATATGTTTTTTCTTTGCCAAGATATCATTCGCAGAAGACCAGGGCTTGCTTTGGCATTGTGGATGGAATTCAAAATTTTTAGTTCTATATTTTCCCTACTGTCACTATACACTTCTTATTGTCCCATACCGTTTTTTTTTTTTTTTAATCTCTTCATATAGTTGAGGTTTTCTTACATTTTTGAGTCTACCAAGCAGTGGTTTCTAGAGTGTCCAGTGATTTCTGTAGTAAGTCATTTTTAAAATGTGCTCCTCCAGTGAGTCATCAATTTCTTGCCAACAGCTCTGTATTTTGCAGATTTTTGTTAGCTATTCTGCTGTTTCTTTGTTTGCTTACCCACTTATTCTTTTTTGAATGGGTCACAATCTGCTCAGGGCTGGTATTTACACAGAGAATGGCCCTAGAGCCATCAGAAGCCATTTTAATGTTAGCCAAAGTAGTGAGTCCTGTCGTCTAAGACGTCAACCTTGACTAACTCCACAGAAATAAGCCTGTTTCTCTGTTTTTACAGACCACGAATCTGACAATTTCTCTAGAAGCCGCTATATAATGTGGTTCTTCTTTGCCAAAATATTGTTTACAAAAGATCAGGGCTTCCTTTGGCATTGGGGATGGAATTCAAAATTTTTGATACTGTCATTATCCTAATGTTGTTGCTCAAGTCACTGGAATTAGAGCCCACTCCATTATACTGTTACATGAAATAGTGAGTCCTTTGCCTAAAACATCAACCTAGACTAACTTCACCAAAATATGTGTAAACTTCATTACACAATGCATTTAGACCCTAAATTTTAGCCTGTGTGGCTTCCAACCACAAGTACCAAAGTTTTCTGTTTCCTTCCTCTTGTCTTAGTATTTTTTCTCTCTCAATACATCCCAAGCTATTTTACAGTGACTTTTGGAAGTATCTCTCCGTATAAAATAAAGTGCCCCATCCTCAATCTCTCTGAATGCTCTTTCATGCTATGTACCATAACTCAACATGGCCTTCCCCCAAAGACATCAGTCATTCTGAATACTCTGAAGCCATGTACAAAGTGATAATTTGGTTTCTTTAAATATACATTAAATGTACATATATATATATATGTATAGTCGTTTTTCACTGCTGTCAAGTCCACTCTGACTCATGACAACCTTATGTACAACAGAACAAAACCTTACCTAGTCCTACATCATCCTCACAATTGCCGGCATGCTCAAGTCCATACATGTGACTACTATGCCAGTCCGTCTCACTGATGGTCTCCACCCCCTCATTGTCTCCCTACTTCACCAAACATGATGTCCTCCTCTAGCATGACATGTTCAAAGCAAGTGAGTCAGACGGTGTGTTCTGTTGTGATACTTAAAGTTTTCATTAGCTAAGTCTCAAAAGTAGATCTCCAAGCCTTTCATAGTCTGTCTTAATCTGGCAACTCCTCTGAAACCTGCTCACAATGGGTAATCCCACTTGTAGTTGAAATACAGGTAGTATATCCTGGATGGTGCAAATGGTTAAGAACTGGGTTATTACCCAAAATGTTAGTAGTTCAAATCTATCCACAGGCTCCTCAGAAATGTTGTTGTTGATGTTAGGTGCTGTCAAGTTGGTTTTCACTCATAGCAACTCTATGTACAACAGAACAAAACACTACCCATTCCTGCTCCATCCTCACAATTGTTACCATGTTTGAGCCCATTGTTGCAGCCACTGTGTCAATCCATCTCATTGAGGGTCTTCCTCTTTTTCCTTGACCCTCTACTTTACCAAGCATGATGTCCTTCTTCAGGGACTGATCCCTCCTGATAACATTTCCAAAGTATGTGAGACATAGTCTCTCCACCCTTGCTTCCAAGGAACATTCTGGCAGTAATTCTTCCAAGATAGACTTATTTGTTCTTTTGGCAGTCCATGATACATTCAATATTCTTCGCCAACACCACAATTCAAACTTGTCAATTCTTCTTTGGTCTCCCTTATTCATTGTTCAGCTTTCGCATGCATATGAGGCAATTGAAAACACCATGGCTTGGGTCTGGCACACCTTAGTCCTCAGGTGACATCTTTGCCTTTAAACACTTTAAAGAAGACTTTTGTAATATATTTCCCCAATGCAATATGTCTTTTGAATTCTTGACTGCTCCTTCCACGGGTTTTGATTGTGGATCCAAGTAACATAAAAACCTTGACAACTTCAATCTTTTCTCCATTTATCATGATGTTGCTTATTGGTCCAGTTGTGAGGATTTTGGTTTTCTTTATGTTGAGCTGCAATCCATACTAAAGGCTGTGGTCTTTGATCATCAGTAAGTGCTTCAAGTCCTCTTCGCTTTCAGCAGGCAAGGTTGTGTCATCTGCATAACGCAGGTATTAATGAGTCTTCCTCCAATCCTGATGCCCCATTCTTCTTCATATAGCCCAGCTCCTTGGATTATTTCCTCAGCATGCAGGTTGAATAGGTGTGGTGAAAGGATACAACCCTGACGCACACCTTTCCTGAATTTAAACCATGCAGTATCGCCTTGATCTGTTTGAACGACTGCCTCTTGCTCGATGTACAGACTCCTCATGAGCACCATTAGGTGTTCCAGGTTTCTCATTCTCCCCAATATTATCCATAACTTGTTTTGATCCACACAGTCGAATGCCTTAGCACAGTCAATAAAACACAGGTAAACATCTTTCTGGTATTCTCTTCTCAGAAATATGGTCCACCAATCTGCTTCTGAAAGGTCGTAGCCTTGCAAATACTGTGAAGTATTTCTACTCTGCACACATGGAGTCCATGAGTCAGAATTGACTTTATTGTAGCTATCGACTAACAACAACTTCCCAGCATCATAGCAAATATATATATATATATATATATATATATATATATATATTTCTTATGCAAATCCCTGGACCCCTTTTCCGTAAATCTCAAGTATGTTCAACCTCTCTATTGCAACTGCATGTTTTCACTTATTTTTAAAGACACAAAATTCTGAATTAAAAACATGTGGACTTCTCCAGATATATCAATTTCTTGCTCTTGGTATCTAAATTAAACAAAAGATTTTAATATAGTGACTGTAATCTTTACTCATTCCCTGCTAACTCCAGTATCAAGTCTCTAAATCTACTCTAATTTCACCTTTATGTCAATGATTCTACAAAATTTTTTAGCTCCCATGTTACTTGAATTTTCAGCAGACTTTGTCCTTGTCCAACACTCTGTCCTTTTGGTAACACTTTAGTCTTTAGCTTCTATGACCCAGTTTTCTCTTGGTTTTTCTATTCTGAATCTTTTGCTTGCTATACTACCTATATATTAAAAGTTGGAAATCCTCAAGACTCATTGCAAGCAATCATCTCTCCTAAAATTACACCCTTTTCTAGGCAATCTTACACACACACACACATCTGCACTGTTTAATTATGCAAATGACTCACACATGTATTTCTTTTGTTTTGTTTTGCTTTATAATGGCATGACTATATTTATTGTGCCTGGATCATAAGCTGGGAGAGAAACCTTGCAGGGGAAAAGTGGGGAAAATTCTGGAGTTCCCAATAAAAGGCAGAGGGTCTCTGCTGTATCCATCAAAAAATGAGAGTGGAGGCCCTCAATAGATTATTCTCATCGTTTCTCCCCTGGGCTTCTTGAGCTCCTTGAAGTTCTTTAGCATGATGCACAAATGCATTTTTTTAATCACTTTTCTGTTCACAAGACCATTATATTCAACTACCTCTTTGAAATATTTTCTTAAATGTCTTAGAGTTATCCCAAGCAAACTCAACATGCCCAACTGTGAAATAATGGTGTTCCTCACCATTCATAAATTGGCACTACTTTGCATACAGTTTCCCATTCCTGAATCATAGCAGAGTCTTTGCCATTGTGCCTTCACTTGTCTCCTTTCCTCTGAGCACCAAGTGATATCAACTTTATTTACTATTTCTGACCCTTTCACTTTTCCACCTGCACACCTTAATATAAGTTACCATTATGTCTGTTGCCTGGGCAACTGCCTTATAATCTTACCAGACAACTGACATCCAATATGGTTCCTGTCTGATGTGTTTTTCATGTTGTGGTCAGCCTTTTCTTTCTGAAATGTGAAACTGTTCGCCTTGCATAAATTTCTTCAATGTGTTAGTACTTTTCTTAGCATAAAGATGGAACTTCTAAATTTGGCCAGAAAATTCCTGTATTGTCTGACATTCTCCTTACTTCCATTGCGCTCTGCATTCCAGCCACATGCGCCTCCTTAATTTCTCAGGCACACAATATTTCCACCTTTCCTCATGGCTTTTTTCGCTATTTTCCCTACTTTACCTAGTTAATGCTACTCACTCTTCACATCTGAGTTCAAATTTTGCATTTTTTTTCAAAGGATGTGTTCTGATTTTCCTGACAAAATCAAATTATATCCATTATCGGCTCATTATTTGCAGTACCTGTTGCTATTTAAATACTCAATTTTATGCAAATGATTATGTAACTAGAAACTGTCCCCACGACTACACCTTAAACTAAAGAAAGGCAAGCGATTCTGTTAGGGTTTGCTTTAGCATAATTTCCCCAGCCCCTGCTCAGTCTCAAGATATCAGTGCCCAATAAACATGTTTTGAATTAATGACTGACTGACTGATGTTTGCACAGGCATTACTTACAATATTTTCACTGTTTTATATAACACACTCACAAAGCTTTCCTGACATCCTTTCACAGTCTTGAAAAAAAAGTATACTTCTGTCTTTCCTTTTCTCTGGCTATATGGTGCACTTCGAGGTGCATTTCCTCAATGTACATAAACAGAAGCTGCTGAAGAGTTCAGAATTTGGTATTAGACATATGAGTATCAGGCTGTATTAAATATGGGGTATTCATTTGTGTCCTAGTCTTCCAGGGAAACAGTCTTAAAAACTGTTTTCAGCTTCTTATAGTCATCTTTATATTCTGATTGAAAATCTTTTTATCTATTGAAAAGAATATTTTCCACACATTCATTGGTTATTTATTCAATATATGCTAAGTCTATGCCTATCATGCCTAATTTATGGTTCTAGGTTCTGGATGTATATTGATTATAAAAAGAAAAAGAAAGCAAGTGCACAGTTTTCATGGAGATATTTTCCAATGGGAGAGGCAGAAAATTAACAAAGAAGTGACATGATGAAGAGTCCTAATTAAGAAAATACTAAGGCAGTGACCAATATATGGTGATTTGAACACACCTTGAAGTACCTCAAAAGACAGGCCTGGTGATCTGCCCTTGAAAGATCACAGTCTTGAAAACCTTATGGAGTAGTTCTCCTCTGCATATATGTGGTTGCCAAGAGTTGTAATGGACTTGATGGCAATAGCAACAGTATAAGAGAAGGATGTCTTTGGAAACGATGCAGTTTAACAGGTTACCTAGAAAGCCTTGAAGACCCTGGAGCAGAGCCCTCCATGAGAAGCATAATAAGTCATACTGATTTCTGTGTAAATCTGGTCTGTGGTTGAGTGAATAAGGGGCAGGGGATGATAAGAGTTAAAGTCAAACCAGTAGCCAAAGAAAAATTATTTAGAAATAGATGAGCCACAAGAAGAATTTCTGATTTCCTACTGAGTAAAATCAAGAGTTTTGAAAAATCAGAGATACATGACTTGTATTTTTTAAAAGAATCATTCTAACTCCTGGGTGGAATGGTAATTATGGAAGAAGTGTGGAATTGAGAATTCAGTTTGGAAACTACTAGAAGAAGCAGAGACATCTGTCAGCTTGGGAAAGGGTAGCAGAACTGAGTCAATGAGAGGGAGTTGAATATAGAGAATAATAGGAGGATAGAACAAGCAGTATTTTCTAGGGTATTGTATTATGGGTGTAAACAAAGCAAGTATAAGGACACCTTCACAAATTACAAAAAAAAAAAAATCTTTTTTTTATATTATCTTCCCTACATGTAATACTGGAAACCCATGTGGTACAATGGTTAAGTGCTTAGTGGCTAATCAAAATCTTGGCAGTTGGAACCCACCAGCAACTCTGCATGAGAAAAGACCTGGCAATCAGCTCCCTTAAATATTACAGCTTAGGAAACCCTATGGGGCAGTCCTACTCTGTCATCTAGGGTTGCTAGGAGTCAGAATTGACTACTACACACAACAACCACCACAGTACATGCAATACTTTTCTTATTTCATTATATTTTTTTTATAGTTTTTCTTTCTTCAAATGATCAAGTCTTACATCTATTGGTTTAATAACCTACAGTTTTCTGAGTTTTTTCTTTATCCCATTTATGTTTGTCTTTATCTTTTGCAAAACATTATTTTGATTTGATTTGAAAAGTTCTTTTCCAAATGTCTGATTGTTTTAAATATAATATTTTAATCTTAAATGATTAGCTATATGACAAAGCATCGATAATAAGTAGGACAGCTTACTGAATTAATAGTCTCTATTCCAAAACATTTATTCGCTTGTTTAACATTTTAATTATAAGGTAATATTATCCTGGTATCTCTGAATTTTTCCTAAGTCATAGCACAGCTCTCTAAAAATTGATGTATTCATTCCCCCAGCTGGAAACAAAGCTTCTGGAAATGGTTGGATAATTACAAGTGAAGTAATGTTCAGTTCCAAGATTTGCCATATTTGAGACCTATTAAATACCTATTTTTAACCAGCTTCTCCGTGATATTACCTGCCCTTTTTTGTACATGCATTTCTGCTATTGTTTTAATGGAAAAATAGAATTCTTTACCCGCTGTGGGTTTTAGGAACGCACTCCTAGAATGTAAAAGCACTGGAATACAATATCATGTGCAGAAAATTTAGTAAAATTCTAGTCCTGACTCAGGATATATCATGTAGCAAAGTCATAAGAAAGATAATATGGAAAACTTGAACCAAAACACATTAAACATGGTCATAAAAACAGATAGTCAATTCTGGCTTTGCAAAAGCTATTGTAAAGCTGAAAAGATTGTTGGTATAAAAAGCTAATCTGTTTCTATTACTGACTAAGGTGTATGATAATTATATTTATGTTATCAAGGGTAAGCAGGCAATGGATATAAAAGAGATAAGAACAGATGAACCAGTCTCAGTGTTTTCTAATACATATCTGCCTTTACAAAAAGGCATTAGAGAAAGAGCAATGTTGCTATTCTACTGTGAAAGGAAAATTATGAAATCTTTAAGTTGTGCCAATAGAAGTGGGGAGATGGGTGAAATTGATCACTGTAAGCAGCTGCTTTCAGTAGTTCAGTCTGTTCAAAATAAATGTTTATGATAGGAAGTCAGTAGCTCATGCAAAGTGCTAATTTATGAACGTGGGAATTAACTCCCCTACAAAATAGTTCATCAGAATATATTTCAAAAGGGTATGCTATAGAAGAAATGCTTTCAGTTTCTCGATGAGTGATCACTAATAAATGGTTACTTGTAGTTAGTTATATCATTTTAACATTGTGTAGGAATAAAATATAAAATGAATATCACTCGATATAAAACTGCATTCTAGCAGAACAATTTGAGAAGAATAATGTTATCCTCACATCAGAAATGCAGAGCTAATTTATGTTATATTTTACATTTATATTTATCATAAATTTAAGACTCAAGAGAATGTATTTTGGTAACCATGTGCTTATTTTTCAAATGGTCTATTTAAAAAAGCATATTTTAATTTCCTGCTATTTTTACTACTGAAGGAAAATATCTTGGCTGGACATAACCTTAAGAAGGATGAAGAAAACAATATTAATTCCTATACATGTGAAGAAAATGGAGTTTTATAATGTAAAATTATACACTTACTATTTCAACACTAAAAAAAATTAGGGACAGCATAGTTTGCTGTCAAAAGATAACATCACGATATGTTACAATCTTGGACATCATCAAAAACCTTCTAGATAATCACCTAAGAATTTTAATTAACATTCTATGCAATGAAATTCATGTTCTAAAACTGTGCTGTCTCATACGGTAGCCAGCAGTAGTAGTACTAGATTAGTGTTGGCTACCATATTGGATAGCACAGACATGAGCTGTATCATAGACACAGAAATTTTGTATCATTACAAAAGTTCTACAGGACAGTGCTGTTCTAAATCCACTTCAAATTGACCAATATTCTTTCCTTTGGATAGTTCTCTCTTTATTAAACATAACTGTCAAAATTTAAAACTAGCTCATAGCTTTGATTTTAAAACCTAAATTCCTCAGCTATTTTGGTTGCAAAGTCGCACAGCAATGCCATTGCTTCCTTTAACTGTTTTTCAAAGTCATTCAAAAAAAAAAAAAAAAGATGATAAAGTTAAAGCACTATTGATTAAACATCTTCTAGCAATGAGACTTGGCTCAGGATCAGGCAACATTTTGTTCTGTTATCGATAAGGTCGCAACGAGTCAGAGCTGACTCAAGGGCATCTAACAACAACAACAAAAATAACAATGGGACTCTCATTCCACCTTGTCTCTTAACGACATTAACACCCAAGCCAGGCAATTCTTGTAAGATGACAAAGAGAATATAATATAAAGCTAGGACAGTAGAGCAATTAAACATTTCAGTATAATTTCTATTCATTGACTTAGGAAAACACAACTCTGTATAAACTTTGTAGAACTCGGATATAATTATGTTGTTAAAAAAAAAAGCTGCCCTCAAATTGACTCTGACTCATGGTGACCTTATGTACAACAGAAGGAAACATTGCCTGGTTCTGTGCCATTCAAATAATCATTAGTATGCTTGAGTCTATTGTTGTGACTACTATATAGTGTCTTCCAACTGGGAACTTATCGTCCAGCGCTGTATCAGAAAATATTCTACTGTGACCCGTAGAGTTTTTGTTGTTGGCTAATTTTTTTAAGCAGATTTCCAGGCCTCTTTCCTAGTCTGCCTTAGTCTGGAAGCTTTGCTGAAACCTGGTTACCTTGGGTGGCCATGCTAGTATTTGAAATATTGGTCGCACAGCTTTCAGCATCATAGCAACTTGCAACCCACCACAGTATGACAATCTGACAAATTATCAGTGAGATATAAGTTGAGTTCTGAACTGAAGAACTGGACTCCCAGACTCCTATGAATATGTTCACAGACTTCATTTTCCAATTACTTCTTCTAATATCCACATGATTTCAATTATCTGATATCCACCACTGTTATAAGAATAAATCCCTTAACAATTATAAGCTATCTCTTAAAGTAAAAACTGTCAGGACCTGAATTCATCAGCTCTCCTCTACCTTGCTATGAGAACTACTGTTTAAAAGCAATGGCAAAACCCTGGATCACATGCAGTCATTACCCCGTATGCCAAAATAAATGGTCAGGATTTTAGACCTTTCCGTTAGACTATTTACTTCTTAAACTTAGAGAAGTCATTTAAAATTTTTGGTTATTATTGTTATTATTCCTACTGCTACTATTGTAAATAGATGGCATTTGACACTCTCAAAGACTGCTTCAAAGTCTGTAATTCAGTTTCAGTTCCTTGAGTTTAGGGTTCTTGTCTGTCTGCTTAATAGCTATATTCTCTGCAGCTGGCAAGATATCAGTGAATTCAGTAGAAGTGCAATAAATATGTGTTCATCTAAATTAATAAATAGTCTCCTAATTCTGTCAGTGGCCTGGCTTCTAGTGGCTGATCTATAAATATTTGATGAATAAGTTAAAATACCCCTAAGGAGTCAAAATAATAATGGCAGGTCATCTGTATTCACACACCAATGCAAAGATCGGCATTCTTTTCAACTAGGTTACTTATGGTAATCAAAATAGCATATTTTCCCAAAATTTTGTTTTTCATCTAATGCTGCTCTAAGTGACTTACACACAGAAAAACTTAGCCATCAAATAGTACCTTTAAGAACTTTACTTTTTTTTTTTTTTCTTATAGTGCCTGGGAGACAGAAAGAGTCCGTGTGCACATCAAGTAGCTTTATTGCAAAAAAGAGTTGAATAAGTATTTAGTGTTCACATTTCAATTTATATATTTTTTTTTTTCCTCTAAAAAGAAGTATAAAATATCCAACAATAGAAATACACGGGTCGTTATGACTTTAAACAATGGAAGTATTTCAATGTGCTCACTCGTCTATGCCAAGAAATTTGGCAGACAACTTCCTGACCAACTGACTAGAAGAGATACATATTTGTGCCCACTCCAAAGAAAGGTGATACAATGAAATGTGGAAATTATAGAATAATATCATTAATATCACACGCGAGTAAAATATTGCTGAAGATACTTCAAAAATGGTTGCAGCAGTACTTCAACTGGGAACTTCCAGAAATTCAAGCCAGATTCAAAAGAGGACATGGAATGGCAGATACCATGCCTGATGTCAGGTGGATCTTAGCTGAAAGCAGAGAATACCAGAACGATATTTACCTGTGTTCTATTGACTATGCAAAGGCATTTGACTGTGTGGATTATAACAAATTACGGATAACACTTCAAAGAATGGGAATTCCAGAACATCTAATTGTGTTTAAGGTGAACTTGTACATAGACCAAGAGGCAGTCATTCCAAGAGAACAAGGGGATACTGTATGGTTCAAAATCGGGAAAAATGTGCTTCATGGTTGTTTCCTTTCACCATACTTATTTAATCTGTACGCTAAGCAAATAATCTGAGAAGCTGGACTATGTGAAGAAGAATGTGGCATCAGGATTGAAGAAAGACTGATTAACAACCTGCAGTATGCAGATGACACAACCTTGCTTGCTGAAAGCAAAGAGGACTCGGAGCACTTACCAATGAAGATCAAAGACTAGCCTTCAGTATGGATGACGACTCAACATAAAGAAAACAAAAACCCTCACAACTGAACCAATAAGCAACATCATAATAAATGGAGAAAATATCAAAGCTGTCAAGGATTTCATTTTACTTGGATCCACAGTCAATGCCCATGAAGTAAAAAGAAATCAAACGCTGTATTGCACTGGGCAAATCTGCTGCAAAAGACCTCTTTAAAGTGTTTAGAAGCAAAGATATCACTTTGAGGATTAAGGCACGCCTGACTCAAGCCGTTGTGTTTTCAATCGCCTTATATGCATGCAAAAGCTGAACAACGAATAAGGAAGACTGAAGAATTGATGCTTTGAATTATGGTGTTGGTGAAGAATATACCATGAACTGCTAGAATAATGAACAAGTCTGTCTTGAAAGAAGTACAGCCAGAGTGCTCCTTGGAAGTGAGGATGAGAAGACTTCCTCTCACATACTTTGGACATGTTATCTGAGGGACTAGTCCCTGGAGAAGGACGTCATGCTTGGTAAGGTAGAGGGAGAGTGAAAAAGAGGAAGACCCTCAATGAGATGGACTGACTCAGTGGCTGCAACAATGGGCTCAAACATAGCAAGGATTTTGAGGACAGTGCAGGACCAGGCAGTGTTCTGCTCTGTTGTACATGGGCTTGCCATGAGTTGGAACTAACTAGACGGCACTTAAGGACAACAATGATTTTAAACAAAAGTCACTTAAACTCTTCAGGCATTAGATTACTCAACTGAAAATTTTAACCAATAAAATCTGCCTTATATGAGTCTAAGAGTTTTTATAAGTATTAAATAAAAACACTGATGTGAAAACTCTTTGAAAGTAAGAACTTAAAATTTATATTAAAATAATCAGATAGAAATAGCATCTAATAATATCATTAGTCATTAGTTAAAAAAAATTTATGAATTGTTTAGATAAAATGGTCTTTATTTTCCTCCATACATGTACTTCACAATTTCATGCTATTCCGAACAGTCACGGGTTTTTGAGCAATCTTTTTTTTTTTATCTGAATGTATTTTTCATAGTTGAAATATGACCAGCAGTAGACAAAACATTTTGAGACATTCAAGATAATTTTTTTGGCTGACAGTATTTATGACACTGGACCTCAAGTGCCCTGACTCTCAGATTATATTTTAAGGACTCTAACTTGGTATATAATATTCTTCTGATGATTCACAGTCTAATCTAATTTTGTTATAATGTAACTTTTAAACAGTTATCTATGTCAGTTTCTCAATTATTTCTTATGAGAAGATTGACATACACCCATAAGTGACTTCATGAAACCATCAGTAACTCTGCAGACTTTTATCGACTGACTCAATGAGTGACTCATTCAGTCAATTGTATAGGAGATTAGAAAATCTGACTGTAAAATAATGAGTATGTTAACAACGTTAATATTGAATTTTACCTGAAACCTGTGATCCTGGAACAGTTATAGAAATCATTCTACCCTTTTTATTCAGGAAAAAGACTTGCCACAAACAACCACCCTTCCATATGACTTAGATAAGATTCATGGATGACCCCTTGTTTACCTGCAACAAGCCAAGCACAGACCCTAAAAATTCCCATTCCTTGCCTCATAAACGAGTACCTGAATTTCTTGTCCCAACGGGTGAATCTAGAAATAAAGTGCTTGTGAGCCGAACTTTGGGTAACTGTCTCTCCTTCCCCTAAGTCCCTGATGTTTGACCCACCCTCTACCTGGGTCAACACACTACCCCTTTAAGGGCCCTTTTTGGAGAATAGGTTGACCTCAGCTTAATTAAAAATTCTAATTTACTATCTGTTGATGTCACCCACTCATCCGGTTTCCCCACACCTGTTTTGTTTTTTTCCTATCCTTGTTTACTCCCAGCCTCTATAAAAGAGAAACTGTTTTCTCCTCTTTGAGACCTTGCAGATCTAATTGTCAGAGTGTTCTCTTTATTGTAGCATCCTCTGTCCCCCATGACTACAGTATAGGCATACCTTGTTTAATTGTGCTTTGCTTTATTGCACTTCACAGATACTGTGGTTTTTTACAAATTGAAGGTTTGTGGCAACCCTGTGTCAAGCAAGTCTATTGCCATTTTTCCAACAGCGTGTGCTCACATATTGTAATTCTTACAATATTTCAAACTTTTTCATCATTATTTTTTCTGTTATGGTGATCTTTGGTCAGTGATCTTTGTTGTTACTTTTGTAACTGTTTCGGGGTGCCACGAACTGCACGCATATAAGATGGCAAGCTAAATTAATAAATTTTGTGTGTTCTGACTGCTCCACTCACAAGCCTTTTCCCCATTTCTCTCCCCCTCTTTGGGCCTCTATTCCCTAAGACATGTCAATATTGAAATTAGGTCAATTAATAACCTTACAATGGCCTCTAAGTGTTCAAGTGAAAGGCAGAGTCACACATCTCTCACTTTAAATTGAAAGCTAGAAATGATCAAGTTTAGTGAGGAAGGTCTATCAAAAGCTGAGATAGGCTGAAGGTTATGCCTCTTGTGCCAAAGAGTTGGCCAAGTTGTGAATGCAAAGGAAAAGTTCTTGAATGAAATTAAAAGTGCTGCTCCAGCAAACACACAAATGATAAGAAAGTGAAACAGACTTATTGCTAGTATGGAGAAAGTTTTAGTGGTCTGCCTAGAAGATCAAATCAGCTGCATTTCCTTAAGCCAAAGCCTAATACAGAGCAAAGCCCTCTCTCTCTTCAATTCTATGAAGGCTGAGAGAGGTGAGGGAGCTGCAGAAACAAAGTTTGAAGCTAGCAGAGGTAGGTTCATGAGGTTTAAGGAAAGAAGGTGTCTCTATAACACAAAAGTGCAAGGTGAAGGAGCAAGTGTTGATGTAGAAGCTGGAGGAAGTTATCCAGAAGATCTAGGTAGATAATTGATGAGGGTGGCGCACTAAACAGCAGATTTTCAATGTAGAGAAAACAGCTTTGTATCAGAAGATGCCGTCTAGGACTTTCATAGCTAGAAAGGAGAAGTGATTCCTGGCTTCAAAGCTTCAAAGGACAGGCTGACTCTTTCGTTAGGGGCAAAGGCAGCTGGTGACTTTAAGTTGAAACCACTGCTTATTTACCATTCCAAACATCCTACGGCCCTTAAGAATTATGCTAAATCTACTCTGCCTGTACTCTATAATGGGAACAGCAAAGTCTGGAAGATAGCACATCTATTAACAAAATGGTTTACTGAATATTTTAAGCCCACTGTTGAGGCCTACTGGTCAGGAAAAAAAAAGATTCCTTTCAAAGTATTACTGCTCATTGACAATGCACCTGGTCACCCAAGAGCTCTGACAGAGATTGCTATTTTCACGCCCGCTAACGCAACGTCCATTCCGCAGCCCATAGATAAAGGAGTAATTTCAACTTTCAAGTCTTATTATTTAAGAAATAAATATTCTAAGGCTATATAACTGCCATAGGTAGTGATTCCTCTGGTGGATCTTGGCAAAGTAAATTGCAAATCTTCTGGAAAGGATTCACCATTCTAGATCCAGTTAAGAGCATTCGTTATTCATGGGAGGCAGTCAAAATTTGAACAGTAACAGGAATTTGGAAGAAGTTGATTCCAGCCCTCATGGATTACTTTGAGAGTTTCAAGACGTCAGTGGAGGAAGTGGCTGCAGATGCAGTAGAAACAGCAAGAGAACTAGAATTAGAAGTGGAGCCTGAGATGTGACTGAATTGCTGCAATCTCATAATAAAACTTTAATGCATGAGGAGTTGCCTCTTACGAATGAGCAGAGGAAGTGGTTTCTTGAGATGGCATCCACTCGTGGTGAAGATGGTGTGAACATTGTTGAAATGACAACAAGGGATTTAGAATACTACATAAACACAGTTGATAAAGCAGTAGAAGCATTTGAGAGAATTGACTCCAATTTTGAAAGAAGCTCTACTGTGGGTAAAATGCTATCAAACAACACTGCATACTACAGAAAAATTTTTTGTGATAGAAAGAGTCAACTGATGCGGCAAACTTCAGTTTTGTCTCATTTTAAGAAATTGCCACAGGCACCCCAATCTTTAGCAACCAACGCCCTGATCAGCCAGCAGCCATCAACATCAACGCAAGACCTCTCCACCAGCAAAAAGCTCAGATGATGGTTAGTATTTACTTAGTGATTAAGTATTTTTTAATTAAGGGGCCCTGATGGTGCAGTAGTTAAGAGTTCAGGTTGTTAACCAAAAGGTCAGCAGTTCAAATCCACCAGCTGCTCCTTGGAAACCCTATGGGGCAGTTCTACTCTGTACTATAGGTCATTATGAGTCAGCATCTATTCAATGGCAATGAGACGGAACAGTGTTTTTTCAGACATAATCATATTGCACACTTAATAGACTACAGTGTGGTGTAAACATAACTTTTATAATCACTGGGAAAACAAAAAATCTGTGTAACCTACTTTATTGTGATATTTGCTTTATTGCAGTGGTCTGAAACCGAACCCGCGATACCTCTGAGGTATACCTATAGTCCTTTTGTCGTTCCTGAGTAAAGCTTCTCCCCATCAAAGTCTTGATGTGTGTATGTGTGTGTGTGTGTGTGTGTTTTGAGAACTAACATCTAAGACACACACTTTGCTGGCAATACTGATTTTAGAATTAAAACAGAAGATAAAAAGTATTACAGATTTTCCAAGCACTAAAGCTACTCTTTGGTAGTCTCAGTAAACTCGCTCTGAATAGCACAGTACAGTTTTGTATGCTAAAAGAAAACTTCTATGTAGTTCCTACTGGCCTAAATAGTTCATACAACTTAGAAGCTTTGACACCAGATCAGAACCATCATTTTCTTTAGTAATATGGCTTATTAATAACTGAAGCCTTAGCTTATCTCATTCTTGGAGCATTGAGGTACAGGACCTTTGATTACTTTTTCTACATTTGATCTCTTCAGCATAAGCCACATTTTAAAACCACTGCTCTAATTATATTCAACCACTGAAGTAACGTTTTGTCAGTTTTCCCCTGGGACCTAGATTGATGTTTCCATCCTCTATGAAACCCAGTATGATCACATAACTAGGATTATATTTACTTTCTGTAAATAGACCACGATATTAATATTGGAAGCTCTTTGAAATTATTTAACTCTTGTCATGTTTTCTGCCCTCATTGTGTAGTGATTGATGAGGTAATATTTGCAATGTGTAATAAATTCCATGAGTGAAAGCTGTTGAATAAGTAATAGAGGACAAGCTATTCTTATTAAATACTAATTAATTTGAGATTTCCTCATTTCTTGTCCTTCTTAAAAAAGGTTGGAAAACCAAGTAATAAAATATTTACCAACCAAATTAAGAAAATTCTCTTTGTTTTATCACAGAACACTTGACACATTTCGGTAGCTATCTTTTGATTACTTGGTTGGAATATTCCCCTCAGGCAAATATTTGAATTAACAACAGTAGCATAATCAGCAGCAACAATACCAACAATTAAGCAAATTTATTTTACAAGGTTGAAGCCTTTTCTTTAACTTCTTACTCCCAATTCCTTATGTGTATCAAAAGTAATAGCTGTTAACTATATTATTGTTTCACATAATTTTTCCAAGTGCGTTCTGTTTTCTATTCCACTCTTGCTTCCATTGCTTCTGTGATGCAATGGACAGAATGAAAAGGGGGTTGCTACTTAACAGTAATTATGCTTTGGGTACGTTGAGTATATTTAACCAAGTACGGCCAAGTTCTATGGGTTCACCTAAACCATTTTTAATACAGAAGAAATAAAATGTGTTTATTGCTTTTAAAAATAAATGCTAGAATTTCGACTTGGATCTTCAAACCACATTTCCTCTTGTACTCTTTTGAAAATGAAATTGAAAAATTAGTGAAGCTGAAATATCAGGCCAATACCACTCAGAATACTTACTAAATATTAACATACTGTACAATATCAAAGCACTTTTGTCTGTTTCTTCAACTAGTATCAAGTTGTAACCACTGTTATCATCTTTACTAGAAAGTAAGTCTGTTTTTCCAATGTGGGATTTATTTGAAGGTTTCCAAAAAACTTTAAAAGTACATTAAATTATGAAGAAAATAGGTTTCGTTTTGCAGTTTTTCTGTTAAGCCAGTTTTTATTGACTGCCTTAGGCTGACATTTTGAAATCAAGAGTGAACAACTCCTCTATCAAAAATCTGATTTTTGAAGATTAGGTTTGCATTAAAGTTACTAAAAGTTTGATAAGAATTAGTGTATCACGTGTTTAGTGATTATAAATCAAATCAAAATAGTTCAAATAATCCCAACTTACATATTATATGCTCAATTGTATAAAAAGTTCACAGCATAAAGATTTTGCAAATCTAGTAATAGCTGTTAAAAGCACGGGGGGATATTTTTAGATTTAGACAAATTTTACATGCCTTTTTTACATTAGAATTTCCACATTGTATGTTTTCTCTCTCAAAGGGTTTGTTCTATTAGACATAGACAAATTGAAGAACTGATTGTACATTTAGAAGTAAATTGGAATTTTTCTAGATAGTTTGTGCCAGATAATGTAATAACAAAACTATTAATTTTAAATTATTATGTAAGCTCTATTGACCATGAAATAATTGGTTAAAATTAATAATGAATTTATATTCATTAACCATGAAGAAAACTATTATTATTTTACTCGCCAAAAAAACCTCACTAACAATAGGGAAAAAGACTTCCAAAGTCTCTCTCTGTTTCACTTTACTTAAAATGAATTATTAAACAGTGTTTAGGAGAAGGCTTTAGCAAATCACTAATTTAAGATTACTTGGGAACTCACAGGTATCAGTTTCCAGGTTTCAAAGGCCCACCCAATAATTAACACAACCAATAAGGAAGAAGTACGTCATTGGTACATTACATGGAAACTTCAGAGCTCTGTGACTAAGAGAAGTTTCCAAAAGCTTACAGATGAAGAAGAAAAAAAAAAAAAAGTTTGCATAAAAGGCTGAGAATCAGAATGGCATTGAACTTCAAGAGCCACACTGGAAACTATTCGATAATTAACATGGCATTCAAAATTCCAAGGTAAAACTTTTTTTTTTTAACACAGAGTAAAATCCTTGGCCAAACAATAAGCAAAGTGAAAAATAAAGATTTCCAGCTACGCAAAATTTTCAAAAAGTACTCTTCACTCTTCAATTTGCATTTTCTCAGGAAACTACCAATGGAAATAACGTATCAAAATCATTTTCATTACCTGTAGAACCATGCTGGAAGTTCAGAGGGCCATGAGGAAGAGATCTCCAAGAAGATAAAGAAAATTTAAGAACATGATGAGTTTGCATACTTTTTAAAACTGTTTTACATGCGTGGTGGAATGTTTATCATAAATTATGTAAGCACAACAGAATTTATGTACACAGAAAAGAGAGCAAATTTAAACAACAGTGATTAACTCCATACAAAACAAACAAAAGAGATTTAAAACAGTGAAAAACAATCATTGTATACTCCTTAGCTCATTGTAAAAAGAGAGAGTAATTTATGTTGTATGTAATGTAGATAGTGTATGCTCACATTCATTAATAAGAAGTCAAAAAACAATGAAGAAATGCAAACATTATATAAATATTGCAGCTAAGTACAAAAGAAACAGCACAATCATTGAAAGTGGCGGCCTGTAGGACAGTTGTATGGAGAAATGTGGGGAAGGGGACTGTTCTTTTCCTTAATACACCCAAAACCAAACCAGTTGCCGTTGAGTCGGTTTTGACTCATAGTGACCCTATAGGACAGAGTAGAACTGCCCCAGGCGGTTTTCAGGGAGTTCCTGGTAGATTTGAACTGCCAACCTTTTAGGTTAGTAGCCATAGCTCTTAACCACTATGCCACCAGTGTTTCCTTTCCTTAATAGGCCTTGAAAAGCTTTTCGGCATTCCACCTTTACAAATATAATGTAAAAAAAGCTAACTTAGATTTTAATAAAACCATTAAATGGAATTGGCTTTCTGATTTTCAAATCAACAGTGAACTAAATGCCAAATTTTAACTTACATATTTCTTCAGTGTTTGACTTTTTCAAGTGAACGTGTATTTTGTAATGAGAAAAACCCACAAAAAACCAGTAAGTCGATTTTTAAAATGAATAGGTGTCTAAAGCATGTTATTTTTTTCTGAGGATTTTGTTTTTGTTTCTAATTTGAGACTATCTACCTATCATGTTTTACTTGAAATACAGACTTACGCAGTTGTTTTCCTTAGAATGCTGTATACGCTATTCCTTTTTCTTCTAGTTTTGAAAATTGCCTTGGAGAATTCTAAGACCAGACTTATTTTGATCCTTTTCCTGAAGATAAACTATGTATCAGGTGGATTATAATTAACACATGCAGAATTTTGTTTTCCTAAGTGACTCTAGAATTAGTTTGGATATTGTTCTGGTTGGCTATGTTTCACTAAGGATTAGAAAAATATCTGTATTTTTAAGTTTGATTGTTCTGTAGTATTTTGTCATTTATTTGTTGTTTTTCAGGGGGTTGTTGTTGGTGCTGGTGGTGGTTGTGACATTTCCAGTTTAGATATCAAGTCTATGTGAGATTCATAAAGTTTACTATGCTCTTTACTAGCCTAAATAATGTAAGAATTGTCCTATCTTTAACAATCCAAAGGCTTTCAGGAGTTCAGTTTATTAATGACCTTTTTAGCTCCTTAAATGGTTGTAAGATTTTTCAGGTTGACACTTTTTCTCCTTGACTTAATAGTAGTAAATATGATGAAGAGGAGGAGGAGATGATGATAGGAAATTCATAAAGTGTTTCAAGAACTCAATAACTTAAATTTTATTATGATAGAATTATTATGCATTGTCTTAAATATTATGTTAATTAAGCATCAAGATTTTTAGGTGAATTTGTTTTTTTATTTTATATATTTTTAATTTTAATGTTCTTCCACATAAATCATTTAATGGTTTTATATTTGTCTGTTTTCTCTCTTTGAAGGTTTGTTTTACTTTATCATTTTCTTATCTTATGCCGATGTGTAGAAATCTGAATGCATAAGTTTTAATTTCTCTGAATGACTTAGAAATATGTTAAAATTTAGTATTTGATAAAAGGTTTCTAGAAGCTAATTTTGCCTGACATAGGCATTCAAAAGTCATACTGAAAATTACTTTGTCAGCATAATAAGTAAGACAGGTTACAAAAACAAAAATCAAACCCATTGCCGTCAAGTTGATTCTGACTCATAACAACCCCTATAGGGTTTCCAAGGCTGTAAATCTCCATGGAAGCAGACTGCCACATCTTTATCCCACAGAGCTGCTGATGGTTTCAAACCACTGACCTTTTGGTTAGAAATCAATCTTTTTAACCACCGAGCCACCAGGACTCCTAAAGTAAGAGAAGTTAATCAATCTTAAAATGCCAGGGGTCACAGAAATAATAATTTAAGCAAACGCAAGAGAAAGGGACAGAGACCAGTCTGGTGGAACAAAAATCTTAATATAATTGGAGTTTCCTCTTTAAAAACTGTAATATTTTATCTCCTAGGTATACAAATAGCAATATGTCATGCATTTTATGACTTCCATAAGGCCTTTAATACATTTAAGATACAGAATATAATATCTGATGGTTGGCTATAGAACATTTTCTGTTAGAAAGCAAAATTACTCATAAAACTTGTATTAATCAGCCCAGCTTCATATACAATAGAATGTGCAGATTTTCTTTCTGCTCAGAATTCATCATGATGCTGAACACAATCATGTTTTTGAAATTTGAACCATATGATCTTAAGACACTTTAAAACCATTAATTCAGCAATAAATAATTTTTTATTTGTTTAAATTGGGCATATTTAAAGCACGTAGATCAAATTGAATTATAGTACTTTTTTCTCAGCATGACACACAGTACTTGTAATAGGTAGCTTGGAAAATATTTCTGAGAGTTTATAGTCTGAAGAAAAGGCAACTTTATAAACAATAGCAAAGACAATGTCTTGAGTGTGGCACTGGCAAAGACAGTTATAGATTTCAGATACAAATAATGAGCTGATCACTTGGAGCATGAAAAGATTAATAACATAAGAGTACCCAAAGTTTGCATAGTAGCCTTTAAACACTGGTTCATTTCTTCTGTTTATATTAGCAAACAATAAAAGTGCTTTCAGAATATTGTGGAAAACTCAGAACTGATATAATAAACTATTCCTATGTTAATTATGTGATATCATTCTTTATACAGTAGAACATATTTTATTTCAGTTGGATAACTACTCAAAATATTGTAACTAAATTTCCTATGGGTGAAGTGTAGATTTTCGAGGAAGAAATATGCAAATGCGTTTAATAAAATCGACTACACTTGCTTGATGAATTGACATCTTTATTCATTGTAGGATAATTCAGTAGTTATTTGCTCCATGTAGATCTGTTGGGGAAGTTTGTCTCCTACTTATTCCTTACAATATGAGAAGAAAATATTTGCTTTATACACACCCTGAGAAGAAGATTTCTGTTTTGCTACTCTATTTTGTACATAGCAGTTGTCATTTTCCAGGAAAAATATCTTTTAGTTGTTTATTAATCATAAAATAAATTTATTTCTCATTCGGAAGAAATTTTAGGGTGTGTGTGTATGTGTGTGAGACAAAGGGTAGGGTTTAAAAAAAAAAAACTGCCCTGGAAGGGGCTGGGGAGACTCAGTTTTCAATTTCAAAACATTAGAGTGGTGGCATAAGATATAGATATACAATATGAAAGTATCTTGATATTTTAAAAATTATAATGGTATAAACTAATATTTATTCCATGATTGGTAAATGTTCAAGACCTGTGCCAAGCTCTTTGCACATATTATCTCACACAATTCTTATAAAAAACTGCCTCGTATATTTTATTATCATATTGAAGATAAAAGGGTTAACATTCACAGAGGTTATATAACTTGTCATACACTTTTAAATTCATAGCCAGGATTTAATCCAAGTGATCTGACCCTCAGCCTGCAATCTTATACATGTTATATGTTTTGATTATCTTAAAAGAACCTGTTAACAAAAGGCACTTTTTTTACTCTCTTAATTGCTTGCTCTGAAAAACTGTAAGTTGAGAGAAACTGTCAAAAATAAATATTAAAATGTGGGACTTTAACAGAAAACCTAAATTTTAGACAGAATATTGTATAATTGTTTTCCAGGTTAAGCACTTAAAATAGATTCATTCACTCATTTGTTCATTCATTCATTGAAAACGTCATTGAGATTAAAATCTGTAGACATAATGCTGATGAAAAATAAGCAGGATCCCTGACCTATTATAGATTATTATATATATATCTCCAAGAGTAATAACATATTTTATTTTATTTTTTAAAATATGACATTTTAAAAATTACAAATATGAGTAATTCTAAGAAAAAGAGAGACACAGAAGCTAGAAGGGATGAAGAATGAAGATCTGTCCTCTGATAAATAATGTTAACTGAGTTGGAATTTGAAGAATGAGTTATAGTTATCAAGTTAAAAATGGCAAGAAGAATATTTCAGGAAGAGGATACATGTGCAAAGACCCCATGTAGGCAAAAAGATAAACACATATGGGAGTCTCAATGACCTCATATATTCTTTTCAATGTGCATGAATAGGAACTTTGAAGACAGAGTACTTTGCTCTCATAGGCCACGGTATGCAGTTATACCTTTTGCTGAATAACAGTGGGAATCAAATCTCAAAGAATTTTCACCAAAAAGGTGGGGATAGTGGCAGTTGTCAAAGACAATTTCTTCGAATGATCAATTTTATCACAACTAACATTTATTGGGCAATTTTAATACTGTGTTCCTTTGCCAGGAATATGTAAGAAAATTCCCCTTAAAATTATGAAATGGATAATATTATTAAATCTACTTTAGATTTGAAGATGCTGATGTTTAAAACAGTGATTTTCAAACTTCACTATCCATTGGGGCCACTTGGAGAGCTTCAATCCCAAGAGTTTGCATTTTGAACAGTTTCTAGTTGCTACTAGTTCACTAGTTCATTTTGCTAGCGCATTCCGAGCATCAAGACATTAGAAACACCAACTTTCCCAAAGACAAAGTATTGGGAACTGGTAGAATTGATATTGTACTTCACTATCTGACTCCATGATGTTCTCACTTCATAGAACAGCCTCTGGTCCAATAAAAGTCCAATAGAAAATGAAATAAACACCACCACATCAATATCTCAATTGACATTTTAATAAAAGAGAGATTAGCATGTAGCGTAAGGTTATAATTTTGAATTACTTATAGATGTTTTTGTTTTTTTATACATAATTTTTTTATCTAGAAGATTGTGTGAATTTATTGAGGTTATGACTTTCATGCAGTACCACCGAATGCAGAAATCCTTTGAAAACACTAATACGTACTGTTCATTCAAGCACTGTTTGGGTTGTTTTTTTTTTTTAAATCTTAGCTTTTTCTTTTTTTATCTGAAAAATCTACTACCTTACTCCTTTCATTCAGGAGCTTCAGTTCTTCAATACAGGGCTTCCTAAATAGCAAAGTAGGGTAACTTTTAATTTAATATATGGAGAAACATGTGGCAGTTTGCTTTCATAAAGATTTGTAGCCTTGGAAATCCTATGGTGCAGTTCTACCATGTCTGTCCTACAAAGTCACTTTGAGTCGAAATTGACAATGGCAACAAATTTGGTTTTTGGTTTACGTTGATATAAATCTCTGTGGTACTGAAATGGCATTTAAGTTTTAATAAACAAGAAGCTTTGGTGGCAAAGTGGTTAAGTGCTTGGTTGCTAATAGAAACATTGGTGGTTAGACACCAACCAGCATTTCTACCTGAGAAAAGACCTGGCAATCTGCTCCCATACAGATTACAGCTAGGAAACCCTATAGGGCAGTTGTACTCTGTCATATAGGGTCACTATGAGTTGGATTGGACTCAATGGCAGACAACAACATGATTAATGAAATTGTTACACTGTTTTGCTGTTGCCCAGAGAGGAGAGTTACCGTATATACAGAAATGAAGGGTAGACCAGTGGTTCTCAAGATGTAGCCCCCAAGGCATCAGCATTGGCACCACATAGGCTTCACATCTTAGAACATTGAAACTGCACCACATTGCTAGAATCCAAATTCCTAGGGCCAATCCCACTGCTGGCACCCTCGTGGTGTAGTGGTTAAGAGCTGGTCTGTTAACCAGAAGGTGGGCAGTTCAAATCCAGTAACTCCTCCATAGAAACCCTAGGGGGCAGTTCTACTGTCACCTCTACTGAATCAAAAACTCTGGAAATAGAGGCCCAGTAATTTTAGTTTTAACTAACTCCCCAGATAATTCTGAAGTGTGAATCCTTGAAAACCACTGAGTCAGGTGGTTGGTATAGACATATTTTTGATCCATACATTTAAATATTTTACCTTACACATTGAGGTGGCCTGATTATGCCATTTGTTAAATAACAGTATTAATTGAGCATAGAACCCCTTAGCATTCTGGAGTTTACTTTTTGTTTCCTATTATTGCCTCTTGTCATTTAAGTCAGGACTACATTATAAAAATAACAGTAATATAATTAAATATCATGTATCTATATATCTTATATATATATATGTATGTGTATTATGTGGGAGATAAAAACTTTGTATCAGTCGTAACCTCGATAAATTCACATAATCTTTTAGAAGACAAAAAATTTATGTGTAAAAAAACAAAAACACAAACACCTTAAGAATTGAATACCAAAGTAGGCATAATAATCAAAAAGTTAAAAATTAATGAAATATAACATGTATCATGTACGTCTTGCCCTGAAGTAATGAATTCACCTTAAAATATGTTTAGCTTAAAGTCAAGACCGATATATGCACTTGGAGAATTTATCTCAATAAATAAGAAAATAGTTTGGTGGGTTTTAGAAATCTACAAGAATTTTTTAAAATATCAGCCAAGTGTTCAACCCACACTATTGGAATATATGAAAAAATTCCATGCATTATATTCCTGTATGTCTATACATATAAAACACAAACACACACCAGCAGATCCAATCTCAAAAGATTATAATAACGTTAGGTTACAGATTGTGTTCCTTTATTCCTTAATGCTATGGATATTTAGATTTTGTCTAACAAAGGAGGTTAAAAGTTTTAATTTTGTAGTAGAATATGTGTTTCATCTTCCATATAAAGTTTTAAACCCTTGTTCTAAACTTACTCCAAAAGAAGATGAATATTTTGACATTTACACAATGTTCAATAATGTCTACACCATCATCACAAGGCTATCCTCCCTTATTCTACATTTTGGGTAGCAGATTTATATGACAAAATCTTTTAGAAAATTATTATGATGATATACTAATTCAAACATTTCTCAACAAATAACATAATAGTAAAATAAAAAAGTTCTAAATTGACACCTTGATTATAAAATATGAAATAACCAAAGATTTTTCAATAGAGACTTGTCAGATATCACAGGAGTATTATTGAGGAAATGTAAAAAGTGTGACAGAAATTCCTGCACAAAGCCATCCATAAGATGTGGTGGTGTGTTTTACGTTTTACCTCAGATAAATTCTATATTCTTTTAAAGAATGTTATATTGACAGCTTCATCGACTGACATCTGGCTACTCACATACTTTAGCATGTTGGGTAAAGAGAATTCATGCTTTCTTGACCTTCCTTTTTAGGTATATAAAACTGAACCTGCAGGAGCCATTTTGATGTCCGAGGACAGTTATATATCTGTTTGATTTTTAACCTCAGTTTCTGTACAGAGATTGAAAAAAATCTCACTTCATAAGTAAGACAAAATTTCCTTTTACATGGATTCATGAACAGTAGAAATGGTATTTAAACTACCATGTATTGCCAAATAGCACTTGGGCACTTATGGAATTACCTTATTTTAAGGGTACTATTTTTGAAATTCAAAATTGTGCACCTTTGATTTCTTTTTTTATGTCCTACACTTATGGCTGCTAACCAAAAGACTGGCAGTTTGAATTCACCAGGTGCTCCTTGGAAACCCTATTGAGCAGTTCTACTCTGTCCTGTAGAGTTGCTATTAGTCGGAATCGACGCCAAGGCGAAAGGGTAATACTTCGTGACAGCTTGTTGAAGACACAGATGCAAATGTTGGCATGTGTCAGGCATGCGTTCTTGAAAGAGAATTGCTTGTTCCTTTAAATATATGCAAAGATGGTGGTATAGCAATTTTTTTGTCCAATTGGCATGTCCAAAAAGGTGTGGTAGAACTAAATTTTTGTACTCGAAAAAAAAAGCACTTAAAAATGCTTAATTTCTTAATGTATTTTTTCTAGTACTTGCCATTTATGAATTGGATTAGCCTTAGCATTTTAAATTTAAATAAAAGAGTTGTTTGTATTCTTTATAATTAATTAAATTATATTTATACAAAATTCTCCAAAGATAATTTCTAACTGATATAAACATTTTAGTTTTGGTAATATATAGATACAAAAATACCTTTTTAAAAAAAATTTTATATACAAATATAAAAATATTTTAGAGAAATCAATAACAGTATATATATAGTGAGAAAATTTAAAAAAGAAAGAATAATTAGGCTGAAAATTCTTTTATTCTCCACAGTACTTGTCTTTAGGTATGATAGAAACTTTAAGTAAATATATTTACAAAGTGTATATTTCATTATTTATGTTCATAGTTTTCTTTTTTCACTATGAATATAATACTTAATAGATTGCAATGAGTTTTATGCTAAATTTACTCACTGAATTAATAATTAAAACAAAATTTGCACTGCAAAAAATGGATTTTCAAAAGAAAACCAGATTTGAAAACTACTATTGTAAAATTCTGAAACTGCAGTACTGGAAAATACAACCCCTAGTTATTTAATAAAATCAAGTGACCTAACTCAAACTAGATGTGCCTGGTTGACAATCTGCTCACCGGAGCAATTCTCAGTATGTTTTATCTAGTTTGGAGGGAAACTGACAGATATTGCTTTTTGCCAAGAAACTGCCAAGATGACCTTTGAGTCATTCCTTAATTGTGAAGAAGAAAACAGAGAAGATGGACAGGCTTGGTCAATTCTGATAATCAAGGGGCCTCTTAACATTTTCAGTTAAGAAAAAATGGAATTTATAATAAGAATGTTTGGATAATATCTAATAAAAATGAGCTTTGTGATATGAAAGTTACCACAATACAACTGCTAAGAGCCCCAGCAATTAAGTCATGAATATCTAAGATAGCAAATAAATAGGGAAGAAATAGTGAATACAAATAAAATTGTGTATGAGAGCAAAGAACAGACTCCAAATTAAGGAAGTTGTCTAAATCTAAAATTCTTAATCCTGAATATATATAAATTGCAGATAATGATTAACTTAGAAACAGATTCTTAAATAATTAGCCATTCCACAGCAACTTAATACTATTTCACTGTCTAGCAAGAATCATAATAATATAACAGCAGTTTCCTAATGCTAAATTAGTAGATATCTAATGATCGTTTTTGGTTCGTTTGTTTTGTGTCACTTTCAGGAAGGAACATGAAACATCTAAGAATGCGATTTTTAAAAGCCACTAATCTTTCTGACTAATCCTACTTATCAAGAATTGATCATTATTCCTCTAGCTACCACTGTAACGAACCAAAACCAAACCTACTGCGTCACGTCAATTCCAACTTGTAGTGACCCTATCGGACAGAGCAGAACTGCCCCATAGGCTGTAATCTTTATGGAAGCAGGCTGCCACATCTTTCTATCATGGAACAGCTGGTAGGTTGGGATTGCTGACCTTTAGGTTCACAGCCAAGCCCTTAACCATTGTGCAAACAGTGCTCCTTACCACTGTAGCAAACACCCCAAATCTACATATCTTAAAACAATGCAGACTCTTATATTTCCTCCCTACTACATAATCATTTTGTGTTGGGGTTGGAGAATGGAGTGGAGTCCTACTTTGTGTCCAGGCAATGGAGAGCACTAGAAATATTCTCTATTTGTGGACATTCATAAAGCCACACTATTATTACATGGTTGATGACTTTCTACCATGAAACTCATTTTCACATAAAATTTATATGTATTTAAGTTATGTATTGAATATGTTTACACTATATTTATATTAAATTTTGTCATTTTTTTAGGTTATTACTCTACACATATAATTATTAATATGCACAATTATTAGTAGATCAGACAATCAACTCTCAAAATCTTCCTATATTACAAATTAATCACATTTCAAGATGTTTGATTTTTAAGATATAAAATTGTATAGGTAATTTTTTATGTCTTTCAATGGCTTTGATAATGCTGGGAATTTTATAAAATTAAAAGCATAAATAAATTGACTGTCATGGTTATCATACTTAATTATTAAACAAAATATTAAAGATGTAGTATGCATAAAGTGAAGGATATTTATGAGGTATATTTTTCCAAAGAGATGTATTATGGGGATACAACAATAGAGTAGAGAATCAGATTATCTTGGATTACTTATTGACAGTATTTCTTTGAATACCATGCTGCATAGAGTCTAAGCCAAATGGGATCAACTTGACAGCAATGGGTTTGGTTTGGTTTCACACCAAGTTCATAAACACAGTATGGATATTTTATATATTCCTGAAAAATGACTGCAATCTACTTGCCAATATTGCCAATACAATAACAACTGTGAGCTTTAAACCAAAGAAAACCATGTCGTCCATACAAAAAAAAAGAAAGAAATTTCACCATCTCTTGGTATTGGAGATACAAAGACTCACATTTTATAGACTTACAGACTAGTGGAAAAGACTACAGAACATTTTATAGTAATGCACCACAATGACCTTAGTAATTTTTATAATAACAGAGTGTTGAAGAAAATATTGAGAAAATGTTCAGAGCAACTACCTTAGTTGTTTCTTAATCTAGCTAGATGAAGTTAAGGGAGCAAGTCAACAGGTGAGAAGGGTGTTTATGAAAAATTTTAAAGATGTTTAGAGAAAACATGCACTTTTTTAAAACTGTAAATGGGTCATAGTTTGTGGGATGGCAGAATCCAGAACATGAACCTAGGGAGATCAGATACCATGTCATTGGGAAGAGGAGGAAAGAGGCCCTGAGATGACTCCTTACAAGGGGCGACTACTGTCTTGGAAAACTAATCCTCCCCCGAGAGTTTCCCTTTAAGCCTCCTAGTATTTATATGATAACCCCCAATGGAAGATTTAAACGCAGCACGAGCCTGTGTCTTTCCATCACAAATTTCCACTCTGACACATGGAACCCGGTGTGGCCTGTCTTGACCATCCTCATGGGGCTCCTCAGCTTCCTTGTGGAGAAGGGCCCCACACTGGGCAGCATCGAGACCTCGGACTTCCCGAAAAGACAACTGGCTGCACAGAGCTTAGAGCTCAACCTGAATGACAAAGTATGAGTCAGAGTAACTTCATCAGCTAACAACAATAACAATCACATGCACTGCACATGCACAATTTTTCAATCTTCTTTAGCAGATAAATCCCAGTATATAAGCCAAAGTTTATATAATTTTATTGTTTCAAATAATATTTCCTTATAAAGTGCAAAATATTGGAGTCCACATGAACCTTAGTTGGGTCACTGGTAACTGTTATTTTTTGTTATCTATACACACACACACACACCTACAAATCATGAGTCGTATTCAGTGTTTTGAGAACTGCTTTGGATAGCTTGAAAACATTCCTAACCCCCCTAGCTGTGACTTATAAAATAATTTTCATTATCTTATTTTGAAGTTATTATTGCATTATAGTTATGAAAGATGCTACCATTAGGTGATATTAAGTGAAAAATATACAGGAAGATCATTTTGTATTATTTTCTACAACTAAGAACCTACAAGTATAGAAAAACTAAAAAACTTTGAAAAATATGAATCCCTGTTATTCTACAACATTTTCTCTTAAACCTACTCCAAGTAGATGTTTGGCCACTTAAAATTATCCTTTTCAGATCAAAAATGACCTCCACAATTCAAAGTCTTCACCTTGACACAGATAGTTAATTCTTCATGATAGCATTTCACAAGGCTTACCAGTTGCCATACAGTGAACTCTGAGTCATAATGGTCCCATGTGTGTCTGGGTCGAACTGTGTTCCACGGAGCTGTCAATAACTGATTTTTCAGTTGTAGATTACCAGGCCTTTCTTCTGAAGCGACTCTGAGTGGACTAAGACCAAAAACCTTTCAGTTAGCAAACGAGTATGTTAACCATTTGTATCACTCCGGGCTCCTCACAAAGCTTACAGGGTAGCCTATTGTCTTGCTTTTTCTCATACTCACCCAGTTGCTCTCCTCTGTCTCTTTTGTTGATTTTTTTCCTTTGTTCTGAACCTTATTTAACCCTGAAGATCCCCAACGCTCGGAGTTTTGGAATCGTCTCTCTTTATAAAGATGAGACTATCAGTTTTCTGGTGACCTTATTCAGGCTAATGGCTCTTAGTATTATTTATATTCTGTATAAATCTCAGAAACCTTTCCTGAACTCTGGACTTCAGCAGCTGGCTGCTTCTCGTACAAGGTTCATACGCATCTCAATCTCAGTATCCAAAACGCAATTCTGATCTTCCACATTAAAATCAGGTTTAAACACAGCCTTCTTTATTTCATTGGCAAAACCCTTGTTTCATTTATGACAACTTCATCTGTCTAACTTTGCAAGTCAAAAATCTAAAAGTCTGTTTACACTTTTGTTTCTTTTCTCAAACCCTACTTCCAATTTATGACAAAATCCTCTTGTTTATTTTTTGTTGTTGTTTTCTTTAAAATACATCCAGAATACAGACACTTCTTACCACCTCTGGGATTGCTGCCCTGATCTGAGCCACCATCATCTCTTTCCTGGATCACTGCGATTTAGCGTAATACTGTAAAGTCAAAGTAGTGTATGACTATGCCCATATAATGATGAAACCCTACACAAGGGTTCCCCCATTTTCTCAGAGTATGAGTCTGTTAGCTATATGATCTCAGTTCCAATTTCATATTCTCTTTTTTATTCAAAGCAGTCCAAGTCCAAATTTGAAAGTCAGTTAAAAATATGTAGGGAAAAATGAAACCAAAGAAAACTAAAAAACAAACATACAAAAAAATGCAGAGATAAGACTTTGAATAAATTTATTCCTTTCAAAACTTAGGGAAAAAATTTCATCCATGAAAACAAATATAAAAAGAAATGTTCAGAGAATAAAAGCAGCTAATGGGAATTAAAACAGAAAGCAATTAAGAAAAATTCAATAGAACTATTAGAAGACTAAGTTAATGGAATTTTGTATAAAAGATGGAAATTTTGATACAAAATACAAAACAACTAAGAATTTAATGATTCACTTCACAAAGTTCAATGTCCTAGTAATAAGAGTTCTGATCTTGAACTGTGGTAAAAATGAAGAGATGGACATTATCAAATAACTCATGAAACTTTCTCAGAGATAAAACTAGGGATACCGTCGTGAAATTTCAAAACAGGGTGGGTAAAGAGAAATCACATTTACAAGGAAAATAAAAAGGTGGTGGGGAGTTGCTTATACTAACGGAGCTTCTTTCAATAGGAGAGTGAAGATTCGAGATCATAAAACAATGTGTTCAAAATTCTAAGGGAAATCACTTCCAAGTAAGGCTTTTGTTTTCATTAAAACATCTAGTAACTGTGAGTAGAGTAATGCCATTTTGGACATCTTAAAATAGTTACCTCTCATGCATTCTCTTTTTTAGGAAGCTTCTGGAAATTGTGCTCAGCAAAAATGAGGTGTAACCTAGACAAGAAACAGGCACAGAATGCAGAATGGGTGTTAGTGAGCTGTGTATGAGGCCAGCCCTCAGTCTTCTTGAAGCAGGACGAGTGAAAGAGGGCTCAAGGAAGAAGAAAAAAGGTAAGCAAACTGATATATCCCCTGTTATCTATAGACTGAAGGGCTATCTTGCAGAATCTGTAGAAGGATTCATGAAAGGTAAGTAGAAAACTAAAAAAATAAAGCATGGAAGTTTTTACTCGAGGGAAATAACGAAAAGTGGATAGGAAAGCAAATATAATTATAGCATAGCTGTAATTTTTTTTCTTCCAACAATAAAAGTGTAGTCATAATAATATAAACCTTGAACAATGATTGTTTTAACTGAAGTCCCAATAGAACTATATTGGAGAATAGGTAGGGAGAGAAAATTGTTTGTGGAAGTGGGATATTTAGGCATATAAGTAAGTGGTTGTTCTTACTTTAAAAAAAAACCCTTGCCACCCAGTCAATTCCAACTCCTAGTGACCCTATAGGACAGAGTAGAACTGCTCCATTTAGCTTCCAAGAAGAGCCTGGTGGATTCAAACTGCCGATCTTTTGGTTAACAGCTGTAGCTCTTAACCACTACGCCACCAGAAGTAGATAATATGTCAACTTTAAAAATTAAGGAAGTAAATTATAAGCATGCCATTTGGAATATAAAGGTAAATTGAAAAAAAAAAGGGTAAACATCAGAAGCTTTAAATTGATTGGCTTTTGGAACTGGTAATCAAGTTATGACCCATTTATTGGGCAGGGGTTGTTCTTTTTATGAATTATTAGATTATTTATACTATTTGCATTTAAAACAGATAAAAATAAAATATTAGTAAAGATAACTGTTACTATAATTTTACCCTTTGCCTCCTGCTGAAAACCAGGATGTTTATTGTCACATCATTGGTTCTTTCCTACTCTCTTTTCTGATTCTAGTGCTCAGTTCCTGCCGTAGGCACTTGATGTTGAATGTAATATTGTTATGGTTATTTCTCCAGTTGCTTTTTGAGGGGAACAGTGCTCTAAATTCACAGCTGTGCTACTCATAAAAGCCTGCGATCTAATCCTTAATTGTCAGATGAAATAAAAGAAAAAGTATTGGAAGGAGGATTTGATCCACAATAATATTTTAATTATTTCCTTTCTCTGGTGACCAAGGTGCTTGACTAAGCCTTCTAAATTATCCCTAACAACTGCATTTATTATTCATCTAGTGCCTCAGTATGCAGTTTGAAACCTAGAGATAAAAAGGGCAATTGAAGACAGGAAGAAAATGTATTTTTATGGGTTTTTTATACACCTGCAGTTTGGGAAATGTTAACAGTGATAGAAATGTCCTATTTCTAACAGATTGAGGTATAGTTTGGAGATACTTAGGCCTGAAGAATGTTTCTTTGACTTACTAGAACAAACAAACAAAAAAAAATCAAGAATGGCACCTCGTTCCTTGGTCACTGTGATGGATTACACTGAACACTCCAGTTGTTCACCTCTCCCTGTACCCAAGCCCTTTGCCTTGTTTTTTTGCTATGTCCTTTCTTTCTTGTGAGCCCTGGTGATTCAGTGGTTAAGAGCTCAGCTGCTAACCAAAAGGTTGGCAGTTGGAATCCACCAGCTGCCCCTTGGAAATCCTATAAGGTAGTTATACTCTGTCCTTTATAGTCACTATGAGTTGGAATCCACTCCATAGCAACAGGTTTTCTTTCTTGATTTGGTCAATTGAATGAGGTGGAGATGACAGAGCGATAGAGCGTCTACTCCAAAATTCTTATACTTCTGTGTTTGCCAGTGAGAATATGACAGGATTAGCCTGATGGAGGGTTAGAGAGATGTGGAATCCCAGACAAATCTAGTCTAAGTTATGTGAAAGCCAGAAAGTCCCAAACACTTGAATGAGCCCAGCCAAGATAAAGATACATCCACTATCCCAGCTGACCTAATATCCAGAAACAAAATACACTCGTTATTGCATGCCACCAAGGTTCTGTGGTTGTTTTGTGTGTGACTTATGTGGCAACAGATAACTCATACATATTACAAAAGTCTTAAATTTAAGTTTTGAAAATATCATGGAAAGAATTCCTTGACGGCCCCTTGAATTGCATGGCTTATCGTTCCAAGGAATTAAAATATTGTTAAAACAAGATATGTTATGGAACTCAGTGTTTTTTTTGTTTTGTTTTAGTTGATTAGATTTTTTATTCATTCTGTATTCCGAAATGAATCTGAAAGAAACCAAAATTTTGTGATAGCTTCATTTTTTTCTATCACTGCAGCATAATTGAATGACACCTCAAAATAATTTTGTTCTGATAAAATTTCAAGAAGAAAGTATTCAGTAATATACCAAAATTAAATAAATTCATGATTAAAACTTTAAATTTTTTCTATCATAAATGTACAAAAATATTTTCATCATAATAAGAAAAAAATCATCAATCTTACATCTTTCTGCACTATTGCCCTAACCTTAGCCTCATAGTCATTTGAAGGTATGTTGAAAACAGATCTGCTTTTTCAAGTAGGAAGTAGAAAGTATAATTTATTCATTTAGAAGTCAGAAACCTAGGGTTCTAATCCTTGTTGTGCCACTTAGGACCTATGTGACATTAAACAATTAAAGTTGTGCATTCTTAAAATTATGGATCATAATACCTATCCTATAGTGTTATTAAAATGACTAAATAACAACACAATAAAATACCTACCACAGAATACTTATTCTGGATATAATAGTTGTTACTATAACTGAGAAGGTTATCAGAATCACGCAGAGAAAATGGCAGGACTTGATGTCCTCATTCTTGCTTCTGTGGCTCCCTTTACATTAAACGATTGAGTGCTCGGGGTATCCTCTGTGTCCTCAAAAATTTGGCCCTACTAATATTCTCTTAGAGCCCTGGTGGTGCAGTGGTTAAGATCTCAGCTGCTAACCAAAATGTCGGCAGTTCAAAGCCAACAGCTGCTCCTTGGAAACTCTGTTCTATAGGCTAGCTGTGAATCGGAATCAACTCCAAGGCAATGTTTTTTGTTTGTTTTTTTTTTAGTATTCCCTTAGAGTGTCATTATGTGAGATTTTATAGAAATCCTTAATTCAGTCGTTCTATTACCTTGATGAAGACATTATAAAAATTTACAAAAATTAATTATCTTGCAAACTCTTAGAAAAAAAGAAAGGATGTATATAACAGGAAAATATTTCTACCTAATAGAAAATTATCAAACTTCTTCCAAAGAAGCAAACTTAATATGTCTTTTATATGTATGTAATATTAATTAATTATTAATTATAATTAATTATTTCTAATTTATGCCAGGAAGCACAATAAAAAAAAAATCATCAAGCTTACATCTTTGTGCACTATTGTGCCAGGAAGCACAATAGATTTGTTTAAAAAGTAATAATAGTGTTTTGTTGTTGTTGTTTCTTTGATTTTCTCCTCATGAAATTTGGGGTTTAATCAGGGGAGATATTTGTAGTTAATTTGCCTTTCCAGGTAAGCAAGCAGTCTACCTAGAAGAACCATTATCCTCTGGTAAATTAATTTTTTCATTTGCTCATTAATCGTAAGAAAAAAGATTATAGATAAATGAGTACAAATGCTAATGTTTAAAGATGCCTATGAAAAGTATTCATATTCCATCAATACTTATAGAATGAGAATAGCACACAGCAGAGATGTTTTACATGCTCATTGTGTCCAGGCCACATGTCTTTTCCATTTAGCATGGCTTCCACACAAGTGCAGTCCTCTGTTGTATCTCCTGTGTACTGTAGCGCACCATCCTGTTCTGACGCCTGGAGCCCTTGTCCCTTCGGTTCTATTCTATCCCAACTGAAAGAACTGACACCAGCCATAATTAATCAAGTAGAGGTAACCTTTAATGGTCTGACATCCAGAAGGAGCCCTAGTGGTGCAGTGGTTATAGAGGTTAGCTGCTAACAGAAGGTCAGTGGTTCGAACACACCAGTTGCTCTGTGGGAGAAAGAAGTGGTAGTCTGCATTTTTAAAGATTTACAGCCTCAGAAACCCCATCTGATAATGTGTTGGACTTAATAGGCTACTACTGCAATGTGATATAAAAAAAAAACCACAGGTCGCAACGTGATATAGGACTGTAACAACATCGAGTGAATAATTTGAGTAAAATTTTTCCCCAAGGTTATCATTGTACAGTGGTAATGCAAAAAACAAACAAGCAAAAAACAATTAAATCATAAGACTTAAGGAATTAAAATTATCTACCTCATTCTCAAAATGTCTTTTAACTAGCCAAGGAAAGCCATGATAAGGCAAATACTTATAGATTAAGCAAATTAGGAAAAGCATTGTAAAGAATTCCTCTGATACTGAATCACAGATTAAATAATGAAGAGATAAAATAAAGATAATACCTCAAAGATTTGACATTTGTTTGAAACATGGGATTTGACTAAAAATATTAGTGGACTAATGCAGTAAAAAATAATCCTTAAGACCACATTCATTCTGTTCAATTAGATGTACTTTAGATATTCATTTTAACAGCATATTCCATGGATAAGCTTTAGTAAGAGAAAGAAGTAACAAGTTATTGCCAGGTACATTATGAATACTATTAATGATGCATTTTATTTCAGTTCACACAGATAGTTGAACAGTGTTCAAATTAAACCCATGGAGAAATATATAAATACTGTAAACTAAAATATATTTTCTTCTGTGTGAGTTGCCTATTTTTTCTAAGCTAGTGTTTTTGTAAAAGTAATATTATTCCAGTAAGAAATATTTTTTCTTAAAATAGTATTTACTTATTACTACCTGTAGGTACCAACTTTTTCTAAGTTTCTGTCTCAAGAAAGTCAGCAGGATTCAGGAATGAGCAAAGTTTTCCTAAGTTAAATTGAAGAAATATTTTTCAACATTTTGTTGCTTTTTTTTTTTTTTTTTTTAAAGCCTTGGCTATGTTTTCCCTATAGATTTGTTCCTGAAATTGATAGGTATTAAAGTTTATGATAGAAAAGCCGGAGATATGTTTACTTAACTTCTCCATCTGTTTATCCAGAAATGCATCTCGGTTTTCTTTTGCAGATGAATAAACTGTAGTCCCCTAACAGTTTCCTTCTGCTGAATTTTTAAATACACTTTTCTCTGCTGCCTCCTTGACAGAGTGTGTGTTACTGAGCAAAGATGTGTTTCTCACACTTCTCAGAGGAGGCGTATGCAAAAGATTTGAGCACTCTTTTGATTCCACAATGATTTTCATGGGATAGGTGGACATACAGAACACTAAGAAAAAGAATTAAAAAAGAAAAAATCCTTAAGGCCCATATTCTCTATTTCATTAATTTGATATGCCTGAGAACACACCTTGCTGAAGATACGCCACTAGTGTTTTTTTGTTTTTTTTTTCCATCTCTTATTGCTTAATTGCCCTTTTTCCTTTACAAAAGAAATGCATACCTACATTTTACCTACTACAAATCTTACCCTGGTACTTCACTCTGGGTTATAAAAGCCTCCAGGGAGCCAAGCGGAAGGAAATTCAAAATATCACTATCTCTGAAAACTTCTTTATTCAAAACACCAAAAATTCATGGTAGGACTTTATGTATCTCACACATACACACACATTCCATTAAGGTGAAAAAGGGATGTTAGAAATGGGATTTCTGACATACGCTGCAATGTCAGGATTAAAATGAATTAGAGAGTAAATTTGTAGGAGTCATATCAAGTTTCTCTTGAGGGCTTTGCTTCTCCCATCCCTAACTATAATCAATCAATGCATCTAATATTCCTGGAAAAGGGACTCAACATATTAAAAATAAATCAAAAAGAGCATTAATAGGAATTACTGAAGGCAGTGGTCTTTTTTTTTTTTTATCACCCGGTGACATCTGATGGTAATGGTGTGGTATTCGACAGCAGAAACTTTACAAGCAGAAACGTGCAATTGGTAAAATGATGCTGGTGAACACTAATCTGATACAAACCTGCCCACTCTACATTCTCACCGTTATTGATAATAAGACAGATTTTGGCATATTCTCATAGGCATGTATATCTCAGACATGTAGTAATTTCATATTTTGTATGATTTCAAGAGAGATATGAATCCATGTTTAAATTTTCCAGCATATTCATTTAGAATCATAAGAGGATCATCTCTTGGCCCCAACTTAACCACTGTCATTGTGACCCAAGCCACAATCGTCATCTCTTACCTGGATTATTGCTACTGCCTCCTAATTTTTTTTTTCTTCCTGTCTCTTAACCTGTTCCACTGTGGTTTATTGGCAAAACAGAGCAGCCACCCTGTGAGATATAAATTTTACTATACTACTCCTCTGCTTTAAACATCCCGCAGTAAAAGTCAGGCCCTCACAATAACCAAAGGTCTGACGCCAACTGGCTGTTATTACCTCTCCAACAGGTCCTCTTACTAGTCCCCCATCTGCTCACTCCTCTTCAGCCACACAAGCTTTCTTGCTGCTCTCAAAGATGCAAGGATGGTCACCTCAAGACCTTAGCAAGACTTCATTTCAACCCTTCTACATGAGGTGCCATGAGCCAACATCAATTCACTTGATGCAACTAACAAAAAGAAATAATGGGGCTGGGTGGAGGTAGAAAGTCATGATCAAGTAATTTGTGTCTTTTGATTCCTGTCTCTGAAATATAACTTTGTTGGTGGTTTAAAACATAGATGTGAGCACAAAGAGGGATGGGAATGGAGATTATTATTTACTGGATTTTTGCAAATGTTGGAGCAAAGTGATAAGGATATGAACTAAATAGAAGTAACAGTGATAGAAGAACAAGTGTTAAACATATAGCTTTTCTAAAATTAATTGTACAAGTAATTTAAGCTAATATAACTTAAATATTTCACTTAATATACATTTTTGCTATTTCACAATCATATTGAAATATTTCATTGAGAATTATATTCTAATTATCTAAAATTTACTTTAGAAATATTAAACTCTGGTGGCGTAGTGGTTAAGTACTATGGCTGCTAACCAAGAGGTCAGCAGTTTGAATCCACCAGGCGATCCTTGGAAACTCTATGGGGCAGTTCTACTCTGTTCTATAGGGTCGCTATGAGTCAGAATCGACTTGATGGCAGTGGGTTTGGTTTTTTGGTTTATTATCAGCTATAACTCAAGATTTATATTTTTTCATGCCTTTAATTTTATTTAATACAGTATAGGCCCCTATTCTTGGACTTCTTAAAATAAGAAAAGTTGTATTTATAGTGTAACAGGATGATATACCAGAATATTCCCCTTTAAAATCTCCACGTATTTTTTTTAATTAATTTGTATTAAGCTTCGAGTGAACATTTACCATTCCAATCAGTCTGTCACATGTAAGTTTACATACATCTTACTCCCTTCTCCCACTTGCTCTTCCCCTACTGAGTCAGCCCTTTCAGTCTCTCATTTCGTGCCAATTTTGCCGTCTTCCCTCTCTCTCTATCTTCCCATCCCCCCTCCAGTCAAGAGTTGCCAAGACACTCTCCAGTGTCCACCTGATTTAATTAGCTCACTCTTCATCAGCATCTCTCTCCCCCCCGCTGACCAGTCTTTTTCATGCCTGATGAGTTGTCTTCGGGGATGGTTCCTGTCCTGTGCCATCAGAAGGTCTGGGGAGCATTGTCTCCGGGATTCCTCTGGTCGCAGTCATACCATTAAGTGTGGTCTTTTTATGAGAATTTGGGATCTGTATCCCATTGGTCTCCTGCTCCCTCAGGAGTTGTCTGTTGTGCTCCCTGACAGGGCAGACATTGATTGTGGCCGGGCACCAACTAGTTCTTCTGGTCTCAGGATAATGTAGGTCTCTGGTTCATGTGGCCCTTTCTGTCTCTTGGGTTCTTAGTTGTCGTGTGACCTTGGTGTTCTTCCTTTGCCTTTGCTCCAGGTGGGTTGAGACCAACTGATGTATCTTAGATGGCCGCTTATTGGCATTTAGGACCCCAGACACCGCATTTCAAAGTGGGATGCAGAATGTTTTCATAATAGAATTATTTTGCCCATTGACTTAGAAGTCCCCTCGAACCATGTTCCCCAGACCCCAGCCCCTGCTCCGCTGACCTTTGAAGCTTTCATTTTATCCCGGAAACCTCTCTGCTTTTAGTCCAGTCCAATTAGGCTGACCTTCCTTGTATTGAGTGTTGTCTTTCCCTTCACCCAAAGCAGTTCTTATCTACTGATTGCGCAATAAAAAACCCTCCCCCTCCCTCCCTCCCTCCCCCCTTTGTAACCAAAAAGTGTGTGTTCTTCTCAGTTTTTTCTATTTCTCAAGATCTTATAGTAGTGGTCTTATACAATATTTGTCCTTTTGCCTCTGACTCATTTCGCTCAGCATAATGCCTTCCAGGTTCCTCCATGTTATGAAATGTTTCACAGATTCGTCACTGTTCTTTATCGATGCGTAGTATTCCATTGTGTGAATATACCACAATTTATTTACCCATTCATCCGTTGACGGACATCTTGGTTGCTTCCAGCTTTTTGCTATTGTAAACAGAGCTGCAACAAACATGGGTGTGCATATATCTGTTTGTGTGAAGGCTCTTGTATCTCTAGGGTATATTCCGAGGAGTGGGATTTCTGGGTTGTATGGTAGTTCTATTTCTAACTGTTTAAGATAACGCCAGATGGATTTCCAAAGTGGTTGTACCATTTTACAATCCCACCAGCAGTGTATGAGAGTTCCAATCTCTCCGCAGGCTCTCCAACATTTACTCTTTTGTGTTTTTTGAATTAATGCCAGTCTAGTTGGTGTGAGATGGAATCTCATCGTAGTTTTAATTTGCATTTCTCTAATGGCTAATGATCGAGAGCATTTTCTCATGTGTCTGTTGGCTGCCTGAATATCTTCTTTAGTGAAATGTGTGTTCATATCCTTTGCCCAATTCTTGATTGGGTTGTTTGTCTTTTTGTGGTTAAGTTTTGATAGAATCATGTAGATTTTAGAGATCAGGCGCTGGTCGGAGATGTCATAGCTGAATATTCTTTCCCAGTCTGTAGGTGGTCTTTTTACTCTTTTGGTGAAGTCTTTAGATGAGCATAGGTGTTTGATTTTTAGGAGCTCCCAGTTATCGGGTTTCTCTTCATCATTTTTGGTAATGTTTTGTATTCTGTTTATGCCCTGTATTAGGGCTCCTAGGGTTGTCCCTATTTTTTCTTCCATGATCTTTATCGTTTTAGTCTTTATGTTTAGGTCTTTGATCCACTTGGAGTTAGTTTTTGTGCATGGTGTGAGGTATGGGTCCTGTTTCATTCTTTTGCAAATGGATATCCAGTTATGCCAGCACCATTTGTTAAAAAGACTATCTTTTCCCCAATTGATTGACACTGGTCCTTTGTCAAATATCAGCTACTCATACATGGATGGATTTATATCTGGATTCTCAATTCTGTTCCATTGGTCTATGTGCCTGTTGTACCAGTACCCGGCTGTTTTCACTACTGTAGCTGTATAATAGGTTCTGAAATCAGGTAGAGTGAGGCCTCCCACTTTCTTCTTCTTTTTCAGTAATGCTTTGCTTATCCGGGGGTTCTTTCCCTTCCATATGAAATTAGTGATTTGTTTCTCTATCCCCTTAAAATATGGCATTGGTATTTGGATTGGAAGTGCGTTATATGTATAAATGGCTTTTGGTAGAATAGACATTTTTACTATGTTAAGTCTTCCTATCCATGAGCAGGGTATGTTCTTCCACTTAAGTATGTCCTTTTGAATTTCTTGTAGCAGAGTTTTATAGTTTTCTTTGTATAGGTCTTTTACATCCTTGGTAAGATTTATTCCTAAGTATTTTATCTTCTTGGGGGCTACTGTGAATGGTATTGATTTCGTTATTTCCTCTTCGATGTTCTTTTTGTTGATGTAGAGGAATCCAAGTGATTTTTGTATCTTTATCTTATAACCTCAGACTCTGCCAACCTTTTGATTAGTTTCAGTAGTTTTCTGGAGGATTCCTTAGGGTTTTCCATGTATACGATCATGTCATCTGCAAATAGTGATAGCTTTACTTCCTCCTTGCCAATCTGGATACCCTTTATTTCTTTGTCTAGCCTAATTGCCCTGGCTAGGACTTCAAGTACGATGTTGAATAAGAGGGTGATAAAGGGCATCCTTGTCTGGTTCCCATTCTCAGGGGAAATGCTTTCAGGTTCTCTCCATTTAGAGTGATATTGGCTGTTGGCTTTGCATAAGATGCCCTTTATTATGTTGAGGAATTTTCCTTCAATTCCTATTTTGGTAAGAGTTTTTATCATAAATAGGTGTTGAACTTTGTCAAATGCCTTTTCTGCATCAATTGATAAGATCATGTGGTTTTTGTCTTTTGTTTTATTTATGTGATGGATTACATTAATGGTTTTTCTGATATTAAACCAGCCTTGCATACCTGGTATAAATCCCACTTGATCAGGGTGAATTATTTTTTTGATGTGTTGTTGGATTCTATTGGCTAGAATTTTGTTGAGGATTTTTGCATCTATGTTCATGAGGGATATAGGTCTATAATTTTCTTTTTTTGTAATGTCTTTACCTGGTTTTGGTATCAGGGAGATAGTAGCTTCATAGAATGAGTTGGGTAGTATTCCGTCATGTTCTATGCTTTGAAATACCTTCAGAAGTAGTGGTGTTAACTCTTCTCTGAAGGTTTGGTAGAACTCTGCAGTGAAGCCGTCTGGGCCAGGACTTTTTTTTGTTGGAAGTTTTTTGATTACCGTTTCAATCTCTTTTTTTGTTATGGGTCTATTTAGTTGTTCTACTTCTGAATGTGTTAGTTTAGGTAGGTAGTATTTTTCTAAGAATTTATCCATTTCTTCTAGGTTTTCAAATTTGTTAGAGTACAATTTTACGTAGTAATCTGAAATGATTCTTTTCATTTCATTTGGCTCTGTTGTGATGTGGTCCTTCTCGTTTCTTATTGGGGTTATTTGTTTCCTTTCCTGTTTTTCTTTAGTCAGTCTAGCCAATGGTTTATCAATTTTGTTAATTTTTTCAAAGAACCATCTTTTGGCTTTGTTAATTCTTTCAATTGTTTTTCTGTTCTCTAATTCATTTAGTTCAGCTCTAATTTTTATTATTTGTTTTCTTCTGGTGCCTGATGGATTCTTTTGTTGCTCACTTTCTATTTGTTCAAGTTGTCGGGACAGTTCTCTGATTTTGGCTCTTTCTTCTTTTTGTATGTGTGCATTTATCGATATAAATTGGCCTCTGAGCACTGCTTTTGCTGTGTCCCAGAGGTTTTGATAGGAAGTATTTTCATTCTCGTTGCTTTCTATGAATTTCCTTATTCCCTCCTTGATGTCTTCTATAACCCAGTCTTTTTTCAGGAGGGTATTGTTCATTTTCCAAGTATTTGATTTCTTTTCCCTAGTTTTTCTGTTATTGATTTCTAGCTTCATTGCCTTGTGGTCTGAGAAGATGCTTTGTAATATTTCGATGTTTTGGATTCTACCAAGATTTGTTTTGTGACCTAATATGTGGTCTATTCTAGAGAATGTTCCATGTGCACTAGAAAAAAAAGTATATTTTGCAGCAGTTGGGTGGAGAGTTCTGTATAAATCAATGAGGTCAAGTTGGTTGATTGTTGTAATTACATCTTCCTTGTCTCTATTGAGCTTCTTACTGGATGTCCTGTCCTTCTCCGAAAGTGGTGTGTTGAAGTCCCCTACTATAAATGTGGAGGTGTCTATCTCGCTTTTCAATTCTGTTAAAATTTGATTTATGTATCTTGCAGCCCTGTCATTGGGTGTGTAAATATTTAATATGGTTATATCTTCCTGATCAATTGTCCCTTTTATCATTATATAGTGTCCTTCTTTATCCTTTGTGGCAGATTTAAGTCTAAAGTCTATTTTGTCAGAAATTAATATTGCTACTCCTCTTCTTTTTTGCTTATTATTTGCTTGATATATTTTTTTCCATCCTTTGAGTTTTAGTTTGTTTGTGTCTCTAAGTCTAAGGTGTGTCTCTTGTAGGCAGCATATAGATGGATCGTGTTTCTTTATTCAGTCCGTGACTCTCTGTCTCTTTATTGGTGCATTTAGTCCATTTACATTCAGCGTAATTATAGATAAATAAGTTTGTAGTGCTGTCATTTTGATGCCTTTTCATGTGTGTTGTTGGCCTTTTCATTTTTCCACATACTTTTTTGTGCTGAGACGTTTTTCTTAGTAGATTGTGAGATCCTCATTTTCATAATGTTTAACTTTATGTTTGTTGAGTCGTTACGTTTTTCTTGAATTATGGAATTGATATTCCTCTTTGTGGTTACCTTATTGTTTACCCCTATTTTTCTAAGTAAAAACCTAACTTGTATTGTTCTATATCGCCTTGTATCACTCTCCATCTGGCAGTTCAGTGCCTCCTATATTTAGGCCCTCTTTTTGATTATTGTGATCGTTTAATCTATTGATTTCCATGATTTCCTGTTATGTGTATTATTTTGTTTATTTTTTTATTTTTTAGAATTAATCTTACTTTGTTTGTTTTTGTGCTTTCCCTATTTGAGTTGCGTTGATATCAGGACGGTCTGTTTTGTGACCTTGTATTGTGCTGGTACCTGATATTATTGGTCATCAGGCCAAACAATCTCCTTAAGCATTTCTTGCAGTCTTGGTTTAGTTTTTGCAAATTCTCTAAACTTGTGTTTATCTGTAAATATCTTAATTTCTCCTTCATATTTCAGAGAAAGTTTTGCTGGATATATGATCCTTGGTTGGCAGTTTTTCTCATTCAGTGCTCTGTATACGTCGTCCCATTCCCTTCTTGTTTGCATGGTTTCTGCTGAGTAGTCTGAACTTATTCTTATTGATTCTCCCTTGAAGGAAACCTTTCTTTTCTCCCTGGCTGCTTTTAAAATTTTCTGTTTGTCTTTGGTTTTGGCAAGTTTGATGATAATATGTCTTGGTGTTTTTCTTTTTGGATCAATCTTAAATGGGGTTCGATGAGCATCTTGGATAGATATCCTTTCGTCTTTCATGATGTCAGGGAAGTTTTGTGTCAGGAGTTCTTCAACTATTTTCTCTGTGTTTTCTGTCCCCCCTCCCTGTCCTGGGACTCCAATCACTCGCAAGTTATCCTTCTTGATAGAGTCCCACATGATTCTTAGGGTTTCTTCATTTTTTTTAATTCTTTTACCTGATTTTTTTTCAGCTATGTTGTAGTTGATTCCCTGGTCCTGCAGAAGTCCCAGTCTACATTCTAATTGCTCGAGTCTGTTCCTCTGACTTTCTATTGCGTTGTCTAATTCTGTAATTTTATTGTTAATCTTTTGGATTTCTACATGCTGTCTCTCTATGGATTCTTGCAACTTATTAATTTTTCCACTATGTTCTTGAATAACCTTTTTGAGTTCTTCAACAGTTTTATCGGTGTGTTCCTTGGCTTTTTCTGCATTTATCCTAATTTCATTTGTGATATCTTTAAGCATTCTGTAAATTAGTTTTTTATATTCTGTATCTGATAATTCCAGGATTGTATCTTCATTTGGTAAAGATTTTGATTCTTTTGTTTGGGGGGTTGAAGAAGCTGTCATGGTCTGTTTCTTTATGTGGTTTGATATGGACTGCTGTCTCCGAGCCATCACTGGGAAACTAGTTTTTCCAGGTAATCAGCTAAAAAAAATGCAGTCAGATCCCTATCTGAATTCTCCCTCTGGCTCAGGGTATTCGGATGTTAATGGAGCCACCTGCTCTCCCCACTCCAAGATGAGTCACTGCCTCCCGGGTGCTTCTCCCACCGGCTGCGCTGCTACGCTGCTGGCGCCAACCGGCTAGGCTCCCTCCCGGGATGAGTTCGGGGGGGTAGGGCTGGGCCCCTTGTCTGTGCCGTCTGCCCCCCCGGGTTCTGCCCCAGATCGGGCTCCGAAGGTCACCTGCCTGGTACGCTGGCTCCTGGTTCTGAAAACGATCGCCGTCTGCCCGTATTTGTTCATTCTCCGTCTCTAAGTCTGTGTTTGTTGTTCAGAGTTCGTAGATTGTTATGTATGTGATTGATTCACTTGTTTTTCTGAGTCTTTGTTGCAAGAGGGATCCGCGGTAGCGTCCACCTAGTCCGCCATCTTGGCCCCTCCTCTCCACGTATTTTAAAGCATATTTTCATCTAAACGCTGCTATATAATTGTGAACAACATAACACCAAGTCCCTTCATGGACACCTCTTTTCTCAAGCTAATTACACATTTACTTCATTGACCATCGAGTCAAAAGAGTAATAATTTGTATTTTGTACCTGGAATATTTCTCAGATCTAAAAGTGCTTTTCTAAATTTTTGTTGCTTTAGATAAAATCTAAACGGCAAATAATGGAAATGTAAAGCATTTCCACTTCTTAGCACCTATGTCTATTCCAATATCAATGTACCAATGGTCACGAAGATGGCACAGGACCAGACAATATTTTGTTCTTTTAAAGTCTCATGAATTTGAACATAGTCAAGGGCAATTAGCAATAATAACAGTGTTCCAATTACATAATTTAATGAATATAAATGTAAATAAGATGCACAATAAATTCATTGACAATGCAGGGGGTTAAAAAGTATAAAAATCACACTGTCCTACTATGGTCTTCTAAATTTTAACTGGATATCCAAACTAACTAAGTGTAATTCTACTGTGTTCATTCCTCTTAATTTTCCAAAAACATTTATTTCATAAATCAGAACATTTTTGTTATTTTTAATTTTGCCTGTTGAATAAATACTATCACACTTTGAAGGTTCACGGTAGGGGGAAAGGAAAGTATGGAGCATGCATACTGCTTTTGATTTCATGTTACTTCTGGGAGAAAAAAATTCATAAAACCAATCCAAATATTTAGCCACATTAGATTGTTCAAATGAACCAAGCATTTTTTTGTACTTCCAAAGGATAAAAAAAAAGTCTGAACAGTGCCACAAAGATTGATATAGTGAAACCATCACACATATGGTTTTGTCAGAACATACTCTTTTTCCTAAGTGACAATAACCTCCTTCTGAGAATAAAAATCTGAACAGAAATCCTGTTCTTGATTATCTGCAAAAGCTACAAAAGCACTTATGGGCCTGTTTAACCAGCATACAGGCAGAATTTTAGGGAAGTCCATTCCCGAAATGCATCTTTATTTCTTGATGTGCTTATTGCCAATGTTATTTTAGCTGTTATAGAGTGTCTTAAAGACATAAAAGCAGTTGGGTAGATGTTCTAAAGATGATAGCAGTAGCCTGCAGCTTAAATAAACACTATAGGGTCCATGAACATAGTTGCAATAAAACAGAACATCGAAAACACAGCTTATATAAAACTTAATACACTCGGCCCAGAAGATACTTTTAAACATTTGCTAAAATTACTTTACAAGCAGGCATGTTCAGTATAAAATCATCCTAATGGAGAAATAAAGCACAAGGTACATCATAAAAACCAAGAAATTCTCCCAGTTACATTGAAGCATTTAAATAACCACTAGGGTTATCTCGATACAATTTACTGGGTTTCTTTACATGAAGCATCCAGTTATAGCTTTATAATATAGATAATTATCTTATTAAATGTTAATAGTTTCCTAAATCTTTCACGTTTTTATAGTGTCTGCGTAAGTCTCTGATCTACTTATCTTCTAGATATGTGCGCTGGTGTATGTGTTTACTGTACTATATTTCAGTAACATCAGTTCAACTTGCAACATTTACACAACCATTTGTGCAGATGTTTGTTAGAAGTTAACTTCATATAGAATTCCATGCTTATTACTTACTAGGCATTATTGCTCAGGAGGGAGTAATTATAACATTGGGAGAAGAACAGTTGTCAAGGTTAACTTACAGACATTTATTGCATGAGGTTGGTGAACTCAGGCAGCACACTGATTCAGATTTATCTGGAGCTAAACTGCCTGCCTCTTCTTCCAATGAATTGCTGCTTTCTCATCATTTGTCTATAAAAGAAAGAGAACTGGAGGGGCTACTCCTTCTCTCCAGGATTACAAACTCATGTCACACACCCATTGGAGCACCTGAGCCACAGATCTAATTTGGGGGAGATGTTGGGTGAATGAAGGCCCAGTGAATCCTCTTGTTGATCCTATTCTTGTGAGTTTTCCTTTCCTCAATAAAACCATTTCCCTACTGCATTTAGTGTGATGTTGAACTTGGTGTTCAGTAACCATGAAGGAGTCTTGCTTTTAAAGTGTGCTAAAAATACAAAATAAAAACAAATATGTTTAATTTTTAAGACAATAATATATTTTACTATCCTGTGTTAATGATTTATGATGTTATTTCCTATGAGAAAATTGGTTATTTTACTCTGGAAATGCTTATAATAAAAATGATGGCATGCATACTGGGCCTTCTACTGCCTATTAAAATATGAAAAATGGCAAGAGAAGGTTGTATCCCCTTTAACAAAATAGTATGCTAAGTAGTCTATAAAATCATTTTTTTAAGCCCATTAGATGAATAAGGTTGCAAGATAATCTAGCAAAATGACTTTCAAAGCATGACAATTCCTTCTGAGGAGAGACTGGACAAATGAAGGGTTATACTTTAGAAAGAGTCACAGTGTGAAGAGGTGCCCGCCATGGAAGCAGGTTAGAAAGCAGCTAAAATGTTAATAGTCTTGAAGGTTAAATGTGGCCTAACATGGTATTTTAAGTCCCTAGATGGCCCCCAAATAAGAAAAATCTGCTACCACTCAAAAACTCATTTCTACGGTTTTCTGCCAAATGCTCACAAGGAACATTAAGACCTGATAGAAATGTCCCTCTGTGATGCAGACGTTCACGGTCTTCCAAGGGAGATGTTGCATAACTTAGAAAAAACCGTGTGCACAGTGCTCTGCATGAGTATAAGGTAGTGCCGGACTTACACCGGGAGGCAAACAAGAAACCTGTCTGGACACCAGACACCATTCTGTTACTACACAAGAACCATCTGTTGCTGGGAAGGACAGGAAATCTGCTCACAGTTAGGGCTCTACACTGACTTGAAGAAGAATATCTTTGCTGCTGTAGGAGAAGCAGGAAGCCCATCTGGCCTCAAGTCCTGCATTAAAAAAAAAAAAGAAAATGCTGACTGCCACAGAGGAGGGGCAGGGATATTGAGAAAGCCCCACACCTGAGGCTTAGCACACAAGGCCTGCCTAAGAGTAAGGCTGGAACCGGAGAATCGAGAAATCTATTAGCCTTGCAGGAAGTATCAGGAAAAAGAAACTAACAAGCAATAAGCTACAAAACAATATCACTCATGTACATATAGGCAGAAACCCTCAACACATTAGGAAATATAAGCCAACAATATTTAAAAACATGGTACTCATGATCAAGTTAGAAATATTCCAATAATGCATGGTTGGTTTACCATATGATAACTGATGTCATTTGTCACATTAACGGATTAAGGCTGTAAAATCACATGGTCATTTAAAAAGACGCAGGAACAGCTTTTAATAAATACATTGTCCATTTATTATTAAAAACGCCAAGAAATCGAAGAATAGGGAAAAAGAAAAAAAAAAAAAACTTCCTCTGCTTTTTAATAAGCACATACGAAAAAAGAAAAACAAAACAACAACAGGAAAAAAAAAAAAAACTACAGTTGATATAATCCTTTAACATTAAATACTTTTCCTTTAATACTGGGGGTAAGACAAGGATGTTTGGGAAACTGCATTACTGCAAAAGAAACAACCAGAACAGAATAATGAGAGAGTTAACACATTGTGAAAAATATAACCAATGTCACTGAACAAACTGTGTAGAAATTGTTAAATGGGAACCTAATTTGCTGTGTAAACTTTCACCCAAAACACAATTAAACATTTCAATTAGAAAAAAAAAAAGACAAGAAATTTTTTCTCACACAATAATTTACTGGAAATCCTAGGCAGTGCAATAAGACAAGAACAAAAGAAAAATCATATTAATTGGAACTGAGAAGCAAAATTATCTTTATTGGCAGCCATCTTAATTAGGTAAATAGAAAATTGTAAAAATCTACAAGAGAAAACATCTTGGCAGGTTCTTATAACACATAGAGTGCAATTACCATATGATTCAGTAATTGCACTCTTGGGCATCTGGCCCAGAGGAATGAAAATGTATGTCCACACAAAAAATTGTATAGAAATGTTCACAGCAGATTTATTCCTAATAGCCTAAAACTAGAAAAAAAACTAGGTGGCCTTCAATTGGCAAAAGGTTCAAGAAACGGGTTTATGAAAATGAACTCTTCATACACACCACCACTCAAATCAATCTCCAGGGGATTATGCTAAGTGGGAAAACTCAATTCCAAATTGTTACATATTGTAGTATTGTATTTACATAACAGTTGAAATGACAAAGTTACAAAATGGAGAACAGATTAATAGTTGCCAAACATCATCAGTGGAGGAAGAGGGTAAAGAGGTAGATATAAAAGAACAACACAAGAGTCCCTTTGTGGAATTGTTTGGTATGCTGGCTGAGTCAATGTCAGTATCCTCTTTTTGACATTGTATTAGTGTTTTGCAAGATATTAATATAAAGGGAATCTGGGTAAATTGTTTTGTTGTTATTGTGTACAGTAAGGTTGATTTTGATTCATCATGACCCTATAGGACAGAGTAGAATTGCCCCATAGGGTTTCCTAGGCTACAGTCTTTAGGGAAGCAGATTATCAGGTCTTTTCTCCCAAGGAGCCACTGGTGTGTTCCAATAGCCGACCTTCCAGTTAGCAAACAAGCTCTTAACCATTGTGCCTTCAAGGCTAGGTAAAGGATACACAAGATATTTCTGCATTTATTTTTTACAACTGCAGGTGAATCTAGAAAGATAGCAAATTTTTAAAAGTTTAATTAAAAGAAATATGTAAGGAAACAATAGAATTTACATGTAGAGTTGACAATATGGTATGATGTGAAATTGAGATAGAAAAGTCAGGTCTATTTCTGTATAGAAGCGGTGAACAGTTATAAAAAAATTGACATTTGCAATAGCATCAAACCCATCAAATACTTAAGAATAGGTTTAACAAAATTCCTTACAAAATTTGCTCACTGAAATCTCTAAAATTTTCCCAAGAAAATTAAAGAAATCCTAAATAAATTGAAACACATATGATATCTGTGGATCGCAAGACTCAATAATTTTCAGGTATCATTCTCCTCATTGATCTATAGATTTAATACAATCTCCAACAAAATTCCAGAAGCCTTTTTTTTCTAAAAATGGATAACACGATTTGAAATTCGTTTAGGAAGGTGGAAAGCCAGTAAAACCAAAGCTCATTTTGAAAAAGAAGATATTAATAGATTAAACATGCCTTATTTAAAAACCTGGAGCCCTGGTGGCAAAACGGTTAAGACATTGGTTGCTAACCAAAAGGTCAGCAGTTTGAATCCACCAGCCTCTCCTTGGAAATCCTATGAGGCAGTTCAACTCTATCCTATAGGGCCACTATGAGTCAGAATCAACTTGATGGCAATGGGTTTAATTTAAAAATTGGTAAAGTAAAAGGTCAGTGAAAAAGAGGAAAATCCTCATGAGATGAGTTGACACAGTGCCTGCAAAAATGGGCAATGATTGTGATGTTGGCACAAGACTGGGCAATGTTATACATATGTAAAAAGTTATACATAGGGTAGTGTGAAAACAGTATGATACTACTGGGAAGAGGACAAATAGATAAATGGAAAAGAATATTGAATTCAGAAATAGACCAACCCATGCTTGGTCAAATTATTTTTGGGCATGTACGAGAGGAATAAAATAGAGAAAGAAAAATAATCTGTTCAAGAAACAGTGAATATGAGATAGACATTTTTAAAAGAAAACACAAGCAGCAAAAACCATAAAAGGGAAAAAGGGATAAATTGATAAATAGAACTTTATCAAATTAAAAACTACCTCTTCACCAGAAAACACCATTAAGAAAATAAAGACAAGCCATACTCTTGGAGAATGTATTCAAAACACCTGTATCTGACAACTTGCTTGCTGAAGGTGAAGAGGACTTGAAGCACTTATTGATGAAGATCAAAGCCAAACAGCCTTCAGTATGGATTGCACCTCAGCATAAAGAAAACAAAAATCCAAAAAACTGGACCAATAAGCAACATCGTGATAAATGGAGAAAATGTTGAAGTTGTCAAGGATTACATTTTACTTGGATCCACAATCAACTCCCATGCAAGTAGCAGTCAAGAAATCAAATGAAGTATTGCATTGGGCAAATTTGCTGCAAAAGACCTCTTTAAAGTGTTAAAAAGCAAAAATGTCACTTTGATGATAAGGTATGCCAGACCCAAGCCATGTCTCATGGATTGAATTATGTCCCCCCAAAAATGTGTGTATCAGTTTGGCTGGGCCATGATTTCCAGCATTGTGTGGTTGTCCTCCATTTTGTGATTGTAATTTTATGTTAAAAGGATTAGGGTAGGATTTTAACACCACCCCCCTTTTTTTTTTTTACCCAGGTCACATCCCTGACCCAATGTAAAGGGAGTTTCCCTGGGATGTGGCCTGCACCACCTTTTATCTCTCAAGAGATAAAAAGGAAAGGGAAGCAAGCAGAGAGTTGGGGACCTCATACCACCAAGAAAGCAGCACCAGGATCAGAGCATGTCCTTCGGACAAAGGGTCTCTGTGCCTGAGAATCTCCTTGACCACTGGAAGATTGAGTACAAGGACCTTCCTCCAGAGTCACCAGATAGAGAAAGCCTTCCCCTGGCAGATGCCCTGAATTTGTACTTGTATGTAACCTAGCAGACCATGAGAAAATAAATTTCTCTTTGTTAAAGCCATCCGCTTGTGGTATTACTGTTATGGCAGCACTAGATGACTAAGACACCATGGTATGTTCAGTTGGCTCATATGCATGCAAAAGCTGGACAGTGAGAGAGGAAGCCTGAAGAAGAATTGACGCCTTTGAATCATGGTGTTGGCGAAGAATGTTGGACATACCGTGGACTTCCAGAAGAACTAACAAATCTGCCTTGGAAGAAGTACAGCCAGAGTGCTCCTTAGAAGGAAGGATGGTGAGACTTTGTCTCATGTACTTTGGATATGTTATCAGAAGGGACTACTCCTTGGAGAAAAAGGCATCGTGCTTGGTAAAAAGAGGGTCAGTGAAAAAGAGGAAGATCCTCAGCGAGATGGATTGACACAGTGGCTGCCACAATGAGCTCACGTATAACACAAATTGTGAGGATGGTGCAGGGTTGGGTAGTGTTTTCTTTTGTTGTACATAGGGTTGCTATGAATGGAAACCAGCTTGATGACAGCTAACAACAACAACATAGCTGACAAAATACAATGCAATTAAAAAAAACAAAACAAACCCACTGCCGTCGAGTCAATTCCGACTCATAGCGACCCTATAGGACAGAGTAGAACTGCCCCATAGAGTTTCCAAGGAGTGCCTGGTGGATTTGAACTGCCAACCTCTTGGTTAGCAGCCATAGCACTTAACCACTAGGCCACCAGGGTTTCCAATGCAATAAAAAAAGAGGCAAATTCTTGAACAGTATAAAAACAAATAGCCAATAAGCTCAAAGAAATTTTACAAACTGCCAATAAGCACAGGAAAAAGCACCCAACACCATTAGCTGCTAAAACCCAGTACTAAGGAATCCAATTATAACCTTAATGGCATACCACTATACACCCATAAGAACTGCTATCATACATAAATTTGACAAAATGTTGGTGAAGGTATGCAGCAACCAAAACCTCAGATGTTGTCGGTGTTGTTAGGTACAACAGCTTTGGAAAACTCTTTGGGTGTTTCTTTAAAAAGATACATATAATTCCACCCAATGGCCCAGCAATCCCATTACTAGTTATTTATTTGAGAGTAATAAAAATATATCTCCACAAAGATTCTTGTAGAAGACTTCCCATGTGTTTTACTCATATTAGCCCCAAACTAGAAACAGCCAACCCAATATCAACAAGAGAATGAGTCAACTAAATGTGTTATATTCGTACCATGGGACACCATTCAACAATAAAGAGAATCAAACTGCTGATATTAACCAATATCAATAAATGTTAAAAATATTATGCTGAGCAGAATCAGTTGGAAACAAAAAATGTAAATACTATCTGATTTTAAATGACTGAAATTCTGTGATGTCAACTCTCTGTGGTGATAGAAGTGAGAAAATAATTGTTCCTGTGCAGAAGGGGTTGGGGCTGGCTGGGAAAATTTTACTTCGGAATTTTCTGGGGTGATGAAAATATTTTTTTTGGTATGATTTGCATTCTTCAAAACAATTGTACTTGTAATATCTGAGCATTTATATAAGCAACACCACAACTAAAAAAATCATTACATGATTACCATATATATGTATATGTGTACTTCTGTGTTTGGTGGAAGAAAAAATGTAAACATTATCAGAGCATAAGTTATTCTTCATAAAACTACATAATTGAAAATCGTGGAAAATTAAAATTAAGAGCAAAATCTCTCAGGATGTAAAACAGCACAGTTAAGCTTAGTTCAATGTAGTAAGAATATTATACTAACCTATTACAGTAGTTCATGACTTGTGAAGACCCATAGCCTTAAATCTAGAGTTTTATTTCATCTGTAAGCATCCATATGGAGGACATTCTATATTGTGGTTTTTGATTAATGGGTGTTTTGGTCTTGTTATGTCCGGTTTATCACAGAATTTGCAGGGTTCAGGACTCCAAAATACAGACTGTGATGCATTTTCTCTGGTAACCTGAGCTTCCAAAATAGGGAAACTGTATTCGATATTTGACATGTATACAGAAGAGAGATCGGAGGACATAAAAGTTTTGAGATTCAATTTTTAAAGTGTTTTGAAAATAAATGGCTCTTTCTCTGGAGTTGGAAATTCATACTCAAATGCAAGTTATGATCTATTTTTTCTATCTTGAAATTTACTTTCTCCCATATTTCATCCTGGTCAGCATGGTATCTACCTAAAAATGGTGTCTGATTTAATGTATTTAGCACTTAATTGAATATCAATGTGTGTCTATGCATTATTTCTTCTTTTAGAAAACGGCACTACTCTGTCAGAAACGGGGGGACAGACAACAGTATGTGCCCTCCAAATTAGAAATCCTGTAGCTTATTTGATTACTTTTATGTGGCATTACAAAAAAGTACTAAATGCTCTATTAACGCATTTTAAACTAAAATGTTAGACATAGATATTTTAAAAGGTTGTAATTTTCAACATGGTGATATAATATACTCATAAGAGTTTGGCTGCTAACCAAAATGTCGGCAGTTCGAATCCACCAGCATTTCTTTGGAAACCCTATGCAGCAGTTCTACTCTGTCCTATAGAGTCGCTATGAGTTGGAATTGACTTGATGACAAGGGTTTGGCTTTTGGCTGTCTTTTTATTTTCATTTATTTTTCAAGTAAGAAGTACTTGTAAATTTATGCTCACTGTAGCTTACTTCTTCAGTAATACAAAATGAAGTAAGTTCTTTTTCTCTTGCAGTTTAAATAGTTGCTTTTTTTTTTTTTTAACCATATGTAATACAGAAACTTAATATTCCTCAGGCCCTTCAATTTTGGTTATCCATATTTTAGCTGAGAATCTCTTATGTCTGACCATTCTGCAGTCAGTTTAACCTGTTATCTGAACTGCCAACTTTCTAAACTATAAATTGGATTATAGTGTTGCTTTATCTCAAAACCATAGGTTTTTTGCGAGCAAGCGAGCAAACAAATGAACAAGCAAAACTCTTTCAACTTGTGCTTTTGAAAAATCTGATCATCACCATCATTTTTCAATCTGATGAAAGACTATAATTGCGTATTCCAAACAGCTGACCCTAAAATTCACTCGCATTTGTTTACTTGCCATTCCCCAAGTAGACCAGCTTTCTTGGACTTCAAGACCTTCTCACCAAAATATTCTCCATGTTTATTGAAACCAATCCATTCTCTAAGGCTCAAATACAATTTCTGACAAATAGCCATCTCCTAGTCCTTGAATGGAAACTCTGGTAGTGTAGTGGTTAACAGCTGCGGCTGCTAACCAAAAGGTTGGCAGTTTGAATCCACCAGGCACTCGTTGGAAACTCTATGGGGCGGTTCTACTCTGCCCTATAGGGTCACTATGTGTCGGAATTGACTCGGCAGCAACAGGTCAATGGTATCCCTTAAACAGAGATAATCCAATCTATCATTTATATTCCCTTATTTTGGTTAAGAAGCCCTAGTGGTGCAGTGGTTTAAGTGCTCAGCTGCTAACCAAAAGATCAGCAGTTCAAACCCACCAGCTGTTCCTTGGGAGAAAGATGTGGCAGTCAGCTTCCATAAAGATCACAGCCTTGGAAACCCTATGGGGCATTTCTACCATGTCCTATGGAATCGTTATTCGTCAGAATGGACTCCAAGGCAACATGTTTATTGCTTTGTTTACACACCAGTTGAAACCCGTATCAGTTTCTATCCCATAATTGCAGCATTTATTATTATAACCTGGATGGTAGGGACCATATCTTATTTTTAAGAAGATTCCCACTTTCCTAGCACATACATAACATTTAAAATTAATTTTGGAATTATATTGAATTGAAATAAACAAATGAATACTATTCTTATTTTGCCGATTAGACACTGGGGTAGCAACTGGATAGGTAATTGGCCTAAATCTCCATAACTAAATAATTGGTTGTACCAAGACCAAATCCAGGTCTCCTGAATTGTTATCAATTACTAGTGTTGCTTCTCAAATATAATCGTCCCTATTTTTTTTTATAAGTAGTATAAAACCTTGGCAGTTTGTATACTACTTTTTTGGAATTAGAAAAAGCCTTCACTTAAGGGAATTTCTCATTGAAAAATAAATAAATAAGTTCATTTTAGTTAAATTTTCAACTAATGCATTTTGAGTAAGTAGCAAAAATATTGTGTGCTTTTTTTTTTTTTTTTTAATTTGGCACATCTCTGTTTCTCAGACTTGAATTACCAAGATTTCTTGAGTAGTGTTAAAACTGTTTCTAGGAAAATAAATGAAACTACAAAAAAAAAAAAAAAAAAGTAATCCAAATTGAATGAAGGTCTGTTTGTTTTATTTATTTCTTTCTCTATGAAACATTTTAAAAATATCCACTTTTTTTCTGTTCTCCCTCCCTTCACATGTACACACATTTTATCAACGAAAGTGTTACAACAGTTGTTACTTATAGAATTGTGGTCCCTCCCCACAAAAATGTGTTGAAATCCTAACCACTAGATTTATAGATGTAATCCTGCTAAAAAATAAGATTTTCTTTGTTATGTTAATGAGGACTGAATCAGTGTGGGGGCGTGTCCTAAACCTAATGACTTCTGAGTTATAAAAAGATAAAAATAGATACAGAAATAAAGTCCGTTGTCCTAGATTCAATTCTGACTCATAGCCACCCTATAAGACAGAGTAGAACTGCCCTCTGGGGTTTCCAAGGTGTGCTGGTGGAATTGAACTGCCAACTTTTTGGTTAGCAGCTGAGAGATACATGGGATTATAACAGCCACTGGAAGGTGGGAGCCCTGGTGGTGCAGTGGTTAAGAGATCAGCTGCTAAGCAAAGGCTGGCAGTTCAAATCTACCCGCTGCGCCTTGGAAACCCTGTGGGGCAGTTCTACTCTGTCCTATAGGGTCACTATGAGTTGGAATTGATGGCAACACGTGTTTTTTTTTTTTTTTTTTTTTTAACTAGAAGGTGAAGGAGACAAAGAAGCACCTCCCCCTCAAACCACACCCTGAATTTGGACTTCTAGCTTTCTAAGCTGTGATAAAATAAATTTCTGTGTTTTAAAGCCACCCACTTGTGAAATTTCTGTTACGGTATCACTAGATAACTAAGACAGCAGTTTTGGAAAAAGAGGATAGATTCAGAGAAAGCACAATTTCACAGTGGATTTAAAAGTGTTGAATTGAAATGAAAACAACTTTAAAATTTTAAACTATGAATAGTAATTATTCACAATATCACTGGATATTAAAACTTAATGAAAATAAAGTTATAAAATAAATACAATATTAATTGCATGGCGTTTTTCCATCCTGTGTTCAGTTTATTAGGCCACTTCCAATAACTTTGTAAAATTTATTTAAGTCAGCACTTGAAACTTATCATATTGTATATTTATCTGTGAACTCTATTATAAATTGTAAGTTAGGGGAATGTGTGTTCAGGATGAGTGAAAGATCATGGGTTTTACGACAAAAAATACTGAACTAGTCTGCTGTCTTTCTTTTAGTAAACTTCTGGATAGCAAAACCCAAAATGATATTGCTTCCCAGTACAGCAAATCTGGTATCTTTTATTTCTAAATTCGTATATAAAAACAAGATTAAAAGCCAAATAAAAATACTGCAACATATTTGTAACCACTTATACAATTTGTAGTTGATATGATTAGCTTTTGAATACCTGATGCTGTAACTAATTCTAAAAAACGGTATGGAAAAAAGCCCACCCATGGAATCCTTTAGTATATTTGTTTCCTCTAGAAACTAGAGTCTAGACTGACAATCATATGTTCAATACAAACTTTTAGCAAAGTTAGTAATGAATCTACTGAAAACATTATAGCAAGATAATTCACAGTTTCTGAAACTAGCTCACTAGTAAACATTACTTTCACTGGGATAGCTTTCAGGAAATCGTTTTTTCTCCTACAATTTCTCAGTAAGTATGAGCATTAGAAGTCATTTAATGGAACAATATATTTAAGATAAACACATTTTTAATATTGCTTATGTTGTTGGAAAATACATATTACTGGAAAAATACTCTAAAAAGTAAAAAAAAAAATATAGATTTTAAATGTTATTTATGGCTTCAAGGAAAATAAAATCTTTTCACTCTTTTGAGAAGAGATATTTTCAAACTTGTTATATGGTAAAATGAATGGGTTAATTCATGCTAGATACAGATACTGGCTGATGTATATTTCTTCTGCCTCAGATATGCTTATATCTTTAACAAATTTAATGTAATATGTGAATTAACATAAGAATGTTTTCGAAAGTCCCTGCTGTGGTGGTTCAGTGGTAGAGTTCTCCACATACACGTAAGAGATCTGGGTTCAATTTCCAGCCAGTGCACCTCATGGCCAGCCACTACCAGGCCATCGGTAGAGGCTTGTGTGTTGTTAATGAACAACAGCTGAACAGGTTTTATCAGAGTTTCCACACTAAGATGGACTGGGAAGAAAGGCCTGGTGATCTGCTTTCATAAATCAGTCACTAAGAACTCTGTATGGAACACAACGGTCTGATCTGCAACCTGTCATGGGATGGCCCAGGACCAGGCAGCATTTCATTCCACTGTGAATGGATTGTGACAAGTCTGGGGGGACTGACTAGATGACAGCTAACAACAACACATGAATTAGCTCATTAGGAAAAAGAGCTAATTTTAGTTATTGTAGCATTAACAATTCACACTGATTTAGCTGTGATTTCACTTACTTACACATCAATATCTTAGTTTAAAAACTCGTTGCTGTCAAGTTGATTCCGAATCTTAGTGACCGTATGGGACAGAGTAGAATTGCCCAGTAGGGTTTCCAAGATGAGGCTGGTGGATTCAAACTGCCGACCTTTTGGTTAGCAGCCAAGCTCTTAACCACTGTGCCCCCAAAATACACCTTCCAAAATAATGCATGTTCCATCATTTCAGAAATTCACAAAATTTATTACATTAAAAAAAATTTTTTTTTTCAAAATTTGACTCTGTTTTTGTTCTCTAGAGGCCATGTGTTCTTTCTAAGTGATGGTTACTATTGTGGTTTATCATATACATTTTGTACTTCTCTAAGATATAGCTGCTTTTACTCATACCATATAATGAAATGTGGTAAGTTTAGGTCAGGTTGACACATTCATGTGGTTGTATTATAAGAGCTATTGCATTCTCATTACCATTTCAATATTATTCCCAAATTAATGGAATATTATTTAAGGAAATACATCATTTTTACTCATCTATTTACTTGGAATGTTCTTGATATAAATCCTCACTTAAATGAGACAAGTTGGCAGATGATTGCCCATTTCAAATTCAAGTTCATGTGAGCTGCAATAATGAATATCCTACATCAAATTTTAGACATTTGATTAAATTTGTCTTACGGTAAGTTTCTGCCAAAGTGTTTTTGGTATAAATATTGAACAGGTGCCTTGAGTTACTGGGAATACAAAAATATCATTAAAATAAAAATAATACACTTAGTACTCTTGTCAAAATCAGTTCACTACAGATGTGTGGGTTTATTTGCAGGCTTGGGGAAAGAAGAGTTTCTTCAATAAATGGTGTTGGGAAAATTGGATTTCCACATGCAGAAAAATGAAACCGGATCCATCCCTCACGGAATACACACGCACACATTCAGAATGGATTAAGGTCCTAAATGTGCAAACTAAAACTATAAAACTCTTAGGAGAAAATACAGAAGCAAAGCTGTCGAACCTAGATTTTAACAATGGATTATCTAATATAATAATAGAAGCACAAACAGGAAAGAAGAATATAAATAACTGAGACCAAATAAAAAATTAAAAACATTTATTCATCAAAAGACTTTACTAAAAAAATTCAAAAGGTAAGCTCACAACTGGAAGAATATTTTTGGAAACCACATATCATATAAGAATCTAATAGCCAATATATATAAATAATTTTGACAACTTAACAACAAAAAGACAAATAGCCTAATCATAAAATGGGCAAAAAGCTTTAATAGACATTCAGAAAGTTACTAAACAAATGAAAGGATGCTTAATGGGATTAGCCATCAGAGAGATACCACAATTAGACATCATTTCATTCTCACTATGATTGCTAAGATAAATTTTAAAAAATAAATAAATAACAAACATTGGTGAGAGTGTGGGAAATCGGAACCCTTATCCATTGCTGGTGGGAATGCAAAATGATATAGCTGTTGTAGCAAACAGTGTGTCAGGTCTTCAAAAAACTAAAAATAGAACTACCATACTACCCAGCAAACCCACTGCAAAGAATATGTCTAAGGAACTTAGAAGCAGCAACATGACAGACATATGTAAACCAATGTTTTATTGTAGCATTCTTTACAATAACCAGAAGGTGGAAACAACTTAAATGCCCATCGTTGGATGAATTGAGAAACAGAATGTGGCACATATGGAATACTACTCAACCAGAAAGATAAATGATGTCTCGATACACGCTGCAACATGGAGAGCTTGACGACATTATACTTAGTGAAATCAGTCAGTCACAAAAGGACAAATATTGTATGACCTCATTTATGTAAAAAGACAAGAACTGGTAAATGTATAGAGACCAAAGTTTATTAATGGTTACCAAGGTTGAGAGGAAGTGGAGAAGGAGGGATTATTGCTTACAAAATACTGTTTCAGTTTATGGTGTTGGAAAATTTCATTGATTAAGGGTAGGGTTGCACAATAGATTAAAGTAATTGCTGACAATATGTTGTACGCCTGTAAAAAGTTTAACGGGCAAAAGTTGTGTGATAGGTATTGTCTTAGTTATCTAGTGCTGCTATAACAGGAATACCACAAGTGGATGGCTTTAACAAAGAGAAATAATTTATTCTCTCACAGTTACGGAGGCTAGATATCTGAATTCAAACTCCAGGAGAAGGCTTTCTGTCTCTGTTGGCTCTGGGAGAAGGTCCTTGTCATCAAGCTTCCCTGGGTCAAGGAATTTCTCAGCACAGGGGCCATAGGTCCAGAGAATGTGCTCAGCTCCTGGCTTTAGTTTCTTGGTAGTAGGAGGTCCCTGTCTCTCTGCCAGCTTCCCTCTGCTTTTATCTCTTGTAGGGCAGGGAAGGGAGGTGACTTAGGATATATCCCAAGTGAAGGGAGGTGACTTAAGATACATCCCACCCTAATCTTACCACGTTAACATAACAAACATAACTTAATCCTCACTAACATGACTTATTCCTTTCTCATTAACATAAGGGACAGCTTACTACCAAATGGACCCATTAACCACAGGCATAGAGGCTAGGATTTACAACACATCACAAAACAGAGGATAATCAGATCAGAAAGTGGAGGACAATCACACAATATTGGGAATCATGGTCTACCCAAGTTGACACATATTTTCGGGGGACACAATTAAATCCATAACAAATATATTTAAAACAACAATAAGAAAAGAAAAAAAAAATAGCTGCTACAACTACTTATATATATCCAAATACCTTACGGGACTTTGGTCCTTGGTTTGGAGGTTTAGGGTCATGGTTTCATGAGGCATTCCTGTTAATTAGCCTAACAACATATTTAGTGCTTCTGTTCTACCTCCTAGTTTGTTGTGTAGTGTCTTAAAATCTTGCAAGCAGCCATGAAGGTATAACATTTGATCTCTAATTGCTGGAGCAATAGAGGAAGTAAGAGATTCAGGAATGGAAGCAGGCTAATGACTTCCATGAGTAACTGCCTCCTTTGCCATGAGACCAGAAAAACTGGATGATGCCTGGATATAATTACTGAACATTTTGATCAAAGATTCTATAGAAGAATCATGACCAAAAGGGGAAAATGTAGAACAGAATTTCAAACATCATGGATTCTAGACCATGGAGGCTAGAAGAACCCCTGAAAATATTACCTGGAGATAATCTTTAAACCATAAACCTTAAATAAAACTATCCCCTGAAATCTTCTTAAAACCAAACAATGGTTAAGCTTAACTAGTTAAGAATGTCTGCCTTGAGTATTGTGCTCTTTTAAGAACTATGTATATGGGATCAAACTGACAATAGCAACTCAAAAAATTAGACAGGAACTTAGGGGGCAGTAAGCTTATGTTAATGGGGGAAAACAACTCTGAAAAGGAGGGTGAGAATGGTTGCATGACTAGAAGAATGTAATCAACGTCACTGAATTGTACATGTAGAAATTGTCAAATTGGTGTATGTTCTGCTGTGTACATTCTCAACAACAGCAAAAATGAAATATTTAAAATAGTAATAAAAAAAAGAATAAACACATTTCCCCTAAACTAATTTGTGTTATTGAATCAACTATCCAGAACTGAGTGTGTTCTTATTCATATTATCAAATATGAAACAAGAATTGGGATCACTGTCATTGGTGCTATAACATGGAAAGTGTTCATTACTTCAAAAACCAACTACTCAAAAAAAACTTTTTTTTCACAAATTTACAGCATTAGAGTGCACCAATGTCAAGCTAAATTAAGTTCATTAATGTCGAAGAGGTTCATTACAGTGTAAACTTATTACTGTTCTGTGAGAAAAGTTCTTAATGTTGATAACATTATTACTTACCTATCTATCGATCTAGGAGCCCTGGTGGTACAGTGGTTAAGTGTTCGGATGCTAAAAAAAGGTCAGCAGATCGAACACACCAGCCACTCCGCAAGAGAAAGATGTGGCAATCTGCTTCCATAAAGGTTTATAGCCTTGGAAACCCTGTTGGTGGTTTTACTCTCTCCTATAGGGTCGCTATGAGTCGGAATCAACATGATGGCAATGGTGGGGGCGGGGTGATCTATCTGTCTATCACCTATCTATCTATCTATCTATCTATCTATCTATCTATCTATCTATCTATCTATCTATCTATCTATCTATCTATCTATCTATCATCTATCTGTCTGTCTGTCTATCATCTATCTATCTATCTATCTATCTATCTATCTATCTATCTATCTATCTATCTATCTATCTATCTATCATCTACTATCTCTCTCTCATCTATCTATCGAGCTATCATTACTGAATTTATAAAATAATCAAACAACTTTATAAAGAAATAGATTTCAGAGAACCACTCCCTGTGCCTAGTCCAACACAGTCATCTACATATATGCTTGATACTACCTTGAAATGAAAATAGCTTGAAAAATGAAGAAGATTTAAATATTTACAGATGTCTTACCAATCTCACAAAGCAAGGAATAAGGATTGGATAGTTTTTAATGTTCTGGGATTCCAAATTTGTTTGGAAACATCCTTTTTTTTTTTACCTTACCTCACTTATTCCCCACTGAATGAAAATATTAACAAATTTTTTTTTAAAAGTACTTATTTTACTTTAGTAGTCCCTGAGTAACACAAATGTTTAAGTGCTCAGCCACTGACTGAAAGGTTGGTGATTTGAATCCACTCATAGGAGCCTTGGAAGAAAGGCCTGGGGATGTATTCCCAAAAGATCACAGTCATTGGAATAATGCAACTCTCTATAACATAATTCTCAAGTTTCAAATGGGCATATGGCTTCTTAAATAGACATCCAATTTCCTAGCCATTATTGTTACTTATGGTCATGTAACCAAGTTCTAATCAACAAGATTGTAATAGTACTGATGTGTATCATTTTGGTACATGTTCTTAAAAGTCAAGGCCCTTTTTTCCTTCCTGCTACCTGGGTTACATGGAGAACTACAGCAGCCTGTGGAGCTGGAGCTAGGGTTAATGGAAGCTGCTCTCTCAGTTCTGGATCATGTACCACAGGTCTGGCAAACAAGACAACAGTGAACATATGTCTTTTTTAATCCACTGATTTGGGGGCTTCTTTATTACAATGACATACCATGTATCTCTCTGATAAATCTCCCATAATGGGAGAGGCATTTTCATAATTCCATTAATGTAATTCGTGTTAAAATGTTCAAAAATCCAGTCTCTAGAATAGAAGGATCAAACTTAAATAGTTATACATTTAACAATATAATCTTCACAGTCCAACACCGTTCTCCCAATACACACCAAAACACCTACAGCTAAACTTTTGTTGGAAAACTAATTGCGTAGAAGTTTTTAAGCCCAAATCATCAAGTGACCATTAATTCTGGGTCAGTATTTATTGCATGCAATACTGAAATAAAATTATTGTTTTAACTACCTCCAAAATGTATCAGTAAAGAACTTCTGTGACCACTTTGGGCTACCAATAGGATTTGAACAATTCCCAATTTGTTTGGTTTTCTGTACATCCTCATATATCCAAGGGAATTACTGATCTTGACTACGTTACAGCCAATTTTTAAATCCCTCCCACCCACCTACAAAACAGAGTAGCAAAACAAAATCATGTTTATCACTGAGGTACTAGCTCTTTCAGATGAAATAAAAGGAATCACACATTTTAAGACAGCAAAATGTCATTTTTGTTGGCATTAATACTTTCCTCATTACGTTTCAAGATTTCAACGAGTTTTCATTTGAAAAATATTTTCCGAGATACCTAATCATGACAGTAATAAAGAGAAAAGAGTTGCATTTTTAAAATCCCAGTGGATTGCTTACACTGCAGCTGTTACATAACACACTTTGTGAGAGTCAAGACACTGGGAAGCATTTCTCAGTGTATTCTCCAGAGTGTACTGACCAACCCTCTAATCTCACGGAAAGGCAAATACAACTGAAGTGTCTGGAGAGGTGATGGAAATCGGTCCCGAAAGAGTATTTAGCGAGTTTTTAGCCATAAATGTCAAAGGGCAGGACTGTTAAGTGCTTCTCTCCATTTCCTGAAAGTGCTCTGCGTTTGAACACCTCTTTCTCTCACTCAGTCTCTCTCTTTTTTCTGTTCTGTTAGGCTCTGGAAAGACAGAGATAGCCAAGGACTCGACCTCTCAGCGTTCGTTGTCTTAGTATAGATTACTTCCTTGAGCATTTCTCAAAATATGCTATATTTCCCATTACATTCACTTTGAAGTTATTTCCTTTTTTTTTTTTTTTTAACTTTCATTACTGCATTGATTAAGGTTATTCTACATACTTAAGTTCCTCACCAAAATATACTTCCAAGTGTGGGAAAAGTCACATAGCAGATTCTGCGTGGAATAATTCTACTGTAGTCTTTCCTTTTATTCAGGGCAGCACTTCTAGACTTCAGATCTTGGACAAACTTGGCAAGTTATGCTATGTAACAATATTCCCTCAAAGATGTTGTCTGACACATGGCTGGAATATATTGCTGATAGGTTCCAGTGTCATATTTCTAGGTTTATTTTTAATTTGTTAAATAATTTTTGAGTAGTTCTGTTAGCTCTGTAACCCTTTTAGGTCTCAGTTAACAAGAGTAATTGCTACACTCGGGAGTTATAAACATGAAAATTAATTGTTCAATATGAAATCAAGTAACTGTACTATTTGTTACTTTATTCGAGTCCACGAAGTATCGAGCACATTACCCATGTTATTTCTGAAGATAACAGAAGGAAATGATGAGAATAAGCCACCACAGTCTTCTATTCACCAACATGTACAAGATGTCCTTTATTTTTGGGTTCAGATCCCAATTTCTAATTCCCCATTAGTGAAAGGTTGACCAATGCACTTCATGCCCGTCCACCACCCATCCCTCAGTCAGTGGAGGTTTGTGTGTTGCAATGATTCTGAATAAGCTTCAGCAGAGCTCTCATGCTAAGACAGACTAGAAAATGCATGGGGTCACCATGAGCCTGCGGCTGACTCAGCAGCAGCTGACAAACAGCAACTCTTGGGCAATGTGGTTAACGGAATAAGATCTAGGCTGATTTCTCAGAAGCATAATAATTACTCCATGACTTCTTAAACATACACACATCCACAAACACAGCCGCGCAGTTATTTCACTCATAATTTCTAAAACAACTTGAGAGCTAATTCCACTAAAAGCCTACACAAGTGGACAAATATTCCCTCAGAAGCACATTGCAATAAGTTGCAATCACACACATACACACACACACACACAACACACATACTCTGCCACATTGTTGCTGCTGTATGCCTTCAAGTCAATTCTGATTCATAGTGCCCCGTAGAGTTTCCTAGCTTGTAATCTTTACAGGGGCAGATAGCCAGGTCTTTTCTCCTGAGGAGCCGCTGGGTGGGCTCTAACTGTCGACTTTTCAGTTAGCAACCGAGTGCTTAACCATTGAGACAACAGGACTCCTTACTGCCTCATTACGGCTTGAGAATTCCTGTTAATAGACTGATCTACCATGCTACGTATTTCTGTTAAACAAGGGCATCACTCAAGAAATAAGCCTCACTGTTTATTTATCTTCTACCATAATTCTCATCTTCATGACTGCTTTGTGCTTTTCCTTCCATAAACCAATCCTCTCTTCCTTTAAACCTGTGTCCCCAATCTTCTTACCTTTAATCAAATGTTTGTACCTTCTTGCCTGAAGTACCTCCTTATCTTGTCTTCACCTTTAATTACAACTTGTTCAAATGCAAATGCAGCATGGAGGATGGCTTCATTGGCATCTTCAATTTTCCTTCTTTCTATTGAAAAAAAAAAAACTGTTACCTTCTGAGGCTGGCATCTCTTGCTTTACCAATATCTACCTTTCCTCATTCCTTGTACCTCCTGAAAAGCTTCAAAGATAATGTCAATATCGGCTCATTATCTCCTTTTCATTCAAAACAGCTGTAAATTTCAGGTCTATTTATGCACAGCTTTGTCCCCAAGAAACACTAGGTGAACACAGAAAACCTTACCCAGATGAACAGAACCACAAAGGAAGAAACAAAATGTATCTAGGCACACACCTCAAATAACACCTCAAATATTACCAACTACCTGAGTACACCCCTTCTGTCGTGAGCCACACCCTTCCATGCCTGGTGTTACAACCTTCCTTTTGATTTCATATAACCTTCTGCCTTAGTCAGGCTTCTCTAGAGAAGCAGAACTAGTAAACTAGTATATATATATATATATATATGGATTTTATATAACCTCTTTTTTTTTTTTTTCTCTTTTAGGGTTCTCTAGAGAAACAGAACTAGTGAACTAGTATGCATACACACACTGCCCCCCCTCCCCCCACATGCACATATATATATGGAGCCCTGGTGGCACAGTGGTTAAGAACTTGGCTGCTAACCAAAGCTCAGCAGTTCAAATCCACCATACACTCCTTGGAGACCCTATGAGGCAGTTCTACTCCGTCCTATAGGGTTGCTATGACTCAGAATTAACATGACAGCAAGTGAATATATACGTTTATAATACAAAGAGATAGACAGCCATAGAGAGAGAAGGAGGGCCAGAGAGTGAGAGAGTCAAAGACATTTAAATAAAGGAAGTGGTTCATGTGATTTTAGGGGGCTGGGTCCATAGGATGGGAGTAGGCTGGAGACTGCTGCAGTCTTGCAAGCCAAAATCCATGGGTCAGGTGACAGGGAGTGCTGTCAAAATGTTGATTCATAGCCTGGAGGTAGAACACAGCCTAGGGAAACTCCCTTTTGGCTCTTAAAGCCTTCTACTGTTTGCTTGAGGCCTGCCCACATTATGGAAGGTGATCTGCTTTATGTAAGTCCTGCCGATTTAATCACACGTAACTGAACGTCTTAACAACAGCTAGACTAGTATTTCATAACACTACTGGGCACCATAGCCTAGCCAAGTTGTCAAATAAAATTAACTATCACACACTCCATCTACTATTTCTCAATAACTCACAAGCCACAACACCCTCTTCCACAAGAAAACTTCAGGCCTTTTCCAAGGTTAAGTGACATATTTATTGGAGCATTGCAACATCTATGTATTTCTCTACAAATTGACATATGAAAAGCGATGCTACTGTTTTTATTGTTTCTTTTAAAAAAAAAAAATCTATATATATGTATATATGTAACTGACAGAGTTTTGGAGTGTTGAGCCCTTAACCTGATTTTTCCCACAAGCCTCGTTTTTTATTGCGTGATTTTGCATTGCATGATGATTGTTAAGAATGCATATGTTACATTGTTATGGATTGAAATGAATATTGGGAATGAGATTTCTATTATGTTAATGAGGCAGGATTAGTGTAGGGTGTGTCTTGAGTCTATCTCTTAAAAAAAAAATTACAAGATATAAAAAGAGCAAGCAGAGATGGGAGAAGATAGACTCCACGGCACGTGAAGATCACCAAGGAGCCAAGGAATAGAAGCTGAAGAGACAAGGGCCTCCCCCTAAAGCCAACAGGAAAAGAAAGCCTCGCCCTAGAGCCAGAGCTCTGAATTCAGATTTACAGCCTTTTTTTAACTGTGAGAATATAAATTTCTGTTTGTTAAAGCCACCCAGGTTAGAGGCGTAGCTCAGGTGTAGCAGGTAGGGTGCTTATCCTGGGTGCTGCTTGAGGTGTGTGTGTGGTGGGGAGGGGGCAATGAGCTGTTTCTATAGGCCATCACAGTTTCCATTCCCAGCTGTGAGAGATCATTCGGCAGTTTAACACTAATTGCCCTAGGCTCTATTTTCCACAGATAGGCCCCTGCACCCGCTGTGGTATTTCTTTATAGCGGCACTAGATAACTATGACATGCATTATTGCAGAGCTGACTGTATGTCACTTGACAATTTTTTTCCTCAAGAAAATGGAGCTACTAAGATCTGCTGGGGGAAAGAAAGTTATACTGCTACATATTTCTGACTTTCAGCCTCCAGTTGGACATTCATGTTAAATTCATATCCTTCTTTTATTTCCCTTATCAGCAACCTTCTCTATTCTCAGATGTTATTATTTAAATCTTTCTCTATATTTTCAAATCTCACACAGGAAAGTGAATAATTTTGAAACAATATACTTCAATGGTAATGAGATCAAGAAAGCATACCAGATATGTAAGAGATTAGCTACATTAAAAAAATAATAACAATAATAAAGCTCGGCTCTGTAGGATGAATCACACAGGTAAGTAAGCAAATCCTTAGTTCTCTGGCTTAGATGATTGGACAAATACCACTACCATTAACCTATATGCCCAAAGTAATAAGGGAAGACGGATTTTTTGAAAATTTTGCTGGAAGTGGTTCTGTTGAGTTTGGGAACATGCGAATCAGCATACAGAACAAGGCAGAAAGAAACATTAGTTTGTTCACTCATTTGCTTGAGTGTTGGTTTTAATATTGGAGTCTACCCAGAGGCACTTTGGAAGAAAGACGTGGTGATCTACTTCCAAAAAATCAGTCATTGAAAACCCTGCGGGACACAGCTATACTCTGATACACACGAGGTCGCTATGAATCAGAATCAACTCGACCACAACTGGTATAAATACTGAAGGAGAGATGTCAGTGTGGAGGAAGAGTCTGAGGAGTCAGGAAGAAAACAAATCTCCAATGGAGCAGATTCTTTGATAATCAGAAGTGACTAAAAGTCAGAGGGATGATTACATTTGGGTCAAGGTCAAATGACAAAAGAAGAACTCAAAGCAGTTCTTGGCTGATAAATTCTTTTTTTTTCATACTTAGCTAATTACTAATTGATCACGGTTCAGAAGCAGTTGCCTACTTTTCCAGGCAATAGACAGAACCCCAATAAAACACCATTGAGATCTTACATACTTCCTAATCACAACATTGGGATATCAGTCAATCATGTACATGCCTAGGGATGGATAAAAATATATATATATATGTGTGTGTGTGTGTATGTGTGCGTACAAAAATATACATAATTTTATTCACTGCTTTAATATTCTTGAATCGTTCAACAAGAGAGACAATCAATAAATTCAATAAAACAAACCTTGAGGGATAATTTTCTATGGCCATTAAGGTAATAAATAATTTTTCCATTATTTTTCTATATTCCATTTTTATACATTAAAAAATGAACAAAATCCTTAAAGAATAACAACATGCAATAGGGTACTGTTGTCAGAATTTCATTCTTTTTCTCCCATCTCCGTAATTTCCATCTCTGTAATTTGAAACACCATCTAAAATACTTAGGAGAGATATGGGATCTTCTTGAATCATTATTTTTATTAAGAAACAGACATTTCATTACCAAAGTAGGCTCTAATTCATGGACTGGAACACAGTTCTGATAGTGATAATTATTGTGGATTTGAACAACATATTATAGAAATAATTGTTTTAGCCAAGTTAGATAATATCCATTTTTTTAGCCCTTTTATTAAAAAAATCTTTGAAGTTATAAAATCATTATTCATTAAAACAAAATACTTATTGATGTCTATCATGTGCTTATTTTGTAAAGAAAGAGAAAAAATGAATAATAAATGATTTTAATATGACAAATACTGCTGTTATTTATCGATGTTATTAACTTCTTGATAAGGAGAAAAATTATATAAACATCTGCATGTCATATTTCAGCAGGTCCAGGGCAGAAATTGTCCTTCCATGAAAAGTTGCATTGCCCCAAATTAACATCATTATAAAACTCTGCCATATGTTCCTTGCATATGGTGAGCATTTGGAGGGAGTCGATAATGCAGCTTACTACAAAATAATGAAGAAAAAATATATATCTTAAACTCCTGACCATGGATGCTCAGGAACAAATCATTTCATTATAAAATAGTGCTCCAGCTGACATTCAAGATTAAGGCTACAGAGTGACCGTGAAAGATAAAATTATATAGCTTTGTGCATGTGATAAATACAATTAAAGTCTGAATTCCACTAAGGAAAAAATAAAATGAACAGAGGAATTGTGAATAATATTTATTTGATTCACTGCTCTTTCCACTTTACTACCCACTTGTTCTGAAATGAAATCAGATGAGAGAAGTAAAATCTAAACTGATGAAAAATGCATTTCATGCTTTTAAACTCTACAAAATCATAACTCTCCATCAAGCCTGTGCATAGGTCATGACACACTTTCTTAGTAGGAGCCTCACACAGGAATACAAAGATGCCAAGCACCATGCTGCGACCTGACAAAAAGAGACCAAAAACAGCATAAGGAAAAGGAGGTAGAAAACAGGTTGCTTAGATAATTATTTTACTCAAGAAATAGAACTTAACAAGACATATGTTAATCATCATACTTGGAAGATGTTGACATAAATAGCTAAAAGTTATACAGTTTGTAGACTTAAATAATAATGGAGATTTGAAAAGTACTCTCCCCAATATTTTATAAAACATGTACTTATACAAAAAAACCAATCACAAGAAATAAAAATAGGTGAGATATATATAAATCTTTTTTTAGTAAGAAATTACATGATGTTAATTTTGGTGAAAAATTACTGATTAGGAAATCTGTATAGTATTATTACAGATTCAATTTTTCAACTCTGTAATCACTGTATACACACAGATATAGATATTCAAATATACTATTCAAATGCATATAAATCATATATAATGTATACAAATGTATACATATTATATATAATGTTATATATATGACAATTTGAAAGGTTTAGATAAAACCTGAATATCTGAAGAACCAAAATAATTACTTTCACTTGATCTTATTCTTATCCATTTTTTTTCTTATAGTACATCCTTATAGGCATGATTCTACAATGGTGTTCTGCTTTTAGTAATTTAAGTTTTTCTTTTAGCAGTTTAAACAACAAACTGGTATTTAGCACCTAGAAATTTATTACCATTATTGTAAAGTACAAGAAAGCTATAACGTCCCATTTCCACCTATAATTTTTAATATCCAATTATGTAGAAATGACAAATATACATGAAACTGTTCAAGAAAAAGTAGCACTGTATGCTGATGTCGATAGAGAAGAGTTGGCTATGCAATAACATGGTAAATACATGGAATTCACAACTTATAAAGGATATAGATTTCATTGAGTGATGACTTCATGAGGGCATTAGAGCTAGGACCATGCCTACAATGATGTATTATAGGAAAAAGGGCAGGTTAAGAATAAGATCAAGTAGAGACAATGATACTATTTTAATTGACAGAATCATTTGTATCCGGTATCAGTAGTTATGATTAAAATCAGCTATACGCAAGCTTATTTTTAAAAGTGTATTGAACATGATGAAAACTTACTTATTACACACACACATACACTTGAAGTTTCTTTTCTCTGGAAAGAACAGGTAAAAAAAAAAAAAAAACCTCGATAAACAAGAGATGATTCCTATTGCAAAAAAATAACATATTCAGAGGCTGCATATAAATCTGTAAAACTGAAATTTAGTGATTACCCTTGGGCATGCATGTGCACACACATGGGTGCCCCCCCACACACACACTCACATACATGCAATGTTTCATTCCTTGTTTATAAAAATCAGTGTTCTGCCCAGTAGGAGAAAATTAATTAATATAAAAAGTTCTCTCAACGTTTTATTAAAGTATACAAATTCCTTTAAGTAGGAAAAGTTGGTTGTTATCTGTATATCCATTCATTATTTTTCCTATTTAAAAAAGAAGAATCTTAATTCCCTAATAAGAACTAGGGCCAATCATGGAATATTAGCACAAGATATGTCCCTTCATACTTCCAGCCAGAAAACTAAACTCCAGAGATATATAAGATACTTCTCTAATTTTGAATCAAGCTGATGGCATAGAAATTCCAGTATTTAAGAGCAGGTCCTCTGCTATCGTTTTTAGTTTCTCCCAAAAGTGCACAGGAGCACCCCCGGCTCACAGCATGCCCATTCTTTACTTCTAACCACTGGCTTCATCAAGTTCACAAACTGACTTCCACAGTATGTGTTAACCCAACCCACGTGGCCATAATTCCATGCGCAGCCCTAAAAGGCCTATTGCCCTCCATCCCCAACATTTGGTCATTTCTTAGACCTAAGAGTGTTCACAGCAATGAGGCTCTCAAGAACAGAAGATGACAGCCAGGGAGCAGACTTGGACTGTTGGGCAGGAAATTCAAGGACTCAGACCAAGTTTTAAAGAGAGGTGCAGACTCTGTATGGGTGTATCCACTCTGCCATGGATGCCTCCGTAAATGGATCATCATGGGACCTTGTAGGTCCAAGGCCAAGGTTCAAGGCCCTCTTGCTTGGATCACAAGAAAGCACTGCCTAAGGGTCTTAGGTACATCAGAGCACTTTTAGATCATGCTTTCTAACTTCACCCAGAATTTGATACTTATTTTTTATTTACATTTTTCTCCATTTTGATCAACATATTAATGTAAATTTTAGTCTATTTTTTGGACTCAGGTGCATACATTTTTCTAAGCAGATATTTCATCTTTTATTGGATGTTTTTCTCTCTAGTATTTATTTTTTAAGTTAAGACGATAAAATATTACATTGATCACTGAATATGGAATGGGTTTCTAAGCTTAAAAAAGCAATCAATATATTTGACTATGAAAATTAAAAATTGCGTAATACAGGAAGAAGTTAAAAAATAAAATGAACTGTAAAAACAAGTGCAATAAATAAGATGAAGAAAGAGCTCACATATTTTAGCTATAGAGGATTTGCAAATTAACAATAAAACATTAAGATAAAAAAGCATAAAACAAAATGAAACGGAAAAGGAACTATTAGTAAAAGCTCAGAATAATGTGTACAAATGTATGAGAACATTATGATGATCTGTTCACGCTTGTTTTTGTTGTTAGGTTTCGTAGAGTCGCTTCCAACTCATAGCGACTCTATGCAAAGCAGAAAAAAAAAAAAACACTGCCTGCTCCTGTGCCATCCTCACAATTGCTGCTACGCTTGAGCCCATTGTTGTGGCCACTGTGTCAATCCATCTCAGTGAAGGTCTTCCTCTTTTTCTCTGACCCCCTACTTCACCAAGCATTATGTCCTCCGGGGACTGATTCCTCCGGACAACATGTCCAAAGTATGTGACATGTAGTCTCACCATTCTTGCTTCCAAGGAGCATCCTGGTTGTACCTCTTCCGAGACAGATTTGTTCGTTCTTTTGGCAGACCATGGTATACTCAATACTCTTTGCCAACACCACAATTCAAAGGCATGAATTCTTCTTTGGTCTTCATTACTCATTGTCCAGTTTTCCCATGCGTATGATGAGATTGAAAACACCATTACTTGGGTCAGGCGCACTTTCATCCTCAAGGTAACACTTTAAAGAGATCTCTTGCAGCAGATTTGCCCAATGCAATGTGTCTTTTGATTTCTTGACTGCTGCTTCCATGTGGGCTGATTGTGAATCCAAGGAAAATGAAATCCTTGGCAATCTTAATTTTTTCTCCATTTATCATGATGTAGTTTTTGGTCCAGTTGTGAGGATTTTTGTTTTCTTTATGTTGAGGTGTAATCCATACTGAAGGCTGTGGTCTTTGATCTTCATTAGTAAGTGCTTCAAGTCCTTTTCACTTTCAACAAACAAGGTTGTGTCATCTGCATAATGCAGGTTGTAAGTGAGTCTTCCTCCAATCCTGATGCCCCGTTCTTCTTCGTATAGTCCAGCTTCTTGGACTATTTCCTCAGCATACAGAAGGAATAGGTATGGTGAAAGGATACAACCCTGGCACACACCTTTCCTGACTTTAAAGCATGCGGTATCCCCTTGTCTATTTGAATAACTGCCTCTTGACCCATGAACAGATTTCTTATGAGCACAATTAAGTGTTACAGAATATTAATATTAAAAAAAGGAAAGAAGAAAAAGAGGGAGGGAGGAGGGCAGGAAGCAAGGAAAGAAGTAAGGAAGGAAAGGAGAAAAGAGAGAGAGAGGGAGAAAGGGAAGGAAGGAGGAAAGGAAGAATGCTTTTATACCTTTCCATCTGATAAATTTCTAAAATATGGTAATGCACAGTGCTTATTAGTGGAAATAGGTATTGATAGGTTGCTAGAAATGTGCATTAATATAACATTTCTGGAAATCAACTCACAAATAAGAATTAAGCCATTCCGCACATTCCATGTCTAGCAATTTACCCTGAGAAAATACAATTTAATTTAAAAAATGCAATTTATGATCAAGAAAAATATTGAGAACAATCTGAAAATTCCACATGATGAAGCCTAGTAGATTAAATGTGGTATTTACATAAAATCAGGTTATCTCCAGAAGAATGTAAATTTGGAGAAGATTCATCTGTCCAGGGAACCCTCAAAATTAATCCAACTTGAAAGGAGGTAAATCTTCTGTCAAACATTTTTGGGGATCATTAAACATTGAAGCTTCAAAGTTGAATTATAACAATACTCAGAAACGAGGAGTGAGGTACAGTGCTTTCTGCAGTGCCCCGCTTTCTCCTCCCAACTCAAGCTCAGAGCCCAGAGCAGGCACCCCAGTTTGCCCATTTAAGGTATAAAAACCAAAGTAGTTGCTCTTGAATCTGACTCATGGCAACCCCACGTTTTCAGTGTAGAACTGTGCTCCATAGTGTTTTTCAATGACTGATTTTTTGGGAGTAAATTGCCAGGCCTCCTTTCCAAGGCACCTCTGGTGAACTCAAACTGCCAACCTTTTGGTTAAGAGCCAAATGTGTAAAGAGTTTGTACCACCCAGGGACTACCATACATAGCAACCCAACAGAACTGACTAGAACTGCCCCATAGGGTTTCCTAGGCTGTAAACATTATGGGAGCAGATTGCCAAGTCTTTTCTTCCTTGGGGCAACTAGTAGATTTGAACCACTGACTTTTCAGTTACCAGCCTAGTGTTTAACCATTGTACCACCAGGGTTCCATATTCAAGGTATAGACCTCAATTAAACTACTGTTTTGAAAAATATGTGTGGGGTGTGTGTACGTATTCAGTATTTGTAACTCTTTTATTGATCAAGCTAAATTAAGTCAGGGCGCCATCTTCAAACAATTTTACTTTTCCACTTCACCCCTTCACATTTTCCAAGATTTTTTTCTTCCCGACCCCTGAGTGATAACTCAGGCACAGGCATAGATGTGCTTCCCTTTCTGTCACAAAGCAGTTTTATTTCTAAACTAAAATGGTCATTTTAATGTGGTAATAAATGCTCCAAGCTATATCGAATTTTAAACCTCCACTCTCCCAGCTGAGACACGGACCACAGTGGGAAGGGGACACAGTTCATTTTTTTTTTTTTTTCTTTCTCACTGTCAGTCCTTGTCTTTTCTGCTCATTTGCCAGAGTGGAATCAAGGAGCAAAACTAAAGAGTGGTATTGATTCCTTCTGTACATGAAGGTTATAAAATTACTGATTCTTTCTTTCATGAGGTAGTTGTGTGTGTGTTTGATATTCTCCATCTGGAGTCATTGTCCACAGCACCACTTAGTGAGGCCCCACTTCAGCACTGACTGGCTTCTTATGCGTTCCCTTATCTCCCGGACTTCCAGCTGTCCACTCACAGCTGTTCTCTCTGTTGGGGCCATTCCACTGCTGCAATGTTCTCTCTTCAGATATTGCTATTTATTCTCTATATCCCTGTGATATCAGGATCCAGAGTTGGAGGTCCCTGTTCTCCTTGCCTCTTCCAGACCCTTTCTCTCTCTGGACAATTCTGTACTTCTTATTGTGTACCACTTCCCTTTTCCTCTTGAACAGCTTTCTCTAACCCTTGTTTTACCATTAAGGAGCCCTGTTAGCACAGTAGTTAAAATTCTTGGCTGCTAACTCAAAGGTCAGTGCTTTGAACCCACCAGCTGCTCCACAAGAGACATGTCAGTCTCCTTCCATAAAGATTACAGCCTTGGAAACCCTATGGGGCAGTTTGACTCTGCCCTATAGGGTCGCTATGAATCAGAATCGACTCAACGGCAGAGGGTTTGATTTGGGTTTGTCCTTCCATCATGTTGAGCAATTTCAACATCCACATGGATAATCTGGAAAATAACTAGAATTTTTGTTTTTATGATATTTTATTTCTAGTGATCTTAAACTCTCATTCAGCACTTCCACAGTCCCAATTCTTATCTTGCCATTACCTATAACACTTCTTCTCTAAATATAACTAGTTCATTTGTTCCCGACTCTGACCAAAACCTCATTTATGACCTATCTGCTTGATCAAAAACTTCTGGTCATAAAATGAGACCTTTATGATTTCTCCTCATTTTTCTTTTTTTTAATTTGTCATTATCCAGCTTGGGTTCCATGGTCCATGATTTCAAGGACATTCTTGCAAATAGTCTAAACTTGCTTGCTCTTCTGTTATTCTTATTGAGCCTATCATGCAAAACAGAAACCTTGGATGCCGTGAACTACCATCATGTAGCATGGCTTGCCCCAGCAGGTGAGTAGCGTTACATAATTTCACACATGAGGGCATACTTGCATCCTAAAAATATATTATAATCACACACAAATCAGCCCTTCATACTGTGCAGCTATCCACTCTCCAAGAAATGTTCTAACCTTCTCCTCTCTCTTCCAACTTTTTATACCCACACCACCTCCTCACTTTAAACATCTTGGTATTTATTTGTCAAAGAAAATAGAGGTGGTAAGGTTGGAATAATAATATCTTATTACTTAAAATGCAAACATGCTCATATTTGTGCTGTCATGTTTCCTAAGGTCAATTTTTTTGTCTGTTCTTTGGATTCACACCTTTTTGTCCCTTCAGTAAAATTACATTATTCATTGTATCTCCTATATTTTGTGCCTCTAATATATAATTCTCAACTAAATACTCACCATCCATTTGTTCTTTTATTTAATATTTAATTATTTTTTAATCAAAGCAATAAGTGCATTCGGCAGCAATGTTCATTTTCCCATCAGACTACAGCAAGGAAAAGATCAGAGATGCAAATTCGGAGATTTAAGTTGCCTAGTTCTTCGAAACAACACGGTCAACTCCACCCTTGCCACCAGTGATGTGACCAAGAAATAAATTTTTTTTAATCACCGAATTGGTGATTGATCTTTTATATTATTATAGCAGCTAACATTATCTGTACTAGCACTGAAACTGTTATTTTGAAGTGGTTTTCTTCTGTAACAAAATTTAAAATATGTGGAAATGAAGCAGTTAGATGGCATGGACCAAGAACTTGATACTTGTATTTATAAAACCATAGAGCCTTGAGGGTTGGAAAAGCTGACTGCTTCTAGATTTCAAACTGTAACAAATTAGATGGAGGAATATTTTGGGCAATAAACAACATACTAAGACTCAGCACTGAGACATTTCTGAAGCAATCAGGAGAATGTTAGACAGGGAATATTTTTTCAGATGAAAAAGCTATTGGTCGTAAAGAAACAGTGGGCAAGAGTCACGAATTTTCTCATAAGTAGAATAAGGGTTTACTCAAGGAAAATTCTCTGCAGACAGTGTAGGGACCTCGTAATGCTGCCCATTAGGAATCCATCTCTGCTATGGACTAGAACTATTGTGTCTTCCAGAATTCCATTGTCAATGAGGGTTTTAGTGTGGGTATATTGACAGTTTGTCATACTGTGGTGGCTTCCACGTTACTGTGATGCTCGAAGCTATGCCACCAATACTTCAAAACCAGCAGTGTCACCCATGGTGGGCAAGTATCAATGGAACTTTCAGACTAAGACAGATGAGGAAGAAGGATCTGACCATCTACCTCTGAAAAAATTAGCCAGTGAAAACCTTATGAATACCAAAGGAACATGGTCTGCTATAGTGCTGGAAGATGAGCCCCTGAGGTTGGAAGAGCTCAAAATATGACTGGGGAAGAGCTGCCTCCTCAAATTAGGATAGATCTTAATGACTTCCTTCCATAATCAACACTCACAGAAGCAGCAGTCAAAAAATAAAATGACTTATTGCTTTGTGCAAATCTGCTGCAAAAGACCTCTTTAAAGTGTTCAAAAGTAAAGTAAAGATGTCACCTTGAGAACTAAGGTGCTCCTGACCTAAGCCATGGCATTTTCAATCATCTCATACACATGTGAAAGCTGGACAATGAATTACAAAGACCAAAGGAGAATTAATACCTTTGAATTATGGCATTAGAGGAGAATATTGAACATACCACGGACTGTTAAAAGAACTAACAGGTATGTTCTGGAAAAAGTACTGCCACGGTATTCCTTGGAAGAGAGGATGGGGAGCCTTCATCTCACCTACTTAGACATATTATCAAGAGGGATAAGGCCCATATACTTTGGACATGTTATCAAGAGAGACCAGCCTCTGGAGAAGGACATCATGCTTGATAAGGTAGAGGGTCAGCAAAAAAAATTAAGACCTCAAGGAGAAGTATTGACGCAGTGTTTACAACAATGGGCTCAAGTACAGCAATTACTGTGAGGATGGCACAGAAACCGGGCAGTGTTTTGTTCTGTTGTACATTGGGCCGTTATGAATCGGAACTGACTCTATGACACCTGACAACAGCAGCATATAATAAATATTATTTTCTAAAGATATGTCATTGAAATGGTTTGCTTTGTTCTCTGGATCCTCCAAAAAAATCAAACCCATTGCCGTTGAGTCAATTGTTATTTGTTTGGGTTTTCTGGGTAGTTATTCCAAAATAGAAGCAGTACAAAATTGTATATACTATTACTTACATATGTAATATTATTATTCAAAATGTATGTTTATAAAATCAAATAAATACGTATTTTAATTACATTTATTAGTAGTAGGACACTTAATTATTTAATGATATTAACATGAAATTGTGAAACATAAGTCAATTACGATTAAACAATAAGAATGGACTATTTAAATGAATATTTTTGGAAATTGTAGTAAATGGCAGACTAAAATATTTCTCAAATGTTTTCATAAAGAATCTCCTTTGTAAGAGACATTACAGAACATGATAATTACCAAAAATAGTAAAAGTAAATTATTAAAATATAAAATACTTATTTCTTTTAAAGATATCTGGCTGCGGAATACAAAAAACATGTAAATACGAAAAATAAAAGAGAACTTAGTTTACAATTTATTATTCAAGTTGAAAATTTAATTTTTTTTTTTTTAATGTAATTTTGCCCTGACAGGGAGCACAACAGAGAGTTCTGGACAGAGCAGAAGAAAAATATAGAACAGAATTCAAACTCAAGTAAAAAGACCAGACTTAATGGTCTGAGAATGACTGGAGGAACTCCAGAAACAATGGTCCCTGGACAATCTGTTGACCCAAAACTGAAATCATTCCCGAAGCTCACTCCTTAGATGAAGATTAGACAGGACTACAAAACAAAAAAACGATACATGTGAGGAACGTGCTTCTTCATTCAATCAGATATATGAGACCAATAGGGCAGCTCCTGTACAGCAATAGGATGAGAAGGCAGGAGGGGACAGGAACCAGTCGAATGGACACAGAGAACCTGGGGTGCAAAGGGGGAATGTGCTATCACATAGTGGAGATTACAACCAATGTCACAAAACAATAAGTGTATAAATTTTTGAATGAGAAATTAACTTGAGCATTAAACTTTCTCCTAAAACACAATAAATAAATAAATACAGGTAAAATGATATTTAAAAAAAAAACTTCAACTTCTACAATCAAGTACCCATTATTCTTTTCAGATCTGTTAATATCCCTACTGTTTGAGATGAAAAGCATTTATTAGAACAATAATATAAAATTTGTATTCATAGTAATATAGTCTGGTTTAGAAATATTTTTCACTATTATGGCAAGTAATTTCTAATAGGAACAAAACAAAAGTTAACCTTTATAATTGAATATCCACATGGTTACATTGCATTATATTTTATGACTACTTGATACTATATATGTGCATAATAAGTGCCTTTATTATGAAGAAGACTCTAAAATACATATGGTATGAATTTTTAATAGCCTAATCATGAATCAATAGAGAAATTGGCACTCCTGAGTAATCTCTTGCATACAGAGAACATGAGAAGTATCATTAAATCATCTAGCCCATTCTAAACTGCTCTGCTCTTACGAGTTCATATTCGAACATTAGCTATCACCAAAATGCTATTAACAAAAGGAAAAAGCGAAAAAAAAAAAAAAAACTAAACTAAAACCTTAAATCCTAGTATAATTGAAATGACATCACATACATGCAATTTATTCTTCATTTGCCCCTTATTCATATGCCTCCCTTCTCTGAATCTTCTTTGTTCCCTGGGAGACCAATCTTTGACTGGATACAGGGTCAGCAAGACTCCTTTTCTCACTTATTCCTGGTTGGACTCAGCAACTAGGAAACACCAATAAGAGACCCCGAAGGAAAGTCCCAATGTCTTCCTTTTTCCCTGCTGCTTTAATGCCGTTGCGATGTGCCTGTCAAGGGAGTGTTCCCCCATGCCTGAAGTCCCTGCCAGACAGCCCCTCCTCCATATTTCCACCACATAGTCCCCTTGCATCTTTGAATCAACTTGATAATGCCTTCCCTAATTCGATAGTTTGTGGGTGCCTCAATACCCTTTCATCTCTAAACACATGTGTAAGTAGCCTCTTGCTTAACATTTCTTTATGTGGACAATTTCCTGTGAATTATTTCCTGCTGGAACTTGACCTATAAAATATATATTAGTTAAAACTAACAATAGTATTAGCAATCCATATCTTGTTGATCAAAAGCCACATGTGGTTCTTTTTTTCACAGTGGTTAAGAGTTCCGCTGCTAATCGAAAAGGTCGGCAGTTTGAATCCACCAGCCTCTTTGGAAACTATGGGGGGGTTTTACTCTGTCCTATAGGATTGTTATGAGTCAGAACCCACTGGGCTTCAACAGGGTTTTCTTTTTTTTAAGGTGGCATTTTAGTAACAGAAACGTCTGAGATATTCAAATTACATTAATATAATTTGCATGCACCATTTAATTTTTGAAGAACAAATATTTTATCTCTTATTTTTACATTTTCCTGATATGACTTGAGTAGTCTTTTCATTTAAATACATATTTTTTTTCAATAATATTCAGGTATTGATAGTTAGAACATCTAAACTCAAATGATACAAATACTTTTAAAAAGTAGTTTAATCAATCTTTAAACCGAATTTGCATTATCAAAAAATGGAGAGCTGTTACTCAAAAGAAGTGAAGATGCCAGTACAGTAATAATGGCTTATGTTGACTAAAATTTGAACAGTAGGAGGGTTTTTGGCATGTCTGTCTTGTCCCTGTCCATGTCCTAAAACCAGCGTTGTGTCTAGGTGTTAATTGGTGCTTACTGAATGTGTTAATGCAGTAATGGTCGCTATGAGTCAGAATCGACTCGACGGCAATGGTTTTTTTTTTTCTGGGTATCCAGTTAATGTAGTTTCAGAGTCTCTGGGTGGCACACTTGATTAAGCACTCTACTACTAACTGAAAGATGTCTGGGAAGAAAGACATGGCAGTCTGCTTCAGAAAGGTTATGGCCATGAAAACCCTAAGGAGTTCAGTTCTACTCTGCAACACGAGGGGTCACCACAAGTTGGAATCAACTAGACAACAAACAGTTAATGTCGTTTCAGAAGTTCCTCAGCATTTATGAATAAGCACTCATCTAAGTCATTTTTTTGAATGCTTGTCATATGTTGTATGCTTACTATTTTACATATGTTATTGTTCACAGTGTTAAGGCAACCCAAAATGGGGAGTTATTATTGTCATCATTATTATTATTTTAAGAGGAAACTGAGACAGAGACTGTTAAACCTCAATACTACTTTCTGTAAAAGACACCTAGATGTAACATTCTAGCCAAGTTTTAAAATATTTTATTTGCTATTAACAATAATGAAAAACAATATCTTCAGCTAACAAATCAAAACGAAACACTAAAGAGAAAGGAGAAAACATCCAATCCACATGTTCCATAATAGTAAATAATCATCTTAACTAATTTAAGTACATAGACATTATTACTATATTGTGGAAAGCTAACAAACAATAAAAAATGTATACTAAATCATTTGTTTATGCAGACACAATAAATCAGTAATGTGTGTCTCTTTTTAAGGTTTGGCTCAGATCATGGCACCATAGAGATTAACTCAATGACTGTTTAAATAGCAGTGTAACAAAATTAGTGAAAGTATGTTTATACATATGTATATATATACATATATGTGTATATATAAATATATATATAAATATAAATAAATATATATATGTAGTGGTGAAATGAGATCCTTTATGTGGACTTTTGCCTTGGCTCTTTGGAAAAAACAGCTTGAGATTTTTCCCCTAAACCCTGAGGAGTTACCTTTGCCCTAGTTTTCTACCCCAGAGGGTTTGTTACTTTTGTCCAGATTGATTGACATTTCCTGGGTAAGCTATAAACAATTTACTTGGTTATGATACTTTATGCCTGGCCCTGGGCTGCAACCTGCCCTGTGATCGGTACACACCTTGCAGGGATTGGCCAATAGATGATGCAAATGAAGTGAGTTGTAGCCCAGCCTTGCCTATCATGCAAATGAAGTGTCTGTGGCCTATGGAGAGGGGATTGGTCAGTTCCTGGCCTTGGTGAGGGCATGCCTTGAAATTTATGAGAAGTTTGTGTATATATACAGCCAACACCAAAGAGGTAAGTCAGACAGAAAGAAGCAGGAAGAGAAGTTGCAGGAAGAAGCTGAAGGAAATAAAAAAGAAGCAGAGAGAGAGGAGGCAAGGAACCTCCAAAAAAGCTGTAATACTGGTCAAGGGCTGTAACACTGAAGACAGCCAGAGACCTGGAAGGGGTCCAGAGGGAAACCTCATCCTAGGTGGCAAACGGGAGCTGGTCCTCAGGGGTCTAAGAGTAGCTGAGAGAGCTGTTCTGCACTGAAGAAGTTTTAGCCTGTTGACCCTGATCCCGAGTTGTACCCTGTTCCTTAATAAACCACTTAAATCTAAGTACAGTTTGTGAGTTCTGTAGAATGTTACAGAGAATTGCCAAAGTCAAACCAGAGAAGGAAGAATGATGAGGGGAGGAAGAGTGGTCAGAGATGGACCAGTACAGCAGCTTGGAGAATGTGGAAATTTGGGATATATTTTGTCCACTAGCTGCCTCAAAGGAACTAGCTCTGTGCCGATTCTTATATTTGAAGTTATTTGTGTGTGTCTGTGTGTGTGCCCATGTGTGTATGTGTATAATGGAAACCCTGGAGGCATAGTGGTTAAGTGCTACAACTGCTTACCAATAGGTCAGCAGTTTGAATCCACCAGGAGCTTCTTGGAAACTCTACGGGACAGTTCCACTCTGTCCTATAGGGTCGCTATGAATCAGAATCGACTTGACAGCAATGGGTTTTTGATTTGCTGTGTATAATTTTTTTTTTTTTTTTTAAGCAGCTGTTCCATCAGACTTGATCTTTTCTACTACTGGTATCAGGAGTTAATCTTTTATGAAGTAAATTTTTCATCACTAGCAAACTCTTTTAGGGAATTTGACTTTGAAATTGGACTGTATAAATTTCTTTAAAAAAAAAGCAAAATTGGATCTAAAATATAAGCCTAGCATTCTTCTTCTAACAGCATCAAGACAATAAAATTCTCTGACTAAATGCAACGTTCAGGAATGCACATTTTTGCACATCAATGTCTAAAAATGCCCTAAACACATTTGACTAGATTTACATAAGGTACAGAGGAAATACATTCTTAGTAGCAAATATAATCACAAGAATAGTATTTTGCTAAACATTAGAGCTAAATAGATATCTAAAAATAACAACTAAAAACTTGACAAAATCCAAAGTGAGTTGGAGCATTTTATGGGTAAGTACCTGACTCATTGAAAATCATCTGCATATCTTAGCTATCACTGCGTTAAAATTATGGTCCAGTGGAACATATTCCCTCCCTTTATTCATAGCTTAGCTTTTGTTTGGAGATTCTTAAAACACTTGACTTTACGTGAGTGTTAGAAAACAAAACAAAACAAATAGCATGGCTCTATATGTATGCGTGTATGTGTGACCCTTACAAAGTTCAACCAAAATTCACAATTGAAGTGGTAGTTGTTGTTAGTCGGCCCTCAACTTATGGGGACCTCATCCATGGGGACCAGTACCATAGCAACACACAAGACAGGTGATGGCTGCATTTGAGGTGCGTTAGCCAGAAATGAACCTGGGTCTCCTGAATGGAAGGCAAGAATTTTACCGCTGAACATCCTTCCTTCTATATTTACCTATGATGGCCCTATTTTATTAAACTTTGTTTAAAAAAAAAAAAGATGAAGAAGGAATTGACAAAAAAGAAAAAAATATAAAAAAGATTCCAAAATTGAACAAACATGTTACCAAACACAGAGGAGTTTCACTAGCTGAATTCAGGACATTTTCCAGCAGAACAAAGTTGTGGGCAAGTCAGCTTCTGTGATTAACACATGTAAAATATTGAAGAAGCCCTACCTAAATAATTTAGTTTGGCAGAAAATTTTTCAAAAAAAAATTAAAGGTGGTATATAATAAATATTTTATTAAACTTTACAAGTATGAATGTTAATTTATTTCAAAATCTTGGGATTTAAGGTCAAGCACTTTGAGTGTATGTTGGCTGATGAACATCAAATGAACTTTTTAACTTTTAATTTTTTTTTACATAAATCATACTCAGATGTGCAATTTTCTGTTTCCATCCCTTTAAAGCACATCAAGCAATTACAAACACTTGCGAAGCAACTTGTATGCAGAATCCTTTTAAATGTCTGATTTTTCTCGTTTTTTTTGTTAATAATTGTCCAGCTCACACTTACTTTGAAAGCGTATTTTAAGCAACTCACCTTTATAGAGTTGTTATCAAGGCACACCACTTGGTTGTCACACAAACAACTATTTTCACACTCCTATCTTCATAAGTTTGAATGATATTTAAATAAATTCTGTAAGTGAAGAAAGGAAAAAACTGGCATAAACAGATTTAAGGATAAACACATCTGATACTTGTTATATGTACTACTGAAACAAAGAGAACAGAAATGTGGGAGACTGTTAAGTAGTCTGTGAGCCAAAAGCATTCAGAAAACCTTAAACATCAGTAAATATGTTTAACAGAGACACTTGAAAACATAGTTTTATGGAATAAGCTGGAAAAATGAAGGTCATCTAAGAGGCTTTTATTACGTTCTTTTTCTTTATCTCTTTAAATTTAGTATATTTTATTCCAGCCTTCTCAAAATTATCTCTAAATAGTTATGGAAAATAGAAACAAACTTTTTTTTTTCCCTTTACATCTGCTATATAGGTAATTATATACTCTTATTTAATCTGTATAGCGAGATATGCTCGTTGTTGAGGTGATGAGCTTGATATAAATATTACAATGGAGCTCTTTAAGACAGTGATCAGAAATGTTACATGTAACACTGTCTCAGTATTTGCAGTTTTGGAAATATGACACAAGAAAAGATGAATTTATTAAAAATACAGTAGATCATTTCTGAAAACTTTTTTTAAAAGGAAATAGCTAGTAGAGTTTTCACAAAGGGAAAGGAACAAAGAAACATTGCAAAGATTACTTTTCTTCCCATGACGAGAAATTAGTTTAATAATTTTAAATGCAGATCATACCAAGGAAACTATATGAAGTGAACCAGGTAAGAAATGTTAGCAATAAACAAATGCAGAATAGGTACAACCCTGATCAAAGAGGCATTCAACCTAGTTGTGAAAATAATTATATTTTTAGCGTCTTAAAGAAAGAATCCCTTGTTCCATGCTCTTAGGAATCTGGCTTGAATTTCTGGCAGTTCCCTGTCAACGCAGTACTACCACTGATTCTGCGTGATCTTAGGCAAAATTTTACTTGGATGTGATATTAATGATATTGTTTTGATAATTTCCACATTCTGGTGGATCACCTTTCTTTGGAATGGGTACAAATAAGGACCTCTTTCAGCTGGTTGGCCAGGTAACTGTCTTCCAAATTTCTTGGCATAGATGAGTGAGTACGTCCAGCCCCGAATCTGTTTGTTGAAATATTTCAATTGGTATTCTCTCAATTCCTGGAGCTTTATTTTTCTCCAATGCTTTCACTATGACTTGGACCACTTCCTTCAGTATCATTGGCTCTTGATCATATGCTACGTCCTGAAATGGTTGAATATTGACCAATTTTTTTTTTTTTTTTTTGGTACAGTGTCTGTGTGTATTCCTTCCATCTTCTTTTGATGATTCCCACATCTTTTAGTATTTCCCCCATAGAATCCTTCAATATAGCAACTTGGGGCTTGAATTTTTGCTTCAGTTCTTTCAGAGAAATGCCGAACTTGTTCTTCCCTTTTTGTTTTCTAACTCCTGGTCCTTGCACAATTAATTATAATACTTTACTTTGTCTTGTCAAGCTGCCCTTTGAAGTTTTCTGTTCAGTTCTTTTACCTCATCATTTCTTCTGTTCACTTTAGCTTCTCTAAGTACAAAACCAAGTTTTTAATCCTTTATTAACTTTGGTGTTATTTTTCCTTTTTTGTTGTTGTTTTCCTCATTTACCATTCATATTCTGTGAACTATGCTTACTTTTACTGTGTTTCAATGATTTTTTTTAGGGAAAATATATCCCATTAATTATTAACTCTCTATAATTGAGATAGGTTTTATATATTATATATATTAAATATATATATATATATATATACACACACATATATGTTGGAACAGATGAGACAAATGAAAAACCAAAGTTTAAATACTTTGTAAGTCTCTAGGTATTAATAAGTGGTAAGACCAGAATTTTAATATGGTTCTGATCTTAATGCTCATGTTTTATCCACCTCATAGGAAAAAAAAAGTCCACTAGTATGTTTTTCTAAGGCTAACAGTTCACACATTGAGCCAGAAAATTATGTTTTGTACTATACTAGAACATAGGCTGAGATGAAATGGGATATGAGCTCATTCCAGGAAAGTCTATATGTATATTACGGGGTTTCTCTGTGTTAATTGGTATAATATTTTAAAAGACATGGCCAGTAATTTTCATTTGATATAAGTGACCATTTGGCAGCACGACGGCACTATAAGAAGCTGAGTAATGGGATCAAAATGACACTTGCCTTAGCTGACTATTACTTCTTATTTAATATACATTAAACAGACTATTAGTCAGGAAACCTTGTAAAGAGGCTATGGCACCATTTATAGCTATAGGAAATTATTTAAGTAGATTGTGGGCTGAATGATTAGAAGAAAGACTTATACATAAGAAAATATATGAGCAAAGGGTTAGAAAGATTTGAGGTTGCCCCAAATGAGATTAAAAGTCACCTGAAAAGGAGGAAAAACCTAGCCTTGTGATTATAAGTTCAGCTTAATACATGCTCCAAAATTGGTAAGTCAATAATGGCATTTTTTTCTTTTTTTACATGTATTTACTTTTACTTTTAGGTGACGCTTACGCATACAAACAAAAATTATTAGGTTCTGAAGTTTGGATCTGAAGGAAACCAAGAAATAACTAGTCTATTCGAAACTGCAGAAACTACCTTTCTCTCTTAGTTATCTAGTGCTGCTATAACAGAAATACAACAAGTAGATGGCTCTAACAAAGAAAAATTTATTTCCTCACACTACAGTAGGCTAAAAGTCCAAACTCAGGGTGTCAGCACCAGGGGGAGGCTTTCTCTGTCAGCCTTCTCATCAATCTAACCCTGGACTAGGAGTTTCTCTGCACAGGAACCCCAGGTCCAAAAGACACACTCTGCTCCCTGCACTGCTTTCATGGTGGTATGAGGTCCTCTCTCTCTGCTGTCTTCCCCTTTTATTTTTATCTCTCGAGAGATAAAAGGTGGTGAAAGCCACACCCCAGGGAAACTCCATTTCCATTGGATCAGGGATGTGACCTGGGTAAGAGTGTTACAATCCCACCCTAATCCTCTTTAACATAAAATTGCATACAAAATGGAGGACAACCACACAATATTGGCAATCACGGCCTAACCAAGTTGAAACATATTTTGGGGGGACACCATTTGAACAATTCAATCCATGACACCTTCTATACTACTTCCTCACCTCAACATCACCAGAAAAGAGTGTTATTAATTGAAAGCAACATATATTGAAGGAAGGAACAGAAGGGAGGAAGTAGGAAACCATAGCATTATAAAATCAGTTAATATTTGGTGAGATAAATTTATTTGTGTATGCCCCCCACCCCAGTGCCGTCGAGTCAATTCTGACTCATAGCGAACCCTAGAGGACAGAGTAGACCTGCCCATAATAACAATAAATACACACATATGTGTACACAAAAAACAAACCAAACCCGTTGCTGTCAAGTCGATTCCGACTCATAGCATACAAAATGTGGAAAACAAAAGAACAGGGAAAGAATCAGGTAAAGAATGGTTTCTTCTTTGGAAGAATGCTAAGTGGAGTCATCCCTCTCCTACTCTGGTTTGCTCCTGATTTAGGTGGGACATCCATCACAAGAATCCATGTAAGATGTTTAGAAACTCATAGGGTCGCCATAGTCGGCATTGACTTAACGGTGATGGGTTTTATAAAGATGTTAACAAACCTACTCCTTGAATATGTAGGGGTATTTAGAAGACTGGATATCTTTTGAGTGTCTGGTAATATCTATTTATATTGGGCCATGACATCTTTTCAAATGTGATGTAATATGGTACGAAAAGGGCATAGATTTTTGAAGAGAAAAAGGGATCAATTTGTAAAGAAAAATAAATCAAGTCGGAAGTTGATTCATATAAAAAAGAACATATTTTTGATGGAGACTCTGTCAGAGAAAAAACGGTGTATTGTTTATGTTTCATACATGTTAATAGATTTCCTTGTATAAGGATAGAGTTATTGATGTTAGAACATTTGCATTCTAATCAGAAAGACAGACCATTGTCAGGTAGGCAAAATAACTTCAGAAACGAAATAAGTGTGCTGAAATAATGAAATATGATGATGTGATAGAAGGGGGCTATCAGGATAGGGTTATTAATGATAGCTCACATTTTGTTAAAATAATAGATCCAATGGCAAATAATGGATCAAAAATAAATGTCGGGGGAAAATTATACTGAATATTATTGAAACTTCATCTTGCTCCAACTCTATCATGAGGAGAAAATTGAAGGAATGACGCCAACATCTAAAGTGAATCAGAAAGAAATAATGACTGATGGATTGATATCACTGTTTCCTTCAGGATGGTATTTGACCAATTCCACTCATAAAATTCTTTGGAATTCTGATGTTCCTCTCCTTGGGGGTCTGTGAGAATATACGCAGACAATATACATTGGATTAATAATGAGTACATAATATTAGTTTCGAGGCCATCTAGTTAAATTTAAATTTCAGATAAACAATGAATTTTTTAGCGTAAGTATGTTCCAAATATTGCATGAGACAGACTAAAAATTATTTTTTGTTTATCTGAAATTTAAGTTTCTCTGAATGCTTTGCATTTTACCTGGAATTCTTAGGTTGATGAGACATAATCTTATGACAAGGGAGCAAACCATTTTAATTATTGACTTGTGTAGCTTGGAATTCAGAATCGAGGCTGAGGGAAAAGTTGAGACATTGTAGAAAAGCAAGAATTGCCAAAAAAAATGTGAAGCTGCTGGTGTGTGTTGATGACTTCTGCTCACCCTCAGTAAGGTGCTAAAAGAGACAAATGTCAGTGCTACCAAAGAGAGAAACTTCGATTTAAGCTGACCCGTCTGAAGAAGAAAGGAGACAGACATATACAAAATGGTGAGAAAAATGATCCTGTCTGCTTCTGGCCAGAGATCCAATACTGCTAAGGGTCCATAATTTGAAACTGCCAGAAATAACTTCTCTAACCCATGCTGAAGTTATGGCAAGCCAAGAAAGGAAGGTCAAAAATATCAGGATTCAACTTGGCATCCAAAGAGAAACTAAAACTTAACATAGAACAAAACAAAGCAAAAACAGCAGGGAGCTTTATTCTTTATCCCCACCCACAGGCACAATGTATAAAATGGCAGACAGGAGGTGGGAGCACCTCAGTTTGTCTATAATTTCTTGCATTGATCAGGATCAGAAGGTAAGTATGAAGCACAAACTGAGGACTACAAAGTCAAAGTCCAAGATTGGGCTTCACATTTAGATTTCATGATATGAGACTTCTGAATTTGTATGTAAATAAGAAAAAAATACGAGGACCCCCTAATTAAATTCTGGGCTGCAGTCTAAAGTTTTAGGAAATTAGAGTTCTGGTTTCAAATCAAGCTGGTTGGAGATGTATGATCATTCCTTCTACATGCCTATGTAGTCGCATCAACAATGAATGGGCGGGCTACAGACTGGCAGCCATGGAAATGTGTCAATAGTAAATTTACCTTAGCATTCATATCTAGTAGAATTGGATCATTGTACACTGGTTCAACTTGTAGCCTTTTCCAAATTAGAATGTTTGTTGTGGTTACCTTGGTTTTCTATTCACTATTATATTTTGAGCATACTTATTGTTGTTGGTTGTTGTCCAGTGGCTTCCGACTCGTAGAGATCCCACATGTTACAGAGTAGAATTGCTCCATAGGGTTTTCTTGGCTGTAATCTTTAAGGAAGCAGATAGCCAGGCCTGTTTCTTCCAAGGTGCCACTTGTGTGAGTTTGAACAGCCAATCTTTCAATCACTAGCAAAGTGCAAACCGTTTGTGCCACCCAGGGACTTTTCTTGGCTGTAATCTTAACAGAAGCAGATCGCGGGCCTTTTTTTTTTTTTTTTTTGTATAGAGTCATGTTTAAATTATCATATAGCTCAAAGGTTGCAGATTTTTTTTTTTAATTGTGCTTTAAGTGAAAGTTTACCATTCAAGGCAGTTTCTCATACAAAAACATATACACATGCTGTTATATGACCTTAGTTGCTCTCCCTATAATGTGACAGCACACTCCTTCTCTCCACCCTGTACTTCCCATGTCCATTCAACCAGCTCCTGTCCCCCTCTGCTTTCTCATCTCCCCTCCAGGCAGGAGCTGCCCGCATAGTCTCATGTGTCTACTTGAGCTAAGAAGCTCACTACTCACCTGTATTTTATGTCTTATAGTCCAGTCTAATCTTTGTCTGAAGAGTTGACTTTGGGAATGGTTTTAGTTGTGTGCTAACAGAGGGTCTGGGGGCCATGACCTCTGGGGTCCCTCCAGTCTCAATCAGACCATTAAGTCTGATCTTTTTACTAGAATTTAAGGTCTACAACCCACTGTTCTCCTGCTTCATCAGGGATTCTCTGTTTTGTTCCTTGTCAGGGCAGTCTTTGGTGGTAGCCAGACACCATGTAGCTCTTTTTGTCCCAGGCTGATGGAGTCTCTTGCTTATGTGGCCCTTCCTGTCTCTTGGGCTCATATTTTCCCTGTGTCTTTGGTGTTCTTCATTCTCCTTTGCTCCAGGTGGGTTGAGACCAGTTGATGCATCTTAGGTGGTTACTTACCAGCTTTTAAGACCCCGGACGCCACACACCAAAGTGGGATGCAGAATGTTTTCTTAATACACTTTGTTATGGTTGCAGATTTTTTAAGAGCAACATCTGGCCATTTTAAAGTTACATGCGCGTGATATAAGTATTCTGGGGTTTGATATAACAGCACATTTTACCAATATAGACTACAAATATACATTTTAATTAAGGCAATCAGTATACATGGCAGTTTCATTGTGTTAGAAATTCTTGGATGCATATATGTAACTGAAGATAATTGTCTGTATACACCCATCATGCAAGGTCTGGGCTATCAAAGGATAGGCTATAGTAGCCATTGCTTATATGTGTTCAGTATTTGATTTCCCTGTAAAATTCTAGTAACCACCAAGGGATACCCTTTACACCAGGGACTGGATTAGAAATAGTCGCTTGATTACTTTATTCACACCAGAATAATCAAATTTTTTCTATTGAAGGTGGTAAAGTGTCACTATTTTGTGACCCTAGAACTGAAAGCATATGATGTCAGAGTTCTCAGCCAGCATATTCCCTGCCGGATGGAGATGAGAGAGAGAGTGATTAAAAAGGCAAAAAGAAAGGCAAAGAGTCCTGCAAGCAGCTAATGTTTCTAAGGACCCTATATATTATTGCTTTCAATCTGTATATTGTAATACATTAGTTAGTTGTAAAATTAATATAATAGATCATGGTCACAATTTTTTTTTCTTAAATGAAACAGAATAAAGTTGCATATGATAGGAAAGGATAGGATAGGATACAATAGAATCTATCAATAAAAAAATCAATGTGCATCATTGTTTTTGTTGTTAGGTGCCATCAAGTCAGTTCCGACTCGTAGTGACACTATATACAACAGAAGGAAAAAATGCCAGGTCCTACACCATCATCACAATGGTTGTTATGCTTGAGCCCACTGTTGCAGCCACTGTGTCAATCAATTTCGTTGACGGTCTTCCTTTTTTCCTCTGACCCTCTACTTTACCAAGCATGATGTCCTTCTCCAGGGACTGGTCCCTCCTGATAACATGTCCAAAGTATGTGAGATGTAGTCTTACCATCCTTGCTTCTAAGGAGCATTCTGGCTGAATTTCTTGCAAGACAGATTTGTTCTTTCTTTTGGCAATACATAGTATATTCAATATTCTTTGCCAACACCATAACTCAAAGGCATCAATTCTTCAGTCTTCCTTATTCATTGTCCAGCTTTCACATGCATTTGAGGCAATTGAAAACACCAGTGCTTGGGTCAGGCACGCCTTAGCCTTCAAGGTGACACCTTTGCTTTTTAACACTTTAAAGAGGTCCTTTGCAGCAGATTTGCCCAAAGCAATGCATCGTTTGATTTCTTGCTGCTATATCATATGTATTAACAAAAATATTGTTTTATTAAACTCCTATTTCATTTACGTGTATACATATACATACATAGTTTCCCAGACTGCAAAGTAAAACATATCTCTTACGTTGAGTAGTTGTTAAAACATGTTTGAAATTCAGTAATGAAGACACACTACTTCCTGTAATTAATTTTTTTTTTTAAACAGTGTAAGCTACTTCAGTATTCCCTTTACTATCTAACCTTCTTTTTTTATTTTGCCTAATTTGGTGTTCTAAGCCCTTTATATGCAGTAAGTCATTTAATCCTGCCCAGGACTCCTGGAGGGAGTTTCTATTATTATCCCAACTATAAACATGAGAAAATGGAAACGCACAGAGTTGAGGTAATTAGCTTAAGCTCACTTAGTTGATAAACAGCAGAGTCAGGATTTATACTGGTACTCTGAAAAAAACTACTTCTTATTAGATTGACAGAATGGAACTTCAGGGAAAAAAAAAAACTATACTCTGTAGAGCTAAATAAAATATGGGGGCTCTGGTGGCATAGCGGTTAAGAGCTTTGGGTGCTAACCAAAAGATTGGCAGTTTGAATCCACCAGCTGCTCCTTGGAAACTCTGTGAGGCAGTTCTAGTCTATCCTTTAGGGATGCTATAAGTTGGAATTGACTCGACAACAACAGGTTACACAATATATGGGTTCACTGAAAGAAGAAAATATTAATGAAACTGAAGAAGCAACTGTTAACATTGTGGCCATTGTGGGCCAAGTCTAATTCTTATGGGAAAGTGCTATGCTATGATTACTGTATATGGAGCAATCCTTGAATCCCTAAATGTCTCACATAGATCTTTAGACTAAATTGCTTATGATTTACAATGCCAGTAATTCTTTGTTCTTGAGACTAAAATAATGCAGTTAGTTGCTGAAAATTTGTTTTAGTTTCAGAATTGTATTTATAGCATCAATCTACAGACCTAACATCAGAATTTTTATAATAAAGAAATAAATACCATTTAAATATGGAAAAAATGAAATAGTGAATTTAAGGTAGTATTATCTTTAGGTGGTAATATCTAATTAGTTCATAAATACTTAAGGTTATTAGAAATGAAGCCTGTGGATACATACCCCAGTGCCGCTGACAAAGAGGTTTCTAAATGTTGTAGGGAGCATATCTTAGTATTATGTGATTCCTGTGATCCAGGCTTATCATTTAAGCAGTTCATAGGGGAATTTAACTACTGTGCACAGTTTTAGAAGAAATGAAGAATAAAAATGTCCATGGTCAACCATTTGCCTATATTTGACATTTTCTCTATTCTAAGCATTGTATATACTTCATTTCAGAACACTGGTACAACATGATAAACTGAGGCTCAGGGAGATTAAGGAATTGTCCAAGACCATGTCAGTGAATTAACTGAAGATTCAACAAGTAAATCTAGATACTCTGGAGTCCAAAATATGTGCTGCTTCAACTACAGTGGGCTGCATTTTTGGATAAGAGTTTGGGACTTGTATAAAATGATTATAAAATGAGAGATGCAAATAGCATTATTTATTTTTAGGAAATATAAGAACACATGTAACTTAAGATAAATAGAAAAGTGTCTTTCTGTGTTTTGATTAAGATTATGACAAAACATTAAGTCATTAAATTAACTCAGTTACATGTAAGATTTCTTGGAAAAAGTAGAGTTGGCCTTGATGGAGTTAGACTAGTGGAGGGTACATAACTGGAATTACAGTTTCAGACTGTGGGATTTATTAATATAAACATGTTCTATGCCAGCATCAGTGTGTAAGGCCATGATAAAGCAACAAACCTTACAAAAATTTGGTGCTAAGTTTTGGAAATCATTCACATAATTAGGTTACCTTATACAGGTATTATAGCCAAAAATGTTGTATAATCTTTGTGAAGTAATGAGTTTTTACCAAATATAAAACACTTTTTACTAGGATGACATTTTACTTAGTTGAAGAAATAAATTTTGCAGCGAAGAACATAAAGTTTTTCCTCAGATGCCCAAGATCATTATATCAGAGTCAAGAAATAAATGTCTCCGCATCAGGTTATAACACCCATAAATGGATAAGAATTAATTGCCTAAAATGAGGGCAGGCTGACCCAGATGTCTTTATCTTCCTGCCTTTGCAATACTCTTCTATCTTTTACGTATTGTTCCTAATTTTTATTCACATGAAGTATACTACTCTTAATTCTCCTCTTTAAATGTCGTAGTTACCCTTAGCAACATCGAATTATGATGACTCCCTTAGTACCTTCACCACTTTTGGTATATTTTATTGCTCTGTGACTTACAGGGCATAATTTAAAGGTAAAATTTAACTTTTTAATCTCTTTTTGGTTCAGTAAATTTATTGCCTATGAGAAGTGCAAGAATAATAGGAGAAATAATTCTCCAATGAATTAATTTTATAGAACCACCTTCCTAAGTTTTCTAATCTGTAGGGCTCAGCTAAGCAGGAAGAGCCAAGGGAAATGCAAGGGGGCAATGGTTCCTACAGTGACAGTGAAAAAAACAGCACATCTGCTTCTGGCAGTGCGCGCTGCCATCTTGATGGGACTGCGTGATCAGCTGGAAAATATTTCAATGTGGTTTTGCCGATATGCTTCTAAAATTAAGGTTTGGAGATTAAATATTTTATCTTGCTCACTGTAGTAAAGTTCTATCTCTTTCTCCAAAAACCTGAACTTAGCTCAAGGACAAAGGCTATGTATTAGTCGGAAACCACTTGCTCTCTCCACACGGGGATATAAATCATTTTAAAAATTAATTTCAAGACAATAATTTCTTGCTAGAAAATAAAGTGAGTTGGGCAACGCATATGTAGATACTAAATGCAAAGGCTTAAGATCATGATATTCTGGAAATATTTGAATGCACTGTTCAAGCCTATGTGGCTAGTTGCATACCTTTTCTTACACCAGAGATATGCTAGTTAAATTCTGGCCATGTGAATTTGAACTGATTTTTTTTTTTTTTTTTTTAATAGAGCTCTAATTTCTATCATTAGATCTGAAAGGGAGAAACTAGCAGCAAACAAGTCGCTAATGAAAAAGCAACTGACCTTGTGGGATTGCACACCTCTCGTTCCAAAAAAAGAATAATAAACAGAAGGGGATATTAGAAAGAATTGCCTTACTGATTTAACGATTAAAAAGCATACATTTGAAAAATAATGTAGTACAGGAAAGAGAATACTTTCTTAGGAAAAAAAAAACAGAAAAGTCAACTCAATAGAAAAAAACATTTTTTTTTTCTATTGAGAGAGTCAAAATAGGATAGTAGAATTAATATAAAAATGTAGTATATGTATTAGTATAATAAATTGTAATGTATTAAACTAACCAGCTGAAAGACAGAAACTGTAAGATTTTTACTTTATTCAGGATTTGAAACACAACCCTGATGTCGGTCATTTAAAAAAGACGTATTTGCAAATACTAAGCTAAATAAGATAGGTATATATAAATTAATATAAGTAAATTTGACATCAATGTAAAAACGTTTACCCAAGGCAAAGAAATCACTACATAACAGTAAAACGTTTCAGTTAAGAGGAAGATACAAGCATCTGAAGGTAATATGTGCCTAATGACATAGCTAGAAAGTAGATGGAGCCAAAATTGACGAAATTCCAAGATGTGGAAAACAATCCAAAATCATATCGAAGGATTTTAACATACATTTCTTAGGAAATGATTGATAAATCATACAAAATCATTGGCAGAAAATTGAAAATTAGAACCACACAACTTAGAAGTGTAATCTAGTGGACTAAACAGTGGACACATATGAACAATTCACTCAGCAGTTAGAGAATATCTGGTGCATTTATAAAATCAACCATGTGATAACTAGTAAAGAATACTTCAATGATTTAAAAATTGTGATATTACAGAGACCTCACTCTGACCAAAATGCAATTTATAAATCTCTAAAAAACAAATTGCAAAAAATACCTTGGAAAATATAATAAGACATGTTGAAGGCAAGCACAGACAAGAGAAGCCATCATAATGGAAATTAGAAATTATTTACATTTGGCAGAGACCAAATATATCATATGTGAAAATGTATGGAGCCATACTAAACAGGATAGATTTATCCTTAAATATTACTTTATAAGAAAGGAAGTCCGTGTTAAGTCTCTAACATAATAATTTAGAAAAAAAAATACAAAAAGCAGAATTAATGAACAAAAAGAAAATACAGAGGGTTAACAAGTGATGTAAATTCTTGTAATTTCAATTCTAATAAAGTTGACCAACCACTGGGAAAATAATGAAGAAACACAATCAGAAATGGAAAAGAAAACAAAAGTATAGGTGCAGTAGAAACATTAAAAATTAATGAGAAAATATGACAAATGTGTACTAACAAGAAGTTTATTCAAATAGAAATTACTCTAGAAAAATTTAAATTTTCAAATTTAACTCAATAATAAGTGGGTGATATAAATAGCCTTCATTATTAAATAAAGAATTCAATACTTAAGCAGCAGCTAAAAACTTAGCATACCCAAATCATTATAACCCGCTGCCGTTGAGTCGATTCCAACTCCTAGCGACCCGATAGGACAGAGTAGAACTGCCCCATAGAGTTTCCAAGGAGTGCTTGGAGGATTTGAACTGCTGACCTATAATGATGATTTTTACCAAATATCCAAGGGACAAATAATTCTAACCTTCAAAAGCTTTTTAAGGGGTATTAAACAACAAGTAACGACAAATATCTCCTCAATAATTTCATGAATTTTGTATAGATTTGATACAAAAATCTTAGGAGAAAAGGAAATTATGGGCTAATTCAAACATAAATGTAAAATTTAAAAATGAAATAATAATGTTATCAAAGTAAATCCAATAGTGATTTTAGAAGATAATGCTCCCTACGTAATTTTAAATTGAATCAAATTTAAAAGTCCCTTAATGTGATTTACAAGATTAGATGATTAAAGGGAAACAATCACATATTTATTTTAATGAATATAGAAGACTCATTAGATAACATTTGACACTCATTCATGATTAAATTCTTAAAAGCTTTAAAAAGAATGACAAATGCCATTTTCTTAAAATGGAAACGTGATTAAAACTTACAAAATATTGTATTTAATAGGAAATTTTAAAAAGCTTTTCCTTAAAATCAGAAGCAAGTAGAGTATGTTTGCCATATTCTTCTCTTCAGCACTTTACTTGCTTTCTGAACAAATAAATAAGTAGTATATGAATAGGCATTGTGCTTGAAAAGAAAGAAACAAAATAAGATTTTGCAAATTGAGGACAAGTTTATCTTTATGGAAAACTTGGAAGAATGTATAGTCAACTAACTAAAATGTTAGGATCACTGGGTTGTTACGGTAGCTAGACTATGATGCAGGGAGGAAGAATGGGAGGGCGGGAGAAAAGGAAAGAGGGAGAGAAGAGAGAAGGAAGGGAGGAAGGAAAAAAGGAAGGAAGGAAAGCCTATGGTTTAAGGCACACACAAAATGTATTCCTTGCCCATACCATATATGTTCTGGTCTGGGCATAAGAAATTCTCCATAGCATGACATACATACTGTGCTTCAGTAAGTCAAGCGGACATGATCTCATGATTATGCTGTCTCCAAACCAGGCCTCTGAATTCCCCAAAGTTGGGAAGGCTTTTATGTGCACATGTTAATATTAAACAAAGATCTATCTTCATGAAATCTGATACATTATTTTGCATTCAAAGATCCCAAATCTTAGAGCGAAAATAATTGCAAAATGATCTTTGGGCCTCTACTCATAAGACCGTACTATCTTATTAAGCATTCAAATACTCCAAAGATACAGTTGAGGTACTGATAACTGAAATAAAATGTGTTGTTAGTTCAGTCAATTTCTGCGTCATACAGTATTTCATCCCATTTTTAGCTCTTTCTGCCTCATGAAATTTTTATAGCAGTAAAATAATATAATATATGCAGGAGTAATTTGTGTATTATAAAGACTTACATAGATGAAATAGAATATACAACATATATTCCTCAGAAATTTCAGAAATACAAACATGTCTATGACTGAGTTCATGATTCCAGGAATACACATAAGGTCTTGGAGATAAAATATAAACAAATTTTTGGAATAAGACAGATTGTAATAAATATCCCCTCACCACCAATACCAGGGGAAACAAATGCTGTAGAAGGACGAATAAGTCAGCATTCACTTCAAACCGATATTCTAAGAAAAGTTTAACTGAGATGGGTCATTGAAGCCAAGCCTTGAAGGATGTTTAGCTTTTAAACTGAGATAGTTAGGAATGAGGAGTCCCCGAGTAATGCAAATGGTTAAAGAGCTCAGCTGCCAACCAAGTTTAGAGGTTTGAGCCCACACAGAAATGCATCAGAAAAAAGGCCAGGTGATCTATTTACAAAAAAACAGTGGCAACTGGCTTAGATGGGAATGAAGAGGGAAGCACTTCAGGCAATAAGAAAAAGATGAGAAGCTGTATTAAAAATTACCAAGGCCATATCAGTATTAAGGAGCCAAGTTGGCTTAATTAAGTGCTGGGCTGCTAACCAATATGTTGGCATTTTGAACCCACCAACCTCTCCATGGGAGAAAGATGTGGCAGTCTGCTTCTGTAAAGATTAAAAAAAAAAAAAACCTTGCAAATCCTATGTGTCAGTTCTACTCTGTCCTATAGGGTTATTATGAGTTGGAATCTACTCAAAGGCAATGAGTTTGGTCTGGTTTGGTATACTGGTAATACTGAGTAGTCCATTTTGTCTGAGAAATATGATTCATAAGAGGAAGAAGTGGGATAAAGGACTGGAATGGTAGTAGAGGCCAGGCCAGATGTCAGGTATGGAAATCTTTGTCATATTTAGTAGAAAATGGAAGAGCACGATTCTTTTGCAACATTCTCAGACAAAAGAAAACAAGGACATAAGTAAGAATGCTGGCTAAAAAACAACAAAAGGAGAACGCATTTGTGAGATTTGCAATTTAATGTCTGGAGTTGAACACATGTTATGTATGTCTGGGCAAAGAGTGCCTGAGAGGATATGAGCTCCATGTAAATAAATGCAATGTAACTAGTATCAAAGAACAGAAGGATAATGCTGATGATACCTTTTATATTACATCCTTTCTGAAACTGTACTGGAAAATTAAAAAAAGAGCTATGTCTTAGTTATTTAGTGCTGCTGGTATTGAAATACAAGTGAGTGGCGTCAACACACAGAAATTTGTTTTCTCACATTTTCGAAGGCTAGAAGTCCAAATTCAGGGTGCTACCTCTAGAGGAAGGCTTTCTGTCTCTGTCAGCTCTGGAGGAAGATCCCTATCTCTTTTCAGTTTCTGTTCCTTAGTTCCTTGGCCATCTTCATGTGGCATGGCATCTTTCTTCCCCCATCTCTGCTTACTTCTCTATGCTTAATCTGCTCCTGTTATATCTCAAAAGTGATTGGCTTAAGACAGATCCTCCACTGATATGGCCTCATTTACCTTGATATACAGAAAAAACTTTCACCAAAGCCTTCTGCAACAAAGAGATTTTTATGGTGACATATCAGAAAAACAGAATGGGAAATTGCAATGTCAGCCAATAAGGCTATAAAAAGACCAAAATCAAAAGAAGTACAATTTATAAGTGCTTTTTAAAACAATTTTGACAGGTGCTGAGCCATTATGAGTAAATTACTTACAGACTGTTATTATGTGCTGTCCAGTCAGTTTTGACTAATAGTGACGCCATAGGACATCTTCTAGGAAGATGGAAGGAATACACAGAGTCATTATACCAAAAAAGAATTAATCGATGTTCAACCATTTCAAGAGTTAACATATGATCAGGAACTAATGGTACTGAAGGAAGAAGTATAATCTGCACTGAAGGCATTGGAGAAAAACAAGGCTCCAGGAATTGATGGAATAGCAATTGAGATGTTTCAACAAACACATGCAGCGCTGGAGGTGCTCACTCGTCTATGCCAAGAAATACGGAAGAGAACTTCCTGCCCAACTGACTGGAAGAGATCCATATTTATGCCTATTCCCAAGAAAGGTGATCCAACTGAATGCAGAAATTATAAGAAAAATATCATTAATACCACATGCAAAGAAAATTTTGCTGAAGATCATTCAAAAATGGCTACAGCAGTATATTGACAGGGAACTGCCAGAAATTCAGGCTGGTTTCAGAAGAGGATGTGGAACCAGGGATATCATTGCTGATGTCAGACGGATCCTGGCTGAAAGCAGAGAATACAAGAAGGATGTTTACCTGTGTTATTGACTATGCAAAGGCATTCGACTGTGTGGATCATAACAAATTATGAATAACATTGCAAAGAATGGGAATTTCAGAACACTTAATAATGCTCATGAGGAACCTTTACATAGATCAAGAGGCAGTTGTTCTGACAGAACAAGGGAATACTGATTGGTTTAAAGTCATGAAAAGTGTGGTCCCGGGTTGTATCTTTTCACCATGCCTATTCAATCTGTATGTTGAGCAAATAATCCAAAAAGTTGGACTATATGAAGAATGGGGCATCAGGATTGGAGGAAGACTCATTAACAACCTGCATTATGCAGATGACACAACCTTGCTTGCTGAAAGTGAAAAGGACTTGAACCACTTACTAATGAAGATCAAACACCGCAGCCTTCAGTATAGATTTCACTTCAACATAAAAAAAAAAAGAAGACAAAAATCCTTACAACTGGACCAATGAGCAACATCATGATAAAAGGAGATAAGATTGAATTTGTCAAGGATTTCATTTTACTTGGATTCACAATCAACAGCCATGGAAGCAGCAACCAAGAAATCAAATGACGCATTGCACTGGGTAAACCTGCTGCAAATAACCTCTTTAAAATGTTGAAAAGCAAAGACGTCACCTTGAAGACTAAGGTGTGCCTGACCCAAGCCATGGTATTTTCAATCACATCACATGCATGTGAAAGCTGGACAATGAATAAGGAAGACTGAAGAAGAATTAACGACTTCAAATTGTGGCGTTGGTGAAGAATATTGAATATACCATGGACTACCAAAAGAATGAACAAATCTGTCTTGGAAGAAGTCCAACCAGAATGCTCCTTAGAAGATAGGATGGAGAGACTGCCTCTTACATACTTTGGACACGTAGTCAGGAGGAATCAGTCCCTGGAGAAGGACATCATGCTTGGCAGAACACAGGGTCAGTGGAAAAGAGGAAGACCCTCAACAAGGTAGACTGACACAGTGGCTGTGGCAATGAGCTCAGGCATAACAACGACTGTAAGGATGGTGCAAGACCAGGCAGTATTTCGTTCTGTTGTTTATAGGGTCACTCTGAGTAGGAACCGACTCAACGGCACCCAACAACAACAAAACAGGACAGAGTAGGACCGCCCCTTAGGGTTTCCAAGGAGAGGATGGTGGATTTGAACTGCCAAACTGTTGGTTAGCAGCCAAGAACTTTACCTCTGTGCCGCCAGTGCTCCACTTACAGACTATGATTGGGTTAAAGTAGACAAGAAAGGAAGATCGTAACTGAGTGACTTTTTCTTGTTTTACTTTTCTAACAATTTAGCCTCTTGATGCAGGGGACCCGGCTCTGTCATAGGGTGTTTATTTTTTATTTGTTTTGTGGGCTATATATCATGTCAGGTAGATCTTTAACTCGCTTCCTGGGATAAATTGTTATTAAGTTTCATCCACTGCCCATTGAGCTGGTTAGAACACTCTGTCTAACTTCTTTGATGTAGTCTGCTGTTGTTTCAAGCTTTTCAGATTCTCACAAACAAGTTGACCTTTTTGGTTAAGACCTGCTGTTGTTAGTTAGGTTAACCCTTTATCAACATGATAAAGGAAACCCTATTCCCATAAGGGATTATATTCACAAGTATAGGGATAAGGATTTAAAATACATACTTTGGGAGAACACAATTCAATCCATAACAGCTTATTTTTAGAACGAAAAGTTTGAGGTTCTAGTAGAATATCATAAAAGTAAACATGCACCCCCCTCCGCCCAATCAGTAGATAGTTCAAAGCTAGAAATGAAAATTTGGGAACCATTCTCATAGAAGTGACTTCTGAAATCGTTTGGATGACTGATGTCACCAAAGAGGAATATGCTGTAGAAAAGTTCAAAAACAGCACTTCTACTTTATTTTGAGGGAGTTTAGTTTTACCAAGACTAAATGAAAGGAAGTTCATCTATTAAATAATATTTAGTAATGCGTTGAAGCTCTGTGTACTTGTAGAAAGATATAAGTATTAAAAACATGAGTTACTCTAGTGCAATGTTAATATAATAAATAAAGCATAGATTTGTAGAAGCAGTAAATCTATAATTTACTGAGCAATGACTTATACTGGTTAGCAATGACCTTTTGGTTAGCAGCCAAGCTCTTAACCACTGAGCAACCAGGGCTCCTTTACTTTATCTCAATTCTGTGTATGAAGGCAAAAAAATATTTGCTTAAAATAACATATTTAGGGTTAAATTTTGGATTCAGATACCAATATGAGTGATTCAAGAGCTTATGTTCTTTTCACTTCATGAAACAGGAAAGATTAAGCAGAAGAGTCATGAAGGAACTATCCTTATGATTAAGAAGTTATTAGAAACCTTCACAGGCCTAGTTACATAGAATGTTGGAGGAGGTAGTCATGACTCTCAATGATTAATAAATTGGGCTGAGGAAGAGGGAGCCAGAAATGACATAATACCCTGAGAAATATGACCTAGGAAATATAGCAAAAGATAGGATCTTCAGGGAAGAAGGAAGATCCTTGGAAGAATCTTAAAGAATAAATTCATGTTAGTGGGCAAATTGAAATTGTAAAGAAAGAAAGAAAAAAAAAAGATATGGGGAGAATTTCATCATTGATTTTATAAAATCCCTGAGAATAAATAAGTGCATCAAATGAGGGACCTAGTTCAAGGAACACTTCTAATGATGAAAAGAATGAAAGAATTCATAAAAGCACTAATTACACAAAGAGAACACTGATTATTTAGCAGAAAAACTGATAAAATCATATCAACAGAAAATGATAGCAGTCCCTTTAGAAAATGTCACTAACGTCCAGATTCTGGACCTGTGTTAACCAGCTTTTAATGGTCAAGGGATACTTAATTAACAAGGATATTGAAATATTAAAATTATTTTATCTTAACATTAACGTTGTATTTGTTATTAACCTAAAAATATAGTTCTTGTATCTACTATCTATCATCAAACATCTATCTAGTTACACATAGGCATTTTTTTTAATAAAATGTGTGCACAGCTACAAAGCCTATATAGAATATAATCATATCAACATAAATCATGAATAATTAATGTGTCCATATCTTTACTATGCCCATTGTTTAATGGATATTTGTGTGTGTGAGAGAGAGAGGGATTTTTTAAGTGCATATTACTTTTTCAAAAAGAGGAGATTAAAATATTGAAATGTTACATGTGTTTAAGAAACATATGGGATTAAATCTGGACTGCTTATCACTATATCTCACCAGTAACCAAAGTTTTCACAATTCCAGAAACATAACATCTATATTCAGGTATATATATGTTTCTTAGCTCATTTCATACCCATTTCCTTGAATTCTCTAGGAATTCTATCCACCTTTTTAAACCATCTGCTTCATCTTAAAAGTTATCTGCCTCATGGAATCTTTTTTATAGATATATTACTACGTATATGTATAGTTGTGTGTCTGTGTACACACATATTAACACTTCTTTCTTCATTCTGATAGAACTTATACTAATCTTAACACAATTTTACTTAACTTGTATTACGGAGCCCTGGTGGCACAGCGGTAAAGCATTTGGCTGCTAACCAAAAGGCCAACAGTTCGAATCCACCAGCAGTTCCTTGGAAACTATATAGGGCAGTTCTGCCCTGCCCTAGAGGGTTACTATGAATCGAAATCGATTCGATGGCAATGAGTTAGGTTTGGTTTTGTTGTTGTTGTTTGTTTTGTGCCAAAAACCCTGGTGGCGTAGTGTTTAAGTGCTACAGCTGCTAACCAAGAGATCAGCAGTTCAAATCAACCAGGTGATCCTTGGAAACTCTATGGGGCAGTTCTACTCTGACTAATAGGGCTGCTGTGAATCAGAATCGACTCAACGGCAACGGGTTTGGGTTTTGTTGTTGTTGTTGTTGTTTGTTTTTTTTTAACTTGTATTAATGGTTAAAATGATTTTTAATGCACTGACCTTAGCTACCAGAGGGCAGTGAATTATGCCTTGAATATGGAAGACACTTAAAAGAAGTGGTAGTTTTCAGTGAAACGAATATAAACTTTCTGCTCTGACACATTCAATTATATGCAGTGTACTATTTTCCTAGGGCTGCCTTAACAAACCAGTTGCTTATTAGAAATGTATGTCTCACAGTTCTGGATGCTGGAAGTCCAAAATCAGTATGTCAGCTATGTTGATTTCTTCTGATGCTTTGAGAGTGAGTCCATTCCCTGTCTCTCTGCTGGCTTCTAGTAACTCCAGGTGTTCCTTGGCTTGCAGCTGCAGTGCCACATGGCGTCCTTCCTCTGTCTCCCTGACTGTGTGCAGTTTCTCCTCTTGTATAGTTATATGTTATATAGTTGTATATTATATAGTTGTATAGTTATATGTGACTAGAAACCACAGGACTCCAGTACGGCCTCTTGTTAATCTAACCAATTATAATATTTTCAAAGAATTTATTTCCAAACGGTCACAGTCACAAGTACAGGGATTAGGACATTAACATTCCTTTCCGGGGAAGCAATTCAACCCTTAACACCAGTATGAGTTGTGGCAGAATAGTTTAGCTTTCTGATTTCAGCTACTCTCTATGTAAAATAAGGATTACCCCTGGTGGCACAGTGGTTAAGAGCTCAGCTGCTAACCAAAAGGTTGGCAGTTCAAATCCACCAGCCATTCCTTGGAAACACTAAGGGGCAGTTCTACTGTGTCATATAAGGTCACTATGAGTCAGAATCTACACAGTGGCAATGGGTTTGGCTTTGGTTTTAGCTTTTAGTCTCTTATAGCCTATTAAATTCTACAGAAATTCAAAATTTTTAATAAAATTTGCTGAAATTAAGTCATTTTATATCCTTAATGTCTTTTTTTTTTTAAATAGGGATCAATGCCTTTGTAAATTTTTCAGTAATTTTTTGTCAGTGTTGAAAACTCACCATAAGTTATCAAGATCAAGGATTCCTTATTTTTCTATGTTAATATAACCATAATAATATGCCAAGCTAGAAATGATTTTTGTTTTGATAACATATATTGATAACTCTTACATGAAAACAAAGTTTTATTTTACAGAGTATCTGATGTCAAAATACGATTGCAACTCAGTCTAATATTAAACCTGACAGTTCCATATTGGAATTATTGCTATATATGAATATATCAAGGTTCCAGATATGTGATATAAAATCCATTTTAAATTACATAGAAGCACATTTCTTTCTCTGAATTTGAAGTTACCACACAGTGTTGTTATAATGTTTTCAAAGCTCTGAAAAATCTATCAAATATATTTCTAAAAATAAAAAATGCCATTCAAAGAATTCACAATATAGACTGAGATCTTATTATGCATAAAGCACTGGCTGCAGCCCTGAAGAGTTGCCATATTTAATGGAACCTTCTGGAACAATGAAAATGTCTGCACTGTCCTATATGGTAACCTCTAAGCCACAGAGGCTATTGAAAATTTGAAATGTAGCCATTGTGACAGGAATTTCTTTAAAATTTTAATTTAATTAATTAAAGTTTATATTTATTTAGTTACGTGTGACTAGTGGCTACCATACTGGATAGTTCACCTTTAAAGGATAAAAGCCAGTATCTTTGACTTTTAAAATGCTGTAGTCTCTGGAATCTGAATGATATACAATTTGGATTAATATATAGTGGAATGCAGAATTTGCTTTATTTGACATGTAAGTATAATGCCATGTGTGTTAGTTATCTAGTGACACTGTAGCAGAAATACCACAGAGTGAACAGTTTTAAAGGGCAGAAATTTATTTTCTCATAGTTCAGGAAGCTAGTAGCCTGAATTCAAGGCACTGGCTCTAGGTGAAGGCTTTCTATCTCTGTTGGCTCTGAAAGAAGATCCTTGTCTCTTTTAGCATCTGTAGCCCTGGTGTCTGTAGATCTAGCTTTCCTTGGTTTCTTGAAAAGCTTATGTGGCATCTATCTTCCCTCTGTCTGTACTTCCTTTTGTGTTTAACCTGCTCTTTTTAAAACTCAGGTTGTGAATAGGTTAGGAAACACCCTACACTGATATAGCCACATTAACGTAACAACAACATGCATCCACAGGTGTAGTGGTTAGGGTTCCAAAACATATTTTTGGGGACACAGTTCAATCCTCAACATCATAGAAGCACGAATGATGGACAAATTCAGTGTACATGAGCAAGTTTATCCCTAAGCAAGTCCTTAAGGCATAAAAAGAAATAGGATGAGAAGACTTTCTGAATAAGAAAAAACAAGATTAACATTGGCAGAAAGAGGGGAAGGAATAAGATATATCCAAAAAATTAATAAATAAATAAACTATGGATGCTGGTCAGACAGCACACTGTATAATAAGATTATATGCCAGGAAATGTGGGTGGAAAACTTGCCAAATTAAAATCAGCAATTATGGCAGTGAAGAGAAAAACTTTTTAAATTTTTTTCCAGAAAATTAAATCAATCAAATTTAAGTGAAGCTCAGCAATTCTTTAAATCCTGGAATAAAAAGGACAAAAAGGAAAATATGAAAGAAAAGAAAGTAAGAGAAGGAGGGAGGAAAGAAGGGCACAAGAGAGGAAAAATGGAAGGAAGGAAGGGAGGAATCATTTTAATTCTCCTGGATTCAGATTTCTGGGTCCACAGAGCTGGGGTGACACGCCCAGGCCATTTGCCCTTAGGTGTCCTTTTGAACCTTGAGCCTCTGAAAAGCTCTTTTCCTAAAGTCACCTTCAAGTCAAACAATAACCTAGTAAGCAGCTTAGTTGAGATCATTTTGCCTTAGACACTGGGCTCTTTTGGAGAATGACAATGACCTTCAGAATACTACCCTGCCCAGACCCTGCCCCATATGCCTATATACAGGCAGGCCCCGGGTTACAAAGGCACTGCCTATGTACAACCTGTTGTTAACCAACCAACCCCCGTAAAGCCTATTACATTCAAAATTTGAGGTACATACAATGGTTCATTGTATGAACAAATGTGCACTACTTTGAGATACATGTCAAAACATTATTATTATTGCTGAGTTATTATGTTAAAGATGTTTTAATATATTTGGAAGTGTTTCTTTAATGTTTTTTATGCATAAAAGGTACAGTATGTACTATATGCTAAGACAAATATTTGACTAAACATAGATACGAACCATACCTAACAGTTACAATGTATGTACAAATTTGACTTAAAGACAGATTTAAGAGTAGAACTTGTTTGTGATCCAGAGACTGCCCATAACCTGCTTTCACTATCTGCACTTCAGAGCAGAGTGCCAATACCTTCAGGTTGACGGTGCTGGATTCAGATCACATCTAAACACGATAAATATGTCCTGTTACACTAATTTTTGTTGTTTCTCTCTGCATGTAGGTTTTTGACAGAGGAAGGGAGGAAGAAAATAAAGAAGAAAGGAAGAGAAACAGAGAGAGAGGGTGGGAGGCCGAAGGAATGATACATGTAGGACTGTTACAGAAGATCTTATAACATCAATTATAAGAAACAGGATATCAGGTGAACAGACAGGAATTGTTAAAAAAAAAAAACTTGTGTACTGAAGAAAAGGATAATGAAAGATATAGGGGTTAATGAAAATTTTGAATTTTAAATTTAAAAAATCATTCAAACAATTATGCAGAAGAAATATAGTTTCGTTAAAGAGAAAAAATAAATAAAATTGACCTGTTGGAAACCCTGGTGGTGTAGTGGTTAGGTGCTACCGCTGCTAACCAAAGGGTCAGCAGTTCAAATCCGTGAGGCACTTCTTAGAAACTATGGGGGCCGTTCTACTCGGTCCTATAGGGTCGCTATGAGTTGGAATAGAGTTGATGGCACTGGGTTTGTTTTTTTGTTTGTTTTTTGGTTAAAGCAGAAAGGTAGAAAGTGAAACTGCCGTAAATTATTCTCAATGTTGTATACGTATTTCTTTAGCAAAGGGGGTAATGTTTCTCTCTTTTTTTTTTTTTAAATAAGATTCTTATAAAATTAAGAGGCGAATTAACCAGACAAAAACAATTCCATATAATAGAATAATTTCTTATAACATATGATAAAGAGAAACTTCAAGCAAGAGTTAAAACAAGAAAGCATAAAGCAAGATAGCATAAAAAAAGAGAGGCAAAAAGTAAAATAAAATGTATAATAATATGAAAGTTTATAAAGTCATACAAGAAACTTACTTGCAAAATTTTATAGCTAAAGGACTAACTTGTTCAACTGGGCAAATGGAAACTAATGAGACATGACAAAATTATTATCAAATTACAGTAAAGAAAAAGTAAAGAAAGAACATTAAAAGCAGAAAAAGATGTTTATAAGATGAACACTGTGATAAATGCATAAAAATTGTATATTTTATTATGACTATACACATATTTACTCTGATAAAATAAGTAGAAAAGTTAAGGCTTGCGAAATGAGAGTTTTAAAATGTTTTTTTTTTAATGAAAAATGAATCACAACTAGTAAACTCAAGATTCACACTAAACTATGAGAAGAAAAAATGATGAGAAAAAAAGCTTAACAGAAAGCAGAGAAACAGAAAGAAAATTAATATTAAATATAAAACAACACATATATATTAAAATAAAAAAGTTTTGATTAATATATAAAGAAGAAACAAAGGATAAATTGACATGGAACAGATTGTAGCCTTTGATAAAAAGTTTAAAAGGGGAAAAATAGAATGTATAAGAATTTTTTTTGTACTTTTTTTAGATGAAGGTTTACAGAAATATACTAGCTTCTCACTAAACAGTACACATATTGTTTTATGACATTGGTTACCAACACCACGACATGTCAACACTCTCCCTGCTTGAACTTGGGTGCCCAATTACCAGCTTTCCTGTCCTCTCCTGCCTTCTAGTCTTTGCCCCGGTCAGGTGTGCCCCTTTAGTTTCTTTTTGTTTTATGGGCCTATCTAATCTTTGGATGAAGGGCGAACCTCAGGAATGACTTTGTTACTGAACTAAAAGTGTGTCTAGGGTTCATGCTCTCTATATTTTGTTCTACATTTTTCTCCAGCTCTGTCCCGGACACTCTATTGTGATCCTTGTCAGAGCAGTCAGTGGTGGTAGCCAGACACCATCTACTTGTAATGTACTCAGTCTGGTGCAGGCTGTGATAAAAAAAAAAAAAAAAAAATTTTTTTTTTTTTTGCTGTGTTAAAAAAAATAAAAATAGATGTGGTCTATTAGTCCTTTGGACTAATCTTTTCCTTGTGTGTTTAGTTTTCTTCATTTTTCCTTTCTCTCAAAGGGGTGAGACCAGTGGAGTATCTTAGAGGGCCACTCACAGACTTTGAAGACCCCAGATGCTACTCACCAAAGTAGAATGTGGAATATTTTCTTTATAAATAATGTAATTCCAGTTGAGCTAGATGTTTCCTGAGATTGTGGTCTCCACAGTCCTTGGCCCGGAAATACAGTCTGTCAGGGAGTTTGGACGTGTCTATGGAGCTTCCATGACCTTGCCTTGTACAAGTCGTGCTGGCTTCTCCAGTACTGTGTACTGTCTTACCCTTCACTAAAGAGTTTTTTTTTTAATAATAATTAATATTTATTGTGACAGTGTATTCAGAAACTGTGTGTGGAAAAAATGTAAAAACGACTGCTAAAAATACTATTGAAAAGGCTACAAAACACAAAATATCAATGAAGAGGGTCTAAAATAGTTCATGAAAGATGTTTGAATTTGAAATTATTTGTTGGAAAATACATTAATTTTTTAAAAGTTTATTGGATTTCTAGGAAGATATTGCAAAGCAAATTTTCTTAAATGAGAAAGAAATTTTTCACAAGAAACAAAAAAAATCTACCAAGAATTGCATACTGATGCATGCTAAAATATTCAAAGTATTACTAAAATTCTGAGTTTTTTAAGACAATACTGAAAAAATTTACTAAAGAAGTACAGAAATTCACAATATACCAAAAATTTTATTGACATTTTCACAAAATTATGTCCTGAAACACTTTTGTGATAGACAATTGAACATTAAAGTTTCTTCATCAAAACACAAATGTTGTTAAGTGCCCTCGAGAAGTTTCCAACTCATAAGGACTCTATATACAACGAACAAAATGTTGCTCAGTACTAGGCCATCTTCACAATTTTTGCTATGTTTGAAACTCTTGTTGCAGACACTTTGTCAATCCATCTTGTTGAAAGTCTTTCTCTTTTTCATTGACACTCTACCATTATGCACCAAACACTAAGGCCAAAGATGAAGAAATTGAGGAGTTTTGCCCACGTCTGCAGTCCGAAATGATATGCAATCAAGGATGCACTATTAAGGAATGGTGTTTGGAATATGAAAGTTAGAAACAAAGAAGAAGGAACAGTAGTTGAAAAATATGTCCTTGGTTATAGAAATGACACTAGAGATCAAGTGATAGAATTATATAAGACAAATGATTTCTTCATTGCAAGAATTTTTTCAACAACATAAATGGTGATTATACATTTGGACCTCTCCAGATGGACTATACAGGAATCAAATCAACTACATCTGTTGAAAGAGACAATGGAAAAGCTCAATATCCTAAGTCAGAAAAAGGCCAGGAGCCAAGACCTGGGAACACACCATCAATTGATCATATGCATGTTCAAGTTGAAGCTGAAGAAAATTAGAACAAAATATAACCTTGAGTATATCCCACTGGAATTTAGAAACCATCTCAAGAATAGGTTTGATGCATTGAACACTAATGACCAAAGACCAGATGAGCTGTGGAATGACATCAGGGCCATCATACATGAAGAAAGAAAGAAGTAATTAAAAAGACAGAAAAGACCAAAATGGATGTCAGAAGAGACCCTGAAACTTGCTCTTCAACGTAAAATAGCTAAAGTGAACAGAAGAAATGATGAAGCAAAAGAGCTGAAGAGAAGATTTCAAAGGGCAGCTCAAGAAGACAAAGTATTATAGTGAAATGTGCAAAGACTTGGAGTTAAAAAACTAAAAGAGAAGAACGTGCTCGGCATTTCTCAAGCTGAAAGAACTGAAGAAAAATTCAAGCCTCGAGTTGCAATATTGAAAGATTCTACAAGGAAAATATTAAATGATGCAGGAAGCATCAAAAGAAGATGGAAGTAATACACAGAATCACTGTACCCAGAACAATTGGTCGATGTTCAACCATTTGAGGAGGTAGCATATGATCAGGAGCTGATGGTACTGAAGGAAGAAGTTCAAGCTGTGCCGGAGGCATTGGAGAAAGACAAGGCTTCAGGAATTGACAGAATAACAATTGAGATGTTTCAACAGAGATGTAGCACTGGAAGTGCTCGTTCATCTATGCCAAGAAATTTGGAGGATAGGTCCGTGGCCAACTGACTGGAAGAGATTCGCATATGTGCCCATTCCAAAGAAAGGTGATCCAACAGAATGGGAAAATTATGGAAAAGTTTCATTAATACCACACGCAAGTAATATACCTTACTCCTCAAAGTGACATCTTTGCTTTTTAGCACTTTAAAGAGGTCCTTTGCAGTAGATTTACCCAATGTAATATGCTGTTTGATTTCTTGACTGCTACTTTCGTGGGCGTTGATTATGAATCCAAGTAAAATGAGATCCTGAACAACTTCAGCCTTTTCTCAGTTTATCATGATGTTGCTTATTGGTACAGTGGTGAGGATTTTTGTTTACCTTATGTTGAGGTGTAATCCATACTGAAGCTGTGGTCCTTGATCTTCATCAGAAAGTACTTCAAGTCCTCTTCACTTTCAGCAACCAAGGTTGTGTCATCTGCATAACATAGATTGCTAATGAGTCTTCCTCCAATTCTTATGCCCCGTTCTTCTTCATATAGTCCACCTTCTTAGATTATTTGCTCAGCATACAGATTGAATAAGTATGGTGAAAGGGTGCAACCCTGGAGCCCATCTTTACTAATTTTAAACCATGCAGTATCCCATTGTTCTGTTCGAATGACTGCCTCTTGGTCTATGTACAGGTTCCACATGAGCACAATTAAGTGTTCTGGAATTTCCATTCTTTGTAATGTTATCCATAATTTACTAGGATCCACACAGTCAAAAGCCTTTGCATAGTCAAGAAAATGTAGATAAACTTCTCATTTTTTCTTTCAGTGAAGGTCTGTCTGACATCAGCAATGATATTCCTTGTTTCATGTCAAGTTCTGAATCCAGCTTGAATTCATGGCAGTTCCCTGTTGATGTACTGCAGCAACCATTTTTTAAATTATCTTCAGGAAAATGTTACTTGCATGTGATATTAATGATATTTTTCAATAATTTCTGCATTGTTGATCACTTTTCTTTGGAATGGGTACATATACGAAACTCTTCCAGCCAGTTGGCTACGTAGCTGTTTCTCCAAATTTCTTGGTGTAAAAGAGTGAGTGCTTCCAGGATCTCAATTGGTCTTCCATTAATTCGTCAAGCCTTTTTATTTTTTCACCTTGCCTTCAGTGCATCTTGGACTTCCTCCTTCAGTACCATCGGCTTTTGATTATACGCTACCTGCTGAAACGACTGAACATTGACCAATTCTTTTTGTACAACTCAACGTCTCTTCTCTCTCTGCTCCCCTCTTTTGCCCTCCCATCACTTTTTTCTCTCTCTCTAATGTTATCTCATACTAGTGCTCAAATTAAGTAGCTCACAACTTGGAAAATTCAGACCTGGCTTTCTATTTATTATTTCCTGAAAACACACAAGGAGAAAAACGAGTAAAACAGGTATTTATGAGTCATTTCATTTGTCCTCATTAAAATACACTTTTCTGTCTTTGTTTTCCTGAAAACTTTATCTCCTAGCCTAGTAGAGAATGAGCTAAACTTTCTATTTGACTAATGTAAAATGTCAAATTATCCAAGCTATATGAACAGTAAATTATTAGTTCTTGCTAGTCCCTCCCCTGCCAGATATAAGTTATCTATATTTTCAAAGATTTTCAGGACAGAATTCTCTAACCCAAAGGATGAACCTACACCCTGAGGATAAATGTTAACCTCATTCCCTGATCTTTTACACACACTGAGCTAAATATACAGGCATTGCATTTGTATTAGCTACTACAATAAACTTCTAAGATCACTTGAAGAGTAAGATGTTTTATTCAGATTTTTCACTCTAAAATGCATAACTTCTACTCCCATGTTTGTTGTCTCTTTATCTAGTTTTTAGTTGTTTTACCTCTCCATTTTCCTTTAATTTTGTCTGCCTTTTCACCTCAGTCTTCCACTAAAAGTGAATATTCAACTCTATCTATACCCTGTAGAACCAAATTCCTTTCCCAAAATCCTAGTTCTAAGCAAGCCTCTCTGTCTCTATTTTTTCTGTTTGCTTTCCAAAAGGTTGAGTTTGAGGGTGTAATTCAAATGATATCTGATTGAATTATAAGTTCAACGAAATGAAGAATCTTTCATTTTATGATGTATATAATAATGTTTTCTATCCATATTTCATCTGAGAAGAATCTACAGAGTCCTTAAGCCCCAAACTGAAACCCAGTAATGAAACTAATGGGCAATCAGGAGCATTATTAATTATTAAAGCAACCTTTTTGCTCTAACTCTCCCTCATTTCACTATTTTTGATCCTCCCCTGGTGAGAGTCATTTTCTCAAATGGTAACATAGAATCAAATAAATAAATGCTCATAGACACCCACAAAGGATACATCACCTCTGGGATATTACACAGACTTGGGAATCAAGACACATCTAATTTGTAGTGCAAGTTCTTCATCCAGTTATCAATATAAACTGGAACAGACAACTCAAAATTTCAAAGCATCATATATTATCTTTACATTGTAAAGCATAGCAGGATTTACAGCTATAAGACTATCTCAGGATTAAATGAAATTATGCCCGAGAATAGTCTAGAACAGTCTTATCTGGAGTAATCATTCAGTAAACGTTGTTGTTGTTAGGTGCTGTTGAGTCAGTACCAACTCATAGTGACCCTACAGGACAGGTTAGGACTGCCCCGTAGGGTTTCCAAGGAGCAGCTGGTAGATTTTAAGTATCAACCTTTTGGTTAGCAGTCAAGTTCTAAACCATTATGCCACCAGGGCTCCAATAAATATTAGTGACGTTAATTTTAAAAAGGGTGTATTTTTGGAAATGATAAAAATGTATAATTCTGTCATTAGAAAAGGGATACCTGAGTCAAAGAAAAATTTAAGAAGTTGATGTACAGTGCTGTTAAATTATATGTTGCCTTTTACAACCAATATCTTATTGGCCAGAAACATACTATTTTTGATAAAGCAGTTATAAGCATATGGCCTAGTCTTCTGATACAAAAGATTCAATAGTCTCCCTTTTTTCAGATGAATTCTGTTAGGAACCACATACTAATAAGTAGAGCCCAGGAAAAGTATAAAATTCTTTCTTTAAGCTAAATTACGATTGAACCATATGAAATTGTCATTTCTGAAGTTCAAAATTGTTGAGTATAGCCAATTTCATATGGTTTACCTAGTTATAGAATAGTCACTCTGTAAGTCTCAATAATCAGTAAATATGTCAGATAAACAAGTCAAAATATAAGCTACATTATTAACTATGCTGTTTGTGAATCAAACATATAAATGAAGTTATTCTTTTAAATGTGTGTGACTAAAAAAAATACCATTATACAATAAGCCAAGACCTATTTGACCTTATTGACAACGTTGGATTATTCCGTAATTTTTTTTTTTCAGAGACATTTTTAAAATCATGGTTTCTATGTGTTGACAATATAAAGTTATGAACTGGCATTTTTTACTTAAATTGTGTAACAGGCTTCCTATTATGCTTATAAATGTATATTTCACTACATATTAAATTAATGTTTCATTATAGATGAAACTATAAAATCTTTTTGTTATTCAAAGTAATTAACATTGAATAATTTAAAAAAAGTCACAAAAGTGGGCAAAGGATATGAACACACACTTCACTAAAGAAGATATTCAGGCAGCTAACAGATACATGAGAAAATGCTCTCGATCATTAGCCATTAGAGAAATGCAAATTAAAACTATGATGAGATTCCGTCTCACTCCAACAAGGCTGGCATTAATCCAAAAAACACAATAAATGTTGGAGAGGCTGCAGAGAGATTGGAACTCTTATACACTGCTGGTGGGAATGTAAAATGGTACAACCACTTTGGAAATCTATCTGGCGTTATCTTAAACAGTTAGAAATAGAACTACCATACAACCCAGAAATCCCACTCCTCGGAATATACCCTAGAGAAATAAGAGCCTTTACACGAACAGATATATGCACACCCATGTTTATTGCAGCACTGTTTACAAATAGCAAAAAGCTGGAAGCAACCAAGGTGTCCATCAACGGATGAATGGTTAAATAAATTATGGTATATTCACACAATGGAATACTACGCATCCATAAAGAAAAGTGACGAATCTGTGAAACATTTCATAACATGGAGGAACCTGGAAGGCATTATGCTGAGTGAAATTAGATGCAAAAGGACAAATATTGTATAAGACCACTATTATAAGATCTTGAGAAATAGTACAAACTGAGAAGAACACATACTTTTGTGGTTATGAGGGGGGAAGGGAGGGAGGGTGGGAGAGAGTTATTTACTGATTAGTTAGTAGATAAGAACTACTTTAGGTGAAGGGAAGGACAATACTCAATAAACGGAAGGTCAGCTCAACTGGACTGGACCAAAAGCAAAGAAGTTTCTGGGATAAACTTAATGCTTCAAAGGTCAGTGGAGCAAGGGCAGGGGTTTGGGGACTATGGCTTAAGGGGACTTCTAAGTCAATTGGCAAAATAATTCTATTAAGAAAACATTCTGCATCCCACTTTGAAGTATGGCGTTTGGGGTCTTAAATGCTAAAAAGCGGCCATCTAAGATGCATCAATGGGTCTCAACCCACCTGGATCAAAGGAGAATGAAGAACACCAAGGTCACACGATAACTATGAGCCCGAGAGACAGAAAGGGCCACATGAACCAGAAACTTACATCACCCTGAGACCAGAAGAACTAGATGGTGCCTGGCCACAACCAATGACTGCCCTGACAGGGAGCACAACAGAGAACCCCTGAGGGAGCAGGAACACAGTGGGATGCAGACCCCAAATTCTCATAAAAAGACCAGACTTAATGGTCTGACTGAGATTAGAGGAATCCCGGCAGTCATGGTCCCCAAACCTTCTGTTGGCCCAGGACAGGAACCATTCCCGAAGACAACTCATCAGACATGGAAAGGACTGGACACTGGGTTGGACCGAGATGCTGATGAAGAGTGAGCTACTTGTGTCAGGTGGACACTTGAGACTGTGTTGGCATCTTCTGTTTGGAGGGGAGATAGGAGGGTAGAAAAGGTTAGAAACTGGCAAAATTGTCACGAAAGGAGAGACTGGAAGGAGGGAGCGGGCTGACTCATTAGGGGGAGAGTAAGTGGGAGTATGGAGTAAGGTGTATATAAGCTTATATGTGACAGACTGACTTGATTTGTAGCACAATAAAAATTATTAAAAAAAAAAAAAGTCACTAAGTATGAAAGGAGTCCTGGTAGTATAAGTGGTTAAGCCCTAGCTGCTAGCCTAAATGTTGGCAGTTGGAATTCACCCAGCAGCTCCCAGGAAGAATACCTGGCATTCTGCTTCTGTAAATATTACAGCCAAGAAACCCTATGGGATAGTTCTACTCTGTCACATGGGGTTGCTGTGAGTTGAAAATGCCTTGATGGCACCTAAAAACAACGAAAACATTGAAGTTCACCGTGAAAATCATTTTTCTTGGTCCTGTTTAATTTCCACATCACATTCCCTAGCACTTGTGAATGAGCAAAACTATTATCACTATCATCATCATCATCATGGTTACTAATAAACGTTTAATAAAGAATTTGGTCTCAGCCCAAAAAGAGATCTGAACTTTCTTCAGTTTAACTCTAAACCCTTGGAAATTCTTGAGTGCTTAAAATTTCCTTGTTATTCAAAGTGGACCTCTTGGGCTATAATTGATAGTTTATGCTAATGAGATTGAAATGAAGTCAGCTCTTGGTTTCTTTCTATCCTTTCTCTTCACCCTTTCCCTTGCGGGGGTTATGGATCACGCTGGTGTCAGGGAGACAAAGGGAGATGCCTGTTGAGCTTATGGCTCTTGTGTTGGACTTAACCACGTGCCTTTCACACTTCTGAATGACTGACTATTCTGCATTGGGGTGAACTTAACACCTGCTTAGTCCTGCCCCTGTGCGTGTGCACAAGTGGCTGGTAGATTCGAACTGCTGACTTTTTTTTTAGCGGCAGAGTTCTTAACCACAGCGCCACCAGGGCCCCGTTTGCTATAGGGATATTTCTAAATCAAACAAGGTGTGAAATCTCTAAGCCCAGTTCTTGAGATTCCCATCCCTGTAGCTCTGTAGTCTTTTTCATACATCAAGCATCTACTGACATACCAGTTCTCTCAAAACATTTTAAAACCTGTGGTGGTTCTAGAAATTTTTGGCTGTTTTTTTCCTTTTTTCTTTTCTCTCACTGGCTGGTGTGGTTGCGAGTTTATAGGTTATATTCTGGAACACCCTCATAACAGTCTCTTCTTCTAGCCCGAAGATTTTTTTTTTTTTTTCGTAACAGAGCTTTAGCGGCACACTGGTTACAAAGCACCCTCAAGAAGGTGAATATTTCTGAAGATTATGGTCTGGAAAGCAAGGAACCAGAGGCCCTACTGAAAGATCTAAACAACCTCAACTGGATGTCTTCAGAAACACTGCCTCACCCAAAATCAGTTGGGTAGAAAAAAAAAAATGTATTTTGGAGGGGAGTGATACGGAGCATTCAAAACATGTAACGCTTTGCTGTTTCTTTCTCTTCTTCTGCTCCACCCAGTAACGTAAGGACCTTCTACTTTCCATTTCTGTCTTGCAGATACCTAGTCTTTCTTCACCATTTTTGCTTCCTGACTTTATCTGCTTGTTAAATGATGATGGGAGTAAAAGTTCATATTACTCAGAAAGGAAAATAGAATATTAAAAATAATCCTATACATCTTCAATAAAGAGTAGTTTTTATAAGGGAAAGTAAAAATGCTATAAGAATTTCTAAGATGGTGGCTTATTCTAAACTTGGTATAGTCAACAAAATACAATAAATGTGTGTGAAATTACAATAAGGAAACAAATAAAAAGAAATAAACCTTAATAAAATACTGGAAAAAAGTTGTTATTTTTCTAAATAAAAAGTGGAAGAGTAATTTTTTTTTTCTGATCAAACGAGTTTAGCTGTCACCGATTCCATGTTTTTAATGGTATTTTATGCAGCATTAGAATTAAGCAAATTGGAAATATATTTATACATTTCATGACTGTTTAAATTTTGTACAAAATAGTTATAAAATTCCACTTGAACCTGTACATAATGTTTCTGCTATTTTAGATAGAAAAACTAAATCAGAAGTCTACAGATTTTAAAATTCTCATTTTTTTCTCAAAGACCAAGCAATTGAAATCAAATGTCCCATGACAACTAATTTGCTATTGTATCATTAGGGCAACAATAAGAATAATCTCATCAATAAATATTAATGAAAAAGTCATATTTATATAAGTATTTTATTATATTTTTATCTGTCAGCATAACTTTAATGGAGTTTTGTTAGTTCTCTTACCTTTATTCAAATGGAAGTGCAAAAAATAGAGCTAACATATGCTTTATTAGATGATGTTCATATAGTTCAAAAATTAATTACTGAACATGGTTATTAGTCAAGTTCAAACATGCAGTTAAAATATCCCCTTTTATCTTTACCTTATTTCTGTATAAGATAGAGTCACTTTACAATAATTAATTTTACACTGCCAGGTACATGCACATCTCTTCTTAATTCAGCTTGCAGCTACCTCTGCAATCTTGAAAATATAATTTAACAAACTTAAACAGTGTTCATTAATGTCCTTTATGGAAAATTGTCTTACTTAACCTAACTCCTGCCTCACCGTCTTAACTATCTCATATATTGTTAGTTTTATATTTCTTAATTCATCAATTTTAGATGTTATCTGCTTACTGCTAAGGAAAAAAAAAGACAACAAATGGTTCTACTCTTTCTCACCTATTTCTCTCTAATTTCATCTTCCACTTTGAGCAGTGAAGATTTTATGTCCTGTAGGTTGCCAAAGTCTATAACCCTTACATTTTGAAATTACGTTTGTCGAAGAGTTGAGTTAGAGTCAATAAAAGGAAAATAATAGATCTGATAATAGGCTTAAACTTTCAATTTTACAATATGAGGTCTCAGGTCCCTTGACCCTTGCGACAGAAATGCATACATCTGAAATTAACTCAGGGATTTCTCACAGGAACATGAGAGACTGTCACAAAGTGCATTAACTTATATCTCAAGGAGATGAGAGAGGTTATAATTGCTCTTCTACTTTATTATATAAAGTTGTATGAAATTTCTCTAGTGACCTATCTGCGTACTTATAATCGGATTGCATATTCAATAATAGATTGTGTTTTCTCATCCTTGTACATTGGTACAGAGGGCCCTTTGCTTTGGCAGAAATTTTTAATCTCCCACAGTTGCCTACAAGTTTAGCCTAAAAATTAAAATCCAATGATGCATGCTTACAAATTTGTGATTATATAAATCTTATCCACCAATCAATTGATAGGAAAGGATGCATGACATATGATTGAAGTAACTAAACCTGTGCTATTTGAATAATGTTAGAGGCATCGTGGTAAAATACATTCTCTTTACACAGTGCACCACCTATTTTGAAAATGTATGGTGCAAATTGAATCATAATTGCAACATGACTTTATATGACAGATTTTGATTTACCTGGTATAGGTAATAGTATTTTTTTTTAATTTTATAAAAAAAATTAAGACTCTATTTTGTTGATAATCACACTGAGTATCTTATGTCACATTAAAGAAAATTTCATTTACACTGGAATACAGCAATCTCAGAAACCTTGGCTTTATTATCCACTGAAAATTGACTGCTGTTTAAATCTGCTGCATACTGTGGAATGTTGACTTCACAAACACTAACAACACGATCTGTTAATAAAAGAAAAGAGAACTTATGTTTCAGTAGAGCTTTGGCAATGTCTCAGAGCAGGGAAGCAAGGTCAGAATTTACTGAGAAGTGAAAGTTGGGTTTAAGGTGAGTCATTCAATGCTGGTGGGCTTGATTTGTATTGGGCAAGAATCATGAGACAAAAGTCCAGCATTTGTGGGAAAAGCCGGGTGAGGATATTAAGGAAGGGGATTCAAAGAATCTTAGGGCATATATTGTGGAAGTTTTCCATCACAGAGCTGATGGATTTTCAAGAATTTCCATAATGAACAATCCAACCATTTGCCTGGGGTAGAGGCCTGAGAAAGTACAACAATGCCAATGAAGACCGAAATGGCAAAGTCATGTTATTGTACGTGTATGAAGAGAGGCAGTTTAAGTCTGCCATGTCCAGGGGAATGGTTGGAAAAGAGATTTCCAGTTTTCAATACACATATTTTCTGTTCAGTATGCTCTTGATTTTATTCTACTGCTTATAGTTTCCAATATATCTCTATTCATTAAATTTCATTTTCATTTTGCTTACATACACCCATAGATATTTACAGCCTAGGTATATGTTCAAAAAAATTTTGTGTGAAGTATTTGCTTATCGTAATGTTTATTTTTTCTGAATTTGTATTCGTTTGGCATTTTGTTGAGTATTGAATCTGTGTATGTGTGTTTTTTTAATTTCTGCTTGTAATTTTGTTCCATTGGTTCTAGCAATTATTATTGCTGAAGATAATTTGATGTCAATTTAATGACAATTACATATATATATATATTCCTTCTGCTTTATTCTAGAAATCTTTAATAAATGCAGTATGGCTAATGATTATGGGATATATACATATATATAATGGTAGTCACGCATTAAAATCATTTATTAGGAGAGTCTTCAAGGGATGACAGGACCCTACGCCTGACCAATATGATTAGAATTTACAGGGGATGATCTCTCATTCAAGTTCTAAGTATTTTCTAAATGATTATAGTATTATGGGGGGGAATATATATATATATATAGTTGTTTTTATGTGCCATTGAGTCAATTTCAACTCATTGAGACCCTATAGGACAGAGTAGAATGGCCCCATTGGTTTTCCTAGGTTGTAAATCTTTATAGGAGCAGATCTCCAGGTCTTTTCTCCCACAGAGTCGCTGGTGGGTTCAAACAACTGACCTTTCAGTTATCGGCCAAGTGCTTAACCACTACTCCACCAGGTATCATATAGATATGTAATATTTGTTGTGTTCATAGGAATGGTATTCCCATTAGCAATGTCACTAACCACGACTACTGGAATCAACCTAAAAATAGATGGTGGTATTATTTTGGCTTGATGAAAGTTACACTAGGGATTCTTATCCTTTTTGGCAGATTTGTCTACTTTTTTTAGGACATTGCCCTAGGAGTCAGTGCTGCACTACAGATAATTCTATAGAAACATGTGGGTGAAGTTAAAAGGCAGAGAAGAATGACTGACATAACTTCTAGCCATTAGTATAAACTTCAGCTTGTTTTTAGGTGCCACCGAGTTAGTTCCCACTCATAGCAACCCTATGTACAACAGAATGAAACACTTCTCCATCCTGTGCCATCCTCATGATCATTGTTATGCTGGAGCCCATTGTTGCAACCACCAAGTCATTCCATCTCGTTAAGGGTCTTATTTTTTATCATTGACCCTCTTTCTTACCAAGCATGATGTCCTTCTCTAGAGACTGGTTCCTTCTGATAAGATATTCAAAGTACATGAAACGAAGTCTTACCATTTCAGCTAACACCCTACTAATAACTTCTTCTGCTATCTACTTCATCTCTTCCTTTTCTTTTCTCTCTGCTTTGTGCCTCTCTAGGCTGCTTCTGGGTAGATGGTAGCCTCTTCCTGTGAATGTATGGGGCCATGACTCTCTCCACTGCTTTTGATGTAGCTATGAGTTTTCATCTGCCTCTCATTTTCAAAATGTGTCAAAATCTCTGTACAGTCTGTTATTTCCTTTCTAATTTTCTGTATACTATTTTACTTAAAAAAAATTAATCTTTAGAAGGAGAGGCGATATATACTTGAGATATGGATATTGATGCCATTCACTTTATGCCCCATTTAAATTATTTAAAAGTACAAGGGCATAGATAAAAGCTATTGGGACAGAATAAAATAAAATCGTGTTTACAATGTTTATACAAATATCTGTATGTATATGTTTGCATGCATGCTTTCTTTTTTTAAAATTCAGGTTTTTCTTTGTTTTGTTTCTAATAACTAAAAAGGAAGTTCAAACATTTTCATCTATTGTTCTCCAACCTACAATTTGTGTTTTCTTGCCCCACTTATTTTAATAAAAATACACCATATGACTGGATTTGAAGCACTTTGTCACTGTATCCTTACTGCTGATGAATTTCTCCTCTCGTGATATCATCTCCTATCTGTTCAAGAATAATTTTCAAACACTGAACTGTAATGTTAAGACAGCTTCCTTGAAATGCAACAGTCCATCGCCTGCACTGCAGGATACCCTGGCTGCCTGGCTTACATGTCAGGGTACATATATCAAAGGCAGAATTTTTACATTCATCTCAAATGCCTTGGTATTCTGCATATTCAAAGTCATTATGAAAAAGCAGAGAGTGCCTATGCCTAAGCTTTTATTAAATTAAGCAAGTTCTTTTTTCCCAGTGTTTTTGTATATTAATTTTTTTAGCACTGATGTTAGAGAACAATATGTCAAGGTAAATACTATGATTAGGAGAAATAAAGATTTTCAAAAGAAACAGGCTCTTTTTATTTTAAATTCATAATGATTAAGATTATCTCTTTAATTATAGCTTAATGTTAACACTAATATCTCCTTATTAATAGCAGCTAGGTCCCATAAAGCCTCTGCAAATACCTAACCTATGAATGTGAACTAGCCTTGTTTGACCAAAGCCTGGAATTTTCTACCTGTCTGCACATGCATGTGTCTGCATATGACAAGAGTGCTGCCAGTGATTTTTGCAAATAGGTGAATTTGTGATTACAGAATTCACAAATAATAAGTTTCAACTGTAAATGGTTTAATTGTACTTTCAAAAGGTTCATTTCTGATGAGATGGCTTAAGATGATGGCTTAGACATACCATGCCAAACCTCTATAGCAAAGACACAAGAAAACAAGTGAAACAGATACAGATGACCAGCCCTGGAACTCTGAGCAACAAACAGAAGGATGAAGAATTAGATCAAACATCGAATGGAAGCAGAAAAGATGAAAACAGTGAACGAGGAGATTTACAGATCATAAGCACCCTGCCAACCGGTCTGGAGCAGTGTGGACATCTTGAGACAAAGCATTCAGCATTCCCTGGTAAGGAGCACAGGAAGACAAATTCCCAGAATTCCCCATAGGAGACAGAGATACTCTGTAGACTAATCCAGAGCAAAGCAAGGTGAGCAAAGCATGAAGCAGATCTAAGGAGGGAAATTTCAGGAAGGCAGACGAGAGCTCCAATGATCCAGGTGACTATATAGCAGGAAGAAGCCACAAAATAGGGACAGAACTACTCACCATCAGCAGTCTGTGGTCATTTGGGCTGAAGCTGTAAATGAATGGGAGAACCCACTGAGTGGCAGCTGGAGATCTGGCATGCCTTATAGCCCCCTCCCTTGCATTTGTTTGGGACTGGGCCGTGATTGTCAGCTGCACTCAGTGGAGAGTGCCCCACAGCCCATACCAGGGATAGAAGGAGCAAGCTCTCCCCCTACCCCTCCACCCAACTGGTGACCAGTGGTGTGTACCCCCCCTCACCCATTCAGCAACTAGTGGTGCAGTTCCCCTCTTATCCCTCTGTCCCACCCAGGATCGGTGACACCCACCTGCTCCCTCTGCCTGGCAACCTGTGGCACAACCCCTGCTGCCACCCTACTTGGAAATCTGCAGCACACAGTCCCCCACCACTGGATCAATGACAGGCAGCCTGCCTGCCCTACCCAGCCCCCATGCCACCACACTTCCCTGGTGACTGACATTGCACACTCCCATGCTGCCCACCCAGTGACCAGTGGCAAGAGCCCCTCCTTCCATGCAACTGGCAGTGCGATCTCTTGTGCCACCTGTCCAGAGATCCATGACCTGTGCACCCCAGCCCTGACCACCTGGCAAACAGCGATGTACACCCACAGTACCTATAACCCAATGACTACTAAGAGTGCTCCTTGTACACTTGCCAGGTAACCAGCCAAACAGGCAAATCACCACATCAGCAATGCCCAACACATCTTGACAGATGCCACCTGCACTTCTGCTAAATAATGAGCAGGAGATCCTAGTGTTGTTATCTAATGTCTGCCTGACTGCAGTGTACACAGGCCACACTCAGACAGTTCTGGCAGGCCAATAGCACATGCGCTGAAACCTCTTGGTACCCCACCACCTACTGAGACTCCAATCTGTGCAAGCACAGAGGGCCTATCCTGTCAGTTTGGAAAGCACTCCCTCATAGCAGCTATGGAGATGTACTGCCCTGATCTCCAGAGGCACACTAACTGCTAGAATCAAATCAGAAGGACCTCAGGTGGGTCCTTCTACCCAACACTTGTCACCCAATATCAGGGAAGAACCTACTCTCCCACTTCCGCTCACCTAATTGCCTCACAGACAGCAGACAATAACAAATTATATGTAGAAACAGGATAAGATGGATCAAATAAGTGAACAAAATAATGGAACAGAAGAATTTCTTGAGGAAGAAATGGTAATAGGATAACCTGATAAGGAATTCAAAAGACTTATATTTAAGCTCCTGAAAGGGATCAAGGAAAACACAGATAAAACCTTAGAAGAATTTAGGAAAAAAAAAAAAAAAACACAAGAACAAAACAACTAAATTAAACAGACAATTAGAAACCATACAAAAATAGCAACTAGAAATCCAGATGATTAACAATAAAATATCAGAAGTGATAAATCAATGGAAGGATATAGAAGTAGAACTAAATCAGTGGAAAAAAAGCCAAATAGAATACAAATCCCCTGATACTAATTTGTGTGAGGAACAATCAGGAAAAAAAAAAAAAAGAAGAAGAAGAAAGTGTAAGAGTTATATGGGATGCCTTATTTTCCCTTTGCCACTTATTATAGTGTAGGTCTCCACCCATCCCCTTACCCCCCCACACACACTGCCTTCAACCCTTTGTGGATTGAGACATGCATGTGTAAACCTTTATTGTCCTGTAACTGTTCTGTTAAGACTGCATTTTTTCTGGGCTAGATTCAAAGCTCCAACATGCCCCCTGTCTGGCAACTACAGTCTACATTAAGCCTATCACTGTGCTGGGCATACCCACCCACTGCCATTTAGTCAGTTCCTACACATAATGACCCCATAGGGTTTCCAAGGCAGTAAATCTCTACAGAAGAAGACGGCCACATCTTTTTACCAAACAGCTGCTGTGGTTTCAAACTGTCTACCTTTCAACCAACAGTTGATTGCTTTAACCACTGTGCCAACAAGGCTCCTTTGGGCATACAATTGGTGCCAAATTCTTGGCTACTGATTAACAATTTAACATCAGTTAACCCACTCCTAGAGCCCTGGTGGTGCAGTGGCCAAGAGCTATGGCTGCTAACCAACCAAAAGGTTAGCAGTTCAAATCCACCAGCTGCTTTCTGGAAACCTTAGGGGGCAGTTCTCCTCTCTCCTATAGGGTTGCTTATAGGTCTGAATTGACTCGACAACAATGGGTTTTTGTTTGTGTGTTTGTTTTTAACTCACTCTTAGCTGTGCTCAAGTTACTGGCACATTCACACATGGTCTGGATTATTCAAATCCTATGCCTCCACACACCACTTTCATTGGAATAGGAATTTCATAAGAGTGGGAGAAAAAAACAAGTACAGAGAGAATCTTTGAAGATATATTGGCAGAAAATTTCCCAAATGTTGTGAAAGAGGAGATTTCCACACAAGAAGATCAACAAACTGAATACTGGATAGACACTAAAAGACACTCACAAAGACATAGCATAATCAAACTTTCCCAAACCAAAGACAAAGAAAAAATTCTGACAGTAGCTCATGAAAAATGAAATATCACCTACAAAGGTGTAGCAATAAGATGAAGCACTGATTTCTCATCAGAAACCCATGCAGGCAAAAAGGCAATGGGATGACATATGCAAAATCCTGGAAAAAAAAAAAAAAAAAAAAGAATTCCCAACCAAGAATCATATATCCAGCAAAGCCATCTTTCAAAAATGATAGCAAAACTAGGACATTCCCATATAAGCAGAAATTAAGGGAATTTGTGGAAAAAAAAAAAAAAAAAGACCAGCATTACAAGAAATATTAAAAGGATTTCTTCAGAAAGAGAACCAACAACATCAGACAACAATCTGAAATAAAGACACATGACAGCATCAATCAGATAAACACTTCACAAAAATAAAATAAAGCCACAAAACTGATTACAGGAACTGGAGATGTTAAGCTGCAAACCACAACAACTTCAAAACAAAAAAAGGGAAATAATATAGTCATAGAACTTCCATGTGAAAAGGAAGTCAAGGTGATATCAAATCATGTTTAAGAAGATAAAGGTAAATTTTGAAGTAACCACAAAGAAAATTAATTAAAAAAATCACCAAAATAAAGATGAAAATCAAAAAGACTCAGTAAACATACAAACAACAACAACAAAAAGATGGGGAAAAAATACATATACAACAAGAATTCAGCACAGAAAATTAAGTAGAATAAAGAAACCACTAACAACAAAAATAAAATAAAATAACAAAACGGCAGTAGTGAATTCTTACGTATTGATAATCAAACTGAATGTACATGAATTAAATGTACCACTCAAGAGATAGAGAGTGGCAGAACGGATAAAAAATGTGGCCTGTCAATATGTTGCCTACAAGAGTCACATCTTAGACACGAAGACATAAGCAGCTTAAAAGTCAAAGCATGGGGAAAAAAATACCAACCAAATAGTAACCAAAAGAGAGCAAGAGTGACAAAAATAATCTCTGATAAATTAAACTTTAAGTCAAAGTCCATTATAAGAGACGAAGAAGGGCATTATATAATGATTAAAGGGTAATTCACCAAGAAGACAAAACAATAATAAATATTTATGCCCCCAATGACAAAGCTCTAAAATACATGAAACAAAATCTAACAGAATTGAAAAGAAAAATAGTTCTACAATACTAGTAGGAGACTTTAACACACCACTTTCAGTGATGGGCAGAACAACTAGAAAGAAACTCGGTAAAGAGGCAGAAGGTCTAAATAACGCAATCAACCAACTCAATCTCACAGACATATACAGAACACACCACCCAACAGAAACACAGTACACTTTCTTGTCCAATGCAAATGGATCCTTCTTCAGAACTGACCATATCTTAGGCCACAAAGCAAGCCTCAATAAATTTAAAAACACTGAAATAATACAGAGCATCCTCTCTGATGATAATGCTATGAAACAAATCAAAAACATAAAGGACAAGAAAAAAAATACATGGAAACTGAATAGCACCTTACTTAAAAACTATTGGGTAATAGAATAAATTAAAAATGAAATTAAAAGATCGTTAGAATCAAACGAGAATGAAACACAACATATCGAAACCTTTTTGGTACAGCAAAAGCAGGGCTCAGAGGAACATTGACAGCAATAAACACACAATTCAAAAAAGAAGGCCCCAAATCAATAACTTAACCCAACAACTTGGGCAAATAGAAAAGGAACAGCAAAAGAAGACCACAGTTATCAGAAGAAAGGAAATAATAAAGATCAGAGCAAATATAAATGAAATAGGAAACAAACAAAAAAAATGAACAAAAATAACAATCAAATAATAATAAATAAAATATGCTCAACAAAAGTTTTTACCAAAAGAATAAAAAAAGAACTTACAGAATGAGCAAAAAAAATTTGGCAATGACTTATATGACAAGGGTCTAAACTCTAAAATATATAGAAAACTTGAACAACTCAGTAACACAAACAATTCAATCAAGAAATGGAAAAAGGACATGAACAGACACTTCACAAAAGAGACATTCTGATGGCCAAAAAATACTTGAAAAGATGCTCAGGATCATTAACAAGTACAGTGATGCAAATCAAAACTACAATGAGATTCCATCTCAACCCTGTAAAGATGGAAAAAAAAAAAAAAAACAGAAAGCAACAAATACTGATGAAGTCGTGGAGAGGCTGAAACCCTAATACACTGCTTGTGGAATTGTAAAATTGTATAACCATTACAGAAAATGGTATGACACTTCCTCAAAAAGTCAGAAATAAAAATACCTCAGGATCCAGCAATCCTGCTCCTAAGTATATAACCAAAAGTATAAGAGCAGTGACATGAATAGACATATGCACACCTATGTTCACTGCAGCACTATTCACAGTAGCAAAAAGATGGAAGCCACCTAACTGCCCATCAATGGATGAAGAGATAAACTGTGGTACATTTGTGCAATGGAATATTTTACAACTGTAAAGATTAATGAGGAGCCTGCAAAACATTAAATGGATGAATCTGGAGGATATTATGCTGAGTGAAATAAGTCGATCACTTAAGGACAAAAATTGTATGGTCCCACTATTATGAAAAGCTGGACTGTATGGAGAATAATGGGGCATAGATTTGGACGAAGACTCATTAACAACCTGCGTTACGCAGATGACACAACCTTACTTGCTGGAAGCGAAGAGGACTTGAAGTACTTAATGAAGTATGAAATATAAAGAATGCTAATAAAGAAGTAAAAAAAATATATAAAAAGGAATTAAATTATGGAGAAATTTGGAGCTGAAAGGTACAATAACTGAAATTAGAAAAAAAACTTATTAGAGGGGTTTAATGGAAGATTTTAGCAAAGAATCAATGAATTTAAAGATAGGTTAATTGAAATGATCCTATGTAAAGCACAGAAAAAAGAAATTTTGAAGAAAATTTAAGAGGCCCCTAAGAGACCTGCGATACCATCAAGTATATCAACACATGTATAATTCAAATTTCAGGAGAGGAGAGATAGAAAGGAGCAGAAAGAATATTTGAAGAGATTATGGCCCAACACTTTCTAAATCTGATAAAATAAAAATGTCTGCACATTCGAGAAACTTAATAAATTCTAAGAATAAACACAAAGAGATCTATACAGAAATAGAGGCCATGTTTGCACAAAACTGAGTAGTATGGAATATACTTGTCTAAGCCAAAGATACAGAAAATGTAAGTAAAACAGCACATACAAGGGATTCTTAATAAGGTTAGTAGCAGGTTTCTCATCATAAAGCGCAAAGGCCAGAGGAGTATAGCAGCACATTTTTTAATTGCTGAAAGAATAAAACTCTCAACCAATAATTCTCTATCTGGCAAAACTGTTCTTTTAAATAGAGAAATCCAAGACATTCCAAACAAATAAAAACCTACAGAGTTCATTGCTAGTAAACCTCTTCTATAAGAAACGTCAAAGGAAGTCCTCGAGGCTGAAATGATAGGACACTAGGCAGTAGCTTGAAGGCACAGGAAGAAACAATGAACAATGGTAAAAGTAACTCCAGTGTTAGAAAATCCTATATTATTGTATTAAGTGTTTTTAATACAATTAAAAGAAATAAAAGAAAAACTCAGGCAATAATCATAAACCTATGTTAAAGGGTATAAAATATATAGAGATGTAATTGATGACAATAAGAGTAAAAGGGGTGGGTGAGTTTTATAGAAGCAGAGCCTTTATATGAGCTACTTCTGAAAGGTCACAGCCTTGAAAACCCTTTGAAGCTGTCTACTCGGTACACATGGGATCGCCATGAGTCACTATGAGTCAGAATCAACTCAAGGACAACTAACTACATCAAATCAAAGGAATTGAAAATAGGCACTCAAACAAATGCATGTACACAAATATATGCACAAATACATAACATACATGTTCATAGCAGCACTATGTATAACAGCCAGAAGGTGTTAACAATCCATATGCCTGTGAACGCACGAATGGATAAACAGATTGCGGTGTATACCAAAATGGAACGCTATTTAGCTATAAAACCGAATGAAATCTTGATATGTGCTATAAAGACATGAACCTCAAAAATATTATGCTAAGTGAAGAAGTGAGACGCAAAAGGTTACGTACTGCATGATTCCATTTTACGTGCAATATCCTGAATAAGTAAATTCATAGAGATAGAAAGCAGAATGATGGTAGTCAGGGTCTGGGAGACGGGGAAATACAGAGTAACTGCTTAATGGGTATGGCTTCCCTTTTGGGATAACAAAAATGTTTTGTAACTAGAGGTGTTGTTTGCACAACACACAATATACTAAATGCCACTGAATGGTTCATTTTTACATTAAATTTAAAAGAGTTAATTTAATTTATGTAAATTTCACCTCAATTAAAAACAAACAATAGAAGATACAGAGCTCCACCCTTGCAGCCCTGGCTTTTTTGAGCCCTGGTGACACGGTGGTTAACATTTCGGCTACTAACCAAAAGGTTGGCAGTTCCAATTCACCAGCCTCTCTTTGGAAACCCACAGGGTTCTACTCTGTTCTATAGAGTCACTACGAGTTGGAATGGACTCAATGACAACAGTTTTTGTTTTTGTCTTGTTTTATATATAATATCCACCTTATGTATGAAACATTTCTATCCACACCAGAAGAAATGCTGCAAATAATATAAATGGAATGTCGTCAACCCTAATTGTAAATCCCAGTTGTCCTGAAAACTTTTCTTGAATAAGCTAAGGAATAGCAATATATACTAATAAATTAATTACTAAATTTCCTTTATATGATATTTCTTTTGCTAAATCACATGATTCTTTGTAAATGGAAAGCTTTAGAGGCATAGGTGCAACTTCACCTTGCTTAGTATCTTAGCAGGACAATATTTTAATATTTACATTGTGTGTTTTAGTAATATTTATTTGAAACATAAACAAAATAAGGAGTTCTCCTTATTTTACATTAGTACCTAGCATCAAAGACTCATGAGAGGCCACATCAGAATAAAGGAGGAGTAAGAAAAAAAAAAAAAAGTACTCATTGAAATGATGTATTTGAACTTACCCAGCATGAAATTTTACAAAAAATGTATGCTTGTGACAAAAAAAATCTAATTTTTACTCTAAATACAGAATGTGTTTAAAAAATATTTATATCATGATGGACTTAATACAAAGAGTTTCTGAGAATTAAAATGCCTTTTACAGAACTATTTTCAACCACACAAATTAAAATCAGTGGATCTTCATACTTACTGGGATATTCTGCTCATACAATGTATTTTTCTACATTGACTATTTACATGGAAGTTCCACATTTTTCCATCTGTCTTTTTGACTTTTTTCTTACCAGGTACTTTTGTGTCTTGGAATACACTAGAAGTAGTTAAATTAAAAATAATTTCATTCAAATTAATAAGAAAATTCAAATGAATGTTCTGAGTAAATATTTAAGATTTAGTTAATCAGTAGTAAAATATTTTTACACCATCCTTTTTATTCCTTCTTTTTTTTTATTTTCTCTTTGGAATTCATTTAACCATCACCCACTGAAGGCTTTGCAGGTGACTCAGTACCACCCTCATTATTCATGGAAACAGAAGCAAAGACAACTAAAGTCGCTTTTATTCTTAAGCAGTCAAAACAAGATATGCCAACAATAGTCACAATGCAGTGGATTCAGTAGTAATTAGAGATCTGGAGGCTCTTTGTGAAGCTGTTATTCTTTAAAAAACCTTCATCCTTCCAGTTTAAGAGTCCTTATATATTCTAAGCTCTTCCTTGTGTCAAGTGACACACAGGAACTGCGTAAAGAAAGTTCCTAAGCTAAATAAATGCAGCATGTTGCCTTTCCAATACTCAACACCTATGTATTGCAAACAAATCTCATTTTTACTGCAAAATATATAAGCACATAAAGGCATTGATACAATAAATTAATTTTTATTGAGCCCTGTTAGTATGGTATTGTTAGTTGTCATCAAGTTGATTCTAACTCTTGGTGATCCCATAGGTGCAAAATAGAACTGCTCCATAGGGCTTTCAAGGCTGTGACCTTTCTGAAGCAGATTGCCAGGCCTATCCCCCACATGACTCAGTTTTTCGTACTGTGGGGGCTTGCATGTTGCTGTGATGCTGGAAGCTATGCCACCGGTATTCAGATACCAACAGACTCAAGCATAGCGGACAGGTTTCAACTGAGCTTCCAGACTTAGACTAGGAAGAAGGACCCAGCAGTCTACTTCTGAAAAGAATTGGTCAGTGAAACCTTATAAATAGCAGTGGAACTTGTTTGATATAGTGCTGGAATATGAGTCCCTATGTTGGAATGTACTCAAAAGGCAATTGGGGAAGAGCTGCCTCTTCAAAGTAGAGTCGACCTTAACGATATGTGTGGAGTAAAGCTTTCAGAACCTTCATTTGCCGATGTGGCAACTCAAAATGAGAAGAAAGAGCTGCAAACATCCACTAATAATTGGAAAGTGGAATGTACAAAGTATGAATCTAGGAAAATTGGAGATCATCAAAAATGAAATGGAATGAATCAAGATAAATATCCTAGGCATTAGTGAGCAGGAATGGACTGATACTGGCAATTTTGAATTGGGCAGTCATGTGATCTACTATGCCAGGAATGACAACTTGAAGAGAAATGGCATTGCGTTTATCATCAAAAAGAACATTTCAAGATCTATCCTAGATCTAGATCTAGTACAACTCTGTCAGTGATAGGATAATACTCCTACAAGGAAGAGCAGTTAATATGACTATTATTCAAATTTATGCACTATTAAGGCCACAAATGATAAAATTGACGATATTTACCAACTTCTGCAGTCTGAAATTGATCAGACTTGCAATCAGGATGCATTGATAATTACTGGAGGTTGGAATGCAAAAGTTGGAAACAAATAAGGATCAGTAGTTGGAAAATATAGCCTAGTGATAGAAACAATGCCAGAGATCCCATGATAGAATTTTGCAAGACCGACTTATTCATTACAAATATTTTTCTCACCAACAAAAAAGGCAACTATACATGTGGACCTCACCAGATGGGATACACAAGAATCAAATCAACTACATCTGTGGAAAGAGATGATGGAAAAGCTCAATAGCATCAGTCATAACAAGGCCAGGGGCCGACTGCACAACAGATCACCAATTACTCATATGCAAGTTCAAGTTGAAACTAAAGAAAATTAGAACAAGTTGAAGAGAGCCAAAGTATGACTGAGTATATCCTACCTGAATTTAGAGGCCATTTCAAGAATAGATTTGACACATTGAACACTGATGACCAAAGCCAGACAAGTTGTGCAATGACATCAAAGACATCATCCACAAAGAAAGCAAGAGATTATTAAAAAGACAATAAAGAAAGAAAAGACCAAACTGGTTGTCAGAATAGACTCTGAAACTTGCTCTTCAACATCAAGTAGCTAAAGCAAAAGGAAGAAATGAAGTAAAAGAACTGAACAAAAAATTTTAAAGAGTGGCCCGAGAAGATAAAGTATTATTAATGACATGAGCAAAGAGCTGGAGATAGATAACCAAAAGGGAAGAACACACTCAGCATTTCTGAAGCTGAAAGAGCTGAAGAAAAAATACAGTCCTCCAGTTGCAATAGTAAAGGATTCCATGGGTAAAATATTAAACCATGAAGGAAGCATCAAAAGAAGATGGAAGGAATACACAGAGTCATTATACCAAAAAGATTTGGTCGACATTCAACCATTTCAAGAGGTAGCATATGATCTGGAGCTGATGATATTGAAGGAAGAAGTCCAAGGTGTGCTGAAGGCATCGGTGAAAAACAAGGCTCCAGGAATTGACAGAATATCAGTTGAGATGTTTCAACAAACAGATGCAGCGCTGAAAGGGCTCACTCATCTATGCCAACAGATTTGGAAGACAGCTACCAGGCCACCTGACTGGAAAAGATCCATATTTATGCCTATTCCCAAGAAAGGTGATCCAACCAAATGTAGAAATTATCGAACAATATCATTAATATCACAAGAAAGTAAAATTTTGCTGAAGATCATTCAAAAGTGATTGCAGCAATGTATCAACAGGGAACTGCAAGAAATTCAGGCCAGATTCAGAAAAGGACATGGAACCAGGGCTATCATTGCTGAGGTAACATGGATCCTGGATGAAAGCAGAGACTACCAGAAAGATGTTTACCTGTGTTTTATTGACTATGCAAAGGCATTCGACTATGTGGATCATAACAAATTATGGATAACATTGGGAAGAATGGGAATTCCAGAACACTTAATTGTGCTCATGAGCAACCTGTACATAGATCCAGAGGCAGTTGTTCAAAAAGAACAAGGCGGTACTGTGTGGTTTAAAGTTAGGAAAGGTGTGTATCAGGGTTGTATCCTTTCACCATACCTATTCGATCTGTATGCTGAGCAAATAATCTGAGAAGCTGGACTGTATGAATAAGAACAGGGCAAGGGCATCAGGACTGGAGGAAGACTCATTAGCAGCATGAGGCATGCAGATGACACAATGTTGCCTGCTGAAAGTGAAGAGGACTTGAAGCACTTACTGATGAAGATCAAAGACCACAGTCTTCAGTATGGATTACACCTCAATATAAAGAAAACAAAAATCCTCACCACTGGACCAATAAGCAACATCATGATAAATGGAGAAAAGATTGAAGTTGTCCAGGATTTTATTTTACTTGGACCCACAATCAACACCTATGGAAGCAGCAGCCAAGAAATGAAGAGACACATTGCATTGGACAAATCTGCTACAGAAGACCTCTTTATAGTGTTGAAAAGCAAAGATGTCACCTTGAAGAATAGGGTGCTCCTGACCCAAGCCTTGGTGTTTTCAATTGAATCATATGCACACAAAAGCTGGGCAGTGAATAAGGAAGACCAAAGAAGAACTGAAGTCTTTGAATTGTGGTGTTGGCAAAGACTATTGTTTATACCATGGACTGCCAAAAGAACAAACGTAGAAGCAAGGATGGTGAGACTGCGTCTTACATACTTTAGACATGTTGTTCAGGAGGGATCAGTCCCTAGAGAAGGATATCATGCTTGGTAAAGTAGAGAGAGTTAGCACAAAAGAGGAAGACACTTAATGAGATGGATTGACACAGTGGCTACGGGCTCAAGCATAGCAATGATTGTGATGATGGCGCAGGACCAGGCAGTGTTTCGTTCTGTAGTACATAGGGTGATTATGAGTCAGAATTGACACAATGGCACCAAACAACAACAATAAATCTTCCTAGGTGTCTCTGGATATGTTGGAACAGCCAATCTTTTGGCTAGTAGTTGAGTGCTTAACCATTTGACCTACACAGGGATTCTCCCTTGTTAGTGTAAAATTATACAATTAAGTAACATACAGCATGAAAAGTATATAAAATGGTTTTATAGTCCTTTCTGTGGGAAGATGTTGAAAGAGTAACTATCTTCAACATTAACTATCTTCATATTTAATCCCTGGGAATAACAAAGGAAGTATTTATGTAGGACAATGTTATTGTTAAGCAAAACCAAAATACGTTTTGTGGCTTCATTTTATAATGTTAAGCTTAAAGATTATCTTACAGAATGCAATTACCAAAGGCCAGAAGTAGTTTGAAGGAATTATGACTTAAGAATATTGAGTTAGAAAAATACTTATTGCCATAGAGTAAATTCTGACTCATAGGGACCCCATGGGACAGAGTAGAACCGCCCCACAGGGTTTCCAATTAACACTCAGGATTCGAACTGCTAACTTTCTGGTTAGCAGCCATAGCTCTTAACCTCTGCACCTTCAGGGCTCCAAAACTATTGAGTAAGGGGTTCAAAATTTGCTTGATAAGGAACAAGCCACATTTAGTTTGTACCAATAAATCAATAATAAAATAATGACCGTGTTTTTGCCCTAACATCTCATAAGTTAGCATCTGATGGCAGACGAATGATAAGACAGAAGAACACATTTTAAACTGCTCCTAAATGTTTTGTAACTTTTTTTTTTAAGTATCTTTAAACTTTTTTTTCTCTAGGTCTTTCTCTTTTTGAACGATTTTAATAACCAGGAATTTCTTCTTGTTATATCTAAAATTTAATCGATACTATGAAAAACAAGCCCTGCCGGTGTGAAACTTGGCAGAGACTATTATCTCTGAACTACTTCTTGTATTAACCTCTGTAGTGTAATGGAGACTGTAAGGCCCTTGGGAATAACAGTAACCGCAGTGACAGGAGAACACCTGGTTATTGGCATTTCAAACCCTATAATAGATGCCCAAACAGCTCCCCAGACACCTGCTGAAATTACTAGGGTGTGTTAGACCATGACAGTTGATAAATTATACCAGACGCAATCTGGAAATGGGTTTCTAAATTTTATCATCATCTCTGAAGGGAAAGATACTGTGTGCCTACTTGGAGGGACACAGCTAAATTTCCCAAAGAAAAAAATATACGTATAAGATAAGCATAATGAATAACAATAGATGGCAAAATTAGAGAACAAGATAATATAAAAATATAGGAATGCTCTAAAGTAACACAGATATGATAAAATTAAGGTCTATCAGATAATGAATTTACTTGGATGCTTATACTTTTTATGCACAAGGACATAATACAGCTAGAAGGAACTGTATAGCATTTTAAAAAGATAATTTAAAAACTCTGGAAACAGATAATTTCAAACTAAAATGAGTTATTGCACTGAAGAGAAAATTAGGGAATTTTTCTTTAACTTATTTAATACAACTGTATTTGTAATATGAAAAAAAAAGTGGGTACAAAAGTAATATGTAAGCAAATAATACAAATATTGTTGAGTAAACTTTAGGACACTAAACCCACTAGTGTATCTAAAATGTATATATAAACAAGTTGCATTTAAGATAAAAAAAAAAAAAACTCTGTCATCAAGTCTATTCCAACTCACAGTGACTCTATAGCGACCCTACAATAGAAATGCAAAACACTTAGTTTCCTGAAACTGCTATAACCAAGTACCACGACGTAGGAGGCTGTAAATAAAACAAATCTATTTTCTCATAGGTCTGGAGACTAGAAGTCCAAGTTTAGAGCATCAGCAGAGTTATACTTGATCTCCATTTGTTTCCTATCATCCCGGTAGCCCTGGGAGTTTCTTAGAAGCTCTTGACTTGCAGATAGATCCTCACAGGTTACATTTTCCCAGTGTGTGTGACTGTTTCCATGTCTATCCTTCTCTTTTATAAAATGCCATTCAGAAGATATTAGAATTAGGGTCCACCCTAATCAGATATGACTGCAGTAATTTAACTGATATTATCTGCAAAGAAAAACCTTATTTCTCCAAACAAGGTCATATTCACAGGTGTGATGTTTAGGACTTCAGCATAACTCTTTCAGGATAGAATTCAATCCATAACACTCCACCCACTGACTACAAAACATCCATGTCCTTCTCACAGGCAAAATACATTCACCCTATCTCAGCAACCGCAGAAGTCTTAACGTATTCTAGTATCAGCTCTAAGTCAAAATACCATCTTTTACAATATCTGAATCAGGTATGGGTAAGATCTTGGGTATGTTCCATTCTAGGGCAAAATTCTTTTCCATCTGTGGACCTGTGAAACCTAGATATATGTTATCTGTTTTCAAGGTACAATGGTGAAACAGATACAGACATTCTCATTCTAAAACAGAGAAATTGGAGAGAAAGAAGTGGTTATAGATACTAAGCAAACCTGAAACCCAGCAGGAAAAAACTCATTAGATACAAAGGTTAGAAATAATTTTCCAGGCACAACAGGCAGCCCTGCTCTTCAAATTCAGATCCTTAGGTGGCACTGTTCTCTCAGTGCACGAGGATGGCAGCCTCATCCCCTTGGCTTTGTGTGGCCCTGTTCTACCTGTCTACCATGATATTGGCCCTACTTCCTCATATCTGAGTGCCCCATTCACCCAGCCCACCAGGTTGATGATCCTTACCCCCTCTACTTTGGGTTGTACCCCTGTTCTCCTCACCCAATGAGATGGCAGATTTTCACTCCTTAGAATCAAAGTGGCGGCCCCACCCTCTGAAACAAAGAAAGAAATGACCCCATCTCCTATGCTTGTGTCAGCAGTCTTGCTGGCCTCTGAACTGCTCCTGGAATGGTCCTTTCCTTTTCCTGAATTGACTACACATGTTTGCAGGCAAGCAGATCATTGGCCTTTTTCCTGCCTTTGGAATTCCAGGAGACAGACAGTGTTCCTTCATTTCATCCTGTCTCTGTCTTCTTCATGTTAAGCTGACAGAGTTTCCACTGAGGTGGTTGACTGGAACCATAGGTTGCACACCAATCTCTTTAGCAAATGGTTATCCAATGGACCCTTATTGTTTCTCCTATGTAATCTTAATTATTACAATAAAAAACAATAGATACATTCAAGTCTTCATGTTCATCAAGTTTAGAAACTTAAACTAATTTCTTAATTTATCTCTTTCCTCCTGCATTTTGCTATAAGCAGCAAGAAAAAAACAGGTTGCACCTTGAAGATTTTGCTTAGAAATCTCCTCAGCCAAATATCTAAGTTCATCACTTACAAGTTGTACTTTCTCCAAATCATTTGACCATATCTCATCCGGGTTCTTCACCACCTTATAACAAGGATTACGTTTCCTCCAGTAGCCAATAACATAGACGTCATTTCCTTTTAAGCCTTCACCACAGCACATTTAGCATCCACATTTCTAGGAACATTCTGTTCATGACAATAGAAACTTTCTCTACAGGTCTCCTCATTTTCTTTTTAAGTCCCTACCAAAATTGCCTGGTAAATCCATAATTTACCAATAGTTTCTCCAAGGCAATTTGGACTTTTACTATCAAGCACCTCAAAACTCTTCCAGTCTTACCTATTACACAATCCCAAAGCCCATCCACATTGTTAGGTGTTTCTTACAGCAGCACCTCATTTCTCAGTACCAAGCTCTTTCTTAGTCTCCAAAGGCTACAATAACAAAGTACCAACAAAGAGGTGAATTTAAAGAAAGACACATTTATTTTCTCACAGGTCTGAAAGCTATAGTTTTAAATTCAGGGTGTTGGTAGGGCTATGCTTTCTCTTGGTTGGCTCTAGGGGAAGATGCTTCCTGGCACTCTGTTTCTTGGTATTCTTTGGCTTGCAGACATGTCATCACGTGTTGTCTTCCCTTTTGTGAGTGACTATGTTTCTCTATCTGTTCTTTCTTTTATTAGATGCCACTCAGAAGGGATTAGGATTATGAATCACTCTACTCCAGGATAACTTTTTGAAATTCAATTGATAACAACTAAGAACATTCAATTTTTACAAATAAGGTCAGATTCACCAGTACAGGGATAAGAACTTCAGCATATATCTTTGGGGACACAATGAAATTCATAACAGATAGCTTATTATTTGAAATTGCATAATTAATTGCCACACATTAATAGGTTTAAGGTTTAAAAGTTCATGTGATTGACTGAAGGCCTCCAGGAATGTATTTCATCATATTCAATAATCTTTCACAATAAAAAAATTCTTGGCAGTCCAGGACTAGAAAGGAACTTTCTTAGACTGCTGAAAGTATCTATGAAAATATCTACAGCTAGCATAGTACAGAAATATGGAAAACTAGAATAATTTCATTTACAATCAGGAAAAACTCTGAAATTTCACTTGTATTTATACACTGAAGTTGCTTTTACACATGTGCACAAGGGTATGTTTATTAGACTATATCTAGTAAAGTCTCTTAAAGTGACAATTGAATAAAACTTAAATGTTCATTGCAGTGAAAAAAAAAAAAAAAAAACCAAACCCATTGCCGTCGAATTGATTCTGACTCACAGCAACCCTATAGGACAGAGTAGAACTGTGCCATAACATTCCAAGGAGCGACTTGTGGATTTGAACTGCTGACCTTTAGGTTAGCAGCTGTGGCTCTTAATCACTACACCACTAGGGTTTCCTCATCAAGAGCAGGATAGACTAAACCTCCAAATAGTATATCATTCAATATATCACCATACAATATGCAAACAACCGTAACATTGAGCAAAAAAAATGCAATTTTCATAAGGATATATAGTTTAAACCCAAGGAAAAGAAAACTATACATATCAAAACCCAAAAACCCATTGCCGTCAAGCCAGTTCTGACTCATAGTGAACCTATAGGACAGAACAGAACTGCCACATAGGATTTCCAAGGAGTGCCTCGTGGATTCAAACTGCTGACCTTTTGGTTAGCAGCCGTAGCTCTTGACCACTACACCACCAGGGTTTCCAACTATACATATAATTAATAATAAATACATAGGTAATACAAGTTCAAAAAATGCATAGGAATAAAGAAGACTAAGCTAAATAAATGGGCACCACTGGGAAGGATAGGTACAGTAAGTACATTCAGGGGTGTGGCGGGGAAGGCTAAACTCTACTGGAAAAGTTTTATTTTTTAAACTATTGTTGATTCATAACAATTCATTATGCTGTTCTCTACTCCTTTGTGTATGTTACAAAAATTGCATCATACTTTTTTTTTTAAAAAGAGTAAGCACTGTTTAGAAAAGACTATATTTTTTGATATTATTTCAAAACTACCAGGGAAATTAAATGCACAAATAGCTTAAAAATGCTCAAATATCCATATTCCCTTTCACCAAACAAGAGTGAAGAGTATTTGTAATATTTGTCTTTTACTTGGATTTGCACTTTAAACATGTCCTCAGAAAAGGCAACTGTTAGAAAAGAAAACATGTTTGATAAAGTGGAGGGTCAGTGAAAACAAGGGAAACCCTCTTTCATATGAACTGGACCTAGTGGCTACAACAACAGGCTATAACATACCAACAATTGTGAAGATGGCACAAAACTGGGTAATGTTTTGTTCTGTTATACATAAGGTCACCATGAGTCGGAGACAAGTGGACAGCAACTAAAAACAACAATACGGAGAAATTGGAAAAATCCCACAATGAAATAAGAAGAAGCATTTTAAATATACAGAAGAAAGAAGTTATATGGAAAAATGGGTCGGTGTTACTTATGGACATTTGGCTGAAAATTAACTCCTTTTAATTTATGAAAAAAAAAAACCTTTAACATGTAACTTGTATGGTTAGTATTCATTCATTTATTTTCAGATAATATAAAACTTTGAAGAACAAAACTGTTACTATGAATGTGGTGCTTTAATCATCATCATACTAAAGGCTGAAAAGGCTAAAATACACTCATAGAAAATGATGCTTGAGTTTGCATTTAGAGATCCATGTCACTAATGTGTTCAGGTACTGCCAAATTTTGAAAAAAAAATAAAGCCGCCAATGTCACTTAACCTAATGTTATTCTACTAATTTTTTTAAAGATTAACTTAGATTTTATTCATATAGACAGGAGATCAAGCATTATATCCCATTACTATGGGTGGTATGGGGGAAAAGCTCACACACATTATCTAAAATTGCTAGGAAAGAACACGTTCACAATCATGCAGTTTGGTTCACAACCAGCCCAGAGGTCTCTGCATGTAAAAAACAAATTTCAAAGCAATAATTTTGACTTTTTTCTTCTTAACGTTCTTGGCTTGAGTTCATAGATTGCTTGTAGGAATTCACATGTTTTTCAGCATCCAAATCTGCAAAATTACCACATTTCATACATATCATCCAAATAAGAAAGTCTGTCCCACTTTTGTCTGGTTTACTCTGTGATCTGACAGATGGATTCTACCCACAGGCAGAGAAATCTTACTTTAAACATAAAAATTAAATAAATTTAAAATCTTGCTTCATGCTACAAAGAATTTTTTTTGAATGATATTATATTAGAGACCAGATAACACTGTTTTAAAATTCTTTTTTAAATCTACAACTGCAGGTATTTCTTTTAGCTTATTTTTCTAGCTAACGCTGACATCATTTATCAAAATTTTGATAGGACAACCAGATTGCAGTAAAACAATGTAGCATACACTGTGACTTCTTACAAATAACTATTCTCCCTTTCTTCATGGATAATCAGATACCTGATTTTGTTTGAAGCCATCAAAAGCCCAGCCACAATCATTGGGTATTGATTGAGCTCAACCAATAAGTAGAATCTTGTTCCTTCATTTTCTATGTAGCTAATGGTGACCACTGCTCTGGACAATGAGACATAAGGGGATATCTGTTTTGTGGGAAAGACTTCAGAAAAAGTTTTTGATTTACTGATAAAAGGGATTGATATACCTCTTCACTCTCTTTTTTTTTTTCCTACTGTGAATGTAAGTATCGTGATATAATTGCTACAACTATTTGGCTACTGTGATTAATATGCAGGAAAATTAAATGCCATCACTCTAAGCATGGTAGATGGGAAATATAGAAGAAACCTGGTCCCTTGATTCATTGCTATTTGAACCAATACCAGGAACAGCTTATCTCCAAATTCGGTAAACTTTAGTAGACATAGAACAATTCAGACTATCCATTTCTTTTTTCAGGGAGCTTTGGTGGTAGGTTTCTTCCAAGGAATATGTTCATTTAATTTATCAAATTTATAGATATCAACTTGTTTTAATATTTCTTTAATGTTTATAGGCTCAAAATGAGGGTCCTTTTTAATTCTTGCTACGGTTAATTTGTACCTTCTCTCCTTTGTTCCAAGAAACCCTAGTGGTTCAATGGTTAGGCCCTCAGTTGCTAATGAAACGTTGGTTGTTTGAACCCCGCAGTTACTATTGATCTGCTGCCATAAAGATTTCAGCATAGGACGCCCTTTGGGGCAGTGCTGCTCTGTCCTGTAGGGTTGCCATGAGTCAGAATTGATTCAATGGCACCAAACAATAGCTAGACGCTCAGCCATTTTATTAATTTTCAACACAGCTTTTGATATCACTGGTCTTCACAACACTTTTCCTGCTTTAATTTCATTGATTTCTGCTCTTTTTATTATTTCCTTCCTTCTGCTTATTCTGTGTTTAATTTTCTCTTATTTTTCTACTTTCTTAAGGTAGAAGCTTAGATCATTCACTTGAGAAATTTCTTATTTTCTAATGTAAACATTTCAATGCTAAAACTTTTCATCTAAACACTGCTGTAGATGCATTCAAAAAATTTAATATAGTGTATATTCATTGCTCATCAGTTGAAAATATTTTAGAATTTACTATGTAGCTCTTTAATTTATGGTTTAACTAGAGGTGTATTGTTTAATTTTCAAATTTTGAGAATTTTATATATCTTTCAGTAACTGATTACTAGTTTAATTCCAGTGTTTTCACAGAGAATGTATTGTATGATTTCATTTCTTTTAAATTGATCATATTTGTTTTATAGGCCAGAATATCATTTATCTGAGTGAATATTCCATTTAAATTTTTAAAGGATGTGATTTTTGCTATTTCTGTGTAAAGTGTTCTATAATTGTCAGTTAGGTCAAGTTGATAGAGTTGTTCAGGTTTTCTACATCCTTACTAATTTTCTATCTTCTGTTGCTGTTGTTGTTAGGTAACTCTGAGTCGGTTCTGACTTACAAGAACCCTACAAACGACAGAACAAAACACTGCCTGGTCCTGTGTCATCCTCACAATCCTTGCTATGCTTGAGCCCATTGTTGCAGCCACTGTGTCAATCCATCTGGTTGAGGGTTTTCTTCTTTTTCACTGACCCTCTGGTTTACCAAGTAAGATGCCCTTCTCCAGGGACTGGTCCCTCCTAATAACATGTCCATCCTTGCTTCTAAGGAGCATTCTGGCTGTACTTCTTTCAAGACAGATTTGTTCATTCTTTTGGCAGTTCATGATATATACAATATTCTTCTCCAACACCATAATTCAAACGTGTCAATTCCTCTTTGGTCTTCCTTATTCATTGTCCAGCTTTTGCATGCATATGAGGTGATCAAAAACACCATTGTTTGGGTCAGGTGCACCTTATTCTTCAAGGTGACATCTTTGCTTTTTAACATTTTAGAGTGATCTTTTGTAGCAGACTTGCTCAATGTGTTGTTTGATTTCTTGACTGCTGCTTTCATGAGCGTTGATTGTGGATCCAAGTAAAATGAAATCCTTGACAACTTCAGTCTTTTCTCCATTTATCATGATATTGCTTATTGGTCCAGTGATGAGGATTTTTTTTTTCTTTATTTGAGGTTTAATCCATACGGAAGGGTGCAGTCTTTGATCTTCATCAGTAAGTGCTTCATGTCCTCTTCATTTTCAGCAAGCAAGGTTGTGTCATCTGCATAATGCAGGTTGTTAATAAGTCTTCCTCCAACCTGATGCTCCATTCTTCTTCATATAGTCTAGCTTCCTGTTTTATTTGCTCAGCATTCAGATTGAATAAGTATGGTGAAAGGATGCAACCCTGACGCACAACTTTCCTGACTTTGAACCACGCAGTATCCCCTTGCTCTATTGGAACAATTGCCTCTTAATCTATGTGCAGATTTCTCATAAGCACAATTAAGTGTTCTGGAATTTCCATTTTTTGCCTTGTTATCCATAATTTGTTATGATCCACGCAGGCAAATGTCTTTGCATAGTCAATAAAACAAAGACAAACATCTTTCTGGTATTCTCTACTTTTAGCCAGGATACATTTGGCATCAGCAATGATATCCCTGGTTCCATGTCCTCATCTAAATACAGCTTAATTTCTGGTAATTCCCTGTTGATGTACTGCTGCAACCATTTTTGAATGATCTTCAGCATAACTCTGCTTGCATGTGGTATTAATGACATTGTTCGATAATTTCTGCATTCAGCTGGATCACCTTTCTTTGGAATAGGCATAAATAAATGTCTTCTATTTATATTAATTATAGTAAGAGTGGTGTTATATTCTCTATAAATACTGAAAATGTGTCTATTTCTTTTTTCAATTTAATTATTGTTCACTTCATATATTTTGAAACTTTTTTTAAAAAGTACACACATATCTAGGTCTTCTTGGTGGACTTGTCCCTTTATCATTATGTAATGATCTTTCTTAATACTGGTGATTATTTTTCTGATGTCTACTTTGCCTGATGTCAATATCCATAGGTCAACTTTTTTTTATTAGTGTTTCTATATCTTATGTTGTCCTTTTATTATTAACTTATGTATGTCTTCATTTTTAAAGTGAGACTTTTTTAGGGAACATATAGTTAGGTCTTTTAATTTTAAGTCTGTCTGAAGAGGTCTTCCTTTAATTAGTTTCTTTAGGTCATTTCAGTTTACTGGAATTACTGTTAGGGTTAGATTTATATCTAGCATCTTACTAATGGTTGTCTTTTTGTTTTATGCCTAATTTCTTCTTTTTTCCCCTCTTTCTGCTTGATTTTAGAGCAACAATTTTTTTTTTAATGATTCTACTTTATCTGCACTATTGGCTTATTAATTATACCTCTTTTAAATACATATTTTTATAGATAGTCTGAAACTTATAGTACACATATTTATTTAACCACCACCTAACTTCAAATAATATCATACTCCTGTATGTATAGTATAAAAGCCATAGGACATTATGTTCTTAGTTCCTCCCTTCCATCTTTTCTAATATCTTTTGACTTTTACATATAATATTAACCCTGCAATGCAATACTCTATTTTTTGCTTTGGGGTGCTATTATTTAGAGTGAGTAAAAATTAGGAAAATCTCTTTTATTTGTTAATATTTTAACCATTCGTGTATATTTTATATGCTTTGTGTATTTCTAGGGTTCTTTAAGTATTTTATTCCTTCTGTCAGATGAATGTCCTTTAACATTTCCTATATTGAGTTCTAGATTGACATTATTCATTTTTTTTCTTTCAGCATTTTGAAACATACAGGCAAATCTGCTCAAACAACCTCTTTAAAGTATTGAAAAGTAAAGATGTCACCTTGAAGACTAAGATGCGCCTGACCCAAGCCATGGTAAGTCAGTCACATCACATGCCTGCGAAAGCTGGACAATGAATAAGGAGGACCAAAGAAAACCTGACTCCTTTGAATGATGGTGTTAGTGAAGAATATTGAAAATACCATGGACTGCCAAAAGAATAAACAAATCTGTCTTGGAAGAAGGACAGCCAGAAAGCTTCTTAGAAGCAAGGATGGTGAGACTGCATCTTACATACTTTGAACATGCCAGGAGGGATCAGTCCCTGGAGAAGGACATCATGCTTGGTAAAGTACGGGGTCAGCGGAAAAAAGGAAGACTCTCAACGAGGTGGATTGACACAGTGGCTACAACAGTGGACTCAAGAGTAAAAACAATTATAGGGATGGCTCAGGACTGGACAGTGTTTCGCTCTGTTGAGCATAGGGTTGCTATGAGTCAGAACCAACTCGGTGGCACCTAACAACAAAAACAACAACAGATTGACATTTTTCATTTTTTTTCTTTCAGCATTATGAAAATATTATTCTAGTATCTTCTGGATTGCAGTGTTTCTGATGAAAACTGTGTTCTAATTCTGTATTTATTTCTTTGGTAATCAATGTGTCTTTCTTTTTTGAATTTTGTCAAGAAGTTCTCAACACATTTTATTATTAATAGTTAGACTATGATATGCCTAGGTGTGCATGTGTGTGTGCACACAATTTATTCTGCTTGTTCTTCCCTGAAATTCCTGTGTCTGTAATTACATTTGGACTTCATTCACATATTCTTTCATTATTTTCAGGAAACTTTTAGCCATTGTCTTTTCAACAATTTTTTATGCCCTGTTCTAAGCATGTCCTTCTGAGATTTATTTGTTACACTATTTGATATTGCCCCACAACTCCTAGATGGCCCTTTTCCTCCATTTTTTGTTCCAGCTTGCATAATTTACAGAGATCTGCTTTCAAGTTCACTAATATTTTTCTTTTCCTTAGCTGTCAAGTTGATTCCGACTCATAGCAATCCCATAGGAGAGTGTGGAACTACCTCATCAGGTTTCCAAAGAGTGGCTGGTGGATTCCAACTGCCGACCTCTTGGTTAATAGCTGAGCTCTCAACCACTGCACCAATATGGCTATTTTTCTTATCTCTATCAATTCTACTGATGACTGTTTTGAAGGTATTTGTCTTCTCTCTTACAGTGGTTTTTATTTATACTATTTCTATTTTAATGCTTCCTTAGTACTCATTTCTCTGTTAAATTCTCCTATCTGTTAATACACATTGATAGTCTTTTCCACTAGAACCCTTAACTCCATAAACATAGATATTTAATTTCCATGTATAACCCGTTTCCATCAAGTCAGTTCTGACTCATAGCAACCATATAGGACAGAGTAGAACTGTCCTATACTGTTTCCAGAATAAGACTGTCACATCTTTCTTCCATGTAGCAGTTGGTGGGTTAGAACTGCTGACCTTTTGATTAGCAGCTGGGTGCTTAACCACTGTGTCAGTGGGGTTCCCAAATTATACCTATAATAGTCCCCAAATCTGGACCATCTCACAATCCTATTCTGTTGGTTGTTTTGCCTCTTTAAGGTAGGCTGTTTTCTCTTGCTTTCTGCGTATTTCATTGGGATTGGGAGAATGTGTTTTGCACTTGAGAAGGACATGAATTATGAGGAGTCAAAAGGTGAAATGTTATGAATTGAGTTGTGTCCATGTATATATATATATATATATATATATATATGTTAAATTCCTGGGCTCTGTACCTGTCTAAACTAGTTGGGTGGTGCAAATGTTTGGCACTAGGCTATTAACCTAAAGATTGGCTGTTCAAACCCACCCACCAATGCTGCAGGAAACTTGGTGATATGCTTCTGTAAAGATGACAGCCATGAACCCTCTATGGAGTAGTTCTATGCTGTTACATATGGGGTCACCATGAATCAGAATTGACAGGACAACAATTTTGGTGTTTTCTCTTTATTTATTTATTTATTTTTTGGTACCTGTGAACATGAGCCTATTTGGAAATGGAGCTTTTCTTTTCTTATGTTAATGAGTGCATAACCTCAATACGTAGGATGGGTCCTAAACCTACCCACTTCCAAGTTATAAAACCATCACAATAAACACAGACCCACGCATACAAAACACATACACACACAGGGAAGACAGATGTCATGTGGGGATTGTCTATAAGTCAAGGACCACCAAAGACCCAAGGAAATTCTTGGACTACTGACAAGGAAGAAATCAACACAGCCAAGATCCTGATTTTGACTTTTAGCTTCCAGAACTGTAAGAACATACATTTCTGTTCTTTAAAGTCATTCACTTGTGGTATTTCTATTACAGCAGTTCTACATAACTAAAAACACTCATGATTTTAGATAAAATGCCAACCTCATGTGTAGAGCAGCAGACATTTAGGTAAACAATATTTATGACTGGAAGTGGGTATGCTTCTTCAATGCCATTATTTTGGGAGATTTTATCAAGCTAGTCCAGAATCAAGCTGGGTTTTTATGTTATTGTTGCTTGGTCACCTTCACTGTGACACTGGTTTTGAGTTCATTTAATGTTATCCTGAGTTTAGAGTGTGGCATAGGCTGCCTGAGAGATTTTCTCAAAACTTCTCTTTCCACCTTTAGCTTTCAAAGTTCCCTGTACACTTACACCTCTTAAGGAGTCTTCTTCCGTGTTTCTTTTTAGTTCCTGTGGTAGACTCCATACTTTCCACATGGTAGGAGACAGTGTTCTCAGTTGTCTTCTTCACTCCTCAGCCATAGGTAGGTCATTTGCTCCTGGGCTTCAGGGGAGAGACTATGTAACCACTCATTAATTAATTGACCATGCTCGTTGTATTGAATTTTTACAAGTCTTACATAGGAGAGAGATTCTTGCCCATCCCCAAGGGGTAGAAGACCTCTAACAAATAATTTTATTTACCTTCCATAAAACTATAAAAGTTTATTTTTAAACAACACTTAGAAAAATATACCTTCTGTTTTTTTTTTTTTTTTACTCTTACATCTGTAGTGCTAATTGTGAAAAGGCAATAGTTTAGCAGTAATAATGCTGTTGGTTATTCTTGATTTTAACACATCCTTGTTAGTCTTCCACAAAAGAACTTTTTGCTAATATCAAAGTTTATAAAATGAAATTGTCAAACTAGACTTAAATAGAGACAAAAAAAAAAAAAGCTTTAGAAAGTCTATTAAAGGAGAATTAAAAGCACAGATAAAACTAAAAAGTTCAAGCTCGCCTACTCCCTCAAATTACTAACATTGCTCTTTTAAACTTCTTTCCAATTATTTTCAAGTCACGTTTTGGGAGACAGAAAAGAAGTGATAAGTGTTTCCTGACTGAATAATTTGTAAAGTTTGAGTATACAAAACTAAACAGTTTACTGTGGAAAATTCAAGAAGGAGGAAGTATAAACTGGGAATAATATAAGTCTTGAATGGAAATTTTATGAAGATTTCAATTTGGAGCTTTTGTAGTTATGATTCATGTATATTCCTTAAATAGGATAATTTGTGAAATTAATGACATTGAATTTAAAGAAATGTGATTTCAGTTATTTTTGGCTTAAAGAACCTGGAATCTGATAGCATTATTAGTTGGATGTAGATATTGGTGTTGATATATAAAACCATTTTTTATATAACAGATTTAAAGAATATTTTAAGTATTTTCTCAAAAGAAAATACAGCATTTTAAGTATTTTGTGACTTTATATATCAAGTTTCATTAAAACAGGGATACTTTTCTTAAATGATAGAAAATGATTTCAGTACAATGCGATTTTATAGATACATTTTTTTCTGCTAACCAATAAGAAATTTGTTTGTTTTCTAAATGAGAGGAAAGGATTTAAGTAAGATGCTATTTGATCAATTTGTCCATGTCTGAATCCCAATTATGAACTGAGATCAATCTTTTAACAACAATATACTTTAATCAGATGCAAATTCCAAGATATAGTGATATAGCCAGATACTTGTTTTAAACATCTTGATAAATGCTGGAGAGGTAAGGCATGCGTATGGTTCACAACACTTAGAGAGGCAGTCTGTAGGGAACACAGAGAAAACCTTGAGGGGCTATATTTTCCAATACCAAATATCAAAATTGAAACTTTCCTCTGATACAATGAAAAAAAAAAATCTAGGTTAGTAGGAATTTTATTCTGTGTATACTAGTTAACTAATTAATGTAAATAAACTGATATTTATGTCTGAAAATCAGCCAGTGAAAACCCTGTAGATCACAGTGGCCCAATCCACAACCCAGCATAGGGTTGGCACAGGAGTGTGCAGTTTTCTTTTGTTTCACGTGGGTCTCCGTGAATTGGGAGCTGATGCCAGGTCAGCTAAAAGAGCATTTTGAGTGAGAGGTACATAACAAAGTGGGTGGAAAGAAGTAACAGGACAGTGAAGAATGTAAAAAAAGTAGACGATGTATTCATTTTCTATTGTTGCTATTACAAATGAACACAAATTTAGTGATTTAAAAAACTATTATCTTACAATTATAGTCAGAAGTCTGAAACGAGTCTTACTGGTTTAAAATCAAGGTGGAAGCAGGGGTTCATTTCTCTTGGAGGCTTTAGGGGAAAGTTCATTTTCTTGGATTTTCCAGCATCTATAGACTGCCCATGGAGTCCCTGGATGGTTAACAAATGGTTAACAAACTCATCTGCTAACCAAAACTGTGGAGGTTCAAGTCCACCCAGAAACATTTTGGAAGTATTTTGCCAATCTAATTCCAAAAAATCAGCCATTGAAAAAGCTATGGCCCCATATACTCTGATACACATGGGGCCACCATGAGTCAGAGTGTACTAAATGGCAACTGATTGTTTATAGGCTGCCCGTGTTTCTTGGCTCATCAGACCCACCCAGATAATCCAAGATAGTCTCCCCTTCTCTAGGTTAACTGATTGGTAATCTTGACTATATCTTCAACCATAATTACCCTTGCCACATATCCACAGGTTCTGGGGATTTGCACGTGGGTTATCATTGGGAGAACCATTATATTGCCTACCCAATTGGGAGAACCATTTTATTGCCTACCCAAAGTAAATAAAAGAGTTTGAAAGGCTTTTAGAAGTTAGAGTTGACAAACTTTGTGCTTTGTTCAGAAAGGGAGAAAATATATCTATGAATACGTAAGTTTCTTTGACTATTAAGGGAAAAAAAAAAACTAATTGGCTTCTCTTCTCAAGGTATAGATTTATGACCTGCACATTCCAACCCATTAATAAGAAAGTTAACCATCTGTAACGAGCCCTTTCAAATGCTTGTGTCATTTATAGCCATGTGCAATAATTGAAATACTAGAACATACCCAAAGGCAGACCAATGGATAATTTTATGACTACAATGAAAGTACAGTTAAATATTACTTCAAATTTTTAAATTACTGTGGACAAATGTATATCTAAAAAAATACAAAAAAGTAAAAGGTATAATAAATTTTCCAAGTAGAAAAGTGGCCATTCTGTTAAAATATTTCACTATGAATTTTCAGTAATAAACATGCTGTTTTAAAGCTGAATATGTAAAAGCTATTTAATTTTGCCATCTGTTCTCAGAATAATTAACTGTAAGTTAGTTAATTATGGGTAATAATTTTTAGAATGCATTGAAAGCCAAGATATTCTAAATGATACAGAAAGAGAATTTATTGTATTTATTTTCCAAAATAATAAAGGAAACTATTTCAAAAAGCAAAAGAATGGTTCAGATTTTGCTACTTTATTATACTTTTCATTTTTATTTCTTTCTTCCAAAAATTTTGGGGAACTTGTGCCCAGTATTTTACCGAAATTCCTGATGTTGTTCATAGGTTCTTGCTAAAGCAGGAATTTAATTATGTCTCTTGCTTACTTGCCTACTCCCAGATTTACCAGATCTTGGGATACACGTATTAAATCTAAAATATTCAATCCTAACTAATGGTGAGCAGAGAAAAGTAATGTTGCCATATTAAAATACAAAACAAGAGTCATTTCAGTTTAAGGTGGGTATTAAAAAAAAAAAAATGTAACTAGCTCAAGGAGATGTTCCAAACATTTAAACCAAGAAACAAACCAAAAATGAACCATAGAAAAGTCAACCAAAAATTTTTAAGCCCTCAACATATGTCAGGAATCTTTCTAAGCAGTGTATCAAAACAAATGAAGCTGTTATGGAACCCAATTCTTATAGTTCTTACAGAACCTAAATTCTAGTGTGTCAAAATAGATAATAAAGGGTAATTAATTAATAAAAATAAAGTATTAATAAATGATATGTAGATAATTCTGACTGTGATTTTTTTAAAGCAGGTCAGAAGTTTAGTTTGGATGGTTTAAGTAAGTTCTAGAGAGCTTCTGTATTATTTGAACTCTAAATGACAGACAGGAATCAAACTCAAGGGTGGTGGAAAACTGATAATGTCCTCCCTACTAAGATGTCGATTTTTTCCCCTTACAGTGTCTCTTACTTTTTGATTATAAAATCGTAAATTGAAGCCTCATTTTCTTAACATTTCTCTCCTAATGCCTATCTTTTCATTATTTTTGCATTAAATGTCTAATTTTCTTACTGTTTTCTCTTATTATGCAACTTTTAGTAATTTTATCATAAAATACTTTATCCTCCAGTTCTTTGCTGAGATTTTTTTTTAATTAATACCTTCTTTGAAACTAACTAGAAAGAACTCTTATTTTGTTCTTTTCATTGTATCATTTTACTAATGTTACAATAATGATTTATATCTTTAAATTTCAGAAAATATAAAGTTTCTATGAAGTATTATTTTGCTCACTGCTATAATTCATGCCCATCCCTCTGTGTGTGTGTGTGTGTGTGTATGTGTGTGCACGCACGTGCATGAATCTATGCTTTTCATCTCCATATTTTACATTTGGAAGTTTCCTCAAATGAATTGCAATTGGTGTATGTATACAAGGTGTATGTATATAAAAAAGCTGATTTAAAGTTTTCTGTCCAATGGAAAGACTTATTTTCAATTAGCATCATTGCAGAATATTTGGGCTTTTTAGCAGGGTTTCCAATAAATTGATTTGTATCCCCCAAATAAAACAAAAGAACCAAACCCATTGCCATGAGTTGACTCTGACTCATAGCGACCCTATAGGACAGAGTGGAACTGCCCCATAGGGCTTCCAAGGGCCAGCTGGTGGATTCAAACTGCTGATGTTTTTGGTTAGGAGCCAAGCTCTAAACCACTGAGCCACCAGGGCTCCATCCCCCAAATAGATATATTCAAATCTTAATCCCTTTTATCTGTGAATGCAACTTTATTTAAAAGAGAGTCTTTGAAGACATAAATAGTTAACGTAAGGTCATACTGGAACAAGGCGGCCCTGATCCAATGTGATTAGTGCCCTTATAGGAAGAGAAGAAGAAACATAGAGACAGAGACAGACACAGTGAAGACAGTCATGGGAAGGCAGAGGCAGGGATTAGAATTATGCTACTATAAGCCAAGGAACACCTGGGGTAACCAGAAGCTACAAGAGACAAGTAAGAATCTTCCACTAGATCCTTCAGAAAGAGCATAGCCCTGCTGACACCCTGAATTCAGACTTTTAGCCTCCAGAACTGTGAAATAATAAATTTCTCTTTTATTAAGCCACCCAGTGTGTGGTACTCTTATAACAATTATAGGAAAGTGATACAGGAGGTTTCCTCTATTGGTCTTTTCTATGGGTACAATTAAGTTCTTTAAGATCTTCTTATGTCCAGTGTGAACAATATGAACCTGGGTTTAGGTGTTCTGGAACTGGGCATGAGAAGCAGACTATGGATCAGTTTCTACTATTCACCCTTCCAAATAACATCTGTGTTTTCAATGCAACCATGTGGACCACTCAGCTTCTTTCACTATTTTTCCTGACCCCAGAATTTTTGCAATTCATTTTCTAGAGGGAAGAAAGTATTGTCTTATGAGAGACTAGGAAACAACATGCCACATTGCAGGGTTTAGAATGATGTGTTGGGGGAAGAACCAGATTTTTTTTATATTAATTATTTAACTGGTCTACTGTATTGAGTATTCATATCTTCTGCAGCATAACCCTTTCAAGACTCAATTATGTTCTCCTTTGAAATTTTTGGTGATATCCTGTGTTTTCAGTAATGGAAGCCATGCTGACTAAAGGACTGATTCAAAATTTTTGTTATGATTTATGCTTTGTGACACTCATTATCTGGGGCCCCTTATATCCCATGAGACCCTGGATATCGTAAATCCTGCTGATATGACTCAATGACAAAATTATTCATTTCTATTTCTTGAAAATTTGTAAAACATGAAGTAAAACATGAAGGCACCTGGCAATGACTGCACGTACATTTTATTCCAGTATCCTTCTTAGCCTTTTTTATTATTTTGCATGAAACTTTTCAAAACACAGCACCATGCATTCTTCCTTACTGCAGAAGCAGTACTTGCAGCCCAAATAAATAAAGCCAAGGTCTTTTTTGTCTCAGGAAAATTACCACTACAATGCATTCTTCATTACTGCAAAAGTAGTGCTGACAGGCTGAATAAATAAAACTAAAGGAATTTATATGTCAGGGAAATTACCGTTACCATGTCTTCTTCATTATAACAAAAGCAGTACTAACAGCTAGGAAGCAGAAACAGCTGCCCTGGAATATTGCAGACCTGCTCACAGTGGTGCATCCACCTGTTACACACGGAAGCAATGATTGGGCCCTAAGATTGAACGCAGGGAAGAATAACTTATAGGAGTTGCAATATCTTGAAAGGTACCACTGCAATGCATTACTCCTTTTGCAAAGGTATTATTTACTATTCAGATGCTAGAAAAGAATGGAGTGTGTAACAACTGAAACAGTAAAAGGCATTAGGGAGAAAATGGCCACTGTGACTATATGAAGACTGGGAATAGTTTATTCTTGAAATAAGCACATTCTCACGAGAACATAGGGACTAGGAAACAGAGTGAGGAGACTTATCTCACAGAAATAAAGGCAAACATGTCGAAAGTTTAGAAAATTCACACATCCAGGAGGTATCACCTAAGATAATGTTCAGTCTACAGAAAAATGAGGCTCCAGTTCAGGGTTCTTGAGTTTCATGCATTTCAGAAGGCTCCCACCTTGAGGCTAAATGCATTAAAATCCGGCTACTCCTTCCCAAAGAACTCCAGAGGCATACAAAGTGGTTGGGATACAGTGAGTCCCAAGATTCATGAAAGGGATAAAGGGTATAACTTTGTAGGGAATGCATTCTCTTATTCTTGATAATTTCACTCTTTCTGCACTCTCCCCAGCATCTGCCTCCCCTCTTTTCTTCCATCTTCTGCGATAAATCATGAGGTATGGGATGACTGCTACCTGAATTTCATCCCATTGAATTTTTAAGTTCGCCCATATCTACACTCATTCCTGGTGGCACAAAGAGTTAAGTGCTCAGCTGCTAACCAAAAAGCTGACAGTTGGAACCCATCCAGTAGCTCCAAGCGAGAAAGACCTGGCCATGATGTAGTAAACTACTTCCCCTTTTGTAGGCTCTTCACCCCTGCTCTGTCTGTCTCTCACTGCCATTCCCTCACTTCTCAGAAAGGAAGGAGAACAAACATGAAAGTTATGGTGAAAGACAGTTGACCAACATTTATGGAGTGAGGGCAGATTAGTCCATTTCATCACAAAATGGCAAATCATAAACTATAATTCATTCGTTTGTTCATTCATTTGGTTTGCTTTATTTACTTCTTGAGTGTTGTAATGTAAATTCTACAGACTTTAGAAGAACTCCACTTTTTAAAAGATTTTTGCATAGCATGTCTGATCTGATTCCTATACTCATTCCTCCACGTACTTCTGCACAGGCCATACTCTACAAACTTCTCGGGACAAGTAAAATTATGCAGTATCACTACTAGCCTCAAGAGGATGTGAAATATTCTTGACACCTTACAAGCAAACAGTAATATATTCTTACCAAAGTGCTTTCATATTAATCATATCATTTGGTTCTATTTTTAAAACCTTACAAGATTATATAAATGTGAAAAATTATGATAAATAATTTTCATGGCTAGGCATGACAGCAGCCTAACTACTAAAAGCTCTGTGGTAAGAACTCTTATGTTTTGAAGACCAGTGCAATTATTTTTCTTCTACATAATCCCTGATAGAAAAATCTGCATGGGCACCTGCAAAAAAAAGAAAGTAGGGTTAATCTGGAGAAAATATCGTTCTTGCAATATGTCTGAGCACAATCTAGAGGAAGAAATAAAAACATATGCAAGGAAATGCTGGATAATAGAAAATGTTCTGCTATACAATATCATTTTAGCTCTTTTATTTGTACATCCCAATTAAAGGAACTCTACCTTGTTTATTAATATTAAATGTGGACTTTTATAGTCTATTTTATTAACTATATCATATTGCCATTTAATGCAGATAATCTTTTCAAATTGGCATTTTAAATAAATATTCTATTTTAATTACAGACACACATACATACAATCTACAATCTTTTAACACATTACGACAGTTTCCATTCTATCACTGATTAATAAATGAATTCTGACTGAATAGACCTCAAAGGCATTTAACCTTTACTGACTTTCATTTGAGTTATGTACACATGAAAGGTGCATAGTAATGACAATAAAATATTTTATTTGCATAGCACCTTTGAGCTTAAAGGACACCAAATACCTTTGTAAATATAATTTCATTAGTACTAAGTCAGAGAGCAAATACATTCACAAAGGGGGAAACTGAGGGAAGTTCAAGCAAGCTGCTTATCAAAGTGATTTTAAAATTTATTTTGACTTCTAAATACTTTGTTTTGTGTCATTAATTGTTCAAATTAAAAAGAGAAAATACAGAGATTATGTACTAGATTCTAAGTACATGTCAGAGGGTAAAAAGGGATAAAATTTGTAAAAATGATTTAGACTTAAATTCCTGAACTCTGGTAGAAATTAAGTTATTGGGGAAAAAATATTGGGTATTTAAATAGAATACTTGCAGGATAAAATACTTTACGATATGTAGCAAAATTAGAATAAAAGTGAGTTACATTTTTCCATGTTTATTTTCATTGCCTAAGGAAATTTACTTGGTTAAGTAGATCAATGTTGACAATTGAGGGCATATAAGAACACGTCAATTTATAGTTTATGGCATTCACTTACTTAGAGGAAAAAAAGTGAAATAATTATAGGCTGTCACTTCGACCTCTTTTCAAACACTAAAATCACCATGAAGTAAAGCTGAGAAAGTAAAATTTTAAAGCAGGTTGATCATAGGTTACTAGATATCAAATGCTACTCTCTTCTTTATTATATTTATTTGGTTATGTCATCAATCAAAGACACTTATATAAGGTTGTGATAGTGTCACTTTCAATAACACACTTGACAGCAAAAATTTTTATACACTGACGTGGCATCCAGTTTAGGTACTCTTGATTTTCCAGGCTGTCACTAGAAGAATTTCACATTCCACATATTACGGCATTCACTACAATAAATTTTCTAAAGAAAACTAAAAGGCACCTACTCCTATGTATACTGTTTTCACATAATGTTATTTCATAAGTGGTTATACTTTGTTATCTGGATTTTTTTGCACATAAAATTTGGTAAGGCAGAGTACACAAAAGCGCCCACAGAATAGGCAAGTGGTACATCAACAAGCAAAATAAAGTCTTACTAAAAGAATTTGCATATCCTTGTAAATAAATAAATGCAAAGAGACCCAAAATGATAAGTATTTGAGTCAGCGAAAGCTGTGATAGTTCTAGATAACCCATTACTAAATCATACAGAATCCATTTTGGGGTCTTCATAACTAAAGTTTGCTTCTGTTTTTAATTTCTTCTTTTTATTTTCCCGGTTACCATTTATCTTTCTGGGTGTCTTTATGTTTTGAGTTTTTTTTTTTTTTCCTGTAGAGACCATAATTTTTTTGTATACAGGAACATATAAATGCTAATTTCTGAACGTGATTTTGTTGCAACATATTTCACACCCTGAGAAATGTTCCTCCTTGCATATATAATTGTGAAATTCAATTATATTTTGTGTCATTTAATGAAATTGTATTTCAATATAAATGAAAAGACAAGGTAGAGACACCACAATTCCCTCTGTTGCAATTCATCTCCAATATTTAAAAATCAATTACATAATTGATTATGGAAAGTTTATTTTGCTTTGCATGAAATAAATCACATTTAAAAAAACTCAGCAAGTACTGACATTGATCCTTTCAACTTAATGTCATACTACAGTTACTGGCGAGGGCTAATGGCATTCATGATGCACAAATATATCCAAGGATTACTGGTTTGGAAAATGGGAGTAAAATAATGGTTTATCTTTCCCTCTTTCATCGTCCTTTTTTTTTTTTCCTGTTACTTTATGATACAATGACCTAAATTAAAAATCAATAGATATTTCTACATTCTCTCCTTCTCAGTTATATTGAGCACCAATCATTTTGACTAAGTATGATAGTAAGCCTGAATAGTAGGTGCTATTACCTAATTATATACATCTTCATATTTGCAACTTTCACACCCTTTGTTCAGACTTACGTAAACAGAAGAGGGTAAAGTGGTGTGTGTATGTTTTAATAATAAGTACACATATATTCCAAAAGTCCTCTGTACTTTTTTGTACATATGAATTTTTTTTTTTTTTTAAACAGTGAATTCCTGAAAACAAGTTAAATTGTCACTATTGGTTAAGTCTTACCTGGAACCCCCTCTGTATTCTTTAATATGTTCTCATTACAAACTACTATTGACGAGGATCTGGGATGTAACTGGAGGTCACAGTCAAAACAGAATGTCTGCAACACAGATTTCTAAACGGCTAAGTAAAGCTCATTAAAAGAGCTACCAGAGAAGCAAAAAAATCTTGCACATCACCTGTTAAGTAATTGATGCTAAACATATAATATTCCCATTCTTTTATACTATACTTTAATCCAAAATTATTGTAAAATTCTTTATAATGACTTTTTATATTTAAAAAAATCCCTTCCTTGGTTTAAAAATCCTAGCAATTTGGAGTTTGATTATTTTATTGGAGGAAGGCAAAAAAAAAAAAAAAAAGAGAGAGAAATAGGTATATTAAATTTTCTCTTTGCATCAAGTCACTTTTTATTTTTGAATGTATAATCTGGTTTAACTACCCTGTATTAAGAGAACTTTAAAGACATTCATCAGATTTGATTCAGTCTTTTTATTATTTTTCTGTTCTTCTATGAGACATTTCCAGGTAGTCAAATTTTCATTCAAGGCTCTGGATTTGGTGGTCATTCCCTTCTTTGAATACTTATTCTATAAAACAAACTTTGTAGGAATATGTTATACAGATAACATTTATTTCTGACATAAAAGCCATATATTTTTAAGGATTTGAAAAGAAAAAAAAAATTTTCATATTAGTGTATAGAAAGCCAAGTATTATTCCACTGTTAAAATTTCATTGCTCTGGGTCCTTTGTAAAAAGGATGTGTTAAAATAGGCAAGTCATGTTTTTAAATGTAAAGGAAAGAGTTGTAGCCTCTAGATGTTGCAAATTTTGGTAGAACAAATTGATGAGGTTGGAATATCTGCTTGGAGTCAGCCTCTGTTTTTATTTATATCGGTTCTGTTATCTTGTTGAGAATAATTCACTGAAGTTTGTTGAGGTTTAGTTCATTCTACGTGTTGCTAATCATATTATCCTCTCTTCATAGGTAAGCTTAGAATGTTATTTCTTACAGAGTTATTTAATTTTAGGTTAAAGGAGAAGTTTTAAATACCTATAGCTTGTATAACACTGGAAACCCTGGTGGTGTAGTAATTAAGAGTTCTGCTGCTAACCAAAAGGCTGGCAGTTCGATCCACTAGGCGCTCCTTGGAAACCCTGTGAGGCAGTTCTACTCTTCCGTAGAGGGTCACTATGAGTCGGAATTGACTCGATGGCTGTGAGTTGTTTTGTTTTTGTTTTTTTGTATAACACTGTTTAGCTAAGAATGTATTATTGATCTAAAATACAGTTGATAAGTTACTATATTATGTACCATAATTGGTTTATCATATATTATTTGAATATCGGTTATCACTTGAATGTCTTTCCTTTAGCCATTATTGAGAACAAGCTTTCCCAAGACTAGAACTAATACATTTTGATTGGTTTTTTAAGATGTATTGGCCTTCTTAATTTGGAAAATTTCTGGTCATATCAACTAACTATTTATTAGCCCAGTCTAAGGTAAGTTAGTGTCCATTGATGAATTAGCACATATATTTATTTTAGGTTGATTTTAGTCTTTCATTTCTGGGGGTTCAAATTCTTAGAGATTAAAACAATCTCATTAATATAATTTCTGTCATTTATTGAAAATCTTCTATATTTAGACAATTTGCTCATCATTTTACATTACTATTTTTGTTTTGCAACAACACTCCCTAAGAAGTGGTATTATTTTGTTATTTTTTCACAAGAGAGAAGTACGACTCAGAGAGGTCACACAAGCTCTAAGTTTTACCAGGCTACGGAGAGAGAATTCAAAGCCTGTACAACCTCATTATGGTTAGCAGTCCAGCAAGTGATGTAGCTTTGTCTTGTCTACAAATTGTCTTTAAATTGTTTGTCTCCTAAAGTGAAACCATACATTAAGTACCATATTGAATGTGAGAGCAACAGACATTACACTGATCTGCAATTAAGCCTGACCCTTTGTTATGTCACTGAACCACCAATGCCACAAGGGGTAGGGAACACAGAAATATCCAGCACATGAATTTGACTTCTTAAGAATGTAGGAAAAATAAACTGTTTAAAAGGAAGCAGAAAATATAGGAGCATACTTATTGAGCACAGACCTCAAGCCATCTTGGCAGTCATTACTCAATTAACAGGGACAAAACAAAGCCTTTGATTCCCAGAGCCCAAAGAAAATCTGTCTCCACCCCTAAATCTTCCCCAATTTAATAAACAATACCATCATTCATACCTTGAATATTCACACACACACACACACACACACGGTACCCTGGTGGTGCACTGTTTAAGATTTCAGTTGCCAACCAAGACGTCAGCAGTTTGAATTCACCAGCTGCAAACCCATTCCAGTATTTTTAATAGATTTTTACAAACCCATTCTGTATTTTTAATAGATTTTACAAACCTATTCCAGTATTTTTAATAGATTTTAATATTTTTGTTAAGTAAAAGAGAAAAATATACAATAGAGGAATAGTTAGTCAAAAGAGTTTATGCACCTGTATGTCAAGTCATTTATGTATTAACTAAACATACTGCTTTAACTTTGGTGATATACAGAAGGATTTCAGTTAAAGAAGATCTATCAGCATTTTTTACAAGAAGGAGGAGTGATTTTTAGCTTGACCTTCATATTTCGACATTGCGTAGCATTTGCCTAAACTGGGAGTATTACTTAAAATGTGAAATATTTTAATATGATTTATATAATATAGACATAATTTCAATTTTTCAAGTAAATTGATGTGTCTGTTTTTAGCATTGTAATGATTGGGAATTTGTAATTGTTGAGAGGATACCCCCTGAATTGTTTTTGGCGAGAGTTACTGTCAGTTGTCCAAGAAATAGTGTGGCTTTTGTCACTCTTCTATGGCAGACGAGTGCTCAACTCAAAGCTCAGGCTATTAGCCTGACAGATGATATAACTGTTTCCATATAGGAATGTTTTGTTTCATCACCATCCTTTTACAGAAAATACAGTTATTAACATCGTCATTTAAAACGTCTTTTTTTTTAAGTTTACCATAACGATGTCATCACAATTGCTTTGTTTGGTTTCACTTTGCCTCAGAATACTGATGGTCATTTTGTCTTAGATACCTTCCTAAATGACTGTAAAAATAATACTGAAGTGATTCATACCAGAAATGACAAGAAACATTTTCACATTTGGCTTCTGTCACTGAAATTCTACTCAAAAACTGTGTTTTAAGTCCAGCTTTGCTTTGCATATTCCTTTGTTATAGTCCACAACTAAAAATTAAAGTTGACGGAATCAACTCGACAACAATGAGTTTTTAAGACAACCTGCTACACAATAACATAAATGTAGAATAATTTAAAACTTCTCATTTACTATCATGTTAATAACCTACAGCTATCATTTTAGGGTTTGGCCAATAGAATCACCAGAAGTCCTCCAGACCATACTCAACTTGGCTAAAATTGCAACATATCTGCAGTTGATTTAGTATTTATTTGGTTTCTGCTTTCTTCAAAAGTTGGTTTACTATCTCAAATTATAAGCTATATTTAAAGAAAAAGTAACTTTTATAGTGTTACTACATGCAAAAAAGTGTAATAGCTTGTTTTTTACTTTATTTTCACCTTTTGCTCTACATCTTGGATGTTTGGGAGACACTCAAATTTACATACTCTCTTCAGAAAACAAGTTTCAGAAACAAGATTACTAAAGTTTTGACATTTAATCCATCATCTTGTAATTCACCTATTTATGTCCTTATCTCACATTAGACTGGGTGTCTCAAAGACAGTGTCCATATCCTATTCATCCTTTTATTTCTTCCCTCTATTATAGGTACTGGCACAGAGCCCTGTAAGAATTGAATAGATTTTTACTGAATGCGTAGACATATGTAGATATCTGACCTTTTGATTTAATTTTGTTTGTTGTGGGATAAGATGCCATAACACCACTCTCACTTGGTCTTTCTCCTACTTTAAGATCTGCTTTTTCTCAGTATTTTACAGTATCTTCTTTGTCTATTGGAGCCCTGGTGGCACAGTGGTTAAGAGCTCGGCTGCTAACCAAAAGGTCGGCAGTTTGAATCCACCAGCCACTCCTTTGAAACCCTATGGAGCAATTATACTCTGTCCTACAAGGTCGCTATCTGTCAGAAACAACTCGAGGGCAACGAGTCTTTGTCTATTATAACTCTAAATTCTGGTGTTCCCCAGAGTTCTGTCCTCAATGCTCTGGGTATATGATGGCTCTCTAACCTGTATTTCAGTCTCCAGGCTATCCATAATACTCTGTTCAGAAACAGACACACACACACACATATTTTCCAGCTGTGTTTTCATAAGCATCGCATTGATTTATTTAATCATTCCTTAAAAAGAAAAAAAAAATTTTTTTCTTTTATTCAAAAATACTTATTGAACACAGACCTCAAGACATATTGGTCATCATCATTCAATTGACAGAGATAAAACAAAACAAAGCCTTTGATTCCCCACCCCTAAATCTTCCCCATTTTAGTAAATGAATACCATCTTTCCTACCTTGAGCATTCACACACACACATATGGTACCTTGGGGGCGCAACGTTTAAGACGTCAGTTGCCAATCAAAAGGTCAGCAGTTTGAATCTACCAGCTGCAACTTGGAAACCATATGGGGCAGTTCTACTCTGTCCTATAGGGTTGCTGTGAGTCAGAATCCACTCAATGGCAGTGGGTTTACATATATACATATATTAGATATGCTCACGTTTGAATTCCTCCATTTTTAGTAGTTCTCATGCTTTCTGGGGCAATAAGCCTGGACTAAACTATGATCACTTTTCTCAAACTATAAACTCCAAACTAGTATCTCAACCTCCATTCTTGTTTTTCTTCAGCCCTCTTTCCGTAGAGCAACCATAGTAATGTTTTTATGGCATGAATCTAGTCCATTAATTTCATCCAGAAAAGGAAAGAGATTAATGGCAACTAAAATAAACCTAAAACCTCATGATGGTCTAAAACGCAGGCACACTGAGTCTCATTTGGCTACATACATTACTACTGCTTACCTGGTATACAATGCCCTGGTCATAGCGGCTTTCTCTCTGCTTCTCAAAAATGCAAAGTATTTTTCTCTCCCAGGATATTTTCCCTGTCTTTAAATTTTTGGGTTTTATTTGTTTGTGATTGGAAACTCTTCTTTCAAATGTCCACCAGTCTGACACTCTTTCTGTATTTAAGAATTATCTCAAATATCACATCTTTAAAGGGGACTTCTTTGATCATCCTAGGTGAAAGACTCACCTGATCCTTTTCATGTTATGCTGTATCATATTACATTCTCGTCTTTGTTTTTATCACTATATGGACATATTCTCTCTCAGTCTCTTTATATCTTTTTATTATATATTGTATTAGAGATATAACCAGGTTAAGTTATGGCAGACTTAGGACATGAAATATTCACTACCTCCTTACGTCTCTTGTGTCACAAGGCCAATCAGGTTCCCTAACATCTCACCCACTGCTGGCCCCACCCTAGAGGATTAGGGATTTTATAGTGAGATCAAAATTTAGACATGAAGGGCACACAATGCATAAGCCTACTATCCTGGGATGGTGGTGGACCCCACATCATAGACAGCAGATGCAGTTGAGATAATTGTTAATAACCAAAGACCTTCTGGGATACCACATGACTGTGGAAGCCAGGGTGAATAAATGCCAAAAACTATGGGCCTAGGTAAATAGATCAACTTATACAAAATGGAAGGAGACAGAAATGGTATCCTGAATTGACTGAGTCACCAAAAGATATGTGAAAAAAATCTGGAAATGACTGATGTGTATTTGAATTGGTAATACAAAAGTATCCAATAGAGAAACAAATTTGAGGTTCAAGAACTAAGTTTAAATTCATTATAGGAAAATAAACTTTCAGTTTTCTTTCCTTTTTTTTTTAACACAGTAGAATAACTAAAATACTTTCCTACTATATCTTAGAACACGCACACACATAAAAAACAAACCTGTTGCCCTAAAGTTTATTCCGATTCATGGTGACCACACATGTGCCTGCATGTGTTCATGTGTGCAGAATGGAAGTGCACTCCATAGAGTTTTCAAGGTTGTGGCCTTTTGGGGCAAATTGCCAGGCCTTTCTTCAGAGGGACCTGGGGGCGGTTTTGAACCATAAACCTTTCAGTTAGTAGTCAAGCGCCTAACCATTTGTGCTACCACAAAGTCCTAAAAGCAGTAGAGATATTGGACTTTGATATAGGTGATGTTGAGGTACCCTGATCATACCATGAGCAAAATCCAATAAAATAAGGTTGAATGGGAGTGTATTTTAACAACACAAAATATATAATCAATCAACCTGTATTATCCGTGCTACTAGAATCTATCTTACCTATAAACCTGAACCTATTGCCGTCAAGTCAATTCCAACTCATAGCAACCCTATAGGATAGAGTAGAACTGCCTCACAGAGTTTCCAAGGAGCACCTGGTAGATTAGAACTGCCTACCTTTGGGTTAGCAGCTGTAGCACTTAACCAGTACACCACCAAGATTTCTGATCTTACCTATAAGTAATACTTAAAAATCATGACATGCCAAGCCACACTGATGAAAACCTACTTCTCTGGGCTAAATATTTTATTTACTCTTCAGAATTTAATTCATATGGAAAGTCCATTTCCAATATGCAATTGGTAACAGGAAAATGTGCAGGAAATATATCAAAACGCACAAATTTAAGTGCTAGACATAGTACTAAATGCTATGAAATAGTGTACGTAACTATGAGTAGAACTTGACTAGAAGTAGGAAAGCTATAAATAAAATGAGCAAGTATACTACCTGAGGGAAAAAAATTCGAAGGGGAGAGATTTCTGCTTGTTTTTGCTATTCTGTCTTTATTTTATTTTTTTTTTTCTTTTCTTCCTCCATTTCAGAGGTCATTTCAGACAAATGAAATGCTGAAAAGGAAGATAGATGCAGCTAATGTTTATCTTAACTGAAGCAGAGTTCAAGGCAGATTGAGAAGAGACTTTAGCCACGAGGTATCTCAATATGAACCTTGCCATTAATTTAAATGAATAGTCCAGAACGTTTATCACTCTCATAATTCACTTTCTTCTGGGATATATTTAATTGTTTCTCCCAGAGAAATAATATTACACCATATAAGATTAATATAGCGTGGGCCCTAGTGGCCATTATGTTGCCACAGGTTTATGGTTTTTCTACAGTATTTTGATTTATGATACCCTTCCTTTTAATAGAGGTTCATTATTTGTACATTAAGGTTGTAACTTACTCCATCATATGGCGACTTCTATTAATCAGGGAGCCTATAGCGTTCAATCTGACATTGCTGTCCTTTTAGACAGTGTTGCTCAAGCATAGCAATTTGCTAAATGTGCAGGACCCGTGTGGCTGGAGATTCACTTCAGCAGCTGGAGAAACATTTATATTCTGATGCAAAATAACTCTGAGGTGTCATTTCAAATGCCACTTAATCTTGGTGATTGGCTTTTCAACTTAGCTAACACAACATTACCTATTTATTTTGATTTTAGAGGGATTCCCTTTCAAAAGAGTCCACCAATGAATGCAAAGCTACAGTCTACCCCAGTTTTACATGTTGGCTGGTAAAGAGGTGAAAAGGCAGAAATAGAATGCTTTCTAGACTTTGGCCTTTAGGTTCATAGTACTGAGTCTGTTCTCTATGGCTGTTATTTTATATGACAGAGAAAGGAGGAGAAAGACAGAGGGGAAAAGAGAAAGGAAGTTTAAGGTAAAATTCAACATTTATGAGCTTTGAACTTCTGAAATTCCTCACACTTTTAATCCACTGCTGGTTTACAGAAACTACATTTTATGTAGCTTTATGTTTTGTTTCAGAGCTCCACATTTTAAAAAGAAGAGATCATTTTGGAGAAGATATATTTGCTAGTAAATATGAAGAGTGAATTTTTGGTGAAGTGATATCACTGAGCAAACTCAGTGAATTGAGATTTAGGGAAATTTTATTTGAAGTTTGAAATAGGAAATGAAATGCTTCACATCAACATATGATGGCTACAGTAATAATTTTTTTTTTTAACTTGGTTCAGGATAAGTAGGAACAATGCATAATTACCATGCAAAATATCTCAGTCCTCAATCGAGACTAGGAATGTAAAATTTTCCAGAATCTGGACAAGCAAATCCAGCTTAAAGTGAGAGCATTAAAAGTAACCAGAGCTATATGAAAGTGGCAAATTGATTTCCTTGTACTTTACTAAATTTATGTAGTTTCCTAATTAATTTTTTTGGTGCTTAAACAAAATGAGCATGTATTTGCCTTTTGAAAGTCATGTTTTTATTATTTAATTTCTTTTAAAAATAGAATCTGCATGATTCTTGACACAATATTTGCCTAATCTTTGGATCCATTCTTTCACTAAAGGTAAAAAAAAAAAAAAAAAAGAATCTAGTTGAAGAGCCACCTGATTACCAAGCAATTATGTAGGAATTTATTTCTCTACATATTATTTTATAATTATTGTGTTATATTAATATAACAGTTCTGACTCCAGTTACACATTAACTGGATTATAGAAAAAACATATATTTTAATGCTTTCATGTTTTCATAATAAGAAAATTTTTCAATTGCTACCACATATGGAAAGAGGGAGATGAGGGGACAGGCACAGATAGAAAAAGAGAGAGAAAAGAAGAGAGACAGAAAATCAGAGATGACAAGGATTTGTTGTTGTTAGGGGCCATCGAATCCCCTCCAAACTCATGGTCACCTTATGAAGTGTTTCCAGGTCCTGTGCCCTCCTCACAATCATTGCTCTGTTTGAGCCCATTGTTGCAGCCACTGTGTCAGTCCATCTCATTGAGGGTCTCCCTCTTTTTCTCTGGCCTTCTACTTTAGTGACCATGATGTCTTTCTCCTGTGACTGCCCTCCTGATGACATGCAAAAAGTAAACTAGACAAAGTCTCATCAATCCCTCTCTAAGGAGCATTCTGGCTGTACTTCCTCCAAGACAAATCTGTTCATTCTTCTGGTAGTCCATAGTTTACTCAATATTCATCAGTACCACAATTTGAATATGTCAATTCTTTTTCAGCCTTCATTTTTCATTGTCCAGCTTTCACATACACGTGAGGCACCTGAAAATACCATGGCTTGGGTCAGACATACCTTAATCATCAAAGTGATGTCTTTGCTCCTTAACACTTTAAAGAGGTCTTTTACAGTACCTTTTCCTAATGAAACTATGTCATTTGATTTCTTGACTGCTGCTTCCACAGGCATTGATTGTTGATTCAAGAAGAATGAAACCCTTGACAACTTCCATTTATCATAATGTTGGTTATTAGTCCAGTTTTAAGAATTTTCATTTTCTTTATGTTCAGATGTAAGACATACTGGATTAGCAGTAAATAAATAGAATGATGGTAAGTAAGGAATTGTAATGTTTTTGACCTTTTGTTCAACAAGAAACATTTCTCTCTTTAATTTTATATTAAATGTAGAGTTGTAAAAGATAAGAAAAAGAAAGTATTTCTAACATTTGCTACAAATATATTTCTATTTTCAAAAACTAATCAGAACACAATCCTAGCTATTGAGTTATACTATAAAAAAGCTGTCGTCTAATTCTATCTTTTAGAGTTTATATATTTATATTAATGAATATACATTATGATATAAAATTTGTAGTATTTTAATATATATTTAAATACAATTATAATTAAATATAATTATTATTTTCTTAGGCGAGACATTTTTGTGTACAAGGTTCAGATCCCGTAACCTTGGTCTACCCATGCTTATAAATATGATATAAATATAAAATATTACATAATAATTACATAATATATAAATATACAATTGTAATAAATAATACAATATATATTATGCTATTTAATATAGAGATATATGCACTAGAGTGTGCAGACTCCATATCACCTTGTGAAAAAATATATATGATCAGGGAAATTGAAACAGAAGTGTTAAATCATTTACATTAGAGCATGGTAGGAGTCTTTGGAGACTGAAAGGTCTTATCAATGCTCGGTTCTCATTTATTTATGTGGCTAGCTCTCCAAATGTCAATTCATGTAATGTCTCCATGCCTTAATATCTCTATCTATTTGCCAAAAATTTTGATCACATTATATGCCTCTTCAAAATCTTCCCCCCCTCACTGTGTAAAGAATAAACTCACTAGCTGACAATCACGAGCAGTGTACTATTAGGCCTCAACTCTTATTCCAAACTTGTTAATTTCTCCAATCTCTGTTTTGACCACTCTTCTATTTCCTATACCTACAAACACTTGCCTAGACAAGTAGATAACATCTTTGCATTCACTTCTCTCTAGTCTAGAATTAAAAAAAAAAAAAAAAAAGATAAGTATATATTTAGACCAAGTAATTAACCAAGGATTTGCTATGTGGCAAACACTGTGCTAGTCTTTCATGTATTTCTCATTCAATCCTACAAGGCAGATATTGTAAGCACTGTTTTAAAGAGCTGAGTTGAATTGACTTGTTTTATTATCACGAAAACAGAAGTGTGGCATGAAATAGAAGTGGCAAAGCAAGTAAAAATATATAACATTTATGAAAGCTCAATATGTACCAGACACTGTGCAGGACTGAGAAGACGTTTTTCAAAATTTTCTAGAGTAGAGGATGGAAACTTCTAAACAAATAAGCACATTGAAATGACAATAGTCTAATATAGGGTCACTATGAGTCAAACCAATGTGTTTATTTGTTTTTGGCTTAATAAAGCCATCTACCACTGGCCGTTCAGTTTGTTGTACTGTGGTGGCTTACATGTTGCTATGATGTTGGAAGTTATGTCACTGGTATTTCAAATACAAGCAGGTCACTCAGGGTGGACAGCTTTCAGCAGAGCTTCCACACAAAGACTAGGAAGAAAGGCCTGGTGATCTTCTTCCAAAAGTTAGACAATGAGCACCTATGGATCACAATAGAATATTGTCAGTTATAGTGGAAGGCACTCAAAATACACAGTGGCCTTGAACATAGCAACGATTATGAAGATGACACAGGACTAGCCAATGTTTTGTTCTGTTGTGCATGGGGTTGCCATGAGTGACAGCCAACCTGATGGCAATTAACAACAACAACAATATAGCTATATTGGTGATACAAAAACTAGAGTATTTAACTCTACTCAGGGGTTAGGGTGAGGGAATGTATCATGGTAGTGTATTTGCTTCTAGTAGTCTTGGAGAATGAATAAGAATTTAAAAGGACTGGAAAACCCAATAAAAGAAACAGCGAAATTACATTAAATCATGTAGTATTTTTTTTGAGAGCTCAACACACAGGCTATATGAGCAGAGGGCATGGTTAAGGGTTAGAAACCTTGAGGATAATGGGCTTGATGTGGTTAAAGTAAAAGGAGAAAAAGGAATGCAATTTTGGCCAAGAGACTCAGTAGCTGAAACAATAAACCAGCACAGAAAATGCCATGTTTAAGTTTGTTTAGAAAACATATGGAAGTAAATATGAAGAAAAATAGTTGTCAACATGGGTCCAAAAATATTGTGATCATTTTTTTCCTTCTAATTTCTAAGATGTGTTGATCTACTCCAAACTACAATGTTAATTTTTCAACTATATGCATTCCATTGGCATTCCAGGCAGGAATAGGACAGAAGGAAGGGGAAGAGAGAAGAGTAAAAGGTAAGTGGAAGCTAAGATTTTCCCTGTATTAATGAAGACAGAATAGATCTCTTGGAATCCCACTTTCATTGTACTAACCAGAGCTCTGTTGAGACAATCAGCTGAAAGAGAGCCTGAAAGGTTAGGTAAGCTCCATAAGGGTAGAGTCTTTGATTTGTTTACTACCATATCCCCAGTGCCTAGCAGACAGCAGGTATGTGATAAATATATGCAGATGAATGAGTAAATGAGGTAACTTGTCTCCTGGAAGAATTGAGCTCCTGTTAAACAGGAATCAGAAAGACTGGCATTTGAGTTTGCCACATATACTACCTTGTTTCTCTTTCACTTCAAACAATGTTAAAGATGATAGTTTTGATCTTCACATATACATAACTATTGGAAGGAGTGAAAGTTAATGAGAAGACAACTATTGCAAATCCCTCACTCATTTTATAGAAGATAAAACCAAAATCTAGAAAAAAGATTTTTTCACAATTATACAACTAGTGTCTTATTCATCTAGCTCTGCCATAACAGAAGTACAAGTGGATGGCTTTAACAAAAATAAATTTATATTCTCACAGTGTAGTAGGTTACAAGTCCAAATTCAGGGCATTGGCTCCAAGGAAAGGCTTTCTCTCTCTGTCAGTTCTGGAGGAAGGTCCTTGTCCTCAATCTTCTGCTGGTTGAGGAGCTTCTCAGCCTAGGGACCTCGTGTCCAAAGGGCCCACTCTGCTCCTGGTGCTGCTTTCTTTGTGGTATGAGGTACCCAACTCTCTGCTTGCTTCCCTTTCCTTTTATCTCTTGAGAGATAAAAAGTGGTGCAGGCCACACCTCAGGGAAACTCCTTTTACCTTGGATCAGGGAGTGACCTGAGTAAGGGTGGTGTTATAATCCCACCCTAATCCTCTCAATGTAAAATTACAATCATAAAATGGAGGAAAACCACTCAATACTGGGAATCATGGCCTAACCAAGTTGATACACACATTTTGGCGGGCGGGGGGGGAGACATAATTCAATCCATGACAACTAGCTAATGGCAATCCTGGGAGAGATCCTGAGGCTTCTTACACGAGAGTGTGCAGACCCTAAATCATCCTGTGAAGAATAGAAAAACTATGTATATCTCTCTAATCCAAATAATGGTATACCTCTCACTTCTTCTCGTCTACTTAACTGGAAAATTACATTTCCTTATCTTTAGCTTGCCAAGTGACCTTGGTTCCCTGCCTAGCTTCTCAGTGCATTGCTGCATTGTAGTCAGGTGAGAATGATGCTTCCCATTTATAATCTTCTTGGGCTACATACATGATAAATAGCTTCTTCTTCTTTTTTTTTTTAAATATAGCTCTTGCTTTGTCAGCTTTCAGCTATTGGAATCCAAGATATCATTGATAATTATCCACTGATTTTTACTTGGTCCTCTCAGCCTGGACATTTTTAAAATATCTGAGTAGAGTTGTGATTTATATACTATTGCAGAGGAAATGTCACTAACTAGATTTACGATGTTCATTTCTTCTCTTATTACTTATATCAAACTTCATGTAAAGATCTGCTGGGCAACTACTTGTAGGCAATTTCTAATTACAATTTGGATTGTGGCAAAACTATCAGTTACACTAAGAAGGGAACTGACATAGTCTGAGTAAATCAAACTACCAAATACAATTTTGTGTATTTAGGTGATTAACAAACATAACATAATATAAACTTAACCAGACATTTTATTTTATAAATATAAATAAATTTTCAGGACTATTGACATGAACTTTTAGTCCCTCTCTCCAGACAAAAACAATTTATCTTAATGTGAAATATTCAACAGTTTCTTTAGTGAGGGCAGGAAAAATCTAGACAAAACTTCCCAGCCTTTTTCCCCTTTTAGCCCTGCCATTTGTGCAGATAAGTATGAGCAAATGAGATTCACCTGGTACCTCTCCCCTGCACACAATAAAATCGATAGAAAGTCCAATGTTTAATGGATAGAAATGGATGTCAAATAGCATATGGTATGAAAGAGTTGTTTAGTATTATCTTAACAGAATGAATATTGTGAGAATCGATACACTGCAGAACAATAAAGGCAGGGCTTATGCCACCTTTTCAAGCAAACCACGTAGCTACCAAAACCCAGTGTAAGATGGCTTTCTCCTCAATAAATAGTATTCATTAAGGTAAATGAATATTTTTTAGACCATTTAACATAGAGCTATATTTATATGCAGCCATCCTGGAGAACATATGTAGCACTGTAGACCAAGTGGATAAATGAAAAAAGGAAACAATAGAAGAAAAAGAAAGAAAAAGAAAAACTAATTCTCCATATTTCCTGGGAAATAATGTTCTACATGGTGCAACTGTTAGAAAACCAGGCTGTGGTGTATAAAGACTGGTCTGGAAATGAGGAAGTATTATCATGCCAGGCATTAGGAGCTGGACTCTTAATTTAATAAGGAAATAGAGCTTTTAGAAACATGGAAAATGGACAGGAAAGGAAAATATTCACACTCCTTTTTGGGAAACATAAAATCATATTTTCTTTTATGTCCCCCCCCAAGAGAGATCCAAGAAAAAGATCAGTAAAGGGTAAATAAATTTTTTATAATGGATCATGACTATAATAGAACACATATTTGTTTTGTGTCTAGTCCTAATTTTATAAGCCTAATGCCAAAAAGTTTTAACTTCTCTGAGACTGTTTACTTCAGAGATATAATCTCTCATCTCCCCACAACCAGTCTCCTCAAATGGCATGACCCCAAAATTGGCTCTGTCTGTGTTAAGGCAAAATCAGAAAATGGCTTCAAAATTCTACACAAGTCAATTCGTGTACCTGGAAAAGTAGTTCTGAGATCATCGTGTTTCTAAAGCTCAGCAATATAAGTGTCTAAAATCCGTGTCTTAAAAGCTTTAAACTACACCAATCCTTGAAAATGTGAATGTGTGTGTGTAGTGTCAATGAACATTCGAGTGAGTATGAGCAATTGTGAAGTCAAACTATGCTGAAACTAAAAGTTGAAAGATCACTTGGCAGGCTCCAGAATAAAGCGTATAGCATAGACCTGGCTGAAAGCCTTAAAAAATATTTAGAAAAAGTATGTTCTTGATCTATGTGAACATACATTGCTGACAATAGCTAAGCTTTATTTTCTGATATTAATATATAAGTTGGTTTATGTATATTAAAATCTGTGCATTATTTTATATATACACCTGTTCATAAACAAACAAAATGTAGAACATAGCACAATATGATTTACCAGTCTTTAAATAAGTAATAACATTTCTTCATGCATAACAAAAAAGTCTTAAATTATAAAAGATTTCAAAATATTCAAGAATGCATGTACTTAATATCCAGGGAGAAGCATTATTGTTTTAAAGCAGGTAAAATTCATTAGATGATGTTTTAAATGTATGACTCTCAGCAGAAGTTACTTTTTAAAGATCATATCATGAAATTTCAGCGCACATTTTTTCTTAAAAAATGAATGCATATGAAAATAAAAGTTTCTTTTAAAATTAATTTTCATTGAATTTCCTTCTGAAAGTAAAAAATAAACTGCCTTGTTGAAGTCAGATAGCAATATACAGACTTGCAGAGCCAAAAAGACCAATTAAACAGATTCATTTCATTATCACTTTCTCACTTCTATCAGTTCTATTTCCAACTTATGATTAGAAAAATTAAAAACTATAACATTTCAAACATCTCTACAAAACACAGCCATTAACTACCTTGGGTGATGTACTCAAATCTAAGAGACAGAGAGCCACAGTAGGCTCTCAGGTGCATTTTGGCCACAAACAACCTCACAGAACGTAAATGGCCAAACAACCTTAGAGAACATAAATGGCTTACGTGTACAGGTGCACTATGGCTATGAACAAACGCTTTACCTTCAAACTTCTTTAGCAAAGCCCAAGGAAAAAAACAAAATGCATGTTGTTGTTGTTGCTGGGTACCCTTGAGTCAATTCCAATATATAGCGACTTCCTGAGATGGAGTAGAGCTGCCTCTTAGGGTTTTCTAGACTGTAATCTTTACAGAAGTAGATCATCAGGCCTTCCTGTGGAACCACTGGGTGGGTTAGAATCAACCTTTTGGTTAGCAGCCAGTGCTCAATCATTGTACCACCTGGGCTCCTTTACAAAATGCGTGGTGGGATTCAATTTCTTCTCAGTGATTCATGTCATTTTATATTTAGTTCATATGGCATTAAAATGAGCTTCTAAAGTTGCGGGAATAACTAACTGTTAAAGAATTTTGTGAAGAAACTGTGAGTGCCATAGTATTCTGACATCGTGCTAGGAAGTTTGCCACAGAACTTATTTCCTTTATTATTTATCCTTCCTCTCTTTGTCTACATTTTCATCCTAATAATTTCATCCCTGTGAAATGGATGTACGCATTATCCCTCAATATTAGAAAAAAAAGGCTTAATAATATTTTATTACTTAAATAAATAAATATATTATTATTTAAAGTGTTAAACATAATTTAATAAGGCTGTACTAAGGAAGGAGCCCTGGTGGAGTAGTGGTTAAGAGCTTGGTTGCTAACTAAAAGGTCGGCAGTTTGAACCCACCAGCCACTCTTTGGAAACTCTATGGAGAAGTAATAGTCCTATAGGGTCACTATGAATCGGAATCGACTCAACGGCAATTTTTTTTTTTTTTTTTTTTTGGTACTAAGGACAGGATACATTCACTTAAGATCATATATTAGGGCCTATTTTTTTTTTTATTGTATAGTGTATAATATGTTAAACACCAAAAATACAGAGATGGAAAAGTCATATTGTCTGTCCACATACATATGTAAGAAAAACAAGCACCAATATTTTTATGATTGAATACTGGTTAATATAACCACAGATAATATACAGCTGTATAAGACAACTGAAGATATAAAAGGAAATACCAAATTAATTCCTCAATAATTTCAATTTTTAACACAAATATTATGATTCATTGAGGAGTAAATTTGAAGTCTGGAGATACTCAAGTTCACTGTGTTGATGTGTAGGGGGTAAAAAAAATTCTGGGCATATTTAGCTGAATGAACCAATGGAATACTGTATGGTTTAAAGTCAGGAAAGGTGTGTATCAGGGTTGTATCCTTTCATTATACTTATTCAATTGGTTTGCTGAACAAATAATATGAGAAGCTGGGCTGTGTGAAGGAGAATGAGGCATCAGGAATGGAGGAAGACTCATAAACAACCTGTGATATGCAGATGACACAATCTTTCTTGCTGAAAGTGAAGAGGACTTGAACTACTTACTGATGAAGATCAGACTACAGCCTTCAGTATGGATTACATCTCAACATAAAGAATACAAAAATCTTCACAACAGGACCTATAAGCAACATCGTGAAAATGGAGAAAATATACAAGTTGTTAAGGATTTCATTTTCCTTGCATTGACAATGCCCATGGAAGTAGCAGTCAAGGAATCAAAGTATTGCATTGAGCAAACCTCCTGAAAAGACCTCTTTAAAGTGTTAAAAAGCAAATATGTCACATTGAGTACTAAGGTGTACCGGACCCAAGCCATGGAATTTTCAGTCATCTCACACGCACGCTAAAGTTGGACAATGTATAAGGAAGACCTAAGAAAAATTGATGAATGTGAATTATGGTGTTGGTGAAGAATATTGAATATACCATGTACTGCCAGAAGAATGAACAAATCTGTCTTGGAAGAAGTACAGCTGGAATACTCCTTGGAAGTGAGGATGGTATGACTTCATCTCACTTACTTTGGACACATTATCAGGAGAGACCACTCCCTGGAGAAGGACAACATGCTAGCTAAAGAAGAGCATCATCAAAAAAGAAGACCCTCAATGAGATGGACTGATACAATGGCTGCAACAATAGACTCAAGCATAACAACAATTGGGAGGATGGCACAAGACCAGGCAGTGTTTTGTGCCATTGTACCTATGGTTGCTATGATTTGGAACTGATTTCAACGGCACCTAACAACAATAACAACAACATTTAGCTGAATAGTACTCTGGCCTCATTGATGTTCTCTCATGACAACATCCTTTCAATGAACCATGGCTCACTATTTATTTAATAATTACTTCTTATAGCAATTCTAATATACTTTCAGTGACTAAAAAAAATATATTTTAAGATACTGTAAGTAATTAGAATTTGAGTAATGCCACTCATTTAGTAATATCACCACAAAATCTTAAGCCTTTTAAAAAGAATTATGCCTTGGAAAATAAGACATCAATATAAATACTGCTTAAAAACTAAATTCTGTATCATAGGGCGATTATGAAATATTTGAAAGGACATAAATAATAAGAGAATATTTTCTACTCATTAAACTGCATGTCATAAAACTGTTTTCCATATCCTTTTACATTAACTGGTGAAGAAAAAAGAATATTAAATATTTTCACATGAGGTATAATCTTTTTACTTGCTCATTGTGAAAGGACATCAGGATATCAGATAATTTATTTTATATAGCTTAAAAATGATGACTCTATCTCATCTTAGCCAAAGAATTACAGAAGGAAAGAGGATGACAAAAAAGGGAAATCCATCATAAGAAATACTATTATATCCACAACAGCTGAAATTTAATGAAGTAGCAATGGAACTGTTCTATGAATTCTATATAAAATAAATAATCATATTGGGTTTTAAAAAGAACACTGTATTCTCACCATTTTACTTTTTAAAAGAGATTTTGGATTGAATAAACAAAATGCTTTTGAAAAGAAACTCAAATTAAGTAGAGTGGCATTAGATTTATGGCTATATTCACAGCAATGCAACTCTTGAGTTTCATCTCTACATTGTAAATTTAATATTGTGATTAGAAACTTGGCTGAGGTGCATTTAATTTAATTTCACTATTATGTTAATTTATACAATTAGATATACATGATGACAGAAAATGTAAGGTTTTTTTTTTTTTTTTTTTTTGTAGCAAATACCAAAGATGATTAGAAGTTGCAGAAATTGTTCATTGGGAATATTTTTATTTTCCCCTGGAATTGAAGAACAACTATGTGCTGAAACATTAAAATAGGGTAAGATTTAAGAAATGAGACCTAGTATAGAAATAAAAATATATATATTAAATTTTAAATTGCAGACAATTTACAATAAAAATTAGCCTCATGGATTAAAATACTTAAGAAGAACTCAGTTTAAAATTTAACATATAGGCTTCTGCTTTCAGTAATGATAAAGATCAGGAACTGATTTACCATCCTAACTTAAAGAATTAGAAAACTGACCAGCATATGAAACAAAGATTGTTAGACCACAAGCAGTACAGGACAGTAACCCTGACAGAAGGGAGAAAAGGTGAACGCTACAATTATCCCAGCCTCCTCCCTAGAAAGCACTTCCAGGCATCAGCCTAGTTCTTGATTTTCAGGAATATAGATACCACCTTTCTTTCTGAGTTAAAAAAAAAAAAAAACAAGCTTACAGAACATGGAGACCAAGGTGCCTAAAAATTCTGAAGCAAAACAAAAAAGAAGGAAGGACATTAATGGAAGAACACCCAGAGATCTCCAATAGATTCCTCTCAATAATACAATTACAATACTATTAAGAGGCGAGAATGTTAGAGCATCTGCTGTAAAAACAATCCATGTGTTCCTGACATTAGAAAAAGGCATGAAAATACTGGGAAAAAAAATGGGAGATATAACAACAACAACAGAAACCCAGAAACAAAACCCAAATAATATTCCTAGAGAAGGAAAATATACCTTTAAAGAAAATATACTGGCTGGGAATAACAGCAGATTAAAACCAAAAAGGAAACCCGTTACCATTGAGTCTATTTCGACTCATAGAGACCCTATAGGAACGAGTAGAACTGCCATGTAGGGTTTAAATGCACCAACCTTTTGGTTTGCAGCTCATCTCTTAAAAACTGTGTCACCAAGGCTCCAACAACAGATTATACTTCAAGAAAAACAAGATCCATGAACTGTAACATGTAGCTAAACTATATAAAATGAGGCAAATCGGGGGAAAAAAGCAGAGCTTCAGGAGAAAGATAAAAGAATAGGGGTTAATATTTGAAGGCATAATTGCTATAAGTTTTTCAAATATAATGAAAACTGTAAACCCAAAATGACCTCTTTGAAGTGTTAGAAAGTAAAGATGTCACTTTGAGGACTAAGGTGCACCTGAACCAAGCCATGGTGTTTTCAATCAGCTCATATGCATGTGAAAGCTGGGCTATGAATAAAGAAGACCAAAGAATTGATGCCTTTGAATTATGGTGCTGGAGAATAATATCAAATATAGCATGGATTACCAGAAGGAACAAAGCTATCTTGGAAAAAGTACAGCCAGAATGCTCCTTAAAACTACAGTAGTGAGACTTCGTCTTGCTTACTTTGGACAAGTTATCAGGAAGGACTAGTACCAGGACAAGACATTATGCTTGGTAAAAGAGGGTCAGCAAAAAAGAGAAAGACCCTGAACCAGATGGACTGACACAGTGGCTGCAACAATGGACTCAAACATAGCAACAATTGTGAGGATGGGGCAGGGCCAGGTAGTGTTTAGTTCTGTTGTAAGTCTGAACCAACTCGACGGCACCTAACAACAACAACCAAAAAAAAAAAAAACCAAACCCAGTGCCATCAAGTCGATTCCAACTCATAGCGACCCTACAGGACAGAGTAGAACTGCCCCATAGAGTTTCCAAGATTGTACATGGATATCTCTATTAATGTGAGCATGCATTCTATCCGAACACACTTTGTGAGAAATTGCATTATTTGATAACAACAGAGAACGGTCTGTTATTAAGAACCCTGTGGGGCACAGTTCTACTCTGACGCACACAGGGTAACCAGGAGCCAGAACCAACTCAACAGCAACTGGTAGACCTCATTCTTGGTATCGCCAGAAATGGAAGCCAAAAGACCAAAAGTCTAAACAATCAGCTCCCCTGTTGGCAATGATATACACGCAAACACATATTTTGGAACCCAAAAAACTGCTCCTTTTCATACTTTCCTATCCTCTGAAATTCAAAATCACTAAAAAACTTTTGCACTGAACTGCCAAAGAATATCTACTGCTTTTCAGAACTTCTCAGTAGATAATTGAATATGCTTACATACGTATTTTGTTTCTTTGTTTATTTTTTACCAACTTATAAGGAAAGCTTTGTTTAAACTTGAAAATTCTACTCCATTCCATGAAACAATTTTTTTTTTTTAATAGCTTTGCCCTAGGTTCTAATTTCCTCTCATTCTAGAGCAAGCTCTTTACATATATATGGCTTTCGCTTTTAATTTTATGTGGACGTTTCACAAAGATTTTAGTCCAGCCTTCACAGGCATCGTCTCTGACTTTTGATGCCACCTAACTGCCACACCCTTAGGGAGTCTCCCTTGACACCATGCTGACTAGCTTAAAATCCTTTAATCCTATTCTCCTACAACTGTAGACTTCTTCTTTGTTGACCTTATTGTGTTTGACATTATATATATATATTTTTCACGGTTATTTGATTTATGATCTCCAAGCCAAGTGAGGGCTACTTTTATCATATCATTGTAGATGTGTGTGTGTGTGTGTGTGTATTTGAATCTACCAAGTTTGTCTGCTACTCCTCACACATTGCCTGAGACACAGGGAACACTTGAGAATTTTTCTACTACGAATACATTAATAAAGGATTTCTTTTTATTCAATCATGTTTGAACTAAAACCAAACCCATTGCCCTTGAATTGTTTCTGATGCGTAGTGACCCTAAAGGCCTCTAAGAGGTCTTTTATGGGTTTATAGTTTTTATCATGTTTAGTTAGTAGAAAATGCTATGTCATTTTAAAATGTTAAAGGGCCAAGTTTTAATGCTTTACGAATAGGCCACCTCATTTTCGTAAGTTTACTAACAGAAACAAAGTGTTCCATTTTCACCCATCTATATTAATGCCCTTGGAAATGGGACTTTGAAGCATCTCCCATCAAGAATTGAAGTCCTTTGTTCCATCCGTTGTGCATGAATTACATTGGGTTTTCCTGTGGCCAATAGATTACCACAAAATAACAGCATGCTGATTCTAAGCCTCAGCCTCTAAGGGTCTCACATATTTCCTATCGTGACATTAAACCAAAAAAAAAAACCATTCCTGTCGAGTCAGAATCGACAGAACTGGTGGATTTGAACTGCTGACCTTTTGGTTAGCAGCCCAGCTCTTAAACACTGAGACACAAGGAGCTCCCTGGAATCCCTACAGGGAGTTCTACTTTGTCTTATAGGATGTGTATGAGTTGGAATCGACTAGACAACAACAGGTTTAGTGCATTGTTAACACTTAGTAATGCATTTCAAAAGTCATGGGAACTGCTGTAAACTTATCTTTTCTCTCAACACCATTCACCTATTTCCTCTCTTCCCCACTGCCCCTTTCCCAAAGTCTGTTAAAACTACCTAGAAATATTGCCTGACCAACAAATATATAGAGCTGATAATAAACTATCTTTGGATAGTAAATAATTCCATTTCTTTGGTTTTATGTTCTCAAGAAACCTTCTCAAAAGCAGTACCATGTCTTTTGAAATATATTTTTTAAACCCTTCCTTTTATAAAAAGACAAGGAAATGGGGACATGAGTTTTTTCATCTTGAGACTATTTTGAGTTTCAGTCTTGTTACTGATATTAAATATTGCTTTAGATTAAAAAAACTTTCAAAATCTTAGAAAACAGCGAGAATTTTCTCATTATCCTTTGCCAACATCACTTTCTGGGTCTTGGTTTTTTTTAACACAAGTATATTTTTGAACAGTTCTATTTAAAATATATATCTTGTTTAACCATAACTGAGTAAATTTGTAGAATATAATAGAATGACCTTACCTGACACTGGGGAGTTATTACTAAACTTTCCAGTGGCTAAGTAGTTTAACCTAATACACCCTTAATGCTGAGTGCAAAGATCTGGGCAGAATGATCATCAAAGCACACACACACACACACACACACGTGCACACACACACACACACAAATCAGCTTCAATTCATCAGCTGGGTAAATGATACCATCTATTCAATTTTGCAGGTGGTTTTGGTCCATAAACATTGAGATGCAATCAAGAATCATTTCTAAGAATCGTTCATCAATTTTATGAACTACGGTGCTTACAAATAATCCATGAACTTTGGGAATACACTTTTATGTTCAAAAGCATATCTTTTTGAAAAGTGTTTTGATAAATGATGCATTAATAAAGGGAGAGGTCATAACACTGGAAAGGACCAGCATCACAGCTATATAAAATAAGCTAGAATATCTCTTAGAGAAATCACAGATATGAAAAGATGGGAAATATATTTAATATTATTGTCTTGTCAAAAATGCCCTGTCAACATTGCAGATGCATGTCCTTTCCTGATTTCTATGGTTTACATGTTCATTTTCCCAGCAGCAAGAGGGAAACAATAAACTTATCTACATATTGGTGACTATTATGTTTAAAATTATTTCATTAATAATTTCACTTATTACATCTTTGTGAAATATTGCTAGTACTCTTTCCACATTCTTTATATAATATAAATTTACACCTATATCATTGGAAAAACAATTAAGAATGACAACATATTCTATGTTAATAACAGGTAAAATAATAAGCTTTAAAATTCAGAGTTACAATAAAAAAAATTTATAATTATGATATTCTGATTCCATGCTCAAAATTTGAGCCCTTGTTGGTTTGGCATTAAATAAAAAGAATGTAAACTCAGACCAAAGAAGCTCTGGTTATGTAAATAATCATAATAACAAATTAAGTATAAAATGGTCAGCACAGTACTGATGTATTTTAGCAGTTAATAGAGTTTCTTATGTTAGTGGTACTACCGAGACTTTTTTTTTTTTTTTTTGATGATGATGAATTTTCTTTTTGATTCTGAATTTTTTTTTTTCTTAATCAAATTCCCCACCTTTTTTCAATTTTTCAAGTAGCTTAAAGGGAAAATATATTTCAATTTTAGTTGCTTAAAAAAATTGAGGGTTTCTTGGGTAAATATCTGTGATCATCACTGTCGTCTCATTTTTGTTATTTATTTATCATTTATTCTTATTTTATGATTTAATAATTCTATTAATCCTATATCTCATCATAGGGCAGCCTCATTTTACCCATGGAAATAAGCCCACATATCAGTAAGAATTTCCCTTAGGCAGTTAAAATTAAAGACCCAACTACAGTGGGTTAAATAGAAGTAGAAGTTTGATCTTTCTCACTTAAATTAAGTATAAAGATAGACTGTCCAGGTCTAGTAATGCTACTCTATCATACCATCAAGGACACAGCCTCCTTGATTCTGTCTATTTCATCATCGGTAGTGTGTGCCTTCTTTCCAGAAGGTTAAACAGTGGATAATAGAGCTGCTGACTTCTATTCTGTAGGTCAAGTATTTGCGAATGGAGCAGGGAGGAGAGGATCTGGGAGCAAAGGGCCATTACCTATGAGCTGAGTCAGCCCCCTTTCCAAACATTTCCTAGAAATTAACTCAAAATATTTTTCTTCTTCTATTTTTCAGGAGTCACCGGAAGAAGAACAGGAATTTGGAAAAATAAAATACTTTTGTTAATACATATCTTATATAAAATAGAGGTATTGTCATTAAAAAAGCAAAAATCAATATTGGCTATGCCACTAGATTCTCTCTCTGGTCAGAGGATAAATAACAGAGAGAAGATCTTTGCTTAGGAGCAAAAGTTGTGTAATACTCACAGTTTTTCTATTAAAAAGACTCATAAAACAGTTTTGCTAAGGAGAATTATTTAAAAATTGCAAGAGATATGCCTCTAATTCTCTGCTTGCTTTAGTTTATTCCTTTAATGAGCATAGGAACCTGTGGCATGCAGGACCTAAAGGTATAACATTGTGTATCTATGTGTCTGGGAATAAAGATGGGATTTAAGTAGTGATCCTTTTTTGAGATTAAGTAATGTGCTAAACCACCACCCACCTGTCAGTTTGCCTGTCTGTGGTGGTTTGTGTGTTGCTATGATGCTGGAAGCCAGGCCACCAGTATCTCAACTACCAGTAGTGTCATCCGTTTATGGATAACATTAAAAAGAATGGGAATTCTAGAACTCTTAGTTGTGCTCATGTGGAACCTGTACTTGGATCAAGAAAAGTCCATAGGACATGACAAGGGGGTGCTGTGTGTTTTAAAATTGGAAAAGGTGTACAGCAAAGTTGTATTCTTTCATCTTACTTATTCAGTTTATATGTTGAACGAATAATTCAAAAAGCTGGGCTATATGAAGATTGAGGAATCAGAATTGGAGGATGACTCATTAACAACCTGAGACACGCAGATAACACAACCTTGCTTGCAGAAAGCAAAGATGACTTGAGGCACTTACTAATGAAATTAAAAGACTACAGCCTTCAGCATGGATTACACCTGAACATAAAGAAAACAACAAAAACCCTTACGACTGGGCCAATAAGCAACATCACCATAAGGATTTCATTCTTCTTGGATCAACAATCAATTACCACAGAAGCAGTAGTCAAAACTCAAACGATGTATTGCATTGGGAAAATCTGCAGCAAAAGGCCTCTTTAAAGTGTTAAAAAACAAAGATGCCACTTTGATGATTAAGGTGCCCCTGACCCAACCCATCACCTTTTCAATCATCTAATATGCATGCCAAAACTGGACAATGAAAAAGGAAGAACAAAGAAGAATTGACACATTTGAAATTGAATGATATCATGGACTGAAGGAAGAATAAACAAATATGTCTTAGAAGAAGTACAGCCAGAATGCTCCTTAGAAGTGAGGATGATAAGACTTCATTTCACTCACTTTGGACATGTGATTGGGTGGGAACAAATCAATGGAGAATGACATCATGCTTGATAGAGAGCGAGTCAAAAAATGGAAAACCCTCAGTGAGGTGAATTGACAGTGGCAGCAACAATGAGCTCAGACATAGGAAGGATTGTGAGGATGGCACAGGGCAGGGCAATGTTTTATTCTGTTATACATAAGGTTGTTAGGAGTCGGAGCCAACTGGAGGGCACCTAACAACAACAAAACAGTGAGCTAAAAATTTCATTCTGTGTGCCCTGGAGGGATGTTTTAAGTTTTACTCTATGAGTTTTTTATTTGTTCAATGTTATAGAACTTTTGCAATTTAAATGGTGTTATATTGCAGAAGGTATGAAGACTGCTCAGATGCCCCTTGGCTCCTTACATTCTGATTGACTGCTGCTTATATTAACGTCCCGTATCAAATTGTGAGAGAAGGATGTTCTAGAACATTTACAGTTCATTTTATCTTATTTTAAGTTGTCTCCTCAATCAATGTGTTCCTGTTCTTAATAGATTTGGAATCTGAAAAACTCTAATCAATCTTTCTGTCTAGGAAAGTTGGCTTGTTTGTTTTTAAATAAAATTCAGTTAAACTCTTTTGTTCAGGAGTTTTCTCACACAACTTTCTGAATAAACATTCTTTGCACAGTTCTTAAACCTTCTGTCAATAGATCTGTTTGTTGATCAATCAGCACAGAAATAATTTTTACCTTATTGTTACAGTAAATATGACAACTATAACTAATCCGTTACTTAGAGGTTATTACAGGGTTGCTACGAGTCAGAGTCAACTCAACAGCAATGGGTTTAGTTTTAGTTTTATTGTTTGTTTTTTTCGTAGTTGTTACTGGGAAAACTGAAATTATCTTTTTGTACCTGTTTTCCTAGACAGAGAATGTGTATGAGAATGGCTGTAAGCTGTGCATTTTCTCTATCTACTGCACATTCACCTGTTTATAACCCTGATGTGATCCACAATCTTCTACATTGTGGAGATATAATAGAGAACAGAGATAAGGTTCTTGCTCTTTGGAGCCTTACATTCCAGCTGGGTGGAGAATACAGCACAAGTAAAGGAATATTTAGACAAGGTCATTTGAATTAATGACAAGTGCCATGAGAAAATAACACAAAATTAACATAGAATTCTTCATATTGAGTGGTCAGGAAAGGTCTCGTAAGTGAGCATGTGAGATGATATCTGGTTAGAAAAGAGAAGCTACACGTGAAGGCCTGAAGGAGTGGTGCTCCAGGCAGAGAAAACAGCAAATGCAAAGGTCCTAAGGCAGAAAAGGATTTTACAGGTACAATGAGGCATAAACAACAGGGTCATTGGAAGTGATGAGTAAAAGTGAGGTTACAGTAGTAGGCATGTTAAGATATGTGGCTACTTATCTATGTGGAAATGGAAGTAATTAAAGAACATTAGCATGGAGGTGTTTTGACCTGATTTATATTTTGGTCATTATAGTCAGTATATTAAAAACTTTAGCCTTGACTTTAAGTAGTGAAGGGAGCAGGTGGTACATGACTCAGCCAATCAGTGGACTGAGGGTGGGAGGTGGTAGATCATCTGTTAGACGGATGAGTTTGTAACCTGGACTAAGATCATCCTTTCTGCACAGAAAGTGGATTTTCCAAAGCTGAATAGACACATAGCTGATTTTAAATGTAGGGAAGTCTGTCACCGAGAAGCATGGCTCTGAAAAGATGGAAGTCAGTCTGGGAACTGAGAATGGCCTTGAGAAGAATCCTTTCCTCACCTTCCCAAGGTTTACTTTTCTTTGTATTTTTCTTTGTACCATATGAAAAGATACATAAATAAAACATTCTTATTTAAAATTATTTAACAATTTTTCATATTTCAGAATAATTGAATTGAATCAGAAATCCAATAAAGCTTAATGCATCTTTGTAATAATAGTATAAGGAAAAAAATAGTGAAGAGTATGACTTGCCTTATGTTTATCAGCCACCCTTGGAAAGGAGTAGCATCTACTATGTAGCATGTCTAGAGTTGACTCGAGCGACAATGAGGGAGGATAGAGGTAACACATGAAAGGGTTGTGAAAGAACAGGAGATCAGTTGAGACTGAAGCACAACTACTAAGTGGACAATTCAAGAAGGATAGTATATAAAACCTCTTCTCTTCTGAGACCAGTTTTAAAGAATGGAGCCAGTGTATGTGCCATGAAATCATCATCTTTATTTTTAGGTGGTGCACTGCTTAGCCAATGGCTGGATCAAGGGTGGGAGGTTGTAGATGAATTGCTAACAGGAAGGACTAAGTGCCACTTAGTCAGTGCTCATCAATCCATTCACCATCCTTTTTAAAAATACAAAATGAAAATTTTCTTTATGCCAGAGAGTAGGATAAATACTCGGGTAAAGAGATACAAAGGGCCAATATTCTGATCTAGTAGAGTTCATGTACTACGGGGAAACTAAATTAAAAATCTGAATTTTTATAACCAAGTGTGATTAAGTATACTATTAGAAGAGCATTAGCTGAAATTCTCCAGTGGGAGCCCAGAGAAAATGTATTTACTTTGGCCAAGTTAGACTAAGGAAAACTCCGTGAGATATGATTTAATAAATGAGTACGGTGTTTTACCAGATGAAAGATGGAGGGGATGGTATAGCAACCATAGGGGACAGCATGTGCAAAGAGATTGACCATGATAGTGCACGTCATGTATAAAGATATTTAAGGCTAGTAACTTCTAGCTGAGGTATATGGCAAATAGTAGGAGGGTAAAAATGTGAAGATGAAGGGTTTAGTGAGAAATAACTCATGAATCATCCAGTAATCCAGAGTCAAGAGACTGGACTTCAGTTGAAATATTATGGATGGATTTGAAAGATTTTGGCAAAGAGAAAATAACCAATTTTGAAAGAAGGTCAGTTTTAAAGAAATGTGGTAGGCATTGGGGCCTTAAGGGAAATACATCTGAATAAAAGACAGTAGGCACTCAATAAATGCTCACCTTAACTGAATAAGCATATCAGACACCATGGTACTCCTCTACCTTCAGTTTCCCAGCTGGTTCACCGTGAAGGAAATATGAAATAATGCTGGTGCCTGTCACATAAATAAACGATCAATTCAAACCAAAAACCAAATTTGTTCCCGATGAGTAGATTCTGACTCGTAGCAACACTATAGGACATGGTGGAACTGCATCAAAGGATTTCCAAGCAGCGGCTGGTGGGTTTGAGCTGCCTGCCTTTTGGTTAGCAGCCATAGCATTTAACCACTATGGCACAAGGGCTCCAAGCATTTGTAAAACTTACTACTCTGAATTTCCTTACCTCTACAACGTATTTCTATTGGACAGTCATCCATAGCTGCAATATTTTTTTCAAGATATTATTGCTTATTTTCAGTTGCATCAGGTCATTGTCAGATAATTAAGTTTTCTCTTTATCTTTTTTTTTTTTTTCACTTGTTTCACCAATGATTTTTTCCCCTCCCTCGCAGGCATGTTTCTTAATCTTCACTCTTCCTTGAATTTCTCTGTCCTTTGAGACTATTAAAATATGTTCCTTAAGTCTGTTTAAATCTAATTTCTGGGCACATATTTGCTATGATGCTTAACCCCCAGCCTCACTCTGCTTTTGAATTCTCAGCTCTATTAGTTCCTGTTAAGTTTTCCTGCAGATTACATCATGTAATTCTCCTGGGTGCACAAAAATCAAATAAAGAAGCTCAGTCACCCATATCAATTGCTCTGCCTTTTACAACAGAGAATCCTTCCTAATTAGCAGATGTCAGGTTGGTTCAATTCCCTGGGCACCACTAAGTTCTGTACCTTGGCTATTGAAAATCTGTTTCCAGAACAGAGTGTGCATACTTCCATTGACTATTGCTGCACAGTAAAAGTTAACAGTTCCCTTTACTCTGATTAAGTTTCCCCATCAATTTCTGATTGCTTGAATTTCCATACTCTTTTGATGTGAGAGCAGATATATAACAAATCTGTTTTTAATCTATATGTTTCTGAATGTATACAAAAAAAACCAAACCCATTGCCATGGAGTTGATTCCGACTCATAGCGATCCTATAGGACAGAGTAGAACTGCCTCAGAGGATTTCCAAGGAGCGGCTGGTAGATTCAAACTGCCAACCTTTTGGTTAGCAGCCAAGCCCTTAACTACTGCACCATCTTATAAAAGTAATTAGGTAATATTTTGGGAAAAAAAAATGTTTTCCATGCCTTCTCTACAACTTGCTTGCCATCCTTCCTTTCCCATGTAATCATTGTATCCCTGGTTAGCCGAAGATAGTCATTGAATTTGAGGTACATTGTGTATCAAGAAGGTTCTGGTAAGAGCAAAGGGGCTACTCACCACTTCACAATTCAGACTTTGGAAAGAAGTTACTGTTTCGAGTGATCCAACACCAACATTTTGTTCCACGGTGAATTAAGAGAAAAATTAAGCATGGTCAAGCAGCTAACTCTTCTGGTTTGCACCCTTCAGTTCCTTCATGGCATGTATACTGAGCTGAGAATTGGCAGATCTGCCTTGTAATTCTCTGTAGCTGAGGCACTGCTGTCGGGGTGAAGACAATCTAGACCAAGAGCCAAGTTGAGAATGAGACATAGATTCACTGTGGCCTTCAGCACTGATAAGAGGTATGGGAATGTGAGCCATCTAATATCAGCCTCTCTTCACACACTGAGTGGAGAAACGGGAGACAGCAAGTTCACCAAGTAGAGGCATATGCAGTGCTTGCCAGCAAATACCAGTTGGTACTGGCGATGTTAAACATTACTAGAGTCACGTGCTCCTGGAAAGCAGTGGTCAAAATATCCCCCAACAATTATGTGTTCCCCAAAATGGCTTTCTGTAAAAAACCACTCTTCTCTCATACGATTTCTAAAAGACTTGTAAATGACCTCCATGGTTGACCTATGACAAGGCAAGACACAGACTCTCCATCTTTGTCTCATAAGTGATTAACCGAACTGTTTGTCCCAACTGATTAATCTGGACAAGATATACACTAACTTGACTTGACCAAACATTAGTCAGGGCTCTCTTCTTCTCCAGGCCCCCAAATCTCAGCCTACCCTCGAGCACTGGAATAAAGAACAATTTCTTCTTAACAGCACCTTCCAAGGATTGACCTTGGGAAAAACATTTTCTCGTCAACTGTCCTGTTATGTCACCTGCCCACTCATTCCACCTTCCCAGGCCAGGTTATTTCGGGTCTTCTTAGTGATTAAAGTGCTCAGCTGCCGATTGAAAGGTCGACAGTTCGAACCCACCAGCCACTCCATGGGAGAAAGATGTGGCAGCCTGCTTCCATAAAGATTTACATCCTGGGAAACCCTATGGGGCAGCTCTACTCTGTCCTTAGGGTCACTATGAGTCAGAATTGACTCGGTGGCAATGGGTTTTATCAAAGAAAAGCCCTTTCTGCCTGCCATCCCACACTTATAGACCTCATGGTTGGAGGATCTGTATATTGCAATAGCCCTCCGGTGCATACTGTAATAGTCCTTCTTCCCTTTATGGCAATAATCTTTTTGAATAAAATCTCTCTCTTTACCAAAGTCTGGATTTGTTTTTATTTGACCATACACCCTCAAGGATTAGCCTGGAGAATAGATGAGAGGTCTGCCCCTTCCCCTAATGCCTCAAAATCATCTAAGCCTTTTCCTCATATGTCCAATGTCAAACGTGAAAGTATCAAGAGGAGGATGGGGAAACCTTAACACTAAATTATTATCCCAAAGACACTGGCTTCAACCTCAAGATTCTGTTTAAATGATTGAATCAAACTGTTTTAAACTGATTTTTAGTGAAATTGTTATTTTTTGCATATTTTTTCTTTATGCCCAAAAGGTTTATGATGAGAAGAGGCTGAGAATATTTTTTTTTCTGAATTAAATAAAATACACTGTCTCTGCATATTTGAGTGTCATCTGAATATATGTGTGAACCAGCAATACCTACAAGCCTTTTGACCTTGAAAATAAGTCCTTATTGTTTTTCTTAGCCTGTTTATTATTTTATAAAAATTTTCCTGGGTCCCTCAACCCAGCATTTTTTATATATTCCTTAATACCCTGCTTTGTTTTATTGATTGATTGATGGTTTAGATGCCTTATTTTGTTGAGATGATTGCCCATCACCAAGAAAACTGAGAAAGCTGGGAAAATTATTTTATTCATTTAAGGAAAAAGAGAAAAAGGAGCCTGCCCTCTGTTGCTCCACTCCCAGCACCTTCCTCTAAGCTTTTGTGCCCCACTGATAATTCATGTGCCCATGTTACTTTTCCGCAGGTGATTTTTTGGGGGTTTCTAGCTTAAATAATTTTTTGATAAATTTTCTTTTAGTGGTGAGCCTGCTATTTACTTTCTAATAATAAAAATTATTTTTAGGTCTAAATATTTTAAACAAACAAAATTCAAGGAACTTTTTTAGTTGTCACAATCAAAAGATTTTTAGGATCATATATGACATTTAATCTATATCTTAGCATTCCATTTAAAAAAAAAGAGAGAGAGCATTATCTGATTTTATAATATATTCACCACTCTGTTTGCTCTCCTAAGTTCTTTCCAAGCCCCGTAAATTGTCCTTGATCTACAGAAGCACTCTTCTTGATTATTTATGAACGTTATTTATACGGTAAAATGCAATAGTAATGCCAAGCAACCTCCTTTACAGTAGGTTAAACTCTACTGAGAAAATATATTTTTAAAAGTCTAATCTTGACAGGCATGCATTATACAGGTACAAATGTCAAGTATGAGATAATTCATGCTGCTAATTATTTTAAAAGAGCAGGAAATAGAACGTTATTGTTACAGAAATTTGTCAGGAGAAGCTAGATTTTGTAATAAGTTATGTTGAAGTCCAGAATGATTTAGGATAGGACATTGGAAATCTTCACAGGCTAAGGAAACTAAGTGGGTGGTTAGAAGGAAGTCTGTGTCCAATTGTAGACACCATTAGAAGTCCTATTGAGCCAAGGGCATATTGGAGGCAATGTCTTTCTTCAAATGCACTTGAAGATGTGTGTACAGGAGTACAAAAATGGGTTGATAAAGGGTAAAAGAGAAAGAAAGATCATAGAAGGGGAAGAGATGTTCTTAGCAGCAAAATGAAAGCAGTTAGAAAACATTTGCACCCAGGAAATAGAACACAGACGATGTGTTTGTCCCCTAAATTGCAAATTTCATTCTGTGGAACCTGGCTATGTTTTATAATTAATTTCAGGCAATGAAAAGTTAAAAAAAAAAAAAAAAATCTTTTCAATGCATGCCCGGTAAGGGGATATATAAATCTGTGAAGCACCAATGGCCCAGCTCAAGCTCTGATCTTTTCTGAAGATGATCTTTTCTTTAGCTATTAATCTTTCTTAGAAATATTCAACTGGACAGGAAAAATGTTTTTTTCTTCCATCACAAAAGAGGCAAGCCTTTGAAATTCAGTCATTATTCGTCACAATGTGGACTTGTGTAACATACAAAGAATTCTCTCTAAAGTCCATAAACAAAAGAATGCCTTGCTGGATACAAGTTATCTGTTTAACTACGAGAGCTTTCTTCTCCTCCTCTGCCGTGATTTCAAGTGTTGCAATCTGCCACAAAACTAAGATCTAATCATTGCTACAATTGACCAAAAGGATTCCCACTGAAACTTGAGGAAAGGAAATAAGCACAACACGATATTACATTAAGATGGGCCCCAAAAGCACACTGGAAATTGTTTAAAGGTTATTTGTTCATTATTTCTCTTTAAAAGTAGCATAGGAAATTAGATTTTCTGTGAAAAACCTGCACCTCTGTCAGAGATAATCTATTTTAAAGTTATTTGCTGACATGAATATTTTTAAATGAAGAGTTAGAACACGTACATTAATCCAAATAATTGAATTACACTACAAGAATTAGACACATTGATTAAAACAGAGGCACACACACACACACACACAACATAGGCAATTTTGTTTTTCAATAAAAAAGAAATTTTAACTGATGAGAAAGATACGTTTTTACTATTATCTTAAGGGAAAAGTTCTGGCATGCCCAAAATTAAAAGTGTTTTGTTCTCTGTAAACTTTACCCAGCTCTCTGTTTTCACTTGACTTTAACTTTGTGTCCTTTGGGAACAGTGATTTCTCCTTCCAATACCTACATACCTGATTCAGAATCTCAAACATCCTAGGAAAATCTCTTTCTCTCTCTCATTATCATTAAAGAAAGTTAGCAAAGAATAATCCAGAAATGTAGGGAGATTTCAGAACATGAGTGCAAAAAATTTCCAACATGGAAATGACCCATTCTGAATGGTTCTAAGAAGATGAATTCAGTCCCCATCATCCTCAGCTCTTTTGGGAGAGGACCTGCATACAGAATTGGATCTGCCTTGGGGAGGGGGTTTAGAAACTCACGCTTCTTGATGTACTTTTAAAGCCACATGGCCTTGGTTTACCTCTCCAGAACACGGTTAATCATCTTCATAAAATGAAGTAGTTGTATCAAATGATATTATTACTACCTTTGTTTTTTTTTTTAATTTCTATGATTATTATTCAATAAGAAAATTAGAGAGCAATAGAAAGAGAATGAAGAAGAGACCAAAAACCCCATGATTAGCCTGGTTTCCGGTACAAATACTTAATAGGTACATATTGTGTACTGAGGTACTTTAGGCAAATATTTCTCATAATATTAAGATAAAATCATTCATTCCATACTGAATTTCTTTTTTTATTTATATTTTTGCTATATTGTCTCATCTATTTCAATTATTGGTGCCCTGTTGACACAGTAATTAAGCACTCAGCTGCTAACCAAAATGTTGGCAGTTTGAATCCACCAGCCACTCCATGGAAACTCTATGGGGCTGTTCTCTGTGCTATAGGATTCCTGTGAGTTGGAATTGACTCAATGGCAATGTTTCTCCCCCCCCCCGCCCCTTTGGTTTGATTTCAATTATTACTACTGATATAAAACTATTTTTAAACCTCCCTGGTATGACCTACTGTTGTAGCATTACACATTTTTTTCTTTTCACAGTGATTTCAGCAGACAGCATTTGAGAATTCTTTTTAATACACATTTGGCTAATTACATACCTTGGTAAAGCAAAAAAGATGTGATAGCACAGTTAACTTATTGCAAAAGAGCCCTGATGAAAATATTAAGCTCTGTGAAATGTGTATTCAAAGGGCTGCTTATCAATGTGCTCTAGAAACATTTACTTATTACTGATGTGCAAATTTTAAATATATTTAATGTGCCACCATCACTTTTAACAATTTAAAGTTTAAGTCAATTCAACATAAAATTATATGAAAATGAATTTATTACATTTAAAAATTTTTAGAAATCTGAAATGGGTTAACAAATTATGATTGAGGTGGTGGTAAGATAAGAATGGCAGAGTGAGGAACGCAGCAGAGACTATCATCAATGAAACAACTTTTTAACTGGTGAAAATTACTAATAAAAAAAAGTTATTTAAAGTCTCCAGAAATTGTCTTAAAGGCATACAGCAAATGGGAAAACATTCATTCAAAAAATCTGTTAGATCTCAATAAGAATAGTGAGAGTCTATGGCATTTGAGCCATGATCCACTCTATCTCTCACCTCACAGCTACATCCTACAGAAAGTCTACTCCTGATATTTCATTTAGAGATGCTCTGTCTTGGAGTGAAATAATAAAGAGGGTGCTCAGAACACCATGATACTAGTAGCAACAATGTAAATGGAAGATAAGCCAGAAACTTAACAGGGAAAAGGACAGCCAGGAAGAGCCTTCCATGGGATCATAGCCAATTCCTGAGGTCAAGAGGTTGTGTGTGTGTGCTAAGTGCACCCACTGAGGAGCAATCAGAATTGGACATGAGGTAAAGTTGGAAACAGTAAGCAACCTGGCCCATGAGTAACTCTAAGGAAGCCAGGCTTAAAAAAAAAAATTTTTAAAGTTACATGCATTCTTAAATTTGATGAAAAACTATCAATCTACATATTCAAGAAGCTCAACCAACTCCAAATAAGATAAAAGCAAAGAGATCCACACCCACACACACCACAAATTATTAAAAGACAAAGAAATTCTCGAAAGCAGCAAAGGAAAAATAACTTATCACATACGAGGGAACCACAGTAATATTAACAGCTAACTTCTCATTAGAAACAACGGAAAACAAAAGGCAGTGGAGTGACATATTCACAGTGCTGAAAGGAAGGGGAAAAAAAAAATACTCTCAACCAAAAATCTTGTATTCAGCAAAACTATCTTCCAAAAATGAAGGTGAAATAAACATAAAACCCACATAAAAAGAGCTAAAAGAATCTGTTGTTAGCAAACCATTCTTACAAAAAGCACTAAGGGAAGTTCTTCTTCAGACTGAGAGCAAGGGGTACCAGAGAAATTCAAATTCATCTGGAAAAAAGAGTTCCGCTAAAGAACATTATGTGGGTAATTCTAGAATACATGATAGGTGAATATTTCTTTTCTTGTATATTCTCAACAGATTAAAAAAGCTATTGCTTAAAACATTATTCATCTAATTTTATTTTTGTTCCTATAACATATGGAATGTAGCAGAAATGAAAATTACATAATGGAGGTAAAGAAGAGTGCGTATGTCAAGTGCCTTAGGAGATTTCTTAGTACTAACATGTCCTGTGATTAAAGTCAATGGAACGCTAAAAAAAAAAATCAAATTTAATCAGGACTACTAATGTCCATAAGACCACCCCACCAGGTAAAGAACCAGGCCCAACTGATGTGCTTGCTGAGGCCAATGGGGATATTGATTGGGTAGTGAAAGAAAGTGTTTATAAATACCAGCTATAATCACATGATCAATTCCAGAAATAAGGAGTGTAATTGTTATGAGTATTTATTCCTGGTTTTGTTATAAATATGTTTGTTTGGGTGTGTGCGTGTATCTCAAATATTTTTCTCCCTTCTCTTATCCCATTACTTATCATAAAACACACTTTGCATGTATTAACTTTGCATCCTCTCTGGAAAAGAGGTTAGTGCATTTTTGGTTGCACAAAGGATTATTATATCATGTTAGGCAGAAAAATGACTTTTTTTTTAATTTAAATATTATATGTGGTGTAAGGGGATGTTTGGGCAAATCTGCTGCAAAGGGCCTCTTTAAAGTGTTGAAAAGCAAAGATGTCACCTTAAAGACTAAGGTGTGCCTGACCCAAGCCGTGGTATTTTCAATCGCATCATGTTCATGTGAAAGCTGGACAATGAATAAGGAAGACCAAAGAAGAATTGACACCTTTGAATTGTGGTGTTGGTGAAGAATACTGAATATGCCACGAACTGCCAAAAGAACAAACAAATCTGTCTTATAAGAAGTACAACCAGAATGTTCCTTAAAAGCAAGGATGGCGAGACTTCGTCTCACATACTTTGGACATGTTGTTAGAAGGGATCAGTCTCTGGAAAAGGACATCATGCTCGGTAAAGTACAGAGTCAATAGAAAAGAGGAAGACCCTCAACAAGGTGGGTTGACACAGTGGCTGCAACAATGGACTCAAGCATAACAATGATTGTAATGATGGTGCAGGACTGGGCAGTGTTTCACTGTGTTGTGCATAAAGTCTCTATGAGTCGGAACTGACTCGATGGCACCTAACAACAACAAGAAGATGTGCATGGAATCTCAGTTGACAAGGGGTGAACTGTGATGATTAATTTTATGTGTCAACTTTGTAGGCTGTGGTGTCCAATTGTTTGGTAAAACACTAGTCTAGCTGCTGTTATAAAGTAATTACATGTGATTAAAGCAGTTGGCCTCAAGTAAAACAAATTACACTTCATAATGTGGGTGGGCCTCAACCAATCAGTTGAAGGCATTATGAGCAGAAAGAAACTTTCTCTAGTGTGTGTACTGCCTCCAGGTAATAAATACACATTTTTTCAGAACACGTTTACTCCTCATTCTTTTTGTTGTTTGGCCTACAGATTCTGGGATGCAAGCCTGCAAGAATCTTCAGCCTGCTGAGTGAGTTATGGATTTTGGTCTTGACAGCCCCCTGCCCAATTCCATGAGCAAACAGGAGTCTCCAGGCTGCTGTCTGACCTATGGATTTGGACTTGCCACAGTCCCTTTAGCCAAGTCCTTGAAGCAAATCTCAATCTCTCTCCATCTTTCTTTTCTCTGTCTCTTTCTGAGTGACAAGGATCAGCATAAATCCAATCTCTAGAACATAAAGATTGATCCAGTTCTCACATTTCCACTTTTCCATCCTCATGTGCTGCCGCTCCCACAGCCTCTTTCTCTCTGACCTGAGACACCGGAACTAGGTAGGAGCTTACAAGTTAAAAGGACACCAACCTTCTGACTGCTAAATAGGCAGACACCAGCTGCAAGCTTGGAAGTCCACTCGACACTGTTACTTTCTGACTTTCTGGCTCCTAAGGCCCCTTTGGGTTCAATAATTTGCTGAAAGAACTCACAAAATTTATGGGGAATATACCATACTCACAACTAGATTTGTTACACCAAAAAGTATAAAAATGAAGAGAAGCTCTGGGTGAGATCTGGGAGGTCCCAGACATGGAACTTCCATGTCTCCAGAGATGTACGACCATCCTGAGATCAGATGTTTTCATCAGCCAGGAAGCTCTTTCCAATAAGGTAGCTCACCTGAGCCTCCATGTTCAGGGCTTTTATCAGCCTCATGATGTGGCCATGATAGATTACATCATGTCCTGAGGGTAACATTGGACCATCAGATGGTGCTGCTTGATCTGGTCAGTCCCTGCTTACTAGCCTCAGGTGTGTGGTCCAGCTCTCAGGAGCCAAGAACAAAGGAACAAAGGCCAAATTGTTTTCAGTTCCTTCTCTCCCTCTCTGGAAACCCTGGTGGAGTAGTGGTTAAGCTCTATGGCTGCTAACCAAAAGGTTGGAAGTTCGAATCCACCAGGCACTCCTTGGAGACTCTATGAGGCAGTTCTACTTTGTCCTATAGGTTCGCTATGAGTCGGAATCGACTCGACGGCACTGGGGTTGGTTTGGTTTTTGCATTTCTCTCTCTCTCTCTCTATATATATGTGCATATGGAGCCATGCCCCTCCTTGGAAACCCTATTGGGCAGTTCTACTCCCCTAATAGGGCTGCTGAGTCAGAACCAACTCTACGGCAATGGATTTGGTTTTTTGGGTTTTATATACACATGTATATATACATGATCACCTGTTCAGAAGACTTTATAGGGTTGCTGTGTGCCTTCAAGTTGATTCCGACTCATAGCTAGCACACATGACCGAGTAGAACTGCAGTATAGGGTTTTCTAGGCTATAATCTTTACAGACGCAGATTGCCAGATCTTTATTCTGCAGAGTCACCAGATGGTTTTAAACCACCAACCTTTAGACTAGCAGCTGCGTGCTTAAACACTGGACCAAGAGGGATGTGTGTGTGTGTGTGTGTGTAAGTATTGCACAGTTTGCTTATCTATTCATCAGCTGATACAGGTTTATTTTAATTTTTTGCTTATCATTAGTTATGCTGCTATGAACATTCACATACAAGTTTTTGTGATGACGTGTTTTTATTTCTATTAGTTATATCCTGAAATAGAAATTCTAAAGTGGAATTTCTTAGTCTTATTGTAATTCCATGTCTAACATTTGAAGAACAGACAAACTGGTTTCCTTAGAGGCCATACTATTTTATAAACTCATCATCAATGGGAATAAAACAAAACTTTTGCTGTCAAGGCAATTCTCATGCCTACCTCATGTGTTACAAAACAGAACTGCTCCAGAAGATCTTCTTGACTGTAACTTTTACAGAAGCAGATTGCTAGGCCTTTTTATCTGCAGTGCCACTAAGGTGTATTCGAAATGCCACCCTTTAGGTAGGTAGCTGAGAGCAAGTTCTTTGTGCCATCTATGGACCTATACATTGCTTTTTATCAATGTACAAGGATTCCAAGTTTTCAGATCCTTACCAACGTTTGCTATTTTTTTTTTTTTTTTACTATTGCCATCCTAGTGGGTGTAAAGTGGTATCTCATTGTGTTTTTGATTTACATTTTCCTGATAATTTATATTGTTGATAATTTATGTTGTTGATTGTCTTTTCATGTATTTATTTGTCCTTTGTAGGTCTTTTTGGAGAAAGTCTATTCAAGCCCTCTGCCCAATTTTAATTGGATTGCTAACCTTTACGTTGTTGACTTGTAGTTCTTTATATATTCAAGATACAAGTCCCTTATCACATATGTGTGTGAAAATATACTCTTCCACTCTGTAGGCTTTTTTTTTTTTTTCAATTTCTTCTTGCAATTATTTGCAGTAGTTTTAATTTTGATGAAGTCTAATTTATCTACTTTTGTAGCTTGTTCTGTTGGTGTTGCAGCTAAGAAAGCATGGTCCAACCCTAGATTATGAAGCTTTTACTCCTATATTTTCTTCTAACTTCATTTACAGTTTTATAAAACTTGACTTATGAAGTTAAGTTCATTTATAGTTCTACCTCTTATATTTAGATGTATGATTAATTTTGTATTAATTTTCATTTATAGATTCAGGCAGGACTACAAACACATTCTTTGACATTTGGATATCTAGTTAACCTAGCACCATTTGTGAGAAGGCTGTTACTTCCTCCATTGAATTTTATTGGTACCCCTGCCAAGAATCAATTGACCATAAAGGCTTGATTTTATTTCTCAATTCTCTATTGTATCCCATTAATTGATATGTTTATTCTCATGCTAGTTTGTACCTTCTTGGTTACTGTAACTGTGTAGTAAGAAATCACAAAGTGTGAGTCTTCCTACTTTGTTTCTCTCAACACATTTTTTTTTAAGATTATTTTGGCTATTCCAAATTCCATATCCAAAAAAACCTCTTTGGCTTGGCCAGACTGAAGCATTGGAATTGTACAACTTCCTTGTCTCTGGATTGTAAATTTTTCTACCATTCAGTATGAAGAGTATGCAGTCTAAATGTGGGTTCCATGGATCAAACTGTATACAAAAATTTATTTTGAGGAACTCTGTGATATCCCTAAAGATATGCAAAAAGCCAGCAAACAACAAAAAATGAATATTTGTGTGTGTGTGTGTGTGTGCGCGTGTGTGTAAAGGCCTTGATGTTTAAGAACAGAAGCCTAAACAAAAGGATTTGAGATCCAGTCATAAAATTACTGGAGTTGTTGAAGGAGCATTAGAGCCTAGTTCCTGAAATTAGATAAGCGGAGAAAATTCAGTCATTAGAGACTGGGCTGTGGAGTTTGATTGCAAAATAAATAGAAAATTAGGGTAATGGGTTCTGGGGTACTGAGGGAAAGCCTTTATTCAGGATTATCAACATAGACAAGGGAGATTTCATGTGTCATGCAAGGCCAAGAGGACGTCGATTGGCCTGAAGCTGGAGGTGAATCCATAGGAAAAGGCCTGTTTCTCATTCACCACCAGCCAAGGGCTGAGATGCACAGCAGTTGAAAAGCAGGTAGCTCCTGACCATCACTGAATGACTGGCTAGGGCTTCATACCCATTGTTGTCAAGCCGATTCTGACTCATAGCAACCCTATAGCACAGAGTAGAACTGCTCCATAAGGTCTCCAAGGAGTGGCTGGTGGATTCGAACTGCCAACCTTTTGGTTCGCAGCCTGCTTAACCACTGGGCCACCAGGGCTCCCTATGGCTTCACGGGTCAAGGAAAACGATGAATCCATACCCTACAGCTTGTGACTCTGGTGACAACAAAATTTTTTCTGCTTTATTTACCTTAATATTGGAAGTACACAGATATTTGTAAAGAGTTTTAAGAGCAGAAATGATTAACAAAATCAACTCACTGAGTTACGAAGAAAGGTTGCAGAAAATGAAAATGTATTGTTTAGTTAAGCATTAGTTGTCTAAATATATGATGGCCACAAGTATTTGAAAGATGAAAATAATATGCTGTCTTTCACTTGCAAATTTAAAACTACTGGCCCGTCATCAGTAGAACATGTGCTTAAGGTTATTTTTCTCAGCAGTGAGAACAGGCTTTTAACAATATTAAGCACATTCTTTTTGATCCTTCTTATGAGCAATAGGGGAAACCCTGGTGGCATAGTGGTTAACTGCTACAGCTGCTAACCAAAGGGTCGGCAGTTCGAATCCACCAGGCACTCCTTGGAAACTCTGTGGGGCAGTTCTACTCTGTTCTTTAGGGTTGCTATGAGTCGGAATCAACTCGATGGCACTGGGTTTGGTTTTTTTTGATTATGACCAATAGGACTCATTTAATGGGCCAGGATTAATGATGCTGCCTGTAAATGGAAAAAAGCTAAACTGTTTTAAAAGAGATTGAATTCTTGATCTTATGTTACATACCAGCCCATTGTTTTATCTATCACAAAGTGAAATACTGAGCCATCAATTAATGCACTTAGCACATGCACACAAACACACACAAAGTATCCTATTTTCACTCCTTAAAGCTAAGTGTTAATAATGCGATAATTACTTGAGATATTACCATTGGCATCAAATCTACAGACAAAATGAAATTAAGAATTAAACAATTAATCATGGACTCGAACAATGCAAAATAGGTAATCTGGATAATTTTGTGAATTTATGAATGTGTTCTTTGTAAGATGCTTAAGTTAAAAAAAAAATTAAGAACATATTAAAATAAACATGATTCCTTTCAAAGAAAATTTTCTTAAAGTTATATTACTTCATTTTGTGAACTCTCAGTTCAATAGAACTACACTCTTTTTTAAATCTAATTTATGTAAATTTAACTAGTTGTCATCCAGCCTCACCATTTTTTTATAGAAGGACATTCAGGATGAAGTATTCCCACAGTTTAGGGACTATGTGAGAGACCAATAGACAATAGATAGTGTCAGTGATTCCCTTTTTTAGGTAATCATTCTGGACATTACCTCACACAGCCACTAGGAAAGAAAATTATTTATTTTGTAAAAAAGTGAGTTTTTTTTTTTTTACCACTAGATGTTTGTATGATTCATCATTACAATGAAATAGAATGTTTCCTAACATTAGACTTTTAGGTGGATTTTAGCAGTGTAAATGGATTCAGCTACTTCATATGGGGAAATAGTCCCCTGCTTACTAAATTAATAGTAATAAAATGATTACTTGAAAATTAAATGTCAACTAAGCAAATACATTTTTTGATAACAAATGTTTATTTAATGACAGCAGGATATTTTAGACGGGTCTTGAAAATACAAAAGGAATGAAAAAAAAGTCTTCATTTATATGTTGAATTGTCTTGCCTTTATTAGAGTCATTTTTGTCCAAGCAAAAATGTTCCACTTGATGAAAAACTGTCACTTTTTGATTTATTAAAGTAATCAGAAGTTTATATGAAAATAATATTATAATAAGAGCAGAAAAACTAGAATTGCTGTGACTAATAGACAAATAATTTTTGAAAAATTATATCAATTCTCTCATCTTGGATTTCATTGCATAGTTAAATAAGCAGCATGATAAGTGAAAAGAAAAGGAGTTATATAAAGTTTGTAAATGATCAGTCAGTAACTAGCAGTTGTTTTCAAGTACAGGTTAGATCCGTGGTGCTCAAAGAGCGTCTACAAACAGACATCTCAGCAACAGCTGGAAACCTAAAAGAAATTCAGCATATCTGGTCCCTCCTCATACCTTCTGAATCAGAACCTGCATTTTAATAAGATCTCCAAGTCATTTGTATGCACGTTAGAACTTGAGAATCACCAGGATATGTGAGTACCATAAAAAAAATACCATAAGAGGTTCTTTAAAAAGGAATTCTCCTGTCAAATATGGAATCTGGCTGGATGCACCTAAGGCCCAATCCTGAGACTGTATTGAATTCTCTGAGAAGATAAAGCAACCAAATCTTAAGTTTTCACTCACTCTGCCTGTTCCTTATTCCATCAACTCTCTTATCAGAAGGAATAGATTATTAAACTCATTTATTTTTTTCTTAATTGAAATTTAGTGTAAGGAAATTGAATAATAATGGTACCATTGCTCATTTTCTGTCATTTATAAGTTAAATGTCAGGACCAGACAACAACAACAACAAAACACTTAAATAACAGACAATAAACTTTTCCTTTAATTTTGAAAATATAAATTAATAGATATTTCAAATTGTCAATGAACATTGGCTCCCAAAGAACTCTTTTCCTGTTTCTCTATCCCCTGTGCTATTCCCTTGGTTCAATAACAATCATCTGTCACCTAAATTTCCAAATCCCTTCATATATTGTTTCTGAATTTTCACTTTTATTCCTGCTAATCCATTTTCTATATTTTAGCCACAATAAAAATTCTGAAATAAAACACTGATGATATTTTCTATTTTTTTATAACACCCTTCAGAAAGTTTTCATTTTCGGGAAAAAGCTCAAATACTTTAACAGCCTACATTGAATGCCCTTAGTCATTATATCCTTGGTCGACTTTTGACTCATCTGTTTACATCCATCTTCTTGTACCCCAACTGCACACTTAAAGCAAACTAAGTTCTCCTGATTTCCTCAAGATCATGCTTCTCAGCTTTGGTATAGCATCCTTTACTTCTATTTAATGGTTATCTTTCTTGAATCCAGATATAACACATCACAAGTTCTTTGTTTCATTTCTTCTCATTTTAAGATTTTAAGTGTCACATCAAATGGAAAGTTTACCATAATTCCCCCAAATCCTTTCCCTAAGGATTCTTACAGCACTCTACATTTCTCTACCTTTGTACAATGTTAAATCGCCCAATTGCTTACAGAGCTTTTTAAAAATATTATTTTAACTCCCAGTAACAGTTTACCTCCTAGAGAGAAAACTATCCTATTTATTAAACAATGATTTGACTTCAGTGATTAGAAGACCAAAAAGAAAAAAAAGGAGTAAGTTAAACTAAATTGATAAGAAGTGAATAAGAATCTGGTGACTGGACTAAACACTAGAAGAGAATGAAAAAAGTCAAAATGACAATAAGGCCCTGTCATAGGCTATGTTTTCTAGAGAAGCAAAACCAATGAAGCGTATATATGTAAAGCTTTATCCCAAGAAAATGGCTCACGTGGTTTTAGAGGCTGGCAAGTCACAAATCCATGGGTCAGCTGTTGGGCTGGAGAAGTCTCCTGACTTACATGGTTGCAGGTGCTGACAAATCCCAGATTGTCAGGTCAGATGACAGGCCACTGGCCCACAGTATTGCGAAGGCTGGCAAATCCCAGAATTGGCAAATTAGATGCAGGCTGCTGGCTTAAATCTCAAGAACCAGAGGTCAGATGTTGATGAGCTGGTTGCAGGACCCAGAGCAAGAGCAAGATCTGCCAGAGTGTCCATATTTATTGGCTGTAGGTCACTGCCTTAAGGAAATTCCCTTACATCAGATATTCGAGGAAAGCAGAGACCTGAGCAGGGCTGTGACTTGAGTAAGGTATACACTTGAGTAAGAGTGTGACTTGAATAAGGGTGTGACTCGAGTGGCACCCACACTAATTCTGCCTCATCAGCATATAGGGGTTTAGGATTTACAGCACATAAAATAGAAGATTATTACACAATGCTACAAAAGAGAGGCCAATTACATCAGATCACAAAATGGAGGACAATTACACAATACTAGGAATCATGGCCTAGACAAGTTGACACATAACATAAACCATCACAGGTCCCAAGACCTAGACTGACTGAAGCTACATTTTATGGAGAAAGTTGATCGGGAAAAATATTTTATTTGCAAAGTGACCAAAATAATTGATACAGAACAATCCTTGATAAAGAACAAATTTCTTGCTCAATAATAATAATTACCCCAAACCCGTTGCTGTCAAGTGGATTCTGACTCATAGAGATCCTACAGGACAGAGTAGAACTGCCCTATAGGGTTTCCAAGGAGTGGCTGGTGGATTTGAACTGTTGACTTTTTGGTTAGAAGCTGAGCTCTTTACCACTGTGCTGCCAGGGCCCAAAATAATAATAAGATATTTAATATCCATTTGAAAGTTGTGCATTAAAAATGCCTTTTCTCGTTTCTAAATTTTTGATATATGCTGCATCCACTGATAGAAACTGTATTTCAGAACTGGGTTGGTAGGAGCCTAAGAGGAAACAGGTGTGAAAGTGTAATACATGACTTTCAGCAATAGAAGGAACTTGGACATGTAATGGAAACAAGATTTAAGAAGAAGGCAACTCACACAGCACTTGAGGAAAGATATTGAGTTTTCCATATGACACATGTTAAGGAACTCAAGTAGATATCATCGAATTTCACAAAACAGAGACATTTCAGCTGATGTCTGATTTAACCACAGGGATAGTCTTCAATAGGTTTGTATTCAATTACCATTTCAATACTTAGTACCATTCCTGAACTCTGGTAGCTACACAGTAAGTACTATAGTCAATTCACATTAAAATTTTCTTCCAATTCAAAAGGAACACTTTATTCCAAAAACTCATCATTCTAAGCTTGATGACATCAACATTTCCTTCCAACTTAAAAAGAACATTACGAAACATTTGCCCCTGAAAAGTCACACATTTTATTGCATTTGGGATGGCAAGTAACTATGCCATTAGTGGGTTTATTTTTGTTGTTGTCCTGAATTGTATGTGTCAGAGTTACCTAGATAGTAGTAACAACCACTAGAATTTTGATTCCAATAAGAAAATGATTTTGCATATCTTCCTCACTACCACATCCTCAACAAGAAGTATGTTAGATAAAATATAAAGATTCATTTAAAGTTATTAAATGAATGAGTGAAAGAATAAACCTTCCTAACCCAACAAGCTGTGGATTTTTCACTAGACAGCCAATGGAGGGAGTGTGAATAACAGTTTAAGAAAATCCAGTAAAAAACTGAGAAGGTTTCAGATAGGACAATGCAAGAAAACAGTTGAGAGTATTTCCCATATTCTCCTCCTCTAAGTGTGGACTATTCAGCAGGCATTTGAGAAACCATAACATGAAGAGGAGATACTTAGAGTCCTGGCACTGTTAGGAATAAAAATGTTGTTGTTAGTTGCTGTGGGGTTGGCCTTGGCCATGGTAACTCTTTGTACAACAGAACAAAATCTTGCCTGGTCCTACACCATCTTCACTATCGTTCCAATCCATTTTTGTCATCACTGTGTAATTTGATTGTTTTCTAACCTAGGGTACTCATCTTCCAGCACTGTGTTGGACAATATTCTGCTGTTATCTATTAGGGTTTTCATTCCCTAATTTTTGGAAGCAGATTGCCAGGACTTTCTTCCTAGTGTATCTTAGTCTAGAGGCTCTGCTGAAACCTGTCCACAATGGGTGACCCTGCTCCTATTTGGAATACCAGTGACATTGCTTCAGGAATCATAGCAACATGCAAGTCACCAGAGTATGACAAACTGTCAGAAGAATGGTGGAGAAGAGAAGTACTCTGTCATAAACTAGACAGGTCCAGAAGACTAGATCTTAAAAATAGAAACCTTGGCTAAGATACCCAGAAGAGTAAAAACAACAACAACAAAAGTCCAACAATTGTTTGTAACATTAATGGACATTTATAAGGTTGAATTTTTTTGGAATTCTCTATTGTGCATAATAGATTGAGTTAATGTGATTTTGATTTATTTAAATTTCATTGGTGCTAAAAATGTATAGCTAAAGTGCTTAGGAAGTAATAAGGGGGAGAGGGCCTACTATCTGTATTTAGATCCATAGGAGCAGAAGTGGCTATATGATTTGTGGGGTTTGATCGAAAATATAATGGTGTTGATACTTGTTTGAAAACTATTAAAAATTTGAAGACATCAACAGCAAAACATTAAACCAAACAAGGTGTCTTTTTCTGTACAAGCTCATAAGGCCAGTCCTGAGTGGTGCAATGGGGTTTGCAAAAATGGCAACCCATGCCAACATGAGAAAATGTTTTGACAAAAAGGCTATTTATATAAGAACATAGTTGCAGAATAATTTAATGTTTTATTATTTTGCCTTAGTCATTAACTTTCTTTAATTCTGAATTCAACTGTGTCTCCTCATTTGAAATGAGAAGTTAAAGAATTATCAGACACTACCAGATTACAACTTGCCCTGTGACTGCAGATTTTTCGATGACCAAAACAATGACGAAAACAAAATTAACACTTAGTATGTGCTGTAGTTATATGAAATCATTAATCCTAAAATAAAATCTTCCAATTTTCCTCATAAATTCATGCATAATTAATGAAATAATTTATAAACTTAAGTAACTTGTCAAAGGATTACAGAACCAGAAGGTAATTAATTAAGAATCAACACTCATATTTGTTTAATATGATGAAAGAGAAACTTCTCTGAATCTCTCCATAACAGATCCTTCTATCCACTGTTTTTTTTTTCTTTTATCTCCCAAAAAAAGAGAAGTTACTAGTATGAGTGACCAGACCTGGGAGCATTAGCTTTGTAGTGTCACACCCACACATTTCTCTGTTTTTCTCCTTACTACATATAATTTTGTGAATGATTGCTCTTTCTCTTGGTAGTCTATGAAATCAGAATCTATAATTTAAATTCATGTTGGGAGACCTCACTTAAGCTTTAAGCCTAAATCTCATTTCACCAAGTACTGAACATTGGCAAAATGATATTTTGAAACCTATTATGTTATTGGAGAAATTAGCACAGTGGGATTTGCGTGTTTGAGTAATTAGCAATGGCACCTAGCATCACACTTTCATTCCAACATCTTAGAGGTACAGTGAGGCTGTACAACTTCTGAAGCCTGCATAATTCCAACTCAAGCCTGACTTTGGAACTAACTAGTCATATCTACCAAGTCAATTAACCTCTCTTTATATCTGTTATCAAACTGTGGGGCAGTTCTACACTGTCCTACAGGGTCGCTATGAGTAGGAATTGATTCGACAGCAATGGATTTGGTTTCTTTGGTTTATATCCCTTATCACATCTATAAAGTTGTTGTTACTAGGTGCCATCAAGTTGGTACCACAGAATGGAACATTGCCTGGTCCTGCACCATGCTCACAATTGTTGTTATGCTTCAGTATATTGTTGCAAGCGCTGTCTCAATCCATCTCACTGAGGGTCTTCCTCTTTTCCGCTGAACCTGTACATTACCAAGCATGATGTCTTTCTCCAGGGACTGATCCCTTCTGACAACATGTTGAAAGTATGTAAGAGACAGTCTTGCCTTCCTTGCTTCTAAGGAGCATTCTTGTTGTATTTCCAAGACAGATTTGTTCATCATTTTGGTAGTCCACAGTGTATTCAAATTCTTCACCAACACCACAATTCAAGGGTGTCAATTTTTCTTTGGTCTTCCTTATTCATTGTCCAGCTTTCACACGCACATGATGCAATTGAAAATACCATGGCTTGGGTCAGGAGCACCTTAGCCTGCAAGGTGACATCTCTGCTTTTCAACACTTTAAAGAGGTCCTTTGCAGCAGATTTACCCAGTGTAATGCATCTTTTGATTCCTTGACTGCTGCTTCCATGGTTGTTGATTGTGGATCCAAGTAAAATGCAATCCTTTACAACTTCAATCTTTTCCCCATTTATCATGATGTTGCCTATTTTTTCAGTTGTAAGGATTTTGGTTTTCTTTATGTTGAGGTATAATCCATACCAAAGGGTGTTGTCTTTGATCTTCATTAGTAAGTGATTCAATCCTCTTCACTTTCAGCAAGCAAGGTTGTGTCATGTGCATAACGCAGGTTGTTAATGAGTCTTCCTCATCTACAATTAAATCCCGATGCCCCATTCTTCTTCATATAGTCCAGCTTCTCAGATTATTTGCTCAGCATACAGATTAAATAGGTACGGTGAAAGGGTACAACCCTGACACACCTTTCCTGACTTTAAACTATGTAGTATCTCCCTGTTCTGTCCAAACAACTGCCTCTTGATCTATGTACAGGTTCCTCATGAGTACAATTATGTGTTCTGGAATTCCAATTATTTGCAATGTTATCCATAATTTGCTATGATCCACACAGTTAAATGCCTTTGCATAGTCAATAAAACACAGGAAAACATCCTTCTGGTATTCTCTGCCTTCAGTCAGGATCCATCTGATATCAGCTATCACATCCCTGGTTCCACATCCTTTTCTGAATCTGGCCTGAATTTCTGGCAGTTCCCTGTTGATATACAGCTGCAGCCACTATAGAAAGATCTTCAGCAAAATTTTGCTTGTGTGTGATATTAACGATGTTGTTCGATGATTTCTACATTTGGTTGGATCACCTTTCTTGGGAATAGGCATAAATATGGAACTTTTTCATTCAGTTGGCCAGGTAGCTGTCTTCCAAATTTCTTGGCATACATGAATGAGCACTTCAGTTGTTGCATCTGTTTGTTGAAACATTGGTGGTTGGAAAATATGGCCTTGGTGATAGAAACGATGCCAGAGATTACATGATAGAATTTTGCAAGACCAATGATTCTTCACTGCAAGTACCTTTTTTCACCAACATAAATGGCTACTATACACATGAACCTCGCCAGCTAGAATACACAGGAATCAAATTAACTACATCTATGGAAAGAGATGATGGAAAAATTCAATATCATCAGTCAGAACAAGGCCAGGGGCCAACTGTGGAACACACCATCAATTGCTCCTATGCAAGTTCAATCTGGAACTGAAGAAAATTAGAACAAGTGCATGAGAGCCAAAGTATGACCTTGAGTATATCCTACCTGAATTTGGAGACCATCTCAAGAATAGATTTGACATGTTGAACACTAATGACCGAAGACCAGACAAGTTGTGGAGTGATATCAAGGGCATCATACATGAAGAAATCAAGGGCTCATTAAAAAGAAAGGAAAGAAAGAAAAGACCAAAATGGATGTCAGAAGAGACTCTGAAACTTGCTCTTGAACCTTGAGCAGCTAAAGCAAAAGAAATAATTGATGAAGTAAAAGAACTGAACAGAAGATTTCAAAGGATGGCTTGAGAAGACAAAGTGAAGTATTATAGTGACATGTGCAAAGAGCTGGACATAGAAAACCAAAGGGTAAGGACATGCTCAGCATTTTCTTTTTTTCTGAAGAAAAAATTCAAGCCTCAAATTGCAATAGTGAAGGATTCTATAGGGAAAAAATTAAACCAGGTAGGAAACATCAAAAGAAGATGGAGGGACACACAGAGGCATTATACCAAAAAGAATTGGTAGACTTTTAACCAGTTCAGGAGGTGGCATATGATCAGAAACTGATGGTACTGAAGGAAGAAGTCCAAGCTGCACTGAAGGCTTTGGGGAAAAACAAGGCCCCAGGAATTGGAGTATCGATTGAGATGTGTCAACAAATGGACTCAGTGCTGGAAGTGCTCACTTATCTATGCAAAGAAATTTGGGAGATAGCTACCTGGCCAACTGGAAGAGATCTATAAAGTAGGTAATACCAATTTCACAGTTTTGTTTTCAAGATTAAATGAAGTAAAGAATGCATAGCCTGACTGCAACAGCCGCTGTTCTCAAGAACAACAAACGAGTATAATAATTGAGTAAAATTCAAATACATATGTTTTGAAAAAAATGCTGGTTACAAATATATCTTTGAAAAAGCTAATTAGAAAAAATTTTTTAATTATATAACACAAGTTTATTAAAGTTATCTTTGAAAATCCTGATAAAAAGAATAAGGAGAGGTGCATGTTACGTTTCAGTTTGAACTATCCTATTAGAGTAATAAATAACACCAGGAAAACCAGCCTTCTCAACAAGAAATAATTTCTGGAAGAAATTCTATCAAATGGACATTCATAAAAGCTATAGTTGGTAACATATGACAAAATTTGGCAAATATTTTAGTTTTTTGTGTCTACAAAATCTCAAAATGTGTCATTAACCATCTAACGAGCGTGTTTCTGTGGAGACCAACATATATAACCTATGTACATTGATTTCTAATAATCTAGCCTAATAAATAGCTAGAACTTAGAAGGTGTAAAAAACAGACTATCTTTAACATATCAAATGTATCAAATAAGCATTAGAAAACACTGGGTCATGACTAACTCATTGCTTAGTTCTTTTCAAGAGCCTGAGATGTTAACATTCTGTCTTGGTGAGTAAAGTGTGACTCAGGTGTTTTATATATATGTATGAAGTTTTTTTTATGAAGTTAGGCACACAGTGGTTAAGTGCTACGGTTGCTAACCAAAAGGTTGACAGTTCACATCCACCAGGCACTTTTTGGAAATCCTATGGGGGAGCTCTACTCTGTCCTATAGGGTTAATAAGATTCAGAATTGACTCAACTGCAATGGATTTGGTTTGGCTTAGTTTTTATGAAGTTAGTATAATTGGTATGCTGTTTTTAAAATTACGACTTTGACTTGAATTCTCCTTCAGTCAGATAGCTATTTCATTTTTACAGGGATGTGGGACACAGGAGTGCATGTAGTTAGAAAGTATGTTTTTTTTTTTTCACCTCAAAAAAGAGTTTTGATTTTAGTTAAGTACTTAGACTTGTGCAGTTTGAAATCCAAATTTCAGCACCATAAAGCCTAGAACAGACCATCTGGAGCTAAAAGTATTTAAAAACAGGTGTTATCGATTGGCTATTTGTCCATACAAAAGCATGATGATATTGGAAAATTTGCTTTCAAGTAGAAGTAGGTCTTTTTGGATTATACAGAACAATTATCTGAAGAATATTCTCTTAAGTGCCTGAATGAGTTTGCCAGTTAAGTGAAGCCACTTAGGAGCATCTATCTACATTTTGGCAAATAATTACTTTTTCATTTTGTAATGTTTGTTGCTTGAGTAATATTTTTACATAAAAAAAGTGGCAGAAGACGTTTCTTAAAAACTCCTTTCTTTAATGATAAAAATATCCTTATCAGAGAATAGTATATGTATCTTCTCATTTACTGTTGTAGTAGGTTTATATCTAACAATTCTTTTTAAATATCAAAAAAAAAAATTTTTTTTTTTTTTTATACAGACATAGATATACCTTCCTTTCATTCTTCAAGGGGAAACAAACAAACAAACTTCTTTGGGAAATTTCTTTTCATTCTAAACCTACCTGGAACTCTCAATCCTAGTGCCCTGCATCCTTAGCACACTAGAACAGTATATAATCCTGCTAAAGTGGACAGAATTGTTTCCTACGATATTTTCTTAAGAATTAAGGGAAGAAAACCTGTCAGTAAAGGTATGGAACTCTTGAGACTGTAAAGATAAAATGTTAAAATTTTATTTGATGAGGGAGGCTGCTATCACTGTACCTCCCCCTCCTTACGGTGTCTCCTTGAAAATACAGTGTAATAGACCCAATAAGAGGCCCCATCTTCTGATTTCAGATGTGAGGTCACAAGTCCTCTGACCCTTGGGACTACAAATGTGAACCCCTACAATTACCTCAGGAGTCTCTTATGAGGTGTGCACGTGACTACCACAAGATGTATCCATTTTCTTCTCAAGAAGATAAGAGAAGTAAATTGTAATTTCTTCTAAGTAATTGTATAAATTTGTCCAAAATTCTGCCCAGACTTTGTAGTCACTTTCTTCTACTTTATAATGCATGTAAATCTGAAAATGGCTTGTTTTTCTCACTCTTCTATATTAGTACAGAGGAATTTTTTGTTAGTAGGATTGTTTTATTTCCCCACAATATCATTCTCCACATTGTGGACAAAAATCAGTCCACTGTGTACATAAGTGCAGCTAGTATTTAGGAAATGAAGAGCTAAGAAAGAGGAAGCCCTCCCTGGTCTTGTTTTATCCCTTTTTGTGGCCAGAAATTGTGATAAATTTCAGTTTTTCCCCAAAATTTAATAATAAGAATTAATAAATTTTCTTTCTTAAGTAAAAATTGGGGTATTGTCACGTGGGTGCAAAGACTTCAGACTAATTTTCCATTAGGAAAATTATTGTGCCTCTTCTATGTCGGAAGTGTCATGCTAAGTAGTATAGTTGGAGGACTATAATTTAGCTCTTACCCATGAAGAATTTGAAGTTAGGTATGGAAAGGAGAAAATAAGCCCCCAAATTAAAAATAAGTATGAAAACATTTGTAATTGAAGAATAAACTGACTTCCACTGAAACACAGAGATCTCTGCATGTAGTAATCAAGGGAAATGGCAAAGATGGGTTTCCTGAGTGAGAAGTATGTGTACGATTCTTGTCCCTCTCCCCCATTTTCCAAATTCAATCTATTATTCAGCATTGTCCATGCCATCTCTGTCTTGAGTTCTTTGGACTTTTCTTAATTTCATTATCTCACCTGCATTAAACATATGAATTGTGTCGTATTTAAGAGTATAAGCTCCCAAGTCATATTGCCAGATCCCCAACCCTGCCTCTGCCACTGCACAGGTATGGTATTTGATTTTAGGAGAGTCACTTAATCTTTTTTGTATTTCCATTTTCTCATTAATTAGATTTGGTTAAAAGGAATATCTACTCAAAAAGCACAGCCTAAAAGAGACTATCCATGTAATTTTTTTTTTAATGTAAGCAGTCAGCACACTTGGCAAAGATAAGAGCTCAATAAGTGTTTATTATTCTGTATTATTGATAATTCTTTTTTTTTTTTTAGTATTCTCAGATTCTACCCCCATTCATTCTTTACCCATCAACTGGATTCTTTTTGATAAAGTGCAAATCTGATCATTTTACTTACCTACCTAAAGCTTACCAGAACTTTTTCTTTCAAAAGGAAATCCTAGTGCTTCAGCAGAGCACGCTAAGCTTTTCATCATGTGGAACTTGCTGGGTTTCATGCCTATTCAGTAACATACACACCTTCCAACCATTGACCCTCCTCTCTGTGTTTCAAATTCATCTTCTACATTCTAGATTCTGCGCAGACTGAATCATTTCTATTCAGTTTCCTAAATTGGCAAAGCTGTGTCTCTCTTTCATGTGAATCTTACCACTTGCTGAATTCACATTGCCCTCTTCGCTCTCTCTCACTAACCTTCTCCCCTTCACCTGGCAAATTTATAGTTATCTCCCCCAGAAATCTGTCCTAACTCTACCACTCAAATGAGATGCTTTCCTCTGTGTGTGTGTGTGTGTGTGTGCTGCCTTCATCTGAAGCCTGGACAATCCCAAAGTACAGCATATAACCACATTCTGTTGAGACTTCCCATTCCCTTGTCTGATGCCTTAATTTAACATGTGTGATCTAAAGTCAGGGCCAGAGACATTTCAATATTGTATCTTTAGGCCTAGTAAGAGCTGTGTTCAACTTCTGGCCTACAGAAATGCAAACTTCATGTCTTTGTATTGTTTTAAGCCACTGAGTTCACGGAAAATTGGTTACAACAGTAATGGAAAGTTGATCAAATGTTTTATTTTATCCAAAATCTTCAAAACAGGAATTCAGCGTGGTTAGTGCATGTGCAGGAAACCCTGGCAGCTTAGCGGTTAAGAGCTATGGCTGCTAACCAAGAGGTCAGCAGTTCAAATCTACCAGGCACTCCTTGGAAACTTTAAGGGGCAATTCTACTCTGTCCTGTAGGTTGCTATGAGTGGGAATCAACTTGATAGCAATGGGTTTTGTTTTGTTTTATTGCATGTGCGTGTCCTAAAACAGTAAGCTTCCTTTAGTTTTTCCTATTTGAAGTATGAACCTCAACTGGCAACTCTTACAAACTATTCCGTGTGCTTGTCACTCAGCCTTTCATCCATGAGTAGGCTATAATTCACCATTATCTTGTTGACAAGGCTATGATTCGTTGCACACATCATTGTTCATTAAAATAATATGTACCTGTGCTTTAATTCCATCCCACTTCAAAGCCCAACTGCTAACAAATTTATGGTCAATTAATTTTAGCTGATGAAGAGCAGTTGAAAACTGTATGAGGTTTTCACCTTTGTAATTCTTTTATTATGTTAGATTTAGCAACTATAAACCAACTATGATATAATGTTTTCAAAACTCTCATTTTCTAAAATTTATTTATACCAGTACTTAGTCTTACGTGAAAAATAAATGTAATGATTTTTAAAAAATTAAAATTTTTTTCTTTACTACTTCCATATTTCAAAACTATAATCACTTCATTCTTTTGTTCTTTGATATTTAATCTTAAATAAAAAGTGGCTGTATTATATGCTGGTATTATTTTTCTCTGCTTTCAAGAATTTTCCAAATACATTTTCTATATTTGAGAAACTTTTTCCTGAAATTCATGCAAAAAAATATTGTATCATTAAAATCACTTTACTGTTCATCCTCTAACATTCATAATATCTTTCCTGTATTTATTTGATAAAACAAGATAAATTTGATCACACTGTTGTTGCTTGTTTTTGGTGCCATCCAGTTGTTTCTGATTCATGGCAACAATATATACAACAGAACAAAACACTGCCTGGTCCTTCTCCACCCTTACAATCATTGCCATGTTTGAGCACATTGTTGCAGCCACTTTGTCAATGTATCTCTTTGAGGCTCTTCCTCTTCTTTGCTGACCCTCTAATTTAACAAGCATGGTATCCTTCTCCAGGGAATGGTCCCTCCAGATAATATGTCCAAAGCACATGAAATGAAGTCTCACCATCCTTGCTTCTAAGAAGCATTCTGGCTGTACTTCTTCCAAGACAGATTTGATCACAGTTTGCTGAAATGTTTTCTATGTAAGTTAAACAAAACAAGACCAAAGTTGATCCTTGTTAGAGTCTAGAGTCACTAAGTACATAGCTCATATCTTAATGCTGAGATATTTTGTGCTTGATATAGTATGTTCCCTAACACTGTTTAACACAGTTCTTCACAGGAATTTTAACTACCTAGGCAGCTGATGGTTGACAAATATTGCTTAAAATAGACCAAAATAATTCTTCATGGCAGAGAGGTCAATTATATTTGTCTAAACCAGAGAATTCAACAAGGGGAAATTATTCTAAATGTATGTTTCACAACCATGCAGAAATTGCTTGAAAGTAGGAAAGAATCAAAGAAATAAGGTCATAGGTACAAAGGATTTTAAATTCCATGGGTTTATGAAGAAGCATAAAGTAAAGTACTACGTTTCAAGGAAATGCAAGTGGGGGAATAAAAAAAGATAGGCAAAAGGAGGCTGTCATTTGAATAAAAGGTGTGATATTCTAAATATCAGCATATCAAAAAGAGTAGAATGAATTTTTATTTAAAAGTAAAAAAAGCAAAGTTTTAAAAATTTGAAAGACAAAATGAACTGCAGAAACTTGCAACTAAAGGACAGGTGCCACTCTGTGAAGAGCTGAACCTTAGCAGGTGTCCATCTGTCCTTAGGAATTTGCAACTTATAAAGTACAAAATAATTTTGAGAAATGCCTTTCTTCCTTAAAATTTTTCCTCTGCTTATAATCCTTTAAAATACAAAATATCCAATAAAATAATCTTTTTACTTTGTAAGGTATGGTCTTGGTTCTTATGCTTTTTCTCTTCTTTGAGAGCAACACAATGTTGATCTTTAAAGGTCTTAACAGTTTTTTATATATAAAATATACCCTAAAATTTATAAATGTGTAATATGTAATGTCCTTATGAATGCGTACATACCAGGTAATATTACATCATCAAAAGAAACAGTGTCTGAAATATATCCTGCAATGACGATGAATCCATCAATGGCACACGATTGTTGTCATTAAATATCAAATTACCCCATTCTGAGAAAATTAGTGTGAAGCAATACGAGCTAGTGCTTAGTTTGACTCTGTGGACCATGCATAAAAGCTCCCTTCCTCTTCCAATTTTTCTACAGATCATCAGATACACTTGAGATCTTTTGACTAGAATATTAACCAATGTCATAGAAGAATAACTGTTCTGTTTTGCCTTCTTATTAAAGTCATACCATTTACTAGAAGACATACCGTGGTTTTCTTTAGCAAAGCACAGAGGCAGTGTTCCATAAGGATTAAGAGAAAGAGGCAAGATGTAGGCGTAAGCAGCTGCACGCTCTCATCCCCCAACAACAAAATTAGAAAAAAAAAAAAAAAAACAGAAAGTGGTGGAACCAATAGCCTCAGAACACTGGAAAACAAAGAGGCAGTATCCAGGCAAATGCTGAATCAAGAAAAAGTTGACTTTCAAATGGCAAGAAAACTTTTGTCTCTGGGCCCTTTCTCCTTCCTGCCACCATGACAGCAGGGACAGTGGCAGTGTCTATCATGCTGACAGGGAATTTTGGACTGCATTCCCAGAAAGAGTAGAATTTCCCCATAGGTTTTCCAAAGAAAGGTTGGTGGATTTGAACTGCCAGGCTTTTGGTTAGCAGCTGAACTCTTAGCCGCTGTGCTACCATGGCTACTTCCTAGAAAGAAGCCTGCTATTTGGCCTGAGAGTGAGTGGAACAGACTTAGATTTTGCTGGTAGATTGTTGTGTGTGACAATGCACATCTGTCTGGGCCCTGCCTAAAAGACTAAGGAGGCACGATCCTACCAGTTTAGCCAGGCTTCAAGCTCTTATGGGACTGGGGGGAAGTAGCAGGCAACATCTGCAGACTGTGGCACCCTAAATCAGCTGGGATTAATTATGATTGAATCATCCACTAGACGTCTAAGGGGCAAAGGAGAAGGGCTGGTGTGAGAGTTTCTTGCAGAATTTAGAACTTTCAAAAGCACCATGTAGATACACAAAATGGTAGATTAGAAAATACCAGAGACCTATTCCTCTAGCAAAACAACAATGACACTGAAAAGAAAAATTGGAGCTGTAGGGAGATAAGATTTCATCATGGCTGCACTATGGTCAAGGCAGGCCCTTGGCCATGGTCCCAGAAAAGGTCCCACTGTCTCCGAGCCAATGAGAATTGTCCCAGGTGTTAGAACAACAACTCTCAGCCTTGGATACCAGAATAACGACTCCCATTAGCCTTGAGCTCATGAGAAGAAGCCGCCCTCGCTCCAGTTTGATTATGCTTAACCCCTGTGTCTTAGGAAAACAGCTGCATGCATTCTTTGTTTTTGTTCTTCTTTAAATTTTTCTGCCTCTTTGGCTCAGAGCGGAAAATATTCCAGCTGGCCACCACTGGAGAGCAGCTGCTTGCCCGTGTAAGTTTCCCTGAATAAACGTATGAATCTGGAAAGGGCTACATGTCAGTTCTTCAGATTATCTGCCAGGACACGCGGTGAGGGTCTTTCCTTGCCGGGGCTGTCCCCCGAAAGGAACCAACTATTTTGAAACTCTGAAACTGGATCTGACACTTAAATCAACCAAGGAAATGCTTGACAAATGGAGAAACAGCAGATCTTTCCTAGATGAACAATGCGTGCTCACTAGCTATCATACTTTATTCCTCAGCCTCACTGGAGTAATGGGGACAGAAGCCCATAGTCCTAGAGAAACTGGCTCACACTAGGGCAGGCAGTAGAAATCTTGTTCTTTGATGATTTCAGATTGCACTGTTTGTATAGTTGGATTGGTCTAGTGGTGTTCTGAGAGATGAATGCAGACTGCTGCACCAGTTTCAGCCCTCTGAGCCTCAGCTTTCCCTTGCCAGCGAATTCAAAGAGCAAAGACCACAGACTGACTTCAGAGATAAGAGAATTGGAATAAGCACTTTGCACAAATTAGCTTGGAAAAGACACTACACAAACTATTTACTGCAGCCTGCAATCCCAGAGGAGTGGGAGAATCAGATATTTTCTGTTTTCAGCTGTTTATTTTATCCCTGAAGTACAAGGAAATATCCTTCAAAAAGCTAGTTAGGCACAGGCTCCAGAACAGAGTCCTTGATGTCCACACATGTTTTGCAAAAAGAGATATGGGAGTTTTCAGGGCAGTACTATTACAGCCTTCAATGATTTAAAATGTTTCAACCTCCACTGAAGGGAAAGAATTTGAGTTCCAGAGTTTCCACGTCATGGTATCCAAATGTCCTAGTTTCAACAAAATATTAAAAGGTATACAAAGAAACAGAAAAGAACAGCTCAATCAAAAAAAGTATATATATGTATATATGAAGAGGCAGAAACCAACCCTATGGAAGCCCAGATAATGAGCAAAGTAAAGGACTTTAAATGAGAGGATTTTAACAATATTAAATATGTTCAAAGGGTTAAAGGAAAACATGGACAATGAACAAAAGGAGATAAGGAAAAGGATACAAAAACAAAACAAGAATTTCAATAAAGAAATAGAAACTCTAAAAAAATAACTGAACAAAATTTCAGAGCTGAAGAATGTAACAGGAGTCCCTGGGTGGCACAAGCAGTTAAGCACTCAACTACTAACCAAAAGGTCGGCAGTTCGAATAACTGAAATTATCGAAGAAACTCATCTTTAGATTTGAGCTGCCATAAGAAAGTATCAGTAAACTATACGATAAGGCAATCAAAATTATGGAATCTCAACAGCACAGTCGAAAAGGATAAAGAAAAATGAACTAAGTCTAAAGGAATTGTGGGACACCATCAAGTGAACCAACATACATATTCTGGAAATTTCCCAAGGAGTGAGAAAAGGATACGAAAAATATTTTTTAATAAAAGACAAGGAAACTTTCCAGATTTGACAAAGGACATGAATTTACAAATCAAGAGGCTCAAAGAACTTGAAACAAGATAAACCTACAGAGATTCACACTGACAGAAATTATAATTAAACTCTTGAAAATGAAAGATAAAGACATAATCCTGAAAACAGCAAGAGAGAAGCAAATTTGGACATACAAGTTACCCTAAATAAGATTAATGGCAATATCTCATTAGAAACCTTGAATGTCAGAGTAGATTTAACAACAAAAATAAGGGAGAAATAACGTTGGTTTTGAAAGATATAAACAGCTTTTCTGAATATGAATTTAAATTAATTGGGTAATCTTAATAGATAAATTGTTATTCAGTATTACATAAACAATTGTAAGAAAGAGAAACTTACGCAAAAATAATGTGGTTGAAAGAGTGTTTACAGATATTAGGGATAATATTCTAAAACTAAACATAATAAATAAAATTAAAGTGTATTGTGTTCTTTGTTTTAGATATTTTTCAAAGCACTTTACAGGTATTAATGTGTTGAAACTTGAACAAAAAAGAAAAGACTATGTGTTAAAAAAAAATGTTAGACACTATTAATGGTCCCAATTTGGAAAAAATAAGGTAAAAATATTTATATAATTTACCCTAGTTAAGAAGATTATTAAGTTGCACCTCCAGTGTTTAAACCTGGAATCATCATTCTTAACAATATAAAAACAGTATTAGGATACTTAAGTTATCAAATATTAAAAGAGGTTATTTATAACAGCATTAAAGCACAAGTCCTCTCTTGGTCCTTATTCTCCATGTATTTTTTATTTTTTTCTTTAAAGGCAGTCCTGGGTTACAAACACCTGGCTTACAGACAACTCATATAAAAAAAATATAGTGCTATCGAGTCATTTCCAACTCATAGCGACAGACAACTCATACTTGCCCTTTAATGCTATGTAAATTTGCCCTTACTTGGAAAATGTCGAACAAACCCCTACTCACAACAAATTCTTCATCACAGTCACCGTCACTTGCTGCCTGTGCAAATTTTAAATCATTGAAAAGGCTTCAAACCTTTTTGTGCACTAAAATAAGGCTAAATAAAAACTGTGTGCACCTGTTCTGACTTACCTACAAATTTGACTTAAAGACTTAAAGATGCAGTTAGGACTGGATCTTGTTTGTAACCGAGGGACTGCCTGTATTTTGATAAAAAGGACAATTTCTCTTCCCTAGAATTCACTCGCTCCTATACTCTATTTCAAAACAAAATATATTTTCTCTCAAAAAAAAAATCATACGTTCTCATGAAAAATAATTTGAAATTGCTTTTTGATATACTTTTGAAAATTATCTCTAGAAACCTGTGTGGGTATAATGAAGAAACAAGTTATAAAAGAACCCATACCTCCTGTAAAAAGTGTTAGCAAGGATCAGTAATCAATACACATACAATGTACTAAACTGAGATTTCTACTGTATCTAAGGAAATACCCTGTTCAGACTTAAAATGGGAATTTCACATTAACTTTATAAAAAATTTAAATTATCAGTTAAATTATTAAATATTGCCACTCTGATATCAATATTATTCAATGACACTGAATGGGCTCTCTACATGCTTTTAATATATCCCACAACAACCACCAATTTAGAACATGAGTATACTCGCATTTGGAATTATAGACTTAGAATAAAATACTGAAAGCATGAGAATCATGTTTACAAAGTTAAAAAACATTGGGAGAGATAACTAATGACTTGCACACATAATCAGTACTCACGATTATTGAGCACTATGCCGGAGTTTCCAGATCAACAATATTAAATTTGATACATTATTTAAGTTTGTTGAGGCATAATTTATCTAAAGTACATTGCATTCATTAAAAATGCACAAGTCAATGAGTTCTGAACAATTACTTACATTTGTGTAACCACAACTGTTTTCAAGATATCAAGATGCAGAACATTCCAGTCATTTCTGTGTTTCCTCATTTCCATTTGGAATCTATTCCTCTCCAATCTTCTGGCCCAATGCAATCACTTACCTGCTTTATTACTATAGACTAAAAAAAAGAAAAAAGATTAGTTTATATTTTCTAAAATTTTAAATAAATGGAATCATGTAGTCTGTACCCTTTTGTCTCTGGTTTCTATCACTAGTAAAATGATTTTGAAATTCATCCATTTTATTGCTTTTATCATTAGTTTGTTAATTTTTTATTGCTGAGTAGTATTCCATCAAATGGGTATGCCACAATTGGTTCATCCATTCATTTTTTGATAAATATGTGGATTGTTGCCAATTGTAACTGATATAAACAAACCTGTCATAAACATTTGTATATAAGACTTCACATGGATATAAATTGTATTTTCTCTTTAATAAATTTCTAGGGGCGAAATGGCTGGATCACTGGATAAGTGTCTATTTTAATTTTTGGTGAAACTGCCAAATAGTTTTTAAGACAGTTTTACCATTTTCAATTCTCATCGAAAAGTATAAGAGTTTCAGTTGCCCCACGTCCTCACCAACGCTTTATATTAACAGTTGTTTACTTTTACTTTTTTGTTTTATATTTTTTATCTATGATAGTCTTAACAGGACAGCTTCTTTCCTCCAGCATCACCAGTAGTAGTCCTACTATTATAACATTAGAATATATGTTTGAAATAATCCAGTATACAAATGTAGAAACAAGGGGATCTGACAAGACAAAAGTATAGCTAGAAAAGCACCAAGAGCTGATATTATTCCAGGCTTAGCAAGACATACACAAAAAGATGCAACTAAGGACGCATTAATGGAATAATAGTTTAAACATCAGAAAGGTAAGATTTTCCACTGTATTTGTCAATATGATAATTGTATTCAGTTCTCAGGACTATAGTATTAAGTGATTTAATTGGTTAATGTTAAAAAGAGGCAAATTTTAATTAAAACAAAGGTAGGAAGTTCAGAATGGAATAGCTGGTCTTTAGAGTAGGTAATCCTGGAAATAGAAAGAAAGGTAAGTCTGCATTAATCATTTGTCAAGAATGTTATAAAATAATATGGGGAGAAATTGACGAGAGCAAACAATTTCTAATGCCCTATTCATTTCTATTACTCCATTACTTTTATCTATTTCGCAGTCTGTTCAGAATAATTTCCATGAAGAGAAATATCGTAAGTTTAAAAGAAAATGATCTAGGTATTTATCTTGAATTGTAAAAGCTTGAGGAGTAAGTATTAAAGTGTATTATACAATGAATATAACTGTTTTCTAAAAAAAAAAAAAAATTCTATATATAATTAGTAAAAACAATGAGGAGGATGAAAAAAGTGGACGTGCCATAGGGAGAGAGAAGGGCAGAATAGATTGACCAGAAAAGCAGAGGTGTGTATGCAGAAAAAGACAGAGTTACATAAAGAGGCAGAGTGATAAAGCAAAATGAAAAAAAAAAAAAATCAGGCAATGAATGATCTTAGTGAATACTATGCTGATGGTCTAGTGGACACAGTCTTGGCTTCAGAGGCTGACAAATCTGGGGTTTATTCCTAGCTCTGCAAAATAAGTCTCCGTTTCAAGTCTTTGGGCCTTTGTGATATCATTTGTCAAATTATGCATACCTGATATTTATTTGTTTTATTTATGTATGCATAAAAATGTGGCTTTGTTTCTGAATATTATGTTGTCACTAATAAAACCACATATATTCAGATACATTTCAGACAGAATCATGTTCTTAGTGAAAGGACAATTAGGAGAAGGATAAATGGGAATTGAAGACCACCTCTTTTCCTCACCCCAAGCTGAGCAAAACAGCTGAGACCCTGCTAAAGGGTGAGCACTCCACTGGCCTAGTCTGACATGAATTAATTGCCTACATGTCAATTCATCCTTGTTTCCTGTCACTCAGAAAGGGCTTTAAATAATCTGAAATACCTCACATTGCTGAAAGCAAAGAGAAGGGCAGGACCTGAAGAAGCCAGTGCCCTGAGGATGCTAAAAAAAAACACCCAGTGCTGTCGATTATAGCTTAATAATTTTCAATACAGCCTGCCACAGAAGCAGAGATCATGTCTTTCTGTACGCTGTCCAAAAAGAGGAGGTTACTTTAGGAACTTAGATGATATTGTTGTATTTAAAATTCATAAATAGAATTAACTTGGATAAACACGCTGCTTTAAACTCAGCTAATTTTATGGTTTTTAGTAGCTCTCATGTGTCTATGTATTATCCCTGATATACGGCTCCAGTACCTTGAACTTTGCCTAACCACTGGGATAATTAAGAGTTCAGAGGTGTTATGGATTGAATTGTGTCTCCCCCCAAATGGGTGTTGGAATCCTAACCCCTATACCTATGGGTATAATTCCTTTTGGGTATAGGGTTTTGTTTGTTTTGTTAATGAAGCCATGTGATTTTAGGGTGTGTCCTAAATCTAATCCCTTCTGACAGAAGGAGCAGTCTACACACAGAGACAAGTCAGCACAAAAGGGGAAAAATACATGCCAAGTAGAGATGTTTAAGGGACCCTGGAACAGAAGTTGAAAGTAACAAAATTTTCCCCCAAAGTGGGTAGAGAGCAAGAACCTTCCTCTAGAAGGAGTTCCCTGAATTTAGTTTTCTAGCCTTCTAAATTCTGAGAAAAAAAGAATATTTTTTAAACCACTCACTTGAGTATTTCTGTTACAGCAGCACTAGGACACTAAGACAAGAGGGTTTTGCTTTGTTTTCCCCTACATGCCCACACATATACAGAACAAAAACCCACTTTTATTAGAATTTAACTTTGTATTTAAATAGGTTATATAAGAGATTCTTAGTGAAAGCAATACAGTTTAAAATATAAATTAAGGGGGACAAAAACTTTGTGAAAATTTGGAAAGCCTCTAAATTCCACTATATTAATATCATTAAAATATCACACACAAGTAAAATTTTGCTGAAGAAAATTTAAAAAATGATTGCAGCAGTACATCAACAGGGAATTGCCAGAAATTCAAGCTGGTTCATAAGAGGACATGGAAGGAGGGATATCACTGCTGATGTTAGACAGATCTTGGCTGGAAGCAGATAGACCAGGAGGCAGTTGTCTGAACAGAACAAGGGTACACTGTGTGGTTTAAAATCAGAAAAAGTGTGTGTCAGGGTTGTATCCTTGCACCATACTTATTCAATATGTATGCTCAGCAAACAATCCGACAAGCTGGACTATATGAACCAGAACAGTGCCTCAGGATTGGTGGAAGACTCATTAGCAACCTGCGATACACAGATGACACAACCTTGCTTGCTGAGCGTGAAGAGGACTTACTCTGTAGCACTTACTGATGAAGATCAAAGACTACAGCCTTGTCTTAGTTGACTAGTGCTACTATGACAAATACCACAAGTGGATGTCTTTAATAAAGAGAAATTTATTCTCTCACGGTCTAGGAGGCTAGAAGTCTGAATTCAGGGTGCTAGGTCCAAGTGACTCTTTTTAGGTCCAAGTGAAGGCTTTCTCTCTCTGTAAGCTCTGGCGGAAGCTCTTTTTCATCAATCTTCCCCTAGTCTAGGAAATTCTCAGTGCAGGGATCCTGGGTTCAAAAGACACATTCCCCTCCTGGTTCTTCATTCTTGATAGTAGGAGGTCCCTCTCTTCTCTGCTCAATTCTCCTTTTTTATCTCAAAAGAGATTAACTCAAAATACGATCTAATCCTATAGATTGGGCCCTGTCTCATTAACATAACTGCCTCTAATCCTGCCTCATTAATGTCATAGATGTGGGTTTATAGACAGAATCAACTCGATGGCAGTGGGTTTGGTTTTTTGGGTATACTTTTATATATATATATATACACACACACACACATATATATGTACATATATATGTATATAGATAAGTATGTGTGTAGAGAGAGAGAGAGAAAGTAAAAACTATAAGAACACTTTTTGCTAGTTGTCATAGTGATTATGGAGACCAGTCAGACTGAATGACCCCTCATAAAATTTAGATTCCAAAGAGAAGACACACCTGTAAAAGGCAAAACTGTATTTAATATTTTTACCCTTAGGATACAGTGCAACCCCAGAAATGACTAATTGCTTGAAAAACCATTTGAGAAAAGAAATGCATAAGTGAAGGTAATAAGGAACATGGCTCAATTCTGTACAGTACACAAGTGTTCAAATATACTGTGGAAATTTGTTAGTGCTAATTATTGTTGAGGTTCTGGACAGAAGTAATACAGGAGCACCAATTATCCTGACATAATGAAACTTTCAAAATAACACATATAATAGAAATTATGTTCCCTGCATAACGTGGGTATTGAGCAAAAATGATCGTTTTTTCCCTAAGAAATATTGAAAATAATTATTGACTGTGCAGTAGATGTTGTATATAGAGTAAACTAAGACGTAGTACACCTCTGGTCTTCAGTCATTAGTGTTGATTGCATCCAATCTATCCTTGAGATGATCTCTAAATTCTGGTGGGATATACTAAAGTTCGTACTTGGGCTCTCGTCGAATTTTTCTAATTTTCTTCAGCTTCAACTTGAACTTGCATATGAGCAATTGATGGTCTGTTCCTCAGTCAGGTCCTGGCCTGGTTCTGACTGATGATATTGAGCTTTTCCGTTGTATGTTTCCACAGATGAGTCAATTTGATTCCTGTGTATTCCATCTGGCCAACTCCATGTGTATAGTTACACTTTATGTTGGTAAAAAAAAAATGACTAGACGAGTTGTGTAATGACATCAAGGACGTAATAAATGAAGAACAGGAGAGGTCATTAAAAAGGCATGAAAGAAAGAAAAGGCCAAAATGGACCTCAGAAGAGACTCTGAAACTTGCTCTTGAAAGTGGAATAGCTAAAGCAAAAGGAAGAAATGATGAATTAAAAAGCTGAATGGAAGATTTCAAAGGGCAGCTCGAGAAGACAAGGTAAAGCATTATAATGAAATGTAAAAAGACCTGGAGGTAGAGAATCAAAAGGGAAGAACATGAGCAGCATTCCTCAAGCTGAAAGAACTGAAGAAAAAAATCAAGCCTCATGTTGCAATATTGAAGGATTCTACTGGGAAAATACTAAACCACACAGGAAGCATCAAATGAAGATGGAAGGAAGACACACACTCACTGTAAGAAAAAGAATTGGTTGATTTTCAAACATTTCAGAGGGTAGAATATGATGAAGAACCGATGGTACTGAAGGAAGAGGTCCAAGTTGTACTGAAGGAATTGGCAAAAAACAAGGCTCCAGGAACTGATGGAATACCAATTGAAAAATTTCAAAACCGATGCAGGGCTGGAAGGGATCACTTGTCTATGCCAAGAAATTTGGCCTGGCCAATCGACTGGAAGAGATCCATATTTGTACACATTCCAAAGAAAGATAATCCAACAGAATAAGGAAATTATCGAACAATATCAATATCACACACAAGTAATATTTTGCTAAAGATCATTCAAAAGCGTTTGCAGCATTACATCAACAGGGAACTGCCATAAATTCAAGACAGGTTCAGAGGAGGACGTGGAACCAGGGATATCATTGCTCATGTCAGATGGATCATGGCTGAAAGCAGAGAATACCAGAAAGATGTTTACCTGAGTTTTATTGATTATGTGAAGGTATTTGACTGTATGGATCATAACCAATTATGGATAACATTTCCAAGAATAGGAATCCCAGAATACTTAACTGTGCCCATGAGGAACCTGTACATAGAACAAGAGGCAGTCATTTGAACAGAACAAAGTGATACTGCATGGTTTAAAGTCAGGGAAGTTGTGCATCAATGTATCCTTCCACCATATTTACTCAATTTGTATGCGGAGCCAATAATTTGAGAAAATGGACTATTTGAAGAAGAATGGGGCATCAGAATTGGAGGAAGACTAATTAACAACCTGCATTATGCAGATAAAACAATCTTGCTTGCTGACCTGAAGAGGACTTGAAGAACTTACTGATGAAGATCAAAGACTACAGCCTTCAGTATGGATTACAACTCAACATAAAAAAACAAAAATCCTCACAACTGGACCAGTAAGCAACATCATGATAAATGGGGAAAAATATTGAAGTTGTCGAGGATTTCATTTTACCTGGATCCACAATCAACACCCATGGATGTAGTAGTCAAGAAATCATATGACCTATTGCAATGGGCAAATCTGCTGTAAAGAACTCATCAAGGTGTTAAAAAGCAAAGATGTCATTTCAAGGACTAATGTGCACCTGACCCAAGACATGGTGTTTTCAATCACCTCATATGCATGTTAAAGCCGGACAATGAATACGGAAGACAAAAGGAAAACTGATGCCTTTGAAGTATGGCGTTGGCAAAGAATATTGAATATACTACGGACTACCAGAAGAATGAATAAACTTCTCTTGGAAATACAGCCAGAATGCTCCTTAGAAGCAAGGATGGGACAATTAGTCTCATATACTTTAGATATAATATCAGGTGTGACCAGTCCCTGGAGAAGGACATTATGCTTGGTAAAGTAGAGGGTCAGTGAAGAAGAGGAAGACCCTCAAAGGAATGGATTGGCACAGTGGCTACAACAATGGGCTAAAGCATGACAACAGTTACGAGGGCAGTGTTTCGTTCTGTTGTATGCAGGGATGATATGAATCACAACTGACTAAAAAAAGATGACACCTAATAACAAGATGTAATACCGACATGGGTCCAGCTAAAAGCATAGGTAGTAAATTGACTGTGAAGAGAGGAATCCAGAAAAAGTTAAGCAAAAAATGAGCTGATCAGAAAGACCTCATTTTGACTAGCAAAATCCCAGTTTTACTTGTGACCATGTGTATTTTCAAAGAGTTGTAATTTTTAGCAAGAGGAATACTATGGAAGTTTAAAAAAAAGGAAAGAAAGAAAAAAAGGCAGTAGGGACTCAGGATAGGATTGAAGGCAAAGGTTGAGCTTTGTAAAGTCTTCTTGGAGAAGTTAGTATTTTGTGTATATATTTACAAATAGGAGCACTGGTGGTGCAGTTGTTAACAGCTCAGCTGCTAACCAAAATGTCAGGAGTTCAAATTCACCAGCTGCTCCTTGGAAATTCTATGGGGCAGGTCTACTCTGTCCTATAGGGTTACTATGAGTCGCAATCAACTTGAGGGCAATGGGTTTGTTTGTTCGTTTGGCTTTGTTTTTTTGTTTTTTTTTAATTTGCTAATACGTAGGTTAAAAATGTATGAGTGTAGAGTTCTGAGAAGAAATTTCTAGACTAAGGAAATGTAAGGAAGTTTCCAGTAGTTTATTCAGAGAAATAGACATAATGTGATGAAAATAAAACAAAATATATATTAAAAAAAAACATTGCCATTGAGTTGGAATAAAAATAAATATATATTTTTTAAATGTTTTGATGAGTGGTGATACTTTCTATACATGCAAAACTGTTTAAAATATTTATATGGGGAGGCGGGGCCAAGATGGCGGACTAGGTAGATGCTACCTTGGATCCCTCTTGCAACAAAGACTCGGAAAAACAAGGGAATCGATCACATACATAACAATCTACGAACCCTGAACAACAAACACAGATTTAGAGACGGAAAACGAACAAATACGGGGAAGCAGCGACAGTTTTCGGAGCCTGGAGCCAACGACCCAGTCAGGTAACCTTGGCACCGGGCTTCTGGGCCCAGGGGAGCTGAACTCAAAAATCTTGTGATGGCGCAAACAAGGAGCGCAGCCCTACCCCCCTGAACTGAACCCGGGAGGGGGCCCAGCCAGTCTGCGAGGGCATCGTGGTGATGCGGCTGGTGGGAGAAGTCACTGGGAGGCAGTGACTGGTTTTGGAGCCTGGAGTTCAGTGTCCCAGCCGGGGAACATTGGCGCCGGGCTTTTGACTGGGCGCTATTATGGCGCAAGCACGGGGAGCAGCGCTACTCCCCTGAACTAACCCCGGGAGGGGGCACAGCCGGTCCGCGCAGGCGGCGTGGCAACGTGGCTGGCGGGATGAGAAGTCCCCGGGAGGCAGCGACTGATTTTGGAGCCGGGAGTAAAGTGTCCCAGTAGGGGAACCTTGATGCTGGGCTTTGGATTGGCAGCGGAGGATCTGACCGCGGCTTCAGCGGGCCAGAACCTCAGGGGCAATCTTCACACAGCCAGCACACATAGGCGACACGCCCCTCGGAAATCTCAGATAAAATAGTCATTCCAAGCAAGACAAGCAATTTTGGCTATATTCCGAGGTGCTACTCTCCTATCTCTCTGAACCCTCCCCCACCCTTCCCAGGTGGCTTCATTAACATTGGAATTTCCTGAGCCAGAGGGAGAATGGCTCCGGCTCCGCGGCAGCTTAGCTTTTCCCCTTTTTTTTGGGGGGGGGTCTTTTCTTAACCCATTCTTCCGGCCTGAGAGAAGGAACCACAAAAAACCCAGGGACCAAAAATCCATCCCTAATTGGACTGAAAACAGAACCAGCAACAGCCAAGCATATATGATCGAAATCTCGGACTTTCATCCTTACAGGGAACAAGGTGGCGGTTATAATCCAAAGGCAGTTCTGATAGGGATCTGACTGCATTGATTCTAATGGATTTTCTGGAAAAACAATTTTCCCAGGTCTGATATCTCTGTTTATTCAACAGAGCCCTAACTGACCCACAACAGGGAACTGAGGGCTGAAGTTCCCCCCAGACCACCTAGCCTCTTGCCTCAGGGGTCTAAGGAGGGTGACACCTACCAATCAGTAGAGGTACTTGCATTGGGGGCCTAAGGTACAGCTGCAGTACCCTCCCAACAAGGTGCTATAGGAATAGAGACACACCCACCTCACTGACACTTGGGGGAAGCCTGTCAGCATCCTGTCCCCCCTGGAGGGTGAACCCCAGCTGCTAATAGAATCTGGTGCACACAACTATCACCACTACTTCTCGAGGTGGATAGGTGTTAGGGTGCAGCACACATTTCATGACCCAAAATCAGATTCTACTCAAGAATAGTGAATAGACTCAGGCATATATATATGGCAACAGCCCAAACCAGCTGGTAATAGGTCATAAGTAAGTCAAGGGCTACAACAAACAAGACAGCACAATCTAGTAGTCCATTCACGTATACTGAAAGAAAACAAAACAAGATAAGACTCAGTGAGCAATTATAGAATAAACCACTACTTTTTATATGTTTTGTTTTTTGTATGTTAGTGATGGCTTGGAGACAGCAGTCAATATCAAACCACATAAAGAAGCAGACCATGACAGCTTCTACAACCCCCCCCAAAAAAGAATCAAAATCTTTCCCAAATGAAGATACAATCCTGGAATTATCAGATACAGAATATAAAAAACTAACTTACAGGATGCTTCAAGACATCACAAACGAAATAAGGCAAACTGCAGAAAAAGCCAAGGAACACACTGATAAAACGGTTGAAGAACTCAAAAAGATTATCCGAGAACATAGTGGAAAAATTAATAAGTTACAAGAATCCATAGAGAGACAGCATGTAGAAATCCAAAAGATTAACAATAAAATTACAGAATTAGACAACACAATAGGAAGTCAGAGGAGCAGACTCGAGCAATTAGAATGCAGACTGGGAAATCTGGAGGACCAGGGAATTAACACCAACATAGCTGAAAAAAAATCAGATAAAAGAATTAAAAAAAATGAAGAAAACACTAAGAATCATGTGGGACTCTATCAAGAAAGATAGCTTGCGGGTGATTGGAGTCCCAGAACAGGGAGGGAGGACAGAAAACACAGAGAAAATAGTTGAAGATCTGCTGACAGAAAACTTCCCTGACATCATGAAAGACGAAAGGATATCTATCCAAGATGCTCATCGAACTCCATTTAAGATTGATCCAAAAAGAAAAACACCAAGACATATTATCATCAAACTTGCCAAAACCAAAGATAAAGAGAAAATCTTAAAAGCAGCCAGGGAGAAAAGAAAAGTCTCCTTCAAGGGAGAATCAATAAGAATAAGTTCAGATTACTGAGCAGAAACCATGCAGGTAAGAAGGCAATGGGATGACATATACAGAGCACTGAAGGAGAAAAACTGCCAGCCAAGGATCATATATCCAGCAAAACTCTCTGAAATATGAAGGCGAAATTAAGATATTTACAGATAAACACAAGCTTAGAGAATTTGCAAAAACCAAACCAAAGCTACAAGAAATACTAAAGGATATTGTTTGGTCGGAAAACCGATAATATCAGATACCAGCACAACACAAGGTCACAAAACAGAACATCCTGATATCAACTCAAATAGGGAAATCACAAAAACAAATTAAGATAAATTAAAAAAAAATGATCATAACAGGGAATCATTGAAATCAATATGTAAAAGATCACAATAAACAAAAAGAGGGACTAAATACAGGAGGCATAGAACTGCCATATGGAGAGTGATACAAGGCGATATAGAACAATACAAGTTAGGTTTTTACTTAGAAAAATAGGGGTAAATATTAAGGTAACCACAAAGAGGTATAATAACTCCAGAACTCAAGATAAAAGCCAAGAAAAACGTAATGACTCAACAAACATAAAGTCAAACAATACGAAAATGAGGACCTCAAAATTTACTAAGAAAAACGTCTCAGCACAAAAAAGTAAGTGGAAAAATGAAATTGTCAACCACACATAAAAAGGCATCAAAATGACAACACTAAACACTTATTTATCTATAATTACTCTGAATGTAAATGGACTAAATGCACCAATAAAGAGACAGAGAGTCTCGGACTGGATAAAGAAACATGATCTGTCTATATGCTGCCTATAAGAGACACACCTTAGACTTAGAGACACAAACAAACTAAAACTCAGAGGATGGAAAAAAAATATATCAAGCAAACAATAAGCAAAAAAGAAGAGGAATAGCAATATTAATTTCTGACAAAATAGACTTTAGACTTAAATCCACCACAAAGGATAAAGAAGAACACTACATAATGATAAAAGGGACAATTGATCAGGAAGACATAACCATATTAAATATTTATGCACCCAATGACAGGGCTGCAAGATACATAAATCAAATTTTAACAGAACTGAAAAGTGAGATAAACACCTCCACAATTATAGTAGGAGACTTCAACACACCACTTTCGGAGAAGGACAGGACATCCAGTAAGAAGCTCAATAGAGACACGGAAGACCTAATTACAACAATCAACCAACTCGACCTCATTGACTTATACAGAACTCACCACCCAACTGCTGCAAAGTATACTTTTTTTCTAGTGCACATGGAACATTCTCTAGAATAGACCACATATTAGGTCATAAAACAAACCTTTGCAGAATCCAAAACATTGAAATATTACAAAGCATCTTCTCAGACCACAAGGCAATAAAAGTAGAAATCAATAACAGAAAAACTAGGGAAAAGAAATCAAACACTTGGAAAATGAACAATACCCTCCTGAAAAAAGACTGGGTTATAGAAGACATCAAGGAGGGAATAAGGGAATTAATAGAATGCAACGGGAATGAAAATACTTCCTATCAAAACCTCTGGGACACAGCAAAAGCAGTGCTCAGAGGCCAATTTATATCGATAAATGCACACATACAAAAAGAAGAAAGAGCCAAAAGCAGAGAACTGTCCCTACAACTTGAACAAATAGAAAGTGAGCAACAAAAGAATCCATCAGGCACCAGAAGAAAACAAATAATAAAAATTAGAGCTGAACTAAATGAATTAGAGAACAGAAAAACAATTGAAAGAATTAACAAAGCCAAAAGCTGGTTCTTTGAAAAAATTAACAAAATTGACAAAGCATTGGCCAGACTGACTAAAGAAAAACAGGAAAGGAAACAAATAACCCGAATAAGAAACTAGAATGGCCACATCACAAAAGACCCAACTGAAATTAAAAGAATCATATCAGATTATTGCAAAAAATTCTACTCTAACAAATTTGCAAACCTAGAAGAAATGGATGAATTCCTGGAAAAACACTACCTACCTAAACTAACACATTCAGAAGTAGAACAACTAAATAGAATCATAACAAAAAAAGAGATTGAAATGGTAATCAAAAAATTCCCAACAAAAAAAAAAGCCCTGGCCAGGACGGCTTCACTGCAGAGTTCTACCAAACTTTCAGAGAAGAGTTAACACCACTACTATTAAAGGTATTTCAAAGCATAGAAAATGACGGAATACTACCCAACTCATTCTATGAAGCCACCATCTCCCTGATACCAAAACCAGGTAAAGACATTACAAAAAAAAGAAAATTACAGACCTATATACCTCATGAACATAAATGCAAAAATCCTCAACAAAATTCTAGCCAATAGAATTCAACAACATATCAAAAAAATAATTCACCCCGACCAAGTGGGATTTATACCAGGTATGCAAGGCTGGTTTAATATTAGAAAAACCATTAATGTAATCCACCACGTAAATAAAACAAAAGACAAAAACCACATGATCTTATCAATTGATGCGGAAAAGGCATTTGACAAAGTCCAACACCCGTTTATGATAAAAACTCTCACCAAAATAGGAATTGAAGGAAAATTCCTCAACATAATAAAGGGCATCTATGCAAAGCCAACAGCCAACATCACTCTAAATGGAGAGAGCCTGAAAGCATTTCCCTTGAGAACAGGAACCAGACAAGGATGCCCTTTATCACCGCTCTTATTCAACATTGTGCTAGAAGTCCTAGCCAGGGCAATTAGGCTAGACAAAGAAATAAAGGGCATCCGGATTGGCAAGGAGGAAGTAAAATTATCTCTATTTGCAGATGACATGATCTTATACACAGAAAACCCTAAGGAATCCTCCAGAAAACTACTGGAACTAATAGAAGAGTTTGGCAGAGTCTCAGGTTATAAGATAAACATACAAAAATCAGTTGGATTCCTCTACATCAACAAAAAGAACACCGAAGAGGAAATCACCAAATCAATACCATTCACAGTAGCCCCCAAGAAGATAAAATACTTAGGAATAAATCTTACCAAGGATGTAAAAGACCTATACAAAGAAAACTACAAAGCTCTACTACAAGAAATTAAAAAGGACATATTCAAGTGGAAAAACATACCTTGCTCATGGATAGGAAGACTTAACATAGTAAAAATGTCTATTCTACCAAAAGCCATTTATACATACGATGCACTTCCGACCCAAATTCCAATGTCATTTTTTAAGGTGATAGAGAAACAAATCACCAACTTCATATGGAAGGGAAAGAAGCCTCGGATAAGCAAAGCATTACTGAAAAAGAAGAAGTGGGAGGCCTCACTCTACCTGGTTTCAGAAGCTATTATACAGCCACAGTAGTCAAAACAGCCTGGTATTGGTACAACAACAGGCACATAGACCAGTGGAACAGAATTGAGAACCAGATATAAATCCATCCACTTATGAGCAGCTAATATTTGACAAAGGCCCAGTGTCATTGAATTGGGGAAAAGATAGCCTTTTTAACAAATGTTGCTGGCATAACTGGATATCCATTTACAAAAAAATGAAACAGGACCCATATCTCACACCAAGCACAAAAACTAACTCCAAGTGGATCAAAGACCTAAACATAAAGACTAAAACGATAAAGATCATGGAAGAAAAAATAGGGACAACCTTAGGAGCCCTAATACAAGGCATAAACAGAATACAAAACATTACCAAAAATGATGAAGAGAAACCAGATAACTGGGAACTCCTAAAAATCAAACACCTATGCTCATCTGAAGACTTCACCAAAAGAGTAAAAAGACCACCTACAGACTGGGAAAGAATTTTCAGCTATGACATCTCCGACCAGCGCCTGATCTCTAAAATCTATATGATTCTGTCAAAACTCAACCACAAAAAGACAAACAACCCAATCAAGAAGTGGGCAAAGGATATGAACACACACTTCACTAAAGAAGATATTCAGGCAGCTAACAGATACATGAGAAAATGCTCTTGATCATTAGCCATTAGAGAAATGCAAATTAAAACCACGATGAGATTCCATCCCAGTCCAACAAGGCTGGCATTAATCCAAAAAACACAAAAGAATAAATGTTGGAGAGGCTGCAGAGAGATTGGAACTCTTATACACTGCTGGTGGGAATGTAAAACGGTACAACCACTTTGGAAATCTATCTGGCGTTATCTTAAACAGTTAGAAATAGAACTACCATACAACCCAGAAATCCCACTCCTCAGAATATACCCTAGAGATACAAGAGTCTTCACACAAACAGATATATGCACACCCATGTTTATTGCAGCTCTGTTTACAATAGCAAAAAGCTGGAAGCAACCAAGGTGTCCATCAACGGATGAATGGGTAAATAAATTGTGGTATATTCACACAATGGAATACTACGCATCGATAAAGAACAGTGACGAATCTCTGAAACATTTCATAACATGGAGGAACCTGGAAGGCATTATGCTGAGTGAAATCAGTCAGAGGCAAAAAGACAAATATTGTGTAAGACCACTATTATAAGATCTTGAGAAATAGTATAAACTGAGAAGAACACATACTTTTGTGGTTACAAGGGGGGAGGGAGGGAGGGAGGGAGAGGGTTTTTTACTGATTAATTAGTAGATAAGAACTGCTTTAGGTGAAGGGAAGGACAACACTCAATACATGGAAGGTCAGCTCAATTGGACTGGACCAAAAGCAAAGAAGTTTCCGGGATAAAATGAATGCTTCAAAGGTCAGCGAAGCAAGGGCGGGGGTTTGGAAACCATGCTTTAAGGGGACTTCTAAGTCAATTGGCAAAATAATTCTGTTATGAAAACATTCTGCATCCCACTTTGAAATGTGGCGTCTGGGGTCTTAAATGCTAACAAGCGGCCATCTAAGATGCATTGATTGGTCTCAACCCACCTGGAGCAAAGGAGAATGAAGAACACCAAGGTCACACCACAATTAAGAGCCCAAGAGACAGAAAGGGCCACATGAACCAGAGACCTACATCATCCTGAGACCAGAAGAACTAGTTGGTGCCCGGCCACAATCGATGACTGCCCTGACAGGGAGCACAACAGAGAACCCCTGAGGGAGCAGGAGATCAGTGGGATGCAGACCCCAAATTCTCATAAAAAAACCGCACTTAATGGTCTGACTGAGACTAGAGGAATCCCGGCGGTCATGGTCCCCAAAACTTCTGTTGGCACAGGACAGGAACCATCCCCGAAGACAACTCATCAGACATGAAAGGGACTGGACAGTGGGTAGGAGAATGATGCTGATGAAGAGTGAGCTAATTATATCAGGTGGACACTTGAGACTGTGTTGGCATCTCCTGTCTGGAGGGGGGATGGGAGGATAGTGAGAGTTGGAAGCTGGCAAAATTGTCACGAAAGGAGAGACTGGAAGGGCTGACTCATTAGGGTGAGAGCAAGTGGGAGTATGGAGTAAGATGTATATAAACTTATATGTGACAGACTGACTTGATTTGTAAACGTTCACTTGAAGGTAAATAAAAGTTAATAAAAAAAATATTTATATGGAAAAAGAACTCTAAGTTATTATTCTCTTTCCTGTGCCCTATATTTCATCTGGAAACTCTAGTAGCATAGTGGCTAATTGCTATGGCTGCTAACCAAAAGGTCAGCAGTTTGAATCCACCAGGCCCTCCTTGGAAACGCTATGGGGCAGCTCTACTCTATCCTATAGGGTTGCTATGAGTCGGAATTGGTTCGACAGCAAAGTTTTTTTTTTTTTTTTTAACAACAATATTCTCTTCAGTCACTGTATGTGACCTTAGGGGACTTCAGAATGTATTGAATAAGTGAATTTTAAGAGATAATTTGAAACAGAAATGTATACTCCAGCAGGAAAATAAATGGAAGTGTTCATTACTTGACACACAAAATGAAGAATGCATCAATACGCATGTTGTAAAATGTAATAAAAATTGTAACATGTTTAAAAAAAAAATTGTTGTCCATTCAATTTGGACCCCTAGCGACCCTATAGACAGAGTAGAGCTGCCCCATAGGGTTTCCAAGGAGCAGATGGTGGATTTGAACTGCTGATCTTTTGGTTGGCAGCCGAGCCTGTACCACCAGGGCTCCATAACATGTTTAGGGCAAGGCAATAGAGAAACATAATTTTTTATAAAGAACATTGAGAAGGATTTTTATATTTAGATTAATAGACAAGTGATTACCTGATGAAAATGATGTTTAAAGTGAATAGGTGGCTTTTTCAGATATGACTAAACCTGTAGAAATATTAAGAAATTGACTCTATGTAAGAATTCAGTGTGACTCTTTCAACAGAGGTTTAAAATCAAGAGATCATTCAGAACTAAGCTGTGAGTTAAATGGCAAATATCTGTGAGAGAAAGAAGCAGGAAGTGACTGCAGTAATTGACTCAGATTGTCCTGAAAGGTGCTTTTGAGGGTCCCAGGAATGACTCAACAAATAAAAGGTAAACCATAAAACGTTATTTAACTCTTGTTTGAGAATGATATACCTGTATAAGAGAGAGAGGAAAAAAAAAACGGTAAAAATGATAAGTGATAAAAACGCTCCCGTTCACAAGCAAATTAACCTATTTGGCATTTCTCCTATACGGTGAGTTAGCAGCAACGAAGCTACAATAAGTGAATACGCATGTAGAGGAGATGTTATATGTGAAACATTAATAGAAGTAACCCATGATATTCAGATATATGATACATACTTTTTAGGTTTAAATGACCTGGAAAGTTTATATTTAAATAGAAAATGAATTATCCTTAAGAAATGGAGGTTCCTGGGTGATGCAAGCCGTTTGCGCTATACTACTAACCTAAAGATTGGTGGTTCGAACCCCTCCAGCACTGCCATGGAAGAAAGGCCTGGTGATCGGTTTCCCTAAAGATTACAACCAAGAAGACCCTATGGAGCAACTCCACTCTGTAACAGATGGTGTGGTCATGATTCAGAGCCAACTCCAGAGGAAAGACATAGTACAATTCTTTGAATACAAGTAGCTGCTTCGGGTGATCTTGCCAATCCATTGTGCTTTATTCTCCACAACATGTCTGTGTTTGGTATTTTACTGCTTTGCCACCTTATACAAGAACCATCTTTTATAAGAACCTCTAGCTTTAAAGAAACACAGGACTTTAAAGACCATAAAATAAGTCAGAAATAAGGACAGTTATGGATTTGGTGAATATCATATAAGTTTAAGCATGATAATACTTCAGTTGACTCCCCTATAAAAAAAGACATAATTGAAAAATTTTAGAAAGTCTCAGTACTTCTAAAAGGCACACCAGTTATTAATAAACACAAATTTTATTCCATTCCAACTTGTACTTCACATACTGTGTAACCATATTGTCAACTTCTTCTTGAAAGTATTTTTATATATTAGTACATATTTTTTGTTCTCCATCTATCTTTATCATCATTCTTTATTCTGTTGTTCAGTGACTTGTCATCTCCTAAAACATGAGTTCCTAAGCAGATTTATTCCTCTCTTTTCACATTATTTCAAAAATCACTTCTTTATAGACAACCTCAAATTGTCTTTTCCAGCCCAGACACTTTCCTTTTACTCGAGATGCTCATATTCAAATGCCAGTTTATAGCTCTATCTCAGTACAATGCCTGCCTTTGACCAGCCTATGGACCAACAAATTGCTCATTTCCCCTTCTTTGGTAAAAGAATCACCACCTTCTGAGCCTCCCACCATCTTGTGCTAAAAATACAAGCACTATTTTTAATTTTTTTCAGTGAAAATATTCACAGCAAAACTTGCTGTCATTCAACATTTTATGCACATAATGATCTGTGACATTGGTTACTGTGATGATTAAGATTGTGTGTCACCTTGGCTGAGCCATGAGTCTCAGCGTTTATATGGGATCACTCCCATGATGGGATCTGCTGGGAGTAGCCAATCAGTTGAAACTGAGTTTCCTTGGATGTGTGGCCTGAATCTGAATGTAAGCAAATGTTCTGGCTTTTTGCTTATTCCAGATCCTTCATCTGCCTCCTGTTCATCCAATTCTTGAGACTTGAGCTATCAGCTTATTTGCTGATCTTGGGATTCCTCAATCTTCACCGCCTGTGAGCCAGAGCTCTGCTCTCTGACCTGCCGATCTAGGTTTGCCAGCCCCTGCGGCTAGGTGAATCAGGAGAAGCCTCTATCCTGACCCAAGGACTTGGGACATTCCAGCCTCTACAATTGCTTGAGCCACTTCTTGATATAAATCTCTCTCTCTATATATATTTATATGCTTTTCTGGTTTTGCTTCTGTAGAGAACCCAGCCTAAGACAGCTACATCCATCACATTTTGCCAACATTCTCATTGTTTCTGTTTTAGTCATTTTACCCCCAGTGACTTAAACTCCTTGCCCTCCAAACTTCTACATTTTTTGAAGACTTCCCTTCCCTTTCTTTTATCTCTCATCAAACAGTATCTCACATACATGTTTCCTTACTTTAATCACTCTGGTACTGGCTTATTCCTGGCATTTTCATTCAAATGTTTGCAAAATTGTCTTAAATCTTGGAATAATTCTCCCTGCCTCATATTTCATGTCCAATCCATTCTTCAACTGACACTGGATTTGTTGTCCTAATCCAAACATCTGGCTGTCACACACATCCATTCAAATGTCTTTTGTCCAACCTCCTAGCCTACAGAAGACATCTCCAACTTTTATTTTGTAGTATTTGAGACTCTTGAAATTGTAACTCCAACTTTCCAGAATTAACATCATGTTTGGTTAAATAAAAGGTCAGTGAAAAACAGGAAGACCCTCAATGAGATGGTACCACACAGAGGCTACAACCATGAGCTCAAACATACCAGCAATTGTGAAGATGACACAGTCCCAGGCAGCATTTCATTCTGTTGTACACAGGGTCAGTATGAGTCAGAACTGACTGAACATCAGTTAACAATAACAGCATCCTTCAAGCTAATTCAAATTGAACAGAATCTTTTGATGCTATATGATAATGTTTCTCATGTTCAAATTTTTCATGGTCCTCACAAATCCTTCCACAACCAAATTGGTCTCTGATTTAGAGCCTGCCTCAAGAAGCACTGTATTTAAACTTTTATACATTATTTTATCTAAAAGTAGTCACTTCTTCAGTGTTCTAACTACTAGATATTTAAAATTATTTCATAGCGGTTATATATCATATTCTGCTTTTTAATTTTTTTTTTAATCATTTGGTAAACCCTATTCAACCAAAGATTACAGGGATAAACCTGTAATCCAAGAAAGATTTACTAGATAAACTCTAGGGGAACTGTGAAATGACACTGTACAAGGAGGAGGAGGGAAGTATCTTTTCTAAGATTTAGTTCACCATGGAATGATTTTGAGAAGGGTCTGAGGAAAGCAAAGATCAGTTTTGGATTAGTCACTGTTTATGAGGCAGAATTAGGAGAAGTGGGTATTAACTCAGAATTGGGTGCTGTCATATGGTGAGGATGTTTTAGCAATTGGGTATCTATAGCATAACAATGATCAGGAGGATAAGGCAGGACAGGGCTATGTTTCCTTCTGTTGTACCTCGGGTCACCTTGAGTCAGAACCAACTCAATGGCACCTAACAACAACAACAATCTATAGTTATAAATGTAAATAGTAAGGAGGGCCCAGGGCTGTGATTGGTAAGAAAACAGTAGACCTTGAAAGAAGGCATTTTATAGTTGCCGTATGATTTGAAAAATGAATTTTCTGTTAATTTTGTAGCGGCCTTTTTCTGTATCTGTCCTCTTAGCCTGATTACTGACATGGATCTTCTGTCTTTCTCAGTCTAAGCTAAGTTTTACTTCCTTTCACATATGTGTTGCTGTTGTTAGGTGCCGTCAAGTAGGTTCCAACTCATAGTGAACTTACGTACAAAAAACAGAATGTAACATTGCCCATCCTCTTGTGCCATCCTCACAATCATTGTTATGCTTGAGACCATTGTTGCAGCCACTGTGTCAATGCATCTTGTCAAGGATTTTCCTCTTTTTCACAACCCTCTACTTTACAAAGCATGATGTCCATCTCTAGGGACTGATCCCTCCTGACAATGTGTCCAAAGTATGTAAGATGCAGTCTCGCCATCATTGCTTCTAAGGAGCATTCTGGCTGTACTTCTTCCAAGACAGATTTGTTCATTCCTCTGGCAGTCCAGTATATTCTGTGTTTTTTGTCAACACCGTAATTCAAAGGCATTAATTCTTCTTTGGTCTTCCTTATTCATTATCCAATTTTCACATGCATATAAGGTGATTGAAAACACCACGGCTTGGGTCAGGTGCCTAGTTCTTGTGCTGGTTAGTTATCTAGACTTAGTTATCTAGTGCTGCTATAACAGAAATACCACAAGTGGACGGCTCTAACAAAGAGAAGCTTATTCTCTCAGAATCCAATATGTTTGAAGGCTGTAGTCTTTGATCTTCATCAATAAGTACTTCAATTCCTCTTCACTTTCAACAAGCAAGGTTGTATTAACTGCATATCTCAGTTTGTTAATGAATCTTCCACCAATCCTGATGCCACATTCTTCTTCATGTAGCCCAGCTTCTTGAATTATTTGCTCAGCATAGACAGTGAATAAATATGGTGAAAGGATACAACTCTGACACACACCTTTCCTGATTTTAAGCCATACAGTATCCCCTAGTTTTGTTTGAACAACTACCTCTTGGTCTGTGTACAGGTTCAACATAAGCACAATTAAGTAGGGTGACATCAAGGATATTATACATGAAGAAATCAAAAGGTCATTAACAGGACAGGAAAGAAAGAAAAGTCCAAAATGGATGTCAGAAGAGACTCTTGAACATAGAGTAGCTAAGGCAAACAGAAAAAATGATGAAGCAAAAGAGCTAAACAGAAGATTTCAAAGGGCAGCCCAAGAAGACAAAATGAAGTATTATAAGGAAATGTGCAAAAACTTGGAGTTAGAAAACCAAAAGGGAAGAACATGCTCAGCATTTCTCAAGCTAAAAGAACTGAAAAAAAAAAAAAAAAAAATTCAAGCCTCGAGTTGCAATTCTGAAGAATTCTATGGGGAAAATACTAAATGACACAGGAAGCATCAAAAAAAAAAAAAGATGGAAGGAATACACATGGTCACTGTACCAAAAAGAACTGGTCAACATTCAGCCATTTCAGGATGTAGTATATGATCAAGAACAGATGGTATTGAAGGGAGGAGTTCAAGCTGCATTGAAGGCATTGGTGAGAAACAAGGCTCCAAGAATCGACAGAAAACCTATTGAGATATTTCAACAAATGGATGTAGCACTGGAGGTGCTCTCTTGTCTATGCCCAGAAATTTGGAAGTCAGCCAGCGGGCCAGCCGTTTAGAAGAGGTCCATATCTGTGCCCATTCCAAAGAAAAGTGATCCAACAAAATGCAGAAATTATGGAACAATATCATTAATATAACACGTAAGTAAAACTTTGCTGAAGAAAATTCAAAAAGATTGCAACAGTACATTGGTGGGGAACTGACAGAAATTCAAGCTGGATTCAGAAGAGGACACGGAACCAGCGATTTCATCACTGATGTCAGATAGTCCTGAATGAAAGCAGAGAATACCAGAAAGATGTTTACCTGTGTTTTATTGTCTTTGCAATGGCACTCTACTGTGTGGAACATAACACAATATGGATAACATCGTGAGGAATGGGAATTCCAGAACACCACCCCTCAGACGCAGCCTCTGCGATTGACTAGCATGCCAATTATTTGAAAATCCATCTTGATTCTAGAGATGTTACAATATGAAATAAGGGCATCTCGGAGTCAATGAAATATAGCATAGCAGAGTGAACATAGGCAAATTATCTAAATAAAGCTGATCTTCTTTACTTCTAAACAGTGTGACAATGAAACTACCCACCTAGTTAAACTCTTTTGATGATTAAATTATACAGCTCATGTAAAGCACTTAGAAGACTGTATGACATGCATTAGATCTATTAGCTGGAATAAAGGGCTAAATTGCTGTTACAGTTTTTAAAAAGCAATATTATAACATTTAAATAAAGCATATTTCTTTCCTTAACAGTTTCCTGGAAGGCAGGAGCAGCCTTGTCGTAATCTGCATGCTGTAGAGTGGATATTACAGAGTCTTGTTCCATCAATCAGGAAAGGGGAAAGAGAATATATGGAAGAGGCCACAGTGCTAAGGACCCAGGTCCCAAAGTGACACATTTCTGTTTGTTTTTCACTGGGTATTTGATTAAACATAACCAGGTCCACCTGTAAGATGGGAAGACAAATGAATATTTTAATTCTTGAGCTAGGAAGCCTCATGTCCAGGAACAATTCTATTATTACTAGGCTTGAACAGGAAAATGGACTTAGGGGAGAGAAAAAAATTCTGCCACAATTAAGTATACATTCAATAAATGTCAGCTATTATTACTATTTTTAAAGAAAACAGAAAAGGTTTACGAAAAAAGGAAATATTGCATTAGCTTAATGCAATTATCAAAAAAAAGGAAGTGCTGTTTCTTCTTGAAACAGAAAAATGGAAGGTGCATTTGTGATTTTTTTAAGTATAATATGTTCTTGGCATTTTCTCACCACATCTTTAATTTAATGAAGGCACAACTACAGTTTGGTCTTATTTTTCTCCCCTTGGTAGTAAGGGCAAGGCATATTTCCTTTGCATTCATTGATCACTTAAGAGCGAGGCATATTTCCTTTACATTAATTGATCACTTCCATATTACTTTACAAATAGGAGTTAAAAATACCTCTTGTATTTTTCCCTAAACCACTTGGAACTAAATTAGAAAATTTTCAATAGTATTTTGTTGTGATTGACATTCATCTTAGCTATGTATTGTATCTGAATAGTATGGTCACCATGATTCAGTAACAATGGAACCATGTCATGCCATTGTTAAGCGAAGTCATCTTTTTACTTCAGCTAAAAATCTTCTTGTTGCAGATGGAGGACTGTCTCTGTCTTTCAGACTTCAGTGAAATATGGAGCAGCTGCTTCGCCATGTTTCTGTAAAATAATCTTTGAAGTACTTAAAGGACTCCTTTCTTAGAATACATGAGTTTGTCAGTAAATCCTTTTGCAATCCTCTCTTTTTCCCTGCTTTTTGCATATTTTTTTTTTTTTTATCAAACTGTGGTACTTAGCACTTAATTGAACCTGTACCTTGCCATTGCACTGAACTCTAGTCTCACATTCAGTCCTAAGTAATTATTTTATACCTCTGTATCACCAGTTCCTGTTTGCAAGCAAACCCTTCTTATGAACTCTGTCAACCAGAATAAATTGTTGTAGGGTGAAGAAAGCAACATGTGTAAAAATAGATTTAAAAAAAAAATACTTTCGCCCATAAAAAGGCATGTCAAGTGCAACATATTCCGCCAAAAAAGAGAAAAGCATAGCTTTTTAATAATTCTCATTCTTTTGAAAAAATATGTTAATTAATTAATTAATAATTAATTTTTCTTTTTAAAAATGCATTAATTAAACATTCTTTGAATTCCCTAACACAGTGTAAGAGAGTCTCACCATCTAATGATAGGACCTAGCCTAGTAACGCATTCTCTACACTAAGCAATATATTTAACATGTAATTCATTTCTCATAGCTCATTAGCTCACTGAATGAATTTGTCCAAATCATGAAGGCAAAATGGGTTTAAATTCTTAGGGCACGTCTTTTCTTCCTCTACTCTTATAATTTACACCTTCATCGCTTGTTCTCTGAGCTGAGAGCCTTTGCACTAACGACAGTATTTTGAAGCATTGTTAAAGTAAGATATAATGAGGACATACTGACAGTCAGTGAAAGAAATAGAAGGAGAGTCAGAAATTGCATACTGAGAAAAAGAGTTACACAAACACTTAACCCAAGAGCTCTCTCTGAGCTTCATGGTTATGCTGTTTTAGTCACTAAAAATAACGTGAATAGATAAGGAATCATACCAGGGTTTAAGTTCATCTTTTAGTGGAGGGACACCCACATGTTTCTATGGTTTAAAATCACAAAGCTATTTTTATATTGTTTCATTAGGCTGCTGTGTGTAGAATCAATTTACTGCAGGAATCAAAGATCAGGGTGTTTAAATGATTCCCTAAGATTGGTTCCTATAACACGTAGGTTGGGGAGGTGGCTATTAATGATAAAAAGGAATGTCTAGCAATAGCAGAACAAATACATAAAGGTATAGATTTTTCTAACTAGACTTCTTAAAGGCTAAAAGTTATATGAACCCTTCTATTTCTCACTCTGTAAATTCACATAAATGTGAATATAGCATTATATAGAGGATGATTCCAATTTGTATATATACTTAAAATGAATTCTATATGGTTTCAAGTATATATCCATATAAATTATTGTATGCATTTATAGAAGAAAATACATTATGAATAAAAACATAAAAATATAATGTACTTGATTGAGGTCATGTCAGAATAATATATTGGCCAAGCTGGAATGTGAATAGTATAAATAAGGGTGCTATTTTCAAATAACACAATCAGTAAATCAAAAATTAAGGCAATTCACAGACAGCTCCAAAATACATCAAAATGTAAAAGCTTGAATATTAAATAAAGAAAAGCCATTGACTATGGGTATTATGGAAACCCTGGTGGTGCAGTGGTTAAGTGCTATGGCTGCTAACCAAGAGGTCGGCAGCTGGAATCCACCAAGCGCTCCTTGGAATCTCTACGGTGCAGCTCTACTCTGTCCTCTAGGGTCGCTATGAGTTGGAATCGACTTGATGGCTGTGGGTTTCAGTGGAGATGGGTATTACAATATGATGATTCTTAATACTCAAAGGATATGACAAATCTAATTTGGAACAGTATTGTAGAGTATGATCACATATGCCATTAAGCCACAGCTAAAGAAGAAATAAATCGTATACCAGAATTGCCCTGATGAATAGGTCAGATCAGCAGTTTGATTTTTATTGTAAGAAACAGAGTTATTCCTATAATAAACCTGAGGAAACAAGACAAACAGTATTTTTTTCTCAATGGAATAAACTGCTGTGATAGACAAACTTCACATGCAAAATTCAAATATTTATCACAATATTCTGTTGATCTGTGGAGAAAGATACGCTCAATTTATACTTTGCCAGTGTTTTAATTCAATTCAAACTAGAGCTTTGAGCCAGTTCATTTGGTTCAAACTCTTGCTGAGAATTTGCATTTCTACCCCCAGATATACTGAATAAGAACCTACATTCTAAAGAAGCATCTGGGAATCTTGTTAAAATGTAGATTCTGATTCAGTGTACCTGGGGTGGAAATGAAAATTTTCCACAGGATGTGAAACCAAATGAACTGATTTGAAGCCATGGTTCACCAAACTGGGTTGCCAAATTGTAATTTCTCAGGAGCAATTATTTCATAAGACCAGGCTTTCATTATCCATCATTACATATGGTTTTTGATTAAGTGAACAATCATTGGATTAAATTTTTTTTTAATTTTTATTGTGCTTTAAGTGAAAGTTTACAAATCAAGTCAGTCTCTCACACAAAAACCTATATACACCTTGCTACATACTCCCAATTGCTCCCCCCCTCATGAGACAGCTCACTCTCTCCCTCCACTCTCTCATTTCATGTCCATTTTGCCAGCTTCTAACCCCCCTACCCTCTCATCTCCAACATAGCCTCAAATGTCCACCTGATCCAAGAAGCTCACTCCTCACCAGCATCCCTCTCCAACCCATTGTCCAGTCCAATCCCTGTCTGAAGAGTCAGCTTTGGGAATGGTTCCTGGGCCAATAGAAGGTCTGGGGGCCATGACCACCAGGGTCCTTCTAGTCTCAGTCAGACCATTAAGTCTGGTCTTCTTATGAGAATTTGAGGTCTGCATCCCACTGCTCTCCTACTTCCTCGTGGGTTCTCTGTTGTGTTCCCTGTCACAGCAGTTGTTGGTTGTAGCGGGGTACCATCTAGCTCTTTTGGTCTCAGGTTGATGTAGTCTGGTTTATGTGGCCCTTTCTGTCTCTTGGGCTCAAAATTACCTTGTGTCCTTGTGTTCTTCATTCTCCTTTGTTCCAGGTGGGTTGAGACCAATTGATGCATCTTAGATGGCCACTTGCTAGCATTTAAGACCCCAGATGCCACTCTCCAAAGTGGGATGCAGAATGTTTTCTCAATAGATTCTTTATGTCAATTGACTTAGGTGTCCCCTGAAATCATGGTCCCTAAACCCCTACCCCTGCTACACCAGCCTTCAAAGCATTCAGTTTATTCAGGAAACTTCTTTGCTTTTGGTTTAGTCCGGTTGTGCTGACCTCGCCTGTCTTGTGTGTTGTCTTTCCCGTCACTTAAAGTAGTTCTTGTCTACTATCTAATTAGTGAATACCCCTCTCTCTTCCTCCTTTTTTTTTCTCTCCCTGCCTCCCACCCTCCCGCCTCTTGTATCCATCAAAGGTAGTCCCTTTTGCAACTGACTAATTTCACTCAGCATAATGCCTTCCAGATTCCTCCATGTTATGAAATGTTCCACAGATTCATCACTGTTCTTTATCAATGTGTAGTATTCCATTGTGTGAATATATCATAATTTATTTACCCATTCGTCCATTGATGGGCACCTTGGTTGTTTCTGTCTTTTTGTTATTGTAAACAGTGCTGCAAAGAACATGGGTGTGCAAAGGCTCTTATTTCTCTAGGATATATTCCAAGGAGTGGGATTGCTGGGTTGTATGGTAGTTCTATTTCTAGCTTTTTAAGGAAGTGCCAAATTGATTTCCAAAGTGGTTGTACCAATTTACATTCCCACCAGCAGTGTATAAGTGTTCCAATCTCTCCACAGCCTTTCAAACATTTATTGTTTTGTGTCTTTTGGGTTAATGCCAGACTTGTTGGAGTGAGATGAAATCTCATTGTAGTTTTGATTTACATTTCCTTAATGGCTGATGATTGTATTTCCTCATGTATCTGTTAGCTACCTGAATGTCATCTTTACTGGTGTCTGTTCATATCTTCTGCCCATTTTTTGGGTTATTTGTCTTATTGTAGTTGAGTTTTTGCAGTATCATGTAGATTCTAGAGATCAGGCGCTGATTGGAAATATCATAGCTAAAATGGATTAAATTTCTTTATCCAACTAAACTCAAACAAAGTATTTTTAAAGTGAACAAAATATAAATGTTACATATCCATATCTTTTTTGTTTGTTTGTTTTTGGCTAGAAACTACTTGATTTTACAGTTCATGGAATACTCTGCTTATATTGGGCAGACTACTTTTTTATCTTTCTCCATGGATTTTTTTTTTCCTCAGATTTTAAACCAATACTCCATTCATACACATTATATTAACCTAAAATTTAAAAAGCCTGTTTCTGTATAAACTAAATGATTTCATAATTGAGCTTACTCTGCAACTGGCAATTGGAATCTGAGTGGAGATTAAGGTAAATACGGAGCTTTTAGTTTCCTTGCCACTTAATTTCCTGTCCTTTTTTGTTTTTATGAAATTTTCATTTCCTCTGATAAAATTAATAAAATTCATGCATGCTCGAACATTTGTATGCTGTTAGACTAATTAATTTTGAACTTTAAAGTAGGAAAGTAAATAAGCACCCTTTATTATGCTGTAACTATATTTTCATGAATCCACTTGATCTTTAATAGTAAAATTTTAGATCATTATATTTTTAAGCTATGCAAAAGAAGTAAACTGTCTCCTCATTTATTGAGATGGTTAGGTTCAAAAGACCAGGTCACTGTGCAAAATCATTGTTATGTGAAAATGGAGGATGACCACATCAGATAACAAAATGGAAGATGACTACATCACCACATAACTGCTCAGTTAAATCATTACATAACTGCCAAATACTGAAAGCCGTAGCTCAACCAAGTTGACATATAACTTTAACCATAAAAGGCAGCATTTCTTTCACTTTGCACCTCACCATTTGTTACTGCCAGACGTGTATTTTTTATGTGCAAAATAACTGGATAGTAGATTTTTTACTGTTGTTGTAAATGTGAAACATCAGATAAAGAGGTAGTCTTTAAGTGAGGAGAAGGTGTAGATTGTCTCAGCTAGATGACCTACATCTTCTCCTCACTTAGAGGCTACCTCTTTATCTGACATTTCTACAGTCAAGTAGAAAGTCAACTGTTTTAAATATTGGATTTTAAAATATTCTGAAATGTTTTAAAAGTAATTTTTGAAAAACTTGCAGTATTTTCATGCATATATGCATCTGTGACATATTCTACAAGTTTTATTGATTTACAAGTACAAAAAATTATTCTTGCCAAGAGAAGAGTAAATAAATTAACAGAATATGTCTAAAATATCTATAATCTGGTTTTGAATATATGAGAACTGCTGAAATAAAACTGACGGATTATAATAGTTCCAAGGAGACTGTTATCATTGATCACGTATTCTACTTAGAGATTACTCATAGTTCTTCTTCTTTTTTTTTTTAACCTCAGGTTAAATAAATAACATTTAGAGGCTTTTTAATAATGATTACTGGGTGTAGTTTATTTGATTAAATAAGCACTGTTTATATTTAAGTGCTTTTAAATTGCTCCTATATGCCTCGGTCATTATCTGATTATCATTACAATGTAACCTTATAAAATCCTCTAAACTAGGTGATCATTATTGTGAATATATCTGTATGTATGCTATATATATGTATATATGTATGTATGTGTGTGTATATGTATATATGTATTAAACCTTATGAATAGCAGCAGAACATTGTCTGATATATAGTGCTGGAAGATGAGCCCCCCAGGTTGGGAGGCACTCAAATGATGACTGGGGAAGAGCTGCCTCCTCAAAGTAGAGTCTACCTTAATGACATGGATGGAGTAAAGCTTTTGGGACCTTCATTTGCTGGTGTGGCGGGAATCAAAATGAAAAGAAACAGCTGTAAACATCCACTAAAAATCGGAACCTGGAATGTACAAAGTATGAATCTAAGAAAGTTGGAAACCATCAAATATGAAATGGAATGCATAAACATCGATGTCCTAGGCATTAGTGAGCTGAAATAGACTGGTATTGCCCATTCTGAATCAGACAATCTTATAGTCTGCTATGCTGGGAATGGCAACTTGAAGAGGAATGGTGTTGCATTCATCATCAAAAAGAATATTTCGAGATCTATCCTGAAGTAAAACACCGTCAGTGGTAGGGTAGTATCCATACGCCTACAAGGAACACCAGTTAATACGACTATTATTCAAATTTATGCACCAATCACTAGGGCCAAAGATGAAGAAATAGAAGATTTTTATCAGCTGCTGCAATCTGAAATTGAATGAACATGCAATCAAGATGCATTGATAATTACTGGTGATTGAAATGCGAGAGTTGGAAACAAAGAAGGATCAGTAGTTGGAAAATATGGCCTTGGTGATAGAAACAATGCCGGAGAGCAAATGATAGAATTTTGCAAGACCAACGACTTCTTCATTGCAAATACCTCCTTTCACCAACATAAGTGGAGACTATACACATGGACCTCGCCAGATGGAACACACAGGAATCAAATTGACTGCATCTGTGAAAAGAGACGATGGAAAAGCTCAATATCATCAATCAGAACAAGGCCATGGGGCCGACTGTGGAACAGACCATCAATTGCTCATATGCAAGTTCAAGCTGAAACTGAAGAAAATCAGAGCAAGTCCATGACAGCCAATATATGACCTTGAGTATATCCCACCTGAATTTAGAGGCCATCTGAAGAATAGATTTGATGCATTGAACATTAGTGACTGAAGACCAGATGAGTTGTGGAATGACATCAAGGACATCATCCATGAAGAAAGCAAGAGGTCACTGAAAAGACAGGAAAGAAAGAAAAGACCAAGATGAATGTCAGAGGAGACCTTGAAACTTGCTGTCAAACGTTGAGCAGCTAAAGCAAAAGGAAGAATTGATGAAGTAAAAGAAATGAACAGAAGATTTCAAAGGGCCTCTCAAGAAGACAAAGTAAAGTATTATAATGACATGTGCAAAGAGCTGGAGATGGAAAACCAAAAGGGATGAACACCCTCGGCGTTTCTCAAGCTGAAAGAACTGAAGAAAAAATTCAAGCCTCGAGCTGCAGTAGTGAAGGATTCTCTAGAGAAAATATTAAACGAAGCAGGAAGCATCAAAAGAAGATGGAAGGAATACACAGAGTCGTTATACTAAAAAGAATTAGTCGATGTTCAACCATTTCAAGAGGTGGCATATGATCAGGAACCGATGGTACTGAAGGAAGAAGTCCAAGCTGCTCTGAAGGCATTGGCGAAAAACAAGGCTCCAGGAATTGATGGAATATCAATTGAGATGTTTCAACAAACAGATGCAGTACTGGAGGTCCTCACTCGTCTACGCCAAGAAATATGGAAGACAGCTTCCTGGCCAACTAACTGGAAGTGATCCATATTTATGCCTATTCCCAAGAAAGGTGATCCAACTGAATGTGAAAACTATAGAAAAATATCATTAATATCACACGCAAGGAAAATTTTGCTGAAGATCATTCAAAAACGGCTGCAGCAGTATATCGACAGGGAACTGCCAGAAATTCAGGCTTGTTTCAGGAGAGGATGTGGAACCAGAGATATCATTGCTGATGTCAAATGGGTCCTGGCTAAAAGCAGAGAATACCAGAAGGATGTTTACCTGTGTTTTTTTGACTGACTATGCAAAGGCATTCGACTGTGTGGGTCATAACAAATTACGGATAACATTGGGAAGAATGGGATATCCAGAATACTTAATTGTGCTCATGAGGAACTTTTACATAGATCAAGAGGCAGTTGTTGAGGCAGAACAAGGCAATACTGATTGGTTTAAAGTCAGGAAAGGTGTTCATCAGGGTTGTATTCTTTCACCATACCTATTCAATCTGTATGCTGAGGAAATAATACAAGAAGCTGGACTATATGAATAAGAACAGGGCATCAGGATTGGAGGAAGACTCATTAACAACCTGTGTTATGCACATGACACAACCTTGCTTGCTAAAAGTGAAGAGGACTTGAAGCACTTACTAATGAAGATCAAAGACCACAGCCTTCAGTATGGATTGCACCACAACATAAAGAAAACAAAAATCCTCACAACTGGACCAATGAGCCACATCATGATAAATGGAGAAAAGATTGACGTTGTCAAGGATTTCATTTTACTTGGATCCACAATCAACAGCCATGGAAGCAGCAGTCAAGAAAACAGACGCGTTGCATTGAGCAAATCTGCTGCAGAAGACCTCTTCAAAGTGCTGAAGAGCAAGATGTCACCTTGAAGACTAAGGTGCACATGACCCAAGCCATGGTGTTTTCAATTACATCATATGCATGTGAAAGCTGGACAATGAATAAGGAAGGCCCAAGAAGAACTGACACCTTCGAATTGTGGTGTTTGCAAAGAATATTGAATATAGCATGGACTGCCAAAAGAACAAACAAATCTGTCTTAGAAGAAGTACAAGCAGAATGCGCCTTAGAGGCAAGGATGGCAAGACTGTGTCTTACATACTTTGGACATGTTGCCAGGAGGGATCAGTCCCTGGAGAAGGACATCATGCTTAGCAGAGTACAGTGTCAGCAGAAAAGAAGAAGACCCTCAGTGAGGTGGATTGACACAGTGGCTGCAACAATGAGCTCAAGCATAACAGCGATTGTAAGGATGGCTCAGGACAAGGCAGTGTTTCTTTCTGATGTACAGAGGGTCGCTATGAGTTGGAACTGACCCAATGGCACCTAAGAACGACATATGTATATATATATGACCCCGGTGGTGCAGTGGTTTTATATGTTTTATGCAACTGAGCCAACAAGCAACGTCATTTTATATAGAGAAAAATCGAAGTTGTCAAGGATTTCATTTTACTTGGATCCATAGTCAATGTCCATGAAAGAAGCAATCAAGAAATCAAATGACATATCGCATGGGCAAATCTTCTGCAAAAGACCTGTTTAAAGTGTTGAAAAGCAAAGATATTGCTTCATGAACTAAGGTGCACCTGAACCAAGCCATGACATTTTCAATTGCCTCATATGCATGCAAAAGCTGAAGTGTGAATAAGGAAGACTGAAGTAGAATTGATAGCTTTGAATTACGGTGTTGGCAAAGGATTTTGAATAGACCATGGACTGCCAGAAGAATGAACAAATCTGTCTTGGAAGAAGTACAGCTAGAGTGCTCCTTGGAAGCAAGAATGGCAAGACTTCATCTCATGTACTTTGGACATGTTAGCAGGAGGGACCAGTCTCTGGTAGAGGACATCATGCTTGGTAAATTAGAGGGTCAGTGAAAAAGAGAAAGATGCTTGATGAGATGGTTTGACACAGTGGTTGCAACAACGGGCTCAAACATAGCAATGATTATGAGAATGGCACGTGATTGGACAGCGTTTCATTCAGTTTGTATGTAGGGTTGCTGTGGGTCAGAATCGACTTGATGGCAGCAAAAAACAACAGTATACACACACAGACACACATGCATATATATGTGTGTATATATACATATATATACATACACACAGAGAGAGAGAAAGAGAGAGAGAGAGGACAAATGACTAATTTTTTTTTTTTAGGTTTTTTGGAAATATTTTGGGGAAAAATCTGCAGTTAATATTTTTCAATTGTAAGTGACTGTTTTAATATTTAATATTACTATTTATAAAATTTAGTACAAAATCTAGGTGATTTTATTATGGATAACTTTAATTAAATATTGTTATGATCTTCAGGTAACTCAGAATATCATTTCCTAAGATATTTTATATGTTTTGAATTTTTTTATTAAATATATTTTTAGAAGCATTTACTCTCAATGAAAAGGTCATTTATTCATTCAGGTTTATTTTGTCATTCCAAATGTTACGTATTCAAAATAAAGGATATGGAGATGTATGTAGAACTTGATTTAAATGTTTCTAATATTTATTCTTATTTCATTACTTTCTTTTTGACCAAGGAAAGTTATAGAACTGGAAGTGAAGAGAAAATAAAGTTCCAAAAACTGGGTCATTTTACTCAAAGGAAACACAAACATACTACATCTCATTATTGGGAGTCAAGAGGGATTCCAGTTCCCAAAGACACCCCGAAAAGAGCTCATGCATAGCACAACATATTAAGATTATTTTAAATAATGGCAGAACTAAAATTGTTTTAATGTTACTTTTTCAGTAAATGAGGGGGAAGAAAAAGAGTATTCCAGTAAGATTATTTCCTGCTCTCCTCTCTCTTTTATTTCTTTTCTTCGTTGTTGCTTAGTCTGGTTTTTGTTTCTTGTACTTCACCAGGGTTGCAGTGAGACTAACATTGACGTGGATTGTGAAAGTGGGTGGATACTAATATGATAGTAAAATATACTTCTAATTGTTTCTGAAAATCTAAGTTCTCATCTGGATAGGAATATAATTATTTTAACAGGTCATAAATACAAAGACAAGTATGTCTTCTGCTTCAGAATTCATGTAATATATTACACACGCTAATGTTTAACTTTCAATCCCATTTTTGGACAAGCGCATTCTGTGTGCCCTGTCCCTAATATTCAGATATCATGTTAGGACATTAAGGGAAGTGTGGTTTGTGTGTGGATGTTTGGGGAAGAGGCAAGAGGGACCTCAATGTGACAGGAGTTGGAGGAATATGTGCTGCCTTCTATTTCTCTCTTCCATGTCATTTACGTATACACATGTAATAATATCAGGGAAGATGAATGTACTAAATTCCAAAGTCTATTATTTTACCTATAATATTATTAATAAAGAAGTCCTGGGGTTGTGCAAATGGTTAAGCGCTCAACTACTATCAGAAATGTTGGCGGTTCAAACCCACCCACAGGCACCTCTGAAGACAGGCCCAGCAATCTGCTCCTGAAAGGTCACAGCCTTGAAAATTCTATGGAGCAGTTCTACTATACATACATGGATTCTCCATGAGTTGGATTTGACTCAGTGACAACTAACCTCAATGACAGCAATTATTAATAAACTATACAGGAAATCAGTATGCATTCCCATTCACCTATATAACCATTCATCCATTCATTCAATAAATATGTATTAATCGTTGTTCCTTTATCATTGCACTCAGTGGTACAGGTTGGACAAAAATATATATATATATTACTAATCGTCATAGAGTTGACAATTTAGAGAAGAGACAAAAATAAGTTCAGTGAGGTCAGTAATAAATATATAACTAAAAACTGGAAAAAAAATCCAATGCTATGAAAAGATAGAAGCAAACTGTTAGATCTAGTTTGAGGAAGAAAGGAATGTTCTCTGAGATAAGATCTAAGATATGAGTATGAAGAATGTAAGCAAATTAAGAGGCCTGAAGGACAAAAGGATGCAGGTAAAAGAACTCCATATGCCAGAGAGAAGCAAGAGGTTATATCCATGGAAATAAAGGCAGGAGAGTGTGGATGAAACTCATAATGAGAAGACGATGGAGTGAGAGGTGGCTGGAGAGGATGACTAAGTGCAGATCCTGCTGAGCCATTTCAATGACATGGAGTTTGGTACCATATAATCATTTGTAGTTTCCATTAAAGGAATCATACTAAGTTTTCTTAATGACAGCATGAGTCATTGTGTAGGTATGTTGTCTGGTATTACTTCATTCACTCAGTAACTACTTCTTTAGTGAGTACCTGGGAATTGGTCCTTTCTCAGCAAACCTAAATCTTGTCACCCCGGGAAAGCAGATTTAGACTAGTGGAACTAGAATTGCTCTATGTCCTAGGGTGTTCAGTGCCCCATAGTGTCATGCATCCAAAGGGTAATGATTCATAAAATATCAATACTAATTGAGAAATACAGCAAAGTGAAGATTTATTCTATTTTAATTTCAAGTATTTGGAGGAATAAGTCAGATCATTTACAGTGCTTCTCTATGGTGACATTATTTTAATGGTGTCATTTAAATCCACTTCAGTGCAATGCAGTAATTTTGAAATGATAAATTATGCTATTTAATATTTCAATTGAGACATTGGTTAGATACAGAGATTCAATTGTTTTAACCAGGAGTTTTAAAGATTTGCTTCCATCTTCAGTTGGAGCCCTGTACTATATTAATAATTTGTAAACTAACCATTTCTTTCGATTTGTCAGAAGTAACATATATTGATTGCAAAACAAATGTTATATGTTGTTCTTTAGATCCACTTAACTTTCAGTTTCGAACAACCCAGCAAAGTATGCACTGCTTGAAAAGATGAAAAATGATGAGTTCACTTACATAGCTGTACTCTTAGTCCCAGACCAATAAGTCTTTTTCCTTTTTTTGTCATTTATCACATATTTATAAGTGGGACTTGCCTCAAGGAGAAAAAAAAAAGTAGGAAAGTTAGTATTTGAAACATTTACCTCATATTTTTCTTGCCCCTGTTCTACTTACAATCAAAACAAAATGATAGTTGGAAGTGGATCATTTTGAGCAAATAGAATATGCAATTACATTAAATGTTTTGGCCTTTAATTTATATGATTGTTCAAGTGAATGCACTAGGAGCCAAAATGAGGCTAGACTCAGGATATTTATTGTTCAGCTAGAATGTGTTAAAAGCTTCCAAATTGCCCTTAAGGAATCAGAGTTGAGGGAGGCACTTATTTCTATGTGTATCCAAATATTAATGTGTTCTTGTTCTCATGCAAAAAAGGGCAAAGACTCAAGCAGAGACATCAGGCTTGCTGGGACAGCATTTATTGTTAAAAATTAGTGCGAGCATGCAGTCCCATTGCCTGTCACACTCTGGGGAAGCTCATAGAAATCTGAATTGAGCTCATGGAAGTGAGCTATTAGGGAAACACTGCTCCTTAGGCTGAGGAATTTTAGGAAAGAACCAGAAAGCTTTTCCCCTGATGTCAGCAGGGGTCAGCACACAAGAGAAATAAGATGGTTCGGAACCTTGAATCCAGGCAGCTCTCTATTGCCAGCTCAGTGTAGCGGCTGGCTGAGATTTGGAGAGATAAATCCCTCCTCTGACATGTTTCAGGGATGGAGTACAAGACTAGGAGTTGTAGTTGGGTCACATGGTAAGCTCATTGTGACGTTGCTCTTCATGAGTGAATTGGGACTGGGCTCCAAGTCTTGAGTTTGACCACAGTTGTTTGCATTAGCACCAGACTTGGAGGTAAATAAAACCCTCTCTGGGAGTCCCATCTGTAGAGAGTCAGTCTTGGCGAAGTTAACCTTTCCCTTTCCCTTGTGCATATCAGGGATAATTTTAACTGGATTCCAAGGCTCAAAATGGCAGGTATTAAAGACCTTTAATTATCACTATAGTCAATTACCTCCTTTAGACTCTATTTGACTGACGCTGTGGCAAGTCATTCACATTCCCCAGGAAGCTGCTTTCTTCCATTTCCTCAGAATCATTTACATTTTGGAACCTTTCCATACAGGTGTGGAGGAAGATACATACTATGGTCAAATGGAGTAGTTTTTAAGTAATGGCCTCAACAGCTATCTTCTGTTCTTGTAAAGGAATTAATGCAGCTACATCTGTATTGTCTTTCATAGTTAAACTCCCTCTCCCTTTTTTTTTCAAATGCGTGTTAATAGTTTTTGGTTAGTTCCCATTATTTTTTTTCCATTTAATGTCAGGAAGAATAATTACATGATTTAATTAGTGTGTGTGAACTAATAAACACATACATACATACACACATACACATTCACGATTATTTTTATAATCAGCATTAGTTCACACTATATTGCTTTAGTTGTAGGTGACAGTTTTTGTAAAGATTTCTAGCACGTTGGATATATTTCCCCTGAATCCAACTGCCATCTGAACATTTTACAACAGCAAAAAATACAAATGCTGCTCTTTTGACCATTTTTTTTTTTTTTACCTCAGGATATTTTTGTCTGTTCATAATTGGTTTACTATTCTCGCATTGTCAAAAGAACCCTGTGCTTTTCAACATTTAACACCTGTGAACAACTGTGACTTTACTGCAAGCAATAGGCATAATTGGTTGCAAAAGAACTGAAGCTCGCTAGCAGATATTGTCAGACTTACAACAAATACTTTCCAGTTAAAAGAAATACGGTCTCTAATTTACAGTTTTATTTCTTTCACAATATTTGGCTTGATATGTTTACTTCCAAATTATGGATGTTTTCTGGTGAGTTTGTATGTGTTTCTTTAGCTCTCCACAACCTCTTCTAAAATTTTTTTACAAGTTTATTAGCAATTTAGTTTGTTTTTTTGGGGGTAGAAAAAAATACTACATGTTATTCAGTCTTTCTTTTAAAAGATGATCTCTTTTGGATTTCTCGTGTGTGTATATAGCTATATCCTTTTATAAAAGTAAAAAAATTAAAAAAAAACAATAATTAAAAAAATTAAGAGTTATATATGATCCTAAAAATGACTTTGGCAGGGAGTGGAGGTGTTGGTCAAGCCTTGCGTGGAGTGTGTGTTGGGGGAACCAGGTGGGAGGGGTCCAGTGCAGAACGCAGGACGGTATGAGGGCACTGTAGCCCTCCAGAACAGTACAAGATGAGTTCATACAGAAAAGGAAATTTCTCTGTTGGCCCAGGAAAGATGATGAGATTTGTATTATTTTTCTTTTTACTTTAATCTTTTGACCCACATGGCTTTCTGCTACAGGTCTGAAGAGTCAGTAGATGATAACTGAACCCATTGCCTTCGAATCAATTCTGACTCATAGGGACCCTGCAGGACAGGGTAGAACTTTTCCCATAGGATTCCAAGGAGCAGTTGGTGGATTCGAACTGCCGATCTTTTGTTTAGCAGCGAAACACTTAACCACTGTGCTACCAGGGCTCCAGAAGATGACTACTGGTGTAACACCATAATACCAGCATGCTGTGTGTTAAATGAGTGGATATAGATTGGCGGGCAAGCAGGATATGTTCCAAAATTCTGTAAGATCTTTCATTCAAAATGCAAATATTTTTTATTAAAAATTATTTTTAGTACCAAATTGATTCGAAAATAAATTTTTGCTGATAAATTACCCTTCTTCCAAGCAACTGTGTAGAAGTTAAGGTGTTTAGGCCAGTCATAGCCAACCACACTCTTCATTGCTGCCATGATCATCACTTTCATAGAGCTCCCCCTTCCACATCCCTCCATTTTTTCTCTCCTCTCATCTTTGTTCCTGTTTCCCTCTTACAAAAAAAAAAAAAAAAAAAATGTTGCCGTGGAGTGAAATCTGACTCATAGTAAACCTTTAGCACAGAGTAGAACTAACTGCCCCTTAGGGTTTCCAAGTAGCAGCTGGTGGATTCAAACTGCCTACCTTTTGCTTAGCAACTGTAGCTTCCTGTAGCTGGTAACCACCGTGCCACCAGTTCTCCTTTCCCTTTTAGCGCTTTATTTTTCTTAGCGGAAGAGGTCCTCAGTCATGCTGGATGTCTGAGCCTACTGAAGAATGTTCCCTCAGAATTAAAGTTTTGCCTCACTCAATTCACAGGAGACAGTTAGGAAGGTTTGGAAGATTTCTTGTGCACTTAATGACTCCCAGAGAGCCAGAAATCACTCAGCATCAGTCACTGTATCCTATTTTTGTGTGTGTTTGAGTGTGTGTGTGTGTGTCCTGTGTATGTGGGATGAGGGTAGAACAACAGAGTATCAAACCATCTGTGTAGATGACAATTTCATCCCTCGCAAAATTTTTACTCTGTGAAGGTGATAATACCTAAATTGTTAAGAATTCATGTTCTACGTATACTTCTGTGCTGTAGTATAATTGCCCTACCACCACCTTCATAGCTACTAATGATATAATAGCTAACAATAGGTGTAAAATAAAATATGTGTCTTAAGGATAGATGATTTCCCCCTGAAGATTTACCTCTTAGTGGTGTAAAGGAGGAAGGACTGTTCTCTGATGCCCATAATTCCAGAATAGCCCATCAGGGGATGGTCACCCACTCTGGACAGGGGCAATGAGTAAAGTCCATTGCCCTCAGGGGACATTCCACTTTTACTACCCCTTTTACCTTTTACTATCCCTTTCCCCTACTTACTTTCTGTACATACCTTTTGGCACGTAGCCATGACTGCTTGCTGTTATATTAATCCCAGAAGAAAGGGGTTTTGGTGTTCTGTTCCAATGGCACAAAGTGGGGCATGCATGGATGTAAATCATACCGTGGGACAGGAACCTAACCTCGGGGAACCTTGGCTGATGATGATAATGCATGCTGTTCTACTCATCCCTGTTCTGTTTGTTCTGTGAATAATGAATGCCTGTTGACTATACCATTACAATGGTGTCTGGTATGTGCTCTGCTCTAAATGTTCTTCACTAGGAACTTGTAAACACAGGACACTGCACTATCAGAAACTTTCAGGATCTGCAAGCCATATCACCATCTGGGAACATAGAATGTTATGTCCTAATCTATAAAAACATCTCTCATAATGTCCATTTACTATCTTTCTAAAGAAAATAGCCATACTTTGTGTCTATTCTTTCATTAGTCACATCATTGTCTTCAGATCATTGTCTCTTTGTGAAATCTCATACTTGTAGGCTCTGCAAATATTCACTCACATTTTCATATTGTATATTGTGATTTTTGAATTATCCAAACTCTACAATATTCCTATTTTTTTCACAAATTTCCTTCAAATTATTCCTCTAATACTAGCTCAGCCTGTATTAGATTTTTATTGCTACATGACAAATGACCCCAAATGTAGTAGTTTAAGGGAACAAATATTTACTATCTTCCAGATTCTGTGGTTCAGGAATGGGGGAGTGGCTTACTGAGTGTCTCTATGTCTTTTGTGTCATTTCAGTGAGGCTGGAGGATTTGTTTCTATGAAGGGTCATTTATCAGGCTGCTGGCAGGAGTCTTCAGGGTCTGTCCATAGGCTGCCTGAGTATCCTCCTGACATGGCAGATAGCTTTCCCTAGAGAGCAGTACAATAGATCAAGGAGGGAGTTCCAGTGCCTTTAATGACTTAGTCTCTAAAGTCATATACTAGCACTTCTGCTTTATTCTATTTGTTAATGGTGAGTCTCTAAATCCAGCTCATTCTCAAGGGTAGGTTCTGAAGGGGGCATAGATTCCACTCTTGAAGGGAGCAGTATTGAATAATTTGTAACCACATTTTAAAACTGCCATACCACCTATAACCCTCACCAGTGGAGGATATGCATATTTATACCCATAAAACATCACAAGACTTAGATTAGAAAATTAGGAGAGGAGAGGAAATACCAGAGAAAATGGGCTGCCTATTATGTTTTCTCGAATAGCCTTCTTTCAAATACACAGAACCCTTCCTTGAGGTTCATGCCATTGTACTCTATTGTTTTCTAATGCGTTGCATCCATATATTCTAGAAATGTCCCTTTCTCACACTGAAGATTTTGGGAGACTATCAATTATAGATTTATTACAATTTATACTGTAATCCTGGAAGTGTTGGGGGAGGAAGGACTTTGGTAGAATTTACTCTAAGGTTATTAAAAAAAAGAAAAAAGAATAAGCTTGCCTTATGGGCAGATGTTCCCTTTGTTGCTAAGTAGTTTTTCCAGAAAATAATTCAAAACCCCAGTAGAGGGATAGGGTTTATATGCCTGCCAGAGAGTATTCTGGAATCAGGGCCAAGGAGTGTTGGAGAACTTATGAAAGGGAAGTTCTTGAGGTCACAAAATCCATGATAAATATTTTTATTTATGCCCTTCTTTTCTGTCTATTGCCTCACGTTTATCTTCCACATTGCCAGATACCTTGGATTCAGGACCCTTCTGGTTCAATATTTCCAGAGAATAAATCTGGCCCTTTAGGTACAGGAGGGAAAGAAAGATACAGCCTTTCATTCAACTCTTCTAATTTCAGCCCTGAGTCCTCTGCCTGACTCCCACAGTCCCTCCAAACCAATACAGCTCCAAGATTTAAGATAGTAGGAATAGGTTTTACTCTTTTCACTTAGGTTTCATCTTTCTCTGCTCAGTTTAAGGGTCCATATCTTCCCCTTTCTTCCAAACTAGACGTTGACATTGTTTCTTCAATGTGTTCTCCTCTCCCACTGTTTTGTTCTTGTGGACCTGTATGCCTTGCCATTTTAGTGGTATTTTGAAATGCAACGTAGATAAACAAACTTGCTCAGACTGAGAATTGAACTGTTATTCTCTTCTTTCTTTATTTTTGGTCTTATTTGCTGGCACCGCCATCAATGTAATTACCAAAGCTGAAAGTAATTCAAGTTTGTTTCCTCCCCTTTTTCTCCCGTATCTACTCAATTACAAAGGCATACATATTTTGTCTTACCATGTTTTGTATGATCAGGACTCTAAAATCTCTGTTCCTGAAAATGCTTCCCTAATTAAATATCTCTTCATCTTTCCATTAACTACTGTGACTTGATCTCCCTCCTCTTAAAAGCACATCCTCAAATCCAGCATCTACAGAGTGACAGAGTGATCTATTTCGTATATGTATCTGGGCTGTGACCCTTTGCTTTTTAAACCCTTCGGTTCCATACCTCTGAATCAAAGTCCAACTCTTTAACTTGGAGCACAAGGCCTTTTTGGTGTGATTTCTGGATAATATCCCACCAGTAAATTTTCATTACTCCAGGCTTACACTCTATATTCTAGAATCACCTACAAATCTCTATAGTTTTGTCATTCCCTCTGATTAAAATGATGTTCTCATTTCATGGTTTTTTGTTTTTTGTTTTGTTTTGTTTTGTTTTGTTTTCCCATCTCCTACTGATCTTTGAAAATAGATCAGGCAATTTGTCTTCTCCATCATGAAGTATTCCTTGCCTATTACCTCTTTCCTCTTGTCACATTCTATCAGGCTGGTTTAGCTATTGATTATTTTCTCTTTCGTGGAAGGCACCTTTATTATTATCCTTATCACATTTATTATATTTATCTTTAAATTATCTTTTTTCCTCCTTGGGAATGTGGATATTTTGAAGCAGGCAATGTGCCTTATCCATAGGTTTAAGTCCTTGCTCTTAGTATGGTGTTGGGCACACAACTGCAGCTTAATGAGAATATGAATAAATTGATAGCCTTTATCCTAAACGAAGGGGACAGGCAGAGAGAAAGTAGTGTACTCTGATTCCAACATATGAAGTTACTTGTATTGCAAGTGTTTTCAGTCAACACAAACTTCCATGACTCAATGGTGTTACTTATGCTTTTCTTTCTGCTTGGAATGCCCTTCGCTCTCTTCTCTTCAGTGAATATTACAACTGAGATCATATATTGTAATTTTTTTGTAAGCTTCCAATGTAGGAGAGTCTTATTTTAGTATAATCTACTGCACAGGTCAATTTTCCCACCTCTAATAGAGCATTCACTACTGCAAGTGGTAAAGCAAGAGACCTCCCAGAACTTAAGAGTGGAATAAACTTGCAGTGATTGACTCAGCATTTGGTAAAGTAAAACTCTTCTAAGCAATGATACGAGAATGGGTAATTGAGCAGTTTTATCCAGTAAAGAGGCCAGGATCTTGCTTCAAAAAAGGCTATTTATATTGGCAAACTCATGTCTGTTGTAGATGTTGGGGAAATATAGTTAAAAACTAAGTCTACTTCCAACCCAGAAAATGTCTCCACAAAAGTAGAAGAGAAAGAAACTTTGTTATTGAATAAGCTTTAAACCAGAATGTGATGCATCACAGGTTATCTGCTAAAGAAATTGCAAAGACAGAAAGAAATCTTACCCATTATATAGCTAAGTGGATAAAACCCATTCCATTTATGTTAAGATAAAATTCCTAATTTTCTAATATCTTTATGCTAATCTTCTTCCAAACCAAACCCATTGCCATCAAGTCGATTTCAACTCATAGCTACTGTATGCACGTGAAAGCTGGACGATGAATAAGGAAGGCCCAAGAAGAATTGACACCTTTGAATTGTGGTGTTGGAGAAGAATATTGAATATACCACTGACTGCCAAAAGAAAGAACAAATCTGTCTTGGAAGAAGTACTACCAGAATGCTCTTTAGAAGCAAGGATGGCGAGACTACATCTCACATATTTTGGACATGTTGTCAGGAGGGATCAGTCCCTGGAGAAAGACATCATGTTTGGTAAAATAGAGGGCCAGCAAAAAAGAGGAAGACCCTCAATGAGATGGACTAACATAGTGGCTGAAACAATGGGCTCAAGCATAGCAACAATTGTGAGGTTAGTGCAGGACCAAGGCAGCGTTTCGTTCTGTTGTGCATAGGGTCGCTATGAGTCAGAGCCGATTCGACGGCACCTAACAACAACAACAACGATCTTCTTCTAGGAAACTGGGAGGTAGAGCTGTGATCTTTCTTGAGGATTACATCTGAAAAGATATAGCTCTCAGGAAGCATCCTTGACTTTCACACTTTCCAAAGAGACAGGAAAGAAATTATAAGTTATCTAAAGTGAATTCTGAAAGAACAGGGAAGGAAGGGAGCCTCTTCCCTTATTTTCAACTAGGAGAATCAAAACCACTTATTTAGAATTTGTATTTGTCCCTTCACAGAATCAATATCTAAAATGACGATTGTTTTAATGAGGGACAAATGATTGTTTAGTTCAAAAAAACACATGGGATTGAGACTAGGATGACTCAGTATACAACCAGATTTGACTATTTGGAAGATGACTAGACCAAAGATTATAGTCTTCCTGTCAAATTCTGGGGAAACACATATGTCTGCACATAGACACACCCTCGGATATGTTGATGACATCACTGATTAGTTTTGTTTCTATTTGTGTAGCTCTTTCTGTCATCACTGACCTGAGAAGGTAGGCTTAATCTTTCCTTCCAGATATTCAAATACACATTAAGTGCTCAAGAATTTTATTGAGAGTGAATGTTCAATATTTTGAAACACAAATATATGTTGGTAGATTCATTATAAATCTCACTTGAACAGCTTTATAGAACAGTAGATCAGTTCAATTCTCGGGTTGTGATTTTATAAAGCTTAGGACAAAATATGTTGCTAGTGAGCTTGCTTGACATTTTCTATTACATTTTTCTCTTTCTTACTTTGGTTATTGACAAAATATGTTGCTAGTGAGCTTGCTTGACATTTTCTATCACATTTTTCTCTTTCTTACTTTGGTTATTGTTATACAGTCCAAGGTAACTCTTAAGTTGAAACATCCTGGAATAATGGTATTATTAGTCCTCTCGACTTCCAAGTTGAAGTGTACTGAACCAGTCACTAATATTTCAAACACTAAGAAATAAGTCCCCTGGAGCTTTGGGGCATCTCGTTATTCCTACCTCCTTTGTTTTGCTTGCTTTTTTGTGTATAATAACCCTTGACATGTTATATTTCATTATTTTAAAACACAATGTTTCAAACATGCCACGTCCCAGGAGATCATGATTTAAAATGGAACAGAGGAATATTCTCAGGAAATGAAATGGAAATCAGATCAAGCAGTTGCTAGGGAATTGAAGATGTCCACACAATTACCCAGTGTAACAAAAATAAGCTGTGTATATGTCATTTCTACCTTTTTTTTTTTTTCTTTTCTTTTCATTGTGAAGAGGATAGATTCATGTCTCATTTCCTCTTTTGGAGTCATGATTTTCATGAGCATATTATGTGCCAAACGTGAATACAACTAGTAGATATGATAAAAAATGATGGCATTCTCAATGTATTCCCTGCACAGCCTTAAGACTTCAATCCTCTGCTACTATATTCCATTATAGTTGCAATGTTGTAAACAGAGAAGAAATAAAATGACCAAGATGAAAAGCATAATTTGTTGAAACTGTTCCCAAAAAATAAGTGTGCAAAGATGATAAGAATATTTCCATTGGGTTTCAATTCCAAATTTTGGACTGTATTCCTTGCAGTTTATGGTAGCAAAAGTCTAAAAGAGGCCCAGAAACACTGATATTTTGTTATTTGAAATTGAAAATTTATAGACTTACATCACTGTATAAAGAATTGTGAACAAAAGTCTTAGCAAATTATGAATCACGATTGGGAAATAACCATTTTATTTCAATAGGGAAGTGCATTTCAAGCAGGCCAGAAAAGTAAATCCAATAGTAGAATAATAATTAAAATCAAAGTAAACAAAAGAAAGAAAATCTTATAGTTCATTTTAAACTTTATTTACAAAAATTACATCATTTACTACCTCCAATTTCCCTTTTGCCCTACCTTGTTTTTCTTGTAGCTCCTTCAAATTTATATTTCTTATCTTTTTCCATAAAACTTACTCTTTTTTTTTTTTTTGTAGAAAGCTGTTTTATGAAAGATAGGATTTACTCAGGCTTTCTGAAATAATAATAAGGTTTATGGAAATATACAGATCCCTGAAAATCCTGGAGAAGATGAACACATAGACCTCAATATGGGAAGAAGTTATGAAAGGTCTGCAGGTCAAATACTGTTCTCTGTTTCTCTCTTTCTTTCTCTCCTTGTGTTTCTCTCTTCCTCTCTGTTTCTCTCTTTTTTTCTCTTTCTTTGGGCCCCATCTCTCCTTTCATATGTTTCTTTATTTTGAACTTTATTTTGAACTCCACACCCCTACTCCCCCCAAAAAAGAAAGTACAATCATTTCTGGCTTCAGCATCTATCACCAGATAGCTTAATTTCTTAGTTTCTAAAGCTCCTTGAGTACTGTATGTTTTATCCGGTCTATCAATTCAACAAAAGCCACAAACCAAATGTATCTGACCAGGCTATCAAATGCTTGTCACTGAGTGAGATTTATACCATTTTATTAATTACCCACAGTCAGGAGAGACAGGGGCACAGAGAAAAGAAGAAAAAAGCTTCCCTTTGAAGTGACTTTAAGAAGCTCTGCAGAATCAGCTGCGGTCAAGTTGGCTCCACCTCACAGTATTCCATGTGTGTTGGAGCAGGACTATGCTCCATAGGGTTTTCAGTGGTTCATTTTCAGTAGATCACCAGGCTTTTCTCCTGAAGTGCCTCTGGGTGTACTCAAACCTTTAACCTTTCAGTCAGCCATTGAGCACGTTAATGATTTGTACCACTCAGGGATTTCATAAGAAAATCTAGCACACACAAAAATTCATTACTGCTTATAGATTTTTATATATATATATATATATACACATACATATATACACATATGTACATATATAATTTTACACATTTACAACTAATTTTTAGACTTTTCCAGTTAATACAGACTATTGAATTTTTTTATGCAAACCAAACATTAGTTCCCCCATTCTGATATTTGATATTGTTGAACTGAAATTAACCTAGGTATGCAATCTTCACCTGGATAAGGTTCTTGATAATTTCAAAAGGTATTCATACACTGAAAATGTGCTTGTTCAAAAACAGACTTTCAAAACAAATTAACATCATGCTACTTTCATCCGGCATACTATCTTCATCTTCAGGACACTCCCTTGACTCTTCATATTCCAGCTGGTGATTGGGTGGTTGTTAAATTTTTGACGTCTCCTCTGTAGAATGCATCCCACTGTTATGACCCCCTCCGAACGTGTGGCTACTTTATCTAGCCCTCCCCACTACTGGACAGCCATTTCTCTTCAGTTAGCTGGTTATCTAGCACTGGAGCCAATATAGATTCCAGCCATTAGGTGGCTATTTAGAGAAAATTAACAATTGCGTAAGAACTACACTTTGTCTGGCAGTGGAACAAAGGCAGCGTCTAGCTATTCCCCAGGACTTTAAAACTTAAATAAACCCTAGAATAATCAAACAATTATAGAAGTCGACTCTTTCAAGACTATTTGCATTTCTTTCTTCCCTGCGGCAGAATTCCCATACCTTCTTCTGGAACCTCTTTCTCCCCTCTGTATATGGTTCCTTGTGGACAAAATGAAAGACATACTTTTATTATTAAGCATAAGAGCTGGTAGTGGATGGTTTGTCTATGCTAATTGAAAGCAGTATTAACAGCAATAACTTAAATGCACACAAAATCAGTGGTGTCAGTAGGGTTGATGCCACTCAGTGCAGTAATTTATGGTGTCACTCACCCCCTGCTAATTACCTCAATTCAATGTGCAGATGAAACCATGTGATTCGAAGCCTTGTTGTAACTGGTAATAATGATGGCTTTCACTGGAATGCATTAGAAAGTTCAAGAAGTAAATTAGCACAGTTTTAGCCTTGTAGTTATATTGATACACTTAACCTAGGCTTATGAAAAATGTGTTTGCTGTTATACCTACTGGGATATTCTTATAAAAAATAATCAATTTCTGCTGAAACACTGCATGAAAAAATTTTATAGAGAGCCATATTGGTGATACCCCCTCTGACAGTGTCACCCAGTGTGATCCACACCCCCCAACCCCTCTAGTGACACCACTTCAAAAATATTAAAATTTTAGTTTTTGTATTTACTTTTATACATTGTCCTAACCAGTATTTTCCCATAGCTTTTAACTAAGAGCAAAATGTTACTGTCACTTCTCAAGGATACCCAAGAATATAAAGCAATAATCTGGACATTAAAGAAAAGCTAGAAATAGAAATTGCAAAAGAACTAGAGATTCTTCATACTGCCCACACATATTTTGCCACTTAGGAAATTTATTTTCAAAGCTGTTAGAATTTCCCTGGTTTTAAGGATATGTCCAAACTGCCATATCACTTTATTTATACCTTTTTTTTTTAATTAACTTTTATTGAGCTTCAAGTGAACGTTTACAAATCAAGTCAGACTGTCAAATATAAGTTTATATACATCTTACTCCATACTCCCACTTGCTCTCACCCTAATGAGTCAGCCCTTCCAGTCTCTCCTTTCATTACAATTTTGCCAGCTTCCAACTCTCTCTATCCTCCCATCCCCCCTCCAGACAGGAGATGCCAACACAGTCTCAAGTGTCCACCTGATATAATTAGCTCACTCTTCATCAGCATCTCTCTCCTACCCACTGTCCAGTCCCTTTCATGTCTGATGAGTTGTCTTCGGGGATGGTTCCTGTCCTGTGCCAACAGAAGGTTTGGGGACCATGACCACCGGGATTCCTCTAGTCTCAGTCAGACCATTAAGTATGGTCTTTTTATGAGAATTTGGGGTCTGCATCCCACTGATCTCCTGCTCCCTCAGGGGTTCTCTGTTGTGCTCCCTGTCAGGGCAGTCATCGATTGTGGCCGGGCACCAACGAGTTCTTCTGGTCTCAGGATGATGTAGGTCTCTGGTTCATGCGCTCTTAGTTGTGGTGTGACCTTGGTGTTCTTCATTCTCCTTTGCTCCAGGTGGGTTGAGACCAATTGATGCATCTTAGGTGGCCGCTTGTTAGCATTTAAGACCCCAGACGCCACATTTCAAAGTGGGATGCAGAATGTTTTCATAATAGAATTATTTTGCCAATTGACTTAGAAGTCTCCTTAAAGCATGGTTCCCAAACCCCGCCCTTGCTCCGCTGACCTTTGAAGCATTCATTTTATCCCGGGAACTTCTTTGCTTTTGGTCCAGTCCAATTGAGCTGACGTTCCATGTATTGAGTGTTGACCTTCCCTTCACCTAAAGCAGTTCTTATCTACTAATTAATCAGTAAAAAACCCTCTCCCTCCCTCCCTCCCCGCCTCATAACCACAAAAGTATGTGTTCTTCTCAGTTTATACTATTTCTCAAGGTCTTATAATAGTGGTCTTATACAATATTTGTCCTTTTGCCTCCGACTAATTTCACTCAGCATAATGCCTTCCAGGTTCCTCCATGTTATGAAATGTTTCACAGACTCGTCACTGTTCTTTATCTATGCGTAGTATTCCATTGTGTGAATATACCACAATTTATTTACCCATTCATCCGTTGATGGACACCTTGGTTGCTTCCAGCTTTTTGCTATTGTAAACAGAGCTGCAATAAACATGGGTGTGCATATATCTGTTTGTGTGAGGGCTCTTGTTTCTCTAGGGTATATTCCGAGGAGTGGGATTTCTGGGTTGTATGGTAGCTCTATTTCTAACTGTTTAAGATAACGCCAAATAGATTTCCAAAGTGGTCGTACCATTTTACATTCCCACCAGCAGTGTATAAGAGTTCCAATCTCTCCGCAGCCTCTTCAACACTTATTATTTTGTGTTTTTTGGATTAATGCCAGCCTTGTTGGAGTGAGATGGAATCTCGTCGGGGTTTTAATTTGCATTTCTCTAATGGCTAATGATCGAGAGCATTTTCTCATGTATCTGTTAGCTGCCTGAATATCTTCTTTAGTGAAGTGTGTGTTCATATCCTTTGCCCACTTCTTGATTGGGTTGTTTGTCTTTTGGTGGTAGAGTTTTGACAGAATCATATAGATTTTAGAGATCAGGTGCTGGTCGGAGATGTCATAGCTGAAAATTCTTTCCCAGTCTGTAGGTGGTCTTTTTACTCTTTTGGTGAAGTCTTTAGATGAGCATAGGTGTTTGATTTTTAGGAGCTCCCAGTTATCTGGTTTCTCTTCGGCATTTTTGGTGATGTTTTGTATTCTGTTTATGCCTTGTATTAGGGCTCCTAATGTTGTCCCTATTTTTATTTCCATGATCTTTATCGTTTTAGTCTTTATGTTTAGATCTTTGATCCACTTGGAGTTAGTTTTTGTGCTTGGTGTGAGGTATGGGTCCTGTTTCATTTTTTTGCAAATGGATATCCAGTTATGCCGGCACCATTTGTTAAAAAGACTATCTTTTCCCCAATTAACTGACACTGGGCCTTTGTCAAATATCAGCTGCTCATATGTGGATGGATTTATATCTGGGATCCCAAATATGTTCCACTGGTCTATGTGCCTGTTATTGTACCAATACCAGGCTGTTTTGACTACTGTGGCTGTATAATAGGTTCTGAAATCAGGTAGAGTGAGGCCTCCCACTTCTTCTTCTTTTTCAGTATTGGTTTGCTTATCCGAGGCTTCTTTCCCTTCCATATGAAGTTGGTGATTTGTTTCTCTATCACCTTAAAAAATGACATTGGAATTTGGATCGGAAGTGCATTGTATGTATAGATGGCTTTTGGTAGAATAGACATTTTTACTATGTTAAGTCTTCCTATCCATGAGCAAGGTATGTTTTTCCACTTGAGTATGTCCTTTTTAGTTTCTTGTAGTAGAGCTTTGTAGTTTTCTTTGTATAGGTCTTTTACATCCTTGGTAAGATTTATTCCTAAGTATTTTATCTTCTTGGGGGTTACTGTGAATGGTATTGATTTGGTGATTTCCTCTTTGATGTTCTTTTTGTTGATGTAGAGGAATCCAAGTGATTTTTGTATCTTTATCTTATAACCTGAGACTCTGCCAAACTCTTCTATTAGTTTCAGTAGTTTTCTAGAGGATTCCTTAGGGTTTTCTGTGTATAAGACCATGTCATCTGCAAATAGAGATAATTTTACTTCCTCCTTGCCAATCCGGATGCCCTTTATTTCTTTGTCTAGCCTAATTGCCCTGGCTAGGACTTCTAGCACAATGTTGAATAAGAGCGGTGATAAAGGGCATCCTTGTCTGGTTCCTGTTCTCAAGGGAAATGCTTTCAGGCTCTCTCCATTTAGAGTGATGTTGGCTGTTGGCTTTGCATAGATGCCCTTGATTATGTTGAAGAATTTTCCTTCAATTCCTATTTTGGTGAGAGTTTTTATCATAAATCGGTGTTGAACTTTGTCAAATGCCTTTTCTGCATCAATTGATAAGATCATGTGGTGTTTGTCTTTTGTTTTATTTATATGGTGGATTACAGTAATGGTTTTCCTACTATTAAACCAGCCTTGCATACCTGGTATAAATCCCACTTGGTTGGGGTGAATTATTTTTTTGATATGTTGTTGAATTCTATTGGCTAGAATTTTGTTGAGGATTTTTGCATCTATGTTCATGAGGGATATAGGTCTGTAATTTTCTTTTTTTGTAATGTCTTTACCTGGTTTTGGTATCAGGGAGATGGTGGCTTCATAGAATGAGTTGGGTAGTATTCCGTCATTTTCTATGCTTTGAAATACCTTTAGTAGTAGTGGTGTTAACTCTTCTCTGAAAGTTTGGTAGAACTCTGCAGTGAAGCCGTCCGGGCCAGGGCTTTTTTTTGTTGGGAGCTTTTTGATTACCGTTTCAATTTCTTGTTTTGTTATGGGTCTCTTTAGTTGTTCTACTTCTGAATGTGTTAGTTTAAGTAGGTAGTGTTTTCCCAGGAATTCATCCATTTCTTCTAGGTTTTCAAATTTGTCAGAGTAGAATTTTTCGTAATAATCTGATATGATTCTTTTAATTTCAGTTGGGTCTCTTGTGATGTGGCCCTTCTCGTTTCTTATTCGGGTTATTTGTTTCCTTTCCTGTATTTCTTTAGTCAGTCTAGCCAATGGTTTATCAATTTTGTTAATTTTTTCAAAGAACCAGCTTTTGGCTTTGTTAATTCTTTCAATTGTTTTTCTGTTCTTTAGTTGAGCTCTAATTTTTATTATTTGTTTTCTTCTGGTGCCTGATGCGTTCTTTTGTTGCTCACTTTCTATTTGTTCAAGTTGTAGGGACAGTTCTCTGATTTTGGCTCTTCTTTTTGTATGTGTGCATTTATCGATATAAATTGGCCTCTGAGCACTGCTTTTGCTGTGTCCCAGAGGTTTTGATAGGAAGTATTTTCATTCTTGTTGCATTCTATGAATTTCCTTATTGCCTCCTTGATGTCTTCTATAACCCAGTCTTTTTCAGGAGGGTATTGTTCATTTTCCAAGTATTTGATTTCTTTTCCCTAGTTTTTCTGTTATTGATTTCTGCTTTTATTGCCTTGTGGTCTGAGAAGATGCTTTGTAATATTTCGATGTTTTGGATTCTGCAAAGGTTTGTTTTATGACCTCATATGTGGTCTATTCTAGAGAATGTTCCATGTGCGCTAGAAAAAAAGTATACTTTGCAGCAGTTGGGTGGAGAGTTCTGTATAAATCAATGAGGTCAAGTTGGTTGAGTGTTGTAATTAGGTCTTCCGTGTCTCTATTGAGCTTCTTACTGGATGTCCTGTCCTTCTCTGAAAGTGGTGTGTTGAAGTCTCCTACTATAATTGTGGAGGTGTCTATCTCACTTTTCAGTTCTGTTAAAATTTGATTTATGTACCTTGCAGCCCTGTCATTGGGTGCATAAATATTTAATATGGTTATGTCTTCGTGATCAATTGTCCCTTTTATCATTATGTAGTGACCTTCTTTATCCTTTGTGGTGGATTTAAGTCTAAAGTCTATTTTGTCAGAAATTAATATTGCTACTCCTCTTCTTTTTTGCTTATTGTTTGCTTGATATATTTTTTTCCATCCTCTGAGTTTTAGTTTGTTTGTGTCTCTAAGTCTAACGTGTGTCCTTTGTAGGCAGCATATAGACGGATCGTGTTTCTTTATCCAGTCCGAGAATCTCTGTCTCTTTATTGGTGCATTTAGTCCATTTACATTCAGCGTAATCATAGATAAATAAGTGTTTAGTGTTGTCATTTTGATGCCTTTTTATGTGTTGTTGACAATTTCATTTTTCCACTTACTTTTTTGTGCTGAGACGTTTTTCTTAGTAAATTGTGAGATCCTCATTTTCGTATTGTTTGACTTTATGTTTGTTGAGTCATTACGTTTTTCTTGGCTTTTATCTTGAGTTCTGGAGTTGTTATACCTCTTTGTGGTTACCTTAATATTTACCCCTATTTTTCTAAGTAAAAACCTAACTTGTATTGTTCTATATCGCCTTGTATCACTCTCCATATGGCAGTTCTATGCCTCCTGTATTTAGTCCCTCTTTTTGATTATTGTGATCTTTTACATATTGACTTCCGTGATTCCCTGTTATGAGTATTTTTTTTTAATTAATAATTTGTTTTTGTGATTTCCCTATTTGAGTTGATATCAGGATGTTCTGTTTTGTGACCTTGTGTTGTGCTGGTATCTGATATTATTGGTTTCCTGACCAAACAATATCCTTTAGTATTTCTTGTAGCTTTGGTTTGGTTTTTGCAAATTCTCTAAACTTGTGTTCATCTGTAAATATCTTAATTTTGCCTTCATATTTCAGAGAGAGTTTTGCTGGATATATGATCCTTGGCTGGCAGTTTTTCTCCTTCAGTGCTCTGTATATGTCATCCCATTGCCTTCTTGCCTGCATGGTTTCTGCTCAGTAGTCTGAACTTATTCTTATTGATTCTCCCTTGAAGGAGACCTTTCTTTTCTCCCTGGCTGCTTTTAAAATTTTCTCTTTATCTTTGTTTTTGGCAAGTTTGATGATAATATGTCTTGGTGTTTTTCTTTTTGGATCAATCTTAAATGGGGTCCGATGAGCATCTTGGATAGATATCCTTTCGTCTTTCATGATGTCAGGGAAGTTTTCTGTCAGCAGATCTTCAACTATTTTCTCTGTGTTTTCTGTCCTCCCTCCCTGTTCTGGGACTCCAATCACCCGCAAGTTATCTTTCTTGATAGAGTCCCACATGATTCTTAGGGTTTCTTCATTTTTTTTAATTCTTTTATCTGATTTTTTTTTCAGCTATGTTGGTGTTAATTCCCTGGTCCTCCAGATTTCCCATTCTGCATTCTAATTGCTCGAGTCTGCTCCTCTGACTTCCTATTGCGTTGTCTAATTCTGTAATTTTATTGTTAATCTTCTGGATTTCTGCATGCTGACTCTCTATGGATTCTTGCAACTTATTAATTTTTCCACTATGTTCTTAGATAATTTTTTTGAGTTCTTCAACAGTTTTATCAGTGTGTTCCTTGGCTTTTTCTGCAGTTTGCCTTATTTCGTTTCTGATGTCTTGAAGCATTCTGTAAATTAGTTTTTTATATTCTGTATCTGATAATTCCAGGATTGTATCTTCATTTGGGAAAGATTTTGATTCTTTTTGGGGGGGGTTGTAGAAGCTGTCATGGTCTGCTTCTTTATGTGGTTTGATATCGACTGCTGTCTCCAAGCCATCACTGGGAAACTTGTTTTTCCAGAAATTCCACTTAAAAAAAAAATGCAGTCAGATCCCTATCAGAACTGCCTTTGGATTATAGCTGCCACCTTGTTCACTGTAAGGATGAAAGTCCGAGATTTGGATCATATATGCTTGGCTGTAGCTGGTTCTGTGTTTTTAGTCCAATTAAGGATGGATTTTTTGTCCCTGGATTTTTTGTGGTTCCTTTTCTCAGTCCGGAAGAGTGGGTTAGGAAAAGACCAAAAGAAAAAAAAAAGGGGGGGGGAGCAAAGCTGCCGTGGAGCCGGAGCTGTTCTCCCTCTGGCTCAGGAAATTCCAATGTTAATGAAGCTGACTGGGGAGAGTGCGGCAGGGTCAGAGAGATAGGAGAGTAGCACCTCAGAATATAGCCAGAGTTGCTTGTCTTGCTTGGAATGACTATTATATCTGAGATTCCCGCGGGGCGTGTCACCTATGTGTGTTGGCTGTGTGGAGATTGCCTCCGGGGCTCTGGCCCGCTGAAGCCATGGTCAGATCCTCCGCTGCCAGTCCAAATCCTAGCGTCAAGGTTCCCCTACTGGGAAGCTTTACTCCCGGCTCCAAAATCAGTCGCTGCCTCCCGGGGATTTCTCCTCCCGCCAGCCGCGTCACCACGCCACCCCCGCGAACTGGCTGGGCCCCCTCCCGGGGTTAGTTCCGGGGAGTAGGGTTGCGCCCCGTGCTTGCGTCAAATACCCGGCGCCAGGGTTCCCCAGCTGGGACGCAGCAGTCCCGGCTCCAAAACCAGTCACTGCCTCCCAGGGAGTTCTCCCACCAGCCGCATCGCCACGCCGCCTGTGCTCACTGGCTGGGCCCCCTCCTGGGGTTAGTTCACGGGGGTAGGGCTGCACCCCTTGTTTTCACCATCACAAGATTTATGAGTTCAGCTCCACTGGGCCCAGATGCCCGGCGCCAAGGTTACCTGACTGGGACGCTGGCTCCAGGCTCCGAAAACAGTCGCTGCTTCCCCGTATTTGTTCGTTTTCCCTCTCTAAATCTGTGTTTGTTGTTCAGGGTTCGTAGATTGTTACGTATGTGATCGATTCACTTGTTTTTCCAAGTCTTTGTTGCAAGAGGGATCGGGGTAGCGTCTACCTAGTCTGCCATCTTGGCCCCGACCCTCACCTTTTTTTTTAATATTAGAGAATTATTTATATACTTAGAAATTATGTCTTATGTATTCTCAAAATTTCCCCATTACAAAAAAAAAAAAATGCATTCAACGCCGTATATTGCTGCAGTCGGCTTTCTCTTTTTACCAATTAAACTTCTTCAAAGTGTTACCTAACATGACTCCAGTTCTTTACCACATACCCTTTATTTAAGCTGTTACAATCTGTCTTCTGCCTCCACCACTGTATTTTCTCTTATCTAGGACACCTGGTGGCAAAGGCATTGGTGGTTTTGTGGTAGAATTCTCTTCTCCCGTGCAAGAGACCTGACTTCAATTCTCAGCTCAGTGCTCCCTGTACACAGGCACTACGTGTCTGTCATTGGAGGCTTGTCAGTTGCTATGATGTTAAACAGGTTTTAGCAGATCTTCCAGGCAAAGGTGGACTAGGAAGAAAGGCCTGGTGATCTGCTTTAAAAGTTAGCCAATGAAAATCCTACAGATCACATAAGCCCTAGCTACAACTGATCCAACCCATCCTGATGGCTCAGGTCTGGGCAGTGTTTCCTTCTGTTGTGCATGGGGACGTCATGAGCCTGGGTAGACTCAGCAGTTAACAAGGACATCAATGACACCCTTTTTGTGAAAGGTCAATTGTCACACCTTAGATGTCTTGACTTCTCAGCATTACTTGTGTTAATTAAGGATCTTTAATGATTTTCTTTCTTCCTCAATGTGCACTTTTGCTTTGTAAGAATTCAATCCTCTGCTCATACATTGAAATTGTGTTTCCAGGATTCTGTCCTCATCTTTCTTCCTTTCTCACTCATCTCCTATACTCACATGACTTCATTTGTCATCTCTATGTCAATTATCTCCCAAATATATCCCCAAACCACATATCCTTAATAAGTTCCTAATCCATATAGCCACCAGGCTCCTCAGATCCTAATTATTATTGTTAGTTTCCATTTAGTTGATTCTCACTCATGATGACTGCATGTGAACAGACTAGAACTGCACCATAGGGTTTTCATGGCTGTGACTTTTCAGAAGTATATCACCAGGGCTGTCCTACCAGGCATCTCTGGGTAGGTACGAACCACTAACCCTTTGGTTAGTAGTTGAGTGTTTAACTATTTGCATCACCCAGGGACTCAAAGGCACCCTAAAAATCAAGTAGTCTATTTTGATGTTTCTCTTAATATGCTTGTACTCATGATTCCTGTCTTAGGTAGGGTTCCACTGAAACTTCATCCAGACTCTGCAAGTAGGAGATTTCAGGGGAAGTATCTGAGGAGCATCTTCTGTAAGGGAGTAAGGAAAGCAAGCTTAGGCAGAGAGGGAAGTTGAATGAAGATGCAGTTGGAATGAACACCTCACCCAATACGACAGTGAACTCTGGACCTGGAATGGCCGTTTAGAGTTGTCTCAAATTGAGGCAAGGGGGTTGAGCCTTAGTATACTGGTATTCACAAGTCACTGAATGTGGGTTTACCTCAGAACTTAGTAACTTTTGGAGATTCAGCACCTTTGGTCAAGACCCATTCCTTGGGAAAGCCTCAGTTGTGAACCATTGGCTGGCAACATTCCTCGCAGAAGAATGAGTGAACGAGTGCATCAATCCTAAAGCATGATCTGAGCAGCTCAACAAGGAATTCTTTACAAAGACTTGTGCCATGTGAATCCATTCCAGCAAGTACAGATTCTCTATGTTCTTACTGACTTCTTTCTTGGAGAAACTTACAAGAGAAAAGCTAATGGGACTAACTCCTGCTGCTGCAGCAATTCCTAAAGCAATATATCATTTCTCTGTCCTTCTACTCAGCCTAGATTTCCCACACCTTCTAGAACCTCTGCTAGCCTAAGTGGTTTACACAGTGGCATGAGTAAGACACTCATCATAGAGGGATCTGGGCTTATCAGTTTTTAACATTCCTTTCTAAGCTTGTGGTGGCTGCATTTGTACATTTGCTCTCATGATTGAACAGGAAAATAACAAGTGATAGCATTTCACCTAAGCACCAATCGAATTCTTTCCTAGTCTCACTGTGTAATATCGCCATACAGCCTCTCAGTGACCAGGGTCAATCACCCTTGCTATTAAAGTGACACTGTTCCTTGACCTGTAGAGATGCAATCACCAGTTGTTGTTGTTCGGTGCCATCAAGTCAACTTTCACTCATAGAGACCCCATGCAACACAGCAGAACTGCCCCTTAGAGTTTTCTTGGTTGTAATCTTTATGGAAGCAAATTGTTAGCTCTTTCTCCCACAGAGCTACTGGGTGCGTTCAAACTGCCAAGCTTTTGGGAGCCATAGTTGAAGTTCAGTGGGATTCTTACTGTGTTTTCAGATGCTCTTTCAGTGGGAAACAGGACATCTAGACCCATAAACCAAGAGTATGGGAGTCAGGAAGCATGTGTTCCCCACATGAGGAGTGACAATAGAATGGGGCACTTTTGTTTTTATTACTTGATTCCCCTACCTGCATATTCTAGCTTTTGGGCGCACAGCAACATAAAATGATCAGTGTTTTAGGATGTTTGTTGTATTCTGTAAGGTGAAACCATGAAACACTATCTTTTCAGAGTACCATTTCCAAAATGGCATATTGGTTGCACCTCATGGCCTGTTCCATTGCTCTATCAGACCAACAGCTGCTGGATGGTATGGTTTGTAAAGCCATATGGTGATTCCAGGGTCAAGAGTTCCCTGATCTCATGGTCTGAAGTAATTTTACATGAGATTCCATGTCTGCAGGCTTCTAAGTTTTATGCTGACCAGTGCCCTTTGGACAAGAAAGATAAACCTTTAGCTCAAATACATTGACCTCAATCAAGAAGAATCACTACTTTTTTAGGTTAGAAGGCATACAATATAATAAATGTGCCAACCAGTTTCCGAAGTTCAGCACAGGTCTATTCTACTGGGTTTCTGGTCATTAGGCTTGTAGAGTAGGAGCCCACACTATTGGGCCCATGCATACCTATAATCTTTGCACACTGCACTCTCCGTTATGAATAATCGTGCCAGTGTTCAATGACAGGGGCTGGCTAATGCCAGTTGGCTATGTCATTCTGTCACCTTGGTGATTTAGTGTCTCTTCCATGGAATGTGCTTTCTTGTCACTGATAACTTCTTTGTACCTTAGTCTCCTCATCAGTAAAATGATGATGGATGGTTTTAAAGAACGGAAATTTATTTTCTCATGGTTCAGGTTGCTAGATTCTGAATTTAGGGTATAGCCCTGGAGGAGGTCTTCTCTCAGGTGCCAGCAACCCTTGGCATTCCTGGGCTTGCAGATGCATCTCTCTGTCATCTCTCTTCCTCCCCCCGCCCCGACCCGTGTGTGTTTTTGTGTCTATTCAGGTATATTTCATATCTTAGAAGTAATTAGACTTAGGATGCACTCTATACTTGGTATGATCTAATTAACACAATAAGAGAAAACCCCTATTTCCAAACAAGGTCATATTTACAGGCACAGAGGTTAGGATGTTAACACATCTTTTGGGGGAATACAATGTAATCTATAACAGGTGCTTTTAGAGAAGGATTCGGGGGATCATTACTGAATATGCTTGCTAAGGTGTTATAGCGTCCTTCTTTAAGAGAACTGGCCTTTCCTTCAGTCAGTAGGTTCCAAGTCTGAGAATTGTCTCAGTTCTAGAAACTGGGTAAGTAATCATGAACTTTATTGAATCTTTTGCGATCATCCTCCTGATTGTCCATCTTTGATACATATATTTCATCTGATACATTGTAAAATACTATTGTTGGCTGACCATCTCTCTTTCCTTGAGAACGCTGTGTTCTATTAACCATTTCTATAGCTATCTCTGCACATCAGGATTTCTCACTGTCAGTCTGACCTTGTTGTTTATTACTTAATTTTGCTCCCACTTTTTCTCTTGATTAAACATAGATGCTTGACCTCTATTATTTTGAGGTCCTGTTATCTCTCTTGATTCCAGTTACTACTAGGGAGATCTGTTCTATAACAGCATCTTTTACTGTCAGTCATGTCCTAGAGAAAATAGCCACCATTGAGATTCACAACAAGGTTGTTGTATTCTTCATTAGTAATGGAATGTATTCCAGATTCTCCTATAAAAGATAGTCAGCAAGTAAATTTTCTGGGCTTCTATAATATGCCTGCCCCTTGACCCAGCCCCTCAGGATCCAGTCCTTACATATTGTGCTGGCTTCTCCCGGAATATGTTGACTAGGTCCCTTTCTTCCATTAGATGGCACAGCACTATTTTTAATTGACCATAGTTAATACTCCAATGGCCAGAAGATAAGACAGGTTCTGAGGAAGGACTAGGGTATATTGTCAAGGAAGAGGTTTCTACATCATTCTTTAAGAAAGGTGGAACATTAGCCTTATAGAGGAGTAAAGATCCTTCTCCAGGCCAAGGAAGTTTCAGAAGATCTGGGCTTTCGTGGTCCTCCTGCACATTGTCTCAGAATTCCTCATTCAAACTCTTATGATCCTACACCTGCCCATTCAGGGCTCTGGCATCAGAGGAACAAAATTGTCAGGTTGAGAATCCAAACTTTCCTAGAATAACTCTATACTTAAAATTAAGACCTAGTCCTGATTTTTAAGTTTCTGGCCTTTGAGTACAGGAGATGAATGTCTTTTTCAAGGTGGCTTTCTGGCTTTTACATCTATTTAAATTGGTGCTTAACAGCCACAGACTTTCCTTGTCTTTCTCCAACATATTGGAAGTATTTAGTAAAAAAGACCCATCTAATTCCACAGTCCAATGGCAGCCAATCCCCACTACAGTTTGTAAATGCCTGAGCTATTTGCATTCCTTTCCACCAGTATTCCTTCTTAGTTCCTCAGTAGTCAAGTGGTATGATTATCGAATTCTAGGTCCTATCATTCTTCCACCTACCACCAATTCTCAGGCCCTCATTTTCACTCAGCCAGTAAGTGTTTTAGCTTTCAAATCCCATTTTTAAAGTCACCTTCCTAGAATCAGTCTTGACTGTATCAAGTCAATTAGAAATAGGCCCTGTGATAAAAACATATGAGCAAGATGTTTACCTGATAGCATCTAAGAAAAAAAAAAAAAAAAACAGTAAGACAATGAGAGAAGCAGAGTTGGGCAATGGGAGAAGCTGAACTTCAAAAGCAATAAAATTGGAATATAGGCCACAGCAGATACCCCAGGGGCCTCTGGAACTTGGATAGCCCTTCAGAGTTGCTCTGTTTGAGGGAAAGCAGCCTGGCATTTATATCATTTCATTGACCAGTCATTAGATATGAGTAAGGATGCCCCTTAAGCTAAGAGCAGTTCTTAAAAGCAACTCAGATGAGAGTCATCAGCCACCAATATTTCTGATATAGAAGGGAATAATTGTCTCTATTTTGAAAGGAAATATGAGTTGAATAACCCAGAATCATACAATCATCCACTCAGTGAAGGGTATCTCCATTCAACCATCTGTCCAGCTCCTAATACTGGGAGGCAAGCTTGAATCTTTCCTCAATATCCATACAGTCAAATCCTAACAAGTCCACTTCTCAAGTATCTCCTGTGGCAGTTTACTTTTCTCATAGCCTTCACTGCCCTCTTCTAGTGAAGGCCACCATCATTTCATACCTTATGCAATCCTCCTATTATCCCACCTTCAGTTGTGTCTCCTGTCAATTTATTGTGGACTGCAGGTGGAGTAATATTTTAAAATCATTATTCCTCCGATTGAAGCAGTACAAAACTTCATGTGTACTTTACAATAAAGTCCAAATCTTGTAAAATAGATAACAATCTCCTTTTGATATGCCTTGTATATCATTAACTGCTCCATATTCACCTTTAAAATCTGCTGAAATACACTACTTCTTCAAATGTGCATTACTCTTACTTAATTTCAGTCTGCACATTATATTTTTGTTTTAACTCTCTTTTCTCCCTCTTCTCCATTACTTCAGGTTTAGAATTTATGTCATTGCCACCTAAAACGTTCTTGTATCAGTGAAATTGAATCAGTGGCTTTTGTATGACTTGCTTGTACACTCTTGACATTCACATTATAACACTTATTAGATGTCATTTTAATTCTGTACTTCTTTGTTCCCTACTGTTATGGATGTAATTATGTACCTTCAACATATGTGTTGGAATCCTAACCCCTATACCAGTGGATATAATCCTATTTGGAAATGGGCTTTTCTCTGTTGTGTAAACTAGATCATACCCAGCTAAGGTGGGTTCTAAACCTAAGCATTTCTGAGCTGTATAAAGCATATTAGGCACAGAGACACCCACATAAGATGAAGTCAAATGCCATATAAGGATCACAAAGAAATAAGAATTAGCATAAACATTTTGGTCATATCTCTTTTATTGCATTATTATTCACTTGGAAATTAAGTATGTGCTTTATTCAGTATTGTATCTCCTGTAGTATTCAGGAAATTCCTGTCTACATAATACTAATTGTTTAACTATTGAAGATTTGACTTTATTTAAGAATAGTTAAAATATTGTGTCAATTATTACATGAAGTGTAGTCATTAACTCATCTCCCTTGAACACATTGAATAGGTTCTGATTATGCCTAAAACATCAATAATATTGTTTTCCAAAGTAGGTTTATATGGGCAGGTCAATGAAACAGTTGGGCTTCATTACAATAGTCTTAGTGTCATTCCTTTAATATTAATTATTTTCCCCAATCAGTGCAATAAAAAGTTTAATATGACATATCAGGGTACATTCTAGGCTGTTTTTCTTCATTAAATTTCAATAAGATTGCAAGACATCTTTAAGGATTTTATAGAAAAAAGGCAATATAGGGCACCTGAGAAATTATTTATAGAGAAATAAAAGGAGATATCAAGGAAAATTGAAAGAAAGAAAGGAAGGAAGAGAAAGAAAGAGAGAGAGAAAAGAAAAGAAGGAAGGAAGGGAGGGAGGGAGGGAGGGAGGAAGGAAGGAAGGAAGGGAGGGAGGGAGGGAGGGAGGAAGGAAGGAAGGAAGGGAGGGAGGGAGGGAGGGAGGGAGAGAGAGAGTGAGGGAGGGAGGGAGGGAGGGAGGAAGAAGGGAGGGAGGGAGGGAGGAAGGAAGGAAGGAAGAAACAAAGGGAAAATAACTAGAAAGGTGGGGGCAAATATCTTTAAGCATCATTCTAAGAAAGGATTAACGAAAATTAAGAGCTAGATGGGAACTTACATAAATATCTCAATTAATGTACTCAACTCACAGATGAAGATTTAAGGTAGAAATATTTAGATGTCATATCCTCTAAATCACGGGTTTAATTATAGCAGCAAATTCAGATCCTCACATACTGTTGCTAGGTGCCCTCGAGTCAGCGGCCACTAAAATCAAACTTATGCATAACAAAAGTTGCCTAGTCCTACACCATCCTCACAATCATTGCTATGTTTGAGCCAATCATTGTAGTCACTTTGTGAATTCTTCTCATTGACAGTCTCCCTCTTTCCCTCCCTCTTTTCCCATTGACCCTCTATTTTACCAAGCATGATGTCCTTCTCCAGTAATTGGTCTTTCCTGATGACATGTCCAAAGTAAGTGAGATGAAATCTTGCCATTCTTGGTTTTAAGGAGCGCTCTGGCTGTACTTCCTCCAGGACAGATTTGTTGATTGTTCTGGCAATCCATGGTATATTCAATATTCTTCACCAACACCATAACTCAAATGTGTCTATTCTTCAGTCTTCCTATTTCATTGTCCAGCTATGGCATGCATATTGGGTGAATGAAAATACCATGGCTTGGGTCAGACGGATACGTCTTTTGCAGCAGATTTTCCTAACGTAATACATCCTTTGTTTTCAGGACTGATGCTTCCATGGGCATTGAATATTGATCCAAGAAGAATGAAATCCTTGACTATTTCAATTTCTTCACCAATTATCATGATGTTGCTTATTGGTCCAGTTGTAAGGATTTTCCTTTTGTTTATGTTCAGCTGCAGTCTTTTGCCTTCATCAGTAAGTGCTTCAAGACATCTTCACTTTTTGGAAGCAAGGTTGTGCCATTTACATATCTGAGGTTGTTAATGAGTCTTCATATACTGTATACACTACTGTACTCTGAAATTACATAAATCTTGCATTAAATACATGCACCTTGCCTATGTAGTTAGAGATAATGCAAATCCATATCATCCTTTAAGAAATTGTCTGTTCCCTACTTTGTAGTGGACACATCTTTTTGATGAGTGAGAATTCTATAAAAATGATATTTAAACCTATGTGCAGTAGACCTTTAGGCAGAAACACATAAACAACATGGCTCCAAGAGAAAGAATTAGTAAAGAATGTCCAGTGTCTATTAGTTCACAGAATTATTATCTCTATTTTTGCAGAAACAGAGTAAAAACATCTAGATAAAAAGAAGGAAATCCAAACAAACAAAATAGCAAATGGTTATTTAATAGAGTTAATTGACAAAGAGAAAAGATCTATGGAATTTCAGTTATTAACAAAAATAAAACACACACTACTTTTCACTTGTGTAAGTTTTACAAATTTTAAGGTGCTTCTGACATAAATTATCCTATTTAAGCCACAGTCTGATGAAGTACATGGATCAAGGAATATTGCCATTTATGTATCTAGACAAAGAGCTTTAATGACTTGTCTAAATTTAGTAAATAAACTGCTTCTGGCCAAAATCACCAGCAATTTCCACAGTTCTAAGGCCAAGGTCAATTCTCAGCCTTCTTCCCACTTGACCTAGCAGAAGTATTTACTACAGTTCATTATTTACTTCCACATCTTTGAAACACTGCCTTTATTCGGAATCCAGGACACCACTTGCTTTTGATTTTCTTCCTCCCTCACTGGCCCCATTTAGTTATTTTACTGCTGCTTCTTCTTTCTGATTTCTTACATCAAAATGCACCTTTCTCTTCTTCTGCTGTACTCATTCCTGTATTGATCTTATCCTGTGTCCTTGTCCAAAATACCAACAAATGGTTGGCCTCTCCCAAATTTATGCCATTAATTTGAACCTCCCCCTTACCATTAGAATAATAAATATGATTATTCATATAGTGTTTCCAGAGTCCCTGGGTGGTGCAAACGCTTAACCCATTTAGCAGATAACTGGTTACAATCAACCCAGAGGTGCCTCAGAATAAAGGCCTGTCAATGTACTTCTAAAAAGTCAGTCTTCGAAAACCCTGTGGAACACATTTCTACTCTGAAATACATGGGCCTTCATAAGTTGGAGTCAACTCCACAGTATTTTTTTTTTTTTTTTAATATACAGTATATCCAACCAGACAGCCTGTAGATATCTCAGGATAGCCGTGGCCCAAAATAAATTGCTGGTTGCCTTTTACTAAACTTTTTACCCACGGGCTTCACCATATGTATGACTAGAAAACTTGCCTTTTGATCACAGAGTAGATCCTATGAAATGGGAACTGAGATTCGACCATGGGCTTTATCAAAGTCATTGGTGAATTTAGTAAGAGTGAATTTACTTATGTTCAAGTTAAAAAATTGCTGGGCCTCCATATTTGAATATATAAAGACATTTTAAAGTGCTATCAAACTTTCCGATACCACCAGTCCTAACACCCTGATCAAAGGCACAGTCACCTCTCATCTGGGTTATTGGAAGAGTCACCTCTCACCTGCTCCCACTTTGTTTCTCCACTGTCATAGCCTATTTGCAGCACAGAGGCTAGTGCAGCCTTTTTCAAGGTAAGAGAGAAAATCTCACATTTCGGTCAAACTCCTCCAGGGACCAGATCTTATTCAATGTAAAAGCTACAGTTCCATCTATGGCCTAGAAGACACTACATGAGCTTCATCCCACCACACTTGTTTCATCTGTGACGTCATCTCCTACAGCCTTCCCTTGTTGAATCTGCCACAGTCACACCGGGCACACGCCCAGCTCAGGACTTTGGCACTGGCTCTTTCTCTCTTCAGAAAACTTATTCCGATCTCTTTTGGATAACTCCACTTTTTTTTTTTTTTCCTTACTTATTATCATTTTCAGGGATCTGTATCCTGAACTTCTCATTTCCTTTCTCTTTTTTATTTTTACCCATAATGCTTATCATCTTCTACAAACTGGATCACTTAATTTCTTTTCATTGCCTTCCCTTCACTGTAATGTGAGTTCTAAGACAGCACACTTTATTTTTGTCTGTCTAGTACAAGGATATATCCTCAATATTTTAAACAATGCCCGATGAAGTAGCATGGCACAATTTTATTGAAAGAATAAAGGAATGAGTAATAAGTGGAAGAGTCATTATAAGAAAGAGAGGAGAATAATAGAAAAAATAGACTTTCTATTTGGGAACTAAGGAAATGTTGAAGAATAAGATAAAGTCAGCTAAGGAAATCATTTGCTAATTAATAAAATGGATTGGTGTACAAAGAGGCTGTGCTAAGTAGCTGAAATAAGCTATACATCACAGCTAAAGATCAACATAAAAATTTAAAAACAAGGACTGTTAGATAAAAATTGGTATATCTTCAAAAAGAAGGAGCTATGTATTATATTTTATTGGATTCGAGTATACAAATGGAAATTAATATGACAGCTATAAGAATCTCAGAAACTTAAAGTATAGATAAAGCAAAAAAAAAGTACAAATGTGCTTCTTAGAGGATGTGTGGTATGAATTTATCATTATTAGAGATGGTACAGTCAAGCAAATAAAGTACACAATAGATAAAGATTCATCATTAAGATGAAATATAAACAAGTAGATAGAGAAATAATTATTTCATACATAGAATGACAGAAGACAGAAACAGTTATTTTTACCATTTTCTTCCAGTAGAGAAAAGCTCTTATTTCATATTTGAAAATTAGAGAAGTATAGTCTGAATGAGACTCTGAATTTCCCCATGTAGTTCAGTAAAGGAGCATCTGAACAGCCTACAAAGACCACAAACACCTAAACTATGGCTGAGTCCAACAGCTGTGTGAATGAATGCTCTATCAAACATGGCAAAATGGGCATGGATAGTGTACCCAAAGCTGGGGAAGAAAAGCAGCAGAATTAGAAGACGTATGTCATTACCTTGCGTTGAATTTTTCATTGAGAGACAAGAATAGACCCAGAAAGTTCATTAATAATAATTATGATTGTTTCACAGAATAATAAAATATCCTCACAACGTGAAGGTGGTTATTGGGAGCAGAATAAGGTGTTCTTCCTTCCATGGAAATACTTTAAAGGCCTCTTTAATGATTACTGCTTTTTAGAGGATAAGCAAAGGTTAAGCAAATATATAAGCCCATGAGTGAGTATCTGAATACCAGAAACTATTATGATTTTCTTAATTTCAAAGGGAAAAGCAAAAGACACACTCTTAGAAATTAAAAATACTTTGACTTAAATTATCATAAATTAAAGTTAATTATTGTACATATTATTGGGGTTGATCTAGAATAATGTTCTCAAACTTGTCTCTTCAAGTAAGTATCAACCAATACTCATCTATCTAGATCTTAGAAAGGAAAAAAATATTCAACGGTAAACTTGTAGTCTGTGGCAGAAAGACCAGGGTATATATCACGTTGATGTTGTAGAGAGGAAGTTTGGAGTTGCCTACAGTGGTATATCTGGGAAACAGTGTCAGATGAGGATTCTGTCAGTGGGCCTTATTACTTTTTTTTTGGTTAACATCTGGAGGTTGAATGTGTAAGTCTGACTCCTATGGGAACCTTGAGAGAAGCTTAACTGTTTCCAGGTCTGTAGTTAGCTTTGACAAAGCAACAGCTGTACAAAAAGAGGGAGAAGTTTGGAACCTGCGTGAACTTTGTTCACCGTGTTTATCTAGTTCTTACTGGAATATTTCCACACCACAGATTGGCGGCGCTACAGTGTCACTTGCCTTATTGGTGGCTTGTATTACCAGATCATATATCTCAAAACTCATTGCACGTATCAAAATTTCCAAATTGTCTTTGAATCAGCATGCCATAATTAGTGAAAACATGTGCATCAAAAAAAAATTTTTAAATACAAATTTTATAACGAAAGGGTTAAGCCACTGGTTTGTGGTAATTTGTTACAGAAGCCCTAGAAAATTAGCACACCCACTGTAAATAAAATGAGAATATGTAATAAGTATAATTATCCATCTGCACAACTATCCAACCAGAGGAATAATTTGTAAATAGATGGTTGGCAATATATAGCCACACCTAATTTTGAATCTGTGTAATTAAGAAGAAGAGCATAATAAGTAAGCTCATACCTAAGCAGGTACATTTTCCTCTGAAGAAAGAGCAGTATAAAAGAAGGGATCATCAATAAAGCTTAACTAAGAAAGGACCCCAAAAGCAGAATTTTATCAGGAAATTCTCTTTCCCAAGAAAGAAAACACACTGATAAGGCAATTTAAGCATACATTTAACATGCATTTAAGAAGCTGACAAAAGCGTTATGCTGTACAACCAAGTTATAGTTTCACTGTAAATTAAAAGCCTATTTAGACACTAATATATTGTGAATGTGATTAACAAAATGTATTAGTCATTTCTGCATACATTAACAATACCAAACTAGAAACCGAGGGCTGAAATACAGAATGCAATGACTGTATCGTGATCTACCGCATTAACTTAGTTAGTCAACCAGGCAGTCAAGTATTTATCAAGCAGCTTCTTTACTAGAAGTATTCTGGTAATATGTCTCTGGTTTCCCAAATGACTTTCTGAGAAAGTCTATTGTTACTCCTTGTCATTGTCCCTTTGCCACAATTAATCACTCCGCTGCTATCTGGGAGTCTGGCATTTTGAGTTCACCCAGAGCTACCTCAGAAGAAAGGCCTGGTGATCTACTGAAAAATCAGCCATTGGGGACAGTTCTGTTCTGACACATATTGGGTTGCTATCAGCCGGAATTGACTGGACAGCAACTGGCTTTTTGGGTTTGTTTTTTGTCCCTTTCCTCTACCTTTATTGGTCCTCCTTGTATCAGCCTGTGTTCAATCATGAGACAGAAACCAGAATATAATTTGACCAAGGGAAATTTAACATAAATAATTGTTAACTACAAGAAGGAAGTAACTATAAGGCTAAGGGAATATACTCAAGGAAGGACAAAGTTGGGAGGGTGGGGTCCTAACCCCAAGGCTGGCCCACAGACCTCCTTTGGAGAAGTTGTAATTGTAGCCTATCAGATGGCAGTGAAGTTCACTGGGCTTCCCTAGCCAGAGCTGGTCCAAAATTGCTCAGCAACCTGGAAACACCCTACCTGGGAGGCAGATGGGCTAGCACAATGGAGCAGAGGAAGTTGGGGTGCAAGGAACCTGGAATGCCTGGTGTCCACCTCAGAGGGCTGTGGGGAACACCTCTCCCATGTGCTGGCTGGTTGAGGCTGGCAGAAGGGTGTACAGAAAGATTTGAGATTTCGGGAGCCTGGAGTGGGTTGCAGAAAATTGCCTCCCTAGCTTCAAGAGTGCAGGCTGACTCAGGCTGACAGGCAAAGTGCAAAGGGCATTGGAGTTTTGGGAATTTGCTAGCTGGTAGGGCCATGTGATGCCTGGAATGCGGAATGACTGTTTCGGGAAAACCACACACACAAGGCCACCAGGCCAGGGTCGGAGCTGCACGCTGCTGCGAAACCTCATGCTCTGGTCTTAGCAGAGTTCCTTACACAGTTGTGCAAAAACAGCAAAAAGAAAGAAAAATGGCAACATACCAGACCTAAGAAGAGAGCACCTTAGTGCTGCAATGTCTTTCCATCGCCCTCTACTGACAAAGCTTAGTATCGTGCTTGCTTTAAAGCTCCATTCTTAAAAAAAAAAAAAAGTAAATGAAGGTGCATTTGGACCCAAGAGCACCACATTAATAACTTGATCGTTCTTCTTTGGTTCTCTAACCCAAGTATTTTTAAACCACTGTCTCAAATTCCGATAAGGCTTAACTTCATTAATAGGTTTCATTTTCTAGCGCCACTGTTATTTTGATGTATCCTTAATCTGCCCACAGAGTTATCTTCAGAGCCGCTGTTTTGCACAACCCTAGAAGTGTCTTTCATGTTGGAACCTATATGAATGACACACACACCTTTTTGGATTGTTCAGTGAACAGCATGTGCGGACATGGACAGAGATTTCTCATATCTGCATATATTTTAGATTTAATTCCTTGTAGATATACATCACTTTCCTTTAGCTCAAACTCTTTAATATTTTATGTCAATTCACTCTGATCAATATTCAAGTGATATTTCCAGCCTCATTTTTCACTACCTACCTTATGCTATGTTGCTGTTGTTGCTATTAGGTGCCATCAAGTTGGTTCTGACTCATAGCGACCCTAGGTACAACAGGATAAAACACTGTCTGGTCCTGCACCATTCTCACAATCATTGCTGTGTTTGAGCCCATTGCTGCACCCACTCTGTCAATCCATCTTGCTGAGGTCTTCCTCTTTTTGGCTGACCGACTACCTTACCAAGCATGATGTCCTTCTCCAGGGTCCAGTCCCTCCTGATAACATGTCCAAAGTACGTGAGACAAAGTCTGGCCATCCTCACTTCCAAGGAATAATCTGGCGATACTTTTTCCAAGGCAGACTTGTTCGTTCTTCTGGCAGTCCATGGTATATTCAATATTCTTCACCAGCACCATAATTCAGAGGCATCTATTCTTCATTGGTCTTCCTTATTTATAGTCCAGCCTTCACATGCATATGAGGCGATTGAAAAAATCATGGCTTGAGTCAGGCACACCTCAGCCTTCAAAGTGATTACTTTTCAGAACTTTAAAGAGGTCTTTTGCAGCAGAAAAAAAATAGGTATTATAAATACAATTTGTACCATTTGGCTGTTGTGCTTTGACAGAGTCTCCCAAAATGAGATTATTTTTGTTATTTTGTGTTTCTGCCTATGAAAATTCTACTACATAGCTTGATGATTTCCCTCAAATGCCATCTTCTTCACTGACCCTCTGAAATAGGAACATTCAGTCCTGATGTGGAGTACAACATCTTTTTTGTACTTTCTTTTTAATGCATACTTAAGTTACCACGTGATGGCAACATTAAAACATTTGTCCCCACTATCATTCCTTGAGATAAGGGACTGAGTGTCTCAGCTGCTTAGCATAGCATAGTAAATTTATTTGTTTTAATTTGATGATGAATTTATTTTTAATAAGCTTGAGAAGTATTTTTTAAACCACTCAGTTATTACTTTATTTTAAATAAAAATAGAAGTCAGAAAATATATTAAGCATTTAAATAAAATTCACAGGATATAAACATAATTCTGAAGCATATATTTATTAACAGAATCTACACAAATAGTGAGTGTTTCATTGGAAAGACCTTAAAAATATCAGCTACTTTCACTATAAAGAATAATTTTTGAGAAGAGATATCTTTTAAAACTGTGGACCCTGTATCAGCCTACAAGCATTGACATTCTGGCTGCAGCATCTACTAGTTCCTATAGCCTTGAGAAGTTAATAAGTCATATCGGGCCTCATTTTCTTCATCCGCCAACCATGGATTATATCAGTCATAGGGCTGAAGGAATAGTGTGTATAAAATTCAGCTCACAAATCCAAATGTGCAAGAAATGCATTTGTTTTAATTTATGTGGAGCTAAGCTTTAATTGGGGCCCTAGTGGTGCAGTGGTCAAGAGCTTAGCTGCCAACCAAAATATCAGCAGTTCGAATCCACCAATTGCTCATTGGATACCCTATGGAGCAGATCTACTCTGTCCTATAGAGTTGCTATAAGCCTGAATCAACTCAGTGGCAATGGGTTTTGTTTCGGTTTAGATTCCTCATTCTGCTGTCTGACAGGTAAAATCTCACTTAACTCATGTTCCATTTATCTTTTCCTGGGCCAGCGTCTACGTTCTGTATAAGGAGGGTGGTGGGGAAAATCAGAAATATTTATGACAAGAGTGTATTTGTTATGCTGGGTGGTAGGGTGTTTGTTGCCCTCTCCTGAGTGAGGCTTTCAAGTTTCAAGCTGGGGCTTTTGCTTTGGGGTAGGTCCCTGTTATGTCATTTTTCTCTGGTTTACTGTTTCGTAGTGTCAGCTTCATGTGACCCTTGGCCACAAGAGAAACAGTTCAGTGCATACCATTAAACTTTCTCTGGCCTGGAGATTTAGACACCTCAGTTCATTTTCAGGATCTTGAGCTGAGGAGAATTCTGGTATTCTAGCTTTTTCCTGAGCCATGCTGGAAACAGAGACAGAGGGTTCCTCAACATTTTGAAACTGAAACATATCAGGATTCTATCCTCCACCATTTGGCACCCAGCATAGCTCACTGGGACAGAACACTGGGTGTCTTCTTAAGGATCTATCAATATATAAGCATTTTGGTTCCCTCTACATCATGCTTCTGCCCAAAATCAAATGAATCCAGCGTGTATGTGTATGAAAGTATGAGAATTGGTGCTGGGGAGACTAGAAGATATGCGGAGAGTTAGGTAAACTTTCTCTGATAGCTAACATCTTCCAATGTAGGGATTCCACTCTAAATTTCATACTTTTAACTCAAAAGCTAGGAATGTGATTCTTTTGTGTTAGCCTTCCAGTGAGTCATTAAATGTGGAGTGCCTGAACTCTCCAAATGTTGAAGGGGGTACATGTTGGAAGCAATTGCTAATGTATGAAAATGTTACCCAGTCATAAAAATTTAAACTAGAAAGTGCTCATAAAGCACTAAAAATAATTTCCTAAACATTGACATTGCATAATGACCTTCGGCAAGCAAAGAATGAGCTGCAAGATATAACTGTGTAGAGTAGAAAAATAGAGCTTTCTTCATACTGTAGGACCCACTTTTTTTTTAAATCAAATTTCACAATATCAGCTACACCTATATACTCCAACTTAAAAGTCATACTTTGTATAATTAAAATTCATTGTCATAGATATTAAACACCAAATGAAATATGGCAAAATATAGAAAAAGTAGATGTAGTATGAAAAGAGAATAAAAATGCATATACTAAATATAGTTCAATAAATTGGTGAAATTAATAGATTGGTTGAGTGAGATTTACAGAGGTAAAGTATAAGGTAAAAATGAACTACAACGACAACAACAAAAAAAAACAGAATGGAAAAAAAGAAGCCCATAAATAGAAACTGGGAAATTTTTTTTATCAAGAAATTTCCCTATTTTTAAGATTCATAAAATTTAGGAAAATATTGAATTCATAAGGCATCATATTTACAGAAAATTTGTAACATATTATTTCAGTATTGTAGTTAGATTTGGTCCCCTCCTCTCTACTTCACTAATAGATTGCACACATTATTTACCATATTATTTTTATAGCTATTGCAGATGGAAACATTTGTGCTCATTATCAGTAAGCTAAGAGAAAGAACAATTTTTTAACTTGAAGTAATTAATGTTTCCAATCAGTTATGAATCTCTTTATTTTCCTCCTTTTCTGCTTTAGTTGAATGAAATATTCCCACGTGTACTGTAAACAGAATAATGAAAAAAATATTTCTCTGTGCACTTGAACGTGTAAGGGAATCAAACTCCTTAGGCAAAGTATTAGTTCTATCGAAGGGTTGAATTATGCTATTCATCCTGCATTTAGCTTGATATGGCTACATTTAAGCAGAATGAACTCAGAAACTGTGAATTCAAATATTAGATAACATGCAGTAAATAAGTAGTAAAATGGATCAGTTATTTAAAAATTGAAGTACAATAGATTATTTTACTAGAAAAATTATTTGCAGTTTTCACCAAAGCAAAATAATCGACTATCAAAATACAAAAATCATTCTTGAAAGATTTTTAAAGTATTCATGAACTGCCAGGATTAGTTTGAAATTAACACAACCATGTCCCTTTCCTGACAATATACACAAGACCATTCATTTCATTGCATTTTACAACTTTGAGATAAATGCTAACAGGCCTTAACTAGTGAAAGAAATATCAGAGTTGGGAGAAGAAATTCCCATCTCTTACAAAGGCTACTGATAGAAGGCTTTTTCATGGCTCAATTTTTCTGCTTTTCTTCATTACTGAAAGCCAGAAAAAAAAAAAAGTATTGTCTACACATATATAGTCTCCATTTTTGACCTCTAATGAAACTTTTTTTGGTAAGCTTTCTCCACAATTTTCACACCACTTAGTGGTATTTTTGTATAAAAGTATGATATTTATGTGGAGTTACTAAAAATACAGAAAAAAGGAAATTTAAAAAAATGTAAATCTACCACTTAAATATATTTACTCCTCATATGTCACTGTTCTCCTTCTGTTACGTGTATTTTTGTGTGTGTAATTGGGATCATGGTGAGCGAGCATACTGCCATGTAACCTAATTATTTTTTCTAATTAACAGTATAACATGATAATTTTCTCATATCATTAATTATTCTCTTTTATTTATGACCTATGCACATATTACTCTATTTGGCCAGAGAAAGTAAATTATTTCAGCTTTACAATGAACCTTAATATATGGTTGGAATATATGGTTGGACAAGATCTCTGAATTGTCCTTTTAGCTTCTTTTTTACTTAAAACCCATTGCCATCAAGTTGATTCTGACTCATAGAGACCCTATAGGACAGAGGAGAACTGCCCCATAGGGTTTCCAAGGAGCAGCTGATGGATTCAAACTGCTGTCCTTTTGGTTAGCAGGCAAGATCTTAACCATACACCACTAGGGTTCCATCCTTTTCATTTATACTATTCTCTACTGAGTTATTGTATGTCCTTTTTAGATTTATCATAGAATATATAGTTCTGTTTTTATTGTAAAATGTATCTACTAACTATGATTTCTTTATTTTTGTTACTGGGAAAAAAGAAAATTATTTTTATTTAACCTTACATACAGTATCATGGGTCATACTCATTAATTATAAACATTTCCTACAGACATCTTTAGTGAATGATAGACAAATAATTTCTTTTTAGCTCTTGTTATTTCTTAAACATGTTAGTTTTTTTTTTGTCTATTTTTAAACTTTGAGTGTTTAAATAATTATTTTAATAGACAGTCTCTTTATCCCTAACAATGTATTTTACATAAAATTAATTTTGTCTGTGTTTACATCGATATATTTGCTTTCATTTGATTAGTCTTTACAGTTGTATTTTTTTATCTATCATTACCCCTTCAATGTTTTTATGTCAGTCTGTTGTAAATCTCAGTAGATATTTTTTCTACCCTGACAATCTCTGTATTTACCTGTCAAGTTTAATTTGTTTATATTTATTGTGATTTTGAAAATATTTTTATATGTTTCTATTCTTTTACTCTGTGCTTCCTCTTTTTCTTTTCTTTATTTCCTTTTAATTTCTTTCTTCTTTTGTATTGATTTCAGTATTGATCATATATTTTCACTACTTGGAAAGATATACACCACATTTCAATATTTCAGTTCTAAAATTGAACTTTTAACATTCATTGCTAACAAAACTATATTTTTAATCTAATACATTTTTACTTGACAGTTTAGTTCTGATTCTCATATTTTGGCCCACTGTTTACTCTTCCTCCTGGTAATTATTTTCCTCTTGTGACTTGTTATATACACACACATCTGTATATACATACAGGTGCATGTGCTATGCATTAAATTGTTTTCCCCCAAAATATGTGTTAACTTGGCTGGGCCATGATTCTCAGCACTGTGTGACTGTCCACCATTTTGTCATCTGATGTGGTTTAAATCCTATCTCTATGGTGTTGATGAGGGGGGCTTGGTGGCAGTTGTATTGATGAGGCAGGACTCATCTACAAGATTAGGTTGTGTCTTGGGTCAATCCTTTTAAGATATGGAAGAGAGAGGCAAGCAGAGGTATGTGGGAATCCCATACCACCAAGAACAAAAGCCAATAATATCTACAGTATACTAAATTCAATATAAGCTTCTCTGGCTACAATTTACTAGTTGTCTTAGAAGCAGTGGAGACATTTTACCATATTCTTCTTTCCTAATTTTTCCCCTTTGGATCACATGATTCAACCATCTGATAGCTTACTTTAACCTAGTGGAATTATGTAACTACCTCTGAGAGTCAAGTCACTTGACCTGGAATTCCTGACCCCTCCCCTCCGGCCACTTATGCAGAACAAATCAACCAAATAAATCATATTTCCTACTTCTCTCCCACCTGACACAATTGGATGAAAGGACACACCAAAAGGAGTAGGATTTAGCATCACTGTGTGGATGCCCATGGCATTGGATGTCCCTTTCCAGAAGAAGGGGTGACCTATCCTCCTGTGTGGTAAATTTTGACTAATGAGAAACAGGAGATAAGAGAGAGATTGACAGATAACTCCCCCGCCTATTTTTATTTTTTCCTGATTGACTGTTCTGAGGTATAAATTCACCTAAAGCCTGCAGAGATGTTCTTCCTAGAGGCCAAGCAACATACATGCTGAGCCACCTGCAGAAGTGAGCGCTTGCAGATTCTCTGTCAAGTGGGGCGCAGTAATATATCAAGTACATATTTATCTGCATCTTTTTTTTACCTGACTTTTTATTCTTTATCATCCTTGTGCCCTATTCTTTGTCACCTTTATTCTTTATCTACCCCCTAATAAATCATCAATGATTTTAATGTTTGCTTCAGCCTCTGTTTTCTACAGAATCAAGGCTAAGGTGTCTGGCATATAACAAATACTGTATAAATGTTTGTTTATTGACAGAATGTATTTTGGGAGTTAGAGAAATAGGTAGACATTTCAAGAGAGCATCTAACATACAAAGAGCTGTTTCTAGGTGTCAGGCACTAACAAGTATGTTAAAATAGTTCTTCAGTTAATCTTCATAACACTCTGAATATGATACTATAATCTCTACTTTATAGATGATGAGCCTGGTAGCTTAGAGTTGAATTGACTTATATAAGGCCGTGCAACACATGATTGATAGAGTTGGGAATAATGCACAAAAAAATTCATGTTCTTCTGCTATTTGGTGCTATTTTAGAGGCTTATCTTTATTCCTTACGACTCTGGTTTGGAAATATGTAACCGAAAATTTTTCATAGACAGTGACACAAAATACTCCCATGGCATAGAAAAAGTCTCTCTCTCTCTCTCTCTCTCTCTCGCTCACTCTCTGCTGTTCTATACCAGTTACTGTGATATATTGAAAGAAGAGTCTTTTGAGAAAAGGAGATCTTGTTTTTCATTTACTTACTATGTGACCTTGGGCAAGTAACTGAAACACCCTGGGCCACTGTTTTCTTAAATCTAATAAAAAGAAAGAAAAAATTACCTCAGGAGTTGGCTGCCCGAATTTTACTACATTTTATAGATCTTCAAAAAATGTTTTTACTCTGATCCTTTTTAGTGCGTTCCTTGGGTTTTCTGAAATAAAGTAAAAGACAATTTCTATCACTGTGGGATGGTTTTAGAGCAAGTTAGAGTGTAACTCAAAACAGTGACTATTTCAAAAGTTATCTATAAATGTCTTTGGAATTCACCACATGATATTTTACTCCCTAAAAAATACTGTTCTAGTGAGATTTTAACTTATTTAAAAGTCCTTGCATTCCTTAGGTGCATACATTCATTAAACTCAAATTAGGAAATTTAAAATCTACAATACTAAAAACTGATGGTTCCAAGTTGAGCAAATCAATTCTTACTTTTTAAGAAGATCAGAGACATGTGCTGAACAGTTCTGCTATAAAATGTATCAAATCAGATATAAGTGGGAAGTACTGTGGGAGTACAAAATGAATTTCAAGTTAGGTGACGAATATCACCCCTTTCTGAAATGTCTTCCTACCTTTTCATACCATATTTGCTTTCTTCTTTCAAAATTGTCTTAAAATCTGCTGACTATGAAATGTAACAGATCACCTGAGACACAATATTTAATATCTTTTCCTCCTATGACCTTTTGGAATATGCATACTTTCTCCCACTCTTCTAATTTTTTTGACATATTTTTAATGTGTTGCCTTGTGCCTTAAGTTTTAAGATCTGACATATGTGTAATGAGGACACAAAAATGATTACAATTAATTTGTGGTTACAAAATGTATACCCAATGTTTTATCCACATTTTATATTATCCACATTTCCTAGTTCATATTTATGTATTCACAAACATCTCTGAAGAAGAAAGAAATGAATGTGTAATTTTCTAGTTGTATTGTTGTGTGTGTTTTTCTTCTTTTTTTAATTTCCTTACATTTAAAACACTGAAAACAGTGCTTTAGTCTGTGATGTGCAGAACGCATGGGGAAAATGATTCCTGTCAATGAAAATTGGGTAGTTATTACCCCAAAACATTGATTTTGTAAGTGAAGAGTTGTGAAAGATTTTGCTATGTTTGAGAATAGGATCCAACCTTTAACCCAGAGCATATACATAATTGTGATTATGAAACCTGGGAAATGTATCCTTACTGCTGATAAAAACTAAAAACCCGATTCCAATTCATAGCAACACTATAAAAAACCCAGTGCCATCGAGTCGATTCTGACTCTATAGGACAGAGTAAAACTGCCTCACAGATTTCCAAGGAGCTGCTGGTGGATTCAAACTGCTGATCTTTTGCTTAGCAGCTGAGCTCTTAACCACTGAACCAGCAGGGCTCCTTACATTGATAAGGATTGTTTTAACAATAATGTAATACCTTTCTCCCATTCTCTAGCCCGTCTGGTCAAAATTTTGTTCACTCTCATACAGTACAAAGTTTATCACAATGTGACTTTAATCACATTTTTATCACTAGGTGTGGTCTTTCTACCCATCTCTTTTACTTCTCTCCAAGTCTTAGAAATCTTGTAAAGCCCAGTCCTAATCCAACCTCCTCCTGTGAACACTTTTAGTTACTTAGTAACTATGTCCCCTTTAACCTTTCCCCAACATTTCATGGTATCCAACCACCTGCCATAAACCTACCAGTATTAGGCATTGTTCATGGCCCTGAAGACATAGCAGTTAAAAAACTAATAAAAAATTCCATTCTAGTGAGGGAAGACAGTAAAATATAGAATAGATGAAATGGCAGTTGGCATTATAGACAAAAATACAATCCGGTAGAGTGGACAGGGAGTTCCTGGTTTTGGGGGTGATGCAACTTTACATAAGATGATTACAGAAAGCTTCATGAAGTACACAGTGTTTACACTTTACACTATTCACTGTAGCACTTAATTATTTTGAATTTAATATCATACTTCCCTTAGCTATCTAATGAGTTAATTCTAAATAGTTCATTGATGCAGCAAACATGTAATTCAAAAGTTCACCATAGGCAGATGATCTGTAAATGTAATATTTTTTGAACACTGCAATGCACAGTGTCCAAGAAGGTCTTGAGACCCACACTATAACTGGCACGAGGCTGAGCTCCTGTTAGTGCTGGTAAACCTTGTTGAATTAAAGCATATACATTTAAAACTAATAGGTCTGTGAACTTGATGGGTTACTTTAAATTAAAAAAATGGACATAGTATTTAGACAAATAACTTACTGTAAGCACGTGCAACTTGTGGCTACCAGGTACAGCCACTTTAGGCTGGTACACAGTGATTAAGAATAGAAGTTTAATTCTATAGAACAATTCTGAAAAGAAATGCAAAAGAAGACACATCAGAATTATTGCACCTGAGGGACAAGATAGGTAGGGTACGTTTACACCAGATGTGAAAATCATTGTTTGAGAGCTGCTGATGGTGCCCATTCCTTGGTACTTCAAACTGGCAGTTTGACTTCCTGAAACAAGGGCCTTCAGGCAACTGAAATGTGCACACTGAGAGGTGTGAAGGTTATAAATAGGTCAAAGATAACATCAGCACAGGCATGAATAACCCATATGGTTTGGTGAGCTAAAACAAGTAATTTACTGGAGCTCTAGTTCACTAAGATACCAAAAGGATGTTGCAATGATGAGACAGTTTATAAAGCAGATAAAATTGTGATTACGATCATGTTTTTGTTTGTGTGTGTGTGTGTGTTTTCAATTAAAAACATATTTAGCCTCTATTTGATCTAAATCACTGTAGTGGGTTTAATGATGATCCAAAAAAAATATGTCCAAGTCCTAAACCTCAAAACTTGTAAATGCAACCTTAGTTGGAAAAATGGTCTTTGCAGGTATAATTAAGTTAAGGACCTTGAGATAAGAGGCTATCCTGGGTTGCGTAGGTGGGCCCTAAATTCAGTGATGAGTGTCCTTTCAGGGACACACAGTGAGAAGACCACATGACAGCCAATATAGACATTGGAGTTATGCAGCCACTAACACCTGGAGCCAGCAGAAGCTGGAATTGACAAGTAAGGATTCTCTCCTAGTGCCTTCAGGGGCGGTACAGCCCTGCTGACTTCTGAATTTCTGGACAATAGAGCTGTGAGAATAAATTTCTGGTGTTTTAAACCACCAAATTTGTGGTAATTTGTCATCGTATCCCTAGGAAACTAATACAATATCCAAGCACTTTCTTTTATAATCCCCATTCTCTCCCCCATTCTATGGTTTGACATGTGGGGTCGCCATGAGTCAGGAATGACTTGACAGCAAGTAACAACAGCAATCTACATGTATATATAAATATGTGTGTGCCCATGTTTTCTACTCTGTTAATAGGAAATTTAGCCTATCAGATTGTTTTGCTAAGTAGTAAAAAAGAAGATTCTCAGCATAGTTATGATTACAATGTTCTTTCCAGAAGCTTTTCAAAATCTTGGACAATGCAGATTTACAAAGGTGGACCCTACAGTTATCAACATAGTCTAGATGCATAGTTTTACTAAAAGTTCATTACTTTGATCTTTCAAATTGCTGACAGTGCCTGACTTAATCTCCAATTTTTTTTTTTTTTGACCATAAACATTCTCATTAAAATACAGACAGGATTCAAAGAAAGTACTGTAGAAAATAGGAAACCAATTCTTAGAAAAGAATGTAACTCTATGTAAATAAGCTATGCACTTCAGTAAAACTTCTGTTTTTCTGATTCACTGTGAAAAATCAACCATAAAAATGAATTTTCCTTTTAGCTTAAGACATGTTTATATAAAACATACTTTGAATAGGAAAAAAGGAATATTTTTGTAGGTTTACTGATATACCCCCAAAACATCATAAGATGCAAAAGAAAAAACTAAGACTTTTAATCAAAATTATAAAATAAAAAAAAAGATTTAATAATGCAAACTTGAATTATTTCTTACCAATGAATTTTGTCAGATAATTTCATCAACCTCTCCACCCACATTTAACAGAAAGACTGCTTTTTTAAAACTGACAAAACTATTTTGAATACTCTGACAGCATTTGGGTTATTTTCAACAAAGAGATTAAATGATATATTAACTGAGCTCCTTTTGAGGGTAATTAGTATTTCCATTTAAAAAAAAAAAAAAGGAACAAAGAAACTGAAATTTCAAGTTATTTTCTGTCATTTTTCCACAGGGAAATAAAAGTTCCTTTCATCTGGTGGTTTGTTCTTAAACCCATGAACCTTGTTGGTTATGTGCCCAGCAACTATAAAACAAAAATAAAATGAAGGAGTTTCTAGTGATATTTTAAAGCAAATATCCAAATGTGTCCATCTTTTCTTGAGTTGGAGATAATTCCACTATTAACCTACACAAGAAGAGAAAAAAGAAATGAAAAAATGTATTTCTTTCACCAATTCCTAATTCCTTTCCTTAAAACATAATACTAGCAAAAATCATTTGTCTTTTCCCTATCAGAAACTGCAGAACTGGCTGTTAATGACATCTGAAATAGTCTCCCTTGAAATGCATTGTTGTTGTTAGGTGCTGTCGAATCTGTTCCGATTCATGATGACCCTATATATGACAGAATGAAACACTGCCAGGTCCTGCACCATCCTCACAATCATTGACATGTTTGAGCCCATCATTGTACCTACCACATCAATCCATTTCATTGAGGATCTTCCTCTTTTTTGCTGACCTTCTACTTTACCAAGCATGATGTCCTTCTCCAGAGACTCCTGATAACACTTCCAAAGTAAGTGAGATGAAGTCTCACCATCATTCTAAGGAGAATTCTGGCTTTACTTCTTCCAAGACAGATTTGTTCTTCCTTTTAGGAGTCCATAGTATATTCAAATTCTTTGCCAATGCAATAATTCAAAGGCATCAATTCTTCTTTGGTCTTCCTTATTCATTGCCCAGCTTTTACATGCATATGAGGTGACTGAAAATACCATGACTTGGGTCAGGTGCACCTTAGTCTTCAGGGTGACCTCTTTGCTTTTCAACACTTTAAAGAGGTCTTTCGCAGCAGATTTGCCCAATGCAATGCGTCATTTGATTTCTTGACTGCTGCTTCCATGAGTGTTGACTTTGGATCCAAGTAAAATAAAATCCTTGACAACTTCAATATTTTCTCTGTTGTTGCTTATTGGATCATGTTAATTGATAATGAAAACATAGGCTCTTCGTGCATCCATTTTAAGCCATTTGAGAATTCTAACAATTAATATATTTTCTAAAGTTTACTCTTTGTACTTTATTCCTGGATAAACGTATATCTTTTTTCTTTTTTTTAATAATGTATCAATATTATAAGCAAATTTGTTTAGAAAGAATGAACAAAAAAGCGTAAAAGGAAGAACATTGCCTGGAGAGACAGGTCTGCTCAGTTTTCTCAGGTAGTAATTGGGTTAATGGATACTGCTGTTGGATTCTCTATTATCTAAAATACATGAATTCAAGAGCAAACAGAAATGAAGCATACCAAACAGAAGGAGAAAAAAAGAATTGGATTAGCAGAATGATCAGTGACAATCACTAGATGTGTTTTCACAGATCCTAATATTTACAAATGAAACTGGACGCGTAGACATTACCAAGAATTAAAGTGCTGTATCACGAGGTAACTAGAATAAGTACAGATGTTTTATTGCATTTCATTCTTCTTAATTTTGCTTCTGTCTGGTTCCCATTAAATACCTAATGATTAGTTAAATGTTTAGATAGTTGAAGAAAGATACCCTTTATAAGAGTTTTTCACGATTGCTGATAATTTTAAACAGACAAAATAATAGAGGATGTAATACATATAGTCATTGAATGGATTTTCCTGCATGCCCATGGAGTGTATGAGGGTGGCAGCTTATACTAAAGAGACACAGCAGATGTTGGCAGATTTTCTACGTATATTACATTCTATCCCCTGCTTCTATATAAATCAGGAAACTTTGGGTTGTAAAAAAATAAAAATCCTCTCAAGTCAGGTTAAGAAAAAACAATTTTTTTAAGGATATTCATGAATCTTGAGAATCTTATCGCTTGAAGTGTAGCTGGGCTACTTAGCAAATGAAACTACATCAGGCAGCCATTCCTTTTTCTCTTACCTCAGTGGCAACATGGTCTTTTCCTTTTTGCTCTTTTTCAGTCTTATTTCTACACACCACTTTCGTCTACAAAATCATTACTTTCTGTCCTGATTAACATGGTTTGCATGTGGCTTAGGGCAGAGATCTTACTGTTATTGTTGTTGTTAGGTGCTGTTGAGTTGGTTCTGACTCATAGTGATCCCACGTACAACTGAATGAAATGCTGCCTGATGCTGCATCATCCTTACAATTATTGCTATGCTTGAGCCCATTGTTCCAGCTACTGTGTCAATCCTTCTTATTATGGGTCTTCTTTTTCCATGACCCTCTACTTTACCAACCATGACATCCTCCCTCAGGGACTGGTCCCTCCTGATAACATGTCCAAAATATGTGAGGTGCACTGTAGATATCCTTAATTCTTAGGAGCATTCTGGGAGTACTCCTTCCAAGGCAGATTGTTTGTTAATTTGGCAGTCTATGGTATATTCAATATTCTCCACTAACACCATAATTCAAGGAGTCACTCCTTCTTCAGTCCTCCTCATTCATTGTCCAGCTTTCATATGCATGTGGTGACTGAAAATACCATGGCTTGGGTCAGGTGCATCTTAGTCCTCAAAGTGACGTCTTTGCTTTCTAACACTTTAAAGAGGTCTTTGGTAGCAGATTTGCCCAAGGCAATATCCTACTGTCTTACTATAGTCGGTATCTCAACTCTATACATCCATGTTTTGTCAGATAATGTAAATTGAATCATTCAGAATACAAACTCTATTTCCTTGTCAAATGCCTCCTGTACTATAGAAGTTGAAATCCTAAAAACATAATTTCTCACTTTTCTTTAAGGTGAGCCTCCATGTAACGTATTTCTATTAAATGAAACACAAGTTGATGTCTAATAAGGATTTTTTTTTTTTTTTTTTGGAGGAAGTCTCTGCATTTGGAGAAAGACATCCTTACTTCCAATTTCTTTAACTTTCTGCCTGAAATGCAAATTTGACACTAGACTTAGAGGAACTACAGACATTTCTAAATGATATAACCTCCCAGTTTGAGTCAAGAGTTCATTCATAACTCTGCCATTTATGGCTAGAAAATTGGGCTAATAGAGGACACAGACCTTCTTATTTTAAGCTCTAGACAGAGAAAAGATGGTAGTGAGTGGGGAAGAAATGATGATTATCACTATTAATGTTCAAAGTCCATGAATTACTTGTCAATAATCCCTGTAGACATCATTAATAGTTTACCATGTTATAAATGATAGTGACATAATCTACCAAATATGTGAGATTTTAAATAACATAACATGGGAAAAAAATGTTGTTTTAAAAGAGAAAGTGTGACAAATGTTAAATGAGAGAGAGGGAAATGAGTAAATGATAATGCAGAAATGAAATAATTTTTTTTTTTATTTCAGAGAAAATCTTGTGTGCTAATAACATTGATCTTTCAAATGCAAAAAAGAAAACCACCACAAAGTCTAGAAGGTTGGAAGTTTTCATGGCAAAATATGAGTCTGGGAAAACAATTCATTCGTGTACTTAACATTTACTGAGAACTGACAATAACCCATTCACTGGGCTCATTGACTTGGTCTCTGCCCTGAGGACTTTGGTTTACTGAGGGGAGCACAAAAAAATATATCAATAAAATATATTATACCAATACCTGTAAAGTAATTAATTATATCTGGATATGAAAAGGGTTTCAATATATGACACATCTGAATTGAGTTCCTGAGTTGTTAAGAATCCTCAAATGGAGAAGTGGAGGGGCAGGGTGACAAGCAAAGTCATTCTAGGAAAAAGCAAAAATATGAACAAGCTTTAGTGACCTGAAGTTACTCAGTGTGCTATTGTTGTTATAGCTTTGTTATAAGCAACTTTGTTGGTTTAGGAAGACTGATCAAAAATGGCTGCAGCCTTATATCAACAGGTAACTGTCAGATATTCAAGCCAAATTCAGAAGAGGATGCAGAATGAGAGATGTAATCACTAATGTCAGATGGTCCTTGACTGAAAGGAGAGAATAACCATAAAGGTGTTTACCTGTGTTTTATCGACTACACAAAGGAAGACATTCGACTGAGTATATACAAGTGGCCCATAGGGTTTCCAAGGGGTGGCTAGTGGATTAGAGCTGCCATCTTTTTGGTTAGCAGCTGCAGTTCTTAACCACTGCACCACCAGAGCTCCATTCGACTGAGTAGATCATAACAATGGATAACGTTGCAAAGAATCGAAATTCCATAACAAAATTATGCTCGTGCAGAATCTGTCCATGTGTCAGAGACAGTTGTTTGAACAGAAAAAGGGTAATATGTGATTTAAATTTGAAAAAGGTGTATGACAGGGTTTTATTCTTTCACCTTACTTATTTGATCTGTATGGAGAACGAATAATCTGAGAAGCTGGGCTACATGAGGAGTACACAGCATCGAGATTAGAGGAAGATTCATTAACAACCTGAGATATGCAGATGACACAATCTTGCTTGCTGAAAGTGATGATGACTTGAAGCACTTACTGTTGAAGCTAAAAGTCTTCAGTACGGATTACATCTAAACATAAAGAAAAGGAAAAGCCCTACAACTGGACCAATAAACAACATCATAATAAACATCAAAGAAATTGGAGTTGTCAAGGATTTCATTCTTCTCGGATCAATAATCAAGTAGCAGTCAAGAAATCAAATTGAAAATTAAAAATTATCTTCAGCAAAATTTTACTAGTATGAGATTTTAACGATTATTAGATAATTTCTGCATTCTGTCGGATCACCTTTCTTTGGGATGAGCACAGATGTGGATCTCTTCCAGTTGGTTGGCCAAGTAGCTGTCTTCTAAATTTATTGACTCAGACAAGTAATTGTTGTCAGCATTGCATCTGTTTGTCAACGCATTCCAGTTGTTATCCCAAGAATTTCTGGAGTTTTGTTTTTTATCTTTGCCAGTGCCTTCAGCACAGCTTGTTCTTCCCTTAGTACGGGTGGCTCTCGATTATATGCAGTATCCTGAAATGGTTGAACACCAACCAGTTCTTTTCAGTACACTGACTGGGTACTCCTTCTATCTTCTTTTGATGCTTTCTGCCTCATTCAATTATTTGCCCATAGAATCCTTCAATATCTCAACTGGGGGCTTGAATTTTCAATTCTTTCAGCTATCGTGTTCCTCCATTTCAGTTTTTAACTCCAAGCCTTTGTACAATTCATTATAGTACTTTCTCTTGTTTTCTTGAGCTGCTCTTTGAAATCTCCTGTTCAGCTCACAATTACTTCCATTTGCTTTAGCCACTCTACACTTAACAGTAAATTTCAGAGTCTCTTCTGACATCCATTTTGGTCTTCTTTCTTTCCTGTCTTTTTAATGACCTTTTATTTTCTTCATGTCCTTGACGATGTCCTTGATGTCATCCCACAACTCTTCTGGAATTCAGTTGTTGTTAGTGTTCTGTGTGTCCAATCTATTCTTGAGTTTTCTCTAAATCAAGGCAAGATGTATTCTAGGTCATACTTTGGCTCTCTTGAACTTGTTTTGATTTTCTTCAGCATCAGCTTGAACTTACATATGAGGAATTCGTTGTCTGTTCCATGGTCAGGCATTGACTTTGTCTTGACTGATAATATTGAGCTTCTCCATTGTCTTTTTCCATAGAAGTAGTTAGTTGATTTCTGTGTCAACCCTCGATGGAGGTCCACATGTATAGTCCTCGTTTGTGTTGTTGAAAAATGTATTAATGGTGAATAAGTCATTGGCCTTGCAGAATTCTGTCATGTGATCTCCAGCATCATTTCTATCACCAAGGCTATATTTTCCAACTACTGAACCTATTTGTGTGTGTGTGTTTCTAACTTTTGCATTCCAATCACCAGTAATTATAAATACATCTTGATTTCACATTTGATCAATTTCAGACTGCAGCAGTTTGTAAAAATATTCTATTTCTTCACCTTTAGCCTTTGTGGTTGGTGTGCACATTTGAATAATAATCTTATTAACCGGTTTTCCTTGTAGGTGTATAGATATTAACCTATCACTAACAGCACTGTACTTCAAGATAAATCTTGAAATGTTCTTTTTGATGATGAATGCAATGCCATTCCTCTTTAGTTTGTCATTCCTGGAAGAATAGACCCTGTGATTGTTGGCTTTAAAATAGCCAATACCCATTCATTTCAGTTACTAATTCCTAGGATATCAATCTTCAAGCATTTCATTTCGTTTTTGATGATTTCCAATTTTCCTTGATTCACACTTTGTTCATCCCACATTCTGATTACTAACGGAGGTTTGCAGCTGTTTCTTCTCATTTGGAGTCATGCCACATCAACAACTGAAGGCCCAGAAGACTTTACTCCATCCACATCATTAAGATCGACTCTACTCTTAAGAGGCAGCTCTTCCCCAGGCACATTCTGAGTACCTCCCAACCTGAGGGTCTCATCTTCCAGCACTATATTGGACAATGTTCTGTGATTATCCGTAAGGTTTTCATTTCCAGAATAAGATCACCAGGCTTTTTTCCTAGTCTATCTTAGTCTGGAAGCTCCACTGAAACCTATCCACCATGGGCTATCCTGCTGGTATTTGAGATGTCAGCGGCATAGCTTCTGGCATCATAGCAACATGCGAGCCATTGCAATATGACAAACTGACATATATGTGGTAGCTCAATTTGTTAAAGCACTGCTATTTAGTTCATGTGCCTCTAAGTTAGGCTGAAAATTAGGGAGTGACAGTAGATTACCTGAAAAATTATGTTGGAGCTAGACTGCAAAAGTATATGCAGGTCATACTAAGGAGCTTTAATGAACTCTTTTTCCTGTAGGCAATGGCAACATTAGAAACTCTAAAAATGCAAGAGTGTAAGTAGATCAAAGCTTTTAGAACCACTATCTTAGTCATTTCCACCACTCATTTGTCAATTTGTGCTATTGTGGTAGTTTGCATGTTGCTATGTATGATGCTGGAAGCTATGCCATCATTATTTAAATACCAGCAGAATCATTCATGGTTTTCGTAGAGACAGGGTAGGAAAAAGTGCCTGGCAATCTACTTCCAAAAATTAGAGAATGAAAACCTTACGGATCCAACAGAACATTTTCTGTCTTGCTTACTTTGGACATGCCATCAAGACAGATCAGTCTCTAGAGGACATCATATTTGGTCAAGTAGAGGGCCAAGAAAGGTGAGAGAGACCCTCAGTGAGATGGATTGGCACAATAGCCTCAATAATGGACTCAAAGATGCTGGAGATCTTGGATGACACAGGATCAGGCAACATTTTGTCCTGTTGTACTTAAGATTATACTGACTTGGAGACAACTCAACAGCAATTATCTACTAATGTTAGTCATTTGCTAATTTGTTTTGGATCTATCACCACATCTTGTTCTTTGGTTAGCATCACAAAAAAAAAAAAGAAAAAAAATTGCCATCCAGTCGATTCTGACTCAAAGCACAGTAGTGCTAAACACATATTCTAGGCTCCCTTGCCTATATAGGCTCTGGCTATGTTCAGCCACTGGGAGGCACTGGGAAAATATTTGAATTAGAAGCAAATTGGAAGACTAGGTATTTCTCACCCATCCCACCTGTGGAAGCATCTATGGCAGGAGTTGCATCACTTCCACATCTTTAGCTCCCACCGATTATTTTTCCATGGTTCCAGCTCCTGTCATGTAGATCTATCATGGTTTCAGCATTCTCTGGGAATTCTGGCTCCTTAATGCTGATACCACCACATTCTCCTGATATTTCTTCTGTCCTAAGAGTGATAGCAGTGTCCTGTGGTTGTTACTCCGATTGCCCTTTTAATTTTTAGATTGATTTTTTATTAAATCCCCACCTTGAATTAGTTAGCATGAGTTTCTTTACCTGGTCAGACACAAACAAGTGTTAAAATAAGTAATCTCTAAAAGTAAATAGACTTAATAAGCTTTGCCATCACTTTCATAAACCGGTACATTGAGTAGTGTAATGACCAACTTCTTATTTGAAATTGCCATCACTGGAACAACCAAGAAGTTGAATTGGAGTACTTACTCATTAGAAATTAGAAGAAAATATATATATTTTTCCTTTTTTTTTTTTTTTTTGCAGGTCTCTCCATTAGAGCCTACACAGCCTAACTCACTATTTTAATATCACCTGATGCTACTTGGAAAATGTCAATACAAACAACCAAAAATAAAATAGCTTATCTTCCTGTTTTCTACTTTGTGTATCTTCCTTTTCACATCAATCCATTTTGTTCTTAGATCCCAGAAAAACTTGAGAGAGCTGTTTATAATTTAAAACTTTAAAGTCATTAAAAATTTAATGGCTCAATGGTTAAAAGACAAAAGTACTTCAAGCTCACCTGGCTTTGTTTTCAAGAAGAAAGTGTCACAGTTGCAATGCAGGTGTAATATAAACACATCAGTAGTGACAACATATTTTATGCTCAACTTTTTAAGTCAATGTTGTCACCACTATATTTATAAAGCGAATTTAGTAACTTTCCCACAAAGAAAGCAGAAAACGTTGATAGACAACAGGAAGAAAGTAACTTGTGCAGAGTTTGATAATACAACTTATTTAAAAATAGAATTGGTAGGAATAATTTTAACTATCTTAACTTTAATCAGATTGATTAGGTATAAGCTCATAAACATTTCAGGTCTATAAAAGCATTCATAGTAAGATCTTATCATTGAAAAATACTTGACTTGTTTCTCTGAAATCTAGAAGTGTTTTCTACTTAAAGAAAAGCCTGATAAATTCCTTAGAAACAGATATGGTTTCCTTTCAAATAATCATGTGTCTTACTTCACACTATGTAAGTAAAAAATATTTTTAAATTTAGGATTAACTTAATGCTTAGAGAGATAGCTAGCTTCTCTTTCCTTTATCTCTTGAGATAAAAGGTGATGTAGGCCACACCCCGGGGAACTCACTTTATATTGGATCAGGAATGTGACCTGGTAAGGGTGTTATAATCCCACACTAATCCTTTTTAACATAAAATTACAATCCCACCTTAATCCTCTCTAAAATAAAATTACAATCACAAAATAGAGGACAACCATACAACAGGGGGAATCATGACCCAGCCAAATTGGGGGAACATAATTTAGTCCACAACATGGGTGGATTAGATTATGTCAATGATGGAATAGAGTTGCCTTGAAACTCTTTTCCCCAGATGGTAAAAAAGCCATATTTATAATAGCAAAGTTTTCAAGTCAATGGATGTTTCTGTGTAAATATAAGAATTTGTCTAAAAGTCTTTAGAGGAATCTGGAGTACACCTATACAGGTATTTATAAAAACTAGCTGCTACTTACACACTGTAATCTATAAGACGCCATGTTATTCCTCCTCAAAGTTAATATACAATGGTTATTTTGTTCACTATTACATGCCAGCAATTAGCATAGCGTTCAATATAACATACATATTCAATAAGTAAGAATCCCTATATGGCTGCTCACTGAAAGGTGCCTTAGAAGAAAAGTCTGGTGACCTACTATCTAAAAATCACAGCCATTGAAAACCTTATTGATTGGACTTCTACTCTGAAACATATTGGGTCTCCATGAGTCAGAATTGGCTTCAAGGAGAATTGATTTTCTGGTTATTCAACAAATATTTTTTTTGAACAGATGGGTAACATATCTCCTACAATTTCTGCTCAATAATAGAATTTTTGACAGACACAAGTCAAGAAAGGTGGCTCCATAAATCCACTCCATCTGTGCTGAATTATAATAGGCCCTCGGTGAATTTTTTTTGTTACATGATTAGGGAATAGACATGGCAAATATAATTAACCCCAATTCTCGGTTAAGAAAAAAGAAAGCTCAAAGGCACTTTAGTGATTTATTTGTGAACAAATGTGTACTAAGAATCAGTGTTTCATCTTTAGCTCAGTGTTATTTACAGAAAAGCTTTACCCTTTCTTATTATGACATTTCTCCTAAGAGCTTAAGAACCAAGAAGAAAAGTTTTTACCTAAAAAAGATGATTGCTTCCTTTGTAAAACAGAAATTCATTACATTGTTTGCTTTCTTTCTTTTTTTTTTTTTCACTTCTAAGTTTACTCCCCAACACATTTATCTCTTTACTTCATCTCGTGACTGGTTTGAAATAACTGTAATATCTTACCTACACACCCACATACACACACATATGCTAACCATAAAAATATGAATTTACTATGAATTTTACCATATTAAGTGTTTATATTTACTATGAGATTAACAGCTACATCTGAGTTATCATAACTGATTGTCTCCATTGATTGGTCTGTACAATTTTGCTATTCAAATGGGTTCTTGTGCTCCATAGATGAAGACTCAAACCACATTTTTAGAAGGTACTACCTACACTAATTTCTGGTACAGCTCAGATCTCAGTTTAGAGCACATCCACACTCCCTTCTTTCTTTGTGATGATCCTTTCTTTTTAATTCTCTTTCAAGACCATAGAAGCTGTAGGTGGGTTTGTCCACTTTCCTCTTCATGCTGTTTTGCTTTTTCTCTCTTTTCTTCTCATAATATCTTGTCACACATCACATAGGCATTTTTGGATTAACCTTTCTAAAATACAGAACCATGCCATCCCCAGTCACTCTCATTTTCACTCTGCTAGTGCTTATTTTTTTTTTTTCCTTAGAAATAAGGCTCACCCATTTATTTGATTAATTCTTTTTTGCCTGACTTCTTATTAAAATGTAGGCTCAATAATATTAGGAATCCTGTTTTTGTATTTTTTTTCTTTTTGACATATCCTTAGAAGTCTACATATAGAACACATACGTTTTAAATGAGCACACACAGACTGACTGTATTAGAGAAAATAAAACTAGCTGCTCTAAACAACAACCTCCCAGGGATGAAGAGGAGGAGTAAATAGGTTTAGCATAGAATTTCGGAGTAGTAAAACCATTCCTACAGTATGACAATGTAATGGTGGATATTTGACATTATCCATTTATCAAAATCCACAGACTTATACAACATGAAGAGCTTGTCCTAATGTGGCCTTACATAGCGTGACCACTGGTGTAGCTTGTTAGGCACCATGCTGCTGTTGAATATCAGAAATGCATTGCATCCTACCCGTGATTATTCAATTGCAATTTTCTGCAAGGTCTAGCTATTCTTACCTCATTACATACATATGATAAATATCCTTTAAGAAAAGTATCCTGAGTGTTTTTCTGTTCACTGAAATCACGAAGAGCATACTTGACACACTTGCAAACCTACCCGTTTAACAGATTGACACTTTTTTTAAAACTAGTCTCTTTGACTTGCCTTCCAGTTTTCCTATTTCACCCTTCCCTCTTTATAACCTGTTTCACAGTTCTTCACTCTTAACTTTATCAGGTTTATTGCATATCTGTTTCTCAAAAATTTTCAGTTCTCAGTAGTATTCTTCTCTAATCAGCAATCCCATCATATTGCCTTGGCACAATCTCAATGAAATCATTCTAAATCAAGTACAGTAGTTATACATCCTACAGGGTTTCATTATGACCAATCTAGAGTCTGGTTTTTCTTACATGAATATATTTAGTCATTTCTGATAAACACATTTAATCATTGAAATCTTATGCTACATTTCATGTTTTATAAGCTCTGCTGACATACTTCAAATTTGAATATTGAATGCATTGGTGTTTGAGCAAAAAAAGAAAAAAAGGAAATAGGCAGTGACATTACTAGAGTTGGTGTCACCCAGTGCAGTTACTCATGGTGTCAAGCCTCCATGGACTTCCCTCTGTACCAGGCCACACAGAATACTTAGTCATGTTTATTATCGGTTTTAATCATAGACTAACATATGATAAAGTTATAAATTGCTTAAATGTAATTTTCTTAGATTATATGAGCACTAACAACAAAATTGTTTTGTAAAATCTTTCTACATTAAATCACATTATTAGTTACAGCATTATTAGCAACTGAGCTGAAGTCTTTTTTGGTTTTGTTCCTTCTTTACTTTCATTACTACTTCATTCTCAAAAAGTTATTGCTATAGAGTCACAACTGCTAATTACCGCAATAGCGTAGCTTCAACACCGGAAAATGTGACAAAATCAGAGACTACAAAAACACCTGCAGCAATGAACAACAGCGCGTGCTTGCAGAGCTTGCAGACAAAACCACGTGATTGGAAGCCCCATTGTAATAGGGCAATAATGACAGCTCTCACCAGACTGCATTAGAAGGCTCAAAATGTAAATTAGAATAGAGCTTTAGCCCTGTAGGTATATTGATACTTACATGTGCTTATGAAAAATGTTTTTGTTGTTATGACTAACCACAGGAATGTTTTTATAAAAGAATAACGGATTTCTACTGAAACACAGCACAAAATTTTATACACAGTCATGTTGGTGTCACCTCTTCTGACTGTCACCTGGTGCAGTCTGGATCCCCTGCACCCTTTTAGTAATGCCACTGGAAATAGACACTATTCAAGTTGAGTGGCTACCACATGTCTATCAGTTTGTGGCACTGTCGTGGCTTGTTTATTGTTATGATGCTGGAAGCTAATTCACTGATATTTCAAATACCAGCAAGGTCATCCATGGTAAACAGGTTTCAGCTGAGCTTTCAGACCAAGAAAGACTAGGAAGAAAGGCATGGTGATCTCTCACCCTTGTTGGCCCTCTACTTCACCAAATACAATGTTCTCTAGAGATTGATCTATCCTGATAACATGTCTAAAGTAAGCAAGTCAGACTATGTTCATTTGTGATCCATACGTTTTCATTGGCTAATTTTCAGAAGTATACCACCAGGCCTATGGATCACAACAGAATATTAGAAGGCACTCAGAATACATAATGGTCACAACAACAGACTTAAGCATACTGATGACCATGAAGATGGTACAGGAGAAGGCACCTTTTTGCTTTGTTGTACACAGGGTCACAATGATTGGGGTCTCCATGGGTCAGAGCTGACTCTCTGGCAGCTAACAACAATGAGGTTAAGTGGTATGAATTAGGACACATCTTTTTTCTTTTTCTTTTTTTAAATTGTACTTTAGATGAAGGTTTATAGAACAAACTACCTTCTCATTAAACTGTACACGTATTGTTTTCTGACATTGTCTTCTAACCCCACGGCATGTCAACACTCCCCCTTCTTGACCTTGGGTTCCCTATTACCAGCTTTCCTGTCCATTCCTACCTTCTAGCCCTTGCACCTGGGCTGGTGTACCCATTTAGTCTCATTTTTTTTTATGACCTGTCTAATCAAGGGCGAACCTCAGGAGTGACTTCATTACTGAGCTAAAAGTGTGTCTAGGGGCCATACTCTCAGGGTTTCTCCAGTCTCTCAGGCCAGTAAGTCTGGTCTTTTTTGTGAGTTAGAATTTTATTCTACATTTTCCTCCAGCTCGGTCTGTGACCCTCTATTTTGATCCCTGTCAGAGCAGTCGGTGGTGGTAGCCGGGCACCATCTCATTGTACTGGACTCAGTCTGGAGGAGGTTGTGGTAGTTGTGGTCCATTAGTTGTTTTGACTAATGTTTCCCTTCTGTCTTTAGTTTTCTTCACTCGTCCCTGCTCCCAACAGGGTGAGACCAGTGGAGAAGATTTGTCTTTTTTTAAGATAACACAGTATACAATTTTCTGGGATACCTAATAAAAACAAAACCAAAACCCAGTGCCATCGAGTCATTCCCAACTCATAGTGACCCTGTAAGACAGGGTAGAACTGCCATAAAAAAAAAAAAAAAAAACCCATCGAGAACTGCCATAGGGATACCTAACAGTCAAAAAACTTTCAAATTATATTTAATGAGTGACCCATCTCATTGAAAGGATTGAAAACCAGATAGAGACTGCTTATTTCATTCTTAGGAATGTAGGAAGCATTTACTAAAGATTTTACATTTAAAAAAAAACACAACCTATTCTTTAATTCTTAGTAATATAAAAAAATAATGAATTTAATAGGCTCAAACCTTTCACTTTAAAACAGTTGAACCTTACTCGAGTTCTGAAAGTGTACTACTTAATGTCAGCGGCTGTCCTCAAATTTTTAGTGTCCTTACCCCTTCACTTATTCGATGACAATAAGTTTTATTACAATAAGATTTCTTTCTATTATTCAATATCAGAGTATTAGTATTGATAGTGTTAAATGGATTTTACTTTTTTATTTTGTTCTAGTAAATTTGTGTAAATTAAAAGTGGATAAGGACTGCCACACTCTTAATTTTCTCAAGAGGCTGCTCTAACTCACACTGAAATCAGGAATAGGGTATAATTATTATGGAATGCATTTTAATGATCTTAACTAAGGCAGGGAACAAGCCTTAGGCCTTTAAAAGGGCAGGAGTAGCAAGCAGTGGCTGTCATCCACAAGTAGTCACGGCCACTGTCCTGAGGGCCAGAATTATGCTTCAGAGTTTGCCATCATTAGTTACACTTTAATTTGTTTGGGGACAAGAAATCAATCTGCAAAAGGGGGATACATATTGCTGCTTTCAAAATGGCTGCTAGTGATAAGCATAATGACACTGTGGACTTGACATTGTAAAAATTAGTTTATATAATACAGAAAAACAACTAAGACTGAAGAATTAGTCAGATATGGAACTGGTTATTTTAATGCCTCTTTCTCTAAAAAGCCATTGAAGACAATAAAGTTGTTTACACTACTTTCCACTCTTTAGAAACTGAATGAAAAGTCTTTAAGATGGGAAAATGTGTTCATTTATTTCTTAAAAATATTTCACTGCCAAAATCAATAATAATATCTGAACAGGAAAGGAAAAGAGCCCTTACAATTTAAAGAAATAGAAGCAAATTATATAAATTCTTACTTTAGCTCATTTTAAACAATGCTAAACTGAATTAATGGTTTGAGGATTTTGAAACAGGTAAGATCTAGATGTTTAAATTTTTAAATTTATATACCAAGTTGGAAAGCACTTTTGATTGATTCTACTATAAGTATGTCTACTATAAGCATTGGCAATAAAAATTCCATAATTCTACTTTGATATCATTGCAGTCCGTAAGCAGGCTTTGTAACAAATCAGAAAATTGCATTTTAATTTGCAGTTTCTTCTTGATCTAGTACTAATGAAAGTTTCACTGAATTATCTGCTTAAAGGTCAAAACACTAATTAGGAGTTTCTCATCAGTGATAATTCGGATATGTAGAAAAATGATGACATAAGCTTTTTAATTTTCTCGAGTTAACTTATTTTGTACTCCATTTTCTTCTCAGAGTTCTGATAACAATGAAAACAATTTATAACGTTTAATACCTCCATTTCAATGCAAATATGTATTATATGGATTTCCCCACAGCCTTCCCCCATTTCAATGTGACTTTGTAATACACATTTTAATAAGCTAAATTTTACAGACAATATTTGAAATCACAAATAGAATATTACGCTTTAGGTAGCATCTATTGCCGTTATTGTTTTCAGCACATGTGTTACATTTAAAAATTCTTCGTCTTGCAATGTAAATTTTCTAGATCCAGGGAGAATAAATCGTTCCAACACATCTGCACCATTATATATACTATATGATTTCAGAATCCATAGCATATAAAATAAGATTTTTTCAATAGAGAGCTTATAGAAAATGGAAATTCATTCATTCGCTAGAGTAGCTGCCTCAATAGACAAATGCAGCTGTGCCCTGAAGAAGGAAAGTGCATTTTATAGGATCCTAGGCAACCAATGCAGTATATTTAACAATGGTAGAGAATGATGTGTAAGGTCCCTAGGCGGCACAGTTTGTGCTTGACTGCTAACGTAAATGGTTGGCAGTTCAAACCCACCCAGTGGTATCATGGAAGAAAAGGCCTGGTGATCTGTTTCCATTAAGATTATAGCCACAATAATACTATGGAGCAGTTCTACCTTGTAACACATGAGGTTGCCTTGAATCGGAATTGACTCAGGGCAATTAACAACAACAACAACAAATAGTGTGAGTGTAATCAAAAAAAAAAAAAATATATATATATATATTTTTTTACACTGTGCTTGAAAACACGTAACAACGACATGATCATGGCATAACTGAAGATAGTTTAATTGAAAGCCAATTTCAAAGGCTTGGAAAGAATTAAAAGGAATGATCAAATTATAGGAAATATTGTTGCCACTTGTAAGCCTGAAGGGGAAAAGTCCAGCAGAGATGGGATTGTGGGAAAGCACCACTTAGTAGGAACTGTGCTTTTGGTAATGGAACTCAGCCACTGCCAAACCACAGACAGACTGCAAAAGAAAAAAACAAAACAAAACAAAACCTCACCTTCTCTCATCTTCTGCCCTTTGAGCTCCTATAGGTGCTCCCCATTTGCCAAAATCATTAAAAGCCAGAGGATAGGGAAGCCCTAAATGCAGTCCATTGAGCTAGGCCTCCCAGATTACAGAGCAGGGTGGAGAAAAAAAAAAAAAGAACTGGAAGGGGAAATGAAAAATATCCAACAACCTAGTTTGTAATTTCAGCAAAATATAAAGTTATAATTCATTCTATTGTGTTATAAAGAAGTCTTAGTAGTTCATTAAGTTAGGTTAGTAAAAAATGTTATTTATTTTCCATTCCACATCAAATTTCTAATACAGTGATATCTACATGCTATCTCCACTTATTCAAAAATCACCAAGTCCTATAATTTGTCTCTATTCTACTGGAAATTTTCACTTCAATGTCACTATAAACTTCAGATTGTCAAGTGTAGGCATGTTTCATTCTGTGCACTTTTTTTTCCCATGAAAATTTGAAACAGGATATTAAAAAATAAAATAAAACATAACTTGTTACTGTTGAGTCAATTCTGACTAAGAGAGGCACTACAGGACAGAATAGAACTGCCCCACTGTGTTTCCAAGGCTATAAATCTTTACAGAAGCAGATTACCACATCTTTCTCATGCAGAGTGGCTGGTGGGCTCAAACCGGCAACCTTTCAGTTAAGCAGCCAAGCTAGATTCACACCATCTGATTTTTTCTTATATTCTGTGTAATTTTTTTTATGTCCTTTGATAAAAGAATTTTAACTACAGAATTACTTTTTTAAATAGATATAGGACTATTTACATTATTTCTTTATAAATGCCCATTAGTAGTTTGTTTCCTTAAAGAAGATTGCCTATTTCATCTAAAAACCCCACTCCCACTGCCGTCGAGTTGATTCTGACCCATAGCAGCCCTACAGCACAGAGTAGTTATCAAATTTATGGGTAGAGATATATCCTCAGTAGTCTCATTTTCTAATTAATGACTATAGGTTCTCTTGTAATACCTCTTTTTAATTCATATTATTGGTAGTGTGTGTTTTCTCTATTTTATTAATTTTCAGTCTACCTAAAGGTCCCTGGAGAGGAACATCATGCTTGGTAGAGTAAAGAGTCAGTGAAAAAGAGGAAGACCTTCAATGAGATGGATTGAGACAGTGATTGCAACAATGGGTTCAAGCATAACAACAATTGTGAGAATGCTGCAGGACTAGGCGGTGGTTAGTTCTGTTGTGCATAGGGTCGCTTGGAGTCAAACCCACTCGACAGTGCATAACAACAACAACAGCAAAGCTTAAACAATCTTATGAACCTGTTCAAAGAGCCAGTTTCTACTTTCATGGATTTTTTCTCTTTTTTTATTGATTTATTACATTTTTGAGCAGTTGTGTATCTATTTTTAAAAACCTGCAGTTAAAATTATTTTAGCAAAAAATTCCCCACCCACTTGGTACACTGGTAAAATCTACAAATACTTAAGAATGCATACTGGTTCACTGTTCAAAAATGAAAGAATGTAATTATCCATATAATCAGACTAAAGACCCTTCCCCAAAATGTAATCATTTCAATAGATACAGAAACGGCATTGACAAAATTCAAATTTTGTTCACGATAACAACTCTCAGCAAACTATAAATATAAGGGAACCCCATTGCTGTCAAGTTGATTCCAACTCATAGTGACCCTATAGGATGGAGTAGAACTATCCCATAGAGTTTCCAAGGAGAGCCTAGTGGATTTGAACTACCGACCTTTTGGTTAGCAGCCATAGCACTTAACCACTATGTCACCAAAACTATGTCACCAGGGTTTCTTAAATACAAGGGAGTTTTTTTTTTAATCTGATTAAAAAAAAAAAAAATCTGTAAATATCCTACAGGTAAGGGTAAAGTCTGCGTCTTTCCTCTTAAAATTGAAAACAAGGTAACAATATCTACCCTTTTTCATTTAATTTTTTTCTGTGGGTTTAGCGAGTGTAACAAGTCAAGAAAAGAAATATAAGTTATACAGATTGGAAAGAAAGAAATGTAACTATTGTAGGTGACATAGAAATTCCCATAGAATCTGCATAAAAGCAGCTTGAACTCATACATGATTTTAGTAAAATTTCATGACACAAAGTCAAAGTACAAAAATCAATTGCATTTCTTTATATTAGCATGAACGATTTGAAATTAAAATAAAAAATTCTGTTGTGTTGCTGTTAGGTGCCCTCCAGTCAATTACCACTCATAGGGTCCCCATGCAAATGAGTAGAACTTCCCTATAGGGCTTTCTAGGCTGTAATCTTTACAGGAGCCAATTGCCAGGTCTTTCTCCAGCAGAGCCATGGGGAGGATTCCAACTGCTAACCTTTTGGTTAGCAACTAAGAGCTTAACCATTGCACCACCAAAGCTCCTTAAAATGCAGTAAAACCAAATCAAACTCATTGCCATTGAATCAATTCTGACTCATAGTGACTCTATAGCACAGAGTAGAACTGCCCCTTACAGTTTTCAAGGAGTGGCTGGTGGATTGGTCTGCCAAACTTATGGTTAGCAGCCGAGCTCTTAATCGCTAAAATGCAGTCACATCCAAAATTATGAAATACTTATGTATCAAATCTCAAAAAAAAAAAGTTCACGATCTATATCCTAAAAACCACAAAACTCTGATGAAAGAAATCAAAGAAGATCTAAATAAATGGAGAGACATACTGTGTTCATGGATTAGAAAACTCAACATACTAAAGTTCTCAGTTTTCCTCAATGGATCTATGTTTATATACAATCCAGTAAAAATCCCATGCAGAATGTTTGTAGAAACTGCAACTTCAATTCAAAAATTGGTAAAAAAAAAGCAAAACAAACTGGATCAGTGAAAACAACTGAAAAGGAAGAAATTTGAAGGATCCACCTGATTTCAAGACCTACTGTACCAAAACCCAAACAAAACCCATTGCCATGGAGTCAGTTCTGACTCATTGAGACCCTACAAGACAGAGTAGAACTTCCAAGGCTGTAATCTTTATGGAAGCAGACTGCCACATCTTTCTCCCAAGGAGCACCTGGTGGGTTTGAACCACTGACCTTTCTGTTAGCAGCCTAGTCCTTAACCGCTGTGCCATCAGAAACATTAATCAAGATAGTACAGTGCTGGTGAAAGGACAATGGAAGAGAAAAGAGGGAGCAGAAATAGACAGACATGTGTGACTCCATGTTGATTAGAAGCTGCAGTCATTTTCTTGTTGAAACCTTATTTTGAATTAGCACACAATGTATTCAAATCAAATGAATATTTCACAAGATTTGACTTTATTAAGCCTTACAAGAAATATTTATTTGAAAATGCATGGTTTAATGGCAAGAGAATAAACTTGTTGTTTGTTTATTTTTAATCAGTACTTGTATTCCTGGATGAATGTTAATTATTATCAGAATGAGATAAGATTCCAGTATTGACTCAACTCTTCCCTTTCTTTCTTTGCAAATATATGCACTAAAATGCTATGTCTCCATAAATAAATACAAAATGAGTGCAACAATTTTTATAACAATATTGCTCAATTCTTTAAAGTTTTCCTAAGTCATACCTAAAACTCACTATGATTTAGCATCAAAAATGCATTTAATTCTCTAGAAGCAGATAACTAGATTAAGTTTTCCTTCAATTCTGTTAATGTTTTGGGATTAGCCTTCATTGAAAAGGGATTTGTTACCCATGCATTTGATTCATTCAATTCTCCCTTGTAAATACATTATTGACAGGATTGTCATGTTGCCCAGGATTTTACGCTCTAGGGCAGAACAACATAATGTAATCTGGGTAAAAGTTATGATATTCCTTTGCAAATCAGGAGACAGTTCCCTTATGAAAGACCCCTGAGAAAGTGGAAACCATTGGGCTGTAGTTTCTTTCTGATGCAGATCAATTTTAGGAAATGGAATATTTAAAATATGAGAGTGTAGCCTTTTATACTCTTAGAATTTTGAGTGTTCTATCGTATATGCATGTCCCAGTTTAAAGATCATAATCCTACAGCATTGTGGGGGGGGGAAATTCTCTATTTGCTCAGCTCTGATTTTTCCTGCTTATAAACTATACCGAGAGAACTCATTATCAGTCACATATCCGCTTGTTGTTGTTCTTGTTGTGTACCATTTTGACTCATAGTGACGTTTTATGACAGCGTAAAACTGCCCCATACTGTTTCCCGGGCTTTAAACTTTACGGGAGCAGATCACTAGGTCTTTTCTCCCTAGGAGCCAGCCTCTGGTGGGTTTGAAAACACATGCTTTCAGTTAGCACTTAACCATTGCGCCACCAGAGCTCCTTACGGATGTGCTAAAGCTCCTGAATTTCTTTAGTGCTTTAGGACATTCAAGTTTACTATTAAAAACAATTTAAAGAATCAGAATAACTGCAAAACCATATTTGTAACTGATATAGTATAATTAATACAGAAAAAAAAGCATATTTTGATTTGCTAAGAAATAATGAATATCAAATGGAATGCTTCGTCTCACATTTTAATTTTAATTTCAGGACCTAGGAGAATAAAGATGAAAAACTCACATTTTTCTCTTGCCTTTCTCACCTCCTTCTTTTCACCAAAGAAGAAAAGTAAATATGCATAAATTAATGTCTTTGTGTAAGTATATACATAAACACACATGCACACAGATATATATATGTATACGTATATTTGTGTACCTGTAAAGACATACAGAAACACACACACACTCACATGCATAAGCTCCAGTTAAATTAGGCTAATATACCTCCTCCAAGACAGAATTAATGTAGAAAACAATGAGGAAGAAAAATCCCAAGAAAAGATATAAACCAAAAAAACCCATTGCAGTCTAGTTGATCCTGACTCATAATGATACTACAGGTCAGAGTAGAACTGCCCCATAAGGTTTCTAAAGAGTGGCTAGTGTATTCTAATTGCCGACCTTTTGGTTAGCAGCCAAGCTCTTAAGCACCTTGCCACCAGGGCTCCATTTAAAAAAAAAATTCAAGTCAATTTCAACTCATAGCAACCCTATAGGACAGAGAAGAACTTTCCCGTAGAGTTCCCAAGGAGAGGCTGGTGGATTCAAATTGTCAAGCTTTTGGTTAGCAGTCAAACTCTTAACCACTATGCCAGCAGGGCTCCCAAAGTTGAGGAAATATTTCTGTCAGAAATACTCATGGTATCTCCCTTTCTTTCTCTTTCTTCACTCAATGCTATGTATGTGAGAGTCATAGAAATAAAATTACTTTTTTTTTTTTTTTACTATTTTTATAGCTTCTATTTGTTTGTGTATGTATTTATTTGATATGCCTTCCCTACTTGATTCAGTAATCTGGCTCAGTTCCTTTTAAGAAATCCAGAAGGATTTTCCAAGAAGCAGACATGAGCCATGTATTCAAATTATAGATAGTGATGGGTTGAAGAAGTACTTTGAGGAGAAACCATCAAGTGTGTGGAAGAAGCCAGACTGGAAATAATAAGAAGCCAAGGTACAATGAGAATTTAAGTGAGGTTGTACATTCAGTCTGATTCTGCAGAGAGCAGTGGAATATAAATTATACCTGTGTGTTCCACCTTAATGTAGAGGGACTGGGTTTTGTAGTCCCACACTATGAAGTCATTGGTTACAGGCTGCAGTTGGGGTGGGGGGTATATATAAAAATCACTAATGTGTGTGGCTCTCCTTATGGATGAGGTGGTTCCAATGTCAATGGCCAAACTTCCCAAGTTTGAAGGTGTGAAAACTGAGCAGCAAAATAAATACACACAACCTGGTAGATGGGTACAGAGACTTGACAAAAGAAATCCAAAGGGATTTGGGTAAACACCAGCCGTGTCTGCTCCAGAGCCTGGTGTGACTGACTTACTTGTCCTGCTCTTCAAATGGTCCCATTTCTTACATATATATATATATATATATATATATATATATATATATATATATATATATATATACATATATAAACTCCTTGGGATTTTGTGAATAAAATATTCTAGATAATCTAATGTTCTGGTTAGTTATTAAATTCCATGGAATCATAAAGTATAATTTAACTCACACTATAAAATATTGAAAAGTGTCACAGAATTATTACATTTACAATTATTGTAGTCTAGTCGCTGCAAAAACTGCAAGGTGATGATCTTTGTATATTTAGACTAGTGGAAAGTCAGAATGAACCTGAAATATACCAACTTTTTTTTTTTTTTAAGGTTAGCTTTACTACCTTTACATATAATAATACACAGGCAGTCTCTGGGTTACAAAGGAGTTCCATTCCTACATCTGCCTTTAAGTCAAATTTGTACGTAAGTCCAAACAGTTAAGTACAGTTTGTAACTAATGTTAGTGAAATGTTTGTCTTAGCATATAGTGTACCTTTTTTATGCATAAAAAACTAAAGAAACACTTCTAGAGTCCCTAAAATATCTTTAACATAATAATACAGAAATAATAATGTTGCAAATTAGCACCCATTTGCTATTTTGAACCATTTTATGTACCTCAAAATTTTAATATAATAAGCTTTACTGGGATTGGTTAGTAATTATAGACTGTACTTAAGCCAGATGTTTATAAACTGGGGACTGCCTATAATATCAAAGAAACATCACTCTTTACATAGAGTAGTTTCCTAAGTTAAAAAGTAGAATGTTATAAAAACAGCTTGGGGGCAGTATCTGATACCCTTTAACTTGACAAGGGGGAAGAGGAAACAAGACTAACAACCCAAGGCTGATTCCTATTCTTTTGGGCTTGGTAATTCATTGCAATGGCCACACAGAACTCACAGACAATGCTCACGATTATGGGGTTTATTAGGGAAGTAACAGGTTACAGTTCAGGCTCAGGAACACTAAGGATACAGTTCTTCCATCAGGATGGCCTCTTCTCAGCCATGATCACAGACATGTCTCTCCCTGGCCCTAGGCCTCTACTCAGTGACACTAAGCTTTCTCTTTCCATAAAGAAAACAGAAATCCTCACAATCGGAACAATAAGCAACATTATGACAAATGGAGAAAAGATTGAAGTTGTCAAGGATTTCATTTTACTTGGATCCACAATCAACACCCAGGAAAGCAGCAGTCAAGAAATAAAATGAGGCATTACATTGGGCAAATCTGTTACAAAAGACGTCTTTAAAGTGTTAAAAAGCAAAAATGTCACTTTGAGGACTAAGGTGTGTCTTACCCAAGCCATGGTGTTTTCAATCACCTCATATGCATGTGAAAGCTAGACAATGAATTAGGAAGGTCTAAGAGGAATTGATGCCTTTGAGTTGTGGTGTTGCTAAAGAATATTGAATATACCATGGACTGCCTAAAGAAGGAACAAATTTGTCTTGTGAGAAGTATTGCCAGAAGTCTCCTTAGAAACAAGGATGAGTAGACCTTGTCTCACGTACTCTGGGCATGTTATCAGGAAGGATCAGTCCCTGGAGAAGGGCATCATGCTGGATAGAGTGGAGGATCAGCAAAAGAGAAAGACCCTAAACGAGATGGATTGATATGGAGGCTAAACAATGGGCTCAAGAATAGCAACAATTGTGAGGATGGTGCAGGACTGGGCAGTGTTTTGTTCTGTTGTACGTAGGGTCACTATGAGTTAGAAATGACTTGAAGGTACCTGACAACAACATGCTTAATTCTGTCATTTTTAATATTGAGGTAATTTATAGCACTTAAATCAGTTCTTGTGAATATTAAACAATTGTTGTGTGCCATGAAGTTCATTCCAACTCATAGTGACCCTTTAGGACAGTGTAGAACTGCCCCACGGGGTGTCCTTTGCTGTAATCTTTGCAGAAGCAGATCACCAGGTCTATTCCCCCTCAGAGCGACTGGTGGGTTCAAGCCACTGACCTTTTGGTTAGCAGCTGAATGCTTAAACATTGTGTTACCAGGGCTTCTTATTAAACAATTAAGTATATGTAGAGGAGTCTCAGTGGTGCTAACAGTTAATGCAATTGACTTCTAATCAAAAGGCTGACGGTTCTAGTCCACCCAGTGATGCCTGGGAAGAAACATCTGGTGATCTATTTCAGAAAAACCAGCCACTGAAAACCCTGTGGAGCATAGTTCTACTCAGACACACATGGGATCACCATGATGAGACAGAGCCCCCATGGTGCTGTATTATTTACCTGGGTTCCTTCTGTACAGTGTTGTATTGCAAAAGTGTTTCCTTTGCTGGGCTTCCCCTCAACAGCTCTGGATTTGAATCCTGTCTTTGCTTGGAGGGTAAATGTAAACCCCATTGCACCTGTGTAGTATGATTAAGAATGTTGCTGACGTAACTTGTATGAACTGTCTACTTGCAAACCCCTTTAAAGGTAACCTGCCTACCCACCCTTTGCAAGCAGTCTTGGCAGCAGTAAGCATGAACCGACTCCATTTCCTTGTACAATGAAATAAAGGTGCCTTTTTGTTCTCCCACCTTGGTCTCTCGTTTATAGACTAACGCAAGTCATGCCAAGAAAGAACCTGGGGTTTCTACCTAGTAATAATGAGTCAGAATCCACTTGATTGCCACTAGTTTTTAATATGATCAGAACAATGCTTCTGGGGCATGTCAAAAATAATCAACACCGGGGGCCAAGATGGCTGACTAGTAGAAGCTACCTCAGATCCCACTCACAACAAAGACTCGGAAAAACAAGTGAATCGATCACATATATGACAATCTATGAATGCTGACCATCAAACATAGATCTAAAGAATTGAGCTGAGTGACAGAGACTGAGAACGAGCAACCATGGGGAAGCAACGACTGTTTTCGGAGCCGGGAGCCAGCATCCCAGTCAGAAAACCTTGGCACCGGGCTTTGGACTGGGTGCAGCGGAGCTGAGCAGGGCAGCCTAAGATGGCAAAAACATGGGACGCAGCTCTAGCCCCCAGCAATGACCTGGGGGGAAGCCCAGCCAGTGCACACAGGCAGCTTAGCAATGCAGCTGACAGGAGGAGAAGTCACTGGGAGGCAGCGACTAGTTTTGGAGCTGGGAGTGTGGTATCCCAGCTGGGGAACCTTGGCACTGGGCTTTGGACTGGGAGCGGAGGAACTAACCATGGCTTCTGAGACAGCACAAGCACAGGATGCGGAACTGACCCTTGGGGCAATATTGATCCAGCCAACGCACACAGGATACACACCCCTCCAGAATGTCAGATAAAACAGTCATCACCATGCAAGATAAGTAGCTTTGTCTATATTCAGGGTGCTACTCTCTCCTATCTATCTGATCCCTCCCCTCCCCTTCCCAGGCGGCTTTATTAACATAGGAATTTCCTGAGCCAAAGAGTGAAGTGCTCTGAGGATGTTTTTTTTTTTTTTTTGTCTTTTCCTAACCCATTCTCCTGGCCTGAGAGAAGCAGCTACAAAAAACCCAGGGACCATCTTCTCAGACCACAAGGCAATGAAGCTAGAATTCAATAACAGAAAAACTACGGAAAAGAAATCAAATACTTGGAAAATGAACAATACCCTCCTGAAAAAAGACTGGGTTATAGAAGACATCAAGGAGGGAATAAGGAAATTCTTAGAAAGCAACGAGAATGAAAATACTTCCTATCAAAACCTCTGGGACACAGCAAAAGCAGTGCTCAGAGGCCAATTTATATCGATAAATGCACACATACAAAAAGAAGAAAGAGCCAAAATCAGAGAACTGTCCCGACAACTTGAACAAATAGAAAGTGAGCAACAAAAGAACCCATCAGGCACCAGAAGAAAACAAATAATAAAAACTAGAGCTAAACTAAACGAATTAGAGAACAGAAAAACAATTGAAAGAATTAACAAAGCCAAAAGCTGGTTCTTTGAAGAAATTAACAAAATTGATAAACCATTGGCTAGACTGACTAAAGAAAAACAGGAAAGGAAACAAATAACCCGAATAAGAAACGAGAAGGACCACATCACAGCAGAGCCAAATGAAATTAAAAGAATCATTTCAGATTACTACGTAAAATTGTACTCTAACAAATTTGAAAACCTAGAAGAAATGGATGAATTCTTGGAAAAATACTACCTACCTAAACTAACACATTCAGAAGTAGAACAACTAAATAGACCCATAACAAAAAAAGAGATTGAAACGGTAATCAAAAAACTTCCAACAAAAAAAAGTCCTCGCCCAGACGGCTTCACTGCAGAGTTCTACCAAACCTGCAGAGAAGACTTAACACCATTACTACTGAAGGTATTTCAAAGCACAGAAAAAGACGGAATACTACCCAACTCATTCTATGAAGCTACCATCTCCCTGATACCAAAACCAGGTAAAAACATTACAAAAAAAGAAAATTTTAGACCTATATCCCTCATGAACATAGATGCAAAAATCCTCAACAAAATTCTAGCCAATAGAATCCAACAACACATCAAAAAAATAATTCACCCTGATCAAGTGGGATTTATACCAGGTATGCAAGGCTGGTTTAATATCAGAAAAACCATTAATGTAATCCATCACATAAATAAAACAAAAGATAAAAACCACATGATCTTATCAATAGATGCAGAAAAGGCATTTGACAAAGTTCAACACCCATTTATGATAAAAACTCTTACCAAAATAGGAATTGAAGGAAAATTCCTCAACATAATAAAGGGCATCTATGCAAAGCCAACAGCCAATATCAATCTAAATGGAGAGAACCTGAAAGCATTTCCCTTGAGGACGGGAACCAGACAAGGATGCCCTTTATCACCGCTCTTATTCAACATCGTACTTGAAGTCCTAGCCAGGGCAATTAGGCTAGACAAAGAAATAAAGGGTATCCAGATTGGCAAGGAGGAAGTAAAGCTATCACTATTTGCAGATGACATGATCGTATACATGGAAAACCCTAAGTAATCCTCCAGAAAACTACTGAAACTAATAGAAGAGTTTGGAAGAGTCCCAGGTTATAAAATAAACATACAAAAATCACTTGGATTCCTCTACATCAACAAAAAGAACACCGAAGAGGAAATAACCAAATCAATACCATTCACAGTAGCCCCCAAGAAGATAAAATACTTAGGAATAAATCTTACCAAGGATGTAAAAGACCTATACAAAGAAAACGATAAAACTCTGCTACAAGAAATTCAAAAGGACATACTTACCCTGCTCATGGATAGGAAGACTTAACATAGTAAAAATGTCTATTCTACCAAAAGCCATCTATACATATAACACACTTCCAATCCAAATACCAATGTCATATTTTAAGGGGATAGAGAAACAAATCACTAATTTCATATGGAAGGGAAAGAACCCCCGGATAAGCAAAGCATTACTGAAAAAGAAGAAGAAAGTGGGAGGCCTCACTCTACCTGATTTCAGAACCTATGATACAGCCACAGTAGTCAAAACAGCCTGGTACTGGTACAACAACAGGCACATAGACCAATGGAACAGAATTGAGAACCCAGATATAAATCCATCCACGTATGAGCAGCTGATATTTGACAAAGGACCAGTGTCAGTCAATTGGGGAAATGATAGTCTTTTTAACAAATGGTGCTGGCATAACTGGATATCCATTTGCAAAAGAATGAAACAGGACCCATATCTCACACCATGCACAAAAACTAACTCCAAGTGGATCAAAGACCTAAGCATAAAGACTAAAACGATAAAGATCATGGAAGAAAAAATAGGGACAACCCTAGGAGCCCTAATACAGGGCATAAACAGAATACAAAACATTACCAAAAATGATGAAGAGAAACCAGATAACTGGGAGCTCCTAAAAATCAAGCACCTATGCTCATCTAAAGACTTCACCAAAAGAGTAAAAAGACCACCTACAGACTGGGAAAGAATATTCAGCTATGACATCTCAGACCAGCGCCTGATCTCTAAAATCTACATGATTCTGTCAAAACTCAACCACAAAAAGACAAACAACCTAATCAAGAAGTGGGCAAAGGATATGAACACACATTTCACTAAAGAAGATATTTAGGCAGCCGACAGATACATGAGAAAATGCTCTCGATCATTAGACATTAGAGAAATGCAAGTTAAAACTACGATGAGATTCCATCTCACACCAACACACCAACTAGACTGGCATTAATCCAAAAAACACAAAATAATAAATGTTGGAGAGGCAGTGGAGAGATTGGAACTCTCATACACTGCTGGTGGGATTGTAAAATGGTACAACTACTTTGGAAATCCATCTGGCGTTATCTTAAATAGTTAGAAATAGAACTACCATACAACCCAGAAATCCCACTCCTCAGAATGTACCCTAGAGATACAAGAGCGTTCACACAAACAGATATATGCACACCCATGTTTATTGCAGCTCTGTTTACAATAGCAAAAAGCTGGAAGCAACCAAGATGTCCATCAACGGATGAATGGGTAAATAAATTGTGGTATATTCACACAATGGAATACTACGCATCGATAAAGAACAGTGACGAATCTGTGAAACATTTCATAACATGGAGGAATCTGGAAGGCATTATGCTGAGCGAAATGAGTCAGTTGCAAAAGGACAAATATTGTATAAGACCACTATTATAAGATCTTGAGAAATAGAAAAAACAGAGAAGAACACATACTTTTGTGGTTACAAAGGGGGGAGGGAGGGAGGGAGGGAGAGGGTTTTTTATTGATCAATCAGTAGATAAGAACTGCTTTGGGTGAAGGGAAAGACAACACTCAATACAAGGAAGGTCAGCCTAATTGGACTCGACTAAAAGCAAAGAGGCTTCCGGGATAAAATGAAAGCTTCAAAGGTCAGCGGAGCAGGGGCTGGGGTCTGGGGAACTTGGTTTGAGGGGACTTCTAAGTCAATGGGCAAAATAATTCTATTATGAAAACATTCTGCATCCCACTTTGAATTGTGACACCTGGGGTCCTAAATGTCAACAAGCGGCCATCTAAGATACATCAATTGGTCTCAACCCACCTGGAGCAAAGGCAAAGGAAGAACACCAAGGTCACACGACAACTAAGAACCCAAGAGACAGAAAGGGCCACATGAACCAGAGACCTACATTATCCTGAGACCAGAAGAACTAGTTGGTGCCCGGCCACAATCGATGTCTGCCCTATCAGGGAGCACAACAGACAACTCCTGAGGTAGCAGGAGACCAATGGGATACAGACCCCAAATTCTCATAAAAAGACCATACCTAATGGTATGACTGTGACTAGAGGAATCCCAGAGACAATGCTCCCCAGAACTTCTGATGGCAGAGGACAGGAACCATCCCCGAAGACAAATCATCAGGCATGAAAAGGACTGGTCAGTGGGGGGGAGAGAGATGCTGATGAAGAGTGAGCTAATTAAATCAGGTGGACACTGGAGAGTGTGTTGGCAACTCTTGACTGGAGGGGGGATGGGAAGATAGAGAGAGAGGGAAGATGGCAAAATTGGCACGAAATGAGAGACTGAAAGGGCTGACTCAATAGGGGGAGAGCAAGTGGGAGAAGGGAGTAAGATGTATGCAAACCTACATGTGACAGACTGATTGGAAAGGTAAACGTTCACTTGAAGCTTAATAAAAATTAATTAAAAAAAAAAACCCAGGGACCAAAAATTCTTCCCTGACTTCCCGAAATTGGACTAAAAATACAGAACCAGCTCCAGCCAAGCATATGAGATCCACAGCCTTAGGCTTTCATCCCTACAGGCAACAAGGTGGCTATTATAATGCAAAGGCAATTCTGATAGGGATCTGACATAATTGTTTTAGCGGATTACTGGAAAGACAAGTTTCCCTGATCTGATATCTCTACCTATTAAACAGAGCCCTCACTGACCCACGACGGGGAAATAAGGGTTGAAGCTCCCCCCAGACCACCTAGCCTCCTGCCATAGGGGTCTGAGGATAGTGACACCTACCAATCTGTAGAGGTTCATGCATTGGGTGCCTAAGGTACAGCTGCAGAGCCCACCCACCAAAGTGCTTTAGGAATAGAGACACACCTATCTCACTGGCACTTGGGGGAAGCCTGTCATTATCCTGCCCCTCCTGGAGTGTGACCCCATGCTGCTACTAGAATCTGATGCACACAACTATCACCACTACTCCTCTAGGTGGATAGGTGACAGTCTGCACCACACACTTGGTGACCCAAAATCAGATTCTACTCAAGAATAGTGAATGGACTCTTAGGCTTATATATCTGGTAACAGCCCAAACCAGCTGGTAATAAATGATTCAAGGGTTACAACAATCAAGACAGCGCAATCTGGTAGCCCATCTATGTATACTGAAAGAAAACAAAACAAGATAAGACTCAGTGAGCAAATATAAAATAAATGATTACAATATCTTATAGATGGCTCGGAGACAGCAGTCGATATCAAATCACATAAAGAAGCAGACCATGATTGCTTCTACAACTCCCCAAATTAAAGAATCAAAATCTTTCCCAAATGAAGATACAATCCTGGAATTGCCAGGTGCAGAATATAAAAAAACTAATTTACAGAATGCGTCAAGACATCAGGGGTGACCTCAGAAATGAAATAAGGTAATCTACAGAAAAAGCCAAGGAACACACTGATAAAGCAGTTGAAGAAATCAAAAAGATTATTCAAGAACGTAGTGGAAAAATTAATAAGCTGCAAGAATCCATAGAGAGACAGCATTCAGAAATACAAAAGATTCAGTAAAATTACAGAATTAGACAACTCAGTAGGAAGTCAGAGGACCAGAATCAAGGAACTGGAATGAAGAGTGGGGAGCTGGAGGATAAAGCAATTGACAAAAATATAGTTGAAAAAAAAAATCAGATAAAAGAATTAAAAAAAATGAAGAAACCCTAAGAATCATGTGGGACTCTATCAAGAAGAATAACTTGTGTGTGATTGGAGTTCCAGAACAGGGAGGGATAACAGAAAATACAGAGAGAAGAGTCGAAGATCTGTTGGCAGAAAACTCCCCTGACATCATGAAAGACGAAAGGATATCTATCCAAGATGCTCATCGAACCCCATATAAGATTGATCCAAAGAGAAAATCACCAAGACATATAATCATCAAACTTGCCAAAAACAAAGATAAAGAGAAAATTTTAAAAGCAGCCAGGGATAAAACAAAGGTCTCCTACAAAAGAGAATCAGTAAGAATAAGTTCGGACTACTCAGCAGAAACCATGCAGTCAAGAAGGCAATGGGATGACATGTATAGAGCACTGAAGGAGAAAAACTGCCAGCCAAGGATCATATATCCAGCAAAGCTCTCTCTCAAATATGAAGGGGAAATTAAAACATTTACAGGTAAACACAAGCTTAGAGAATTTGCAAAAACCAAACCAAAGCTACAAGAAATATTGAAGGAAATTGTTTGGTCAGAAAATCAATAATATCAGATACCAGCACAACACAAGGTCACATCCTGATATCAACTCAAATAGGGAAATCACAAAAACAAATTAAGATTAATTTTAAAAAGAAAAAAACCGCTCAAAACAGGGAATCATTGAAGCCAATATGTAACAGATCACAATAATCAAAAAGAGGGACTAAATACAGGAAGCATAGAACTGCCATATGGATTGGAAAACAAGGCATTATAGAACAATACAAGTTAGGTTTTTACTTAGAAAAATAGGGGTAAATATTAAGGTAACCACAAAAAGGCTCTAACAATTCCGTAACTCAAAATAAAAACCAAGAAAAACATAACGACTCAGCAAACATAAATACAACTACTATGAAAATGAGGAACACACAATTTACAAAGAAAAACGTCTCAGCACAAAAAAGTAAGTGGAAAAATGAAATTGTCAACAACACACACAAAAAAGCATCAAAATGACAGCACTAAACACATACTTATCTATGATTACGCTGAATATAAATGGACTGAATGCAACAATAAACAGAGAGTCTCAGACTGGATAAAGAAACAAGATCTGTCTATATGCTGCCTACAAGAGACACACATTAAACTTAGAGACACAAACGAACTAAAACTCAAAGGATGGAAAAAAACATATCAAGCAAACAACAAGCAAAAAAGGAGTAGCAATATTAATTTCTGACAAAATATACTTTAAAATTAAATCCACCACAAAGGATAAAGAAGGACACTACATAATGATTAAAGGAACAATTGACCAGGAAGATATAACCATATTAAATATTTATGCACCCAGTGACAGGGCTGCAAGATACATAAAACTAACTTTAACAGAACTGAAGAGTGAGATAGACACCTCCACAATTATAGTAGGAGACTTCAACACACCACTTTCGGAGAAGGACAAGACTTCCAGTAAGAAGCTCAATAGAGACACAGAACACCTAATTGCTACAATCAACCAACTTGACCTCATAGACTTATACAGAACATTCCATCCAACGGCTGCAAAGTATACTTTTTTTTTCTAGTGCACATGAAACATTCTCTAGACTAGACCACATATTAGGTCATAAAACAAACCTTTGCAGAATCCAAAACAATGAAATATTACAAAGCATCTTCTCAGACCACAAGGCCATCAAATTGGAAATCAATAACAGAAAAATCAGGGAAAAGAAATCAAACACTTGGAAACTGAACAATACCCTGCTCAAAAAAGACTGGGTTATAGAAGACATTAAGGAGGGAATAAAGAAATTCACAGAATGCAACAAGAATGAAAACACTTCCTATCAAAATCTCTGGAACACAGCAAAAGCAGCGCTCAGATGTCAATTTATATTGATAAATGCACACATACATAAAGAAGAAAGAGCCAAAATCAGAGAACTGTCCCGACAACTTGAACAAATAGAAAGCGAGCAACAAAAGAATCCACCAGGCACCAGAAGAAAACAAATAATAAAAATTAGAGCTGAACTAAATGAATTAGAGAACAGAAAAACAATTGAAAGAATTAACAAAGCCAAAAGCTGTTTCTTTGAAGAAATTGACAAAATTGATAAACCATTGGCCAGACTGACTAAAGAAATACAGGAAAGGAAAGAAATAACCCGAATAAGAAACGAGATGGGCCATATCACAATAGACCCAACTGAAATGAAAAGAATCATATAAGATTATTATGAAAAATTGTAATCTAACAAATTTGCAAACCTAGAAGAAATGGATAAATTCCTAGAAAAACACTAGCTAATTAAAACTAGAAGTAGAACAACTAAATAGACCCATTACAAAAAAAGAGACAGAAAAGGTAATCAAAAAACTGCCAAGAAAAAAAAAGCCCTGGACCGGACGGCTTCACAGCAGAGTTCTACCAAACTTTCGGAGAAGAGTTAACACCACTACTACTAAAGGTATTTCAAAGCACAGAAAATGATGGAATACTACCTAACTCATTCTATGAAGCCACCATATCCCTGATACCAAAACCAGGTAAAGATACCACACACAAAAAAAAAATTACAGACCTATATCCCTCATAAACATAGATGCAAAAATCCTCAATAAAATTCTAGCTAATAGAAATCAACAACATATCAAAAAAATAATCCACCACGACCAAGTGGGATTTATACCAGGTATGCAAGGCTGGTTTAATATTAGAAAAACCATTAATGTAATCCCCCATATAAATAAAACAAAAGACAAAAACCACATGATCTTATCAATTTATACAGAAAAGGCATTTGACAAAGTCCAACACCCATTCATGATAAAAACTCTCAGCAAAATAGGAATTGAAGGAAAATTCCTCAACATAATAAAGGGCATCTATTTTTTATACAAAGCCAACATCACTCTAAATGGAGAGAGCCTGAAAGCATTTCCCTTGAGAATGGGAACCAGACAATGATGCCCTTTATCGCCGCTAATATTCAACATTGTGCTAGAGATCCTAGCCAGAGCAATTAGGCTAGACAAAGAAACAAAGGGCATCCGGATTGGCAAGGAAGAAGTAAAATTATCTCTATTTGCAGATGACATGATCTTATACACAGAAAACCCTAAGGAATCCTCCAGAAAACTACTGAAACTAATCAAAAGGTTGGCAGAGTCTGAGGTTATAAGATAAACATACAAAAATCACTTGGATTCCTCTACAGCAACAAAAAGAACATCGAAGAGGAAATAACCAAATCAATACCATTTACAGTAGCCCCCAAGAAGATAAAATACTTAGGAACAAATCTTACCAAGGATGTAAAAGACCTATACAAAGAAAACTACAAAGTACTAGTACAAGAAACTAAAAAGGACTTACTTAAGTGGAAAAACATACCTTGCTCATGGATAGGAAGACTTAACATAGTAAAAATGTCTATTCTACCAAAAGCCATCTATACATACAATGCACTTCTGATTCAAATTCCAATGACATTTTTTAATGTGATAGAGAAACAAATCACCAGCTTCATGTGGAAGGGAAAGAAGACCCGGAGAAGTAAAGCATTACTGAAAAAGAAGAAAGTGGGAGGCCTCACTCTACCTGATTTTAGAACCTATTATACAGCCACAGTAGTCAAAACAGCCTGGTACTGGTACAACAACAGGCACATAGACCAATGGAACAGAATTGAGAACCCAGATATAAATCCATCCACATATGAGCAGCTGATATTTGACAAAGGCCCAGTGTCAGTCAATTGGGGAAATGATAATCTTTTTAACAAATGGTGCTGGCATAACTGGATATCCATTTGCAAAAAAATGAAACAGGACCCATATCTCACACCATGCACAAAAACTAACTCCAAGTGGATCAAAGACCTAAACATAAAGACTGAAATTATAAAGATCATGGAAGAAAAAAAAGGGACAATGTTAGGAGCCCTAATATAAGGCATAAACAGAATACAAAACATTACCAAAAATGAGGAAGAGAAACCAGATAACTGAGAGCTCCTAAAAATCAAACACCTATGCTCATCTAAAGACTTCACCAAAAGAGTAAAAAGACCACCTACAGATTGGGAAAGAATTTTCGGCTATGACATCTCCGACCAGCGCCTGATCTCTAAAATCTATATGATTCTGTTAAAACACAACCACAAAAAGACAAACAACCCAATCAAAAAGTGGGCAAAGGATATGAACACACACTTCACTAAAGAAAATATTCAGGCAGCTAACATATACATGAGAAAATGCTCCCGATCATTAGCCATTAGAGAAATGCAAATTAAAACTATGATGAGATTCCATCTTACTCCAACAAAAAAAAGAAAAAAAACATTTTTTTTTCAAGGCTGGCATTAACCCAAAAAACACAAAATAATAAATGTTGGAGAGGCTGCAGAGAGATTGGAACTCTTATACACTGCTGGTGGGAATGTAAAATGGTACAACCACTTTGGAAATCTATCTGGCGTTTTCTTAAACAGTTAGAAATAGAACTACCATACAACCCAGAAATCCCACTCCTCGGAATATACCCTAGAGAAATAAGAGCCTTTACACGAATAGATATATGCACAACCATGATATTGCAGCACTGTTTACAACAGCAAAAAGCTGGAAGCAACCAAGGTGTCCATCAAAGGATGAATGGTTAAATAAATTATGGTATATTCACACAATGGAATACTACACATCGATAAAGAACAGTGACTAATCTGTGAAACATTTCATAACATGGAGGAAACTGGAAGGCATTATGCTGAGCGAAAGGAGCCAGAGGCAAAAGGACAAATATTGTATAAGACCACTATTATAAGATCTTGAGAAATAGTATAAACTGAGAACACACACTTTTGTGGTTATGAGGAGGGGAGGGAGGGAGCGTGGGAGAGGGTTTTTTACTGATTAGTTAGTAGATAAGAAATACTTTAGGTGAAGGGAAGGAGAATACTCAATACACGGAAGGTCAGCTCAACTGGACTGGACCAAAAGCAAAGAAGTTTCCTGGATAAACTGAATGCTTCGAAGGTCAGCGGAGCAAGGGCGTCGGTTTGGGGACTATGGCTTAAGGGGATTTCTAAGTTAATTGGCATAATAATTCTATTTTGAAAACATTCTGCATCCCACTTTGTAGTGTGGTGTCTGGGGTCTTAAATGCTAACAAGCGGCCATCTAAGATGCATCAATTGGTCTCAACCCACCTGGATCAAAGGAGAATGAAGAACACCAAGGTCACACAATAACTATAAGCCCAAGAGACAGAAAGGGCCACATGAACTAGAGACTTACATCATCCTGAGACCAGAAGAACTAGATGGTGTCCGGCCACAACCAATGACTGCCCTGATAGGGAGCACAACAGAGATCCCGTGAGGGAGCAGGAGAACAATGGGATGCAGGCCCCAAATTCTCATAAAAAGACCAGACTTAATGGTCTGACTGAGACTAGAAGAATCCCAGTGGTCATGGTCCCCAAACCTTCTGTTGGCCCAGGTCAGGAGCCATACCCGAAGACAACTCATCAGACATGGAAGGGACTGGACAATGGGTTGGACAGAGATGCTGATAAAGAGTGAGCTACTTGTATCAGGTGGACACTTGAGACTGTGTTGGCATCTCCTGTCTGGAGGGGAGATGGGAGGGTAGAGAGGGTTAGAAACTGACCAAACCATCACAAAAGGAGAGACTGGAAGGAGGGAGCGGGCTGACTCATTACGGGGAGAGTAAGTGGGAGTATGGAGAAAGGTGTATATAAGCTTATATGTGACAGACTGACTTGATTTGTAAACTTTCACTTAAAACACAATAAAAATTATTTAAGAAAAATAATCAAAACTCACCTAAATTTGAATATGAGATTTATTTTGAACAGTTTTTCTACATGCATATAGGGAAGACATTTTAATTCTCAAAAAAGGAAATGGCTCGAAAATGCTAGGTACAGTGAGGCTTATAAAGAGAAGAGGAGGGAAAAATATAGAAGATCAACCATTGGCTAATCTTAAGGTGATTGATTGAATCCTGCCTTTCCCCTGTACTGAGGTCAAAGGTATCAAGTTACTTATGGCCTAGCCTGTAATAACCCTTTATTGAATCTTGGACCAGAACGTTCCCATGAACACTTTCAGGCTCTCAGGTTTCTTGGGAGACTATTTTTCCCACTAAAAGCATTTGCTGCCCTACAGTGGGGTCTTGTGTAAGTAAGGTGAAAAAAAAAAAAAAAAAAATGAAGCATTCTTTGGTGAAAATTCACTAAAGTAGGAGGCTTATGTGTGAGATAGTGCATTTAGGAAGTGTAAGTGGTCAAATTTTTGTTTCTTTTGGCTTTTGTGAAGCTAGATTACCTGTTGTAGGGGAAAAAAAATCACAGTTTAGTAAAGCAGAAAGAAAGTTTTATTCAGTATATATTTAAAGAGCAAAAGCGATAAGCAGATAAGCATACTGACAGAGCTAATGTCTATCTGAATTTGAGGAACATGAGAAAATCTTCATTATATATTAACATCACAAATAGGTAAAATCATTGAAAGCTTCACCTTTTCACCAACAGACTAAAAACTGCTAGATCAACATGATTCTAAGTTTTGGATCATCTTTTTTAATAATCATTGGTACAGGTTTCAGTCAGAAGGGTCTTCATTGATCCAATAAATTTTCTGCTCACTAAATGCTAGTAGAAAAAAAATTAGAATGGAAAACCTTTTGTGTTCTGTTTGATTAGTTTATGTGAAAGATTCCCTAAAAGATATTTTCCAAGATTCCCCTAGGTACTGTCTGTCTTCATTCTCAGGGCCCAGCTGATGTTCCATTGTGAGTCCTCGTGAGTCCAGATCCAGCTGGGTCCCATTCTCTGGGCTCAAGGACGGGGAATAATGACTTCAATATTATTTCCTAAATCAAATCCTTGTAAGCACAGTTATGGCTTCCTGTGTGATAGTTAGGGAGCCCTGATTGGTTTGAGTTTGTGTGTGTGTATCGTATTTGGAGAACTAGAGGTTTTCAACGTAACAAAATGAAGCCGCCACCCTCCAAAACTCCTTGGGACAAAGGACGGAGCCCACTAAACAAGGCGCCAGGCTACCACCGACATTTTGTGGGAAAATGCCCACGTGATCTCTCTCAAAACTCATATTACCAGCCAAAAATTTGAACACACTCGATTAATAAACATGCCTTCCATTACTGAAAACACAATCCCATTGCCGTTGAGTTGGTTCTGACTCATAGCGACCCTATAGGACAAAGTAAAACTGCCCCACATGGTTTCCAAGGAGTGGCTAGTGCATTCGAACTGCTGACCTTTGTGTTAGCAGCTGATCCCTTAACCACTGTGCCATCAGAGCTCCAAAACACATAGTAACAACAAAAAAAAAAAGTTTTTAAGGAGAAAGCAATATGGTCTCGAATGGGATAATTTGGCCCTTCACCCACCTGCAGCCATTAGGCTTTTTGAGATTTAAATTAGGAGGTAATGGTTTGGCAACTATCCTTTTCTAGCCGGATAGGATAACTTTACATTGCTCTGGAGCAGTTTCTATGGAAACCTTGGTGGCTTAGTGGTTAAGTGCTATGGCTGCTAACATAAAAGTTGACAGTTCAAATCCACCAGGTGCTCTTTGGAAACTCTATGGGGCAGTTCTACTCTGTCCTATAGGGTAGCTATGAGTCAGAATTGACTTGATGACAATGAGTTTAGAGCAGTTTCTGGCAGGCTTTTGTAGCTTGTTTCAGGCTTTTCATGGTTAATATTTGGTTTTCTATGTAAGAAAAACCTTAAAATCAAAGTAAGATGTCATTAATTTTCCTATTCAATGGGTAGAAAAATTTTTGCCATTATTTTAATACTATAAGAAGGGTTTCTAGGCAACAAACTAAAATTCAGTTAGTTGTTTTCATAGCAGAAATCTTCACATTTTTCTATAAATGATGAAAAGTAACCATTTTTGGCTCTAGAGGTCACATGGTATCTGTCACAACTACTCAACCCTGCCCTTGGAGCCTTGAAACAGTCATATACAATATGTAAATGAATGGGTGTGGTTATGTTCCAATAGTATACTCATATAGTAATAAAAAACGTGCCAAGCCAGATTTTGTTCTTGAGCTATGTAGTTTGCTGAACCCTATCATGTAGTAACATCTTGATATCACTTGTTCTATCCAAAAGTTAAAGAGATTCTGTCTCTTTTTATAAATACTTTATGAATATGCCAAAAATAATCTACTCGATGAACGTCAATCTCATCAATTTACTAATCATAGTCAAGACAGATCAATTCTGAGATTTGACTCAGGGAAAGAAAAAAAATGAATTGCAAACCTCAAGGAGAACATACTGGCTCTGGTTCAGAAGTAGCAAAGACATGAAATATCAGGAATACCAAACACTGAATTTTTTTTATTTATTTGGCACTAGATCCATAGGCAATATGCCAAAAGCAGCTAACAATAAAACAATCTTTTCCCGATTACAATATTGAATTGACCTTACACTACTGGCTTAAATGAAAGTCCAATTCGATGAGGAATATTACTTTCTTGGATGTTGTTATTGCAGTAGATGAATGATCCAATCCCATAAGTTCCTAAAATAGCATATGAAGAAATGCATATAATCTAAAGATGTTAGGAAAAAAAAGGCTAAGAAAATCAGAGCAAGATCAGAATTTGTATAGCGCATTTGCCATATAATAGAGCATGTGAAAAATGAAGCAGAAATAAGTCCTTTTTAAACAAATTTTTCTGTAATTATTTAAAATCTATCTACTAAAGATGTATACTTACAACTATACTTGTAGGGTTAATTTTTTGTGGAACTCTATTAAACAGACACACGAACACACACACAAATATACACACACTTACACACAACCACAAAGGTTTAGAAACACTGAATATGAAGTACATTCAGTGTATATATTTTATCACATAAACAATAAAATCTGGAAAATGTAGATTCATCTCTGATAACAAATCCTTCCTCTACTCACTACTGAATTATTAAATCTCATCCAAAATTGGCAAGCTAAAATGTCATACCTAAATTATATTGTTTTCTTTCATTTCTGAACATTGTTGCTTTATCAAAACAAGCAATTCTATTGAGTATGGTACCCAAAGTAAAATTGTACAGAATTTTTAGTCTCTCTAGAATTTTCCAAATTTCAAGTTTAAGAAGTATGCCATTTATTAATTATATTTCTGTAATTCTATCCATTGATGTTTCAAAAAAAAAAAGATTTTGAAGAGATTTGGTCAAAGATGACTGTTGGAAGATTTATTCGTCAACACACAAAACTGTAAAACATTTTTTTGTGAATACCTGTTAACTCAGGAATGGCTTCTCTTTTTTCTTTCTGAATTGTGCTGTCCTACATTTCAATGTTTCTGCTGTGATTGCTCTTGATCTGGTGTCTCTGCTCTGTTGGATTTAGAGGACTCAATCTTTGTATCCCCAGGACTGAGCACAGTGTCTGACATGTAATAGGTACTCAATACATTTTTGCTGAACAAATGAATGTGTGTCAGTGATGGCATGTCCAGTGTTTTTCAAGCTCATAGGAAAATTCACAGCTAGTTCTGTTCAATTTCACCTCAACTGGTCATGGAACAAATTTTTGCAGTACATCAAGTCCCTTCACCACTTCTGTGTTCAGCATGAAAACAAAGCTAAACGATGCCTAGAATTTATGTTAAGTAGAGGAGAAGGGTAGAGTGAAGGAATACCAATAAATAGGCCATTCTCTATGAGAGTTTCACATTTATTACTATACATAGTCTGCCCATGTCTAAAGAAAATACTGTCACCCACCAAACAAACCCCTCAAAACCTTACCTCTCCCACATCTCCATGGGAAACAGAATTAGTCATGGGAGACAGACAACTTGTTTTATTGGGAGGTACCCAAAACTCTCATCTGTGCAGTTTTCCCAAGCCTTCTGTTTCTACTTCACTGTAAACTACGAGAAATGGGAGAGGTGAAGGTGTTTGGAAAACAAACCAGGATATCCAAGGAAAGATCAGAGGAAAAGATAACACATCAGACACAGGCATCAAAATTTTAAAATCTAACACTGAAAAAATATATTATGCAACAATTAAGTGCAATATTTGAAAGATAACAAATACGCAGTTGTTGTTGTCATTAGCTGCTATTGAGTCAGTTTCGGACTTATAGCGAATCTATGTACAGAACAGAACGCTGCCAGGCACTGGACCATCTTCACAATCATTGGTATGTTTGAGCCTATCATTGCAGCCACTGTGCCAAACCATCTTACTGAGGATCTTCCACTCTTTTGCTGACCCTCTACTTCGGCAAGCATGACCTTTTCCAGGGACTTGTTCAAAGTGCATGAGACAAAGTCTCTCCATCCTTGCTTCTAAGTAGTATTCTGTCTATACTTCTTCCAAGACAGTTGTTCATTCCATTGGTAGTCCATGGTATATTCAATATTCTCCACCAAACCCTAATTCAAAGGCATTTTTGGCCTTTTTTATTCATCGTTTATCTTCCACACACATGAGGCGATTGAAAATCCCATGGCTTGGGTCAGGTGCGTCTCAGTCAAGGTGACATCTTTTTTTTTTTTAACACTTTAAAGAGGTCTTTTGCAGCAGACTTCCCTAATGCACTACATTGTTTCAGTTCCTGACTGCTGCTTCCATGGGCATTGATTGTGGATGAAAGTAAAATGAAACTCTTAACAACAAATATTTTCTCTATTTATCATAATGTTGCTTATTGGTCCAGTTGTGGGGATTTTCATTTTCTTTATGTTGAGGTGTAACGTAAATTGAAGGATTTGATCTTCATCAGTGAGTGCTTCAAGTCCTCTTCACTTTCAGTAAGCAGGGTTGTGTCATTAGTATATCATGGGTTGTTAATGAGTGTTCCTCCAATCTCGATGCCCCATTCTTCTTCACATAGTCCAGCTTCTTGGATTATTTGCTCAGCATATGAATTGAATAAATTTGGTGAAAGGATACAACCTTGACACACACTTTTCCCTACTTTAAACCACACAATATGCCCTTGTTTTGTTCAAACGACTGCTCTTGGTCTATGCACAGGTTCCTCACGAGCACAATTAAGTGTTCTGAAATTCCCATTTTTTCCAATGTTATCCATAATTTGTTATGATCCACAGAATCAGATGCCTTTACAGAGTCAAAAAAATACAGGTAAACATCTTTCTGGTGTTCTCTGCTTCCAGCCAAGATCCATCTGACTTCTGTTGATGTACTGCTGCAACCACTTTTGAATTATCTTCTGCAAAGTTTTTCTTATGTATGATATTAATGATACTATTCAATAATTTCCACATTCTTTTGAATCACCTTTCTTTGGGATGCACAAATATGAATCTCTTCCAGTCAATTGGCAAGCCGGTTGTCTTCCGAAATTCTTGGCATAGATGAATGTGCACCTCCAGTGCTGCATCCATTTGTTGAAACATCTCCATTGGTATTCTGTCAATTCCTGGACCCTCTTTGTGGTTACCTTAACATTTACCCATATTGTTCTAAGTAAAAACCTAACTTGTATCATCCTATATTGCTTGTTTTCCTCTCCATATGGCAGTTCTATGCCTCCTGTATTTAGTCCCTCTTTTTGATTATTGTGATCTGTTACATAATGACTTCAATGATTCCCTGTTTTGAGCATTTTTTTCTTTTTACAATTAATCTTAATTTGTTTTTGTGATTTCCCTATTTGAGTTGATGTCAGGATGTTCTGTTCTGTGACCTTGTATTGTGCTGGTACCTGATATTATTGATTTTCTGACCAAACAATTTCCTTTAGTATTACTTGTAGCTTTGGTTTGGTTTTTGCAAACTCTCTAAGCTTGTGTTTATCTGTAAATGTTTTAATTTCACCTTCATATTTGAGACAGAGTTTTGCTGGATATATGATTCTTGGCTGGCAGTTTTTCTCCTTCAGTGCTCTATATATGTCATCCCATTGCCTTCTTGCCTGCATGGTTTCTGCTGAGTAGTCTGAACTTATTCTTATTGATTTTCCTTTGTAGGAGGCCTTTCTTTTATCCCTGGCTGCTTTTAAAATTTTCTCTTTATCTTTGTTTTTGGCAAGTTTGATGATCATATGTCTTGGTGATTTTCTCTCTGGATCAATCTTAAATGGGGTTCGATGAGCATCTTGGATAGATATCCTTTCGTCTTTCGTGATGCCAGGGGAGTTTTCTACCAACAGACCTTCAACTCTTCTCTCTGTATTTTCTGTTATCTCTCCCTGTTCTGGAACTCCAATCACACACAAGTTATTCTTCTTGATAGAGTCCCACATGATTCTTAGGGTTTCTTCATTTTTTTTAATTCTTTTATCTGATTTTTTTCAACTATATTTTTGTCAATTCCCTTACCCTCCAGCTCCCCCACTCTTCATTCCAATTCCTCGATTCTGTCCCTCTGACTTCCTACTGAGTTGTCTAAATCTGTAATTTTACTGTTAATCTTTTGGATTTCTGAATGCTGTCTCTCTGTGGATTCTTGCAGCTTATTAATTTTTCCACTATGTTCTTGAATAATCTTTTTGATTTCTTCAACTGCTTTATCAGTGTGTTCCTTGGCTTTTTCTGTAGATTGCCGTATTTCATTTCTGAGGTCATCCCTGATGTCTTGAAGCATTCTGTAAATTAGTTTTTTATATTCTGCATCTGGCAATTCCGGGATTGTATCTTCATTTGGGAAAGATTTTGATTCTTTAATTTGGGGAGCTGTAGAAGCAATCATGGTCTGCTTCTTCATGTGGTTTGATATCGACTGCTGTCTCCGAGCCATCTATAAGATATTGTAATCATTCATTTTATATTTGCTCACTGAGTCTTATCTTGTTTTGCTTTCTTTCAATGTATGTAGATGGTCTACTAGATTGCGCTATCTTGATTGTTGTAGCCTTTGAATCACTTATGTCCTATTACCACCTGGTTTGGGCTGTTACCAGATATATAAGCCTAAGAGTCCATTCACTATTCTTGAGTAGAATCTGATTTTGGGTCACCAAGTGTGTGGTGCAGACTGTCACCTATCCACCTAGAAGAGTAGTGGTGATAGTTGTGTGCATCAGATTCTAGTAGCAGCATGGGGTCACACTCCAGGAGGGGCAGGATGTTGACAGGCTTCCCCCAAGTGCCAGTGAGATAGGTGTGTCTCTATTCCTAAAGCACTTTGGTGGGTGGGCTCTGCAGCTGTACCTTACGCACCCAATGCATGAACCTCTACAGATTGGTAGGTGTCACCATCCTCAGACCCCTATGGCAGGAGGCTAGGTGGTTTGGGTGGAGCTTCAGCTCTCAGTTCCCCGTTGTGGGTCAGAGAGGGCTCTGTTTAATATTAGAGATATTAGACCTGGGAAACTTGTCTTCCCATTAATCTGCTAAAACAAGTACAGTCAGATCACTATCAGATTTGTCTTTGCATTATAATAGCCACCTTGTTGCCTGTAGGGATGAAAGCCCAAGACTGTGGATCTCATATGCTTGGCTGGAGCTTGTTCTGTATTTTTAGTCCAATTTCGGGAAGTCAGGGAACGATTTTTGGCCCCTGGGTTTTTTGTAGCTGTTTGTCTCAGGGCAGGAGAATGGTTTAGGAAAAGACAAAAAAAAAAAAAAAAAACACTGCAGAGCACTTCACTGTCTGGCCCAGGAAATTCCAATTAACGAGGCCGCCTGGGAATGGGAGGGAAGGGATCAGAGAGATAGGAGAGACTAGCACCCAGGAATATGGACAAACTTACCTATCTTGCTGGGTGATGACTGTTTTATCTGAGATTCCAGAGGGGTGTGTAGCCTGTGTGCGTTGGCTGGGCCGAGATTGCCCCCTAGGGTCAGGCCTGCCTCCTGTGCTTGTGCAGTCTCAGAAGCCATGGTCAGTTCTTCCACTCCCAGTCCAATGCCCAGTGACTAGGTTCCCCGGCTGGGACGCCATACTCCAAGCTCCAAAACCAGTCGCTGCCTCCCGGTGACTTCTCTTCCTGTCAGCTGCGTTGCTGCACTGCCTGCGTGCACTGGCTGGGCTTCCCCTGAGGTTACTTCTGGGGCTAGGGCTGTGTCCCTTGTTTGTGCTATCTCAGGATGCCGTGCTCAGCTTCCCTGCTCCCCATCCAAAACCCGGCACCAAGGCTTTCTGACTGGGACGCTGGCTCCAGGCTCTGAAAACAGTCGCCACTTGTCCGTGGTTGTTCATTCTCTCATTAGCCCCATCAGTGTGCAGCCTGCTTGCGCTGGCTGAGTCTCTTTGGAGCTTACCCCAGGGGGCTAGGGGTTAGGGCTGTGTCCCATGCCTGCCCCACCTCAGCTAGCTGCAATCAGCCCCGCCACTCGGCTCCCAGGAACCGCAAGGGCTTAAGGCTGTGGCGCAGGTCGCCGGTTCCAGAAGAAATCGCTGCTTCAGGGTGCAGCTTTTTGCTCACCTGTCACTCAGGTCAACTCTTTAGATCTGTGTTTGATGGTCAGGGTTTGTAGATTGCCATGTATGTGATCGATTCACTTGTTTTTCCAAGTCTTTGTTGCAAGAGGGGTCCGAGGTAGCTTCTACCTAGTCAGCCATCTTGGCCCCGACCCTATATAGTATTTTTAAGGGAGGTTTTTTGTTTGTTTTTGCTTTGCTTTCCTTTCTACTCTCTTTCTTTATCTCTATCTCCCTTTTTTCCTTTTTCTGTATTTTTTTTTAATCTCACATACACACATACAAGCACATGTACCCCACAGTAACTCATGGTAATTATATATGTATGTATCACAAACACCCATACAACCCAAGATAACTCATGGTAATAATGAGTTAATAATGTATGACTTTAATCTACTCCATGCTCATAAAATCAAATAGGTGTGTGTGAGTGTATGTATTCACAATATATTACTTTCTCTTTGAAAAGGGATTGATTAAAAACTTCACATAAGATATTTAATCATTCACTTATTGTTAGAGGAATCCCAAGTGGTTCAAAAAATTAACACTTCTACTAACTTAAAGGTTGGGGGTTCAAGTCTACCCAGAGGCACCCTGGAAGAAAGCTTGATGATTTACCTCTAAAAAATCAGCCACTGAAAACCCTATGGAGTTTCACCTTATGTGAAAAAAGAAGACAGAAGAAAAATAATCTCTCTCTCCCTCTCTCTCTCTCATATACACACACAGGTATATGTACTTATCCTTTTTTTTCTCTCCTCTTAATTTTTCCTATTTTGAATTTTTCTGATTAATTTGCAACTTGCTTATGGAATTGTTTTTTTTTTTTTTTTGGTTGCTGTTTTTAGTTGTGTCAAGTTTATACATAACAAACATTTGACATTTCAACATTTTTTACATATACAATTCAGTGAAATAATTATGTTCATCACTTTTGTGACCATCACCATTATCCTTTTCCAATGTTTTCTATCACCCTTACCAGAAGCTCAGTGTCCCTTAAGCAATGAGTAGATATGTATATATATGATTATGGGTTTACTATTTGAGTGCCTTATTATTTTCTGAGCCATCTTTTTGCAACATTGTTTTTGCTTTGGGAGAATATTTTCACATGATTCATGTATTTATTTATTTATTTAGGAATAACTGTAATCTCCCTTGAGATACATTCAAGTTGTGAATGCATCAATACTTCATTCCTTTTATGAGCAGAATTCCATAGTAAGTTTGTGCCACAAATTGTTCAATCATTCATCCATTGAAGGACAACTAGATTGTTTCCAGTTTGGAGCTATTAAAAACCAAGCACAAATCCGTTGCCTTCGATTCGATTCCAACCCATAGTGACCCTATAGGACAGAGTAGAATGACTCCATAGGGTTTTCAAGGCTGTAAATCTCTATGGAAGCAGACTGCCACATCTATCTCTCACAGAGTGGTTGGTGGGTTCAAATCACTGACCTTTGGGTTAGCAGCTGAGTGCTTAACCACTGTCCTACCAGGGCTCAAGCACTGAAAATATTCATGGATAGTTTTTTGTGTGAATACTAGTTTTCAGTTCTGTAGGATAAATATACATGAGCACAATTACTTAGTTGTATTGTAATTGTATGTTTAGTTTTATAAGACTTTGCCACATAGTTTTCCAGAGTGAGTACACAATTATGAATTCCTTCCATCATATACTATTGACACAGCTTCTCTGCTCCCTTATCAGCATTCAGTGTTGTTACTATTTTGTTTCTTTTTTATTTTTTTTTTAGTTGGTTTGGTTGAATCAGGAGATACACACACACATACACTCACATACATAAATATGTAAATATATATACTCATACACACACACTCACATTTTTTCCTTTGTTTTTGTCTATGGATATCTGATTTCACCAGCATCCTTTGTTTTTTTGTTGAAAGGCTACCTATCCTCCATTAAACTGCCTAATTGTTTTTTTAACCTTTGTCAGAAATCGGTTGAACGTATTTATGGGGGTCTATTTCTGGGCTCTCCATTCTGTTCCATTGACTTACGTGTCTAAACTGGGCAGCAGAACTAGTTTGAAAGGGATTCCTAGACAAAATTTTATTATGCAACTGCCATAAAAAGTGTAGAATTTAGTTTACATAGTTCTTCAGAAATGCAGGAGGTTAAGAATATGGTAGTTAAAATAATTTACATAACATCAGGCTATTTTCTTTTTCTTCTGATAAAATCTAATAGATGAAGAAAGACTATCTTCATGACAAGCAGGAAAAGCAAACATGCTTCATTGATATTTCATTAACTTAATGATTCTCCTCACTCTTTCATTACTTTCCAATTCCAAATATATTAAATAGCAAATACTATCCATGCAGATAATGATGTCTGCATCTTCAAGCATGTGTAAACAGTAAGCTTTTTCTTTCTTTCATCTAGATTATTAAAAGCATACGACTCATGTTTTAAACACAGTGTTCACAATATTTAACAGTCCTTAGTCTTTTAGATTCTAAGAATTTTTCACAATTTTTTTTCAAGAAATGAAATACAACCCTGTTTAAAAACCTTCAACCTTTAGCACACCCATTTTGGAGTTGGGTACTTGACAAATATATCCATCTGTCCATCGTATCATTGATTTTGGAGGTGATTTCCGATTCTGTAAGTGGTGTTCTCTTGAGTTTGACAGCTTTTGATGAAAATCCAAAGTTAAAGAAGAATTATGTGAGCTGAGACAGATGATGAAAGTGATCAGAGGTGCTGAAGATAAGTATCCCAGTGTTGTTCTCAGATTGATGATTTCATTATCAGAATGCACTGGGGAAAGTGAAGACTCTCACAAGTGATGTGGAGCTGGGCATAAAGGATAAAAGGGCAATAAATAAATAGTTTAACTTGAGCATTGTACTCCTGTAATATCCACTGAGACATAAAAGAGGTGGAGAAGAAGAAAAATACTGAAGCATGTACACATGCAAGGACACACAAAACATTCACACAAATTCAATACGAGGTCTGCAATGAGGAAAAACAGAATATTTAAAACTTTGGTGAAGTCGTAATGTAGATAATAAGCCAAGTGACATGGAATTTGTTAATACTAAAAAAGTTGTACTCCCCTAAGACCAATAAAATGGGGCACAGCCTCTAAAGGGCAAATTGTACACATTGTGCTTCAATAATTTTTAACTGTAACAGAATTTTTAGGAACTCTTACTAAAAAGTTAGCATACTGTAGTCTATCTTCTAAATAAGGAAAATGGTATATTTCATGATTTATAAAATGTGAATTTATTTTTCATTTTATGGAAAGAGGAAGATGAGACGAACTGATTTTGAATAATGCCTTGTTTCTGATGCTTCTCTTTGTTGGCTGAAAGGAAAGTATTTGGGGAGGCATTAATTATAAAGGACTCCAAACTGCATAAAAAAAGATTAAACTTCTAGATTCTATATTAAATGTTTGTTTTGAATTTTTTTACTTGGATCTTGTCTTTTCAGAACAGCTTCATTTTATGTATCTCAATCTGTCTACCATTTTATTGTACAGAGGAAACTGGCAATTCACTATGGTGAGAATATTTAACTTATTTTCAGTTCCTTATATTACCTTACATATATGTCTTAGTCATCTAGTGCTGCCATAACAGAAATGCCACAAGTGGATGGCTTTAACAAAGAGAAATTTATTTTCTCACAGTCTAATAGGTTACAAGTCCAAATTCAGGGCGTCAGCTCCAGGGGAAGGGTTTCTTTCCCTGTTGCTCTGGAGGAAGAGCCCTTGTCCTGAAACTTTCCCTGGTCAGGGAGCTTCTCAGGGAGAAGGACCCTGTGTCTAAAAGACGCACTGTGCTCCTGGTGCTGCTTTCTTGGTGGTATGAGGTCTCCAACTCTCTGCTTGCTTTTCCTTTCATCTCTTGAGAGATAAAAGGTGGTGAAGGCCACACCCATAAAGAGGAGACCTGGGTAAGTGTGGTGTTACTATCCCACCCTAATCCTCTCAACATAAAATTACAAACACAAAATGGAGGACAATCACACAATGCTGGAAAGCATGGCCTAACCAGGTTGATACACACATTTTTGGGGGAACATAATTCAATCTATGACACATATACTTTGTGACTTTCACATTGGAAAGTTATGTAAGTAAATTAGAACATACTTCAACATAGCTTATCATTTTAGACTTTAAGTTATGGTACATTTTGAACACAATTGAAGATAGAAAAATTGGCATCTATACTGAGTAAAACTTCAAAGCCAATCTGGAGTGTGATTAGATTTGTGTGAAACTCTGGATTTCCCAGTTCATCTGTCCAAAAAAAGAAAAATAATTTTTCCTGGAGCATCTCACTGAACTGGACAAAACAACACATGTGCTTTTGAAGTGGCATACCCAACAAATGAACCAATTATTAAAACAAAATTTTTTAAATAAAAAAAAAGTTAAAATACCTCATTTTATTTAAAGAATAATTTTAAAAAGTGAGGTATTTGCCAAAAAAAAAAAGTTCTGTGGCAATAATAAATAATTTAATTTAAGAAATTAAGAGATTCCAGAACATCATGGAGCCATTTAACCATAGATAACATTAAATGGGGTCCATTAAAAAAAAAAAAATTTTTTTCTTTATTATTATGTGGAAGAAAAAATTAAAAATTTATTATAAAAATCATTAAAAAATTATTGCCAGGATGAGGTAGAAAAAGAAATGATATAGATACAGGTACAGACATTTGTGACTATCAAGTTCTGATACTGTATTAGTTTCCTTGGGCCCTGGTGGCACAGGGGTTAAGAGCTCGGCTGCTAACCAAAATGTTGGCAGTTTGAATGCACCAGCCGCTCCTTGGAAACTCTATGGGGCAGTTTTACTCTGTCTTATAAGATTGCTATGAGCCTGAATCAATTCAACAGCAACGGATTGGTTTGGTTGTCACAAATACCATGAAGTGGATGGTTTTAAACAACAGAAATTTGTTTTACAGTACTAGAGGTAAAGAGTTGAGATCAGGTTGTTGACCATACTGATTTCTTATGAGGCTTTGAGGGAAAATCTGTTCCAAGCCCCTTTCCTAGTTTCTGGTAGCTCCAGGTGTTCCTGGGTCTACCTCCTTCTGTCTACCTGTCTAAGTGCCTCATGTCCTTTTTATAAGCGCACCAGTGGCATAGGATTAGAACCCAGGACCCACCCTATTCCAGAATGACCTCGTGTTAACCTAACTGGTAACATCTTCAAAGACCTTGTTTCCAAAGTACTTCATGTTCACAGGTACAGGGGCTAGGATATCGATATATCCTTTGGGGAGACAAAATTCAATCCATAACATGTATTAATTAACAATATTATTCAATTTCTGGACAATGCAAGAATACATTCAGTCTGTCACCTCAGCTTTTTTGCTATTGTTATTATATGTAATTCTCCCTATATTTTAAAACCTATAAGATATTATGATTGTTTAGATTCAATCATTTACTCACTTGTCTACTCTTTCTCTGTCTTCAGTCTTCCATCCAGGATCATTATAGTAGTGATAGAAAAACTACATTTTATTAGTTTCTTTGGGACAGATATGTAGATGACTAATTTTCTCACAACGGGAGCCCTGCTTGCACAATGATTAAGTGTTCGGCGGCTAACTGAAAGGTTGGTGGTGGGAACCCACCCAGAGACTCCAACAGGAGAAAAACAAACAAAACAGAAAAAATCAAACCCATTGCCATTGAGTCAATTCCCACTCAGAGCGACCTTAGAGGACAGAATAGAACTATCCCACAGGACTTCCAAGGAGCGGTTGGTGGATTCGAACTGCTGATATTTTGGTTAGTGGTAGAGCTGACCTGGCAATTTGCTCCTGTAAAGATCTTAAAAAAAGATTACAGCCTAGAAAAGTTCTACTCTGTCATATGGCATCATTATGAGTCAAAATTGACTCCATAACACCTAATAACAGCAACATAATTCTCTCACTATTGTTGGTATGAAAATGTTTTATTTTACTATCATTTTTGAAGAATTAAAAAAGAAAACCATTGCCATCGAGTCGATTCCAACTTCTAGTGCCTCTATGGAACAGAGCAGAACTGCCTTATAGGGTTTCCATGCAGCAGCTGGTGTATTACACCATAGCTCTTAACAACTCTGCCACCAGGACTCTAAAGGATAGTGTTTTGAATTGGCAGTATTTTCTCCCAGCAACCTGGTGATACAATTTAATTTATTTCTTAATTTGTTGAAACCTGGTTGTATCTGTGATGGTAATTATTTGGGCTATTTTTAAGAGTTTTTCTTTATATTGCATTTTCAGAAGTTCTGGTCTGATGTGCTTAAGCATGGATTTCCAGCCTTAAGTGTGTAGTGTTTCTAGTTTAGAGTTTCTAGTATTTCTTCAAGGTACAATTTCATTTCTTTCAGTTTTGCAAAGTTCCCAGTCATTATGTCTTCATATGATGTCTCTTCTGCTAAAGCTCCAATAACCGATGTGGTAGATAGAATTTCGGTGTACCCCGTCTCTTCCTTTGTCTTTCATATCTTTCTTTCTTTTGCGTCTCTATGCCTTATCCTGTGTACATTGTTCTGATATTATTTCCAGGTCACAAATTTTCTCTCCAACTGCTAATTCATCCACTGGATTTCTAATATTAGTTATAATATTTTTCAATATAGTAATTTTGTTTTTTCTCATTGGTCTTTTTATCCTTCAACACATTGTGTACTTATTATCAGTCTATTACTGAAAGTATCTGTTAACTCTTACCACTTTTATTAATACAAATGAAGTTTGCATAAAGCTTTTTGGTAAGCATGTCACATAATTAGCTCTATATTGTTTTTAGCTGTCAGTGATATATTTTTCCTCTGGGTTCTTGTTATTATTGTGGCTTATTCACATGAAGAGTTGTGAAGGATCACATGAGTGCTTAAAAAAGAAATCTGTGTAAGGGTCTTATGAATTCCTATTGTCTCATTAGTTTCAATTTATCCTTCTATCCCTGTTGATAACTTTTTAAAAATTTACTTTGTCATTCAAGATTGATTCCTAAGTCTTTCCTTTATCTGGGATTACATAGTTTGTTTCATTGGTTTATTATCTGTCTTTCCCACTCTATTATGTAAACACCCACTACTATACCCTTCACATGTAGAAAAATGTCTGCCAAGTAGTAGAAGCTCAGCAACATTTCATAAGAGGATATATGATTTTACCTATGTCTTCCAAAGTGTCATTGATTAGAATACTGAATATATTATTAGGTAAAGACCTAGGTTTTATACTTAGGAATATTTATCTATAAATACACACAGCTTGCATGTAAATGATCTATCAACTCAACCAACAACTAGCTCACTTTGCATTATTTTTTTCCTCACCAGCATCTTGAGAAATGTTCATGAGTTTATTGCTCAAATATAGGAAGAATACATCCATGAATCATATTCAAGAAACAGAATATTACTTATGGCATTATTTCAAGGGAACCCCTAGAGAGTAAGGTTTCCTTTAAAATTATTTTTAAAGACTATTTTATTTTATTAATCTGTTCTAGAATATTGACAGAAATTGATAATGTGAGCCATTTAACTTTTCTGTAATCTCCAACTTTAAACACAAAATTTCAAATTGTTTAAATTTCGTTTGTTGGCCAACAATGTTAGAAATAGACTTGTAAAACAGAATAATTCCCTGTTCCAAATCAGATCATGTCAAATGGAACAAAAGTCCCTTTTGAGTGTTGGAGTATTTACCCATCTTCTATGTTCCTTTCACCTGTCTTCCCCTCCATGAACTCTCAGAGATTTAGGACGTGGTTTTGTGATTAGATTTGTAATTATTTCAAGGCTTTGAGTGGAATTCTTCTGGCTCTGGAGATTTGAATTCATTTAGAGGCACTAATCCTCTTTTACTGCTCCCCATACCTTTACTGCATTTCAATTTTTCCCCATTTAACTATATTTATTTTACAATTTTCAATTTGAAGATAATTCTTTTGGATAGAGGAGATAGAAACAAAACAAGTTGAGCAATGCCCTACAGCTATCCTTGTTTAAAAATACAATGCACACCACAACAATGCTTATTTTCATGCTCTGAACAAGGCCAAGCAAGCTGCTCTGCTTTGCCCTTGATCTTCCTCAAAAGTTCCAGTGAATTCTGGGCTTTAACCTTCCTGACGAGCCTTATTTTCTGTGCTTCTCTTTCTTTGAATTTGTTGTGTACTCCTCTCAGTCTACATTCAGTTTATAATATTGCACCCTTCATGGTTAGAACAGTTTGAGGATTCAAGTGAAACAGGTGAAATGTTCAATTTGAATCCATAAAACAATGCGGCCGCAGTTAAAATTGCATGTACCATATAAAAACTATGAGCCTTAAAGTATCACCCCATTAGGAAAGACCAATTAAAAAGTGCTTCTCTCACTCTTCCCTGACGGTCATTAGACCACACGGCTGATGGATTAAAAATCTGGTCTGAATTACCTTTATCACATATTTCTAAAAGAAGCCTGATTCTTTACATGACACCACAAAATTCTAAACTGATTTTTTAGATATAAATTTTAAAATTATAAATTCAGGCATTTAACAAACATTGAAATCACCGAGTAATTCGTCTCTAAGAATGCATCTTTGGATGCAAGTCTGAGCTTGACAATGGCGCTCTTCCCAGGCTGGCCCAGCTCTTCTCTTTGCCACAGAGTCTATTGTTACCCTCTTCTCTGGATAGGCACTGTCAGACTGTTACAACTGCACTCAGAAACAAGTCTGCTTCTGGGATTGGCAGCTGACTTCCATGTGTTTGATGGAGGATGTTTACACTTCCTGATCTAACTAACAAGCCAAAACAAAAAACAACCAAACCCTTTGCTGTCAAGTAGATTCCGACTCATAGTGACCTTATAAGACAGAGTAGAGATGTCCCACAGGATTTCCAAGAAGCGGCTGATAGGTTCAAACTGCTAACCTTTCAGTTAGCAGCCAAGCTCTTAACCACTCCACTACCAGAGCTAATATAGAGCCTGCAGAATTATCACACATCACAAGGATGGGGGAAATAGTGGCCAGCTGTCTTAGCTGCCTAAGGCTGCTATAACAAAATACTCCTAAGTAGGTGGCTTTAAAAAACAGAAATTAATTTCCTCACAGTTCTGGAGGCTAGACATTCAAATTCAGGGAGTCAGCAGTGCTGTGCTCTCTCTACGCGATCTAGGGAAAGTTCCTTCCTTTTCTCTTCTAGTTTCAGGTGTCTCTTGTCATTCCTTGGCTTAGAAATGTATCTTCATATGGTGTCTTCCTTGCGTATCTCTGTCTCCATATCTACATCTGTTCTCCTCTTTTATAAGTCACCACTCACAAGGGACTAGGACCCACCCTACTCCAATAGGACTTAACTGATCACATCTTCAAAGAAAGCAGGTTTCCAAACAAGGTCACATTCACAGGTACAAGGGTTAGGTCTTTAATGTGTCTTTTTTTTTTTTTTTTTAGAAATGCAATTTAATTCATAACATCAGCTAAGGACAGAATTGGGATCTGTAAATAGTGATAACTTCTACTGTTTAGAAAGCAACTACAGAAGGCAGAACAAAACAAGAAGGAAATATATGAAGTAGGAATTCAAATTTAACCTTTTTTTCCAAATAGAATAGGTAGGCAGAATGAAAGCAGAGATGACTAAAGAATCAATTTTTGCAGATTTCCTAGCCTTTGCCTAAATCCTGTTTCTTATCTAGACTCTAGAGAGTGGCATTAGCTATGGCGAAACATTTTGGAAATATGTCTGAATGGCTAACTACATTTTTTAGAAATTCCGTATAATAAATCAAGGCAATTGAATTTTAGCATACATATTATATAGCATCTCTCTTATAATGACTTTATAAACATTTTAATATAACTGCACAGTCCTGCAGTTTATAAACACTCATTAGTTGTCGCTTCCCTGGGGTTGCTAGGAAGAACTAAGATTGGTAGACATTCAACACCTCAAGAAACTTTTTTTCCCTTGTGTGTTTTACTTCAAATACAGATGAATGGCCTTTACCCTACCAAGACATATAGCTTAAGCTCTCTCCAGGTTCCCATTTTGTTTATAACCCTTTCAGAGTTTAGTTGCCTCGATGTACTTTAATAACGCCCATCTCTTTAATTAGTGGTTGTTATATAAGAATGAGCTCTGCTGGTGCAGTGGTTAAGAGCTCGCTGTTAACCAAAAGGCTGGCAGTTTGAAACTACCAGTTGCTCTTGGAAACTCTATTGGGAATTTTACTCTACCCTATAGGGTCACTATTAGCTGGAATCAACTCGACGGCAATGGGTTTTTTTTTGGTTTATAAGAACAGGGAGGTATGAGTGGTTCAGTGGCAGAATTCTCACTTTCCATGTAGAAGACTCTGGTTCAATTTCTATTTCATGCACAGCACCACCTGTCCATCAATGGAGGCTTGCTGGTTTCACTGGAGCTTCCAGGCTAAGAAGGACTAGGAAGGTAGACCTGGCGATCTACTCACAAAAAATCAGGCAATGAAAACCCTATGCATCACAATGGTCTGATTTACAACTAATCATGGGAATGGCACAGGATCAGGCAGCATTTTGTTCCACTGTGCATGAGGTCATCATAAGTAGAGGACCAATTTGATGGCAGCTAACAACAACAGCATAAGGGCAGTTATGTCTTAGACTGAAACAGAGTCTAAGACAGGGCTCCTTACATATGTGATTTCAAGTGAGTGCGCTCAGAAAACTTTAAGGCAGGGAGGGAAAAATAAGTAGAGATGAGGGATGAGGCAGAAGCTAAACTAAGCTTTGGGCTCAGGTGGAAACTAGCCACATCTGAACACATGAAGCACTCTGGAGCATAAACTGCAATGCTAGAGTTTGTCCCACCCAATGAAAGGGGTAATGTAGGAGGCTTCCTTAAGAGTGAGGGTAGGGTATAGCTTCTCGGACATTTCCCATCAGTATTCCCATTAGGTATGTGCAATCCTTGGTGAGGGATGCAGACACCTGCAACAGCTAGCAGTGGAAGGATCAGCCTGGAAAAGAAAACCTGGGAAGTCATCAACCATATCTGCTATAAGGAAGAACAGAAGGAGTGAGCAGCAAATAAAGTTAACAGCTATTTCAGAGTTATTTTCCTTAATGGTCTAACTTAGTGATCTTGATTAGCTAGCAATTTTTACTTTTCTAAATAGAGCAACAATCATCCACCAACACAAAAATCCTCTGGTGAAGCCAAGCAGGTCCCAAATCTTGTTCAAGTGTTCTTTCTTTGATTCATTCACGACTTCCCCTGCATCCCATATCATCTGATACCATCCAAACGTCAAAGAAACCAATCATACATTCTCCATAAAACTAGAGAGAAGAAAAGTGGGCCCAGCCTTAGTTATTTAACTATACCTAATCACCCTGGTGGTGTAGTGGTTAAGAGCCATGGCTGCTAACCAAAGATCGGCAGTTCAAATCCACCAGGTGCTCTTTGGAAACCCTACGGAGCAGTTCTACCCTGTCCTATAGGGTTGCTATGAGTAGGAATTGACTCCAGAGCAACTGGTTTGGGTTCTTTGTTTGTTTGTTTGTTTAATCACAAGGTCGCTATAGGATCGCAGTGAGTCTGAATCAACTCTATGGCAACGGGTGTGGTTTAAACTGGTTTAATCACAAGATCCTTAAATGGCGCAAAGAGTTCGCACTTGACTGCTAATTTAAAGGGCAGTTAACTCACCCAGAGCTCCACAATGATAAGGCTTGGTGATCTTCTTCCATTAATGTTACAGCCAAGAAAACCCTACGGAGAAGTTCTAATCTGTAACAGGTGGAATTGCCATGAGTCAGAATTGACTTGATGGCAACTGACAGCAACAACAACCACAAAGAAGAATTTAAAAATCTTGTTACAGAAAAGGCAAAGCAATGGTTCTCTGGGGCGGGATGGGGGCAGGGGGAAGAAAGAGAAAGGCAAATAAAGATTAAAGTGTCGTATCCTCTGGTATCAGACATTTGCCCCTTAAGCTGGGATACAGATTCATGCCAGAATTCTATTATTCTTCCTTAATCCTACACAATAAACTGTGTACCTTATGTATGCATTAACTCAGTCTTCCACAAAAAAAACAATTGCACTAATTGCCTGTGATTAAACTTTCAGTTACAACTTGGAAAAGGAAGCATATCTCCACCTTACTCAATACAATGAAAAATGCACAAAATCAATACCCAATATAGGCAATACACTCAAATACTCAATACAGACAAAACACTGGCAAAATAGGCACTAAAATATGAAAAAAAAATGGGATAATCAATTTTCTTAATGTTCAAACGTAAATTCTTTTGGGACAAGAAAAGATTCTTTTGAGCAGGAAGCAACTATGGGGTTCGTATTTCATGTGAATTAGTATATGATAAGAATATGTAAAGTATATATTCATATACTGTCCCTGAGAGGAGCAAATGGTTTGCAGTCTACTAACTGAAAGATTGGAGGTTCAAATCCACCCAGCAGTGCCACAGAAGAAAGGCCTGGTGATCTGCTTCCATGAGATTGTCTCCATTGAAAATACAATGGAGCACAGTTCTACTCTAATCATGCCCCTCCTGTCATGGAAGTGGAATACATTGGTCATACGCAGAATACGCTCAGTGTGTATTCCACTGCTATGAGGCTGGTGGTTTCTCTTCTGTTATCATGGTTCATTCTTTAATGGACAATTTAAACAGAAATGAAAAAAAAAGAAAATTTGAACATAGTGAAGGTTCTGCATGTCGAGTTTCCCAGTTGTACAACATACAGCCATTTAGCATAGGTGTTTCTGTAACTGTGATAACAGTGCCAGGCTTTGATTTTTTTTTTTTTTTAATAGTGCCATGGGAATCCTCCACAGCCTGTGTGTGGCATCACAGACAAAGCAGCATCTGGCCCCGTTTGATGGGGGGAAAGGAATCCTGCTTGTAGAGCACTGAAATGTTTGCTACCACAAATCTCCTTAGGCTTTCCTTTCTCTTTCCCCTATGTTACTTTTTGTGTCTCTCCATTTTTCCAAATTTTCTCTGGTCAAAAATTCCATTTATTGAAGAGCCACAGTATCCAAGTGAAAAATCTAAGTAGGTCAGTTAGTTCAGTCCTCACAAAACAAAATGAAGTTTTTTTTTTTTTTTGCTATTTACACATCCCATTAGGCATTACTGAGCACTCGGTGACCCCCTGATTTTACCAAAGAACATTTGAACAATCATATATTTCTATAAATTTTTTTTTTCACTTTCGGAAATCACATTGAGTAGCTGTGCTGTTTTTCTCTTGTTCTGTTTTGAACACTGTTCTTGTTAGGCTCCTTCAAATAACTACATAAATATATAAAAAAATAAAAAGTGGTAATGAAATCTTGAAAACACTGTACTACAAATTCATTTTTACTGGAGTAAAATATACATGCCTCATATTTTACAGATTTGGTCACACCACTTTGTTCTATTGTAATTAAGATTTATATCTACAGTTTCATACACTCGGTTTTCCTCCTGTAAGCTCTTCTTCCTCTAAGGAGTTACATTTGATATTTTGAATATTCCTAAATAATCCGGATCTTATCTGAAGCAAAATGTCATTTGCCACTCAGAAGAACACAAATGCTACAAAGCAAAGCCAAATCACAGCAGAGCCTTATCAGAGTCACATCACCCCCGTGGCCTCAAGAGGTATTTTCTTGTTTATTGACTTTTTGTCACTTTTTGGCTTGGGTTTTTGGCCTTTATTCTTAATAAAAGAGATGCACCTGCCAGTCCAAGAAACATATCTATTCTCTTCTAGACACGTTTAGTTTGTTTTGTATTCTGTTAGAAAAAAGGCTGCAATTAACTTCTGAAAGTTGGAAGATTTTACGTAAATGTGGAAAAAAATGGCTTCTCTTGTAAAATTAGAAGCACTATTAGAAATAGGGAGCCCTGGTGACACAGTGGTTAAGAGTTCAGCAGCTAACCAAAAGGTCAGCAGTTCAAATCCACCAGCTGATCTTTGGAAACCCTATGGGGCAGTTCTACCCTGTCCTATCAGGTCGCTCTGAGTCAGAATCGACTCACTGGCAAAGGGTTTGGTTTTTGGCTTTTGTGGTAATAAATTCTAGTTTTAACCTTGTGACAGCTGGCTGCATTTAAGCAGGAACTGCTTGTTGGAGTTGGAAGCGCTTACCAGAGTCTCCAGTCACACAGTAAGTACATGCAAACTTAAACACAGCTTTCTCGTTTTCACCTATTTAAATAACAAGCATGGCACCTGTGGAGATTTGAGTTGAAGAATCCTGTCCAAACAGATCTTGTTTATTGCTGTCCTATCATTGTTACTTTTTTTTTTTTCTGCTTTGCTTTAGCATTGCTAAAATAACTACCCTGCAAAGAAAATAAGTGACACAGGCTATCAGGGGTTATCCTGGTGAAACCTCTTAAAAAGGCAGGTGCATTTTACATTCAGAATTACCTAAATTAACTCTACTTTTCCCTTAATTTTTAATTTGTTTTCTTACACAGGAGCTTTATAATAAAAATGAGTTTTAAAAAATCTAAATTTAAAAACACATCTATCATCCACCAGGAGTACTTTGATGTAAAATATTAGAGATCATATAAGATAAAAGGTATTTAAAACAGATTTTTATAGGTCACTAATGTGCTGGTATCCTGTTGTATTTCCTAAGTGGAGAGTGACAGAGAGAAAAGATAAAATTCATTTTTAAAAGTGACTTTAATCTAGTTACTGATTTGCAGCTTACATTCAGACTGAGAATATAAACACATGTGATGACAATATAATGCATGTCTACATGGATATATAATATTTAACCTCATGGATATTAAAGATAATTACTTCAGCTCGTATTCCATTACTGGGCATACAGAGTCTGTGAGGACTTTGGCTGTGATCGATAGTGCCACTCTGGACATAATCAAAACATTCCCACCCCATTCTTAATTATTACTTGAGGATAAATTCTTAAAAGAGCCCTAGTCAGACAAGAGTATCTATATTTTTAAGACTCTGATGCTTATTACCAAACTGCTCTTGGAAATATTACATAATTCGTACTCCTTGGCAGTATACAAGAACTACCTCCCCTCATCGTGTAACAATATTAGCTTCCTGCTAGGAAAGTTTTATCTATCTAATTAGTCTAGAGTATACAGAAAACTAATTTTTAAATAACAGTCTCTGTGTTATTTCTGTACAGAAATGTGTTTGGTAAAAACCCACAGTGCCATTGATTCACCGTCAATACTACAACGGAGGGATCAACGTCCAGAGGCTGAGGATGAGCTTAGTCAGCCTACGTTTTAAATCCAGCTCTCCTGCTCATTTCAGTAGTGTTATCTCTGACTACTTATTTTGTCCCTAGATTCCTCAAGTCCCTGTTTTGGAAAATGGAGATTATTTTGAAATCAAGACTAAGTGAAATTGGGAAAGTTTTATAGTCTAATGTTACATATTAATGACATTTTTAAAAATTTTCTGTGAGGCTGGTGTATACTAGTTTGCATATGTGGAAAAAATGAGGCTCTGAGTTATATAATCAGCCAGTAACAGAATTGGATTCAAACCAAGTTCTCCATAATTCAGAAGCTAGTTCTACATACTGGCTTTATGCTATTGCTGCTTATCCTTGCAGTATTTAGGGACCCACTTTTAATTGCATACCCAGTTTCAACAAAACCTAAACAGGATTTTTAAAAGTGATTTTAAACAGTTTTCAAAGGTCAATAATTTAGTGGTAACATCTCATATTTAATCTTAATCAATAATTAGTGAATTATTTATTATTAATAGGTAAAAATGTAAAGCACCTTTTAGACTTCATCAAGTAGCTGTTTTAAAAATAACTGTCATACTAGGCCCCATATCTGCAAATACATTCAAACTTTCAGTAAGAAGTATTAGGAAGAAGTGTCTGAAAAAGAAAGCAAGCAAGCAGTGGTCATTCTTAGAACTAGATGAGTTAGGAGTATTTCAAACAAAGGCTAAAGACTCATTCAGTAGAAAGGAAATAAATAAATATACATTACAACATCAGAATCCAATATAGTAGCCTCTAGCCACATGTGGTTGTTTAAATTTACACTGAAATAAATAAAATTAAACAAAAATTCAGTCCCTCAATTTCACTAGACACAATTTAAGTGCTCAGTAGACACATGTAGCTGGTGGGTACTATGTACATGGCACTCAAAGAAGATTTTCATTATTGTCCACAGTGTTTTATTAGTACATAAAACAGCATTTAACAGAGGAGAAGCATCACATCTGTCATTGTTAAAATGTCACTGTCAAATGATCATCCTAGGAGTCCTTTTCTCAAGAAGGTCATAAGAAATAAGAAAGCCAGATAAACAGCAACATAAAGTGTATCAGAAAAGTAGCCCAAGTATAACCTTTGAAGGTGGTATAGAGAGATAGGTAGATGATAGATAGATAGATAGATAGATAGATAGATAGATAGATAGATAGATAGATAGATAGATAGATAGATAGATAGATAGATAGATAGATAGATAGATAGATGATAGATAGATACGTACATAGATGATAGATACATAGATAGACAGATAGATAGATAGATGAGAGAGATTTGAGATTACAAGATAGCGACCCTATAGGACAGAGTAGAACTGCCCCATGGGGTTTCCAAGGAGCCCCTGGTGGATTCAAACTGCTGACCTTTTGGTTAGCAGTCAAACTGTTAACCACTATGCCACCAGTGTTTCCTGTTCTAAAATTAAATAAAATTAAATGCGATGTTGAGTGCAGAATGTATCTGATACAACCAAAACATAAGAGCTATTTTTAATATTCAAAGCAAGTGATTAAAATATATGTCTCAGTCTTTGAGATTAATGGACCAGATAAAAGAAGAGTTGAGGGAAGCTTGTTCTAGACTCAAGGTAACATTGCTATCTGGTAGCAAATATGGAATTTGCTTACATAACAATTTAAGAGTGGAAATCTCAGCAAGTACGGTCAAACCAGGGTGTAAATGCCTCTTATATTACAGATTTTGTATCTGAAGTCTGGAAAGAGTGTCAGAGGCTGTGATTCAATACTAATTTCAACAATGATATTAATGTGGAACAAAAGGTAATGTAAATGGGCTTCACTATAGGTAAAGATACTACTTAAATACATACTTAGGCTTCGGTCCCAGATTTTCCAACAAGTTGTGAAAAATATGTACTCAAATAGTATTTTTGGTTTCTGCAACAAAATGGAATAATTTTTTTTGAATCAACGTGTATTCATTATTTGCCAATTTTGTGACATGCATTCTGCATGTATTTATTAACTGGTGTATAGAACTGAAAATATATCTGTCCTTATGGACTTAAAGTTTTTTATGGGGAAGCAGTCAAGTTACTATGCAAAATCTGTAAATAAATCAATGAGATAATTTCAGATTGTGATAACAGTATTTGACTGTGTTCCCCTGGAAAGCAGCAAGATGGAGCTGAGAGTGGTGAAATAAGGAGATTGCCATATTTACTGCCTATTTATCCTAATAAGAAATGGCCTAATAAATAATTTGAAGTACAATTGTGCCCCCTAAATTAGCATGCTATTAAGTATGAGTATGAAATATGTCCCAGATCAGCTGGAAATTAATCTCCATGGGCAGATATTAATTAATTTCAATAGAAGAAAGAGGGAAAAATATAAGGTAACTCCATTTCCAGTTACAGCACAATTACTATATTCCCTGATATGAAGAATTATGTTTACCAAATGCTCAATGCTTTTTAGCCTATAACGCACTTTGAGATACATTGCCATTAGTGGTAGCCTAAACTAAGGCTAACGAAGTTGAAGGATTTGCCTAAACTCACACATCAATCGTGTGGCTGATCTGGGTATCTAACCTGAGTGTTTTAAGTACACATATGGGATTCCAACAAGACAATCTTTGCAACCCCAGGATAAAGCATCTGGAAGTAACTATTAGAGAATAAGCCCTTCATTAATCAAGTTTTTTTTTTTTTTTTTTGTAAGAAGATACATATACAAGCTACCTAGAAGGGATATTTATTTGTTCATTGCCTTGAAAATCTCCGTAAATGAAGGTCCATAGTTTAACTTGCTAGTGCATTTTTTTTTTTTTTTTTTTTTTTGCCCTTGCAACTCCAGCATTCAAGACAAGACATTACTATGTGTAATGATTTAGGTCATGAGATTGGGCTCACATGAATGATCCAGGGCAATCACCCCATCTCAAGATTCCTTAACCACATCTGCAGAGTTCTCCTTGCCATGTAATATTCACAGGTCTCAGAATTATGGTGTGGACATCTTTTGGGGGTGCTGTTATTTGGCCTACCACAGCTTCTTTTTTTAATTAAGAAAACATTAATTTATGTTCATAAAAGTAAGTAAACTTAATACCATTTACAGATTAATTAGCCACAATTATTTGTTAGAACCAATATGGGGACTTTGGGAAGATGAAATCCTAAACAGATATCCCCGCAAATCTCTTTCAAATGAATTTCAACCAACCACTAAATATTCACAACAACAGAGCTATTGGAGCTGAAAGACAGAGTGTGAACAAGAGCAAGAGTTTATCTAGCTTTGGAAACTGGTAGCTGGTAGAAGACATTATTTATTTGGAGCCTTGACATTATTCTGCAGTTTAGACACTGACATCTGGGATATGATCAAATTTTACAGCGAGAGAAGAAAGTTTGGCAGAAGATGTGTGGACCACCAACGAGAAGTTAGCAGAGCCAGCATGGTGAATATGGGGAAGTTCCCGGCTCTCCAAGGATCTGCATGAGAGCAGAACAGGTTGCTTGGCCCCTCTTTACCCCTAAAGATGGAGAACACTAGCTTTTGCACCAAAGTAGGCCAGGGAACAGAGAGACCTCCCTGGCCCATAACTTGCCACGGAGGGAGATACTCATAAGTTGATGCTGCTTTGATTATTACAAAAGCTAGATGTGAGAAGAAGCCAGAGAATAGGAGAACAAACACCTGAAAAAGACAGCACACACTTAAAGAAACTGTTGTAGGAAACAGAGGGCAGTGTAAACAACTATCACAATGTAATGGCAGCACTGAAGGAGACTATATTACAAGAAGGTGCCATGGCAGATTAGAAATAATTTTTCTAGTACGACAACTATAAAAATTATAATTTAAATTGTAACTTTAAAAACCCAAAAGGTGACTCAGGGAGGAGGACCTACCTCACATTTTGATTGGAAGATCAGGTCAAAGAAACATTTCTAAAATAAACCCAGTATATAAAGTGTGAGAAATCAGAAGGGACAAGTTAAGAGACTTGGAGGACATCTTGAGAGAATTTTATATATATAATTAACTAACGCCACAAGGAAAAAAAAAAAAGATAAGAAAAAATAATACAGAAAATTTGCCCTAAGTAAAATCAGATTTAGCTCTGATTGTACGTTGACTTTAAGACTGATTTCATGAAGAGATACACCCCTAAGGACATCCTGGTATATCCTGTATCTCTAATTTTAATTCTACAAACTTTCAGAAGAAAGACCTGACTAATTATGAAGGAAAAATAGTTAGATTGGGCTTGGAATTCTCAAATGAAATACTAGAAGCTAGAAGGAAAAAAAAAAAAATTTTTTTTTTTTTTTAGAAGGAAAGTGGATAGCACTACACATTTCTGTGGTTAAATTTAAACTCAGATTGATAGTCAGCTGAATGATATCCCCTATCTGTGCTAAATAAGAATATTTTGAAATTGAAGAGGTAAAAGATACTACAAAGAAAACATAGTAATAATCTGAATTAAAAGAACTACACTTGCGTAGAAAAACGAAGTAGATTTAGAGCCTGCTAGAGGGTATTTTTTTTAGAGGGTAAGAGTAGGGAAGAAGTTAAGATTTGACAGTGAATTTCTAAGGTAAAAGTGATGGAGACAGTAATTTAAATAATTAAAAAAAAACTAAAATTTTTTTTTTTTTTTTTTTTTTAGGAAGACTAAAATATACAATTCTTTAGTCTCAAATATACTTTGCATTTATGCTGGGAATCTTGGTTACAATAGGTACCAAAAGAAAGAAAATAATATCTAGTGAAAGATATGAGGCCCATATCAAAGAGTGGGTATGAAGCTAGTGCACGATAAATGAATAACTACACAGGTGTTTGTGTCAATCTCCCTCTGTCCCAGCTCCAACAATCATCAGCAGTATGGCCCAGGCAAATAAACTAAAAGCTTACTTTGCTCATCTTTAAATTAGGCATAATAATAGCATCAAACTCTTAAGGGTGTTTTAAAATTAGACATACGATATAAAAATACTTGGCAAAGATCAAGATCACAATAAATATTAGCCTCTCTCTTAGTTACCTAGTGCTGCTCTACCAGAAATACCACAAGTGGATGGCTTTAACAAAGAGAAGTTTATTCTCTCACAATTTAGGAGGCTAGAAGTCCAAATTCAGGGTATCAGCCCTAGGAGAAGGCTTTCTGTCTCTAACGGCTCTGGAGGAATGTCTTTGTCATGAATCTTCCCTGGTCAAGGAGCCTCTCACACAGGGGCCCCAGGTCCAAAGGACTAGCTATTCTCCTAGCTTTTGTTTCTTGGTGGTATGAGGGCCCCATGTCTCTCTGCTGTCTTTTCTCTTTTATATTTCAAAAGAGATTGACTTAAGACAAAACCTAATCTTGTAGACTGAGTGCTGCTTCGTTAACATAACTGCCACCCATCCCACCTCATTAACATCATAAAAAAAAGGATTTATAATACATAGGAAAATCACATCAAATGACAAAATGGTGGACAATCTCACAATGCTATGAATCAGGGACTAGCCAAGTTGACACAGTTTTTTCAAGGGGACACAATTCAATCCACAACAGCCTCCAAAATAAATAATTTTTCATACAATATTACATAAGTATACTGTTTGATTGTGGCACAATCATGTGCAATAATACCAAAGATGAAAGATAATCTAGGAAAAACACGTACAGTATCTGACAGATAAACGCTTATTCTCTCTGATATATGGTTGTTGCTGTTGTTGGTTGTCATCAAGTTGGCTCTGTCACATGGCAATCTTATGTATTACAGAATGAAAAATTGCTGAGTTCTACCCCATCTTCATGATCCTTGGTGTTTTGAGTCCATTGTTCTGGCTATTGTGTTAACCAAGCACATTGAGGGTTTTCTCATTTTCGTTGACTCGCTACTTCACCAAACACGATTTTTTTTTCTCCTAGTAATTGATTTTTCCTAATAAAGTATGCAAAGTAAGGGGATGGAAGTCTCACCATCCTCCCTGCTAAGGAACATTCGAGTTATATTTCTTGCAAGATTAATCAGTTCTTTCTTTTGGCAGTTCCACAGTATAGTCACTATTCTTTGCCAATGCCACAGTGCAAATGCATCAATTCTTTTGTCTTCCTTTTCATTATCCAGTAATATATAGGAGTACTGTCAAATAAGAAAAATTATCAATGAGCAGTACCACCATTAGCCACGTTTTTGGAATGTTGTTGTTGTTAGGTGCCGTCGAGTAGGTTCTGACTCATAGTGACCCTATGCACAACAGAACAAAACACTGCCCGGTTCTGCGCCATCTCTACAAACGTTGTTATGCTTGAGCTTATTGTTCCAGCCACTGTGTCAATCCACCTTGTTGAGGGTCTTCCTCTTTTCTGCTGACCCTGTACTCTGCCAAGCATGATGTCTTTCTCCAGGAACTGACCCCTCCTGACAACAAGTCCAAAGTATGTAAGACACAGTCTCGCCATCCTTGCTTCTAAGAGGCATTCTTGTTGTATTTCCAAGACAGATTTGTTCATTCTTTTGGCAGTCCATGGTATATTCAATATTCTTTGCCAACACCACAATTCAAAGACATCAACTCTTCTTTGGTCTTCCTTATTCATTGTCCAGCTTTCACATGCATATGATGTGATTGAAAATACCATGGCTTGGGTCAGGCGCACCCTAGTCTTCAGGGTGACATCTTTGCTCTTCAACACTTTGAAGAGGTCCTTTGCAGCAGATTTGCCCAATGCAATGCATCTTTTGATTTCTTGACCGCTGCTTCCATGGCTGTTGATTGTGGATCCAAGTAAAATGAAATCCTTGACAACTTCAATCTTTTCTCCACTTATCATAATGTTGCTCATTGGTCCAGTTGTGACGATTTTTGTTTTCTTTATGTTGAGGTGTAATCCATACTGAAGGCTGTGGTCTTTGATCTTCATTAGTAAGTGCTTCAAGTCCTCTTCATTTTCAGCAAGCAAGCAAGATTGTGTCATCTGCATAATGCAGGTTGTTAATGAGTCTTCCTCCAATCCTGATGCCCCGTTCTTCTTCATATAATCCAGCTTCTCGGATTATTTGTTCAGCGTACAGATTAAATAGGTATGGTGAAAGAATACAACTCTGACGCACACCTTTCCTGACTTTCAACCAATCAATATCCCCTTGTTCTGTCCGAACAACTGCCTCTTGATCTATGTAAAGTATCCTCATGAGCACAATTAAGTGTTCTGGAATTCCCATTCTTCGCAATGTTATCCATAGTTTGTTATGATCCACACAGTCGAATGCCTTTGCACAGTCAATAAAACACAGGTAAACATCCTTCTGGTATTCTCTGCTTTCAGCCAGGATCCATCTGACTTCAGCAATGATACCCCTGGTTCCACGTCCTCTTCTGAAACCAGCCTGAACTTCTGGCAGTTCTCTGTCCATATACTGCTGCAGCTGTTTTTGAATGATCTTCAGCAAAATTTTGCTTGTGTGTGATATTAATGATGTTGTTCTATAATTTCCACATTCGGTTGGATCACCGTTCTTGGGAATAGGCATAGATATGGATCTCTTCCAGTCAGTTGGCCAGGAAGCTGTCTTCCATATTTCTTGGCATAGACGAGTGAGCACCTCCACCGCTGCATCTGTTTGTTGAAACATCTCAATTGATATTCCATCAACTCCTGCAGCCTTGTTTTTTGCCAATGCCTTCAGAGCAGCTTGGTCTTCTTCCTTCAGTACCATCGGTTGCTGATCATATGCCACCTCTTGAAATGGTTGAATATCGAGTAATTCTTTTTGGTATAATGACTCTGTGTATTCCTTCCATCTTCTTTTGATGCTTCCTGCGTCATTTAATATTTTCCCCACGGAATCCTTCACTATTTCAACTCGAGGCTTGAATTTTTTCTTCAGTTTTTTCAGTTTGAGAAACGCCGAGCGTGTTCTTCCCTTTTGGTTTTCCATCTCCAGCTCTCTGCACTTTTCATTATAATACTTTACTTTGTCTTCTCGAGAGGCCCTTTGAAATCATCTGTTCAGTTCTTTTATTTCATCAATTCTTCCTTTTGCTTTAGCTGCTCGACACTCAGGAGCAAGTTTCAGAGTCTCCTCTGACATCCATCTTGGTCTTTTCTGCCTTTTCACTGACCTCTTGCCTTCTTCATGGATGATATCTTTGATGTCATTCCACAACTCATCTGGACTTCGGTCACTAGTGTTCAGTGCAGTACCACCATTTGCCATGTTTTTGGAATAGTTACAGAAATCCCATTGAAAATGGCTTTAACTGGATATATATTATCTGATATTTGAGTCATCCGGGAAGAAGACTCCTCCTCTTTCTACCTTGTTATTCTTAGGAAATCAACTCATGCATAGGTTGGTAAATACATAATTATAGCAGTTCAGGACATCCATAGAGACATGACAGTACACAAGGGCAGAAATAAACCATAGATCTCTTTGTTTTTCTCATAAGAGTGAGGAAACTTCCTTTCCAAGAAGTTGCCTTATAGATAAGATCGACTGTCTCAAATGACAACACCTGTCCCTTTTTTTGAAACAAAATGAACCACCATGATTAGCTCTGACTAATCAATATTCAAGTCCTGAGGCTGAAGCAGAAGCCAGTTTTCTGAGATGTGCATGGTATGCAGAGATGTTCCACAACAGCAACAAATGTATCGGTTCTGTTATTAAAAGAAGAATGGCAAGTAGGTAGAAAGGTGCCTACATCTACCTTACTCAGTATATAAGAAGTTCTTTTATTGAGATGGGATATGATTAAAAAAAAAAAAGACTCCAATTGAAAATTAAAATCTGTATATATTAAACAAGTAAAAGGGACAATAAATATGAAAATATATTAAAACTCTCTACTAATCAATATTAGTAGTATTTAATGAGTAATTTGTAAAAAATAAAATATTGGTAAAAAGCCCAGTATTGGGGAGGATGTAAATATAAAGTCAAGTCAACTTTCTGGAGAGCCATTTGGCAAGATCTACCTAAACTGAAAATGACACAAACCCTACTCCTTCTTATCAGGATTTAATTTCCTGATATACAGCTCCAATGGTAGTGTGAAGATAAATATACAGTAAAGTTAATCAGAACATTGTTTAAAAGTGTAAAAAGATGCAAAAAGCTATGTACTCACTAAAGGTGGTTTGTTAAATATGGTAAGCACATATAAAGAAAAAAAATACACAGTTAAGCAATCATTGCAAATATAAATATACACTTACATTTATGCATATCATGTTATATATATGCACTTATGGTATATTGTTTAAAAAATTACAAAAATTATGTATGGTAAGATCATACATTTATTTTAAACTCACAAAGCTATATATTTATTTATTTTTAAAGAATATAAGTCTAGGCACTGTATATCTACCAAATTGTTAATGATATTTCCCTTTAGAGAGATATTGATAACATTTTAATTTTGACTTTGTTTATGTATTTTTAATATTTGATTTTTTGAATGTATATTATGCTCATAATCATGAAATATAAGGATATACTTAGTGGAAAATTATGCCTGTTAAATATACTTGGCATAATACTAGAAAAAATTTACCAAAAAAAGAAAGACATATCTTCCCTGCTTTTGAAAATATCCCAGAATCTTTATTGTGCTCTTAATCTCCTGGGCAGTAGGAATAAATAAGCTACCAGAACTCAGTCAGAGGACACAGGAAAGAATTTTGTTGAACTATTGCACCTTGTATTTAATTTTTTTTCAAAAACTGCTTTTTCATGTTTAGACTCACAATTTTATGCTCCAACTTGAAATTTTATAGCATATTTATGCTCTATTATGTAGGTAAAGCAATATTTGAGTAGTTATACAAAGGGAAATTTTACAAAATTACTATCTGATAGATCTATTTTTTTTTTCAGAATAATCACACAACATAAGTAGATCATCATTCAAAGTTCTATAATTTAAAACTTGAAAGACACAGAAAATAGAAGCCCAAAAACTTCATTTTGAAAAGTACTGGAAAAATATGGATCTATAAAGCTTCTCATAAATTTCACTTAGAACGAAACTTTGTGTATGTGTCTGTGTCTCTTATCCTATAATTTGAGAATTTACTTCTTCTCCCCAGATCAAATGATATATTGTTGTTGTTAATTGCTGTGGAGTTGGCTCCAAGTCACAGTGACCTTATGTGTAAGGAAATGTTGCCTGGTCTTGTGCCATCTGCATGATCTTTGATATGTTTAAGGCCATTGTTGAGTCTATTCTGTCAGTCCAGTTCGTTGAGGGCTTTCCTCACTTCCAATGGCCCTCTACTTTACCAAACATGAACATGATGTAGTTCTATACTATTGGTCTTTACTGGTGACATGTCCAAAGTAAGCAAGACAACATCTCCTGATCTTTCTTGTTAAGTTTTCTGGTTGTATTTCCTCTAAGATGATTTGCCCATTCTACTGGTGGATTATGGTATATTCAGTATTCTTCACCAACACCACAATTCAAATGCATCAATTATTTATTCATCTTCTTTCTTCATTGTACAGATTTTGCATGCATATAAGGGCATTCAAAAGACCATGGCTTGGGTCAGGAGTACCTTCGTCATCAAAGTGATATCATTGATTTTTATATATAGCTTTTTATAAATTTTATTTTATTTGTTTTTGTTGTTGAGAATATATACAGCAGAACATACACCAATTCCACAATTTCTACATATACAATTCAGTGACCTTGATTACATTCTTCAAGTTGTGCAACTATTCTCACCCCCCTTTTGTGAATTGTTCCTCCTCTATTAATATAAACTCACTACTCCCTAAGGTTTCTATCTAATCTTTTGAGTTGCTGTTGTCGATTTGATCCCATATAGATAGTTCTTAACAGAGCACAATAATCAAAGCAGACATTCTTTACTAATTAAACTAAACTATTGTTTAGATTAAAGATTTCAGGAGGTATTTTCAGTTGAACATTTAAAGTTTATCACAGGGCACTAGTTCATCCAGCTTCCGTGGCTCCAGAAAGTAGTCTGGATTCCATGAGATTTTGAAGTTCTGTTCCTCATTTTCCCTCTTTCAATTCTTCTGTAGAATCTTTTATCAAAATGTGCAATAATACTTGCCAGGCACCATCCATTTCTTCCTGTCTCATGGTAAAGAAGGCAGTTGTTCACTGAGTCGATTAGCCGCGCATTACATTTCTTCCTCCTGTTCTTAACTCTCCTTTCTCTGTTGGTCCAGGTGAATAGAGACCAAGTGTTGTAACCTGGATGGCAACTCATAAGCTTTTAAGACCACAGACGCTACACAATAAATTAGGAGATAAAACAGAAGCACAAAACATTAGGCCAATTAACTGTGATGTGCCATGAAACTATGACCCTAAACCTTCAAACTAAGAAACCAAATCCTACGAGGTGGTTGGGGGCACATAAGCAGCCTCAGCATCTGAGCTTTCTCTCTTTTGTTGTTGTAAATGTATTTTTCATACAACATTTTCCAATTCAACTTTTTACGGGTGTACAACTAATAGACATAGATTACACTAATCAGATGTGCAACACTTACCCTTATTCAATGCAATTTTTACATTACCGTAAACAAAAACTCAGTAATCCATAAGCAATAATCCCAGTTTTCCTTCTCCTTCCAGCCCCTGGTAGCCAGTAATAAACTTTGGTCTCTGTACATTTGCCTGTTCTTGTCATTTTGCAGACATGAGATCTTACAATATTTGTCCTTTTGTGATTGACTAGTTTACTTAGCATAATGTTTTCAAGTGGCATCCATGTAGTAGCATGTATCAAGTAGTTTTTTCTCATTCTGTCTGAGTAGCATTCCATGATATGTATATACCACATTTTGTTTATCCAGTCATCCATTCAATGGAAAAAGAAGAGTCTCTTATTAAAGAAAATTGGATTTCCATATGCAGAAAATTGAAACTCTACCCATGTCTCACACCATACACAAAAACAAATTCAAAATGGATTAAGGACCTAAATGTGAAAACTAAAACCATAACATTTTTAGAAGAAAATGCAGGGGCCAGGTTGTCTGGATTTTGACAATAAATTATCTCATATAATAATAAACACAGGAGCCACAAAAGACAATAAATAAATGGGACTTCATAAAATTAAAAACTTTTGTTCATTAAAAGGCTTTTCAAAAAAAAAGTGTAAAGGAAGCTACCAACTGGGAGAATATCTTTGGAAATCATATATTTGATAAGAATCTAATAACAAAAATAAGTGTAAAATTTGATACATTAACAACAAAAATACAAATAACCCAATCAAAAACAAGCCAATAACCTGAATAGACATTTCACCAAAGAAGACATTCGAATGACAACCACACGCATAAAAAGATGCTTACTGTCATTAAACATCAGAAAGATGCAAATCAAAACCACAGTGAGATACCATCTCACTCCCACCAAGATAAAAAAAAAAAATTATAATTGACAAATGTTAGCAAAGATATGGGGAAATGGAATGCTTATCTGTTGCTGGCAGGAATGTAATGTGGTACAGCTATTGTGGAAAACAGTGTGGCAGTGCCTCAAAAAACTGAAAACAGAACCATCATATTACCCAGCAATTCCACTGCTAGGAGTATACCCAAAGGGTCATGAAAGCAGCTATGGGAACAGACATATGTACACCACTGTTCATTGCAGCATTATTCACAATAGCTAAAAAGTGGGAACAATCTAAATTCCCATCAATAAATGAATGGTTGTAGCTTTTATTTTTTTATAGGTCTTCATATATGTGATCCCATTTTCCCTTTACCTTATGCTGTACTGTGCTTTTATTTGACTTGCAGGAAAATTTTCTTATAAATTTGAGAATATACAGCTTTCTTTCAAGTGCTTTCTACTGAAAGGCACATACGTTTAAAAAGATCAAAAAATTTTTAAATTAGGTAAATTATTGCTTGTTTTTCATCTTTTTTGTGTGTGTGTAAGTTTGTACAATTTGTAAAAGTCTTACTTTCACTTACTTCAAAGTCAACTCCTTGGCAAAAGTTATACACTTATTATTTCCCTCCTGACTTATGCATCTAAGCCACCAAGTTTCTTCCCTTTCTGGAGGGAAATATGCAGTTTTTAAATCATTTTTTTTAAGAGTAAATTTCCAGGGATATTTTATGCAAAAAAGAGAAATAAGCATACATATTTTTCCCCTCTTTTAAGAAAATGGCATAATTCACACTGTTCTGCACCTTAGTTTTTAACCTAATATTCATGAGAGATAATTCTTTATCAGCACCCAAAAGGATTTCCTCATTAAAAAAAAAAAAATCTTTTTTCGTTATTTGTCATAAATCCGCATATACTATATGAGTGCATATATAATCTATTTCACCAGTTCCTTAAAAAGTGGCATTTCATTTGTTTCCAATTCTGGGTCGTTACGAACGATGCTTCAGTAAATAGCCTTTTAAGTAGTCATTTCACACATATCTGAGTATATTTGTAATATAAACTCCTAGAAGTGAAGTTGCTGGGACAAAGAGTGTGTTCTTGCAATGATTTTAAAGTTGGGGATGAATTATCCTGAAAGACAAATAATAATAAATCTTATTATTTTATACATATATATATATATATATTCCTTCTTATTTACCAGTCTAGGACTTTTATCAAATCATTAATGCAAAATGAATTGAAGTATGTGCATATCTAATGTCTGGTCTCAGTTTTGTCCTTGATTTTCCTACTTATTTCTATAGAAATTGATTGTTGGAATGCACTCTAAACTCATCTGCACAGATGTACAAATAACTGAATATTTCATGATCCCTTAAATTATAGAAGGACATCAAGAGGGAGACATCTTTTAACAATTCAAAACTTTAAATTAAATAAAGAACTTGCTATTTTGAACTTATAATTTACCACTAGATTATGGGAGATGGTTTCTTTTGGTGGGGAAAAGGGATCAAAGCAGGATCCTCCTAATATGTCTGTGGTCCCAAGGGATGGACTTGGCACTTTGCTGTTAGTGTACACATGGCCACTGAAGCCAACTTTCCTACAATAAAAACATTAGCTTTATAAAATTTGGTCTGGTTCCTATTCTCTGCTTGTAGCAACTACCACACAATCTGAGTCTTTCAAATGAATTTTTTTTTGTATAATATGTAAGTGAGGCACATGCCTTTTAACTTATTTTTTATTCATAAAAACATTTTCTAAACGTGTGATTGATACTAGCTTTTGTTTTCCAATGTTTTACACGTGACAAGAATTCTGTCCTGTTTCCTCAAAGATTTTGCTTATTTTGCAATTTTATTTCTATTCCAAGACACCCATTCTATTATAATTTACGCAATAAATGACTATTCACCAGAGGAAATGAGTTATTTATGTAATAAACAATGTCAGAGATTCAGTAATAAGATGAATTAAATTGTGGCTTAACTAGCATCCTTAAGACAGAGGTTTCAGAAGAAACCAGAATTTTTTTTTCTTTTAATTTACTTCGTTCACTGCCCGCTGTACATTATGTATGTTGGTCTTTGCATCACAACTGAAACAAAGAACAAGACATTCCTAAATTATGTATAAAACTGTTCCAAAACTTTTCTAAACTTGTGAAATAAAACGTCTCTGGTGAGATCTCTTCTCACCACACTCAGTTTGTCTTCCTATGGGTGATGTTGCTGACCCACAGCAAACCCAGGCTCCCATCATGCTCTTACCTGGAGACCCACTGAGGCCTCTCCACATAAGGCAATTGTTTCCCATAGATTTCTCCATGAGCATCTCCTTCACAGTCCCACTTCACAGACCACTTGTGCTTGCTAGTGCTTCAAGTAAAAAACACCAAACCTGTTGCCGTCAAGTCGATTCCAACTCAGCAACTCTATAGGACAGAGTAGAACTCCCCCTTAGGGTTTCCAAGGAGCTGCTGGTGGATTTGAACCGCTGACCTTTTGGTTAGCAGCTGAGATCTTAACCACTGGCCCACAAGGGCTCAAATAATAGTCTAATTCCCACAAAACCTCCTTTTTTCCCATTACATTGCAATGACTCTGTTTTCCTGAATGGACTCTGAATGACACTAAGATTAAGATTCTAAAGTCATTTTGTAGAAGGATAGTGTTGGATATAAGTAGTTAGAAATATATTTATAATGTCCTTAGGTGTATCATTAGAAAAAAAAAAAAAAACATTGCCGTTGATTCTGACTCATTGTGACCCTATAAGTAATAGCAGGTGACATTATATGGTATTGTGAAGAATCAAGAAGGGAAAGGAAAAATTTTTGAAGTAATATTTTAAGTTCTAACTGTCTTAAGAAGTCAGGCTATAGAGTATGGAACTCATAATTTCTGTCTGTTATAAACCAACATAAATTTTACTTAATAAACAGATTTATCAACAACAACAACACATGCACAGATGTGTTCACTTATAGAGGGACAAACCAACATTTAAAGAGCTAACTGACTTGCTGAGTATTAAGTATTAACCTTTATGAGGTAATATATTCTTTACATGAAACGGCCTTCATAGCAAATTAAGAAAGACTCTCACTGGCTGTCATCCTGGTGGTATCTGTCTCCCAAGTGGATGCTGCCTTGTAGGGACCTTGAAGAATGCTTATCCAGGATTCTAAATTAGGAAAGATAAGTAAGATGGTATCCTCCTAAGATCTGTTTTTCCATGCCCTTTTTTATGTGGCAAAAGTAATTACCTGTATGTCTCTCAGCACTGATTGGAAAATGCCCATGTTAAATTATTTGATGTTCGGTCACTTATTTTCAATAAACTTCTTTCACTTTTTTTACTACCTTAGGAGAGTTTTCTTACTTTCACTAGGGGTGAAAAAAAAAAAAAAAACTCAACTAATTATGAAAGAAACAGTTTAATATAATAAGCCTGCTTCCCCCTGGCATTTTATTTCAGTGTTATGAAAAACTGGGTGAGAAGGAAGAAGATTGTTGGGAGAAAGAGAGAGAGAGAGGAAGGAAAAGAAGAAGGGAGAATTAAGAAATAAGAAAAGAGAATGATGAAGAGGCCAAAAATTTGAGTTCCTGGAAATTTTTCTACAGCCCCAGAAACTACATTTTGACTATACTTTTGAGACGTAGGAAACCCTGGTGGTGTAGTGGTTAACAGCACAGCTGTTAACAAAAAGGTCGGCAGTTTGAATCCACCAGGTGCTCCTTAAAAACTCTATGGGGCAGTTCTACTCTCTCCTATATGGTCACTATGAGTTGGAATCAACTTGAAAGCAACAGGTCAATGTTTTTTGTTGTTTTTTTTTTTAAGACATAACTTTTCAGGCATGAAGGTATTGCTTAACTTTATTTCACATTTTTCAAAGGGCAGCTCAAGAAGACAAAGTAAAAATATTATAATGAAATATGCAAAGACCTGGAGTGAGAAAACCAAAAGCGAAAGATATGCTCAGCATATCTCAAGCTGAAAGAACCAAAGAAAAAATTCAAGCCTCAAGTTGCAATTTTGAAGAGTTCTATGGGTAAATATTGAATGACCCAGGAAGCATCTAAAGCAGCTGGAAGGAAAACATACAGTCACTGTACCAAAAAGTATTGGTCAACCTTCAACGACTTCAGGAGATAGCATATGATCAAGAACAGATGGTATTGAAGGAAGAAGTCCAAGCTGCACTGGAGGCATTGATGAAAAACAAGGCTCCAGGAATTGACTGAATACCAACTGAGATGTTTCAACAAACAGATGCAGTGCTGGAAGCAGTCACTGGTTTATGCCAAGAAATTTGGAAGACAGCTACCTGGCCAACAAACTGGAAGAGATCAAATTTGTGCCCATTCTAAAGAAACATGATCCAACAGAATGTGAAAATTATAGAAAAATATCATTAATATGACACATGAGTAAAATTTTGCTGAAGATCATTCAAGGAGCAGTTGCAGCAGTACATTGTCCACGGAAGCAGCAGTCAGGGAATGATGTAATGTTTTGGGTAAATCTGCTGCAAGAGGCCTCTTTAAAGTATTAAAAAGCAAAGATGTCAAAGTCTGTTTTAAGCCATGGAACTGCCAGAAATTCAAGCCGAATTCAGGAGGATTTGTGGAATGAGGCATATAATTGCTAATGTCAGATGGATCTTGGCTGAAAGCAGAGAATTCAGAAAGATGTTTACCTGTGTTTTATTGACTTTGCAAAGATATTCAACTGCGTGAATCATAACAAATCATGGGTGACATTGCAAAGAATGGGAATTCCAGAACACTCAATTGTTCTCATGAGGAACCTGCACATAGACCAAGAGGCAGTTGCTCAAACAGAGCAAGGGGATCCTCCACGGTTTAAAATCAAGAAAGGTTTGTGCCAAGGTTGTATAATTTTACCATATTTATTCAATCTGTATGTTGAGCAAATAATCCAAGAAGATGGACTATGTGAAGAAGAATGTGGCATCAGGATTAGTGTAAGACTCATTAACAACCTGCAATATGCAGATGACACAACCTTGCTTGCTGAAAATGAAGAGGCCTTGAAGCCCTTACTGATGAAGGTCAAAGACCAAAGCCTTCAGTATGGATTACACCTCAACATAAAGAAACAAAAATCTTCACAACTGGACTAATAAGCAACATCTTGATAAATGAAGAAAAAATTAAAGTTGTCAAGAATTTCATTTTACTTGGATTCACAATCGGTGTCCATGGAAGCAGCAGTCAGGAAATGATGTAATGCATTGGGTAAATCTGCTGCAAGAGGCCTCTTTAAAGTATTAAAAAGCAAAGATGTCAAAGTCTGACTCAAGCCATGGTATTTTCAATTGTTTCATATGCGTGTGAAAGGTAGACAAGGAATAAGGAAGAATTCATGCCCTTGAATTACGATGTTGGCAAAGAGGATTGAATACACCAGAAAAATGAAGAAGTCTTTCTTGGAGGAAATACAACCAGATTGCACCTTAGAAGGGAGAGTGGCAAGACTTCATCTGACGTACTATGGACATGTTGTAAGGAGGAACCAGTCCCTGTAGGACATGACACTTGGTAAAGTAGAGGGTCAGTGAAAAAGAGGAAGACCCTCAAAGAGATAGATTGACACAGTGGCTTCAACAATGGACTCAAACATAACAATGATTGTGAGGATGTCACAGGACCAAGCAGTATTTTGTTCTATTGTACATAGGGTTGCTATGAGTTGGAACTGACTGGATGGCACCTAACAACAAGAAGGATATATATATATACACATGTGTGTTAAAAAATCATATATATTATATATAATATATATATTAAAAAATCAAACCCATAGTTATATATTATTTATTATATATATATAAAATGCAACAGAAGAAAATATATGTTAGCACTGGTTCTGTGATTGAAAAACAATTTAGGAAACACACATTTTAGAAAATAGTAGAATTGGAAAAAAAAAAAAAAGATAACTCAATACCTTGAGAGTAAAAGGTACATAGACAAAGATAAACGTAGATGTTATGAATTGAATTGTGTCTCCCAAAAAATATGTATTGGAATTCTAACTTCTATACCTATGTATGTAATCTCATTTGTGGATAGAGTTTTCTTTGTTCTGTTAATGAGGTTATATCATTATAGGGTGTGTTTTAGATCTAATCACTTTTGAGACATAAAATGGTCAGATTAGATACAGAAGCAAGCAAACAGGGATGGAGGGAAGAGATCTCTAAGGAACTGAGGATCAGAGACTGAAAGTGATAAATATTTTTCCTCCAGAGTGAACAGAGAGAGTCTTCCTCTTCAGCCAATGCCCTGAATTCACACTCTAGCCTCTTAAACAGATAAGTTTCTATCATTTAAAACTACCTACATGCAGTATTTCTGTTACAGGAGCACTAAGAAAATAAGACAGCAGGTATTAAAAAGTAAAAAAATTAAAATAAGAAAAAGATACAAGGATCACAGAAAATGACATAGAACAAATAAACTCAATATTAGATATTGTAAAGCACAGAATAAATTTTACAAACATTAAATCTGAAGAGAAGACATTTTTCAGACACAAAGAAAACATCAGTTAAAATGATAAAAGAAAAAACTGCTAAGTGTTTGGGATAGAGAGCAAAATGCTTGGTGTTATTAAAAAAGAAAAGGAATAAAGAGAAAAATAAAAGGTTAACAATGAAGTTAAGTCTTAGTTTGCTAAGTTACTCATTTATTTAGAGCAAAAATCAATTGATATAAAGAGAAAACGCTTCAGTTAATTTGAGTAAAACAAATACAGTTAAATGATACAAAAAAATCCAAGCATTGTCCAAGAAAGTTGATCAATTTATACAACTAAGAAGTAAAGTATGCTGTTTTTATCTTCTGTCATACAAAATAACAAATGACAAAAGGAAAATTACTACATTATTTCGAGAGGAAAGTTTTATGATGTAAGAATTCAAAACAAAAGCTGCTTTGTTATTCATGTGTAAATGTAATCAAAAGATACTCTTTAGATATGCAAAAAAACTTAAAAATAAATCATCCACATAAATTTTATGAGAAGAACACTCCTTGATTATATATCCCAGTCAACTGAGATAGCAAAATAAATACATAATAATGAAGACATAGAATTAAAGTATTGTCAAAGAATGTTGTAAGCAGTTATACAAATATGGCATATAAATAACTATTATGTATGTTTTCAAATGAGAGTCTAAAATACCAGATGTCAGCTAAACCTTGAAGTTATTTGTTGTTCTTCTTAGGTGCCCTCAAGTCTGTTGCTACTCATAGCGACCCTATGTGCAACAGAACAAAATATTGCCTGGTCCTGCACCATTCTCACCACCATTGCTATGTTTGAGCCCATTGTCACAGACACTGTGTCAATCTATCATGCCGAGGGTCTTCTGCTTTTTGACTGACCCTGCACTTTACCAACCAGGATGTCCTTCTCCAGTGACTGGTTCCTCCTGATAACGTGTCCAAAGTACCTGAGATGAATTCTTGCCATCCTTGCTTCTAAGGAGCATTTTGGCTGTACTTCTTCCAAAATAGATGCGTTGGTTTTTCTGCCAGTCTACGGTATATTCAATATATTCTTGCCAACACCACACTTCGAAGGCATCACTTTTCTTCAATCTTCCTTATTCATTGTCCAGCTTTCACATGCATATGAGGCAACTAAAAATACCATGGCTTGGGTCAGGTGCAACTTAGTTCTCAAGGTGACATCTTTGTCTTTTAACTTTTTAAAGAGGCCTTTTGCAACTCCAGACTAAGACAGACTAGGAAGAAGGAACTGGTGATCTACTTCTGAAAAAATTGCCTAGTGAAAACATTAAGGACAGCAGGGGAACATTGTTTGATATAATGCTGGAAAATGAGCCTCTCAGGTTGTAAGGCACTCAAAATATGACTGAGGAAGAGTTGCTTCCTCAAAGTACAGTCGACTTTAATGATGTGGATGGAGTAAAGCTTTCGGGACTTTCATTTGAAAATGTGGCACAACTCAAAATAAGAAGAAACAGTTGCAAACTTGCATTAGTAATCGGAACTTGGAATGTACAAAGTATGAATCAAGGAAAATTGAAAGTTGTCAAAAATGATATAGAATGCTTGAAGATTGATATCCTAGGCATTAGTGAGCTGAAATGGGCTGGTAGAAGCCATTTGGAATCAGACAATCACGTGGTCTACTATGCTGGAAATGGCATATTGAAAACGAATGGCATTTCATTCATCATCAAAAAAAGCATTTCAAGATCTACCCTAAGTATAACACTGTCAGTGGTAATATTCGTATGCCTACAAGGACAACCAGTTAATGATTATTATTCAAATTTATGCACCAAACATAAAGACCAAAGATGAAGAAATTGAGGATTTTTACCCAACTTCTGCAGTCTGAAAATGATCAAACATGCAATCAAGATGTATTGATAATTACTAGTGACTGGAATGTGAAAAGTTGAAAATGAACGAGAAAGATTAGTAGTTGGAAAATATGGCCTTGGTGATAGAAATAACTCCAGAGATTGAATGACAGAATTTTGCAAGACTAATAACTTATTCATAGGAAATACCTTTTTCAACACACAAATTAAACAACTATACATGTGAACCTTGCCAGTAGGAATACACAGGAATCAAATTGGTTACATCTGTGTAAGAATCAATGGAGAAGCTAAATATCATCAGTCAGAACAAGGCCAGGGGCTGACAGTGGAACAATCAATTGCTCATATACAAGCTCAAGTTGAAGCCGAAGAAAATCAAAACAAGTCCACGAGAGCAAAAATACAACCTTGAGCGTATTCCATCTGAATTTAGAGACCATCTCAAGAATAAATTTGATGAAATAAACACAACTGACAGAAGAATGGACTTGTTGTATAATGACATCAAGGACATCATACAGGAAGAAACAAAAGGTCATTAAATAGACAAGAGAGGAAAAAAAAAGGCCAAAATGCATGTCAGAAGAGAATCTGAAACTTATTCTTAAATGTACAGTAGCTAAACTGAGCAGAAGAAATAATGAAGTAAAAAAGATGAACAAAAGATTCAAAAGGTTGGCTTGAGAAGGCAAAGTAAAGTAATGAAATGTGCCAAGACCTGGAGTTAGAAAACATAAGGGGAAGAACACAATAGGCATTTCTCAAACCCAAAAAACTAAAGAAAACATTCAAACCTCAAGTTGCAATATAGAATGATCCTATGAGCAAAAAAATTCTACGATATAAGGAGCATCAAAATGATGCAAGGATACACAGAATCAGTGTACCAAAAAGAATTTGCTAAACTTTCTACCATTTCAGGAGGTAGCATATGATTAAGAACCAACGACACTGAAGAAAGAAGTCCAAGTTGCACCAAAGGCACTGGCAAAAAACTAGTCTTTAGGAATTGACGGAATACAAATTGAGATGTTTCAACAAAAGGGTGCAAAGCTGGATGCATTCACTCATCTATGCCAAGAAATTTGTAAGACATCTACCTGGCCAGCTGACTGGAAGAGATCTATGTATGTACTCCTTCTAAAGAAAGGTGATCCAATAGAATGTAGAAATTATGGAAAAATATATCACATGCAAGTAAAATTTTGCTGAAGATAATTCAAAAACAGTTGCAGCAGTACATTGACAGGGAACTTCCAGAAATTCAATCTGGATCCAGAAGAGGACATGGAAGTGGTAATATCATTGCTGATGTCAAATGGATCTTGGATGAAAACAGAGAACATCAGAAAGATGTTTATCTGTATTTTATTGACTATGCAAAGGCATTTAACTTTGTGGATCATAACAAATTATGGATAAAATTGTGAAGAATGGAAATTCCGGAATGCTTAATTGTGCTCATTGTGAAAACTGTAGATAGAGGCACTCATTTGAACAGAACAAGCGGATACTGCATGGTATAAAATCAGAAAATGTGTGTGTCAGGGTTGTATCCTTTCACCATACTTATTCAATCTCTATGCAGAGCAAATAATCTTAGAAGCAGAACTATATGAAGAACTTGGCATCAGAATTGGAGGAAGACTCATTAACAACCTACTATATGCAGATGATACAACCTTGTTTACTGAAAGTGAAGTGGACTTGTAGCACTTACTAATGAAGATTAAAGACCATGGTCTTCAGTATGGATTACACCTCAACATAAAGGAAACAAAAATCCTCACCACTGTACCAATCAGCAATATCATGATAAATGGAGAAAAGATTGAAGTTGCCGGGGTTTTCATTTCACTCGGACCCACAGTCACTCTTCTTGGAAATAACTGTCCAGAAATCAAATGATGCATTGCATTGGGCAAATCTGCTTCATGAGATCTTTAAAATGTTAAAAAGCAAAGATGTCACCTTAAGGATTAAGGTGTGTTTGACCCAAGCCACAATATCTTCTCTTGCCTCGTACACATATGAAATTTGGGCAATGAATAAGGAAGACTGCAGAAGAATTATTGCCTTGGAATTACGGTGTTGGCAAGAATATTGAATTTACCGTGGACTGCCAGAAGAAGGAACAAATCTGTCTTGGAAGAAGTATGGCCAGAATGCTCCTTAGAAGGGAGAATGGTAGACTTTGTCTCACGTAATTTGGACATGATTTCAGGAGAGATCAGTCCCTGGAGAAGGACATTATGCTTTGTAAAGTAGAGAGTGACCAAAAAAGAGGAAGACCCTCAAGAAGATGGAATGACACTAGGCTACGATAATGGGCTCAAACATTAACAATGATTGTGAGGATGGTGCCGACGCAGGCGTTGTTTCTATCTGTTGCATATAGGGTAGCCTAGAGTCGGAACTGACTGGTTGGCGCCTAACAACAACATGAAGGTATATGATTTTCTAAAGTGTTTTTTAACTAATTTGTACTCCCATCAGCAGTATGTTTGAGTTCAAGTAATTCCATGTCTTCATCAACTTTGGTGTTTTATAGGTTTTTTTTTTTCTTTTTTTTGGTAAATCTGGTGTATATGAAAGCATCACTCATGATAGATTTAATTTGCATTTTCCTGGTAGCTAACGAAGCTGAGCACCTTTTCCTATGTGTATTGATCACTTTGATATCCTGTTTCCAAAATGCCTCTCTCTTATTTACTTTTCTATTAGGTTTTCTATGTATTTCTGATTGATTTATATCAATTATTTTCACAATCAGGTATTGCTGTTGTAAATAACATGTATTGAAAATGTCTTCTCCCACTTGGTGATCCACCTTTCACTCTATGGTATCTTTTGAAAATCAGAAGTTCTTAATCTTAGCAAAGCATAATGCTTTTATTTGTTCTTTTTATAGTTAGCACTTTTTTTTTAATTATTGTCTATCTCAAATACAAGAAATATTGTCTTATGTCTTTCTCTAAAAGATTACCTCATTTACCTTTTGCTTTCACATCAATAATCCACTTGTAACTCATGTTTATTTATGTAAATTGGAGTTTAGGTTTCATTTTTCCCATATGGCTACCAATTGACCCCACCCTGTATACCATCATTCTCCACTGCACTCCAGTGCTATCTTCATAATAAATTAATTCATAATATATTTGTGCATTTATTTCTGGAATCTATTCTGTTTCATTGCCTTATTTTTCTATCCTTAAGCCAACACCACGGTGTGTCAATATTTTTAAATCTCTAAGTCCGATATTATATGTCTTCAAGTTTTTTAGTCTTCTTATTAATATTTCTTCGTTAGTCTTAGACTTGACTATTTTTATTCATTTGCATTTCCATGTGAATTGTAAAATCAGGTTATCAATTTCCACCAAAACCTACTGACATTTTATTTAGAATTAGACTGAAAAAAATAATCAGTTCTCATTTAATTGGCATTTTTACAATGTACAGTTTATATTCTTATGCTTATTTATTCTGTAATCTCTCTCAATTATTTCAACACTTTCTTAAGAATTCTTCATAATTTTTAATTGCAGTAGAATATGTATACTAAAAAAAACTTGTCATTTTAACCATCTTTAAATATAAAATCCAGTGGCATCAATTACACTTGCAATATTGTGCAACCATCAGTATTGCCTATTGTCAAAAATTTTCAGACCTCAAACAGAAACTCTGTACCCATTAAGTAATAACTTCCAATATATTCCTACCTTCCAGTCCCTGATGACATCTAATCTACTCTATATCTCTATTGATTTGCCAATTCTAGGTATTTCACATAAGTGGAGTCATAGAGTATTTGTCCTTTTGTGCTTGCCTTATTTCCCTTACATAATGTTTTTAGAGTTTACCCATGCTGTGGTGTGTGTCAGAATTTCCTCCCTTTTTGTGGTTGAATAATATGCTATCATATGTATATTCCACATTTTGTTTACCCATACACCTGTTCATGGACTCTTGCGCTGTTGTCATCTTTTGGTTATTGGAATAATAGCAATGGACATTGGTATACAAGTATCTTTTTGAGTCCTGTTTTCAACTCTTTTGGATATATACCCTGAGGTAGAATTGTTGAGCCATATGTTAATCCTATGTTGACTTTTTAAATAAACACCTAACTCTTTTCCACAACAGCTGCACCATTTTACATTTGTACCAGCAATGTAGGAGGGTTCTAATTTATCCACATTCTTGCCAAAACATTTTTTCCCCTTTGTCTTCTTCTTTTTTTTTTTTTTTACTACAGCAATCCTAGTAGGTGTGAAGTGATATCTCATTGTCATTTTGATTTACATTTCTGTAATGACTAATAATGTTGTCCTTATGTCCATGTGGCTATTATCAACTTGCATATCTACTTTGGAGTAATATATAGGCAAGTCCTTTTCCTATTTTTTGATTGGGTAGTTTGTCTTTTTCTTGTTGAACTGTAGGAATTATTTTACATTCTTTTATATGGTGAATATCAGATACATGATATGTAACTATCTCTACCATTCTGTACACTCCTTTCACTTTCTTGACAATGTCTTTTGATGCACACAACATTTCAATTTTGTTGAAGTCCAATGTATAGATTTTTTTTTCTTTTGTTGCTCACGTTTTAGTGTTGTATCTAAGAATCCATTGCTTAATCCAATGTCCTTTAAAATTTATCCCATTCTAAAAGTTTTATGTTTTTCATCCATTTTGAGTTAATATTTGTACACAGTGTGAAATAGGAGCACACTTTCATTCTTTTGTATGTGGAAATTCAATTTTCTCGGGATCCTTTCTTGATGAGAGTATTCTTTCCCCATTAAAAGGTCTTGGAATACTTGATGAAAATCAATAAGCGATAGACATATGCATTTACTTCACGGCTCAATTATATTTCATTGGTTTATATGTCTATTCTTATGCCAGTACCACACTGTTTTGATTACTGTAGCTTAGTAAGATTTGAAATCAGGAAGAAGAACTTTGTCTTACTTTTCCAATATCGTTTTGGCTATTTGGAGACCTTTGTAATTTCATGTGAATTTGAAGACTGGTTTTTCCATTTCTGCAAAAAGAAAGAAAAAAAAAGGCTGCTGGAAGTTTGATAGGGATTATATTAGATCTATAGATTATTTTGGGTAGTATTGACATCTTAACAATATTAAGGTTTCCAATCCAAAACACAGATGTCTATCTATATTTAAGTCTTTAATTACTTGTAGCATTGTTTTGTAGTTTTCAGTGTACGAGTTTCTCACGTCCTTGGTTGGGTTTATTCCTAGGTATTTTATTCTTTTGACTGTTATTGTAAATGGAAGTTTTCTCAATATCCTTTTCAGATTGTCCAATGTTGATGTATACAAACAAAACTGAATTTTTGACCTTGTACCCTGCAATTTTGCTGAATGTGTTTATTATCTCTAGTAGCTTTCTTGTGAATTCTTTGGGATTTTTTATATTTTGATACTGTTGTTGTGTGCTATCCAGTTGATTCTGACTCATAAAGACCCTACAGGACAGAGTAGAACTGCTTCATAGAGTTTCCTAGATTGTAGTCTTTATGGGAGCAGATTGCTAGGTCTTTTCTTCTGTGAAGCAGCCAAACACCCATCACACCACCAGGGCTCCTTATTTAGGGTCATAGCTCTGCAAATAGTCTTACTTCTTCCTTTTCAATTTAGATGCACTTTATTATTTATTTATTTATTTTTTATGGCCTAATTACCCTGACTATAACTTCCAGTATAACGTTGAATAGCAGCAATGAAAGCAGGTATCCTGCCTTTGTTACTAATTTTAGGGGGGAGATTTCCAGTTTTTCACCAATAAGTATGTTGTTAACTGTGGATTTTTTTGTAAATGCTTGTCTAAGCATGCGAAATTCAGTGAAACTTTTCCAATGCTTTTGTTCAGCTTTCTTCTTATTTTAGATCTAATAAGTGCATTAAATGTCAATCAAATGTTTGAACTAAAAAAAATCATCTGGAGAAGACAGAAGATAGAAACACTGTTTAGCTACTTTCCAGTGTACTGGGCCCTACTTTTTATTAACTATTTTAATTGAACACTGTATGTAGAACATAGCACAATTATTTCTATCAGATTACAATGCAATATACTACATGTTAGGAGAAGGAAAGAAGAAGTGTAAAAATAAATAATAAAAAAAAAAAAACTCGCCTACTCCAAATTCTAGTCCCTAGATTTTGGGTCAATATTGCATATCAACAAATTATATGACCAGATTTCTGCTATAATGGACTATAAGGAACAGCCAAGTGTTATATATAAGTAGGCCATTTCTGATAACTACTCTTATTTTTCATCTGGTTGAGAATACATTTTAAATAACATTTCCATCATATTCACTTGTTTCTTGACAGCGTCTGGTCACATAAATATAAATCATCTGTATTCAAGTGGTGTAATCTAACTCAACATATCAAATAAAACTGAATTATTTCATTTTGCTAGGACAAAATGGCTAAAAGGAATATTTTTGTTATCAAATTTCTGTTTAAGGGAGAATGAACGCATTTTTCTAATTATATTTAACATTTTCTTACACACCTTCTTTAATCCCTCAGATAAACTATTTTTCAGCACTCCAGCCACAACAGACAAGAAAAAATCATACTCTTTCTTGGTAATATTGCTTTATTTTCAACCACAAGTGTTCATTTAAAAAAATGGAATTTATCATTATCACAAAAAATATTTTAAGGTCAAGTGTAATAAAACAAGCTTTGTTGAATTTAGTCATTCTCAAACAGAGAAATCAATGATACCTAATATTCTCATTAATTACATAAGCTTTTTCAGCTATTTATGGAAACATTTTATATTTACATATTGTAGTGGGCTCATCAAATATGCAAACCCACTCAGAGTTAGGTCTTGCATTAGGAAGGCACAAAACTTTTTTTTTTTTTTTTAATTAAGTTTGTTTCTTTAATTTAATATATGTCTTAAATATTTTCGGGCAAAAAATGTCTCTTCCATGATACTTGGCACAAAATCTTGGCTCTCAACAATATATCTATCCTAGTACTTAGATTAACATCTATTTATTTTAAGGGAAAAAAAAAGTGTTCCATACTCCTAGGCATCCCTGCTGCCCATATGTCTAAGTGATTGTTCTCCATATGGTTAAGAATAAATCTCAGACATCTAAATCTTCCAAAGTCAGTTTTCTGTCCTACTTACCGTATAACTAAAGTAGGTTTGGTATTGTGGGCCCTTGTTTGCAGGTATTAAAACATGAAGTTACAGATTATGAACCAATGCTACACAGAAAGAGCAATGAACATGGAGCCAGAGGACATTTCATTTGCCTGGAGCTGTCGCTTGCTGCAGCAGGAGCTGGGTAAGATGTTTAACCTCCCTGAAAAGGCCAAATTTAAGGAGAATCTTGACTGACGAGGAAGAGACTGCTGAGATCTCTGTACACAAAACAATGAAAATACACCTCGTTTTATGTTTCCTCACTTGATACATGCATGGAAGTTATGGGATGTATACTTTTCATGCCTGATAGAATTATTAATACACCAGTGGTTTTTAAAAATGCTTTCCTTTCATCTTTAACAATCACAGTGCTATGGGCATATAATATTGTAGATTAGATTTAGGCACCTAAATTTTGTCGTCATATGAAAAACAGCACTTCAAATTTCTGCCTTCTTATACAGTTTGGAAAATATAAATATGGGAGCCCTGGTGGTGCAGTGGTTAAGGGCTTGGCTGCTAACCAAAAGGTCAGCAGTTCAAATCTACCAGCTGCTCCTTGGAAACCCTATGGGGCAGTACTACTGTGTCCAACAGGGTCGAATGAGTCAGAGTCCACTCAATGGCAATGGGTTTGGGTTTTTTTTGTTTGTTTTTATACTATGATTTAGAAGTCCTGGTGGTGCAATGGTTAACTGCTTGGCTGCTAACCAAAAGGGCAGCGGTTGGATCCACCATCCACTCTACAGGAGAAAGACATAGCATTCTGCTTCCGTAAGGGTTACAGCCTTGGAAACTCCATGGGGCAGTTCTACTCTGTCCTATAGGGTCACTATGAGTCAGAATCCACTTGACGGCAACGGGTTTATACTATGATTTTATTTTCAATTAACTTTATGCACTAGCTATCTAATGATTAAGGAAAATCTCCTTTCCTATTACTCAGAAATCCTCTAAGAAGGTTTATCCTTGTCCCCAACATCATGGCTTTTCACTATATCTTTCACTATGTCTTTCTCTACTCTTGCTGGGTAATCTTTAATTCTCAGACAAGCCACCAAAATATGGCATTAGGATGCTTCAGGACTAGTTTTGAAAATTATATCTTCATATCCCTCAGGAAAAAAATTTTAGGAAATATTAGATTATTTATAAAAGGGAAATACTCCACCTCTGCTCCCCTAACACTATCATTTGAAACTGCAAGAAGACAGTATCAGAATAAAGAAGATTAAAATGATAATATGAATATAGTTTTGTTCCATGCACATTTTTCAAGATCAATCACCTCTTAGGAATAACTGCAAGATTAAAATAACTTAAATATATTTTTTTCCTTGTATAGGAAAAAAAAAAAAAAAGCCTAATGCAATCCCATGCTTAAAAAAAAAAAAAAACTAATTAAAATCCATATTTTAGTTTTTTTCCCAGTCTAATCCCAGTTTGAATCTGAATGACTCAACCTACTATTGCCTTTTTGGAAACTGGTATTTTTTTTTTTCATTTTTGTGTAGTTAGTAGTGAGTACACATTTATATTGTTTTGTGATAACATATGCCAGCTTATAAATACAGTTAATATTTTCATTTGTTTAGAAAAATTTGTTTTCTTGTTCTCAAAATATTGGAAACACCCTATTCTTTTTTTTAGTCTACCTTGTAACATTAAATTGTGACATTTGCCAAAGCATAAAAGCTGCTTCATTTACATTTGTACAGGTCATGGCTTCCCTTTCTATCAATTATATTGAAAGTGCTCTCAAATAACAAAGCAGAAATTATGTAATTTGCAGACTGACTTTGATTAGGTCAAGCGCATTTCAAACGCTGTAAGGTCATAAGCCATAGTGTTGAAACAAAAAAATACAGAGGCAAATAATGTGAAGACTTTTGCTCTTAAAAAGCAAAACAAAACCAAATAAAACAAAACAAACAACCTCCTGCCCCCCCACAAAAAAATAAAAAAACCTGGACCGCCCATTTAAGTTTATAAAGAGCTGTTTTCCTCAGAATTATTATTCTTGGATTTTCATTCAGAATACTTTCGACCAATAGATTAGTATTTGTACCAAGAAATCCATTGTGTCTTTATTAATGTATATTCTTCATATAAGCCAACTATGTGGTGATCACTTTTAGTATTTACGTTGAAACCCTGGTAGCGTAGTGGTTAAGAGCTATGGCTGCCAACCAAAAGGTTGGCGGTTCAAATCCACCAGGCGCTCCTTGGAAACCATATGGGGCGGTTCTACTCTGTCCTATAAGGTCTCTATGAGTTGGAATCAACTCGACGGCAATGGATTATGGTATGCCACTGCTATTAGAATATCCTAAACTGGGGTGGGGGGATACCAAAGGACTTGATTATATACATTACCAATTTATTGGAGTTTGGTAAAAAGTCTTTGGCCCTATTCAAAAAGCTAGCTTCTGAATTAATAAAGTTTGTTGCTATTACATATCATATACATATCATATTGTTGTTGTTAACTACCATTGAGTTGATTTTGACTCATAGTGAACCCATGTGGCAGAATAGAATGGCCACATAGGGTTTTCTAGGGGGCGATCTTTCCAGGAGAAGATCCCCAGGTCTTTCTCCCATGGAGCCTACCCACAAATATTTTAAAATATTATGTGAGACTCCTTTGGAAATATGATTTTGTTTCAGTAGTGAATGCACCTTACATTTTTGAAAGGATCTACACAGAGTAATGATGTTTCAATCTATTTATGAAATTTGACTTATTATTAAAATCAAGAATGTGTGCTTGATCTTGATTAGATCAATTGTCACTGTATAAGAACAATCATTAAAATAAAATAGGAGAACATTAACTCCTACAGGGGAGTGTGTTCCCTTAGCCCCTTTTGTTCTCTCTGCTTTAGCCACTTCCTCACAATTCTGTGTACAAACCAGGCAGGGTACCATCTTAGAGATCACTGTGTTTTTTGTTTTATTTCCCCTGTTATACCCCAAACAACTCAGACATTAAATTGGATGTTATATTTTAGCGAAATAAAAGGTTGACTCATAAAATAAAATATCACCCATGAGTACTGCATTCCTTTAAAAAATCATCTATATAACACCAGAAGGTCAACAATAACTCTAAAGTAAAAATGAGAAGGTAAGGAGGCAGGGAAACTAGAGTAGTGGAAATGGAACAACTAGAAGGAAAACAATGAAAGTGTTGACACATTGTGAAAAATAGAACGAATGTCACTGAACAAATTGTATAAGAATTGTTAAACGGGAAACCAATTTGCTGTGTAAACTTCCCAAAAGTACAATAAAATATTATTTTTTAAAAATTGCATATTATAGATGTTCAATAAAATTTGGCAATTGAAAAACTAATAATTACCTAATACAGCACATTTTCTACCATTCTGTTAAGGACTGTGCTTAACTTGGGATTGACAGTTATTGACAGCTCAGTGGTTAAGAGATTTGCCACTAACCAAAACATTGGCAGTTCGAATCCACCAGCAGCTCCTTAGAAACCTTATGGGGCAGTTCTACTCTGCCCTATAGGGTTCCTTTAAGTCAGAGTCAACTCAACAGCAATAGGTTTGGTTTTTTGTTTATTTTTTTGTAAAGACAGTTACAAATCTTACTTTGAAAATTTCATAAAGTTTATAGGCCCTAACTAAGATCAAGGAAAAAATACAATACAATGTCACAAATTGAGCTTTAAATTAATTTTTTTTTGGCTTTTATGTAGAAAACTAGACGAGCTATCTTTTCACCACTTATTTACTTTATAAGTCCCCGGTGGTGCAAATGGTTAATGAGCTGAGCTACTAACCCAAAGGATGGCAATTTGATCCTCCCAGGGGCACCTAGAGTAAAGGCCTGGAGATATACTTTCAAAAAACTCCACGGAGCACAGTTCTTCTCTGACATTCAGGGGGTCAACATGAAACATTGTTGACTCCACAGCAACGGGTTTAATCCCCTTCAATTCTACCCACTTTTTCTCATGCCATCATATTAACTCCAGAACTCAAAAGTCAACGTTCTTCACCAAAAATGACAGTAAAAGGGATTTTTTTGAGATCTTATCATTGGCCCTATTTCTGTATTCAGACTCTTCCCCTCTTGGAATGTATAACACATGGCCTACTAGTATTTGAGATGCATGCACCACTAACATCTCTGCAATATGGATATTGTTTGTCCAGTCACTACAGTATTCTAATATTGCCCATGTTAATTTAAGGATAAATTTAGAATTGCATATACCCCACATGGAAATGTGGAGATTTTTAAAGATTCCAACAATAATTACAAATACAGAATAATCAGTAGGGAAAGAAATGCGAATATAAAAATTTTTCAAAAGGAGTTATCCATTATAAAGAAAGTATCCAGAAGACAAAAGGAAGCAAACAACAAAGTAGATTTATAAAGCAGATTTGTGATAGCAACCAAACAAATACCTGTTGTAAATGTGATCTTTCGATGGAGAAATACAAGAGAAGTAACACTGAGATATGTAATGACTCCTGGTCTTCGCCACTTATACTGGTTGACAGTACAGTTTACGCCAACTATTTCTTATAATTTAGACATCTCTACCACAATAAGTTGGAGCTCTGGTGGTATAGTGGTTAAGAGCTCTGCTGCTAACCAAAAGGTTGGCAGTTCAAATCCACCAGCTACTCCTTGGAAACCCTATGGGACAGTTCTTACTCTATCCTATAGGGTAGCTATGAGTTGGAACCAATACGACAGCACCTAACATCAACAACAACTACAATAAACCTTTGAATATCTATGACATTAAGGAGCCCATAATTTTCATGACATGATGTTATGAGTAGATCCCAGGACTAACAATATTCTAATGCCTTGTGTTATCAAAATAATAAAAATTAGTTTTCCATTAATTAGATTTTTTAACAAAATTTCAACAATTTTATTCACCAACAAAATTGTTTGTAATTTTAAATGATTAATATAAAATAACTCTTAATTTTTATGTGTTTTTTGCCAATGCATTCAATGCAGCTTGGACTTCTTCCTTCAATACCATTGGTTCTTGATCACATGCTACCTCCTGAAATGGATGAATATCAGTTTTTTTTTTTTTTTTGTACAGTGACTCTGTGTATTCCTTCCATCTTATTTTGATGCTTCCTGCATTTTTCAATACTTTGCCCACAAAAACTTTCAATATTGCAACTTGAGGTTTGAATTTTTTCTTCAATTCTTTAAGTTTGGTAAATGCTTAGTGTCTCCTTCCCTTTTGGTTTTCTAACTCCAGGTCTTTGAATACTTCATTATAATACTTTATTTTGTCTTCTCAAGCTGCCCTTTATAATCGTCTCTTCAGATCTTTTACTTCATCATTTCTTCCATTCACTTTAGCTACTCTACTTGCAAGAGCAAGTTTCAGAGTCTCTTCTGAAATGCATTTTGGTCTTTTTCTTTCCTGTCTTTTCAATGACCTTTTACATTCTTTATGTTTGATGTCCTTGATGACGCCCAAAAACTCTTCAGGCCTTTAGTCATTAGTGTTAATGTGTTGAATCTATTTTTGAGATGGTCTCTAAATTTAAGTGGGATTTTTTTTTTTATCCTCAAGGTAGTGCTTTTGCTCATGTGAACTTGTTTTAATATTCTTTGGCTTCAACTTGAACTTGCATACTAGCAGTTGAATGTTTCTTCCACGGTTGGCCCCTGGCCTTGTTCTGACTGATAATATTGACCTTCTCCATCAACTCTTTCCACAGATGTAGTCAGTTTGATTCCTGGGTCCTCCATCTGGTGAGGCCCATGTGTATAGTCACCATTTATGTTGTTGAAAAAAGGTATTTGCAATGAAGAAGTCTTGGTCTTTCAAAATTCTATCATGCTCTCTCTAGCATCGTTTTTATCATCAAGGCCATATTTTGCAAGCACCAATACTTCTTTTTTTTCCAACTTTCACATTCCAATCACCAGTTATTATCAATGCATCTTGATTGCATGTTTGATCAATTTCAGACTGCAGAAGCTGGTAAAAACCTTCAATTTCTTCATCTTTGATGAAGTGGTTGATGAGTAATTTGAACAATAGTCCTTTTAACTGATCTTCCTTGTAGGCTTGTGGATATTATCCTATCACTGACAGTGCCACATGCCAGTATAGATCTTGAAATGTTCTTTTTGACAGTGAATGCAATACCATTCATCTTCAATTTGTTATTCCCAGTATAGTAGACCATAGGATTGTTCAATTCAAAATGGCAAATACCAGTCCATTTCAGCTCACTAATGCCTCAGATATCGATCTTCAAGAGTTTCAACTCATTTTCCAATTTTCGTAGATTCATACTTCATACATTCCATGTTCTTATTTTTAATGGATGTTTACAGCTGCTTCTTCTCATTTTGAGTCATGCCCCACTGGCAAATGAAGGTCCCTAAAGCTTTACTTCAGCCACGTGATCAAGGTTGACTCAGCTGTGTTTTGAATGCCTCCCAACCTGAGGAGCTCATCTTCCAACATTATATCAGACGATGTTTTCCTGCTATTCTGGTTTTCAGTGGCCAGTTTTTTTTTTTTTTTTTGGAAGTACATCACCAGGTCCTCCTCCCTATTCTGTCTTAGTCTAGAAGCTCCATTAAAACATGTCCACCTTGGGTGACCCTGCTGGTATTTGAAATACTGATGTCATAGCTTCCAGCATCATAGCAACACTCAAGCCACCACAGTATGACAAACTGACAGACAAGGTAGCATATGATCAAGAATCGATGGATTTGGAGGACTAAGTCCAAGCTGCACTGGAGACACTGGCAAAAAACAAGGCTCCAGGAATTGATGGAATACCAATTGAGATGTTTCGACAAATGGATGCAATGCTAGAAGTGGTTATGCATCTATACCAAGAAATTTGGAAGACTGCTACCCGGCCAACCAGCTGGGAGAGATCCATATTTGTGCCCATTCTAAAGAATGATGATCCAACAGAACGGAAATTGTCAAACAATACTATTAATATTACATACAAGTAAAATTTTGCTGAAGATAATTAAGAAATGTTTGCAGCAGTACATCCACAGGGAACTGCCAGAAATTCAAGCCAGAATGAGAAGGGGGCATGGAACAAGCAAAATCATTGCTGATGTCAGATGGATCTTAGCGGACAGTAGAGAATACCAGAAGGATGTTTACCTGTGTTTTATTGACTTTACAAAAGCATTCCACTGTGTGGATCATAATAAATTATGGATAACATTGTGAAGAATGAGAATTCCAGAATTCTTAATTGTGCTCATGAAGAAACTGTACACAGACCAAGAGGCAGTTGTTCAAACAGAACTAGGGGTTACCGAGTGGTTTAAAGTCAGGAAAAGTGTACGTCAGAGTCCCTTCACCATACGTATTCCATCTATAAGCTGAGCAAATAATACAAGAAGCCAGACTGACTATACAAAGAAGAACACAGCCTCAGAACTAGAGGAAGACTCATTAACAACCTGCCATATGCAGATGACATAACCTTGCTTGCTGAAAGCAAAGAGGACTTGAAGTGTTTACTAATGAAAATCAAAGACTATATAGCCTTCAGTATGGATTATACCTCAATATAAAGAAAACAAAAATCATCACAACTGGACCAATGAGCAACACCATGATAAACAGAGAAAAGACTGAAACTGTCAACAATTTCATTTTACTTGAATCCATAATCAAAGCCCATGGAAACAGCAGTCAAGAAATCAAATGGCATATTGCACTGGGCAAATTTGTTGCTTGAGATCTCTTTAAAGTGTGAAAAAGCAGAGATGTCACTTTGAGGACTAGGGTGTGCCTGATCGAAGCCATGGTATTTTCAATCACCTCACATGCATATGAAAGCTGGACAATGAATAAGAAAGGTGGAAGAAGAATTCATGCCTTTTAATTATGGTGTTGGCAAAGAATATTGAACATACTGTGGACAGCAAGAAGAATGAACAAATTTGTCTTGGAAAAAGTACAACCAGAATATTTCTTAAAAGTGAGGATGTTAAGACTTTGTCTCACTTACTTTGGATGTGTTATCAGGAGGGACCAGTCCCTGGAGAAGGACGTCATGCTTAGTAAAGTAGGGGGTCAGTGAAAAAGAAGACCCTCAATGAGATTGATTGACATAGTAGCTGCAAAAATGTGTTCAGACTTAGCAATGATCGTGAGGATGTCGCAGGACTGGGCAGTGTTTCATTCTGTTGTACATAAGGTTGCTATGAGTTGGAACTGACTCCATGGCACCTAACAACAATAACAACAATCTACATTTGGCTTTTGGTTATTATTTTTTCCCTGCAAGGCAAACGCAGCTAATAGGAAAGGAAGTTCTGTAGTTCACATCAAGTTTACACATATAAAAAACTGTTATTCAGATTTGCTAAAGAATATACATCTAGCATGCATTTTTATTTTATGATTTATAAAGCCTCCATGTATTTTTTTTTAAATAGGACCTTGTCTCTGATATTAAAATTGGCAGTCTTAATGGGATTTCTTTTATTTGACAAAATATATTGTGTTCAAGGTTAATAATACATTTCAGCAACATACATGGTGTACTTGGCAGAAGCTTGCTAAGTTTCATCACGTTGATAGGCAGATCCCATTCTTTTCCTCTTCATAATAAGTAAAATCCTGCCAAAAGTCAATGTTCTGAATTGCTTTAAAATTTATTTTTATGTAAATTTGGAGAGAACACTTTTTCTCTTGCTATCAAACTAGCCAGTTTCTGCAAGAAAACTCGCTTGAAAGAAAAGTTGGTGATTTTAATAGAAAACTTGTTATGAAACAATGAATGAGATAAAATTCTGCTCACGTGTTTGGTTGGGAAATTTGCAAAGTTTGTTTTTTTGGGGGAGAGAGGAAGTGCTCCTTGAGACCATTGTGTTTAAAAGAGAATTCCAAGCTGTAGGAGATTAAGACACCTCTTATCAGTAAAAGATTACATGAAATTTTTAGATCCTCGAATGATAATTAACACTGGTTATTCTAAGTAGGGGAAACCCTGTTGGCATAGTGGTAAGAGTTCAGCAGTTAACCAAAAGGTCAGCAGTTCAAATCTACCAGGGCCTCCTTGGAAACTCTATGGGGCAGTTCTCCTCTACCTTATAGGGCCACTATGAGTCAGAATTGACTCGATGGCAAAGGGTTTGGCATTCTAAGTAAGGAGTCACTAGGTGGTGCAAATGGTTAATGAGCTAGACTGCTAACCAAAAGGTTGGAGGTTTTCAAGTCAACCCAGATGTGTCTGACAAGGAAGTCCTGGTGATCTACTTCTGAAAAGTCATCCATTGAAAACCCTATGGAGCACAGTTCTACTCTGATACACTTAGGGTCATCATGAGTCAGAACTGGCTCAACAGCAACTGGTTTTTGGTAAATTCCAGGTATTGAGACTCTAGAAGGACATTATATGAAGAGTTCTAACCTCGTTGTTGTCGTTAGGTACCGTCAACACATAGTGACCCTATGTACAACAGAATGAAACAGTGCCCGGTTCTGCGCCATCCTCACAATAGTTGCCATGCTTGAGCCCATTGTTACAGCCACAGTGTCAGTCCATCTCACTGAGGGACTTCCCCTTCCTCCCTGACCCTCCACTTTACGAGCCTGATCTCCTTCTTCAGGGACTGATCCCTCCTGACAACATGTCCAAAGTATGTGAGACGTAATCTCACCATCCTTGCTTCTAAGGAGCATTCTGGTTGTACTTCTTCCAAGACAGATTTGTTTGTTCTTTTGGCAGTTCATGGTATATTCAATATTCTTTGCTAACACTGCAATTCAAAGGTGTCAATTCTTCTTTGGTCTTCCTTATTCATTGTCCACTCTTCACATGCATATGAGGCTATTGAAAACACCATGGCTTGGGTCAGGTGCACCTTAGTCCTTAAGATGACATCTTTGCTATTTAACACTTTAAAGAGGTCTCTTGCAGCCAATTTGCCCAATGCAATTCGTCCTTTGGTTTCTTGACTGCTGCTTCTGTGGGTGTTGATTGGTGATTCAAGCAAGATGAAATCCTTGACAACCTCAGTCTTTTCTCCCTTTATCATGATGGGGCTTATTGATCCTTTCAAACCTTAGTTAATTCCAAATATATATATATCATTCTGTTAATGGGATTGATAATACATATGCTCTCTAAAACTGATTTTTATGTCAATTCACATGATACAATTAATGTTGAATCTCAACACTTTTCTCCTGACTGAGAAAAAAAATCAAATCATCTTATATTGCAAAGTTTATAATACAGGAGGTTCATTTTTATCTGACATCAAATATTCTAAAAAAGGACCTACAACAAATTTACTTAACAAACCTACATGGAGCATTTGCAGCAGGCCAGGTTCATTGCCAGTTTGAGGGGAAATACTCAAATACGGTTCCTGCTGAGAAGGGTCTTACAGTCTATCTGGGAAGAAAAGTCAATGAATCTAGAAGATTATAATTGTTCTATGATAGTTTTACATAAATTTTGAGGGTGGTAGACATAAAGGAAAATGTCTACGCTATACTGTTCTTTTTTTTATTTCCTGCAGAAAAATTTTCCAGAAGCAATACTCTTCAGTGAATTTTAAAGAATGAATAGGAATCATCCATGTGAGAGTAAAGGGAAGGCCTTTTTGCTTGCAATGGTCAGCAGACTTGAAACAGTACGTGGCCTTTGAGTTACTACAATTAGTTTCAGAAGCCTGGAGCAAATACTACATGTGGGGAAAATTTTGGAAATAAGACTGGAGAGGTAAGCAAAAAAGTAGATAAGGAAATAACTTGTGGGTAAATGTAGGGATTGTACAAATTATCATGAATACTATGGAGAATCATTAAAGGATTATACATCTAATAAACTTTTTGTCATTCTAGATGAACCGGTTTCTCCACTAGTGGAAAATTAAAATGGAATCAACTGAAATGCCTGGCTTGCACTTCAGAGAAAAACACACCTAGATATATCCAACTGAAATTTTTATTGTGACATTTTTCAATTCTCTCTCTGTCTCACTATCTCTTTCCCTCTCATTCTCTTTCACTCTCACTCTCTTTTTCTCTACTACGGCAGTGAATATTGCCTAAAGAAAGTCATCTTACTTATAAAAGAAAGAATTACAACATCTTATTTTCTTCAATAAATATCAGAACGAGTGATTTTCTTGCATGGCAAAAAATTTATAGCCTAAAACCTGACTTTTTTTTTAGTTTCATAATAACTACTTTTCCTTCCATTTGCCAAAGGTGTAAATAAATTGATAAAATATTAAACATTTATAGAAGTATTTAAAAGGGTAAATATTCACACACATATGCACAAAGAGAGAGAGAAATTCAAAACATTCAATAAAACCTAAGAGACTATGCAAAGCCTGATCTGTTCTTGCCCAATAAACACTTGCCCAGTAAGTTCTTTTAGAAATAAGTTAAATTTTCTTTTGTAAACCCTATAAAAGCTAGCTGTGCTTTCTCAATGTTTTATGCAGATTAGAATATACTCTCAGGCCTTATGGTTATTGAGTTGAAACCTCCCAGGGAGCTTGACCCTGTCACTTCTGACTCCACCAAATTACCTAGTGATGTCTATCAACTTAGAATCCTCAGGGTTGGCTGACAGGATACGGTCATGGCTGAATCAGTTGATACGTCTTCAAAAAGTGCTTACCCTCAGTGTCTCACTGAAAAGCCCAGCTCGTTGCACATCCAGCGTATGCAGCAATTTAGGTCTGCAGACAATAGCCAGAGGGACTGCCTGGAAGACAGAAGCCCCTTGTTTACAGAGAAAACACGCAGAGCAATAAAGCCTCAAGGCAAATGCCCACAAACTGCAAGATACAGGTTGCTGAATCTCCATACTCAGCCCAGTGTCCTCGGGGGATTTTTGTATTAGAATTTATTATAATATTCACAATAATTTATAGTGTGTTCCATAGAGGCAAAAACTTATTTAACACAGATTTGGAAAAGCTTTCAAGAGATAGGCCATGATGTGAAGAATTGCCTTTGATATAAGAAATGAGAAAAACTAACCTTGAAATGAAAATTATAATACATCGAAATGTTAGGTAAAAAATACTAGTAAAGCCAGAAGGAGCTTTGTACAAAGAGTGAATGTTGATAAGATGAATGCTCTTGATCTTTATTTTTCTCCAGTTAAAAAAAAACAAATCTCTCCAGAAATTATTTTTCCACATTTTCATAGTATATATAAATATATATATTCCTACTTTAAATTCTGTGCATGTGTGCGGGGGGATCCTCATTTGTATGTTTAAAATCATAAATCTTATGTCTTAAAATGAGACAAGCTATATAACAAGGTATCCTACCTTTGTTTCTTAATTAAAAAAAAAAACACAAAAACCAAACCCATTTCATTCAAATTGGTTCCCATTTAAGGAGATTATTTTACAACATCTTTTAGAACTAAAATACTGAAAGTCTTTGATGATGACCTGGAGTTGAAAATAGTTTGAATTTTATATAGTTCCCTATATATATTTTTGACTGTATTGCTACATGTTAGGAAAACCTGGTTGAGTGCTATGGCTGCTAACTGAAAGGTCAGCAGTTCAAATCCACCAGGCCCTCCTTGGAAACTCTATGGGGCAGTTCTACCCTGTCTTTTAAGGTCACTATGGGTCAGAAGGAAACCCTGGTGGCATAGTAGTTAAGTGCTATGGCTGCTAACCGAAAGGCTGGCAGTTTGAATCCACCAGGTGCTCATTGGAGGCTCTATGGGGCAGTTCTACTCTGTCCTATAGGGTCTCTATGAGTCGGAATCAACTCGACGACAATGGGTTTGGTTTTTTGGGTTTTTTATGAGTCAAAATTGACTTGACGGCAATGGGTTTGGTTTTGGGGTTTTGGCTACATGTTCCGCTATACAACGGTTCATTCTCTTCCCCTTGTAATACATCTTTTCTACAAAGTCATGTTCTGGAGTTTGGGAAAATGTAATCAACTCAGACCACCCAACAGCACAAAATATTATAATGTTTATGGAGTAGAAACAAATTGCTGGGAAGAGTTGTATCTCTAAAAAAATGTAATTTGAATCAGAAAATCTTTAAGTCCTAGATTTAGGGCTATAAATTCACATGTGTGCATGCACGTACATAGATATGCTTGTTAAAAATGGCCTGTTTGTCCAGATTATAAACTTGCATGAATCCTTGGCATTGTATGTAGTAACAGGTAAAGTTTTTAAAAATCTAAGATAATATTTAATAAGCTTTTCTCTTTTAAGGAAGAAATTGTCATTTAAAACAATTTTGTGAAATTAAGGCCATAGTTAAGGTATCTAATCAAAAGATATTTATGTGGAATTACCTTGTTGAAATAATTTCAACTCATGGCTGGGAACGTAGTGTGAAACATAGATGATTGATTTTAAAAATAAGAATAATCTATCTTTAAAAAAGTGGAAACTATTCCAATCCCATTCAGGCAAAAATATTCTTGCATCAACACAAGGGATCACCAACTGAATCAGCATTTATTGAGCACCTACTAAGTACAAGTAATTCTGCTACACTCATGAGGATCAAAGGAGAAATGTAACACCGTCTTCAGAAAAAGTGATTGTCAAATTTGCCTAGACATGACAGTCACCTAAGAAAGTTTTAAAAATCCCAAAGTGTAGGTGGTAACCACTCCACTTAAACCAGAAGCCCTGGGAGTGGGTCTCCGGAAGGAACTGGACATTTAAAAAACTTACCCAAGTGACTGACATGCAGCCAAGGTAAAAACAAAACAAAAAAATACTGTGCTAGAAAAGTGCATCTCAAATCTTAATGTTCATATGAATCGCTTTGAAATTTTGATAAAATGTATATTCTGATTTACCAAGTCTCTTTTTTTTTTTTTCTTCTCTGGAGTGGTGGCCAAAGTTTACTTTTTAACACATTTGCAGAACAAAGTAAGGCTGATGTGGCTTTCTACTGTTTCTGCTGGTTGTCATTTATGGTGATTTTTTATTTGTGCATTTTTTAGAGTATTAGATATTCATCCTATTTAACAATTTACTTGAGGGAATTATCTGAATGTTACAGTAAATAGTGGTGCAATGGTTAAATGCTCGGCTGCTAACCAAATGGTCTGCGGTTCCAACCCACCAGCTGCTCTGTGGGTGAAAAGACCTGGCGATCTGCTCCTGTAAAGATTGCAGCCTAGAAATCCCTATGAGGCAGTTCCACTTTGTTATATAGGGTTGCTATGGGTCAGAATCAACTTGACAGCACGCAACAACGACAACAGTAAAGACAGATTCCTCCAGTGAGGATGTGTCTTTCATCAGCCAGGTACCTAGAGCCATACCAGTCTAGAAACACTTTAAATTACTTCAGTTGCTTTTTGATTTCTTGTATCATCCAACTATGAATGTCAACTTCAAATCCACATGTAGGTATCTTGAAAATACAGTTTATCACACAATTTCTTGTATTTTTTTTCCCCATATGTTCTCCAATGGAAACCCTGGTGGCGTAGAGGTTAAGTGCTATGGCTGCTAACCAAGAGGTCGGCAGTTCGAATCCACCAGGCCCTCCTTGGAAACTCTGTGGGGCGGTTCTGCTCTGTCCTGTAGGGTCGCTATGAGTTGGAATCGACTCCACAGCACTGGTTTTTTGTGTGTGTGTGTGGGTTATGTTCTCCAAGGAAACTTTTTTTGAAGTCACTTGAAGTTCTGCGTGGCTTGTCTGTAGTACATGATATCTTGTGGCAAAGAATCTAACTGCTCAGCAAAACTCAACGTTTTTTTTTCCCCTGAGTACATACCTAGATATATTTATCTGCCTCTCTTAAATGTAGGTGCGGCCAGATGACTGAATTTGATTCAAATAATATAAATGGAAATTGTGTGACATTCGCTTGTAAAAATTCCCACACATTTCCATGCCTTTTCCTGTTTGCCAACATTTGCAGTGTTCCTGACCATCTGTCCACCGCCCTTTCTCCCATCACCATCACCCACTGCTAAACTGCTCAAATAAGAAATAATCTTGAAGTTTGTGAAACATCATACATTATTTTAAATTTTATTGAAGAGTTAGCTTACCATAACTAAAACAGTGTGATATTCAGCTCACTTCCTGGCATGGTCCTGAAACTCATTTTGTGTTCTTCGGAGTCCTAAAACCAAACCAAACCCATTGTAGTTAATTCAATTTTGACTCATAGCAGCCCTACAGGACAGAGTAGGAAACAGAGTTTCCGAAGAGTGGCTGTTGGATTTGAACTGCCAACATTTTGGTTAGCAGCCAAGCTCTTAACCAAAACAAAGTACAATTCTGTATGTTTGGAAATGCCCGGAGGACAAGAGAAAGTTCACTGGTTCTTTCATCTTGGGAGATCTACTTTCTTTATATTTTAGTAAAGTAATTCCTTCTCAAAACTACAGATTTACAGAGGATACTTAGCCTGTCATTTTCCATAATAATGTAAACAGAGCTAAAACCATTTACACCAACTCATGTTACAATCTACATTAACAGGACTTTACTATTCCCCTGCCTACATCATCATAAATTTACTATTCCAGGAACCTCTTGAGGAGTCCTGGTGGCATATACGGTGGTTAAGCACTCATCTGCTAACCAGGAGGTCAGCAGTTCAAACCCACCAGCCATTCCAAGGGAGAAAGATGTGGCAATCTTCTTCAGTAAAGATTTATAGCCTTGGAAACCCTATAGGGTAGTTCTACTCTGTCCTGTAGGGTCACTATGAGTCAGAATCAACTGGATGGCAATGTGTTGGTTTGATGGTTCTTGCTCAGGAAGATAAAAATTTACAAATAAATATTTTATTCAAGAAAGTTCCAGAACACTCCATTCTAATGAACATAAAACTGCTCAACAGTTCAACAGGTAACATTAAACAACAGCTTATTCCTGAAGGCTTGCAAACCCTTCACCTCAGAATCATTAATTACCATGCTGTGTCCAGCAATGCTAGACTATTATATCATTTAAACACGAGGCTTTAACCAGACTTTGAAGTCTCTGGGTGGTTCATGGTTAACATGCTCAGTGGCTAACCGAAAGTTTGGAGGTTAGAGCATTACAGAGCTTCTTTGGAAGAAGAGCCTGTAATCTACTTCCAAAAAAAACAGCCACTGCAAACTCCATAGAGCACAGTTCTGCGACACACATGGGGTTGCCATGAGTTGGAGTTTGACTCAAGGCAACTGATAACTAGACTCCAAAACCTCAAAAATACTCAACTTTGTCTTCCTATCTCTTGGCCACTAATGAGATGTTGCCAAGGTAGTGATACTCCTTATGTTCATAAGAAAAAAAACAGACTTTATCAACAGAGCATTTTATGGTGATTTGATGACATTTTGGAGGAACAGTGTTATGAATTGAATTATGTCCCCCAAAATATGTTTTAAATCCTAATCTCTCTGCCTGGGTTATAATCCCATTAGGGAATGGGTTGTCCTTGTTATGTTAACAAGATAGGTTTAGTGTAGGGTTCATCTTGAGTCATTTTTTAAATCATTTTATTGTGGTTTCGGGGAAAGTTTACAGAGAAATTTAGTTTCCCATTTAACAATTTATGCAAAAAAAAATTGTGACTTAGGTACAATATCCTCAATGTAATAGCACTCTACCTACTTCCTCAATGAATTTCCCATTTCCATTTGCCCATCTTTCCTGCCCCTTCCTGCCTTTTGAAATTTGTTTTTGGGCAACTGTTGCCCTTTTGATCTCATGTGGTTGATTGTTTTGTGAAGTACTTTCCTCACAGGTGTTATTATTCACTTTCTAGTCCTATCTATCTTTTGGGTGAAGGGCAATCTCCTGGAGTAGATTCAGCTCCAGGTTTGAAGTCAAAGGGCCATAGCTTCTGGGCTTCCACCAATTTCTATCAGACCAGAGTGGGAGAAAATTGTAGAACCAAATTCAAATTTGTAAAGAAGACCAAACTTACTGGTCTATTAGATTAAATATATATTTATATATGGAACCCTGGTGTCACAGTGGTTAAGAACTCGGCTGCTGTTCAAAAAGGTCGGTAATTCACATCTACCAGCCACTCCTTGGAAACACTATGGGGCACCTCTACTCTGTCCTATAGGACATAGTTCACAATGAGTAAGAATCGACTCGATGGCAATGAGTCTGTTGTTTGTTTGTAGTTCTCTCTTTTAGCCAACATTCTACTGGCCTCTTTTGTGTGTCTTTCTGGTCAGGAGCAATTTACCCACTATCTAGAAAATTACTAAAAAAATTTTCAGTCCAACTCATCTCATAGTGCTAGAAGTGGGGACAGAGAATTTTCCCTGACTTTCAGTTTAGGCCCAACTTCATTTGTCCTCAGATATTATTTCATGATTAAATCCTTCAGAGTAAACATACACCTTTGAGAAAAATTCAAAGGCACAACAGTAATAATGCTCATTCAGGATAACCATATAATAGTTCAGCATCTCCTTTTCTAACATCAGTGCTGGTTACCATTGAAAAACATTCTGTGGAACCAAAAATCCATCCCAGGTTAAACATGGACAATCAAATTTTCTTTGCCCAGACATTTGCCTCTTATAGACAGAAAAAGCAATGTTTAACCATGTGCTTTCCCCTTATTATCCATTCCATCTAATGACACATCTGAAAATAACTGCTCACAGAATTTTTCAATGAGAAGATTCGAAAAATTGCAGGGACAGGGAAGATTGGATCCAGATTTATAAAAGAAATCTTTTTTCCCAAAGTAGTAGTTCTCAAGTTATAAATAAAATTTATTTTGGGATGTGGTTACAACTGTCAATATTGGAGCTAATTCTCAAAGTCTAGTAATATTCAAAGTGAAGTGATTTGTCAAGCAATTTACATCCCCATTCCCACCCTGACAATAAAAAATCACATTGCTTGGAAAAGTATACTTCACCAGGAATATGGGAGCTTAGGGAGAATTCAAGAAGGAGACAGGGAATATGTAGCAGTCTTCTTTTTCTTCTTCTTCTTCTTTTATTTTATTTTTTATTTCTCTTTCTCTGGTTTAGATTTGAAATCCTACAAGTCTGTCAGATTGTCATACTGTGGTGGCTTCTTTGTTGCTTTGATGCTGGAAGCTATGCCACTGGTATTTCAAATACCAGCAAGGTCACTGATGGTAGACCAGTTTCAGCTGAGCTTCCAGACTAAGACAGACTAGGAAGATGGACTTGACAGTCTACGTCTGAAAAAGCTGGCCAGTGAAAACCTTATGATAAGCAGTGGAAAATTGTCTGGTATAGTGTCAGAAGATGACCTCTCAGGCTGGAAGACACTCAAAATATGACTTGCGAAGAGCCGCCTCTTCAAAGTAGAATTGACTTTAATAATGTGGATGGAGTCAAGCTTTCAGGACCTTCATTTGCTGAGGTGGCATGACCCAAAGTGAGAAGAAATGGCTCCAAACATCCCTTAATGATCAGAATATGTGATGTATGAACTATGAATCTAGGAAAATTTGGAAGTCAGCAAAAATGAAATGGAAGAATGAAGATCAACATTCTAGGCATTAATGAGCTGAAATGGACTGGTTTTGGCCATTCTAAATTGGACAAGCATATGCTATACTATGCCAGGAATGACCAATTGAAGAGAAATGGTGTCAAATCTGTCAAAAAGAACCTTTCAAGATCTATCCTGAAGTACAATGCTGTCAGTAATAGGGTAATATTCATACCCCTATAAGGAAAACCAGTCAATATGACTATTATTCAAATTTACAGGCCAATCACTCATGCTAAAGATGAGGAAATTGAAGATTTGTACCAACTTCAGCAGTCTGAAATTTATTAAACATGCAATCAAGATGCATTGATAATTATTAGAGATTGAAATGTGAAAGTTGGGGCAAACACATTTTTTCAATAACATAAACAGTGGCTATACACATGGACCTCCCCAGATGGAATACATAGGAATCAAATCAACTACATCCGTGGAAATCTCAATATCATCAGTCAGAAGAAGGCCAAGGGCTGAGTGTGGAACAGACCATCAATTGCTCATATGCAAGTTCAAGTTAAAAAAACAAAACAAAACAAACAAACAAAAAACAAATCCATTACCAATGATTCAATTCCAACTTATTGCAACTCTACAGGACAGAGTAGAACTTCCCCATAGGGTTTCCAAGAAGCGCCTGGTGGATTAAACTGTCGGCCTTTTGGCTAGTAGCCAGATTCTCAACCACTACGCCACCAGGGTTTCCAAGTTCAAGTTAGCTGAAGAAAATTCGAATAAGTCCACGACAGTCAAAATACTACCTTGAGTGTACGCCACCTAAATTTAGAGACCAACTCAAGAATAGATTTGACACACTGAACACTAATGGTGAAAGACCAGATGAGCTGTGGGATGACATCAAACATGAAGAAAGCAAGAGGTCATTAAAAAGACAGGAAAAAAAAGAAAAGACCAAAATGGATGTCAGAAGACACTCTGAAACTTGCTCTTGAATGTAGATTAGCTAAAGCTAAAGGAAGAGATGACGAAGTAAAAGAGATTTCAAAGGGCAGCTAAAGAAGACAAAGTATAATAATGAAATGAACAAAGACCTGGAGTTAGAAAATCAAATGGGAAGAACACACTCAGCATTTCTCAAGCTGAAATTCAAGCCTTGAGTTGCAATACTGAAGGACTGTATGGGAAAAATATTGAACAATTCAGAAAGTATCAAAAGAAGATGGAAGGAATACACGGAGTCACTGTTCTAAAAAGAACTAGTCAACTTCAAACATTTCAGGAGGTAGTATATGATCAAGAACCTACGGTAAGGAAGGAAGAGGTCAAAGCTTCATTGAAAGGAATGGCGAAAAACAAGGCTCCAAGAATTGACAGAATACCAGTTGAGATGTTTCAATAAATAGATGCTGCACTGGAATCACTTACTCATCCATGAAGGAAACTTTGGAAGACAGCTTCTTGGACAAACAACTGGAAGAGATCCATATTTCTGCCAGTTACAGAAAAGGTGATCCAAGAAAATGCGGAAATTATCAAACCATATCACATGCAAGTAAGATTTTACTGAAGATCATTCAAAACCAGTTGCAGTTGTACATCAACAGGGAATTGCCAGAAATTCAAGCCAGATTCAGAAGAGGACGAGGAAAAAGAGATATCAATGATGATGTCAAGTGGATCTTGTCTGAAAGCAGAGAATACTAGAAATATGTTTAAACTGTGTTTAAACTATGTGAAGACATTCTACTGTGAGGATCATAACAAATTATGGAGAACATTGTGAAGAATGGGAATTGCAGAACACTGAACTGTGATCATGAAGAACCTGTACACAGACCAGGAAGCAGTAGTTCAAACAGAACAAGGGGATACTGCATGGTTTAAAATCAAGAAAAGTGTGCTTCAGGGTTGTATTCTTTCACATACTTATTTAATCTGTATGCTGAGCTAATAATCTGAGAAGCTGGACTATATGAAGAAGAATGCAGCATCCGGATTGGAGGAAAACACATTAACAACCTGAGATATGTAAATGACAATACCTTGCTTGTAGAAAGTGAAGACAACTTGAAGCTCTTACTGATGAAAATCAAAGACTACACATACAGAAAATAAAAATCCTCACAAGTGGACCAATAAGTAACATCATGATAAATGGAGAAAGTTGAAATGGTCAAGGATTTCATTTTACTTGGATCCACAAGCAATGCCCATAGGATTAGTGGTCAGGAAATCAAATGATGTGTTGCATTGGGCAAATCTGCTGCAGAAGACCTGTTCAAAGTTTGAAAAGCAAATATTTTGCTTTGGGTACTAAGGTGTGCCTGACCCAAGCCATGGTATTTTCAATTGCCTCATATACATGTGAAAGCTGGACAATGAGTAAGGAAGACCAAAGAAGAATTGACGCCTTTGAACCATGGTGTTAACGAAGAATATTGAATATACCATGGACTGCCAAAAGAATGAATGAATCTATCTAGAAAGAAGTACAGCCAAAATGTCCCTTATAAGCAAGGATGGCAAAACTTGGTGTCACATACTTTGGACATGTTATCAGGAGGGACTAGTTCCTAGAGATAGACATCATACTTGGCAAAGCATAGAATCAACAAAAAAAGAGAAAGACCCTCAACAAGATGGATTGACACAGCAGCTGCAACAATGGGCTCAAGCATAACAGTGATTTTGAGAATGGCATTTTTAGTTGTTACTGTTGTTGTACGTAGCATCGCTAAGGATGGGAACTGCCTTGACAGCACCTATCAACAGATTTAAAAAGTTAAAATTGATAAATGAAACTCTTTAATGACTCTGAGGGAAATTTACATACCATGCTGTCCTTTAACTCTAAAACATGGACCAATAACTTGGTGGTACAAGTTTAGACCCAAAGAGCATGTAATGTTTATCTTCCCTGAGATGTCCACAGGAAACCCACATTGTATGAATGCTGAGCTGAAAGTCGATCTTCCAAAAAAATCACATTTAGTGGTTGAAGGGTCATAATCATGGAGGCTATTGGTAGATCTTGACAACAACCAGCTGGAAGGAGGGCATTACAAAAAGTCAGGATTGCCTCCTATTGGGAGTCCAAATGATGCCAAATTTGGTCAGAGACGTTACCAAATTCTGTGTTAGCAGAAAGAAACCAAATCATGAATTTCATGAAACATGGATTTCTGCTCTGGAGTTTTTATGGAGTCCATGAAAGAGAAGATAGAGGACAACACAAAGACATTCATTTGGCCCAAGAACCGTCCCTTTGCCGAACACCCATACATCATGCAAAGGAGAGAATCAGGGTGTGCGTGTGTGGGGGGTGAGGGCTGTGGATAGCTAAGAGGCTGCACTCTTCAGCAAACGAAACTGAACGTCATATAAAGAGACCGTTAAATTGTTGTCTATGATTTAGTTTACAGAACTAACCACATTTATTTTCTCATTAATCATCCAGTGACGGCTTTTAAGAAAATCAATATAAGGTATCCACAAAATACTTTCTAGAATATTGCTACATATTTTCTCTGCATTTTAGAATTGTCATCTGAAGAATTTTTGAAATTTCCTGTTCATTGTAACTATTACTGCTTTCCCCACCTCCCACAAAGAAAATAATATTCTATGTAAGATTAAGGTCTTTGTCTAATTCAATACTCTAATTTCAGAGCCTAAAATAGTGTCTGAGATGGAATGGGTATAAAATTATTATTGTTAAATAAATTAATTAATATTTATTGAACTTTTTTTGCTCTTTTTCTTACAAATAATCTTTTTCCATTTATTGTAGACATTTTAAGTTCATATTTATATATTAAAATATTTGTCTCTTCACTAGAATATTACACTTCCTTCAACATATGGGCCTTGTAAATTAACCAGAAAAAGAAGACAATATTTCCAGGAAAACTGTGTCATATAAAACAAATGTATTTACTAAACACAAAAATGGAACACACTTAAGCACACATATGCTTCAAAATAAGTTTCATTTTGACAAAATAAATACTAATGGGAAAAAAAAAACACAAATAATTTCTACATCTGCTCTTACTAGAAATATTGATAGAAGGAGGAAATTTTTAGACACTTGGAAAAAAGGACAATGAATGGCACCCTGTGTTTTTGTCTCAAGCCACTCACAATCTGCACAGGGAGTAATATATACGAAAAAACTCTTGCGGTGTAGCGATGATAATTTTCATTCATTGAGCCTTTAACATATGTCATTTATTGTTTTCTCATTTAATTATTAATAAACTGTGGTTTATTATTGTTGCCCCTACTTTATAGATGGAGAAACTGAACCACTAAGAACTAAGTAACTAGGTGACAATGCAGAGTTTTAAAGTTTCAGACCTGGTACTCAAAACCAGGCCATTTGATTTCAGAGTCCCTCTAAATAGTAGGACAATATGTGTAATCAGTGGTAAAATAAAGACATATTGTGTCCAAAGGGAGAAATAACCAGTGCCATTTTTTATCAAAGGAGGTCAGGGAAAACACAAGCAGAGAGTTACAGATTTTCTTGAAGCATAAGGGCTATGCATACAAATTTCCAGGCTGATAAAAGTGGAGCATGTTTTAGACATGTGTAAGTAATGAAAGATGAAATCCGTGGAAAATCATACTTGGAGTAGAACAACAGTTAACTGCAAAAGCAGGTGGCAGGTAACATTTGGCCCGTAGGTTGTAGTTTTCCGACCACTGTATTAGATAATATTTTTATTAATGCTGTCATATGATGATAATGATGATTGTATCTATGAAAAATTTAGGGCTAAAGATATGATGTACAGTACAGTTTTTTGTCATGTTCAGGAGTTTGAATTTTACTCTAAAGTGAAAGGAAACCATGAAAAGTATTCTTTGCACTATTTTGTAAGATCCAAGTCTGATTAGTTCACCACTGCGTGTACAATGCTTAGCATAGGGACTGACACTTAGAATGTGGTAAATAAGTCAATATTGAATACAGGAATGATTAAAAGTATAATAGGTGATCTCAATAATCAAACAGATGCCATCAAGTCAATTCCAACTCATGGCAACCCCATGTGTGCAGGAGAGAAATGTGCTCCATAGGGTTTTCAAGATTGTGGCCTTCAAGAAGCAGATCGCCAGGCCTTTCTTCCCAGGTGCTTCTGGGTTGGTTTGAATCACCAACCTTTCATCCAGTAGTCGAGTGCTTAGGCATTTGTGCCACCCAAGTGGTCCGAGAGGTGATCTAAAACCCATTCATTTCTGTTGAGTCGATTCCAACTCATGCAACCCTATAGAATAGAGTAGAGCTGCCCCCTTAGGATTTCCAAGGAGCACCTGGTTGTTTTGAACTGCTGACCTTTTGGTTAGCAGCCAAGCACTTAACCACTGAGCCACCAGGGCTTCAGAGGTGATCTAGAAGCTACTATTTCTGGAAACAAGGCAGAATAGGGGTCAGGATAAAGCCTCCAGCTAAAAGTCTATTTAAATGTACTTTTGAGCCAGGCTGTCAGTTTCTTTGTTACTAGAAGTAACAAAGCTGCACAGCTTTCTGCCACTTGTGGAGTCTGTCTCTCCACTGCTGCCCTGCCCCTGGCCTTAGGAGGTCTACTGCTGTGGACTTAAAGAAGGCCCACTATGCCCTGGAGGGATGACTTTTAGCCATCCTCATCACCCTAAAGCTTTCGGAGGGCCACTGCAGTGCTCTCCGGGAAAGCCCACACAAGCTCAGAGAGATGAATAACTTGTAAAATAATTTGTAAAGCAATATGTACTAAGCAGGAGAAAGCTGTGTGCCAATACTAATAAGAGAAAAAAGTAATCTTCAAAAACTCACCAGATATAAAATATTTAATAACAATAAAAATGTAAAGTAATTAAGAAGATGTACAAACTTTAATTAGTATGCACCTTTTAATAATAAAGATTCAAATATGTGAATCAAAAATTGACAAACCACAATTATACTTAGAAATCATTAACTCTTTCATCTCAGTAGTTGAAAGACAAGTAGACAAATAGTAAGAAGAAAGGAACACATCTACCTGAGGACATTGGCAAAATATGCATCCAACAAAATACGCAATTGAGAATACGTGAAAAGATATAGCATATTGAAAATTAATATAAAATGGGTGAGATTAAGTCAACAAATATTAATAAGTTATATGCAAATCCAAATATGCCAATATTTACTTTGAAGTTAAAAATTCAAGTAGTTAAAAAATAGATGGAGGAGAAGAATGAGGATAAAATATTATCACAAAAAGCCATCAGAAGAAATTTTTAAGAAGGTAAGTTTAAAGAACCAAAAATACTATTATTGTCTCTGCTTCCTTAGAATTATTAAGGCAATGTAAGATTACAGTAAATATGACAGAAAATGAAAGTCAAAAAATAGAGGTAGGTAGTATAGACTACTGTTTCAAATAATATGTATAAAAGTATTTATAATGGTAGGGGGTTACAGTCACAGATACTTCCCAGACATAACCAAACACCTCATAGGATTAGTTTAATGGGCTTGAAGTCTTCGGACCATAGTCTTATGGGACAACTTGGTCAACTGGCACAACACAGTCCATAAAGTTTATGCTCTACACCTTAGTCGGGTAAGTTCATCTGGGGTCTTAAAAGCTTGCAGGCAGCCCCCTAAGATACAACTATTGGTCTCTACTCATCTGGAGCAAAAGAGAAAGAAGGAAATCAAAGACTCAAAGAAGAAACCAGTCTACAGGACTAATTGTCTACACAAACCACAGCCTCATCCAGAACTAGATGGTACCCAGCTACCACTCCTGACTCTTCCGACCAGGGACACAATAGATGGTCCCAGACAGAATGAGAGAAAATTGTAGAACAAAAATCAAATTCGTAAAAAAAAGGCCACACTTACTGGACCAGTAGAAATTAAAGGAACCCTGAGACTATCACCTTGAGATACCCTTTAAACTTAAACTGAAATCACTGCTGGAGGTCACTTTTCAGCTAAATAACAGGTTGGTTGTTTAAACAAACAACATCACATGTGAGTGCTGTGCTTATTAAATATATGAGACCGAACAGTCAATATTTACCCTAAAACAAATTAAGAAGGTTGGAGGCAGGGAAGCAAGAATAATGAAAATGGAACAACTATAATGGAAATAATGAGAATGTTGACACAATGTGGAAAATGTAACCAATGTCACTGAACATATGTAACAAACCCTTGCCATCAAGTTGATTCCAACTCATAGCAAACCTAAAGGACAGAATAGAACTGCCCCATAGGATTTCCAAGGAGTGGTGATGAATTCGAACTGACGACCTTTTAATTAGCCTGAGCTCTTAACCATTTTGCCACCAGGGCTCCGAATATACGTATAGAAATTGTTAAATGGGAACCTAATTTGCTGTGTAAACTTTCACCAAAAACACAATAAAATATTTATTTGTAATTATTTATAGTGGAGAAAATGGAAATAATATAAAAGCTCAAATAAAGAATATGGCCGAAATATATACTATTTTTAGAAATTTAACCTGCCTGAATGATTTTGTAGACACATGGGAATAAAACCTACTGGAAAATGATAGATTGGATATAAAAAATTGATAGTGGCTACCTAAGCCAGGAGAAAGGAGGTGGGCAGGGGGGGCAGGAAATCAGTGTTTAGGAAGCAGTGAGTTTTTGTTTATGGTGATAGACGACATGGCAAATGATATTGGTGGTACTTGCACAACATGGAGGATGTCATTGATGTCACTGAATTCTACACATGAAAAATGTTGAATTGGCAAATGTGTTACCTATATTTTTTACAATGGTAAGAAAAGAGAGAATCAATGATGCATATTATTAAAGAATGTGAGGTTGTTTAGAATGAAGACCATATATGTAGAAGAATTAGCTTACCCAGAATTAGAATCATATTTGTCCTTAAGACAGGAGAGGAGATAAAGATAGATCAAAACGAACATATGAGTAGAAGCGGAAGAGAAGGAATTGCAGAGGACTGATCATAGTTTCTCATCGGCATAAGAAATTAGATCATCAGCTGAGACGTTTGTAAGCAGATGAGGGAAAGGGGGAACAATGTGACATAGTGAGAGGAACCCAGATTTAGAAGTGATGCTGTGACGTAAGAATCAGCTGTCTAAAGTCATACAATAGAGGCTGAAATAAAGAGAGTGAAGTGCTGGACTCCAGGAAAAAGGCGGAGATTATCGAATAAATTCTGCCATTTTTTTAACTTTCCAAAATTAATGCAAATTTACATAGAATTATCATCCAAACAATCACTTCAAAGAAGTTCTCGGATCTTGTGAAGAAGTATAAATCACTAACAGAAGAATTATAAATACACAGCTTTAAACACATTGTCCCTTCATCATGCTATTTGTCAAATGGAACCCCTTAGAATGATTTCGCACACAACTGGGTTTTGTTTTATTCCACAGCACATGGGCCTAAGGGTGAGGTTCTGTAGGTTTATATATATTTATATTTGTATGATGAATATGTATGATCCCATGTATTTGAATATATTAAATACGTAGTAGATGTATTTAAATATTAAAATATATATATATCGACATAGGTTACGTTTACAGAGTGTAATTTTTAACATAAATTTCCAAATATTTTTATTTTCTCAAAAAAAAAATCTGAGGATGTGTGGACATGGTTTCTAAATTTTTCAGGGGGCAATTGCTTGGAGCTAATCAGGGGCTGCTTGCTTTAGGTGGGTCTTGCATTCTGCTGTTCACTGCTCACCTCTCATTTAGTTCTCACAGCTCTTGCACTGTACTTTTTAGCATGAGAAGTCTAGGAAAAATGGAATTATTTCTTGATTCTTGATTATTCAAGTTGTGAGGAACATGTGTGAGAAAAGATTTCATTTTCATTGACAAGAAAAAAAACATGTGTTTAAGTATATACACACAAATAAACACACATATAAATTTAGTCAGTGATTCTCTTCCATCATTTGTGTTATTTCCCTGGCTTCGTTGTTAGAATTTTTGCTTTAAATCTAATTTTTTTTTTTCAAGTTGCAGCAATTACATGTAGCACATCGAGAGACATAAGTGACTTTGGCAAAGACACTACTCAATAAATGGAGAGCTATTTCCTTAAGTCAAAATCAAAGATGGCAAAAGGTTTGGTTTTTTGGTTTATTTATCTGCCTTGTTTTGTCTTCTACACAGAGTGTAATGTTGCCTGTAATACCCAGGCTTGATTCTTCTCACATACTTGACTAACAAAGATGTAGAAGAATTTGAGTTTAGAAAATGTAGAGGGCAATAAGCAAATTAAGAATGACTAATCCCAAAGAGATTTACAATTTTCACCAAAGTCTAAATGATGTAAATTAGGGATGATTTCTTCCATACACTATAATGGAAATTTGTGAGCACTAAGAACTTAACATACTTCCAAATCTAAAAACTCTCTAAAGTATATAATTTCCTCAGTCATCTAATTTGGAGATTCAGAATAATGTTAGCACTTTACAGAGATGTGATTAGAATGTAATACTGTAATTTGGTTGCCAATTTAAACACACCACACAGATGCACATAAGTACACAGAATATAACTTCTTTGCTTTAGCTAAAGCCATTTTATTATTTAAATTTCCTGACCCCCCCATCTCCAACCTTACTCCTCAACACCCATCTCCCTGCCTGCAACCAACTTCTTGGGTAGCAGGGAATAAGGTAAGGTAACTTTAACTTGATGAATTAGGTCTTAGTCTCTGCCTTTCCACTAAATTTGTTTTGGTACTGAGAGAGATACGGTTAACTGTGCTGGCAGAACAAAAGAACTGTTAAAAGATTACCATCTAGAAGTTGCGTAAACAGGAACCACACCCAGTCAACACGAGATAAGGTTGAAACAACGCATGAATTACTATCTCCTTCTTAGTGTTTTTCTAGTTCCTTCCCCCTTTACAGGCTCCTCATGCACAGAAGAACAAACTGTGGCAGCTGTTTAACCTTCCTTAGCCTTACAAAGATGGCAACGTAGTGCCAAAGATCAGTGCACTTGTGCTATAGCCCATAATAAGTTATGCCAAGGGCTGCAAAGAGGACTCTATCTTGAATATCAGCGAGTTCCATTTTGGATTCCAGATTCATGTGCAACCTCAGTAGCATGCACGGCCATTCTGAGAAGTACCCGCCCCTTGAAAGAAGCCCACTAAATATTCATTACTCTCTTGTCTCCACCAAACCCACATACACCCTAGCCTTGCTTCCCTTTTCAAGTCAATCTTTTGGAGAGGCTTAGTCCCCCGCTGACTCCTTTTGCTTGACTCAAGCAAAATAAAGCTTGCCGAAGATAAAGTTTGTCTTTTGTGTGTATTCTTACTTGGGAAAAGACAAGGATTCGTTGTGTCAGATTGGCGATTGGTAACAGTACCTTAGTTGCTTTTGGGAAAAAATGGTCATTCAGATATTCTCCCCCTACTCTTGCAAGTTAAAAAATAAAGAAACTACTCTTGGTGGTCACCTTTCAGCTAAATAACAGATTAGCTAAGAAAATGGACAATATCACCTGTGAGTATTGTGTTCATTTTAAAAATTATGTGCATAAGACCAAACAGTCAACATTTACTCTAAAGTGAAGATGAGAAGGTGGAGGTGGGGGTGAGGGCAGGGAGCTTAGATTAATGGAATCAGAATAACCAGAATAGAAGTAATGAGAATATTGACCAATCATGAAAAATGTAACCAATGACACTGAACAATATGTAGCTAGACATTGTTAAATGGGATCCTAGTTTGCTGTATAAACTTTCACTGAAAACACAATTAAAAAAGAAAAGAAACAAAACAATATAAAAGGGCATCCTCAGTCATAACTGGAGACTGAGTGCTAACAGGGCTCTTCATACATTAAGAATAATACCTAATCCTTAACACAAGAACTGAAAGTCAGATTACTTGATTCCAGAATAATTCAGGGTAACCAGGTAGACTAGGATTTTGGGGTAAAATAAGAGTATTTGATAACAGCTTGGTCAAGTATTATTTAGTCTTAAACACAGAATGTTTCTTTAAAACACACAATGTTTGGGTTTGAAAAATACCTAGTAGATAAATATATAAAGGTACATAGAAACATAAAAATTTTTCACATATAGGAAGCCATGGATATATAAAATGTTGAGAGCTTGACTACTAAGCAAAAGTTTTTGGTTCAAACCCACCCAGAAGTGTTCTGGAAGTCAAGCTTAGAAATCTGCTTCCAAAAGGTCAAAGCCTTGAAATCCAATGGATCAGCTCTACTCTGATACATGAGGTCACTATGAGTCAAAATTGACTTGATAGCAACTAACAGCATCAACAACAATGTCATTATATTAAGTACAAGATGAGAAGAAAACTAGAAAAAAATAAAGCCTGAATTCATTGTGGTCTTATGTGGAGTCAGAGTGATTGTGGTCTTATGTGGAGTCAGAGAATTCAGACCACACAAGCTGACCTCTTTTTAAAGTGCCTTGTCATTTTCTTCTCCTCCCAGATGTGTGTCTATCTTCCAATAATGTGCTGGTGAAGATACTGATTCCATATAAACTCTGGGCATGCACCAGCCATTACTGCTGCTCACCCTTGACATTGCTTTTGCTTCCAGTCATTGTGGTGCCTATCCTCAACAGACTTCTCTCCCAACCCATGGTCCAGTACCAGGACATACAGGATATTTTTGTATGCCGTCTACATCACATGCCAACCATAATGATCTAGCAATATTACCTTAAAAACCCATTGCCCTCAAGTCAATTCCAACTCATTTAGATTCCTGCAAAGTAATGACACCAATAATAATAATACTAATAATATCTAACATTTAGAAAGTGTTTATGTGAAGCGATGTTCTAAAAGCTTTCTAAGCAGGAAATCATTGAATCTGCAAAACCATCCTTTGGAACATTTACAAATATTCTCTAAGTAAAAGGAAACTGAGGATAGGTTAAGGGATACAGCCAAATCAAACAGAAAGTGACGGGGGTGGGTAATGTTTTAGCCCTAACACAATATTGGAATTGCCAAATGTTGAGCTGTGAGTTTCACCTAGACTAGGCAATGAAACCAAGCTGCTGAGTGGTATTGTAAGCAGATCAAACCTTTCTCCTACAAGACTGCTTCATGCGTTGCAGACTTAGCACCACGCTATATCCCAGGATCACCCTCTCAGGCTCCACGAAAAAGATCTGATAATTTTCCCTAGTGGTTAAGTGCTACGGCTGCTAACCAAAGGGTCGACAGTTCGAATCCGCCAGACGCTTCTTGGAAACTCTATTGGGCAGTTCTACTCCGTCCTATAGGGTCGCTATGAGTCGGAATCGACTCAATGGCACTAGGGCTAAAAAAAAATTAGGTGAGGCCAAATGTGTCTATAGCCTCGGTCCCTGTAGCCTCAGGTGAACCCCTGAAGGCACAGGAAGAAAGGCGCTCCCTTGACTTTCTCCGTAATTAACCCTCCTTTTTCCTTCCTACACCTCCTCCTCCTGCCTCCTGCACCATTTCCTTTTTATAAGGTAGCCGCAGCACTCTTCCCCAGACCATAATTACAGAGCATGAGAGGGAGGACAATAACAAAGAAAGAAATTCAAAGATACTATCCACGTGGTCACAGGCTGGTCAACTCAGTTGTTATCAGATTAAAAGATAACCATCCCTTAAGAGCCTGGAAATGCATATGCCTCAGTGCGATTCCTCATTACTTCGGGTTATACCAAGTATAGTCAAAGTTGTGAATGGTAAATATGTGAAAGTCAGACTGTACGGAACACTGCCTGATTTTTATATTATTCTATTGATGGCTCTATTCTAAGCCCTGTCTGTTCTTAGCAGATGCCTTTTTAAATCTGTTCTTGTGTTTCTCTGCCATATCGTGGTAACGTTGGAGGTTTTAAATTGAGGAACTAGTAACAGCATAACAAATTTAACATTCCTTTCAGCCGACATTCACACACACACAGACATACACACTGACACACCCCCTTTTGCCAGAGATGATCAGTGCAAATTTCACATTTCACCACTGTCGAATAGGGACTATAAGAGTATTCTTTGTGTCCTGTTATTGTTCACTGTATTGCTTCCAAAAGGTTCTAGTCTGGATATCTGTTACATAACACCCATGGGTGTTACGAACGGTTTATGACCAGTTTGCTAACCTAAAGTTTGGCGGTTTGAATGCACCCAGTGGCACTGTGGAAGAAAAGCCTGGAGATCTGCTTCCATGAAGATGACAACCAAGACAATGCTATGGAGCAGCTCTACTCTGTAGCACATGGGTCACCACAAGTGTGAATCAACTTGACAGCAACAAGTTTGATTTTACGGTACGTGATAAAGCACCAAAAATGTACTTGGGTAAAACAACAACCATGTTAGTGTACTTACAATTTTATAGATCAGAAATTCAGCAGGCCGTAACAGAGATGACTCACCTCTGCCGCATAATGACTAAGCTTAAAACTAAACAAACCCACTGCCATCAAGTCGACTCCAATTCATAGCAACCCTAGGAAGACAGAGTAGAACTGCCCCATAGGGTTTCCGAGGAGCTCCTGGTGGATTTGAACGGCCAACATTTTAGCTAGCAGCCATAGCTCTTAACCACTGCACCACCAGGGTTTCCTATGACTAAGCTTAAACCACAAACCTTAGATGAGTCAAATTGCTGCAGATGGCTGGGGTCTCAGTTCTGGCTGTCAGCTGGTTCAAAATGTAATATTCATTCACATGTCTGGCCTGGGCTTTGTTAGCTGGAATAACCGAGGCTGCCTGTCCTTTCCCTCTCTGCTTCTATCTCTATCGGCCTCTGTTTCTCTCTTTCTCAAAGTACGACAACTCCATATGGTTTGCTTGGGCTTTCTCACAGCATGGTAATCCCAAGGTTATTGAATTGACTATACAGCAACTTATATCCTTCACTGGCAGCATTCCAAGAGAAGTCCCAAGCCTTTTTATGAATTATTTTTGGAAAGTCCACAGTGTAGCTTTCCACACCTTCAGTTGATCAAGCAAGAAATTAAGGCAAGCCTATATTCAAGGGGAGTAGAATTAGACTACATCTCTCAATGGGAAAGTACCAAAAATATGTTCTCATCTTTATTACATAGGTAGACTATAATGTCTATGTGGTTTAGAAACCACAGTGTTTAAGAAAAGTATAATCAACTGGTAAAACATTTGTTGTAGTTTGTTAAAAACCACTTGCCTTTGAGATACCTCTGCTCAGGGAAACCCCACGCCTGTCAGAGTAGAACCATTCTCCATAGGATTTTTACTGGATGATTTTTGGAAGTAAATCACCAGGCCTTTCTTCCAAGGTGCCTTTGTGTGAACTGGAACTTTCCAACCTTTCTGTTAGCAGCCAAGTACATTAACTATTTGCACCACACAGGGACTCCTTGTTGCAATTTAATCCATGTAAATCAGACTGAAAGACTTCCACATGTTGACTGGCCCTTTCCTATCCCCTGTTTTACCTAAGTTCTTCATTTGGATTTATCCACATGACTTGCTGTTTAAATTGAGGAATTAGCTAGAGCATAACACAATTTAGTACTCCTTACACCTGACAGACACACAGAGACACGCACGTTCCTTCCCTCCTCCCCAAACCCAAGATGAAACAGGTTTTTATCTGATTAGAAACGGTTAGTGAAATTGAATCCATTTTTACTGTAACTATAGCCATAGTTATAAAGGCACTATGTCTTCAGAACTATTAGCAGCAGTAGTTAATTCCACTAAACTGTCAATGAATGCTGTATTGTAACATATCTTTTTTATCTTAATAAAACTCCAAAGATCCATAAAGTCTCAGTAAAGATAACAAAATTCAGAAGGCTTATTTTTCCAGGCCCTGTTTAAGCAATGTATTAATATCTAATTAATGAAAGAAGAAAAGAAATGTAGCAAAGGCAATACACCATATCCCCATTTTGATATACGCCTATTTCTACTCAGAATTAGTGTCCAGAAAATATTCTATGGAACGTTTAAACTATCATGGCAAAACAGTTTGATTATCACAGAAGTGTATCCATGATACTGGAAAAATGTTTATGGTTTACCAATTGAGAAAATTTAAATAGAATTAAAATTTTAGTCTCTAGACTCATTAAGGCAAAAATTTTTTAAGAAGGGTAGATATGTGTATTCATTGTTAGTGGTTAGCTATTAGTTACATTATTTTACTAAAGTTTAAAATGGATAATTATAATCTCAATATTAATTTGCATGTGCTTCTCACCTTACCAATTATTAGCTGTCAACGTGATAAAATTCAATGTTTAATAGTGATGTAAGCTTTCTAGTAGTTTTTTTTTTTTAATTCAGTATTGTTGTGCCCTTGGCCCATTTATTTAACTAAGAAAATTGCAAGCTTACCACATGAGAGCAAAAAAGTTAGAGAATGTATATGAAAGCAATATTAATTTGTTGATTGGTTCTTATTACCTATAGAACGAAACACATTTAGTCAGTAGACATGAATAGGGATCTAGATAAGGACATGTACAAATGTACCAAACAAAAAAAGCCAAACCTACTTCCCTCGAGTCAATTTCAACTCAGTGATTCTATAGGACAGAGTAGAACTGCCCCACAGGGTTTCCAAGGCCGTAAACCTTTACAGAAGCAGACTGCCACATTTTTATCGCAAAGTGGCTGGTGGTTTTGAACTGCTGATCTGCTGGTTAGCAGCCGAGCACTTTAACCACTGCATCACCAGGGCTCCTGTACACACACACAGGCATGCATATTCATAGTTAAATTAGTAGATAGAAATAGTTACATGCCCCACAACTGATAATTATTTAGAAAATACTGTGATGATGAGTACCAGAGTTACGGCAATCTTGTTCCGCTTTGCAACAGTAAATTGAAAGACTCGTTTTCAGCATAATACAACACTTTCATTTCCTTAACTATTTTCAGTTATTAGAAGCAGATGGTGTTTTGGCGGTAAACACAATTAATTTACATTTTACAGAATTTACTTAATTAGAATTGGACTTCACGTCTTCCATGTATTGAATTTCATTGTTATACATACTGTTTATAATTCTGCCAGCTGTCACAAATTTACACTTAGATTTTATTTCTTTAAAAATTCATTTCTAAACAGAGATAATCTATCCATATTTCTTCATAAGCTGGACATTGAATGCATTATTTTTGAAATCGATTTTTAAATGATGTTATAAGCAGCCAAATTATCTTGTTTCTGAATGCATGAAGAATTTAAGTTATCTCCACAACTTTAGGGCATACCACCATTTTGCATCTTTTCAATTATTATGATGTGTTTGTCTTTTTCAGCTCCAAACTCTTAATTTAAATATTTTGTATTTCTAAGGTCTATAAAAATATAAAAATACGTGAAAAAACAGATGTGCATTGGTCTGTGAAAGCATTCTTGCCTCACTTACATTTTTTTCCTAATATTTTTCCAGGGAAGATAGTATGTAACAATCAAATAACCTGATGAAAAGTAAAAACTCTACCCAATTGTCCAGATAACACTCCTCATAGAAACTATTGGGGTGTGTGTGGGTGTGTGCACGGGCACAGATGTTTGCTTATTTCCTCTTGATCATGTTCGATCTTTTAATATTATATTGCTAAATTAATTGTAATAATAAATATAAGATTTATAAATATATTGTTTTAATATTTTTCAAGACTTACCTCTTTAATATTTGATACATATTCTCTTATTAAGAATAAAATTTTCTCATAATCGTAAGGTTTGTGTTACCTGTTGGAGGCTCATCAAATGTAATTCTTTAAGGATATTATCCGTTTGCTTAGGGAAAGTACAATCAGAGTTTATCTTCAGCAAACCCCTCTAACAATGGTCATTAATTAGTCAGTATTAAAAAGCTATGGTTAAGAGTTATGCAATTTCTGAAATACAATAAATGTAATTCTAAAAAAAAAATTAGAATTTTTCTAAAAAATATTTTAGAAAAAATAAGTTAAATTCAACATGTTCTTAGAGACAGTTCTTAACAAGTTCTGGAGCTTAGGTTTAGGTTTGATTTCTATTTATCTTACTTATCTTACTGTCAAAATATATATATGTACAAATAGTTTTCTTAGTCAGTATTAAAAAATAATGGCTAGATATGCATAATAATATGGGGCCAAAAGGTAATATTTAAGTGGTTCTGACAACTTCCCTTAATAGTAATGTATTATAAACAATTGGATTAGGTTCTACATCTTTTTAGCAGGTGATTTATTGAAACACCAAAAACACATCAGTAAAATTATATTAGCCTTGTTGGTGATTATTTTACTGGGCTCTGATACATCAATCTTTCAGGCATAAACTCTATTTCTTTCAATTCCAAAAAAATTGAAAATTTTTTTTAAAGTCCAAAAAAAATGCATATGGCATTTCATCTTCCTACTAAATATTGGCAAAGCTATTAAGTAAATATCTTTGAAGTAACAATTAGCAGTGAACTTGCTTTTACTACTCCATGAAGCATTATAAGCTCTTAAGAAAAAGTGTTTACATGTATACTTCTATGTTCAGCTCCAGTTCCCCACCTCTGTCTCCTATTATTCATTTATACATTCTGAAATCATAAAAGTCAAAAGTAAACGGATATTTAATTGTAATTTTTAAATAACTGCCCTCAAAATCTTCTATGTCCATAATCAAATTGTAGCCCATTGGTAGATAATTATTTCTATGGTTTCTTTCATTGTTAGTTAGATTTTTTTGAACAATTTATTGTTCATGAGGATAATAAGTTATATTTCTTCTTTTACTCATTATGTTTATCCCTGTATATACCACGGTTTCTGTGCCATAATAGATAATTAACCCTTTCATGGATAATTTCTCTCTTTATTTTGAGATTTTTTGGTGATCCTATGTTTTTTCACTAATGGAATGGATGATGAATCATTGTTTATTGGTAGTTTTTTTTAGTTATTATTTGAAAAAATGAGGTGCCAATTGTAAGTGGGACATATCAGTACCATGTTCCATGAAGCACTTCACACGTGCAGGACATACCCCTCCCGTGGCACATCACACTTCCTAGTTACACTTAAGCCATAATATATTTTACTCAGCTTTCCAAAAATGTGTGAAAACAAACACGAAATACTAAATCAATATTGTACCTGTTGCACACATTGTTATTGGTTTGATTTAGAGTGGGCCATACTGGTACCATGTTCCATGAAGCACATCACGCACATAAGACTTATCAGTCACATGGCCCAGAAAGTGCATCACAAACTGTTTACACCCAAAAATAACTTATTTACTTGCATATTTTCGAATACTAGTAGCCATACCTTCCCAACAACACAAAAGAAATAATTAACATACTTGTAAGCCTTATCTGGCTGTATACAGAGGCCAAAAGGCACTAAAGTTTCACGCGATCACTCCCTCCAGGAAACATCTCCTGATGCAAATGTCCCTCAACACTCAAATGTGGTGTAGACCAACTTCCTTATTTTTTAGGCAATTGTACTATTATCTGCCACAACGTCAAAATGTACTAAAGTGGCTTGAACACCTACCAATAAACCTCCAGGGACAGAAAATGTAATATAGCATACATATCCCATAGGCCATGAAAGGATTGGTGTGCGCCACATTTGATATACATCCCTTGTGAAAATAGGTGCCAAAATCCTCAACAAAATGCTGGCAAACCAATTCCAGCAACATGTAAGAAGGATTATACACTATGATCACATTCCATTTATCCCAGGAATGCCAGGCTGTTTCAACATATAAAAATCAATAAATGTAATACATCAAATTACTAAAGGGCAAAAACCACATGGTCATCTCAATAGCAGTAGAAATAGTATTTGAAAAAATTCATTGCACTTAATGATTTAAAAAAAGCACTCAACAAATTAGGAAGAGAAGAAAATTTTCTCAACCTGATAAAGAACATCTACAAGAAAATACACAGCTAACTTCATACTAGGAGTCCCTGCATGGCTCAAAGAATTACTGAGTCAACTACTAACCAAAAGGCTGGTGGTCCAAGTCACCTAGAGGTGCTTGGGAGGAAAGGCCAGGTGATCTACTTCAAAAAGGTCACAGCCTTGAAAACCCTATTGAGCAGTACTACTGTGTACAAACAGGGTCCCCACAAGTCCTAATCAACTCGGCGGCCATGGAAAATGAAGAAGCCCTCACAGCTTTTCCCCTAAATTCAGGGAAAAAACAAGAGTGTCTGCTCTTGCCATTTCTATCCAATATGCACTGGTGGTTCTAGACACAGTAATTGGGCAAGAAAAAGAAATGAGAGGCATCCAAATGGGAAGAAAAGTATTTTCAACAAATGGTGGTTGGATAACTGGATATTGACATGCAAAATAACAAGTTTGGTTGGCTACCTAACACCACACAAAAACGTTCCCTAAAAATGGATGAAAATCCTAAATCTAAGAGCTAAAACATAGGATCAACTTTTGATGACCTTGAATTTTACAATTTCTTAGATACGATGCCTGAACCACAAGTAACCAAAGAAAAAAGCAGTCAAATCAGACTTTATAAGATTTTAAAATTATGGTGCTTCAAAAGACACTATCAAGAAAGTGGCAGCACAAACTACAGAATGGGAGAGAAGATTTTCAAATTATGTTTTTTTAAAACAAATTTTAAGTACTTATATTGTATATAGAATTCTTATAACTCAACAACAACAATGAAAGTCAAATAACCCAAGTAAAAAACAGGCAATCTATTTGAATAGATATTTTTCCTAAGAAGTCATAGTAATAACACTTAAACAAAGGAATATGCTCATGCTAAATAATTGAATTTGGGAAAATTAAAAACAAAATCACAACGAGATACCACTTCCCACACAGTAGAATCACTATAATTAGAAAAACTGACAATAATAAGTGTTAGCGAGAATGTAGAGAAATTTGAACACTTACACATTGCTGGAGGGAAGTAAAATGGCACTGCCACTTTGAAATATAGTTTGGTAGTTATTCATAAAGTCAAACATAAGGATATCACATAACTCAGCAATTTCCACTCTTATGCATATACCCAAGATAATTGAAAACATATCCATGCAAAAAACTTGAACATGAATGTACATAGAAACATCATTTATAATGGCCAAAAAGTGAAATGAGCTCAAATTTACATCAACCGATGATTGAATTAAAATGTGGTATATGCATATAGTGGAATATTATTTGGCAATAAAAATAATGAATTACCAATATATATAAAACATTGTTGAATCTTGAAAACGTTAGACTAAGTGAAAAGAAGTCATACACAAAAGACAAAATTTTTCATTAATTGTTTTATGTGAAGAAGTGTCAAGAATGGGTAAATATATAAAAAGGTAAATATATAGGAGACAGAAATAGATGAGTGGCATCATGGGGTTTGGGGGCAAAGGAAGGGCAGGAATGAGAAGTGACAACTAATGGGTGCAGAGTTTCTTTTGATTAAAACATTTTGAAGCTAGATTACAGTTATGGTTTCGTAAACCTGTGAATATATTAAAAGACACTGAGCCATACATGTTAAATCATTGAACTGAATGCAATATGAATTGTTGTTAGATGCCATCAAGCTGGTTCCAACTCATAGCAACCCTATGTACAACAGAAGGAAACACTGCCCAGTCCTGTGCATCCTTATAATCCTTCTTAGGTTTGAACCCATTGTTGCAGCCTCTGTGTCAATCCATTTTATTGAGGATTTTTCTGTTTTTTGCTGTCCCTGTACTGTACCAAGCATGATGTCCTTCTCCAGGGACTGATCCCTCCTGATAACATGTCCAAAATATGTGAGACAAAGTCTAGTCATACTCACTTCCAAGGAGCATTCTGGTTGCACTTCTTCCAAGACAGATTTTTTCTTTTTTTGGCACTCCATTGTATATTCAATATTCTTTGCCAACACCACAATTCAAAGGCATCAATTCTTCGGTCTTCTTTATTTGACGTCCAGATTTTGCATGCATATGAGGCGATTGAAAACACCATGGCTTGGGTCAGGTTCACCTTAGTCTTCAAGGTGACATTTTTGGTTTTCAACACTTCAAAGAGATCTTTTGCAGCAGATTTGCCCAATGCAATGCTTCTTTAGATTTCTTGACCGTTGTTTCCATGGGTGTTGATTATGGATCCAAGTAAAATGAAATCCTTGACTTCAATCTTTTCTCTTTTTATTACAATGTTGCATATTGGTCCAGTAGTAAGGATTTTTGTTACCTTTAAGTTGAGGTTAATCCTTACTGAAGGTTGTCTTTGATCTTTATCAGTAAGTGCTTCAAGTCCTCTTTGCTTTCAACAAGAGAGGTTATGTCATCTGCATAACGCAGGTTGTTAACGAGTCTTCCTCCAACCCTGATGCGGCATTCTTCTTCATATAGTCCACCTTCTTGGATTATTTGCTCACTCTACAGATTGACTAGGTATGATGAAATTACACAACCCTGAGGCGCACCTTTCCTGACTTTAAACCATGCAGTATCCCCCTGTTCTGTTAGTACGACTGCCTCTTCATCTATGTACAGGTTTCTCTTGAGCACAATTAAGTGTTCTGGAATTCTCATTCTTCAAAATGTTATCTATGATTTGTTATGATCCACATAGTCTAATGTCTTTGCATAGTCAATAAAACACAAGTAAACATCTTTCTGGTATTCTCTGCTTTCAGCCTGAATTCACCTGACATCAGCAATATCCCTGGTTCCACATCCTCTTCTGAATCTGTCTTCAATTTCTGGTAGTTCCCTCTTTATACAATTCTATAGCCTATTTTGAATGATTTCAGCAAAATTTTACTTGTATGTGATATTAATGACATTGTTTGACAATTTCCGCATTTGGTTGGATCACCTTTCTTGGAGCCCTGGTGGCACTGTCATCAAGAGTTCGGCTACTAACCAAAAGGTAGGCAGCTCAAATCCACCAGTCCCTCTTTGGAAACCATATGGGGCAGTTGTACTCTGCCCTGGAGTGTCACTATGAGTCAGAATCAACTTGAAGGCAATGGGTTTTTGGAATATGAATTACTTTATAAGAACGTTACGAAAAGAATACTCATGTGTTTAAAATAAGATCCCTCAAGCACCGAAGCAGTACAATACTGTACTCTGTTTTCAAATAATGTAGTTTTATTTTAAATATATATATATATTTAAAATATTCAAAACTGGAGTCAAGAAACCAAAAAAAGGAAAGAAAAAAACCTCACTGCATTATTCAAATATACCCAGTTTGCTTTTTTTCCTACTTTTTCAATTATCTTTGGAAATAAAGCACCTGGAATTGAATCTTACCTTATTGTCTACTTGCTGTGTTACCTTGGTCAATTTATTTAACTGCTATGTGCCTCACTTTCCATCTTTGTAAACTCTGAATATTCTCATGAATACTACAAGATACACATACATTACTTTTAAGAATGGCTAGTTATTAGTAATTATATAAAGTTATATGGAAGAGATTCACATTTGTACCCATTCCAAAGAAAGGTGATCCAACAGAATGCAGAAATTATCAAATAATATCATTAATGTCACACGCAAGAAAAATCTTGCTGAAGATAATTAAAAAACGGTTGCAGTAGCACATTGATAGGAAATTGCCAGAAATTCAAGCCAGATTCAGAAGAGTACATGGAATAAGGGATATCATTGCTGATGTCAGATGGATCTTGGCTGAAAGCAGAGAATACCAGAAAGATGTTTGTCTGTGTTTTATTGACTATGTAAAGTCTTTTAACTGTGAGTATCATAACAAATTATAGATAACATTGTGAAGATTGGGAATTCTAGAACACTTAATTGTGCTCATGAGGAACCTGTACATGGACCAAGAGGCAGTCGTTTGAAAAGAAGAAGAAAAGAAGATACTACGTGGTTTAAAATCAGGAAAGGTGTGCATCAGGGTTGTATCATTTCACCAAATTTATTCAATCTGTAGAGCGAGCAAATAATCTGAGAAGCTGGACTATATGAAGAAGAATGCCACATTAGGATTCCAGGAAGACTCATTAACAACCTGCTATATGCAGACACAACCATCCTTGCTGAAAGTGAAGAGGACTTGAAACACTGACTGATAAAGATCAAAGCTATAGCCTTCAGTATGGATTACATATCAACATAAAGAAAACAAAGATCCTTGCAACTGGACCCATAAGCAACATCATGATAAATGGAGAAAATATTGAAGTTGTCAATATTCAATGTGTTAAAAAGCAAAGATGTCACTTTAAGGACAAAGGTGTGCCTGACCGAAGCCATGATATATTCAGTTGCCTCATATGCATGTGAAAGTGGACAATGAATAAGGACAACCAAATAAGAATTGATGCCTTTGAATTATGATATTGAAGAAGAATATTGAATATACCACGGACTTCCAGAAGGAACAAAAATGTGTTGGAAGAAGTACAACCAGAATGTTCCTTAGAAGCATTGGTGAAGTCTCACTATGGTGAAACTTTGTCCGACTTACTTGGACATGCTATCAAGAAGGACCAGTCCCTGGAGAAGGACGTCATGCTTGGTAAAGTAGATGGTCAGCAAAAGAGAGGAAGACCCTCAATGAGATGGACTGACACAGTGGCTGCAACGATGGGCTTAATCATGGCAATGATTGTGAGGATGATGAAGGACCAGGCAGTGTTCCACTCTGTTGTACGTAGGGTTGCTGTGCATTGGATCCATTGGATGGCATCTATCAACAACAGCTGTAGTTATAATAGCAAAGGGAGGTTAAAATGTTTGTTGACAATTCTTCTTGCAATAAAGTTGATAACCGTACAATGTACTCTAAATAAAATTATTTTACCCTATGCTTAAAAAAAAGCAAGTAAAGTGAACTTGAATTTAGAAATGGACAGAATATAATTTTTTTCTCCAGATAAATTTTTTTTTTTAATTTGTGAGTAGATTTTGACTTAAATTATCAAAGTTTAAATGTTAATATTTGATTTTATGTAATATAACTAAAAATATTCCTCTGAGAAACATATAATCTAAAAACCTGTATGAGAGATAAAAAATACCTATACTTAAAATAATTCTGTCTTTATTTTAATTATGCTCTCAATTTCTAACAAATATTGTGAACTTCAGATAAGCAATCTCAGCGATACTATTTATGTTTATTTGGATTTGAATTACAGTTCCATGCTGTATTTGTTTCATAATCTTGAGCAAATTAGGCAAATGTCTAACTTCAGCTACATCATCTTTAAAATAGGGACAATTATATCCAACCCACAGAATTATTATGAAGACTAATTGAGATAATATAAGCAAAGTAATTAGCACAAATATCTAGCACACAGTAATTTCTTAACCGGTAGCTGTCACTGAAGAGCATATGTTATAAATAGACTAATGTTTCATCCTACAAGTGAAGTAAATTCTAGTAAGCCAAAGATGGAAGTGTAAATTTCAAGGTCACATTCATAAACCCTATGGGGTTACAAGTCTGTATGCACTTTTACAAGGATAAGACCAGATTTAGAGAATTCTTGAATATGTGTTGTATATGGGAGTAGAGGAATAGAAAATTCCCTTAGGAGTAAAGCTTTCCTTGGTTGCTTTCGTCACTGGTACCCTTCAATACACCTCTCATTTATAAGATATCATTTATCTACTAATTTTCCTGGAATATACAGTATTGCTGTTCACTTGCAGATTGCGATAAATATTTCTGTTTCTATACAAATGAAGCGACATTAATATAATTTTCATTATCCAAAATCTTCCTATATTTTGAGTTTTTATATCCTATAGAAAAGCATATGTGATCAATTCCTATCTGTCAGGAAAACACTGATTTATCAATTAACTAGGTTTGATTTTTTTTTTAATTAGCCTATATTTTATTCAAGGCTAAAATCAAACCCACTTTTTTATATTTTTTAAGTTTTCCACTCATAAAAGTGAAATATTGCTGAAATAGGGAAGAGCATGAGAAAAGTTAATAGAAAGAATATTGTAGGGATGTGAACAATTCAGTCAGTTAATACTATTAATTGTTGAGAAAGAACTTCCCAAATAGTGGCAATGTTAATAGTATATTTACTGTGCAAAATTTTAATTGTGATTAGGGTAAAATAAGCTAACAATCAAGATGCAGTGCCAATCGCAAACGAGGAGAGAGAGTCTGAAACAAAGGGTGTGTTAAAGTGAAATTAATGGAGTCTAAGTTTAGGGTATTTTGTAATGAGAAAGGTGGACAAAAAAAAAAAACTCATCTGTTGGAATTCACAAGTTGATTTTCTGTAATCTAGAGAAAAGCTCATCAATGTGATTTAATAAGTTATTGAAAACAAGCGATAAATAGGTTTGCTTCTTTGATAACAATTATACCCAGGAGAAGGGCAAATTTCAAGAAGAAGATATTAGGCAAGTGGAGAGACATGTGAAGACCATAGCAATTTGTTAAAACCAACCAACAGCAGCAACAACAACAAAAAAAGCCAAAAACCAAACCCACTGCGGTCAAGTCGATTCTAACTCATAGCAACCCTATAGGACAGAGTAGAACTGCCCCACAGAGTTTCCAAGGAGGGCCTGGCAGATTTGAACCGCCTACCTCTTGGTTAGCAGCCATAGCTCTTAACCACTATGCCACCAGGGTTTCCTCAAACAAAAAAGTTCCACCAATATTGGACTCCATGGTGGCATACAGTATAACTAAGCTGAACTAATTCTAGAGTTTACCACTGCAGATGAATTGCAGTTAATATCAGTGTTCTCTACTTGAACATGACTGTGCACATGTATACACCTCTGTCTGTCTCAGTGAAAGTAAACACATGCTACATTATCACAGTTATCTGTTCACTGGGGATTCTTTCTAAGCTTCTCTCTCTAAATCTTGTAAGAGAAATGTTTGATTTTTATATGACAGAATGTCTTGAGGAAACTTTTGTGTGTGAAGGGAACAGTTCATTACATATCACGTAGAGTTAGAAATAGCTATGATACATCCATCCATTAAATCTTGATATTGTGGTTGAGGTTAAATACAGTTTATATTGACAATTTTAATCATTTTTATTTTTTTTCCCTGAAAATAATTTACTTGGTCTCCTATTTTTAATTTTGAAACAGAATGGAGGAAATGTTGTGTTATAATGGGCAAGGTGACTTAACATCGAGTTTCCCTTCAGGTGAAGTCAGACTTATTTAAAAGTATGCATTTTCAATAAGTATAATGGGTTACTTAAAAGAAAAAATCCAATACATGTTTGTAACTAATCATTTGTATATATTGACACTGTTACATTCAAAGATTTATTGTAAATTTATCTGAGAATAATGGATGTCTATTTCGACTTTGGCTTAGTGGTTAAGTATTACAGCTGGTAATCAAAGGTTGGTAGTTCGAAGTCACCACGCTTTCCTTGGAAACCTTATGGGGCTGTTCTACTCTGTCCTATAGGGTCGCTATGAGTTGGATGGCAACTGGGTTTGAGGTTTTTTTTTTTTTAGACTTTATTTAAAATTAATTATTTCATTTAGAAAGTGAATTCTATAGAAACAAGGCTAAATGGCAAAGGGTGGGCCAGCAAATAAAACCAAAACAGAAAAAAGTGAATGTACAATTTTTTTTAAAGAAACTAGTGGTTTATTCTCAGGAAGCTTTAGTGGCAAGTAAATTGATAACTTGGGTTCATTATTATCTTGCATACCCAATTTTCAGGCCGTCTGTAAAAGTGTGACTTGTTTTCCTGAAAAACAAAAAACAAATCAACAGCATTCCTTTCAGGGGTCAAGTTGAGCGTGGAAGTAGAAAGCGTTTATACTGGTTTTCTTATGTGATTCTTATGTATTCCTTCCTTAGCATTTTTGTTCATTTTTACAAATGAGAGTTAGTTCTCCTAAGGCACACATGAAGAAAGTGAGAAAGAATTCATACGTATGCATGAGAAACCATCTCCTGGGCATGTGAGCATTCACCATCTTGGGTATTTATGGCACACTAAGATGAGATTCTGCAGCTACACATGGGGCTGTGACTAGAGCTCTACTGATACCCAAAGGTGAACTTTCTTGAAATGTCTTCCATGAAATCTTCATTTCTGAGAAGAGACTAGGCAATTCACATTACAATCACAAACACAGATAATTTGGCTAAAATCATGTTAAACAAAGACAAATGAGTATTTTTACAGCTCTAATTCTCAGAGTCCTTTACTGTGCTAATAACCCACTGCCACTGAGTCGATTCCAACTCATAGCGATCCTATAGGACAGAGTAGAACTGCCCCATAGGGTTTTACTGTGCTAATATGCATTGTGAATTCCTAGAGGAGGGTATAATATGAGTGTGTTGTTTTTTTTTTCATAAATCATATTTTCGAGAAGTTTTTATAAACAGTATGGTGGGAAGACAGAAGAGAAAGAATGTAAATTTTTGAATGGCCTGGATGAGACACAGCTCTAATTAGCTTACCTACTCTTTATCCACAAACCCAGTGCCATTGAGTCGATTATAGCCAGAAGAATATGAATATAAGATTGTCCAATACATGTAGAAATAAATACAATATGCTCTCTTATGTATATTAGGATTAGCTCACTGAAGTTAAATACTTAACATTTATTAATCTTTTGGTAGAGGCAGAAGGTATGAGAAATAAGACACAGTCATTGTCCTTAAAACACAATTACGTAAGACAGAGCAGTGAACAGGAAATTACAATGGAGAGATAAATGCTACGGCAGCAAAATGCTATAAGTCCTATAGCAGTTCAGAGAAAATACTAGCAAAGCAGACTTTGCAAAATTAAAAAAAAAAATTGGAAAGGAAAAAAGAAGTGTTTTATATGAAATACACACACACAGCAAGACTCCGTCTTACATACTTTGGACATATTGTCAGGAGGGATCAGTCCCTGGAGAAGGGCATCATGCTTGGCAGAGTACAGGGTCAGCGGAAAAGAGGAAGCCCCTCAACGAGGTGGATTGACACAGTGGCTGCAACAATGAGCTCAAGCATAATAACGATTGTAAGGATGGCGCAACACAGGGCGGTGTTTCATTCTGTTGTGCATAGGGTCTCTATGAGTCAGAACCAACTCAACGGCACCTAACAACAACAACAAGAAAACACACACACAAAGCCTAATATTGTGTTTTAGATTTAGAATCTGGAATTGACCACTGGGAACAAATTACAGGTCAATGGAGAATTATAGACGAGGAATCAGAAAGCATTTTGTAGTGTTATGATTCTGAGGGATTTGACAAGTTCCTTTACTTCTCCAGTTAACCTCTGGTTTTACAAGATATTAATATAGGAGCACACCATTTACAATATAAGTTTATAAGTAGAGTGAATATTTTATTTTATTTTGCTTTAGATGAAAGTTAACAACACAAATTAGTTTCTCATTTAAAAATGTATACACAAATTGTTTTGTGACATTGCTTGCAACATGTCAGCACTCTTCCCCTTTCCCTTTCCAACCCTGGATTCCCTGTGTTCATTCGTCCAGTTTCCCTGACCCTTTCTGCCTCCTCATCTTTGCTTTTGGGCAGGTGTTGCCCATTTGTTCTCATCTACTTAATTGAATGAAGAAGCATGTTCCTCACATGTGTTGATTGTAGGCCTGACTAATATTTGAAATATGGACTTCAGGAGTGGCTTCGGTTCTGAGTTAGCAGCGTGTACAGGAACTATAGTCTTGGAGGTTCCTCCAGTCTCTGTCAGACTAGTAAGCCTGGTCTTTTTTTATGGATTTGAATTTTGTTCTACATTTTTCTTTTGCTCTGTCCAAGACCCTGTATCATGATCCCTGTCAGACTGGAGAATGATGGTCACCAGGCACCATCTAGTTCTTGTGGGCTCAGACTGTTGAAGGCTGGGGTTTGTGTGGTCCATTAGCCCTTTGGATTAATATTTTCCTTGCATCTTTGGTTTTCTTCATTCTCCTTTGCTCCAGATGTGATAGGACCAATAGATGTATATTTGATGGCTGTTTGCAATCTTTTAAGACCCTAGATGCTACTCACCAAAGTAGGACATGGAACCTTTTCTTTATGAACTATTTTATACCAATTGGTCCCCAGCCCTCAGCCCCAGTAACTAGTTCCCTTAAGGTGTTTGTATGTGTGTAGGAAGCTTCTATGACTTTGCCTTGGTCAGGTGGTACTGAATTCCCCTATACTGTGATGTTGTCTGTCCCTTCGTTAAAGTTAACTTTTTTACTGTCTAGTTAGTGATTTCCCCTCTCTGCCCCTCCTCTCCCTCATAACCATCAAAGTTTTTTTTTTTTTTTTGAGTGTAAACTTTTTCTTGGATTTTTCTTAAGTTGGTTTCATACAATATTTTTCCTTTTGTGATTGGTTTGTTTCACTCAGCATAATGCCTACCAGAGTCAGACACGTTGTAAGATGTTTCACGGATTCATCATTGTTCTTTATTGTTGGCTAGTGTTCCGTTGTGTGTATGTACCATAATTTGTTTGTGTTCCTCTTTAAAGGAAGATTCATTGACAATGAAAATGTCGGCATGAGTGAAGGCATTTTCCATGAATGTAATACTTATATGTACTTCACCAAAGCAGCTCTGTAGATATTTTGGTCTTTAGAGAAGGTAATGTTTTGAAATTACCATGCCTAATGATAATTTGTAAAAACTAATATGTACTGAGTAATTCTCATACACCAGGCACTTTTCTGAAATCTACTGACTGATTTAATTCTCACAGCAATGCTATGTGGTTATTCCTGACATTGTGACCATTTTACAAGTAAGGAAACTGAGTACAGAGAAAAAGAAACTTCCTCAAGATTCCATGCTGTTTAAGGGACAGAGCCAGGGTTTAAGCTCAGCTTAAGAGCCAATTATCTTAAAATTCATGCTAGGTACATTAAAAGTATACATTGGCTCCAATGAATCAATATCCCAAACACAGTACCTTACTTATAAACCCAAAAAAACAAACCCATTGCCATCAAGTTGATTCTAACTCATAACAACCCTATAGGACAGAGTAGAAGTGCCCTATAGGGTTTCCGAGGAGTGGCTGGTGGGTTTGAACTGCTGACCTTTTGGTTAGCAGCCGAGCTCTTAACCATTGTACCACCAGGGTTCCGCCTTACTATCTGTAAGTATCCAGTATTATGTTGTAGAACAAAATTATAACCAGACATTTAAATAATATCCATTTTAACAGTTCTTCTAAAACAGATGTTGCAAGGTTAACAGATGATAAAAATATGTTTATACAGATGTACAAGTACAGTATGGTAAAAGATATTTTTATAAATCAGTATAAATAACAGAGTATTAGATGTATTAAATAAAAAGTATAATAAAATCTGTTAAAATTTAAAACAGATTATTAACCTTTTAAAAAATATCTTAAGGCCATAATTTGTATGAAATTAATTTCAATGCCTTTCTGAAAAGCCCAAGAAAAAAAAAAAACTGTCATTGAACAAAGAAATCTAATTAAGCAAACAAAATGTTATTTTAGCACTTACTATTAAATATAATCTGGGTTTCAGTCCTGGTTCTGTTGTTAAGAAGTTGTGAGACCTGGGAAAATTTATGTAATATCTCTTGAGTTAAATGGTGATCTATAATGCGGGAGATGAGAATCACAAGTTGATTTCTGAGGTCCCCTCCAGCTACTATAAAAGCCATGACTATATGAAATTAGCAGAATTTACATAGAATGGAGTCAATAGAGAGAAACATGTTGTCATGGATTGAATTGTGTCTCCAAAAATATGTGTCAGCCTTGTTAGGCCATGAGTCCCAGTACTGTGTGGTTGTCCTCCATTTTGTGATTTTCCCATGTGTTATAAATCATAATCTCTGCCTGTGGTTAAAGAGAATTAGGGTGGGACGTAACACCCTTGTCTGAGTCACATCCCTGATCTAATGTAAAGGGAGCTTCCCTGGGATGTGGCCTGCACCACCCTTTATCTTACAAGAGATAAAAGGAAAAGGAAGCAAGCAGAGAGCGGGGAACCTCATACAACCAAAAAAGAAACACCAGGAGCAGAGCAAATCCTTTGGACCTGGGGTTCCTGCGTGGAGAAGCTCCTAGTCCAGGGGAAGATTGACGAGAAGGACCATCCTCCAGAGCCCACAGAGAGAGAAAGCCTTCCATTGGATCTGACTCCCTGAATTTAGACTTATAGCCTACTTGACTGTGAGAAAATAAATTCCTCTTTGTTAAAGCCATTTGCTTGTAGTATTTCTGTTATAGCAGCACTAGATAACTAAGACACATGCCAACTGTTGCTGTTGTTAGGTGCCATTGAGTCAATTCAGAGCCGTAGTGGCCCTATGTACAACAGAACAAAACGTTGTCCAGTCCTGTACCATCCTCACAATCACAACTAGTTGGAGTACAATAACTAACATTAAACATTGAGTAATTAATATGAAATAAAGATTCTCCTTCTGGTATTTTTCTCTCAGTTTAACCACAAATTATGATAAATTCTAATATGAGAGAAATATCCCTTCAAAAGAAGCTTTTAAAATATTTCAGGATTTTTCCTCCTATATAAATGCTCTATTCTATATCTAAAAATATTGCTTTCACTTACCAACATGGAAACAATGACATAAAGAGGTTAAATGAAATCAAAGTCTGGCATTACTCCAGAGACACTTTACCTTTTCAGGGCAAAAAAAAAGGCTTTTCACCCATCTCGTTGGAGAGGCAGACTTTCCCATTTTTTGATTCTGTCACGTCCAGTGGCTTCATTTCACCTAAGGAGGAAGAAAACATGTACGGTGCACTGCTGTCCGTAAAAGTCTTAGCCTAGAAATACAAAATTTGACTTCTATATAATTTCCTTTTATTAAAACCCAGGTGTAGCCACACCAAACTGCCAAGATGACCAGAAAATATCTTTGTCCACAAACAAAGAGCAAAGAAAAATTTGGTTAAGAGAGACTTTGCCGTATATTTTTGTCGGATTTTCTTTTATTTAGATATGTCATCAATGAATTTTAACTTTTATTTTATAGTATAAGATGAGCAATGTCTTTGAATTAAATTCCTAAAAGTTTGAGGACAATAGCCTGATGTTAACACAATTCTACAGAAAATGTAAGCATTCCAATGCATAAAACACTGAGACAAATTAAATTATAATTAAAAATATTACTGTTACTTAACTAGTTTTTTGAACACTTAAGAAGAATGTTGAAATAAAAATTGTTATTAAACATCACAAGCAACTGTTTTCATTTCCTAAAGAAAGAAGAGGTAGCTCCCAACTTATGACATATTCAAGTTACGATGAACCACATTTACGACCATCTGTTTTGTTTTGTTTGTACACCTTATCACTAGTAATATGTACTAAATACTATGTTGCAGGGGGTAATGTGATGATGTTATCATTCTCAGATATTCAAAGACTGGATTTATAAACATACTGGTAATAAAATAGAAGGTAATAATAATGAAAACCTAAAAAAAGAGGTATTCGACTTACATTAGAACTGACTTATGGTGGAGTCATAGGAAGGGGACCCTGTCATAAATCAGGGACTACCTGTACCAAAAGTAATACCAATCATGTGAATATCCATGAGCATGTCCTTTGCTCTGCATAATACAAGCTTTTATCACAATGATTTAATGTTTCCTTGTGCTATTTTTTTTTTTGTGTGTGTGTGCTATATAAAACAACAGAAGGTCAGAAGTCTTGTTAGCCCATTAATACAAAGCTAAAAAACTAAACTTGAAAACATAACTTTTTCAGGCAAAGTTACAGAAAGAAGTGTGAGTCAACATGCTGAAACCTAATATATTTTTCCTTTGTATATCTTTGAAATTGTGGAAATGTAATATTTGCAGAAATATCATTGTTCATGCAGGTAAAGTTTCTTTAAAAATTTAAAATAAGACAAGAATCTTATCATGTTGTAAAAGAGCGAGAGATGATAAAGTTTCACTTTTTAAGCAACCCATTTCTATTTTTACTAAAATACGATGCTAGGATTTTTGTGACCGGCTACAATAGGATACCATAAATATAATAATAGATATTTTTTACTCAAATAACACGTGCCTTCTACATTTGTTCGCCAGTTGCTCCCTCCCCATCGAGGTATTCTCATAAGCACTGCTGTGCCAATCTCTTTTTCACATGTTGCTGTAAAAAAAAAATTAACATAGCTCAGTTACATAGCGTAAAAATAGGGTAACTGCCTTTAACTTACACTCCTGCCATAAAACTCATAAAACTATATGGAATATATGAGGTAACTGTTTTCAGATATTGCTACAACAGGCAGCGCTGGATGTGATCTCTGAGAGAAAGAAATAGAAGGAGGTGAAACCCCAATTTTTCCCTGTTTCCTGACTGGAAGTAGTTTCCCAGCTGTAGTGCAGAGAAGATGAGTGACTCAAGGAGAGTCTCCAGACTTCGTAGCATTCGGGAAGATATGGGACTTGTAGCTACTAACAACATCAACAACAGCCTAGCCGGAGTAGAGAGACTTCACAGAGCACTGAAACCTCAGTGAACATCCTGTTGAGATCACGAGAAGCCACGCTTTAGGACAAAGGGCCACCTCCTAGGACTAAAGGCAAAAAAGAAATACACCTACTCTCTCAAAATACAAACAAACAAAAAACCAATAGCATCAAGAGATCTACTACAAATAATTCAACTGCATAAACTAAAGTCAACAACTATTTAAAGAGGGAAACATAACTCTGACTCCCTCCAATGGTCAATAGTGTCCGGTAACAATTAAAAGATACCAGAAATGCAAAGAAGCAGGAAGTTATAAAACGTAGTTAAGAGAAAGAGGAGTTAACCCTAACAGAAACCACAGGCCCATCATAATCAAACTGATGAAAACCAAAGGAAAAGAAAAAAATTGAGAGTTAACTGAGCTCCTTACTTTGCTACTCTGGAACCCCCTTCTCCCCCTACATTGTAGTTTTTTAAATTTTTTATTCAATACCCAGTGCCGTTGAGTAGATTCCAACTCCATAGCAACCCTATAGGACAGAATAGAACTGCCCCATAGAGTTTCCAAGGAGCGCCTGGCGGATTCAAACTGCTGACCCTTTAATTAGCAGCCGTAGTACTTAACCACTACGCCACCAGGGTTTCCTTTTATTCAATGCATATTAAAATAATGCAAATTATTTCTGATTATCTATATGTAAATCGAACATAAGTAACAGCCTTAGGTAAGTATTAACAATTTTTTGTTGTTTGTTTTTTAACCTACAGAGATATCTAGTGAGATATTTAAAAGTTGTACAGTATCTGGTCCATTATTTCCATTTGGACAATTGAATAGTACATTGCAGGGTATTTAACATCTCCTGCCCCTATTCACTAAATGCCAGTAGCACCATTCCAATCACTGTGACTATCAAAACTGTTGAAAACTTCTAAAATATACACTTTTACAAGACAGTCATCATACTATGCCTATTTTTCTATAATGTGTATGTATATTATATCTTTGACAGAATTCAGTGCCAGTATGCATGGTTCTACCACATTTTTTTATACTATGGATGTTTTCTATTTTACTGTTTTAAAACTAAAGTTACATTGGCATCTGCTCTTAAAGTTTTGCTAGTTGATTTGATTCTATTGACTCTTCCTTAAGTACTTTTGGAATTATTTGCTAACAGACTAATTACTAATCATCATAATTAAAGTAAATTTGTTTTAAATATTTATATGCCAGTTGTCATCAAGTCATTTTCAACTCACAGCGATTCCATGTGTGTCAGAGAAGGAGGGTACTCCGTTGGCTTTTCAATGGCTGATTTTCCAGAAGTGGATTGCCAGGCCTTTCTTCCAAGGTGCACCTGACTGGATTCATTTAGCAACAAATCACGTTGATCTGTTATACCACCTAGGACATCCAAATACACACACAGAAACACACACACACATAATTCACGTTCCACGAACTGAATTTCTTTTCATTTTCAAACCTGGAAATGTTCTGTTATATTTTACTGAGGATCAGAGGATAAGCAACTTTGAAATGGTTGAACTGGACTGAGAGTCAGAGGCAAATGTGAAACCTAGTTTTATGACTTCTTTTGCAGTCTACAACTGGACTACTCTCCTATATTTTGTTTTGTGTTATCTATTTTACACCACAAATAGTCTTGAATTCTGGTGTTTTAAAATATTTTACTTTTCATCCATCTCTCCTGAACAGGAACTAGTGTGTAAATTGAAATGTCTCTTCCAAAAAAAGCTTGTGAGTGAATAAATTGTTTGGAAATTGGGGAAATGTCTGTTGCCTTGCCTACAAGGTCCTATTTCATTTATCAAATGCAATTGTTCAGATCAAAGTTGAGGGGCACATGAAATCCATTGTGAAGTCTACAAACTGCAAAACATCTGGCATTTATTTCTTCAGTTTGTTTCTGCATGAACCTTGAAATTCGTCCTTGTATTCTGAATAGATTTCTAACACATTATTTTTGCTGTGCATGTAATGTCAAAGAACAAAGACAATTTCCTTAAAAAATATTCTGATTATCTGGAAAACATCAAAGACATTAATAATCCTTGTAATGAGTAGATAATTGTTCATTGTTTTTTAAAAGTGAATATTCGCCGTAATAGAAATATGCCAGATCTTTATTATGTGTACCAAAAAAAATTGTTGCTGTCCAGTTGATTCTGACTCATAGCGACCCTATAGGACAGAGTAGAACTTCCCTATAGGGTTTCCAAGGAGCAGCTGGTAGATTCGAACTGCGGACTTTTTGGTTAGCAGCCATAGCTCTTACTTTGCTTATATTCTTTTCTCTTCATATTGTGCATGCTAAATCCTTATTCCAAACTCAAAACAAAACCCATCACTGCAGAGTTAATTCTAACTTATAGTGACCCAATAGAACAGAGTAGAACTTCCCTATAGGTTTTCCAAAGCTGTAAATCTTTACAGTCTTGCCCAGTCTTTCTCCCATGGAGAGGCTGGCAGCTTTAAACTACCCACCTTTCTGTTAGCATCTAAGAGCTTAACCAGGGTACCACCAGGCTCCTTTAAATCATTTTTGCATATGAATTATTTTATCTATTAATTGAGAGCAAAAAAAAAAAAACTTGTCAATTATATAAACAGTCACAAGAGAAAATAGATTACTATTTCCTGGAAATTTTATTCCCCCCAAATCTTATCATCGCTGAGTCTACCAATGCACTTCCCTTAAATTTGTTTTCAGACAAAAACTCCGAAGTGATAACTGGAGTATTATCTACCTAACTAGGTACCTGAAGTGAGTATAATATGTTTTCTTTCTGCTTTAGTAGTAACAGTCCTTATCCAAAACAGGAATCCAGCAAAGAAAATGAAGGAGAGGGACATGCTGTGACTTTCTTGGGTTTTTTCCGTTTAATCATCAGGAGCTCGCTCTGGTTGCACGCACCATATAATACTGAAGTCAACTGCATATAGTTCCATGATCTTTCACATTTCCCAAGGCCATTTTATCTTAAATTCTCTTGACTATATCCACAAATGTGCAAAATATAAATTTAAATTGGAAGTTGAAGGATTTAAAGAGCATGCATATAAACTAACATTATCTCTGTTAAAAAAAAAAAAAAAAAACTGTTTATGAGACAATCTTTCAGGTTTTTAACCTGAGTACTAACTTAATAAAATATTTTATCCATTGTACCAGGATGCTAAACTGAGAAACAAAAGTGCTCCAAAATACACCATGAATATTTTGTTATCAATTCACTCAGCCTTTATTTTATACTTATAAACTAACTTACAAATTGTGTTATTAATTATTATTTACAAACCTTATGCACTATTATGTGGTTAAATTTTTTTTTATTTTTTCTGATAAAAGAAAACAGAACTCTATTTTAAAAGAAGAAATGAGGCAAAATGCCTTTGTGCAGGTGTCAGTTCCTGCAATGTATAGGTTGCAACAAGTAAATTTTAATTATATGGCAATACTCATGTCTTAAATTGATTGCATATGGAAGTCAATAGTTTTCTTAACTACTTTAAAATACTATTATTATACTTTAAACAGAATTTGATTATGTTAATCTTTTCCAAAAGATTGCTTATTTGGGAAATTGATTTTAGAGTCCTCAAGCAAATTTTTTTATTTCAAAACATCTATGGTTTGCTAATCCATAAAAGAGTAATATATGCTAATTTTAAGAAAAGAAAATAAGTGAAAAATAAAACAACCCCTTCATTTTAACCCTCGATATACCGGTCGCTATGAGTGGAAATAGACTTGATGGCAACTTTTTTTTTTATATACTGGTCATTAGTAATTTGATACATTTAAATATCTTAAACAAAGATAAACCAAACCAAACCAAACCAAACCCACTGCTATCGAGTCAGTTCTGACTCTTAGAGACCCTACAGAATGGAGCAGAATTGCCCCATAGGGTTTCCAAGGAGCAGCCAGTAGATTTGAACTGCGAACTTTTGGTTAGCATCCAAGCTCTTAACCGCTGTGTCACCAGGGCTCATAAGCATAGCCATTTGTGAGAAAAGTTAAGTACTAGATATTTTCAAAAGCTACAGAATTTGCCTTTGAATTATCTATAAAGTAAAATAGTTTACTCTCAAAAAAAACTTTACAGCATTAGCTAAAAACATGTAATTTAAAAGCAAAGAAATAAAAAAAATGATAAGAAACAGTGTATCAGAGGAGATATGCTAAAAGTCTTCCCCCACTGTTTTAAACATGATATTGGATAAACTATAGCAAATTTTCTTTTGAAATCACTATTGTGCTCAAAATTATTTAAGAAACACCTTTAAAGAAAACAGCACATAGACTGTTAGTTGAACCTGAACAGGAAGCTGTAAGAACATGTAAACTCATCACGGATGGGGCTTGGAGGGCAAACACTAATGGTGGTGTGAATGCAGGTACTGACCCTATTGGGTGTTCCAATGTGCTGGAGGTAAATCTGAAAGGCCCTCATTAGGTTAGAATCCAATAAGGGGAAATGCTAAACTGATCAAATTACGTAGGTGTTGTTTCTCTCTTACATAACAATCCGGAGATGAATCTTCCAATGCTGGCAGAATCATTCTACTCCATAAAATTGTCCAAGACATGAGGGCAGATTGCCATGGGCTTGGCCATATTCAATCAGTGGCTTCCATCACTTGCCAATACTATGAAAGCCATTTTTGTCCATATGATCAATAGATATGATTAAAAAAATAAATAACTGGCGGAAGTATACCTTTTTGCAAATTTGGGGCATTCAAATATCTAACAAAATTTGACATTTGTGTACCTCTTTGATACACTGATTTGCTTCTAAGAATTTCACTTATTGAAAAATCATTACGTGTGTAAGATGTGTGCACAGGTGTATTATAGCATTGGGTATAATTTTTTTAAAAGTGTGTATGTTTTGTTTTTTAAATTTTTCGTTCTTTAAAGTTCAGTTGTTGCTAGTAATTGAAGTAGCTTTATTTCTCAGACCATCCCCAGGAAACATGAAAAAAAATCTGCAATTTTTAAAATTAAGAAGCAAATAATTTTAAATGGTTGCAAAATTGAAAGATTATTTTGCTTACCTCCCTTATAGTTGTTGAAAAGCCAAAACTCAAAAGGATAACAAATGTACAATATTTCATACGTATTTAGGTACATAATTTATATTTATTATTTATGTATCAATTACATATACATTTATATGAATTATGTGTATATTTAAATATAGTTATATATAAACATATTATATATGTATATAAATGTATGAATGTGTGTGTATGTGCATAACTGTGTTGAAATCTGAGAAAATGAATGAAAAGTAAGTAGTGTTAGATAAAGGGCATGGGCTTGGAGAAACACACCTCAGTTTGAATCCCACCCCTACTATCCCTGCAGTTTTAAGGAAATCATTGATTTTCTCTCATGTTCGATTCCAGCACTTGAAAAATCAAGCTGGTAAAGCCTTCACTTTGTGCAACTGTGGATATTAACTGAGGTAATATTTTTGAAGTACAATGATAGGAAGTAAGTGCTCAGTTAAGGCAATTATTTTTTTTAAGTAATTATTGTTATTGATTTATGTATTCATTAAAGGGTCTAACCCTGTAGCTGTGTACAAATCCCTTTTACAGGGTTTATTCAAGCTCTGCTAGCATATTTCCAGAGACATGAAAAATACTATCTTTTTAAAAATTTCCTTTACCTGTTATTATTTTATATAATCGTGACAACACAAATTATATGCCTTGCCATTGTTTTATGGTTGCTGTTGTTGTTAGCTACCCTTGAGTCAGCCCACAGCTCATGGAGACCCTGTGCACAAGATAACTAAATACTGCCTAGTAGTGAGTCATCCTCATGACTGGTTTCAGATTGGGCCATTGTGATCTATAAGGTTTTCACTGACGAATTTTCCTAAGTAGATTGCCAAGTGTTTCTTCCTATTCTGAAAGCTCTGCTAAAACTTGTTCAGCATTATTTCAACATAAGAAAAAACAGTTGCTTTCAAGCTGATTTCCACTCATGAGGACTCCATGTGCTGTAGAGTAGAACTGCCTACCCATCCACAGAATTTTCGGAGTCCTGGTGGAGCTGCTAACCAAAAGGTTGCCAGTTTGAATCCACCAGCCACTCCTTGGAAACCATATGGGGGAGTTCTACCCTGTCCTATAGGGTTGCTTTGAGTCGGAATTGACTCTATGGCAAGGAGTTTGGTTTTTGGTTTATGGCCTTCTGAAAGGCACCTGAGTGGGTTGGAACCACGAACATTTTGATCAGTAGTCCACCGCTTAACTGCTAGCACCGCCCAGGCACTCCTAGCCTCCAAAAAATGTGTAAAGCCTCCAAAATGGGATGAAATGAAAGCAATTAAAACAGTGCCCAGGACATTGGTGGTTCAGTGGTAGAATTCTCCTCTTCCAAGCAGGAGACTGGATGGAAGGCAAGAATTCTACCAGCATTGCTTTATTTGCCTTCTATTCACCCCATTGGTAAGGAAGGAATTTCTGCCCTATGGCTATAGAGATGGCCAAACACAAAATAACCTGTAATGTGCAGATGAGATGGACAACAGTTTATTAGTCACATAGACTCACAGTCCTGAAGGAGGAGGACACTGCACACCATACAAAGTCACACAAGCAGGGCTTGCCTTTGAGAACAGAATGGACAACCAGGTGCTGTGGGAAGTATCAAGAGGATAGGCTGCCTCCTGATTTCTGCAGCAGCACATGCTTGGCTTGTTTGAATAACTCAGGGTGCTATCAGGATACGGAAACCCTGGTGGCATAGTAGTTAAGTGCTATGGCTGCTGACCAAAAGGTTGGCAGCTCAAATCCACCTGGTGCTCCTTGGAAACTCTATGGGGGCAGTTCTATTCTGTCCTATAGGGTTGCTATGAGTCAGAATCGACTCGACTACAATGGGTTTGGTTTTTGTGTTTGGTATTGGCATACTGAAAGCCCATGATCAAGGGTAAATGAAAACTGGTTTTCTTGATAAGGAAGGCTGTTTGGCAAGGGGATATTACCTAGGGGAGCACAATGGCGAGGGAAAATTACAGTTAGGCCACTCAAGACCCCCCTAATTTCAGCAGATGTAAAGGTAACCTATAACACCGAGCTTTATTTTAAGCCTTACACCACAGGCATATGCTAACAAAATAAATAATTTTAATCTTAACATTTACTCACAATCCTTACCAGTTTACCTAATAATTTAAGCAATGAATCCATATGCTTAAACTATTTTATTATTTAGAATAAATTCAATGATAATTATAATACAAAAGATAACTAATGTGTAATCAGTTTGTTGAGAAAATACAAACATATGCTATGGATTTTCTTGGGAAGGCAATTAAATAACACATGTATTGAAGATATACAGACTCATACATTACAAACCAAGGTTGATGTTTCGCACCATTGTTGAGAAACAATGCTTAGCATTTGGGAAAAAAAAGAGTTGTGTCACTGCATATTTTTATTATAATGGTTCTATTTGGAAAATGAGTTTTTGCTTACTAATACACTAGATCTCTCTCTCTCTTTTTTTTTTTTTTGTAGGGAGGGAGGATTAATGAGCTTGTGACAATAACTATCCAGCCCACCTTACAGAAAAGCATTCCTGTAGAGGAAGACTTTGATTTTGGTTTTCATAAATACAGATCTCCTAGATTGCTTCCTTTTGGCACTTAGCTAGAATATAATTAAAACAGATAATTATGGAAAGTAATTACTGAGTTCTTCTTTCAGTCTTTGCACACTCATTAAGGATTATATATAAATCTAAATTAGCCTAAAATGTACAATAGTCGACAGCTCTAAAGCTATCTTGAAGTGTAGAAATAAGAACAGCCATTTTTTCTCATAAATATCTGTGTTTAATTTGGAATCATGCAAAGTTCTATTAATTTGTCTAATTGGAGTTTGCAAATGTTGCAGAGTAATGAAAGATGGACCTGCAGAACAGTCTCAATTTTATTTTTTAATTTATTTTAAATGGGAAAACAGAGGGCTCCTTCCTTTTCCTGCCTGACCTGACTATATTTTCAAACCCCAAATGTTTCTCTGAGTTGTTATTTCTATGAGACAAACCGTATGCAGACTGATAGCTTTTCTGCCTTATTTGACCTTCTTAAAATGTATGCATTATGGATGGTTTATTTGTACTAAAATCAAAGGAGAGACAAACAATGTAAACTGCTACTGCATTATAGATTCTTCCTCTGTGAGTAAACTCAAAACACATTCATTTCATAGGATTTCAACCCAAATTAAAAATTTGAGTCTCCAACATTGGTAGATATTTGCAGTCCTGAATTTGATTACAATGTGAACTGAGTGAGTTTGATGATCATAGTCTTTCTGCTATTTACCTTTTATTCTTCTCGTTGTTGATATTTACTTTATGTCTTTGAGGTATCCAATGATTATAAATAAATAAAAAAATATTTTTAAGTTGAAGACTATATAAAAAGTAAAGAATATAGCAGTAGAACAAGGCATTATGTTAAAAGTATTGGAAAATAGGATTGCTTTTTTTTGTGCACAGTTTATGATATTAGAATAGGTTGCTGGCCATGTGGCCTTGCTTCACATGGCAAGGGATGTAAATATATATCAAAAGTCACAAATTAAGGTGCACAGGAATATGTTCTTGATATTCCCTTATATTAACTTAAATTTGTCAAATGTTTAGCCAAATATCAACCCACAATAATTCTTGGAGTTAATCACTCAAGAAGACAATACATAAGGAAATAGAAGTTTTTCTCAAAAGAAAACTTTTTCCGAAGAAAAGGAACAGTTAGGAGACTAGCTCTATGAGACAGGAGGATATTATGCAGCTAAAGAAACCAAGACAGTGTGCACAGGAGTAAACAAATAGAGGAATATAACAAAAAAAAATTGTCATCAGAAAGATACCATCTATGGCTGTCTGATTGGTGAGGAAAAGTATACTATTGGTAAGTGGTGCTCAGAAAATAAGTTTACCCAACAGAATTACAAAAAAAAGTGTCACAATACTGATTGTGAGGTATGAAGCAATGGAAATATACACACATGGTTGAGGGGATAAACTGGTACTGCCATTTTGAAAATCAGTTCGGTAGTACTATGTATGTACTTCAACTTATAAAGTTGAAAGTGTGCAGTCTTCATTGTGCAATCACACTTCTAGATAGTCATATACCAGGAGATATGTGCCATCTGTGTTTTTTATACTCTGATACGGTTACTGTCCAGACAATTCCAACTCACAGTGACCCTACAGGGCTGAACAGAACTGCCTCATAGGATTTCCAAGGCTGTAATCTTTACGGCACTGGGCTGTTGGTTTTTTTAATCTTTACGGAAGCAGACTGCCAGATCTTTCTCCCACAGAGCAGCTGGTGGGTTGGAACCCCGTTTTTGGTTAGCAGCTGAGAGCTTAACCACTGTGCCACCCATTAAACCCATTGCCATCAAGTGGATTCTGACTCATATCACTTTATAGGACAGAGTAGAACTTCATCATAGGGTTTCCAAGGGAGTGGCTGGTGGAGTCGAACTGCAGACCTTTCAGTTAAAAGCCTGAGGTCTTAACCACTGACCACCACCAGGGCTTCCTATTTTGTTTTATTTATTTTTCCATACTAGGAAAAGAAAATGACGTATGTCTACCATCTATAAAATGCATAATGACTAAGGTTGTATTCATACAATGGAAAAATTAAATAAAGTATTATTTGGAATATTTACTTATGAAATAAATGCGTAATGCTAAGCAAGGAATGAGATAACCAAAAATTCAAAATGGATTCTTCTTAAGGGAAAGGAAGAGAGCAAACATGATTTCAAGTTTTGCTTCATTGTTTATTTCTTAAGGAATTTGGTAAAATTTGGGGCAGACATCATATTTATTTTTCCAGATTGGACCTGTGTATATAACATTCAATCTTTGGTGTGCCTGAAAGCAAATAGAAATAAAATTCTCTGAAAGCTGGGTGACAATGCTTTTTAAACATAAAATATTAAAACATACTCAGCCATAAAGAGAATGAAGTCCTGGTGCATGCCAAAACATAGGTGAACTTGAAAACATTCTGCTGAGCTAAATAAGTCAGTCACAGAGGGACAAATACTGTATAACCCACAAATCTCCCTTATATGAAATAAGCAAATATATAGAAACTAAAATTATTAGTGGTTACCAGAGGTGGTAGGAAGAGGTAAAGAGGGAGTTTTCGCTTAGGGGGCGTTGAGTTTATGTTAATGGAAAAGGATAACGAGAGTGGTTGCACAGCTTGAAGATTATAATCAATGTCGCCAAACTAGACATGTAGAAATTGTTCAACTGGTAATTTTTTTGTTGTGTATATTTTTATCAAAATTAAGAAAAAAGAAATAAAACCCACGTCAAATGGGATTCCAAATTTAAGGAGACATTTAAAATAATGAGGAACCCTGGTGGCATAGTTGTTAAGTGCTATGGCTGCTAACCAAAAGGTTGGCAGTTCAAATCCACCAGGCATTCCTTGGAAACTCTATGGAGCAGTTCTACCCTGTCTTATAGGGTCACTATGAGTCGGAATCGACTCAATGATAACGGGTTTTTTGTTTTTGGTTTAAAATAATGAAAAGAATGAAGAAAATCTAAATTATTTGATGTGGAAATATTATAATTATTTTATCTCAATAAACTAAATTCAGTTTTTGAAATTAATAGTACATACTTGATGTACACATTCAGTTTCACATAATTATATCACATAATTATTCACATAATTATATCAAAGAATTACAATGAAACAAATAGACAAAAAAAATCACCTATTCTCCTAGCTCCCTGCATTAACATAAAAAAACAAAGGAGAATAGAGGCTGTTGTAATTTTGAGACATTCTTTTACCCCAATCAGCAAACGGAGAAGTGCCTTTTGAATTAGAAAGGTAATCTCACAATTCACTCACATTGATGCTGGACTCCACACTTGATTTCATACCTACCTAGACGAGGAATAGTACAGTGACATTAGTGACAGGTGTCCTTTCTTAATGACAAAAGATATTTGTTAATTTATTAGGAATAATATGTGTTCATCTCTCCTTAGAAAAGAAGATGGCAAGACTTTTTCTAATGTACTTTGGACAGGTTATCAGGAGGGACCAGTCCCTGGAGAAGGACAACATGCTTGGTAAAATGGAGGTCACCAAAAATTGGAAGACCCTCAATGAGATGGATTGACACAGTGGCTGCAACAATGGGCTTAAACATAGCACCATCTGTGAGGATGGCACAGGACCCCACAGTGTTTCATTCTGTTTTACATAAGGTCACTATAAATCAAAACCAAACTAGCAGCACCTAACAACAATAATATATGGATTTTACCTATCACAGAGGTTAATGAGTTTTAACATTTTGTTATTGTTGTTGTTAGGTGCATTTGAGTTGGTTCCAACTCATAGCAACCCTACATACCACAGAATGAAATACTGCCCGGTCCTGTGCCGTGCTCACAATCATTGTTATGCTTGAGCCCATTGTTGCAGCCACTGTGTCAATTTATCTCCTTGAGGGTCTTCCTCTTTTCCACTGACCCTATACTTTGCCAAACATAAAGTCCCTCTCCAGGGACTGATTTTTCCTGAAAACATATCCAAAGCATGTAAGACTCAGTCTTGCCATCCTTGCTTCTAAGGGGCTTTCTGGTTGCATTTCTTCCAAGACAATTTTGTTCATTCTTTTAGCAGTTCAAGATCTATTCAATATTCATTGCCAGTGCCACAATTTAAAGGCGTTGTGTCTTCTTCAGTCTTCCTTATTCATTGTCCAGCTTTCGCATGCATATGAGGTGATTGAAAATGCCATCCATGGCTTGGGTCAGGCACAACTTAGTCTTCTAGTTGACATCTTTGCTTTTCAACACTTTAAAGAGGTCTTTTCCAGCAGATTGGCCCAATGGAATGGGTTTTTTGATTTCTTGACTGCTGCTTCCATGGGTGTTGATTGTAGATCCAAGGAAAAAGAAATCCTTGACAACTTCAATCTTTTCTCCATTTATCGTGATGTTGCTTATTGGTCCATTTGTGAGGATTTTTGTTTTCTTTATGTTGAGGTGTAATCCCTACTGAAGGCTCTGGCCTTTGGTCTTCCTCAGCAAGTGCTTCAAGTCCTCTTCACTTTCAGCAAGCAAGGTTTTGTCATCTGCATAACGCAGGTTGTTAATGAGACTTTCTCCAACGCTGATGCTCCTTTCTTCTTCATACAGTCCAGATTCTTGGATTATTTGCTCAGCATATAGATTGACTAGGTCTGGTGAAAGGATATAGCCCTGACACACACCTTTTATATTTACTGGCACTGATAAATTAATAGCTTAATTTTCCCCAGGCACCACAATTCAATATTTTTAAATCATCATATTGATTTTTATTATTCATTTTCTTCTTCTAAGAGCATGCAATAATTATGGAAACAATAAAAAATAACATTATTAAGCTATAACGAAGATAACATTAATTACAAAACTCATTTAAAAAGTTAATCAAATAATGAAGAATGGTAACAGAGATTTAGCAAGTAGTCTATAATATAAGCCCAAACCAATTTATTAAGAAACAAAGAGAAAAATATTTTAAAAGATTAAGCAGAGCGATATGTTTCTCTTTACCTGAAGGGAAATTAGGACAGGTACATAATGCCTCTTGAAATTAAAGTTTGTGATACTTTTCTTTTTCCGTTAATACATAGCTATAAGAACTGAATCACATATTAATTTTTTTTTTGCAATAGAAGCTTAAAGAATGGTATTTCTCCAGAAAACCTCTTATTCACAAAATACAAAGAGCAGTTCATCATGGTACATGGAAGATTAAAATAAGGCTAGCATCACTCTTGTTTCCTTTCAGAGCACATTATAATAACTAACTTCTGGCTCGTTCTTCCAGTGGCGATATCGCCCTTCTCTGAATTCATTCATTGAAAATCTCTGTGACGTCTTTCAAATTCTTCTGCTGCTTCATTTCACTGGATTATAATTATTTAATTTTTTTACATGATTCTCCAGCTAGATTGCACACTTTCAGAGATGTGCCCTCTGAATCAGAAAGATGATCTCTCAGTTCACTCACTGTCATAGTGAGCCCTGCCACTTTCATTTATTCCTAGGTGGAGGAAAATAATGGCTGCTTTGTGACACACTATTGTTTCTTAAATTGCAAAGAGTATTGATTAATTCATTTATTAGAAACAATACTGTGCTTATCTCGGGCTTGCCTACAACATTAGATCATTATTATAGCGTATATTTACCTATGTATGTGATTATATCCACTTGACCCTACAGCCAATTTCCCTACTGTTATGGATTGAATTGTTTCCTCCCCAAAATATGTATTGTAAATCCTAATGCTATGCATGTAGATGAAATTCTATTTGGAAATAAGACTTTCCTATTTATTATGTTAGCAAAGCTATTTAAGTGAACGATGTTTCTTAAGCCAATCAATTCTGAGATATAAAAAGAGCACATTAGAAACAGAAGCAAGGAAGCACAAGTGGAGAAAGATTGATGCCACAGGGGGATTACCAAGGAACCAAGGAAGAGAAGTTGAAAGAGACAAGGATTTTCCCCCAGAGCAGACAAAGAGAGCCTTCCCCCAGAGTTGGCACCCTGAATTCGTACTTCTAGTCTCCTAAACTGTGAGAAAACAAATTTCTGTTCACTAAAGTCACCCACTTGTGGTATTTCTTTTACAGTAGCACTAAGAAACTGAGACATTTACTAAAGTAAATAAAAATCTGGTGCTAGCAGAACATTGTACTGCAGGAAATTTAGTTTTGAGAAATGTATTTTTGCTGTGGTATAATGCATGGATTCTCTTTCATTATTCCATAATCACAATATAAAGACATATTTATAGAGATGAAATAAGCTTAAATGTATATTAATCACTATAAAATCCAAAGAAAATAGGCTATATCTGGTCATATTTGAACTTGAACCAAGCCTTAAGAAGTGAAGAGAAGATTCAAGTTAGAGAAGAATGAGAAGGAGCTGATGAAAATGAAAGCAAAGATACAGGAAGCAGAGCCAATTTGAGGAGGATAGATAAGATAAAAACCCTTTGCCATCGAATCGATTCCCACTTGTAGTGACCCAATAGGACAGAGTAGAACTGCCTCATAGGGTTTCCAAGGCTCTAATCTTTAAGAAGCAGATTGCCACATCTTTCTCCCACAGAACGACTGGAGGTTTATAACTGCTGACTCTTCTATTAGCATCCAAGCTCTTAACCACTGTGTCACAGGGTTCCATAAGAAACAAGATAAGCTAAATAAAGAATCTCTGTTATTTATTCATTCTAAAAATATTTTTGAGCACCACATTTTGGGAGACAATTCTGTTTGTATCTCTTATGTTTCTACATATCTTGCAAACAGAGATACTGACAGCCTTTGTCCTAGACTTTCCAAGTATGTTTGTATAGTGAATAGGCTTGATAGAAGAGACAGTGTGTCTCCCACTAGAGCAGAGTTATTTGTCCACTGGTCACAGTAATAAAGTTAATGTCCCCCCTTTGGACAGAAGTTGTATATGTTTGATTGCATTACTTAATAAAAGGTTGGCATTATATGAGATTGGAGTCCTTCAGATGGGAGCAAAAACACTGCACGTATCAACATTTATCTGGCTCACCTTAATCATTACAAGGATCTAGATGCACTGAGAATCAAAGCAAACGTGAAATTATGCCATCTATTGTGCTTTGAAAGGAGCCCTGGTGGTGCAGTGGTTAAGTATTTGGCTACTAACTGAAAGATTGGCCGTTAGAACCCACCAACTGCTCTGTGGGAGAAAGATGTAGCAGTCTGCTTCCATAAAGATCATATTCTAGAAAGGAGGAGTCAAGATGGCTGTTACATGTACCACGTCATCTCACTACATTAAAGACCCAAGAAACCAATGGAAACAGTTATGGATGACAATCCCAGAATCTTCAGCTTTGAATGAAAGGATAAAGAATTGATTAAATATTGATTAGAAGAAACTGAAAAACAGCAAATAAGGAAAGAAATGGAGTAGAGGTGGCCTGCCAGCTGGCCAGTCACAGTATGCCCATTGTGAGACAAAGCTGGCAGCAATCCCAGGTGAGAAGGTGCTTCAGGAAGACAACTTCACAGAACTCTCAATAGCACGGAGAGAAACCGTATAGACATACCCAGGTGAAGCATGACCCATCTGTAACCCCCTCCTTGCCCACCTGGTGAGTAGTGGAGGGAGAGTGCTCCCTGGTCACCCATCCAACCATGACTCTCGCCTGCCACACTGCCGAAGGCCAGAAAGAGTGCCTCAATGATCATGAACATTCCTGCACCACTGGACTGATGACAGATGACAGTCAGAACCCATTCAACAAGCCCTCAGCCATCTCACACACACAGTGAGCAGTGTCACAGGCTGCCCCCATCCACCACAGCCACACCCACTTGGAAACTAGTAGTGAACACTCCTGTGCCACCACAAGAACAATCAGGGAGGCATGCCTGATCCGTTGTCACCAAAATATCAAGACAGAACAAAACAAAAAATCATAAATAAATAAAATAACACCTTAATTCCTTGGAGACAGCAGACAATATCAAATCATAAAAAAATCATTTAGGGAAAAAAACTTTCCTGAGGAAGAAATGGTAATGGAACTACCTGATAAGGAATTCAAAAGTCTTATACATAGGGTCCTCACACAGATCAAAGAAAACACACACACACAAAAAGGAAAACACAGACAAGACCCAGGAAGAATTAAGGAAAATAATAAAGAACAAATGACAAAATAAATACAACTAGAAACCATACAAAAACAGCAACTAGAAATCCAGAAGATTAACAACAACAACAAAAAATTCAGAAATAGACCACTCAATGGAAGGACATAGGAGTAAAATTGAAACAATAGAAGACAGAATCATGGAAATAGAGGACAAATCCCTTGATACTAATTTGTTTGAGGAACATTCAGAAAAAGGAATGAAGAAAAATGAAGAAAGCCTAAGAGTTATATAGAACACTAACAAGGGGAATCATTTAGGTGTGATAGTGATAGAAATCCCAGAAGAGGAAGAGGCCAAAAAAAAGGGGGGGGAGGGGGAGAACAAGTAAGATTAAGTCCTGATTTCTCAGCAGAATCCATGTTTGCAAGAAGGCAATGGGATGCCATATACAAAACCTGAAAGAAAAAACTTGCCAACCAAGAATCATTTATCCAGCAAAACTGTCTCTCAAATATAGTGATGATACAAGGATATTTCAAGATAAACATTACAACAGAACCAACTGAAATAGAAGAATCATAACAGAATGTTATGAGAAATTATACTCTAACAAATTTGAAAACCTAGAAGAAATGGACAAATTTCTAGAAACACACTAAAACAAACCAAACCCAAAATAACACAAACAGGTAGAATATCTGAACAGATCCATAACAAAAGAAGAAATTGAAGAGGTCATAAAAAACCTCCCAACAAAGAAAAAAGTCCTGGCACGGATGGCTTCACAGAAAAATTCTACCAAACACTCAGAGAAGAGTTGACACCAGCACTACTCAAACTATTCCAGAACATAGAAAAGGAAGAAATACTTTGGAATTCATTCTATAAAGCCAGCATAACCCTGATACCAAAACCAGCCAAAGATATCACTAGAAAAAATTACAGGTAAATATCCTTCATGAATATACATAAACATCCTGAACAAAATTCTAGCCAATAGAATTCAACAACATATCAAAAAAAAAATACATCATGACGAAGTGGACTTCATAACAGGTAGGCAAGGCTGGTTCAGCATTAGAGAATCAATAAACGTAATCCGCCACACAAATAAAACAAAGAACTAGAATCACATGACCATCTCAGTCAATACAGAAGAGGCCATTCATGATAAAATCTCTCAGCAAAACAGGAATAGAAGGAAAATTTCTCAACATAATTCAGGATATATATACATAACCAACAGCTAACATTATTCTCAGCAGAGAGAGACTGAAAGCATTCTCCTTGAGAAGTGGGACCAGACAGGATACCCTTTATCACCGCTCATTCAATATTGTACTGGAAGTCCTTGCTAGAACAATAAAACAAGAGACGAAAATAAACCACATACAAATTGGTAAGGAATAAGTAAAACTATGCCTGTTCACAGATGACGTGATCATATACATATAAAATTTCAGAGATTTCACAGGAAAGCTACTCTAACTAATAGAAGGATTCAGCAAAGTGTCAGGGTACAAGATCAACACACAAAACTGAAATTTGAAAAAGATCAAAGAGTTGTAGAAAATCATCCATAAGAAAATAACCCCAAAAGAAGGACCAAGAGTAAGGTAAGGAGGAAGAGAAGGAGAAGGAATTCAAAATAGTGTAGAACCCTGAACAATAAGAGTGATGAAGGAATGCCACATTATACAGTGACCAAAGATTTTTAGTACTACAGGACAAATTATTGGTGATCTTCAATTTTGTAAGAGAAGAGATAATAGATTTCACAGAGATGAAAGTAAATTAGTTTTAAGATGATTTATTTTTAATTTGTTCTAAAATTATTGAAATAAATTAAAAATATACTATTTCAACATGCTATTTCTAATTTCAAAGGAGTCTCTGGGAAGCTTAAACTGTTAAGGGCTCAACTACTAGCCTAAAGTTTGGAGGTTTGAACTCACTTAGAGGCACCTCAGAAGACAGGCTTGGTGATCTGCTTCCAAAATGTCACAGCTTTGAAAACAGCATAGAACACGCTGCACACATGGGCTTACCATGAGTTGGAATTGACTCAACGGCAGCTAACAATATTTCTAATTTTATTTTATTTTTCCTAAGAGGAATAATTTTATCACATATAAAATGTTTATTAAATATTATTTAAGCAACTACTCTTCTGTATGTATGTTATTTCAATATTAAAATTAATAATGATAGTGCTTAACTATACTTTTTTTTAATTTTAAATAAGGCTTTTCTTTGATATCTATGTTGACTCCTGGAATAGTCATAAGTTTCTTTCATCCACTCAGGTATATTAACAAGTAGAATAAATAATGAAACAATTCAGTACGAAGAGGTATAGCAGTGGAATAGCAAGGAAAAGTCTTGAGCACTTTTTTCTTCTTATTTTACTTACTTGCTGTGTGTCCCTGGGAAACAATATACTTTTCCACTTAAATTTTTCAAATTGTGATATGGAAATAATAATAATACTTGCTTCAAACGTATCCAAAATGGTATTACTGATTTCTAAGCAAAAGAAGAAAAATATATTGAGAAAGAGATAATTCAAAATTTTCTTTCATGAGTATATAAATGGTTTGGAGGATTTTTTTTTTTTTTAATTGTATTACTTAGTTTAACAGCACCATCTCATTATATCTAACAGTAACATGAAAAATATATATTTCTCTAAAATATGTGTGAATTCTTAAACCTCCTTCCCTGTAACCTAATTCTGTCTAGGCTTATGAATAACCACGGAGTTCATTAAAAACTACTGACGTGTGCGAAATAATTTGATAGTTTATAAGTTCATATATTTAGCTTTGTGAAAAAATACTTCAAACACTATCAGATGTGATGCTACTTTTATATGCTTAACGTCTTTTGCATTGGCTGAAATAAAAATTAAAGCACAGTGCTTTGTGAGAATGCTAATTTTTATATCTTCCTGATAAGGTTTCAGTAGGACTGCTAAATGCTTAACGCTAAAGAGAGGAAAATAAAATAATACCACAGATTATTTCCTGTGATTTATACCACCACTGTAACACCATAAACATGATAAAACTTAACTATTTCACTTTCATCTCTTTTTAAATTTTCTTTAAAAATGATTGTTTGATGGCAAAAGGAAAAACACTAAAAAAAAAAAAAAAACTTAGAGGAAACATACTCCACTGGTACACTAAAAGCAAATATGATAAAAACTAGCAAGCACATGGTACCAGCTATAATTTACAAGTGACCATAAAATTTTAAGGACTATAAATTCTTAGGATTCAGGACATAAACTACTATCATGTGGATCAGTAAGAAGTTTCCCACCTGAATTATTTCCAGAGCCCATTTGCACTGCGGTGAGATAATGTTGATAATAACCAATATACTCAGCCTTGGACAGGACTGAATTATCCATCCATTGTTACTCACGCATGATCATCCAGTTCACAGTGACCTTTCTAAACTTTAAATTCAAGCTCATTTTCTCTGCATTACCATGTTACATATAACTGTGTCCTAAATTCTGAAATCTCTATACTCTCAAATTAGTATTTTTTATTTATGTTTGATAACCCCTTTTGTAAATTTCTATTTCTTATAACACCTACTACAGTAACTTTATATTCAATAAATATTTGATATTTGGATTTCAAAGACTTTTGCATATAGAGGCACTAACCCTATGCAGTAGGTTCTCTGTTGGTGCTTCTACTTATTTTGAGTTTTGTAACTAATTAGTGGGCTACTTCAGCTTGTACTTAAACTGGGACATACCAAAAGATACTGCTATACTACCTGCTGCCATCAAGTTGGTTCCGACTCATAGCAGCCCTACAGGACGGAGAAGGACAGTCCCATAGAGTTTCCAAGGAGTGCCTGGTGGATTTGAACTGCCGACCTTTTGGTTAGCAACCGTAGCTCTTAATCACTACACCAACAAGGTTTCCTACCAAAGGATGTTGTTGTTAGGCGCCGTTGAGTCAGTTCCGACTCATAGCGATGTTATGCACAACACAATGAAACACTGCCCAGTCCTGCACCATCCTTACAATCGTTGTTATCCTTGAGGTCATTGTTGCAGCCACTGTGTCAATCCACCTCATTGAGGGTCTTCCTCTGTTCCACTGACCCGGTACTCTGCCAAGCATGATGTTCTTCTCCAGGGACTCATCCCTCCTGACAACACGTCCAAAGTATGTAAGATGCAGTCTCGCCATCCTTGCCTCTAAGGTGCATTCTGGCCGCACTTCTTCCAAAACAGATTTGTTTGTTCTTTTGGCAGTCCATGGTACGTTCAATATTCTTCATCAACACCACAATTCAAAGGCATCAACTCTTCTTTGGTTTTCCTTATTCATTGTCCAGCTTTCACATGCATATGATGTGATTGAAAATACTATGGCTTGGGTCAGGCGCACCTTATTCTTCAAGGTGACATCCTTGCTCTTCAACACTTTGAATAGGTCCTTTGCAGCAGATTTGCCCAATGCAATGCGTCTTTTGATTTCTTGACTGCTGCTTCCATGGCTATTAATTGTGGATCCAAGTAAAATGAAATCCTTGACAACTTCAATCTTTTCTCCGTTTATCATGATGTTGCTCATTGGTCCAGTTGTGAGGATTTTTGTTTTCTTTATGTTGAGGTGCAAGCCATACTGAAGGCTGGGGTCTTTGATCTTCATTAGTAAGTGCTTCAAGTCCTTTTCACTTTCAGTAAGCAAGGTTCTGTCATCTGCATAATGGGGGTTGTTAATGAGTCTTGCTCCAATCCTGATGCCCCATTCTTCTTCATATAGTCCAGCTTCTCGGATTATTTGTTCAGCATACAGGTTAAATAGGTATGGTGAAAGAATATAACCCTGGTGCACACCTTTCCTGACTTTAAACCAATCAGTAACCCCTTGTTCTGTCCAAATAACTGCCTCTTGATCTATGTAAAGGTTCCACGTGAGCAAGATTAAGTGTTCTGGAATTCCCATTCTTCTCAGTGCTATCCATAGCTTGTTATGATCCACACAGTCGAATGCCTTTGCATAGTCAATAAAACACAGGTAAACATCCTTCTGGTATGCTCTGCTTTCAGCCAGGATCCATCTGACATCAGCAATGATATCCCTGGTTCCACATTCTCTTCTGAAACCAGCCTGAATTTCTAGCAGTTCCCTGTCGATATACTGCAGCAGCCATTTTTGAATGATCTTCAGCAAAATTTTGCTTGCATGTGATATTAACGATATTGTTCTATAATTTCCACATTCAGTTGGATCACCTTTCTTGGGAATAGGCATAAATATGGATCTCTTCCAGTCATTTGGCCAGGAAGCTGTCTTCCATATTTCTTGGCACAGACAAGTGAGCACCTCCAGTGCTGCATCTGTTTGTTGAAACATCTCAATTGATATTCCATCAATTCCTGGAGCCTTGTTTTTTGCCAATGCCTTCAGAGCAGCTTAGACTTCTTCCTTCAGTACTATCGGTTCCTGATCATATGCCACCTCTTGAAATGGTTGAATATCGAGTAATTCTTTTTGGTATAATGACTCTGTGTATTCCTTCCATCTTCTTTTGATGCTTCCTGCATCGTTTAATATTTTCCCCATGGAATCCTTCACTATTGCAACTCGAGGCTTGAATTCTTTCTTCAGTTCTTTCAGCTTGAGAAACGCCGAGTGTGTTCTTCCCTCTTGGTTTTCCATCTCCAGCCCTTTGCACATGTCATTATAATACTTTACTTTGTCTTCTAGAGAAGCCCGTTGAAATCTTCTGTTCAGTTCTTTTACTTCATCAATTCTTCCTTTTGCTTTAGCTGCTTGACGCTCAAAAGCAAGTTTCAGAGTCTCCTCTGACATCCATCTTGGTCTTTTGTTTCCTTCCTGTCTTTTCAGTGACCTCTGGCTTTCTTCATGGATGATGTCCTTGATGTCATTCCACAACTCATCTGGTCTTCGGTCACTAGTGTTCAATGTGTCAAATCTATTCTTCAGTTGGTCTCTAAATTCAGGTGGGATATACTCAAGGTCGTATTTTGGCTCTCGTGGAGTTGCTCTGATTTTCTTCAGTTTCAGCTTGAACTTGCACATGAGCAATTGATGGTCTGTTCCACAGTCGGCCCCTGGCCTTGTTCTGACTGATAATATTGAGCTTTTCCATCATCCCTTTCCACAGATGTAGTCAATTTGATTTCTGTGTGTTCCATCTGGCGAGGTCCATGTGTATAGTTGTCGTTTATGTTGGTGAAAGGAGGTATTTGCAGTGAAGAAGTCGTTGGTCTTGCAAAATTCTATCATTGGATCTCCGGCATTGTTTCTATCCCCAAGGCCATATTTTCCAACTACTGATCCTTTTTCTTTGTTTCCAACTTTCGCGTTCCAATCGCCAGTAATTATCAATGCATCTTGATTGCATATTCGGTCAATTTCAGACTGTGGCAGCTGATAAAAACCCATTTCTTCATCTTTGGCCCTGGTGATTGGTGGGTAAATTTGAATAATAATCGTATTAACTGGTCTTCCTTGTAGGCATATGGATATTATCCTATCACTGACAGTGTTTTACTTCAGGATAGATCTTGAAACGTTCTTTTTGACGATGAATGCAACAGCATTCCTCTTCGAGTTGTCATTCCCAGCATAGTAGACTATATTATTGTCCGATTCAAATAGCCAATACCAGTCCATTTCAGCTCACTAATGCCTAGGATGTTGATGTTTATGTGTTCCATTTCATTTTTGACTATTTCCAATTTTCCTAGATTCATACTTCGTACATTCCAGGTTCCAATTATTATTGGATGTTTGCAGCTGTTTCTTCTCATTTTGAGTCATGCCGTATCAGCTAATGAAAGTCCTGGAAGCTTTACTCCACCCACGTCATTAAGGTCGACTCTACTTTGAGGAGGCAGCTCTTCTCCAGTCATCTTTTGAGTGCCTTCCAACCTGGGGGGCTCACCTTCCAGCACTATATCAGACAATGTTCTGCTGCTATTCATAAGGTTTTCACTGGCTAATGCTTTTCAGAAGTAGACTGCTGGGTCCTTCTTCTCAGTCTGTCTTATTTTATTCTGGAAGCTCAGCTGAAACCTGTCCTCCATGGGTGACCATGCTGGTATCTGAATACTCGTGGCAGAGCTTCCAGCATCACAGCAACACATAAGCCCCCACAGTAGGACAAACTGACAAACATGTGGGGGGTACCAAAGGATATCAGGAATAAAATGATGGAGAATTTGAAATACCTTAATTTTCTCATTTTCTATACCTAAATTGCTATTCCTTTTGAATTTTATTCTCTTACACAGTTTTTGGTTGTTTTTTTTGTTTTGTTTTGGTTTTTTTTATGCCAATATCCATCGCCTTCCTATAGACCCATTGTGGCTTTTTACATTTATTGCCTGTAACATCAATGCTTATAAAAATGAAGCCAGATGAAACATATAGTATGTAAAAAACCTTAAGAAACATTTTTGTTGACATGCTGCTTTATTTTCAAGTTAGTTCCACTTTAGTTCAGAGTCAAGTTTTTCTCCTGTTCCTGGACCTAATCTAAAAAAAAAAAAAAAATCTAGCTTCCATTATATTAATAAGTCTTGAACACTGTGAACTGAATGGTGAAAACAATAGCAACAACAACTATTAATAGATCTTTTTTCACTTTTTGCCAATCATTCTAATTTTCAAAATATCTCAGGACTTCTATTCATAGGATGTAGGTGCTATTATTGTTACATAATGTAGTAAATTGGATTTTCTATTTGCATGTTTCTTTTTATATGATTATAATGACCAAATAACTCTTTATTTATGTGAGAGAGCTGTACATATTGCTTCGCTCACACATATCTCTTCTGGACTCCAACTCTATTTGAGTCCGACTCACTGAAGAGCAAGAGGAGCCTACAAAAGGGAAACAAGGTAAAGAAAGTAGATGCAGATATTAAGAAAGTTATACGATGCAGGATGTTTTGACAAAGAAAACAGAAGAGGAAAGAGGAGGGAGGAAAGGAAGACAGGTAAGCAAGAAATAAGGCAAAGAGGAAAGCTTCACCAAGCAGAAGGAAGAAAGATCATTAAACACACACACACATGCACACACACACCCATTGCCATTGAGTCCGAATTGATTCTGACACATGGTGACCCAATAGGGATATAGTAGAACTGCCCCCATAGCGCTTCCAAAGAGCTGCTGGTGGATTCAACCCGCCAACCTTTGGGTTAACAGCCAAATGCTTAACCACTGTCTACCACAGTTCCACAGAGATTACACATCGATGTAAAATCTCCAGGCTCCTTATGTTGCCGCTAATAACTGATTTCTATTACGTATTCATCCAAGTTCAACTCCAATCCACATTTCATTTTAAACAAGTCTTTGATAATGAATAAGTTAGTTTCAACCAGATTATCTCAGAGTGTTCAGTCAGGAAGATTTTATGTAGCCTCTGCTAATTACACTTTATCAGGGAAAACAAAGAATCTGTACTAGGAACACCTCAAAAACCTCTTGAGAAATTTCCTCCAAGCCAAGGTGCCAGCAAAGTAAAGCTTAGTCTATCATAAAAGAAAAAAAAAATATATATATATATATATAGTTTAACTATAGATAAGCTTCTATTTCCTGCTTATTAACAAGCTGTCTAAGGGCAAAATGCCAGGCAAAAGTGAGCTGACTGTGGGTTACTAGGAATGTGTCAGAATCTGTCCTTAGCAATCACCATTTCAAATTTGAAAAAGGCATTTGACTTTTATACTTTAAAAGCTAGAAATTCACATGTGAAGAAGTGAGAATGTTCTTTACGCACAAAAAGGAAATGTTCTCTACCCACAAAAGAATAAAAACAATAAAGAGGTACAGGTTAACGTTTTCTATGTAAAACTTGAGCGTTTGGCCTTTCAATTTCAAGTAAGAACTATAGTTTGGCAGTTTGCCTTTTTAATGATGCTATCAAAAATGTAATAACATCTGAGCTACAACATACCTAGTGCATTTAATTTCAACCAAACTCATTACAGATGGATCTAGAGATAGGTAAATCTAAGAAGTGCTTGTCTGAGAGTTGGCCTTTAAGAAACTAAATGAGAATACATATAGTAAGTAAAAATCTCAGCACACAAATGTGTATAAAAACGAAATTCCAAATTTCTTCAACTGTCTTAATGCTAACATGAATGCCAACTCTAGCTGGTGTTGTAAAACAGTATATAAATTCTAAGTTGTTGTTCTTGTTATTTGCCATTAAGTTGACTCCGACTCACGGTGACCTTATATACAGCAGTACAAAAATCTGCAAGCCCTACACCATCTTCATGATCCTTGATATGTTTAAGTCCAATAGTTGCAGCTATCGTGTTGTTCCTTCCAACCTAAGAGGCTCATCTTCCAGCACTGTATCAGACACTATTTTGTTGTGATCCCTAAGGCTTTCATTGAGTAATTTTTGAAAGTAGATCACCAGGCCTTCCTTTCTAGTCTTAGTCTGGAAGCTCTGCTGAAACCCGACCACCATAGTTGTCCCTGCTGGTATTTGAAATATCAGTGGCATAACTTCCAACATCATAGCAACACATAAGCCATCACACTATGACAAAGTGATGGGTTGTGGTAATTCAAAGTACAAAAAAAAAACAATTCAACGTAGAAGTAGTTAAATAAAGGTATTCTCAGTCAGCTCAGCTTTCTCCTTTCCCTTTCTTCCCAAGGTAGGTAAAAATTGAGGAGAAGTGTATGCACACTCAGTACATGGACAGAGTAGCCCTTGATAGTGGACTTCACGTCTCCTTATGTTCATTCATGGAGACATACATATATATAATCGGGATGTCATGCCACTGGTTTTATCACTGTCATATCAACCATGTGGCATTCACTGAGATGTTTGTGGTCTGGGCTCTATTCTTAAGCCTCATAGCCAATCTTACTTATTATTATTACTAAATTGAGTGCTTTGATTTTTCTGCTTGTAAAGTGTACACTCTTTTTCATGAGACAATTTGTTGTTCAATATCCTATGCATGCTATATATGCGTAATTTTTAAAAAGTGCATAATCTTTCCAAGCACATCAGAATCTTGTAAAGTATAGATATCTTCACTCTCATTTGAATTATTTCTCTCCTCCTCATCTGTGTGTGTGTCCAAGTTTTTCACTATTTCTCTTTCAGCTTCAAACAATTGGCCTGTATGGTGATTGGAAATAAAAAAGTGACAGAGGAATATAGAGGGAAATACAGAATAACCTTAAAGATACAAAATTACATTGTTTAATCAAAGTGCTTTATAAATATGTGACTTATTGTTAATTTTATTTTATCATTTCAAGAGAATAAAAATAAGTTCTGAATTTCTTAAAAGAACAAGATTTAATCTAGCATATTTTTTCTTACATCATTCATCAATTTCCTTTATAAGAACATACCACGTCTTTTATCCACATAAATTAAGTAACCCGTTGTCTAACTGGTGTGATTAAAGAATTGTTGGTGTTCTTTAAAACCCCTACATCAACATGGGCTAAAAAACCCATCACCTTCAAGTCAATTCCAACCCATAGTGACACTACAGGACAGAACTGCCCCACAAGGCTTCCAAGGAGTGGCTGGTGGATTTGAACTGGTGATCTTTACGGTTAGCAGACGAGCTCCTAACTGCTACACCACCAGACATGGGCTAGGTGCCCTATAAGGTTTAGTAGATCTTTGATACAGAATTTATTGCACTATATCCTATTCAATGGTTCACTTGCATATTTTTCACACCAAATTACAAAATTTCTATATCCAGATATATTTCTAAATTATCATTTATTAAAGCAGTACCTGGGATTACTTAATAGTCAATAAGTATTTGATAATTAAGAAGTGCTGCTTGTAGACAGGCCCATAAAACAAAACCAGACTAAAGGGGTATACCAGCCCGGGGGCAAGGACTAGAAGGCAGGAGGGGGCAGGAAATCTGGTAATAGGGAACCCAAGTTTAAGAAGGGGGAGTGTTGATATGTCACGGGGTTGTTAATCAATGTCATAAAGCAATATGTGTATTACCTGTTTAATGAGAAGCTAGTTTGTTTTAAAGTACAATAAAAAAAAGAAAACTAAAAGTCTAAATGAAGTATGGACTTTGGTGAATGATAATTTATCTATATTGGTTCATTGATTGTTTCATATATACCATACTAATGCTAAGAATTGGAGAAACTGAGTATGGGGTATATGGGACTTTTCTGTACTGTCTTTACAATTTTTCTATAAATCTAAAACTGTTCTAAAATTAAAAATTAATTTTTTTTTGTCCATTAGTTTTTTTTTTTTAATTAACTTTTATTAAGCTTCAAGTGAACGTTTACAAATCCAATCAGTCTGTCACATATAAGTTTACATACATCTCACTCCCTACTCCCACTTGCTCTCCCCTTCTTGAGTCAGCCCTTTCGGTCTCTCCTTTCGTGACAATTTTGCCGGCTTCTCTCTCTCTCTATCCTCCCATCCCCCCTCCAGACAAGAGTTGCCAACACAATCTCAAGTGTCCACCTGATATAATTAGCTCACTCTTCATCAGCGTCTCTCTCCCACCCGCTGACCAGTCCCTTTCATGTCTGATGAGTTGTCTTCGGGGATGGTTCTTGTCCTGTGTCAACAGAAGGTCTGGGGACCATGGCTGCCGGGATTCCTCTAGTCTCAGTCAGACCATTAAGTATGGTCTTTTTATGAGAATTTGGGGTCTGTATCCCACTGATGTCCTGCTCCCTCAGGGGTCCTCTGCTGTGCTCCCTGTCAGGGCAGTCATCGATTGTGGCCGGGCACCAACTAGTTCTTCTGGTCTCAGGATAATGTAGGTCTCTGGTTCATGTGGCCCTTTCTGTCTCTTGGGCTCTTAGTTGTCGTGTGGCCTTGGTGTTCTTCATTTTCCTTTGCTCCAGGTGGGTTGAGACCAATTGATGCATCTTAGATGGCCGCTTGTTAGCATTTAAGACCCCAGACGCCACATTTCAAAGTGGGATGCAGAATGATTTCATAATAGAATTATTTTGCCAAATGACTTAGAAGTCCCCGCAAACCATGTTCCCCAGACCCCCGCCCTTGCTCCGCTGACCTTTGAAGCATTCATTTTATCCCGGAAACTTCTTTGCTTTTGGTCCAGTCCAATTGAGCTGACCTTCCATGTATTGACTGTTGTCTTTCCCTTCACCTAAAGCATTTCTTATCTACTGATTAATCAGTAAAAAACCCTCTCCCACCCTCCTTCCCTCCCCCCCTCGTAACCACAAAAGTATGTGTTCTTCTCAGGTTTACTATTACTCAAGATCTTATAATAGTGGTCTTATACAATATTTGTCCTTTTGCCTCTGACTCATTTCGCTCAGCATAATGCCTTCCAGGTTCCTCCATGTTATGAAATGTTTCAGAGATTCGTCACTGTTCTTTATCGATGCGTAGTATTCCATTGTGTGAATATACCACAATTTATTTACCCATTCATCCGTTGATGGACACCTTGGTTGCTTCCAACTTTTTGCTATTGTAAACAGAGCTGCAATAAACATGGGTGTGCATATATCTGTTTGTATGAAGGCTCTTGCATCTCTAGGGTATATTCCGAGGAGTGGGATTTCAGGGTTGTATGGTAGTTCTATTTCTAACTGTTTAAGATAACGCCAGATAGATTTCCAAAGTGGTTGTACCATTTTACATTCCCACCAGCAGTGTATAAGAGTTCCAATCTCTCTGCAGCCTCTCCAACATGTATTATTTTGTGTTTTTTGGATTAATGCCAGCCTTGGCAGTGTGAGATGGAATCTCATCGTAGTTTTAATTTGCATTTCTGTAATGGCTAATGATCGGGAGCATTTTCTCAGGTATCTGTTGGCTGCCTGAATATCTTCTTTAGTGAAGTGTGTGTTCATATCCTTTGCCCACTTTTTGATTGGGTTGTTTGTCTTTTTGTGGTTGAGTTTTGACAGAATCATGTAGATTTCAGAGATCAGGCGCTGGTCGGAGATGTCATAGCTGAAAATTCTTTCCCAGTCTGTAGGTGGTCTTTTTACTCTTTTGGTGAAGTCTTTAGATGAGCATAGGTGTTTGATTTTTAGGAGCTCCCAGTTATCGGGTTTCTCTTCATCATTTTTGGTAATGTTTTGTATTCTGTTTATGCCTTGTATTAGGGCTCCTAAGGTTGTCCCTATTTTTTCTTCCATGATCCTTATCGTTTTAGTCTTTATGTTTAGGTCTTTGATCCACTTGGAGTTAGTTTTTGTGCATGGTGTAAGGTATGGGTCCTGTTTCATTTTTTTGCAAATGAATATCCAGTTATGCCAGCACCATTTGTTAAAAAAGGCTTTCTTTTCCCCAATTAATTGACACTGGTCCTTTGTCAAATATCAGCTGCTCATACGTGGATGGATCTATGTCTGGGTTCTCAATTCTGTTCCATTGGTCTATGTGCCTGTTGTTGTACCAGTACCAGGCTGCTTTGACTACTGTGGCTGTATAATAGGTTCTGAAATCAGGTAAAGTGAGGCCTCCCACTTTCTTCTTCTTTTTCAGTAGTGCTTTGCTTATCCGGGGCTTCTTTCCCTTCCATATGAAATTGGTGATTTGTTTCTCTATCCCCTTAAAATATGACATTGGAATTTGGATCGGAAGTGAGTTAAATGTATAGATGGCTTTTGGTAGAATAGACATTTTTACTATGTTAAGTCTTCCTATCCATGAGCAAGGTATGTTTTTCCACTTAAGTATGTCCTTTTGAATTTCTTATAGTAGAGCTTTGTAGTTTTCTTTGTATAGGTTTTTTACATCCTTGGTAAGATTTATTCCTAAGTATCTTATCTTCTGGGGGGCTACTGTGAATGGTATTGATTTGGTTATTTCCTCTTCGGTGTTCTTTTTGTTGATGTAGAGGAATCCAAGTGATTTTTGTATGTTTATTTTATAACCTGAGACTCTGCCAAACTCTTCTATTAGTTTCAGTAGTTTTCTGGAGGATTCCTTAGGGTTTTCTGTGTATATAATCATGTCATCTGCAAATAGTGATAACTTTACTTCTTCCTTGCCAATCCGGATACCTTTTATTTCTTTGTCTAGCCTAATTGCCCTGGCTAGGACTTCCAGCACGATGTTGAATAAGAGCGGTGATAAAGGGCATCCTTGTCTGGTTCCCGTTCTCTAAAAGTTAATTTTTAAAAGATCAAATTAATTGAGTGTTTCTGGGCAAAATGTAAAAAAAGAAATACTGTTTGCACAAATCATTTTGCAATCACCCAAATTCAATTTTTTTTTTTTACTTCATTTTGCTCACTTTGCTCAAATACTCTCAGTTGAATGGCGATATGAATTAACAAGGTTACTAGTTTATAATGTAAATACCCTAAGGGTTTAAAGGACCATTGGTTATGTACAGCTTACTTTACCCATAAAAACCCATTGCCATCGAGTCCATTCCGACTCATAGCGACCCTATAGGACAGAGTAGAACTGCCCCATAGAATTTCCAAGGAGCACCTGGTGTATTTGAACTGCCCACCTTTCGGGTAGCAGATGTAGCACTTAACCACTATGCCACCAGGGTTTCCACAGCTTACTTTATTCTTTTTCCTTCTAACATCTTGGTGCAAATAGGAGAAAATGGATATTTTAATGAAGTTTATGGTTATGGAAGAAAGAAAATAAACTTTTCTAATGTGTGAAAATCTGGGGAATGAGTGGATTTTGTAGGAAGACCCTCAACAAGATGGATTGACACAGTGGCTGCAAAAACGGACTGAAACATAGCAACAATTGCAAGGATGGTGCGAGACTTGGACAACGTTTCGTTCTGTTGTACGTAGGGTCGATATGAGTCGGAACTGACTCAATGACACTTAACACCAGCAACCACATTTTATTAAGTCAGAAGGAAAGTTGAGGGCACCAATCAACTGGGGAAAACACAAATAATTTGTAGTGAGAAATAGAAGATCACTAAAGACAAACATCCACTGTTGGACATTTTTACCTACAACTTTGTGGCTATTATTATTCCTTTCTGTCTCTTCTCTTTCATTACTTGCGTATACACCACATATATATTCATTTTCTCAAATGCCTTTTTCTTCTCCCAAAGAGTCCTAGTCCAATTTCCAGCTACTACACACACTTTAATAATTTCAGAAATTATAAAGATATGTTGAGTCTCACAAAGATGGTTAGAATTATGTTTGTTTCTATGCTGCATTTTCAAACCTTCTTTCTAGGTTTCCCTGAAGCAGTGTTTCTTAACTGGTTGTTTAATCATATCACCTAGAGAGATTTAAAAATATACTGCTATGCACACACATTTTTTTTTTAAAGCACCCTGGTGATTCAATGCTCAGCTACGGATGAGAGCTACTGTCCAAAATCAACTAAAACAATTAATTCACTAAATGGACATTTCATGTATAACTGATGACGTCTTCAAAATCAGGCAAGGAAATGATATGTTAGTATTCGCTCCCTATGTAAGCTGTGTTAAAGGTGTTTGCCATGTTTTCCTGAGAACAAAATTACAAATATCTATTATCTATTTTCAAGACAAAGATTTCGGGAAAGAACCTTTGAAAATGCAAGAGTTTCCTTTTCCTTAAAAATTTCTACTTTTAAATAAAAAATAGAGCATTTCTCCTCTCCCCTCTCCAACCCTTCCCCCACATTTTTTCTTCCCCCATAAACAGCACAGGAGCTACAAAGCCAGTGATCCATTTTTCCTTTCCCATTTGTGGAGTTCTAAATAAACAAGCATGACCTATAAGAAAAGTGGTAATATTACAAAGTATTCTTTAAAAAAAGAAATGCAAAATTTGTATTTGAATAACTTTAATTTGGAAAGTAACTTTTATTTTCGGAGGTCTTGAAAGAAAGTTAATTCGATAAATTCAAGTTCTAAAACTACAGGAATTGATGAAAAAGAAATAGTTATAAAAACAAAAGAAAAGCAGAAATACTTTTTAATATGTATGTATTTTCTCTTACTTAACACATAGTTCTATTTTTCCCAGGACTAAGGTGATCTGATATCTCAATTTGGTCTAGAACGCTCATTTTTTAAAGGTTCTATATTCTAGGAAATGTCCAAGCCAGAGCAGCTAACCTCAGAAATAAGTTTGTATGCGTCTTCCCAGTGATATATCTAAGATGATCTTGTTTTGTGTTGGTTCATAGTGTGATTCATGGCTCCTTGTGTTTTATCCACCAATTGTTTAGTGTTCCCTTTAAGGACGCTTTCAGTCCCAAGAGTTTGATTCTATTTTGTATGAAGAAATCCTGACTTCCAGAAAAGTTTAGAATTTAGAGATACTTCTGGTTTTCTGTTCTTATATCAAGGCTACAGAACTCATTCTTAATATAGAGGATGTGGACATTTCAGATAAATCAAGTTACATAATCTACCAACTACTGTTTCAGGAAACCTGTTTCCTTGGCTTTGCATTTCTCTCTGGAGAGTCTTTAACTGCAGTAACACACCTGGCCCCTCTCTAGAACTGCACTCTCTCTCCACAGAAGGTGACCTATCTAACAGTGAGTATGAGAGAAAAACGTGTTCGTCTTCAGCTCTTTCTTCTATTTGCTTTCTTTTTTATCTGACTGAAAGAAAGATGCATTCTGGTCTGGCCTTCACTCTAAAGTAATTTTATCAGAGTAGGATATTTTCTTCTATGTGGGGGGTGGGGGTGGAGGGTGGGTGCTCATGCCATGAAGGGTGAATGGGGCCTGAGTTGTCCACCTATGCCAATAACAAGGTAAGAACTTTGTATATTGTTAGGATAAAATATTATCAAGCCTTTTAGCCAAAAACTTAAAAGGATGTTTCCAATGAGTTTATTTGTACTTAAACTGACATCTTGATATTCACTCACTAGCCATTGTGTCTACCTATCCTTTTTTTCTGAATTCTGAAAGTGAAAGAATACGTGACAATTGACTTGAGGAGACCTCGACATTTTTGTGCATTAACCAGGCACCATAAAAAATAGATAAAAATGGCATTTGGGGAACACAGTTACATATGGAGACTAAGGATCCATGTCCATCACAGGGTATAGAGTAAAATTTAAGTATTAATAAATGTATGCAAAATGAGTTGGGCTTGGTGGCTTATGGTTAGTTTCTATTGGCTGGCTATTATTATTATTATTATTAATTATTTGCTGAACAAGCAGACAAGTACCAACTGCTTTGACAAGACTAATTTAATCTGATTTTGACCTGCCCTAATCAGGTACAACTGAAACAGGAATTCACTTTCAAGGAAGAAAGTATCTTTTGTATCTAGGTCTTTTTGGACTTAGCTTGTCACTCAGGAGTGCAAAAAGCCAGATTCCATTTGGGGCTCCTAGCAGTCATTGAATAAACATCCTTAAACTAACTTCCTATACTGTTTTAGGCTGTTTTAAAAGCCAAAGGACGGAACTATAGATAAGCTCTTGGATTCATGTGGCTTTTCCACAAGCATAAAAATCGTTCCAGCACCACATGGTCTCCAGTTAGCTAACTGCTAAACCCTAAGCATGGCTTTAGGTAGTAAATGTCAAAATGCTCTCTGACTCACAGAAAGGGAAGGTAGTATCCTTTATAAATGGGGGGAGGGGGAAGCAGAGGAGGTCTATATAGACATATCTTGGGTTGAAATATATAAACAATTTGTTGAAACCACTGCAACTTAAAGCCTTAAAAAGGAAAAATCTAACACAATCTAGAAATCAATTTTGCCCAAAAAAGAATTGGGGTGACTTGAACAGTTTTAGCTGCCATGGAGTGGAATCCAACTCATGTGGACCTTATGTAAACCTGAATGAAGAAGCATTGCTTGGTCCTGTGTCATCCTCACAACTGCCAGAATGTATGCATCCAAAATGGACAAAATATCTGAATAACCTCACCAAAGAAGATATACAGATGGGAAATAAGCATATGAAAAGGTGTTCAATGTCATATGTCATCAGGGACTTGTAAACTAAAACAACAATGAGATACCACTAGAAATCCACTTTATTGTTGATAGCTGCCATCGAGTTGGTCCTCATGCACAATGGAACAAAACACTACCCAATGCTGGGCCATCCCCATAATGGGCTGGGGGATTTGTTGACTGTGATCCATAGATTTTTCACTGCCTGATTTTCAGAAGTAAATATCCAGGGTTTTCTTCTTACTTTATCTTGGTCTGAAAGTTCCACTGAAACCTGTTCAGCATCACAGCAACACATAGCCATCACCTTACAGAGGGATGGTGCATGACATGGGGTACTTTTGCTAGAAATCAAACCCTAGTCAAAAAAAAAGTCGAACCCTAGTCAAAACAAAAGTCTACTGCATGGATGGTGAAAATTATGCCACTTTACCCCCACTTCTCCCTACAAACACATTATAAGAGCTAAAATTCAGAACACTGACAACATCAAATGCCAACAAGGATGTGGATAATAGGAACTCTCATTCATTGTTAGTGCAAATGCAAAATATTGTAGCCACTTTGGAAGACAGTGTGACAGTTTCTTATAAAGCTCGACATAGGCTTACCGCACAATGGAGGAATCAAGCTTTTAGGTATTCACCTAAATGAGCTAAAAGCTTAAGCTCACACAAACACCCACACTCAAATGTTTATAGCAGATTTATTCATAATTGCTCAAAATTGTAAGCAACCAAGATGTCCTTCAATAAATGAGCACTTAAACTGTGGTGCATCCATGCAATGGAGTATTATTTAGTGATTAAAAAAGAGATGCGCTACGAAAAGACGTGGAGAAACCTTGTTAAGCAAAAGCAGCTAGTCTGAAAAATCTGCATACTGTATGACATTCTGGAAAAGGCAGAACAGTAACCAAACTCAAAAACCAAACCTGTTGCTGTCGAGTCTATTCCAACTCATAGCAACCCTACAGGACAGAGTAGAACTGCCCCATAGATTTTCCAGTCAGTGGCTGGTGGATTCAAACTGCTGACCTTTTGGTTAGCAGCCAAAGTCTTAACTACTGCGCCACCAGAACTCCCTTTGTTTCCTCCAAAAGCCAATCAAATCATAGCAACTCTATATGACAGAATATACCTTCTCCCTAGGGTTTCCAAGGAGCAGCTGGTGGATATGAACTGCCAACCTTTTGGTTAACAGCTAAGCTCTTAACTCCTACACCATTTTGGTTAACAGCTAAGCTCTTAACTCCTACACCATCAGGGCTCTGTTTTTTTCCTAACCGGGTCAAAATCTGACTGACAAGAGATTTGGTTGCTACGCAACATGTACACTGCCCTCATTTAAGTTGGCAATTACTCAACCGTTCTGAACTACTTTGAAGTCTGGTTTGATCTATAGTTTGTTTTTCACATATTTTCAAATGAGGAGGTGAGAGAAGCAAATAAAGAAAAACAACGAAAAGTTGGAATTAGCCAGGCAGAAGGTGGAAGAAGAGATGATAAGTAAGGAGTGTTCCAGATGGAGACAATATTTGCCTAAAAAGTAATAATGGTCAATGCATATCACAATTGCTGTGTGTCAAAAACTACCCTCTATACAGGTACACCTGTTATAACTTATACTCCTCACAACCATCTCATCTGAAAATCCTGCAACTTGTGCTATCCCTCCATAAAGGGCAACTTAGAAGCGAGAATCTGAAGTATTGACAGTGCTCTCCTAAAATGATTAGGAGAGAGAAAGAAGAAAACGGAAAGCTAAGAGCATGCCCACTGACTTCTGATAGCTATTGTTATCACAAGAAGCGCATACTCTGTGCCTCCGATACCCAGTAATAAGGAGTAGCCAGCATTTAAGAAATAACATAGCAAAGGTATTAGTCCTCCTTTTCTATTTCTCTACGTTTTGAACTAACTGGATGTCTGAGCTAGCCGATGAGCCAGGAACACTCCATGAAAGACACCAGAGATGCTAAACTACTGAATTAACTCTAACCCACAAGGCATGGAAAACAGATTCGACAAGTTGAAGATAAGCAGAATTAGAAATTATAAAATTAGTTGTGGACTTTAGCTTAAGCATTTTGGACTTATAATTTGGAGCATTCTTACATTTTTGATGTTGTGATTATTGAAGTCCGTTTATGTCTTGTCTTAGTTATCTAATACAGCTGTAACAGAAGTACCACCACTAGTGACTTTAACAAACAGAAATTAATTTTCTCACAGTTTAGGAGGCTAGAAGTCTGAATTCATGATGCCAGCTCTTGGGGAAGGTTTTCTTTCTTTGTTGGCTCTGGAGCAAGGTCCATGTTTCTGCTCCTGGTTGATCTTCATGTGGCTTGGCATCTCTCTTCCCCTGTCTCTGCTTCCTTAATTTGCTCCTTTTATATCTTGTAAAAGATTGACTCAAGATGCACCCTACAGTAATCCTATCTCATTAACATAACAAATATAAACCATCCCCACATGGAATTATAACCACAGACACAGAGGTTAGGATTTACAACAAGAATTTTTGGAGGACGCAATTCAATCCATAACATACCTTAATATATTTTAATTCCATAACTTTTTTTTTTAGTTTCATAACTTCTAGTGGGCAATATTAGACAACACTGCTAGATATAATTTGAGAAGAGAAATTGAATGGAAAGTAAAAGTTGGGCTTAGTATAACTCAGGGCATTGAAGTCTAATTAATGTACCCAGGATTGATTTGATGGCAACGGATCTGGCTAACCTTTTTTAGGGCCTTTTTTTTGGCGGGGGGGGAGAATAAACTACTCACCAGGCGATATCAAAAATGCAGTGAATGCTCATGAGAGTGGGAACACATTACCACATCCTGATGGATCAGGAACTTATTAAGCTCAATGCATTGAGAGAGAAAAACCTGGGGGCAATAAGAGGTGTCTCCACTTCCATAAAGCTTTTGTGTGGAAGGATTTAGTATTCCTGTGAGTAATATTCATGACCTCTCTCCTCATCCCTTACTCACTTCTCCCCCTGAAGGATAATTTCCTTAACTCAACTCCCACAAATTTTAGGAAGTTATAAATGTGGTCACCCTAATCATACCAAATGCAATAGTGTTGGAAGTTGTTATCACACTCAATTCTTCAGCTCCTGAACTAATATTTTTTACATCGTTCCTTGAAAAACACAATATTTATTTAAACTATTATTGGCTAAAACCATAAATGAAGTTTCTGGCACATCAACATAATATGAAGGCATATTTAAAACTGTGTGGAAAACATGTTGTTAGAACTTTCCTTGGGAACTTCTGTAAACTCTTCGAGTATGTTGTGTGCCGTTGAGTGGATTCTGACTCCTAGTGACCTTATGGGATAGAGTATAACTGTCCCTTGGGGTTCCTAGGCAGTAATCGTTACTAGAGCAGGTCACCAGGTCTTTTCTCCCTCAGAGTGTTTGTGAATTTCAAAGCAGACCTTTCCAGTAGCGATTGAGCTCTTAATCATTGCATCACTGGGGCTCCTTTTATCCTGTATGGTATCTTAAATATTAGAGCTTTTCACAAAATAAGTCTTTTGATTGGTAAATCCTTCTTTATGCTGGGCTCCCTTGTCTTTTAATCACAGCTACTTGAAAAAAGGGAACACGCAGCACCATCATCTGACTGCTGTGTTTATATTCTATAAGGAAACAACCAGCATATTTGAATATGGTTCTTCAAAGTTAATGCTTTAAGGCATTTTTAAGTATACACTTAGATGATTTACACTTAAGCATAATTGTAATAAATAGGCTCTCTGGAATTTTTCTCATGCTTTCCCGCTTTGTATAGATTTCACTTCAAATTATACATGTGTTTCTCTAACCTGAATCGGATTTCAACCATAATGAGACTGACAAACTCAGACATAATTACCTGCAGAATTTTTCAAAAGAAACCCACAGGCTAGGTAACTACCAAAAATACTTTGATATGAGCAAAACCAAACGAATAATTTATTGTCAAATTAATCATGAATAAGAGTAATAAGTGAGATTTCATTTGGTTTTGATTTCTACCTCAAGAAGTCTTCTGAAGGAAACAAGGAGAGATGTTTGACAGAATAGAAAAAGTGGCCGACTTCACAACTACTTTATAAGCACTATATTTGTATCTGTAAATATTTATACGTGAGGGTATATATGTATATGTACATGTATATATATGTGTATAAACTTCAAAATTTAATCTGAAGTTATTATCTTCAACTTTATCAAATAGCATGAAAGAGACAGAAGTGAAAACCCCAGTCAACGCCCCTCCCCCCCTTCTTTGTCTTGCTAACCACAAGCTTGTTTTGAACAACATTTTTCAGGAAGTCGCAGCAGGTAGTGGCTCCATCCACTGAACTAGCCCAAGCTACACCTTGAAACATGCACAGATTGAAGAGATCACATCCTTCAACCCACCCCGGGCCCAACTGTCACCAGAACGAAAGATATTTCCCAGCAGATGATCTCACCCGATTCCATTTTAGAAGCGAGGGGTCCCTACACACACATCCGAGGGAAGATGATTTAATATCCGGAACTCCAAGTATGGGCATGGGAGGGCTAAGGGCGGAGAGTTCCAGGTATCAAACCCCACTCCTGATGCCAATGGAAACAAAAAGCTCCCCAGCCCCTAAGATGGTTACCAGACCCCACGTTGCTCCTTGTCTGCACAGACAATAAATTTACACTTTATATTTCCGTTGCACCTGGTGGTGTGGCATCCGCCTTATTTCAATCAACTGATAAGACAGGACAAGAACGCTCATTGGGTTAAAGAAGCAACAGCGAGTGTTATGGATAGAATTGTATCCCCCCAAAATAATGTGGTTGGATCCTACCCCTTATAATGTATGGATCAGAAAAAAAGTGCTGGCGATCCACTTCTAAAAAAATCACCTGTTGAAAACCTTGGGGAGCACAGTTCTACTCCGACACATATGCGGCTGCCATGAGTTGGAATCAACTCAAGGGCAACTGGTGTTTTATTCTTGTGGCTGTAATCCTCTTTGGGAACAGACCCTTCTTTGTTACATTAATGAGAGTGTGCCCAAAACCTGATCTTATACCTTCTGAGTTATAAGGAGAGCTTAGACACAGAGACAGGGGAGTAGGAACAGGTGAAGATAGATGTCATGGGAAAATCTCCAAGGAGTTGGGAAACACTGGGGGCCACAGAAGCTGAGACGAGGATCTTCCCCCAGTACCTACAGAGAGAGCCTCTATAGTGCCCTGAATTTGGACTTCTCACCTCTTGAACTGTGAGAAAATAAATTTCTATTCTTTAACACAACCCACTTGCAGTATTTTCTGTTACAGCAACACTGAGAAACTAAGACAGTGAGTAAACTGGCTACTCTTTCATCTACTTTACTCAAGAGGTGGGTTAGGCAGGAATATAATTCAAAAACCACCAGGAAGCCTTTTTTCATGTTTTAACCTACCTGCTATTTATCTGTCTGAATAAAATACAGAAAAAAGCTGAAGAGATCAGTTTTTTTGTTTTTTTTAAAGATGGAATGTGATTCTATCTGGCTCCAAATAAAATTCAATTATAACATTCTTCGTATCTTTCTGGGTAGCCATGTTGCTTAACAATTGGAAGTTAAATTAAAAAGTAGGAAGAAAGCTGTATCTAGATAGTAACATTCGTATTGTAATAGTCATCACCATTATTGTAATGCATGTAATGACCAATGATAAATGTCAAAATTGTAATTGAATAGTGCATATCGTGTGCTGTATACGGGCCAAAATGCATGAAGAGAAATTTACTTTGGAGTGGTTTAAAAAAAAAAAGAAAAGAGAAATCATTATGGCTTTTCTCTAGGGAACATTCTCTAAAGAAAAATGGCAAAGTAGTACGTGAAAGGGTCAAATTCAAAAGAGTGTTTTAAATGGTAGGGTATTTCATCTGTTTGTGCCATTTCTAACCAGTGTTTCACTGAGTATGATTAAAAGTACCATTTTAAATTACTGCAAGGCCATGAATAAGGAGATGTTTCAAGTGGGAACACTTAGAGAGAAGAAAAGAAAATGAAATGGAATGTTAAGCAAAGGTAATCAAAGTGTTTCAGAGCTTATGTATGTCAGGAACTTTAAATATAGTATCGCATTTAATATTCACTCTAGAATTTCATTAAAGGTATTATTATGCCCCTTTTCAAATGAACAACAACAACAAAAGATTAAAAGAGGTTGAGTAATTCATAAAAGGTACATAACTCATAATACTAATACCAAGGGCCTGCTTTATTACTGGCCCTATTAATCCCCCTCGTGGATAGATGAGGTAAAGAATATGGCAGGGCATATTTGTGATGAAGTAGCAATTGGCTAGGACACTGAATTCAGCTGGGAAAAGTAAAGGGGAAAAAAAGTATGAAAAAAAAGTAAGAGATTTTGGAATAGTAGCCAAAGGTCTCTGTAGTGGTTGATTCTTTAGACTCTTGGCTAGAATGTGGCTGAGCAAGCACGGGTGGATGTGACTTCAACTGAGGTTAAAAAGGACCATATGAGGCACCTCCAGGGGAGCTTAAAGGCAAAAGTTCCTCTGAGAACCTGTGTAAATAGCAACCTGGATTCACATGGTTGAAGGAAAAATAGAACATTGTAGAAGTGTGTTGAGGTCACAGTTGGGATTAAGAAGGTGCAGAAATCAAAAGCACTGTTCCAGGGAGCTGCCATGTGTAGATTGTGTTGACCTTCCTGCCTATGGGCCCTCATTATGTCTATGTACTGCGAACACATTTTCAGCTTTTTGCTGTAGAAGAGGTTGAATATCCTCGCAATGTTAACTGAATCAGTAGAGAGACTTAACGGTCACAAAAGAGGAGAGAAGTAATAATTCTAGTAAAGTGTCAAGCATTTTAAATTAAAAGTCTGTAAAGAAATAGCAGGGAATCAAGGTCATCGCCAGGATACAAGATCTAGGCACAGAGATGCAGTCAGTGCCCAGATACCCCTTCAAGGAAGGCACCCAGCTCTAGGGAATATGGTCAGTGGACAGCTCCAGCTGTCAGCTCCTTCAAAGGCTTGCTTCAGCTGCAGAGGGCCATCTTCCCAAGGACCACGCCCTTCCCCAGCAACCGACATCAAGTGACTTCGCAACTAAGGGGCATAAAGAATTGGCAATTCCAGCTCAATGTGGACATTCTGACAAGCATCCTGTGAGATTGGCCAAGTTTTCATCAGTCTTTAAATGTAATTTGACCCTTTTTCCTGCCAAATCCTGAGTCTTCTCTCTTCCTTTCACAGGTGTTGATTCTTAATAAATATCTTGCACTCTATCTCTAGAGGACTCAACACATAAAACATGAGGTTGGTAGATTGAAAAATATATTTTCAAAATTAAAAAAGAAAAAAAGTAGGACTAACATTTAACCTTGTTGTTGTGCTGTTGAGTTGATTCCAACTAATAGCGACCACTATAGGACAGAGTAGAACTACCCCATAGGGGTTGCAAGGCTGTAATCTTTACACAATCAGACTGCCACATTTTTTCCCTTGGAGCAGCCAGTACATTCAAGCCACCAACCTTTCAGTTAGTAGCTGAGCGCTTAACCATTGCTCTACCAGAGCTCCTTAGCATTTAACCCTAGAGATATGCAATTTTTCTAAGATCTACAGTAGATGATCAATATTGCAAAAACAATATAAGATCCATTTATTTATGAAGATATGAGAAAATCTTTAGCCTTTGTCAGTGAAAGAAATATTGAGCCTGGAAAAATAAAAACAAGAGTCAATTTCATAAATATCATTTGTTTAGTTGCATGAACTAGGGTACCTTACTTACCCTCACTGAGCCCCAGTTTCTTATTTGGTAAACGGTCTATTACTTGGATAATCAGGGAATATACTTTTTTCCCCCTTGAAGAATTGACTATTCTACCTTCTCTATTTCCATATTACCAGTTACCGGCTGCTGTCCATTCAATCCCAACTCATGGCAACCACATGTGTTGCAAAATAGAGCTATACTCCATAAGATTTTCAATGATTGTGATCTTTCACAAGAAGGAGATTGTCAGGCTTTTCTCCTAAGGCATCTGTGGATTAGAAATGCCAACCTTTCAGTTAGCAGCAGAGCAGCGCTTAACCGTTTGCACAACTCTTATTAAATTGCACTAGAATGTCCTGACTTCTAGAAAAAAATAGATAATAATTGAGCAAAATTTACATAAGATATGATTAAACCAATATATTGTTAATACTTTTGCTATATTTCAGGAAATAAAGCTGCTCCCCAAATTCCTCACCTTCATCTATAATACTTTTGACACTTTTGTCAAAGGACTTAGTATATAAGTGGACTTTTTCTTTCTAACTAAATTTAGGTCATTGGAATAGAATGGAAAAAAATTAGAAATCCACAGAAAACATCCCTCTTTCAATGCAAAAGTTTTGAAAATCTCGCAAGGCTTCCTTCTTTTAAGGTTTATTTGACTGGTCACCCACAATATGATCTCTCTTTGTAGCTTCATGAATAAAAGTGAAAATTCCTTCCTTTGCCCCTCCAGTATACATGTGCCTATTTCAGGGCATCTAAGGTTTTTTTTTTTTTTTAAGACACATTGTATTTCATTGTCTTCATATCTGTTTCCCCCTACTAGGCCATGGAACCTTGAAGGCTATGGCAAATTGCTGTATTCTCAAAAGCTTTCAAGTATTTGACACTCACGATGAACCCAAAAGAGATAATGGTAAGCTGGTTATGAGTGAGTTGGCTGTATGCTTTAATCAACATGTGGCTTTCAAGATGTTTTCGTTAAAGATCCTCTTAGTTCCTTACATGAAGAGAGAAAGAATGAAAGCTTATCCCCTCTCCAATCTCTAACCCAAAATAATTTAAACCAATAAGAAAAAAAAAGTTGGAGTGATTACATATTCTTACACATATTCTGCTTCTACCACTTCCTGACTCTGTGACCTGGTGAAGCCTTTCTGAAACTCAGAAACATTGTCTTTTCAATGGTTTAATAAAGTAGTTTTGAACAATAAATGAGATAATACATGCAAAGCTCTAATATAGTACCTGACACAGTGAGTATGTCAGCACAATTATTTCTCTTCCTATCCCAAAAGAATGGGCTTCCTCATGTGGTGAGTTTTCTTCACATCACTAGAAGTTGTAGCTACCAAGATCACTTTATCACTAGAATCTTGGATTCTGAGTATTAACTCCTGTATAGACGTTTTAGTTACCTAGTTACCTAGTACATCCTTTACAAAACATAGCACGAGGGAGTCTCTTTAAAGAATAGAAATGTATTGTCTCACAGTTTTGGAGGCTAGATGTTCATATCAGGGCATTGGTTCTAGGGAAAGAGTCCTTACTTATCTGTAGCCATGGGCGGTCCTTGGTTCCTTGGCATCCCTTGGTTTGTGGAGGAATTGTCGCATACGTGTCTGTGTACCTATTCTGATCTTTTTGTAAGACTCTACTCAGAAGGGATTAAATTTGGAACTCATCCTACTCCATTATGACATCATTAACGTAACAAAAGAAAATCTCTCTTTCCCAACAAGGTCATATTTTTAGGTACAAGTGTTAGGACTTCCACATAACTTTTGGGGGTTTTAATTTAACCTTAGGCAATGTATTGATGTGATGACATTTGTCACATAATGAGAACTAGGACACAGACTTCTTCCACACAGATTATAGATTTTTCTTATCAAAACTTATAGAATAAAAGAAAAAGAGCTTCTCCCAACGTAATACTTCACAAGCTCTTCATTTTATATCTTGCTCCTAACAACATTATTAGCAAGCCTACGACCACAAACTTAGACTTTAATTCAGAAATGATTATCTTCAAAAGTTTCCTATCCGTTCACTATAAACTCTTGATATCCTCTGTCAGTATGCATGCTGGGATCCCATTTCCTCATCTTTAAAATTATGACAATAGGACTGACTTCTTAGGAATATGTAATAATTACATGAGACACTGAGTGAAGAGTTCTAAATAAGGTATATGGCACACGGTAGTAATTTACTATATTTCAGCTATATGTTTGATTACTGTGGCATTATTGCTAGGAGATGTAATAATAATTTTATTTACCTACCCTCCACAACTCTATGAATTAGCTAAATATTAAATTACACATACTCTACAAACCAGCCTGGAGAAAAAATCTTGCATCGCCATTAGAATATTTTATTTAAATGAAAATTTCTAGACTTTTATTAGCTCTCTCTGTTAGACACTTCCACGGCATTTTTTTTTTTTTACCATCTTTGTAGCCAGACATTCATTATACAGATTATAAAGAAACACAAAATGATACAGAATGAATTTAATTGCCAATATGTGCAACTCAGCCAAGAATCCATAACATATCTTCCCATGGTAATTTAAACATTTTTTTCAAACAAGGGTTTAATGACAATCTTGCAAGGGTATTGCAGTAAAAATCTCTACATTAGATGTGAGTTTAAATTATGACCTTCAAAGCATTTTTTTCTTACGCTGTTCAAAAACTGTGTGACTTTGTGTATCACGAGCACTTTTTAACATATATGTAATACATAAATATATTGTAGAATACATAAAATAAGCCTTATCTCTTATCTTAATTAGTAATTAGATAATTTAATCTTAATTGGTAATTAGTTTTTTAATTAATGTATCGGTTAACAAGGAGAATCATAAAAAAGACACACATGTATGTATAGCTATTCATTCATTGTCCAAAATGCTTCAACTGTTCCAAGATTATGCTTTCTTTCTTTAATAAATCACACCTATAATACATTTATTGACTAAAAAATCTGAACAATAAGTTAAAGACACATAACGAAGACGGCATGAATTTTTTTAATGTAGATATTCAGTACCCTTCCATAATTTTTACAGTTGCCTATCCTTACATGTCAGCAATTTATTTAATGATTCACCTTTCTCAAGTCTTTCTAAAATACTTCAACTTTAAAAGAACAAACAACTCTCCTATTATAATCATTTTGCATTTGTTTACTAGATTATTGATTTAAGTTAAAAATATAGCCAGCTTGGCAGTGACAAGTGTTGATTAATTCTTATAGTTTCTTTAGTGGACCCTGGTTGAGATAGCTTTTATTGTCTGCAGATATTACCACTAATGTCTACATTACGTGTGTCTGTCACTTTGCTGTACTGTGTGGCTTTAGTGTTGCTGTGATACTGGAAGCTTTGCCACCAGTATTTCAAATACCAGCAGGGTCACCCTTGGTGGACAGGTTTCAGCTGAGCTTCCATACTAAGACAGATTAGGAAGAAGAACCTGACTATCTACTTCTGAAAAAACTGGCCAGTAGAAACCTTATGAATAACAGCAGAATATTGTCTGATATTAGCTCTGAAAGATGAGTCTTTCAGGTTGGAAGGTACTCAAAAAACAACTAAGAACAGATGTTTTCTCAAAGTGGAGTCAACCTTAATGACATGCATGGAGTCAAGCTTTCAAAACCTTCATTTGCTGATGTGGCATGACTCAAAATGAGAACAAACAGCTGCAAACATCTATTAACAATAGGAAAGTGGAATGTACGAAGTAAGAATCTAGGAAAATCAGAAGCGGTAAAAAAATGAAATGCATAAACATCGATATCCTAGGCATTGTTGTTGTTGTTGTTGTTGTCAGGTGCCATCGAGTCGGTTCTGACTCATAGTGACCCTATGCACAACAGAACGAAACACTCCCCGGTCCTGCGCCATCCTTACAATCACTGTTATGCTTGAGCTCATTATTGCAGCCACTGTGTCAATCCACCTTGTTGAGGGTCTTCCTCTCTTCCGCTGACCCTGTACTCTGCCAAGCATGATGTCCTTCTCCAGGGACTGATCCCTTCTGACAACATGTCCAAAGTATGTAAGATGCAGTCTCACCATCCTTGCCTCTAAGGTGCATTCTGACCGCACTTCTTCCAAGACAGGTTTGTTCGTTCTTCTGGCAGTCCATGGTATATTCAATATTCTTCCCCAACGCCACAATTCAAAGGCGTCAACTCTTCTTCGGTCTTCCCTATTCATTGCCCAGCTTTCACATGCATATGCTGTGATTGAAAATACCATGGCTTGGGTCAGGTGCACCTTAGTCTTCAGGGTGACATCTTTGCTCTTCAACACTTTGAATAGGTCCTTTGCAGCAGATTTGCCCAATGCAATGCGTCTTTTGATTTCTTGACTGTTGCTTCCATGGCTGTTGATTGTGGATCCAAGTAAAACGAAATCCTTCACAACTTCGATCTTTTCTCCATTTATCATGATGTTGCTCATTGGTCCAGTTGTGAGGATTTTTGTTTTCTTTATGTTGAGGTGCAAGCCATACTGAAGGCTGGGGTCTTTGATCTTCATTAGTAAGTGCTTTAAGTCCTCTTCACTTTCAGCAAGCAAGGTGGTGTCATCTGCATGACGCAGGTTGATAATGAGTCTTCCTCCAATCCTGATGCCCCGTTCTTCTTCATATAGTCCACTTCTCGGATTATTTGTTCAGCATACAGATTAAATAGGTATGGTGAAAGAATACAACCCTGGCGCACACCTTTCCTGACTTTAAACCAATCACTATCCCCTTGTTCTGTCCAAATAACTACTTCTTGATCTATGTAAAGGTTCTTCATGAGCACAATTAAGTGTTCTGGAATTCCCATTCTTTGCAGTGTTATCCATAGTTTGTTATGATCCACACAGTTTAATGCCTTTGCACAGTCAATAAAACACAGGTAAACATCCTTCTGGTATTCTCTGTTTTCAGCCAGGATCCATCTGACATCAGCAATGATATCCCTGGTTCCACGTCCTCTTCTGAAACTGGTCTGAATTTCTGGCAGTTTCCTTTCTATATACTGCTGCAGCCATTTTTGAATGATCTTCAGCAAAATTTTGCTTGCGTGTGATATTAATGATATTGTTCTACAATTTCCACATTCGGTTGGATCACCTTTCTTGGGAATAGGCATAAATATGGATCTTTTCCAGTCAGTCGGCCAGGAAGCTGTCTTCCATATTTCTTGGCACAGACAAGTGAGCACCTCTAGCGCTACATCTGTTTGTTGAAACATATCAATTGACATTCCATCAATTCCTGGAGGCTGGTTTTTTGCCAATGCCTTCAGAGCAGCTTGGACTTCTTCCTTCAGTACCATCGGTTGCTGATCATATGCCACCTCTTGAAATGGTTGAATATCGAGTAATTCTTTTTGGTATAATGACTCTGTGTATTCCTTCCACATTCTTTTGATGCTTCCTGTGTCATTTAATATTTTCTCCGTGGAATTCTTCAGTATTGCACTTCGAGGCTTGAATTTTTTTTTTTCTCAGTTCTTTCAGCTTGAGAAACGCCGAGTGTGTTCTTCCCTTTTGGTTTTCCATCTCCAGCCCTTTGCACATGTCATTATAATACTTTGTCTTCTAGAGAAGCCCTTTGAAATCTTCTGTTCAGTTCTTTTACTTCAACAATTCTTCCTTTTGCTTTAGCTGCTTGACACTCAAGAGCAAGTTTCAGAGTCTCCTCTGACATCCATCTTGGTCTTTTGTTTCCTTCCTGTCTTTTCAGTGACCTCTTGCTTTCTTCATGGATGATGTCCTTGACGTCATTCCACAACTCGTCTGGTCTTCAGTCACCAGTCTTCAATGAGCCAAATCTATTCTTGAGACGGTCTCTAAATTCAGGTGGGATATATTCGAGGTCATATTTTGCTCTCATGGAGTTGCTCTGATTTTCTTCAGTTTCAGCTTGAACTTGCATATGAGCAATTGATGGTCTGTTCCACAGTCGGCCCCTGGCCTTGTTCTGACTGATGATATTGAGCTTTTCCATCGTCTCTTTCCACAGATGTAGTCAATTTGATTTCTGTGTGTTCCATTTGGTGAGGTCCATGTGTACAGTTGCCGTTTATGTTGGTGAAAGAAGGTATTTGCAATGAAGAAGTCATTGGTCTTTCAAAATTCTATCATTTGCTCTCCAGCATTGTTTCTATCCCCAAGGCCATATTTTCCAACTACTGATCCTTCTTCTTTGTTTCCAACTTTCGCATTCCAGTCACCAGTAATTATCAATGCACCTTGATTGCATATTCAGTCAATTTCAGACTGTAGCAGCTGATAAAAATCTTCTATTTCTTCATCTTTGGCCCTAGTGTTTGGTGTGTAAATTTGAATAATAGTCATATTAACTGGTCTTCCTTGTAGCTGTATGGATTTTATCCTATCACTGACAGCGTTGTACTTCAGGATAGATCTTGAAACGTTCTTTTTGATGATGAATGCAACACCATTACTCTTCGAGTTGTCATTCCCAGCATAGTAGACTATATGATTGTCCAATTCAAAATGGCCAATACTGCTCCATTTCAGCTCATTAATGCCTAGGATATGAATGTTTATGTGTTCCATTTCATTTTTAATGATTTCCAGTTTTTCTGGATTCATAGTTCATACATTCCAGGTTCCGATTATTAATGGATGTTTGCAGCTGTTTCTTCTCATTCTGAGTCGTGCCGTATCAGCAAATGAAGGTCCTGAAAGCTTTTCTCCATCTATGCCATTAAGGTCGACTCTACTTTGAGGAGGCAGCTCTTCCCCAGTCATCTTTTGAGTGCCTTCCAACCTGGGGAGCTCATCTTCCAGCACTATATCGACAATGTTCCACCGCTATTCATAAGGTTTTCACTGGCTAATGCTTTTCAGAAGTAGACTGCTGGGTCCTTCTTCCTAGTCTGTCTTATTCTGGAAGCTCAGCTGAAACCTGCCCTCCATGGGTGACCCTGCTGGTATCTGAATACCAGTGGCATAGCTTCCAGCATGACAGCAATCCGCAAGCCCCCACAGTACAACAAACTGACAGACACATGGGGGTCCTAGGCATTAGTGAGCTGAAATGGACTGGTATTGGCCATTTTGAATCAGACAATCATATAGTCTACTATGTCGGGAATGACAACTTGAAGATGAATGGAGTTGCATTCATCGTCAAAAAGAATATTTCGAGATCTATCCTGAAGTACAATTCTGTCAGTGATAGGATAATATCCATATGCCTACAAGGAAGACCAGTTAATATGACTATTATTTAAATCTACACACCAACCAATAAGGCAAAAGATGAAGAAACTGAAGATCTTTACCAACTTTTGATCAAACATGCGATCAAGATGCATTGATAATTACTGGCATTGCAATGCGAAAATTGGAAAAAAAAAAGAATTGTTGTTGGGTGCTGTTGACTCAGTTCAGACTCATAGCAACCCTACACACAACAAAACGAAACACTTCTCGTTCCTGCGTCATCCTTACAATCATTGTTATGCTTGAGCTCATTGTTGCAGCCACTGTGTCAATCCACCTTGTTGAGGGTCTTCCTCTTTTCTGCTGACCCTGTACTCTGCCAAGCATGATGTCCTTCTCATGAGGGACTGATCCCTCCTGACAACATGTCCAATGTATATAAGACACAGTCTCGCCATCCTTGCTTCTAAAGAGCATCCTGGTTGTATTTCTTCCAAGACAGATTTGTTCGTTCTTCTGGCAGTCCGTGGTATATTCAATATTCTTCGCCCACACCACAATTCAAAGGCATCAATTCTTCCTCGGTCTTCCTTATTCATTGTTCAGCTTTCACATGCATATGATGTAATTGAAAATACCATGGCTTGGGTCAGGTGCACCTTAGTCTTCAAGGTAACATCCCTGCTTTTCGCACTTTAAAGAGGTCCTTTGCAGCAGATTTGCCCAATGCAATGCGTCTTTTGATTTCTTGACTGTTGCTTCCATGGCTGTTGATTGTGGATCCAAGTAAAATGAAATCCTTCACAACTTCGATCTTTTCTCCATTTATCATGATGTGGCTCATTGATCCAGTTGTGAGGATTTTTGTTTTCTTTACGTTGAGGTGCAAGCCATACTGAAGGCTGTGGTCTTCAATCTTCATTAATGAGTGCTTCAGGTTCTTTTCACTTTCAGCAAGCAAGGTTGTGTCATCTGCATAACGCTGGTTGTTAATGAGTCTTCCTCCAATCCTGATGCCCTGTTCTTCATATAGTCCAGCTTCTCAGATTATTTGCTCTGCAACAGAGTACGTATGGTGAAAGAATACAGCCCTGACGCACACCTTTCCTGAATTTAAACCAATCAGTATCCCCTTGTTCTGTCCAAATAACTACCTCTTGACCTATGTAAAGGTTCTTCATGAGCACAATTAAGTGTTCTGGAATTCCCATTCTTCACAGTGTTATCCATAGTTTGTTATGATCCACACAGCCAAATGCCTTTGCATAGCCAATAAAATACAGGTAAACATCCTTCTGGTATTCTCTGCTTTCAGCCAGGATCCATCTGACATCAGCAATGATATCCCTGGTTCCAAGACCTCTTCTGAAACCAGCCTGAATTTGTGGCTTCCCTGTTGGTATACTGCTGCAGCCATTTTTGAATGATCTTCAGCAAAATTGATCAAATGTGCAATCAGGATGCATTGATAATTACTGGCGATTGGAATACTAAAGTTGGAAAAAAAAGAATTGGTAGTTGGGAAAATATGGCCTTGGTGATAGAAATGATGCCAGAGATCACATGATAGAATTTTGTATGACCAACGAGTTCTTCAATGTAAATACCTTTTTTCAACAACATGAACAGTGACCTAGCCAGATGGAATACACAGGAATCAAATCTACGACGTCTAATAAGATGTGAGTTTTTATAGTTTCTTATTTTATATAATTAACTCTGAGTTCATTATTCTTGGCAGATCTCCCATAACTGAAGATAGCTTTTCAGAGAGGAGGCATTATCCCATGGCACTGGTAAAAAAAAGAACGATGAATCAGCTTTACCTAAAATGTTCTTTTTCTAGAAGGTATGGGACATATATTTATACTTTAATTAATATTAATAGTGATCCCAACTGGTAGACATTGTTATTCCTGTATCATATATAAGGTTTACTGATGCCTTGTTTACTCAAAACCAAAAAAAAATAATAAAAATCCATTGCTGTCGAGTCAATTCCAACTCTCAGCAGTCCTATACGACAGAGTAGAATTGCCCCACAGGGTTTCCAAGGATCACCTGGTGGATTTGAACTGCTGGCATTTTGGTTAGCAATTGTAGCACTTAACCACTACCCAACCAAAAAAAAAACATTGCCATCAAGTCAATTTTAACTCATAGCAACTCTATAGGACAGAGTAGAACAGCCGCATAGGGTTTCCAAGGAGCACCTGGTGGATTCAAACTGCCGACCTTTTAGTTAGCAGCTGTCACACTTAACCACTACACCACCAGGGTTTCCTATGTACTCAAAGACACCCTGAAATACAGAAATACATTGCAGAAAGATTATTTTTATAAGGTGAGTGGAACATATATATATATAGTGAAAGTTTACAGCTCAAGTTAATTTCTTATACAAAAATTTATACACATATTGTTATGTGACAGTAGTTGCAATCCCATAATGTGACAGCACACTCGCCCTTTCCTCCCCACCCTGGGATTCCTGTGTCCATCTAACCAGCTTCTGTCCCTTCCTGCCTTCTCATCCCGCCTCCAGACGGGAGCCACCCATTTGGTCTCTTATATCTGCCTGAACACTCTTCAGGAGTATTATTTTACATTTTATAGTCCAATCTAATGTTTGCCTGAAGAGTGGGCTTCGGGAATGGTTTTAGTTCCAGGTTATCAGAGCAACTGGGGCACATGTCTTTGAGAGTTCCTCCAGTCTCACTCAAACCATTAAGTCTGGTCTTTTCAAGTGAATTTGAGTTCTGCTTCACACTTTTCTCCTGCTCCTGTTCCCTGTCAGGGTGATCATTGGTGGTAGCTGAGTATCACCTAGTTCTTCTGGTCTCAGGCTGATGGAGTCTCTGGTTTATGTGACCCTTTTGTCTCTTAGGCTAATATTTTCCCTGTGTCTTTGGTGTTCTTCATTCTTCTTTGCTCCAAGTGGGTTGGGACCAATTGATGCATCTTAGATGGCTGCTCACAAGCTTTTAAGATCCTAGATTCTACTCACCAAAGTGAGATGCAGAACATTTTCTTAATATACTTTGTTAAGCCAATTTACCTAGATGGTCTCCGAAACCATGGTCCCCAGATCCCAGCCTCTGCTACTCTGGCCCTTGAAATGTTTGGTTATATTCAGGAAACATCTTAGCTTTTAGTTTAGTCATTGGGCTGACTTCCTCTGTATTGCGTGTTGTACTTGCCCTCACCTAAGATGAGTCTTGTCTACTATCTAGTTAGTGAATTCTTCTCTCCCTCCTTCCCCACCTTCATAGCCATCAAAGAAGGTTTTCCCCCGCATTTAAACGTTTTCTTGAGTTCTTATAATAGTGGTCTCATGCAATATTTGTCCTTCTGTGACCAATTTCATTCAACTTAATGCCTTCCAGATTCTCCATGTTGTGAGATGTTTCATGGATTCGTCATTGTTCTTTATCATTGCCTAGTATTACATTGTGTGTATGTACCATAATTTTTTTATCCATTCATCTGTTGATGGGCACTTAGGTTGTTTCCATTTTTTGCTATTGTGAACAGTACTCCAGTGAACATGGGTGTGCATATATCTATTTGTGTGAGGGCTCTTATTTCTCTAGGATACATTCCAAGACTGGGATTGCTGGATTGTATGTTACTTCTATTTCTAGCTTTTTAAGGAAGTGCCAAATTGATTTCCAAAGTGGTTTTACCATTGTACATTTCTACCAGCAGTGTGTAAGTGTTCCAGTCTCTCCACAATCTCTCCAACATTTATTATTTTGTGTTTTTGGATTAGTGCTAGCCTTGTGCAAATTTTTTTTTTTTGTTGTTGCAGTAAGATGGTATCTCATTGTAGTTTTGATTTGCATTTCTCTAATGGCTAATGATCATGAGCATTTCCTAATGTATCTGTTAACCGCCTGTCTTAGTCAGATAGTGCAGCTATACCAGAAATACCACAAGTGGATAGTTTTAACAAAGAGAAATTTATTCTCTCACATTAGCAGAGCACAAGTCCAAATTCAGGGTGCCAGCTCCAGGGGAATCCTTTCTCTCTCCATCGGCTCTGGAGGAAGATTCCTTGTCATCAATCTTCCCCTGGTCGAGGAGCTTCTTAGGCGAAGGGAGCCCAGGTCCAAAGGACGTGCTCTGCTCCCAGTGCTGCTTTCTTGGTGGTATGAGGTCCCCAACTCTCTGCTTGCTTCCCTTTCATCTCTTGAGAGATAAAAGGTGGTGCAGGCCACACCCCAGGGAATCTCCCTTTACCTTGAATCAGGGGGGTGACCTGAGTAAGGGTGGTGTTACAATCCCACCCTAATCCTCTCAACATAAAATTACAATCACAACATGGAGGACAACCACACAGTACTGGGAATCATGGCCTAACCAATTTGACACATATTTTTGGGGGACACAATTCAATCCATGACACCATCTGAATGTCTTCTTTGTTGAAGTGTCTGTTCATATCTTTTGCCCATTTTTTTTAATTGAGTTATTTGTCTTTTTTTAATGAGTAGGATATTTTTAATGACTCTATTGAAAATAATAAATGTAAATTTGCTGTTTAGCTTCATGGTTTCTACCATTGAGATGTCCTTTCTTACATTCAGCGCTCTCTGCCCTTTATCTCTAAATGATGGATTCCCTCCAATGTCCAAATTGTTAGCCTTAGCTATCATGAACTTCCTTTGTCCTACTCAAAGAACTTGAGCTCATACCATGTGCAAGAACTGAAATAGTAACTGATACAATAAAGATGAATAAATTAATTCTCTGTCTTGTAGAAACTCACACAAGACCCTCTTCAGCCTTATCACCAACTAAGTTTTGTTAATCAGGGACGTTTGTTGTTGTTAGCTGCCACTGAGTCAATTCTGAATCATGGCAACCCCATGTGTTACAGAGTAGAACTGCTCCATGGGGTTTTCTTAGTTGTAATCTTAACAAGGGGCACTGATGGTACAGTGGCTAAGTGACCAGCTGCTAACCAAAAGGTTGGCAGTTCAGATCCACCAGCCACTCCATGGAAGCCCAATGGAGGCAGTTCTACTCATTCCTATAGGGTCTCTATGAGTCAGAATAGACTCGATGGCTTTGGGTTTGGTTTGGTTTTTAATCTGAACAAAAGCAGATCTCCAGGCCTTTTCTTCCATGGTACCACTGGGTGAATTTGAACCACCAACTTTTACATTAGCAATAGAGCTTAAACTGTTAGCACCACCTAGGTAGTTAATACAGTATTCTTATTCATGTCAAAATGTTTACTTTTTTCCAGAATTTTTAAAGATTTTATCAAGTTATGTTTTATATATATGTATAACCTGAAATATAATATTTAAGACATCTTAGATAATGATAAAAAAACAAAGTTAAAAATAGTAAATAAAATCTCATTATACTGATGTTGAATATTCATGAAAAAAAGAAATACATTTTTGAAACATGAAGATATTATATCATTTGTAGTGCACAAGTGCACAGCCTTAAAAGATGGTATAGTTTTACTAGGAAGAACATAAGACTGATTATGAAACTTTTTGGATTCAGTTAGTAACTCTACTGTTGCTTGGCTTTGGCAAGATTTAAAGTACAGTCTACTTTTCACTTACTTCATGCATATGAACTAAATCAAATGACTTCCCTCCTACCCATATGGTGGTCTTTCTGCACAGATGCAATTAGTATTACATGCCATGCTAAATCCCAGCTGGAAGCTGAAAACAGGGCTTTCATTTATTTTCTATTGTTTTTATTTTCTTGAAAATAAGCTTGAAAAGCAAATGAAAACAGAAAAAGACTATTGGATAGGACTGCAACTTAGTGACCAATATAGGAAAAGCTGGGAATAAGAAAGAATACAAGGTCATTTAAATGAAAAGAATTTTCAAAATGGGGAAAATTCACACATTATTTGTAAACTGCTTAAAATATATATTTATTCAAAAGAAATATCCTCAAAAAACAACATTCAGAAACTACAAATGTCCTCCAACATTCTATTGAAGAAAATTAGTTCTCAGAGAAGATCCTTGTGCCCATTTTTCTCCAAGGAATATAAAAATCTGAAAGTAGAATAGGGATTTGTACTATCTAGCATGCATATCTCCACAATCAACCCCCATGGAAGCAGCAGTCAAGAAATCAAATGATGTATCGCATTGGGTAAATCTGCTGCGAAAGACCTCTTTAAAGTGTTGAAAACCAAAGATGTCACCTTGAGGACTAAGGTGCACCCGACCCAAGCCATGGTATTTTCAATCATGTCACATGCATGGGAAAGTAGTACAATGAATAATGAAGACCAAAGAAGAATTGATACATTTGAATTATGCTGTTAGCAAAGAATATTGAATATGCAATGGACTGCCAGAGGAACGAACAAGTCTGTCTTGGAAGAAGTACAGCCAGAACGTTCCTTAGAAGTGAGAATGGTAAAACTTCATCTTAAGTACTTTGGACGCGTTATCAGGAGGAACCAGTCCCTGGGGTGGGACGTCATGCTTGGTAAAGTAGAGGGTGAGCGAAAAAAGAGGAAGGCCCTCAATGAGATGGACTGACACAGTGGCTGCAACAATGGACTCAAGGATAACAAGAATTATGACAATGGGCACAGGACCAGGCAGTTTTGTTCCATTGTACTCAGGGTCACTATGAGTTGGAACCAACTCGACGGCACCTAACAACTAAAACAACAGCATGTATATCAATTAGTGTTCAATGAAGGTCCTGGCCAAATCTCAGCTTTAATACAAATTCTAAAAGAAATGGATTTAAAATAAAGTTTAACTCTTTGCTGCAACTCAAGTATTTGGCTATTCTTAAATTTCTGTCCAGATTATTTTTTGGTTCCAGATTCCTATATGTTTCTCAGTAGATAATCAAATTTACAATTCTTCACTTCTAAAACTCAATTTAAAATCTGGAAGGAGTCAATATAGATATATCCATATGTATAATAGGCAGAGGCTGTGCTTAAATATGTATGTGAATTTTCTAAAATGATGCATACAAATGCTGTATCTTTCAGGATCATTTTTTAGCTAAAATACCTCTTTTCTGCAGATATGCCATTAGTTCTATCACTGTTACTGGAACAGTTTACCTCTCTCTTCCTGTCTGTCTGTCTTGCTTTCACTCTAGTTTTCACCCTCCCATCTCTGTCTCTGTCTTTATTTATCTTATTTCTGGGTTGAAGTCTAAGCAGGCTTCCCCGAGTAATTTATAGTAGCAGTCAACAGTGTGGCCTACAGAGCTTTGAGAAACTTTATTTATCTCAAGAGATTTCATCAGAATGTAATATTTCAACTTTGTTGAAAGGGGTAAGATTTCAGAGCGTTCATATCCCTCCCAAGCTCAGCCTTCTACTTTTACCATAATACCACAAAATAAGGAGTAGATGGAATTAACAAAAAAGCAGTGAACTTTGCTGTTTGTTCTCTCAATTTTCATTGTAATTCTCTTTATATGAAATGGAGGTTTGGTGTCAGGTGATACATCACACAAGCCAATTAGTCCCTAAGAAAAATCACAAAATGAATTCAAAGCCCCCACATTTCAGATTGAAGAATCTTAAATATCTTTCCAAAATGTTCAGCATCTTCACATCACATAACAGGAAAATGCCAAAAGTGCATAAATTATATATAGAAAATTTGATTCAGAAAAAAAAGCCCCAGTTATTTTTAGCTAGACTTCTGTTCCAGGGATGGAAGAAAAAGCTTCTAGGTTAACAAAAGGAAGGCAGCATATCACTGAAATGCAGTAAGCATAAATAAGTAGTAGCAGCAGTTATAAGTCACTGGTCCAACCACCCATAGAGTTACTGGCTTAAAACAACAGCAATTCTTTATGTTAATCACAAATCTGCAATTCAAGCAGGGTTGGGTGAGATGGCTCCTCTACTCCACAGTGTCAGCTGATGCGGCTCACTGAAAATGGAGAATCCACTTCCAGAGTGACTCACTCACATGCCTGAGAGCAGAGCCAGAGCTGCCAGTCACCAATCTCAGCTCCTCCTCTCCACACGAAAATCTCCCTGAGGCTGCTTGGAGCACTCTTCAGGATTTGGCTGACTTCCAGGAAAAGAAAAGAAGTGGAAATTGCCAGTTTCCTAAGGTCTGGGTCTAGAAAATTTGCACAGCATTACTTCTGTCCTATACTATCAAACAGTCAGAGAGACCACCCACACTCAAGGGGAAGTGTCACCTATTGCACTTCTTGAAAACAAAGTGTCAAAGAATTTGTGGCTAACAGATACTGATGAGGATAAAGAAAAGGCATATACACCCAAATACACCTACTCCTCACTTACTATGTAGTTATGTGGCATTTCGCATTAAGACATTAGAAAAAATGTATTATCCAACTATTTTGTGCATTAACCATTCTGCCAATACACACACCCTTGTCATGAACAGCCAGCCCCTCAGTCTGGAACCCGCCAGGCACCCAACATTCAGGCTCCTCCCCTCCTTTCTCCCAGCTCTCTCCCTCAGTGCCCCAACCTTCACCTTGAGCTCACCTTGCACGTAGGCACTGGCCAGCAGGTGCCAGGAGAAGGGCAGGTGATGCTGGCCTCTGCAGACCTGCCCCCTGGCCGAGGGCACCACACACGGGATGGCGGGAGGACACCTGGCCAGCAGCCTGCAGCACGGATTTGGATTCCAGGGAGCATATCGGAGGCAGTCCCATGAGGCACGCAGGTACAGACAGGCCAAGGCTGCCCAGCTGGGAGGGCTGGTGTTGGGAAGGAGGTGAGGAGGGAAGGCTGGGGCAGGAAATCACGAGTATTTCACACAACACAATTTTGCATAATGAATTGGTCTTTGGATCAATTGACTCTTCCTTTCACAGAAGATATCCCTGTAGCATGCTATGATGTTTGATAGCATTTTACCCACAACAAACTTCATTCAAAATGAGAGTCAATTCTCCCAAGCCCTGCCACTGCTTTATCAATTAAGTTTATGTAATATTCTAAATCCTTTGTTGACATTTAAACAATCTTCAGAGCATCTTCACGAAGAAACCACTTTCTTTGCTTATTCATAAGAAGCAAAGTTTTATCATGAGATTGAAGAACTTCAGTCAAATCTTCAGGCCCCACTTCTAATTCTAGTTCTTTTTCTATTTCTGCCAAAGCTGCAGTTACTTCCTCCACTGAAGTCTTGAGCCCCTCGAAGTCATCCATGAGAGTTGGAGTCAACTGCTTCCAAACTCCTGTTAATGTTGACATTTTGATCTCTTCCCATGAACCACAATTGTTCTTAATGGCATATAGATTAATGAATCCTTTCCAGAAGTTTTCAATTTACCTTGCCTAGATCCATCAGAGGAATCACTATCTATGGCAGCTATAGCATTAGGAAATGTATTTCTTAAATAATAAGACTTGAAAATCAAACTGACTCCTTGATCCATGCACTGCAGAATGGATGTTGTATTAGCAGGCATGAAAACAACATTAGTCTCCTTGTCCATCTCCATCACAGCTCTTGGGTGACCACGTGCATTGTCAATGAGTAGTAATAATTTGAAAGGAATCTTTTTTCTTTTTTTTGTACTTTAGATGAAGGTTTACAGAACAAACTAGTTTCTCATAGTGTTTTATGATGTTGGTTAACAACCCCACAACATGTCAATACTGTCCCTTCTCAACCTTGGCTTCTCTATTACCAGTTTTCCTGTCCCCTCTTGCCTTCTAGACCTTGCCCCAGGGCTGACGTGCCCCTTTAGTCTCATTTCATTTTATGGGCTTGTCCAATCTTTGGCTGAAGGGTGAACCTCAGGGGTGACTTCATTGCTGAGCTGAAAAGGTGTCCAGGGGCCATACTTCAGGGTTTCTCCAGTCTCTGTCAGGCCAGCAAGTCTGGTCTTTCTTTTTGAGTTAGAATTTTGTTCAACATTTTTCTCCATCTCTGTCCAGGACCTTGAATGGAATCTTTTTTCCTGAGCAGTAGGTCTGAAGAGTGGGCCTAAAAAAGTCAGTAAACCGGCACAGTGATGAAGAGCTCAGCAGTTCTAATCCACCAGCTCTCCTTGAAAACCTTAGGAGACAGTTCTGCTCTTTCCTATAGGGTTGCTATGAGTTGGAATTGACTTGATAGCAGTGAGTTTGGTTTTGGTTAATGTTGTAAACAGATGTGCTGTCATCCAGGCTTTGTTGTTTCGTTTATAGAGAACAGGCAGGGTAGATTTAGCATAATTCTTGAGGGCCCTAGGATTTTCGGAAAGGTAAATGAGCACTGGCTTCAGCTTAAAGTAAGCAGCTGTATTAGCACCTAACACGAGAGTCAGCCTGTCCTTTGAAGATCTGAAGCCAGGCATGACTTCACCTCTCTAGTTGTAGAAGGCCTAGATGGCATCTTCTTCCAATATAAGGCTGTTTTGTCTACGTTGAAAATGTGTTATTCCGTGTAGCCAGCTTCATCAGTTACCTTTGCTGGATCCTCTGGATAACCTGCCGTAGCTTCTACGTCAGCACTTGCTGCTCCTCCTTGCACTTCTAAGTTATGGAGCTATCTTCTTTCTTTAAACCTCATAAAGCAACCTCTTCTAGCTTCAAACTTTTCTTCTGCGACATCCTCACCTCCCTCAGGCTTCATAGAACTGAAGAGAGTTAGGGCCTTGCGCTGGCTTACATTTTGGCTTAACTGAATGTTGTGGCTGGTTTGATCTTCCATCCAGACCACTAAAACTTTCTGCATATCGGCAATAAGGCTGTTTCACTTTTTTATCATTCGTGTGTTCACTGGAGTAGCATTGTTAATTTCCTTCAAGAACTTTTCCTTTGCATTCACAGCTTGGATAACTGTTTGGTGCAAGAGGTCTAACTTTCAGCCTATCTCGGCTTTCTATATGTTTTCCTCACTAACCTGAATCATTTCTAGCTTTTGATCTAAAGTGAAGACGTGTGACTCTTCCTTTCACTTGAACACCTACAGGCCATTGTGTGTTATTAATTGGTCTAATATCAATATTGTCATGTCTCAGGGAATAGGGAGGCCTGCATAGAGAGAGAGAGAGAGATGGGGGAAATGCTAGTTGGTGAAGTAGTTGGAACACACACATTTATTGATTAGGTTTGCTGTCTTATATGGTCGTGGTTCATGGAACCACAAAATAGTTACAATAGTAACATAAAAGACCATTGATCACAGATCACCATAACAAATATAATAACAATGAAGAAGTATGTAATATTGTCAGAATTACCAAAATGTAATACAGAGACAAGAAGTGAGCACATGCTATTGGCAAATGGCACCAACAGACTTGCTTGATGTAGAGTTGCCACAAACTTTCAATTTGTGGAAAACACAATATCTGCAAAGCACAATAAAACAAGATATTCTTGTAAATATCTTCCAGTGAGCCTGAATTGAAACATCCACTACCTTCAAATCTTTGTTCCTCAAACTGTGTTCCTAGTTAGCACAATCTGATTTTGTATAGGTATACTGTTTTTCAAGCTTCTCAGAAATACACATGCATCTTTGTGAATAACTGACATTGAATAAATTTAATTTTGAACATCTTAAAGACTAATTTTATGTATAGAAAATGTATTATTTAAGATTATCTTCTCTAGATTTCCCTATTTTAATTTTTAAAATTACAATTCAAAATAATATAATTATGATTGATCTATTAAATTATAGCTAAATTACTTAGTATTTTAATAATTATTGGTTTATGACACCAAATATTCACATAGCTATTAATATTATAATTATTACTAATACTGGATTTTATAGCTACTATAATTATCATTAATTTTAATTTATATCATCCAAGACTGTCACATACTTAATGTATCATTTTTAGTTTAATAAAATCAAAAGAAAATCCAGTTTAAAACATGACTGTTACTGGTTTGTCCTCATTCAGAAAGACTCAACCACTGTGTCAATTCATCTCATTGAGGGCTCCCCCTTTTTCACTGACCCTCTATCAAGGAGCTCTGGGTGGCACAAACCGTTAAGCATTTGAGTATTAGCTGAAAGTCTGGAAGTTTGAACCCACCCAGTGGCACCTCAGAAGACAGGCCTGGGGATCTGCTTCTGAAATATCACAGTCTTGAAAACCCTGTGAAGCCGTTTTGTTCTACATACATGGAGGTACCATGAGTCAGAATCAACTCAGTGGCAACTAACGACAACTACTGCTGCCAATATTTTACCGAGCAAGACATCCTTTCCCAGTGATTGGTCCCTCCTGATGACATGCTCAAGTAAGTGAGGTGGAGTCTCACCATCTTCACTTTTAAGGCGCATTCTGGCTGCACTTCTTCCAAGACTGATAAAAAAAAAAAAAAGAATTGGAGTCCATAAAATGGGCCTAGTATTTTTTTTAATATGTAAATTCCAAATATGAAAAAAAAATTAGGCCATTTAAATGAAAAAGTATTGTATTAGAGAGCTAATTATTTAGTTATTAATTAGTTAATTATTTGATTAGCAGATCTGAGGAAAATACCAAGAATACATCAGAGTGAGTTTAAAGATGCTGGTTGAGCCAAGCATAGAGAATGAAAGGCTGAGTGTAAGTCCATAGGAACACCAGAGAGAACAAAAGAGAGTGGAGGCAGGGAGCGGCTACATTCAAATAGAATATTTGAATAATTTATTTCCAGAAATCTAGAAAGACGTGTTCTCAAACTAAAAGAGTACACTGAGTTCTGAGCAGGAAAAGGAAATCAGTCTCCAGTTTCAGAATGTCGGGGGTAAATAACTATTTGTTATTTCTGTATTATGTAAAGAAGTACGGTAATAATTGAACAGTTAATTAATATACATAATAATATGCAAGAGTCACTTCTAACTCTACCTACTAGTAATTTGATCTTATATAATCACACAGTCTTTCCGGCCTTAATATACTCATCTGAAAAGTGGGAATAACACCATTCATTCTAACAATAGCCATAGGGTGTGTCAATATCAAAGAAAACATAATATTTTGAAGTTACTTAAGCAACTATAGATGAATATACAAATATGAGCTGTTTGCTATCTCCATCACTGATTGGAAACCTTAAGGTGCCATTATGTACCTTTCATTACTTAATCATTGTGTGAAATTTTAACATTTTTCAAAAACCCAAAAGCTGTTGCCCTTGAGTCGGTTCCGTTTATTAATATAAAATTAAATAAGAATTAGGCACCTATTAGTATGTGATGACAGTTGTCTAGGGAAGAAAGTTTTAAGACAGTGGGTAAAGATTCTCTTTCCATTAAGCATCATAAGTGTATCAAAATGATGTTATTATGTGGATTGAAATGCTTCTATAAGAGAGCAAGTTCAAGATCAAAAACTACTTTCAAGTATATGAATTATCCATGATGAAGACTGATGGATTCAGGTTGTTCTGACCTCCTTACAATTAGATCTAAATAGACCATCTTTCAGCTGTGGTGACACTACATTAAATTACCATTTTTCATGATTGAACTGAGTTAATGGGGGTGAATATATAGGATGCTATCTACATTATCTACATTAACCTAATCATTTACTAGAGGTTTTATTTTGGGAAAGAATAATGATTTGGAAAATCAAGACTCAATACAAATACTCCTACTGGGTTAGAGTAGTGGTACAAGCCGTCTTAAACCTTTGGAACCAGGCATTTATCAGTAAACCAATAAATAAAATAAGTTGTAGCATGCCTGAGACTTAAAAACGGATGCAGGAAAAAAAAAGGTTTTGGTCTTGTTTTTGTTGTTCGCAATGCATATTAGAAAGTGAAACATCAAGTATTTTATAAAATATAGTACCTAATAGTTACAGAAAACATTGCAAAAAATATCAGTGTGTAAAACACAGTAATTCCTCAAAGAACAGATTCTTCTATTCAAACGTAGATTGACTCTTCATAATGAAAACACCTGTCTGCATGGAAAGCCTTCAGTACCTATTCTCTAAAGAGGTCAAAATAAATTGGACCCACCTTAATCAAGGTTATGACTTCCTTGTGGCTTATCTTCTGATAGAATCATTTTCTGTAATCATTTCCTTTTCTGTTAGCAACTATTGTCTGGGGCTTTTCTGCTTCCATCACTTTTCCCTCTCTATAAATCAAAAATGATCTGCTACCCATTTATTTGTACGTTTGTTCTTTTGACAGTCTAAGCTCAATTGGAATTCATTCACCGTTAAGTGTAAATGAATTGCAGTGTTTAGATTTCTGATTTGCAGGTGGCAGGCTACTTAAGTTTAACAATACTGTCTCCAGCTGGAAAGCAGTGAGCATGGGGTGGTGGACAGGAGAGAGATAATGAAGCCCTGGGGGCTGGTTTCACTTTCACCAAGGAGGAATGAAGATCTCTCAGTGATTGACAAACCACCTAGTAGCAGGGATTACTAGCTGCTGCTTTCACTGGAGGAAACCCTGGTGTTGTAGTGGTTAAGTGCACTGCCTGCTAACCTTGAAGGTTGGCAGTTCAAATCCACCAGACACTCCTTGGAAACTCTGTGGGGCAGTTCTACCCAGTTCTACCCTTAGGGTCTCTATGCCAACAGGTTATTTATTTATTTATTTATTTATTTATTTTTTCTCTCATTGGAAATAGCCCAAAGCATCTGATACCCCCCTTGCACCCAAAAGATTTTGTTCATGCATAGGCAGTATCAAACTTGATTTGCCCAAATATCACCAAAACAACTTGTTGATGAGACAAAGCTGGGATTTCTTACTATGGTAAAAGGTAGCACACACTACTTAACAGAGGAGGAATAACAAAATTGGAAATTTTTTGAGATTGTGAAGTTTGGTTTAAAGCAGATCCTTCAAGGCAGGGAATTGGTTAGGATTTGATACGGATTATAATAATAGGGCTCAGGATTGGTGGACACAGGGAGGGGAGGATTTGAGGCAAGTAATTCAAAGGGTCTTGGGGTATAAGGACACTTAGTGGTGCAGTGGTTAAGGACTCGGCTGCTAACCTAAATGTCAACAGCTTGAACCTACCTGCCATGGGAGAAAGATGTGACAGTCTGCTCTCTTTAAGTTTACAGCCTTGGAAGCCCTATGGGACACTTCTGCTCTGTCCTACAGGGTTGCCATGAGTTGAAATTGATTCGACAGCAACAGGTTTGGTTTTGGGGTGTAAATCTGTCCCTTGGTGGCAAGGGCAGATGACCCAGTAAGCAAAGTAAGCACAGGTTTAATTGTGCTTACTTACTAATCTGTAGTGAACAATTTCACATGTTTGTGATGGAACTTGTGTGAAATTGTTCACTACAGATTAGTAAGTAAGCCCAGGCTTACCTTGCTTACTGGGTCATCTGTCCCTGTCAGTGACTATAAATTTGAGAAGAGGCTTTGATTCTATAGAAGAGTGCTGTCAGTTTGGGAGAAAGATAGATGCCAGCCATACCTAAAAGCAGAGCCTTTTTCTTTTTTTCAATTGTGCTTTAAGTAAAAGTTTACAAATCAAGTCAGTCTCTCATACAAAAACTTATATACACCTTGATATATATAAAATAGTTACTCTCCCCCTGATGACACAGCACACTCCTTGTTTCCACTTTCTCTATTTTTGTGTCCATTCCGCCAGCTTCTGACCCCCTCTGCCCTCTCATCTCCTATCCAGACTGGAGCTGCCCACGTAGTCTCATGTATCTACTTGATCCAAGAAGCTCACTCCTCACCAGTATCATTTTCTATCCCATTGTCCAGTCCAATCCCTATCTGAAGAGTTGGCTTTGGGAATGGTTCCTGTCTTGGGCTAACAGAAGGTCTAGGGACCATGACCTCAGTCTAGTCTCAGTCAGACCATTAAGCCCGGTCTTTTTACGAGAATTTGAGGTCTGCATCCCATTGCTCTCCTGCTCCTTCAAGGGTTCTCTGTTGTGTTCCCTGTCAGGAAAAAGCAGAATCTTTTTGTGTTGGAGAAATGTGAAATTGTTCTCTACAGATGATCTGATAAGCAAGATAAGCACTGTGTCAGGATTGAAACATGTAGAGGTGCTTCTCTGAATACTGGAAGATTTGAGCATAGGTTGAATATGGTTGTTGTGTTTATTGTTTGTCCTAAATAACATACATATACACACACACACAAAAAAAAATAGAACGGTGTCAGTTAGTATTGATTTCACAAATTCGGCAAGTAAAGCTTGATTTTAGACACCTAAAGACTTCTAATTCTAAAGTTGGGAATGTTTTTAAAGGCTTATATGTGATATGCGTTCTCAGCACAGAAAGGAATATTCATATTTAATTTTAATTTTTAAAATAGCTAGAATAAGTGGATTGGGCTTAAATTTCCTCATTCAAAGTATAAAAATGAATACATGATTAGCCCATTGTTATATAAAGAATCTAACTCAGAATAATTATAGAATATAGAATATAAATATTGGAGCTTAATATTTAATGTTCTCACCTTCTCTTTGGTAGAATATAAATATTCTATAAATATTCATGTAAGTATTCTATAGCAAAAATTTCCAAGTTCTAATGTACAGACTTTTTGGTGAGGCCTGTCTTCCAATGCTGATCTTGCAGTTTATTACATTTATAATAATTCAGAAAATTATTCACTCCTAGGGGCCTTAGTTTCTACATCTGTAAATTGAGTGCATTAGTACCTCCTAAATTAAATGAGAACCTGTATGTAAATCCATTAACTGCATGTGGATTAATTGATAAGTTCCAGTAAAACAAAATAGCAAAAAATAAAGGAGAAACAAAAAACACTGAATTGAAAAATTTCCTTATGAATGAATTCTGGTAATATGGGTACTCAACCTATGAGATGCAAGTAAGAAAACCAGTTGAGTTTGTAAAGCAAAGGTGCCACAATTTGGAATCTACTTACTTACTAAGACTCTCCCCTTATTCTGCCTGTATGCTACAAAACCATCCTTACACTTGATTGTCTTTTTCTAGAACAAAATCCAGAAGCTTCCCATGCACACATTTTTTAAACTTTATGAAATATTTTTTCTACTAGCACTAAAAAAATATGACAGATACTCACAGCTTCAGAAGCAAATCATTTTCATGTCATACGCCTAGAATTTCCTGAAGCAGCATAATAGTAACTGGGTCATTATTCCTCTGAGAACTGAAAATGAATGTTCATAAGTAATTGAGTGTTTAAAAGCTATAATAATAAGAACTTTTAAATTTCACATTGACTAACCAGATTCACCTTTTCTTTTACCAAGTAATTTTAATATACCTTGGTAAGTATTGTAAATACTAGATGAATCCGTGTGATTATTAATTGTGGAAGGGGCACTATGATTCAATGCTGAAGTCTTTTTGGATTTTATGACCTACCATCTTTGATAATAATACTGCACTGTTTAAGAGTGGCAGGGAGCAATGGGGTAACCTAAAATTATTTAATAGCAATTAATAATAACTTTTTGTGGCTTACTTCTTCCTTGTTGTATCTGTATAGCACATAATATTTTGACAACAATGATAACCCAATAGCCAAACCCATTGGTGTCAAGTCAATTTCAACTCATAGCAACCCTATAGGACAGGGTACAACTGCCCCGTAGGAACCAAGACTGTAATCTTTACAGAAGCTGACTGCCACATCTTTCTCCTGCAGACTGGCTGGTGGGTTCAAACTGCCAACCTTTCGGTTAGTAGCTGAGTGCTTAACCACTGTGTCACCAGGTCTTTTTGGCAACAATGATCCAAAACCCATGCTGTCAAGTTGATTCCGACTCATAGTGACCCTACAGGACAGAGTAGAACTGCCCCATAGGGTTTCCAAGGGGCGCCTGGTGGATTTGAACAGCCATCCTTTTGGATAGCAGACGTAGCCCTTAACCCCTATGCCACCAGTGTTACCTGGCAACAATGATAGAAGTCTGTTTTAAAAAAGTACAATAACACACAGAGAAAATCAGACAATTCAAGGTCTGCATGCAATTATCTGCGGACCCTAAGGAGAACAAAGTGGAGCATCTACTGCTGAGAGAGGAATCAGCAGTTGATGCCCACAAGTAGAGAAAAATCAACCCAGTAATACGAGCAAGCATTTTAATCTAGCATCCATTTGTAACCTCAGCTCACCTTGTCTTTAACCCTGGACAAAAGCCGTGGAGCCCAACAGACCAACATCTGTTTGATATGTGTAAGGCAAAGTAATAAGCTTGTGATCTAGAGGCCTTACTACCTGTTGTTTAGCTATTCTGTCATCTTTTCCCTAGTTCACCACAGATGGTGTGAGAACATGAAAATATATATACATATATAACTAGTAAAAGAAAATACACTAGAATTAATTTCCCCAAAGTCGTTTTCTCTTATCAAATGACTGTATAGGAAACACACATCTACCCACTGCCTGTCACCCTAAACAAATGTCTATAGGAGGTTGTGTTCTTTTTTTTTTTTTTTAATACACTTTGAGTACAAGAATGATGAAATAATGATGACCAAACCTATACCTGTTGGGAAACAGCCTTAGTGCTCAGCCCAAAAAAGAATGAGAAGTATTTCAACAAAGATAATAGTCATCTAAACTCCTGAGTTGTCCTCTCGTTTCACATGCAGAGTTGCAAAAAATTTACAACATGGGTCCAGTTTAGTATTAATCTATTCAGTTCACACACACACACACACACACACACACACACACAAATGGTTCCTCTAATTATCTTTACTGTCTGATTTCAGAGAAGATTGGGTGAGGAGAATACATATTACACAAATGCCTGTTAGTTACAAGTGAGTACATTTTTTTTGTAGCTGCGCTTGGCTTAGAGATGGGACTATGTAATCGCTCATTAAGCATTTGGGGTAGCCATGCTGCTATCCAGGAGTGGCTTGGGTGAATGTGGGGAGAGCTTTAGCCTCCTACAATCTTTATGTCTGTCACTAAAACCTCCCCAACTTATAGAAATATATACATACTATTTTATGATAAGCACATTTTGAAAGACAAAAGATTTTAGAGTCTATTTTATACATTAGAAAGATTTAAAAGATATTAGAAACTAATAAGATTAAATGAGTGAAAATATTAGAAAATTTCTCATTTTTACAATATCCCATGTAAGTGAAAAACCATTTTCTTGGTCTGAGGAATGTAAGAAAAGAATGTGTGGATTTGGGAGGGGCAGTGAGGGTCATATCGTGGGCTGTCAATTTATTTGGCTAGTTGATTCAAATGTAATCATTACATTGTGTTTTTTAAAAGAATACTTTAAAAAACCAAATAACTAAGTAAAGTGCATAATACACGGACCTATAATTGATAATGTGCTATGAATAAAAAACTGTAATTTACTCAATTTTGTGCAACTCAGGGAAAAAAAATACAACCTACAAAACCATAAGAAATAGTGGACTTTTTATGCAAATGCAATGTCAGTACAAACCTCTGGCCTCCGCTTCCAACTAATGACTATTTTTAATCTCCTTCCTCTCTGAGACCCTGGTGCCAGTAGAGAGACTAGTATAGTGGGAATCGATCTATTGGTCACTTACTGTCTGTAGTTTTGTCGTTTGCAAGAACATATTTGTTTTTCTGGAAAAAGCTTCAGGGAAACAACAGAAACAGATGCCTACATACCCACCGGTCTGTGCAATTGAATACATATTTTCCTCTTGAAACAGCCAGATAAAGAAATTGCTCTTCTTTGCTCCTACCTGAATTATGTTTGTTTATTCCCACATACCTCTACTCCAAAATGAATTTCCTAAGACCCAAATGACCATATTTTTACACAAATAATGCATACGTTCTACATTTGCTTGCCAATTGCTCCCTCTCCCTGGCAAGGTATTTTCCTAATCATGCTATGCTAATTTTTACAGCAAATTAGCATAGTCCGCTTATGAAAATACCTCATGGGGGGTGGAGGGAGTGGCTGGCAAACAAAAGGCACGAGTTATTTTCCTAAAAATACAGGACTTGTAACAAAATGCCTCTACTAATAAAAGTCAAGACAGTTTTCACAGGACTATATAGAGCTCAATTGCTGGGCCAGACATAATTGTGTTTGAAATTCAGCCATAACACACATTAGCCACGTGACTTTGGACAAGTGATGGTACCTCTCTCTGTGTTTCATTTATATAACAACAATGAAAACGATGCCTTGCAAAATTGTTATAACTGTTATAACAGCATCCTGAGGCTTGATTGTGTCCTTCCTAGCATGTCACTTTATTGGGATACAGTTAGTATTCTGGTAGGGTAGCAGCAGGAGGGGTTGGTTTGCAAGGGACATTTAATTTTGGTTTTGGAAGGTACAAAGGTAGTGCAGGGACTGGGGAATTGAGATGGATTGATTACACCTATCCACCACTCAGGCCCAAGTACAAGCCCCGTGGAAATTTTAGCTTCAGCAGAGGCTGTTAAGTCCCAGAGTTGCAAGGCATAAACATTTGTCTCACTTTTGTAAAAATAGCATAATCTAGAATTCTGAAGCATCATAAATGGTCCCAGGCAGGCAGGAGCAGACCAGGAGTGGAGACCATGCTGTTTGGTGTGTAATATTAAATGTGGTTGGACTCATGCTTGACTTACAGTTCAGAGAAGATACTCAATGAGAAATGGAAGACACTCAGTGAACATGGTTCTAGAATAGTGAGTCTCAGCAAGGTCAGACTTCTAAAGTGTATACACGTAAGATGAGCATCGGGAATGCTAAGAAGTGTGCATTTTGACACTGCCCTTTCAATTTGAGGAATATGGGTTGTACTAACTATTCAGCTCAATTATTAAGCAATGCACTAATCACAGAAAAGTAAGCATGATCAGCAGATCAAAAATTATCTATTTTAAAATAATATGTTAAGCCTTTGAAGATGGTTCTCTAGCTGCTGATATTAGTGCCCTCTTTATTACAGTCTATTCTCGTGCGGTAGAACTTCTAGATGAAGTGGTTGTTGATAGCTGAAAGGATTTTTTGGTGGGAGGGGAGTCATAAAGTAAGTGACATGTTGCAAAGAAGCCATTTGGTGTTTTCTACTCCTACCAAGAAATCTTGATTATATACTTTGCCCTCCAGTTGATATTCAGTAACCATTAGCTTTCAATTCAAACACATTTTCCCTCAAAAATACCAAGCATGACAGGACCAAATTTCCTCCATAAAAACACGATACTCTTTCTTTAAATGTCACAGATGAAAGCCAGTAACTCAGATGATGAATGAAAACTTGGCTGAAAAACATAGTCATTAGTACAAAATTAGCAGTAAGAAGACATGGTAGTGTCACAGGAATGTCAAGCATACATACAACAATAACAATATTTCCTACTTTATTGTCAGAACAGTTCTCAAGCCTGGTGAAGAGACATCTTCACAAACAGGCTCTGCCCAAGCAAGAAGACCACAATTTGATTAATTACTGTCCTGTAAGATTACATCAATAGATGTCAAGTACCTAGTACCAACCAAATCTGTCACAGGCTCCTGAAAATGGATGGATCAATGAATAAATAAATAAATAAATAAACTCTGACTGAATAAGTAGATTCTGTATTGGTTACAAGTGAGATTAATCGACACCACTTAACATTAGTAGAAAATGAAGTAATTGGAAAGGTAATAGATCACAGGACAGATGGAAATCTTAAAAAGAAATTTATAGTTAAATACTGAGGAAAGAGATAAGACTGAATATGGCTCAGCAGTAAGAATCAAATTCAAGGTCACTTGACAGAAAAAACCTGTTTGAGAGGTCTTGTTGGTGCCATCACCATACAAAACCTTGTATCACCACCATTGATTTTTGGTTCTGCAGTCTCTGATATGAATAGTCAGTTCACTATGTTGCATGCCCAAGAAGAATTATCTAGCCCTAAGGATTCCACGGCACTCCCTGGGCGGTTCACACGATTAAGCACTGGACTACTAACTGAAAGGATGGCGGTTCAAAGCCATCCAGCAGTGCCTGAGAAGAAAAGCCTGGCAATCTGCTTCTGAAAGTTCACAGTCTTGAAAACCCCATTGAGTGCAGTTCTGTTCTACACACATAGGGCCACCACTAGTAGGAATCCACTCAGTGACAAAGGGTTTTAGCATTCCATAGTAGAATGGCAAGACCCACCCTCTCACCAAGACTCACACAGTGGAAATATGACAAATGTAGAAAGTGAGCTTAAAGGAAGAACAAAATAGCAACATGTGCATTTTATTCCAAAATACTAAAAATGAACTTGTCAAAATTGGATATTTGAAAAGAAAAACAAAATCTATCTGTGGGTCTATCTTGTTCTAGTGTTTTTGTTTTTCCAGTTATAGAAGTATAAATATCTTTCAATCTCTTTTATTCACAACAAATTATACATTTTTATAAAAACATAAAATTATGTTTTATTAAGAAAACTTCCATTTCCAGTTGGTTTTCAGATTTATTGCAGCAGAGTTGCACGTGTTATTACTTTATAATTTTCTCTCATTTTTCCCCTCTATTCCTGGTAATAGCTCCTTTCTCATTTATAATTTTGTGGATTTTTGCTATACCTCCCACACACACATAGAGACACACACACATACTTTTCCTTTAGCTGAGCTTTGAACAGATTTTTTTTAATTTATTTTTTTCCTAGAAGTAGCTTCTTTTTTATTCTCCTTCCCCCCCCCCCTTTTTTTTTTCGGAAACCCTGGTGGCATAGTGGTTAAGTGCTACAGCCGCTAACCAAAAGGTCGGCAGTTTGAATCCACCAGGTGCTCGTTAGGAATTCTACGGGGCAGTTCTACTCTGTCTTCTAGGGTCACTATGAGTCGGAATCGACTCGACAGCAGTGGGCTTGGGTTTCGGTCACTTTTTTTATTTCATTAATTTCAGCTGTTATCTTTAATCCACTTTTTTTGCATTTATATCTTTAAAAATGTTATCGAGAGAGGTAAGAATTTTGGTATTTCTTCTATATTAATAATGGCATTTAAAGCATTACATTTTTTCTAAGTACATTGGATTTATTATGAAATTATTATGAAAAGGTCTCATTTTCATTGCTTTCTAGATAATTTTATGTTCCTTTTTGAACTAAACTATGAGCATGAATCTTACTTTTGAAGTGCTTAAGATGGTTTGGTGACCTCTTTGAATTCATTTTTAACTTTATTGGATTGTATTAAAAGATTATGGCCTATAAATCTTTTACTTTTTTTGAATTTATAAAGTATTTCTTTGTGGTCAATTGCTATAAAAATTTCATGGATATAAAAAAGACTTTTGAGAGATGTACTTTTTATAGGTATTCATGAATTCAAGGTTATCATTAATTAATTAACTTCTTATTTTGTGTATACTAGCCTTGTCCAATTCTGAACATAGTGTATTAAAATCTTATACTCAAAATGAATTTAAGTCAAGTTCTTGAATTTTTAATAATCACATCAAGTATTTAGCTGTCCTCTTAAATTGCAAAAATTTTTATACACCTTTTATCATCTAGAATGTCCCATTTTATTTTGATTAGTAAAGGGTCACCTTAAATTCTGCTTAGATTTGTATTAATACTACCATTCTTTTTATTTGAATTACCTAATATCTTTTTCTTATTCCAATGTTTTTATTTCTTTATCATTTTGTTTTAACTATTTCTTGAAAAACGTACTGCTTTTAATTTATTTTTAAACCCATTTTTTAAGACTCTGTCTTTAAAGGGAAAATTCATTCCATTTTCAGTGAGTGTAAGTAACTGAGATACCTGGTTCTGATCACTTTCACATTACTATGTATTTAACAGTTATTTCAGATTATTTCTTTTCTCCTTTTGCTCATTGGTTTTTTTTTTTTCCTACTTGGATTAGGATAAACATTATTTTCCTTTGGCAATTAAGTAAACCTTTGTTTTTTTTTTAATTTCATTAATGGTTACTGGAGCCCTGGTGGCACAGCGGTTAAGAGCTCAGTGCTAACCAAAGAGTCGGCAGTTCAAATCCATCAGGCACTCCTTGAAGACCCTATGGGACAGTTCTACTCTGCCCTATAGTGTCCTTATGAGTCGGAATCGACTTGACGGCAATAGGTTTGGATTTGGGTTTTAATGGTTATAGGGTTGCTATGAGTCGGAATCAACTCGACGGCACTGGGTTTTTTTTTTTTTTAATCTTCTCTTACTGTGCTCTCCTCACCCGATTGAGATTTCTTTTTTTATATGAAGGGAAAACAAGAAATAAAAGAACAAGATAACCCAATAAACACTTTTCCCAGCCAAATTTCCCTATTTCCTCCTTTTATAAACTCTACCCAAAAATTAAAAATAAGTGTTTTGGCATACCTTCCTATTTTTAATATCCTCTCTATTTCCTCATGTGTAAAAATGGCATGGCAGGAGCATCTAACCTCCTTGTCTAATTTCATAAGGAGGAAGGAGAATCAAAATCAACAGCCCAAGACTGTTTCCTAAGAGGTGGAAGTCAGACATGCCTCTACCCTCCAACCTTCTTACCAATTCTGATGCCAACCATCCCTCCCACTTCCCTTTCTGCTTCTCTTCTGAGTTCCATAATTCATTGCAATGGCCACACAGAACTAACAGAAAATCCTCCCAATTATGGGGTTGATTAAGGAGGTAACAGATTACAATTCAGGATCAGGAATGCTCAGGATACAGTTCTTTGATCAGGACAGCCTCTTCTCAGCCTTGCCCACAGGCACTCCTGTCTCTGTCTGTTGGGTCTGGCCTCTGTCCTGCTCCAGCAAGTGTTACAAAGCTCTTTTATCTCTACCAGTAAGTATCCAGAGGCGCCCAACTCTGCCAGTAAGCCTGGTCCCAAAGGCGCTCAGCTCTAACTCCATGGGTTGGCAAATCTAGCTCAACCAAATGTCCAGAGGCTGCTCTGCCAGCAAGCCTCCTATCTGAAGACGCTCAGCCTTCTCACTCCATGGGCCCAGAAGCCTACCACACTTTCTCCTGCAGGTCTCCTGCCTCCGTTGCTGCTATTTATCTGCTGCTTTCCTCACCGTCTTCAGTGTTACAGCTGTCTCTCTAGGTCTTTTGGTTCTAGAAGCTCCTCAGCTCAGGGACCCCAGGTCGAAAGGATACAGTCCACTCCTAGCTTTTCCTTCTTGGTGGTGGTAATATCCTCTCCTCCCACCTCTGGGATTGTTCATTTTAAGCCTACCTAGCAAGGATGGCAAAACTGACCAATCCCTTCATTAAGGTTCCATATACCTTATTTACATAGACCCACTCAATCATTGTGCATGATTCACAAAGACTATGGCTAAAAGGATCATATTAAGTAATTCAGTACACCACATCATGCCAACATGAGAACTTCATAGAAGCTTTACATACTCTCACTTTTCATCTCCAACCCAATACCTACCTTCTAGAATTTAGTAAAACCATTTAGTGCTTTTTCTTGTAATTATAATACAATTACCTTGAAATTTGTCCTTTCTGTTTCAAGATTCTATATATATTTAGCACATATAGAAAAAATTGTACATATATTCATTTAGCCTACTTCTCAACACTGTTATAGATTATGGATGTAATGTGCTCTGAATCCTTGCTCCAATGCTGTTGTTGGTAGTTTCTCCAACGAACAACTTGAGTTGGCTCCAACACATGGTTGCCTTATGTATAACAGAACAAAATGTTGCCCATCTTCATGATCATTGGTATGTTTGAGTCCACTGTTGCAGGTATTGTGTCAGTCCATCTCATTGAGGATTTCCCTAATTTTTGTTGCCGTCTGATTTGCCAAAAATAGTGTCATTTTCTAGCATTTGGTCTTTCCTGATGACATATCTAGAGTAAGGTAATCAAAGTCTTGCCATCCTCACTTTTAAAGGAACATTCTGGTTTTATTTCTTCTAAGACTGATTTGTTCATTCTTTTGGCAGCCTACATTATATTCACCCACACCACAGTTCAAATACATCAATTCTCCTTTTGTCTTCCTTTTTCACTATACAACTTTTACATGCATATGCGGCGATTAAAAATACCATGGCTTGAGTCAGGCGCCCCTTAGTTATCAAAGTGACATATTTTCATTTTAAAACTTTAAAGAGGTGTTTTGCAGTAGATTTGCCCAATGCAATATGCTTTGATTTCCTGACAGCTGCTTCCATGGGTGTTGATTGTGGATCCAAGTAAGTAAGATGGAATCCTTGACAACTTCAGTATTTTCTCCATTTATCATGATGTTGCTTAGTGGTCCAGTTGTGAGGATTTTTGTTTTCCTTATGTTGAAGTGTAATCCATACTGAAGGCTGTAGTCTTTGACCTTCATCAGTAAGTGCTTCAAGTCTTCTTTGCTTTCAGCAAGCAAGGTATGTTATCTGCATATCTCAGGTTGTTAATGAATCTCCCTCCAATCCTAATGCTGTGTTCTTCTTTATATAGTCTGACTTCCTGGATTATTTGTTGAGCATACAGATTGAATAAGTAAGGTGAAAGAATACAAGCTTTTTGCACACCTTTTCCAATTCTGAACCACGCAGTATCCCCCTGTTCTGTTCGAAAAGCTGCCTCTTGATTCATGTATGAGTTCCACACGAGCACAATTAAGTGCTCTGAAATTCCCGTTCTTCCCAATGATGTACATAATGTTTTATGATACACACAAGCCACCACAGTACAACAAACTGACAGAACTGTGGTGGCTTGCTCTGGTATATTACTGCTATTTGATGGGAATATGGATCTTGGGTTATAATCCTTTTCTCTCTTCTCTTTCGAAGCTATTCCCACTGTCTTTTAGCTTCCAGCCATGTGAATGCAAAATCTGTTTCATGTTTGACACTTTTGTTTTTGCTGTCTGATAACTTTTTATTTCTCTCTCTCTCTCTCTATGTATATATATATATTTCAATCAAGCCAATGCCCACTTTCTCAGCAACTCCATTTTGTTATGCTTCTTGGTTGTTCTTACCGATTGGTCTATCTTTCTGATGTAAGGTCTCCTTAAATGTCTTGCTAGTTTATGTTGCTTTATATCAGTTAATATTATTTTTTAAGTAACTAGAGTTCATGTCTAGTCATTGAATTGCTGTCAGGGGCAGAACAGTTAGGTAGTGGTCATGATTTTTACTCCATGGACTCACGGTAGAGCAGGAAAGCAAGTTATTTAGCTCCTTGAAGAGGAATTTATAAGAGGTTACTTACTCCCTACTTTCCTATTTTGAAATCCTCCTGTGTAAATAGAACTTGGCCTACTCTTCATTAATTTCTTAGACTGTTATACCACAAAAGATATATCACAATCCTGTGATGCCATTGTACACAATCACACCTCCAAACCTGGTATCCACAAATCTCTTATAATCAAATTCTTTTGGACCTAACCATCACTAGATCTCGGCCAAGGACTTCAGAGCCACTATCTAGGTATTTGCCTGGCCCTTAGAGAACAAAGCCCCACATGTATTCCAACCATTTGAATCTCAGGAGAACCCAAAGATAACATACATAGATGACCACACCACAGCACCTTTACTGGGAGAGGAAGATAACGTGGAGATGGGAGAGAAGGACAAAGGTTTTCAATTCAGGTCTTTCCATTTCAGATTCTTCTTTCTGAGAAAGACTGATGCAAACATCTAAAATAAAGTTGTAATGCTTTCAATGTTCATAACATTTTGATTTAATTATGCCCCTAGTTAGTTCTTTGAGATATTCATTTTTAATACAGAAACAATAATATATATAATGACATATATCTAATAATGGTACGAAGGCTAAAATTTATTGAACACTTATATAGTAATGATTTGTTTAAATTTTTAAATATATTTTGATATTCATAAAACCCCTGTGAGGTTGGTTTTATTGTTTTCCTCATTTTATAGTCGAAAAAAAATAGAGAGAGAGCTTTAGAAGATTTAATAATATACAAGGTCACACGATGATTAAATGGCTGAGCTGTGACTTGAACTGATGCTCAAAAACCACCGCCCAATACTATGTTCTAAGTAATGTTGCTTAAAGAAAATGAGCAAAATACTCCATGCTTTCAACTTGTTGTTCCTACTTTCCTGACTATTAAACTTTGAAATTCCATCATCAATAAAATTTGAGCAAAGTAACAATATACTACATATCAAAGAAAAACAGTCTTATTTAATTAGCAAAACTTCACTAACACAGGTTACTAGTTACTACAGGTATGTGAAGAAACAAGGTCAGCTCTAAAAGCCTGACATATCTTTCATGTCTCCGAAAACAAAAATAAAACAACCTACACCAAACAAGCAATGTAATAATCTATAAGAATTAAACAGGCATAATGTTATATTATCACGGAATTGAAAATAAGAGCTTTTCCCCATGTTTTCTTACACTGAACGTTGTTTGGTATTTAAAGGAACTTCTAAATGTTGAATCTACTCTATGTGTAGAAGACACCAGGTAAAGTTTTTCTGTGTAATTTAAGCAATCATATTTTAAATCACTGCACTAGAAGAAGTGAAGCAATACTTCCTAGAAGGTTTTTACCCCTAAGACAAATGTAGAACTAAAATATAAAATATACCGCCCATTTTATCAGTATGGTAATAGCTTCTAATCATATTTCCAAAGGGAAGAGTGATTGTTATATTCCTATAACATTTCCATTTTGTATATTTCTTTTGAAGCAAGTAAACATACAGTACCTACAGTGAAAACTAGTTTCTTAGCCTACATTTTATTTATTATATTTCTTATGGTTAAAGGTTATGTTTCCAGCAATATTCAGCTTTTGTGATCCATTTATGTAATCATGTATCAGATGATGTAATTACAAAAGAGAATATGATTTAAAGAGTAATTATCTCTTTCACGTGTTCTTTACAGAGATGTTATTGTGACCTTTTTTCCCTAGGTTTCTTAAAGGTAAAGAGGTACTGAAAAAGAATGTGTATGTCAATAAAATAAAATAAAAATAATCAGATGTTTCATGGCCAAATGATTGAAACCAAGTATGCCACAATTTATACTTCGATATATGTGGAAATAAGGTTTTAAATTTTAATATCAATTATAACCTCAAGACCTGAGAGATATTGATAAACTGAATTTATTAAGAATAGCCAAAAGTGATTGATTCCAGGAGTATTTCTGATGTAGGATCAACAAAACTTGATACAGAGACTGATAGTTGGGATATGGGTCAATGTCAACCTTAAGTTATTTTGTTGAGAGGCTGGAGTAACTGTTAATTCCACTCAGCAAGATAAGGAAAGTAAAAAGACTAATTTTTGGTTGAGAAAAAAAAAAAGGTTCAGTTTTAGATTTTACTAGTTGATTATGACTTTTGGTAATTTACATAGGAATATCAGGTAAATATTTCAAAATATGAGTGTGGAATTCAAGAACAAAGGATTCTCAAGGAGTTCATTTTCAACAACGTCAAATGTTCCAGAGTATAGATGGAATATGGACTAGAAATAAAGCACTGATTTTAGTGAAGTGTATATTGATTATTTCAGGAAAAAACAAGCAGAGATAAGAGGAGTGATAGTGTTTGGAGCCCTTTTGGTTGAAGTTTGTTAGCAAAGGAAAGAAACAAGCAAAATCTAATTTTTAAATGCAGAAGAAATAAAGGTAGTAAAGGCAGAGCAATGTCCTGCAAAGAGAGTTGAGTAATGAGATCAAGTACAAAAACCAAGACCTTAACCAGAGAATAAACCAAGAAATAAGAAAGTGAAAGTTTTAGTAGTGAACTTGGTTTTAAAAAACATGATCAACATCTATTGATTTTCCATTACCAGGTTAGTAGAAATCAAACTCTTTATGAACTATGGGAGGTGTCTTAGGCTAGGTTCTCCAGGAAATCAAAACCAATAAAGCATAAATATCCATAGAGAAAGATTTATATCAAGGAAATGACTCACGTGGGTGTAGAGCCTGGAATGTCCCAAGTCCATGGGTCAGGCTGGAGACATCTCCTGATTCACGTAGGCATAAAGGCATAGGGGATGGCAAATGCAGGATTGGCAGGTGAGACAGTGGGGCTCTTGCTCACAGGCTGCAAAGACCAACGAATCCCAAGACAAGGAGGCAAGACAGCAAGTAAGCTGCCAGCTCAGGTTCCAAGAACTGGAGGTCGGGTGAACAGGAACCAGCTGCAGGAATCAGAACAAGCAAAAGCCTGTGAGCCTTGCTAGAGAGTCCACCTCTACTAGATGCAGGCAACACCCCCATGGAAACTCCCTTTCAAGTGATTGGCTACTCACAGCAGATCCCATCACAGAGGTGATCACCTTATATCAAACCTCATCATGGAGGTGATCACATGATCATACAACTGCCAAACTATGTCATAACTGCCAAATTCCTGAGAATCATGCCCCAGCCAAGTTGACACACAACCATAACCATTACAGGAGGTGCTTTTATCATATGTTTTAGGAAAGTGATTGCAGTTTATTAAATAGAAGGAAAAAAAAACTGCTTTGGAAAGAAAAGGATGTAAATTAAACATGAATAGATTTTTCCAACAGTATTAATAGCTCATCTAAAAATGCAAGCCAGAACTTCCCAATGGATCCAATCTTGTATAGCTTTATCCAGCATACTTCTAAGTTGGAAGAGCTGTGAGGAGAAATATTCATTATGATCCAAAGTCAGCAAAGGCAAACCAGGTAAACCATCACAGATGTGACAAGGTTGGGGATAACAGGGTTATCAGACAGAAGGAAGGGATTCTTAAACAACTGGGAAGGTGTCAAAAGAATTAGATCACAATGAATTTGAAGAGCACTCCATTAAAAATTAAAAAAAAAAAAAACGTTGAAAGGTAGACATAAAGGAGGATGAAATTAGAAAAAAAAAAGATTTAATAAGGGAGAAATTAAAGTTGTGGTTGCAGAAAAGTACTTAAAGAGCCAGTGATCTGAATTTGAAACTGCCAATGGCAATGACTTTTCTCAACATGTTATTATGAAAATTATTAACATGGAAGTTAAAAGAATTTTACCATAAACACCAATACCCTCTGCATAAGATTCTACAAGGAACATTTTACTGTACTTAATACACATCTGTTTCTCTATCCATCCTCCTAGCCACCCATTAATTCATCTCACTTTATTTTTTGCATTTTGGAGTAAATTTCAGATAGAGTATATTTCTATATAAATACGTCAGGATACATATCCTGAATTTATCATAATATATTAAGTCGTCCTTGTTTTTGCATGTATCAGCAATTTGCTTTGCTTTATTTTCAATATTCTCGATAGATGCAGAAAAAGTCTTTGATAAAATTTAATACCCACCCCTAAGAAAAAATTATCTTAGAATAAAAAGATTACAAGTAAATACTTTATGTGTGTGATAAAGGGTATCAACCAAAAAACGTATGGCAAACATATTATGGTGAAAGAATAAAAGGATTATTTCTGAGGTTAAGAAAAAGAAAATTACACTTGCCTAATAAACCAATTAATTAAATAGTTTAATGAAGTCTTTGGATTCATGATATATTTAAAATATTAATTTTCTCCATATAAAAACCAAAACCAAACTCAGTGCCATCGAGTCGATTCTGACTCATAGCGACCCTATAGGACAGAGTAGAACTGCCCCATAGAGTTTCCAAGGAGCACCTGGCGGATTCGAACTGCCAACCTCTTGGTTAGCAGCCGTAGCACTTAACCACTACACCACCAGGGTTTCCATATATCCACAACAAAAAACTATAAAATTAGTATTTATAATAACATTTTTAATTAATGAAAAATAAGTTAGTGAAGTCTTTGGATTCACGGTCAATTAAAAAATTTTTAAATTAATTAATAAAATAGTTCAGTGAAGTCTTTGGAATCACGATTAATGTAAAATATTTTTTTCCATATATCTACAATAAAAAATCATAAACTTAAATAAAAATTCCTAGTCGCAGTAACATCAGCAATAATCAAAAAGCTAGATATAATTCTAAAAGATAATCAGAAAATCTCTATAGAAAAAATATGAAAAATCATTGAAAATAAAGAAAGAAATCTCAAATAATTAGATATATTATTTTTATGAATTGGTATGCTCAGTATTTTAAGATATTATATCTACCCAAATCTATAAATGGATTCATTATAACCCCAGACACAATCCCAGCAGTATTTGAGTGTATGTGCATGTGTGAAAATTTTCAAATTGATTCTAAAATTGATGTGCAAATGCCAAGGGATAAGAACAGCCAAAGTTGAAGGACTCACACCATGAGATGCCATGACTTCATATAAATTTATACTAATTGAAACAGCTTGGTTAATTAAGACAGCTCTGTTTGAGCATGATGATTATAAAAATAATTTAATGGAATCAAATAATCCCAAAGCAGTCCTGCACTCATATGGACTTTTTAGTCATGACAAAGAGGGCACTACAGACTAACAGATAACCATGGTTCAATTTTATATTAAGGACCAGCAACAGTAACACAAAAGGAAACTTAACCCTGATTCGCACCAGACACAAAAATCCATTCCAGGTGGAGGGTAGATTTAAAATTGCAGGATGAAACCATATAGCTTGCAGCAGATAATGTAAGAGAAAAGTTCATAATCTTGAAATAGGGTAATATTGCTTGAGCGAAGCAAAAAATGCAAATCATAAAGAAATTATACAACATTTAAATTAGGACATTTTATTAATCAAGGCCAACATAGCATATGAAATATGGGACGAAAGTGGTAGGATGTAGCTACTCTACCATTTAACTGTCAGAAAGCTAGCCCCTAGATTATAGAGAGAAATTCTCTAAATAATAAGAAAAAGACATGCAAGTCAATTAAAAAAGGGAGGCAAAAACCTTGAAAAAGCACTTCACAAAATAGGATTTGCAAGTATACCATAAATATATGAATAAGCACAATATATTATTAGTTGCCAGAGACAATCAAATTAAAACCATAATGTCATACCACTGCACACCTACCAGAATATCTAAATATTAAAAGGTTGACACTACTGAGTGTTGTTGAGGATGTGCAGTAACTGAATCTATTGTATCTGCGGGTAGAATTGTAAATTGGTACAACCACTTACGAAGCCTCATTGGCATCCATAACAAAATCTGATCAGAGGCAGGCCATATGACCCAATGATTTTACTCCTAGGGTATGTTCAACACGAATATGCATGAAAACATAAACAATATCGGCATTACACATAATAGCTAAATAGTGAAAATTAATTTCTATCAACAGTAAAATGCACAAAAAACCAAACTTGGTGTCATCGAGTCGGTTCCAACTCATAGCAATCCTATAGGACAGAGTAGAACCGTCCCATAGGGTTTCAAAGGATCAGCTGGTGGATTCGAATTGCTGAACTTTTGGTCAGTAGCCGAGCTCTTAACCATTGGGCCACCAGGGCTCTATACAATGGATAAACTGTGGAAAACGCTGTCTCAAACAGTGGATTATTTAAAGCAATGAGAATGAACAAACCAAAAGCATACACAACAGCATACATGAATATGACAAACTTAGTGGGTAAAAGACCAGAAACAAGAGAACCTAATGCACGATCTCATTTGTTGTTGTTGTTAGGTGCTGTCAAGTTGATTCCGACTCACAGCAACCCTCTGTACAACATGACAAAACACTGCCCGGTCCTGCACTATCCTCACAATCTTTGCTATGCTTGACCCCATAATTGCAGCCACTGTGTCGATCCATCTCATCGAGGGTCTTCCTCTTTTGTTCTAACCCTCTATCAAGCTTGATGTCTTTCTCCAGGGACTGATCCGTCCTGATAACATGTCCAAAGTATGTGAGACTTAGTCTCGCCATCCTTACTTCAAAGGAGCATTCTGGCTATACTTCTTACAGGACAGATTTGCTCCCTTTTGGGGGCATTCCACGGTATGGTCAATATTTTTCCCTGATACCACAATTCGAAGGTGCCAGTTCTTCTTTGGTCTTTCTTATTCGTTGTCCAGCTTTTGCATGTCTATGAGGCATTTGAAAACACCGTGACTTGGTCAGGTGTACCTTAGTCTTCAAGGTGACATCTTTGCTTTTCAACAGTTTAAAGAGGTGTTTTGCAGCAGATTTTCCCAATGCAATGCATTGTTTGATTTCTTGAATGTTGCTTCCATATGTGTTGATTGTGGGTCCAAGTAAAATGAAACCCTTATCAACTTCAATCTTTTCTCCATTTATCATGATGTTGCTTATTGGTCCAGTTATCAGGATTTTTGTTTTCTCTATGTTGAGAGGTAATCTGTACTGAAGGCTGTGGTCTTTGATCTTCATCAGTAAGTGCTCAAGTCCTCTTCACTTTTAGCAAGCGAGGTTGCCTCATCTGTATAACACCGGTTGTTAATGAGTCTTCCTCCAATCCTGATGCCCTGTTCTTCTTTATATAGTCCAGCTTCCCAGATTATTTCTCAGTATACAGATTAAACAGGTATGGAGAAATGATACAATCCTGACACACACCTTTCCTGACTTTAAACCACGCAGTATCCCCTTGTTCTGTTCAAAGGACTGCCTCTTAATTTATGTACAGGTTCCTCATGAGCACAATTAATTGCTCTGGGATTTCCATTCCTCATAATGTTATCCATAATTTATCATCATCCAAACTGTCAAATGCCTTAGCATAGTCAGTGAAACACAGGTAAACATCTTTCTGGTATTCTTTGCTTTCAGCCAGAATCCATCTGACATCAGTAATGTTATCCTTCCTTCCAAGTCATCTTCTGAATCCAGCTTGAATTTCTGGCTGTTCTCTGTCAACGTTCTGTAGCCATTTTGAATGATCTTCAGCAAAATTTTACTTGTGTGTAATATTAATGGTATTATTCATAATTTCTGCAATTAGTTGAATCACCTTTCTTGGGAATAGGCATAAATATGGACCTCTTCCAGTCAGTTGGCCAGGTAGCTGTCTTCCAAATTTCTTAGCATAGACTAGTAAGCACTTCCAGTGCTGCGTCCATTTGTTGAAACATTTCAATTGGTATTCCATCAATTCCTGGAGCTTTGTTTTTCACCAATGCCTTCAGTGCAGCTTGCACTTCTTCCTTCAGTACTATTGGCTCCTGATCATATGATCCCTCCTGAAATGACTGGACGTCAACCAGTTGTTTTGGGTATAGTGACTCTGTGTATTCCTTCCATCTTCTTTTAATGCTTCCTGTGTCGTTTAATATTTTCCCCATAGGATCCTTCAGTATTGCAACACGAGGCTTGAATTTTCTCTTCAGTTCTTTCAGCTTGAGAAATGCTGAGCGTGTTCTTCCCTTTTGGTTTTCTATCTCCAGGTCTTTGCATATGTCATTTTAATATTTTACTTTGTCTTCTTGAGTCATCTTTTGAAATCTTCGTTCAGCTCTTTTACTTTGTCATTTCTTCCTTTTGCTTTATTACTCGATGATCACGAGCAAATTTCAGAGTCTCTTCTGACATCCATTTTAATTACATTCCACCGGAATTTAGAGACTATCTCAAGAATAGATTTGACACATTGAACATTAATGACCAAAGACCAGACAAGTTGTGGAATAACATCAAGGACATCATATATGAAGAAAATAAGGGATCATTAAAAAGAAAGGAACAAATAAAAGACCCAAATGATCCCATTTATATAAAGTCAAAAAACTGATCAATGTGATACAAATCAGGATAGTAGTTACATTTAGCAATGACAATAGATTAATTATCAGGGTAGACCACAAACATTTGGATCATTAGTATGTTTTTCTCTGAGTGGTCGTTTTATGGGTGTGCTAGTTTTTCAGAAATTACACTGGGTTGTTCAATTGTGATTTGTGCATTTGTCTTTGTATGTGTGTGTTCATGTGTATCGCATGTATATAAATATACTAGGGGCTAAAAGCTGGGCTGCTAACAAAAAGGTCAGCAGTTCAAACCCACCAGGTGCTCCTTGGAAATGCTTATGGGACAGTTCTACTCTGTCCTGTAGGGTCGCTACGAGTTGGAATCGACTCAATGGCAATGGGGTTTATTTCTTTGGTTTTGGTTTTTTATACACATTTCTATTTATAACAAACATTTATTGCATACGTAAAATGTTTTCTGTTTGAAAAATTGAGCAGTGACAATTTCAAATATTGAATAGTGAATGAAAAATTAATAGTTTTAATAACAAAGGGGCTGTTATCAGTATTAAAAACATCACGTAATTGTAAATAAGAGATTACATTATAAATTCTGTATTGTGTGATTTCATTTTCTTTGATCTTTATATTTTGTTTTTTCAGAATTTTCATTAAATTTAGTCATCTTTTTTAAAATTATAGACTCAAAATCAAATTTATTAATATAGAGAGATTCCACATATTTCCAAATATTCTTATTCTCCAACTCATGCGTAAAAGGCTCAACTTGTGTTTGAGTGGCTCTCCAGGAATTTGTACTTTCAGAAAGTTAGTGGAACCTAAAGAGCACTGAACATGGCCTGCTATATTTACTGTTAAGGGAATAGGACCCAGAGCATCAAAATGTATTGAAAATAGTTGTATAATTAATGCATGGCAGATCCTAAACTAGAATTTCTGATTGGGAGTTCAATAATTAATTCTTTGGAAATATTGTCATTATTTAGATTGAGGAGTGATAACTTTGTAGCTAGTGAGTTTCAATCATTCTCCCAACAAGAAACAAGAGGCAATAGAGATATGTCATGTGTTCTTATATGTATGGTGCTCTTGTGTGCAATTTAAGTATTCTCTTGGGACAATTGGTATTTATCCAATCTCCCATGCCAAGTCTTGCTTTTTGTATTGGCTGAGATGTGATGTTCACTGGTCATAAGTTTTTAGAAAGAAATGTTCTTTGTTGCTGTGGGTAAACTTGCATAAAAGACCAGTGTCTTTTCTCTAGAAGCCCTGGTTGCAGCATGGTTAAGCACTTGGCTACTAACCTAAATGTTGGCCGTTCAAGCCTACCAGCCTTTCTGTGAGGAAAAATGTGGCAGTCTGCTTCTGTAAAGGATTTACCTTTGAAACCCTACAGGGCTGTTCTACTCTGTTCTGTAGGGTCACTATGAGTCAGAATTTGACTTGAGTGCAATCGGGAATGGGTTTGGTTTTAGTTTTGGCAATGAGCGTGGGTTTTTTTTTTTCCCTTCGGGAGGGGGTATCTTCTCTCCATATTTCTCCACAGAGAGATATCCTGCCTAGAGAAGATCTCTCAGTCGAAACAGTTCTCAGTGAAAATATTGAATCCAGAATTATGTAAGGATATCACGTAATAGACTTTAATAACCATGTTCTCTTTGGAGACTACAGTAGGAAATGATGCATTTCATGATCATTCTATCTAAGTTTATATATCGTGCATTGTGCAGTTGATACACGTCTTAAAATTGTACAAATGAGACAATGCTAAGAATATTCTCAAACAGTTCACTAAAGCAGTTCTATGGTGAATCTATTTTTCTATCTCTCTATATATATTTCTTTCAACTATTTGCAGCTCTGTTTTTCTAAAATTTAATTTGATAAAATTGGAGTGCAAATATGTTTCCACACCCCCACCAATCACTGCATTAGGTGCTGAATTCCTTGATAGAGATAGAAGATTCTCAAAAAGCAAAGACCGAATTAAAAAGGAGCCATGAGTTTGAGTCAGCCTTCCATCAATTAGGTGAGTGTGATTTCAGAACATTCATTGAAAGCTCTTGAGCCTTCTTTTTTTTTTTTAAACTATAACATGTGATGTACTGAGTTTATTTAAATAATTGCTTAGACTGTTTCTTGATCTAACTATGTTACCGCTTATTCCTTTTTTTGTGGCTAATGTAATGTTTTAAACTTGGGACCTGCAAGGTTAGTTCATTAAAATGTATGTGGAAACTCTTATCTTTTTTAATTCGTCCGCAGGCAGTGTTTTTGTTACTTGAACTGTTTGTTTTGGAGAGAGAAAGAGAAAGTGTGTTTGTGTGTGTGTATGTGAAAGGGAAATTTCAAAAACTGAGTAGTAAATGGAAAATTAATAGTTTGAATAACAAGAGGGCTGTTGAAAATTTTTAAAATGTGATGAAATGAAAGTTATCAAAACTACAATTGCTATGTAGGTAAAGAAATAAAAAATATTATTTGTCACTAGAAAACTACTTCGGTGTTGTGGACAGTTTTCCTTATTCTTTAATATCAATTTAATGGCATTATTTACTTTTAAAAGCATTTATTTGTCATAAAAATAATAGTTGAGGCTCATGATAAAATGTATAATAATAGTTATGAGATAGACTTTAAGTGTTTGTAATTTCTATCAAGGTCAATGGGTGTCGTGCATATTACAATAAAAAATAAATGTCTCCTCTTTTTGTCCCTTTCTGTGATTGATTGGTGGTGTTTTTTTTAAGCATCTGAATTGATTTGTCTAAAATACACCCCACAAAAACATAAATTAGTTTTAAACTTATTTTCAAACATAAATTATATGTGGTTTCCACTAAGAAGAGCCTTTTCTAACCTTTGAGAATTACTACCTATTATACTGTTTAGATTGTCTCAAAACTAAATTTGAGCCTGCATCTTTAACTGAAAAATTTCAAGCACGTATTTCAATTACAATTGTGTCATTAGGTTCATATGGTAGTCTTCCAGATTCAATCATTACATGGCTTACTACTCATGCTGTTGTTCCACTTATGAAAAGAGATTAATATAATAACTTTCTGTGCTTTCTTCTTAATTATATTAGAAATGTGCTTTGTTCTCCTCATTGTGTTCGATTGAAAATTAGCAAGATACCGTCTAACGCACTGTCTATAAGACGTCAGGTTTGGGGGCCACTAGCTCGGGGCACAAGGATCCAGTCAAGAGATTCAGGGACAGCTGGTTTTAGATGGAACCCAGGTGTCTGCTTTTTAAAAATCCCTCAGTGAATGTATGCATGCTGAAATTCGAGAAGTGTGATACATAGAGGAAAAAACTCTTTGTTTTTGTCTTTTCAGATTACACTTTATAAACAATTAGCTTATTGAAAATCTCAACATCTATTTTTATTCAAGACATAGTTAATCATAGTTTCCTATATATCCAAAATTGCTGTGCAAACATAAAAATTGAATCAGATCAATACCTATGGAAAATTCCCAGACCAATAAATCCTACAGAAAAAGGAAAATACTTTCTCTACTGTAAATTTCTTCTTTCATATGACAGGCCAATGTCTAGGTTTCTGGCATGTGGCCCATCCCCTAATGGCTTTGTGGAAAGGTCTCTCTGCTTGGTCAACTCCTTTATTAATAAAAATTTTTTAAAACATGATGCCCCAACCTCTCACGTGCCCAATGATACAAGGAGTAAGGTGGCTTATCCCAAAGTTCTGGGGACTGTCCCTCTGTCAAGAGGCTCATATGCCCAGGTGGTTTGGTTAGCTTGTCAGCTTTGGCCTCATATTGTACCTCCCTCATGTATTGTTTAATGCACCCTGAAGTGTGGTGCACCAAAATAAGAAGAGTGCGAGCCAGTGTGGTAATATTTTCCCATATCTCTTTACCCCAAATATCTCAGCCGTATCTTTCTAGGCCTGATCTTGCCAAAGTCCCAAAGAGTAATTAGCCCATTAGCCACTGACTGAGAGTTGGTGGGATATGAACTTTAGGAAAATGTTATCACAGGCATATGCTATTGCTAAGAATATTGCACATATGACAGCCTATTGAGTACTTTGGTTTATCCCCCATGTGGAAACTGGAGTATTTAAAAAGGGGCAATAAACTGCAGCTGCCCATTGTCCAATTCCCTTATACCACTTGCTCACTCTGTTGGTAAAGAAAGACCATTGCTTTGCTTGTTTTGAGACCGCTAACCATCCTCCCTCTAGTTCCCACTGAACAAAAAGCAAAAGCATTTGGGGGGATTTTGGCAACTTAACCTCAGTGGTAGTGTATGTGGCTCTCTCCTCACAGAGCTGTAACACTGCAGTCAGTACGGCTAAGTTTAGCTCAGTCCTGCGGATACCGTATCTGGAAGCCTCTGCTGCCAATTCAGTTTTATAGGGAACTTCCATTACCTTGGGCATAATAGGACTCTCAGCCTACAGGGCAATTGGCTCTGGCCAGTAAGGGCTTTCGGTTTTGACAGGTGCTCAGTAGACTGCCAGGAGTTGTATCTCTAATGCTGGATAACCTTGGGCTTAGTCTGGAGCAATTTACGCCAAAAGCTCACACATAAGAGTTTACTGGTCCATTTGGTTCATAGGCTCTAAAAACTTCTAATTGCAAGGCCTATATTTAGGGCCCTAGTGGGAGAGTTAAAGTAATTAAGCCTTTTTTGGCACAGTGGTTAAGAGCTTGGCTGCTAACCAAAAAGATCAGCAGTTTGACTCCACCACTTGCTCCTTGGAAACCCTATGAAGCAGTTCTACTTTGTCTTATAGAGTCGTTATGGGTTGGAATCCACTTGACAGCAAGAAGTTTTTTTTTTTTAATTCATCTGGAGCCCTGGTGGTGCAGTGGTTAAATGTACTTGGCTGCTAACTGAAAGATTCAGGGTTCCAACGCACCAGCTGCTCTGCCAGACAAAGATGTGGCTGTTGGCTTTTATAAAGATTTACAGCCTTGGAGCCCTGTGGGACAGTTCTACACCCTCCTATAGGGTCACTATGAGTCAGAACCAACTCCGTGGTAATGGTTTTTTAGTTATCTAGTATGTTGTGTAGGTACTTGGGTGGCACAAGTGGTCTGGAACCCGCTGCTAACCTAAAGGTTGACAGATGGAACCTACTCAGAGGTGCCAGGGAAGAAGAGGCCTGGTAACCTGCTTCTGTAAAGATTACAGCCAAGAAAACTCTATGAAGCAATTCTACTTTGTAACACATGGGGTCACCATGTGTTGAAACCAACTCTATGGCAACTTTGTCATTGTTGTTGCTGCTTAGGTCACCACTGAAAAGTAGAGAATTTCCAATTTGACAGATAGGGGTCACAAACATTGGGGATGAGGAATGTGTTGGTGAGAGAATCTAAACATTCCTGCCAAACGTTGGGACTTGTTTACAGATATGGGAGGCTGCAGCACTAATACCTTGTCTTTCACTGGATTGTGAAGAGTTCACCCTTGCAAGTTCCAAACTTAGTCCCCCCCCAAAAAGTCTCAACCCATATCTTTCATCATATAAAAAAATAACTCAAAATGGATAACCTAAATGTAAAAGCTTAAATTATAAACTTTTAGAAGTAAACATCAAAAAGCCAAAAAAAAAAAAAAACCCTTCTTTGACATTGTTTAGGCAATAATTTCATACATTTAACACAAAACTCATGAACCAGAAAATAATTGATATATTTGACTTCATTAAAAAAAAAATTCTACCCTTCAAAAAACACTGTTAAGAAATAAATGAAAAGCTGCAAAATTGGTATTCAGAATATATAAAGAACTCTTAAGATGCCACACTAATTATAATAAAATAACCCAATAAAAAATGAAAAAAGGTTTTGAACACAAACTTCAGTAAGGTAATATCTTAATGGAAAATTAGAATGTGAAAAAAAATGCACAATGTAATTAGTGAAATACAAATTAAAATCACAATAGTATACCGCTTGGCATAGTCACTTTGGAAATCAGTTTGACAGTTTCTTATAAAATTAAGCATATACTTATTACAGACAAACACACTGACTCAGCAATCCTATTCCCAGATATTTACCCAAAAGAACCAAAAACATTAAAAAAAAAAATCATTGCTGTTGAGTCAATTCAGACTTTTAGCTACCCCATAGGACAGAGTAGAACTGCCCCATATGGTTTCTAAGGAGCGAGTGGCTGGTGGATTTAAACTTTTGACCTTTTGGTTAGCAACTGAACTCTTAACCAAAGTGGATTCTTAACCAATTGTTGATTTTGACTCATAGAAACCCTACATGACAAATAAGAATTGCCATATAGGGCTTCCTAGGCTGTAATTTCTATGGAGCCCTGGTTGCACAGTGGTTAGCCACTTGGCTGCTAAGTAAAAGGTCCCAATCTGCAAAAAAAGATATGGCTGTATGCTTCTGTAAAGATTTATGGTCTTGGAAATGCTATGAGATGCTTCTACTCTGTCCTATAGGGTTGCTATGAGTTACGATCAACTCAATGGCAATGAGCAATCTTTAAATCTGTTAAAATCTGTCTTCAAATTTTATCTTGAGACATAATTTTTCTAAATTTCTTACCCGTGCGTCCAACTGGCAAATTGCCATCTTTCCTTATATTCCCTATCCAAAACCAAACCCATTGCTGTCAATTCCAACTCATAGCGACCCTGTAGGACACAGCAGAACTGCCCCATAGAGTTTCCAAGGTAGATTCGAACTGCCAATCTTTTGGTTAGTAGGAGTAGGCTTTTAACCTCTACAACACCAATGTTTCCTGTATTTCCCGTAGGAAATTCAAACTCACCAAGTTAAAAACAGAAATCATAATCTCCTTCAGCCCTACCTCAATTGTTTTCCATTCTGTTTCTTATCTCAGATAATAAGTTGAGGTGTTTGGGTCAAAATTCTGGATACTATGTTAGTTTCCTTTATCTCCCTCCGTACATCCAATTAGATCCAGTCGGTATCTAGCCAATAATAGGCATTCAGAATATATTTTTGAATGAACAAATTGAAGGATTCTGCTCTTGGGAGTAGAATAAATGTTTGAATGACACTTAAGAAAGCCTCCGGATAAGCATTAAAAACCATTAGCTCTGCTCTTAAGTGCGAACTGATGCAATTAAAGGCAGACTGTGAAGGGAGGGGTTCAAGCTAATTCGCTGCTGAGATGCACAAATTGTATATTTTTAGGAAAAGGACAATGGATTGACTGAGGCAACAGTGTCATAAACTCTTCCTTGTTTATCTCCTTAAATGTCAGGGTTTACATCCTGGATCTTATTTATAATTTGTATCCCTGTCTCTACTTATGAATTCATACCTGCTTTGTTCTCTCATAGGCACTACATTGCTCTCTATTTTATGCCCGGCTTTGCTAAATCAATTAAGTTCAATTGAATTTAGCTAAATAAGTCACAAAACGAAACCCGTAGGACCACATTAACAAAGACATACTGCTCTATTCACTCCCAATGAATATTTAGTAGTATCCATATTTCCTCAATCTGAAAGCTTACTTTATTTATTATTTAAGTCTGTAAATAGAAGAAAATTGATTAGTCTTAAAATAATAGCCACTATTATCTAAAGGGAAGAAAAATGGAGTAACCTGAAAAGAGTGTTCTTCTACAGAGGGATATTCTTATTTTTCAGAATAAAATTTAAATAGGCATTCTAGAAGCCTGTGACACGCCTTCCTTCCTCCTCTCCCTGTCCCAGTGTCTATAAAGAAATCCATCTGCCCTTGGAAGCTGGACTGGACGTGTGTGTGGCCTGTTGCTCTCACAAACCTCTGATGGATAATATCTAATGGGTAGTTCTGTGGTAACAAAGCATTGTCTTCTGAATAGAATAGATGTGGAACTTGAGGATATTTTAGTGTGGCTTTTGCTTCACAAATAGACCAAGTTTCCCAGAAGAACTGGCCAATAAAACTGCCAGAAAGGAGAAGGTCAAGCACAGAAGAACTAATAGGATCTCAGGTGTAGAGTGGGGCTGCGGGTGGTTGTTACCACGCATGCCCAGACAGGAGGCCTGTTATAAAATAAAAAAAACTCAGTTCTTTCAGCTGGTAGAATAAATAAATTTATTCTGCTCCATACTGCTGCTGCTTTTCTTGCAGATGATTGAGACCGCATCATTTTATTTCTTCAGATTGCTGTAACATAGCAATACGTTTACATTTTTCTAAATGTTCCCTCAAGACTGGGCACAGGTAATCCAGTTTATTGACAGTTAAAAAAATCATAAGTGAGAAAAATGGATTATGTAAGGAATAATTTAGAAGAATTAATATTGTTAAATTATTATATTCCATACTTATCACCTATGGCCATGGCTTTTTCATTAATACGAACTAATAATATATTTTATGAAACTCTTTTGGGCCACACGTTAACTATTTTACATGGACTAATTCAGTCTCTACTGTTGGGTATGTATTATTACTATCTTCCATGAAAAAATAAGATACTAAGAAAAACTACTACGAAAGAAAGAAAAAAAATCGCCAACTGTCACAATGCCTTTCTTGCCACTTTTAGACAAATTGAACGCAGGTTTTATGAATCAGCTGGAAACTCTATGGGGCAGTTCTACTCTGTCCTACAGGGTCGCTATGAGTCAGAATCGACTCGACGGCACTGGGTGGGTCTGGGTATCACTATTGTATGGATATAAACCAGAAATATAATTAAAATTAATTAGCTAAGTTATTCCTAAAATATATTAACATTCGAAATCCAGCTCTTAATCATTTCACTCAAGATTATCACTTCAGTTGGCAATATTGTCCTATCGTTAAGCGTTCTAGATGCAATATTTCTTAAAAGAATGCGTGAACACCAAGTTCCGGTGAGTGGTGACTTCCTAGTCTAACTTCATAAAAGCTCCACTTTTGGATTATTGTTCAACGTGTCTCATTCACCAATTGTCCTATTCCTGCCCCAAACCATTTAATTCCTGGGAGTAAAAATAATTCTCCAATTCTGTCCTTTGTGTTACCTCCTTTGTCTAAGCCATCATTTCTGTAAATTTTGAAGATGGATTTCTCATTTTTTCCAAAATGCATAGGCAGTGATAGTTATGCCATGATTGCTGCCCAGCTGACAGAAATTTTTAAGACAATATCAATTATAAGATGCATCCTGATATCTGAGATGTTCATATCACTGCAAACATATACCGCTTCCAAAGATACAGAGTTAGTCAATGATCAAGGCAGAATTCTCAAAGAAAGGCCATCAGACATAAGAGCCTATGAATGCTATTAGCAACTTCTAATTTAATCTTTCTCACATACCCATTTACATAGTCAGTATTCTGGAGGCGGGAAAAAAAGAAATTCCAAAGAATTGGTCTCAACCTACTTTCTCAGCTTAATTCAAGCTATATTCTTCATACTACTATTCATTACCATCAGACTCAAGTACCAGAGTATTCTAGACATGTGAAATAGCTTGTCTATTCTTCAGCTCACATGTTCTTTCATTCCTAGTGCACAATTTTATTAGTTAGGGTATCAATGGCTCTTGCTAATAAATAGACATCCAAAATAAAACAGCTTCAAGTAGAATTTATTTCCATCTTACATAACAATCCTGGTTGGAACTTTAGGTCAGTTTGTCAGGGGTCACAGGTTGACGCAAGAAATTCTTCAGCCCGTGGTTGCCAAGGTTGATTTGATCTCATAAACCAGAACAAAGGGTGATATATTGTAGGTGTACAATACTTATGGAATGAATGAATTAATATAATGCCCATTTATCCTGAATAAATCATCGAACTTCTATTTATGGTGGGACAACCTCTCTAGGGAAGTTTGTAATCCCCCTCACTTCCAAAATAATTACCATATTGAAAACATCAATGATTACTAATTGAATTAGAACTCAATTGCTATTTTCATTTTTCCCAAAGGGCATTTTACCTTGAAAGACAGAAAAGGCTATTTCATTTTCTACAGATTGCCAAGATGAATGATGGTGAAGTGTGACTGACTGCCCATTAGAAAATAGAACAAAAAGAGATTTCTAAGACATAAAATAATGTACTATTCAAGGATAGCACGGACCATACAAGAGGCCACATGAATGACCTACAGAAATATGGTGAGTCCTAACATATTAGCCTCAGACAAATCAATTTATACTTCTAAAGTTTGTTTGTTTGTTTATAAAAACAAATTTTCCAGAGGCATTACAGGATTGTTTGCAGGTCTGATTTTCAATAGCTGACAACAGATCAAAATGCCGTCTAATAATATTTAAAACAGAAATGCAAGCTTTTCGGAGTACATTTACACATATTAGCACACCCTGGATTCTCACCACAATTTTATTAATTAGGGCAAGTGTTATTATCTTGATTTTATAAATAAAGAAGCCAAGGCTCAAGTTAAACCATAACTGACAAGTCCAAGAATTCAACTCCATGTTCATCACCTCTTAGAAGAACAAGTCATGAATGAAGTCACTCATTTACTTCTGGGAGCCAGCTGTGGTGTGGACAAGCTGAAGGACATCACTGTTAATCTGATTCTACAAACCAATGATCCTGAAGCTGTTTCCCATACTTCACCCACCCAGATGTAAACTTGATTATATGTACTCTTTCTTATTATGGTACCATTTAACGCAGTCTGCAGTGTATAGGCTGCCTCCCCCACCCTGAACTTGGCCAGAATTAAGCTCTTGCTTCCTTTTCTAGTTTTAGCAGACTCTTGACTGTGTTTCCACTGACATTATTTCGCATTTGCTTCAGTTCTCCTCAGTGCCAACAATAAAATGTTTTGCCTAATTCTGCTACTTGAGAGTTATTGCTTCTATTTATTTCTAGACAGAGAAGCAGCATAAAAGTTTAAACCCTCATCTCAGTCCATAACCTCCCCAGGAAAGCATCAAGTCTTTAAAAGACTAAACCCACTGCCATCGAGCTGATTCTGACTCATAGCAACTCTACAGGACAGAGTAGAACCGTCCCATAGGGTATCCAAGGAGCAGCTGGTAGATTCAAACTGCCGACCTTTTGGTTAGCAGCCAAGCTCTTAACCACTGTGCCACCAGGACTCCTGGTTTACTCTAATTGTCCTAACTATACAGATAGTTATGGGGGGAGGAACTAACCAAATACAAATTTTTCTACTGAAATGGAATGATTTTAATGTCCCCTTTCAGCCATTTTATGACTCAATGAATAGAATTGTCCAAAATGACCAGGGGTGTTCACTCTGGATTGTCTGGTCAGTGAGCCAACTGAAACAGTCGCTCCTTTGCTCTCTTCCACCAGAAGGAGCTGTACCCAGTCTCAGCTTCCCACTGGACAAGTGGCTGCCTTTCCTTTTCAAGAGAGATGTTAACATCTCAGGGCCCTGAAACTCTCCAGGTGCTGAGCAGCTGGTGTTCCCAGACAACGCCTGTCAATAGCTGGCATCGAAATTCTAGACTGCATGCCACCAAGCTCCCTTTTATTGTCCCAATCACCTGGCTACCTTCTCACAGTTGCTCCATAAAATGAAGACTAAAGGGAAGGCAACGCCCCTCCACCGTAAGGTGCCCTGACCACCCAGGACCTGTTGAATGGTAGGGGGGCCAGGGAACGTCCTCTTTCTGGCCTTACAAATACAACTGATTAATTCATCCAGAATCCTCCTGCTGGAAAGGCCCAGGCTTAGAAGAAACTCCCTATGCATAACACGTTACTTTGCAAACTGTTACTTCTGAGCTCCAACTAAATAATCAAGCAACAAGCTCATCCTGCACAGAGTAAGTGAATCATTTTTTAATTCTATTTAAAGACTAAGACTCTGGGGGGAAAAAAAAAGACTAAGACTCAGGCCTTCTAACTGGTACATTGTTACCAACATAAGTAGAAAGCTAGCACAATACCTCATTTTTTCTCAGCTAACATTTCCTTTTATAGCCCTACCTTCTCTATAATAGTGACTTAATTAATTAAAAATAATTGCTTTTACTTAAGAACTTCCAGATATTTTTGAAAAGTACCTTCTTCAAATCGTATAGCATTCTATTATTTTTTCATTTGGACATTTAAGCACCCATTGAGAAACATTTTTTTTTTTTTAATGCCACATTTAAAAATTTAGGCTGCCATTTCCTCACAAAAAAGATCCTTCTCGTTATCTAAGAAAATACATCAACTTTTAATCATTATTACTATTAATATAATAATGACATTTACAGCCTTGGCTTTTCATGTTTTGGACATTGTATTTTCTATATTATGTCCTAATTTCTGAAATGAAGATTATTACCCAAAATAAGAACAGAAAACAGAACTTATAGTTTTATAATATATTAATAATGATACTATATTTTTATACTCTTAAATTCACCATAAAGTTTTCATTACTGGTTAATTTTTAATATGTAATTGATTTTTATATGCATTTTTAATTTTCTAATATAAAAGGAAAATATAATGGTGGGTATCTCTGGTAGTGTGATTACAGATGAGTTATTTTCTTCTTACTGGTAATCTGCAACGTCCAATTAATTTAAATAACAATGTATTATTTTCAAACATAGAAACAATGATGTACACATCCAAAGATGGCTTCTACAAAGTTCTGAATAAGATAACAGCTTTTTTTTTTTTTTTTGCCAGTTACTATTAAACAATTTATGGAGAAGATATTAACCAATTTAGGATCTGTCCAAGGAGAGCTACATAAAACATTTACGAAGAAAGACATACCAAACTCCTTGCACTTTTTTTTTTAATCTTAATAGAAATGTGTCGATCATTTTAACCCTCTGGTGGTTCTCATTTAGGTACTCATGAAGAACTTTGACTACTCTATCAAATTTAATGTCATGATTCTATTACTCTGCCCTTTTTTTACCTGGTAGAACTATCCTTTGGATACCCATTATGATATCCAGGACTTTATGAAATATCACATCTATAACTACAGCTCATTGTATTCTGTGTGCCAGGAACAGTTTTTCTATTTGTCACAATTACCATAAAAGTTAAGTTTCATTTTCCTGGTTTTAAGATAAAGAAATTGAGACAGGTGAGACTAGTAATTTGGCCAAGGTCACCTACAAGGCAGGGAAAGAATCAAAGCTCAGACCCCATTCATTCTCTGGGGTTACCACCCTGCCCAGCTCCAGAGAGCATCCTTCACATGAGAACCTGAAGGGAAGGAAATCCTCTGTTTGTTCACATGCCCTGTGCTCTGACTATAAAATTGCTGGCGAATTCTTTTTCAATATACTGTACTGTTGCCTAATCTACAAGAGTGAAATAGGACAAATCGTTTAGCCTTACTGCATACTGCTAAGTGCACAGGTGGTCATAGACTTATCCACTCCCTCTCTGAATTTATAAATGAATAAATAGACGGGTCCTTTATTGTTGCCGAGAGAGGACTCTATTGATTTAAGGTTGCATTGTCATTACTCTTTTTCAAGTCAAAAAACATAAAAATGAGGAACTTGAACTATGGATTCATTTTTATACAATTTTGTTTTAGAAAAACCACGATCAATGAAAGTTCTCACATTCGTATTTTGCCAGCTCCTGGCAGGTTTTTTTTTTCCCCCTCAGCTGATTGAGTTACGTGAGGGGCTAAATTCCCAGACTTCAGACTACCCCTGGGAATGTAGCAATGCTGGACCTATACGTCCTGACCCCAGGAAAATTTGTTTTTAATTTGATAAACTAGGATTTCTCAACACCATTAGAACAGCGGAACTCTGGTGATACAGTGGTTAAAGTGTTCAGTTGCTAACCAAAAGTTTGGTGGGTCAAAACCAACAGTTGCTCTGTGGGAGAAAGATTTAATAGTCTGCTTCCACAAAGATTACAGCCTTGGAAACCCTATGGGGCAGTTCTACTCTGTCTGATAGGGTCACTATGAGTTTTAATTGCCTCAGCAGCAGTAGGTTTGGTTTTTGACAGCAGTTGTTTTGGTTTTTGACAGCGATGGGTTTGGTTTTTGGTTTGGTTTATTGTAATGGCTGAGTGACTGCCCATATTCTAGTGAGAAACTTGCCCTTATTTAATCTCCCCAGATGATTTTCCCATTGGCTTATATGAGGGCCTATTTGTTCCTTAGGTTAACACCAAGAGATAAGGTGAGGAGAAAGAGAAAATACAATAAGTAACATCACTGAGTTTAAAATGAAGCCTCAGGTTAAAAACGAACAAGCAAACAAAAACTTTCCTGCTTTTTGCTTAAGCATCTACAGAAAAAAAAAAAAAAAACTTTCAGGAAATTATGGGAGATAAGGGGCAAAAGATATATGCAGCACCTTAACACTGCTCTTAAGGTTTTCTGTCCATGATTTTTTACCTCTAAGAAAGATATTCTAAAGACTCCCATCTTTTCTCTGCTGATTAATATGTTGGATTGTACATAATGGTAACACATTGGACTAAAAATTAATAACATTAATTAGTTCTAAGGGATTTTAATAGCCCATACTGATTTTTTTTTTAACTTTCAAATTTTTTTTTTTAATCATAAGGCATTGTGGAAAAAATACAAACAGTAATGTCAGTAAGATTTATTTTATATAATTTTTGAAATTTTTTTTCTCACAGGTATATTATATCCGAATAACAGAACATCCACAATTACTCTGGCAGTGGGAATATCTAGAATCAAGACAGTATGGAACAAAAATATATAATAGATTTTAGGAGTAAAAAATTGCCCACTTTAAGCTTATATCACTGTGTAAATTTCTACAGGAAAAGGCAAAGGGATTAAACTACATCTCCATGCAACAAACAACTAGTAACTTTAACCAGGATAGACAAATCTGGGTGTGGAAGGGTCCAGTATTAAAAGAGGGCAGGGAACAAAAAGACCTTATTAGACTGAAACCATTGTTAACTGGCATTGATGTGCCTCAGTGTCAGATGACTATCTCTCTTTTGTGTCTTCTTCACATGCTTCTCCCCAAAGGGTGATGCTAGTCTTCGGTGCAATACATTCACCAGCTCACTTCAAGACTTCCCCTGAAGATTTTCCATAATAAAAGGCTAACTAACTATACACAGCCATTTTCTTCCCCTTAGGACTCCCTCACCTTGACAGAGTCAAAATATATCTACAGCCCATCAACAGATGAATGGATAAACAAACTATAGTACATACACACAATGGAATACTATGCAATGATAAATCTGCAAAGTATCTCACAACATGGATGAAGCTGGAGGATATTATGCTGATTGAAATAAATCAATCGCAAAAGAACAAATACTGTATGAGACCACTGTTACAAAATCTCATGAAAAGGTTTACACACAGAAAGAAACCATCTTTGATGGTTATGAGGGAGGGATGGGGTGGGAAAGGAAAAACAATCGAGAATAGGTAAGTGTTAACTTTGGTGAAGGGTAAGACAATACACAGAACTAGGGAAGTCAGCACAACTTGACCAAGGCAAAGTCATAGAACCTTCGTAGACACATCCAAATTCCCCAAAGGACCGAGTTACTGGGCTGAGAGCTAGGGACCATGGTCTCGGGGGATGTCGAGATCAATTGGTGTGACATAGTTTATAAAGAAAATATTCTATATCCTGCCTTGATGAGTAGTATCTGGGGTTTTAAAAACTTGTGAGCGGCCATTTAAGCTACTTATACATGTCCCACCCCGTCTGGAGCAAGGGAGAATGAAGAAAACCAAAGACACAAGGAAAAGATTAGTATAAAGGACAAATGGACCACACCCACCACAGCCTCCATCAGACTGAGCCCAGATCAGCTAGATGGTACCTGCCTACCACCACCAGTTGCTCTGACAGGCATCACAACTGAGTATCCTCGACAGAGCTGGAGAAAAATGTACAACAAAATTCAAACTCACAAAAAAAGACTAAACTTACTGGGCTGACAGAGACTGAAGGAACCCCAAAATTATGGCCCCCAGACACGCTTTTAACTAAGTACTGAAGTCCCTCCTGAAGTTCACCAGTATAGACAGGCCGATAAACAGTAACTCATGTAGTTCAACCATATATACAAGACTAAATGGGCACACCAGCCCAAAAGCAAATACGAGAAGGTAGGAAGGGACAGGAAAACTGGGTGAATGGAAATGGGGAACCCAAGGTTGAGAACGGGAGAGTGTTGACACATTGTGGGGTTGGCAACCAACGTCACAAAACAATATATGTATTTATTGTTCAATAAGAGACTAATTTGCTCTGCAAACTTTCACCTAGAGCACAATAAGAAAAAGAAAGAAAGAAAACATGTATCTAGATTAGTCTTCTTGTACTGTGTTTAAAGTACCCTGTAGTTTTGCCACAACAAACTTTGGAAAGAAATGTAGCCCTCACTGCAGCTCAGATAAAAAGTTTTACTATCATCATGGGTAGCTCCAACCAGTCTCTTATCTTTAAGTTTATCCAGGAAAGAGCCAGGATACTGGCTTGACACTACAGAAATCAAAGGAAACACAGTTCAAGTTGACCAAAGAAATTTCTCACTTTGTTTTGCTCTTGTCCTATAGCAACACTGAAGCTGCATGTGTCAGTGGCCACGCAGCTTCTTCTTTCCTGAGAGACAATCCCATAATCCTGCTATTCAAGTCTCTCCACACAAGTGGTTTGTAATCACAGAGAAAGAAAACGATACCAATGTCTACTACTAACTCTAAAGAAGTATCACTCTCACCAAATTCCTCTCTACTCATATGTATTGACTTGGAGTGGTTACTAGGTAAATGTTACAGAATCTGTTTTTGGTCACCAGTGAGCAAGTCTTGCAAATGACGTCTTTAGAATGTCTCTTCAGAATGCAGTCAGTTGTCCCTACCTTTAGGGTTTCAGGCAGTATTCTGAGCTGCTATGAAAACATTTAGCATTTTGGTTTACCTCAGAGAAAGACTATTTTTAAAGGAGTTAGTTTAAAAAACAGTATTAGGAAGATTGAAAATGAGCCCCTTCAGAAAACTTTATATATTACAATTAAAAAAAAAAAAGAGTTTAACCACAATTTATTCCAACAAGGAGGTTACAGTTTAAAATTAATAGTAGTAGTAATAGCAGGGAGGCAGTCTCAGTAAGTCAAAGAAAGGAAACTAATCTTCTCATTGATCTGTGATAGCATTCAGCATAGTGACTAAAGATCACCTGGCCTTTCTCCCAAGATGCCACTGGCAACCTTTAGGTTAGTAGGCTACCCAAAGACCTAAAGTTTTTGTTGTTGTTGTTAGCTGCCATCAAGTCAATTGCAACCCATTAAGACCCCATGTATTACAGAGTAGAACTGCTCCATAGAGTTTGGAGGCACTGATCTTTCAGAAACAGATCATCAGGTCCGTCTTCCAAGGTGCCTCTTGGGTTCAAACTGCCAACCTTTCAGCTAGTAGTTGAGTGTTTAACAGCTTGCACCATGCAGGGACTCCTAAAAATGGACATGGAGTCTACTAATAAGACTGAACGCATGTATGTCCTTATTTGATAAAATTTTCTACCTTGAAGTCAGATGCCACCTTAGAAATTCAAGTCTACAACTGTTTATATCTCTAATAGAGCTACAAATTCAGTGATAAAACAAGGATAAAAGTAAAAAGAAAAGCTGCTTTATGGAAAAGCTGAAAGGAGTACACAAGAAAGGGAGGTCAGTTGAAACTGAGATATAAGCACTCATGTATAAAGTTAGAATTTAAATTTGAGAGCATAAAAGGAAAAAAAAGAGGTAGAAAATTTTCTAAAGCAATGAGACAGTTATCACATCTCAAGGATAATTTGACATAATTCTTTAGATTTGGATTTCTTACTTTGATAACATTAATCACCACTCACTGCTTGCCAAAGAAAAGAAAATAAGTTGACTATTTTATCAGAAAAAAGTATATACTGACAAGAATGAAAATACTGTTAAAATGCATACTGTGCCCAGGTAGGGTTAAGGAGCATAAACAAAGAAGTATTTGGAAGATAGTTATTCTGAGTCTCAGAATTTATTTTAAAAGTAAAGTTTCCAAATAATTGCTTCCACTAAAATTAAGATTAATTTAAATATGATGGGGATTTAAAATTTTAGGAAATATTTCTCTTTCAATCTCTCCTTTCCCTCACTCTTATCCCTGACATATGTTTCATGCTGTGTCCATATTCACCTCTATGTCTGGATCCTTGGGAAATCCCAGGCTATGGCAATAGAATGAAGTATTTAGAAAAGCTGAGAAGAGAAGATAAAATCAGACATTTAGACACTTTTTGAATACTAATCTCTTTGCATCCAGTCGGTTCTGACTCATACAATACTAATACAAGAGAATAATCTATTGATCCGCTTATGCATGAACTATTTATTGAGAACCAACTATAAGCTGGATAGACACTTTTTATTGTTGCTATTTGTCGTCAAGTCAGCTCTGACTCATGGTGACCTTACGTATAAAAGAACAAAACATTGTCTGGTCCTGCACCATCTGCATGGTCTTTGAAATGTTTGTTGTGATATATACTAGATATTGGGAGTTCAGTGGTAAGCAAAATCAGAAAAGTTTCCTACACTCATGGAGCCCACAGTTCAGTGAGTAAAACAGTAGTCAGATAATCTCACACACACACAAAAAGTATATAAAATTAAAAACTGTACTTTTAATTTTAAAAGAAAGGTGAATTATTTCATTAAAGCCTTAATAATAGGCTTTGAACTCATCACAATAATCATAGGGTCTATCACAGGGAAACCATAATTGAGACAAGAAGTAAGCAAAAGTAATTATTAACTAGAGAAAGTTGTGAAAAGCCCTGCCTCAGACGGGAGATGAGGTGTTTTAGGAACTGAAAAAAGATGAGAAGGGTTGGAACACAGAAAGGGAGCAGAAGAGCATTGTGGATGAAACATACGTAGGATCTGATCTTGCATGGCTTGTGGCTCATGTTAAGAGAATGATTTCTCTTCTGAAAACAATAGAAAACTGAACAATATTTGAGGGAGGTTGGTATGTGATCAAAATTGTATTTCAAAACGAACAGTCCATTGTGTGATTGTGGAGAATGGATTTTGGAGGATATTGCAATATTCCAGGTGAAGATGAGGTTGGTGGTAGAGACAGAAAGACATAAAAAAACAACTTGAGTAAAATTCTGAGGTAAAGTTGATAGGGCTTAGGGAAAGACTGATTGCTGAAGAGGCTGAGAGAGGAAGATGCTAAGGAAATTCTCTAGGTTTCTCGCTTGTTCAAAAGGTTTAATAGAGGTACACTGGGAGAGGACCATAAAAGAGGCAATCATAATTTTAGTCTGGGATATGTTGAGCTCCTTTTGAGCCAACCAACAGAGAATCAAGTACACAATTGGATATGCAGATTATAAAATGGGAATAGAAGCCAGGTCTGGAGATACTTTAAAAATGAATTTCATGGGTATAGACATTAATTTAAACTCTGTGTATTAATTATGATGACTTAGTCAATATAAACTGTAAAAATCTGGGATTGTGTAAAGGGCCAGGAAGGCCAGGGTTCCTTTATTCCCTATTTTCCTAAGCAGGGATATAATCTACTTCCACCTTCAACCCTCTACTTCTAAGGAGGAAAAACATGACAGAACCAAATGGAGAAAAAAAAAATCTGAAATAGAGGAATTAAAAAAAAAAAAGAAACAGGACTCTATGTGTAAAAGTTGGGCAGAAATTTTTGGGACAATTGGGAAAAAAGAAGGTGATCATACAGAAAGGATGCCTTTGTATCTGGGATGGATTTATATACTGACTGAAAGAATCAAAGAAAAAGAGATATTTTGCAGCATCCTTTTTTCTTTTTTAAGTCAGTAAGATGGATGAATGGGCGGGCGGATGGATGGATGGATGGACGGACAGACAGTTGTTGTGAGTTGCCCTAGAGTAGGTTCCAACTCATAGAGACTCCATGTGCAGCAGAACGAAATACTGCACAGTCTTGTACCATCCTCACAATCCTTGTCATGCTTAAGCCCGTTGTTGCAGCCAATGTGTCAATCCATCTCATTGGGGGTCTTCCTCCTTTTCACTGACCCTCTACTTTACCAAGCATGATGTCTTTCTCTAGGGACTGATCCATTCTGACAACATGTCCAAAATATGTGATGCTTAGTCTCCTCATCTTTGCTTCTAAGGAGCATTCTGGTTGTACTTCAAGATAGGTTTGTTCATTGTTTTGGCAGTACATTCAATATTCTTCACCAACACCATAGTTCAAAGGCGTCAATTCTTCTTCAGTCTTCCTTATTCATCGTCCAGCTTTCAGATGCATATGAAGTGATTGAAAACACCATGGCTTGGGTCAGGCGCACTTTAGTCCGTAAAGTGACATCTTTGCTTTTTAACACTTTAAAGAGATTTTTTGCAGCACATTTGTCCAGTGTAATGCATCTTTTGATTTCTTGACTGCTGCTTCCATGGGTGTTGACGGTGGATTCAAGTAAAATGAAATCCTTAACAACTTCAACATTTTCTCGGTTTATCATGATGTTGCTTATTGGTCCAGTTGTGAAAAGTTTTGTTTTCATTATGTTGAGGTGTAAGCCATATAGAAGACTGTAGTCTTTGAACTTTGTCAGTAAGTGCTTTAAGTCCTCTTCACTTTCAGCAAGCAAAGTTGCATCATCTGCATAACACAGGTTGTTAATGAGTCTTCCTCCACTCCTGATGCCCGATTCTTCTTCATATAGTCCAGCTTCTTGGATTATTTGCTCAGCATATAGATTGAATAAGTACAGTGAAAGGATATAACCCAGATGCACACATTTTGAACAGAATAAGGGGATGTTGCAAGATAGATAGATAGACAGACAGATGGACAGATAGATGATAGACGAATATAGTTTGGTTATCTAGTAAGCCCTGTAATATACTATGTTGTCTTCTAAACTTTAAGGATTTTTTTTTTTTTTGGTACTAATCTGTAGGAAAATAGATTTAAAATGCAGTTTGTAAATATAAGTTTGAATGCAAGCATACCAAAGAACTGAGTTTGAATCAAAGCACGATTTGTATTTAAATCAATTAGCAGGTCACTATGACAACTTAACTGTTAAATAATGTGAAAGAATAAAGACACTGGCAGAAGTAGTAGTGGTCCTGGGATTAACTCTCTCAGGAGAAGGGTGTCATGGAGAAGAGCAAGATGTCAACTCCAGAGATTTATTATTTGATGGATCATATTTTGAAGCTGGATAATTGAAAATGAATGAGACTTTTCCTTTGCTGTGTAACTTTATTACACAAGGGCCTATAGGAAACGTCCAGAGCAAGACAGTTCATGGGCAATGGTTCCTATACATGTTCAACATCTAACTGTTTAAAAGATAGATTTCCTTCTGTAGAAAGAAGGCAGATTTTTTAATCATGTTTAAAAGTTTTGGAGAGGATCTAAAACAACAAAATTGGCACAGGGAGCATCAGATTCCAGGACTGGTACCCTGGAATAGTGGAGCCCCTGAGTGGTGCAAAGAGTTAATGTACTTGTCTGGTAACCAAAAGGTTGGAGTCCATTCAGAGATCCCTCAGAAGAAAGGACTAGTGATCTAACTCCGAAAAATTAGCCATTGAAAACCCTATTCTGACACACATGTCACCATGCATCAGAATCTACTTTGATTTAGCTATTCACTGAGAGGACTCATAAGATTCAGCTATGATTTACTGCAGTGAAAGGATACTGTTTTAGTCATCTAGTGCTGCTCTGACAGAAATACAGCAAGAGGATGGCTTTAACAAAGAGAAATTTATTCTTTCATAGTCTGCAATGCTACAAGTCCAAATTCAGGGGATCAGCTACAGGGGGAGGCTTTCTCTCTCTGTCTGCTCTGGAGGAAGGTCCTTGTCATCCCCTGGTTGAGGAACTTCTCAGCTCAGGGACCCTGGGTCCAAAGGACACACTGCTCTCCTGGCTCTTGTTTATTGTTGGTATGAGGTCCTCTTATCTCTATGGGCTTCTCTCTTTTATATCTCAAAAGAGATTGGCTCAAGGCACAGTCCAATCTTGTAGATTGAGTCCTTCCTCATTAATACACCTGCTGCTAATCCCATCTCATCAACCATCTCATCAACATCATAGAGATAGGATTTACAACACATAGAAAAATCACATCAGATGACAAAATGGTGGACAATCACACAATACTGGGAATTGTGGCCTAGTCAAATTTATACACATATTTTTGGGGGGACACAATTCAATTCATGACAGATACTAACAAAAATTAAGAAAGGGAAAAGGCACATGGGGCTTTTCAGGAGGAAAGCAGGTACAAGTTTCCAAGAGTCCTCTCCCAGTGAGGTTACACAGTATGTGCTTAAATTCCTCCAGTAATGATTTGTGGCAACACATGTAAAATGTTTTCTACCAGGGAAGCTCAACAGGGGCTCAGTTCCCGTGTTTTTTATTGGAGACTGGTCACATAGACACTCTTTGCCTAGCACATTCAAAAATTCCAGACTCCCAGAAGAAAGGCAGGCTTTTAGAATAAAACATATTTTGTATAAAAATAGCTCAGGCATGTTCCACTTTCTAGGAATAGTGGGAACCGTCTTGAAATCTAAGTTCCCAGATACCAACCAAGAGCCAACCTTGCAAGCAGACCAAGAATAGCAATCTCAGGTCTACCATGTTAATTATTTTTACCAGGTACAAAAAAAAACTAAGAACTTTTATAAGAGAAGCAAAGTGAGTATTGAAAGATGAAAAGTTTGAATTGTATATTGAAGCTAAAAGAGAAACATTGCAGTATAAAATTTCTGAGAGCTTGAGAAACACAGACAAGTTATGTAAGCTTCCAGGGCCTACATTTCAGTTGGCACATGGGATGAAATCCAAGACTGCAATGTTACCTGTGTTTGACTGGTTGCTGGCTTTAAAGGAAGAGTTTGACAGCATAGAAATTGCCAAGGAAACATATGCTGAGTGTGAGACCATCTGGCATAAGAAGTTGAAAAGAATTTCAGCTTTGTAATAATATGAAAATATTGTTTTTATGCAGCAATGCAGAGGGAGGCTTAGGAATGTGGCTCAAAGAGACTGGCAAAGACCAAGAACGTGTACTTGGGACTCACTTAAAACTGGATTCTTTTACCTTCAACCTAGGCTGTCAAAAAACCTGAGGGCTTCCCTCCAATCAAGATTCTCCTTTGTGGTTACAATTAATTCAGGTGTAAGAGGAGAAAGTCATGACACAAACACACATACACAGAACACACACTTCATTTAAATATAACAACAACAAACACAGCATGTGTCTAAGATGGTGTCTTAGACTATTGTTCACACTGTAATTGGCAAAACAGAAGGCCTCAGAGCAAGGCAAATTTTTATGTCAGTAGCCATATTTAAGAAAGTAGAAATTGGACAGTTGCTAACTTCACCTTCCACAATCATCTTAGATCAGTATGGAAAATTCAGAACTCGGTGAGCAGGTTGAAACAACAATAAAAAGAAGAAAGGATAGAAAAATGCCATTCTGATGGGAATATATAAGCTTTTGTACTTTGAGCATCCTACTCTTGGAATGGAATAATTTTTACTAATTAATGGATACTTTAAGATACTACAGTGTCCTATATTTGAGGCAGGAAAGCATATACCCAGTGATACTTCATGATGAAGATGTTGAATAAAGAATTGTGCACTGGTTAAAAAAAAAAAAAAAAAAGAAGTTATTCTCTTTTATGGGATTCTCCATTCCATTGCATTCCAAAGAAGGAAATAATGTTGAGATGGCTGTTTTTGGAAGTATTCAGATTGGTGGAAATCAGAAAATCAAGGACTACTTCCAGTATATTCACAGATATGCCAAAACAAGATGTTTAACAGAAATTTCCTAAATAACCAGAGAATCTTCAGTCTGGAACAGAAGAGCCAGTGGAGTTGTTATGTGTGTTTTCTTTTCCAATCATTCAAAACCATAACAGCTGGAACCCCCAGATACATGCACCATTTCTCGATATTCAGGAGAGAGAATGCCCTGATGCCCACACAGGGATAAGTACAAATTTAGGAACCCTTTCCAAATGGCATGTTAGTTACCAGATTTGAAAATATAACATTCATTTATATCTATGTGAACACACATGTAAATATATAAATATACATATATATTTTTCTTTTTTTTTACACATCAAGGAGAATGTGTGTGTTTATGTATGTATATGGAAAGTCACAAGTATATACATAAACTACGAGACTTCTCTGCTGCTGCAAGGTCAATTTTCATATTATTATGGACCCAATAGAATCCCTGAAAATCAATCAAATGAAGCCAGAAAGCCTATCTAGAACCAGAGTCATAGTTGGAATTTTTAAGTGATGACCTTTTTTTTTTTTTTGACCTAGTAAAACCAATCCACTAGGGGACTGGCTAGAGGGGAATCCCCCAGACCTTTGGATACTCACGATGACAAAGACAGTCAGATTAACCCTTGCTTTAGTGTACAAAGATGGCACTTGAGTATCAGACTTTGAGAAAATGGAGGTGGATACAACCCGCAATGCCCAGGGTAAGTGTGGCTATCACAAAACTGCCCTTTTAGGGGATGATGGTTCTCCTCTACAGACTTGCGCTGCTATGAGCATTCTAGCCACTGACTCTTAAAAACATCTTTTCAGTGGAAAATCATCTTTAACTCCCAACATCAATACATTAACTCATTTACTCAACTGCACAGTGCATTTTCAGAACTGCTTTGCCCCTACTGTACTGTAAAAAAATCCACTGAAAAAAGTTGATATTTTTCCCACTGCATCTTTCCCAGGGCTGAGGTATAAAGTTAAATACTGTGTTGATAAGTTAATTAGGTTAGTCTTTCTGCGCCCCCCTCCATTTCTTGTGTGTATAAAAACACACATGCGCATGTATATATAAATCAGTAGCTATCAAGTCATGTCCAATTCATGTGACTTCATGCATTTCAGACTAGAACTTTGCTCCACAGGGTTTTCAATGGTTGTAATCTTTCACCAGTAGATCACCGGGCCTGTTTTCCTAGGTGCCCGTGGGTGGATTCCAACCTCCAAACTTTTGGTTAATAGCTGAATGTTTAACCATTTGCATCTCTCAGAGACTCCTTTAAAAATAATCTGACTCATTGCTCTCAGTTTACTTAAAATTTTTATTCCCATCCTCATTCTAAATGACATAACTGTATTTACTTTTTACTTCTTTCATTTTGTTTTAATTTTTATCTCTTTTCCTCTGTAATTTACTCATTTTTCAACATATAGAATGTTACGTGTTCATATATATATGTATATATTATACTGCTACAAAGTTATCTAAGGTGGCTTTACTGATTTACCCTTCTATCTGGGAAAACCTGGTGGCATAGCGGTTAAGTGCAATAGCTGCTAACCAAAAGTTGGCCATTCAAATCCACCAGGTGCTCCTTGGAAACTCTATGGGGCAGTTCTACTCAGTCCTATGGGGTCGGTATCAGTCAGAACTGACTCCATGGCAACAAGTGTAGCTTGATCAGCAGTGGAAGGGAGCCCTGGTGGTGCAGTGGTTAAAGTGCTTGGCTGCTAACTGAAACTCAGCCGATGGAACCCACCAGCTGCTCTGTAGGAGAAAGCTGTGGCAGTATGCTTTCTTAAACATTTACAGCTTTAGACACCCTAAAGGGCACTTCTCTGTCCTACAGGGTTGTTATGAATCAGTAATCTGCAGTGTATCTGAGCCCTGGTTGCTCCACATCCTCTCTAGTACTTGATATTGTCTCTCATTTCCATTTCAGCCATCTGGCGTATAAAAAGTGGTATCACATCCGGGCTTTAGTTCGCATTTCCCTGATGGCTAATGAGTTTGAATATTTCTAATGTGTATTGGCCTTTTGAATGTTCTCTTTTGCAAGCTATCCAAGTGTTTTGCTCATTTAAAAACATTTGGTTATTTGTTTTCCTTTGATTTGTAGGAGCTCTTTATACATATTCTGGTTACGAGATCTTTATTGCACATACTCATTGTAAATATCTTTTTCCACTCAGTAGGTTGAATTCTCACACTTTTAATAGTTTCTCTTGATGAAACACATTTCTAATTTTAATATAGTCTAATTTTCTTTTTTCTCCCACAAAATTTGTGTCCTCTTTAAGGAATTATTGCTTATTCTGGGGGGAGAGGATGTTCTGTATTTCCTTCTAAAACCGTTATTATTTTTATTTTACATTTATATGGACAATCCATCTGGAATTCATTTTTTGCATATAGGGAGAGTTAAAAAAAAGAAAAAGAAAACTCATACCGACCCTATAGGACAGAGTAGAACTGCCCCATAGGGCTTCCAAAGAGGGGCTGGTGGATTGGAACTGCCGAACGTTTGGTTAGCAGCCAAGCTATTAACCACTGCACCACCAGGGCTCTGTATAGAGTGGGTTAGGATGAAGATATTCTCTTTTCATGAATAGGTATCCTTGTGACATGCATTGAAAAGAAAATCATTTCCAGCTTCATTGAAGTGTCACTATTGTCCTAAAATAAAACCAAAAAAAAAAAAAAAGCAGTGGACTCTGGCTCACAGCGACCCTACAGAACAGAGTACAACTGCCCCATAGGGTTTCCGAGGGACGGCTGGTGGATTCAAACTGCCGACCTTTTGGTTAGCAGGCAAGCTCTTAACCACTATACCACCAGGGCTCCATTGCCCTAAATTAGGTGGCTTTAATATGATTTTGTATGTTCCTAAAATCTATTTCTGTTCAATCGTTGTTTTTTGCTATTTTTGATTCACTGTCTTAGTTGCTCTAGCTTTATAGTAGAATTTGATATCTGCTACTGTAATTCCCCTAGGTTGCTTCTGTTTTAAGATTACCATGCACTTTCTTGGCACTTTGCGTATCCATGTGATTTTATAAATCTTTGTCAACTTCTGTTGCTAGTAGAAGTACAATTGACTTTTTTTTTTTTTGATTGATTTCATCCAGTGGTGATTGTAAATTCAGCTTTTTAGTCTAATAGTTTATAAAATATTTTAGAGTTTTTGGTTGTCCTATTCTCTCCAAGAAAATAAGAATTTTGTGTCCTTGTTTCCAATTCTTAGACTCCTTATATCTTTTCTTCTCCTTTTCTTTATTTTGTTGTTACGTTTCGGCTCTGCTATAGAATGCATGTAAACAACATCCAGGAAAACCTGGAAGATAATAGTAGAGCCCTCTTTTAAGAAATGCCCCAACACTGAACAATTTGTGTGGAAATTGTCAAACAGGAACCTAACTTGCCATGTAAACTTTCACCAAAAGCACAATAAAATATTATTAAAAAAAAAAAAGAGAGAGAGAGATGCCCCAACATTAATGTCTTTGCACAGAAAATGATGCCGTGTGATTTTATAATTAAAAGGAGCAACAATATCAACTTCAGCCGGTTTGAGTTTAAAGGCGACTTAGAAGAGTTGGGCTAAAAATATGGTTAAGTTCTGAGGATGCCTGAACCAATATGGAGCCCTGGTCGTGCAGTGGTTAAGAGCTACAGCTGCTAACCAAAAGGTTACCAGACACCCCTTGGAAACCCTGTGAGGCAGCTCCGCTCTGTCCTGAGGAAAAAAAAAAAATAGTGTTGCAATTGACTCCACGGCAACGGGGTTTTTTTTTTTTTTTTTTGGATTTTTGGTCAAACCAATATACTTTCTTATTAATAATTAAATAAGTCTAAAAACTCTGCACTACAATGTTGAATTAAAGTGAAGATAGTATCTTCATATTTTTCCTACTGTCAGGGAGAAAGTTTTCTTTTCTTCTTTTTTTAAATTATCACTGAATATATATCCCCCATAGATTTTCAGTAGATATTCCTTATCATTTTAATATTTCCTTTTTTGTCCTAATTTATTAAAAAGCTTTTTAATGACAAGGTGTTGAATTTTCATCAAATGTTCCTTTTGGACATCTGTTGATACAATTTTTTTTTTGCTTTCTTGAATGTCCTTGACAGAATTACGATTATGCTCATAGGGCTCATAAAAATAGTGGAAAAATGTTACTTTCTTTTTTTCTGTTCTCTGGAAGATTTTGTGCAAGATTAGGGTTATTTCTTTCTTAAATGTTTGGAAGGATTCACTACTAAAGCCATCTGGTTCTGGGGTTGCTTTTAGGGATTTTTTTTTTTTTTTTTAATAACAGATTCAATTTCTTTAACAGTTGTATGCCACTGAGATTTTATGTCATCTTAACTTTGATAAGTTGTATTTGTCAAGGAAATTGTTCATTTCATCCAAATTATGAAATATGTCCACTTAAAATTGTTCATACTGTTTTTAAATTATTATTTTTTATGTGTCTAGAGTTTGTATTTATGTTCTCCTTTTCAGTCTTATTTTTGTTATTTCTGCTTTCTTTGTTTTTTTCTCCATTAATCTTGTTAGGGTTTTATCAAATGATTAATTTTTCAGGATTCCAAATATTGCCCTTATTGTTTTCCCTGTTCTTCATCCTTTTTCTCCATTGATTCCTGTTCTTATCGTTACTATTTCTTTCTACCTTTGTTAGGTTTGCTTCTTGAGATGGAAGCTTAAATTTTAGATTGTCATCCTTTCTCCTTTCTAATATGTGCATTTAAGGCTATAAATAGTCCTTTAAACATTGCTTTAACTGCATCTCACAAGTTTTTATCTGCTGTACCTTTCTTATAATTCAGTGTTTTATTAATTCCCATGTTGATTTCTTCTTTGATCCATGGATTGTTTGAAGTGTATTGTTTAATTTCCAGAAAGTAGAAATTTTTGTAGTTATAGTGTTATTGCTGATCTTTGTCATAATTTTATGAATGTACTTTGAATTACAATAACATCTGTGAAAGCTGGAACCTGTGTATGGTGGAAACCAGACAGGGAGGAAAAATGTAAATATTTTCCAATTAATAGAGAGCAATAGAAAAGTGATAAGACTGCGTTCTGTCAAAGGTGGAAAACAAAGCAGTCCTGTAGAGTATCAGCTCTCATAGGTTTCACTGTATGTTATAACTTTAAAATTCAGTGAGGCTTTTTTTCATGATTCACCAGAGAGTTGATTTTGGTGAATTTGCTGTGTGCACTTGAAAAGAACATAATTTCTGTTTTTGAACGCAGTGTTCTACATATGCCAAATAAGTCAAGTGTGTTAATTGTGGCGTTCAAATCTCTTGTGTCCTTAGTGATTTTTAAGTGTTTGTCCCACCAACTGTAGAGAAACACTCCAGATCACTGAAGTCAAAATCCTTCCAGGTAGATACCAGGGGATTTTTTTTTTTTTTTTTTGAATATTGCTTCAGGTGATGCTAGGAAGCTCTGGTTAAGAGATCAATGCCTTGGCTATTGATATAATCCTTAAATGGATGACAGTAATGCATATAAGAGACTAATACTAAGCAGACATCTTGGGAAGGTCTACAGAATAGCACATTATTATTTTTAAGTAAGACAGTTTTTCCATTAAATGCAATCAGGTCATAGACAAATACTATTTTCTATCTAATGTTAGATTGTTTCATAGATGTGTGTGGTTAGAATAGTAATGGAGTATGATACTTCTATAATATCTACATTTAGATTTCAACAATTTAAGGAAAAATCGGTTTTACATATTCTTTACAAGTAATCCTATAGAGAACAGATTGATCTCCTTATTGTATATTATTTTTTCTTGCCAAGCAGTCTTTAGTTATGATTGGGAATAGCAACTTATCAAAAAAAGAGAGAAGAAAAAGAAATTAAACATGACAAACTGGTAGCCTAATGGCAAAATTTGATGCTCAAACATGTTTTGTTTGGTCTATAGACTTTTTTAAAATTTGGCCATTATTTTAAATTTAAGAGATGTTATGTATAATAAAATTTTAAAATTTCTTTGAAACACTAGCAATTTGGCAATACTGATGCCACATTTTTCTCAGCACCCTGGAGTCTCCAATTTTGGGCAATCACTTATATCCTTTACCCATTTAAGTTTCTTGCTTAGCAAATGTACGTAAATATTTGCCAGCCTTACCATAAATACCCCACTTGTCTGTCAGTTTCTCTTACTGTGGGGGCTTGTGAGTTGCTGTGATGCTGGAAGCTATGCCACCAGCATTCACATACCAGCAGTGTCACCTGTAGAGGACAGGTTTCAGCTGTACTTCCAGACTAAGGCAGACTAGGAAGAAGGGCCCGTTGGACTACCTCTGAAAAGAATTAGGCAGTGAAAACCATATGAAAGCAGAAGAACATTGTCTGACATAGTGCCAGAAAATGAGCCACTGAAGTTGGAAGGCACGCAAAATACAAATGGGGAAGAGCTTCCTCCTCAAAGTAGAGTCGTCCTTAAAGAAGTGCATCGAATCAAGTTTTCTGGACCTTAATTTGCTGACATGGCATGATTCAAAATGAGAAGAAAGAGCTGCAAATATCTATTAATAACCACAACATGAAATGTATGAAATATGAGTCCAGGAAAATTGGAAATTGTCAAAAATATAATGCATAAGCATACATATCCTAGGCATTAGTGAGCTGAAAAGGACTGGTATTGGCCATTTCGAATCAGACAATCAAATAGTCTACTATGCAGGGAATGACAACTTGAAGAGGAATGACTGCATTCATCATCAAAAAGAAAGTTTCAAGATCTATCGTGAAGCACAATGCTGTCAATGTTAGGAAAATACCCATACATCTACAAGGAAGACCAGTTAATACAAATATTATTCAAATTTACCCACCAAACAGTAAGGCCAAAAATGAAGAAACTGAAGATTTTTACCAACTTCTGCAGTCTGAAATTGATCAAACATGCAATCAGGTGCATTGATAATTACTAGTGATAAGGAAGTGAAAGTTGGAAACAAAGAAGAAGGATCAAGGATTTGTAGTTGGAAAAAATGGCCTTGGTGATAGAAATGATGCCGGAGATCAAATGATAGAATTTTGCAAGACCAACGACTTCTTCATAGCAAATAACTTTTTTTCAACAACATAAATGTGACTATACACATGGGGCTCACCAGATGGAATACACAGGTATCAAATCAACTACATCTGTGAAATAGACTATGGAAAAGCTCAATATTATCAGTCAGATCAAGGCCAGGCAGCAACTGCAGAACAGATCATCGATTGCTCATATGCAAGTTCAATTTGAAACTGAAGAAAATTAGAACAAGTCCATGACAGCCAAAGCATGACCTTGAGTTATCCGCCCTGAATTTAGTCACCATCTCAAGAATAGATTTGACACCCTGAACACTAATGACTGAAGACCGAACAAGCATGGAATAACATCAAAGCCATCATACTTGAAGAAAGCCAGAGGTCATTAAAAAGACAGGAAAGAAAGAAAAGATCAAAATGGATGTCAGGAGAGACTCTGAAACTTGCTCTTGAATATCAAGTAGCAAAGGCAAATGAAAGAAATGAACTAAAAGAGCTGAACAGAAGATTTCAAAGGGTGTCTCAAGAAGACAAAGTAAAGTATTACAATGACATGTGCAAAGACCTGGAGGTAGAAAACCAAAAGGGAAGAAGAACATGATCAGCATTTTTCAAGCTGAAGAAAAAATTCAAGCATAGAGTTGCAATATTGAAGGATTCTATGGGGAAAACATTAAAGAACACAGGAAGCATCAAAAGAAGATGGAAGGAATACACAGTCACTATACCAAAAGAACTGGTCAACATTCAGCCATTTCAGGAGGTAGCATATGATCAGGAACCAATGGTACTGAAGGAAGAAGTACAAGCTGCACTGAAGGCATTGGAGAAAAACAGGGCTTCAGAAATTGACGGAATACCAGTTGAGATGTTTCAACAAATGTGTGCAATGCTGGAAGTGGTCACTCATCTATGCCAAGAAATTTGGAAGACAGCTATCTGGTCAACCGACTGGAAGAGATCCATACTTACGCCTATTGCCAAGAAAGATGATCCAACTGAATGTGGAAATTATACAACAATATCTTTAATATCACAGGCAAGTAAAATTTTACTGAAGATCATTCAAAAGTGGCTGCAGCAGTATATCTACAGGGAACTTCCAGAAATTCAAGTTTTATTCAGAATAGGATCTGAAACCAGGGATATCATTGGTGATTTCAGGTGGATCCTTGCTGAAAGTAGAGAATACCAGAAAGATGTTTACCTGTGTTTTATTGACTATGCAAAGGCATTTGACTGTGTGGAACACAACAAATTATGGATAACATTGAGAAGAATGGGAATTCCAGAACACTTAATTCTGCTCATGAGGAACCTGTACATAGATCAAGAGGCAGTCATTCAGACAGAACAAGGGGATACTGCAGGGTTTAAAGTGAGGAAAGGTATGCATCAGGGTTGTATGTTTTCACCATACGTATTTAATCTGTGGAGCCCTGGTGGCACAGTGGTTAAGAAATCGGCTGCTAACCAAAAGATCAGCAGTTCGAATCCACCGGTTGCTCCTTGGAAACTCAATGGGGCAGTTCTACTCTGTCCTATAGGGTCATTGTGAGTTGGAATCACTGCAACGGGTTTGGTATTTTTGGTATATTCAGCCTGTATGCTGAGCAAATAATCTGAGGAGCTGGAGTACATGAAGAAGAATGGGGCATCAGGATTGGAGGAAGACTCATTAACAACCGCCTTATGCAGGTGACTCAACCTTGCTTGCTGAAAGTGGAGAGGACTTGAAGCACTTACTGATGAAGATCAAAGACCACAGCCTTCACTATGGATTACACCTCAACATAAAGAAAACAAAAATCCTCACAGCTGGACCAATAAGCAACATCATGATAAATGGAGAAAAGATTGAAGTTGTCAAGGTTTTCATTTTACTTGGATCCACAATCAACACCCATGGAAGCACCAGTAAAGAAATCAAAAGACTCATTGCGTTGGGCAAATCTGCTGCAAAAGACCTCTTTAAAGTGTTGAAAAGCAAAGATGTCACCTTGAAGATTAATGTGCACCTGACTCAAGCCATGGTGTTTTCAACTGCCTCATATGCATGTGAAAGCTGGACAATGAATAAGGAAAACCAAAAAAGACTGGACACCTTTGAATTGTGGGGTTGGTGAAGAATATTGAGTATACCGTGTACTACCAAAAGAACAAACAAATCTGTTTTGGAAGAAGTACAATCAGAATGCTCCTTAGAAGCAAGGCTCGCAAGACTTTGTCTCATATACCTTGGACATGTAATCAGGAGGGATCAGTCCCTGGAGAAGGACATCATGCTTAGTAGAGAGTCATTGAAAAAAAGGGTGACCCTCAGGGAGATGGACTGACAGAGTGGCTGCAACAATGGGCTCAAACATTATAAGGATTGTGAGAATGGTGCAGGACCAGTCAGTGTTTTGTTCTATTGTACATAGGGTTGCTATGAGTCCGAACCAACTCAACAGCACCTAACATCAACAACAGCCAAAAATAAGTTCTATAATTTTAAGCATCATAATCATCATCATTCATTCCACACCTTGTCAAATGAAGAATATTTGGGGTGCTTATTTTTGGGGTATATTGCAGGCCATTCTCTGAAACTGGCAACAATTATGCCAAGAAATATACATCAAAGTAGTAAAATCATACACTAGGAGATAATCCAACAAAGTTCTTAACAGAATCTTAGATTGATGCTAAATCAGACTACTTTGTAAGCTTAAAAATATATAATTAATAATACAAACCACTTGCCTTAGAGTCAGTTCCAACTCATGGTGACCCATGTGTGTCGGAATAGAACTGTGCTCCACAGAGTTTTCAATGGCTGATTTTTTGGAAGTAGATCTCTAGGCCTTTCTTCCAAGGTGCCTCTATTTAGACTTGAACCTCCAAACTTTGAGTTAACAGCTGAATGCATTAAGCTTTGCACCACCCGGGGACTCACAATCCTCACTAAAAAAAAAAAAAAACCATCGTCGTCGAGTCGGTTCCAACTCATAGCAACCTCACAGGGCAGAGTAGAACTGCCCCATAGGGTCTCCAAGGAGCACCTAATGGATTCAAACAGCCAATCTTTTGGTTAGCAGCTGTAGCTCTTAACCACTACGCCACCAGGGTTTCTAAATTTGTATATACTTTGGACCTAAGAGAAAACCATTTACCTGATTATCATGATTCTCTGCTGTCTAAGTTATCTATTCCTGCCATAACAGAAATACCACAAGTGAGTATCTTTAACAAACAGAAATCTGTTTTCTCACAGTTTAGGAGGCTAGAAGTCCAAATTTAGGGAGCCAGCTCTAGAGGAAGGCTTTCTCTCCCTGTCAGCTCTGGAGAAAGGCCCTTGTCTCTTCTGAGCTTCTGTTCCTGGGCAATCTTCATGTGGCTTGACAGCTCTCTTCCCTCATCTCTTCTTTTCACAACCTTGTTTAATCTCTTTAATATCTCAAAAGAAATTGATTCAAGACATACCCCACACTAATCCTATCTCATTAACATAACAAAGACAACCCATTCTCAAATGGGATTATAACCACAGGTATAGAGGTTAGGACTTACAACACATATTTTGGGCGGATGCAATTCCATCCATTACATTCCACTCTTCTGCCCCCCAAAATTCATGTTTCGTCACATGCAAAACACATTTCACCCAATCACATCATCCCAAAAGTCTTAAATCAACTCTAAGTCCAAAATCTCATCTTCTGAAACATCTAAATCAAATATGGGTGAGACTTTAGGTATATTCTACCCTGGGGCAAAATTCCTGTACACCTGTAAACCTGTAAAATCTAGACTACAAGTTGCCTGTTTCCAAAGTACAATGGTGGTACAGGCACAAGGTAGACATTTCCATTACAAAGGGGAGAAATTGGAGGGGAAAAGGAATAACAGGCAAGAAGAAACTCCAGGGAGGAGTAAGGAAGGAAAAACACTAACTAGTCAATAGATAAGTGGTAACTTTGGTGAAGGTAAGACAGTACACAATACTCGGGAAGGCAGCACCACTTGACCAAGGCAAAGTCATAGAAGCTTCACAGACACATCCAAATCCCTATAGGGACCTAATTACTTGGCTGAGAGCTAGGGACTATGGTCTTGGGGGGACATCTAGCTCAATTGGCATAACATAGTTTGTAAAAAAAAAAATATTCTATATCCTACTTTGGTGAGTAGCGTCTAGGGTCTTAAAAGCTTGTGAGCAGCCATCTAAGATACATCTACTGGTCACACCCCATCTGGAGCAAGGGAGATTGAAGAAAACCAAAGAAAAGGGAAAGATTAGTCCAAAGGACTAATGGACCACAACTACGACAGCCTCCATCAGACTGAGTTCAGCACAACTAGATGGTAACTGGCTACCACCACTGATGGCTCTGACAGTGATCACAACAGAGGGTCCGGGACAGAGCTGGAGAAAAATGTAGAACAAAATTCAAACTCACAAAGAAAGACCAGATTTACTGTTATGACAGAGGCTGGAGAAATCCTGAGAGTATTGCCCCCGACACCCTTTTAACTCAGTACTAAAGTCACTCCTGAGGTTCACACTTCAGGCATAGAAAACAAACAATAATACTTGTAGCTCAACCAGTGTATGAGACTAATGGGCACACCTGCCCAGGGTCAAGGACAAGAAAGCAGGAGGGGATAGAAAAGCTGGAAGAATGGAAATGGGGAACCCAAGTTTGAGAAGGGGAGAATGCTGACAGTTCAGGGGGTTGGCAATCAAAACAGTGTATGTATTAATTCTTTAATGAGACATTAATTTGCTCTGTAAATCTTCACCTATAAGTAAGTTCAAAACCCAGTAGAACAATTTATATTAGCTGTCAAGCCTTAAAAATAATCCTCTCTTCTCTGAGACCATTTGAGTAATGGTCCTGCCTTCCAGACTCTGGGTGTTGGCCACACCCTCTGGATCCTGAGTGGTGGCCCCTCAGGCCTTGGCTTCAGCTTTGCCTTCCAGGCCCACTGGGATGGCAACTCTGCTCCCTTGATCTTAGGCAGCCTCCGTCTTTTAGTCCATCTGACTGGTGACCTTACCCCTGCGACCCTGGCAGGCCCCCTTCTCATGCCCCTTGGGCATAGAAGCCCCAGCCCCTCAGCTTTGCGCTTGTGAACAGCAGGGCTACACTCAGGAAAGGAATTGGTGAAGATCTGGCTCTTTTAAACCTAGGAGGCCTTGACTCCACCCTTTGAAACTGGTGCAACCCTGCTTCTCATGCTCCTTCCAACAGTTCTGTTGATCTCTGAGCTGCTCCAGGGATGGTCCTTTTCTTTTCTTGGAGGACAACAGGTGTAGCTTCTTTGGCCTTTTTCCTTCCCGTAGAATTCCAGGAGGCAGACAGCGTTCTTTCCTTTCAGTCTTCCTCTATCCCTGTTAGTCTAAACTGATGGATTTTCTGCTGTGGTAGTTAGTTGGATCCATCAGTGAAAGGCTAACTGTCTTTAACAAAAGATTGTGTAGCCACGTCCTTGGTGAACATTCTAGGACATGTGCCCTTAGTTTGTACAACAGAATTTTCCAAATCTTTAAGCTCTCTTTTCATTTTGCGCAGTTCATTTTTAAGTCCATCTTTTTCCTGTCACGTTTTATTATAAGTGGCAAGGAGAAACCACTCAGCCCCTTTAAGATCTTGTTTAGAAATCTCCTCAGTCAGATACTCAAGTTCATCACAAGTTCTACCTTCCACCAAACATTTGAACATAATTCAGACAAGCTCTTCCACTGGATAAAAAACATCATGATTCCTCCACAGTCTAATCACGTGGTCGTCGTTTTCTTTTAAAGCCTCACCAGAAGCACATTTAACATGCAAATTTCAAGCAGCATTCTGTTGCTGGCACCATATATACTCCCTAAGACGAAAGAGACTTTCTCTATAGCTCACCTTACTTCCTTCAGAGTCCTAACCAGAATTGCCTTTGACATCCATAATTAAAACAACAGTCTCTTCAAAGCAAACTAGTCTTTTACTATTAACAAACCTAGTATTAGGCACCTTAAAACTCTTCCAGCCTCTACCCATTACCCAGTTCCAAAACCACTTCCACACTTAAGGTATTAGTTAGAGCAGCACCCCTACTTCTCAGTACCACATTCTGCCTCAGTTATCTAGTGCTGCTATAATAGAAATACCACAAATGGATGGCTTTAACAAACCAATTTATTTTCTCACAGTTCGGAGGCTAGAAGTCCAAATTCAGGGTGCCAGTTCTAGGGGAAGTCTTTTTCCCTCTGCTCTGGAGGAAAGACCTTGTTTCTTCTGAGCTTCTGCTCCTCGGCAGTCTTTATGTGATTTGGCATCTCTCTTCCCCCATCTCTGCTTCTCTAGCTGCTTTTTTAATTTCTTTTATATTTCAAAAGATATCTACTCAAGGCATACCCTACACTAATCCTGTTTGACTAACATAACAAAACAAAGCATTCCCTAATGGGATTATAGCCACCACCATAGAGGTTAGTATTTAAAACATGTATTTTGTGGGGGACCCAATTCAATCCATAACACATGCAGATTCTGGGATGTGATTTAACTTAAAACACTGAAGCAATATTTTTTTAAATAATATCCTATTGTGTTCTTGGTGAAAGATTACACAGCAAACTAGGTTCAAATTTAACAATTTCTATGCGTATTACTCAGTGACATTGGTTACATTTTTCACCATGTGTTGGCATTCTCATTATTTCCATTCTGGTTGTTCTATTTCCACTAATCTAGCTTCCTTGCTCCCCCCACTCCCTTACTGTCTGTTTTAGGGTAAATGTTGACTATTTGGTCTCATATAGATGATTATTTAAAGGAGCACAGTACTCATGGGTGATACTGGTTATTTTATGAGCCAATCTGTTGTTTGGCTGAAAGATGACCTCAAGGAGTGGCTCCAGTTCTAAGTTTAAAGGGTATCTCAGGGCAACAGTCTCAGGGGTTCCTCTATTCTCTCTTAGTACAGTAAGTCTGGTCTTTTTAGGAATTTAAGTTTTGTTCTGCATTTTTCTCCTATTCTATCCAGGACCATCTCTTGTGTCCTGGTCAGAATGGCCAGTAGTAGTAGCCAGGCATCATCTAGCTCCTCTAATCTCAGGATCGATGAGGCCGTAGTTTGTGTGGATATGGCAACATTTCAAGTATCAGCAGCTCTCTCTTCCATTATGGATAATGGATGACTTCAAGTCATGATTTAAATATAAGACAGAGAAAGAAATTTAATTGACAAAAGTGTAAAAAGATTCTAGTTACACTGAATGGTGAATGGTGAAAAGTGGAAGAGGTTTTCTCTTTTTGATCCTTATGTATAAAGCATAATTTATTTCCTAACTCAATGCAATTATCTTAGCAGACAGTCAAGAAAAGAATAAAGAAATGTCTAGTACAACAACAAATGAAAAACATGGTACTGAATTTTTGGACAACAGCACTGACGTAGTTTAAAAATTCACTGGAATACAGAGTTTCTTCTGCCGTAATTTCATATGATTCACCAACATATCTACCTAGGAAAAGCTTGAATACTCTGCCAAAGTTGTGTTTGTTCACCCAGAGAGATTTTTTTTTTTTTAATTTTTGAAGGCTTCCATATGTTGCATCCCATTCTTCACCTACCTAGAACTTTGACAGTGTTCTCTGTGAAGAAATAGTATAAGAACATACAAAGCCATGAAGGCCTTAAAAATTATATTATTAAGATTTTCCCCTCCTCCCCAAGAAAAAGAAATAGTCTGAATAGGGGTGGCTAGTTTTCTTGGAGGAACTTTATAGCTTATTTCTAGCCCATTGAATTTTATATTGGCAAAGATATAAAACTAGTAGCAAATAAAGCAATGACATACTTTTAAACATTTAAGAGAAATAACCAACAAATTCACTGGGATGTTTAAACACACTTTCATCATAAGACAATTATTTTTCAGGTCCTTCTGTTGTAAAGTACTCTTATTGCTAGGGAAAAGAAAGCAATTATTCAATGAGTAAGCAATTCCTATAATCTAATTCTAAGGACAATATTTCATTGGGATAAAGCTTTATTTTCATTAAAAATTTTTTTACTGTTTTTCATTTGTCTTTTTTATATGAACCTTTTGGAGAAAGTGTGTGGAGCCTGAGGAGACTCATCTCCAGTAGTGTAAGTATCATTTATTATAATAATTTCCTGAATTTTCCCATAGCTTGGATGTATTTATATTTTGAATTGATAGTCTACTTGTTTCATACTAACATGATTTCTCTTTGACATGATAAAAATTTGATAGCTCCTCTCCTAGTTTATCAAGATCTCAAGTTTTTTTGGAACATAACACTATCTCACACAAATTTTTAAAATTTGACATTGCCCACAGTCAACATTTAAGACTTTTTTTTTTTATTAACTTTTATTGAGCTTCAAGTGAACGTTTACAAATCAAGTCAGACTGTCGTAAGTTTATATACACCTTACTCCGTACTCCCACTTGCTCTCCCCCTAATGAGTCAGCCCTTCCAGTCTCTCCTTTCGTGACAATTTTCCCAGCTTCCAACTCTCTCTATCCTCCCATCCTCTCTCCAGACAGGAGATGCCAACACAGTCTCAAGTGTCCACCTGATATAATTAGCTCACTCTTCATCAGCATCTCTCTCCTACCCACTGCCCAGTCCCTTTCATGTCTGATGAGTTGTCTTCGGGAATGGTTCCTGTCCTGTGCCAACAGAAGGTTTGGGGACCATGACCGCCGGGATTCCTCTAGTCTCAGTCAGACCATTAAGTATGGTCTTTTTATGAGAATTTGGGGTCTGCATCCCACTGATCTCTTGCTCCCTCAGGGGTTCTCTATTGTGCTCCCTGTCAGGGCAGTCATCGATTGTGGCCGGGCACCAACTAGTTCTTCTGGTCTCAGGATGATGTAGGTCTCTGGTTCACGTGGCCCTTTCTGTCTCTTGGGCTCTTAGTTATCGTGTGACCTTGGTGTTCTTCATTCTCCTTTGATCCAGGTGGGTTGAGACCAATTGATGCATCTTAGATGGCCGCTTGTTAGCATTTAAGACCCCAGATGCCACGTTTCAAAGTGGGATGCAGAATGTTTTCATAATAGAATTATTTTGCCAATTGACTTAGAAGTCCCCTTAAACCATGGCCCCCAAACCCCCGCCCTTGCTCCGCTGACCTTTGAAGCATTCATTTTATCCCGGAAACTTCTTTGCTTTTGGTCCAGTCCAGTTGAGCTGACCTTCCATGTATTGAGTATTGTCCTTCCCTTCACCTAAAGCAGTTCTTATCTACTAATTAATCAGTAAAAAACCCTCTCCCACCCTCCCTCCCTCCCCTCCTCGTAACCACAAAAGTATGTGTTCTTCTCAGTTTATACTATTTCTCAAGGTCTTATAATAGTGGTCTTATACAATATTTGTCCTTTTGCCTCTGACTATTTCGCTCAGCATAATGCCTTCCAGGTTCCTCCATGTTATGAAATGTTTCACAGATTCGTCACTGTTCTTTATCGATGCGTAGTATTCCATTGTGTGAATATACCACAATTTATTTAACCATTCATCCATTGATGGACACCTTGGTTGCTTCCAGCTTTTTGCTATTGTAAACAGAGAGCTGCAACATTTAAGACATTTTGATAGGAATACATTTTTTTCATTCAAAAATTGTTTATTGAGATCCTATAATGTGTCATAAAAACCAGTTGCCATCAAATCAATTCTGACTGTTGTAGAAAAAAAAATCACAAAATTTAGTAAAGCAAAAAGAAAATTTTATTCAGCATATATTCAAAAAGGCAGAAGAGGGAAAATGGACAAGCATGCTGCTAGAGCCATTTCTGCCTGAGTCCAAGTAACGTCACAAAACCATCAGTATATACTAATATTACAAATGGGCAAAACCATTGAAACCTTCACCTTTTCACAGATTGGTTACAAAATGTGATCCTACATTTTGAATTGTCTTTCTTAATAATCACTGGTACAGGTTTCAGTAATGACAGGAGGGTCTTCATGGGTCCAACAAATTTTCTGTTCACTAAATGCTAATAGAAAAAGATAAGAGTGGAAAGTCTTTTGTATTCAATTTGAATGTTTTTGTGAAAGATTCCTTAAGAGATTTTCCAAGATTACCCTAGCTATTGTCTTTACACCTCAGGGCCCAGCTGATGTGTCGTTGTGAGTCCAGCCCCAGATGGGTTACGTTCTGTATGCTCAAGGACAGGAAATGACGTTTCCAATATTATTTCCTAATTCATGACTCATGGCTACCTCATCATTGTTAGAGTAGAATTGTGCTCCATAAAGTTTTCATTGGCTGATTTCTTGAAGTAGATTTCTTCCAAGGCACCTCAGGCTGGACATGTAACCAAACACAGGTTCTTGTCCTTTCCCACTAGGTGACCAAAATAAGACAGACACCACACCACCAGTTGCAAGGGAAACAGAAAGTGCCAATTTATTGTTTGTGCAAACAAGGTTCAGTGTGGGACTTAGCAGCCGAAAGACCATACACTCCCTGTCTGAGGGGGTCTGAGGGGGTTGGGGATCTTTTTATTTCCAATGGCACCTGGGGGTTGGGTGTGGTGACCGGAGCTCTCTGCCCTTAGTCCTCCCGTGTCCACATCTGGAGGTCTGGATGCTGAATCATGTTGGTGATGCTCAGGTCCAAGGGTGGATTGAGGACACAACTCTTCAGGTCCTGCGTATACGCCAAAATCCTGGTTTACGCATGCGCAGGATGCTGGCACCAAATTCAAACTGCGGTTAGGGCTGCAGCGTGGTCAGGCAAAAGCACAGTTAGAAGCCATGGCTTGGCGGGCTACAAGGGGATTCTTGGCGGAGGCTTCAGAAATAAACTTTCAACATTTCCGTTAGGAGCGAAGCAGGTTAACCATTTGTACCACACATGGACTCCATAAGTGTGTCTCATAAACTACACACTAAAAATAAATAAGATCTGGAAAAGCAGCCAGACAACAATATAAAATACACAAATAGCATAATACAGGTGAGAAGAGGTATTATTTGTTTACATAGGAACACTTCCTGAAGAGGATGCCTATGCTGTTTCTAAAGTTGAGTGGAAATTAAAATAATAAAACAGTTGGAGAGGTTGTTTCCTGGTGAAAAAGTGGCATATGAAAAGGCCCTGATGTGTTAAGATAATGTAGCAACTATAGAGAATAACATCTAGTCTGCCATGCCTAGAGCAAGGGTGTTGAGTGATAGACTAGACAGAGCTAACCAGGTGATTGAGACCAGATCTCAGAAGCCCAGGTGAAAAGGTTTACACTGAAGCTATTGAAGAATTTTAAACTGGAAAGTGACATAGGAAAATTGTATTGTAGAAAGATTACTCTGGCAGCTGTCTTAAGCATGGATAGATGCAGGTGTAGATGATCCAATAGGCAAGGCAAGGCAAGCACTGTGCTTACATTGCTTCCCAGATCATCTGTAGTGAACAATTTCACATTTTTTCACCACAACAAAGATTCTGCTACTAGGTATACCTGGCACCTGTCTCTGTCCTAACCTCACTGCACCTTCCTACAGAATCAAAGCCTCTTTTCAATTTGGCAGCTCCTGACAGGGGTGGATGACCCAGTAAGCAAGGTCAACTTACCTTGCTTCTTGTTGTTGGTGTTGTTAGGTGCGCCCAAGTCAGTTGCAACTCATAGCGACCCTATGTACCACAGAACGAAACACTTCCCAGTCCTGTGTCATCTTCGTAATTTTTGCTATGCTTGAGCCCATTGTTGCAGCCACCATATCAATCCATCTAGTTGAGGGTCTTCTTCTTTTTCGATGACCCTCTATTTTACCAAGCATGACATCCTTCTCCGGAGACTGATCCCTCCTGACAACATGTCTAAAGTATGTGAGATGCAGTCTCACCATCCTTGCTTCTAAGGAGCACTCTGGTTGCACTTCTTCTAAGACAGATTTGTTCATTCTTTTGGCAATCCATGGTATATTCAAATATTCTTCTTCACCAACACCACAATTCAAAGGTGTCATTATTTTCACATTTATAACCCCTGACAGGCGGATGAGCCAGTAAGCAAGGTAAACTTAATGGGTAATATGTCCCTGGATGGACTGGAGAAGGATGAAACAACAGGCAGAGAGAAGTAAGGCAGTGATGAAAGGGATAAAGTGAGGAGGCACATCACAGAGACAGCAAATAGAATAGAACTGATTTGGGTGTAGAGGTAAAAGACTTCCTGGCAACAACTAAGTGGGTTTAGTGGTAGCTCTCGCAGAGGCAGAAAATAAAGCAGTAGGAATTAGATTGGGAAGAAAAGTAAGAAAGTTGATTTTGGATATATTAATTGAGATTTCAGTATGACTCCTAAACGGGTTGCCTGTTGTTATATTCAAAATATTTAATAACTGGTACAGCACAGGCAATGATTGACCAAGATGGATTCTGGCCAACTTTTTGGAAGCTATCCAATATGTTGGGCAACAGGGAAGAGGGAACCTTAACTATTAGATGGTTAGAAGGTCCATCATAACAGACTCGGAGCTAGGATGCCAGGCCAGAGGGATGGTGCTTTGGAGGTGTGGGACAGCAACTTTAGCTGGTTTATATCATGTATTTCATATGTACACAGCCATAGCAGTGAACCAGGATGAATATCATCCTGGGTATGTGAACTTATGGCTCAGCAGACCATTCTCTAATAGAGGCAGAAAGTCAGGAGTCCTTTCCCTTTATACCAGCTCCCAGAGTCCTTTGTAATAAATATTCTATTCTGTATATCGGCCTAGATTCAATAACATTTTTATTCAATTTATCCTAAGCTTATTTCTCAAGGAACAAGGAATACTTCTTTCTCCTGGTCTTTTCCCTAAAATAATTGGATAGATATATATACATATTTTATATATATGTAAATAATATACATAGTATATATATAAATAATATGGAATATAAAATATATACAAATAATATGGAAACCCTGGCAACATAGTGGTTAAGAGCTACACCTGCTAACCAAAAGGTCAGCAGTTCAAATCCATCAGGTGCTCCTTGGAAACTCTGTGGGGCAGTTCTACTCTGTCCTATAAGGTTGCTATGAGTCAGAATCAACTCAATGGCAATGGGTTTTTCTGTTTGTTTGTTTATATGTATACTTATATATATATATGAATCAGTAAAACCAAAGACAAAAAAAATTTCTTTAAGCAACACTCTTTTTATTTCCTACTAAAGATATTACATATCGACTCGATATCACCTGCATTAACATTTTATTGGTAATTTCTTTTTTCTTGACACTTTATCTCTTTTTTTTTTTCCCAAAAATCAGAACTGGTATGTCCGTACTCACAGTATGTCTTAAAAGTGTCAAGTACTCTAAAAGATCTTATATTCTACCCATCATGCAAGCTAAGAAATTAAAACTTCTATTGTTTTATGGATGCTGGTAGAAGACATGAGACCCTTGGGTCAGGCACAAATTACTTTATAACTCACAGCAGTAGCAGTATCCAGAATACCGGTATATTCTTAAGTAAGTTCCTTGAGCTTCAATTCCCGAAGTGTGAGGGAAAGAGGATCAGGTGAGCCTGGTACACGAAGTGGGTTGTGTATTAGGAGAAAAAAAGAAAAACATGTTTAGGGAACCTTCTTTTTGCTGTAGGGGTAGGCAGTATTTTACTCTGCTGAGCAGTAAACAAAATTTCTCTTTATGCTGGAGGGAAACACTGTTTCTATCTCCCAAGGCTGTTAGCTATACAAACATCCTTGAAATGAGTCCAGACCAAGTTGTGCAGAAATACAGAAGACCCATGAAAGATTGTGTCCCAAAAATATCTACTTCTTCTTTCTTTACCATATTGGCTTCTGGCAAATAAAAAAAAAAAGATCTGGCAAAGCATCCCATAAATATGCCTTTCCATTGGCCACTGTGATTAATCTGTCAGTCAGTGATTGGGACAAAATCTGTTTCATTTGTCTCACTCAGCATTTAACTCAGGCTGTTATCTACGGAACTCTGAGCAGCAGGAAGAAGCCAGCCTAAAGACTTCAACCATGCTTCGGGGTCCTGGTCTCAACTAGCTGAATAAATCCCATAAACAATCAAAGTCTACATTAAAAAGCCAGGTGACTTTCTCCTTAAGTTTCTGTATTGACATTTTCAGGTGGTCTGAGGTTGATTACTTACAGTCCATATTAGCCTGCAAGGAAGAATTCTAGGGAATTTCTATCATCCACAAAAGGCCAGTGAGTTGAGGCTGACCAGGAACTCTTCAGGACTAAAGCAGTGTTTTTTTAAATACTTGAAGGTCTCTTATAACTGCCTATAATGAGAAATCACTGTGTTTTCAGAACGGAGGCAGGTTAACACCTGGCTTCTCCACAAGAAATAAGGTCCAGGAGTTTTATCTACAATTGTTGGGTCCCTGTGGGTGGTACCTACAGTAGGCAGGGGCCATAGGTAATAGTCCCTTCATTATGGCCTCTCAGACTGTGGTAAGTTTTAGGGTTCCCAGTTTAGTTTAGATATTGAGTTTAGTCTTGTTTTTGAAAGATCTGCTAAAGGCATTCAATCCAATCCATACTGTCTGTGGTACCAGTCTGGTGGCATTTCTCTTCCCACAATATGACTAAGTGACAGCTATTGAAATGGGCATGAGGGAAACAGTATGCCTGTATTAACGGGAGTTCTGCTTGGGAGTTATAGGATCAAAAGCTATGTCCTGCTGTTGCCTATAGATTTCTCAAATAATGTTAAGGGGAATGGCAACCAAATACTCATCAGAGCTGTTTGGTGGACATGGCAAACTCATCAACCTGTTAAACTGAGAGTTCTTGCAACTGTTTGATTAAGACTTCAAAAGCAGTTCTAAAAGACAAAGATGATCAATGTCCTTCCCTTCCCTCTCTAGATCTGATGTATTGTCTCCCCCAGGTAACTGTTGCTCTCCCTCCACAACCACAAAATTATGTCTGGAAGGGTCACTTGTGTGAGAGACAAGGGCATTTTTATAACAGACAGAGAAACCTAACGTGTCCCTCAATTTGGTCCATATGCCCCACTGTACTATGTTCAATCAAGTGATCATTACCTTCATGATCCAAGTCTATGCCAGTCCAACAAGAGAATCCTGATAACTAAACCAAAATGAATCCTGAGTCCTCTCAGCTGCCTTTTGGTCAGACTGCCACTCAGAGTGTATGCTGATCAGGCTGACCTACTGTTGTCCTTAAGGGAAAAAATGAAACATCATGCCCAGGGATGATCAGGGCAGAAACCTAAAATGGGTGCACTTTACTCCCAAATTGTTTGGCCTTATCATTATTTAGGAAGCTACTGAGAGTAGATTATCTCTTACTAGTGATAGCCAATTTTAAGGCCATGCAGTGGTAGCCTCCGCATCTGAAAGATTATTGTATACTGTCAATTCGAACTCACAATGACCCTATAGGACAGAGTAGAACAGTTCTGTAGGGTTTCCTAGGGTGAAATCTTTATGGGAGCAGATCGCCAGGTCTTTTCTCCTATGGAATGACTGGAGGGTCAGAACCTCCAACCTTTTGGTAAGCAGCTGAGACCTTAACAACTGTGCCACCAGGACTCCTATCAGAAACATAGAGTCTTTTATTTTGTGCTAGTCTATGATGGCGAATGTGTTGCCATGTCCAGTACAACGATGAAACCAGGAAGCAATGGTAACAATCTGGGTGGCTTATGCTTGATCAGCGGGTTGATTCCACCAGGTCTGATTAGAAAACGGAGCTTTGTCATGGGCATCTGAATGAGTTACCCAAATTAGCAATCATGGTTTGTGTCAACAGTCTGTGGCTCCAGAGAGGGGTAACTTTATACAGCCAGTCTGTAGTTTTCCAGATGGTAAACACAACACTAGTCCATTGACAAAGACCTATGAGTCGTTACTGGAAAAAGAGATTTTATTATACTGGATTGTAAACGAATCTACCCTTTGCTCTGGAGGGATATGCTATCACCATCTACCATGTTTTTCATGCTAAAAACATCCTTGAAAAATAGTCTGGAACAAAGACTCTTAGATGTGCAGAAAATTAAGAGACCCTTGGAGAACTGTATCCCAATAAGTAGTAGACAAAGATTTAATCACTGTAAGGATATGATTACTAACTTTTTCAAATGATTGATGTGCTATGATTCTTTTTTATAACCTAGAAGATGATTGACAGTGATAACCATCAGTTATAGCTTTCCTTTTCTAATTGGAACACTAACAGGTGGCAGATTTTCTCCGTTTTCTAATAGAAATATTACAGGGGGTATGCATGCCTCTTTTTTTTAACTAACTAAAAAAAGAAAAAAAAGAACTATCTCAGGGCTAACCATGTGTTCATTCTCTTGTTATTGTGTAAATTATCTTGAACCAACATAATGCCCCAGGTCTTGTGGCAAACTGCTCACAGTTATAGTCAAGCCCAGTTTACTCAGAGGAAGAAAGTCAATGCACAAGAACCACTCTAGAATAAAAGTAAAAGATTTTCCATGGATAACCTGGGATACTCGCCCACATTAGTAAGAAGCACTCCATATTTCAAAGTGATAAATATTTTACATAATCAATACTGTAATGGTTTTTGCAATGCAAACATTTACAGTTCTTGAGGTCTCCTAAAACATGTGAGTATCATCCAATGTGTCTTAGTTATCTAGTGCTGCTGTAACAGAAATGCCACAAGTGGGTGGCTTTAACTAACAGGAATTTATTTTCTCATAGTTTAGGTGGCTAGAAATCTGAATTCATGGTGCTGGCTCGAGGGGAATGCTTTTTCTCTCTATGGCCTCTGAAGGAAGGTCCTTGTCTCTTCTGAGCTTCTGCTCCTGGGCAGTCTTCATGTGGCTTGGCATCTGTCTTCCCCCATCTCTGCTTCCCTAGTTTGCTGGTTTAATCGCTTTTGTATCTCAAAAGAGATTGATTCGAGGTATACCCTACACTAATCCTGCCTCACTAACATAACAAATACAACTCATTCTTAAATGGGATTATAATCACAGTCATAGAGATTAGGATTTACAACACATATTTTGGAAGGACATAATTCAATCCATAACAAACAGTAAATGTAAGTGGGAGTTGTTACATAAAGAATGCCCATCAGCACAACTTGTTCCTTTTCAAAGCATTTGTGACTTTAGCCTCTATCATATTCTTCCCGATTTAGCATGTTTTCTTAAATATTAGTGTCGTGAAATGCCCGTCTTATAGGCATCACCACCTCTCATTCATTAGGTGTCCAGGCAAATTTCTTAACCTCTAGGGCATGGACTCAGAGGCAAGAGAGTTTTTGAAGCCAGGGATCAACAAAGAAGGGAAGGAATGTATCGTCCATCTTCCCGTCATCCCTCAGAGAGATGTGCTGGGGACTGAGTGATCTATGGTGGCACACAGCATGGGTTTACATTCCGGTGAAGGGAAACTCTATACCTTAGCATAAGCAAAATCTGATCCATGGAGGGACTCATGGAAATGTTGGATTTGGGTGTCATGCAGTCTGGGTTGTCTTCTAGCTATTTTCAAGAGTTGTCTGAATATAGGCTTCTCTTGGAAATTAAATCTCCCTGTCAGGTGCACAGGAAACTAAATGTTGATGTAGACATTCCCATTGGAAGAAGAGTGAGATCATCATCCTGTAAAGCACAGAGAAGGCAAGACGAAGGCCAAGCCCTGACTAATCTGGCTGGTAAAGACATAATAAGCCACTTTTAGATTCAGACAGTTTACTACTCACATATACAGTGAAAGGATCCGACTTTTTGGTTATACAGTGAAAGAAGAAGTAGCCAAAGATGCCAGCTCTCTGGGTCCTTGTCTCACATACCACAAAGATGGCACTGTAACAAATAGGGTCAAGCGAGGACAATGTGAGTTGGGGAGTACTCTGTGCCAAGAAGTCAATTCTAGACTGCAGATTAGCAGTTCTGTAATCTGCAGCTCTACTGTGAGGGGAAGTGGGTCAGAAAATCCCGTACCTCTGGAGGTGATAAGAAACTGTCTCAACAGCTTCCCAGGGGAAGAAGAGTATGAATGAGCAAAGTCCTCAAGGTAGCACTTCACAAGTCTCCCATCCTCTCCAGTCCAGAGGGGATCACAAGGAATTCTGCCACGACTCAAAGAATGACATCTCAAGCCCCTATTGCCCATGTGGGTACTTGCAAGGTGGCTGGGCACCATGGCAGTCATTCCCCTACAGGTCCCCCTGGCTCATCATCCATGCAGCCCAAAGTGAGGATTCAGGGTCATTTTCAGGCAATCTTGTTCCTTGTATTGCAATTAGAGCAATTTGTGATAATCAGCATTCACCTGAATCCTATGCAAGAGAAATGGATTCCTGAGTATTAATTTGAATTGTTAGGTAGAGCTTGCGTATTCTTTAAACATAATTCGATTTCATGGGGTAGCAAAATAACTCATTTTAAGAAAGAAAAAAAAAATCAAGTATAAGGTTGAAGGCAATAGTACATTAATGAGGCTTGCCTGTTATTTCTGCCATTGATCCTGCTGACCTTAATATTACTGACAGAAATTCTGTCATAATGTGCAAAGTTGCTAGGGTCATTTGTGAAAAAAAAAACAAGTTTTAGCAGATGTTTTAAATTTCTATACACCACTGTCCTTTTTAAGTGATTTTGCATTTAAATTATTCAATGTTGGCAGATAGTTTGAGCCATCTCATTAATGGCAGTACCTTTGGGTTGTTTTTCCCCTTTCATGTAAATTATGACCAAATGTAATGATGGGTTAGGTCACCTGGGGTGTCTAGAGGCCAGGAACTTTGAAAGAAACCCAGGATGTTTTTAGAAAGAGAAAAGCTCTGCTCTATATTTCACTCTAATGTGAAAAACCACAAGATTGTCATCATCACAGGAAGATTAAAATAGACTCATTCAACAAAATGTCTTCTTAGTTGTGGCATGTGTATTATCTGATCAAAATGTAAGAAGCTTAATCTTCTTTCCTGCCATAACAGCATGTGATTTTTTAAAAATACATGTTCACACAGATACACTAATGTCATTAGCCAAATGATCACATAATTTTAGTTCATCATTTTGCAAGTTCAGGCAGAAAATACATTGCATCATAATACCTCTCACTGAAACATTGCAAAAGTAGACAATTTTAATAAGCTCTAGTGATCAAGAGACATGCAAATAGAGTACTGAGAATCAGCTTGAGAATACACAATGAAGATTAGCCACATTGCTTATTCAATACTACACTCTATACCACCTAAATCTGTATTCTATTTGTCATGAACAGCAGAACAAGCTTACAGTAGAAAAAGGAGAGAATCATTAAATGTTAGAAAGACATCTATACTGGTCATCTAACACAGCGCTTTGTAAAGCAAGGGGCAAAAATCCAGGGAACTGGCACTGTAGTCTAGGGAGCTGCTGAGAGAAAGTATTCAACCTACCATTCCCATGTGTTATATCTCTTACATTTTCATTTTATTTTTGATCTTTTAAAACACGCATATTCATTACTATTGCATGAATATGACTATAAAATGTATAGCCAACAAGACTTATAATGTATAAAGAAATACAAATATGTTAGTGGTGCGTGACTATTTTTTCTCACAAAGATGAAAAAAAATAAGTTTATAGAGACTAAAAGGATAATATAGTTCACTTCTTTTAAGCAAATCATTAAGCTCTTCATTTTTTGCTTAGGAAGAAAAAGGCAAAAAAATTTTTTTCACTATATTACTGACAATGAAATATTTAATAATTCAATAATAGGAAATGTCGGTGATGGCCAACAAACACAAAAGTCAACTGTCTAAAACACACTCAATGCCTTCTCACAACAATCAACTTTCAAAATAACACATTTCCTTATTTTCTTATTGCTGCTGTAACAAATTGGAACCCTGGTGGTGCAATGGTTAAGAGCACAGCTGCTAACCAAAAGGTCAGCAGTTCAGATCCACTTGCCGCTCTTTGGAAATCCTATGGGGCAATTTTACTCAGTCCGATACGCTCGCTACGAGTCAGAATCAACTCAACAGCAACAGGCTTTGTTTGTTAGTTTGTTTGCTTTTCTTGGCTGTAACAAATTACCACAAACTTACTGACTTAAAACCACACACATTTTTATTATCTTACAGCTCTCCAGACCAGAAGTCTAAAGTGGGTCCCCAGGGTTGTGTTCTCTGGAGGCTTCAGGGGATAATCCTTTTCCTTGTCCTTTCCAGTTTTTCTTGTCCTTGCCAGAATCCTTTGGCACATGGTTCATTGCCTCCTTCTTCAAAGCCAGAAGCATTGCATCTTTAAATCTCATTTTCTCTGTCCTTTTCCCTTAGGAGTTACATGGTCCTCTGACTCCTTCTATGCCCCTCTTCAAAGGACCACTGTTATTAGAGTGGGCCCACCTAGATAATGTCGGAAGTGTTCCCATCTCAAGATCCTTAATTTGATTCCAACTACAAAATTCTTTTGCCATATAATGTAACATTCACAGATTCTGGGGATTTGGCGGTGGCCATCTTGGGAGGCCACTACTCAACCTATCACATATATAAGGGATTTTTAGCTTTCAAAGTTATTGCTAATCAAAAATATTTTTGTTTAGTCCTGGCACTCACTCAAAAATGTCTTTACTCTCTTCTTATTTATCCCTATAAGGATCATTTTATGCTAGCAAGCAGCCATCTAAGATGCATCAATTGGTCTCAGCCCACCTGGATCAAAGGAGAATGAAGAACACCAAGGACACAAGGTAATTATGAGCCCAAGAGACAGAAAGGGCCACATGAACTAGAGACTACATCATCCTGAGACCAGAAGAACTAGATGGTGCCCGGCTACAACCGATGACTCCCCTGACAGGGAACACAACAGAGAACCCATGAGGAAGCAGGAGAGCAGTGGGATGCAGACCCCAAATTCTCATAAAAAGACCAGACTTAATGGTCTGAGACTGGAAGGACCCCGGTGGTCATGGCCCCCAGACCTTCTGTTGGCTCAGGACAGGAGCCATTCCTGAAGCCAACTCTTCAGACATGGATTGGACTGGACAATGGGTTGTAGAGGGATGCTGGTGAGGAATGAGCTTCTGGGATTAGGTGGACACTTAAGACTATGTTGGCATCTCCTGCCTGGAGGGGAGATGAGAGGGTAGAGGGGGTTAGAAGCTGGCAAAATGGACAGGAGAAGAGAGAGTGGAGGGAGAGAGCAGGCTGTCTCATTAGGGAGAGAGAAACTGGGAGTATGTAGCAAGGTGTATATAAGTTTTTATGTGAGAGACTGCTTTGATTTGTAAATTTTCACTTAAAGCACAATAAAAGTTATTAAAAAAAAAGAATCATTTTAAAATAAAGCCATTTTCTACATTCAAAGTGTAAAGTGTCAGCTTGACCCTTTTTCCTTTCTTGAAATTCCAAAGACGACTCTGTTTGAACAAAAGCATTCTTAAGTGATGTAAAATTTACTGAAGCTTTTGAGGAGAGAAAAGATATACATTACAGGTGCCCATTCCACAGCAAAACATCTTAGCCATTTCTCCTCCTCTAACAAAGTCTTTTGCAGGTTTTAAAGCTATTAAAATGAGTATTCTTTTCCACTATTGCCCCAAAGCCTTCAACCTTTTTTCTCTATTCTGCATATCAACTGAAACTCTTTTCACTACTGGGAGCCTTGCTTTCCATCCCATTCATTTTATCATGGCATTTCACCCAAATAAATTCAGTACCCTCCATAAAAGAAATCATGTAATTATATTACCAAATTAGCAGCCCTGGTGGCTCAGTGGTCAAGAGCTCAGCTGCTAACCAAAAGGTCAGCAGTTCAAATTCATTAGCTGCTTCTTGGAAACCCTGTGAGGCAGTTCTACTCTGTTCTATAGGGTTTCTATGAGTCAGAATCTACTCGAAGGCAACAAGTGTATTACTAAATTATACATATCCAGATAATTTGGGAAAGAAAAGAAAGAAAGCAAAATACTACTGTCCATTCACAAACACTATTAACAATTTTCTGTATTCGCAGTCTCTTTAATGTGTATGTATTTGTACAGAATTCTGTTCATAATACCTATGCAAAATGAAATATATTAACTTTTGTGATGTTTTCACTGGTGTTTCTTTTTTTGGTTTAAATATATATATATGTATATGTACACACACAGAGTTTGTATTTACCAATTAAAAGAAACAAAAAAAATGAAATAAAAATTTAAAAATAAATTCCTGCTGAATTTTCTTGGTAAGAAAACTGGACCCTATGTTTTTTTATGAACCTCTCATTTTGTGCAGAGAAAGCAATAATTCTTGTTCAATGATTCTCAGAAAACAGTAATGTAAAAATAGTAAGCGTTTAGCTTTTGTTAGTGCTGGGGAAAAGTTACTGAAAACAAAATTTACTCCCAACTGAGAAAACCTCCACAAAAAATAGAAGAGAAAGAAAAGTTTTATTATTGAATAAACATTAAACCAGGATGTAATACATTACAGACACTCCGCTAAAGAGATTAGAAAGACAGGAAGAAATCTGAACCATTATATAGGTAAGGCGGTACAATCAGTGCATTCGTATTTTAAAGGTAATTGTTAGTTTTCTAATTCTTCTGGCCTGGACGTAGGGCTGGGCCACCAGGAGTTCAAGCTAATCTCCTTGTCAGAAAAAAGCAGGAAGGTAGAGGAGAATTGCCTGAAGTCACATTTAGAGATTTTTTTTAGCAAGACAAAGAATTTATAAGTTATCTAAAGTGAATTCTACAGAAGGCAATGGAGGAGGGAATCTCCTGCCCCTATTTTTACCAGGGGAATTTTCCCATTCATTTTCCATGTGTACTTGTCATTATATAAGCTTTCTTCCTAAGTGTTTTGTGACCACAGGAAAAAACCAAGAAAAGTCCACCTGAGTTCTGAGTTCTGCAATGTACAATGGATCATGAAGAACACATTTTCTGGTTCTGGGAAAGAATCCGAAACAGGTTTTTTAAAAAAAACGGGCAAAGTTGAGAAGGCCTTACTTAGGTTTCCCACATAGCATTCCAGGGATATGGAATACAACTGACAAAGTTACAAAATACCATCAAACCAGATATCTTAAACTGGCGTTCAAACAGGGTAGAGAAGTCTGGCTCAGTCATTTATAACAGTGCTGTGCACTCAAAGATTTTTCCATTTCCTGAATAGATTCCCTTTAGAGGATTTGGTACCCTTGAGTTCCCTGGCACAGCCCCAGATTCTTTCATAAACCACACCCTGCCCTTTTTTTTGTTGTTTCTTAATCCTGGTTGACCTGAATTTATATTTCTTCTTACAATGAAAATTTTTAGATTAAAGCAAACCACATATTCTCTGTTTAATGTTCTTTTTCTCAAAGGCTATTTTTTCTATGAAAACATACCCATAATTTTGGGGTGTTTCTGTAGTGGATAATTTTCATATAACACCTTTTTAAGAGTATCTTCATGGTAATTCTTTCTTCACTTTGTTGTACAGCGAAAGTCGTAGGAACTGTGTTGTTTTCTTTTCATTTTTATAATTATTATTTTATTGTTATTATTTGCTATTTTCTGGTGGCACAGTCAGTGGATAAGAGCCCAGACTGCTAACCAAAAGGTCGGCAGTTCAAATCTACCAGTTGCTCCTTGGAAACCCTACGGGGCAGTTCAAGTCTCACATACAGGTTTGTTGAGTCGGAATCCAGTTGACAGTAATAAGTTTTCCTTTTTTCTTTAATTGTTTTAGCAAGAAAAAAATGTATTCACCTATCATTTTTGCTAACCCACAGATATGAGACTATTTGTTACCTGGGCACACTTTTCACATAAGCTTTGGTTAAATCCTTTCCCCACATCTAGAACTGGTAAGATGGTTTATATAGTGTAATGATCTGTCCTACTTCCATAAGCCAATTGCATTAATAGGACAAAGATTTCCTGTACTGAGACACAACTAAGACTACTGCTTGGTTTTCTGATATTCTAAAATAAAGGACAATACAATGTTAAGAATGCACTTCTTCCAGGAATATTCTCATGTCCACCCAGCTGAAAGTGCTTTATTTTGAAAGAAAATGCTCCTAGGCTGCAATAATGTATACTTCTACACCATTTTCAGTCATTCTGACTCTGCTGCATTGATTTCTTAGAACTGCAATCCCCAAATGGCTCGAAAACTATGGTACAAAAACCTCCTCAAAATGTACCAAATGTACATTATAATGGTAACTATCTGGTTTTCCAGTTAGTAGAGACTCAGACTTCTGGGTCAAACTTCAGAGTTAGAAAACAAATGAAGTTTCTTTCTGTCCTTCTACTGATGTGTCCAGTGTGGGCAAGTCCATAATTACGTCTCTCAATCTAATTCTATTATCCTTGCACTTAGTGGAAATATCTTCCTGATTTTAGTATCAATTGTCTCATATTTCCACTCTGGAGAATTTCTAACTTTTTTTTATTAGGCTAGTTTCTGGGCTGAGTCTACCAAAATTATTTCAAGATTATATGTAACTTTATATTCATTAAATCAATGTTCATTTTTTCTCTTCTATTCTCATTCTCAGTGACCATGCACGATTATTACAATAACCTTCATACTCACCTTTATGTTTGTGCCTATTATTTAACTTTGTATCTCTGCTTCAAACTCAGCTTTCTGTATTCGGTTTTGTTATGCTGTTGTAGAGACAAGCTTGGACATCGTTTCAAGTTAAAACAGGTTTATTAAGGGTTTAAAATAATTGCAACTGGGGAACCACATAGCCCACTGAAATGGAACCAGGCAGTCCCAGGGCGACTTCGTTACACAAGTATTCTTACGGGGGTAAAAAGAGGAACCAAACCATAGAGAGGGCAATTACAGGAAAAAAAAAGTGAATATTGTAATAATCACACTCTGGTTACTGATTATTAAAGGTATGGTTAGCAATTACAGTTTTCTTTTCCTGAGATACTTCCCTCCTTTTGATCAAAGATCTCATAGAGGAAATTTTGATCACTGATAAATCGAGTGATCTCTTTCACATGGACACACTTGCTACTCTTGTTTACTCTAGTGGCTGCTTGAATTATCAAGCATTTGAGACCTTGGACACCACACAGCAATTGTGACCAAGCACCACTGAGTGTTTTCCTTTTACCTTGACCTATTGGAGTTCTCCTCTTCAGGCTGGGCTGGCCTTATGTCACTCACAAACCTTCTGCAAGGTTTTCCCTAGCCTCACAATGTTTTAGAGAGATACACTCTGGTGGGATTCAAAAGGGGAAGGGAAAGAGATAACAGTGTCAGATACAATGACTCAGAGGCACAAAAGGCTGACTTATTCTTTCTGTCCCTCAAGTGGGGTTTCATCAAGGTCATCATTGACCTGTATGGTTTCTATATACATTATCTTTTCCATGGGTATCACATTAGTTTTCGAGATCAAAACACAAGTGGTTAGTTTCATGTAGCATTTAACAGTGCCTTATCATTATCATTATGATGCCAGGAAACACTGGTGGTGTAGTGGTTAAGTGCTATGGCTGCTAACCAAAAGGTAGGCAGTTTGAATCCACCAGGTGCTCCTTGAAAACCCTGTGGGGCAGTTCTGCTCTGTCCTGTAGGGTCACTGTGAGTCAGAATTGACTCAATGGCAATGGGTTTGGTTTTTTTTATTATGATGATGATGATGACAATGACCATTAAAATCGTAATTCTAGAAAACAAAATTGTCTCTAAAAGTGGTTTTATAAAAAGAGGTCTGGGTTCACAAGGGGAAAACCAAAATGTCAAAATAGGGGATTTATGCTAAAATTGCAATTTGATAACGGTGAAAAGGATAGTTTGATTAAAAAAAGGAAACCCTAGGAATTTGAACAGCTCATATCTGAAATATCTAATTCATCTAGAAATTTTAAGCAACAGGCATAACTGTCATCATAAGACATATAAGATAGTTGATCTGTTCAATTATCAATAAGCAAATGTTCTGGGCAGCGTTAACTTCTATCGTTTACATGGGAAAAACATTAAATCAAAACATGGAATAACTTGAAGTTTATGAAGCAAAGCAACTAAAAACAATATAGTGAATAGAACAAACAGAAAAGTAAAGAGAGTAATATAAGTAAACTTCACCTTTAAGTCCAATTTAATTTTTTTTTTTTTAGTTTACGAAGTCCCAAATAGCTCATTTTGGTTCCATGTTATTCTGGATAAGCTGTAGTACGCAAACCCATCTGCTTCTACATAAGAGTTCTGAAAATTGTGATTCAATCTAGTCACAACTGTTTTCACAAGTCTAATATAGTCCATCTTTTTATTGAGATATTTTGGTTAAATATCTTCAACAAATCAGCAAAGATTTATCTGCAGATGGCAAAAATTAACATGGCCGTAATTAACTCATAATAATGATAGTTCTTAAAAGTGAAAGACCTGATAGAAATTAGTTTAAGAAGGTTATGTAAAGCTAAATAAGGTCACTTTAAAAAACTTTAGACAAAAATATCCCTAAATATAATGATTAATCTTATTTTCAAAGAGCTTCAGATATATAATAATTAGGACATAATGCTGTGTAGTCAGGATATACCAAGAATATACCAAGATTGTTAAGTCTCTCAATATCTGAATAGTAGTAAAAAACTTTTATGGGTAATTATATAACTTTTCTAGTTAAATCGTTGGCTTTGATGATGCTAGATTTAAAAAAATGAAGTTGCAACTAAATTAGTAATTGAAATTATAAAATTATGATAATATGTGCTTGCAATCTAGTATCAGGCATATATTACTAACATATAAATTCTAACTTAAGGAAAATTTGGTATTTTCTTGATTTGACATGTTTCATATAATTCATAACATTTTAAGTCAATCCTTTGAACTTTTTATGAAGTTTTAAAGTTGTCAGAAGTTTATTACAGATTACGGAAAAATAATACTTAAGTTATTTAAAGCAAAAATTTTAAAGATAAAAACTTTATTCCTCTCAAAACTGTGAGACTTTAACTTAGTAACCTTAATTTAATGAAGTTCAACTATTGTCTTTGAGGCAGATTGTATAAAGAAAAAAATTAACTTCTTAACTTAGTAACTAAGGAAAATTTTGTTATTTTAAAAAAATCCTGAGAAATTCAATTCTTTGTTTCATATGCTATTTGACATTGACAGCTCTTCAATTTTTTGTGAATTAACTTACTAAACCTCTAGTTACAATAAATAAGAACTTTAACCATTTTAAATAAATTTCTTTTTAAAAATTCTCTTCTAGTTGTTTATTGTTAGAAAAGTAAAAGCTAAACCTTTTTTTAATTAATTGAATGGAATTATTTTTATCATTTTTTTAAAAGCACTGAGACCTTTTAATTTTATAAGTGCTTATTTATCATTAAACCAACTAAAAACATCATAACTTAAATTCAACAATACTTTTTAGAGGTAGAAAACTATTAGCTTCTCTTTTGCATGTTTTATAAAATCTGGTAAAGAGAGGTTTTCCGAAGAGAGAGTTCTGGAATACCTTAAAGGCCTGGTTGTACTAACCAAGCAATTTATCTTCTTCCGTGCACTTTCGAATAGACTCTTCTATAGCTACCTTAGGCCCAACTCATGGCTTTTAAGACAAGATAAAACTTAGACATAAGAAAAAAAATTATTTAAATTGATACTATTATTTGTTGAGAACCAAGAGATACATTATAAATTTCATTAAATTAATCAAGGCAAATCCCGCAAACAAGAAACCATAGACATTTATTGATAAATAGACATTTATCAGTAAGTAACTAGGTGGGCTGAGTTTTGGGGGGAAAAAAGGAGAACAAAGGTCTGCATATAGCAAAAACATCCTATACTTCTTAAATGTTATAAAATTTTCATCAAACTGTGGATGGCAATTTAATTTAGATCATTTATTCCCTCCTTTCCATGGTGAGGTAAAGTACTTGGGCCACCCATGAAACTATTTTGAAAGACCACGAGTGGTTGGAGGGTAGACAGAGTTGTTTCTAATTCATGACTCTCCTTTTTGTAGTTTTAATGTTTTTAAAGGAAAGATCTCTCTTAATTCACTGGAGACTGGCTATGCTGATGGTTGCTGGCCTCCTCTGGGTGGTAGAGAGTTGAATTTGTTCCTGTTCTCTCTTTTTTTAACCCAAAACTTTTTTTTTCCTAACAGGTTGTGGTGTTTACAATAAAAATAAACAATAGATTTACAGTCTAAAAGATTGTTGGGTTTTATTTGAAGTTGTTCTACTCTGTCTTATAGGGTTGCTATGAGTCGGAATTGACTCCACAGTAACAGGTTTTTTTTTTGTTTTGTTTTTTTGAAGTTGTTGGATTTGTAGAGCCATAAGCTTATTTGGGTGGATTTGTGAGACTTTTTGTTGTTATTGTTTTTTTTTGTTTGTTTGCTTTTTAATTTATAACAATCTTGTTTTCAATTACCCAGTTTCCTTGTAATAGTTTTAAGTACCAGGAGGAAAAAGATCATGTGGAAATTCATTTTCTCAAAGTGATTACTAAAGTTTTAAATTATTTCCAAACACACTCGGTTGGCAACATTTAGAATAGTTATCAACCAATTATATTACAAAACAATCCAGGACAATAATCCTAAATTCCTTAGGCTTGAAAACTTTAGTTTTGGCAACTTAGTTTTTAGTAATCCTGTTTTGAAGGCTTAGTAGTTCAGAATCAAGTTTATGGAAAGAGAAGTTATTTCTGAAGGAACAGACAGAGGAAATTTCACCAAAGAGAACAGAAAGATGAAGTGCATTGAAGAGCAAAAAGAATAAGTATCACTTGGGAAGGCAGGAGGAGCAGTTGTAGAGTTCTAATGTTTTAACAAATATTATCTTAATATATATATATATTTTTTAAAAGTTCTAAAATAGCAATTAAAACTATTGAAGCCTCGAGTTTGTTTAAAGTTTAGGACTTTTGGACTCAAAAATTCTAGTGGGGATGGTCAATAATCAACCATTAATAAATCAGCCAAACCAACCAACTAATTAACATTTTATTACACTAATCAATTAATAAAACAATTACTTAATAATTAACAGTCCTAGCAGCTTATGGAGTCTGAGATTATACAAACTCGAAAACTCTCAGGATAAATAATACTTGATTGCTGTTTCTAATGAAGATAAGATTTATACAAGTAATATTTGGGGATGTCTCCCCTGGACAAAACAAAATGGAACAAACACAATTCTCAGAGAGTTCAACGGCAAAAAATGTCAATTTCAATTTGAGAGGTTACCTGTCCATTTGCTTTTTTTGTGGATGACTTCTTGAAGGTTCTTGAGGATGTTAAAACTTGCTCTTAGAGTCTTAAAAGGTGCATGACAAAAAATTTGTGTACTTAGAGAAATGAAAGAAACTTTTTAGCAAGTGATATAAAAAGGACAAGGAGAATTCAGTGTTACAGAGTTTGGGTAGAAGAAATTAGTCAAGACTTGCAAAGGACTTTGGGAATGTACCCTGGCAGCTAGGATATCTCAGAAGTTTTCCCAGTTATTTATTTACTTATTTATTTTTGCTAGAAAAGCAGAAGCTAAGGTCTCTGGTGCCTTTTGGTCAGAAAAGAAAAATTGTGTACAGTTTAAAAAGCAGAAATTGAAAAGAAATTTCAGGCTTCAACACTGAAAAAATCCAGGCATTACCTCTGAAAATTCAGACTTTAGATTTTAAAATTTCCTATATATTTAATTCAGTCTGGGGCCTAATTTAAGCTGACATATATTATAAAACAATAAAAACTTTACCAGAACAAATTTATATTAAATTCTTTAAAGTAGCTATTCAAAGCTTAGGCAAACTAAGCAGTTTCTCTAAAACTTAAAAGGCTTCCTTATGAGAGAGAGAAAAAAAAAAAACTAACGACTTCTAGTCATGGTTTTTGAGACAAAATGCACAAAAACTTAAACACAAAATGAGACAAAAAATTACATAAATTTACTATTCTGCAAGGCTATCTCAAATAACATATAGGACAAATGGGACTTTTTGAGCTTAGTCTCTTCAATAAATTAGTCCCTTTAACTGAGAAGTTTTAAAAATGGTCAAAACTTTTGGGGAAACAAAAATGGTGCACCACAGTTTAAAAGAAAACTTAGGTTTCTCTCAGACAATTTTATGCCAGTGGATGTAATGCTGATTTAAAAATTAAATTACAGTGAGCAACCATTCAAATTGATTTTAATTTAGAGACTCTTAGATCCTAATTCACTGTGTAGAAAATTCTAAATTCCCTTTAATGAGTTCATACCAGGGCTAATGGTACTCCTCATCCTTGCTAAGATTCAATCACATGTGTGAAAACCATTCCAGAGCCTTTTTACCAAAAAAAAAGTACCTGAAGAAGCCTTAATGGGTGCTGAGAGAAAAACACAGTGAGTTCGCACAGCCTGAACAAAGCTGCAATTAGGCAAATAACAAACTCACCAAAATGCTCTCAAGTGAGCCAAAAGTACAAAGATGAGACTGGTAACAAACCTCAGAGGACTTCTAACACAAAGAGGGCAGAGGTTCTTGGCCCAAGAGGTTTCAGCTAGAGACAACTCTGAAGAGCTGGGAAAGCAGATTGAGCAAGCAAAGGGCTCATAGGAGTGCCGACATTCCACACTTCCCTCTGAGATCGTTTAGCAGGCCTATTGCCTTTAGATCCCACTTCTGACACCAAAATATTGTAAAGAAAAACATGAATGCTGTTTCAAGTTAAAACAGAGATTTATTAAGGGTTTAAAACAATGACTGGGGAACTACATAGACCATTGAAATGAAACCAGGTAGACCCAGGACAGTTTTGTTATACAAGTACTATACAGGGTAAAAAGAGGAACTAAACCATAAAAAAAAAGGAAAATCAATGAATACCATAATAATCACACTCTGATTTGTTACTGATGATTAATAGTGTAGTTAGTGATTACAAATAGTTTCACAGGATTCTTACACCATGGTCACAAGATGCTTACATGTATTTTCTTTGTCTATCTTGCAAAACTATCTTGTCGACAACACCCAGACAGCACTCTTCCTGACTACATGTATTTTGAGGGGTGCAGATGGTCACTTGGTTAAGATCCCTCAGGGCATATGGCTTTACATCCTAGTTTTGACCACCAATGAAAAATATGCTTTTCTAAAAAAAATGTAGCTGTTAGTCTAGAAATCCAGATTAAAATTAGATAGCATGGTCAGCATATTATGCCTCTGTCTCATGGACTGCACTGAAAGTTTTCTTTTCCTGAGACAATGCTAAGGCTGGAACTCTGCAAACCGTTGTTCTCAATATGCTAACCAGCACCCTGTTAGTTTCCGCCAACAGAGGATACTACAAGGAGGCTGGAAGGTTCAAATGGGAAGGAGAGACTTGTACTTTGTCCAGTTTGCTTCCTGCCCTTTACAACTAATAATTCCTTTCCTTGGCAAAATCAGTTGATTCCAGTAAAAGAATCAATTTCAATTTCAGCTGTTACATAATCCTTGAACCAGGATCACTGTGCCTTTTACAGCGAAAACAAGCAGCACCAACTTACCAGTGCCTACTCCACTGATGTCTAATCCTAGCTCTGAGGAGAACTTCATTTGTATTTCTGAGGCATCTGTTCTATCCTCAGAGGTAAAAGTCCCAGCTTTGCAAGCCCATTCTCCAATCTTTTAACTTTGATAATTCCAAACTCTCCTAGTCTTCAGGGTGGTTGATGCTTCCTGCAGCTATTACCTCTGTGATACCTCAGATATTCTCTTTTTGACTTTTCAGTTCTCCAATGTCTAATTAATATTTCTTTGTATAAATGCTCTTAAGGTAATGGGTGTGATCTATTTCCTAATGGGGCCCTAAATCAACAAAAACCACACCCATTGCTATTGAGTTGATTCTGACTCATAGTGACTGTGTAGGACAGAATAGAACTGCCCCATAAGGTTTTCAAGGAGGGGCTGGTGGATTCAAACTGCTGACCTTTTGGTTAGCAGCTATAGCTCAACATAGCTCTTAACCAATTGGATTCTAGCTAATAAAAATTGTTATCAACAGACAGACATTCTAAGATGCAATTTGAGGATTGGTTTTGTTGTGTCCTTTGGCTTGAAAGTGATGTTGAGTTTCTTGTCAATAAGAAACAGAACACAAATTATTTAAGGCATGCAGTAGTATCAGGCTCAAATTATCCCCTCTGATTGATTGTGATGAATTACCTACTGAAGCAAGGGTGTTGGTCAAGATAGAGTCATCCAAGAGTCATACACAGAGGTAAGTGTGAAGGCTATTGTGGCAGTTAGTCGTGTGTGGTCATGAACAATGAGAATGGAAGAGAATAAAACAAACAAACATAAATTTAACAAATACAGAGTAGCTGTTGCCTATTATAGCAGATTATGAAGAGTGTGGGACAGGATGGCTAACTCTGAGTGCACTGGAGCACCTACAGAAGAAAATGACAAGCTCAGATATTTAAACTGAGAACATATGGAAAGGGCCAATATGTTTATTAAAAGCTGCTCAAAGATACTAGTCATTAAAAAAAAAAAAGGAATTGCAAATTAAAGTCAAAATGAGATACTACCACTACTATACTACTACTACACACAAATAACTAAATTTTAAAGAATGACAATACTGATGCTGGTGAGGATATTTGCCCACAGGAACTGTTATACATTGCTGGAGAGAGTGAAAAATGGTACAACTCTTTTGGAAAAGAGTTTGGATATTTCTTATAAACACATGCTTACCCTATGGCCAAGCAATTCGACCCCCAAGAGAAATAAAAATATGTGTCCACAGAAAGTTTTTTTTTTTTTTTTTAATTTTTATTAAGCTTCAAGTGAACATTTTCCACAGAAAGTTTTGCACAAAAATGTTTACGGTAACTTTATGTCCATAAGAGTCCAAATCTGTAATCAGTTCAAACGTTCAACAACTGAAAAATTGGTTAAAAAAAAAAATGGAATATTCACACAATGGAATACAACTCAGTTTTTTTTTTTTTTTTTTTTTAAGGAAGCATGTACTAGTAAGTTATGAAACAACACAGATGAATTTTTTAAATGACATATTGATTGAAAAAGAAGCCAGACACAAAAAAAGTACACTTATCTGAAGAGCTAAAACCAGGAAAAATAAATTTACAGTGATAAAAGGAACCTGAATATTCTTTTCTGTGGTTTATGGAACTGACTGGATGAGGGTCCCATAAAATTTACTTGGATGACTATATTGACTGAGGTGTTGGTTATACCAATATGTACACTTTTCAAAACTAATCAAATTGTATACTTAAGATTTGCATATTTATGGGAAGACAGATCCAGGGCTACAAAAGAAAAAGAAAATCAAGGTTACAGAACCCCCTCCTCAAATGCACATACAAACGTATGCGCACACACACACATCAGAAACAATAGGAAAATGGTGGCCTAAGAATTAATCTGTGATCTTAAAATTCAGCATACTGCTTCACTTAGGAATGAGCAGGTAATGACCCAAACATAACATGAGAGAAACTTCTGGAATGCTGCAATATTGGATTCTTGATTTGGTTTCAGTGTGTGAAAATTAGTTGAGCTCTGCATTTTTAAAATGTATATTACACATCATGAAGAAATTAAAAATGGCTTGCAAGAATTTTGTAAAAGTCAATGACTCAGCATTTGAAATAATTCTCGAATGAAATATGATAACAAAGATGCAACATAATCATCCACAAGTTTGATTATTTTCAGAAAAAAAAAGTACTGCAGGAGAGAAGGGTGCAGAACAAGAAAAAACAAAGGCAACTTTGGGGGAAGTAAAGTCTTCAATCTGAAGGAGTAGTAGAGCCTGTTCAAGCTTCTTGTGATGTGAGCAATAAACTTTGGTTCTGCCCCACTATCTGATAGCTGTTCTCAAGATAAGAGAGAAATGAGAATGATCTCATCGTGAATACAACAGATGGTTACTTAAGTGTGTACATTTCTGCAATTGAAGATTACAAAACAGGAGGAAATATACTTTGTACATAATCTTTATTTTTAGTCTTTCAGTGTTACTGCCTATCAACTGCATTGTGAATTGCCATTTTCAGTTGTTGCTAATATAACCAACATCAAAATGAGTAGTAAATATTATGGTCACTAAAATTGTTGCCTTATTTGACGTGCATGTGTGTTCTATCTGTCCAATAGCTGCATCACTTTTGTTATATGTTTATTTTTCAATTTTACATTTTGTTATATGTGCATCTTTCACTTTTGCACATCTGTCTATATGATTTTCTTTCAACATATATATTAATAGATGCATTAGTAAACTCTTATTGATATAAATATCAGTAATTGAAATCCTGCTATTAAACCACAGCCATCCATTTTTTCTACCTTAGTTCAGTAATCAAACTACACTGGTATATAGCTGTAACACTAAGGATATTGCATAGGTGTTTTAGCGATTTAGCAATATTCTTCCTGATCTCTACTGGAGAGGAAACAAAAATATTGATGCTGTTATTCTATTATAAATCTGTCAGCCTTAGTCTCTAGATGTCTATCTAATCCCTTCCTCAGAAGCATTTCTAAATTGTACTCTTTGTACTACGTTATGACAAGAGGCTTAGTCTGGTGTTATTCCTTGTTGGACTAGGTCCCTTTAATCTTTAAAAAAAAAAAAAAAACTAAAAAGCCATTTCAACTCTTCTGTTCAGCAATTCTAATAAGACAGAAAAGATTTCAGAGAGGCACCTACTTAAATAAGGTACAAGAATGGTCATTCTGTACAGCTAAAGAAAGATTTGGGGCTCTTCCTCTCACGACTCCTGGGTGGTAATGGCAATGCAAAATCACTAGGACCAGTATTCTAAGTCTGCCTCTGGTGGAGCCAGAGAGATGAGAGTTTTTCTTCTGAAAGGTTTAGGAAATCTGAGGGAGACTAAAAATAAACTAATATCAATGTAATGCTCTTCAATCCTGTCTCAGGAGAAGACAACTTTCAGGGCAGTCCGTGAGACAGAGGCATGATATGCTGACTGTGGTATCTAATTTTAATCTGGACTTCTAGACTAACAGCTATGTTTTTTTGGAACACGTATTTTTCCTCAGTATCAAATTTTTTTTTTTTTTTTTTAGGATGTGAAACCATATGCCCTGAGGGGTCTTAACCAAGTGACTAACTGCACCCCTCAAAACACACATACTCAGGAAGAATGCTGTCTAGGTGTTGTTGTCGACAAGATATTATTGCAAGATAGACAAAGAAAATACACGTAAACACCTTGTGACCATGATATAAGCATCTTGTGAAACTATCTGTAATCACTAACTGTACTATATACTATTAATAACCAGTAACCAATCAGAATGTGATTATTACAGTATTCATTGATTTTCCTGTAATTGCCGTCCCTATGGTTTGGTTCCTCTTTTCACCCCATAAGAATACTTGTGGAATGAAACTGCCCTGGGACTACCTGGTTCCATTTTCAATGGGTTACGTGGTTCCCCAGTTGGAATTGTTTTAAACTTTTAATAAATTTCTTTGTTTTAAATTGAAATGGAATTCAAGTTTTTCTCTACAATGATCCTATCCCCAGGAATAGATGATATCCAGATTTGCCAAGAGTGTTGGCTCCAACTCTATCTTTACTAAGTATGATCTGTTGTGAGCTATGCTTAGGCCGGTTTATGAGCCAGGAGAGACATCCAAGCATTGTACTCTTTGTAGTCACACTCCAAAAAAGTCACACTCCAAAGGACCAAGAAAATCAAAGCCAACATGTAGATGAAAGAATCTAGTAAACTACAGTGATTTTACCTGGCCTGAAAAATTTGAAATGTAGCTACACAACACAGTGCTAAAATTCTTCCATCTTAATTTGGGTAATTTTAGATAATTTTGTGGTCTCAGAACTTGAAGATGTTTTCAGGAATTTTATGTTGTACTATTCCTGACTACTGAAGCATAATTAGGACACTTACTCAAATCTGTCTGTCTGTCTATCTCTATGCCTCTAATAAATCATTGTAGTATACCAGTGAGTCCATTCCCACTCATAGCAACCCTACTTAACAGAGGAGAACTGCCCCATAGGGATTTCTAGGCTGTAATATGTATGGGAACAGATTGCCAGGTCTTTTTCCCCCAGAGGAGCTGCTGGTGAATTCGAACAGCTGGCTTTTTGGTTAGCAGCTGAGCGCTTAAACATTGCACCACCAGGGCCCCTGTTTAATAAACACACACAAGTGATTAGTTTGCATTAAGGACAGAATCTTCAAAACATGGACATAATTAAACCTAGGTATGTCTCTAAATACTTACCTAGGTATTTAAATGTATATATATACATATATAAATCTAGAGAACCTCCTGCTAGGAGAATGCTAGAGGCAGCATAAAGATCTGAATATAGCCAAGAAATTGTCAACTTTTCATTTTACTTTGAATAGCAACATCAATCATTACATGAAAGTTTACATTAAAAACGTCTAGAATAATTTCTCCCTCAAAGATAAGGTTTTCTGTATTAAAAACAAAACCCACTGGTATCAAGTTGATTCTGACTCATAAAGACCCTATAGGACAGAGTAGAACTGCCCCATAGGGTTTCTGAGGGGCACCTGGTGGATTCGAACTGCTGACCTTTATGGTTAGCAGCTGTAGCTCTTAACCACTATGCCACCAGGGTTTCCTATTTTTTTAGAGCATTTTTTTTATACACTAGTCACTTTTGTAAGCTATATCGCACATCTATGCCTCGGAAAACAATGAAGGCAATATCGCAAATGGCTTTCTCTCTAATTTATTTTTCTAAGAATAGGGAGTTGATAGCTAATAGTTGAAAAGAGTGAACAGTTATTTATTATTGATGTGCCACATACAGTTCTAAGTGATTTTTATTTAATAATTCATTGAATCTACACTGCATTCATGGCAAGTAGCTCATTTTACAAATGAGTAAAATACAGTAGAGAGAGGTAAAATAACTTGCTCAACTTCGCAGCTTTTATGTGGCAGAGCTGGAAGCTGAACCCTGACTCTCTAGCTAAATCCAAAAAAAAAAAAAAAACCTGTTGCAGTGGAGTGGATTCAGACTCAAAGCGACCCTATATTCAGAATCAACTCAACTGCAATGGGTTGGTAGCTGAATCAGTCAATGCTTAATCCCGTGTCCTGTGTTTTCTTTACTTCTTTTAGAATTTATCTTGTCTCCCTATATTTATATTTTTAAAATCTATGTTAGATTTACTTCCTGAATCTTTTAGTTAAAAAGATAGTGCATTGAGAAAAAGAAGTTGCTGTTGTGTGTGTGTGTAATTTTATGTTACTTCAAAATTTAGGGGAATAAAGTTAATAAATATCTTAAATGGTCATTTGAATGACCTCACTACTATGAATAACAATGTTTCTTTTATCTTCTGACAAATACGCTAAAGGAAAAGAGAAAATGATAAACACAACTTAATTTAGACCCTAAAATTCATAAGCAATGATATCACTGCCTGCAGAAATTATCCAACTTTTCTTTCTGCTTTCAATGGCTGGTGATATGTGGAAGATTAAAATTCACCTATACTGATCTCTGACATTATCCTCTGACTTTTGTGCCATTCCTGGTTCAGATTTTGCTTTCAAGAAACTTAGAAAAATATAAATACAGGCATGATATCCCCAAATAATAAGTACAATATACAGGTATGCATTATAAGCAGTTCCCAAAAATAACAACTACAAAGAAAAAAAAAAGATTGTGATCTTAGCCAAGTTCCCAGCAAACTCGTTCCAGACAGCGTATGTTAGACCTTTAATCTTCCTTTATCCCACTTTGTGCTTGAGGTTTCAATAAATTTCAAGTGATATATGAGACTAGATAGAATACATTGCTAAGTGATGTTCCAGTCTCAGTTCTTAATGGGGACTTTGTTCTTCTTTGGTTCTTATAAATGGCATTTCCTTCTCACTCTTCCCACAGTGAGGGCTCTAAATCCTTTGAAAAACCCTGTACCAATCATTCTTGTCATACTTAACACTGAGTGGCTCTGTGCTGCCCAAAAAGGAAGAAACCAAATGTTTTAGTGGCATCCACCTAGAGGCATATGTCAAAATAGAAATGTACAAAACTACAAAATTTATTAAAGTCACTGTCAAATTTCTGCACCTAACAGTTTACAATTAACCACATGGAAATATAAAGTCATTCTTCAAACTACTTTGACTAATTCTCCCATAGCTTTCTTGCTTCTCTCTCTCCCTCTTTCCTCTGGGAGAAAAAAATAATGTCATAACTTAGATATGATGCAACATTTATCTTTGCAAAGGTGAAGACTGATAACTCAACACTGACATTTCTAAAAGTGAAATCTATCATTTCTTCAGGAAAAAGATAACTGGCCTATAAGCACAACACATCACACCACCCTTAATTCTTACCTCAAGAAGCGAAAGTTCACAGGAAAACCAAGTATGTAATTTCATCAGAAAATAATCAATCACAGTTTTTCCTACTGAGGGACATTTTTATTTTTTATTTACTTATCTATTTGATATGAAAAATTAACAATTTTGACAATAAAGTCATTAAGTTCTTCACACGCATATACCCACTTCGCTCTATTCCTGAACTCGTTACTTCTTTAATAACCAATAATAAGCCCAAGTTATAATCCCAAGATCATGCAGTGTTTTGTTTTGTTTTGTTTTCAGTTTCAAGCATCTCAAATTATCAAGTTCAACAAAATTTATTTCCAAAGCGTTTATCAATTCTGTTCCCCTTCTCAGTCCTCACCATCAATGCCTTTGCCATTTTTCACTTGGACCGTCTAATACTCTCAGAATTATTCTTTTTGTTCAATTTGACCTTCTTAAATACATCTAGATAAGCCTCCAAGAATGACATATTTAAAAAGGAAATATGACTAGGCCATAACCCTGACCAAAACAATTCACTGCCACCCTGGCACACATTGTGGTGGTTCCCAGATAGAAAAGCTTAGCTGGAAAGATTCCATGACACTTGAATCCAACCTCACCCAAACACCTCCTTCATTATTAGGTGGCATAAAAGTAGAAGTTACTCTTTTCAAAATACGCCTAGGTGAATTTGCTTCAAACATCATCACCAGCCCAAACTACTCCAAGTGACAAACAAAGCTTACCGTGTTCTTCCTCCTCACTATAACTCTTACTTTAACTATTATTACTTTCAAACTTCCACTTAAAAAAAAAAATACAGTTGAGGTAGAATTGATCATGACTCCTGGCAACTGCATATGTGTCGGAGTAGAACTGTGCTCCGTAAGGTTTTCAGTGGCTATTTTTCTGAAGTAGATCGCCAGGCCCTTCTTCCAAGGTACCCCTGGGTGGAATCAAACCTCCAACCTTTTGGTTAACAGTTGAGTGTGTTACCCATTTGCACCTCCCACGGACTCCCAAATTTCCACCCTACTCACCATTAATAGCCAACGGTTTCTAGATCCCTTTGCAAATCATGTTCATCTGCCCTTGTATGCTAATTCCTCTGTTTAGAACATGGGTCAGTCTTGTGCCTGTCTTTGTAAATCAAGCTTAACTTGAACAGAACTCATACACTAACATATTGTCTACTGTCTACATTTAAACTGTGCAAGTTCATAACAAACTATGTATAACATTGCCAAAAATGGGAATTCCAGAACACTTAATTGTGTTCATGTGGAATCTGTCCATGGACTACCAACAGGCAGTCATTTGAATAGAACAAGGGAACAATATGTGGTGCAAAATTGGAAAAGGTGTATGTCAGGGTTGTATCCTTTCACCATGCTTATTCGATTTGCATGCTGAGCAAAAAATTCATGAAGAGTGAACTAGATCAAGAAGAATGCAGCCTCAGGATTGGAGGAAGACTCATTACCAACCTGCGATATGCAGATAACACAATCTTGCTTACTGAAAGTGAAGAGGACTTGAGGCACTTGCTGAAAATCAAAAACTTGAGCCTTCAGTATGGATTACACCACAACATAAAGAAAACAAAAATCCTCACTACTGAACCAATAAGCAACATCATGGTAAATGGAGAAAATGTTAAAGCTGTCAAAAATTTCATTTTACTTGAATCCACAACCAATACCCATGGAAGCAGTAGTCAAGAAATCAAATGGCATATTGCATTGGGCAACTCTGCTGCAAAAGACCTCTTTAAAGTATTAAAAAAGCAAAGATGTCACTTCAAGAACTAAGGTGTTCAAGTACCATGACCCAAGCCAGGGTATCTTCAATCGTATTTTCAGGTGAAAGCTTGACAATGAATAATGAAGACCAAAAAAGAATTGATGCCTTTGAATTATGGTGGTGGCAAAAAATACTCAGTATACTACGGACTGCCAGAAGAATGAACAAGTCTGTCTTGGAAGGAGTACAGCCAGAATGCTCCTTAGAAGCAAGGATGGTGGGATTTCATTTCACATACTTTGAACATGTTATCAGGAGGGAACAGTCCCTGGAGAATGACATCATACTTGGTGAAGTAGAGTGTCAGCGAAAAAGAGGAAGAAACTCAAGGAGATGCATTGCTGTGCCTACAAAAATGGGCTCAAGCATAACAAAGATTGTGAGGATGCTGTAGAAAGAGGCAGTATTTCATTCTGTTGTATGTAGTAAGGCTGTTATGAGCAGAAACCAACTAAAATCAAAACCAAACCCACTGCCGTCGAGTCAACTCCGACTCATAGTGACCCAACTGGATGGCACTAATAACAACAACAACAACACTAAAAACTGCTGTTCATCAGAGGACTTTATCGACAAAGGGCACAACCTGCAGAATGGTAGGAAAATTTGGGGTACCATATATCTCTTAAGAGTTTAATCTCTAAAATATATACAGAACTCCTACAATTCAACAATAAGGAAAACCACCAGTCAAAACATAGGCAAAGGACTTGAGTAGACATTTTACTAAAAAAGAAATACAAACACCAGCAAGCACATAAAAAGATCCTCAATATCATCGGTCATTAGGGAAATACAAATCAAAAGCGGAATGAAATAACACTTCCTTTGCTGAATGACTATCATCGAAAAAACAGAAAACAGTAAGGTTTGGCAAGGACACGCAGAAAACAGAACCTCATCCATTGTTTGTGGGATTGTTAAATGGTGTAGCCACTGTGGAAAACATTTTGGCAGTTCCTCAAAACGTTAAACATAATATTACCATATGAATCAGCTATTTCACCTCTAGGTATATACCCAAACGACTTGAAAGCAGGGACACAAACAGATTCTTGTACACCAGCATTCACTGAAGTACTATTCGCTATAGCCAAAAGGTGGAAACAACCCAAATATCCATCAACAGATAAGTGGACAAAAAAATGTGGCATATCTATAAAATGGCACATGACTCCATCATGAAGAGAAATGAAGTCCTGATACATGCTACAACATGGGGAAATCTTGCAAACCACATGCTCTGTGAAATAAGTCAGACACAAAAAGGCAAATATTATATGATCTCACTTATATGAAGTTTCTAGAAGAGACAAACACATAGCGATCAGAGTTTACTAGTGGTTACCAGGGGCAAGTGAGAAGACAAAAGGGCATTGTTGCTTAAGGGACTCTGAGTTTTTGTTAAGGGTGATAAAAACACTGAGCAATGAATAGTTGTGGTGACTGTAGAGCATAATGAATGCAATTATTATCACTGAATTGTATATATAAAAAAGGTGGAAAGGGCAAATGTTTTGTTACATACATGTGTGTGTACATGTGCGTATAAATGTGTGTATATGTGTATCTACCAAAATCTAAAAAAAAAAGAAGAAGACACAGAGGAATAAGAAGCTATATGAATCAAAGAGAAAACACAGCACACAAGTTTTGGAAAAATCACTAAGTTAAAGCAGAGGGAAACATGTAGAACATCAAATACTTACAGTAAAAAGAAGTCACAGATAAAAGATGTACATTTCCACCCTATAAAACTTAAGAAAAAAAAAAAAAAGAGAGAGGAAATAGACCCAAGTCAAGCAGAAGCAAGGACATAAAAAAGAGAAATAATTAATGATATTGAAAACAGAAAATTAATAGAGAAAATGAACCTGAAACTGGCCCTTTGGAAAGATAAATAAAGTTGATAATTCTCTACCCAAACAGATTAAGAAAAATGAGAGAATACACAAATTACCAATATTAGGAATGTAAGAGTGGCCATCACTACATATCATAATGTGAACAGTGCTAGACAGACGGTAGGAGCTAAATCATTGCTTGTTGAATAAACAATACCATATGAAAAGTCTTATGCAATTAAAAGTAACAAATGAATGAAGATTTTTATTATCATTGCTTTTTTTTTTTTTAATTTTTATTAAGCTTCAAGTGAACATTTACCATTCCAATCAGTCTGTCACATGTAGGTTTACATACATCTTACTCCCTTCTCCCACTTGCTCTCCCCCTATTGAGTCTGCCCTTACAGTCTCTCGTTTCATGCCAATTTTGCCATCCTCCCTCTCTCTCTATCTTCCCATCCCCCCTCCAGTCAAGAGTTGCCAACACACTTTCAAGTGTCCACCTGATTTAATTAGCTCACTCTTCATCAGCATCTCTCTCCCCCCCACTGACCAGTCCTTTTCATGCCTGATGATTTGTCTTCGGGGATGGTTCCTGTCCTGTGCCATCAGAAGTTCTGGGGAGCATTGTCTCTGGGATTCCTCTAGTCGCAATCATACCATTAGGTATGGTCTTTTCATGAGAATTTGGGGTCTGCATCCCATTGGTCTCCTGCTCCCTCAGGAGTTGTCTGTTGTGCTCCCTGATAGGGCAGACATCGATTGTGGCCGGGCACCAACTAGTTCTTCTGGTCTCAGGATAATGTAGGTCTCGGCCCTTTCTGTCTCTTGGGTTCTTAGTTGCGTGTGACCTTGGTGTTCTTCCTTTGCCTTTGCTCCAGGTGGGTTGAGACCAATTGATGTATCTTAGATGGCCGCTTGTTGGCATTTAGGACCCCAGGCGCCACAATTCAAAGTGGGATGCAGAGTGTTTTCATAATAGAATTATTTTGCCCATTGACTTAGAAGTCCCCTCAAACCAAGTTCCCCAGACCCCAGCCCCTGCTCTGCTGACCTTTGAAGCTTTCATTTTATCCCGGAAACCTCTTTGCTTTTAATCCAGTTCAATTAGGCTGACTTTCCATGTATTGAGTGTTGTCTTTCCCTTCACCCAAAGCAGTTCTTATCTACAGATTGATCAATAAAAAACCCTCTCCCTCCCTCCCTCCCCCCTTTGTAACCACATAAGTATGTGTTCTTCTCCGTTTTTTCTATTTCTCAAGATCTTATAATAGTGGTCTTATACAATATTTGTCCTTTTGCAACTGACTCATTTCACTCAGCATAATGCCTTCCAGATTCCTCCATTTTATGAAATGTTTCAGAGATTCGTCACTGTTCTTTATCGATGCGTAGTATTCCATTGTGTGAATATACCACAATTTATTTACCCATTCATCCGTTGACGGACATCTTGGTTGCTTCCACTTTTTGCTATTGTAAACAGAGCTGCAATAAACATGGGTGTGCATATATCTGTTTGTGTGAAGGCTCTTGTATCTCTAGGGTATATTCCGAGGAGTGGGATTTCTGGGTTGTATGGTAGTTCTATTTCTAACTGTTTAAGATAACGCCAAATGGATTTTCAAAGTGGTTGTACCATTTTACATTCCCACCAGCAGTGTATGAGAGTTCCAATCTCTCCGCAGCCTCTCCAACATTTATTCTTTTGTGTTTTTTGGATTAATGCCAGTCTAGTTGGTGTGTTGGTGTGAGATGGAATCTCATCGTAGTTTTAATTTGCATTTCTCTAATGGCTAATGATCGGGAGCATTTTCTCATGTATCTGTCGGCTGCCTGAATATCTTCTTTAGTGAAATGTGTGTTCATCTCTTTTGCCCACTTCTTGATTGGGTTGTTTGTCTTTTTGTGGTTGAGTTTTGACAGAATCATGTAGATTTCAGAGATCAGGCGCTGGTCGGAGATGTCATAGCTGAATATTCTTTCCCAGTCCGTAGGTGGTCTTTTTACTCTTTTGGTGAAGTCTTTAGATGAGCATAGGTGTTTGATTTTTAGGACCTCCCAGTTATCGGGTTTCTCTTCATCATTTTTGGTAATGTTTTGTATTCTGTTTATGCCTTGTATTAGGGCTCCTAAGGTTGTCCCTATTTTTTCTTCCATGATCTTTATCGTTTTAGTCTTTATGTTTAGGTCTTTGATCCACTTGGAGTTAGTTTTTGTGCATGGTGTGAGGTATGGGTCCTGTTTCTTTCTTTTGCAAATGGATATCCAGGTATGCCAGCACCATTTGTTAAAAAGACTATCATTTCCCCAATTGACTGACACTGGTCCTTTGTCAAATATCAGCTGCTCATAAGTGGATGGATTTATATCTGGGTTCTCAATTCTGTTCCATTGGTCTCTGTGCCTGTTGTTGTACCAATACCAGGCTGTTTTGACTCTGTAGCTATATAATAGGTTCTGAAATCAGGTAGGGTGAGGCCTCCCACTTTCTTCTTCTTTTTCAGTAATGCTTTACTTATCCGGGGGTTCTTTCCCTTCCATATGAAATTAGTGATTTGTTTCTCTATCCCCTTAAAGTATGACATTGGTATTTGGATTGGAAGTGCGTTATATGTATAGATGGCTTTTGGTAGAATAGACATTTTTACTATGTTAAGTCTTCCTATCCATGAGCAGGGTATGTTTTTCCACTTAAGTATGTCCTTTTGAATTTCTTATAGCAGAGTTTTATAGTTTTCTTTGTATAGGTCTTTTACATCCTTGGTAAGATTTATTCCTAAGTATTTTATCTTCTTGGGGGCTACTGTGAATGGTATTGATTTGGTTATTTCCTCTTCGGTGTTCTTTTTGTTGATGTAGAGGAATCCAAGTGATTTTTGTATGTTTATTTTATAGCCTGAGACTCTGCCAAACTCTTCCATTAGTTTCAGTAGTTTTTTGGAGGATTCCTTTGGTTTTCCATGTATACGATCATGTCATCTGCAAATAGTGATACCTTTACTTCCTCCTTACCAATCCGGATACCCTTTATTTCTTTGTCTAGCCTAGTTGCCCTGGCTAGGACTTCAAGTACGATGTTGAATAAGAGCGGTGATAAAGGGCATCCTTGTCTGGTTCCCGTTCTCAAGGGAAATGCTTTCAGGTTCTCTCCATTTAGAGTGATATTGGCTGTTGGCTTTGCATAGATGCCCTTTATTATGTTGAGGAATTTTCCTTCAATTCCTATTTTGGTAAGAGTTTTTATCATAAATGGGTGCTGGACTTTGTCAAATGCCTTTTCTGCATCTATTGATAAGATCATGTGGTTTTTATCTTTGTTTTATTTATGTGATGGATTACATTAATGGTTTTTCTGATATTAAACCAGCCTTGCATACCTCGTATAAATCCCACTTGATCAGGGTGAATTTTTTTTTGACGTGTTGTTGGATTCTATTGGCTAGAATTTTGTTGAGGATTTTTGCATCTATGTTCATGAGGGATATAGGTCTAAAATTTTCTTTTTTTGTAATGTCTTTACCTGGTTTTGGTATCAGGGAGATGGTAGTTTCATAGAATGAGTTGGGTAGTATTCCGTCTTTTTCTATGCTTTGAAATACCTTCAATAGTAATGGTGTTAAGTCTTCTCTAAAGGTTTGGTAGAACTCTGCAGTGAAGCCATCTGGGCCAGGACTTTTTTTTGTTGAAAGTTTTTTGATTACCATTTCAATCTCTTTTTTTGTTATGGGTCTATTTAGTTGTTCTACTTCTGAATGTGTTAGTTTAGGTAGGTACTAGTGTTCCAAGAGTTTATGCATTTCTTCTAGGTTTACAAATTTGTTAGAGTACAATTTTACGTAGTAATCTGAAATGAGTCTTTTAATTTCATTTGGTTCTGTTGTGATGTGGTCCTTCTCGTTTCTTATTCGGGTTATTTGTTTCCTTTCCTGTTTTTCTTTAGTCAGTCTAGCCAATGGTTTATCAATTTTGTTAATTTTTTCAAAGAACCAGATTTTGGCTTTGTTAATCCTTTCAATTGTTTTTCTGTTCTCTAATTCATTTAGTTCAGCTCTAATTTTTATTATTTGTTTTCTTCTGGTGCCTGATGGGTTCTTTTGTTGCTCACTTTCTATTTGTTCAAGTTGTCAGGACAGTTCTCTGATTTTGGCTCTTTCTTCTTTTTGTATGTGTGCATTTATCGATATAAATTGGCCTCTGAGCACTGCTTTTGCTGTGTCCCAGAGGTTTTGATAGGAAGTATTTTCATTCTCGTTGCTTTCTAAGAATTTCCTTATTCCCTCCTTGATGTCTTCTCTAACCGAGTCTTTTTTCAGGAGGGTATTGTTCATTTTCCAAGTATTTGATTTCTTTTCCCTAGTTTTTCTGTTATTGATTTCTAGCTTCATTGCCTTGTGGTCTGAGAAGATGCTTTGTAATATTTCGATGTTTTGGATTCTGGAAAGATTTGTTTTATGACCTAATATGTGGTCTATTCTAGAGAATGTTCCATGTGCACTACAAAAGAAAGTATATTTTGCAGCAGTTGGGTGGAGAGTTCTGTATAAGTCAATGAGGTCAAGTTGGTTGATTGTTGTAAGTAGGTCTTCCGTGTCTCTGTTGAGCTTCTTACTGGATGTCCTGTCCTTCTCTGAAAGTGGTGTGTTGAAGTCTCCTACTATAAATGTGGAGGTGTCTTTCTCACTTTTCAATTCTGTTAAAATTTGATTTATGTATCTTGCAGCCCTGTGATTAGGTGCGTAAATATTTAATATGGTTATGTCTTCCTGATCAATTGTCCCTTTGATCATTATATAGTGTCCTTCTTTATCCTTTGTGGCGGATTTAAGTCTAAAGTCTATTTTGTCAGAAATTAATATTGCTACTCCTCTTCTTTTTTGCTTATTGTTTGCTTGATATATTTTTTTCCATCCTTTGAGTTTTAGTTTGTTTGTGTCTCTAAGTCTAAGGTGTGTCTCTTGTAGGCAGCATATAGATGGACCGTGTTTCTTTATCCAGTCCGTGACTCTCTGTCTCTTTATTGGTGCATTTAGTCCATTTACATTCAGCGTAATTATAGATAAATAAGTTTTTAGTGCTGTCATTTTGATGCCTTTTCACGTGTGTTGTTGGCCATTTCATTTTTCCACATGCTTTTTTGTGCTGAGACGTTTTTCTTAGTAGCTTGTGAGATCTTCATTTTCATAATGTTTAACTTTGTATTTGTTGAGTCGTTACATTTTTCTTGGCTTTTTTCTTGAGTTATGGAATTGATATTCCTTTTTGTGGTTACCTTTTTTTATTATTTACCCCTATTTTTCTAAGTAAAAACCTAACTTGTATCCTTCTATATCGCCTTGTATCACTCTCCATCTGGCAGTTCAATGCCTCCTATATTTAGTCCCTCTTTTTGATTATTGTGATCGTTTATCTATTGATTTCCATGATTTCCTGTTATGTGTATTATTTTGTTTATTTATTTATTTTTTAGAATTAATCTTAATTTGTTTGTTTTTGTTCTTTCCCTATTTGAGTTGTGTTGATATCAGGACGTTCTGTTTTGTGACCTTGTATTGTGCTGGTACCTGATATTATTGGTCATCAGGCCAAACAATCTCCTTTAGCATTTCTTGCAGTCTTGGTTTAGTTTTTGCAAATTTTCTAAACTTGTGTTTATCTGTAAATATCTTAATTTCGCCTTCATATTTCAGAGAGAGTTTTGCTGGATATATGATCCTTGGTTGGCAGTTTTTCTCATTCAGTGCTCTGTATACTTCGTCCCATTCCCTTCTTGCCTGCATGGTTTCTGCTGAGTAGTCTGAACTTATTCTTATTGATTCTCCCTTGAAGGAAACCTTTCTTTTCTCCCTGGCTGCTTTTAAAATTTTCTGTTTGTCTTTGGTTTTGGCAAGTTTGATGATAATATGTCTTGGTGTTTTTCTTTTTGGATCAATCTTAAATGGGGTTCGATGAGCATCTTGGATAGATACCCTTTCGTCTTTCATGATGTCAGGGAAGTTTTGTGTCAGGAGTTCTTCAACTATTTTCTCTGTGTTTTCTGTCCCCCCTCCCTGTTCTGGGACTCCAATCACTCACAAGTTATCCTTCTTGATAGAGTCCCACATGATTCTTAGGGTTTCTTTTTTTAATTCTTTTATCTGATTTTTTTTCAGCTATGTTGGTGTTGTTTCCCTGGTCCTCCAGAAGTCCCAGTCTACATTCTAATTGGTCGAGTCTGCTCCTCTGACTTTCTATTGCGTTGTCAAATTCTGTAATTTTATTGTTAATCTTTTGGATTTCTACATGCTCTCTATGGATTCCTGCAACTTATTAATTTTTCCACTATGTTCTTGAATAATCTTTTTGAGTTCTTCAACAGTTTTATCAGTGTGTTCCTTGGCTTTTTCTGCATTTATCCTAATTTCATTTGTGATATCTTTAAGCATTCTGTAAATTAGTTTTTTATATTCTGTATATTAGTTTTTTATATTCTGTATCTGATAATTCCAGGATTGTATCTTCATTTGGGAAAGATTTTGATTCTTTTGTTTGGGGGGTTGGAGAAGCTGTCATGGTCTGCTTCTTTATGTGGTTTGATATGGACTGCTGTCTCCGAGCCATCACTGGGAAACTAGATTTTCCAGGTAATCAGCTAAAAAAAAATGCAGTCAGATCCCTATCTGAATTCTCCCTCTGGCTCCGGGTATTCGGATGTTAATGGAGCTGCCTGGGGAGGGTGGGGGAGGGTTCAGAGAGCTAGGAGTGTAGCACCACAGAATATAGAGTTGAACACCGCGTTCACGCTCCGCCCCCGTCCGCCAAAATCCGGGTGGGACGGTCCCCGGCTGCGACACTGCTTTCCCTGCTCCGAGACCAGTCACTTCCTCCTGGGGACTTCTCCCTCCGGTGCGCGGCACTGCTCGCGCGAACTGGGTGGGCGTTTCCCGCACGAACGGGTGGACCCGCCCCCAGGGTCTATTCAGGCGAATATAATTGGACCCCGCGGTCACGCCCCGCCTACGCATGCGCCCAAATCCCAGCGGGACGGCACCCCGGCTGGGACACTGCTTTCCATGCTCCGAGACCAGTCACTTCCTCCTGGGGACCTCTCCTTCCGGTGCGCCACACCTCTCCTGTGAACTGGGTGGGCGTCACCCGTACGACCAGGTGGGTCCGCCCCCTGGGTCAATTCAGAGTAATAAAATTGGACCCCGCGCTCATGCCCCGCCCGCGCGCATGCCCAAATCCCAGCGGGACGGCACCCAGGCTTGGATGCTGCTTTCCCCGCTCCGAGACCAGTCACTTCCTCCCGGGGACTTCTCCCTCCGGTGCACCACGCCACACCCGCGGACTGGGTGTGCGTCCCCCCGCACGAACGTGTGGGCCCCGCCCCGGGGTCGCTTTAGGGAAATATAGCTGACCCCCCCCCCGCTCGCGCCCCGCCCGCTTCCCGCCAAACTCCCAGCGGGAACACTCCCCTCTCCCAGATCAGTCACTGCCTCCCGGGTGCTTCTCCCACCGGCTGCGCCGCTACACTGCCTGCGCCAACCAGCTAGACTTGCTCCCAGGATGGGTTCTGGGGGGAAGGGCTGGGCCCCCCTTCTGTGCCGTCTGCCCCCCTGGGCTCTTCCCCAGATCGGGCTCCGAAGGTCACCTGCCTGGTACGCTGGCTCCTAGTTCTGAAAACGGTCGTTGTCTGCCCGTATTTGTTCGTTTTCCATCTCTAAGTCTGTGCTTGTTGTTCAGAGTTCGTGGATTGTTATGTATGTGATCAATTCCCTTGTTTTTCCGAGTCTTTGTTGCAAGAGGGATCCGCGGTAGCGTCCACCTAGTCCGCCATCTTGGCCCCCCCCTCTGCCTTTTTTTTATGAACATAAAATTCCACAACCTAAAGAATTTTGAAATTTTGTGATGGGTGTTCTTCAATAGTTTTTTTTTTTTTTTTTTTAATGGACTCTGGCAGTTTTGTGACAACTTTGCTTCCCTTCTCAGGCTGTTTTAAAATCCTTGAACTATAATACGAAGAACAAAAAAGAACACAAACGTACTGAAATACAGTTATAAAATAATCTAAAAATGTGTGACATCCTAAAATGAGTGCCTCATCACAAAGGAAATTCATTAATACATTTTAGCAGGATGGGTCTAAGAATGATGATTACCAAGTAGCAATGACGATAAATGTAAACACATGTAAAACACCTGTGTGTAATGGAACAGGAAAATATCTCTGACTTCTATTAGTAGCACAGCACTGAAAATACTGCTGCTGTATTATATTTACTTTCATAAATTTAACAAAGGCAAAATTTCATTTGGAAGATGGTGAAAACATATGTAATTTTTTTTTTCCCACGCAAGTTCACGGACCCTTTATATCCTATCCATGAACCTCTTGAAGGGCTAAAGATACCATATTAAAAACCCTTCTTAATCTAAATGTGTTTTTGAAATGCTACTGATTTGTAATGCTAGAAAAAGGAAAATTGTCTTTAAAAACTGTTCAACATCATTGATTAATAACACAGAATGGCCTGATTTTATATTATTCCATAAGAATTTTGCATACTGTCAGCTCTGACTGGGATCACAACAGATCCCGGACACAGCAGCAGAAAAATGTAAAAGAAAAAATCATATTCATATAAATGACCAGGCTTACTGGTCTGACAGAGACTGGAGGAGCCCCTGAGATTATGGCCCTAAAACACCCTTCTGACCTGGACCTGAGGCTATTCCCAGAGACCACCTTTCAGCCAGTCAACAGATAGGTCCATAATATAAACAATAATACCTGAGAGGGACACGTCCCTCAGAACGATCAATTAGAGGAGATGAAAAGAACAACATTTGCCCAAAAGCAAAGATGAGAAGACAGGAAGCCATAGAAAGTCCGGACGAAGGAAACGGGCAGGGCGCCAACACGTTGAGGGAGACACAACCAACGTCCTGGAACACTTTATGTACAAACTATGGAATGGGAAACTAATTTTCTCTGTTAGCATTCACCTAGAGCATAACAAAAAACTTAAAAAAGAAAAAGAATTTTGTGAAACAATCCAAATTTAATAGACAGAAAATTTATTGAAGATATTATCATGAGTGAATCAAAAGAGTTTTTTTTTTTTTTCTTTATAAAATGGTATTTGCTTTTAAAATAGGTATCATGGGATCCTTAACTATTTCACTGGGGGGAAAAAAAAAAGATCTGAAAGCAGCCTAGTGCTCAGGTTCTGAGAGTTGGCTGTAGAACAGTTCTCTTGAAAGCATCTCATAGAATTCAGAGATAAAGCGCCAGAGGTAATAGGCAGGGCTGCCAGAAGAGTCTATAGAATTGAAAGTATTTGCAAAGAAGTGGTTCTCGGGTAATTGATAAAAACCAGAAGTATAGTCCACTGAGATTTAATATATATATATATATGCCAAACAAAAGAGAATAGAAAATTTCTGCTGGGAAATACTGAGCTAATCCATCAACTTTATTTTTGTAGACCTTTTCTATTTCACTTCTCTTCAATGAGGTATTTATTTTGACAAGTAGTAAGGTTTACACAAGCAGCCTCTAATGGAAAAAAAAATAATGATTTCTAAATTCACTTTCTAGGACAAGTTTACTTGCTATAAAGAAAGGTAGAAAGTTGGCATTTTTTTTAGTGTATTTGAGCAAGCCATAAGCAAGCAAGGCTTTATAGAACCATTATAGGGATTTAATTAGTTTGGTTGGTTGAATGGAATTCTGGATTTTAGTGGTAAAGAAGTAGAGCCTACTACATTAATCAGCCAGAATCCATTTCTGACTCTCTTCCATAAATACGGCTTGACACAACATAATAACTCTTGTATAAATAAAATTTTGTACATTAACAGCATTTTCCTGCTTATATGGAATGACTTAGAGAATTGTAAGGGAAGGAACTAATATTTGTCAGACATTTCACTTAGTGTCATCAAATGTGCTCTAAAACCCATTAGCTTAAGAAACATAGGAAAAGCACTTTAACAGTTTGCCCCCAATTTTTATGGGTTTCTATCATCAAAAATAAAATCACTGTCCTATTCCTCTGTTTGTGACTATAGGAATTCCCAGAGAAGGAGTGTCTCACAAAACTCTAAATTATTGCTTGGTGGACCAAAGTTCTCTGACTTATTTTTTCCCTTACCATGCTGTTGCCTCTTTGCCTGCATTACTTCTATTGCTTATCAATCCATCTGCTGTGGTCTGTCATGGGAAAAGTGCTTTCCATGAGCACAGTTTTTAGAGTCAATGTACTGGACTTGACCTCTGATAACCTTAGGGAGTCTATCCCTTCTGCAGCCCCTGACTGATCTCCTCACCATCTCTGTCTGCTTCTGTAACCCCAAGTTTCCCTTCTCTATTTGGCAAATAAGAAAATAAATCCCCTTTCTCACACTTAACTCTTGCAGAAAAGAGATTACAAGGTACAATTTCTTGGCCTCTAGTGATAACATTCTTCTATTTTACCACACAGTCCTCTCCTTTCCGAGTTACCTCAGATGTGGACCTTGCTTGGTGTGTGCATTGAACTGTGACACCCCTCTCCAAATATTTTGAAGTGTTAACCCCTGGTACCTGTGGAAGTGATTCTGTTTGAAAGTAGGGTCTTTGATGATGTTTATCAGTTAAATTAACATTAGGTCATACTGGAGTAGAAGCTATTACCCAGTGCCATTGAGTCGATTCCAACTCATAGAGACCCTATAGGACAGAGTAGAGGTGCCCCATATGGTTTCCAAGGAGCACCTGGTGGATTCAAACTGCCAACGTTTTGGTTAGCAGCCATAATTCTTAACCACTATACCACCAGGGTTTCCTGCTGGAGTAGGGTAGGCCTTAATTTCATCTTAGTGCTGTTATCGTAAATGAGAAAAACCGATACAGAGAAGACACACCAAGGAAAGATGCTGTGTGATGCTTGTCAAAAGACAACTCAGAACACCATTAACAGATTGCTAGGCAGGTTTAATAGACAATTTGCAATTGAGCAACACATCATTTACCCAAAAATGAGTGCTCTGATTAGCTAGAATTCTTAAAGTGCTTATATACAAAGCTTTCAGGAACTTCTGAACAAAATTTCTCATTGGTTGAAATTTACATAATTTTGCTTGACAATCACAAGGTCAGTGAGCCTTGGTTAGAAGACTCCTGAAGTTCTGAAAACAGGATATGTTCATCAATCTTGATACAGCACATGTTTATTGATTTTAATTGCTTTCTGGAAGAAGTTTAAGTGAAAGTTGAAGAAAAATGAAAACAGCTTTCCTGGTTTCAGTGGGTTTAGTCACCTAGCTACTTTCAAATGTTAATTTATAGCATTGCTAAAATATTATTTATTCATTATAGTGCACAAGTTTTTAACACTTAACAAGATGACCTTAAGTATGAAGTTTTTGCTTGCTCAGAAATACATTTGGTAATTCTTAGGAAATAGTCTAATAACATTGGCCAGCCTAGCCAGCATATCTCAAACTAAACAAAAACCAAAAAATGGGAACCTATCAAATCAAATAGGCACCCATACATATATTATTTCACTAAATTCTCCTATAAGTCAATGCGGTTGTTGAGAATTATTACCCTGTATTTTATACTAAAAGAAACCAAAATAAATTGAAGTTAATGATAGGAAATGACAGAAGTTGGAGTAAAAGAGGTTTATCTAAATCCCAAAAATAGTCTAATTCTGCAAATTTATTGGGAGCTGTCGTAACAATTATTTGACTAATAGGAATAATACAGTGCAATATAGACATTTTTCTTTATAGACCTAAACACAAAAAACCGACACCGTTCAGTAGATTCCAACTCACAGCTACCCTATGACCCAGCACTTGGAAATCAACATAACAACTCTTTATTTTTGGAACCTGTAAGAAATTTAATGTTCCTTCTCTCTTGCATCTTGACTAAACGGTTTAAACTCTTTCCTATATATTGCGGGATGCAGGGAAATACAGTGATTAGACCCATGATCTCTGGAATCCATGATCAACATCTGTCCAATTCCCATATTAACTACTAACTGTGTGATTTGAGGTAAAGAATTTAACATATTTGCCTTCATGTTCCCATCTTTAAAATAAGGATAATAGTAGTAGGGTTATTTTGAAGATTAAATAAGATACTGCTTATAATGAATGTAGTGGATTGCCTGACACTTAATAGCCACTCAACAAATAGTAGTTTGTCTTCTGGCTTGTGAAAGTACAATACATAAATCAAGTCGGGAAATAAATGAAGAAATGTAAGTGGAGCGTGTATTTTAACTTTTTCATTCTTGTATCCCAAACACTTGATTTGCTAAGTTAATTATAGAAACGCTGATCATAGGCTATGGTTAATAGCTAACATCAATAGGTATGAAGTATAGAAAATGGTAGGTTTTCTAGAATTACAATTATTTATTATAAAATACAGGAAAAGCTATTTGAAGATAGAGGAGAAATATATGTTTCTACTTTGCTAGAGGTGCCATAACAAAACACCATAAAGTAGGTGGCTTTTAAAGAATAGAAATTTATTGTCTCACCGTCCTGGAGACTGCTGTGTTCTCTGTCTATTGGCTCTGTTGTTGTGTGCCATTGAGTTGATTTCATCTCATAGCGACCTTATAGGACAGAGTAGAACTGCCCCATAGGCTTTTCTAGGTAGAAATCTTTAGAGGAGCAGAGGAGCTGGCTGGCTGTAACTGCTGACCTTTTGGTCAGCTGCCAAGCACTTCACCAGTGCACACCAGAGCTTATTGGGGAAAATTTTTCCTGTCTCGTTCAACTTCTGGTACCAAAACACATTGTTGTCCTCATAGTGACCCTATAGAACAGAGTAGAACTGCCCCCATGGGTTTTCCAAGGCTGTAATCTCTCTGAGTCAGAACTGACTCCATGGAAAGGGCTAATCTTTTTAGAAGCTGTCTGCCACAGCTTTTTCCCAGGGAGCAGCTAGTAGGTTCGAACTGCTAAACTTTCAGTTAACAGCCAACCACTTAACCAATGCGCCACTAGGGCTTACGTCGACTTCTTGTAGTTCAGAATATTACTTGACTCATAGATGGATTTTCATATGGTGTCATCCCCTGTGTGTGTCTCTGTTTCCCTATCTGTTCTCTCTTTTTATAAACAGCAATCAGGAGGGATTAGGACCCATCCTACCTTAACTGGTATGGCCTCCTTAACTTAATTGGTAATATCTGCAAAGAAAAATTCTATTTCCCCAAAGTCAAATTCATAGGTACATGGGGTTAAGATTTCAACGTATCTTTTAGGTGAACATACTGCTAGGCGAAGTACAGGGTCAGTGGAAAAGAGGAAGAATCTCAACAAGGTGGATGGACACAGTGGCTGCAACAATGAGCTCAAGCATAACAACGATTTTTTTTTCCCCAGTGTCCACCTGTTTTAATTAGCTCACTCTTCATCAGCATCTCTCTCCCCCCTGCTGACCAGTCCCTTTCATGTCTGATGAGTTGTCTTCGGGGATGGTTCCTGTCCTGTGCCAACAGAAGGTCTGGGGAGCATTGCCGCCGGGATTCCTCTAGTTGCAGTCAGACCATTAAGTATGGTCTTTTTATGAGAATTTGGGGTCTGCATCCCACTGATCTCCTGCTGCCTCAGGAGTTCTCTGTTGTGCTCCCTGACAGGGCAGTCATCGATTGTGGCCGGGCACCAACTAGTTCTTCTGGTCTCAGGATGATGTAGGTCTCTGGTTCATGTGGCCCTTTCTGTCTCTTGGGTTCTTAGTTGTCATGTGACCTTGGTGTTCTTCATTTTCCTTTGCTCCAGGTGGGTTGAGACCAATTGATGCATCTTAGATGGCCGCTTGTTAGCATTTAGGACCCCAGACGCCACATTTCAAAGTGGGATGCAGAATGTTTTCATACTAGAATTATTTTCCCAATTGACTTAGAAGTCCCCGCAAACCATGTTCCCCAGACCCCCACCCCTGCTCCGCTGACCTTTGAAGCATTCATTTTATCCCGGCAACCTCTTTGCTTTTAGTCCAGTCCAATTGGGCTGACCTTCCTTGTATTGAGTGTTGTCTTTCCCTTCACCCAAAGCAGTTCTTATCTACTGATTGATCAATAAAAAACCCTCTCCCTCCCTCCCTCCCTCCCTCCCCCCCTCGTAACCACAAAAGTATGTGTTCTTCTCAGTTTTTTCTATTTCTCAAGATCTTATAATAGTGGTCTTATACAATATTTGTCTTTTTGCCTCTGACTCATTTCGCTCAGCATAATGCCTTCCAGATTCCTCCATGTTATGAAATGTTTCAGAGATTCGTCACTGTTCTTTATCGATGCGTAGTATTACATTGTGTGAATATACCACAATTTATTTACCCATTCATCCATTGACGGACACCTTGGTTGCTTCCAGCTTTTTGCTATTGTAGACAGAGCTGCAATAAACATGGGTGTGCATATATCTGATTGTGTGAAGACTCTTGTATCTCTAGGGTATATTCCGAGGAGTGGGATTTCTGGGTTGTATGGTAGTTCTATTTCTAACTGTTTAAGATAACGCCAGATGGATTTTCAAAGTGGTTGTACCATTTTACATTCCCACCAGCAGTGTATGAGAGTTCCAATCTCTCCGCAGCCTCTCCAACATTTATTCTTTTGTGTTTTTTGGATTAATGCCAGTCTAGTTGGTGTGTTGGTGTGAGATGGAATCTCATCGTAGTTTTAATTTGCATTTCTCTAATGGCTAATGATCGGGAGCATTTTCTCATGTATCTGTCGGCTGCCTGAATATCTTCTTTAGTGAAATGTGTGTTCATCTCTTTTGCCCACTTCTTGATTGGGTTGTTTGTCTTTTTGTGGTTGAGTTTTGACAGAATCATGTAGATTTCAGAGATCAGGCGCTGGTCGGAGATGTCATAGCTGAATATTCTTTCCCAGTCCGTAGGTGGTCTTTTTACTCTTTTGGTGAAGTCTTTAGATGAGCATAGGTGTTTGATTTTTAGGACCTCCCAGTTATCGGGTTTCTCTTCATCATTTTTGGTAATGTTTTGTATTCTGTTTATGCCTTGTATTAGGGCTCCTAAGGTTGTCCCTATTTTTTCTTCCATGATCTTTATCGTTTTAGTCTTTATGTTTAGGTCTTTGATCCACTTGGAGTTAGTTTTTGTGCATGGTGTGAAGTATGGGTCCTGTTTCTTTCTTTTGCAAATGGATATCCAGGTATGCCAGCACCATTTGTTAAAAAGACTATCTTTTCCCCAATTAACTGACACTGGTCCTTTGTCAAATATCAGCTGCTCGTACATGGATGGATTTATATCTGGATTCTCAATTCTGTTCCATTGGTCTATGTGCCTGTTGTTGTACCAATACCAGGCTGTTTTGACTACTGTAGCTGTATAATAGGTTCTGAAATCAGGTAGAGTGAGGCCTCCCACTTTCTTCTTCTTTTTCAGTAATGCTTTGCTTATCCAGGGCTTCTTTCCCTTCCATATGAAATTGGTGATTTGTTTCTCTATCCCCTTAAAATATGACATTGGAATTTGGATCAGAAGTGCATTACATGTATAGATGGCTTTTGGTAGAATAGACATTTTTACTACATTAAGTCTTCCTATCCATGAGCAGGGTTTGTTTTTCCACTTAAGTATGTCCTTTTGAATTTCTTGTAGTAGAGCTTTGTAGTTTTCTTTGTATAGGTCTTTTACATCCTTGGTAAGATTTATTCCTAAGTATTTTATCTTCTTGGGGGCTACTGTGAATGGTATTGATTTGGTTATTTCCTCTTCGGTGTTCTTTTTGTTGATGTAGAGGAATCCAAGTGATTTTTGTATGTTTATTTTATAACCTGAGACTCTGCCAAACTCTTCTATTAGTTTCAGTAGTTTTCTGGAGGATTCCTTAGGGTTTTCTGTGTATATGATCATGTCATCTGCAAATAGTGATAGCTTTACTTCCTCCTTGCCAATCCGGATACCCTTTATTTCTTTGTCTAGCCTAGTTGCCCTGGCTAGGACTTCAAGTACGATGTTGAATAAGAGCAGTGATAAAGGGCATCCTTGTCTGGTTCCCGTTCTCAAGGGAAATGCTTTCAGGTTCTCTCCATTTAGAGTGCATAACAACGATTTTAAGGATGGCACAGGACCAGGCAGTGTTTCGTTCTGTTGTACATAGGGTCGCTATGAGTTGGAAACGACTCAACAGCACCTAACAACAATTAAATCTATTGTACTCCACCCTTTGGCTCCCCAAAATTCATATTCTTCCCACAGGCAAAACATATTCACCACACCCCAGTATCTTAAGTCTTAACCCATGCAAGCATTAACCATTAACCCATTTTGCAAAATCTGTTTCTAAACCTTTTAAATAGGTACAGGTGAGACTCTGGGTATATTCTATCCTGGAGCAAAATTTATCTCCATCTGTGGACCTATGAAACCCAGGATAGAAGTTATCAGCTTTCAAAGTACAATGCTGGGACAGGTATAATGTAGATATTCCCATTGCAAAAGGAAAAATTGGAGGGAAAGGGGTTAGAGGTTACAGGTACCAAGCAAGTCTGAAATCCAGCAGGGAAAATCTCATTAGATTTCAATGCTTGAAAACAGTCCTCTGTTCTCCAGATTCTAGGAGGAAGCCCGCAGACCCTGGACATTGGCCCCACCCCCTTGACCAAGGAAGCCAGCCCCACTTTCTTTGTCCACTCTGCTGGTCACCCCACCCATGTAATCTGCATAGTAGCTCCAACCTTTAAAAGCTGGGCAGTGGCCCTACAATCTGAAACCTAGGAAGCAGAAGACTTACCCTTGGTGCTGGCTGTTCTGCTGGTCTCTCTGAACTGCTCCTATGAAGTTTTCTTTTTCTTTGATGAACAATAGATGTTCACAGCTAAGCAGTTCCATTAGTTCCTTTCCTGAATCCTAGGAGTAGTGCAGCATTTCTTTATCTTATCCCACCTATCTTCCCTTCCAGGAGCCCCAGTGGCATAGTGGTTAAGAGCTATGGCTGCTAACCAAAACGCTGGCAGTTTGAATCACCAGCTGCTCCTTGGAAACCATATGCGGCAGTTCTACTCTGTCCTATAGGGTCGCTATGAGTCAGAATCAACTCGACGGCAATGGTTTGGATGACCCCTTTAAGGAGCCATGGTGATGCAGTGGTTAAAGCACTCTGCTACTAACTGAAAAAGATGGTAGTTTGAACTCACTAGCTGCTCTGGGGGAGGAAGACATAGCAGTCTACCTCTATAAATATTACAGTCTTGGAAATTGTATGAGGCAGCTCTACTCTGTCCTATAGGTACCCCATAGGGTTGCAATAGGTCAGAATCAACTCAATGACAAGTTTTATGTTCCGTTTAGTCTAAGACATCATGTCTGCTGAAATGGTCGATTGGATCCATAAATCACATGCCTAATCTGTTTAGAAAATTGTTGTCTAGCCACACTCTTACTGTCCTCTTCGGAGTATACTTTAATTTTCACAGTAGAATTTTCCAAATCCTTAAGTTCTGGTTCCTTTTATCACAATTCATTTCTCTCATTATCTCTTTCCTCTCACATTTTGCTAAAATCAGCATGGAGAAGCCAGGCTATACCTCATACATCTTGCTTGGAAATCACCTCAGCCCAATAACCAAGTTCATCACTTACAAGTTCTACTTTCCACAAAACACTTGAAAATAATTCAGCCAAGTTCTTTGCTACTTCATTACAATGATTGCCTACCCTCCAGCGTTTAATAACATGTTTATAATTTCCTCTTATGGCCTCACCAGAAGCACATTTAACATCTACTTTTTTAGCAATATTCTGTTCATAATATCAAAATTTTCCCTACAGCTCTCCTGACTTCTTACTAAGCCCTCACCAGAATTGCCCATTAAGTCCATAATTTAACAGTCTCTTCAAGGTAATCCAGACTTTTCCCATCAAATGGTTCAAAACTCTTCCAACCTCTACCTGTTATCCAATTCCTAAGTCTCTTCCATATTTTTAATTACATGTTAGAGCAGCAACCCCATGTAGTAGCAGCAACCCCACCTCCTTAATTTCTCAGGGCTTTCATAATAAAATGCCACAGAGTGGGTGGTTTTAAAGAACAGAAATTTATTGTTTTATAGTTCTGGAAAATAGGAGTCTAACTTCTAGGCATCAGCAGGGCACTCTGTCTGCAGGCTCTAGTGTAAGATGCTTTTGTGTCCTTTCAGCTTCTGGTAGCTCTTGGTGTTTCTAGCTTCTCCTTAGCTTGTAGACTGATCCTCACACAATGTCTTCCTCCATGTGTACCTCTGTCTCTGTGTCTGTTCTTTCCTGTTACGAGACACCACTCAGAAAAGATCAGGACTCACCCCATTCTGACATGGGCTTGTTAACTGATAACATCTATAAGGAAAAACTGTATTTACCCAAACAAGGTCACATTCACAGGTACAAAATTTAGGACTCTACCATATCTTTTTGGGAGACACAATTTAATCCAAAACAGAATATAATATTTGCTAGTGAATGAGAGAGTAAATGGACTAGGAAAATATTCTTGGGGTTGTAGGACAAAATTAAGAGGCCACATTTTGTTAGCAGTTCTGACTTTAACATCATGCCACTCAAGAAAGTTTTTTTTTAATCCCTTTAAAGAATGAATAAAATTTTTTTTTTGAATTTTTTGGTGAAACCATGTTTTTTTACTAATGGAACAGATGCTGGATCATTGTTGGTGTTTTTTATTATTTGAAAAAATCAGGGTGCCAATTGCAAGTGGGCCATATCAATCTCATGTTCCATGAAGTACATCACAAATCGACTCCATGGCCCAGAAAGTGCATCATACTTCCTGGTTATACTTGAGCCATAAAATATCTTACTCAGCTTTCCAAAAATACACACAAAATACAAAAGAAACATTGCATTTGCTGTGAGTAATTGTCAGTTTGATTTTGAGTGAAACGTTAGAAAACATGAGGTGACATATAAAGGTACTTTGCACTTTCTGTACATAATTGTTGTTTGAGTATGCTTCTTCTGAGCACAGAATTCTCTGTCTCGCCTCCTGATTGTCTTTATGTGGTGATGCTCTCCATCCATACTGAACTGGATATCAGTCGACACCCTGCTGGCTCCAGACTTTCTCCTGGCAACACAGGAGGGTCTTCCTTTGCTTTTTGGCTTCCCGGGCTATGGCAAGCTATCTTATGTGAGGGATCCTGAAGGACAGTTGGTCACATTTGCCTCTGTTGTTACATGTCCACATTATAAAACTATTTACAATGGCCATGTCAATAAGAAAATACAACACTTTATAAAAGATGTCATCAAGGAAGTGACTAAAGCAAACTGGCCATGTTGGTCCCGTGTTCCATGAAAAACATCACACATGTGGTATATATTGGTCCCATGGCTCAGGAAATGCATCACAAAGTTTTTTCACCCCCAAAATAACTCATTTACTTGAATACTTCTGAATGCCGGTAACCATACCTTTCCGATAACACAAAGGAAATAGTAAACATACTTGCAAGCCTTATCTCGCTGTACAGAAGCCAAAAGACACAAAAGTTTCACATAATCTCTCCTCTGCGAAGCATACCTTCATACGAATGGCTCTCAACACGTGGCGCAGACCACCTTCCTTGCTATTTAGGCAGTAGTACTAGTATCTGCCATGATACCAGAGAGTACTAAAGTGGCTTGAATGCCTGCCAATAAACCTCCAGGAGTGGAAAATATAGCTGGGACATATATATGCCAGCTCCCTTAAAACGGTTATTCTTCTCCAGCTACAATAGCTGCATATTTGTTGTTACAATGGCAAATGAGATTTAACTTCATTTGTCAGGAGGGTACAAGGAATAGGGAGGCCATGTGTATCAGTTAATACAAGTTGGTTTATGCTGCAGAAAATAATGTAAATTCGTAGTACTCAGTGGCTTAAAAGACTCCAAGTTTATTTCTTGCTCATGCTGCATGGCCATCATGGTCAGCTAGTAGGGGTGAAGGATGCTAGTGGTAAATAGGCTCTACCATTACCCATTGCTGTTGAGTTGATTCCAACTCCCAACAACTCTATAGGACAGAGTAGAACTGCCTCCACTGGGTTTCCAAAACTGTTATCTTTATGGAAGCAAACTGGCACATCTTCTCCTGCGGAATGGCTGGTGGTTCAAACCACTGACCTTTCAGTTAGCGGCCAAGGAGTGCTTAACCACTACATCACCAGGGATCTTCTACATGGGCTTTAGAGTCCTGAGTTTGACATTTAAATGCTCTACCTTTAAGTGATGCTAACCTTAATTCCACTCACGACACACTGACCAGAGCTAAAGGAATGGTGCCTTCTCCCCCTGCCATCACAAACAGACAAGGAAGTGAGACCCTATCTGAATGGGGGGCAATTAGAATATCTGGCAGCAGCACAAATGACTGCACACCAATGATTTTGCACAGAAGTGAAACAATCATCCTTGTATGTACTGTGTACTGACAGTCACACAAATTATGATAGAATTAGTGTCGGAATGAGTTTCAGTGAGTGAAGAGTTAGAAACTTCAAGAAATGATTTGGAGATGACCAGAGAATTTACAAATCAGTGCAAAAGGTGTGAGAGTAGGTAGTGAAATCTGATAAGACTGATTTTAAAGTAGAGAGGGGATGATTTCATGTAGGTGGAATAATAGTCTGAGGAAACAAGGAGCAAGGAAGATAATTGCTCACCTTCAGACTCAGTTTTATGCGGGCTTCAAAAAAAACAGTACCCTTAGGTGAAAGCCAGGAACCTTTTGGTGCTATAATGTGAAGGAAATGATGAGAGAAGACTTTGGGTTTAGAGAAGGTTTTGATGATATCAAATTATGGGATTTAGAGGGCACGACAGAAGGATTTCAGAAGTCGAGGAGGATGACAGATGAGGTCGGATAAAGCCATGTATAGATCAATACAGGCATGTGTTTCCAGGAGATGAAGGACATCGTAGGATCCCAGGGCTTCTTACGAAGCCTGTTATACAAAGACAAAGAGTATAATGAGATTTGTCCTCCTGTTCTCCAAGGCTGATTGTAGTGGTAGCCTTGTGAGGAGAGAGATAGAGGATCAGAGAGTTCTGGGCTACATCTAATCACCATTTTCAGTAAAAAGTGTTGGAGAAGTAAAAAAAAAAAATGCAAACTGTAAGAAAATACTGACAATTATTTAAAAGATTTGCACTATGGCAGCAATAAATTCAGATACTAAAATCTGGGAATGTACTTTCCAATTTAGGATAGTCTTTTGGTTTTAGTAGAATATATGTAGAGAGTTAATTTTTATTTTGTATATGAATGAGGAGCCCCATAAAAGTCATAATTAGCCTGACATTCACTTCTGTGAAATAAGTAATGGTTAAGTACATAATTATGGAGCCCTGGTGGTAGAGTGGTTAAGAGCTATGGCTGCTAAGTGAAAAATCAGCAGTTCAAATCCACCAGCCACTCCTTGGAAACTCTATGGGGCAGCTCTATCTATAAGGTCTCTATGAGTTGGAACCTATAATGGCACCTAACGACATAAGGTCATTATGAGTTGGAATCGATTTGATGGCAATGGGTTTGGATTTTTGCTTTTTAAGTACAAAATTAAGAAGCGCTGGTGTCACAGCTCTGCTGAAAACCAAAAAAGATTGGGGTTCAAACCTACCAGCCACTCTGAAAGAGAAGGATGTGGCAGTCTTCTTCTGTAAAGATTTACAGCCTTAGAAAACTTATTGGAGCAGTTCTACTCTTCCTGTAGGATCACTATGAGTAAGAATCGACTTGACGGCAGTAGGTTTGGTTTGGTTTTTTAAGTACATAATTAGATGGTGGATTAGAGAAATTGCTTGAATTGTATATATGAGTCCACTGCTAAAGTGACTCATAGTGATGAGGTTTTTGCCCTTGTTTTTTATCTAGCAGAATTGTTGAGTAGGTAATTGTATTAAAAAATAGATCTATTTGACTGAAGGATTAGAGTGAAGAGCTATTAAAGAAGATAGTGATACAATTGGTTTCTGACCCAGTAAAATGGTAACTTGAGGAAATAAAAATTTTAAATCACTTAATTTATCACATGGCTTTTTTCAGTGTCCTGTAATTTAAAAGCATCATTTTCCCCATCTTTGCTTTTAATGAACTCTCTACCGATTAGATCAACCTGAATGTTTTCTCTACATTTGAATTATTAGATGCTTTTTTTTAATACAACAAACATATCTATTATATGTATCATATTTTTTATGATCAATTAAGAAGTCTTCTCTAAAAAATAAAAGGGTTTGAATTAAGCACCTTATAAAAGACCAGCATTGTGGGGTAGGCTTGGGAAAAATGTAGTGTGTTATTTTAAAACTGAGAGTTTAAAACTTTCTCTATAAATAATATAATAGGGATATGTTTTATTAATATACAGAAATGTATCTCAAAAAAGCACTTCTCGAACGCCATAATAAAAAAAACCAAAAAGCTGAATAAAAATCATCCTGGCTTTATAGAGAACTCACATTTTCAAGTCATCTTCTGCTTACTGCAATTTACTGTTAAAAATAAACACACAGTGAAGCTTTGTTGTTGTTGTTAGGTACCTTACAGTCAGTTCCAACTCATAGTGACCCTATGTACAATAGAACGATACACTTCCTGGTCTGAGCCATCCTCACAATCGTTGCTATATTTGAGCACATTGCTGCCGCCAAGAAACTTGGAAGACAGCTACCTGGCCAACTGACTGGAAGAGATCCATATTTCCCTTCCAAAGAAAGGTGATCCAAAAGAATGTGGAAGTTATCAAACAATATCATTAATATCTACACAAGTAAAATTATGCTGAAAATCATTCAAAAATCATTGCAGCAGTACACTGACAGGGAACCCCCAGGAACTCAAGCCAGATTTAGAACACGACATGGAATAAGGGATATCATTGCTGACATCAGATAGATCTTGGCTGAAAGCAGAGACTACCAGAAAAATGTTTACCTGTGTTTTATTGACTATGCAAAGGCATTCAACTCTGTAGATCATAACAAATTATGGATAATATTGCAAAGAACAGGAATTCTCGAACACCTAATTGTGCTCATGTAGAACCTGTAATTGACCAAGAGGCAGTCATTCAAACACAACAAGAAGATACTGTGTGGTTTAAAATCAGGAAAGGTTTGCATCAGGATTATATCCTTTACCATACTTATTCAATCTGTATGGTGAGCGAATAATCAGAGAAGAAGGGGGCACCAGAATTGGAGGAAGACTCCAGATAACACAACTTGCAGATGACACAACCTTGCTTGCTGAAAGCAAAGAGAACTTGAAGCACTTACTGATGAAGATCAAAGACCACAGCCTTCAGTATGGGTTACACCTCTACATAAACAAAACAAAAATCCTCACAACTGAACCAATAAGTAGCATCATGATAAATGGAGTGAGGCTTTAGTGGTAGTGAAAAATCACTAGGAACACCCTTCTGTATTTCCAAGTCCAAAAAGATGATATCTAAAAGTAAACCTTGAACAAATTTGATCTACTTTACGACTATGTTCCACTTGCTTTCTATTTTTAATAAATGTGTTGTTTTGCCTGATGTGCTAGGATACCTAATGTGGTAGGTCTTAACCACATTCAGGTAAGGAATTTACAAGTTTTAGCCTACATTTAGAAAGAGGTCAGATGGGGCATCTGATATTAACAAGAAAAGAAAGTTCAAGTCAAAGGAGGTTGGTGTTACATGCTTCCACTGTACTGTTTTTTATGGAAATTTGGGCTTTAAATTTGTAAATCAGATTTACTGTTAATCTGATGAGAAAAAGTTAAAAGTCAAATTGATATTTGATGTTTACACTCTTTCAAATCCAATTTAGAGGGAATTCAAGACAATTATAGTGATTTTATTTATTTGAATATGGGCTGTTGAAAGTTTTACTGAGGTGATATCTCAGATGAACTAATTTGTTACTTTATTAACTAAATACTCTCAGCTGTGGTTAACAAGTTTGCAATTTCTTTCTTCTGGGACCAGAGACATGAACTTAATGAACTTGAAACAACAGAGGACAAATTGCCTTGCTGGGTGTTTTTTTTTTTTTTTTCAGAGCTTAAACGTGTTCAGCTTCAGACTAGAATGAGCTGTGTAGATTCGGATTGCACTAATTCTCCATGGCTGAATTGCCTTCTGCTCAATAAAATCATGATTTCAAGAATTGCTGAGCCATTTGTTGATAATTAAGTCACAATTTCAAAAGTGATCCACTAATTTAGATGAGAAAAATTCATCCGGATGTATATGAGTCATAAAGCTTTTCTCCTATATATGTACTTCAGGCTTAAGTGGAGCTATTTGAATTTAGAGAAAACTTTCTTTTGAAAAAAGATGGCATATTCCTAAGATTTTTGGGACAAGCTCATGAATTCAAGACCCACCAGGGAATTTTTAAAAACAACTCTAGACCAGTTTTAGGACAGTGGACTCTGTTTAATTATTATTCATATAAATATACGCCAGAAAGATGGTACTGATTAAAAATTCTCAGGCTCTGAAAATACCAGATTCTTAAATATACTAAATATTTTAAAAATCCTAAAACCCTTAAATCCTGAAGTCCTCAAATAAATTTTAAGGCACTGGTAAATACTTTATTTCCATTAGATAGATTGATAACAGGTACTGATAAGTACTTTTATTCTTGTTACATTAATAAAAATCTATCAATGATTAACACTATGCCAAAAACAGTACTATGGTTAAAAAAAAGTTCACATTTTGAAGAGTAAAAGGCTGAACTTCACACTGCTTCACAGCTAGCTGACTCCAAGCTTGAAAACATGGCTTTCCAAGCCCGTCACAATCTGCATCCTTCCTTGCTTTCCGAATTTATCTCTGTTGTAACCCACCTCGTTCTCTATATTGCACCAATTGAAATCGATTATAGTTCTCAGAATCCATCATTATATTTTAACACCTGTTTTTCCTTTGGAAGAAAGGAGGGCCAAGGGAGCTTTTGACTAAAGCAAAATGGCTGAACTCAACCACATCTCCCCTGTATTCAACGAAGTTAAAACAAAACCAGCACAAATACATGACCTTTGAGTAATTTATCTGGTCCTTAACCATGGGTAACTAAGGAATAATTGTTTTTTTGTTTTTGTTTTCCGTCTGTGGTCAAATCTGGATATGGAAAAAAGGTACCCTAAGAGGGGTCTTGATGCAAATGGACACCACAGCCTTTTGCACAAGATATCTCTAGGAATTGAGCTGCCTTAAGCAAGTGGCTTTTACAACCTGTTCTGGAGAATATGCATTGTAACCATCTTGTGACTGTTGTATGTAATTTTTTGAGCCAGGGTCAAGTTTGTGATCAATCTGATTAGATCACCTGTGCTAATGTACCCAATGATGTACAAGCACCCCTCCTGCCTTTTGGAATTTCCTGCCTCTCATTCCCTTTCCTCACGAAGAACCAATCAGAATATTGCGATGTAACTTGCTGATTTTGCTGTATAACCAATACCTTTTGGAGCTCCCTCCTCTGACTCATTGGTTTCACTTTGTGAACTGGCAGATTCCCATTGGAATGTACCTTTTAAATACTTAAATAAATCCACTAAATTTTACTTGATCAAGGTCTGGAGACTTCTCTGCAACTCCTTTGTATGCTATGTTTCTTTTTCCTTGCAGTTTCTTTTCTCATTTTGCTGCTGAACTTTTTTATTCATCATATAAATATACCTTAGAAATAAATTTCTCAAGTAAACTGTTCCTTAAAGCCTCATGTAACCTTAACCAAGATCTTCTTCATCCTATTTTTTATTTTGTAATACTTTTAATACTGTATTTAACAAACTGTTCTATCATTTACATTTTGTGCTGTATAGCTCCTTTTCTAGAAATCAGTGATATCACATACTCCATTATTTATCAATATATGGTCAAAAAAAAACATATTTCCTGCACAAAGTTATATGGATAATAATTGCTTATAGCTTGAATGAACAAATCTTTTGTAATAATAGCAAATCATATGAGACCAATCCACATGCATAGCCCTCCAAACTCTGGAACTTAAGGAGTTCTAGAATGTTGCCAAAGACATTAGGGTTATGCAGAAAATCTTCTGTGATTGATAATCATTGTAATAGACTTTATGTCAATTGAAAGTTTTTCTGTGAATAAAAAAAATAATAATGTTTCCTTTTAGCTGGAATATAAACCCTTGACATTGAGGGGAAAAACTTTTTTGTATAGAGGAAATATTAATTTTTTTTTCCCTTGAATTCTTCTAGATATTTTCCTGGCTATTTACATTTTCAGTTTACTGAATATAATTTGCATTTTCTAAAACAAAAACAGACTATTTTCAGTTGTTTTATTTTCTAAAAATACACATATACATAAAAATTATGAATTTGCTTTTATTTCAGCTCAATTTCTGTGGAACTGCTAAGAATAAGGCGATTCTAATATTTTAGGACCACCACTAAAATATTAGAATCACCGTATTCTTAACAGTTCCACAGAAATTGAGCTGAAATAAAAAACTAATTTGTAATTTTTTATGTCCATGTGTATTTTGGAAACCCTGGTGGTGTAGTGGTTAAGTGCTATAGCCGCTAACCAAAGGGTGGGCAGTTCAAATCCGCCAGGTGCTCCTTGGAAATTCTATGGGGCAGTTCTACTCTGTCCTACAGAGTCGCTGTAAGTCAGAATCGACTCAAGGGCACTGGGTTTGGTTTGGGTTTTGGATGTGTGTTTTAAAAAGAAAAAAAAAAAAAGACAACTGAAAATAGCATGCTAAAGCTCCACGATGAATAAGGAAGACTGAAGAACTGATGCCTCTGAATTATGATGTTTATGAAGAATATTAAATATACCACGGACTGCCAGAAGAACGAACAAGTCTGTCTTGGAAGAAATGCAGCCAGAATCTCCTTAGGAGGGAGGATGACAAGACTTCGTCTCACATCCTTTGGAAGTGTTATCAGGAGGGACCAGGAGAAGGACATCATTCTTGGTAAAGCAGAAAAAAAAAAAGCAGAGGATCAGCAAAAAAGAGGAAGCCCCTCAACGAGATGGACTGACACAGTGGCTGCAACAATGGACTCCAACTTGGCAATGATTGTGAGGATGGCTCAGAGCTGGACAGTGTTTCATTCTGTTGTACGTAGGGTCACTATGAGTCGAAACTGACTGGATGGCACCTAGCAACAACAACAATAATGATATTTTAGGAATCAAGATATTTGAGAAACAATTGAGGCTGTCCACATATAAGCAGAAATGCTGCAGTGGGAATTGAGCTCATTCACAAACAAGGATGGACTGAAACTGATATGAACTCGCTACCAATGAATTACTCTTGAGACCTCAGACAAGTACTAAAAAATTGTGAAACAGAGTTCAGATCAAAGAGGTTTCAATCTTTATGGAAAGTCAACATTTACTAACCTGAAATAAAAGTCTATAGTATGAAAGAGTGCAAAATTTAGAGAAGTGTGGCACAGTGGTTAAGAGCTTGGCTGCTAACCAAAAGGTCAGCAGTTAAAATCCACCAGGTCCTCCTTGGAAACCCTATAGGGCAGTTCTACTCTGTCCTATAGGGTCACTATGAGTCAGAATGACTCAATGGCGATGGGTTTAGTTTTTTGTTTTTTTAATAAAGGAGTTTAGAAGCAAGAGATATCATTGAAGGAAAGAGTAATAGAATAGGTTATTCTTTCAAATAACTGTTCTCCCTCATAATACAATTTTACATCTCCACCCATTACCATATAATATGTAGGAAGAAAATATGCCCTTACTTCATTCCCCTTGAGCTTGGCCATGCAATCTGCTTTGATGAATGGAATGTAAATTAATGTTATGTTTACTGTGTCAAAATATATGATCGCATGGTCTGGCTCAGTCCCTCTCAGTTCTATGCTATGCCAGGGGAAAATAGCATTTACAGATAGGGGCTGCTTCATTCAGTCCTGGAACAAGAAATCATGGGAAGCAGAGCTAAGAAGGAACATTGTCAACCTGCAGTTCTTATGTAACATGAGCAAGACATCAATGTTGCTGAGAGCTACTGATATTTTAAGAGTGTTATTGCAGCAAAAAAAGGCTTATACAACAATAATTATTAGAGGAAGGGTGCTGACCCAACACAAATAAAACTAAAATTTGTGACACTAACTTTGAGCTGGATGGCAGTCAGTGTGGAAACCATTAATGAAGTTTGGGAAAATCCTAAACGATGTTTTTAAAACCAAAATACTTGGTAAAACTGTTGCCTGTGATAACATTAGGCAGTGTACCAAAGGAATTTGTGTCTCTAGCTTTGTTATTAGCTCTGTTTGATAAAGGACAGGAGGAAACAAATGGATTTAGAAAAAAAAAGACTGTTGGCAATCTGTAATAAAAGGAACAAAAAAGAGAATACATAAAATTCAGGACTTGCAGGTTTAAAAGATGCACTCATCTCCAACCAGTAAAATATAAACTTGAGAAATGTCATAAACCAACAATATCAATTAAGACAAAGCATGGGTGGGGCGAGGGCAGCGGGGAATCAAACATTAAATCAAGGATGTGGCTATTAAGACACAGCTTAGGGGGCAAAATCATATCAAAGGTTAGGCCATCAAGTTCTGTGCTAAGACCTCTCATTGAATTATAATCAGGGAAAAGAAAAAGAAGTGTGGTCCCATAGAAGCCTGATGAGGTCCAATGTCTAGTTAAGAGATAGATCTCAAAAAGAATTGTGGGTGTGATTATTCCTATAAGAAGCTGGCTGAAATAAAAAATCACAAGGCAACAAATTTTTGAAAGAAGTATTTCCAGAATTTCCACCAGCCTGAATTAAAAGAAACTGTGACTAAAAGACAAAAAGATCCTTAAGGACCTCAATGTCCTGATGGCAGGAAATAGGCAGAGAACGTTGCTCAGCTGCAGAGATGGGTATTCTCACACGTACTCTTACAGTGGGGCCAAGGAGGGTAATGGGAAAGGAAGAGCATACCAGAGGGCAGAGTCAGAGATGAAAAACAAAAATTGGAGAACTGCAGAACTGGGGTATAATTAAGGAATATTCCCTACATTCAGAGACGGAGGACCTTCATTATTTTCACAGAGGGATTGATTGGAATGGAGCAGTGACCCTGAATGTCTCCTCTTCCTCCTCTATCTGAACGAGTATGTTTATTTGTTTACCCTATCCCTGTTTAACCAAAAAAAAATCGATATAAAATATTTAAAAATATATTAAAAATTATATAAAAATAGATGGAGATAGTGAATAAAAATTAGATGGAGATAGTGAATACCATATTTTTACACAAATAATGCATGACTTCTACCTTTGTTTGCCAACCACGCCCTCCCTGCAGCAAGGAATTTTCAAAAGCACTGTTATGCCAGTTTTTTTTTTTTACATGTTGCTGTAAAAAAAAGTAAAAAATTAGCATAGCGAACTTAAAAAAATACCTCGTGGAAGAGGGAGTGGTTAGTAAACAAACGTAGAAAAAAAAAAGAAGGTGCGTGTAATTTGCATAAAAATACAGTATACTTGCATTATTAGTTTATATGCTTCCAATAAAAAGGAGCTGCATCTAGACTTGATTGAGGTCATGAAATATTGGACTTTGCACCTTTTGTCTTAATTGGAAGAGCTTTGGGGCTTTCTTCCTAGGAAAGAATGGAATGTCATTTTTATGCAATATGAAAGCCAATTATATGGGATCAAGAATGCAGAATGGAGTAATTTGCGTTATTTTTTGGGTATTGGTTCTCTCCCCTTTACAAGTATTATATAACCATATCTGCAAGAAAGTGAAGTATATTTTCTTGCTCCAATATTAGGCTTTCGTAAGTAATTTGTTTCAGGCAATGAAATGTGAGTAGACATTGCATACAATATATCAGTTTTAGCAGAAGCTTTGGGTGTACCTATATAATTCATTTCAGACTCCTGCCATGAGAACCATATGTCCCACACAGCGGTCAGTTCTTTTAGGCTATGTTTTGAAACTAGAATAGATAGAGCCAATCTGAGTCCAGTCTAGTTGAACCTAGTCCAGCAGAGCTGAGTCTATAACCGAAAAAACCTACCTTCAGCCAATTCATAAATTACACTTAATGTAGCAAAAATAAATATTTCCTGTTGTAATAAAGAAAGAATAATCAGGGAAATTTTTACTAAGAGGTGGAACTTAAGCCATATCATGAAGGTTTGAGATCCAAAAGTGATGGTCAATTTTATGTGCCAACTTGGCTAAGCTATGGTGCCCAATTTTTTGCTCAAACACTATTCGAGTTGCTGTTATAAAGTGTTTACATGTGATTGATCAGTTGGCCTCAACTAAGGCAGATACCTTCCATAATGTGGATGGGCTTCAGCCAATCACAGGCCTTAAACTGAAGGCCTTAAGTGCAAAAATGGATCTTCCCTAAGGCATTTCAGACTCCAGAGAATAAGTAGATTTTTTCCACAACTCCCTCACTTTTTGCCGTTTGCACAGCCTGACCTATGGATTTTGGATCACAAGACTGCAGGAATCTCCAGCCTGTTGCCTGACCTACAAATTTTGGTCTTACGAGTCTCCCATAATCACATACACCAATTCCTTAAAATCTCTTTGTCTCTCTGGTTATGTTTCTCCAGAGAACCGTAAGAATCTGAACAAGCTGATTATGAAGCAAAATATATTTGAGGTAGAGTTAAGAGCAATTGCAAAAGCAAGGCCATAGGCATGAACTCAGATTTTTAAAGGAAGTATAAAGAGAAAAATTTTGATTACAGTACAAAGTACATGGTGGAGAATAAGAAATGGGATAAATAATATTTATCATCTCTGGGTTTTATGAATAGCACTGTAATATAACATGACCAGTGCCTGTTTGGATATCATCTCGTGCTGAGCTCATGTGTGCCCGAGTAGAACTGTGCTCCATAGGGTTTTCAATGGCTGATTTTTCAGAAGTAGATCAACAGTCCTTTCTTCTAAGGCACCTGTGGGTGGACCCAATCCTCCAAACTTTGGTTTGGTTACTGGCCTATATTAGCCACGTGGTTTTAGCTTTGGTAGTCTTATGATTTCTTGAGTGCATGCTGGGGTGTACTTTCCTCTCGGCATGTTCCTAATTGTCACAGCTAAGGTCTAGATAAAAAAAAAAAGTAGGTATATTTCTAGGGGTTTCATTTTCATATGACTTGTTGAAACATACTTCATTCTTGTTTTGTTAATGTCAAATCTTTTATATTTTAGTTGACTCTGAGTTTACATCCTTAGGACTTGATGTCAGTATTAACCTGAATGTAGAAAAAGAGTAATAAAGTGGCAGAAAGGCATCATTACAATTCTCTCCACAGTTTAAGATTTTTACTGTTGAATACAAATGTATACTATTTTGTATAGTAGAGGTAGTAGTTATATCTCACTCAGTAATAAAATAGTACTGTCAGCTACTGAGAAAGGGCAGAACTATGAGACCTAATGCCCTGTGGTGCAGAGAGTAGGGCAATCAGTGACATTTCCTTCAACCTTAATGTCATCAGAACCAAAGTTTTGGGGACAAGAGTCTATATCAAAGTGACAAGTGAACCTTGTAACAATTTTTCTTGCTCCTTTTCTGAGAAATGATGATTTTCAGTATGGTTACTTTTTATCTTTATAAATGTCAGGTAGTTGGCAATAGAGAATTGCATTTTGTTTTGTTTTTTTAAACATATGAATTCTGTTTGTCATTAGGCAATTGATTTTGTCTTCAAAAAAATGGAAATTTTATCTGCTGTCACGAAGGGAAGTTTTAGCATGAGGAGATATTTTCCAAATTATTTGACAACATGGCATAATTTGATGATCAAGTGATTTAATTTAGTTATTTTTATTCCTAAATGAGTGACCTAAGTTTCTTTAATTAAGATGTTATTTTACAGAAAGATACATATTTCCTTTCTCAGTACAACTGTAAATTTGAGATTATCTCAGGGAGCCACCTAGGAAAATAAATCATACTATTTTAACATTTCAGTGAAGAAAATCTCGCACTCCCTTAGGAGTGAAAGGAGTTTATTGAGGAATAATAACAGCTATAGCTGGGTAGCACTAGGTAGAAATACAAAGTGTTCCATAGTACAAGTAGAGAGAGGGAACTATACCCATAGAGAACAAAGGAAAGGCAGGGGGTTAATGATTGATTGTAAATAGATCAGCTTCTGCTTGAAGTCCTTTGAAATATAAGAGTTGATCACTTGGCTAGGGAGAAGTGAATTACTACTGGTTCAGTTACACTTGATTGTAGAATTATTGTCAGCTTTTTTTTAAGCCCTGTGGTTCAGTGGTTAAAGCACTTGGCTGCTAACCAAAGGGTCAGCGGTTTGAACCCATCAGCCACGCTGCAGACAAAAGATGTGGCAGTCTGCTTCCGTTAAGATTTACAGCTTTGAAACCGTAAGCGGCAGTTTTACTCTGCCGTTACAGGGTTGCTATGAGTTGGAATCAACTTGATGGCAATGGGTTTGGTTTGATTTGGGTTTATTCATAATTGTAGTTGGTTCCGGGAGCAAACTGTTTACACATTCTTCCCAAATGGTTTACAATCTGACCAGTTGGGTTAGTTATGAACACAGTTTTCCCTGAGAACAATCGTTTACATCTTGACACACTCCTCCTAGATGATTTACATCCTGACCTTTTGTTTTCTGAGAATGCATGTTGGCCCCAACATTTAGTCTGACATGAATGCTTCCAGTTTGAAACTTTTCTATTTACATTGTCTCATTTAGAACTTTGCCTAGCTATGTAGTAAAGGTAATTTTTACAGCAGTTACATGGACATTGAAAGTTAAAGAGTTAATTGACTTAATAATGCCATTCTTAATTTACATTCCACAATAGCAAAAGAGACAAAGCAACACTAAGATTTTCAGGAGATTTCCTCCAAACTAATGCCTGCTCCTTGCTTAAAACAGATATCCGTTGGGGAAAAGTTCTTTAAAAAAAAAAAAGAGAGAAAATCTACTCTCATCCCAGAAAACCTCTCCACAAAAATAGAAGAAAAACAAGTTTTTTATTGAATAAACATTACCATATTGTTATACTAGTAATGTATACCTTCTAAGGTTGTTTGCCAAAGACCCCCTCCCCGCTGGGAGATGTTTTCATAAGCACCATGAGGCCAATTGTTTTTTACATGTTGCTGTAAAAAAAAAAAAAAAAGTGTGTTTAAGAAAATACCTCATGGGGGTGTGAGGAAGCAGTTGGCAAACAAACGTAAAAGGCACATGTCATTTGCCTAAAAACAGACCAAACCAGAATGTGATGGATCACAGGCAATACGCTGAAAAGACTGTAAAGACAGAAAGGAATCTTAACCATTACATAGCTAAAGGGATACAATTCATTGCATTCATATTTTCAAGATCATAGTTAAGTTTCTCATCTTTCTGTCCAGGAGATAGGGCTGGGCCACCTGGGTTTATGCTAATTCAGGAAATAGGAAGGTAGGGAAGAATCAACTGAAGTTATGTTTCAAAGAGCCAACTGCCAGATCTTTGAGGAGAACTCTTAGACTTATGCTTTTCAAAGAGACAAAGAATTTACAACTGCAGTTATCTAAAGTGGATTCTGAAAAAACAGGGGAGGAGAGAAGTCTCTTCCCTTATTCTTATCTGGGGCAATTAAGACCTCTTATTTTCCATTTATATTTTCCCTTACCTGTATTTCCAGAGAGTCAGAGATATGGCTAAATAAAGCCAGGAATTGATGCATCTATTACAAACAAAAGAAAGGACATGTGGTCCAATTACAAACTTGCCCCTGCTTCGAAAGGACCCAACTTTCCTTAAATGATAACTTTCCAGATCTGAATCTCCCCTTTTTTTTTTTTCTTTTCCTACTGAGTTCCTCATAGCTTCTCATATAAGGAGACTACTGTGTTTCTCAAACTGAAGCTTTTGGTATCTCCTCTTGAGCACCAGGCTTCCTTGCGGCAGCAATTTTGTTTACTCCCAAATAAAGTCTTTGTTAAAAATTTCCTAACTCCACTCCAGAATCTGTCATTTAACAAGAGCATTCCTCCTGACACCCTTCTGATGTCATCACTCCTCTTACCCTTCATATCACCTCCGGTGAGAAAGTATATGGAACTCCAATGTTGTTATTACCACTTAGTGCTTGGATGCTTCGACAAAATCATTTTGATTCTCCTGGAATCCAGATTTCTGGGTTCATGGGAACGGGGTGACCCATCCAGCCCATATGCTCTTAGGTGTCCTTTGGAACCTTGAATGAACTGGCTCCCTGGAGTCACCTTCATGTCAAACAATAGCCTAGTAAGCAGATTAGTTGAGACCCTTTGGCCTTAGGCTTTGGATTCTTCTGGAAAATCATCTTTGTGCAGCCAGCTTCAGGAAGCAGGAGCTCCAGGGTATGACTAAAAAAACCCAGTGCCATTATGACTAGAGGCTGTGTTTTAGGATGTAAAGTGTGTCTTTGGTGATTCTGTTTCTGTAATCAGCAGTCCCTGAAACTCTGCCCCGTGCTTTGATGCTATCTTCAGAGTAATTAACATAACAATGACCTATATAACCCACTTTTACTGTCCTCTCCTCTGAGCACCTTTCCAAATGCTTTCGGTTTGAAGCTGCCAGATTCGAATCATCAAGAGAAAAAAAAAAAAAAAAACCCCACTGCCCTCAAGTCGATTCCGACTCATAGCGGCCCTATAGGACAGAGTAGAACTGCCCCATAGAGTTTCCAAGGAGTGCGTGGCGGATTCAAACTGCCGACCCTTTGGTTAGCAGCCGTAGCACTTAACCACTACGCCACCAGGGTTTCGCTACTCATAAAAAATATACTTTGTTATACTAGTTTTTGGTATTTCTCTGCACATTTAGGTTTTTGACAGCTCGTTAATTTTTAAATTGTAACTTTATTCAAACAAATGTCAGATACTTTAGTATTCATTAAGCACTATTTAGATCATTTGAAGATTTTTCTTACTTGTAGGAGATACGGAGTCGCCGTGAGTTGGAATCAACTTGAAGGCAACGAGCAACATGCATACATACATATGTGTATGTATATATATATAATCTCCTCCATATAAACTCAGAGACCCTGTATAAACAAACTGATTATTATATCTCACTCTCCTGTCTCATTCCATATCAGTGGATTGCTTTGTATCCGCTCTCTCTTGGTCTTCTTTCGAATCCTCTTAATATTTAAGCCTTGCAGAGCCCCTTGTGCTAGGACTCCATTCACCATCCCTGTGCATAGTTAATAGCACCTCAGCCTTCATCTGGCAGGACCTAAATCACTTTCCCTGTAGTCTCAGACTACATCAGATGCCCCGATGCACGCCCTGTCAGAAAAGAACCTGTCTTTCTCACTAAGATTTATATTTTAATCGTAATTAATTTGTGTGTTTATTTGTAAAGGTACAATACCCAGTGCCTACAGAGGGTAGCATATTATGGTTGTCAATTTCTTTTTATATATTTAAATCTGGGAAGGATAGCTGCCATCACTAATTCATCTCATAATAGTCACTAAAGTTGTAGAAAATGTATGTTTGGCTGGAATGAAAAAGTTGCTAAATTTTGTCCTTAAAACCAAACATGACTCAGAAGTCTAGCTCATAGGCAAGAAAGAGGTGATTAACTCTCCCAAGTATTTTTAGAATTATGTAAAAGTCTTGCTCCATTTAAGAGTTATATTTTCACTGAATACAAGCTCCTTACTAACCCACTTTAATTGCCTATCCTGGCAGATATCTGATAATTGCAACGTATAGTTCAAATAAACTCCCTAATATGTTTTTCAGCAATTTGAGGAGGCTTTCTGCAAGCTAAGTGAAAGCATCAAATAAGAAATCTTATCTTTTTTTTTTCCTAATTAGAACAGAATTTTATTGCCAGTTTGAGTATTGCTATTTCATCTGTGATCTTGAAGTTGCTGCTGTCTGATGACTCTGATAGAGGGATAAAAGGTCATGGCATCTTACTTGTGCCTCCTCATGGCAGGCGACATTGCTCTCCAGAATGCTTAAATAAAAGAAGAAATCCCCGGCTTTATGGTGATTGAGAAACTGTATAATGTCTGTGTAGGGGGTTAATTAGGAATGAAAAGGACTTAAAATCTCTCCCAAAGCAGGTTTCTTTGGTGAAGTCATTTTCAAAGGGGATGCACATTTATGCATCTCTGAAGTGCTTTTGAAAAAGCATGTTCTGTTAGAAAATGGAGAGCCAGCCCCAAAGCATGATGGTCAGAACTTGAAGGGACTCATTAATGAATAAGAAGTAATTTTCAACGAACATTAGGAAACCTAGATAACGTCTGGCTGATAAAATAGTGCTATTTGCATGCATTTTACTGCAGGTGTGCTAAAATAACACTGATTTATGGCAGGCATTTGTAATTGATTGCTCCAGTCATTTTTCTCAGTTAACCTTAAATTCGAGATGTTATTATCACATTTGTATCTGTGATTATACTGTGTTCTGGATGATGACGAGGATTATATAAATTGTTTCTCAGGGAGAATCGGTTAATTCTGTCCTACTCACATCACAACACAATGAGGAGACAATGTTCTGACTAGAGTTTAAAAAAAAAATCATTTGTTCATTGAATATCAAATGAGTATAAGGTCTTCTACTGAACAGAAAATAAGACATAAATTTACATGAGGAATATTTTCTACCTTTCAGTATCTTATATTCTGATAAAAGATATGCGACAGTTTAAAAATTAATATAAGATAGCAGGTGTCTAGAAACTCTAGTGGCATAGTTGTTAGGTGCTACGGCTGCTAACCAAAGGGTGGGCAGTTCAAATCTGCCAGGTGCTCCTTGGAAACTGTATGGGGCAGTTCTACTCTGTCCTATAGGGTCACTATGAGTTGGGATTGACTCAACGGCGCTGGGTTTTTTTTTTTTTTTTTGGTTTAGCAGGTGTCTACTGTCAGCTCCATAAAAATGCCACTAACATAACTTTTGTATTAAGCAAAGCCAAGTTGAATCTTTCCGCATTAGAAGCTACAACCTTGACAGAGTCTTAGTAGAATCTCAGAGGGAAGACATCAATGGCAGCATATTCAAAAGATTTTGGGGATCTCATTTAAGGTGGGGTTTTCAATGCCTGGTTGGGATTGGGGACAGTGAAGGGTGAGTTTGAAGTGAGACTTTAAGAGTAAAAAGTTCACCTCAGTTGAGCATATTTTGTTCCGAGAAAGGGCTCTTTACCTTCATGAGTTCCGAAAACAAACAAAAGTTATTACAACTTCATTTCTAGGTAAAAAAAATTCCTGGAATATTAAGTCATGTTCATTGCAAGCAATTGAGTAGTAAAGTCATGTTACTGTAGACAAAAGCTGTGTGTGGCTGTAGGTGGTTTCATTTCTCGGGTGTAAAAACTGTCTTTTAAATAATATAAGGCAAATTTTGTTGGTGTTGAGCATAGAGAGACACCATATTTCAGTAGTAAAGAAGAAAGCATATTCATAATTCTGCTGCAAGTCGTGACTGTTCCTGAAGACCAGAAAAGTTTCAATAGGAAGAGATGGGTAGAAAAGATATTTTAGTTAGAACTGACTGTTTGAACAGCACATGAAGCAATAATTTGGGGAGGGGATGGATTGGCTCCAATCTAAAATGACAGCTATAGTCTCTTGCTGTTGGTTGGCAATTGTTGCTATAGTTGTTGCCAACAAGTCCAACTCATGGCAGCCTTATGCGTATCAAAAATGAAACACTGCCCAGTACGGCATAATCTTTGATATGCTTGAGCCCATTGTTGATGCTATTGTGTCAATCCATCTCATAAAGATTTTCCTCGTTTTTGGCTGACCCTGTACTTGACCAAACATAGTATCCTTTACTAGTGATTGGTCTTTCCTGATGATGTGTCCAAAGTAAGCAACTGAAAACCTATGGAGCACAGTTTACTCTGACACACATGGGGTCACTATGAGTCAAAATTAACTTGAGGACAGCAGATTTCTTTTAGGTCTAAACCTGGATTTCAAACCTATTGCATTACTAAAGAGGTCAAATACCCTGCCTGCTCTGTGATGACATCCTCATGATTCAGTCTTCAAGGAGATATGATTTAAAGTATATTTAATTATTTCTACTCTATATACATATTAATATTAGAAAACCATCAAAGTAATAGCAATGTTTTTCTCTTTCATTAGGTAACTTTTTAAAAATATACAGAAACTATGTTAAAATAACAAAAATTAAATTCTTAAAATATTTGAAATAGATAAAACCATGGAGACATTATAGAGATATTCTAAAAAATTGTACAATATTATGTTTGGGAGGATAATTGATAATTTAAATAATAGACTAATTAGCAAATAAAGAAGGGAAGGCATGATGACACCAAAAGTGAAATAGACTTACGTGCCATTGTCTGTGTAGCAGTTTTAGCTGCAGACCAGGGGAAATAGCTTTATAAGCCAAGTGTTGTACCAGATGTGCTGATTTCCCTGAACCTAAGCTAATCATGGGAACCCTGGTGGCGTAGTGGTTAAGTGCTATACCTGCTACCCAAAAGGTCAGCAGTTCAAATCTGCCAAGTGCTCCTTGGAAACTCTATGGGGCGGTTCTACTCTGTCCTATAGGATCACTATGAGTTGGAATCGACTCAACGGCACTGGGTTTGGTTTTTAGTAAGCTAATCACTGCTCTCGCTTTGGTCTATAACAGAAGCTTTCTCTCAAAAACCTTAGGGTTAGTGTTACATACACTACCAGTTTTTTCTAATGCTTTTTCTTATCCCTACCACTTAAAGCTTAAAGAGATTAGAAATGTCCTATTTAACTTTTTACGTTTGCGTGTTAGTTTATTGAATTTGACAAATATGTTTCTCTATTATGTGGAACTTGTTATCTGCATTTGAATTAACCTCAAAGGGATAGCAGAGAGGAATAAAGATATGAAAGATAATCTTCCAGACTTCTGCAGTTTAGTTTTACCTTGAAGGATTTCTTGAATCTGGTTTTATTTTTCTGTTCTTTAGATGACGAATTGCAATAAATTTTATGCACGTGGAACATATTTTCAAACAATGTCTTCCTTTCAAATTGAAAGATATATATAAGTACTATAAGCATTGTTGACATACAAACATGATTGAGGAAATTAAATTGCCCATGCCTAAATAATTCTTTAAAGTGGTCATTAGAAAAATCAGAATATGTCATGTATGATTATCACCTATTAAAAACATCACTATATTTAGAAAAATAAATATGCTACGGTGAATTAGCCATCAGCTTTACAGACAGAAAGAAAATAGCACTTATAAAATATATGCATAGAGATGATTTTTTCTGACTAGATATTTCTTAATGGTCTTTGTTAATGACAAGTTTGGATAAGTACTGTTATTCCTTTTATTTCAAATGGGTTTTATTTGATAAATTATTTTTTAAGTCTAGATATGAAGTGGCTTCTTTTGGAATATCATAGTAAGTATATGTCACAACTTATTAGAATCAAATTAATTGAAAGAAGAAAAAAAGATAAATAGAACTTAAAATTTTTGAAGCTGTTACCCACCTCATCTATACCCACTTTCTCAAGTTATAATTGAGGAAATTCAAAACCTACCTGTTCTCAACTCACAAACACTTTACAGCCACTGATAAAAGTGGATATAGCACATGAACTTAAATTATATAGATGAGGGAGCTGGGGTACACAGAAAAATGGGGTAAGGATAAGAAAGTCAAAGGTAAAATCATAGGCAGAAGTATGTATCTACTTTCATTGTTCAAAGCTAAGTGGAGGAGGTTGGCAAATTTAGCTCTGTAATTTCCTCACTACTAAATCTAAAAATTAAACACGTTTACTTTTGAGGTTCGTAATTCATTTAAACTGAAACTTAACTACTTGTTCAGGGGAAGCACAGGTTGTTTGTTTGTTGTTTTCCTGGTACTTGTTGTTATTGCTGGGTGCCTTCGAGTTGATTTTGAGTCATATTGACTCCAGGTTGAAGAGTAGAACTGCTCCATAGGGTTTTCTAGGCTGTAATCTGTACAGGAGCAGATCCCCAGGTCTTTGTCCCACAGAGCCGCCGGGTGCGTTCAAACTGCCAGGCCTTCAGTTAGTAGCCAAGTGCTTAACCCTCGTGCTACTGAGAAAAATGTCTCTAGGGATCCCCTTTGATGAACAAATTTAAGTCTTCAAGAGTAACCCTTCAAAATACTCTATGTCATAAAACTTTCCTCAATGAAAGGCATTTTTCTGAGACCAAATCAATTATCTGAACTCCAATCATCTGATTTGATTTAAATGTAAAATTAAAACTATCTGGAGGAGTGATTATTTGACTAAGGCTACTAAGTTATTTCAAGACTCTAACCAATATCTCTAGAATTGTAGGTAATGATATCTCCAGTATTAAATTTTATATGTAATCGGTAATTTCCTCGACACTTGTATGAATTCAGTGTGCTTTCGTTTCCATTTTTCTTTATACATTTATTTATCGGAATAGTCTCTGATAGATTATTTACTTTGGAATGTTTGTTTTTTTGTTATTTTTCAAAGGCTCCTTGTAGATTGCCCAAGTTACAGGCGAGGAAATAGATGCTATCTGAAAAATAAATTGACCGAATATTCAATTCAGTCAAACATCTGCATGTAGACACAGCTTGGAAATAATCCATTTGGAAAGAATAAATGTACAATTTCTTTGTGTTACCAATCTTGACACCAAGTTTACTCATGGCTCAAATATTTCTTGGCTATAATTTAAGAACCTCACTTGATCATGGTTTGGGATAGAAACAGTTTCTTTTTTAATACTTTGGGATTTACAATATTTCAAATAATACCTAACACATAGCACATGTGTAATGGTTTTCATATCAATGGGTATGTGAGAATTCAAAAGTCCTAAATCGATCACCCTGTGTTATTCTGTCTATAATCTGATTCACTGTTTAATAAATGATTAATAAGCATTTCATACATAGTTTTGGTGATGGGAATATTAAATCACCTAATGTTGTTGTTGTTAGGTGCCGTCGAGTCGGTCCCAGCTCATAGTGACCCTATGCACAACAGAACGAAATACTGCCTGGTCCTGCACCATCCCTACAATCATTGTTATGCTTCAGCTCATTGTTGCAGCCACTGTGTCAACCCATCTAATTAAGGGTCTTTATCTTTTCCGCTGACCCTGTACTCTTCCAAGCATGATGTCCTTCTCCAGGGACTGATCCCTCCTGACAGCACGTTCAAAGTATGTAAGACACAGTCTTGCCATCCTTGCTCCTAAGGAGCACTCTGGTTGTGCTTCTTTTAAGACAGATTTGTTCATTCTTTTTGCAGTCCATGGTATATTCAATATTCTTCGCCAACACCACAATTCAAATGCATCAATTCTTATTCGGCCTTCCTTAATTCATTGTCCAGCTTTCATGTACATGTGATGTGACTGAAAATACCATGGCCTGGGTCAGGCACACCTTAGTCTTCAAAATGACATCTTTGCTTTTCAACACTTTAAAGAGGTCCTTTGCAGCAGCAGATTTACCCAATGAAATGCATCGTTTGATTTCTTGACTACTGCTTCCATGGCTGTTGATTGTGGATCCAAGTAAAATGAAATCCCTGACAACTTTAATCTTGTCTCCATTTATCATGATGTTGCTTATTGGTCCAGTTGTGAGGATTTTTGTTTTCTTTATATTGAGGGGCAATCCATACTGAAGGCTGTGGTCTTTGATCTTCATCAGTAAGTGCTTCAAGTCCTTTTCACTTTCAGCAAGCAAGGTTGTGTCATCTGCATAACGTAGGTTATTAATGAGTCTTCTCCAATCCTGATGCAGCATTCTTCTTCATATAGTCCAGCTTCTTGGATTATTTGCTCACCATACAGACTGAATAGGTATGGTGAAAGATACAACCCTAACACACACCTTTCCTGACTTTAAAGTACTCAGTATCCCTTTGTCTGTCCGGATAACTGCCTTTTGGTCTATGTAAAGGTTCCTCATAGGTATGCTTTATCAGTGGGAATTATTTCAAGTACAAGTTAAAGAAAAAAATATATTTGTTAAAGCAATAAGTACATTTTTCTTAAGTAACGAGAATATCTTTAAAAGGGTGGCTTTTCTGTCGGTTAATTCACTGGATCAGTGATATAATTAATGGCCTGCTTCCAATGCATCTTTTTGCTCTGTCATTACTAGTTTGTTTCCAGCATGACTCATGGATACCAGAGGGCTGCAACAGCTCCAGCAACACATGCATAGAATTCTAAAAGGTATGGTGGCATGACATGCCCTATCACTAGCAAAGGGAATGGGGCCATCAGTCATGATTTACCCCGAGCCTGGATCTAGATCTTGGATGAAACAATGGGGAATTAGTAAAAACCTGATTGCTGGGAACATAAGTGAAAGAGTTCGCTGCATATCTACATTTTACTGAGTTAGGAATTTATTTTAATTTTCATAGAATGGTTGAAGTCAGATATCACTAAAAATTTTCACTGTTAATTGAACAACATGCATTAAATCTATCCATGATTTTAGTGCCACTTCTCTATGTCCATTTCATTCAGGATTATCTAAAAATCATGTTGATTGCTACCAAAGGAAAAAGAAAACAAGTTCAATTTTTAACCTAGATACAGGTTTCTAAATTGTGGAGACCATTTTCTGGCTTTTCTAAATTAAATTTAACATTTTTTTTCCATCAATTATTCATAAATGACTTATGGGCTTAAAGTGAATCATCACAAAAGGCCTTTATAAAATAAAAAAGGAATGAGAGAGGGAGAAATAGAGAGAAAGAGAAATATTATATTTAAATAAAAGAAATTAGTTTTTTTTGCTAAGAAAAAAACCAGTGGTCATCAAGTTAATTTTGACTAATGGTGGTACCATGTGATTCAGAGTAGAACAGCACTCCTTACGGTTTTCAATGGCTGTGACGTTTCAGAAACAGATTTCTAGGACTGTCTTCTGAGATGCCTCTGGGTGGATTAGAACTATCTACCTTTAGGTTAGTAGCCAAGCACTTAACCATTTGCATCCTTTAGTGACCCCCTTTTTTTTTTTTTTTTAGAAAAGGGATACTTACAACAAAAAATTTAAAATGGAGAACAAACCAGATAAACATGTTGTTTACCTATTTAGCCATTCCGTAACCATTACTGAGTTCCCACCATGTGCTTACTGTGTGGCAAGTTTTCCGCTAGTGTATCTGGTTAAACAACGAGAATTAAACTCATTTTAGCATTTATTCCAGGGGAAGATATATTTTATTTAAAATAGGAGCCTTCCTGAAACATTTTTTGACCACTTCTCTCCAAACATAGAGAGATAAAGTGACTGATAAAGACATCTTCCAAAGTACACACGGATCTTATTTTCGGCAGAATCCACCAGCTATACATCATCCAAAAAATAAGACATGAATTTAGAGTACATATGTTCTGTTTAAATAGAAAGCATGGATCGTGTCTCATTGCCAGCAAAAATAACTTACAAATGTAATTAAAAAATAAAACCTGCTAACATATATACTAGCCAAATATATATATGTGTGTGTGTGTGTATAGATATATATATATATAGATATATATATCTGTTAACCATCAAGAAGGGCCTTAGGATCTTATTCACCCTCCATTTACTCTACCTACAATGAAGAGAAGTGTAAGGATGGTTAATGTCAAGGCAACACCTTCCATTGATGTAAATCTAAGTTTGCCTGAAGAAGAGTACAGGGCTCCAGACTACTGATTGTCCACCACGGACCCTGGTGCTTGAGATGCATATGTAGGCTCAAGTGTGTTCTGATAAAGGTGCTGCTTCTGACTATAGTACACAAAGGCAGATGGGGCAGTGGAAGACACCTTTGACCCTGTGCACTCCCCATGGATGTATCAAGGGCAATCCATCCACTTCTACCACAAGCTCCTTGACCTCTGTCATGTAGTCCCCTGGGGATGGCCACACCTCTATTCTGTGGGGACTTATCAGACCATGTTGTTCCACAATTTCCATGGGATCTTCCAGTTGACATCCTCTCTTGCCTCTGATTGATGTGCTGTCATTCTTTCCTAGGTAGGTCATGAGCTGTGCTAGAGAAGGAATGGACAATACCTGGGTAAATGAGACCACTCTTCTAGTTCCTCCAGAGGTCCCTCATCTACCCCACATTTTCCCTCTTCCAGATGTATGGTCAGCATTGGTAGAAGTTACAGTCTAGGAATACAGTGATTATTACCTAAAGAGTCCAAGAGTAGATGTGGTTTAAGATGTGTTCTTGTACCTTTACATTATATAATTCCTTAAAGTAAATATAACGTGACCAGGAAACTCATTATCCTTTGGGAAGAATTGCATTGTGGTCATTGTCAACAAAGCACAGTCACAAACTTTTAGGGCATCACTTGAAGCCACTATTCATGTGTAGCACAGTGGATAGTACACTGTCATGAGTAATGGTGTGGCCAGCGTCAGAGAAATGCTTTTAGGAAAGTGCACAGGCAAAATGGTCCATAATGTTGCAATTCAAACAGACTCAGAAGATAAGTGCTATTGCGTGTAAGAGCAGTTATGCTTTTTCTCATGATGAGAGATATGAAATTAGGAAGAAATGACATATTTGACAATAAAGAACATGAAGATGGTACTGGACACTGTCCTGTGTGCACTGTTTGGACAATAAACAAAAACAAATAATTTTTTTCTGTCAAAATTTTATATCTTCATCAGTAAATCACTGTATTTCACATGAGTCCATGCAGCCAAGCTTAACAGGGTCTTCTTTCCCTGCTGATTCTGCCAAACCCATTTCCTTGGCTCTGGTTTCACTGGATAGTAGGTAGGGACAGTTGAAAAGCCACTTCTAGGGTCACTGAGGAAAGTGTAATGATGAATAATTTAGGTTTCATTTCCAAAAATTGAAAAAAATGAAATATAAATTGGAAGTTATAATATGGCACAAATATCTGTTAGGATTAACTGTAAGTTCTTTAATAAAGAAAAACTATAAATATCCTCTAGTCATTTTACATATGAGATGATAAACTGCTGACAAAATAAATGAATAAATAATAAAGTTACTAAAATATTGATAAACATGCAATAATCAGTTGGGACATAGATAGGCAAAGATATTGGTGGTCTTCAGGCTATGAAAGGACACACAGTTTTGAGCCTAGAAACTGGTGCTATTAGAGACAGAGCATTCGGAAAATGTGTCAAAAGTAAATATGAATAACCCTTTTTTTGAAAAAAATAAAATGTTTCCAATTTGCTGACTTGCCTATGGTGGCAAAGAGCCATCAGAGATATTATAAGTAGCAATTGGTTATCTTCAATATATACGTAGTACTTTAAAATAAAAGGTGAAGAAACATCGGTAAAAAAGACTTGTGCTATGGAGAGAATATTTGAAACCAGAATTTAAAATTTTTCCATTATGTGTATTGCATTGTTGAAAATGATACTTGTGGTGAGTGTATCATTTATCAAAATTCTAGTTTGTGAACAATAAACACATAAAACTGTATTTTATAGCCTGATGAAAATTCTAGTATTTGAAGAGTTTCAGTACAGAATTATAAATTTGAAATACAAAGATTAAATCTTAACATAACTGATATGGTTAGTTAATAAGAATAACTGATGGATATTCAGGAAGATGGACAAATAAAACTTTGTTCAATTTTTTAGTCATTTTAAAATGAGCATTTTGATTTACCATGAGCATTCAGCCATAAATTCTTTATTTATATTCATATATAATTCCAAGAACTATCTTTAGTCTATCACAACCATTAATGCCGAGTACCCGGATAACCCAGATAATCTGAATTTAGAACATGCTGTTTCAAATGTCTGCATCACAAATTCTTAAACCAAGTTGTACAACAAAAAAAATCTACTAGTAATAAAGTGTATTTAAATATATTACTTTCACAAAACAGATTATCATTAATTCATTAATTATTCAATTAATAATATAACTTATTATATTGAAAAGAACAAGCTGATTTTGTCATGTTGAAATAAATGTAAAATATTTTGAACCAGGTAGACCTCATGTTGAGCTGGCCCTTTTCTATTTTTATTTTGTTCTCTTTGAGTCGGAATCTATTCGACGGCACTGGGTTTTTTTACTGGGTACTGGGTTTGTATTTATATGAGTATACATTAGTACATTGTTATATATATGTATAAACACATAATAAGCTGCAAATTTTTTATCAATTACCTACATTGTGAAAATATTTTAGCACACTTTTGTTTATAACAGATGATGGTTTAATGGCTACAATTAATATGGCTTTATGTAGATAAACAAATCAGAAGAAAATAATTATTTAAGTGTCATTTTATTACAATTTAGCTCTGGAAATATAGCATCCCCAGAAGCCTGAACATTTATAAGCAAAGTTCAGTGTTCCATTAACACATTTTTGTCTGACAAACGTAACCTGTTTATATAATTGCTGGCAACAAGAAAAGGGATTAAACCATTAAAAAGTTGATCTTGAAAGAAATATTTTCCACCGATGTTTCTAATCTATGTATCATAAGGAAAAAATCTAGTATTTTAGAAATACAAATAGATAGGAAGAATTTTTCGAGAATTTGACTTTGTTTTTTCACACACTCGTCTTAGATAATAATGGCCCAAGTCTATTTGGTTCCACTGTCCTTAGGATTTGCCAGAAATATAATGTCTGAATTATGGAGTATTAATTCTCAGCTACTATCTTGTGATTTTAAGAAATAAAGATGCAATGCCTTGGCTAAAGGCAGATTTTTTTTTTCATTTGTCTCAGATAAGACATAAATAGGACCCTAATCCCTGCAAATGCTTATTTAACATCATAAGTAACTCAGTCATTACATTATTCAATGACTCTGTAGGGTTTTCCCCCCAAAAAACCAAACCTGTTGCTGTAGAGTCGATTCTGACTTAGATTTATGCCATGTAAATTCATAAAACCATGAGCTATAGAGAAGAAATTTTTAAAAATCCTATAGGTGATCATTGAATAAATATTCATATCAACAAAATTGAGAGTTAAAACATATTTCATCTTCTAATTTAAATAATTCTGGCATATCCTTTAATATGCCGTGGGCCGCAAGTAACAGAAAACGCAACTTCAATTGCCTTAAACAAGGAAAAGGTTTCACTGAAAACAAGAAATCCACAGTCAGGTGCAGTGACACTCCTAGAGTGTGCATGATTCTGAGCAAATATTTTTTACACAGACTGTCTAGATGAGTGATTTTTTTTTAATGTTAAAAAAAAAGCATGGTCCTTGTAAGATATAGTGATTTATTGATGAACATTTGTGCTAATTTGTAGAAGAGGCACATAGGTATTTGTTTATTGTCCAATCAGTGCTCGTGAATATTCATCATAGTATCCAGGTACCATCCTATGCAGATTTATGAACCATAGGTTCATGTTCTTTACTGTCCATTGTGCACCTCTATGGCTGCACATCAAATTGCCAGAAACTTAGCAGCTTAACAGAACACTAATTTATTATCTTTCAATTTCCATAGGACAAAAGTCTGGACATAGTAGGACAGGACTCTCAGATCAGGTGTCACTGGGCTGAAATCAAGGTGTGGGCAGAGCTGTGGAGATCATCTGGAGTTTGGACTCCTCTTTCAAACCCACTAGATGATGGCAGAGATAAGACTGAGGTCCCATTTTCCTGACAACTATTGGCTGCAGATTGATCTCAGTTCCCAGATGCCACCCCAAGCCATTATTATATGGCCCCCAGAGAGTTAATAAAGTAGCCACAGCACATCTTTCTGAGTTCTCTTCTACAACCAGCCAGAGAAAATATTCTGTTTTTCAAAGGCTCACCTGATTAGGTCAGGCCCATCTGGGATTATTTTCCTTTTGCCATATAATATAACAAAATCACTGAAGAAATATCTCATCATATTTACAGGTTTTAGTCACACTCAAAACAGAGGATGATACAAGAGTAAGGGTCACAATGGCCCGTCTTAGAATTCAGCCTGCCACACTGCCTAACTTTATACATCTACCAGTACGAAAAAGATAATGAGCAAAATGTTACTGTTTTTGGAAAGGATTTGTATTGAAATAATTATTGGTCTTACCTTTGCAGCTTCTGAAATGATTTATTTATTGCCGGCTACACCACTATTCATAATATCTCATCACACTTTGTACAATCCATGAATAACGGCCTCAATGACTCTCTCAAAGGTTGTTATAGTTCTTCATTGATGATGACCACTGTCTCACCCGTATTATGCAGGATAATGTGAATTAGAGTTCATTTTATCAGCCATGTTAAATGTCTTATTGTTAGGTGCCGTTGAGTTGGTTTCAGCTCATAGTGACCCTATACACAACAGAATGAAACAATGCCCAAGCCTGTGCCATCTTCACAATCATTGCTGTGCTTGAGCCCATGATTGCAGCCGCTGTGTCAATACATCTCATTGAGGTTCTTCTTCTCTTTCGCTGACCCTCTGCCTTACCGAGCATGATGTCCTTCTCCAGAGACTGGTTCCTAGGAGATGAAGTCTTGCCATCCTCATGTCTAAGGAGCATTCTGGCTGTACTTCTTCCAAGACAGATACCTTCATTCTTCTGGTAGTCCATGGTATAGTCAATATTCTTTGCCAACATCATAATTCAAAGGCATCAATTCTTCTTTGGTCTTCCTTATTCATTGCACAACTTTTGCATGCATATGAGGTGACAGAAAATACCATGGCTTGGGTCAGGCGCACCTTAGTCCTCAAATTGACATCGTTGATTTTTAACATTTTAAAGAGGTCTTTTGTAACAGAATTTTTTTTTTTTTGTAACAGATTTGTCCAATACAATACATTATTTGATTTCTCAACTGCCATTTTCCATGGGTGTTGATTAAGAATCCAAGTAAAATGAAATCCTTGACAATTTCAACCTTTTCTCCATTTATCATGATGTTGTTTATCGGTCCAGTTGTGAGGATTTTTGTTTTATTTATGTTGAGGTGTAATCTCTACTGAAGGCTGTAGTCTTTAATCTTCATCAGTAAGTGCTTCAATATCTCTTTGCTTCCCGCAAGCAAGGTTGTGTCATCTGTATATCGCAGGTTGTTAATGGGTCTTTTTCCAATCCTGATGCTGTTTTCTTCTTCATACAGTTCAGCTTCTTGGATTATTTGCTCAGCATAAAACCAAGCTACACTGAAGGCACTGGTGAAAAACAAGGCTCCAAGAATTGGCAGAATACTAATTTAGATGTTTCGACAAATGGAAGCAGCACTGGAGGTGATCACTCCACTAGGCCAAGAAATTTGAAAGACAAATACCTGTCCAATCAATCGGAAAAGATTCATATTTGTGCCCATTCCAAAGAAAGTGATCCAAAAGAATAAGAAAATTATCAAACAATATCATTAATACTACATGCACATAAAGTTTGCTGATGACAATGCAAAAGCAGTTGTAGCAGTACAACAACATAGAACTGCCAGAAATTCAAGCCACCTTCAGAAGAGGAAGTGGAACTAGGAATGTTCTTGTTGATGTCAGATGGATCTCAGCTGAAAGCACAGAATACCAGAAAGATGTTGATCTGTGTTCTATTGACTATGCAAAGGCATTCAACTGTGTGTTTTATGACAAATTATGGACAACATTGTGAAGAATGAGAATTCCAGATGGGAACTGTGTTCCCGAGGAACCTGTACATAAGCTAAAGGATACTGCATGGTTTAAAATCAGGAAAGGCGTGTGTCAGGGTTGTTTCCTTTCACCACATTATTCAATTGGTATACTGCGCAAATAATGTTAAATGTAGTGTTCTAAATTTTACAGCAGTAAATCTAAACAGTATCTTTTTAATCAGTGTCTTCTCTTGAACTCTTTAGGCCATAATTACTGTATTTCCAGACTCTGATCTCTTTCAGTGTTGACCACATTCCTGCCTTCCACACACCACTAACAATGGGGAAGATAAACCAGGACATGAGCTACTGAAAAAGGATTGCCTTACCCTTTTCTACATCCTGGAAATCGTGGTGGCATAGTGGTTAAGTGCTACAAGTGCTAACCAAAAGGTCGGCAGTTCAAATCCACCAGGCACTCCTTGGAAACTCTAAGAGGCAGTTCCTGATGATATTGAGCTTTTTCATCATCTCTTTCCACGGATGTAGTTGATTGGAATCACGTGTATTCCACCTGGCAAGGTCCACGGGTATAGTCGTCGTTTATGTTGGTGAAAAAGGTATTTGCAATGAAGAAGTCGTTGGTCTTGCAAAATTCTATCATGGGATTGCTGGCATCATTTCCATCATCAAGGCCATATTTTCCAACTACCGGTCCTTCTTCTTTGTCTTCAACCTTCGCAAGTGGGCCAAGGCAACAGGGCTACATTCTCTATGAGCCCAGAGGACAGAGGATTATTTTCATGCCTGAAATAGAATGGAATTTTCCTTGCTGGATTTTGGACTTGCTTTGGAGTCTCTGAGAGGCACTAACAGTTAAGTGTTTGGGTACTAAACAAAAAGTTGGTGGTTTGAATCCACACAGGGACACCTCAGAAGAAAGGCCTGGCAATCTACTTCTGAAAGGTTATAGCTATTAAAAGCCCTAAACAGCACAGTTCTACTCTGAAACACACAAGGGTGCCATGCGTTGGAATCAATTTGACACAACTGGTTGAGTTTTCTTTTTACTTTGGACCCGTCTATGACTGCTACCTTGGGTTTTTCACTTAATTTTCTGTTTAATTTGCTCTTACATGTAAAAAAAAAAAAAGAAAAGAAAAAATAACCCAGTACCATCGAGTCGATTCTGACTCATAGCACCCCATCTTATATGTAGCTTATTTTTTATAAGGATATTTACGTTTGTTTGTTTGTTTTGTTTCTTTCCAATCCAGAGCATTATAAGTTTTGGCCACGGACATATATATATAAGAGATATTTTCTCATTTTTTGCAAGACTATTTGTTCGGTGTAAACTCACACAGAATATCACTTTTCAGATTTTTAAACAGCTTATTTGACAAAAAAAGTTGATTCCCTTTAAATAGAGTTTTAATGACACATATTACTTTTACAATACTGTTATTTTCTAAAAAATGTAGGATCCTTAGGTATCAGATATACACAGTCGATAGTTGTCAGACATGTATTTTAGAAGAACTGAAATTTTATGATTTTGCTTAACATTTAAAACATACTCCCTGGGTAGCTTAGGGTATTTATAACCTCCCTAGTTTGAACTGTATACAAGTTCTAAGTCTTTAATGGGAATGATAAATCTATCTACTTAAATATACAAATTTACTGAGAATTAATTTACTTAATATAAAAACAGCAGTTTCTTAGTGTTAAAATATTAAAAAAAGAAAAAAATAGATGTAAGCTGAGGCCACATAAAATTTGCAATTATGTGCTACAGATTGGATTTACAAGTGTCTATGAACTGGTCAGTCTAATTTACCATAACAAGTCTTCGCAGTCCTTTAGCCAGCAAGAAATATACACAGTCTAATACCACTACTGCTAAAGCAGTATTGTACTTTGTAAATGGACCAAACTTCATGATCATATGCTATTCTTCTTCTCATATTTGGGATGGGTGATCTAAATAGACAAGCATGAAGTAATAACTCATGTGGATTTCCTCCCTTCAGCCTACTATGTAGTTGTTGTTGCTAGGTGCTGACAGTCTGACTCATAGCAATCCCTCTGTACAACACAACAAAACACTGCCTGGCACTGTGCCATCCTCACAATCGTTGCTATGTTTGAGCTCATTGTTGAGACCACTGTGTCAAGCCATCTCCTTCAGTGTCTTCCTCTGTTAGCTGACCCTCTACTTTAGCAAGCATGATGTCCTTCTTCAGGGACTGGTCCCTCCTAATAACATGACCAAAGTACATGAGACAAAGTCTAGCCATCCTCACTTCTAAGGAGCATTCTGGCTGTACTTCTAAGACACATGAGTTCATTCTTCTGACAGTCCATGGTACATTCAATATTCTTCACCAAAACTATAATTCAAAGGCATCAATTTTTCTTTGGTCTTCCTTATTCATTGTCCAACTTTCACATGCACATGAGGCAATTAAAAAGACCATGGCTCAGGTCATGTGCACCTTAGTCCTTAAAGTGACATCTTTGTTTTTAATACTTTAAAGAGGTTTCATGTAGCAGCTTTGCCCAATGCACTCTGTCCTTTGATTTTTTCTGTGCTGCCTCCTTGGGCATTGATTGTGGATCCAAGTAAAATGAAATCCTTGACAACAATATTTTCTCCATTCATCATGATGTTGCTTATTGGTCCAGTTGTGAGGCTTTTTGCTTTCTTTATATGGAGGTGCAACCCATACGGAAGGCTGTGGTTTTTTTCATCAGTAAGTGCTTCCAGTTCTCTGCACTTTCAGCAAGCAAGTTTGTGTCATGTGCATAGGACAGATTGGTAAAGAGTCTTCCTCCAGTCCTGATGCCATGTTCTTCTTCATATAGTCCAGCTTCTCAGATATTTATTCACTCAGCATACAGCTTGAATATGTATGGTGAAAGGATAGAACCTTGATTCACACCTTTCCTCATTTTAAACCATGCAGTATCCCATTGGGTTGTTTGAATGACTGTCTCTTGGTCTATGTACAGGTTCCTCTGGAATTTCCTTTCTTTGCAACATTATTCATAATTTGTTATGATCCACACAGTCAAATGTTTCTGCACAGTCAATAAAACAGGGGTAAACATCTGTTATAGATTGAATTGTGTCCCCCCAAAATGTGTGTCATCTTGGCTAGGCCATGGTTCCCAGTACTGTGTGGTTGTCCATCATTTTGTGATCTGATATGATTATCCTATGTGCTGTAAATCCTAATTGCTATGATGTTAATGAGGCAGGATTAGAAGCAGTTATGTTAATAAGGCAGGGTAGGATTAGGGTGTATATTGAGTCAATCTCTTTTGAGATATAAAAGAGAGAAGTGAGGGACCTCATGCCACCAAGAATGAAGAACTAGGTAGGGAGCACTTCCTTTGGACCTAAGGTCCCTATGCTGAGAGGGAATATTGATGATGAGGACCTACTCCCAGCACAGATAGAGAGAGAAAGCTTTCCCTGGAGCTGGCATCCTGAATTCAGACTTCTACCCTCCTAGACTCTGAGAGAATAAATGTCTCTTTGTTAAAGCCATTCACTTGTGGTATTTCTGTTATAGCAGCATTAGATAACTAAGACAACATCTTTCTGGTTTTCTCTGCTTTCAACCAAGATCCATCTGACATCAGCAATGATATCCCTCCTTCCATGTCCTCTTCTGAATCTGGCCTAAATCTCTGGGAGTTCCCTACCAATGTACTGCTGCAACCACTTCTGATTTATCTTCAGCAAAATTTTACTTGCATCTACTATTAATGATATTGTTAGATAATTTCCACAATCTGTTAGATCACCTTTCTTTGGAATGGGCACAAATATGGATCTTTTCATTCACTTGGCCTGGTAGCTGTCCTCCAAATTCTTGACATAGGTGAGTGAGAGCTTCCAGCATTGTATCCATTTGTTGAAACATCTCAGTTGGTACTTTGTCAATTCATGGAGCCTTGGTTTTCACCAATGCCTGCAGTGCAGCCTGGATTTCTTCCTTCAATATTATCACTGCTTGATCATATGCTACCTCCTGAAATGGTTGAAAGTCAACCAATTCTTTTGTTACAGTGACTTTGTATATTCCTTCCATCTTCTTTTGATGCTTCCTGCATTGTTCAATATTTTGCCCACAGAATCCTTCAATAATACAACTTGAAGCTTGGAATTTTTCTTTAGTTCTTTCAGCTTGATAAATGCTAAGTATGTCATTCCCTTTGGTTTTCTAACTCCAGATTTTAGGCACATTTCATTATAATACTTTGTCTTCTTGGGCATCTCTTTGAAATCTTCTTTTCAGCTCTTTTTCTTCATCATTTCTTCCATTGGCTTTAGGTACTCTATATTCAAGAGCAAGTTTCAGAGGCTCTTCTGACATCCATTTTGGTCTTTTCTTTCTTTCCTATTTTTTTAATGACCTTTTACTTTCTTCATGTATGATATCCTTGATGTCATCCCAGAACTCACCTGTTCTTCAGCCATTAGTGTTCACTGTGTCAAATCTACTCTAGAGATGGTCTCTAAATTCAGGTGGAATATACTTAAAGCTGTACTTTGACTCTCATGGATTTGTTTTAATTTTCTTCAACTTCAACTTGAACTTTCATATGGGCAATTGATGGTCTGCTCTGCAGTTGGTCCCTGGCCTTATTCTGAAAGATGATATTGAACTTTTCCATCATCTCTTTCCATGCATGTAGTTGATTTAATTCCTGTGTATTCTATCTGGCAAGGTACATGCATGTAGTCACATTTATGTTGCTGAAAAAATGTATTTCCAATAAACAGGTCATTGGTCTTGCAAAATTTTATCATACCATCTCTGGCATCGTTTCTATCACCAAAGCCATATTAACCAAATATTGATCCTTCTTCTTTGTTTCCAACTTTTGCGTTCTAAGTACCAGGAATTATCAACGTATCTTGCTGCATTTCTGATCAATTTCAGAAAGGAAAAGTTGGTAAACATCTTCAGTTTCTTCATCTTTGGCATTAGTGGTGGTGTGTAGATTTGAATAATAGCCAAATGAACTGGTCTTCCTTGTAAGCGTATGAATACTATTCTATCATTGACAGTGTTATACTTAAGGATATATCTTGAAATGTTCTTTTTGACAATGAATGTGACACCGTTTGTCTTCAATCTGTAATTCCTGGCATAGTAGACCAAATGATTTTCTGATTCAAAATGGCCAATACCAGTCCATTTCAGCTCACTAATGCCTAGGGTATCAATCTTCAATCATTTCATGTCATTTTTGACATCTTCCAATTTTCCTATATTCATACTTCATACATTCCACGTTCTGATTTTCAATGGATGTCTGCAGCTGTTTCTTCTCATTTTGAGTCATGCCACATCAGCAGATGAAGTTCTGACAGCTTTATTCCCTCCACATCGTTAAGGTCGACTCTACTTTGATGAGGCAACTCTTCTCCAGTATTTTGAGTGGCTTCCAATCTGAGGAGCTTGTCTTCTGGCACTATATCAGACAATGTTCTGCTACTATTAATAAGGTTTTTACTGACTAATTATTTTAGAATTAGATTGCCATGTCCCTCTTCTTCATCTGTCTTAGTCTGGAAGCTCCACTGAAACCTGTCAGCCGTGGGTGACCCTGCTGGTATTTGAAATACCCATGGCATAGCTCCCAATATGGTACCAACATGCAAACCACCACAATAAGACAAACAGACAAGTAGGGTAGACTACTAGGGTTAAGGAGATTCTTAATGTGCCAGGGAGACCTGGTGGCACAGTAGTTAAGAGCTACAGCTGCTAACCAAAAGCTTGGCAGTTCAAATCCACTAGCCACTCCTTGGAAACCCTATGAGGCATTAGTATTCTGCCCTATAGGGTCTCTAAGAGTAGGAATTGACTTGACAGCAACTGGTTTGGTTTTTTGGATTTGATGTGCCAAAGATGTTGGTGAGTCTGGAATGTTGGGGCTGGAGTGTGTGAAGTTTTCAATGTGTACAAAATAGGGTCAAGTCATTCAGAGTATCAGGAGAGAATCACTGCTTCACAAGAGATCAGTCTGCCTGGGAACAGTTCATTCATTCTGCCTTGTCAGTCAGTGTTCTAAGCATGTTTGTGTGATCAATATATCCAGAGTTGATAGTGTCATTGAGATGTTTGTCTCTCCAGAAAGGTCTTTATCTACCCTGACTTTGAGTGTGAACGGAATACTCAAAACACATGGGTCATCCAGAGGTCAGAAACAGTTTTATGTTTTTCCTTCATCTTCCTCTAGGCCTGCGTGTAAAAAAAAAAAAAAAAAAACTCTGTTTAGGCTTGAATTTGACTTAGTGTCTTGAATGTGTGAGGACACGATGATAGGTAGATTAAAGGCGCCTCTGAATCCTCAAAAGAAGGAGAATCTGTTTCTATCCAGCCTTGCTGAAGACCAATGTCTACTCACTTCCTAATAAGAATGCCCTACAGGCAGGGGTTGGGGTAGTGATAAGAAGCAGGGCAAAGGGGAGGCTCAGCTTAGTTTCAATGTGATGTGGATTCCATTCCACCCCCCAGCCTTTCACTTGCAAATCCCTGTTAATAACAGACAGCCTCATTTTGAAACTAATTTAAAAAATTCACATAAAACCACAAGACACCATGTCCTCTTCCCTCTTCATCTCCTGGAATGGTGGAGACCCAAGGGCCTTGGATGGAACGGTCAGTGCATCTGAATATGGAAAGGTGAGGAACTTTACTGCCCTTGAAGAAACTCTTCTTTCTCTCAAGTGTTTCAAATCAAGGACCAAAGCTGCACAAATATTAGTTTTCAATTCACCAGAAGTAATAATTTTCATTGAACTCTGCACTGAGTTTATTTATTTATTTTTTTAAATAAGGACGACTCATGAAAAATTTTCTTAAAAAAAAAAAAAGTAGTCCAAGTAATCACAGGACATTACATTGGGTTGATGGGCAAAGGCCTAGTACATCTATGAAACACTACTGCTTTGGAACTCTATTCTGTCTCTGAAACAGAGATCACACATATTATAGTAGCGTTACTATCCAACAATTGGTTTTTCCAAATGCTGCATAGCTAAGCTAATAGATTGAAGGTTTCCTACACATCCCTATTCCTTTATATTTTTGTATACCATGTTCCATTTGCCTGAAATACTACATTCCCCAAAGCCCCCTGCCTTTCTCCCAACTTTGTCACTTTCTATTTAGCATATGCATCCTATCTCCTAGGTCTTTTCTGAACATCTTATGCTTCTGTGTCCTCACACCTCCCATAATTATAACTACAGTTTTAACCTCACATATTCTTGTTGCAGAAGAAAGGCCTAGCAATCTACTTTTGAAAAACAGCCAAAGAATACCCTATGGATCAAAATGGTTCAATCCCGTTGTGCTTGGGATCGCCATGAGTGTGGGGCTGACTTGAGGGCAACTAACAACATCCTTATAGCCTTCCTATGTTCTTTTCCAATTTAAATAGCCAATTTGTATTTAACAGTTATTTATTATATGTATTTAAGTTATTGCAGGACTGGGGATATTTTATCCATCTCGATCCCCATCCCCAACCTACCCCGAACACATAGTAAATATAGTTGCCACTCAGTAAAAATTTTGTTTTCATTTGTGAATGAAAATGTAAAGTAATAATTTCATTTACAAGGATCAGCACAAAGCTGGTTCCTATGAAGCAGAGGTTAAAGAGATCTCAGCTGTCTAACTTTTGCAAGCTGCTGTACCACCCCATAATCTCTAACATCAACTGTTCCCTCTCCCCTCAGTACTCTCCCTCCTGTCTTTGGGTTCCCTAATTCATTGCAAAGCCTCAAAGAACTCACGAACCACATAAAGGAAATGGCTCATGTGGTTGTGGATGCTGGTAAGTCCCAAATTCATGGGTCAGGCATAGACTCCTCCCTCACCCTCAGTCTGTGCCCAAAGGCACTCAGCTTTCTTGCTCTATGGGCTAGGGAAGCTGACTGTGCCATCTCCTGCAGGTGTTGATTGTTGGTCTCTACTGCGGATCTCTCCTACTTTGGTGGTGGTGGGCTCTCCCCTTTTCTCTGAAATTGGCTCTCTTTTAAGGCAAAACTGACCAATCCCATCAGTGGGCTACAATTATTTGCACAGCCCCATCGATTCACCTGGGTGGAAGTCACAAGACCATGGCTAGAAAGGCCGCACACAAAGTAATTAATTGTACCACAAAATGATTTAATGTTTAATTTTGCACTACTTTGCTTCTTCTTGTCCCTTCACTGTACTTAATATAATATTTTTAGAAATGCTGGATTTAAGTAATGCAAATTAATTCGAGAGTCTAAGTAGCAAGAATACTAAACATTACTGTGAACATTCAGAAGCAGTCAAGTAGTAGAATATGTTACCCATCTAGAGCAGGACAGGATTTACAAGTAGTAGTTTTGAACTCACATCTATCAGACATGCATTTGCCTCACATCCCTCTAGAGTTTTTTGATAAGAATAATTTACTATTTATTGCTTTCATTCCTGCATCCATTCAACGCAGCTAATGCATACATCTTGATAAAGCTTTGAGTTTGGAACCAATAATTGCCACATGCAAAAACTCAAATAGACATTCCCTGACAAACATATTTTGTGAAAAGATCAATGGCATATTTTGTTGCACAGAGAAGAAGGTTCTGAGTACATTATGGTTTTTAACAAGAAACAGGAAAATTACAAATTGAATCAATATGTCCAACAGAACGCCCGTTCATTTGCAACTGACTCAGGCTATTCCTGGAGATTCCTGTGCAGCTGTCTTTTTTCTACATTTTGTTTTTGGGAACTGACACATGGAAACTTGAGGACTGAAATACTAAGACTTCAAAGCTCCCACTCTGTGTGGGCAGCATCTTTCCCTGGCATCAGGGATGACACAATCATTTTCAACATTGAGCTGAATAATAAGTCTTCCTCCAGGGGGCCAACTCTTTGGAGAAAGCTCCCTGCACCCATTATGCCAGACTATAATTTAGCAACTTGAGGGAATGTAGCCCACTTGCACTTGTGGCATTCATATATTTTGTGGGCTTTTGTCCAAGTGATAATCTTATGGCTGTATTTTGAGGCTAAAAAGTACTGTCACTAAAATTTCTGTTCTGGACTTTTTAAAAATACTCTGAGTCCTACAAAGTGATATTACTGTTTTAATGTGAAAGCATTATTGTACTTTCACAAATAATGGGCTCACATAAATAACATGCCCACAGATACACACAGTACCTGTGAAAATAGTGCACATGGGAGTTGCTCGGTTGGCAAAAAACTTATAATGCATGTGCTATTCGCATAAAAATATGGTACTTTTTTAAACAGACTTTCCTACAGAGAAGTGAAAACAATCACAAAAACTCAAAACTGTGTCCCAAGCATCTGAAATGGAAACAAATATTTAGATTTTTGTTTTTCTGTGAATACGATGGCAAAAATGATGCTATGGTCTCTTAAACACGCTTACCTCACAAATAACAATGAGAACAATAAGAGAAATTTACACATTTGTTTTGTGTTCATATATCTGGATAATACAAAAAAGGTACTGTTTTTAAATTGCTACTTCCAAATATATTATTAGCAAAATTCTCAATAAGGTAGGCTTTTATGGGTATCATGATGAACGCTTGCGTTTAGACCTTTTTCAGTCTACAGCATGTCTTCTATGTAAGGGGATCCCTGAGTTAGCACTCTGCTGTTAACAGAAAGTTGGAGTATCCAGTCCACCCCGAGGTACCTCAGAAGAAAAGCCTACTTCTGAAAAATCAGCCATTGCAAATGCTATGGAGCCCAATTCTACTTTGACACAGGAGATCACCATGAATCACAATCAACTCAACAGCCACTAGTAGTTAAGTCCCTAAGAGAATGGCGTCTATTGCTTTCTTGCCACAGAAGGCTATCGCCTGAAAGCTTATCATATCTTTGACACAGGATTAAATGCATAACCTTGAATTACTAGGGATATTCAATCTCCTCTGTATGGCAGAGAAGAGACTCAGCCTTCTTTACACAAATCTATCTTAAAGGTTCCCAGGTGTATTCTTTTGCTTGACATTTCCCAGAATAAAAGAAGACACACAGTGACTACAGGAGATTCCGTGATTTTTTTTCCCTGAAACAAATATGCAGAGCTTTTCTAAGACTACCAACAGATGAGAGGCGTGCCATTAATACTCTTACTGTATAAACATTTGATATATTAAGAGGTTTCCATTTAAAAGACCTGGGTGGGGGGGAGTGATTTCAATGTCTTGTCAAATTAGAGAGCCTTATGGAAATAGTAACTATAGTAAAAGTATATATGGAACTGAAGAAGTTACTTACCCAGGATGAGTGAATGGGTATTTTTATAAGGATAGCAATGCAAGGTATAAATAGTTTAAAAATTTTTTTCGTATATTTTTCTTTTCCAAAGGAATCTGTCCTCATCAAATTTGTAATTTCCAATATGTTCAAGTCTTTAGATCCAAGGAGAAAAACACAAATGAGGAGTGCTATTTCAGTATTTCCACTCCAAAGGCGTTTTAGTTGGAATGTTCACATTCTCATTTCATTGCAGTTCCTAAACTATGAATATAGAGCACATTGAAGATGTGGGGGCATGATTCATATTGTATCTTAATATCTGTTTGTTAATTTAAATTAGAAAAATTGGATTTGTGTTTCAGAGTTTGAAAGAGGTGAATGTCTTAAGGAAAATGAGATTTAGGTGCCCTTTTTTTTTTTTTTTTTTGAAATAGCAAAGCCCTGGTAGCACAGTGGTTAAGAGCTCAGCTGCTAACCAAAAGATCGGCAGTTCGAATCCACCAACCACTCCTTGGAAACCCTATGGGGCAGTTCTACTCTGCCCTATATGGCCCCATGAGTCGGAATTGACTCCACAGCAATGGGTTTTGTGTTATGGAGATGACTATTTTTGGGCGGTATGCACTTAATTCTATAGTTCTTATTTATAAATTCATGGAATAGAGGGAAGTAAAAGTCCAGATTTGAAGAGGTGGCTATCTTTTAATGAATAAAATTATATATGCTACAGTCTCATAATGTATCCAGTAACGTTTACTATGACAAAAAAAGAAAAAAAAACTAAACCAAGTTTTATCTCTAGCTACTCAATCTTTCCAAATCAATTCTCCTGGCTTTTTTCTTATCAGAGAAGAGAGAGATTTGAAGAAATAATCTCAGTGTCTCCTTCTGGATCTGAAATACTATGATTTGATTTATATAAATGTATTAGTTTGTAATTTTTAATTTGCTAAAGCTTTTTTATCGTGTTTTAGGTACAAGTTTACAGCTCAAGTTAATTTCTCATACAAAAATTTATACACATATTGTTATGTGACACTAGCTGCAATCCCCGTAATGTGACAGCACCCCCCACTCCTTTCCACCCCAGGTTTCCCCTGTCCATCCATCCAGCTCCTGTCCCTTCCTGCCTTCTCATCCAGCCTCCAGACAGGAGCCACTCATTTGGTTTTCTGTATCTGCTTGAACTGAGAAGCACATTCTTCATGAGTATTGTTTTATACTTTATAGCCCAGCCTAATCTTTGTCTGAAGAGTGGGCTTCGGGAATGGTTTTAGCTCTGGGTTAACAGGAGTTCGAGGGCCATGTCTTCAAGGGTTCCTCCATCTCAGACCATTAAATCCGGTCTTTTTAAGTGAATTTGAGCTTTAAGCCCCACTTTTCCCCTGTAAAACTCTAATTTTTTAATTGTGACTCTGGAGTAGACAAATTGTTTCCTGACAGTTGGTGACCTTTCCCTCCCATCTCTACTCCTTACTTTCTTTCTTTATCTTTCTTAACGAATAAGGCTGGGACTATTTAGACGCCAGTAATCCAAACACTACCGAACTGGGGCACATCATTTTTCAGAGGTTACCAACCTTGTGTTTTAGCCTTTTTTATTTAACAATTTGAAAAAGGTCAAAATTTATGTTTAATTAATATAAACAAACAAACAAACATATATGTATTATTCTTGAGTCCCCAAATTAGAGACTGTTTTTCCTTTTTGGGAAAATTTATACAAATCTTACTTTTGTAAAATGATCTTTAAAGAAATAAGTAAACTATATTCTCATGCATACTTTCTACTGTAAATAAAAAATACTATCTGAAAGGCTGGTTCTTGAGCCCACCTAAAGGCATGTATATGTCAGTTTGTCCTACTGTGGGGGCTTGCATGTTGCTGTGATGCTGGAAACTATGCTACCAGTATTCAGATACCAGCAGGGTCACCCATGGAGAACAGGTTTCAAATGAGCTTCCAGACTAAGACAGACTAGGAAGAAGGACCCAGCGGTCTACTTCTGAAAAGCATTAGCCAGTGAAAACCTTATGAATACCAGAGGAACGTTGTCTGATATAGTGCTGGAAGATGAGCCCCCCAGGTTGGAAGGCACTCAAAAGATGACTGGAGAAGAGCTGCCTCCTCAAAGTAGAGTCGACCTTAATGATGTGGATGGAGTAAAGCTTTCAGGACCTTCATTTGCTGATGTGGCACAATTCAAAATGAGAAGAAACAGCTGCAAACATCCTTAGTAATCAGAACATGGAATGTACGAAGTATGAATCTAGGAAAACTGGAAATGGTCAAAAATGAAATGGAATGCATAAACATGGATATCCTAGGCATTAGTGAGCTGAAATGGGCTGGTACTGACCATTTTGAATCGGAGAATCATATAGTCTACTATGCTGGGAATGACAGTTTGAAGAGGAATGGTGTCGCTTTCATTGTCAAAAAGAATGTTACAAAATCTATTCTGAAGTACAACGCTGTCAGTGATAGGATAATATCCATACAGCTACAAAGAAGAACAGTTAATATAACTATTATTCAAATTTACACACCAGCCACTAGGGCCAAAGATGAAGAAATAGATTTTTATCAGCTGCTACAGTCTGCAATCGATTGAACATGCAAGTAAGATGCATTGATAATTACTGGCAATTGGAATGCGAAAGTTGGAAACAAAGAAGAAGGATCAGTCATTGGAAAATATGGCCTTGGTGACAGAAACAATGCCAGAGATCGAATGATAGAATTTTGCAAGACCAATGACTTCTTCATTGCAAATACCTTCTTTCACCAACATAAACGGTGACTATACACATGGGCCTCGCCAGATGGACCACACAGAAATCAAATTGACTACATCTGTGGAAAGAGACGACGGAAAAGCTCAATATTATCAGTCAGAATAAGGCCAGGGGCCGACTGTGGAACAGACCATCAATTGCTCATATGCAAGTTCAAGCTGAAACTGAAGAAAATCAGAGCAAGTCCATTACAGCCAAAATATGACCTTGAGTATATCCCACCTGAATTTAGAGACCATCTCAAGAACAGATTTGACACATTGAACACTAGTGACCGAAGACCACACGAGTTGTGGAATGACATCAAGGACATCATCCATGAAGAAAGCAAGAGGTCACTGAAAAGGCAGGAAATAAAGAAAGGACAAGATGGATGTCAGAGGAGGCTCTGAAACTTGCTCTTGAGCGTCCAGCAGCTAAAGCAAAAGGAAGAATTGATGAAGTAAAAGAACTGAACAGAAGATTTCAAAGGGTGTCTTGAGAAGACAAAGTAAAGTATTATAATGACATGTGCAAAGAGCTGGAGGTGGAAAACCAAAAGGGAAGAACACGCTCGGCCTTTCTCAAGCTGAAAGAACTGAAGAAAAAATTCAAGCCTCGAGGTGCAATAGTGAAGGATTCCATGGGGAAAATATTAAATGATGCAGGAAGCATCAAAAGAAGATGGAAGGAATACACAGAGTCGTTATACCAAAAAGAATTTGTCGATATTCAACCATTTCAAGAGGTGGCATATGATCAGCAACCCATGGTACTGAAGGAAGAAGTCCAAGCTGCTCTGAAGGCATTGGCGAAAAACAAGGCTCCAGGAATTGATGGACTATCAATTGAGATGTTTCAACAAACAGATGCAGCACTGGAGGTGCTCACTCATCTATGCCAAGAAATATGGAAGACAGCTTCCTGGCCAACTGACTGGAAGAGATCCATATTTATGCCTATTCCCAAGAAAGGTGATCCAGTCAAATGCAGAAATTATAGAACAATATCGTTAATATCACAGGCAAGCAAAATTCTGCTGAAGATCATTCAAAAACGGCTACAGCAGTATTTTGACAGGGAACTGCCAGAAATTCAGGCTGGTTTCAGAAGAGGATGTGGAACCAGGGATATCATTGCTGATGTCAGATGGATCCTGGCTGAAAGCAGAGAATATCAGAAGGATATTTACCTGTGTTTTATTGATTATGCAAAGGCATTCGACTGTGTGGATCATAACAAACTATGGATGACACTGCGAAGAATGGGAATTCCAGAACACTTAATTGTGCTCATGAGGAACCTTTACATATATCGAGAGGTGGTTGTTCAGACAAAACAAGGGAATACTGATTGGTTTAAAGTCAGGAAAGGTGTGCATCAGGGTTGTATTCTCTCACCATACCTATTCAATCTGTATACTGAGCAAATAATCCAAGAAGATGGACTATATGAAGAAGAACAGGGCATCAGGATTGGAGGAAGACTCATTAACAACCTGCGTTATGCAGATGACACAGCCTTGCTTGCTGAAAGTGAAAAGGACTTGAAGCACTTACTAATGAAGATCAAAGACCACAGCTTTCAGCATGGATTGCATCTCAACATAAAGAAAACAAAAATCCTCACAACTGGACCAATGAGCAACATTACGATAAACTGAGAAAAGATTGAAGTTGTCAAGGATTTTATTTTAGTTGGATCCACAATCAACACCCGTGGAAGCTGCAGTCAAGAAATCAAAAGACACTTTGCATTGGGTAAATCTGCTGCAAAGGACCTCTTCAAAGTGTTGAAGAGCAAAGATGTCACACTGAAAACTAAGGTGCGCCTGACCCAAGCCATGGTATATCTGATCACATCATATGCATGTGAAAGCTGGACAATGAATAAGGAAGACCGAAGAAGAATTGATGCCCTTGAATTGTGGTGTTGGCAAAAAATATTGAATATATCATGGACTGCCAAAAGAATGCACAACTCTGTTTTAGAAGAAGTACAGCCAGAATACTCCTTAGAGGCAAGGATGGTTAGACTGTGTCTTACATCCTTTGGACATGTTGTCAGGAGGGATCAGTTCCTGGAGAAGGACATCATGCTTGGCAGAGTACATTGTCAGCAGAAAAGTGGAAGACCCTCAACAAGGTAGATTGACACAGTGGCTGCAACGATGAGCTCAAGCATAACAAGGATTTTAAGGATGGCTCAGGACCAGGCAGTGTTTCATTCTGTTGTGCATAGGGTCGCTATGGGTCGGAACCGACTCGATGGCACACAACAAGAAGAGACATCTTGGAAGAAAGGCCTGGCAATCTGCTTCTGAAAGGTCACAACCTTGAAAACTCAATGGAATACAGTTCTACTCTGCTTTTGGCGTTGTCATGGCTCAGAATCAATTTGTCAGCAACTGATTTTTTTTTTCTTGTTGTAGTGTTTATTGATTTAAACCTGTCAGAGAGGCATCATCATGAATGGTGACAAAGATATCACCATGGTCAGCAAAGTTACTGAGTACTTTATTCCTCAGCAAAGAAGGACTCACATATAATTTCTCCACCTCATACCTCTACCTACAATATGCTCTAAATTCATAGTTTAAGAACGGCAACAACGACAACAAAAAACAATGGAGTATGAAAATTTCATCAAAAGCCCCTTTGGAGAAGAAACAATGAAATATTCCTCATTCCTGTGTTTCCACTTGAATCCAAATACTTGAACATATCAAAACCAAAAAAAAAAAAAAACCAAACCCAGTGCTCTCGAGTCGATTCCGACTCACAGCGACCCTATAGGACAGAGTAGAACTGCCCCGTAGAGTTTCCAAAGAGCGCCTGGCGGATTTGAACTGCCGACCCTTGGGTTAGCAGCTGTAGCACTTAATCACTATGCCACCAGGGTCTCCTTGAACATATTTTAAAAAATGAACATATTAGGCAATAAAAATTTTGGTAAGGAAAGAGGTCTCTTTGAAAAGAAAAGAAAAAAAAAGTCCAAAATTTGTAAACACAGGATTAAAACAGAAAACCAGTTACTTCCTATTTGTAAGTCTTCATCAGGATTTTTAAAAATATTAGAAGTCATTTTTTCTGAGGAGATGTCCATTAAGACCTCTCAGAAATTAATATAACGATATAAGTATAATATGAATTTCAAATATAGTAAATCAGTGGCTTAGAGGAAATATTTAATGCAGGGCTATAAATCTCTTAACAAAGTTATTTCCAAACAGAATATAAAGTGTTTAAATCAGTCACAAATAAATCCAGTGTAATTGAAACCATTTTTACTAAATATTATTCAAAAAATTTTAACCGTTATATGTGGTCTTGTAATCTTGGCTTACAGAAAAAAAATCTTGTCAATAAAATTTATTATATACATGCACAGTGTATATATTTTCTCAAGGCTGCAAATAAATCAGAGATGTTAAGATTATTATAAAGAAACCCACATATATTCATGAGGAATAAATGTTAATTTAAAAAATAATTTCTATCTTTGAAATAGTAACTCTTTAATAAATAAAAATAAGGGTACACTTCTACCAAACTACACTCTTAAAATGCTTCAAGCAAAAAACCAAACCAAACTCTTGAGGTCGATTTTATTCTGACTTAGAGCGAATGTCGTTGTTGTTAGGAGCCCTCGAGTCGGTTCCGACTCATAGCGACCCCTATGCACAACAGAACTAAACACTGCTTGGTCCTAAGCCATCCTTATAACTGTTGTTATGCTTGAGCTCATTGTTGCAGCCACTGTGTCAATCCACCTCGTTGAGGGTCTTCTTCTTTTCCACTGACTCTGTACTCTGCCAAGCGTAATCTCCTTCTCCAGGGACTGATCCCTCCTGACAACATGTCCAAAGTATGTAAGACACAGTCTCGCCATCCTTGCTTCTAAGGAGCATTCTGGTTGTACTTCTTCAAAGACACATTTGTTTGTTCTTTTGGCAGTCCATGGTATATTCAATATTCTTCGCCAACACCACAGTTCAAAGGCATCAACTCTTCTTCGGTCTTCCTTATTCATTGTCCAGCTTTCACATGCATAGATGTGATTGAAAATGCCATAGCTTGGGTCAGGCACACCTTAGTCTTCAGGGTGACATCTTTGTTCTTCAACACTTTGAAGAGGTCCTTTGCAGCATATTTGTCCAATGCAATGTGTCTTTTGATTTCTTGACTGCTGCTTCCATGGCTGTTGATTGTGGATCCAAGTGAAATGAAACCCTTGACAACTTCAATATTTTCTCCGTTTATCATGACATTATTGCTCATTGGTCCAGTTGTGAGGGAGGATTTTTGTTTTCTTGATGTTGAGGTGTAATCTGTACTGAAGGCTGTGGTCTTTGATCTTCATTAGTAAGTGCGTCAAGCTCTCTTCACATTCAGCAAGCAAGGTTGTGTCATCTGCATAACGCAGGTTGTTAATGAGTCTTCCTCCAATCCTGAGGCACCATTCTTCTTTACATAGTTCAGCTTCTTGGATTATTTGTTCAGCATACAGATTAAATAGTTATGGTGAAAGAATACAGCCCTGATGCACACCTTTCCTGACTTTAAACCAATCAGTATTCCCTTGTTCTATCCGAACAATTGCCTCTTGATCTTTGTAAAGGTTCCTCACGAGCACAATTAAGTGTTCTGGAATTCCCATTCTTCGCAGTGTCATCCATAGTTTGTTATGATCCACACAGTCGAATGCCTTTGCATAATCAATAAAACACAGGTAAATATCCTTCTGATATTCTCTGCTTTCAGCCAGGATCCATCTGACATCAGCAATGATATCCCTGGTTCCACATCCTCTTCTGAAACCAGCCTGAATTTCTGGCAGTTCCCTGTCAAAATACTGCTGTAGCCGTTTTTGAATGATCTTCAGCAGAATTTTGCTTGCCTGTGATATTAACGATATTGTTCTATAATTTCTGCATTTGACTGGATCACCTTTCTTGGGAATAGGCATAAATATGGATCTCTTCCAGTCAGTTGGCCAGGAAGCTGTCTTCCATATTTCTTGGCATAGATGAGTGAGCACCTCCAGTGCTGCATCTGTTTGTTGAAACATCTCAATTGATAGTCCATCAATTCCTGGAGCCTTGTTTTTCGCCAATGCCTTCAGAGCAGCTTGGACTTCTTCCTTCAGTACCATGGGTTGCTGATCATATGCCACCTCTTGAAATGGTTGAATATCGACAAATTCTTTTTGGTATAACGACTCTGTGTATTCCTTCCATCTTCTTTTGATGCTTCCTGCATCATTTAATATTTTCCCCATGGAATCCTTCACTATTGCACCTCGAGGCTTGAATTTTTTCTTCAGTTCTTTCAGCTTGAGAAAGGCCGAGCGTGTTCTTCCCTTTTGGTTTTCCACCTCCAGCTCTTTGCACATGTCATTATAATACTTTACTTTGTCTTCTCAAGACACCCTTTGAAATCTTCTGTTCAGTTCTTTTACTTCATCAATTCTTCCTTTTGCTTTAGCTGCTGGACGCTCAAGAGCAAGTTTCAGAGCCTCCTCTGACATCCATCTTGTCCTTTCTTTATTTCCTGCCTTTTCAGTGACCTCTTGCTTTCTTCATGGATGATGTCCTTGATGTCATTCCACAACTCGTCTGGTCTTCGGTCACTAGTGTTCAATGTGTCAAATCTGTTCTTGAGATGGTCTCTAAATTCAGGTGGGATATACTCAAGGTCATATTTTGGCTGTAATGGACTTGCTCTGATTTTCTTCAGTTTCAGCTTGAACTTGCATATGAGCAATTGATGGTCTGTTCCACAGTCGGCCCCTGGCCTTATTCTGACTGATAATATTGAGCTTTTCCGTCGTCTCTTTCCACAGATGTAGTCAATTTGATTTCTGTGTGGTCCATCTGGCGAGGCCCATGTGTATAGTCACCGTTTATGTTGGTGAAAGAAGGTATTTGCAATGAAGAAGTCATTGGTCTTGCAAAATTCTATCATTCGATCTCTGGCATTGTTTCTATCACCAAGGCCATATTTTCCAATGACTGATCCTTCTTCTTTGTTTCCAACTTTCGCATTCCAATTGCCAGTAATTATCAATGCATCTTGATCGCATGTTGGATCAATTTCAGACTGTAGCAGCTGATAAATATCTTCTATTTCTTCATCTTTGGCCCTAGTGGTTGGTGTGTAAATTTGAATAATAGCCGTATTAACTGGTCTTCCTTGTAGGTGTGTGGATATTATCCTGTCACTGACAGCATTGTACTTCAGGATAGGTCTTGAAATGTTCTTTTTGATGATGAATGCAACACCATTTCTTTTCGAGTTGTCATTCCCAGCATAGTAGACTATATGATTGTCCAATTCAAAATGGCTAATACCAGTCCATTTCAGCTCACTAATGCCTAGGATATCCATGTTTATGCATTCCATTTCATTTTTGACGATTTCCAATTTTCCTAGATTCATACTTCGTACATTCCAGGTTCCGATTATTAATGGATGTTTGCAGCTGTTGCTTCTCATTTTGAGTCGTGCCACATCAGCAAATGAAGGTCCTGAAAGCTTTACTCCATCCACATCATTGAGGTCGACTCTACTTTGAGGAGGCAGCTTTTCCCCAGTCATCTTTTGAGTGCCTTCCAACCTGGGGGGCTCATCTTCCAGCACTATATCAGACAATGTTCCTCTGGTATTCATAAGGTTTTCACTGGTTAATGCTTTTCAGAAGTAGACTGCCGGGTCCTTCTTCCTAGTCCGTCTTAGTCTGGAAGCTCAGCTGAAACCTGTCCTGTATGGGTGACCCTGCTGGTATCTGAATACTGGTGGCATAACTTCCAGCATCACAGCAACACACAAGCCCCCACAGTACGACAAATTGACAGACACTTGGGGGTATATCAACTAAAAAAAAACCCAGGTGGGGCAAATTATTCTTTCCAAAAATAGAAGCGTATTAATGTTGTTTAAGTTACCGTAAGTTTTAGGAGGGAGGCTTATTAAGAGTGTAACTCACCAGATATAAAGATTTGAACATTTCTGACTCCAGAAAACTGCACATAATAACTCTTTTATATTCACTCGCACAATCTTCATTTCCAGTGTTCATCATTCCTTTATGGAGAACCAGATTTCAAATTGGCATCATTTTCCTTTTTTCTGAAAGACTCCTTTAACATTTCTTGTAGTACCAGTTGGAAACCCTGGTGGCGTAATGGTTAAGAGCCATGGCTTCTAACCAAAGGTTGGCAGTTTGAATTCATCTGGTGTTCCTTGGAAACTCTATGGGCAATTCTACTCTGTCCTCTAGGGTCACCGTGAGTTGGAATCCACTGACAGCAACATGTTTGTTTTGCTTTTGGTTTGTAGCACTAGTTTGCCGGTGATGGATTTGTTTAAAAAAAAAAAAAAATTAACTATTAGTTGTTATTAGTTTGCAGCTTTTATATATTTGAAAATTCCTTTATTTCACTTCTATTTCTTAAAAACTTTTTCACAGGATTGAGATATCTATGTGAACAATTGTTTTTCTTGTACTTTAAAGATGAAAGTTTTTGACAAAAAGTCTGCTGACGTATTTATTTTATCCCGAACATTGAATTTTTAATTTCAAAAAGCTGATTTTAGTCTTTATTATATCTCTAGATCTTTACTTGACATGCTAATAGGCTCTTCCACCTTCCCGAATGTGTGAAGTATGTACTCAGTAACTTCTTTAATGCCCTTTCTGCTAATTCTAACATCTGTGTCTGTTCTGGTTGGTGTCAATTCACTGATTTTCTCCTCATTACGGGTCATATTTTCCTGTACTTTTGCATGCCTGCTTATTTTTTTTTTAACTAAATGCCAGACGTTGTTCTTACATTGTTAGCTGTTCTTTTTTTATTATTATTATTACTTTAAATATTTCTGCATCCCTTGAAATACTTAAATAATACTCTTTTAAATATTAAATATTCAAATGTAAAGTGAGTTTAATATTTGAAAACATGCCTGCATGCAAATATGGTTAAGTTTAAGAAGAACAAATCTAAGAACTTACTTAAATATAAATAAATTTAAAAATTGAAAATATACAGCTACTATAGTGATCACCAGAATCCATGGCTCAGTAATGCAGTAAGATTTTGCTTGTTGTTTATTTTTCTGTTTGTTTTCTGTCTTTAACACTGAACCTTTGGGTTATATTACTTAAATAAGATTTTTAAGTCCAAGAACAATTTATCCCAAACATAAACTGAGTTTTATCAATACCTATATTTTTGTAGGGTCAATGAATTTGAGAGTTAACAAGCACCTTCGTAGCTTATCTATTTCAAAACCTTAATTTTGCACAAGATACAGCAACTTGTTTAAAATCACACATCTAGGTATTGACATTATTTGGTTATGAGTCCACATCTTCCTGTTCCCAGTCCAATGACCAAACCATCCATTAAAATAAAGCTACAAATGTTATAATGCCTGGTGGGTAGATAAAGACTCTGGTTCTACTTGTACAACAGAAAACAACTTTTTTTTTTTTCCTTCTGGAAAAATAATGTTCCTGCATTTTTTTTTTTTTTTTAATTTCAGTATTTTGGTTCTTTATCTCTCTTCTTCCCACCCTTCTTTCTCTCTCATTTTAGCTTTCTCTGTCTACCTCTTTGGAGCAATGTTGTCCATGTTATCAAGACTAGTATTTTAGTTTAACTGGCTAGTGGCCCTTCAATTTCAGAGATTTGGGGCAGAATAAAGTAGCTGTGAGGAGCAGACAAGAGCATAGGCATAGGCACTCTGTTTGGTGGTAGCTAGTCAGCTGAGGGCATTAACTATCTTTCATGATTTTGGAGCTCTATAGAAAGTCCTACGAAGAAGTATAACACCTGAATTTTATAGGCATTATCACAAATTCCTATTTTCATTAAGTTGAAAACATGTATATATTTACTCCCAGCTAACTAGTTTTTATACTGTTGTTGTTGGGTGCTGTGGAATTCATTTTGACTCATAGTGACCCCATGTGACAGAATAGAACTGCCCCACAGGGTTTTCTAGGCTGTAATATTTATGGGAGCAGGTCATCAGGTCTTTCTCCCAGGGAGCTGCTGGGTGGGTTTGAACTATCAGCCTTTGGGTTAGCAGCCGAATGCTTAACCTTTGTGCCACCAAGGCTCTTTACTGGTTACTTTAAAGGCTACTAAAGACACACTCTGCCAATTGAGCTTAAGTGGATCCAACTAGTTGCGATCTTGCCCCCTCCCACAAACCCACCCATAAGGAAAAAGAAAGATGTTTACTACCTTGACAGAGAGAAGAGTCCTTTTTATCAATGACAATATGTGTTTTTCTTATTGTAATTCTTTCAATTAATATACAAAAATAAATAAGTAGATAGATGATAAAGTAACATTTGACATACCTCTTTTAAAGGTTTTATATAAAAACAGAAGCAAAGTTAATAAAATGATTTTTCTTTTTTTATTTCTTAAGGCTTTCTAGTGACTATATTTGTGGATACTTTCTGTTCTTATTTCAGACTAAAAGATGCTTTATAGCTTTCTCATTCATTTTATTATGCAGAAATTACCCTGACTGCTGTTTGAATTAATCACTACCATTTTAGAAGATAGACTGTTGTATGAACAATATTCAAATTTAATATTTTAAATAAGCTTTGTTTTGTCTACAAGTTGGTAACTAGGGAAGCTATGATTAGAATACTAGAGGAAAAAAACCCAAAATATCTGCCTTATAATTAGAGTTGTCCTTTAAATTCATCTCCATGATATTCACATACATTCATTAATTTCAGACGTAATTGAGAGGCATACAATTAATGCGATGGTTCTGACTGTTTATCATATTATCACCAGACATCACAGTTTCTTGACGATGCTCAGGAACACGGTGCATGGACATCAATAAAATACTAATTATGAATTACTAATTGTAATGACTCCACAAGGCTTAAAAAACAGCATCACTGTTTAAATTAAATTAAGTTAGTTTTATTGACTTAATTATTGAAGAATGAGCTGCTTCAGGCTGTAAAATTTTGAACTGACATTTTAAATTACTTCTACTGTTAAAATTAATGCCAAGTCTTCTGAAAGGAGGAACCACAAACGAAAAGATGCTAAGGATAGTAGGTCACAGGCATTAACACACGCTTGCTTACCAGATGCCACAAAGTGAGAGATCTGGTAAAACATATTCATACGTTTTTAATTTTGCTGTTAATTAAAAAAAAAAAATGGAAATGCAGAAGCTATGACCTTTCAAAAATTTTCTAGGCAAATCTTTCTTATATTCCATGACTGCAAACATAGCTTAAATTTATGAAAATAAGACCACCACTGATTTTCTACCCAAGTACTACGTGCAGCGCTATTACAATCCATCTGCTTTTCTCTAAGCTTGAAGTCCCTTGCTATGCTTCAGCAAGGTGATCATTTTCTAAGAAATCTTTTTGTATGATAAACTCTAGAAGAGTAATCTTTTAATCAATTAAATTACGCATTTAAGGAGCAGCTCAAAATTAATTAATTTCAGAAATAATCGGATCGACACTTGGTTCAGAAACATAGATGAGCCTAAATTGTTTCCAACTCCAAAACATTACTTTTAGTTAGAAACACATGTTAATTCCTTAGGCATACAAAATTTAATATCTTTATTATTTTTTCATAGTCACAATAACAAGCAGCACGCATTTGTAAATGAAAACACTGGCTTTGTTAAAGGACACGCTCTGTCCAATAGTCGCATACTCAAGTTGCCTTCAGTGGTGACGAATTCAGAGGATTCCAGCTGTAAGCCTGGCAAGACTGCAAGGGCAGAAGGAAAAACAAAATAAATAAATAAAACAAAGGAACAAAAACCTTCAGCGCTAATCACCCTTTGGCAATTTAATTCTTGGTAGTTTTGCCACTATAAAATGCGAGTAAATACTTTCTAGACCTTGTGAAACCAGAAGAGGCCTCCCAGTTTATCTGAAAGGTGCTAAAGCCATTCATTGTCTACACAGTTCTCATGCTCCAGCCAAAGCTACGTTATTTGCTGCCAGTTTGTGTTCTTAGAGATGAAATCAGCCCAAGAATGACAGTGGATTATACCTCAGATTAAAATAATCTAGTCCTAAAACTGGCTCTGTTAGAATTCTGGATCCCAATATTGATTATTTTTAAAGCTACATTGCAAACGTTTCAAGGCAACAACTTTGACCCTGATAAATGGCAGGTGATATTTTCTTTAAAAAGTATAAAATGCTCCAGCTCCTCAAAGAGCATATATTGCTGAAATTGCCCTCTTTGCTAGACTGTTACTTCTCTCTTTTATTAAATCAGTAGCTTGGGGCAGGGATGGAGCTTTAACTCATGCAAGTTATTTCTTGGACAATCCATATCTTCATCCCTCCCCACACTTTATTTTTTTTCTTGGTTCAAAGACAAGAAATAGATTAATCCATGTCCTAAACAGCACACCTCCAAAGTAGTCAGCAAAATACTGACTCCCATGCTTCTCTCAACAGGTATATTCCATAGATAGACTCACCAGCCCTTGAGTTGCTTCTGGCAATTGTTCTGACGTTTTTGTTTTCTTATTACAATGGCTTTGGTTTTAACTAGATATAATGACATAAACTTGAATGCTAGTTTCTGAAACCTTTACCTTGGTATACTAGATATGATATTTAAATCCATCCATTGGCCATGTATTACATTCTGATTTGTTGTTGTTGTTATTAGGTGCTGTTGAGTCGGTTCCGACTCATGGCGACCCTATGCACAACAGAACAAAACACTGCCCACTCCTGAGCCATCCTTACAATCGTTGTTATGCTTGAGCTCACTGTTGCAGCCACTGTGTCAATCCACCTCGCTGAGGGTCTTCCTCTTTTCCGCTGACCCTGTACTCTGCCACGCATGATCTCCTTCTCCAGGGATTGATCCTTCCTGACAACATGTTCAAAGAATGTAAGATGCAGTCTTGCCATCCTTGCTTCTAAGAAGCATTCTGGCCGTACTTCTTCCAAGACAGGTTTGCTCGTTTTTTTGGCAGTCCATGGTATATTCAACATTCTTCGCCAACACCACAATTCAAAGGTGTCAACTCTTCTTCAGTCTTCCTTATTCATTGTCCAGCTTTCACATGCATATCATATGATTGAAAATACCACGGCTTGGGTCAGGCGCACCGTAGTCTTCAGGGTGACATCCTTGCTCTTCAACACTTTGAAGAGGTCCTTTGAGGTAGATTTGCCCAATGCAATGCATCTTTTGATTTCTTGACTGCTGCTTCCATAGCTGTTGATTGTGGATCCAAGTAAAATGAAATCCTTGGAACCTTCAATCTTTTCTCTGTTTATCATGATATTGCTCATTGGTCGAGTTCTGAGGATTTCTGTTTTCCTGATGTTGAGGTGTAATCCATACTGAAGGCTGTGGTCTTTGATCTTCATTAGTAAGTGCTTCAAGTCATCTTCACTTTGAGCAATTAAGGTTGTGTCATCTGCATAATGCAGATTGTTAATGAGTCTTCCTCCAATCTTGATGCCCCATTCTTCTTCATATAGTCCAGCTTCTCGGATTATTTGTTCAGCATACAAATTAAATAGGTATGGTAAAAGAATACAACCCTGATGCACACCTTTCCTGACTTTAAACCAATCAGTATCTCCTTGTTCTGTCCCAACAACTGCCTCTTGATCTATGTAAAGGTTCCTTATGAGCACAATTAAGTGTTCTGGAATTCACATTCTTTGCAGTGTTATCCATAGTTTGTTATGACCCACACAGTCAAATGCCTTTGCATAATCAATAAAACACAGGTAAACAAACATCCTTTTGGTATTCTCTGCTTTCAGCCAGGATCCATCTGACATCAGCAATGATATCCTTGGTTCCACGTCCTCTTCTGAAACCGGCCTGAATTTCTGGTAGTTCCCTGTCGATACACTGCAGCAGCCGTTTTTGAATGATCTTCAGCAGAATTTTGCTTGCCTGTGATATTAATGATATTCTTCTATAATTTCCACATTCGGTTGGATCACCTTTCTTGGGAATAGGCATAAATATGGATCTCTTCCAGTCAGTTGGCCAGGAAGCTGTCTTCCATATTTCTTGGCATAGACGAGTGAGCACCTCCAGCGCTGCATCTGTTTGTTGAAAAATTTCACTTGATATTCCATCAATTCTTGGAGCCTTGTTTTTCACCAATGCTTCAGAGCAGCTTGGACTTCTTCCTTCAGTACCATCGGTTCCTGATCATATGCCACCTGTTGAAATGGTTCAATATTGACTAATTCTTTTTGGTATAATGACTTTGTGTATTCCTCCCATTTTCTTTTAATGCTTCCTGCATCATTTAATATTTTCCCCATGGAATCTTTCACTATTGCACCTCGAGGCTTGAATTTTTTTCTTCAGTTCTTTCAGCTTGAGAAACGCCTAGTGTGTTCTTCCCTTTTGGGTTTCCATCCCCAGCTCTTTGCACATATCATTGCAATATTTTATTTTGTCTTCTCGAGAGGCCCTGTGAAATCTGTTCAGTTCTTTTACTTCATCAATTCTTCCTTTTGCTTTAGCTGCTTGACGCTCAAAAGCAAGTTTCAGAGTCTCCTCACACATCCACCTTGGTCTTTTCTTTCTTTCCTGTCTTTTCAGTGACCTCTTGCTTTCTTCATGGATGATGTCCTTGATGTCATTCCACAACTCGTCTGGTCTTCGGTCACTAGTGTTCAATGTGTCAAATCTATTCTTGAGATGGTCTCTAAATTCAGGTGGGATGTACTCAAGGTCGTATTTTGGCTCTTGTGGACTTGCTCTGATTTTCTTCAGTTTCAGCTTGAACTTGCATATGAGCAATTGATGGTCTGTTCCACAGTCGGCCCCTGGCCTTGTTCTGACTGATGATATTGAACTTTTCCATCATCTCTTTCCACAGATGTAATCTATTTGATTTCTGTGTGGTCCATCTGGCAAGGCCCATGTGTATAGTCACCGTTTATGTTGGTGAAAGAAGGTATTTGCAATGAAGAAGTCATTGGTCTTGCAAAATTCTATCATTCGATCTCCGGCATTGTTTCTATCACCAAGGCCATATTTTCCAATGACTGATCCTTCTTCTTTGTTTCCAACTTTCGCATTCCAATTGCCAGTAATTATCAATGCATCTTGATCGCATGTTGGATCAATTTCAGACTGTAGCAGCTGATAAATATCTTCTATTTCTTCATCTTTGGCCCTAGTGGTTGGTGTGTAAATTTGAATAATAGCCGTATTAACTGGTCTTCCTTGTAGGTGTGTGGATATTATCCTGTCACTGACAGCATTGTACTTCAGGATAGGTCTTGAAATGTTCTTTTTGATGATGAATGCAACACCATTTCTTTTCGAGTTGTCATTCCCAGCATAGTAGACTATATGATTGTCCAATTCAAAATGGCTAATACCAGTCCATTTCAGCTCACTAATGCCTAGGATATCCATGTTTATGCATTCCATTTCATTTTTGACGATTTCCAATTTTCCTAGATTCATACTTCGTACATTCCAGGTTCCGATTATTAATGGATGTTTGCAGCTGTTGCTTCTCATTTTGAGTCGTGCCACATCAGCAAATAAAGGTTCCAAAAGTTTACTCCACCCACGTCATTAAGGTCGACTCTACTTTGAGGAGGCAGCTCTTCCCCAGTCATCTTTTGAGTGCCTTCCAACCTGGGGGGCTCATCTTCCAGCACTATATCAGACAATGTTCCTCTGGTATTCATAAGGTTTTCACTGGCTAATGCTTTTCAGAAGTAGACTGCCGGGTCCTTCTTCCTAGTCTGTCTTAGTCTGGAAGCTCAGCTGAAACCTGTCCTCCATGGGTGGTCCTGCTGGTATCTGAATACCAGTGGCATAGCTTCCAGCATCACAGCAACATAAAAGCCCCCACAGTACAACAAACTGACGGACACGTGGGGGGCATTCTGCTTTATGGAACCCGAAAATACCTATGCTGACCAAGTCAAGAAAAATATGGAATTGACACTTATTTTTAAGAGCTAAATGGCCAGGAGTTTTCAGGGTATCTCACCCCATATGGAAAAAATAGGGTTTATTTGAGGCCAGCACTATAAAGAAATTTCTTTAATAGTACTTTCTTTGAAGTCCTATATAAGCCTTAATTTATTCTAGAACGGCATTGTTGCTCTCTCTGAGGCAATTTAGGATGAACGGCTTTGAACCAAGAGTGAGGGTGCTGCCATTGTTGCATTCTATGCTGAACTAGTAAGCCCAGTGTGAGAACTAGAGTGACTTCTTGTCTGCAGTTCCCTCAGTAATCATGAACAATGAGGGCTTCTTTGGGAGCATGCTAATTTACTCTAGCAGATCCTCTGAAACTTTATTGTCGATCTGGAAAGACTGAGATTTAGAAATACAATGAAAGTTGCTGGAAAATGTTGAGAAAGTAGTAAGTATATCAGTGAACCTAAATCATTTGCATTAAAGTCTCATAGGACATTTGAAAAATGATGACATGTGGACTGTAACCATAGACTTGTACTTCAAATAGAATGGCCAGGTACACAGTCCTGGTGGCTTAGTGGTTAAGTGCTATGGCTGCTAACCAAAGGGTCGGCAGTTCAAATCCACCAGGTACTACTGGGAAACTCTACGGGACGGTTCTAGGTTCTACTCTGTCCTATAGGGTCGCTATGGGTCGGAATTGACTCGATGATACTAGGTTTGGTTTTTTTGTTTGTTTGTTTGTTTGTTTTTATAGCTATGGTTAATGGTGGGATGGTTAACTGATCTCTCCAGTCAGTGTAAATTACTAAACAATAGGGCACCTGTATTCTAATGTTTTTACACTAGACACTTGCTCAAGGGTTTCCTTTCCAGCCCATCCTATATGAACTTGAACTTGATGCTCCAACCTCCCGCTCCAACACTATTTTCTACAATGTTTATAAAGTAGGTTAACATCTAAGGTTTTTTTTTTTTTTTCCAACTGCAGCAAACGTCGTATTCTGATGTTAATACTGATGAAGAATTTGCCTCGATTCACTCTACGAATGTCCTAGAGATACCCATGGGCAGGGGAGGAAGAATCTTCAATTTCGTATGGCTTTGTGGGGTCTTTATTTTTCCATTTTACTCTTAGTGGTATCTGTAACTCCCGAAATAATGAAATCATAATTTACTCTCAAGGGCTATAAAAATATTTTGTTATTAACTATAATCTGCTCCTGGATTTATAAATTTATCATTCCAGAATAACTCAATTTATTACTCTTATTATTGAGCAGCAGCATGCATTCTGAACTCATGGTAAGTCAACGCATATTTCCTGAAGAAATTCTCATTATTTATTTGTCCTAACATAAGTAAAAAATTATCTCCCACAGAAACCCAGCAAAAAATAAGGAAAAAATACTAATAGGTAAATCTCAAGTAAAGTACCCACTAAAATAGCCCAATAAATAAAATATTCAAAACCAAAACCAAACCCTTTGCGGTGGAGTGGATTCCGACCCACAGCAACCCTGTAGGACAGAGCCCCATAGGGTTTCCAAGGAGTGCCTGGTGGATTCAAACTGCCGACCTTTATGATTAGCAGCCATAGCTCTTAACCACTACGCCACTAGGGTTTCCAAATAAAATATTATGATCTAAAAATTAAACTGGACACCTTGACTCCAGAGCCTTTGCTCAACCATTCTACTCAGAAGCCATGAGGGAGAACGAGACCAGCCCTCAAAAACCTCAGTGAGCAGTAGGAGAGGAAGACAATAAAACCAAAAACCAAACCGTTGCCATTGAGTCATTCTGACCCATAGAGACCCTAACAGTAAGTTCAAGACTAATGTTAGTTGTGGGAGTAGTAATAGCTAACATTCATTGATCACCAACTGTGTGCTAAGCTTTGTTCTAAACACTTTACCAAAAGTGTTTAATTTTTGTTAATCCTCACTAAAAGCTATACGAGGTTTATAGATGATAAAATGGAAAAAGGTTAAGCAATTTGTGGAAAGTCACACATTTAATATGTGACAAAAGCACCTAGTAGACTTGATGTATTTTTTTCAAATTTTTGAAATTTGAAAATTTGATCAAATTTTCGATAAAATTGTAAGCTAGGAGAAATTTATATCTTCATCATACTTTTTTTTTCCAAGACGTTGCATTTTGATGTGCATCTGAGTATGTAGATAGATGAAATAATTTTAAAATAATGTTATTACTAATGAAGAATAACAAAAATTAAGAGACTGAATTCCAATGAAAACAGGCTATTGTTATAAGTTTAAGAAACTCCTTAACAATCAGACACATCAATACAACAGTAACAACACACACACAAATGACACATACGTGGACACACACAAACGTATGCATTCACATATTTGAAACTCTTTTTTTCTCTAGTTGCCTACTAAAAAGCGAACTTTAATTTTTTTAATTGTTTTCAATTTATAGCACTTAACATAGTGTCACCCAATAAATACGTCTAGACTGAAAAATTGAACTAAAAACCGAACACATAATTCACTCAGAATTCTAACATCCTCAATCACCCTATGGTTTCATATTTGCCACTTTCACCACCGTTTGCCCTTAGATGTTGTGAAATGGACGTCGAAAATACACAGATATTGCAGGCTACAATCATTTTCTCCAACGGACAGGTTTTTAACTTGGCAGAACACATTTTAGTTCCTTGCTTTTCTGTTAGTTGTGGTTGTTAGGTATACTGCTAAAGAAGTTATGAGAATTTATTACAGATTTTTGTTCCTGCCAAAGTCTTTACAAGCTGGGTATTCTCATGATGATCCTTGTTACTTCTCTCTGATGTGAGACGAGAACCTTGACATTTGTACTTTGAACTGCATCTCCCTGACTACCTAGACATCCTTTTATCTCTTAAAAAGGAGTTATAACAACTTCCTTTTTGTATTGCCTATTCGATCTCTTTCTTGGATGTTACTGATTGTTGAAAGGTACAGACTTTGAAGCACTAAATTAAGCCAGACCTCTCAGAAGTGGAACTTGCTTTTTAATGAAAACAGGTTGAAGGGGCACAGCAAGGTATCTTCAGCTAAAATGGTGAGATATGGAGCTACTAGGGCTAGTTTTCATTTTAGTGAAACAGTTCTGCAACTTTCTTAAAAAATGATTCTCTGAATGCCTGACTGATTACTTTACCTTCTATTTATCCCACTCTAATTACAGAATTAAAAGAGCATTTACTATCTCCACTTCAAGGTCAAAACAAGCAGACCTAATGATAACTGTACATATCTAGAAAATAGGAAGTAAGCCTATTTTATAAGACTTAAGGATAAACACCTTGTTTTAAAGCATGTGTAAATAGTTAGTGACATCAATAAATAATTAAGTCTAAAAAGATATCTTCAAATAATCTTCACCTTGGGTTAACTTGCAATCATTACTTTAAAAATACTGGTTGTTCTCCATATCCTTCCAACCAATGACATCACTTTTCTCTTTACTAAAACAGAGCAAATAGAGAAAGCCTGTATTTTTTTGTATTATAAAATGTGTTACTTCATGCCAGGCTCTCCATACCCTACCCTCTTGTCACCTTTGTAAAGTGAGAGAGATGTTAGCACAGTGGGCTAAGAAATGCTGACTCCAATTAAACTACATTTTCAAATACATTTCACAGCTCTCTCTGGTGACAAGTCTTTTCTTATTTGATGTGCTTGAGGGCTGCTAGGCTGAGGAAAATGGCAAAGGTTCATTTATCTTTTGGAAAAATCTTTAATTATTGAACAAAGTGAACAGCACTCAGAAATTTATGGGAAAAAAGAAAGGAAAACAACAACAACATTAGAAGGATCTAATGTAGAATTTTAATTTGGAAGCAGTAAATGACAGGCTTGCATTATTCAAGCAAGGAAAGATTTTATTCCAAAGGCTCTTTACTTACAGCACTTTTAAAATTTTCTAGCTGGAAAACATGAACATAGTAATTTATAAAAGAATAAGAATATATGAAAATATGTACTCCTATTTCACAGGCAGATTTCAGGATCATATTACGTACAAGCTGATCTGATCTTTCTCGTCTCTAAATATTCTTCATATACCTGTCCAATTTATGAGAAAATATCACAAAATCCTTCAAAGTTTTCATAAGTATTCATAACAGGTGCTTTTCCATATTAAAAAAAAAAATGGCCATGGAGCCAATTCTGACTCATGACATCACATGTGTGTCAGAGTAAAATTAAAATTGTGCTTCATAGGGTTTTTAACGGCTGATCATTTTTTGTAAGTAGATCTCTAGGACGTTCTTCCAAGTAACCTCTGAGTAGATGCAAATCTCCAACCATTTGGTTAGCTGCCTAGGGTGCTAACAGTTTGTACCACCCAAGGACTCCTTTCTGTATTAGAAAGTCAGTGTTTGTTTTTTCAATACCAGTCATGCAGAGTACTCTGTGTATGAAATGCCTCTTACATTTAAAACTTCAATATGTTAGCTATGTAAATGCCAACACTTCAGGTACAGATGGCACAGTAAACAAATGTATCTATTTTAACATCCTTTGTCATTCCAAGAAAAATGAGAGTATAGGAATATACATTTGTTGAGACATAATGTTACCAGCATAAGAAACACTGGAAAGGGGAAAAAAAAAATAGTAAGAATTTTTTGAACTTTGAAAATAGATGAGGAGTGTCAAATGTAGGACTTACTTTATGGGTGCATGACCAGTGCAGTTGGTACTGGGCCCCATGCTTAGAGGTCATTGCAATGTGTTTAAAGCTCTGCTCTTGTAGTCCTGAGATTTTTAATGATTTTTGAACAATGGGTCTCACATTTACATTTTTCATGCTCTGCAAATTTAAGTAGCTGGTTCTGATTGTATGTCTTGGAAAATCTAAAAAAAATGAATTCTAAGCCAGCAGTGTGGGCAGCTGAGGACCAACCAAATTTATATTGCAAACTCCAAATAGCTGAGGCATTAAGGTTAACAGATACCCATATAAGTAGGGATGAAAGGGCTGGTGGTTGGGTGTTCTAAAATGATGAAGATGTATAGAACAAGTGTTATAGAATCAGTCAATGTCCTTTTTCCACTCAGTGCAGACAGCACTTCAGCAGTAGCCCTCCCTATCCTAGGCAATGCACTATGTAGCTTTGTTTTCTAGAGAGCAAAAAACAGAGGGCCTCTGGATAGAGAAAACAAAAGATCACAAAACCGAACCACACTTGTTGCCATCGAGTCAATTCTGACTCACAGGTAGGACAGAGTAGAACTTCCCTATAGAGTTTTCAAGGGGCGGCTAGTGGATTCAAACTACTGACCTTTTGGTTAGCAGTCTAACTCTTAACCACCACACCACCAGGGTTTCCAAACTAAGGATAAAAACCGGTTGCTCTCAGATCAATTCTGGCTCGTAACGATCCTATAGGACAGAGTAGAACCGCCCCACAGAGTTTCCAAGCAGCACCTGGTCATTTCGAACTGCTGACCTTTTGGTTAACACCCGTAGCATTTAACCACTACGCCACCAGGGTTTCCAAACTAAGGATGGTAGAAGGTAAATCTACCAAAGTACAAGAATGGGTGTGTCAGTTATCAGTTCCTGGTCTTCAGCTCCAAATCTATACTTCATGAACTGTTCTGTGAACATTCAGCTTGCAGCATGCACAATGTTAAACTTTGTTGGTATAGGGCACTGAAGGGACACATGGGAGGAGAAAAAGGCTTCTCTTTCTGGTTCTGATGCACTTCCATTTGCTTCTTTTTAATGTTCCCATGCAGCTGCCAGGAGCTCATGAGGCGGACACCCAGTGATGTTCACCCCCAATCGAGTTTCAGCAGCACCAACACAGGTGAATCTCTAGTGAATCCACCCCAGCGGCCCCTAGAGGTTGCCTTTCGTGCTTCACTCACCTGTACCCTGGAGGGGTATTTCTTGTTTGCTTGTCCAGGCCTCAGTTGCCTGCCCATCCCCCCCATGAGGGATGTTTCTAATTTGCCAGTCCTGGTTGTGGTTCTTTGCCTACCAGCCTTAGCCACCTGCACCCTGGTGATGTGTTTTTTTAACAGGCTTCAGTGTCCTGCGTACCTGAATGCTGGAGAAGTATGTCCTATTTACTAGTTTTGACTCTTGTTCCTAGTCTCAGCCCACCTGTACTTCAGAAGAATGGTTTCTTCTTGTCCAGGAACTGTGTGTGAACTAGCTCCAGCCTAGGACAAACCAACTTCTCTGCTACCTACTGGGCTGCATGAGATCTGGATTTTAGCCTTGGCAAGGTATGCTCTCTTCCAAGTTTGTCTTTTTCCTGGGTGCTCTCCTTTAGCCAAAGGATATTTTTAGAGTTTTCTTTACACTTTTACATTAACCGTTTTTATAGTTAATGATTATTTATATTGTGTACACCCTGTCTAAATTACTGTGTGGTTTCTACCTCCTGATTAGACCCTTCCTGATACGGTAGGATTGAGTGGATGTTTCTTGAGGTACTGAGACACGGTTTGACAGGATTGCTGGTAGACAGACCTTAGCAGATTGCCAGATCCTTCTCTGGGGTATCTAATCAGCCCCAAAGTCACAAAACACTGATCACTAAGTTTTCACAACTAAATAATCCAATTATGTCACCCTAGAGTGAAGCTCAGAGTAGGCATACCACATCTACACACCCAGAGTTTAAAGTCAGCGTTTCACTCTCCACTCTAAAGATGAACAAACAATCAGGAATTATCAGGCATCTGAGCCAAATTTCTAAAAGAAGAAAGCAAAACAATTCAAAGAAAGTAAAAATTACGTAAGAAGTTTAGCTGTTGTTAGCTGCCCTAGAGTCGATTCCGACTCATGGCGACCCCGTGCATGCAGGGTAGAATTGCTCCAGAGGGTTTTCAAGGCCGTGTCATTTTGGAAGCAGATCTCCAGACCTGCCTTCTGAGGTGCCTCTGGGAGGGTTCGAATCACCAACCATTTGGCTAATAGTTGAGGGCTTAACCGTTTGCACCACCCAGGGACATAAGTAAGGAGGAGAAACATTTAAGAAAATAAAATTAAAATTAAAAGCTGCCATCAATACCATCATAGAATTAAGAAGAAATATTGCACTGCAACCAAAGGGGGGGGGGGGGAAGCATAGCAATGGTAAAAGTACACACTGGTAATTGAGTGCTAGGAAATTAAAGCTAGGATGGCTTTAATTCAAAAATTCAATACACAGATTGGAATACAGAATAGGGAAAATCTTCTCAAAAGAGTAAAAAATGACAAAAATAAGGAAAATAGGAGACAGATGATATGAAAATCAGAAGTATGCTTCAGGCAACTCAATATCTCAATAAATGTAATTCCAGACAGAGAATAGAGAAACCAAGAGGGAAACATCGTGCATGAAATAATTAAAACAGAACTAAGTGTCTATACAATTCAAGGATATGATTTGAGATACCCAGAATAATGTTTGAAAGTTTAACCACATCAAGGCACGTGGAATTCCAGAACACTTTAGACAAAAAGATGTTTCTATAAGCTCTGAGGGGAAGAAAAAAACTGTCACATGTAAATGATTAAGAATCACAATGACTTTAGACTCCTCAGTGATGACCCTGGAATCAAGAAGCAATGAGGAAATGCCTTGAAATTTTTAAATCAAAATTGCTTTCAACTTGGAATTTTATTCAGAATTCAATTAAGATCTCAGTCAAGTGTCGGAGGAGAATGAATACATTTTTTATTTAACATTTTCAAACACTTTTTTTCTCCTATGTGTCCTTTCTTTCAGAGTTCTAGCAAATATGTTGCACTAAAACAAAGGAGAAGAAGAAGGATGAGGAAGGTACCTAAACTGGAAATCCAACACAGGTGAGCAGCAATGGCAGTCTCCAGATCAATTGTTAAGAGGAACCACAAGATGACAACTGTACAACTGGCCTAGAAAGCAATCAGTCCAGAATAGATCAGGCCCAAGGGCTCAAAGAGACACTTTAGACAGATGAAACTAATGGGATACCTGATGGGCTTGAATGTTTTAATGGGAGATGCAGATTGTTGGTGAAGATTTTGTGGTTGAATGAGTGCAATAGAAAGTATATATTGAAAACTAAGTAAACCACCACCGCCAAAAAAAACAAAAAAACTATGAATTCCAGGAAAAATAATTGTAACTCATCAAATAAATAGCAAAAAGGATACGTAATTGTAATTTGCCACATAAACAGCTATAAATAGTATTTGTATTTTTTTTAAATAATGTTAATATTTATCTGAACAAAATTGGTATATACAATATCTGAATTGGGAGAATTTGGGTATCCAAGTAAGTAATGGAGGAGGGAATCAAAGAGAGTTAAATGTCCATCTTCTATGTTAGGAGATCAATAAAGTTTAACCCTAAAAAACAATCAAAAGATATCAATACAGACTCATAATTCAGCAATACAGAAAACCGAAAAATCCACTGTCATCAAGTTGATTGCCACTCATAACAACCCTATATGACAGAGTAGAACTGCCACATAGGGTTTCCAAACAGCACGTGGTGGATTTGAACTACCGATCTTTTGGTTAGCAGCTGTAGCTCTTAACCACTACGACACCAGGGTTTCCAGCAATACAGAGGTAAATTCAAAACAGTGAACTAACGGAGAGGGAAACTTAGCAGGGAAGGAAATGAGAAGAGGAAGACAGGGAACCCTGCTGTCCATAAGCAACCCTGTATTTTACTCGTTAAACTATATGTGTACATAACTGCCATAAAATAGCACTTTTTAAAAGGAATGTTAATGTCACCGTTAATGGATTAAATTTGAGCAAAGTTATTTTAGTCACCTTTCTTAGATTTACATGGAAACCCCAGTAGCATAGTGGTTCAATGCTACAGCTGCTAACCAAAAAAGGTCAGCAGCTTGAATCTACCATGCACTCCTTGGAAACTCTGTGGGGCAGTTCTACTCTGTCCTGTAGGGTCACTATGAGTCGGAATCGACTTGATGACAATGGGTTTGGTTTTCTTTGTTTTTTTTAGATTTACTTGCCTTGTTCATAAACTATGCTGCAGTGGTTTGAAGTAAGGTAGCATTGATTATGTTGACATACTAACTTGAGATATCATTTAATATAAAATAATGAAAGAAAAAATATAATGTGTGGTATACATTTTTCTATATTGATTGTAAAAATATTTTCTCTATAATCTAAACAGTTTGGCCATCACTTAGCCAGGACATTCAGTTCCTTAAAATGTTACCTCTAATGACAGAAAAAGTTATCTCTTCTTTCACTCTAGAAAATAATCATCTTTAACAGAATTTTACTTTTTGTAATAAACCTCTATTTTATCATCAGTGAAATCTACTTTCTTGATAAAATACATGCTTGCTTCAAGGGCATTATTTTCAATTAAGGATTGCATTTCTTTACTTCAGTTCTCTTGCTTGAATCAAATATTGATGACATTTCATAAACTGGAAACATAAAGATTCCTTAATAGCTGGACTTCATGTGTTTCTATGCCCATTACATAAATTAGTAAATACTAACTTTGAAGGATTAATGGGCCTTTTGTGAATATCCTGAAACCACTGGTCTAGAATTTTATTTAGCGTTTTCTCTATTCTTATGGCTACTTGTGTCTCATGATTTTTTGTATTGTTTGGCCTGCGAATTGTTGTTGTTTGTTGCCATTGAGTGGATTCTGACTCATGGTGCCCCCATGTACGTAGAGTACAACTGCTCTATAGGGTTGTCAAAGCGTGACCTTTCAGAAGTAGGTTGCCAGACCTCTCTTCCAAGGTGCCTCTAGGTGGGCTCTAACTGCGAACCTTTTGGTTTTTAGCACTTAAACATTTGCGCCACCTGGAGACTCTAGCCTATGAATTAATTAAAAAAAAAAAAAAAATTTTATTTCTGACTCAACAGCAGTGGGTTTGGTTTTTTTTTTTTTTTTTACTTAAAACTGGGAGACCTGGTGGCACATTGGTTAAAAGCTTGGCTGGTAACCAAAAGTTTGACATTTTGAATCCATCAGCCACCACTTGGGAACACTATGGGGCAGTTCTACTCTATCCTATAGGGTCACTATGAGTCAGAATTGACCAGAAGGCGGTGGGTCTGGATCTGGTTAAGAGTTGGGCTGTTAACCAAATGGTCAGCAGTTGGAATCTACTAGCCTTTCCTTGAAAACCCTATGGGACAGTTCTATTTTGTCCTGTAGGGTTGCTGTGAGTCAGAACCAACTCTATGGCCACAGATTTTTTTTTTTTCTTTTATTCAAACATATGTAATTTGGGGAATGGTTTCATTTCTGGGTTAACAGTGTGTCCAGGAGCCATAGTTTTGGGTGTTCCTTTGGTCCCTGTCAGGCCATTAAGTCTGGTCTTTTTACACGAATTTGAGCTCTGTTCTACATTTTTCTCCTGCTCTTTTCCAGACTCTCTGTTGTGTTCCCTGTCAGGCAGTCATTGGTGGTAGCCCAGCACCATCTAATATTTTCCTTGTGTCTTTGGTTTCCTTCCTTCTCCTTTGCTCCAAGTGGGGTGGGACCAATTGATACATCTTAGATGTCCGCTCAAAAGTTTTTAGATTAGACAGGACTGTAATATCAATGGGGCAGTTCTACTCTGTCCTATAGGGTCGCTATGAGTCGGAATCGACTCGAGGGCACTGGGTTTTGGGGTTATAAAACAGAAAGAAATGGAATCGACTCGACAGCACTGGGTTGGGTTTTATAAAACAAAAAACAATACAGATGAGGAATGTGCTTCTTAGTTCAATCAGATGTATGAGACCAAACGGGCAGCTCCTATCCAAAAGTAGGATGAGAAGGGAGGAAGGAACAGGAACTGGTAGAACGGACACAGGGAACCTGGGGTGGAAAGGCGGAGTGTGCTATCGCATTGCCGGGATTGCAACTAATGTCACAAAGCAATATGTGTATGAATTTTTGTATGAGATTAAGTTGAGCTGTAAACATTCACCTAAAACACAATTTTAAAAAAGGAAAAAAATGTGTAATTTCTTTAAAAATAAATTCTTTGGAGATAACATCAGGTTATAAGTTAGTTTAAACATTAGACGTAAATGCCAAACTTGTATATTATTTCAGTCTATTCAATTTTGTGTTTCTTCCAGAAACAAAAACAAAACCACTCCAAAGATGTTGCTCCAAATTTAAATTTGATTGGAAACTTAAAAAAAAAAGTTTGAGAGTTTATAAGTGATGTAAATAGTTATTTTGTTTGTTTCCTATTCCCTGAAGGGGAACAGTGGAGACAATTTTACTGCTTTCCCTTTAACATGTCACATTTAACCTAGCAAATGAATCTATATTAATGATAGTTCTAGGAAAATAAAACCCTGGTGGCATAGTGATTAAGTGCCATGGCTGCTAACTGAAAGGTTGGCAGTTCAAATCCACCAGGTGCTCCTCGGAAACCCTATGGGGCAGTTTTACTCTGTCCTGTAGGGTGGCTATGAGTTGGAATTGACAGGTTGGCAACAGGTTTGGTTTTTGTTTTTGTCTTGGAAAATAAGAAAGGAAGGGCTGCTGTCAAATAGATTCCAACTCACAGCCACCCTACAGGGCAGGGTAGAACTGCCCCATAGAGCTTCCAAGGCTGTAGATTTTTATGGAAGCAGACTGCCACATCTTTCTCCCATGGAGTGGCTGTGGGTTCCAACCACCTACCTTTCAATTAGTAGCTGAGTGCTTTAACCACTGTGTCACCAGGACTCCTGATCACCTTCTGGTAAATTTATTTATTGATGGTTCCTCCCCAGCTAGAATGTAAGGGATTTTTGTCTGTTTGTTTTACTGAGGTATCCCCAGACCCTAGGATAACACCTGGTCCAGCGCAGGTGCTCAAAAAACTTGTGTTAAATGAATGAATGAATTGGGCTGTCTCAGGACACTCATTCCACTTCTGGACTCTTAGGGTGGAAAGTACCTAGATCCTAAAGATAGGTGTCTCCAGAGCTCAGAACTTAGATTATGCTCTAAGAAAGAAATAGTAAGAATCGACAAATGATAACTGAGGTTAACAGCACCGTGGTGCTTGTTTTACATGATTATTCCAGCATCCCACTAAAGACTTCCAAATCAAAATCTCTGGGGTACAGGTAACAAATCTGCATTTTAAAAAAAAAAAACCAGCCACCCTCAGTGATTCTTCTCCCCACTAAAATTGAGAAGCACAGTGCTGTGGAGTAAATTGTGTCCCCCAAAAATATGTGTTGTAAATCTTAACCCCTATACCTGTGGATGTAATCTCATTTGGGAATAGGGTTTTCTTTATCATGTTAATGAGGCCATGGCTGTGTCAAACCAAAAACCAAACCTGTTGCAATGGAGTTGATTCCGACTCATAGTGACCTTCTAAGACAGAGTAGAACTGCCCCATGGAATTTCCAAGGAGCACCTGATGAATTCAAACTGCCGACCTTTTGGTTAGCAGCTGTAGGACTTAACCACTATGCCACCAGGGTTTCCAAAAACAGCAGATTAGGCACAGAAGCCAGGAAGCACAGATGGGGGAGATGGGGGAAAATAGATGCCATGCCACATGAAGATCACCAAGGAATCCAGGAAGAAGCTCAAAAGAGACAAAGACCTTTCCCTAGTGCTGTCAGGGAGCAAAAGCCTTTCGCTAGAACTGGTGCCCTGAATTTGAACTTCTAGCCTCCTAAACTGTGGGAAAATAAATTACTGTTCATTAAAGCCAAAAAAAAAAAGGGACCGTTGTCAGTTGTTCCGTTTAGATTTTACCCTGCACCTAAATTGATTTTTGTCCCCTCTGTGGTATTTCCTTTCTAGCTCAGTCTTGGTGGATGCTTTGAAATTCAAAATCCATCAAGTACAATAAAAGCTTTGCATTTCAGCCCCTGGAATGTTTATGTTGCTTTTATGTCTGACCATGGATAATTTTCTATATTCTCATATGTGTATGTGTGTGTATATGAGTATATATATATATGTGTGTATATATACACACACACATATGAGAATATATATTTCTGTGCACTTGTAGCAGAGGGGAGAGCCAAAGCACGAGCTTACTTAACTATCTGTACCATAAGTTTAATGTAAACATTTTAATAAAATTAACTTATACCCAAAAAACCCACTGCCATCCTGTCAATTCCAACTCATAGCGATCCTATAAGACAGAGTAGAACTGTCCCATAGGCTTTTCAAGGATCGCCTAGGGGATTTGAACTGCCAACCTTTCAGTTATCAGCCATAGGTCTTAAACACTGAGCACCAGGGTTTCCAATTAACTTACAGTGAGTGCCAAATGTCCTGAAAAAAAGTGTACCAATTTGTCCCCAGGCAATTTATGAGTACTCATTTCCCTACAGTCACAAAACACTGACAATTATTATGTTTAAAAATATTTCCAAAATGATTAGGCAGGCAACTGAACCTCAACATTGTTCTAATTTGCAGAATGAAAGTACCACCATTATATTCTTAGTTTTGATTCAAATGAAGGGCACTCACATGTAAAGTGTGGCTAAGGAAATCAAATCCCAGAAACAGAACCTCAAGGCCCAAGGGTAAGTAGGAGTGTTTCTGTACTTGCACAATCTCTTCCCCCTTCCCTGAAACATGATTTGGTATATAAATATTTCATTTTATTCCTGCCATTCCAATTAGCGGTTAGTTTCAGAAGAGAATGTATAGTACAGGGCTTAATACTATTGAGTCTGAAGTCAGACGAATGTGAATTTATAAAGTGAGTCCTTTACGGATTGTTTGATTTCTCTAAAGCTCAGTTTCGTCATCTGTAAAATGAGTATAACAACAAATATCCTAGCTTTATAGGGAAAAAAGAAATAACATGAAAATTTCTTTGCAATGTGCTCTCAACAAATGTTAGTTAAATTTGAACATCATGATATAGAAAGAGTGGATGACACTTGAAGCAGGATAGCAGTTGATGTCATGTTGATTCCCATTCATGGGGACCATGTGGTTCAAAGTGTAACTGTGCTCCATATGGTTTTCATAGTTGTGACCTTTCAGAAAGAGATCACCTGGCCTTTCTTCCAAAACACCTCTGTGTATTCAAACTGCTACCCTTTGGATTAGTAGCCAAGCACTTAACATTTATACCACCCAGGGACTCCACTGAAGCAGAGTTTAAAAAAAAAAAAACAAAACACTAGTTGTCTAGTCAACTTTGGCTCATGGTGACTCCATGTGTTACGGAGTAGAATTGCTCCATAGAGTTTTCTTGGCTGTAATCTTTACAGAAGCAGATCGCCAGGCCTGGGTAAATTCTATTCACCAACCTTTAGGTTAGTAGTAGAGCATATTTGTGCCACCCAGGGACCTTTGAAGAAGGCATTATTTCAAACACTTAAGAGCAATGGACATTGCTTTTAAGAAGCAGATTTAGATTAAATAAAGAAAATGATTCTAGAAATTTGAGTTTTTGAGCACTTTAAGCTGTCTTAAACATATCTGATCTCTTTTCACTGGACTTATTCAAGTAGAAGGTGAATAAATTTTTGCCAGGAATCTTCAAGATAGAGTTCCTTCTTTGCACAGGAAACTGTATGACAGTCACTCAAGGTTCCTTCTTATTAATTCCAAGATTAATAAGGTCATGAAATCTGCAACATTCTTAGAAATATTTCCATATGGCAGATGTACCCAACATGATAAATTCAGGGAAACCAAAAAGTCTGGAATAGATAAATATGCATAATTAATAACATTTTTATTATGTTACAATATATGTTTCCATGGTTTATGTCCATGATGTATAACCATATAATGAACAAATTTTTAACATTATCTAATTAATACTGTGCAGGGCATAGAATAATTTCAAACTCTCAGACAGTATACTTGGAGTTCAACATATATGAATTTTAGATAACTGCAAATTTTACCTAGTTGCAACTGTGATCATTGAACGTTGAACCCCACTATTTATCTAAAGCATTTTATAAAAAGAGAATAGATATTGAGATTTTAAGAGCTGTTGGACCAAATAATTGTTGGAAATTCAGAATTTAATAAGAATTAATATTTTGCTTAATTATAAGCAAAAGCTGGAGGTGGGGAATTCTGTCGAATGAGTTACAAGGTCTTAGACATTTTTCTGAATAGAATATCAGAGGTGATTTCGATCTAAGTTCCTTAGACTTAAATACAAAGACGGTCTTGCCACTAGCAAGAGAAAGGGCAAAAAGAAATACACATGAGGGCAGAGATTAAACTTTATGTTTGTATGGCAAAAAGAGCTTCATGGGTCTGGAAAGATTTCTGAGGAAGATGTAAGGACTTATACATTATAAAAGGTGAAGAAGACCGACCTTTTGGATTTTCTTTTTAAAATATTGCTAATTTTGAAATGGTCCTTCTGAGAAAGTTGTTAGGCGCTTTGACAGGGAAGTTGCAAAGCTAAAGTACAACCATTTATTTATTCACTAAAGCCATTATCAAGACTGCTAATATGCTTGTATTATCATGACGGACATATGATCACCTCACGAACTGAATATTCTATGGCTTCTTTACTTATGGTGAATGAAGTATGCAAATTTTTTCCTCACTTTGTGTTTGTTTTGTTTTTAATCCAAAAGAAGATGTCACTCCGACCTTTGGCATTTAAAGCTTCTCTCTTTTATAAGCCCATGATTTGTTTTTTTCAAACCTACAGGTCTTTTTATTTTCTACAACATTTCCTTCTGGTTTTTTTTTTTTTTTCCTTCTTATTTCACTCATTCTCTACTCCTTCAGCCCACTTATTGATCCTCAGTTGTTCTCAAAGGTAAATCATCTGAAATCTAAGACTTCTTGGCAGCACAGAAAGCATTTTTAAAATCTACAAGAGCAGCACTTTAAATTCTAGAAGCTTTTCCCCTTCTGTCTGAGTAACAGTAAATCTGGTTGACATCGGTTTTACGCTGCTAGTGTTAAAGTGACTTGGAAGACTGCGTTCATTAGGTACTTTTGATGAGAATGGAGTTTTCCTAAATCCATTTTCACAACAGATAACTTGTAATGTACTCAAACAGCAGAAACTAAGTATTATTCTCTAGAGGAAATGAATTATTTAGGTTGAAAGAATATGTAAAAAAAAATTGGTTTTAAAAAAAAGAGAAAATGATGATGCATTCAAATCTTAGGCTGAATATAGAGTATAGAGCTTGAATCTGGGAAAACCTCTCACGTTCTCTAAGCTTTAGTATTTCCATCTGTAGAGCTGAAGTGTCAGACCTGCTAATTGGCAAAATTTCTTCCAATTGAAAAACCTTTAATTTCAGTAATAAATTCATTCTATCTAGCAAGACTTGTTTTGGTATTGATTCATTGTTGGCAATGATGAAAAATTTTAAGTCTCTTTTTGACAGAAATATATCGTTAGCATTAAAAATAAGATTTAAAAGAACTATCTGCAATACAGTAAATTTTCAGAGTTAGCTTACATGTATCTTCAGGCATCCACGGAAAAGTACCTGATTCTGACTCCTAGCGACCCTGTAGGACAGAGTAGAACTGCCTCATATGGTTTCCAAGGGGCAGCTGGTATATTCCAACTGCTGACCTTTTGGTTAAGAGCCATACCTTGCCTTAGCTCTCAACCACTGCACCACCAGGGCCCATGGAAAAGTAACCAAAACCAAAACCAAAACCTGATGCCATCAAGTCAATCCCAATTCATAGTGACCCTATAGAACAGAGTAGAACTCCCCCATAGACTTTCCAAGGAGCAGCTGGTGGATTTGAACTGCCTACTTTTACCTCTATGGTTAGCAGACGTGCGTCTTAACGATTCTTCATCCATGGAAAAGGAGGTACACTTAAAATCATAAGTAAAGAGAAAAGAAAAGAAAAATATACTTCAACAGATTGTTTTTCACACTAATACTGAACACAATAGAGTCCAAAGGATGTTTGTTTGACTTAGGATTAAGTTTTTATTATTTTTTTAAAAAAGAAACTTTAAATGTTTTGGACATTACTGTTTGTTGAAAAAGGATAGTGGGATACTGTAAGCAGATAAATAGCTATAAATAGTTCCTTGAAAAATATCTGAATGCAAAGATATTTCTAAGATACAATGGTTGCTAAAAGTTAATTTTTATAGACCTGTATTGTAATAGGAAATCCTGGTGGTACAGTGGTTAAGAGCTATGGCTGCTAACCAAAATGTTGGCAGTTCAAATCCACCAGGCACTCCTTGGAAACCCTATGGGACAGTTCTGCTCTGTCCTGTAGGGTCGCTATAAGTCGGAATTGATTCAAAGGCAAAGGGTTTGGTTTTTGGTTTGGTATTGTAATAGAGATCAAACACAGGTAGTCTTCAACTTACCACAGGGTTCTGTTCTGAAAACTCCATGGTGGGTTGGTTCTGACATAAGTTGAATACTTTTTTTTTTAGTTTTCATTATTATTGTCTTTTATTATCAGTATCTTTACAAAGGAAACCCTGGTGGCATAGTGGTTAAGTGCTGCAGCTGCTAACCAAAGGGCTGGCAGTTCAAATCCTCCAGGTGCTCCTTGGAAACTTCATGGGGCAGTTCTACTCTGTCCTATAGGATCGCTATGAATCGGAATCGACTCAATGGCACTCGGTTTGGTTTTTTTTTTTTGGTATCTTTACAAATCCTATCTTTGAATATCTGTGAGTGAACATCTGAGAATGATAACATCAGCAAATGACACACTGTAACTTTGTATAAGATGTGCCAAAAAAAAAAGACCGTCTTAAATGCAGTTCATCGTAGTTCAAATCCATTTTAAGTCGGGGGCTACCTGTACTTATTGATTTATGACATTATTTACAGCACTGATAATCCAAAATATGACGTGTTAGTTTAAATATGGACTATAAAGACATGAGAAGTCTTATAGGAAAGTTACATGTGTTATTTTATTCCCAAAGTTCATGGATCTAAAGCCCCCACATAAGCTAACTATTTCTAAAACCACTTTGTTGTTGTTGTTAGTTTCAGTCAAATAGATTCCAACTCATGGCAACCCAAATGTGCAGAACAGAACTGATCTATGGGATTTTCAAGGCTGTGGCCTTCCAGAAGCAAATTTCAGACCTTTCAGAAGTGCCTTGCCTCCCAAGGTGACTACAGGTGGGTTAGAACTGCAATTTTTTCAGATAGTAGTCTAGCACTTAACTGTGTCACCCAGAACTACTTAACTCTATAGTCAATTAATTTAGGTTATATTTCTGCTTCTGTTTTAAAGTGTAATATTTTCTCAATTAAAACTATGTTATCTCTAAGATAACCCAGTACCCAGTGCCATCGAGTCGATTCCAACTCATAGCTACCCTTTAGGACAGAGTAGAACTGCCCCATACAGTTTCCAAGGAGCGCCTGGTGGATTTGAACTGCCAACCCTTTGGTTAGCAGCTGTAGCACTTAACCACTATGCCACCAAGGTTTCTACCTCTGAGATACAAATGTTATTTCTGAATTTTTAAGTGAATTGCTCAATGTCACGCAGCTAGTACGTCATCAGGAAGGTACTAGCTGCAATGGGAATTGAATGCAGGCGTCTTGCTCCAGAGTCCATGCTCTTAATCATTGTGCTGTACTGCCTCTTGTGCATGGATGTAAGAGAAGGAAGGTCAAGGTTTTCAACATCAATAACTATAATTCAATATCCAAAGAGGGTTTGATAATGGATGATTTCATGAAATCTAAATATACATCAGGTGAAAGATTCTTCATCTGGTAGTTGAAAACTCGAAATCTCAGAAACTATGTGAGGCATTCCAAGGACAATGTAAAAAAAACAAAACAAAATACACAAATCAAATATATTTAGTAAATACATTATTTCTTTGCTCTTTCAGGTAAAATTAAAAATGAACTAGATGTCAAATGAAATGTAAGTATGAGGCAAAGATCAGTCAGTGGTCAACACTGTTGAAGACTTCAATCTTAATTCTACAAATGGTGTTGGAGGTGTGTATCTTGAGAAAGAGGTAAAGCCAAGAGGTCATTTTTTTTTTTTAATACTTTAGAATAGGAAGGCAATGAAACAAACCAACAACAACAAAAAAAAAAAAGTCTAGAAGTAAACCCAGATACGTGTGACTATTTAACAACATATAGTGGGCTATATAATTTAGTAGAAAATGTATGTCTTGTTTAGCAAATGGCACTGGTGTAATTGACAACGCAGTTAGAGGAAAATTTACATAAAATATATATACAAAACTTAATTCCATATGAGTTAAAGATGTAAAACTTCTAAGAACTATATTAAAATAAAATATGCTATATTAATGACACCCTCCGCCAAAAAAAAAAAAAAGAAGACAATGGAATGAGGAATTCAAAATGTTAGAGAGAAAAGAATTGATAGCAGGATTTCCCAGAGCAGACATTAGAATCAAGAACCTAGCTTTCTAGATTGTGTTTTCAGAGAAGTAGCGTGGAAGGAGAGAAGAATGGGTGAGAATTGATGAGATAAAGGGAAGGAAATTCTAAACTGTTCACACAGATGTGGGTGACTGTGTTCACTTAGTGAAAGCAATGCCTTTCACTCTGTGAAACTGGTATGACAATGAGTTGAGTAATCTTTTATAAGTGAAGAAAGCCTTCCCAATGAATATTTAATTTTTCTCTTGAAATATGCACAATCCTTCTGATATACATTGTTATGACTGAACAAATTAGTAAGAACAAAAAAAAAATGCATGTCAAATTTCCGTTTAACGTTTGCTTTAAAAAACATGAGATTAAAAAACAAAACAAAACAAAAAAAAATCTACTGGCCTAGGGGTCAATTTTGTTTTCATGATTATGCTAAGAAGATTATATGAGGTCTTCACTTTATTTGATAATTACCAGCAGTAGACATGATGTAGTTATTAAAAGTCAGGAAGGTTATGTATTAAATTTTACATCCTTAAGTTCCATATTCTACAAAACATTTTAAGAGCACACTGTTTAATTTTTCAAAAGGTAAATAATACATATCCTGCAACAGAGTGGATCCCTGGTGGTGCAGTGGGTAAGAGCTCGTCTGCTAACCAAAAGATCAGCAGTTTGAATCCACCAACTGCTCCTTGGAAACTCTATGCAGGCAGTTCTATTGTCCTAGAGGGTCACTATGAGTTAGAGTCAACTGGACAGCAATAGATGTGGTTTTTGGTTTTGCAACAGAGTGAAATACATCATATCTTCTCTTGATCTCAGAATGAAAGTATGTCTGTGCCATAAGGTAAACTTAAAAACAAATAACCTGGCTTGCTGAAACACAACCTTGCTTGCTGAAAGTGAAGAGGACTTGAAGCACTTACGAATGAAGATGAAAGACCACAGCCTTCAGTATGGCTTGTACCTCAACATAAAGAAAACAAAGTCCTCACAACTGGACCAATGAGCAACATCATGATGAATGGAGAAAAGATTGAAGTTGTCAAGGATTTAATTTTACTTGGATCCACAATCAACAGCCATGGAAGCAGCAGTCAAGAAATCAAAAGACGCATTGCATTGGGTAAATCTGCTGCAAAGGACCTCTTTAAAGTGTTGAAGAGCAAAGATGTCACCTTGAAGACTAAGATGTGCCTGACCCAAGCCATGGTATTTTAAATCATATCACATGCACGTTAAAGCTGGACAATGAATAAGGAAGACAGAAAAAGAAATGATGCCTTTGAATTGTGGTGTTGGTGAAGAATATTGAATATACCATGGACTGCCAAAAGAACGAACAAATCTGTCTTGGAAGAAATACAGCCAGAATGCTCCTTAGAAGCAAGGATGGCGAGACTGTTTCTTACATACTTTGGACATGTTGTCAGGAGGGATCAGTCCCTGGAGAAGGACATCATGCTTGGCAGAGTACAGGGTCACCAGAAAAGAGGAAAACCCTCAACCAGGTGGATTGACTCAGTGGCTGCAACAATGAGCTCAAGCATAACAACAATTTTAAGGATGGCTCAGGACCAGGCAGTTTCGTTCTGTTGTGCATAGGGTCCCTATGAGTCGGAACCAACTTGACAGCACCTAACAACAACAACAACCATGTGTCATAAACCAGTGAGGATCTGAATAGAGCGAAGGGTACTTTCATCCTTAATACCTGCTACCTACAAACATGGTGGTTTCATATGGTTTTCACTATTGTTTAGTGACCCTCATTAGAGTTCTAATAGAACTATAACTCTGCTAGGTAGGCCATCTATTGCCAGAGCCACAATAGATTGTCCTGGGCACAATAAGCAAGCCAGAGGTGGCGAGTTATGGGATGAGTGCCATTGGGTCAGTTGTCCTTAGGAGAATATGGAGCTGCGTGATAAACAGCATCATCAAAATAACATCACATTCTCTGAGCGAACAGGTAAGGCAAGAAGCTGTAGTCAGTGAGCACAGTCCTTTACTTGGAACAAAGCTTAGGAACTTCCCTGGCGGTTTGGGAAGCCTCTTCTTGTCCCCTGGTCTGTGGTTGGGTACATCGGTGATTGTGCTACCGAAGCGGTGCATCCTCTGCATTGCTTCTTTGTTTCCTTGCACTACATTCACTCGAACAATCTGAATATCTCTCTTGGTCCTGAAAAATCTCGTCATTTATACCAAAAACAAATATTAAGAATGCTGAATTAGGAGGAAATCTGATTGATAATCCCTTTTAAGGAAGACATGATAATGTACGTATAGAACTTGATCTTGTAATTTGAAATTGTTGTTGTTACTGGTTTTGGTACCCCTCTGGCAGCCTCATTTGGAATTATGAACTCTTTTTACAAATGGTAGGTTTCTTCAATAAAGATGTTGTTACGTGTGGCACTACAACTCTACACAGTGACATCTTATTTCCTCACAGGAAAACTTTGTCTCCATTCAGTTAGAAAGTGGGTTTAATACAGATTAGATAGAGGTTTTCCCAATCTTGGTAGCTCTGGGGCTACTGGATCATGCAGGAAAGTATCATGTAGCCTTTATCTATTCCTTCCTACAAGTCTTTGACCTGTTTTTGAGAAAGCTATATGGAATACGTTAATAACAGACTCTTGAACAAATTTTTAATTTAGAGACATGCAATATATTATTGGTAATGATAACTAACAATTATTGATACTTCCTGTGTGACATGACTCTTCTAAATGCATTACATGTATTCAGTCTTCATCCTGTAAGATAATGTATTAGTTTCCTATTGCTGCTATGACAAATTACCATAAACTTAATGGCTTAAAACAATACAAATTCATTACTTTAGAGTTCTAGAAGTCAGAAGTCTGAAATGAATTTTACAGGACTAAAATGAAGGTGTCAACAGCACTGGTTTCTTCTGGATGCTCTAAGGAGATTCTTTTCCTTGCATCTTCTTGCTTCTAGAAACTGCTGGCATGCCTTCACTTCCAGCCACAGCACTCTGATCTCTGCTCCTGTTGTCACATCACCTTCTCCTCTTCTCTAGTCAAATATTCCTCTGCCTCCCTCTTATAAAGACACTTGTGATTACACTGGGCCGGTGCAGGTAGTCCAGTATAATAATCCCCCCATCACAAGATCTTTATCTTAATAATATCTGCAAAGTTTGTTTTACTATGTGTTACGGGTTGAATTACGTTCCCTGAAATACATGTTGAAATCTGAACTCCTATACCTGTGTATGTAATCCTGCTTGGGAACAGGATTTTCTTTGTTGTGTTATTGAGGCCATAATAGTGTACAGTGTGTCCTAACCTAATGGCACTCCAGTTATAAGGGTCAGCATAGACACAGAGACCAGAAAGCACAAACAGGGGGGAGATAGATGCCATCTGAAGATACCCCAGGAACTGAGGAACGCCAGAGCTACAGAAGCTGAGACAAAGGATCTTCCCCAGAGCTGACAGAGAGAGTTTCCCCCTAGAGCCAGAGCCCTAGACTCCTAAACTGTGAGAAAATAAATTTCTGTTCTTTAAAGCCACCCATTTGTGGTATTTCTGTTACAGCGGCACTTAGAAACTAAAACACCTTGTAAGGTAACATATTTACAGGTTCTGGGGATTAGGACATCAACATCTTTGGTGGGGGTTTATTCTGTGTATCACAGATAAGAACTATAATAATCTTCATTTTATAGATGAGAAAATTGAGCTGTGGAAAGAGATCAAGTAACCTAAGATTATACGGCTAGTGAGTGATGGGGCCTAAGCTCAGATATAGTGAGTCTGATCTCAGAATTTGTGCTCTTAAGTGCTATGCCATTCTCCCCCTATACTAATTAGAGGGGAATAAAAACCCTGAAGATGAGACCTTGGCTGATCCAATCTAACCCTCATTGCCGGGCAGGAGTTCTCTGCCATACTGCTGGGTCCAGCCTGAAATGGCCTCTCTGAGAGTGGATAAGTTAGCTTCATTTCCCCTCAGCCCTCATTAGTGTATATGTTACTGGTCCCAGCTTCCTTTGATAGCACAAATTTCTCCCTGGCTCAGACAACCTTTATAATTGGAGTTGCCCAGCCAGACTTCCTCTGATACCCTTACAGTCGAGTCTATTTTTGTGTTTTTTTTCTAAAAGCAGAGTTACATGGTCCTTGTTTTCTGTGATGGTGTTTCTCAGTCTTTTGTTTGTGCCCAAATCACCTGGGGAATTTAGTACAAAAGTGGATCCCTGGTTCCACAGCAGACCTCCTTAGCCAGTCTCCCAAAGTGGGGCCCAGATAGGTGTGTTTTAACGAGTTTTTCTGATAATTGTGATGCACTGCAAATTTTGAAAGTCACTCTAGAATTATGTCTTGATTCATAATATAAAGTGACTGCTCACAATCAGAGACCATTTTTCCCCCAGGGGATATTTGGCAAAGTCTGGAGACATTTTTTTATTGTCACAAATGGGATGAGGCTATTGGCTTCTAGTTGGTAATGGTGATAAATATCCCACAATGAACTAAACAGTCCCTGACACAATAAAGAGTTACCTGGCCCAATATGTCAGCAGTGCTGTGGTTAAGGAACCCATTCTCAAAGGTGTAAGGAAATGATGAGATATTGATCTCATTCTTCAAACTAAATCCAGCCTTCCTCTCTGTGCAAATGTGTTTCTTCACACCAGTAATTCCATTTAGCTTTGATTCTGACATGAAAAAAGGGAGAAGACAGGAAGGTTTAAATTTGAAAAGAATTGTACATGTGTATGGCTGGGAGGCATTTCACTTTCAGTGTTAATATTTTAAACATACTTTGTGTAAAAAGTTACCCTGTTCCCAAAAAAAGGCTGTAGGAAATAGTTGAACAATCCATGCCTCTCCAATTGTGATTCACTGGTCTCCAAGGTGATGAGCAACAAATTAAGAATGAGCATTTACAAACTTCTCTAGCCATTTGATGTTGCCAGGATATCTAAGCTTGAGTTTCAGATTTGAATCTACCTATCCCTTACAAGATATGTCTCCATGGGAAAGTTAATTAACCTCTCCAATCCTCAATTCCCTCCTTTATAAAATCATTAAAAAAAAAAAAAAGTTGCCATGGAATTGATTCTGACTCATTGCAACCCCATGTGCTGTAGAGTAGAACTGACCCATAGAGTTTTGTTGGCTGTAATCTTTACAGAAGCGGATCACCAGGCTTTTCTTCTGTGGTGTCGCTGGGTGGGTTTGAACTGCCTACCTTTAAGCTAAGAGTCAAACACAAACTGCTTGTGCCACCCACGGACCATAAAATGATAGTGCTGATTTAATGAGCCCAGTATCACATAGGCTGTTGTGCCTCTCAGTGACAAAATAGGCCAACAACTGTATGGCACTTCATCTACTTTATGGAACTCATTTTATTGAGAATTTACTATGCGCACACACTATACTTAACATTTTATAAACATATTCACCTTTTTAACATAACAAAACTAAGAGGAAGACTATATATACCTACATATATAATTTTAAAAAAGACTGCAGATTCTCCTTCCTTCTAAGATTTGAGGTGATGTACCGTAACAATGGAAACCCTGGTGGCGTAGTGGTTAAGAGCTACAACTGCTGGCCCAAATGTCAGCAGTTCAAATCCATCAGGCGCTCTTTGGAAACTCTATGGGGCAGTTCTACTCTGTCCTACAGAGTCGCTATGAGTCGGAATCGACTCGATGGCAATGCGTTTGGTCGGGTTTTTTTGGTTCTGTAACAATAGGAGAATAAACTCCTGTTCTGCCCCACTTCCTGGCACCAGGACAGGAGGGAAAATATTGTGATTTTATATACTTTACCTGTTATCCCATACTGATAAAAAGTGAGGCCCTCAGTAGTGTCATTTTTAAACAACAGAGCAATTAAAGAAGCTAGCCTTATATGGAGAAAAAGAGTCCATTAATTAAGTCATTTGACAAACATTATGATGTTGAATTACAGTGTGCCAAGCACTGTTCAAGACACTGAGAAAACAAGAAAAAACAAACCATTAGAAGTCCATGCTTTCTGAGAGCTAATGTCATAGGGATAAGAGACAAAGATTTCCCTGGAACAGAAAGCAGGACTGACACCATATCCTGGACATTTGTGGAAAGCTTGGGAAAAACTTTGTACTTCATGAAGACTGTGAATTAGGCTTATTGGTGCCAACAATTCAAAGACATAGGATCATGGTTCAGTAGAGTACTTGGCTGACAATGTATTATGGATGAGGTTTGGTGATTGTGGATTAAGTACTTTTCCATGGTAAGTGTTACAATGCCATCAAGTGTTATAATGAAGACTGAAATTCAGTGTCATCTGGCTCCCTAACAGAGGATCCTTATCATCTTACTATACTGAATTCAGTCACAAGGAAGACTACAGTGGAAATTAACTTGACTGCCTCAATATTGAAAGGAGCCCTGGTGGTGCAGTAGTTAAGCACTCGTCTGTTAACTGAAAAGTTGGTTGTTCAAACCCACCAGCTGCTCCATGGGAGAAAGAGTTGGCAGTCGGCTTCCGTAAAGATTACAGCTTTGGAAACCACATAGGGCAGTTCTACTATGTCCTAAAGGCCACTATGAGTCAGAATTGACTTGATGGCAATGGGTTTAATGAGGTTCAGTATTATATTGAGTGTCAAAAACGGGTTGTGCTTAAAAACAGTACAGTTTATAATTAGAAAGGTATTATTAATTGAATAATATTTATGGATATGTCTCATTGTGGGTCCCACTTACCATATTTTCACAAAGAACATGCCTACATAAATAATCTAGAAGTGTTCAAGATCTGTCCTGAAGTACAATGCTGTCAGTGTTAGGATAATATCCATACATCTACAAGGAAGACCAGTTAATATGACTATTATTCAAATTTACGCACCAACCACTAGGGCCAAAGATGAAGAGATAGAAGATTTTTATCAGCTGTTGCAGTCTGAAATTAATCTAACATGCAATCAGGATGCATTGGTAATTACTGGTGATTGGAATGTGAAAGTTGGAAACAAAGAAGAAGGATCGGTATTGGAAAATATGGCCTTGGTGATAGAAACAATGCCAGAGAGCGAATGAAAGAATTCTGCAAGACCAATGACTTCTTCATTGCAAATACCTTCTTTCACCAACATAAACAGTGACTATACACATGGACCTCGCCAGATGGAACGCACAGGAATCAAATTGACTACATCTGTGGAAAGAGATGATGGAAAAGCTCAATATCATTGGTCAGAACAAAGCCAGGGGCCGACTGTGGAGCACACCGTCAATTGCTCATATGCAAGTTCAAGCTGAAACTGAAGAAAATCAGAGCAAGCCCTCAAGAGCCAAAATATGACCTTGAGTATATCCCACCTGAATTTAGAGACCATCTCAAGAATAGATTTGACTCGTTGAACACTAGTCACTGCAGACCAGACAAGTTGTAGAATGACATCAAGGATATCACACATGAAGAAAGCAAGAGGTCATTGAAAAGACAGGAAAGAAAGAAAAGACCAAGATGGATGTCAGTGGAGACTCTGAGTCTTGCTCACAAATGTCAAGCAGCTAAAACAAAAGGAAAAAATGATGAAGTAAAAGAACTGAACAGAAGATTTCAAAGGGTGGCTCGAGGAGACAAAGTAAAGTATTATAATGACATGTGCAAAGAGCCAGAGATAGAAAACCAAAAAGGAAGAACACACTGAGCATTTCTCAAGCTGAGAGAACTGAAGAAAAAATTCAAGCCTCAAACTGCAATAGTGAAGGATTCTTTGGGGAAAATACTAAATGACGCAGAAAGCATCAAAAGAAGATGGAAGGAATACACAGAGTCATTATACCAAAAAGAATTATTTGATATTCAACCATTTCAAGAGGTAGCATATGATCAGGAACCGATGGTACTGAAGGAAGAGGTCCACGCTGCACTGAAGGCACTGGCAAAAAACAAGGCCCCAGGAATTGATGGAATATCAATTGAGATGTTTCAACAAATGGATGCAGCGCTAGAGGTGCTCTATCGTCTATGCCAAGAAATATGGAAGACAGCTTCCTGGCCAACTGACTGGAAGAGATCCATATTTATGCCTATTCCTGAGAAAGGTGATCCAACCAAATGTGGAAATTATAGAACAATATCATTAATATCACAGGCAAGCAAAATTTTGCTGAAGATCATTCAAAAATGGCTGCAGCAGTATATTGACAGGGAACTGCCAGAAATTCAGGCTGGTTCCAGAAGAGGACTTGGAACCAGGGATATCATTGCTGATGCCAGATGGATCCTGGCTAAAAGCAGAGAACACCAGAAGGATGTTTACCTGTGTTTTATTATCTATGCAAAGGCATTCGACTGTGTGGATCATAACGAATTGTGGATAACACTGAGAAGAATGGGAATTCCAGAACACTTAATTGTGCTCACAAGGTACCTTTACATATATGAAGAGGCAGTTTTTTGGAAGGAACAAGGCGATACTGAGTGGTTTAAAGTTAGGAAAGGTGTGCATCAGGGTTGTATTCTTTCACCATACCTATTCAATCTGTATGTTGAACAAATAATCTGAGAAGCTGAACTATATGAAGATGAGCACAGCATCAGGTTTGGACGAAGACTCATTAACAAACTGTGTTATGCAGATGACACGACCTTGCTTGCTGAAAGTGAAGAGGACTTGAAGCACTTACGAATGAAGACCAAAGACCACAGCCTTCAGTGTGGCTTGCACGTCAACACAAAGAAAGCAAAATCCTCACAACTGGACCAATGAGCAACATCATGATGAACGGAGAAAAGATTGAAGTTGTCAAGGATTTCATTTTACTTGGATCCACAATCAACAGCCATGGAAGCAGCAGTCAAAAAACCAAAAGACGCATTGCATTGGGTAAATCTGCTGCAAAGGGCCTCTTTAAAGTGTTGAAGAGCAAAGATGTCACCTTGAAGACTAAAGTGCACCTGACCCAAGCCATGGTATTTTCAATCACATTATATGCATGTGAAAGTTGGACAATGAATAAGGAAGACCAAAGAAGAATTGATGCCTTGGAATTGTGGTGTTGGCAAAGAATATTGAATATACCATAGACTTCCAAAAGAACAAACAAATCTGTCTTGGAAGGACAGCCAGAATGCTCCTTAGAAGCAAGGATGGCAAGACTGCATCTTACATACTTTGGACATGTTGTCAGGTGGGATGAGTCCCTGGAGAAGGACATCGTGTTTGGCAGAGTACAGGGTCAGCAGAAAAGAGGAAGACCCTCAGTGAGGTGGATTGACACAGTGGCTGCAACAATGAGCTCAAGCATAAAAACGATTGCAAACATGGAGCAGGACCGGGCAGTGTTTCGTTCTGTTGTGCATAGGATTGCTATGAGTCAGAACCGACTTGATGGCATCTAACAACAACAACACATAAATAGTGCATCCACATATATAATGCAAATAGCATGCCTAGGAATAATGCACGAGAGGGTTGCACAGTTGGCAAAAAAACATATAACGTGTGTGTTATTTGTGCAGAAATAGGGTGTTACTCTTTTCCCTTCAGTTGGGCTTAGCCATCTAGTTTTTTTTTTTTTAATAAATGAATAAAGCATAACAATAATTATAATGCCTAGAGTTATGTATCATCTACCAAGTTTTCGGTCATATAAATAAATTGCATATGTATTAATCAATTCCCATAGAAACCCTGAAAGGAAGCGTTATTGGATCAGTTTTTTCATGTGAACTGTTTCTTCTTGATTTGTGTCCTCCAAAAAGATATGTTCAAGTCCTAACCCTGAATACACACACACACACCCACTGTCGTTGAGTGGATTCTGACTCATAGCGACCTTATACTTGTATCAAGTATCCTTGATACTTGTGAATATTGCCTTATTTAGAAATATTGTCTTGACAGATTAATTAATTAACAGCAGATCACGGTGAATAGGATGGGCTCAAATCACATATGACTGGTAGTGATATCCTAGTAAAAAGAGAAGATAAGAGACAGAGATGCATACAGAGAGAAGACCGCTAAGTGAAGATGTGGGCAGAGATTGTAGCAATGCTGCCACAAGCCAGGGAACCCCTGGGACAACCAGAAGCTGGAAGAGGTAAGGGATGATTTCTTCCCTAGAGCCTTTAGAAAGAACATGGCTCCGCTGTCACCCTCAATTTGGACTTCTGGCTCCCAGAACTGTGAGAGAACAAACTTCTGTTGTTTTAAGCCACCCAGTAGATGGCAGTTTTTTATTTCATTATTATTATTATTTTATGACAGCCTTAGAAAGTTAATACAGATGTTGGTACCTTGAGGGCCTGCTAGAGTAATAAATATCTAAAAATATGGAAGTGATTTTGGAATTGAGTAATGGTTAGTGGCTGGAAAAATTTTGAGCACATCTTAGATAAGCCAATATTGCCTCGAAGAGATTATTTGTTACGGATCGAATCGTGTCCCCCAAAAATATGTGTTGGAATCCTAACCTCAATTCCTGTAGATGTAATCCTGTTTGGAAATACTGTTCTCTTTGTTATGTTAACTATAGAAAACTTGGGTACTTTCAGTACCTTTTTTTTTTTTTTTAACTAGGCAGCAACTGCAATTCATCCTTTGCAAAAAGATGCCACAGGCAAAGCTATTAAAAATCTCTGTAACTCTGCACCCGATAACACCTGTTTTGTAAGGTAGGCCATTAAAATGCAATTTGCTGCATGTGGGTTGAATTGCAAGACAAATAATATTTACAAATATGAGCAATTAAATTGAAAGCTGCTCACTTCAGATATAGTACTCTGCCATATGACATTCAATCTATAACCCAATCTATAAATATTATAAAACCTAACTAGTATTTAAAGTGCAGCTAAATTTTTAAGGTGAAGGGGCAATTCCCTGAAATGCTGTTTGGAAGCAAAATTTATAAGAGTAAATGAGCAAACAGACTTGGGGGAAAGTACTACGTAAGAAAATTACTTTGCAATTTAAAGTGGAAATTTGTATTTATAGTTTACAGTATGCATCTCAGTGGATTCCAAATAGCCTCAGTATAAATATGTGCACAAGTTGGGGCTCTACACTTTAAATATCAGCTTGTGAGGAAGAAACTGCAATAAAAATGATAAATAATCCTTAAATTTGTAATTTTACTAACTTACTTTGAGTCCAGAACACCCTCTTCAGAGTAAAAAACATGTTTATCTTGCTATAATGGTCACGGTTTTTAAATAACGATGATATGCAAAATAAATACAATATTTATTTCAGAGAACGATAATTCTCAGTGTAAGACTTTATCCCATTCTCCCCACCCCTATTCTTCATCAAATTATTTATCAGTTTAAAATAATTTTGTTCATTTTTTTAATAAAAAAATTATTCTCTTTAGTGTAATGGTTGTTTTCATTCTCAAAACAGTTATTCTGTGGATGAAAACTAAGATGTAATGGGGAGGGGTGGAATAGAGGTATCTGGTTACAAGAACGGACATTATCTTTTTCACACAGTACTTTCCAGACATATCAGTCTACATGTAGCTCCCCGATTGCCCTGTCTTTGCAGGTTTTTTCTTTGATATGCACTATATGTGTGCATTTCTGTCTCCTGTTGGCAGTTCAAGAGAACCTCACAATTATCCACTTTAAAAAATCCTCTCTTCCACTGTCTCCCACACCAGACCTAGTTAAATGTCTCTTACTTGAGATTTCATAACATCCAGTATTTACTTTTATCATAACAATTTTCACAGTGCTCCACAGAGACTTGTTTCCTTCCTGAATTAAAATTAAAAGCTCCCTGTCATGGATTGAATTGTGTCCCCCCAGAATATGTGGCAAACTGGGTGGGCCATGATTCCTACTATTGTATGATTGTCCTCCATTCTGTGATCTGATTATCCACCCTTTTGTGAGGTGTTGTAAATCCTAGCCTCTATGCCTGTGGTTATGGTCCTATTTGGGAGTGAGCCATCCTTTATGTTAATGAGGTAGGATTGCTGTTGTTACTTGCTGTCGAGTCGATTCCAACTCATAGCTATCCTATGTACAACAGAGCTAAACACTGCCCAGTCCTATGTCATTCTCAAAACCATTGTTATGCTTGAGCCCATTGTTGCAGCTACTCTATTAATCTATCTCATTGAGGGTCTTCCTCTTTTTTGCAGATCTTCTAGTTTACCAAGTATGATGTCCTTCTCCAGGAACTGGTCCTTCTTGATAACATGTCCAAAGTATGTGAGACATAGCCCCACGTTCCTTGCTTCTAAGGAGCATTCTGGCTGTACTTCTTCCAAGACAGATTTGTTCGTTCTTTTGGCAGTCCGTGGTATATTCAATACTCTTTGCCAACACCATAATTGGAAGGTGTCAATTCTTCTTCTGCCTTCCTTATTTATTGCCAGCTTTCACATGCATATGAGGCGATTGAAAACACCATGGATTGGGTTAGGAACACCTTGGTATTCAAGGTGACATCTTTGCTTTTTTTTAACACTTTAAAGAGATCTTTTGCAACAGATTTGCCAAATGCAATGCATCATTTGATTTCTTGACTGCTGTTTCCATAGATATTGAGGCAGTGTTAGGTCTTGCTAATGAGGGTTAGGGTGGGATGTACCTTGAGTCACCACCCTTTACCACTCTACAAGACATAAAAGCAGAAAGAAGTGAGCAGAGAGGGAGGGACCTTATTACCACCAAAAAAGAAGAGCCAGGAGTGGAGTGCATTCTTTGGACTCAGTGTTCCTGTGCTGAAACCTCCTAGACCCAGGAAAATATTGAGACAAGGGTCTTCCCCAGTGTTAGCACCCTGAATTTGGACTTCTAGCCTCCTATACTGTGAGTGCATAAATTTCTGTTTGTTAAAGCCATTCACTTGTGGTATTTCTGTTATAGCAGCACTAAATAATTAATATACCTCTTAAGATTAAGAAAATCCTTGAAGATTAGGATTACTTGTTTCATATCAAAATCATTAGCAGCCTATCACAATAGTTGACTTTTTCAAGATGTTTGGAATTTTAGGATAAATAATGATGCATTTTGCTACTGGAAACCCTGGTGGCATAGTGGTTAAGTGCTACAGCTGCTAACCAAAGGGTTGGCAGTTCAAATCCACCAAGCGCTCCTTGGAAACTCTGTGGGGAAGCTCTACTCTGTCCTGTAGAGTTGCTATGAATCGGAATCGACTCGACAGCGCTGGGTTTGTTTTTTTTTGGTATTTTGCTACCGTGAATGTTATTGCATTGCCCATGCAACTAATAATATACAAATAGGCAATATATGTGTCTATCCATACACACACACACATGATTACATATATAAACATATATAATTACGTGTATCTGTATAAATATATACATGTGCATACATATGTATATGTGCATGTGTATAAAGTTATATATGTAATAAACTCTCTTCTAATTTGGACTCTGTCAAGCTGATTATTTCCTATTTGTTCTTGTGAAACCAGGATTCCTAGAATATGCTTGATCTTCGAATGGATGCCATTCAACAAAAGGTGTCAAAGTTATGGCTGAAACTTATTTTAATATATTAACTAAGTGACAAAAAAAAAACATTACTGCACATAAAAAATTGAATATTCACCTAGATGAGCATTACATGAATTATTATTTTTGTGCTAATGGAGAAATTTATTCAGTAGGATGAGATGTGGGAGAAACTGCCACATTAGTAAAACTAATGAAACAGAAAAAATTTCCCCTCACCATCTAATGCTTTTATAACTCACCACAGATATTGAGACCCAAGTTTTTCTTAAGTGCAGCTTAATCGAGTTTCACCAATCATGCATCACTGTTGTCCATCAGCTATTGAAGTGGATTTTGTTGCCTATGCTGTTACCAGGAGTTTTATGTGAACATGGAAATGGAGATAATGAATATAAGGGTTAACATACTGCCTTTGGAGGGTGTCAACTTTCTCATTGTAAGAACATATATTTTCAAATGCTTCGTGGGCATTAAAAGATTTCCAAAACTTCATTACAGTTTGGTTTTTGGAGTGTCTATTCTAGAAATGCAGCCTCGGTGGTGCAGTGGTTAAAGCACTCAGATGCGCACCAAAAGATAGGCAGTCAGAACCCCTTAGCCACTCCACAGGAGAAAGATGTGACCGTTCACTTTTCTAAAGATTTACAGTTCTATTGTGCCCTGTAGAATCGCTATGAGTCAGAATTAACTCGAAGGCACTGTTTGTTTGGTTTTTTTTGGTATTCTGGAAATAGGTCCCTGAGTGGTGTAAATGGTTTGTGCTCAACCTCTAACTTAAAGGTTGGTTGTTCAAACCCATCCAGGGGTGCCTCAAAAGAAAGACCTGATAATCTGCTTCCATAAAGATTATAGCCAAGAAAAGCCTATGGAGCAGTTTTCTCCTAGACTTGTCACATTTAATTGTCTGTGTAAGAGATACAAAATTACATTAATCATGTTTTCTGGAATGATATTCTAAATTTGATTTAATATTGTACTTTCTGTTATTCTATTATGCATGTATTTTTAGTATTATATTGAGGATTTGCATCAATAATAAAATGATACAGTGAATACAGTATGCATATGACAGACTAATAGACAAATAGATAGATGATACAGATATGTTGTTGTTGATAGGTGCCATTAAGTCAGTTCCAACTCATACAGACCCTATGTACAACAGAAGGGAACACTGCCCGGTCTTGTGCCATCCTCACAATTGTTAAGCTTGAGCCCATTGTTGGAGCCACTGTGTTAATCCATCTCTTTGAGGGTCTTCCTCTTTTTTGCTGACCCTCTGCTTAGTGGCTTGGCTACTTTACCAAGCATGATGTCCTTCTCCAGAGACTGGTCCCTCCTGATAACATGTCCAAAGTATGTGAGATGAAGCTTCGCCATCCTTGCTTCTAAGGAACGTTCTGGCTGTAGTTCTTCCAAGACAGATTTGTTCATTCTTCTGGCAGTTCATGGTATATTCAATATTCTTCGCCAACACCGCAATTCAAAGGCATCATTTCTTCTTCGGTCTTCCTTATTCATTGCCCAGGTTTTGCATGAATATGAGGTGATTGAAAACACCATAGCTTGAGTCAGGAGCACCTTGGTCTTCAACGTGACATCTTTGCTTTTAAACATTTTAAAGAGATCTTTTGCAGAAGATTTGCTCAATCCAATGTGTTGTTTGATTTCTTCACTGCTGCTTCTATGGGTATTGACTGTTGATCTAAGTAAAATGAAATGCTTGACAACTTCAATCCTTTCTCCATGTACCATGATGTTGCTTATTGGTTCAGTTGGGAGGATTTTTGCTTTTCTTTGTGTTGAGGTGTAATCCATGCTGAAGGCTGTAGCCTTTGATCCTCATTAGTAAGTGCTTCAAGTCCTTTTCACTTTCAGCAAGCAAGGTTGTGTCATCTGCATAACGCAGGTTGTTAATGAGTCTTCCTCCAGTCCTGATGCTGCCTTCTTCTTCATATAGCCCAGCTTCTTGGATTATTTGCTCAGCATACAGATTGAATAAGTATGGTGAAAGAATGCAACCCCGATGCACACCTTCCTGATTCTAAACTACACAGTCTATACTTGATCTGTTTGAACAACTTCTTCTTGGTCTATATGCAGGTTCTGCATGGGCACAATTAAGTGTTCTGGAACTCTCATTCCTTGCAATGTTATCCATGATTTGTTATGATCCACACAGGTGAATGCTTTTGCAAAGTGAATAAAACACAGGTATTCTCAGAAACATACAGATACAGACATAGATATATCTGTGAAACTGGAGTCAAATTAAAATATTTAATGTGATCCTCAATAAGTTGGAAAAAAAATCCATTGTAAATTTCTGATAAAAGGTACTTGATTACTAAGATATGGCACCAATTAGTGTGTTACCTTCATTACTCTCAAACTGACTCATTCTCGTACTTCATTCTAAGATCCCCGAGGAATTTGTATGTGTTACATATTCATAACTATTGACTACTCTTAACTAAAAAGTCCAGGATCTCAGTAAGAGTGAACAGTTCCAGGATTGGAGTTAGAGGGAGAGGGGTGAAGAAAGCAGCGGAGAGGAAGGGGGAGGAGAAAGGAAAGGAAAGATTAGAGAGGAGAGGCAAGGAAAGAATGAGAAAGGACTATTACGTGGTATGTTCTATAGAGCCTGAAGAAGGGCTTGTGAATGTGATCTGGTCTGTGGAAGAAGCTGTAGAGCCTAAGAAAGATGGAAGAGACTGGGGACAAAAATAGGGCTGCCTGAACCTGAACCAAGCCATTGAAGAGCATGAATAATTGCAAAAAAAAAAAGAAGGAATAAAGGCAGTGGTCTTCAGACAAAGAAACGAGGGTTCTCAATTGACCACAAAAAAATATAATTTCTATTTCATAGCTCTCCAAAGCAAATCCAAAGAAGTTACAATGCTTTCTTGCTGTAAAGTGATAGAAAGCCCTTTGCAAACCAGCTTAAACTATAAGAAAGTTTTCTCGTACCTGAAAGTGCAAGTATAGGTAGTAGGATGATTTTGAAATTGAGCATTGACTTATTTCAGCACTTCGAGTGTCATTTCCCTAGGATTCTCTCCACAGGCCCAATTCATTCTCAGGTGGCAGCAAAGGAATAGGAGCTGTTGAAAAAGTCTCCAGCAAATACTCTTACAAATGGGGCCATAGACTCCTTCCTTCCCCAAATGGAGACCATACGTCCCAATTTGCCCAAAAGCTTTGTTACCTGTACTGTCATAATGAAATAGAGCCTCCTTGCACTCTCAAACCTGTCCCAAGTTGGACAATATAATATATTATTATTCTACCTAAAGTCTATTGAGTCAAAATACTGAAACTTGTGGTGGGATCAGCTTTTGTTGGAGCATATCTCCAACATGAGGAAGGGAGGATACATCAATGAAATCAGGGTTCTTTATGAAGGAGTAAGAGAATGGAGGGCTGTAAACATCAAAGGCACCTTTTACTGATGGAAGTTTTCCTCTATTAAGTATATGGGAGTTCACCTGTGATGCTGGTGCTTTCAGTTGTGAGTTTAGGGGGGACATGGGCTTTCTTTCTATTTTTTCCTATTTTCCACTCCATCTGCCTCGGCATTTATGATTCTCTAATTATGGAGCTAAACCCTCAACTCTTTGGATGAAGAGACTGAACGTACAACCGCCACACAGTCGCCAGGTTTTAAAATGCCATATGCTGTGTGTATATTCTTAGATAACTGTGAACCACTTCAGACTTCTCCCCTGCCCCACTTATGGGTTGACTGATGTGTGGTCGCTTGGATGGGCTCAATATAAATTCCATCTGGCTTATACAAGAGAAGAGGTAGAAGCTTTTAGTATGAGACAAAGAATATTGAGGAGAGCTTAAAAGGAGAAGGTTTGGTCAGGATTGGAGTGAACTTCCTGGTCCAAATTTGAGAGGAACAGGATTTTTAAAACAAAGCTCAGCTTGGATCTTCCATGTGTTTGTTCTAACGTGCCTAATTCTACTCACTTTTATTTCCTCTCCTATTTGAAAAGCTTTTTTTGATGAAGAACATCATTTTCATTACACTGCATTGGTCCTTAAATAAACTGAGAGCCTCAGGTTATATTCCCTTAGGACTGTATTACATGTGCTTTCCTTCAGGTTTATTATTCGGGCACATTTATCAAGACAGTGGCCACCTAATCTAGGCATTCATCTTAAATTTAATGTACAAATTCTCCAGAATGCAGGGGGGGAGGTTGAAGTGTTACTCTGAATGTACACTGTAAGGCTGGGCTGGAATTATTATAGCCTAATTGTTTTTTTTTAATTGTTAGCACTGCAGCAGCTCACTGGTTTCCAAACATTTTGTTTACACACTGCTATTGAGGATATAAGGAGTCCTGGTGGCACAGCAGTTAAGCGCTCAGCTGCTAACCAAGAGATTGGCGGCTCAAACCCACCAGCCTCTCTCTCTGTGAGAGAAAGCTGTGGCAATCTGCTTCCATAAAGATTACAGCCTTGGAAACTCTATGGGACAGTTCTACTCTGTCCTATAGGGTCGCTGTGAGTCAGAATCACTCGACAGCAATGGGTTTTTTGTTTGTTTGTTTTTATTGAGTATATAGGAGTCCCTGGGTGGCACAAATGGTTAAGAGCTCAACTGCTAACAAAAAGGTTGATGGTTTAAATCCACTCAGAGGTGTCTTGAAAGAAAGCCCTGCTGACCTACTTCCATAAGGTCACAACTATTGAAATTCCTACGGAGTACAGTTCTGCTCTGAAACACAAGGGGTTGCCACAAGTCAGAACTGAGTCAACAGCAATTGGTAAAGAGGATGTAAAAACATATTTTTTAAAACATGTCCAGGAGATTCTTACATACCTTCAGTCAAATCCGTAGTATTTCTGAAGTAAAACGTGAATAATCACACTAAGGGTGATAAAGACTGTAAGTTCAATTCAAGTCAGCTTTTCCTTCTGAAAGAGCATAGGCTAGGTCAAATTTGCAACCATTTGAGTTACAAAGGCATTTTCATTTTCATACCTAAAAGTTGGAAGTTTGAACTCACCCAGTGTCATCATGGAAGAAAAGGCTGGAAGCCTGCTTCCATAGAGATTGCAGCCAAGAAAACCCTATAGAGCACTTCTACCCTCTGAAGCATGGGGAAGCCATGAGTCAGAATCAGCTCCATGGCAGTGAATTTACCTTTGGGTTATTCTCTACACAACCCACATCTAAGGAAGAAATGTAGGCGTGGGATTAAAGTAACATGTTCAAAGTTCCACAGCTGGTACTTGAAGGCAGGATTGAAATCTTGCAATACAGATTCATTGTATTATTTCAGTTAAATGAGTGCACCAAGCAGGAGAAATCCTACTCTCTTTGTGGGGTGAGGAAGGTGTCTCAGAGGAGGTAGCATTTGAGCTTTTTTTAACTTCTCCTCACCAAGTTAACTGAACACAGTTAACTAAAAACCCATTGCCATCGAGTCAGTTCTGACCCATAGCGATGCTATAGGACAGGGAAGAACTGCTCCATAGGGTTTCTAAGGAGTAGCTGGTGTATCTGAACTGCAGACCTTTTGGTTCTCTAAATGTATACCTTAAATTAAAAAAGAAAAAAACAAACAAAAAAGCATGCACACTATCTATGTATGTGTGTGTATCTATGGATGTGTATGTCTGTGTATACATTCTAAAGAGAAAAAGAGAATTCTTTTTTAATATCTTAGTGACCTACATGACAGCAGAACTGCCCCATTCTTTAGACATGTTATCGGGAGGGACCAGTCCCTGGAGAAGGACATCATGGTTGGATCATGGTTGCCAAAATAGAGGGTCAGCAAAAAGAGAAAAATGAGAAGGACATCATGCTTGGCAAAGTAGACAGTCAGCAAAAAAGAGGAAGACCCTCAACAAGATGGATTGGCACAGCGGCTGCAACAATGGGCTCGTGCATAGCAACGACTGTGAGAACTGCACAAGGCTGGGCAGTGTTTCAATCTGTTGTACATAGGATTACTATGAGTCAGAACTGATTTGATGGCACCTAACAAAAACAACATTAATTTCAAGGTTAGCAGTTTGAACCTACCCAGCAGCACCAAAGGCCTGGCGATCTGCTTCTGAAATATTAAAGCCAAGAAAACTCTATGGAGCAGTTCTACTGTGTAACACGTGGGGTTGTCAAGAGTCAGAATCTACTCGACAGCAAAGGTTTGGTTTACATGTTTTTGGTCTTTTACCAGAAGATTTTTTTTTCTTTCTTTCTTTCTATGACACCACTTCCTTTAAATATTAAGTTCATTCACAGAAATTTCATCTTACATAATTTATATCCATGCTGTTTTCAAGTTTTCCATTTACCTTTTACTTGTTCCTCACTTTGCCTCACCAACTCTGCAAGGTGTTTATTAGTTTAAATATTATTTTGATTTTTAAGTGTTGCAAGATATTATAAAGGTGCAGACAGCATGCTAATCATCCACATAACCAGGGGGATTTTCAACCTGCAGTCAGGTCCATCTGCGGAGGTGGAACTCCCGGATAGGGAGGACCACTCTACTTAACAGACCTTTAGCTGACTTATCCCACCAGTCTTGCTTGTGTGTAATTGATTATTTTTTTCTTAATCTCAAATTTATTTTCATGTTTCTGCTTTTCAATACTGTTCTTAATTTTATTGATAAGATTAAAAAACAAGAAATGCCTGGTGCCTTAAAATATAAACCTTAATGATAAAATTGATGTGGGCAAAATAAAAGAACAGCCTGCTGATCATATCTTTCTGGATATTTTTATGTTTATCTTCTGTGCCAGGCCCTGCAAGAAGTGGGTAGGAAAGGGTCAGAGATTTTTCTATATTCCGTTCTTAAAGAAATCATGTATTTTTCAAAATTAAGCTGCTTGATTATGTTGAAATCCAAGTATGAGTCAAAAATAATTTCCAGATGTGCATATTTATGCATATCATCTGTTATTAACTTCTCTACAATATTAAATAAAAAACATTTCCAGGCAACCTGGAATGAATTAGAAATATGAATGCCACCATACCACTGATTATTGTTCTACATGGTTACACTTTAATATGCATAGTAATGAAAAATCAATATGCTAAGAATCCTTCAGTAATATACAGCATCCCTCTGAAAATGCTAGAATGTATTTTTTTAAAACTCATACACTGTGTACATTATTAAATGAATAAAATGTGTAAAATGATCTTCTATTTCAAATATAATTCTTCATCATGCAGTATATTTAGGGTTATTAGATGTTCTCTCTGTAGAGTTCTCTCAGTCTTTTACATTGTTGGAGCAGTAACAAGATTTTTATTTTACAGAATGCATCCCATTGTTGGAAATAATAATAGTCCCTACCATAAAGCCCATCAGTCAGCCTGTGAGCATTAGCATGTACCATCTCTAATTCTTACAGGAGAGGCATGTTTGCTAAACAAGCTGAATAATCTCAATCAAGATGCTGTTGCTGAGAGCCTATCAATGTGCCAGGTATAGGAGAAAACAAGTAGTATAAAGTAACTCCAGAGTGCTCAGACCTCAAAAATCCTGTAATGTAACCAGGGAGATAGATTACAAACAAAAAAAAAGGTGTCTGCAAATCCAAGGCTTCTCTCTTGGTGATTTTAACAGCCTCTTAACTAAAAAAAAAAAACTACCGTCCAGTTGATTCCGACTCATAGCAACCCTATAGGACAGAGTAGAACTGCCCCATAAGGTTTCCAAGGAGCAGCTGGTGGATTTGAACTGCCACCCTTTTAGTTAGCAGCCAAGCTCTTAATCACTGCAACACACTGGCTCCTCATAGCTAGTAGTGTCACTTTTAATTGTGAAAAAAAGCAGTTTACATGAAATATGTGTGATGTGTGTATATGGGTAAATACTGAAAGAGTAAACAAACTTAAAAAAAAAACTGTAAATGAAATCAATAGATGGAAACATACTACTTTAAAAGAAAAATGAGAATTCAATCATGTTTCAATATCAAAGTTAAAAAATGACTTTCTATACCGAAAACAAGATCCCAGCATTGAGAGTTTATATGAGTTTTACATGCTAGGCTAAAGAATCATCATCAGGAAGAATAACTTCTAAATACAGCCACCCTTATTTCCAGTCAGAAAGTAATTGCTATTTCCAAGCTACATTGGGTAGAATTTGCTCCTAAGAAATGTGATAATATAGAACTCTATGAAAATTAATGTTCCAATGAGAGTTCCTAAAATGATCTTCTCAAAAAATAATATTGGTGCATTAAAATAAAGAATTACACATTAAGTTCCAAGTTGAAACCCTCATAGCATTAATGCACAAAGGCTGTAATGTATTTATCTTTTTCTTTTTAAATACTTTTTTTCACTGAAAAATGTCTAGAGAAGTTAATCTATGTCAAGATTGAGAATACAGCAAGGTTTATTTCTTAGGAAAAAAATTAGGATCATTTCAAGCAAATAAAATAAAGAATGCTCCAGAAATAGTATTTAATTCTCATTATTGATACAGGACAACCCTGTTCCTTGCTATTCACTATTTCATAAATATTTTGATTTGAACTTTCATGTCATTGGGGTGACATATTTGTCTGTATCTCAGAAATCATTGCTTCTTATTTTTGCTTTTATTTATACTTTAAGGATTTATTAGATTTGGTCAGGAACATTCTGTGCAGTTTAGAAATGAGCAAGAGAGATATTAAGTCCGAAAAACAAGTGTCTTTTTGCACCCTTCACTATACCACTTCCAACCTGTATACAAAACTTGTGTACAGGTTGTTCTTCCTCTAAGACCATTCTTTGGCTAGGAAGAAAATAAGTATAAAATAGTGAATGCTCCATATTAAAGATGTTGTTTCTGTTAGGTGCCACTGAGTTGGCTCCAGCTCATTGGGACTCACGAACAACAGAAGGAAACACTGCCAGGTCCTGCGCCATCCTCACAATTGTTATGCTTGAGCCCATTGCTACAGCTATGTGTCAATCCACCTCCTTGAGGGTCTCCCTCGTTTTCGCTGACTCTCTACTTTACCAAGCAAGATGTTCTTCTCCAGGGACTGGTCCCTCTTGATTAAAAAAAAAATTTTTTTGTCCAAAATATGTGAGAAAAAAATTTGCCATTCTTGCTTCTGAGGAGCATTCTGGCTGTACTTCTTCCAAGACAGATTTGTTCATTCTTCAGTGGTATTCCATGGTACATTCAAAATTCTTTGCCAATACCGTGATTGAAAGACATCAGTTTTTTAATTAAAACTACCAGGTCTATTTATTGTACCCGAGAGGTAGGCAGAGAACCTATTGAAGTCGTGCATATTCGCCAGCATCATGAGCTGCAGAGATGTGATCCTGCCTCTGGTGAAAGGCCTATATTCAGTCTGTATGTGCTAGCGTGGCTACACTCAGTGACCGATATTCATTCTGATTGATTGGTATCCCAAATTGATTGGTTGATGCCAAGCTGTTAAATATTTTTAATATTATCCATGCTCTGCAGGGTGATCTTGGTCAACCTACTCCTCTCAGGGCCTCATTTTATTGAACTGTGAAGTTAGAAATGAAATTGTATTATCTCCAAAGTCCTTACAGCCATTACACTCTGTCATTTGGGACTTAATTTTACAAACAATAAACAGGAGTCAAGATACAGAATGAGAATGGCAGAGAGCAACATTTGAGAGTATTGCAACTCAACCACTGGGTTCAGAAAATACAGCATCAACAATTAAAACAGAAATTGACAGCAGACACTTCAAGGTGTTATGGAGATGATTTTCTCAATTAGACAACTGGGACCTATGTGTAGCTAAGAGCCAGCTGGTTTTGAAAAGCCAAGCCTAAAGAATGTAAAGATTAGTGCTAACTGTGCTCATCTATAAATTTGCCAAGCAACTTTGACTTAAATAGTCTATATAGTCACTGAAATGATCCCTTTAAGTATTAAGTCAAAATAATACCACTCCTCTTCTCAGAACCCCAGGGCATTCCCCATTTTTCACAGGAAAAGCAAAAATCATTTTAATTCTCCCAGTTTTTTTTTTTTTTTTTCCCAGTCCTGCTATTCTCTCACTCAATGCACTTCAGCCACATTGGCTTCCTTCCTCCTCTTTGAAGAGTCATGCACCAACCTTAAGTTCTTCCAAGATAATTCTTTCCTACAATGTTCTCTTAGATAAATTCTGCAGCTTCTTCTAGTATTTGCCCAAATATCACCTTTTTTTGAATTATTGAGACCCATGTTTATTAACATTTTTAGTATTTCAGTCCACTCATCTCCCCCATCCAAACTTATTTACCATGCTCTACTATTACTTTCAGTCACACTTAACATCTTCTAATTTATTATATGGAGCCCCGGGTGGTGCAGTGTTTAAGAGATCAGCTGCTAACCAAAACGTTGGCAGTTTGAATCCACCAGTGGCTTCTTGGAAACCTTATGGGGCAATTGTACTCTATCCTATAAGGTTGCTATGAGTTGGAATCAACTCGACAGCAACAGGTTTCAATTTATTAAATACTTGTTTAATTTATTTATCATTTATTCTATGGTATTTTTTATTATTTTAATGTAGAGTAGCCAAAGTGAGTGGAAGAAATGATGATGCAAAAGAGCCAAATAGATTTCAAAGGGCAGCTCGAGAAGGCAAACTTAAAGTATTATAATGAAACATGCAAAGACCTGGAGTTAGCAAATCAAAAGGGAAGAACATACTCGGTATTTCTCAAGCTGAAAGAACTGAAGAAAACAATTCAAGCCTCAAGTTGTAATATTGAACGATTCAATGGGCAAAATATTGAATGACGCAAGAAGCATCAAAAGAAGATGGGGGAATACATAGAGTCACTGTACCAACTGGTTGACATTCAACTCTTTTTGGAGGTTGAATATGATCAAGAACTGGTGGCGGGGGCCAAGATGGAGGACTAGGTGGACGCTACCGCGGATCCCTCTTGCAACAAAGACTCGGAAAAACAAGTGAATCGATCACATACATAGCAATCTACAAACCCTGAACAACAAACACAGATTTAGAGACAGAGAACGAACAAATATGGGGAGGCAGCGATTGTTTTCAGAGCCTGGAGCCAGCGTACCAGTCAGCAGATTTTCTGGAAAAACTAGTTTCCCAGTGATGGCTCGGAAACAGCAGTCCATATCAAACCACATAAAGAAGCAGACCATGACAGCTTCTACAACCCCCGAAACAAAAGAATCAAAATCTTTACCAAATGAAGATACAATCCTGGAATTATCAGATACAGAATATAAAAAACTAATTTACAGAATGCTTCAAGACATCACAAATGAAATAAGGCAAACTGCAGAAAAAGCCAAGGAACACACTGATAAAACTGTTGAAGAACTCAAAAAGATTATTCAAGAACATAGTGGAAAAATTAATAAGCTGCAAGAATCCATAGAGAGACAGCATGTAGAAATCCAAAAGATTAACAATAAAATTACAGAATTACACAACGCGATAGGAAGTCAGAGGAGCAGACTCGAGCAATTAGAATGCAGACTGGGACATCTGGAGGACCAGGGAATTGACACCAACATAGCTGAAAAAAAATCAGATAAAAGAATAAAAAAAATTAAGAAACTCTAAGAATCATGTGGGACTCTATCAAGAAGGATAACTTGCAGGTGATTGGAGTCCCAGAACAGGGAGGGGGGACAGAAAACACAGAGAAAATAGTTGAAGAACTCCTGACACAAAACTTCCCTGACATCATGAAAGACGAAAGGATATCTATCCAAGATGCTCATCAAACCCCATTTAAGATTGATCCAAAAAGAAAAACACCAAGACATATTATCATCAAACTCGCCAAAACCAAAGATAAACAGAAAATTTTAAAAGCAGCCAGGGAGAAAAGAAAGGTTTACTTCAAGGGAGAATCAATAAGAATAAGTTCAGACTACTCAGCAGAAACCATGCAGGCAAGAAGGGAATGGGACGACATATACAGAACACTGAAGGAGAAAAACTGCCAGCCAAGGATCATATATCCAGCAAAACTCTCTCTGAAATATGAAGGCGAAATTAAGATATTTACAGATAAACACAAGTATAGAGAATTTGCAAAAACCAAACCAAAGCAACAAGAAATACTAAAGGATATTGTTTGGTCAGAAAACCAATAATATCAGATACCAGCACAATACAAGGTCACAAAACAGAACGTCCTGATATCAACTCAAATAGGGAAATCACAAAAACAAACAAATTAAGATTAATTAAAAAAAAATAAAAAAATAATACACATAACAGGGAATCATGCAAGACAATAGGTAAAAGATCACAATAATCAAAAAGAGGGACTAAATACAGGAGGCATTGAACTGCCAGATGGAGAGTGATACAAGGTGATATAGAACGATACAAGTTAGGTTTTTACTTAGAAAAATAGGGGTAAATAATAAGGTAACCACAAAAAGGTATAACAACTCCATAACTCAAGATAAAAGCCAAGAAAAACATAACGACTCAACTAACATAAAGGCAAACACTATGAAAATGAGGATCTCACAATTTACCAAGAAAAACGTCTCAACACAAAAAAGTATGTGGAAAAATGAAATTGCCAACAACACACATAAAAAGGCATCAAAATGACAGCACTAAAAACTTGTTTATCTATAATTACACTGAATGTAAATGGACTAAATGCACCAATAAAGAGACAGAGAGTCACGGACTGGATAAAGAAACACGATCCATCTATATGCTGCCTACAAGAGACACACCTTAGACTTAGAGACACAAAGAAACTAAGACTCAAAGGATGGAAAAAAATATATCAAGCAAACAATAAGCAAAAAAGAAGAGGAGTAGCAATATTAATTTCTGACAAAATAGACCTTAGACTTAAATCCACCACAAAGGATAAAGAAGGACACTATGTAATGATAAAAGGGACAATTGATCAGGAAGACATAACCATATTAAATATTTATGCACCCAATGACAGGGCTGCAAGATACATAAATCAAATTTTAACAGAATTGAAAAGTGAGATAGACACCTCCACAATTATAGTAGGAGACTTCAACACACCACTTTCGGAGAAGGACAGGACATCCAGTAAGAAGCTCAATAGAGACATGGAAGACCTACTTACAACAATCAAACAACTTGACCTCATTGACTTATACAGAACTCTCCACCCAACTGCTGCAAAGTATACTTTTTTTTTCTAGCGCACATGGAACATTCTCTAGAATAGACCACATATTAGGTCGTAAAACAAACCTTTGCAGAGTCCAAAACATCAAAATATTACAAAGCATCTTCTCAGACCACAAGGCAATAAAACTAGGAGTCAATAACAGAAAAACTAGGGAAAAGAAATCAAATACTTGGAAAATGAACAATACCCTCCTGAAAAAAGACTCGGTTATAGAAGACATCAAGGAGGGAATGAGGAAATTCATAGAAAGCAACGAGAATGAAAATACTTCCTATCAAAACCTCTGGGACACAGCAAAAGCAGTGCTCAGAGGCCAATTTATATCGATAAATGCACACATACAAAAAGAAGAAAGAGCCAAAAGCAGAGAACTGTCCCGACAACTTGAACAAATAGAAAGTAAGCAACAAAAGAACCCATCAGGCACCAGAAGAAAACAAATAATAAAAATTAGAGCTGAACTAAATAAATTAGAGAACAGAAAAACAATTGAAAGGATTAACAAAGCCAAAATCTGGTTCTTTGAAAAAATTAACAAAATTGATAAACCATTGGCTAGACTGACTAAAGAAATACGGGAAAGGAAACAAATAACCCGAATAAGAAACGAGAAGGACCACATCACAACAAAACCAAATGAAATTAAAAGAATCATATCAGATTACTATGAAAAATTGTACTCTAACAAATTTGAAAACCTAGAAGAAATGGATGAATTCTTGGAAAAACACTACCTACCTAAACTAACACATTCAGAAGTAGAACAACTAAATAGACCCATAACAAAAAAAGAGATTGAAACGGTAATCAAAAAACTTCCAACAAAAAAAAGTCCTGGCCCAGTCGGCTTCACTGCAGAGTTCTACCAAACTTTCAGAGAAGAGTTAACACCACTACTACTGAAGGTATTTCAAAGCATAGAAAATGACGGAATACTACCCAACTCATTCTATGAAGCCACCATCTCCCTGATACCAAAACCAGGTAAAGACATTACAAAAAAAGAAAATTATAGACCTATATCCCTCATAAACATAGATGCAAAAATCCTCAACAAAATTCTAGCCAATAGAATCCAACAACACTTCAAAAAAATAATTCACCCTGATCAAGTGGGATTTATACCAGGTATGCAAGGCTGGTTTAATATCAGAAAAACCATTAATGTAATCCATCACATAAATAAAACAAAAGATAAAAACCACATGATCTTATCAACTGATGCAGAAAAGGCATTTGACAAAGTTCAACACCGATTTATGATAAAAACTCTTACCAAAATAGGAATTGAAGGAAAATTCCTCAACATAATAAAGGGCATCTATGCAAAGCCAACAGCCAATATCACTCTAAATGGAGAAAACCTGAAAGCATTTCCCTTGAGAATGGGAACCAGACAAGGATGCCCTTTATCACCGCTCTTATTCAACATCGTACTTGAAGTCCTAGCCAGGGCAACTAGGCTAGACAAAGAAATAAAGGGTATCCAGATTGGCAAGGAGGAAGTAAAGTTATCACTATTTGCAGATGACATGATCTTATACACAGAAAACCCTAAGGAATCCTCCAGAAAACTACTGAAACTAATAGAAGAGTTTGGCAGAGTCCCAGGTTATAAAATGAACATACAAAAATCACTTGGATTCCTCTACATCAACAAAAAGAACACCGAAGAGGAAATAACCAAATCAATACCATTCACAGTAGCCCCCAAGAAGATAAGATACTTAGGAATAAATCTTACCAAGGATGTAAAAGACCTATACAAAGAAAACTACAAAGCTCTACTACAAGAAATTCAAAAGGACATACTTAAGTGGAAAAACATACCTTGCTCATGGATAGGAAGACTTAACACAGTAAAAATGTCTATTCTACCAAAAGCCATCTATACATATAACGCACTTCCGATCCAAATTCCAATGTCATATTTTAAGGGGATAGAGAAACAAATCAGCTATTTCATATGGAAGGGAAAGAAGCCCCGGATAAGCAAAACACTACTGAAAAAGAAGAAGAAAGTGGGAGGCCTCACTCTACCTGATTTCAGAACCTATTATACAGCCACAGTAGTCAAACAGCCTGGTACTGGTACAACAACAGGCACATAGACCAATGGAACAGAATTGAGAACCCAGATATAAATCCATCCACGTATGAGCAGCTGATATTTGACAAAGGACCAGTGTCAGTTAATTGGGGAAAAGATAGTCTTTTTAACAAATGGTGCTGGCATAACTGGATATCCATTTGCAAAAGAATGAAACAGGACCCATACCTCACACCATGCACAAAAACTAACTCCAAGTGGATCAAAGACCTAAACATAAAGACTAAAATGATAAAGATCATGGAAGAAAAAATAGGGACAACCCTAGGAGCCCTAATACAAGGCATAAACAGAATACAAAACATTACCAAAAATGATGAAGAGAAACCAGATAACTGGGTGCTCCTAAAAATCAAACACCTATGCTCATCTAAAGACTTCACCAAAAGACTAAAAAGACCACCTACAGACTGGGAAAGAATTTTCAGCTATGACATCTCAGACCAGCACCTGATCTCTAAAATCTACATGATTTTGTCAAAACTCAACCACAAAAAGACAAACAACCCAATCAAAAAGTGGGCAAAGGATATGAACACACATTTCACTAAAGAAGATGTTCAGGCAGCCAACAGATACATGAGAAAATGCTCTCGATCATTAACCATTAGAGAAATGCAAATTAAAACTACGATGAGATTCCATCTCACACCAACAAGGCTGGCATTAATCCAAAAAACACAGAATAATAAATGTTGGAGAGGCTGTGGAGAGATTGGAACTCTTATACACTGCTGGTGGGAATGTAAAATGGTACAACCACTTTGGAAATCTATCTGGCGTTATCTTAAACAGTTAGAAATAGAACTACCATACAACCCAGAAATCCCACTCCTCGGAATATACCCTAGAGAAATAAGAGCCTTCACATGAACAGATATATGCACACCCATGTTTATTGCAGCTCTGTTTACAATAGCAAAAAGCTGGAAGCAACCAAGGTGTCCATCAACGGATGAATGGGTAAATAAATTGTGGTATATTCACACAATGGAATACTATGCATCGATAAAGAACAGTGACGAATCTGTGAAACATTTCATAACATGGAGGAACCTGGAAGGCATTATGCTGAGCGAAATTAGTCAGAGGCAAAAGGACAAATATTGTATAAGACCACTATTATAAGATCTTGAGAAATAGTAAAAACGGAGAAGAACACATAATTTTGTGGTTACAAAGGGGGGGAGGGAGGGAGGGAGGGGGTTTTTTATTGATTAATCAGTAGATTAAGAACTGCTTTGGGTGAAGGGAAAGACAATACTCAATACACGGAAGGTCAGCTCAATTGGACTGGACCAAAAGCAAAGAAGTTTCCAGGATAAAATGAATGCTTCAAAGGTCAGCGGAGCAGGGGCGGGGGTCTGGGGAACATGGTTTGAGGGGACTTCTAAGTCAATTGGCAAAATAATTCTATTATGAAAACATTCTGCATCTCACTTTGAAATGTGGCGTCTGGGGTCTTAAATGCTAACAAGCGGCCATCTAAGATGCATCAATTGGTCTCAACCCACCTGGAGCAAAGGAAAATGAAGAACACCAAGATCACATGACAACTAAGAGCCCAAGAGACAGAAAGGGCCACATGAACCAGAGACCTACATCATCCTGAGACCAGAAGAACTAGTTGGTGCCCGGCCACAATCGATGACTGCCCTGACAGGAAGCACAACAGAGAACTCCTGAGGGAACAGGAGATCAGTGGGATGCAGACCCCAAATTCTCATAAAAAGACCATACTTAATGGTCTGACTGAGACTAGAGGAATCCCGGCGGCCATGCTCCCCAGACCTTCTGTTGGCACAGGACAGGAACCATCCCCGAAGACAACTCATCAGACATGAAAGGGACGGGTCAGCGGGTGGGAGAGAGATGCTGGTGAAGAGTGAGCTAATTATATCAGGTGGACACTTGAGAGTGTGTTGGCAACTCTTGTCTGGAGGGGGGATGGGAGGATAGAGAGAGAGGGAAGCTGGCGAAATTGTCACGAAAGGAGAGACTGAAAGGGCTGACGCAATAGGGGAAGAGCAAGTGGGAGTACGGAGAAAGATGTATGTAAACTTATATGTGACAGACTGATTGGATTTGTAAACGTTCACTTGAAGCTTAATAAAAGTTAAAAAAAAAAAAAAGAACTGGTGGCATTGAAGGAAGAAGTCCAAGCTGCCCTGAAGATATTAGCAAAAGACGAGGCTCCAGGAATTGATGAAATACCAAGTGAGATGTTTCAACAAACAGATGCAGCGCTGGAGGTGCTCACTTACCTATGTCAAGAAATTTGGAAGACAGCTACCTGGCCAACCAACTGGAAGAAATTGTTATTTGTACCCATTCCAAAGAAATGTTATCCAACAGAATGTGGAAATTATCAAACAATATCATAAATATAACAAACAAGTAAAATTTTGCTGAGGAACATTCAAAAGTGGTTGCAGCAGTACATCAACAGTGAACTGCCAAAAATTGAAGCCAGATTCAGAAGAGGATATGGAATGAAGGCTATCATTGCTGACATCAGATCGATCCTGGCTGAAAGCAAAGAATACCAGAAAGATGTTTACCTGTGTTTTATTGACTATGCAAAGGCATTTGACTGCGTGGATCATAACAAATTATGGATAACATTGGGAAGAATGGGAATTCCAGAACACTTAATCATGTGCATGAGGAACCTTTACATAGATCAAGAGGCAGTTGTTCGGACAGAACAAGGCGATACTGAGTGGTTTAGAGTCAGGAAAGGTGTGTGTCAGGGTTGTATCCTTTCACCATACCTATTCAATCTGTATGTTGAGCAAATAATCCAAGAAGCTGGACTATATGAAGATGAGCATGGCATCAGGTTTGGAGGAAGACTCATTAACAACCTGCTATATGCAGATTTTTTTTTTTTAATATGCAGAAGACACAACCTTGCTTGCTCAAAGTGAAGAGGACTTGAAGCATTTACTGATGAAGACTGAAGACTACAGCCTTCAGTATGGATTACACTTCAACATAAAGAAAACAAAAATCTTCACAACTGGACCAATAAACAACATCATGGCAAGTGGAGAAAATATTGATGTTGTCAAGGATTTCTTTTTACTTGGATCTACAACCATTGTCCATGGAAGCAGCAGTCGAGAAATCAAAGGACATATTGTATTGGACAAACCTGCTGCAAAAGACCTCTTTAAAGTGTTGAAAAGCAAAGATACCACTTTGAGGTCTAAGGTGTACCTCACCCAAGCCGTGGTATTTTCAACTGCCTCATATGCAAAAGCTGGAAAATGAATAAGGAAGACCAAAGAAGATTTGATGCCTTTGAATTAGGGTGTTGGTGAAGAATATTGAATATACTATGGACTCAGAAGAACAAACAAATCTGTCTTGAAAGAAATGCAGCCAGAATGCTCCTTGGAGGTGAGGAATGGTGAGACTTTGTCTCACACACTTTGGACATGTTATTCGGAGGGAACGAACTGTCCCTGGAGAAGAACATCAGGCTTAGTAAAACAGAGGGCCAGTGAAAGAGAGGAAGACCCTCAATGAGGTGGATTGACACAGTGGTTGCAACGATGGGCTCAAACATAGCAAGAATTGTGAGGATGGCTCAGGATCGGGCCCTGTTTTATTCTTTTGTAGGTAGTGTTGCTATGAACCGGGACCGACTTGATGGCACCTAACAATAACAATATAGTTTTATGATATATACCATGTTCTTGTTGTTGTTGTTGTTGTTAGGTGCCTTCTCGTCTACTCCAACTCATGGCGACCCTATAAGACAGAGTAAAACTGCACCATATGATTTTCTTGGCTATAATCTTTATGTATGCACATCACTAGATCATTCTTTCATGGAGCTGCTGGGTGAGTTCAAACTGCCAGCTTTTCGTTAGCAGCTGGGCGCTTAACCATTGTGCAACCCAAATACCAGGGCTTGTTATATACACCAAAAAGTAGATATATCTGATTTATGAATATAAACTCAACAAATATAGCCTTTCTATAAATGTGTTTGAATAATGATGAAACTACAGAACACTAACACATCAATTTTAAAATATAACTTTCGGTTTCATGTTCCCTTTGGAATACTTGCATTCTAATTATGCTTCCATTCTCTCTTTGTTGAGAAAATTTTCAGAGAACTCTATATTTTTCTTCATACACCCCCTCATTTTTTAGTCAATATTTGACAGATCTTAATCATCACCCTTCCTTGAAACAAGGATTAAACTGGGATGGACAGTGACAAGGTGGGATTAGCATAGCGTAGGCTCCCAATTTGAGACAAAGGTTTATCATTCTACTTTTTTGCCTTTAAAAGCTGCATGTTATATTTTTTATTAAAATAAACAAGTTTCTTATTCCTTTCAATTGAGGGATATCAAGGAAGGTACAACCAAATTTGGAATTTGGGGAGTTAGAAGAACATATGATGAGATACAAAAGCCAACCATTAAACTTTATTATTTTTATTAAATTTAACAAGCACACTCAAATTCAATATCTTCTCAACTAGTCATGATTATTTGTCATTCCCTTTATGATTAAATTACATTAATACTTAATCTCTACCAAATCTAGGATTCAGTTTAGCAAGAGATTAATCCCCATTGATCAAAACTGACACTGCACTTGAATTGATTTAGGTTTATTCTAATAGCCATGAACTTGATTTCTGTGCATTATTTTCTAAACATTTTTTACTTTGTTGACTCAGTGTCCTCTTAATAGAGTGAATTAACACAGTGCACTGGCATATTACTTTCACAAATTGATATTTTTCTTTCAGTGTAGCAAACCATTAGATGATTTCTGTGAAATCTTTCACTCTCTTTAAATGCAATTATAAAAACTTTGACTATGCCTTCTGTGTTCAAACAGATTTGCTCGGGTGCTATGCAAAAAAAAAAAAAAGGAATGAAATCCTAAGCTAGGATGTCTAATATTATCAATTTTCTTCATCCCAGCACTGCAGCCTGTAGCATAATTATTTTTCGTAACTCTCTGCCTCATACTGAGGGTGATTCATGTCAGCTATCTACCACCTAGCTTTCCATGACTCTGAACCAGCCACCATTCTGCCCAGCTCACTGCTTTCCCAACTGGATTCAAGCTGCAGTAACTTATTTCATTTCCTTTATTGTGTTGCCCACTTTGTATGGGCAATGGAATACTCAAGCTTGGCCTTCCTCAAGAAACCAAGAACACTTCACTGTTCACACCAGCTACTCCATATCACTTGTAAGCAGTTATCTCTCTTCTTTTAATTATCTCCTTTTACTCATTAAAGAGCTGAGCCCTGGTGGTGCAGTGGTTAGGCATTCCACTACTAACCAAATGCCAGCATTTCAAATCCACTAGCCACTACTTGGAAACCCTATGGGGCAGTTCTACTGTGACCTAAAGGGTTGCTATGAGTCAGAATCAACTAGACAGCAATGGGTTTGGCTTGGTTTGGACTCATTAAAGAATACTGGAAACCATTGTTTTAAAAACTCTGGCCCAAATTTAGTTATCTTCTAAGGTTTAAAGAATTGCTGAAATAGAGCTGGCAATTTAGTTCTTCTTGAAGAATACCATTAAAGTATTCTTAGGCTGAAAACTTTTTTTTTTCTTAGTAGACACAGTTGGCAAAAATCTCAGTGTACTGTGTAAAAATTAATTTATTTCAACATGCTCTTTTGAGTCTATTTTAAATAGTATACCCATTTGTAGGTGGGCTACTGAGCTTATGAGCAAATAGAAAATGGCCTCCTCGACCATGAGAGGTAGAACCAAGCATAAAACTCAGCTGCCTTAGTTAATAAATAAGATGTGGTACATGAAAATAAAGTTTCAGTGTAAGAAACAATTGTTTTGAACATTTCAAATCAAATATGCAGAATCCATCTTTGGAGTTGCATTGAACCCATATTTTGGGTAAGTCTAAACCAAGGGTATAGCAGATACAGATTTTTTTTCTCCAGTCTGTCTACCACACCCTTAAATCTCTGAGTCCGACATTTCTGGAGGCTGAATGCATTGAAATCCACAGCAGCAAGGAGATGAAAGTCTACTTTCAACACTGTTAATGGACTCTTGACACTCCACTTGCTCATCCTCCAGGCACCCTCCATTCCCAAATTCCCTGCTTGTAATAGCCTCATTCTAAGATAGTTGATGCTCTGCTTCTAGGATTCATTGCCCACTTCTTAATTATCTACCCATGACATTTAATTGACTAAAACTAAATATAGCTACAAAAAAGCATACAAACACACATACGCACATACCAATCCCTTTAGGTAAAACAACAACATTTAGAGTAATTAGGTTACTTTATTAGGTTACAGAAGTAAAATAAAAATCTCTATTGATTTGATATTCTTTCTCAGATTTTTTACGGAGTGATTATTATATCATTTAAATTTATGTATCCAATAATTTTTGTGTTACTGGATTCATGCTAAACTGCATGAAAGCACCTTAGTCAATATAACATCCTGTCAAATTATTATCAGGGAAGCTGTCTTACTCAGTGTTGGAATTCTTGATATAACATCCTATCAAATTATCATCAGAGCTCTCATGATAGTAAGATACTCCCTTCCACTTCCATTTTTTTTTTTTTTCCATTTTTAGAACAATCTAATACTAAATCCCAATCTGTGACTATTATATTCCACCTACTGGTGCTATTTGTACCCTAAAAGACACAATAAACAAAACTCCTTCTGCAAAATTATATCTTTTAAAATATTTGAAATGTACTATTATCTCTCATATTAACATTCTCTTTCAAGCTGAACATCCAAAATGCAGCCAACTATTCTCATAAAATGAGCTCAACAAACTAGTAACCCTTATACCATGTTCAATCTTTATCTCCTTACCCTTTTTCCCTCTTTTTACATTATTTACAGTGGGGCTGAGGTGGTGAAATGGTTAAGAGCTCAGCTGCTAACTAAAACATCAGCAGTTCAAATTCACCAGCCACTCCTTGGAAGGAAACCCTAGTGGTGTAGTGGTTAAGAGCTACGGCTGCCAACCAAAAGGTCAGCAGTTCAAATCCACCAGGCGCTCCTTGGAAACTCTACGGGGAAGTTCTACTCTGTCCAATGGGGTTGCTATGAGTCAAGATCATCTCGATGGCAGTGGGTTATGGTTTTTTACATTCTCCTTCAAAAGCCTATGGGGCAGTTCTACTTTGTCCTATAGGGTCGCTATGAGTTGGAATGGACTTGACAGCAACGTGTTTGGTTTTGGTTTTTTAATGCGAATTAATTTGTTTAGTTACTACTTATACATTGTATCCTTTAGTACATCAAAAACTAAGCTCCCAACAAGATGAACCTTAACTGATCTCTTCATTATTGTTGTTGTTGGCTACTTCTGAGGCTGTTCCTACTCACGGTAATCCCAAACACGGTGTAAAGAAAGACTGCACTCCCCTGCACCATCCTCATGATCAGTTGCAGAGCAGCCTGTTGTGATCTACAGAGTTTTCGTTAGGTGATTTTGGGAATATACTGCCTTCTTCCTACTCTGTCTTAGTGTGAAAGTTTTGCAGAATCCTGTTCAGCAGTTTGTTGTTCCTGTTAGGTGCTATGGAGTAGGCTCCAACTCACATAGACTTTATGTATAATAGAACAAAATGTCCAGTCCTGTGCCATCCTCCCAGTTGTTGCTATGTTTGAGCCCGTTGTTGCTGCACTGTGTCAATCCACCTTATTGAGGGTTTCCTTCTTTTTTGCTGACCCTCTACCATGCATGATAATTTCCTCCAGAGATTAGTCCCTTGATAACATGTCCAAAGTAAGGGGAAAATAGTCTCACCATTCTCACTTTTAAGGAGCATTCTGTCTGTACTTCTTCCAGGAGGATTTGTTTGTTCTCCTGGCCCTCCATTGCATATTCAGTATTCTTCACCAACACTGCAATTCAAATGGGTCAGTTCTTCTTGGGTCTTCCTTTTTCAATGTCCAGTTTTCTCACATGTATGAAGTGACTGAAAACACCATGGCTCGGGTCAGGTGCACCTTAGGCATCAAAGTGACAACTTTGCTTTTTAATACTTTAATGAGGTGTTTTGCAGCAGATTTGCCCAATGCAATATGTCATTTGATTTCTTGACTGCTGCTTCCACGGGCATTGATTGTTGATCCAAGAAGAATGAAATACTTGACAACTTCTATTTCTTTGTCTTTTATCATGATGCTTTTTATTGGTCCAGTTGTAAGGATTTTTCTTTTCTTTAGAATCAGGTGTCATCCATACTGTAAGCTCTAGTTCAGCAGCTTAACAACACACAAACCTCCACTGACAGATGGGTGCACAAGGTGCATCAGCTAAGAATCCAAACTGGATCTCCACATTCTACCACTGAACCACCACTGCCCTCCTTCATTATTGAATTCCTAGTACAGTTATGTGCTGCATAATGTCCATTCAGGGCAACGTCAGACTGCATATACACTCATAGTCCCGTAGGGTTAAAATGAGTTCAGAAATCCCGACTGGAGAATGGGACACAGTGAACGTACCAGTCATGGTGAACACAACAGCTTCCCACATGCAAAGTGTGTATCTCATGTCTCTTGTACACAGAGCAATTGCCCTGCCAGGTATATAATGATACAGTACATACATAACCTATAATACATATGTCTTGATAGTTATAATAAAAGCCCACATTCTTATGTATGTACTGTACTATGCTTTCTATCATTATTTTTTCTTTTTTTTATTGTACTTTAGATGCAAGTTTACATGACAAAATAGCTTCTCATTAAACACTACACATGTTCTATGATGTTGATTAACAACCCTACAACACGTCAACACTCTTCGTTTTCGACCTTGGGTTCCTTATTACTAGCTTTCCTGCTCCCTCCTGCCTTCTAGGCCTTGCCCCTGGGCTGGTGTGCCCCTTTAGTCTCATTTTGTTTTATAGGCCTGTCTAATCTTTGGCTGAGTGACTTCATTACTGAGCTAAAATAGTGTCCAGAGTCCATACTCTTGAGGTTTCTCCAGTTTCTGTCAGGCCAGTAGTTCTGGTATTTTTTTGTGAGTTAGAATTTTGTTCTACATTTTTCTCCAGCTCTATCTGGGGCCCTCTATTGTGATCCCTGTCAGAGCAATCAGTGGTGGTAGTTGGGTATCATCTAGTTGTACTGGACTGTCTGGTGGAGGCCATGGTAGTTGTGGTCCATTGGTCCTTTGGACTACTCTTTCTCTTGCATCTTTAGTTTTCTTCATTCTTCCTTGGTCCCGAAGGGATGAGACCAGTGGAGTTTCTTAGATGGCCCCTCACAGGCTTTTAAGACCCCAGACGCTATTCACCAAAGTAGAATGTAGAACATTTTCTTTATAAAATATGTTAAGCCAATGGAGCTAGATGTTCTCTGAGACCATGGTCCCCACAGCCCTCAGCCTAGCAATTTGGTCCCCCAGGGAATTTGGACATGTGTATAGAGCTTCCATAACTTTGCCTTGGACAAGTTGTGCTGGCTTCCCCAGGATTGTTATTTTAATGAGAATTTTCCCTACTTACTGTAGGTGTACATCTTGGCTATTTGGTCAATACAGTTACACTACAGTATCTCATATAGTTTGCTAAGTATATGATATGCTGTTTGCACAATGTCCAAATGGCATAGCATCCAATTACACAGAATGTATCAACATTAAGTGACACATGACTGTATATACAATTCTTAACACGTAATAGGTATTCAATAAATATCTGTTAAATGAATGGCTAAATGGATGCAACTTGTAGCTTGAAATGATTTTAGGGAACAGGTATATACTATAAACCCCTTATTTTATATATGACTATTAGCTTCAAGGAGATAAGTGTATTATTTCAAATTGTACAGGTAGTTTGCATCCAGGTTTATACTAAAATGCTAGTCCGTTAACTAACTTCAATGATCTTTCACCTTATATTACACAGTCTGTCTCCTGAAAATTGGGGTCTTCTCATTCTCAGTTTAAATGTGGCATTTATAATTAGATATGATTTCCATATATTATTCCACGCAGGCTGGAATAATTCCATTATTGCAATATTTTTAATGTAGTCTTGTAAATTTGTGTCAATTTTTTTTCAGCAATTTATGTCCTTATTCTCTTTTGCTTCTGACTTGCAAATGCTCCAAAAAATTTTAACCTCAATTAGAATCTGTGCATTTTCACACTTCATTTATTCCCATTACAATGATAGCTGTTGGTTTCAGCCCGTATTTCCAGGGCACTGAGAAAATCATAAATCTTGATTCTGATATCTATCATATTAAGTAGCAATTTCAGATTTGTGTCTTGCACAAATTTAATTAAAATGCATTTATCCTTAAGGACAACCATTCGTCTATTAGTTTGTCATACTGTGGTGGCTTGAGTGTTGCTATGATGCTGGAAGCTATCCCCCTGGTATTTAAATACCTGAGTGTCATCCATGATGTACACGTTTCAGTGGAGCTTCTAGACTAGGAAGAAATGCATGGTGATATACTTCCAAAAATTAGCCAATGAAAACCCATAAATCACAACAGAATATTGTCTGACACAGTGCTGGAAGATGAGCCCCTTAGGTACGAAGGCACTAAAAACACACAGTGGCTGCAACAATGGACTTAGGTGTACCACCAGTTGTGAAGATGGCACAGGATTGGGAAATACTTTGTTCTGTTCAACATTGGGTTGCTGTCAGGTGGAGCCAGCTTGACAGCAACTAACGAAAGCTTTAAAAATGCATAAAAATGCAAAACAATTTCCCAAGGGCTAAATCTGATCTACATACTAATTTTAATTTAGAGAGCATAAGGATTTTTTAAAAAGTCACATTTGTATTTGTAATCTCTATTCAAATTTATAGATACATGTTATACTACCTGTAATAATATAAAACATGTCACACATAGCATACATGTCACAAATGCTACGTGCTAAATACAAATACCTATTTAAACCAAGGTATTACAGAGTCGAAAACTTTCCAGTCTCCACAAATTATGTCTACTTTGACAGAAGTCATCGCTTAGTGATTTAAGGGAGTTGTACAGCAGTGTAGATAGGGTGCCACCTGATCCACTGACTTTGAAGTCAATTTATACAACTTCATTTCAGGCACAATGATATCACAAGCCCTAATGTTTCTTTTCAGTCTTGGAGCAAATTTTAAAATGGAGTAAAGTGTAATCCATTATCATCACACGCTGGAGCACTGGAGTGACATCATGTCTAGTAATATTTTTATAGATCCTGTAAGGTCCAAGGGAGAACATGAATTTTGTTTAAATAACTTCATGGGTGAATGAAAATAGTTTATATGTGACTATGACTAAATCTTCTGTTTGCTCATTAAAGTAAGTGATTTTTTATTTGGGGTGTATCTAACTCAAAATTAAAAAAACAAAAAACAGAGGTCATTACATTTTATATTCGTCTCAGTTAAAATATAGAAGTAAAAATACATTCAGTTAAGATCTTTATTCATACATATTCCTTGACCTGTGGACACTATGGTACAATGGGACAATAGAGAAAAATAGAGCACCAAATTCAAATTATTGGAGCCAGCATAATATACTTATTTAATAAATCTGTGAAAAATATTTTAAATGACATATGGATTGCCAAAGGAGTTATGATAGAATAAAATGTAACAATATATACTGAAACTCTTACCTGCTAAAATCTTTGTCTAAATTCTAGACATATTTTCTTACCTGCTGATCCATGAAAATCAAAATATCAATGTGCTAATTGTTGCTTGGAGAAGATGGGTCCCATTCACTTTGCTCAACAGGCAGCACCTACTGGCTACAAAGCCCACCACTAACTTCTCGGTAGTGGTTGGATTTCTTCAATTTTGTTTAAGTGTCATTTCCTGAGTGTGGTTTTCAAATTGACTGGTTGGAATAGGTGAGGAGAAATCACAGATAGTCAATAAAACTTGGATGTAGATTTCTTTAACAGTTCCAGTTTTATTTCTTACAAAGAGCAAAAAAATCTTTCCATTCAGGACTTTAACCATCTCATTACCTGTGTCACACACAGAAACAAGTTTATGTATCAGATGATCCTTCGTGACCATTGATCAGAGATAATTATTTATTTATGAGATATGAAACATAACTGTAGATGGAAACAATGGCAAGCTCTATGATAATGAATAAACAGAAAAAAAAATGCTACTGCAAACATTAGTATTTAAAGAATATACAGCTTAAAGGTGAACATCACAGAGAGAGTGCAGAATTTAGGGGGATTACAGATAAGTTTATTTTCTATGTTATTTTCAACATATTAATTTTGAAATCTAAAGGTACAATAGATATTGTATGAAAACATAAAGGTGATTTTGATATAGTATCTCTTAATATGAGCAATAGCTGTATGGCTCTCTGATCAGGTTTCTTGCTAACACTCTCTCATATAGACAATACCTTTTTTTTTTTAATTGGTATATTCACTTTGTCGAGGTTAAACCTTTTGCCTCACTAGCAGTTTTTTTTAATTACCTTACACTTCTTTTAGAGATCAACTGAAGTAATGCTTTAGCCTTAAGAATCCATATTTAATAAAAAAATAAATTTAAGCATTAAGTATTTTGGAAAGAGTTTCTTCTACCAGAGAGCGTAATAACTATCATACACATCTAAGGTTTTTGTCTTAGGCTGGGTTCTCTAGAGAAGCAAAACCAGTAAAGCTTATAAATATACATAGAGAGAGATTTATATCAAGGAAATGGCTCGTGCTGTTTTAGAGGCTGGAAAGTCCCAAGACCATGGATCAGAATAGAGACTTCTGATTCACATAGCTGCAGGTGCTGGTGAACCCAAGATCAGCAGGTCGGTAAGCAGGGCTTTTGCTCACAGGCTGCAAAGATCAATGCGTCCCAAGATTGGCAGGCAAGACTGCAGGTAAGCTGCTATCTCATGTCCCAAGAACCAGAGGTCAGATGAACAGGAGCCACCTGCAGGATCCAGAGTGAGCAAAAGCCCACGAGCCTTGCCAGAATGTCCACTTACACGTGATGCAGGTCACAAAAAAAAAAAAAAACTCATTGCCATCAAGTCAATTCTGACTCATAGTGACCCTATAGGATAGGTTAGAACTGCCCCGTTGAATTTCCAAGGAGGATCTGCTGGATTGAAACTACTGGCCTTTTGGTTATCAGCAGTAGCACTCAACCACTACACCATCAGGGTTTCCAGTGCAGGCCACATGCCCAAGGAAACTATCTTTCACCTGATAGGCAACTCAAAGAAGATCTCATGGAGGTGATCACATTATATCAAATCTCAACATGGAAGTGATTACAACATCATAAGACTGCCAAACCACTGAGAATTATGTTCCAGCCAAGTTGACACACAACCTTAGCCATCGCTGTTTCCCTTTTCTAGTTATACCAACTTATCACCTGATTAATTATTTTGTATAGTTGGAGAAGGAATCATAGCAGGAGATACATTGTTTTAATAATAGGAACATACACTCCTGGAGGAATTATTTGATTTCATGAGTGATCACTAAAAAAATAAAATAAATTTATTTTATTTTTTTAGTGATCACTCATGAAATCACTAGTTTGTATGTATTTTTATTTAGAAAATTCTCACATGACATGTGTTACGGGCCGAGTATCATCCTGAATGCTTAAACTATTAATAAAATTTAATAATTTTAACAACCAAAAAAGGACTCTGAGGTAATTTGGACTATTATAATTTTTTTTCCAGCAAATAATCACTCCTACCCTACTCATTGTAAATTTACTACTCTGCTCCACAGAGGTTGGTCTTGGATTTGAGATTTGTTTTGGCAAATGAAACATAAGCATATTTAATGGGAGCAGAAGCCTTCAATGTCCTTGCATGTTTTGACTCTTCTTTTGTGCCTCTGTGATATACTATGCACTGTCCCCTTAGCCTGGGCTCTGGAATGAACAGATGAAGAGCAGACTTCAACCTAACCCCCAAGCTCAGAGCCTAGCCAAGCAGAATATTCCAGCCAAGACCATCCTAGGTCAACTGAACTTTATCCAGAGTTTCACTAAACCTAACATCAATGGTACCACTTGATTATTTAACCTCCCCCTATAGTATTAAAAAAAAAAATTTTTTTTTTTTTTTTTTATAGTAAACCAGCAAGCACACAAATGAGTTAACACCCTTGTGGGAAAATTAACTCTGGTTATTACAAGAAGGGAGAGTCACTGAGATACAACCGGGGCAGGAAGGAGTATGATTGGTTCTGAAGCAATTCTTTGGGGGCACTTCTTGTTACATCTATGTTTAGTAATAATCTTAAGTAACCATGGGTTGATAAAGGCACGGTAACTTTCATGGATTGAGTTCTGTCCCCCCAAAAATATAGGTTAACTTGGCCATGATTCCTAGTATTGTGTGGTTGTCCTCCTTTTTGTGATCTGCTGTAATTTTCCAATCTGCTGTAAATTCTAATCTCTGCCTACGATTAATGAGGCAAGATTAGGTTACTTAAAGAAGATTAGGGTGGAATTCAACACCTTTTCTCAGGTCACAGTTCTGATCCAATGTAAGGGGAGTTTCCCGGGGTTGTGGCCTGCATCACCTTTTATCTTACAAGAGATAAAAGGAGAAAGAAGCCAGCAGAAAGATAGGGACCTCCTACCACCAAGAAAGGAGAGGTGGAAGCAGAATATGTCCTTTGGTTTGGGGTCCTTGTGCTGAGACGCTCCTAGACTCAGGGCAAGACTGATGACAAGGGCCTTCCCCCAGAGCCGACAGAGAGGGAAAGCCTTCGCCTGGAGCTGGCACCCTGAATTTGGACTTTTAGCCTCCTAAAATGTGAGAGAATAAATTTCTGTTTGTTAAAGCCATCAACTGGTGGTATTTCTATTATAGCAACACTAGATAACTAAGATAGTAACCAAGGACTCAGACTCTTCGAGATGAAGTTCTGGGTTACACACCAGATGAGCAACATAGACCTAACTAAGTTATTGATTAGGAGGAGGATAAGTATTATTTATAGCCTCAGTTCAAGGCCTACAACCCAGGATATATTTTCCAATGACAGATCCTTCTTCTTTGCTTCAACTTTCATACTCCAACCACCAATAATTTTCAGTGCATCTTAATGGCATGTTTTATCAATGTTGTAAAATCTTCAATTTCTTCACCTTTACTGTTAGTAGTTGGTTCATAAATTTGAATAATAGTAGTAGTAATTGGTCTTCCTTATAGGCATATGGATATTATCCTATCACTGACAGTGTAGTACTTCAGGATAGATAGATCTTGAAATGTTATTTTAAGGGATGAATACAACACCATTCCTCTTCAATTTGTTATTCCCAGCATAGTAGAACATACGAGTTCTGGATTCAAAATGGCCAACATTAGTCTACTTCAGCTAACTAATGGCTAGGATATCTATCTTCAAGCATTCCATTTCATTTTTGACAACTCCCAATTTTCCTTGATTCATACTTTGTCCATTCCACATTTGATTTCTAATGGATGTTTGCGGCTGTTTCTTCTCATTTCAAGTCATGCCACATCAGCATAAGAGTGTCTTAAAAGCTTTACTCCAACCACATCATTAAGGTGAACTCTATTTGAGGAGACAGCTCTTCCTCGGTCGTATTTGGAGTGCCTTGCAACCTAATGGGCTTATCTTCCTGCACTCACTGTATCAGACAATATTCCACTACTATACCCATAGCATTTTCAGTGGCCTTTTTCTTTTTCAATTATCCAAGATGGGACCTGTTTATGTCACTCTTTTAGTTTTTTTTTATATTCCTAGGCCAGCTGCTGATTGATTACCATCAAGAAAAATTGCTTTTCATCAAGTCCTTCTTCCTAGTCTTAGTCTGGAAGCTCCACTGAAACCTGTCCATCATGCTGGTATTTGAAATACCAGTGGCATGGCTTCCATCATCACAACAAGACACAAGCCACCACCGTATGACAAAATGACAGAAAAGTGGTGGTTGCTTCAAGAATGAAATTCATTCTTTTCATAATTATGTGTTAAATATCATGACCATAATATTTCCCTATACGTATCTTCCATTAATCTCTTCTTGGGGTGTTCTCCAAAGTGCCCTATACCCTATATCCACACATTACGCATTCTCCAACACGTTAGGCACTTTAATTTTTATAACGGGTTTTATTTTGAACTACTTTAAAACATGGTTACTATTTTGTTATTACTTTATCTTTGCATTTAGAAAATATAACTAGCAAATTACATACCTATGTCCAGCTTTTTCCGTTAGTATTATAACCACAAGAAAAGCAAACAGATGTTTATGTTGCAAAAATATTTTGAAAATATTCCACACACAAAAAAAACTACAGTAAACACAAGTACCCAAACACAAGTACAGTTAACATTATTCTCTTTAACCCACTAAAGACAATTATCCAAGATGGGACCTGTTTATGTCACTCCTATATTCAAAAAAAAAAAAAATTTTTTTTCTTGTATTCCTAGGCCAGCTGCTGATTGATTCCCATCAAGAAAAATTGCTTTTCTTTTGTTATGTTGACATCCCACATGGGACCAGTTTTGTGCCAATGATCAACTTTCTGCAATGTTTCCTGCTAATGTGAAATAATACACAATTTGAAATTTAGTTACTTTATATATTACCATCAGTTATTCTCTCAAGGTAAAAAATATATATATACTAGCTTGATATTATAAATTTTCTGAAATTGGTTGAGTTTAAAATAATAATTTCAAGCACAGCTGTCTAAATTTTTTTTAAAGTAGAACTAGCCACAAATAATATGATAGCATGCAATATAATTTTATTAGGTAGTTATTTTTTGTCTATCTCATTTAGATTGCATTTAGATAATAATCACGCTAACTTTGAAAGTCTAAGTCACTGATAAAAGACATTGTGAAGTAACTGTTTGAATAAAAATTTGAAGTATGAAAAATAGCCATTTCTAACACAATATCAACTAAAATATACGAATCTATACCTATTACATGAGATACATTTATACAGCAACTTCTGGACAAATACTCTTCATCTCCTTATGTTTAGTCCTAATTTTCTGATGACTAAACCATTTTCAGATTATAAACTTAATGGTCTACAAATTTATATTATTAAATACACTCAATGTTTTCTTAGGATAGATTCATAGAAGTAAAATTCAGAGCCAAAGTTTGAATACGTACTTAAATATTTGATTCACATGGTGGAAACTCTCCCCGTAAAGCTTATAGGAATTGGCATCTGTCCTACACGTCTAAAAGAATTCTGGGTTCACCCACAACCATACCAATACTGAACATTATTATGCCTAGTTTCTATGGCAATTTGAGAGGTAAACGCATGTTTTACATTTGTTTACACTGTATTTTATTTGTTTAGTAATGATATCAATATGTTTTTCATATGATTCTATGTATGTATGTATCTATCTACCTACCTACCCACCTATCATCATTGCAAATTGCATGTTCGACTCCTATTCACTTGTATATTGGAGTGTTTATTTTTTAATATTAATTTAAATTATAGCAACGGTTGTGAGGATGGCACAGGACTGAGTGATGTTTCGTTCTGTTACATACAAGGTCTCTAGGAGTTAAAGCCAACTCAACAGCACCTAACAACAATTTTTGAAATATTAATTTAAATTAACTACTTTATTAATGATTAATTCTTTGCATGTGCTAAATGCTGATAACATTTCTCATTTTTATTTTTCTTTCAATTTTGCTCATTCATTACTATTAAGTGCACAAAAGTTAAATTGTTTGCATGGTCCAATCAGTTGATCTTTTCTTTTATGGTTTTGGTTCTTGGTGGTAAAGAGGGTTTTTTTTTGTTGTTGTTGTTGGTCTATTTTTTTTTTAATAATTTTTATTGTGCTTTAAGTGAACATTTACAAATCAAGTCAGTCTGTCACATATAAGCTTATATACACCTTACTCCATACTCCCACTTACTCTCCCCCTAATGAGTCAGCCTGCACCCTCCTGCCAGTCTCTCCTTTTGTGACGGTTTTGCCAGTTTCTAACCCTCTTAAAGAGGGGTTTTGAAGCAAGAGTTTTCATTTTCAATAAACTTTTATTGAGCACTCGTCCTAGCTAAGGGGCATAGGGAGTCAATGAAGTGCTTGTCCTGCAGAAAAATTTCATCCAGTTGTGGAGATAGAAAAATAAAACGAACATTCACACGACATTAAGAAACGTTCTACCAACAGCAATCCACAAATAAATGCAAACTGATACAGTGCAAATAGAGAACATATGTGCTAAGAATAAAGGAATGGGTAGTTGAACAGAACTTCTCAAGGGAGGAAAATCGGAGATAATAAAACACACAAGGCTTTCAAAATTTTCATGATATCTTTTTTCAGTGGTTCTTCTATGCATCTATGAATTACTCCAATTTGGATATATTGAAACAAGCTGGACCTTGCTGAACAAGTTTTATATACTTTCTTCAGGACGCGAGAAGAAGAGACAGGTAAGTTTTAAGCATAAACGTCATTTTGAGAATCTTTCCATGAGCAATTGACAGTGGGAATTAGATGTGGACAGGAAAGAAAGATAAATCATTTCCCTTACCAGCCAAGAACACGCTCCACCCCTCCTCACCTCGGCTCTGCCTTCCCACCCACCTGCCGAGCACTACTTTAGAAATTTAGTTTCAGAGGGAAAAACACAATAAGGGAGAAAATTGTAGAAATGATTATAGAATTATGAAGTCATTAGAGGAATAAAAACCTCAAAATAAGAAAACTGAACTGCTTGTTTTCTCTTCCAAAAATATACATAATAATCTAGTTAGCATTATTGGTAGCTGATGCTCATTTTGAGAGGGAAAAGAACTTCAATTTTGGTGAAACATGTTAGTGAAATGTTCTCAATACTATGTAGTTCTAGTTTATTCTATTCTCCAGTGTTCAGATGATTTCTCAACAGTTGACTCTGCTCTGTCTCCCTACAGCAGACTCCAACTCTCATCACTGATGTAGAACGAAACAGGAAGAGGTGATGACATTGTGACAGTAATTTATTTCCACTTCCTGTGGCTTATATGCACTGTACTTTCTTATTTCCTACAACAGGGTTCTGAATGATCCAGTCCAAAGCCGTAAGTTTTATTCTTACCTAGACTCTCTTCCATGAACACTTGACTTCTCACCCTGCTGAGCAGAACAGACCACCCCAGAGTAGGAAAAAAAAGAAAAAAAAAATCAGGACAGTGGTTACATGTTAATTCTTTAAACCAAATAAATTCAAATTTTGTTTCTCCTTCTTAGAGGCTAATCTAAGCACTCAATACTAAAGCAAAACTTACCAAGCTAAAACATTCCCCAAAGGCAAAATAACTGATTTTCTATTGAATATTCATATACCTCTCCTCTTCCCTCTAAGGAACCCTGGAGGCACTGTGGTTAAGAGCTGTACTGCTAACCAAAAGGTTGGCAGTTCAAATCCACCAGTCACTCCTTGGAAACCCTAGGGGCAGTACTACTCTGTCCTATAGGATTGCTGTGAGTTAGGATTGAATTGACAGCAACGGATTTTTTTTTTTTCTCTCCTCTCTAAAGGTCTATAGTCTGCAGTTTCGTGGACTATACCAGTGCAGAACGAGACAGAGGTAAGGAAGAATGTCTGATGTCTTTTCTTACCCACAGTAAGGTCTTTTGCTTTCTACTAATAATTTCCTATCTCTAGGATGTGTAGAGGTGTACTCATTATATCACAGCATCAATTTTTTGTGATTCTATGAAACCATCTTCTTTCTCTCCATATATGCCTCATTCATATAAAATTTATGCTTTTAAGACCCACATTTGGCAGGTTTCTAGTAAATGGGAAGAATGTAATAGCCAAAATATCTATAATCAGAGAAGGCAGTAATTTATTTCAAGAAGTTGTTGTTGTTGTTAGGTGCTTTCAAATCAATTCCACAATATAACTACCTCAAGTACAACAGAACAAAATGCTGCCCAGTACTACTGCACCATCCTCACAATCATTGCTATGTTTGAGCCCACTGTTGCAGCCATTGTGTCAGTCCATCTTGTGGAGGATCTTCCTTTTTTCTCTGATCTTCTACTTTACTGAATATGATGTCCTTCTCCAGGGACTGATCCCTCCTGATAGCATGTCCAAACTACATGAGACGAAGTCTCACCATCCTCACTTTTAAGGAGCGTTCTGGCTCCACTTCTTCCAAGGCAGACTTGTTCGTTCTTCTAGCAGTCCATGGATATTCAATATCTTCACCACCACCATAATTCAAAGGCATCAATTCTTCACTGGTGTTCCTTATTCATTGTCAAGTTTTCACATGCATAGGAGGCAAATGAAAATATCAGGGCTTAGGTCAGGTGCTCCTTAGTCCTTAAAGTGACATCTTTGCTTTTTAACACCTTAAAAAGGTCTTTTGCAGCAGATTTGCCCAACACAATACAACATTTGGTTTCTTAACTGCTGCTTCCATGGGCATTAATCATGGATCCAAGTAAAATGAAATCCTTAACTACATCAGCATGTTTTTCCATTTATCATTATGTTGCTTACAGGTCCATTTATGAGGATTTTTGTTTTCCGTATGTTGAAGTTTAATCTATACTGAAGGCTGTGGTCTTTGATCTTCATCAGCAGGTGCTTCAAGTCCTCTATGCTTTCAGTAAGGTTGTGTCATCTGCATACTGCAGGTTGTTAATGAGTCTTCCTCCAATCCTGATGCCATATTCTTCTTTATAATCCAGCTTCTCCGATTATTTTCTCAGCGTACAGATTGAATAAATGTGGTGAAAGGATATGCACGATTTTCCTGATTTTAAACTACATAGTATGACTGTCTTCTGTTCAAACGACTGCCTCGTGGTCTATGCACAGGTTCCTCATGAGGATAGCTAAGTGTCCTGGAATTTCCCCTCTTTACAATGTTACCCATAATTTGTTAGGATCCACACAATGGAATGCCTTTGCATAGTCAATAAAACACAGGTGAACATCTTTCTAGTATTCTGTGCTTTCAACCAAGCTCCATCTGACATCAGCTATGATATCCCTTGTTCCTTGTTCTCTTCTGAATCTGGCTTGAATTTCTGGCAGTTCTCTGTGGATGTACTGCTACAACCATTTTTTAATTATCTTCACCAAATTTTTACTTGTGTGTCATACTAATGATATCATTTGATAGTTTCTGAATTATGTTGAATCACCCTTCTTTAGAATGGGGACAAATATGGATCCCTTCCAGTCTGTTGACCAGGTAGCTGTCTTCTAAATTTCCTGGCATAGAGGAGTGAATGCTTCCAGTGTTGCATCCATTTGTTGAAACACCTCATTTGGTATTCCTGGAGGCTTGTTTTTCACCAGTACCTTCAGTACAGGTTGGACTTCTTTCTTCAATACCATCAGTTCTTGATTATATGCTACCACATAGCTTGTCTCATTGTCTAATGTGGTCATTTTATAATGTGTCATTATTTGCCAAGGTACTGCAGAAAACAGAACCCTAGAAGTCTGAATTCAGGACACCAGCTTTAGGGGAAGGGTTTCTCTTTGGCTCTGGGGGAAGGTCCTTGTCTCTTCAGCTTCTGTGTTCTGGTTCCTTGGAGATCTCCATGTGGCTTGGCATCTATCTTCCCCCATCTCTGCTTGCTTGATCTGCTCTTTTATACCTAGTAATAGATTGACTCAAGATGACTCTATACTAACCCTGCCTCACTAACATAAAAAAGACAACCCATTCCCAAATGGGGTTATAATCACAGGCATAGAGGTTAGGATTTACAACAATTTTTGGGGGGAATACAGTTCAAACCATAACATTCCACCCTTTGGCCCTTTCCAATTCATACCCCTGCCACACACAAAATGCATTTACCTGATCACATTGTTCCAATGTCTTAAATTAACTCTAAGTCAAAATTTCAACTTCTGAATAATTTAAATCAAATACGGCTAAAACTTTAGGCACATTCCATACTGAGGCAAAATTCCTCTTCATTTGTGAACTTGTGAAATCTAGACTTCCCAAAATACAGTGGTGGAACAGGCACAGGGAGATGCTTCCATTACAAACGGGAAAAATTGGAGAGAAAGAAGAGAGAATGGGCACCAAGCAATTCCAAAAGCCGGCAGAACAATTTTCATTAGCTCTCAAGAATTGAGAATAATCCTCTGTTCTATAGGACCATCTGGGCAAGGGCCCTGCCCTCCAGACTCTGGGTGTTGGCAGTGCTTTCTTCATTTAGAGCAAAGGCTCCTCCACCCTGGGCTTCAGCTCCCTCTTCCAGGCTTATTGGGATGGCAACTCTGCTCCCTCAGTTTTGGGGTGTCCTATTCTCCTAGTCCATCTGAGTGGCGATTCCACCCCCTCAGCCCTGGCAGACCTCGTTCTTCTGCCCTTTGGACATGGCAGCCCCACCCTCTTAGCTTAGGTAAGTGGTTCCATCCCTCTGGCACTCACGAACAGCAGCCCCACACTCAGGAACGAAGTTGGTGAAGATCAGTCTCTTTGAAACATTAAAGGCCATGGCCCCACACTTTGAAACCCAGGAGGCTGTTGCCCCACCATGTGAAACCTAGGCAGCCCTTCTTCTCATGCCACTCCCAACATTTTTTGCTGATCTGCGAGTTGCTCCAGGCATCGCCCTTTCCTTTACTTGGAGAACAACATATATAGCTCTTTTGGTCTGTTTCCTGACTATAGAATTCTAAGAGACAGGCAGCTTTCTTTCCTTTCACATTGTCTCTATACCCCCTAATCTAAACTGATGGGTTTTCTGAAGTGGTAGTTGGTTAGATCCATCAGTCACCGGCTTAATCTCTGTAACAAAAGATTGTGCAGCCACATTCTTGGTGAAAATTCTAGAACACATGTCTTTAGTTTGTACAACAGAATTTTCCAAATATTTGAGTTTCATTTTGCAGTTTATTTTTAAATCCATCTCTTTCATCTGGCATTTTTCTGTAAGTGGTAAGGAGAAACCACATAGTGCCTTTAAGATCTTGCTTAGAAATCTCATCCAGATATCCAAGTTCATCACTGACAAGTTTTGCTTTCCACCAAATATTTGAGCATAATTGAGACAAGTTCTTTGCCACTGCATGAAAAACATAGCTCTTCCTCCATTGTCCAATCACATGTGTTAGCAAACCCAGGAAGGTTGGTCCTTGTCTGGAGCGCTCAGACTTGCCAATTACCTGGACACCAGACTTTGAAAAAGAGAAAGTAACTCTATTGTAATGCGCAGAGCAAAGAGCCAGAAGGAAGTTCCTCAGATCCAGCTCCCTGAGCTGTGGGGAGAAACCAAACCAAACCCATTGCCGTTGAGTTTATTCTGACTCATAGTGACCCTATAGAACAGAGTAGAACTGCCTCAGAGTTTCCAAGGAGCACCTGGTGGATTCAAATTGCCAACCTTTTGGTTAGCAGCTGCAGCACCTAACCATTACATCACCAGGGCTATGTGGAAGCAGGGCTTATATGTGATTTGGGCAGCCAGATGGCAGCCACACAGGCATACTGGGGGCTGAGGGGGATTTCTAGAAGGCCGCCAGGAAACAGGAGGTGACATGGTTCTTGTCAGACCTCTCCTTTCAGTATAGAGTCCAGGTGATGATTTTCCTTCTGATTTGTTCCTCCTGTTGCTATGTCCTCTGTTGAGGTGAATTATCGATCACAGCTGGTCCTTCTGCGCATGTGGGGTGGGCCAAATCTGGCTTGGGCTAGTTTAAGGACTAATGGAAATTTACTGGGATTTGTAGGATCAGGTTACACATGTTCATCATTTTCTTTTACAGCCTTACTCACCAGAAGCACATTTAATGTCAACATTTCTAACAACGTTCTGTTTCTGGCTGCATGTATTGACTAAGATGATAGAGATTTTCTCTACAGGTCTCCTCACTTACTTCTGAGTCCTCACCAGAATTGCCTTTGACATCCATAATTCTATCAATGGTCTCTTCAAGACAATCTAGGTTTTTACTATTAGGTACATTAAAACTCTTCCAGCCTCTATCCATTACCCAATTCCAAAACCACTTCCACATTTTAGGTATCTGTTAGGGCAGCAGTCCAACTACTGGGTACCAAATATTGCCTTAGTTATTTTGTGCCGCTATAACAGAAATATCACAAGTGGATGGCTTTAACAAACAGAAATTTATTTTCTCACAGTTTAGGAGGTTAGAAGTCTGAATTCATGACACAGGCTCTAGAGGAAGGCTTTCTGTTTCAGCTCTGGCAGAAGGTCTTTGCTCTTCAGCTTCTGTTTCCTGATTCTTTGGAGATCTCCACTTGGCTTGCCATCTATTTTAGCCCATCTCTGCTTGCTTAATCTACTCCTTTTATATTTTGGAAGAAATTGACTTAAGGCACACCCTACACTAATCCTACCTCACTAACATGACAAAGACAACCCATTCCCAAATGGGACTATAACAACAGGCATAGAGATTAGGATTTACAACGCATATTTTTTAGGGACACAATTCAATCAATAATACCGTCTCCATCCAACCCTCCTTTTCTTTCCAATGTTGAGTTTTCTTCCTGGAACTCTTTTTGTTTCACCCCCTTCAACTATTTCCCCAGACTCCCACTGCCATCGAGTCAGTTCTGACTCAGAGCGACCTGCAGAGTTTCCAAGGCTGTAAATCTCTACGGAACTGGACTGCTGCATCTTTCTCCTGTGGAGCCACTGGTAGTTTTGAACCAAAGACCCTTCAGTTAGCAGTCGATCACTTTAACCACTGGGCCACTTATTTAACCTACCAATCATGTATTTCATGATTAATGTCTTGATTCTAAATCAGGGTTGGTTCCCATTCCCATTGCACCCTCTGGTGGTCACTTTTATTTCCACCTTAGTTGGTTTATTTAAACGAATTCAGGTAATTCTATACCCCTTACACTTTTTTAGTGGCAGGTTCAGAAAGGGCATGTGAGGCAATTCTAAGCAATGGAACCAGAAGAAATTCTGTTGGGGTGGGGGGATGCTTCTGAGAAAAATGTCTTCATCCACAAAATAGAGTAACAGGAATATATTTTTTTTTATTCTATTTTTTTTTTTAATATTATCTTTGTAGCTGTTGTTATAATTTTGTTACATGATTCCTGGGACTGCTATTGCTATATTTTTAGTGCCTTGAAGTTGAAATCAATCAAAGATGGAAGAATGGAAAGATGGAAAAAAACTCCGTTTCTGTTGGCATTGTGGTGCGAATGCATGGGCGAATCCCACAGGTGGATTTTAGCAGTCATTTTGCATTCCTCTTGTCCCTACAGCATCTGGCCTACCTTCTGTGTTTGCACAATCTTATGCTTTCTTAATAAGAGCCTGATACTCAGAACCAAATCTGAAAATACCATTAATTCACTCTCCTAGACTTCCTTCTTCTGGGAGACAATTAGCTCATGAATTTCTCATGTACCTGCAGAGTGTGAGTGCTCTGAACAAAAGCATTTACAGCTAAATTTTGTTTGTGGTGTCATTTCAGAATTGTGAAGTCTTCTTCCCCTTTCTGAAGATTTTCTTACATCCCAGGGTAATAAACACAGATACTCCTGCCCCCGTCCTCCAGAGACATTTACTTCAATTCCAAAGCAAATGTAATCTTCCTCTCTCCCCTCTCCAGAAAGGAAAATGAGCAGATCATCAGCAACTCTACATAAAATCAGAGTTTCCTAATTTTGAGACTTCTCTCCTGTGATGCCCCCACTACATGTGTAGGTAACACCTGGACCTCATCTGGTTGTTCTGTGGGAATTGGTGCACAGGAAACTGACATGAGACTAAAAGATTATCTTTGTCTCTGAATCAAGGAATCACATATGTATTATATTAGCCTACCATTTATTATATTATTAGCCTACAATGTATATATATTCTTTTTTTCCTTTAGCACCTACTATCACAACACTCAAAAGAATGGATTCAGTCTGGTGGCATAGTCCTTGATTTTCTGTGGCAGGATAAATTGCTAGTTTGCAAGTAAGGTAAAATCATAGACCCTTCACATTTTTACAGTTAAGCCTTACTGCTAGAGTATTGTCACTTAACTTTGAATAAGACAATTGGCTACCCCTGGCTCATATTTTCAATTTGAAAATATTGATATGGAAAGTCAGCAACATGCTGAATCCATTCTGTTGAGTGTTGTGATTGTAACTGCTACACCCACTCCTAGACACAGCAGTTGCAGTATCCAGCATCCATTGATCGTTGTGTCAGCAGTGCGAGCTGTCTGAACTGAGCCTATTGGCATGGTCAGATGTGGGGTTCCACGAAAACGGAAGTCAATTCTCATCACTCCCAAGGTCTCTTCTTCCCCTAAATGAGTTTTTTATTCTCCGTAACACTTACTACGGTCTGATGTACTTGTTTATTTTTTATCTTTCCACACTGGGATATAATCTTCACATGGGAAGAGATTTTATATGTTATCTCCCCTACCTACACATAGTAGACTATCAAAAAATATTTCTGAGTGAATGAATAGTAGAAATTTGGAAGAAGCTTCACTGTTTTTATCTTGAGGAAATAACCCATTATGCGAAGGGAAAATTTATATATGTATTTGTGTGTGTGTATATATATATAAATATATATATATATATTATATAATCCATTGCCATCAATTGGATTCTGACTCACAGTGATCTTATAACACAGAGTAGAACTGCCCCCATACGGTTTCAAAGAAGCAGCTGGTGGATTGGAACTGCCAACCTTTTCATTAATTTTTCTTTGTGGAAATATGATCATAGGGAAGAAAAAAAATATAGACTTTGTAAAAAAAAATTGAGTAGTTAAGTATCTAACATGATTAGCAGTTTTTATGATGACTAATTTTATTTTCAACTTGCCTAAACTATAGTACCCAAACACTAATCAAAGTGTTACAATGAAGATATTCTAAAAATATAATTGATGTCTATAATCTACTCTAGATAAAGGAGATTACCCTTGATAATGTGTTTAAGTCTCGTTCAATCAATTGAATGCCTTAAAAGCAAAACTGAGGTGTCCCAGAAAAGAAGAAATCCTGCCTCAAGACTAGGATCAACTACTCCCATTGGTTAGGTTTCTCTGGAGAACCCTGGCTGAGACAGATTTTGGTACCTTGAGTGAGGTGCTGCTTTAACAATTCCTAAAAATGTGGAAGCGGCTTTGCACTTGGGTAATGGGTAGAAGCTGGAAGAGTTTGAAGTAAATGTTAGAAAAAGCCTAGATGACTTTCATGAGCTTATTGTTAGAAATAGGAATGATTCAGGTGGGAGCTCAGAAGGAAGCAAAAGCAGCTGTAGATAAATGTTCTAGTCATAAACAGAATGTTGGCAGAAATCTGAACATTGTCTAGGTGTACTGGAAACCAGAGGATTGTTTTCAAGCCTTGAGAGTTAATGAGATTTACTCTGCCCAGCTTTGAACTGCCTTGGTACCCATGATCCCTTATTTTCCTTCCATTTCTCCCTTTTGGAGTGGAAATGTCTAATTTATGCCTGATTCACTATTGCACTTTGGAAGCAGACAACTTGTATTTTTGGTTTCACACTTTCACAGTTGAAAGGAATTTCCCCCCAGGGTGGAACACACCCGGAGTCTCACTCCATGCTTGATTTACATGATTCAGAAGATAAAACTTTGGACTTAGAGTTTATGCTGGAATATATTAAGACTTTTGGGGTAATATGATGGGGTGAATGTGTTTTGCACGTGGGAAAGACATGAATATTTGAAGAGCAAAGAGTGGAGTATTGTAGACTGAATTGTAACCTCCCCCAAAAAATGTATTGAAGTCCCGGCTCCTATATCTATGAATGTGATCCTATTTGAAAATAGGTTTTTTCTTTTGGTATGTTAATCAGTTCATACCAGAATAAGGTGGAAACTAAACCTAATTACTTCTGAGTTATAAAAAGAACAAAACAGACACAGAGATACACACCGAAGGAAGACAGACACCAAGAAATACCAAGGAACGTGAAAGAACTCCAAGAAACTCTTGGGGCTACTGATGAGGAAGGAGTCTACTTTACAGTTGGTGCCCTGATTTGGACTTCTTTCCTCCAAAACTATGAGACTAAAAATTTTGATTCTTTAAAATAACTTTTGTGACCTAAGTTGAAGTCTTGAAGTCATGTTCCATAACTTGCACATAGTATTACTTACTTTCAGTTGGGTTCCATGTTTGAAGATACTTTACCAGGGTCTGAACATGAGGAAGTGAGAATCACTAAAGGCAATATTGGAAGCTGGTGGCGTAGTGGTTAAGTGCTATGGCTGCTAACCAAGAGGTCGGCAGTTCAGTCTGCCAGGCGCTCCTTGGAAACTCTATGGGGCAGTTCTACTCTGTCCTATGGGGTCGTTATGAGTTGGAATCGACTCGACGGCAGTAGGTTTGGTACTCCACAGCAATAATGACAGTCTTACAAGACGATTTTGTCTCATCTTTTAACAAGGAAAGCATAGGTCTTTATTGCTCTGTAAACCATTTCCATTCATTGAAAAGGAAATGCCTGTACAGACCAAGTAAATAACATACCTAGTTTGTGATATTATATGAGATTCTTAATCACCTCAGACACTATTTTCCTTCTCACTTACATAAAAGAGCCATTGTAGTAGTCAGATGGGGCATATTTTGAAAGGTTTTTGTCAGTTCTAACATAGTAGTGGTATGTAAGATAGTATCCATTCTTATTTTTATCACCAGGAATGGATCTTATTCGCCAAAGACTGCCCAATGGAGTTAATGTAGCTAACACAGATATTAAATTAGTGATATATTCCTGCCATGTGTTATGGATGTCGACAGGTTATGTAACAAACTGACTCTAAACCTAAGACTTCCTCACACACAATACATACTTATATTACTTGTTGAATAACATTAATCCCCAACAGATGTTTTCATTGAAGGAATCATAAACTCTAATGAAGTCTGTGGATGTGACCATTGACTCGATGGCATCCCACTTGTAATTACATTCTAATCAGTGTCAACAGAATTACACAGACTCATACAAAGCTTATTAAAGAGATACCTGAAAGCTCACTGTATAATTTATGTGTGGTCTATTATGAATTTTTTTTTTTTCCTGTTTTTAGAGAGACTCTCAAGATAGAGTATTTGGAGAGAGAAGTATTTGTTTTGGTCAAGACTCTGTCTCACCAATATTTATCTGCCATTTTGGTCTCATTTGTACTGGGTTACTTTAAGCTCTATTTTTCCTATTATTTTTCCTAACATTGTCAACCAAGTCAATTACAAAAGTGTATTATGCATTTCCTTTTGATTCTCTCTTGTCCAACTTTCTTGAAACTTTGAGCTGTTAATATGATTTTGAATGTCTAGTGAGAATATTTCCTTAAATAGGTAATCCAAAATGTAAAATTGGACACAAATTTGTGTCTGATGTAATTCATTCAAATTATTTACACAACTATTCTCACATAAGGTATTTAAAGTAAATGTTCTGGAATATTTTTAAAGGTAATTGAGTATTTTCAATTTTACTGCTGTGAAGAGACACAGTTCTTATTTTTGCAATGAAAAATGTTTTAGATGCTTTAAAATAAAAGAGTTTATCTGAACTTTTGTTTTTTATGTTACTTTTTCTTTACTTGAACGGGTAGCTAATTTGGGTCAATGGTCTGTATGAATTGCCAGATTTGTGTAGGAGAAATTTGTGACTTACGTCTCATAAACCTACACCATTTAATGAAGTTGAACTTAAAAATGTACATGCTTGAAAATAAATGTGACTACAGAATCAATTCAAAACATGAATGTTTAAGGTCCCCCCCACATTATGTCTAATGTCGAATTCACTGCCTGTGACTATTAGGTATCTTCTGGACCGATAATATTCCAGGTTGTTCCCTCCCACTGAAAATCTGTTCTCATGTTGTCTTCCCAAGATAGTAACTATGTTGCATTTTTCAAAGTTTAATCTTGTTTGCTTTTTTTCCCCTCACAGACTGCTTTTTATAAAACTTATTCGTGATGTAAAATTACTTAACAGTTTACCTCAATTCTCATACTTAACACTCTATAGTGTTTATCTTATAGGTAAGTAATTAAAATGTAATGAGAATGCCAAGAAAATAAACCATTCAATTCGTGTGACTGAAAGCAACAGGGAAATGCCATATGTTTCTATTTTCTTTGAAGAAAAGATTATTTTTAAGAAAATATAGCATATGAAGTTTATATGACTCCTTACTTATGTATGAAATGCTGCCCCATACAACTAATTTAACATTTAATCCTATACCCTTTCTTTATGAGTTATATTCATGTCCTTCAGGGATTAAATTAGAGACTGAGTCAAGCATTCAATGATGTTTGGAAAAACATTTATTAGACCAGGGTGACCCTCACAAACAATGAAATTCATTAAATGGAAAACAAACAAAAAATATTATACAGAAACTTAATGTTAAAAAAAAAATCTTCACAGTTTTAAATAGTAGGTATTTTGTTTTAAAAATGAAGCTGACTTTGAAGGTTTAGGTATAGAAAATCAATGTCAAGTACTTTTTTTTTGAGCACTATTGTGGTATTAAGGTTATCCGTACAAAGAGCCTAGACCTATTTTTTAAAGGGTTAAATGTGTCTTATTTGGTTTCCTTAGATTCCATAGCAATTATTCCATTTATAAAATGTTTTGTAATTATCTATTTTCTGTCTCCACAGATAAATTTTTGGCTTCATGATGTCAGGAATATATCTACTCATTTGGTGTCTCTTGATGTTAAAAATGCAAAATAGTTATTATTGGGGACTTTTAAGGTATTCTAAATTGTCTAGAAGTTGATTTCCAAGCAAATTAAAATGAATAAAAGGCATTCAGGGCTGGTGGAAATGAACAATGAGATCCAAGGGAATTTCTTACTTTTATGCAAGAGGCAAATATTCAGTTACTTTAAGAGACTGTTCAGTTTATTAACAGAAGGCAAAGTGAAAATGCCGCTCACTCATTTATTCACTCAGTGTGTATTAAGTACTTATGTACCAGGTACATTGAAATGGTGGTACTCAAGAGGTGTAACCATAAAAGTTATTTTATTGTTACATTCCGTTCTTTTAAAATTTCTCCAGGTGGGTACTCTTCTCCTTAATCCTGTTTGAAAAGGTATCATGCCTATATGAAATATCTGATCACTATTAAATGATAGAAAGTCCTACAGTCACTTTAAAATGAAATCCTGGTTGTAAATTAATAATTAAAAACATTGAATATATTAATCAATGCTGTAATAACCATTCAATGATAGATTTCTCCTTTCTCCCACCTAAGTCCCCCTGTAATGGTCTGCCTGCCTCCTTAAAGTAGAGTTATTGTTCTACAATTCTGAGTCACTGCTTACCTCTTTTCCTCTCTCTGCTTTGTTCCCAGCGGGAACAAAAAGCTTGGAAAAATGAGAGAAAAGGGGATCAGAAAGAGCTTTCTTCACTGGGCCTACGTGAGATGGCTTTTCATTCGATTAGTACATGTTCGAGGTTGATTTTTTTATGGATACTTTTGGGAATGCTCTGCTAGGTCCCTCTGCCTGCAATTGTCATAAAATGGGCTCTACTTTTCTTTCAGCCAGCCACTCCAGAGCTACACCTCTCAGCTCTGCTCCCTGTGGGATAGCCCACAGCCTCCTACTGCTGGGCTCCACCTCTAAACAACTGCAGGCGGACCGTCCTATGGTGGTTGCCCCACCTGGTCACAGGAGTCACACTGTTAGAGGGCAGTGCAGTTATTTTTGAGTTTTAGCTCTTTCTTGATGCCATTGGTCACTTTACTTTTCTCAAGTCTGACTAGTGATTTGTGCCTTCCAAACTATGGAAAGCAAGCTCTAGGAGTGACCCTTAAAACCTCTGTGACTAGGCTTGAGGTTAGATAAAGAAGTCCCACCTTTCCATCACCAGTTCTTTTGATGGAGAATGAGTTATGACTCAAAACATCTTCCCAAATCTGGCTCCCCCACTCTTCACCCCCCCAATACTTTACATGATAGATATGAGTTAGGGAACCACTTATCAGTCACCAGCTTTAAATCTCCATATAAACCAGCTAATCTTTTGATACATAGCGAATTTTGACACAAATTTTGAGATATAGCAAACAGAGATTGCCATTCTGTTGTTACAGGTTAGGCACTGCCAGAGATGCAGTGGCAAACAAAACCAGTTACAGGTACTACCCACAAGGAACTTATTATCTAGAAGGAGATTCAGACAAGATACAAATAATAATAACATATACAAAATTACAACCGCAGTAAGCACATCGAAGGGGAAATGCATGTTTCTGTAAGAGACTCATCCTAAAGATAGTTGTATAAAGAGATTGGAGAAGGTTTTCCTAGCCCCTTCATTTAGTCATGATCTGAAAGTCGAGGTCAAGTTAACTTTGTGAAAATAAGAGTGAATTTGGGGAGAGGGATGAACAACATTTTATGTAGAAAGAACTTCTCATACAATGATTCTGTGGTGGTAGAGGCAAAAGCGAGGACTATGGTGGCTGGTTTTGAGAAAACAAGAGAATGCTGAAAACACAACATGAGGCTTGAGGTGTCCACAGAGAACAGTTTCCAGAGAGTAAGACCCAGTAGGCCATATTAAGAATTTTTATTTTTGATTCTAAATGCAGTGCAAATCCATGAAAAGGATCTAAACTGGGGATAATGATTGAGGATGAAACTAGTGATGTGAAAAGAACGCTTTGTGTTCAGGGTGAAAAGGGATCTTATGGGGCAGAGGGTACAAAATTGGATGAGGAAAGAAGAATTGAGGTGACTGCAATACTCCATTTGAGATACAATATTCATTTTGATTAGAGTGAGATAAAAAGAGCTTTCAGTACTATAAGCTTATAACCTTATTTTTCCAGCTTTAGATTTCAGACTGCCTGGTAGCCTCGATGTTAGAAGGACATGTTTTATAAATCGATGGGATAACTCTTCAAATGCAGCCCACCAGTGAAAACTCCGCTAATGACTGATGCAGAAATTCCCTCTGATTCTACACTTTTTAGGTTGCAGTATCATCATAGTAGATAAGTTTTATTTTAGGTGAAGGAAAAGACAATACACAATGCAGGAGAGGTTAACACAACTGGACCAAACCAAAAGCAAAAAAGCTTCCTGAATACACTGAACGCTTCAAAGGCCAGTGTAGCTGGGGCAGGGGTTTGATGACCATGGTTTCAGGGGACATCTAAGTCAATTGGCATAATAAAGTCTATGAAGAAAACATTCCGCATCCCACTTTGGAGAGTGGCATCTGGGGTCTTAAACGCTAGCAAGCGGCAATCTAAGATGCATCAATTGGTCTCAACCCACCTGGAGCAAGGAAGAATGAAGACCACCAAAGACACAAGGCAATTATGAGCCTAAGAGACAGAAAGGACCACATAAACCAGTGACTACATCAGCCTGAGACCAGAAGAACTAGACGGTGCCTGGCCACAACTGATGACTACCCTGACAGGAAACACAACAGAGAATCCCTGAGGGAGCAGAAAAGTAGTGGGATGCAGACCCTAAATTCTTGTAAAAAGACCAGACTTAATGACCAGACCGGGACTAGAAGACCCCAGAGGCCATGGTTCCCAGACATTCTGTTAGCCCAAGACAGGAAACATTCCCAAAGCCAATTCTTCAGACAGGGATTGAACTGGAATATGGGATGGAAAATGATACTGGTGAAGAACAGGCTTCTTGGGTCAAGTAAACACATGAGACTATGTCTGGAGGGGAGATGAGAGGGCAGAGGGGTCCAGAAGCTGCCAAAATGGACAGGAGGAGAGAGAGCGGAGGGAAGAGCTGTGCTATCTCACTAGAGGGAGAGCAATTTAGAAGTGTATAGAGCTCAAAATGATAATTTACTATATTGAGATCTTAAAAGCTAGCACTATGGAAATGCATAAGAAATAAAGAACATAAAACTTTTTGTAATAATTTTCTCTTTAGCAAACAAAGTTTAAATCATCTTTGAATCATGAAAGTATATTTTGAACAATAAACCTCATAATATTAATATTTTATATCAGTATACATTTTTTATACATTTTACCATTTGCAAAGCCCTTCTAAATATATTATTATTTCATTTAGAATAATATTTCTGGTATTTTTCTATCTTGCCCCATGTTGTGCTAGACCTGAGCTACAAGATAGATGTATCACAGTCTCCACTCTTCTGGAGTTTTCACCCTCGTTGAAGAGACATGTAATGGCTGATTGACTTAGAACAGTACTTGCTAGTAACTAGGATAAGTGGTGGTTGTACTGGGGGTTTCCTTAAGTAATATGAAGTAATGGAAACAGCATTGCTTTTAGAATTCACAGAGGTAGAATGGACCCAAGGCCCGAAGACCTGAGTAACAATTAACTGAACGTAGGTAGTATATCTACTATGTCTAAAGAAGAAAGGAGCTACTCAGAAAAGAGTTGACCAATAGGAAAAAAAAAAAAAAAAAAGAAAAAAATTAAGAAACAAGGGTATCATAAAAAAAGATAGATAGTTTTAATCAAAGAGCTATCCAGGGGAAAAGGAATCTTAGCCAAACTTTTTTTTTTTTTTTAATTATTCTAGTTCTACTGCTAAGGTAAGTTATATCTTTAAAATTTGTGCAGGGAGTTAAAGCTAATTAATTTCCGAGACTTCACCCCATATTCTAGACCACACTCTTTATGAAATTGGAAGCCATTACATATTTTATTCCTTTATTTTTTCATTATTATTGCATATTGAACAAGAAAGCTTTAATTACGATGTGGCTTCCATTATAGGTCCCCTAAAGGACCAAAATGGTGCTGGTCAGACTAAGATAAATATTCATATCTCTTTGGGAGTTACACCTGTCTTTGTGTTAATAGATTACATTCTGATACTATGCAGCAGTCTTGTGAATTTGTTTAATGCAAATATACCACTGAGGAATGGGTTAGTCCTCAGTGTTCTAAAAAAATCAAGCTCTAATACTTGCAAGACTAAAGACTATGGTAAATTTGAGAACAGAGAAGAGATTCTAGATGGTAGAGGTTAAGGCACAGTTTTGGAAACAGTACCTGAGTTCATGTCCTGAATTCACTGCCTAAAAAAAAAAAAAAAAAAAATTTCCTACTCTCTGTATAATCTTAAAAATATACTTTTCTTATTTTAGTTTATCTATAAAATGGAAATAATCATATTATTTACTTGATAGAAGTATTGTGAAGGTATAAATAACATAACATTGAAAATAGTTAAATGGGGTAAATGTTGATTAGATGTTACCTTTCATAATGCTACTTTATGAGTCCTCCAGACTAGGATAGCCTAGTCCCCTGTAGATGTATCAGTCAGGGTTTAGTTGGTGATAATATTAACCACTTCAGCTAGTTTAGGCAGAATGAAGTTTAGGATAGAAAACAGTGCTTGCATATCACTGGTAAACCCAGAGTAGTATGTTCTAAAATCTTGCTATGATTCTCAGAAAAATTGTGAGAATGGGTCCTCTGTGCCATAATAAGAAATCCGGGGAGTCAGTAAGGCACTGCCACAATTCTTGTCTCCAGAAATATGCCATCGTCATTTCTGATCATGGGTCAGGGAGCCACTACTTCCATATTTGGTTCTAGAATCACAGCCTCTGTGTAAATTCTTTAATTATAAAATAGATACCTATGAGGCACAAAGTGGCGCCATTTTGTTTTTTTCTTAATTTGGTTCCAAATTCCCATCTATTGAGATTGCATCTGATTTGCAGAGCTTCAGCCAAATGTACAATCCCAGTTGCAAGAAAGCCTGGATAATGAAACTTAGCTTCCCAAACTTCGTAACACTAGCAAGAAAAAAGAAGCTGGTACAAGGGTTGAGTATACTGATCTACTATAGTAGATGATATATAAGCTGGATATTTAAAAACACATGAACAAACAAACACAATTTCTGACTGGAGTTACTAAAGAAAAATGATTTGTGTTTCTTAGACAGGAACACAGAAATATTTGTAAATAGAGAGCTTATGACATATTCATTTAATTTCGAGTTGGTTCTGTTTGTTACAACTGTTGTTGTTGGGTGCTATCAAGCTGATTCCAACTCATGGTAACCCCCCGTGACAGAGTAGAGCTGCCCCATAGGTTTTCATGGTTGTGATCTTTATAGAAGCAATTTACCAGGTCTTTCTCCCATGGAGCCACTCGGTGGGTTCAAACTACCAACCTTTTCCTTAGCAGCCAAGTACTTAACAGTTAGCACCACTAGGGCTCCTTTTATTACAACCAGAGTAGAATTTGAGACTTGGAGTGATGAACTAAGCTTAGAAATATAAAAAGAAACCAAGCCATAGAAAGTCTTGTAACTACAGTAAGAACTTAATTTCACCTTGTGGTCATTAGGAAGTTAGTGGACTTATTTCAAGCAGGAAACACAATAATCATATTTGAATTTGTGGACCATCACTCCACAGCTCTGTGAAATATGGTTTACTGTGAAAGCAGAAGCACTCCATGCAGAAGGTGGGCAAGACAAGGGACTTGTTCAGGTGGGCATTTACAAATAACTAAATAAAAATGATGATAATAGGAGAAAAGATAATATCAGTGGTAGTGGGAAGAGGAGATTTTATATATCTAGAAGCAAGTATTATCAGATCTCAGTAAACATTTGCATGGGGAGAGTGTTGGGGGTAGTGATTTTAAAATTAAAAAATTTGATGGATGCTGAAATGTTTTGTAGAGATGGGGAAAAATTTGAGGACCATGAGATGAGTTCAATTCTGTATATTTAGCATATACCATGGATCTGCCTGAAGGCCTTCCATGAGGAGATAATTCACGTACAGTTAAATATATGGACAAGCATGATGCTTGGGGGAAAAGATCTGGTTCAGGCATATAAATTTGTGCGTCTTTTTAATATGAATAGTGGCTGATGCCAAGAGGGTAAGGTCTTAAATGTAAAGCTGCATAAAGGGAGCAAACCAGGAAATGCATCCTTCCAGAAAACCAGCTTTATAGGCCAGTAAAAAGGAACGTCTAACAAGGCTGAGATGTGACTAAAACTGAAGAAAATGTAAGAAAAAGTAGGGCAGAAGCTAAGAATGTTTATAGAAAGATCAAAGAGGTATTTGAAAATATTCATGTGGCTAATCTCTAAGTCATTGGAAACATTGGCAAGAGTAGTGAGAATGGAATGAAAAGAAACAAAACTGAATTCATGGAGTTGAGAACAGAATAATTGATAAGGGAAAAGGAACTGTGAAAACAAACCACTTTGCTTAATAGTTTGGAAGGTGAAGAGATATTGAGAAATGGAAGGCTAAAAGGAAAATGGAAGCTTAAACGGAAAGAGAGTAAAACTCTTAGAAGCATCCAGAAGGTAAGAGGGAACAAGAAAGTGCCACAGTTTTGGGAATGACTTTTTGTGGGGAGACAGCAGCCAGATTGCAGTGTAGAACTGGTGATGGAAGTATCAAAAGGGGATATGTAACCATGGTATAATTTCTTCTTTGGAAAATGTATAAATCTTTTGGGGGTAAGGTTTTATTCCCATTTAAAAGCATGCCATACTGAGATTGTTCCCAACAGGATCAAAGCTTATATCAAGTATAGCAATACGCTGATGGGGAAAAGACAGAAAACAAGTGGGGTTGAAGAAGCGACTCTCTCATTTTATCCTCACACCAACTTTAGGGTAGATGATTTACCATAGATAGGATGCTTCCTGAACTAGAGATGAAAAAACAGTGACTAGCACAGTTATGAAAGGGTACATTTAGTAGTAGAACACTGATTTTAAGAACATAAATTAAAATGAAAACTGCCTCATATTAACCGGGAAACCCTGGCGTCGTAGTGGTTAAGAGTTCAGCTGCTAACCAAAATGTTGGCAGTTTGCATCCACCAGGCGCTCCTTAGAAACCTCATGGGACAATTCTACTCTGACCTATAGGGTCACTATGAGTCAGAATTGACTGGATGGCAATGGGGTTGGCTATGGGGTTTTGGCATGTTAACCCACTCATAACAACAACAACAAAAAAACCAAAACCAAACCCAGTGCCATCAAGTCGATAACAATAAAAGAGCAAAAATATATATATTTTTAAAAATGACAGGACTGAAGCTAAAACTGGGTCCAGAAAACCTGTCCAACTCTTTCTAATTTCTTGAAAAACAAAATAAAATTCTACAAATCTTCCAAAATTCCCAAGTTTTAGGACAAACTTTTACTTTTCAGGAAGAATAATTGTTTGGAAGAGAGTTATTAGCAAAAATCTCAAATAGAGTAATTTTACAGCTGTTCTTAATTTTCTGTGAGGCAAATAAGTTGTTTAGAGAATGTTCACACAATACAGAAGTGTTGACTTACTGGCATAGTACTTACTATGCCACGTTCTGTTGATTTTGCAAGCATTAATTCATTTATTCTTTCAGTACCCAGGTCTATTTACTCTTTCTTTTATAGGAGATACTCAACTCTGTATTTTAAACAAAGAGAATTTAATCCAGGGAATTGGCTGCATATAGAAGAGCAGAGAAGCTAACAAGGGAAAGCCAGGTATCACAATTAACAATGGAAGGGATCTGCACCAATTTTAGAGTGAAGGCAAAAATGGGAGGAGGAGGATTGCCAGAGTCTGGGCCCTAGTCATCCAACAGAAGCTGGAAAATAGAGGGCCTGTCCAGCAAAAGCTAGAGTCACTACTCCTGGGGGCTTCAACCACTGTCCAGAGCAAGATGTGACTATTGAGGAGACACAGCTATTGCTGAAGAAGCCATTGGGGGCACACAGAGAGGCTACAGATATACATTGGCTTTTTCTTTCTCCAGCCTCACAGTCCAATGGCTTTGCCTTCCATTGGCAAACCCTGAAGCTTACCTGCTTTGTAGACACATCTTGTTGAAATTCATCAGGTTTAGTTTTGCCAAAAAAAAAAAAAATTTGTTATTAAAGGGTGAGAAACAGTTTTAATTTTCCTGTAATCCAGATTTCTGGAGTCCACAGATGTTGGGGTAGCTCACCCAGGCCATTGTCCTTAGACGTCCTTTTGAACCTTGAGCCTTGAGAAAACTGGTTTCTAAAAGTTACCTTTGAGTCAAACAATGGTCTAGATGAATTAATGAGGACCATTTTTTTTTTCCATTTTGCCTTAGGCATTGAGCTGTTTTGAAGAATTCGGTCAGTTTTAGGAAACAGAAACTGCAGGTTTCTGTGTTTTAGGGTAAAATGTTATTGTATAAATACAATTCTGGCCCTTTTCCATGGTAATATCAATAAGATGGGGTATAAGAATTTTTGGAAGTTCTTTTTATCTTTGGAACATTTTTAGCTCCCTAGGCAAGATGTTACTCAGATTTGCAAATCATATATTCAATAAATTTCAATCAATTTCTATTACTGGCTTAATGTGATTTTTATATTATCAGGGAGAAAATAATACACTGGTGAGGATTATATAAAGAAAGCAACCAGTCTATTACCTAACTATTTTATATCTGATCCTGAAGTTTGGGTGTCGTACCCAAACAAGTAAGACACCGATCTTAAATTTTAACTCCATAACCTGATTTATGAAAGATAATCTGAACCTACTACTTGATAATTTCTCATAATTAATCAATTTTCCAACTCATACATGAATAAAAAACCAAAAAAAATCAAACTGTGCCGTTGAGTCGATTTCGACTCATAGCGACCCTATAGGACAGAGTAGAACTGCCCCATAGAGTTTCCAAGGAGCGCCTGGAGGATTCAAACTGCCGATCCTTATGGTTAGCAGCTGTAGAACTTAACCACTACGCCACCAGGGTTTCCCATACATGAGTAGCTGTGTTATTACTAACCATTTTTAATAAACTGACAAGCATAATTGAAATACACATTAAAAAAAGACACTGAATTCTACCAAGTAAGTATAAATTCTTACTGAATGATATGTTATGCATTTTAATGAAAACTTCTTCAAAGTGCACGTGCTAACCAATGACATCAGTGCTGCAGACAGGCTATTACTTTACACATTGTGCTTTTGAACGAAGGAATGGCCTACTAAATAAATAATTTTGATTACTTCAACAACAACAAAAAAAATTTTTTTCTGTTGCATTTCTCTTCAACCAGCATATAATTTGCAATATATCCTCACTATCCTATTTCCATTTAAAACTTTCAGACTCTGAGGAATTCTGATAACTCTGTAATAACCTTGAGAGGAAAGCTCAAATGGTCTTTCACGTCTGAGGATCCTGAAGATGTATGACCTTTTTAATAGGATCTCTTGGTTGTTTTGCATAATTCATGGCTCACATAAGACTTTAACAAGGAAAAATGCATAGTTTATATGGTGTTTTTCTGGCTTTCTGCATATTGATTGTCTATTATATTTTATGCCTTGATTGCAATATTTTTTCTGAAATAATTCACTTTTAAGTGGTTGGACTATAATACCAAGAGTAACTCGGAAATCTATATGCTAGAGATTTTTCGTATTTGTACACTCCAACACTTTTTCATGTCAGATTTCAAATTAGAGGCATTTTTAGATGCTGTATGATTAGAAGACATTTAAGGAAGTTCCCTTTTGGAATAGGTCCCAAGATTTAGGAAACACAAGGAAACCAGGGCTTTTACTGAACCTTACACCAGACCCTCCCCAGAACGTAGATATCATTGAAAAGCAAAGCCCTATCATGCTCAATAAACTATTATTGCCTCAAAACAAACAAATAAAAAACAGTGTAATTAGAGTATGATGTAACTAAAGAATCATGCGCTAAAAGTCAAGATTGAAGAAATAATATTTTAATTGGTATTTTAAGCACACTTCGCTTTTTATTTTCAATTTAGGAAAAAAATAACCAACAGAGCAATCAACCTAAAAATATAAGTAAAATTATTTTACAAGTAATTGGTTCTTTAAAAATGAACTTTAAGTTTTCCGTAATCTAATGAGGGCACTGGGTTTTGGGGGGTTTAATTTTACTAGTTGAGTAAGCTAAGTTTACTCGTCAGTGGCTGAAGCAACTATTCTTTCTTAATAATTTTCTTAGTTTCTATTAACCAGCAATGTGTAGAACTAGTGTTAATTTCGTAACCGTCTGTCCTGCTCTACCCCACATTTTTCATTGTGAATATGCCTGCTTTTGACTTTTCTGAAATTCAATTTTCAGAATGAATTTATATGCAGTGACAGAAAATAGTGATATGTTAAATAAAGGCTAATTTAAAGGAGATTAAAAAATAAAACAACAACAGAGGACATAACTCACTGTTTGGAAAAGATGTATATACTTCATCCTTCACTGAAAATACATCTAAGAACATTTTCTAGGTCAGCCAATTGAACTGAATCCATCCAAAGAACCTATTAATTCAGCCTTTCTCTTCTATTCAAGCGCATCTGTGTGATTGCTTCACTCTTTTAAGGTAAAGACAATCGTAAATGTAAAAGGTTCAGAAAATCTGTGCAAGCAGACAGTAAAATATAATCAGTGAAAATAGTTATGCTTAATCTTTTATACAGCTTTTTGATTCAATTGTTCAGATTGTTGCATTGTTAAGTACAGATGGTCTGAGATGGCATGATTATATGACTATTTGCGAGAAAAAAAAAGTGAACAAATATTCATCTCCAAAGACAAACCCCCCTTTCCTTAGACACTTTGATATATAAGAAGAGCTCATACTGACCTCAGTGCCATTTGGTAGGATAATAACATTGGCAGTAATATTCAAGCTTAACACGCCGAGGCACAACTTCAGGTCATATCCTTTTCAAAGTAACTCTTTTTAAACGTGATATAATGAGTAAACATTCGTAACACTAGGAAAATTTCTTATTCCATCAATAAAATAGAATCTCTCCTTCATTTATCTAATATGCTTTGTCAGAGTTTCTTTATAGATCATTTCATGAAAGCTCACTGAAGACCCATGGGAAATATAAAGGGACATTCAAACTGCAAATCTGTCATATTTGCTTTGGATTTGATTTAAAGCATTGGTTCTCAACCAGGGATGATTTTGCCCTCCCCTCTCCACCTCCTGAGAAAATTTTGCAGTGTCTGGAGATATTTTTGGTTTTCACAACGCAGAGGGTGCTATTGTCATTTAGGGGGTAGTGACTAGGGATGCTGTTCAACATCCTACAATATACACAGAATCTCTCTCTCCCTTCCCCAGCAAGTATCCAGCCCAAGATATCAGTATTGCTGAGGCTGAGAAGCTAAATTTAAGGATTCTAGGATGGAGATGCTGCCCACCTTTTCAGAAAGAAAACTTGCTGTGTGGAATGTGAAAACATGTCTCTTCTAGGAAACCCTGTTGTCAGTGTGCTCAGATGTCTATACGCTTTCTAAATCTATCTATGAATCTATCTATGGATCTGTGCTGAGAAAACAATGATTATAGGCCTCCTTGCTAGTTAACCATATTATGATTTAGTAGTATTAAAATTTTCTGAAATATGGCTGATGGCTAGATATAAAGAAAGTTTATTTGTAAAGAGGTCACCACTTATGATTTGATAGGGTAGGAAGAGAACAATTTCCATGGTGAAGAAACTCCTGTGAGGTCTAAGTCCTGGTGTCAGAGAGGGGCTGCTGAAGTTAGTGTTAAAACCATCCAATGAAAACGGAATTCTCAACCTCAGCACTGTTGACAATATGGGCTGGAAAATTCCTTGTTGTGCGGGGCTATCTTGATCATGGTAGGATGTTTAGAGGTATTCTCAGCTTCTACTGACTAGATATGAGCAGCACCCTTACCCACTAGTTGTGACAACAAAAAAAAATTTCTCTAGGTATTTCCAATTGTCCCTGGGGGGGCAGCGGAGGTTACCCTAGATTGAGAACCATTGCTTTAGAAGGATATGCTGAGGCCCTTCTATTCTTCTTCCTCTCTCAGAGAGGAAAGAAGTCCACCTACATAGCAGACCCACCCACCTTCTGTAAGTAGGTCGACTATGTAATTTATTATCCAAACCAAACAGATGCTGAGAGTTAAAAAAAAAAAAAAAAAACCTGTTGCCGTGGCGTAGATTCCAACTCATAGAGACCCTGTAGGACAGAGTAGAACTTCCCCATACATAGAGTTTCCAAGGAGCGCCTTGTGGATTTGAACTGGTGACCTTTTGATTAGCAGCCGTAGCATTTAACCACTAGCCACCAGAGTTTCCCTGAAAGTTAAAAAGGGTAGAATTAATAATTTTATTGCACAAACAGGCTTAGACTGAGACCATGCTGGCCAACTGGGGGGAAATTGGTTATACTTTCTATAGGCCACATAACAGCAAAGATGGTTTCCAAAAGCCTTCTACCTTGAGACCAGGTAGGTTTATTTTGAATTCCAAAGTGTTATGTTGCTTAATTGAAATGTGTTTTTTGAATTAGAAAGAATAACACTCAGTTTCAAATACTGGGCTTCAGCTTATACAGAAGCCAGTACAGAAGGAACTTAGGTTTTTTATAAGAAATACTAAGCATTCACTTCATTACCTGGTTCATACAGAAATGGGACACATTTTCTTCAGCAACACATCTGCCTTGAATCACCTGAGGCTATCTGGATGCTGGTAGCAACTCTGGACATAGTGTTTTCTTGTAATTCCCTTTAATATTACTCGTTGGCAACTATAGCTGTTGTTGTTCTCCCAGTGGACCCTAAGTTTTAGGGTTTCATCTTGTACCTTTCCCACCTCCCAAATCTCTGAGGGCTAGATAATATTGCCAGTAGAAGGTAAATTATCTGTGAGGAAAAAAAAAAAATGTTATTGACTTTCCAAAATACCCTGTGTACAAAGAAGCATTTAGTATCTAATAAAGTATACATTATCTGCTTAAACTGAGAGGCAAGATAAAGAACTTAGTATAAGAGCAAATCAGCTGCAAAAGACCTCTTTAAAGTGTTAAAGGCAAAGTGCACCTGACCCAAGCCATGGTATTTTCCTTCGCCTCCTACACATGAGAAAGCTGGACAATGAATAAGAAAGACAGAAGAAGAATGGATATATTTGAATTATGGTGCTGGTGAAGAATATTGAATATACCATAGATTGCCAGAAGAATGAACAAACCTGTCTTGGAAGAAGTATAGTCAGAATGCTCCTTAGAAGCGAGGATGCAGAGACTTCCTCTCACATACATTGGACGTGTTATCAGGAGGGACCAGTCCCTGGAGAAGGACGTTGTGCTTGGCAGAGAGCTGGCAAAAGAGAAGAAGACACTCAATGAGATGGATTGAAACAATGGCTACAAGATGGGCTCGAGCATAGCAATAATTACGAAGATGGCACAGGACCGGGCAGTGTCTCATTCTGTTGTACACAGGGTTGCTGAGTGAGAACCAAATCAAAGGCACCTAAGAAGACCAAAAGGTTTTAAAAAATATGTTACTAGATATCAAGTTACCTTCATTTGTCTATCTTCTGTGCTTCAACAATTTAAAATATGAGAGTAATTCTTTCCAACCAAACAATTCTTATCTGTGCTACTCAGGAAATAGAAACTTCAGGTTCTTCACAAATAAGGAAAATTGATATGTCATTGTTTCTTCTGGTAAAATATATTTACAGCAATGAAAAATGATTTCTAAGAGCAGTATTGCAAATTTTTTTTGTAAATAAAGCTATATTCTTTTTGTTTTCATCACAAAAATGAGATTTTTTTTTCTATTATAATTTTATTCAAAAGACTTCTTTGTGATGTATGTATGTAATTGAAGTCCACATATCATAAACCTAACCATTTTAAAGTGAACAATTCAGTGGCATTTACTACATTTACAATGCTGTGCAACCACCACCTTCATTTAGGTCCAGAACATTTTCATCATCCCAAAGAGACACATGGACCCAGGATACAGTTTCCCCCCATTTTTCGCTCTCCCATCTCTTGGCAACTTGGCAATCTGTGCTCTGTCTTTATGGACTTACTCTTCAGGGTCTTTCGTATAAATGCACTTTATATGTGACTTTGTGTGTCTGGCTTCTTTCGCTTAGCATGTTTTTGAGGTTAATCCATGTGTTGACATGTATCAGGCTTCATTCCTTTTTATGGTGAATAATATTTCATTGTGTATACATACCATAATTTATCTATCCATTTATGGACCTGTGGGATGTTTCCCTCTTTTGTCTGTTGTGAACATAAACATGCTTGTATCTAGGCCTGAGTTACCCAGTGACTCCACTGGCTGCAGATTCCAAGGCACAGACCAGGTCTAAGGTTTAAGGTGGTAATTTTGCATGTACATTCCGGACTTCTTCCCTTCCACACTCTCTGTGTACTTTGTGAATCTTCTCCCTCCTCCATGCCTAGTAATCCTACTCTGATCTCAGCCATGTCTGCAGCAGTTGGGGAAGGGTGTTTCTTTCTGGGAAAATATTTCTACTGACTTTTACTGAGATCTGCCACTGCTAACCCCCTGACCCTTCCTGTTGCTTCTCATTGCTTTGGTCACAACTTATGAATGTCTTCCCACAGGGCTATGCTATGCTGAACTCATGTATCATGGCTTACAAGCATTACGAATTATGAGAGTATTCTCTGTCTTCTAGTGCTGCTAAAGATACAAGTGATAGGGTTATTCTGTTCATTCATTTTGCTCTGCGTGGTTTCAATGAGGAAAAGCAGAAAGATTGAAAAATAATTATCTTCATATGCTTACCAGGAGTCTCCACTTTCTGTATCTCTCTTTCTGAAGGAGGCCATGTATATTGAAAAGAATAATGAAGAAAGTATTAATGATAGGAAAATAACTATTAAGTATTTGGATATACTGACAAAAATTTGTTAAGTTATATATGCAATCAATTAAAATGTCATTGGAACAGCTATTAAACCAGAAGACTATAAACATTTCTATTTTAACTATAGAAAGATTATATTTTCTATATCTCTTCAATAGGAATTTTAAAAAAGTATTTTTATTGTGTACATATTTTAAATGCTTTCTAATTTGTTTTTAACTTTATAAGCCACTTAAATTTACTTTTCAAACATAGTGTTTTTGAGGCTTTGTGCAAAGCACTATGTTAGGTGCACTAAATACCCATAAACTGTGCCAGCCCATAAAATAAAATACCAATATGTGAACATACACAGGATGCAGAAAATATGATGCGGTTTGTTTTCTCACTGTGCATTTTCTTTGCTCTGCAGCAACAGATTGCAGATAATCTAATTATCTACGGGAAAATGTTTAGTGTTGGAATTCTTACCAAGTTATTGAAACAATTATTTTGTTTTCTGTAAGAAGGTTTAGATAAGCCACACTATAAATTACTTAGATCAAATTTATTGCAGGTTTTGTTTGCTTTATTATTTGTCAATTTCTTGGAAATGTGCATTTTTGTGAAAGGGTAGCACAAAGACTGCACTCAATAAAAAAAAAAAAAAAACACTCAATAAATGGTACGAATTCTTTATCCAGTAACTTTGGGTCAAATGTGTTTCATAATTAGGATTTTTCACATTTTAGAAAGATAAATTGGTGCAGTGATGGTATATAACTTTATACTTTCTGAAATAAAATGCATGAAACATACACATTAATTAGAATTTAAAACAAAACTGACTTCTAAATAATCTCAGGGTCATTTGGATCATGTTTTATCAACCAAATAAATTATGTAAAAAAAATTTTTTTAAATTTTTTTGGATTTCAGGATGGTTGATAAAATATTAGACCTGGGGTTGGACACATCTCTGCAGTGTGCTAAATACTTTGAAACACCTTTCCAACACAAGGTTAGAGCACAGTTGATGAAATTTAATTCCACCCACCCACTGGCATAGCTATAGGAACTGTAATGAGAATTTCTTAATTCTATATATGAGATTTGCCCCGGTTTGCTTTAGACTTAATAGGAATATGCTTTTGTAGTACCCTCAAGTTTTCTAAACACTCAAAATCAAGTACCTAGTAAGGGTAAGATGGTGTTTCACACCTTGCAATTAAGATTTTTTTTTCCTTTGAGAGGAGAAATATGACTAATAGGTATAAAACATACCAACATAAAGTAGTATATATTTGAAGTGTCAAATGAATGACAAGGCCAATAAATTCCAGAACAGTTTAAACATTTAAAAATGAAAATGTCACCCTTTCTTCTAGGCCTCCCACTGTATTTCTTCCATGACCGCCCCCCTAAAAAGAATTTGAGTTTGAGGGAGGGAGGCTTTTGGAGAGGTTAGTAGTTCTTGAAGTTCTGTACCCAAAGCAATATTTGCCTTTATTGAGGTTTATATAGGGTTATATGTGGGGGTCAGGCGGGGGAAGGCTTGCACACATGTGTATGTGAGAGAGAGAGAGAGTAGATAAATTCATAAGTCTTTTATAAGCGTCCCATGGGATCTGAGAAATACTGTTATGTCAAATTATTGTGATGTATAATTTTTTAATTCATGCCTTCATATATTTATTCATTCATCATTTAATTGCCCATTGTGTGGACTCTGGCACACAGTAAATAGTGGAACCCAATTTGCTGGCAATGTTTGGAATTTCCCACATGCTTTTCAGATTAAATTAGCAGTAAATAGCATTTGATCAGGGCATCCAGAAACAGTCTAAGTTCAATTTAGGACAAAAAGAATATTCACTCTAAGAAAGTTATTTGTCATTTTTATGCTTTTCAATTTTCTCATAAAACATAACTTCAAGGATTCTATATCCAATAATATTGCAATCTCTAATTATCTACTCTTTTGCCAAAAAATTTGAAAGTGCAACTTTTTCTTAATGGAATCTGCTCAACAGCAAGTTAGATGTTTACATTCAAAAACAGCATCTGTTCATCTTTCCAAGAGAAAGCTAGAGATGTATTTCCCTTAGTTACAGACATCCATGTGAATTCCTCTGATACTTCTATCGTGATATATTCTGTGCTTATTTATGTATGTTTTGTATTATACATGTCTGATTAAATAAATGAAGTTTGCTAAAAAAAAAAAATTAAAAAACGAAAAAGGTTTTCTTAAAAATACTGCCTACCAATTTTTCAGTTTACATAGGTCTGGATATGGCATTCTAGAATTTTCTATACTTGTGAGGCCATGTATTAACAAAATGTGTAAGAGCGTACATGAAAGGGCAATGTTAGGCCTCTTTTAGGCCTCTAGTTGCACCAACCTATGCTTTTCAATAACTAATCTGAAGTACAGAGAGTTTCCATCAAATTCCACCAGAGACTGTGTTGAAGACAGGGCACTAGTCATTTGGTTTACTTACTATGCCACTGGTTTCTAAATACTGTTAATATGATAGTGGATAATCCTTTAAAAACAAATATATCTGTATAGTTCAAGTAGAATCATCTTCTATTTACACTTATTATTTTGAATTGGGACAGTATCCTGGAAGTTATGTGTTCTTTCATTACACATACTTGGTATAATAGTGATTTAACGTGTTTCAGATGGTCCAGTAATCCTTTAGAGGTGCTTGCAGAGCTCTCTGTCTGTTTTTCTGTCTCTATATGTGTGCCTGGAAAACCTGGTGGTGTAGCGGTTAAGAGCTACCGCTGTTACGCAAAAGTTTGGCAGATTGAATCCACCAGACACTCCTTGGAAGCCCAATGGGGCAGTTCTACTCTGTCATTTAGTGCCGCTATGAGTCGGAATCAACTGAACGGCAATGGATTTTAGAGAGAGAGAGAGACACATATGGCTTTGACCAAAATTTTATATGAAAAAGTTTACATCACTAATAAAAGTTTGAATGTATATTACAATAATTATAATTGATAAGTAATATTCCATTTTATTAATATTTCAAATAATTTTTTCAAATCAATTCAGAATCATTGGAAATTTAGTTGGTTTTCCAGCCTTATGCTATACTAAATAATGGTGCTAAAAAACTGAGTACTGAATTCTTGACCGTATACATTATTATAACTTTGAAGTGGAATTGGTGAATATTAAGCATTTATACTTGTAATACTAAATAATCCTCCTGTACCATTTTACAAAAATTACAATCATAGATCATTTAAGAAATAGCTAAAGTAAAACCATTATCAGTCAAAAATTATGATGTAACCTCAGCTGGGAAAAAAGGAAAATCACATACCCTTAAAGTCTTTTATCACTGAAGGAAGAAAGGGAATAATCTAGACATTTATCGCAAGAAAGTAGAACAAACAACAAAAATCAATGGTTGTCAGAAGTAGATAAATGAAAAAAAAAACCCAAACCCACTGCCATCTAGTTGATTCCGACTCATAGTGACCCTATAGGACAGAGTAGAGCTGCCCCATAGAGTTTCCAAGTAGCGCCTGGTGGATCTGAACTGCCGACCTCTTGGTTAGCAGCTGTAGCACTTAACCACTATGCCACCAGGGTTTCCTCAGGAGTAGATAGGATATAATAAAATGTATAAATTAATGAATTAGAAACAAAAAACTGAAGAATGATGATATCTACCATTCTTGAACACTTCTGAAACCCTGGTGGTGTAGTGGTTAAGAGCTAGAGGCTGCTAACCAAAAGGTCAGCAGTTCAAATCCACCAGGTGCTCTTTAGAAACCCTATGGGACAGTTCTACTCTGTCTTGTAGGATCATTATGAGTCTGAATCGTCTCGACGGCACCAGGTTTGAACACTTCTAGGGGCAGATCTTGTGTTCAGTGTTCTGCATACCCTATTACATTGAATCCTCCTATTAAACTGACACTTAAATGAGAAACTTAGGCTTAGAGATATGCAGGAAGTGTCCAAGATCAAAGAGAAAATAAGTGGTGGATGTGACATTTTAACCAGGTCTGTTTGAGTATATAAGTTTGATAACTATCTCATAATGTATGTAATTTATAAGTCTAACATGGAGTCTTTTAAAAAAATATTTTGTTATTGTTGTAATTCAGCAGTTTCTACATGCACAACTCAGTGACACCGATCACATTCTTCAAGTCAAGCAACCATTCTCACCTTCCTTTTCTGAGTTGTTCCTCCCTTGCTAACATAAACTCACTGTCCCCTGAGGTTCCTATATAATCTTTCAAGTTGCCATCGTCAATTCAATACCATATAGATAGTTCTTAAAAGAGCATAATGCTCAAAGCAGACATTTTTTACTAGTTAAACTAAACTATTGTTTGGGTTGAAGAAGACTTCAAGGGATATTTTTGGTTTAAAGTTTAAAGATTACCTTTAAGGACAAGAGTTTCAGTCTTACTAGATCAATGAAATAGAATCATTTCTGGATAGAGGTTGTACTACAAGTGTTTCTGCTGCCTTTATGTCCTAACTCCTTGTGCATGTTTTACCTCTTCTGTGCCTTTAGAATACAATTAATATTTTAGGGAGTCCTGGTGAACCGAAGAGGAGAGAACCACAGAGGAATTTAGGGGAGAGTAGAATAGAAAACAGTAGAAGACAGAGAGTTCTTGGTCTGCATAGATCTGCAGACTGGGTGCCGGTAAAAGTATCACAGAGGAATGAAGAAATTAGGGGAAGTTAATTCCTCTTTGCCCCAGCAGCTGCTGGACTGAGGCCTTTGCCAGCATTCACAGTCTAGCAGATAGGTTTGGAAAAGATCCTGATAATATCACTGACTACTGAAACAATTACAACAGGCCCCTGTGCCTATGTTACCCCACCAGCTAGTTTTGAGTCTCACTAAACATGCAAAGAAAAATAACATATCTAAAATAATATTACTGAGAAAAAAAAATAACATTTAAGTTGAGAAAGAGTGATAAAGTCCCTGTATTGTTTGCGATACATGTAACTACAGAAGACAATTTTAGAATTGTTAATAATATACTGTAAAATGAACAGAGGAATCAGCATACTAGTAAAAGAGGGAGGGGGAAATAAAAGTATTAGGGAAAAATTTCAATCAATGCAAAAGTACATAAGAAAGGAAGAAGGGTGCAAATATAAGATATAAAAAGTGGGATAAAGATAAAGCATGTGAGAAGATGCTAGAAATAATCCACATATGTCAAAATTCAATATCTTGTACATGGAATATAATTTCTTACTAAAAGACTAATCTGGGAGACTGAATAAAGAAACAAAATCAAGCTACATACTGTGTATAAAAATATACTAAAATATAAGGAAAGAGAAATATTGAAACACCAAAGATAGAAAATGCATAACTGGCAAATAAAAAGCAAACCAAAGCTGGTTTAGCTTAATCAGTATCACAATATAATTGACTGTGGAAAAAGGCATGTTAAGTGTAAAGTCACAGAAAAATAATGACAGTATATTTAATTCACTTTGATGAGATAGAGATTCTAAATTTGTATGGAAAGGATCAAATAGCTCTAAAATTTATAAAAGCATTCTTTTATGATCAGGAACAAAACATAGATGCCCATTATCACCACATTTGTTCAGTCTTATGCTTACAGCCCGAGTCAGTGCAGTAGATAGAAGGACTGGAGGAGAAACAAAAATGTCTTATTCACAGATGGTAAGCTTGACCATGGAGGAAACCAAAAAGAATCTACAGAAAAATTGAGAGTATTGATAAAACAGTGTAGCAATTTACTGCTTATAAATTCAATATGCAAATGTCTGTACATGCCTATACATTCACGATTAGCTAGGAGAAGTAGTTTTGAAAGGGACCGTTTTGAACAGAAACGAAAGTATTTAAATTGGGGACACACTAAAAGAGGACTTAAGTCAATGGTAAGATATAAAGTACTCTTAAATAAGAACTATAAAATCAATTCAATTTAACAAAAAATAACAGGGTTTATCATAGTATTGATAGGCAAATTCTAAAATTGGTATGGAGTGAAAAATAACAAAAACAACAATAGGCCATGCATGGACCACTCTTGAAGGGCTATGGTGCAAGACCAAAAACCAAACCCGTTGCCATTGAGTAGATTCCCACTCACAGCGACCTTATAAGACAGAGTAGAACTGCCCCATAGAGTTTCCAAGGAGCAGCTGATGGATTCGAAGTGCTGACCTTTTGGTTAGCAGCTGAGGTCTTAACCAAGTAGAGGTCCAATTTCTCAGAAAAAAAAAAAAAAAAATGAGAAAGTCATATATGTAATCTAGGATTTGACTTTTCTAACCAACACAGGAAACCTAGAAGCTATACTAAAAAAAAAAGGAAAACTTATTTGTTCTGTATAAAATTTAAAACTTTGAAGACAGAAAATATGGCAAACAATGGCAGAACACAGCAACAAATGAGAGGAATATTGAAAACTCAGATGTCACCCAAAAGTTCACATCTCTACTACATAAAGACTGCAGGCGTGTTGATAACAAAAATGAATTCAACCCAACATATAAATGGGAAAAAAAATTTTTTTTGAATCATCAAGTAGCAAAGGCAAGTGGTAAATTGATATATGATGTAAAATGGTGTTAATCATCCTAATGGTCAAGAAAATGAAAACTGAATTATCTATGAAATATGACTATAAAAAAAATTGCTGCTAAGTCACTCCGACCCTCAGAGACCCTGAAGAACAGAGTAGAACTGCACCATAGAGTTTCCAAGGAGGGGCTGGTGGATTTGAACTGGTAACCTTTTGGTTAACAGCTGAGCTCTTAGCTACTGTGCCACCAGGGCTCCAAATCTATCACTATACATTGAGTTTATGCCAAAAAATAGTTGATAAAATCTACTTCTGGCAGAGATGGTAGGGCAGGAGTGGAGGCTATTCCAAATAATAAGCAGCACTGTTTTTAAAAGTAAGGTTCTAACAAAACACTTAAAAATGATGTCCAAGCATCATACAAATGTCTATGCGTCAAATAACATAGCATCTGTAGCCATAACAACAACTACATGGAATAACAAGGACAGATAGAAACAGAAGGTAGGAATACAAAACAGAACAGAAAAACATGAACTTCTGCCACTCTGTGGAATATCAAGTGGTAAACCAATGTATATAAAAGACTTTAGTAACCATAAACTAGATCTAATTCATACATATTGTATTTTATTCCTTTTTTAAACAGAGACTAGCCATGCTTGTCATCTGTATCTGGAACATTTTTTAAGCAACGATTATATATTTTCCTACAAAGGAAATTTCAATAAATTCCAAAAAGAAGAAAGAGTACAGAAAATATTCTCCAGTCTCAACAGAATAAAACAAGATGTGCATAACAAACAATAAATCAAAAAGCCAACAATACCTGAAAGTTTTAAAACAAAAAACAACAGCAACAAAAAATTCTCCTTCAAACAACTCTTGGGTCAAAAGGACACCAAAACTTCAATGTGAGGATTGTTTTATCTAATTCCCGTAGTGTTTAAGATCTTCCTAACTATGATCAAAATGTGTGAAGCCAAAAAAATACCTATTTGCCTACATGCTAATCAAATATTTTTTCCTTCTCAAAATCAAAATCTTCTACATGGGGAAAGAAATCACCACATACAAGGTCAATTTATTAAACAGGTAAAAATATTTGCAACACATAACTGAGACATTGATTTAATTATGAAAGGCTTCTTCAAATTAGTAGGAAAAGGAACAACAAGTAACAGAACAAATAGACAAAGCAGTGAACAGATGGTTCACAGAAAAACAGGTACAATTAGCTTTTAAACGTAAGAAGATGTTGAACCCATGATAACAAATAATTGATTAAAAATGAACTGTTACTGAGTTATAGTTTTTCATGTACCAGATATACAAAGGTGCCAATGTTGAATAATGCCTTATGTTGGCATGATATAGAGTAAGAGGCATCACCATATATTGCTGGTGGGATTGCAAAGTGCTACAAAAACTGGGTGGGCAAAATAATCTTTCAAAATAGCTGATAGCTATGCCCTTTAATACAGCAAAATCCCATTGCAGAGTGTATTATGTAAGTACATTTAAACAGGTTTGAAATGGTATATGAACAAAGCAACAAAACTCAAAGTAAAGTGGTAGGGATTTAGAAACCACCTTCATACAACCCCAAAAAACATAGAACAGAAGGAAAGAGAAAATTGGAAGAAATGAGCTATAGAAATATTACAAAAGGAAAATGGCCAGGTGAAGATTACTGTGTATATTTCTTTTTATATAAAAAATACAAATGTGTGTGTGTATATATATATGTCTATATATCTATCTATCATTGCATGCACATGAAATATCTTGGAGGGGGGAACAGAAAAGATAATAACATTGATTTGGTGGTTAGGGTGGGAAAATGAAGTGCCTGGGGTCGGAGGTGGAAGGAAAAGTTGTCATAGTGTATCTATTTTTTTCTTTAACTCTTAAGTTTTAAGTGCCACCTTATTAAAATAAGAAAAATGGATTTTTAAAAGTTCTTAAAAAATGTTACCCGTCATCATTTCTTTTTCATTCTTAATATAAATGTATTGCTCTACAATAAGTGGTTAGTGGTTTTAGGCAACAACTTTGAAGGCTATGTTCTCTGCTTTCGTCACCATATTGATTAACGTAAAATATACCAATCTGGAATTTAATATGTTAGAAGAATTACATTTATTATTCACCTCAGAAATATTTTATGAACATGCTCATGTGTGAGCCCAGTATTTTGTATACGAAGAAGCAAGTGTTAATTACTAAAAGGCAGACAGCTGTGAAAATATTTTCCTCCCGTGAGCGAGTTCTCTGATTTCTTTGTAGAGTACAGAAAAAGGGGAATTCAAAATCTGTATCAGATGGTGTCACCTGGATCTAGTTGAAGCTGAAAACAACAATGAAAAATACTTCATAGCTACATTGCTTCAAGGACATCCTTGAAAGAAACAGGAAGTAATTATAGTAAGAGTTGCCTCTTTGATTCATTTATAAATTGAATTCTCAGATTTTTAGCACATACATCATGTTCCTTTTTCAGAAAATGGTGGCTTGATTGTAACATGGTCTATTTTTATACTTAAACTTGAATATATAAAGTCTTTTTTGAAGGTCTTATTTCCATGTAGGTACTTCAGCAAAGATAAAGATCCAAGGGATAATCAATGAATTCCTTTCTTTTACTCAGACTTTTTTCTAATTATAGAGCTTTTGCCTAAGGAGATAAATATTATGAGAGGCACTGTGATGTGCTGAAATGTCCATGAGTTTGAGCCCAGACAGTTTTGCTGTGTGACTGAACCCAAGTCTATCTCCTCATGTTCAGATAGATGAGTGTGTGTATGAAATGAAATTATATATGAAAACAGATCAATGTAAAATACCTAGTGTGTAAACAACTAAAAATGGAAGTTAATCCACATTTGTCTAATCAAACAGTGTTTACTGATTGTCAGTTATGTCATACACATTATTATAGTGATCACTATTATTTTCTGTGTAAATTAATAGGCATATCTTTTAAAGGTAACATCAATAAAATTTTCCCTTTGGGCAAGCTGAGGAACTTAGTTTGTTGAAGACTCTTACAAATATCACTGGTTAAACATGCACAAAAAGAAAAAAAAAGAAAAATGTTCTAAGGCATCTAGAGATTAGTTGAATATAATTACCCCAAAAAAGACAGAATGGAAGGGAAAGGCAAAGTGGAAGCAGTAAGTACGGCAAATGAAGAAACAGGACACAAATGCTGGAAAGTGTAAGAAGTAGTGCCTTTCTTCAAAATAGAATTGCAAATAATAAGTGTCAAAGGAATGATTCAATTAGAAAATCACCATTTGACAGCCATCATAGTAATAATTAACTCAAGCATCAATAGATGCTAAAACAAGCATGTAAAAGTTGAACTAGCAATGGGATATTTACATAGTCCCAAAGAACGTCCCATAAAATTTTTTATTCATTATAAAGAGGAAAGGAACAACATTACAACAGAGAAAGCAGACAACCACAACCTTACTCAAGTGATCAAAGTTAATAACCCCAGGAAGGTGATAGATTGACATACAATGAGAACACATTATCACTTCTGTGATACCCCTGTTAAAAAAAAAAAAAAATGTGTAACGTGAATCTAATCGTAAGGGAACATCAGACAAACCCAAATTGAGGAACATTTCAGAAAATAACTACCCCATACTCTTAGAAATTAAAAGCCATAATGATCAAGGAAAGACAGGAATTTATTCAGACAGAAGAAAACTAGAGACATGATGGCTAATGCAATGACTGATGTAGGATTGGATTTATTTTTTCTACAAAGAACATCATGGGGCAGTTGGCAAAACTTCAATGGATTATCTTGATGAAGTGTATGTGTGACTAGTATTCCCTGCTCTTGCAACTTCCGTTTGTATTTTTTATCTTTAGGTATGGGATTACATAAAGATAAAAAAGAACTGTTGTACAACTAATATGTCATGTTGCTCCTAGCCTCTCAGGGCAGATATTAAAAAATACTGTGATAAAGTTTGTTAATGCTGTTGTTGTTAGTTGCTATTGACTTGATTTCAAATCATGTTCACCCCATGTATGCTGAGTAGAACTGCTCCATAAGGTTTCCAAGGCTATGATCACCAGTCCTGTCTTCCACTTACCCCTGGGTGGGTCCAAACCACCAATCTTTCAGTTAGTAGTGGAACTCTTAACTGTCTGCACCTTTCCTATGCATACATATACCCTAAAGTAAGGGTTCCAATTTCTTGACTAGATTAAAGACATAGAATTAGGAGAATTTAAAAGTTTTCTACCACTAATCACAAAGTCTATAATCCAAAGCAAAATTAATTATATTCATTGCTACCAAATAATTTTTAAGAACTAGTCATCTGTATCACAATGCTATCAAACTGTAAGTCTCTTACACATGAATACTTTCCATTTAAAATTATGAAAAATTCAAGCACCATAGACCAAATAATATTCTATCATGACAACATAAAAAAAGACTAGATTTTACTGTAGCACATTTGAAGCAGAGTCTGTGTCAGACAATATGATGATTCACATTGTCTTTGCTCTAATTCAGATGTTGAGACAAGAGATATTATGTAACACAACTTGACAAAACCATCTTTTACCACAAATATATATAGCCTCCCTCATATGCCCAAAAATGCATATAGAATAATAAGTGATTTGCCATATTGATTTTTTGTGGGCTATCTCAGGTATAGAAACCTATAACTGCTTCAAAAAGACTCAATACATTTTAAGTGTGTGTGTCTGTGTTTATGTAATAAACATCCCCCCCCTCAACCGCCCTGCCACAATTTTACTTACATCACAATGTATTTGATTTACCAAGTCAGGAGGAGAAATCACCACTAAACAGCTTGAATACTGTGTTCATTCTAACTTGTTATGGCTGAAAAAGAAAAGGAAAGAGTTTTCGTTTGCAGTTGCATTTTTTCAATTTCAGTAAAACAAAAAGACATTATACTAGTTAGATGAAGACACCTGAGATCTGGTATACAAGCCTTGTTTTCAAGATTAAATGTAGCTGGAAAAATTAGTTAGAGAATATCATTGTCTTGTGTACTCTGCCAAACATTGTGAATAAAGTTATACATAGCAATTTATCTTTAGTAATTTAAACTGCCCACTTCTTGTTAAAGCCTAAGATTAACAGCTAGCAAAGGAATCTTAGAATCACAAATTCTAGTTATTCTTTATATTACTTTTTATAAATATATAATAAAGAAATGTGAAGTATTTATTTGGAATTATTGATAATGACAAATAGAGCATACTTTTTAGAAAAAAACAATATAGTCATACATATGGTCTTCTGTAAGGAGCATTGGTGGCACAACTCCTAAGTGTTTGACTGCTAACAAAGGTGAGTGAATCAAACCCACCCAGCCACTCTACAGGAGAAAGACCTGGAGATCTGTTCCCATAAACATTACAGCTTAGAAAACCCTATAGGGCAATTGAACTCTGGCAAATGAGGTCATCATGTGTCGAAATCTACTCAATGAGACCCAGCTACAACAGTGGGCTTCCATAGTTCAGGCAAGGCTATAAATTCAATGGACTATTTCATTTTTCCACTGGGCACATGGAAATAAGTTCCTTAGCACTTTATCAACTAGGTGAGGTTAGGTGGCAATTCCTGGGCAATGGAATATGGGCATAAGCGATAGATGACACTTCCAGGTCGGACCCTAAAATATCACGTCCATTCTTCCACATCCATTGCTGTATTTTCAGAAGCAGAATGCAGACAACTGAGAAGAGGATAGTAAAAGTGAGGTGGCCACAGAGCCAATAAACAGAAGGAATTGGGTTCCTTAATTTATTCCTTGAAGGACAGTAACCCAAGTGAGTTGTCTGACCAAGAACATCCACATTGGACATTGCATGAGTGATAAATAAACTTTAATGTTATTAATCAGTTGAGATTTGGGAATGCTTGTTATAATAGTGCATCTATCTAATACAGCTTTCTACTTGAAGCCTAAGGCTATTGGGAGGAAAAATGATATTTAAGAATGGTATGTGTGTGTTTATGTGTGTGTGTGTGTGCATTTGTGCATCTGTGCAGAAGTGGGTAGGTAGGACATACTTTCCAATAATTTTCAAACATAAAGAAACAGGATTCTTCCTCCCATGTTGCTCTAGGTTTTATAAGAAAGACACGCATTGTAAACCAACAAATGAAATTCTGATTTATTAATAAAAGGAACTTGAATCAATGCAGATTTTGTCAAGCTTTCTTGCCATCTATGTCTACATTACTATGCTATGAGGCAGAATCTACTTGATGGCACATAGCAACATGCCACCTATGCTCACTGATGTTCATAACGATGGCTCTGACACAGTGCAACATGCTCAACTATTGTGCCAAGAATTTCACTTAGTGACAAATTATGAAAACATTAATGCAATGGACCAAGTATTTTTTTAGATGCTAATACACAAATAAAGTGTGTACACCTTAGTGCGCAGGGGTAAGAGTTGGCAGATTCCTCCTGCATTGATCAATCAAAGAACACCATAAGGTCTCTTACCACACTAATAGAATATACAGTTTATTTAAAAAGTGCTTGGCAGTATAAAGAGCATCTGATTCAATCCTCACAGCCAATGTAGGAACTGAGAACTCTCACGATTAACCATATTTTATGAATTGTGTTTGTTGTTAGATGCCATCAAGTCGGCTCCATCTGATAACTATCCTGTGTACAAGAAAATGAAACACTGCCCAGTCCTGTACCATCCTTACAATCATTCATTGCTGTGTTTCAGCCCATTGTTGCAGCCACTGTGTCAATCCATCTCACTGAGATCCTTCTTTTTGCTGAGCCTCTACTTTACCAAGCATGATGTCCTTCTCCAGGGACTGGTCCCTACTGATAACATGTCTAAAGTATGTGGGATGAAAGTATGTGAGATGTAGTCTCACCATCCTTGCTTCTGAGGAGCATTCTGGCTGTACTTCTTCCAAGACAGATTTGTTTGTTCTTTTGGCAGTCCACGGTATATTCAATATTCTTCGCCAACACCATAATTCAAAGGCATCAAATCTTCTTTGGTCTTCCTTATTCATTGTCCAGCTTTCCCATCCACATGGGTGACTGGAAATACCATGACCTGGGTCAGGCACACCTTAGTCTCCAAAGTGACATCGCTGCTTTTTAACACTTTAAAGAGGTCTTTTGCAGCACATTTGCCCAAGGCAATACGTCCTTTGCTTTCTTGACTGCTGCTTCCCTGGGCTTTGATTGTGGATTCAAGTAAAATTAACTCCTTGACAACTTTAATACCTCTCCATTTATCATGATGTTGATTATTGGTTCAGTCGGGAGGATCTTTCTTTTCTTCGTGGCGAGGCGTCGTGGCGAGGCGTACTGAAGGCTATAGTTTTCGATCTTCATCAGTAAGTGCTACAAGTCTTCTTCATTTTCAGCAAGCAAGGCTGTGTCATCTGCATATCACAGGTAGTTAAGGAACCTTCCTCCAATCATGATGTCAAGTTCTTCTTCATATAGTCCAGCTTCTTGGATCATTTGTTCAGCATACTGATTGAATGAGTATGGTGAAAGGATTCAACCCTGACGCATATTTTCCTAATTTAAAACCATGCATTATCCCCTTGTTCTGTTCCAAGGACTGTCTGTTGGTCCATGTACAGGCTCAGCATGAGCACAGTTAAGTGCCCTGGAATTCCGTTTCTTTGAAATGTTTTCCATAATTTTTTATGATCCACACAGTGAAATGCCTTTGCTTAGTCAATAAAACGCAAGTAAACCTCCTTCTGGTATTCTCTGCTTTTAGCCACGATCCTTCTGACATCAGCAATCGTAAGCCTTCTTGCACATCCTCTCCTGAGTCTGGCTTGAATTTCTGGCCATTCCATGTCAATATACTTCCCCCTTCCCCACCCTTTTTTTTTTTTTTATATAATTTTTATTGTGCTTTAAGTGAAAGTTTACAAATCAAGTCAATCTCTCACACAAAAACCCATATACACCTTGCTACACACTCCCAATTACTTTCCCCCAAAGAGACTGCCAATGTACTTTTGCAACCATTTTTAATTATCTCCAGCAAAAATTTTATTTGCATGTGATATAAAAAATATTGTTTGATAATTTCCACATTTTTTGGATGACCTTTCTTTGAAATGGAGCCCTGGTAGCACAGTGGTTAAGAACTCAGCTGCTAACCAAAAAGGCAGCAGTTTGCATCCACTATCTGCTCCTTAGAAACCCTATGATGGCAGTTCTCTTCTGTCCTATAGGGTCACTATGGGTTGAAATTGACTCAATGGCAATGGGTTTGCTTTTTTTTGTTTTTTCCTTTGGAATGGTCACAAATATGGAACTCTTTTAATCAGCTGGCCAGGTAGCTCTCTTTCAAATTTCTTGCCATAGACAGGTGAGTGCTTCCAGCATTGCATCTATTTGTTGAAACATCTTTATTGGTGTTCTGTCAATTCCTGGAGTCTTGTTTTTTTGCTAACGCCTTCAGTGCATCTTGGACTTCTTCCTTCAATACCATCAGATCTTGATCATATGCTACCTCCTGAAATGGTTGAACTTGACCAATTCTTTTTGGTATGATAGTCTGTGTACTCCTTACATCTTCTTTTGATGCAATATTTTGCCCATTAGGATCCTTTCATATTGCAACTCAAGTCTTGGCATTTTTCTTCAGTTCTTTCAGCTTGAGAAATGCTGAACATATTCTTCTCTTGTGGTTTTTAACTCAGGGTCTTTGCACATTTCATTATAATACTGTATTTTGTCACCTCAAGACTCTTTGAAATCTTCCATTCAGCTCTTTTACTTCATCATTTCCTCCATTCTCTTTTGTAACTGTTTGTTCAAAAGCAACTTTCAGAGTCTCTTCTGACATTCATTCTGGTCTTTTCTTTATTTCCTGTCTTTTTAGTGACCCTTTGCTTTCTTCACGTATGCTGTGCTTGGTGTCATTTCACAATTCCTCTGGTCTTTGGTCATTAGTATTCAATGCATCAAATCTTTTCTCTAGATGGTCTTTAAATTCAGGTGGGATATACTCAAGGTCATACTTTGGCTCTAATGAATGTGTTTTAATTTTTTTGGCTTCAACTTGAACTTGCATATAAGCTATTGATGGTGTTCTGAAGTCGGCTCTTGGCCTTGTTCTGACTGATGATATTGAGATTCTCCATTGTCTTTTTTCACAGATGTAGTCGATTTGATTCCTGTGTAGGCAAGACCCATGTGTATAGTCACCATTTATGTTGCTGAAAAAAGATAATTGCAATAAATCTTTGTCTTGTGAAATTTTATCATGTGATCTCTGGCGTAGTTTCTATCACCAAGGCTGTGTTTTCCAACTACCAGTCTTTCTTCTTTGTTCCAACTTTCACATTCCAATCAGTGTAATTATCAGTGCATCTTAATTACATGCCTGATCAATTTCAGACTGCAAAAGTTTGTAAAAATCTTTAGTTTCTTCATCTTTGGCATTAGTGATCAGTGCATAAATTTGAATAACAGTTTTATTAACTATATTTGTATTATCTTATCACTGATGGCATCGTACTTCAGGATAGATCTTGAAATGTTCTTTTTGCTGGTGAACATGATGCCGTTCCTCTTCAATTTGTCATTCCCATATAGTGTATCATATGATTTTTCAATTTAAAATAGCCAATACCAGAAGTAAAAGAACTGAACAGAAGATTTCAAAGGGTGGCCCAAGGAGACAAAGTATTATAAATAACATGCGCAAAAACCTGGAGATAGAAAACCAAAAGGGAAGAACACACTCTGCATTTCTCGAGCTGAAAGGACTGAAGAAAAAATTCAAGCCTCAAGTTGCGATAGTGAAGGATTTTATGGGGAAAATATTAAACAACTCAGGAAGCATCAAAAGAAGATGGAAGGAATACACAGATTCATTATACCAGAAAGAATTGGTCAACATTCAACTATTTCAAGAGGTAGCCTATGATCAGGAACTAATGGTACTGATGGAAGAAGCCCAAGCTGCACTGAAGACATTGGCAAAAAACAAGGCTCCAAGAATTGACAGAATATCAATTGAGATGTTTTCAACAAATGGATGCAGCACTGGAAGTGCTCATTCATCTAAGCCAAGAAATTTGGAAGACAGCTACCTGGCCAACCAACTGGAAGACATCCATATTTATGCCTATTCCCAAGAAAGGTGATCCAGCCAAATGCAAAAATTATTGAACAATATCATTAATATCACATGCAAGCAAAATTTTGCTGAAGATCATCTAAAAGCAGTTGCAGCAGTATATCAACAAGGTACTGCCAGAAATTCAGGCCAAATTCAGAAGATGACATGGAACCAGGGATATCATTGCTGATGTCAGATGGATCCTGGCTGAAAGCAGAGAATGTTTACCTGTGTTTTATACACTATGCAAAGGCATTTGACTGGGTAGATCATAACAAATTATGGATAACATTGCAAATAATGGGAATTCCAGAACACTTAATCGTGCTCAGGAGAAATCTGTACGTAGATCAAAAGGTAGTTGTTCGGACAGAACAAGGGGATACTACATGGTTTAAAGTCAGGAAAGGTGTGCATCAGGGTTGTATTCTTTACCATACCTATTCAATCTGTATGCTGAGCAAATAATCCAAGAAGCTGGACTATATGAAGAAGAACAGAGCATCAGGATTGGTGAAAGACTCATTAACAACCTGCATTATGCAGATGACACAACCTTGCTTACTGAAAGTGAAAAGGACTTGAAACAAGATGAAGATCAAAGACCACAGCTTTCAGTATGGATTATATCTCAACATAACGAATGCAAAAGTCCTCACAACTGGACCAATGAGCAACATCATGATAAACGGAGAAAAGATTGAAGTTGTCAAGGGTTTCATTTTACTTGGATCCACAATCAACACCCACGGAAGTAGCAGTCAAGAAATCTGAAGACATTGCTTTGGGAAAATCTACTGCAAAAGACCTCTTTAAAGTGTTGAAAAACAAAGATAACACATTGAAAACTAAGGTGCTCCTGGCCCAAGCCATGGTATTTTCAATAACATCATATGCATATGAAAGCTGAACAATGAATAAGAAAGACAGAAGAAGAATTGACACCTTTGAATTGTGGTGTTTGCAAAGAATATTGAATATACCATGAACTGCTAAAAGAATGAACAATCTGTCTTGGAAGAAGTACAACCAGAATGCTCCTTAGAAGCAAGGATGGTGAGACTACGTCTTACGTACTTTGGACATGCTGTCAGGAGAGATCAGTCCCTGGAGAAAGACATCAGGTTTGGTAAAGTACAGGGTCAACGAAAAAGAGGAAAACCCTCAACGAGATGAATTGACACAGCAGATGCAACAGTGGGCTCAAGCATAACAATGATTTGGGGCATGGTGCAGTTCCGGGCAGTGTTTCGTTCTGTTCTACATAGGGTCACTGTGAGTCAGAACTGACTCAACGGCATCTAACAACAATGCCTAGGATATCAATCTTTATGTGTTCCATTTCATTTTTGACAGCTTCCAATTTTCCTGGATTCATGCATTCCACATTTCAATTACTAATGGATATTTGCAGCTGTTTCTTCTCATTTTGAGTCATGCCACATCAGTAAATGAAGGTCGAAAGCTTTATTTGTGTCATCAAGGTAGACTCGCTATGAGTTGGAATCACCTAGACAGCAACAGGTTCTGCCCTCAGGAGGCAGCTCTTCCCCAGGTGTATTTTGAGTGCCTTCCAACCTGAGGGTCCCATCTGCTGGCACCATACAAGACAATGTTCTGCTGCTGTTTACAAAGTTTTCACTGGCCAATTTTCTCAAAAGTAGACCTCCAGGCTTTTCTTCCTAGCCTATCGTAGGCTGGAAGCTCCATTGAAACCAGTCCACCATGGGTGACACCGCCGATATTTGAAACACCAGTGGAATAGCTCCCAGCATCATAGCAGCACACAAGCCACCACAGTATGACAAACTGACAGATAAATAGTGGATTTTATGAGTTAGCAAATAATCCATAAGTGTCCCCTGGAGGAATAAGCTATACTTCCTTCATCAACATAGCCTCTAGCCTTCATCCAAACAAAAAAAACAAACCCATTCCATCAAAGTGGTTCCAACTCAAGGTGACCCCACGGGTTACAGAGTGCAACTGCGCCGTAGGGTTTTCTTGGCTGTAATCTTTATGGAAGACTTCCTTCCATGTAGCAGTTGGGTTGGTTTGAACCATCAACGTTTAGGTTATGAGCCTATGGCAAACCGTTTGCACTACCCAGGGTCTTTTATTCTTCATACAGGGAGTGTTAAACAATAATCACTTGGAAGGTGTTCTTTGAAGAGCTAAATAGTTGAAGAGTGATCAAGGATTTTACCACCTGTTTTTTTTTGTGCCAATAGCATTAAGATCCCTGTCCAGGGAACTCCCATGGGATTTTAACTGTATGATTCCCTGAGGCTCTCCCTGTGCTGTGTCTTTGCACATTCAAATGATGAGAACGGCATACATAAAGCAAGCTATTCGTTTCCTTAACTGAGGAAACTTGAACCCAAATGCACTATTATGAACTTGTTTTAAGTCAGGCTGGTGCAACCACAAAGTGACTGATAAAATATCACTAACCTTTATTCTTCAGAAGATATAACTTGGCTCTCCCCAGCTGCAATTCCAACCCCATGGGACTATGAATTATATTCTAGTAGTTAAAGGCTAAAGTAAGAAAAATCAAAAGCTGGCCTCAGCTTCCAGTTCCAAAAATCAATGTTGATACCCACCCAATCCCAAAATGCTGTTTCAGCCTGGGTAGGAGAAATGGTGATCTCAGTAGAATCTTCAAGATTAAAAGAACACTATATTGTCTGAGTTAATCAATAACTTTGTAAGAACGAGTAACTCATTCAGCTGAGCTTGAAGCAGAATTCTGCTTTCCTTCAATGTTTTAAGAAAGGGGTTTGAGATTTATAAGCAAAAATTATATGTTAAATACAGAATTTTGGGCTTTCAGCATTGGTGGCTTCCGTTGCTTATAATTAGTGGGAATAGTGGCAATAGGGTGCATGTCTTTTCCAGATCTAAGGGAAACAGATACTAGGGAACAGCAAAAAATGATTGTGGAAGGCCAGGAGTCAAAACTGATATTAAACCTACCAGCAATATTAATATGACAAGTAGATGAGGAATCATGTCTTATGGCTCAAGAATTAAATTTCTTTTCACATTAAAATTATTAATTTATGTTCAATTTTATTTTAAGGCTAACTTTCTTCATTAAAAAAAATTTACAATATATGCAATGGTCTGTAGCCCAACTCACATCTTATTCACTCAATTAATTTATGATCCAGTTATCCACGGTGTCTTGTTTCCCATGCAGCAGGGATGGATGGGATTGTACTCTCGATCTAAATGTTAAACTGCACCAAAAGATAATTTGTTCGATTCAAAATGGAAGAAAGTTCACTGTGTGTTTGTTTGTATATAGTTGTTGTCAGGTGCCGATGAGTCGGTTCCTACTCATAGCGACCCTATGCACAACAGAATGAAACACTGCCCGGTCCTGCACCATCCTTAACAATCGTTGTTATGCTTGAGCTCATTGTTGCAGCCACTGTGTCAATCCACCTTGTTGAGGGTCTTCCTCTTTTCCACTGACCCTGTACTCTGCCAAGCATGATGTCCTTCTCCAGGGACTCATCCCTTCTGACAACATGTCCAAAATATGTAAGATGCAGTCTCGCCATCCTTGCCTCTAAGGAGCATTCTGACCTTGCTTCTTCCAAGACAGATTTGTTTGTTCTTTTGGCAGTCCATGGTATATTCAACATTCTTTGCCAACACCACAATTCAAAGGTGTCAACTCTTCTTCAGTCTTCCTTATTCATTGTCCAGCTTTCACATGCATATGATGTGATTGAAAATACCACGGCTTGGGTCAGGCGTACCCTAGTCTTCAGTGAGACATCTTTGCTCTTCAACACTTCGAAGAGGTCCTTTGCAGCAGATTTGCCCAATGCAATGCGTCTTTTGATTTCTTGACTGCTGCTTCCATGGCTGTTGATTGTGGATTCAAGTAAAATGAAATCCTTGACAACGTCAATCTTTTCTCCGTTTATCATGATGTTGCTCATTGGTCCAGTTGTGAGGATTTTTGTTTTCTTGATGTTGAGGTGTAATCCATACTGAAGGCTGTGGTCTTTGATCTTCATTAGTAAGTGCTTCAAGTCCTCTTCACTTTCAGCAAGCAAGGCTGTGTCATCTGCATAACACAGGTTGTTAATGAGTCTTCCTCCAATCCTGATGCCCCGATCTTCTTCATATAGTCCAGCTTCTCGTATTATTTGTTCACCATACAGATTAAATAGATATGGTGAAAGCATACAACCCTGACGCACACCTTTCCTGACTTTAAACCAATCAGTATCCCCTTGTTCTGTCCGAACAACTGCCTCTTGATCTACGTAAAGTTTCCTCATGAGCACAATTAAGTGTTCTGGAATTCCCATTCTTCACAGTGTTATCCATAGTTTGTTATGAACCATATGAGATAGATATTAATATTCTCTCTCTCTCTCTACTTTTTCCCTCTTACTCTCACTCTCTTTTGTAATTTTAGTTTAGGAAAATGAAAGCCTAAGAAGTTAATTATTATGCCCATCATTACTAAGTGCTATGTCTGTTTTATTCAAATGTCTCTAGATAATTTTTCTCTAGTAGAAAAAAAATAGGCCTCACCTCACTGGACCACTGCTCTGGGAGCCCCTCCCTCAACCTGTTTTGAGGGAGTAATCTCCTTTAAAAATATTGGATTACATTCTCCCTTTATTAAGACAAAGCAAGTGAATAAAATCAATCTACAACAGTGAATTCTGATTAATTATCTGAATTTTTCCTTACCCAGTATTTGTCGATATGCTAATATTGGTCTTATAACTATAAAAATATGTATTTAAGCTGTACCTGCAGGACACATGGATTGAGATCCAAACTCAGCCTTGTCTCCCGTTATCTCTTTAGACAACATTTGGTGAGGGTACTCTGCCTTGCTCCTATTTGGAAACTCCTGGTGATGCAGTGGTTAAGTGCTTGACTGCTAACTGAAAGTTCAATTGTTCAGACCCACCAGCAGCTCCATGGGAGAAAGATGCGACAGTCTGCTTCTGTAAAGACTACAGTCTTAGAAAGCTTTTGGGCAGTTCTACCCTGTTGCATAGGGTCACTATGAGTTGGAATCAACTTGTCAGCAATGGGTTTGGTTTTTTAGGGTTTTTTTAAAATAGATTCCACGGCTTTTCTGCTATTTCATAGGATATGGACAGTCATATGGTTTCTCAATGTTTGAACACATCTTAACTTAGGAAATAACTCCAGTCCAAGAAATAAGCCAATACTCTGAACTTGATTGGTCACATCTTCCTCGCCTTTGAGACTTGGGCCTCATTGAGTCTGGGAGACTGCTTAGTGGCTCAGGGAGACTTGTTGTTGTTAGGTGCCATTGAGCTCCGACTCATAGCCTCCTTACGTATAACAGAAGGAAGTGTTATCCAGTCTTGTGCCATCTTCATACTCATTGGTATGTTTGAGTCCATTGTTTTGGCCATTATTTCAGTTCCTCTCATTCAGAGTTTCCCTCATTTTCACCGATCTTTTATTTAAGAAATATGATGTCTTTTTTAGCGATTGGTCTTTTCTGATGGTGAGCCGATGTCTCACTTTCCTCACCACTAAGCAGCATTCTGGTTATATTTCTTCTAAGGCTAATTTACTTGTAAACTCTTATCCTAGGAGGCTTGAGGTCAGCTTTTTGTGTCCATCTACCATGTGCTTATTGTCTGCTCTGTACCACCTCCTCTCGAAGCAAAAAAAAGCAAACAAACATATTTTAACTAGGCAGTTTATTTGATATCTCAAGTTGAGCAACTAAGGGCAGATACTGGTAGAAGAACAAGAGAGATCTCATTTGAATAGGTACCGTTATGAGATGGCTAATCCCTCTCTGGATCTGGAAAATATTTCTTCTGAAGTTTCTAACCTAGGTGCCTTTCTACTGCAGTTAACTCAATTGAGATGGACGCATTTCTGCATATTTAATGAAGATGATCTCTTGCTACAGGCTTCTTTAGCTCTAGGGATCTAGCTACCTGCAGCTAGTTGCAGCTGTTACCTACCACTTCTTTTGTCTGAGATCTCTCTACCTGTCTTTGTAGTCCCTTTGGGGTGGATACAAGGCTCATCAGATTGCTCTCTCTGGCACGGCACACATCTAAATCATGGGAAACACATATCCTTTATCCCAACATGGTGTAGAGAAACAGGCCAGTCCCAGGGTACTAAAATTCACTTGGCTCTGCCTTACAGAAGCCTGTAAACCAGAGTGACCCCCAAATGCAGGGGTAGCTGCCTAAGCTCTATAGAAACCCTCTACCTTTTAAGCTTGAGCTGAAGGTAGAAAGCCTCCTACCCTTTCCATTTTGCAGGAAATGGAATGGAATTCACAGCATATCTTTCTTTAAAATATTCTTCTCAAAGCACTCACCATCTAGTTTTTTAAATTTTATTTAAATGAGAGAGGGGTGTTCAAGAGCCATGAAATAAGCTCTTAGAAGTTTCCTTTGAAATTCTCTCTATATTGATAAACTCATGTAATCTCTGGTAACTGCTATTGATACCTCAGTTGAAACTTAGGCTGGAAAAAGTAAATTTAAGCATTCTCTTGCAAGTATTTGATCATTTTGCCATTTTTCATGGCATCACAGCTAGCTATAGAAATTTGGGTCATAAGTAGGAAAAGTAAACACTTTAGAAGCCTGCCTCACGTCAATGTGGAGGAACATTAGTTACTAGACTTCAATGCCATATTTAAATATTAAAATGGGCATTGTATATTTCAGGAAAACAAAGAGCATCCTGGGTATATTTAACAGGAGGAGATATGTATGTTGTTGTTGTTAGGTGCCATTAAGTGGGCTCCAATTCATAACGACCCTGTGTACAACAGTATGAAACACTGCCCAGTCCTGTGCCATTCTCAGAGCTGTTGCTATGTTTGGGCCCATTGTTGAAGCCACTGTGTGAATTCTTCTAGTTGAGGGTCTTCTTCTTTTTTATTGACCATCTACTTTACCAAGCATGATGTCCTCCAGGGACTGGTCCTTCGTGATAACATGTCCAAAGTACAATAAAGGAAATTAAAAGTCCATAAAATATTTTGGAAAAGCTTGTAGTTCCAATATCTAAAAACCATACTGGCATATTATTTCAACTGCTGGCAGACCATGTGAGCTCATCTGGAAACAGAGCAAAACCTCACATCTAATGTCTGCAGATTTCCATGTATGTACCTGAAGAACATACTAGAATAATGGCTTTTTCAATACCTCCCATCAGCAGAGTGTAACTAAAAACCCCGATGACAAGGGATTGCCCTGTGCACTCCAGGAAGAAATGTTGATGCCGCTTGCAAAAATGTAGAGTAAACAACAGGCATTCGTACGGAAAGGAGTTACATGATTTCAGTTGCTAGAACCCACTAGTGATAAACAGTATTCTCAAAACTAAGGTGGAGGTAGGGGTGAGGAATTGTGAATTATCTCAGAAATCTATGTGACTGGAAATAAATCTATAATAACAATAGCAACAAAACCCTAGAAATAATGTTGTGTTGTCATATGACAGAATATAGAATTGAGGTCAAAGAAACTTTGTGTATGTAAGGCTTCCTGAAGGATAACTGGTGATAAGGTTAAGCAGTTGTTTTCCAAAAGGATGTGCATAAAATTAACCTATTGTTAAAGTACTTATTTATTTATAGTAGATGTAACCTTCAGAGGAAACACTTCAGCCAATTGATGTTTCAAAAATCTAAGCTATGATAAAGAAGGGAGGATTATAATAGACTTGTCCTCATCTTCTTTTGACATTCCTTGTACTCACCAAACACCTCAAAAAAGATTTCAAGTAAGAGTCAATAAAACTTCTTAGCAGAAAATGACATGAAGACTTGCCCCCTGTTTTCACTGACTGTGTGTGATGGGTTGACTTTCTCTGGGCTGGCGACACATAGCAGATATTCTTCAAACTGCACCAAAAATAACAGTTAGTCTAACAGAGAGACATCTTACAGTTTAGCACAGTATACACAGCATTAGATCACTAGGGGTACTAAGGAGGCCCTGGCATACATCAGAGTACAATTCCAAAGTGTTTACTTTACACACATACAATGACATTTTAAGAACTAAAAGATCCAATTTTTAAGCACTATTTCAGACAGAAAACTAGAATATTCTGTGTTTTGTTACTCATAACATTAAAACCTAGAAACTTGAATTGGCAAGTATAAAGTCAAGTGTAAAATGGTATTTGTTGCTTTCTTTGGAATGATGTAAGGCCTTAATTTTCACCTCAGATTCTAATAGTATCATTTTTTCAAAGATTGTGAAATGAGCTTTCAAGTCAAAACACTATTTCTTCTTGGGCCACTGTTATTGTTTATTTTATTTATTTTTTTCACCATGGAAATATATCTTAGATGAAAAAAGAAATTGATTCTAATAGATTTTATTTTATTTTTTTTTTTGCCAAGAGCTGTACTTTATAACAATGTATATGTAGGATAACAAATATTATAAGAGCTACAATAATAGCATTCTGTGCAGCTATGCTTTTTAAATGACGGGAATTTCAAAGTACATTAAATGACAAAAAATAAATCAATCGTTTAGATGCCCTTATTTTGTTTTCTCATCTTACTAGTTTCTTCTGTTCACTCTTGGTTCCCATAATATACTTGCAATTTGTCCTTTCTTTCCTGTGAGCTGGTCCTTTCTGAGGGTGTTGGGGCTGAGCTATGGTTACCCATACAAAGAGGCTTGCATTTGCTTGGAAGAGCACAAGTTTTCGAGGAGATACCATCAACCTGGCAGTTCATTAAATGGTGTTTGTGAACTCAGACACTTTGTCCTCCTTTTGTTGATAAATTGAGCATCAGTACCATCCATGATGAGATCAAGTATGATATCATAACTCTTCAAACGTTTAAACTGTGCAGCTATTACGGAATTCTAAAGATCTGAATTTCCTTTTTTCTCTTAAAGCCTGGGCAATAATATATGTGATGATTTATTTGCAGAACTTGTTGGAAGCTAATATAGAATCCATAATAATAATTACCTCTTAGAGACTCATTACTTAGTAAACATTTGTTGTAGTTGTTAGTTGCCATTGAGTCAATTTCAACTCATGGTGATTCTATGTGTGCAGACTAGAACTGTTTCATAGGGTTTTCAAGGCTGTGACCTTTTGGAAGCAGATGGCCAGACCTTACTTCTGAAGTGCCTCTAAGTGGATTTGAGTTTCCAACTTTTCAGTTAGTAGTATAGCGCTTAACCATTTGCAACACCCAGCAAATATTTAGTGAGTATCTATTGTGCTCCAGGTACAATGGTGTGATCTGGACAGGGTGTAGCTTGCAATGAGACATGACCTTTAAGAGGCTTACAGCCTTGCTGCACCTTTTCCTTAATGAAATAAATTTAATTGACATGACAAAGGCCAGAACCACCATCATATTCTGTTCAGTTGACAGTTCTGCATAAGTAACCCATTTGTTCATTATTTTGACAAATTCTATCTTTAATAATGTCAGGGAGTACAAAAACCCCACTTCAGAGAGCTTTTCTTTTATATTGTGGGAGATGCAATAAATCACATATGTTTTCTAGCACTTTGAACTTGCTCACTAGACCTTTGTCTTAATTCTAAACACCAGGGGCCTTTTCTGCCACAAATATATCACCCAAACCCTGGGTTTGGAAGTTCAGTATCCACCGTCTTTCCACCTTGTGACTCAAACCTATTTAACGATACATGAGAAAGTTTGGACCTGTGCTAAATCAACACTTCCTGACAAGAGAATAAATACACACTGGGGTTAAAGAGCTTTGTCAGTTTCTATGCATTTTGTATTGCAGCAGGAACTAGGAAAGCCTTGTCAGCAATTTGTCTGACCTAGCCCACTCAGATGTGACTATCCTTCCTCAGCTTATCTCCAAGAAGGGAACAGTCATACCACGTAAAGCTGTGTTTACAACCAGAAATTAAATCACCAAATATTGCACAGGACCCCAGAACGGAGAAATGGCCCTCATGGAATAGTGCTGTTGGTATGAAATGAAGAGCATGTCTGCAAAGGCTATAGGTGATGAGGCACTCTGTTATTTCATCGCAGAGGTGATGACAGCACTCTTTCAGTCGTCAGGACTGAGAATAACCCCTGCTCCTGAAAATTTCAGCAGCACAGAGATGCCAGAAATGAGTTTCTTTCTTTCTTTTTTTTTTTTAAGGAAAAGTTCCCACTAACATCAGCAATCTGCCTAAAGTGATTTTTAATTTGCACGCACAAGTGATTGAAGGGAGAAAGGAACGAACCATAATTCTGCATACAAACATTAAGGGCTAATCTATAGGCAAATGCTTAAATAATTGATGCTCCAAGTTACAGGCAAAATGTTCTGTTTTAATTGTGTGTGTGTGTGTTTGTAATACTATAGTATGGAATTGGTGCTGTAATAATATAGTATGGCATATAATATGTTACCAGCATCAGTATCCCAGAATGCCAGTCGGCTATCTGATTTATAATTTATTTAATCCAAACAATTGTAGCTGGATTTCAAAGATTATGGCATTGTTTTTTATAAAGATGGCATTTTTATTTTATTAAGCACCACAGTTCCAAGAATCTTCCCAATGGATCTATTGTTAAAATCAACAGTTATTTCAAATTTGTTTCAAATAAATTTCGGGTCTGCCCCACGTTTCCTCTGATGTCTGGAAGGTTTTATTTTATTTTGTTCTGTTTTGTTTTGGCTGGCTTACTTATCCAGCTTCATGAAGAAGGTTTCCATATGTTTATTCTGTAGTGACCTACAGCTGAGCCATGGCAAAGAGAGAAGGCAAAATGTTTTAAGGCCAACAAAGCTTATTTTTGTATATTGATAAAGATCTGGACTGGGGAGACAATAGCAGACAGATCAATGTGTAGCTCAGATCTCTGAAACTGTGATTTTGTTTTGTGTGTGTGTGTGCTTTTTTAGTGTTAAAAATGCAGAGAATATAAGAGCTTTCTAGAGTCCTTTGTTCAATAAAAAGGGATCATGACATAAATCAAACAACGACTTCAGATTGTCAACAAAGCTGCCTTTTGAAATCTTAGAATTAGATACATTTATTGGTAAGGTCCAATGATTATCGTTTTTGGCCATCTCCTGCATGTGAACCCATGTGCACCTGGAGGTACAGACACTAGAACGCACGCTCCAAAGGAGCAGGGTCCTCTCTGCATTGTTTACACAATTATGAAAAGACTGATATAACTGGTCAGGAAGTAGTTCCCAGGCAGAGTTACTTTCTAAACCTTCTCAGATGCTCCTAACATGGAGTCAAGATTGAGAATCATAGTGCTAGCCCAGTGCTTCCAGAATTTTAATATGTGTGTAAATCATCTGGTATTTTGTTAAAATACAGATTTTGGTTTAGTAGATCTTGGTTTGGTTCTAAAAAGTTACTAGGTGATACCAATGTTGGCATTTCCTTAGCACATGTTAGTTAGCCAGGGGCCAGAAAATATCGGATTTATGATTGTGAACTCTGCTCAATGCTATAGTTTTAACCATTGCTATAATATTCAACCTCCTATTTGACAATAAAATACTGAGACCTCAAAATTACCTATTGCAGTTTGTGTTTGTTGGTTTCTTCCTGTGGATATTTATGATGTTTCACCAAATTGATCCACAACTGGGTATGTTATTATCTCTCACTTTTTCTAAAATCTTCTTGTGATCAAATATAGTTTCTAAATAATAGATATATGGATACTTATAAATTTGGGAATGTAGTATAAGGGCCAATATACTTAAAGGCAATAACATACTGAAAAATCAATTGACATGCCATAACAGAAACACAGTCTGTTGGACCATTGCTCAGGTGTATAATCTCAAAGTAAATCAGTACATGAAATCATTTTATGAAACATCACAAAATATTACTAATCAGGATACTGTCTATTGTTTACTCTTTTCTTTGCATTTTCTAAAATATACAACTAGTATACATTTCTAACTAAATTCTGAAGCATCTCAATTCTTTCATGCATGACCACATTTTGGGCACATTGCCTCATATTGATAGATCCATAGTCATAGTCTGTCAAACACATTGAATCATCGGTTTTGCTTTCTTATTGTGAGAATATATAATTGGTATAAAATGAAGACTATCTTAGTTTTTCCTGTCTATTTTTTGTTAACCTACATTATGTTTTCCTAGGAGCAAGCCCAAGGTTCAAATTTGCTGCATTTTGGCAAGTTCTTTGTATTACTTGGTTATGACAAGATGTGTTCTGAGAAGTAGCAAAGTTTCACGCTATCTGTGCAGAATTCCTTCTTTGTTAGTGGTGTGTGCAAAGCCATCTGTTCTCTTTAGCGCAGCAGTGATGACTTGTGTGGGACAGTGAGCACTTGTCACTGCCTGGAAGATGGTCCTCTCCACAGATCATTATCCTGTCTTTCTGCTTCACAAGCAGCGAACCCTTTTTAGGCTGCATTTCTGGCAGAGGTTGGCATACACCAGGGGAAAAGGATCAGAGTCAAGGAGAGATGCTTATTAAATTACTCATCTCACTTTTACCAAACAGCTGCTAAAACAAACTAGGGAAAATATCATAGTGGTTATTCACAGCATATGTTTGGATACAGATGCTCACTCTAGGCAATTCAAAGAGCCAGGGCTATGGTGGTTGAAAAACGCTTGACTTTTAGGTAGAAAGCAGAGAGGTTAAACGGGTATGTCAAGATGTTAGCTTGCACTGTGACATTTAGCTGTACAATAAATGGTAGCAAACTTCCTACTAAGCTATCGTATAACCCTGAATTGTGAAGAAAAATATAAAAAAGGAAACATTCGTCTACTATTTTTAATAATTCATTGACCTCATTTTATTGCATTATTTTCTTTTTTTAATGAAAATACTTTTAAATACAATTTAAGTCAAGGCAATCATAGAGTGATGCTTTTATTCAGACAACATTTATTAAAGGTTGAGGCATTAAGTTAACAACTGTCATAAACATGACTTTGAGATTTGGCCATTTGCCTTCCAGGACTTGTAATCAGCCCACTAGCACATTTTTATGGGTCAGTAAATACCCACCAAATCAAAGCAACTTCTAGTCACTACTAATCTTGATGGAGTTCAGAGTACTGACCTACAGATGAAAGGTTTTATAACTCATTACAAGTCCGTAATCAATCAAGTGATTTCTGATTTGAAGAAATAAACAGGATTTTTTTTTTTCTGTTTTGAGCTAATTCCTGAGTTGATTTTAGCTAACAACAACAACAAAAAAAAGTAGCTACCTTTTCGAAGTATTTCTTTCCATACAAAGAACTAACTCAATTACAATCATTAGTATTTAAAAAAAAAAAAAAATTGAAGATTTGCTGACATGGGCTGTTCTAGTTTGGGTTTTAGTTATACTTCCTGATAGATCTTTATTAAATGCATTTTGTAGAAGTTCCTTATTTTTAATACCTATTCATGCAAAAGTGTTCAAAGTTACCGTAGTTGCCTGACCAGATACAAGCCCAGGCATTCTTTAATATAATTTTTCATTAGCTAGGTAATTAATCACTCACATCCACTTACTCAATGCCACGTTTACTGCTCTATAACATTTACCATTAATAATTTAAAGGAAAGATGATATCTTATTTATTTATTTTTTAGTTGTTTAAAGAAAAATTCTTTTTTTTTCTTGTACTTTAGATGAAGGTTTACAAAACAAACTAGTCTCTCATCAAACAGTATGCACGCTGTTGTATGAAATTTGATTAACAACCCCATGACATGTCAGCGCTCTCCCTTCTTAACCCTGGGTTCCCTATTACCAGCTTTCCTATTCCCTTCTGCCTTCCAGTCCCTGCCCCAGGGCTGGTGCTCCCCTTTAGTCTTGTTTTCTTTTGTTCCATGGGCCTGTTCAACCTTTGGCTGAAGGGTGAACCTCAGAAGTGACCTCATTACTGAGTTGAAAGGGTGTCCGGGGGCCATACTCTCAGGGTTTCTCCAGTCTGTCAGGCCAGCAAGTCTGGTCTTTCTTATTGAGTTAAAATTTTGTCCTGCATTTTTCTCCAGCTCTGTCCAAGACCCTCTATTGTAATCCCTGTCAGAGCAGTCAGTGGTGGTAGCTGGGCACCACCTAGTTGTACTGGACTCAGTCTTATGGAGGCCATGGTAGATGTGGTCCATTAGTCCTTTGGACTAATCTTTCCATTGTGTCCTTAGTTTTCTTCATTCTTTCTTGCTCTCGAAGGGGTGAGACGTGTGGAGTATCCTAGATGGCTGCTCACAGGCTTTTAAGACCCCAGACGCTACTCACCGAAGTAGAATATAGAACATTTTCTTTATAAACTATGTAATGCCAATTGAGCTAGATGTTCCCTGAGACCATGTATACCTTATTTATTTTTATGTTCAGATTCACTTCTCCCTCAATTCTTGTTATCAAGAGGAAAGGTGATAAAATAAACCTCAGGAAGAGTTAAAAAGGAATCCATCCTTTGAAAGATTATCAGAAATCTCTTTGTGAACAGTGGATTCATTACGAGCACAGGTGACTGATATTACAGAATATGTGGCCATGTAACCCTAATATTGGCAAGAAAAGTCAAAGTAGGAAATTAGAGGGACAATGTTAAAATATTAAAATAATAAAAACAGCATCACTTTCAAGAAATAGCAATGTGATTCAAATTGTTCCGATGCTGGCAACACGTAAGACACAAAATGCATAAAGTCTTGTTAAATTTATTTTTGTATATTAGCCTGTGAAATTTGGAAAATGTCACCTAAAAACATTAGATATCAACAATATTGCTTTAAATTCTCATTTGTCTGGGATATTGTGGGAAGGAGACCAAACTGTTTGTGCCACCTAGGGATCTTCAGCTTTAGTAGGCAATACCAAACAGTTCTGCAAAAATATATTATCAATTTAGATTCTTAAAGTATTTCTTCTTTTTGAACTTTAGGAGTTCTTCATACCTTTTGGATATGCACATTTTATTGTATATGACAATGTTAAATTTTACAGAAAGGCCTAAAAGTGACAAAGATTAAGGTCTAAGAAACCCATTTACTTTGGAATCCAAGCATAGCTAATGTCTAATTAGCTTCTGGAAGATGAGAATCATCTAAGCAAAGAAGATCCAGCAAGAGGAATCAGAAATATTTAAAAGTTCTGTCTTAATTGTTGTCTTTCTGAGCTCTCCAAAGCAGTTTCTTACTTTATCACTCTCAACTCCCAGGAAAGATCGGGTATTTTTTGTTCAACGAAGTCTTTGCCAGATCTATTGATTCAGCCTATGGTATTTACAAAAGTAACTACTTTTCCAAATTTCCTTAAGAAAAATTAATTTGTATGTAGTATTTATTCCAACTAAATCTTGCAAATTTCTAAGTGCACACATCTTAATCATCACCAACATAGCTTAGCGCATTTTAATTACTTGACTGTGCTTGAACTAAGCTAGATGGGAAAATCCAAACTTTCGTAACCCACAGTAGTAATAAAGAGTGTGTGTCCTCAGGCTCTTACTAGTTGCTGTTGTGGTGTTGATGGTAGATGTTCATTCTCCAAAATTTAATACTGTACACTGGCTCCTTGTGGTTTGAAGTTTCAATTATTTTGTGTTTAATAAAATTCAAAGTTTATTTTTTTTTTTACTAAACGTTGGTTGGAGACAGAGAACTTCTTACAAATAGAGTTTTAGGATGTCACAAAATCAGCCACAATACGATTGCAAGCTGACTTTTTCAATAAGTTGGGAACAAAACGGTTCAATATTCTAAATGCTATCTTAGCTTAAAACTTGAGTATATCTGGATTTCTGTCAGGTACTAATTTTATCTCTTAACCCTAGTTCCTGACTAGGTCAGTGAGCTCTATTGCCTTTATTATGGATCTATGGCAAAATTGCCTAAAACATTCACATGATACAATATTCCTATAAAAGATTTTTTTTAATAAAATCCTTTGTGCACTTTGAACCTTTAGTAAGTTAAGTTGAGGTTATGATAGAAAATCTGTAAGTGACATTTAAAAGGAAATTACTGAAAGATTTATTTCTTATCCAATTACAAATTAAAAATGACTTCCTATGTCAAAATGATAAATAACATTTTCTGGCAGAAGAATTGAGAGCTGCATTGACTATGGAAGAGATTCAATTTGCTTTCAAAATGACATTTATGTATTTTATTATGTCTGTAATTCAAGTTTTTAAGTTTGGTAAAAGCACAAAGTCTTTCTAAGAACATTGCCTACTTTGCCCTTAGATACTTTTGCTTTCCACTTAAGTAATTATCACATTTCAACAATTTAATTTCTGCAGGATTTGGTACACGTTTTCCATAACCCTTTTAAGTTATCAGCATTAATTCTTAGTCAACATGACATTGCAAATCCACAGGATATCACAGAGATTATATTGTATCACAAATATTTTATGAGACAAATAACTTACTCTGAGTTTTAAAATAAAATGACTAGGAGTACATTATGATAAAAACTTAAAAAAAAACCTTTCCCTCTATTTTTCCATCTCTTTCTACTATTCTACTGTCTGAACATGCACCATCTAAAGAATGACAGGTGAATATTAACAGATGTCATCATAAAAGGGCAAGAAAAAGAAAAGCTTCTGCTTTAATGCTTGGGGAAACCCTGGTGATGTAATGGTTAAGTGCTATGGCTGCTAACCAAAGGGTCAGCAGTTCAAATCCTCCAGGCGCTCCTTGGAAACTCTATGGGGCAGTTCTACTCCATCCTATAGGGTCGCTCTGAGTCGGAATTGACTCAGTGGCACTGGGTTTGGTTTGGTTTTTGGTTAATGCTTGGAATAAAACTAAAAATGTATAATTTGTTTATTGTTTCTTGTCATGAACAAGACCTTTGGTAAGTTCATATATTAGCAAGGGAAAGTGTTCACATCACAGAATCAGTAACATACACACTGTTAATATGCAGAAAATTCTACAGAATCATCCTACTCAGTTTTACCTTCAAGTTCCATTTTTCTGACCTAGATCAATTGTCCCAATTTCTGACTTAGATCAACTCTCCTGGTTTTTTCTTAATGTCATTTAACATGGATTAGGAAGTCTTGACCCCACCCTAGTAAAATGAGAGGCTGAAAAATGTCTATTTTCCTTTGTTTCCAAAATCTCTGGGATTTCAAAGAAGAGATTGTATCCAATTCTACATATATATGTCTTTTACATAATCTGTGAGATTTTTTTTTTTTGTTATTTTGCAGAGGGAAAAAAAAACCTGATTCTCTAAACTTTTATAAATAAAAATGCAAATGAACATTCTTCGACACAGAGGGTTTCCTTTTATTTAAGCTTGTTGAGACTTCTGGATTTATCACAAGGGAATACTTAGTATATTGGACCTCTGTTTCATGGTGACAGGCGGAGATGTAGGGTGTTCCTTTGTAGGTCTGCAGATGTTTAGAATAAAATTGGGTTTTCTTTAAGTTTTAGAAGGCAAATTTTTCCAAAGAAACTTACTCAATTTCTATTATCTTCTCATATACATTTATCCTACCAGAATAAGGGAGACAGGAGAAAGATGTCATGTATTATTATTAAGGAAATTGTACTTAATTTTTTAAAAGACTATTAAGAGTTGACTATTGTACAATTTGCCTAATCTTGATGTCATTGTTTTGTTTTCTTGCTTGTTTGTTTTGCAAGGGAATAATCAACAGAAGATGGGGATTGGTCTGTTCATTGCACAGTATATTTTATAATTCATTACTTTTTATAATATTGACTTAGGGAAATATAACTAACTGTGACTGAATAATCATAAATTGGGCTACTGGCTTATTTTGAAGGATCATAGAAGTTTGAGGTATAATTGTAGTTGAGGACTAGTTCTCAGTTTCTCAAACCTGGGGCTATTTTTTGCGTCCCACCATATTCTATAACAAAATCACTGTAACAGGAATGACTTTGTGATGTCACTCCTGGAGGCACCCAACCACCTACATATATGTTTTAATCAGTTAAAGCCCTGGATTGACTTTTTCTGAGTTGAAAATATTCCAAAGAAGTATCTCTCTCTTTCTTCTCCTTTTTCTTTTTCCTGTAATTCATCTCTCTTTTTTTTTTTTTCTTGGCACGGTAGAAAAATTCTGAATTTAAAATATATGGACCCTAAGAAGATTTCATTTGAATCTTGGTTCCTCAAATTATTAGATAAGTGCTCTTGAGCAAGATATTATATGTGAAATTAGGATACAGAATTGACATTTAAGATTGTTGTGACAGGGGTTTGTGAGGGAATGTTCAATGCATTACTCCAAGCTTCGTGCCTAAAAACCAGAAATGCTTAATAAATGGTAAATCCATTCCTTATCTCCCATCTTATCTTTTAATCATCTGAATTTTATTGAATTTTTATATCTCATATATTATATGATATGAAAATTATAGTGAAGTGGTATATCATATGGCAACATAGAATGTTTTAAAAAAATTGTGTACAGTTATTTTATGAAACTTAGCCCCTAGGATTGTTCTGACATAACTGACAAGCTTTTCTGAAAATTTGAGGAGACAGTATATAAGCATCTCAGTGGCAAGAAATTATTTAACCCTTTAGAAAAGTACCCTCAAATTAAATATCATATTGTTGCTATAGTATGATTTTCTTAATTTTGAAAAGACTGGGAACAATGACATAAACTTATTCAAAAGATTTGATTTCCTCTGTTCTATCTTGGCAGGGCCTAGAGAAGTTTGGATAAAACTGGGCAGGTAAGGAAGGAGAAAAAAGAGAAGTTAATTGAAATCGTTTTATATGTATAGAATATGTCACAACGAAATGAAAACGTAAAAGTGAGCAAAATTGTTGCTATCAACAATTTCCACTTTGAATTTTATAGATGAACTAATTGATAATTAGTGTTTAAACTGCTTGCTCAAGTTAACAACAGCAAGTAATATCAGAGCTAGAACTGTAACTCAGCTCTCTTAATACCTTGTCCAGTTTTCTTCTACCTCATGATGACGCTAACAGCAAAAGTCACTAAACCACCCAGCCATTGCCCTTAGTGTTGACAATTAAAACCCAACTCCAAAAAAAAAAAAATAGGCTAGCATGATGCTATACCAAGCATTTTCGAAAGTATGTCCAAGTATGACAGCAAACCTTATGAGAGGCTTAATGGAAAACAACAATAGCAACAATAACTTTGGAATCTAAAAAGTTCAGGAAACACAAACATTATTCCTCTCTACCGTGTGCATTCGAGCGGCAAGGGATCTGAAATATCTCGAAGTAAACGAAACTATTTAAATTGGTCCTTCCCTTTGGTCCTTATAATGATGCACTTTTGTTTATTTCTCTGCAAATAGTGAAGCAACATTCTTGGTACTATTGTGTTACAGTACATGCTTTGGGGAATTTTGCTCACAATTCCCCATAATTTGTGAGAGCCAAGCAGGAGTGTAGGTTCAGAGGAGGTTACCATGTCAATGGCCTTTGGTCATGGCAATGATTTCCTTTACACTTTAGGAAATTTTTCTTGAGCCTATGATCTGGAGAATTAGAGCCTTTAACATTTAATTTGCTGAGGCATTTTTATTACAAATATTCATACGATTCATTGTGAATTAAATATATCCTCTGTAAATCATTTTACAAGCCAACCTTAAAGCAAACGAATAGTGATTTGTATAACACATTTAAAGACAACATTTTTAAGCAAGTCAGGTGGCACAGTGGTTAAGAGTGTGGCTGCTAACCAAAAGGTCGGCAGTTTGAACCCACCAGCCAGTCTTTGGAAACCTTATGGGGCAGTTCTACTCTGTCCTATAGGGTTGCTATGAGTTGGAATCAACTCGACAGCAATGGGTTTGATTTTTTTTGGTGTAGGGACTTATAATGTGTAGAACCTCCAGGCCAGTCCATAAAGCTAATCTTCACTGACCTCAAAAATGTGTTTTCCATTTGAACCATCAATATTTACAGTTTATTTTCATGTGAAATATTTTATCTGAATATTTTAAAGTGTCTCTCAGATCACTGTGTGATAATTCCACATCATTCAAATACAGGCCCTCTAGTGTAGTGTTGGCGACACTACTGCCGGCTCAACAATATTTTTGGTGTAGTGTAATGAGGCCTAGATTTAAAATCAGAACATGTGTGTTCAAGCCCCTCCTTTGTCAATCATTAGTTAATGGTCTGAAGTCTTAGCTCTCTCGCTAGTTAATGCTTTACATGACCCACTAAGCTATGAGTGGAGAATGAGACTAAATAAGTAAAAGTTCTGTCTAATTTAAAAACTACAAATTTAACTTGGCATTGTTACTGTAGTTCTGTGTGTGCATGATCCTTCTGTCCTCTGTGAGTACTTTGAGAGAAATGCTGACTTGTTTGAATAACACACACCTCATACTTTATTGTAGAATATGAGGGGAAACTAAATATACCTACTAACAATGAGTTAGTAATGAAATTTGGGAGTGATTAAAACACATTGCCGAAGACATACAACTAGAAAAGAAATACCTATTGCCATCAAGTCGATTCCAACTCATAGGGACCCTATAGGACAGAGTAAAACTGCCCCATAAGATTTCCAAGGAGTGCCTGGTGGATTCGAACTGCTGACCTTTTAGTTGGCAGCCAAACTCTTAACCACTACATCACCAGGGTTTCCAGATATGGATCATTAATATACGTATCACTACCTGGAGCCAAGTATAATGTCATCCATTAGAAAGTGCTCGATGCATTTTAGTTGAACTGAGCTGCAGAAAGAATACAGAAACATGCTTTGGAAATAGTGTGATGGCAGTATTGGTGGCTTAGACTTCCCTTTCTGTAATTTACACTTTCTTTTAAGCTCCAGTTACCTATTTTTTTTTTTTTCCATTTGGTACAAGTCTAATCAAAGGCACTAATAAAGGCTTGAATGGTTTTGCTAAGGAATCCACTCTCTTAGCAGTATTTTCATTTAACAACATACCCCTTTCTAGATGTGAAGTGTGATCATTTTTGTGTGGAAGAAGATTGTGTTTGAGAAGATAAATATTAAGTACCTGATCATTTCCTGGGTATCATAAAAGTATTCAGGGAGCTGTTATGCCATCTCCAGAAGGCTAGCTTTATCAAAATACAGATAATATATATCTGTCTCTGGGGGGGGGGAATTCAAATGTCTAGGTCAGCACTGTCTGGTATGTTAGCCACTAGTTAAAGTGCGATTTAAATTTTAATCTTAAGCATTAAAAATTAAATAAAATGTAGAAATCAATTCCCCAGTTGTACTAGTCACATTTCAAGGTCTCAGTAGCCACATATGAGCAGCAGCTATTTTATTGGACAGCAGAGATGATGCAGTATTTCTATCATGACAGAAAGTTCTATTGGACAGTACTGGTCTAGTTAGGAAAAAAAGAGTTAAATATACAATGGCCATCATTTTCATTCAGTAATAAGGTAATCAAATTTTAATATTCACATATGGTACCTTCGTTTTTAACATTTAAATCATTTAAATTTTTAACATTTTTGGTACTATGCAATATGCACTGTGACTAGAGAAAAAAAGAAAATAATGGGGCTTATACATGTATTTTATTGCATCTTTGTATGGATGAGATCACGTATGCATTTGACATCTGTGATACCAATATAAATTTTAAAAAATTGAGGAACTTATGTAAAAATGCTTAGAGGAGTGATTAGGACATAGCTGTTACTCAAGAAACACCTTGTCTTTAATTTAAATTAAAATTAAATTTTAAAATAAAAATTAGAAAAATAATCTTAATGAGACTAGCATTATATCCATGGCAGTTTCAATATCCATTCTTTAAAGTATGTCTTTCTGTATGCTTGTCTATATTTTTATATTGTTCATGTATTAATTTTATACTAAAGAAAAAAAATGATTTATGCCAATTGGAAAGGATCATGTAATATTCTTCCTCCAGTTCATTTCCTGCTCTACCCCTTCCTCCTTACCAGTGAGAGGTTTTTATTAGTTCTAGAATTTCTAACTAGTGTCTGCTTGATTATCAAACTGCCTGAAGGAGCACCATAATCAGCTAACTAAAGACACTCATATTCAGAAATTCTCTCTTCAAAACACCAGACACTGAGGTTGCATGGCAGTTCCAATGTGACTGCTCATTGCCCTCTTTGTGAAGATTTCAGCTCTGTTTTTTATAAATAAGTCCTGATCTGTTAACATGAATAATAACTTCATTTTGAGATTCGAGATGGTATCAAGATTTCTGCTCTTATTGTTCAGTTAAAAAAGTAAAGGCATAGAGGTCATTCCGTTTTGCATGTGTGTGAACAGAGTACATCACAAAGATCTATTTTTCCTTTTGGATTCATAATATGTTATGACCAGGAGAATTTGACATTTTATGTTCTATTATTTGTCTTGTCAATGGCTTAATTATCCTAGTGCTATTACAATGAATATCATTTAAGTCACGAGTCTATTGAAATGATTGTCCAATGTCTTGCCAAATCTTTTAAAAGGTTGTGACCTTATCCTTGAACGCGTTTCTGACTTTGGACTCAAAGTTTTCTTCACAGTGACATTTGTTTATCTTGTTGAGCGTTCTGCCTTTCACATCACTGTGTCTAACTTTCTACAATTAGAACTAATGTGGGTCATTGATGCATCACAGTTGTCACTTCTATCCATACTGAAGCTTTTCCTCTGTTGTTATCATTTGTCTTCATTCTTCAAGACAGTTCTTTACCCAAGTAGCTGTCTTCCACATCCTTTTGTAACGGTTGACCTTGCAGATTTAGGTTTCTATCTGGTCATTTAAGGAACCATTTGTATTGTAGGAAAATTATGTCCCCAATTCTCTCTGACAACTTTATTATTTTATCAAGGAAAACACTATCAGATTTGTCAGGTGTGGTAGTCCTCACGCGATCCAGGCTGATTTTCTTTAAACAATTCATCACTCTCTGAGTGCTTTGTTTTCTTAGCTCTGATCAGCATTTTCTCTTATTTTCAGTGTACCAGAAGTTACTCTAACAAAAATTAAAATTTTAGCTTCCTTTTCTAGTAAAATACTAGATTTTTCTCCAATAATGTATTTCTCTAACTGTTTTTTTTAATGACTATATCTTATGTTTGAAAAGCAATTCAGAATTGGCAGAACGTTTTCACATGTACTATCTTACTCAGACTTACACTTTGTACACGAGTTATAAGGCTGTAGTAATGGAGGCTTTCAGTCAGTTTTATAAAAAGATCATTTTGTGGTAAAGGTAAAATAATTTTCAGAAAAAGATTAAAAAATGAACATACATTGACCATATTATTTTGCTCATTTAATAAAGAGCCCAGGCAGCTGTCTCAAAATAGAATTCAAAAAAAAAAAAAAAGACATTTATAGATCAGGAATATTCAAATGAATACGTACATGCAGGCGAAGCTGGCTTTTATACAAGGTGGAGGAGAAAATTCAACTGCAGTTCTACTAGACAGGACAGAATTCGCTACTAACAGTCTTACAGTTTAGGCAGTGCATAGTCTTCTATTGAATTACAAATTGTTTCTACACTTTTCATAAATAGCATGTTTAATAAGGATAGTAACTTCCACTTGCACACACATAGGTGTTAATCCTAAGATTTTAGGTCTAAATTCAGGTATGCAGTTACTTGGTTTTTTGTAGTTGTTTGTTCTGGTTTTCTCCTTCTTCATCTTTTTTTTTTTTTGCTATTAATAGAATGGCGTCAGACTAACAATGGAACTCGAGTATGTGCTCAATGGCAGATCTTGCTAAATGATATGCTGTGGCATCCTAAAGTTTCCCAGATGGCTAATAGGTGAGCTGTGAAAAGTGGTCCCTGAGATTCCTGGGGCATCCAGGTGAAGGCTGGGGTAGCTGGGTACCATGGACTGCTCACCTTTAGTCATAAGCAGATTCAGCTGGGACTATTCAAAGAGTGACCCCAAAGGAGAAAGATCTGAGTTTCTACCCCATAAGCCCTGCAGACAATGTGTACAATAGGAATCTAAAACTTACTGCTATGTGCATCTGTGCTGAGAACTTTCTCCATTCTGGCATCTTTTTCAGGAGCCAGCTACAACATTTGCTAATATCAATTGTGAAAAAGCAGCATGTGGAGCTGTCGTTGGATTTTGGGGCCCTAGTGCCCAATAAGCACAGTGTGCAACAGAAGGTGCAAGGAGTTGAGTTTGGGGTTGGAGGTATGTGCAGAAAGCCAGTGGTGACCCTAAACAGTTGTCTTTATTTATGGAATACTTCTCTTCATTTCAGCTATTATGGTTTTAAGTGGTATCCAATGCAGCCTCATCATGACTTCTTTAGCTGGCATGCATGCAGTGTTGGTCAGAAAGACACTTGCTTAGCATTGCCTTTGATGCATTGAAGGACTTCCAAGCTTATGGCCAAGGAGCAGCGTAAAAAGAGAGATTATATTGTGTTAGCAGTTTAAAATAATTTTCCAACTAAATTATTAAGAGCTTGAGTGCTAGCATTAATAAATTTTAACGACATTTTTGAGCTCTGTGATGATGTTGTTAGCTGCCATTGAATTGGCTGGCAGATGACTCATTGTGACTCATGCTCTGTAATGAGCTGGCATGTATTTGTAATAACATGTCCTGGAGATCCCACAGGCATGGGACTTCTGAGATCTACCCTATGTTAGTGACCAGAGGAGGACTCCAGGTTCTACAGTGAATAAGATTTGGTACTCAGTGTATAATACTACATCTTAGACAAGTATCGTCCAATATTTGTAGCGTTTCCCATAAAATCTAGGTGCAATTTTTAGAAAGTGGACACTAACACCACAAACGAATCTAATGGTCTTTGAGTTTGTTTTTGTTTCCCATTTGAACCCTATCCAGAAACTTTCTCACTCAGGCACTGTATTGTTTTCCCAAGGTTGCTGTAGTAAAATACTGCAAAATGGGTGGCACACAAGAACGGAAGATTGTCTCACAGTTGTGGAGGCTGGGAGTTATAGATCAGGGTGTTAGCTGTATTGGTTTTTTCTGAGGTTTTAAGGGACAATCTGGTCATGCTTTTCTCCTAGCTTCTGGTAGTTCCAAACATTTCTTGGCTTACAGTTGCAGCAACACATGGTATCCTTCCTCTGTCTCCCTATTTCTACGGATCTTCTGATTTTTTATAAGGACATCAGTCGTATAGGGTTAGGACCCACCGTAGTGCTTGTATGACTTTCTAAAAACCTAACTTATAGCATCTTCAAAGATCCTATTTTGAAAAAGGATCACATTCACAGGTATACAGGCTTAGACTTCAATGTATCTTTTGCAGGGACATAATTCAATCCATAACAGGAGGCATTTGAAAACATACCTCTTGCATAGTTCTTCAATCCTGGTTAAATTTTATTGCAAATGTCTTTGTTTTTGCCAATAAAAAGTATCAATATCCCATGCAATTTTGTTTTAATGAAACTTAACTGTTCCCATAAGATCTAACTTTTTTGGAACATGGATTTTAACATCACAAATTAACCTAATGGTCTTTAAATTTGCAACTCTATTTTCCTGAGCCTTTATTAAAATTTTTTGCTTTTGTGTTTATTTACATGCTGCTACACTTTAAATTTAGTTTGTTTCCTAGATTATAGTCATAACTCATGGCCACACACTTGCTTCTTAATTACATTTTTTTTACTTAATTTCTTGTAACACGAGTGTGTTTTGCTCCTTTTAGCCTATTCCCTTCGTTTTCCTATGATTTTCCATGAGTTTCTGCTGAATTTCAATTTTTAAAAAATTTTTCTTAGTTTTGCTATCAATTTACCCTGAATCCAAGCATACCACAAAAGATTATGGGCTCATATATTTAAATATACTCCACATTTGTTTCTTCTGGAACCTGTGTAAATTACAAACAAAGAATTCCTTGTTTCCATGAGAAGCAAAGATTTAGGAAACAGGTGTACTTAAATCCACATTTGTTTATAGAAAAAAGATGCTAGAGCTCTCAGTATGAGAACTGTAATCACAAAAGGTACAGAAATTATGTTAAGAAATATACAAAAATCCATTTTTCAAACTTAGACCTTAGAATGTGTTCCATTTGTACAGAATTGTATTTATAAAGATTATTCTGGTAAAATATTTTTGGTTGTTATTTAAACTCCTTAAGTTCTTTACGTATTTCTAGAACCCTTTCTGATCTTTTCTAAACTAGAGCCTTAAATATAATTAATTGTAAGTATGTTCTCTTAATTGATCGGGAATATCCTGCTCCCCACCTGTAAAATACACCCACATAAATGTGCCTTATTTCTCTAACACTGAATTTCTCAGATGTGTCAAGTGCTCACTCATAATCAGTTTGGATCACTGGGTGGTGGGTTAAACATCTCAAAGAAACTACCCAATAGCCACATATTTAAGGCTGGGATGATAATTGTATGGTGGGAAAATACTTCAGTGGGAAGCAGACCACATTTACTAACTAGTATTGGGGGACTTTAGGGTTATCTTTAATATTACCTAATGAGTCTTTATATGACTATAGTTAAGTGCAACGGAGAGTTGAATACATTATTTTACTGTATTCAAATTCCCATCAAAGTCCCCTAATAACCGTATAACAACAGCAACAAAAACAAAACCAAACCAGTTGCCCTTGAGTCGATTCCGACTCATACTGACCATATAGGACAGTACAGAACTGCCCCATAGGGTTTCCAAGGAGCACCTGGTGGATTTGCACTGCTGACCCTTTTGGTTAGCAGCCATAGCTCTTAACAACTACTCCACCAGGGTTTCCATAAAACGAAAGTAGTGACTTTTTCTAGAAATTGCTTCAGGTTGTACTCCATTATCCTTTCTAGTTTTGCTTCCATACCTACGTATTTTTTTCCTTCTGAATTTAAGATGTTATCTTGTGAGACACAGGATGTGTTTTAAGAAAATTATTGGGCAAGGCTTTCTTGTCCAGGTATTTGAGGCAGAAAATGATTGAAGAAGGTTTTGAATATGTTAGGAAATATCGTAGGGATATACAAGCAGCTTTATGTGTATGTGTGTAAAATATAAAATGTGGTATGAAATTTCATATTTAGAAAATTGAAAATAGTTCTGGCTTGTAAAGTATAAATGAATAAAGGGGAAAGTTGCTATGAATCAGAACCGATTTGATGGCAATGTTCATTTGCTTTTATTTTAATACTAGGTTTATTTCTTCAAAATTCAAATGTGACACTAAATATATTTTAGATATAAGGATTTTATATTATTAATCATATTGGATTATCCATGCTCTGGCTTCACTCCATTCCTCCAGATAAACAAAAATTTATTCAATAGTGAATTTTGGAGTAATTGCTTATCAGTTGAAACAATTGAAGGGGAATGTCATTTATTATAGAGAGAGATGAATTAGCTATTTCTTGACAAACCATTTTATGGAGGTATTTTGAGAATCATCATAAAGCCCACCAAAGAAATGAGAGTGTGAGAAAGAAAAACTACATTTAGTTTTTATGTGATAACTTCACAGTGTTAACACATCTGTTAATTCAGTGTTAATGGCAACTTCCGAATGAGTTTCTTTTTTTTTCTCACACAGAGACTGGCTAAACTTTTCCAAGGTGGAAAAAAAAAAAAAAAAAAAAAGAAGTTATTTCTAAAGTAGGTCCTCTCCATTTGTCCAGGCATAAATAGCTCTTGAATGTTTTTTCTGAAAGTAAGCACAAAAACTCGAGTCCTCGTGGATGGCAGAGGCTCTTAAAATCAGCAGTCACTAAACGACCCTGCTTCCCCTAATGGTTCACTGCCCATGGCAACCACCTGTTCTGTCTGGATGATGGAGAGTACAGGAGCATGAAGGGGAAACTTCCAAGTACAACCTGTGCATGGGGAATTGGATATATGGCTCCCTTCACTATAATTGAACGCCATGTCTCTACATCAGTATGTAACAACGGCACCACCTGAATGTCACGAAGACAGAGAAACTCCGCTATGCTAGGGGTTCTGTTACACATTTTGAAAAGTGGTTGGAATGCACAAATACAATTTTCAACACGGTTTTTAAAATCGGGATTATCAAAATAACGTTTCAAATTATGGAGACACGTCCTTACCACTTGATGTAGGCAGATTTCAGTCTCGTGAAAGTTCTTTTCACATTCTCCTCAGTAGGCACAATAATTAACATAAGAGAAGGCTAAGACGTTTTAAAAATGAAAGATATAATTCATATTGCTGCTTTTTCCTATCCAAGTTATGATGAATAATTTATTTTGGGGGTATATTTTTGCTATTCTCAGTAATTCGTATACATTTATTGCATACTTACTATGTGCTTAGGTTATTATTATTTTTTTGCAACTAATATTAAAGAACATGGTATTCTTTTTCATTTTGGGCTCTAGTCTCAACAGTTTGCTTGCGGGACATATTCATCAAGTATTTAAATTAAGCTAAAACACATGCTGCCATCAGAAACTAGTAGTCCTCTTTATCAAACTGTGACATACGTTTTTAAGCACTCATTTAATACTTTAACTGATGCAGTTTCAAATCTCAAAGAAGTAATCCAAAAATATTTATGGATTTAGACTGGTTATACTGGGAAGGTGCTTTGAGCTGAGAAAGGAATATTCAAATGCCAAACTGGCTGTATGACCTTGAACTAAACTATAAGCAGGACTAGAACCAATATGATATTGCAGGTTGCAAAATATCAAATCCCAGTTTAGGGCTTTTCTATTAAAAGTAAATATAGTAGAAGGGGAAACCCTGGTGGTGCAGTGGTTAAGAGCTAGGCTGCTAACCAAAAGGTTGGCAGTTTGTATCCACCAGGCGCTCTTTGGAAACCGTATGGGGTGGTTCCTCTCTGTCCTATAGGGTCGCTAACAGTCGGAATCGACTCGATGGCAATGAGTTTGGTTTTGCCTTTTATAGTAGAAGGGTAAAGAGTTTTGGTGGTCATTTGTTTTTTTTTTTTTTTTCCCTTGTTTCAAGAAAACCATCCTTATGATGAAGAGAGAACACCCAGAATCCAGGCACGGTTGTTGCCTGGGAGTCGTGGAGGGTGGCGAGAGATCAGGGGAGGCTGCAGGTGGAGCATGGTAAGGGGACCACAGGCACACATGCTATGTAGAAACTCCTTAGGCTCTAACACAGAATGTCTGCTGTACAGTATAAATGGATGGACTTAATATCTCTAATAACTGATAGGGACATCTACTCTCTATTCCCTTAGCATTAAGGAAAAACATGAATACATGAGAGATATTATAGGAGAGGGGCGTGTAAAATGCATTTCTGACTGATGTGTAAAATCTTTAGTATGTTAAAATCCACTGCCATCGAGTCGATTCCGATTCATAGTGACCCTATAGGACAGAATAGGACCGCCCCCATAGAGTTTCCAAGGAGCGCCTTGCAGATTTGAACTGCCGACCTCTTGGTTAGCAGCTGTAGCACTTAACCACTATGCCACCAGGGTTTCCCTTTAGTATATTAATGTCTTCTTAATTCAATACCCTCTTTTTCTCTATCAATCTATCTACTGTCTACCTATCTTCTACTTTTCTATCATCACTTTTGGCATAAGTCCAATAAAACTATGCTGGAGGAAAAACATGTGAAGGTAAAAATTTACTTCCAATCCCACCACAAAATTCATGTGGAGAAAAGTCTAAAGGTATCTTGTGTTTATTTACTCAGTAGCTCTTAAGGAATGTACTGTTGGTAAGTGCTTCTCATAGATGATCTGTTACATTCTGACAGCGGCTTCATGAGATGAATAACATTTTTAGGATTGTATAAACAAGGAAACAAAAATAAAATGATCTAAGAAATATGACTAAGATCCCATGGGGTGATGGTTAATTTTATGTATCAAAGTGGCTAGTCTGTGGTGCCCAGTTGTTTGGTCAAACACCGATCTAAATATTGCTATGAAGGTATTTACATATAATTAATATTTACAATCCAAATTTTTCCAGAACACCATCACACTTTCCTTTAGCCTAACAAAACTTCAAGTATTGGCATGTTGTCCTAAGTAGTTTGTCAGCAAAAAAAAAAAAAAGTGGGGCTAATTTTTGAAACTTTGCAAATAAGGATTGATTTTTAGAGTAACATATGTGTTTTATATACACCAGCCATCTTATATACACAACAACTTGTACACGTTTTTTAAACAAAATAATGCATCTTCCAGATGGAGAGATAATTGCCTATTGTAAATTTTCATGTAGATAATCCAAAGAGTATGGCCATTTTTACTTCACATGCACAGTTGATAAGTAGCATATTCACCCCCAAAATTCTTTTTCCTGTTTGATAATGTCCAAAACAGATTTAAAATGTAAACATTAAAATTGCTGAATCATATGGTAATTCTATGTCTAACTGTTCGGTAACCCTTTAAACTTTTTAACTCAGTGGCTATACCACTTCCCAGTCCCACAAGCAATGGATGAGGGCTCCATTTTCTCCACATCATTGTAAATAACTACTGCTTTCAGGTTTTTTGTTCTGTTTTGTTCTTTATGAAAGTCATCTTAGTGGGGGTAAAGTAATATTTCATGGTTGCTTTTATTTGCATGACTAATGGCTAATGACATTGAGCATCTTTTCATGTGCTTGTTAGCCATTGGTATTTCTTCTTTGGTGAAATGTCTTTTCAAGCCCTTTGCCCTTTTTTTTTTTTTAAATTGACTCATTGTCTTTTTATTGTTAAATTGTACACCAATGTTCTTTGCAGCACTGTTCACAATAGCCAAAAGTGGAAACAAGCTAAAAGACCATCAACAAATGGTTAGATATTATAGAATGTGGTGCATACAGACAATGAAGACTTATTCTGCCATAAAGAGAAATGAAGGCCTGATGTACACACTACATCATGGATGATCCTTGGAAACCTTGGCATGAGTGAAATAAGTCAGTTACAAAGTACAAATACTGCATGATCCCACTTAGATAAAATATCTACTATAGGCAAATACATAGAGACCGAAGTTTATTCATGGTTACCAGGGCTGGGAGCAGGGGGGAAAAGGAAGGCATTGTTGGGGAGGGGGGTCACTGAGCTTCTGTTAAATGTGATGGAAAAATATGGAAATGGATAGCGGTGATAGTTGCACAACATGATGAAAGTAATTAATGTCACTGAACTAGACATGTAAGAAAATGTTAAAATAGCATTTTTTTGTTAGATGTATGTATAAAAATATGACCATTATAAGACAAGAACAAAAAAAATGTATAAAAATATGACCATTATAAGACAAGAACAGAGGGCCCCCCAAATCTGAAAACAAAGTACAAGAAATGGGCCAGGGTGCAGAAACAAAGCCATTCCCCAGAACAATGGGCAGGGTATCAGAAAATTGCCCGCAAACTTCTTTAAAGTTGTCTTTCAGAAGCAGCTAGATAAAACCAGCCCCAGGGACATGTGCAGAACTTCCACCTGTGACTGCCGTGTGACCTTCCACCAGGGGCAGTGAAGGGCTGTAAAAAAAAAAAAATTTTTTCACTCCACCAGGGGCAGTGAAGGGCTGTAGTCGAGGTAAATCGAACTCGGGGAGAGAGGGACTGTGTAGGCACAACACCCCATAATAAGTCCTGGTACTAATCCCAGAGGCCTCCAGGACAGGAGCCATCTTAGAAAGCTGCTGCATGTGCATCTTAGTTAACTTATCCCTTCCCAAAAGGGGCTACTTGCAGGAAAACCCCGCCTATGTCTGTCAATAAACATGAATCTTTTTCCACCCAAGAACTTGTAAAACCCATGCAAGTCTTTTGTTCTGGGAGATGGGGGTATGCATTGCTTAGGCCCTCCTTGTCTCTGCTTGCAAGCCTCTTCAATAAAGCCTTGCTCCTGTTGAAAACTCTGCGTGCCTTACCTGTTCATTCTTGACCAGTGACAGGCAAGGACCTTATTCATTTCCGGTAACAATTAGAAAATCAAAATGTTCTTTACATTGGAAATACAAAGGTTTAATTTGCACTTCAGTTCAGCTCCATAGCTGATGTTTAACCCTTTTCTTACAGCAGGCACTTTTAGGAGAAGGAAGAGAAGGCTCATGATGCTGAGAACAGTGGAGTTGGCAGTGACTTGGCACATGTCAGGGGAATTGGAGGCAGCAAAAGGAGGCTGTCAGTAATTAAGATAAATTTTATCAATGGACAGAATTACTAGAAGGAACAGTGGATTAATGAAATGAGTAAAATAGAGATATGCTTTATAATTAGGATAAAAGGGGGACAAAATTGATTTTTGAAACATGAATCAAATATATTAAGTTTAAAAATCACTTGCAAAATTATTTTAAAATGAGAATTAACACCGGTAATTAAAACCTGTTCAGCAATTAAGAATAATGATTTCCAAAAGAGGTCCTGAAAGTCTCATATCTGAATTAGTAGTAAATTAGCTGCAGGGTTTTTTTTTTTTTTTCCTCCCTCCACTGTTATGAAACACACTACCCATTTGTTCTGACAGAATACATAACAAAATTTTAAAAAAAGGTAAAAAGATGAGCATTAAACATTTACAGCAAATAGAATACTGCTTTCAAATTCTGTGGCATCAGAATGATTTTAAAAATAGGAAGCCAACAAGCACTTTGGGGAGGCTGTGAAAGAGAATTCAGAAATTCTTTGGGTTGTGCAAAAGCTGAAGCTCCAGATAGCTGAACTGCAGCCAGCAAGCGACGAAATCAACACCAGTGCTCACTGTCATTTGCGTGTTGTATTTGTTTCAAAGAGGGAACCTGTATCACTAAATTTTCAGTGTAGTGAAATGTTGGAGTCTCTATTCTGTTATCTCTGAAGGCTAAGTTTAAAAGTGAAATGCCTTAGCTGTAGGTATTATTTACATGCATTAGTTTTAGGGAGAAAATGTCTGGGTGATGCAGAAGGAAGAATATAAAATGGGCTCAAAAGGTGGTTTCATCAACTACAAAACCATAAAGCTAAATGACAGACTGAAGGCTATACACCACTATGTTTTTATAGTGAGGGGCAGGGACGACGGATGGGACACATATCCCAAACACACTGAAATTCAAATCCTAGAGGATCCTATACTATCCTTCATATTCCATTTTCTCTTAAGATTCCAAGCTGTTTTGGAAATTGATAACACTATTGCATTCTGTGAGAGACATTTCAAGTAATTTAAGGAACTTTTTTTTATATAGTATTAAAAAGTGGAAATCTGTGCTTCAGTTAGTTGTCTACAAACTTCAATAAATTAAGCTACTTGTTGCTTTCTTTCCTTTCTTAGGTGTGTTGACTTGACACGGAATATTAAATCTGTTGCTTCCAAGTAGAATGCTGATGGTGTCACTTTAGCTCCTGAGAAAAGGGTTGGGGAACTTGAGCTCCCTCTGGTGTCTGCCTAGTTCCTTTTGAAGTAGCTAAAAACCCAAAGAGGGTAAAATAAATAAATAAAGTATTTAAAGAAAATCAATCTCTACAATAGGAAGTATCACAGAAGTAGCAAGGCTATCTTACACTTTTATATTGCTGTCCATGATAAGTGAGCAAAACTTTTAATTTAATTTGAGACAAAGAAACGAGCATTCTTTCTGTGTGTGTGTGTGTGTACTTTAGGTGAAAGTTTTCAACTCACATTAGTTTCTTATTCAAAAACTTACACACATATTATTTTGTGACATTGGTTGCAATCCCCAAAATGTGACAACACTCTCCCCCTCTCCACTCAGGGTTCCCCGTGTCCATTTGTGAAGTTTTCCTGTCCTCTGCTGCCTTCTCATCTTGCTTTCAGGTAGGAGTTGCCCATTTGGTCTCATATTTGGTTGAACTAAGAGGCACGTTCCTCACGTGGATTATTGTTTGTTTTATGGGCCTATCTAATCTGTGTCTGAAAAGTGGGCTTTGGAGTGGTTTCAGTTCTGAGTTAGCAGAGTGTCTGGGGGCCATAGACTTGGAGGTTCCTCCAGTCTCTCTCATTCTGGCCTTTTTTCATGAATTTGAATTTTGTTCTACATTTTTCTCCTGCTCTGTCTGGGACTCTCTGTTGTGGTCCCTGTTATAGCAGTCAGTGGTGGTAGCCAGCCACCATCGAGTTCTTCTGGGTTCTGGCTGGTGGAGGCTCTGGTTCATGTGGTCCTTTAGTGTTTTGGGTTAATATTTTCCTTGTGTCTTTGGTTTTCTTCATTCTTCTTTGCTTTGGATGGGATGGGACCAACCGATGTCTCTTAGATGGCCACTTGCAACCTTTCAAGACACCAGATGCTACTCACCAAAGTAGGATATAGAACATTTCCTTTATGAATTGTGTTAAACCAATTGACCTAGATACTCCCCTAGACTATGGTCCCCAGCCCTAAGCCCCAGCAACTTGGTCACTCAAGGTGTTTGGACGTGTCCAGGAAACTTCTATGCCTTTGCCTTGGTCAAGTTGTGCTGACTTCCCCTATATTGTGTGTTATCTTTCCCTACATTGCATAGTATTCCGTTGCGTTCGTGTCCCATAACTTGTTTAACCACTCACTCTTGATGGGCACTTAGGTTGTTTCTATCTTTTTGCTATTGTGAATAGTGCTGCAATGAACGTGGGTGTGCATATGTCTACTTGTGTGATGGGTCTTACCTCTGGAAGATATATTTCTAGGAGTGGGATTGCTGGGTCATAGGGTATTTGTATTTCTAGCTTTTTAAGGAAGCACCATATTGTTTCCCAAAGTGATTGTGCCATTTTATATACCTACCAGCAGTGCATTAAAAAAAAAAAAAAGTCAGGAAAGGTGTGCATTAGGGTTGTATTCTTTCACCATACCTATTTAATCTGTATGCTGAACAAATAATCCATGAAGCTGAACTATATGAAGAAGAACGGGGCATCAAGATTGGAAGAAGACTCATTAACAACCTGCTTTATGCAGATGACACAACCTTGCTTGCTGAATGTGAAGAGAACTTGAAGCACTTACTAATGAAGATCAAAGACCACAGCCTTCAGTATGGATTACACCTCAACATCAAGAAAACAAAAATCCTCACAACTGGACCAATGAGCAATAATATGATAAACGGAGAAAATATTGAAGTTGTCAAGGGTTTCATTTTACTTGGATCCACAATCAACAGCCATGGAAGCAGCAGTCAAGAAATCAAAAGACACACTGCATTGGGGAAATCTTCTGCAAAGGACCTCTTCAAAGTGTTGAAGAGCAAAGATGTCACACTGAAGACTAAGGTGCGCCTGACCCCAGCCATGGTATTTTCAATTGCATCATATGCACGTGAAAGCTGGACAATAAATAAGGAAGACTGAAGAAGAGTTGACGCCTTTGAATTGTGGTGTTGGTGAAGAATGTCGAATATACCATGGACTGCCAAAAGAACAAACAAATCTGTCTTGGAGGAAGTGTGGTCAGAATGCTCCTTAGAGGCAAGGATGGCGAGACTGCGTCTTATATATTTTGGACATGTTGTCAGAGGGGATCAGTCCCTGGAGAAGGAAATCATGCGTGGCAAAGTACAGGGTCAGTGGAAAAGAGGAAGACCTTCAACAAGGTGGATTGACACAGTGGCTGCAACAATGAGCTCAAGCATAACAATGATTGTAAGGATGCCACAGGACTGGACAGTGTTTTGTTCTGTTGTGCATAGGGTCACTATGAGTCGGAACTGACTTGACAGCACCTAACAACAACAACATTTCCCCTATTTTTTTCTCTCATGATCTTCATCTTTTTTAGATTTTATATTTTGGTCTTTGATCCATTTTGAGTTAGTTTTTGTGTAGAGTGTGAGGTATAGATCTTGTTTCATTTTTTTACAGATGGACAGCCTGTTATGTCAACACCAGTCGTTACAGAGACTGTCTTTTCCCCACTTAACAGACTTTGGCCCTTTGTCAAATATTAGCAGCACATAGATGGATAGGTTCTCAATTGTGTTCCATTGGCCTATGTGTCTGTTGTTGTACCACCACCAGACTTTTTTGACTACTGCGGCTGTATCATAGGTTCTAAGGTCAGGTAGTATGAGACCTCTGGCTTTGTTCTTCTTTTTGAATAATGCTTTATTTGTCTGGGACCTCTTCACTTTTCATATAATGTTGGTAATTTGTTTCTCCAACTCCTTAAAGAATGCTTTTAGAATTTGGATCAGGATTGTATTGCATCTGTAGGTCTCTTTGGTTAGAATTGATATTTTCAAAATGTTGAGTATTCCTATCCATTAGCATGGTATGTTTTTGCAGTTATGTAGGTATCTTTTGGTTTCTTGCAGTAGTGTTTTGTAGTTTTCTTTGTGTAGGTCTTTTACATCCCTGATTAGATTTATTCCCAGATATTTTATCTTTTTTGGGGGTATTGTAAGTGGTATTGATGTAGTGATTTCCTCTTCCAGGTTCTCTCTGTTGGTGTAGAGAAATCCAACTGATTTTTTATGTTAAAGTATTCTGCTACTTTGCTGAAATCTTCTGTTAGTTTCAGTAGCTTTCTTGAGAATTCTTTGGGGTTGTCTGTGTATAAAATCATATCATTTGCTATTAGGGATAGTTTTATCTCTTTCTTACCAATTTGGATGATATTTCTTTCTTTTTCTTGCCTTATTGTTCTAGCTAGGACTTCCAGTACCATGTTGAATAAAAGCAGTGATAAAGGGCATCCTTTTTCTGGTTCCCATTCTCAAGGGGACTGTGTTCAGTATCTCTCTGTTGACAATGGTGTTGGCTGTTGGTTTTGTATAAATGCCCTTTATTATGTTGAAGAATTTCCCTTCTATTCGTATTTTGCTGAGAGTTTTTTTTTTTTTTTTTAATCAGGAATGGGCATTGGACTTTGTCAAATGCCTTTTCTGTGTCAATTGCTTCTTTTGTTTTATTTACATGGTGGATTACATTGATTGATTTTCTAATGTCGAACCACCACTGAATACTTGGTATGAATCCCACTTGGTCATGATGTATTATTTCTTTCTTTTTTTTGATGTTGTTGAATTTTATCGGCTCAAATTTTGTTGAGAATTTTTGCTTCTATGTTCTTGAGGGATATTTGGTCTGTAGTTTTCTTTTCTGTGGTGTCTTTGCCTGGCTTTGGTATCAGGGTTATGCTGGCTTCATAGAATGAACTTGGGAGTTATTCCATCCCTTTCTATGCTCTAAAATAGTTTGAGTAGTATTGCTGTGAGCTCTTCTTTGGAAGTTTGGTAGAATTCTCCAGTGAAGCAGTCTAGGCCAGGGCTTTTTGGGGGTGGGGCATGGTGGTGGTTTATTACCTCTTCAATATCTTCTTTTGTTATCAGTCTGTTTCGTTTTTCTACCTCAATTTGTGTTAGTTAGCATAGGTACTGTATTTCTAGAAATTTGTCCATTTTCAGAAATGGACATTCTTATGACAGATCTTTAATATCCGGAGACTGTTGTTTGCTGGAAATGAGAACATAAGATAAACACAATTTAGGCTCCTTAGTAACTGTGCCATCCAAGTCTCTAAACTCTGTAGAAACAGGTAGTTCATTGCTAAAAGAGTCCCTGGTTAAAATTTAATGGGTTAGCTTCTTAGTATCAGTATCAATTGTATTAAAACTATTTATTTGCAAATCACATTAATGTTTAACCACCAATACTTGTGCCTTAAAAAAAAGTCTCTAAGTATAGAGATAATTTCAGGAAATGGAGCTAAAATTCAAACGTTTTATAAGCCTTACAAACCTTTTAAATGGGCTGTTATGTGATTTATGGAAAGTAACAAAGAGGAGAGTTGACAATTTATAATTACATGGGACACATTTTATTTCCTGATATTTTATCTTGCTTACTTCATTAAACTCTGTGATGTGAATGAGTGCTTGTAAAGCTACTTGACTTTTTTATATTTATCTTGTGGAATTAGTTCTGAGCATTCAATAGGCTTTGGTAGCCCAAACTTTAGGCAGAATGAAAATGTATTTTGCCCAATATTTGTTTCTATTTTCAATTTTTTATAGTGCCTAGTAGTGGAAATGAAGATTCATTCCCTTTATTTTTCCTGTTAAAAGATACTCCAATGAATTTAATAGTTTAAAAATTCCTATTGATCAGCCACATTTATCAAGTACACTGTGTTAGAAGTCTCTATACTCTTGTTTTCTGTATCTCTCTCTCTCTACATATATGTATATATAGATCTATAGATACGTGTCTGTCAGTTTATAGTACTGTGAGGGTCTGTGTGTTGCTGTGATGCTGGAAGCTATGTCGCTCGTATTCAAATACCAGGAGGGTCACCCATGGCAGACAGGTTTCAGCTGAGCTTCCAGACTAAGACAAACTAGGAAGAAAGACCTGGGTGTCTACTTCTGAAAGAATTAGCCAGTGAAAATATTATGAACAGCAGTGGAACACTGTCTGATATAGTGCTGGAAGATAAGCCCCTCAGGTTGGAGGGCACTCAGAATACACCTGGTGAAAAGCTGTCTTTTCAAAGTAGAGTTGACTTTACCAACTTTCAACATACTTATTCAATCTGTATGCTGAGCAAATAATCTGAGAAGCCGGACTATATGAAGAAGAATGAGGCATCAGGATTGGTGAAAGACTCATTGACAATCCGCGTTATGCAGATGACACAACCTTGCTTGCTTAAAGTGAAGATGCCTTGAAGCACTTACTGATGAAGATCAAAGACCACAGCCTTCAGTATGGGTTGTACCTCAGTATAAAGAAAACAAAAATCCTCACGACTGGACCAGTGAGCAACATCACAATAAGTGGAGAAAAGTCTAAGATTGTTAAGGATTTCATTTTACTTGGATCCACAATCAAAACTCATGAAAGCAAAAGTCAAGAAATCAAAGGGTTGCATTGCATTGGGCAAATCAGCTGCAAAAGACCTCTTTAAAGTGTTGAAAAGCAACGATGTCGCCTTGAGGACTAAGTTGTGCCTGACCCAGCCATGGTGTTTTCAAAAGCCTCGTATGTATGTGAAAGCTGGACGATGAATAAGGAAAAATGAAGAATTGATACGTTTGAATTGTGCTGTTGACGAAGAATATTGAATATACCATGGACTGCCAAAAGAACGAACAAATCTCTCTTGGAATAAGTACAACCAGGATGATCCTTAGAAGCTAGGATGATGAGACTACATCTCACATACTTTGGACATGTTATCAGGCGGGGCCAGTCCCTGGAGAAGGACAACATGCTTGGTAAAGTAGAGGGTCAGCAAAAAAGAGGAAGACCCTCAATGAGATGAATGGGCACAGTGGCTGTAACAATGGGCTCAAGCATAGCAACAATAGTGAGGATGGTGCAGGACCGGGCAGTGTTTCCTTCTGTTGTGCATAGGGTTGCTATGATTCCAAATGGACTCAACGGCATCTAACGACAACCACCACAACATGTATCTATTTATACATAAAACCAAATCAACCACAGACATTATCTTATATATGATTGCCATTTACGTAGCGCTACTTTAAAAATAAGTGGATAAAATATGCAGAAAACAAAATGTAAATCTGTAGATGTATTTGTAAAACTCAGGCCATGGTTAACCTATGTATAATCCAATCCCAAAGTAGAAAGTGTATTTAAAAAAGACAATAAATAAATAAAAGAAAGATCAGATGATGACAACATTAATGAATAAGCAATCAGGAAAATAAACTGGAAACATTAACTAGGATACAAGGAAAGGAAGCACAGTTTAATAATGGTACATGCATTCATTCATAATTATTTGACAAGCATTATTTTTAGTTGTTGAATGATTTTAAAAACGTATCTAGTTTGTCACATGGAGATAGAAAGGAGTGAAACATTCATTTTATTTGGCAAGGAAGAAAACAGAATACAGAAATAATTTGAAAAAATATTCAAATACATTTGTTCAACCATCAGCTCAGTCCTCTCAAGTGTAGTAAAAGCTGGAGAACTGTCATTGCACTAGAAAAGATATGGAAACAATTGCAGGATCTGAACAGACAAGTTCAGGATCTGGCAAGAATGGGCAGGTAACAGTTGGCCATCGTGACAGGCAGTCAGCATCAGGGAGTTCAGTAACGGGTGAACACTCCCACACGAGTGGAAAAGGGTGATGACAGATTACTTAACTGCAGAGTTCCCAACAGCCTGCAGCCAAAGCGGAGCTGCAGGCTCCATATGAGGATTCCAGCCATCAGGAAGAGCCATTTTTTTTCAGTTCAGATATACTAATTTCCTAGACATGGGTCAGAATTTAGGGGCAAGAAATCAGCTCAAGATGGATAGAGTAGGGTAACACACAAGCTTTTACATAAAGGAAAATAATACATATTCAGTTACTGAGATTGGAGCTCAGGATGAATGCAAGGAGAGCAGCAAGTTAACTTTCGGCTTGACAATGACCCTTGTCTTGGCATCAGCTGAAGTAGCTCATTATATTCCTCCAAACTAGGAACAGAGGCTGAGCTAATGCAGGCATAGAGCCAGTGGAGAGAGATGGGGGTAGAGGGATTTGGGAAACTTGACGTAACACTGTAAATTCCAGGGTCTTCTTTGTTAAGATATGATGAGAAATTTTTCTCAATATATTAATAGTACATGAAATATTATTATTTATTCATCTCTGAAAGTGGCATAGACATATACATCTGAGAGAGTTTAGGATAAATAATACATAGATCCAGGAGAATAAACTGAAATAATTCTTCATAAATCTCCTAGTCTTTCAACTATTTCTACAGATGGACGACTTTCTAAGCAAGCACAGAGGAAAAAAAATCTCTCGGGGATTTCGGCCTTCTATGAAACAGATATCTAACAAAGAGAAGAACTCTCTCCCATCAATTTATGTGACTTTAGTTTGGAGCCCTGGTGGTGCAATGGTTAAGCACTTGGCTGCTAACCAAAAGATCGGTGGTTTGAACTCACCAGCTGCTCCACAGGACAAACGATTTGGTGATCTGCTCCTGTAAAGATTACAGCATAGGAAACCCTATGGGGCAGTTATATTCTGCCCTTTAGTGTCGCCACGAGTTGGAACCCACTTGACGGTACACAACAATTACAGAATATGTACTAATTTTTGCCCTTAAGTCCAAATGTAACATTTTTTTTCCCCCTGGAACACCTTGCCATGAGCTTCACAGGCTACGAGATTTAGTAGTGTTGGTACACCCTCTCCTCAACCGTTGATATGGTTAGGTTTCAAAGACCAGGTCATTATGCAGAATTGGTCTCATGTGAAAATGGAGGATGACTTCGCCATTACATAACTTCCAAATTATATTACATAATTGCTTAATTACATCACTACTTAGCTGCCAGATTACATCATTACGTAACTGCTAAACTGCTGAAAATCATGGCCCAGCCAAGTCAACACATAACTGTAACCATCAAAGCTAGTGTTACTCTTGCCTTGCACCTCAGTGTTTGTTATTCCAGACATACATATAATGCACAAAATAGGTGAATAGTATATTTGTTACTACCATAAATGCAAAGTGTCGAATAATGAGGTAGTTGATAAGTGAGGAGAAGGTGTATTACTAGGTATATATTTTAATAGGGTACTACCTATAAGCCCTGGAGCCCTGGTGGCACAGTGGTTAAGAGCTCGGCTGCTAACCAAAAGGTCGGCAGTTCGAATCCACCAGCCACTCCTTAAAAACCCTACACGGTAGTTGTACTCTGTCCTATAGTGTCGCTATGAGTTGGAGTCTACTTGATGGCAACAGGTTTTGGGATTTTTGCACTATCTCCATGATCATTGGTATGTTGAGTCCACTGTTGTAAGTATTATATAATGCCTTCCTACCCAGAGAGCTCATCTTTCAGTACTACAAAGAACACTATTTTGTTGTGATCCATAAGTTTTTGATTGGCTAAATTTTGGACATAGATTGCCAGGCCTTTCTTCCTACTCTGTCTTTATTTGGAAGAACTATTGAAACTTGTGTGCCATAGGTGACCTTGCTGGTATTTTAAATAGTGGCAGCATAGCTTCCAGCAACATAGCAACGTGCAAGCCACCACAATACAAGAAAACTGACAGACTGGTGGTCAAGATGACATAGACGTAGATGTAGATGCAAATACAGACATATTTATGTTACATTGTTAGGTGGCACCCAGTCAGTTACAACTCACAGTGACCTTATGAACAACAGAATGAAACACTGCCTGGTCCTGCATCATCCTCACAATTATTGCTATGTTTGAATCTACTCTTGCAGACACTATGTCAATCCATCTCATTGAGCGTCTTCCTCTTTATTGCTGACCCTTTACCAAGCATGACGGTCTTCTCCTGGGACTTAACCCTCCTGGTAACATGTCCAAAGTATGTGAGAGGAAGTCCCACCATCTTTTCTTGCTGTGCTTCTTCCAAGACAGATTTGTTAGTTTCAGTGGTACACAGTGTATTCAATATTCTCTGCCAACACCATAATTCAATTCTTCCTCAGTCGTCCTTAATCATTGTCCAGCTTTCACATGCATATTTGGCTATTGAAAATAACTTGAGTCAGTAAAAAGTAACATCTCAAAGTAACATCTTTGCTTTTTAACACTTTAAAGCAGTCTTTTGCATCAGACTTGCCCAACGCAATATGTCATTTGACGTTTGCACTGCTGCTTCCATAGACACTGATTGTGGATCCAAGTAATATGGAACCGTTAACAAATTTAATATTGGTCCATTTGTAAGGATTTTGTTTTCTTTATGTAATCCATACTGAAGCCTGTGATCTTTGATCTCCATTAAGGATACAACCCTGATGCACACCTTTCCTGATGCTGAACCACACAATATTCCCTTGTTCTGTTCGAATGACTGCCACTTGGTCTATGTACAAGTTCCACATGAGCATGACTAAGTGTTCTGGAATTCCCATTCTTTGCTAGGTTACCCACAATTTGTCATGATCCACACATTTGAATGCCTTTGCATAATCAATAAAACAGAGGTAAACATCTTGCTGATATTCTCTGCTTTCAATCAAAATCCATCTGATATCAGCAAAGATATCCTTCGTTCCATGTCCTCTTCTGAACTGTGCTTGAACTTCTGGTGGTAGTTCCCTGTCAATGCATTGTTAATATTTATAAAAAATACTAAATATACACATGTGTGTTTGTGTATATATATATTCATAAGTACATAACTTCTACTAATATATTACAATTATATCAACTGATGCTGGATAATTTATTTGATTGCCATATTAAAATATAGGAAATATTCCTGAAAGAAGAGTCAAACATATGCAAAAGTGGTGTGATATAAGAGACATAATGCATAACTCCTCTAGTTAAGGTTAAGGAAAATATGAAATTAAAACAGAACAACAAGGGGAAAAAAAAAAAAAGAAATACAGAATCTGATCTAATTGAATCCTTGTAGAGCATGCTGGGCCAAGACAGAAGTCTGAATGAAGCTCCTTAGCAAACAGTGCCATTATTGTAGTTGATTGCAGCTTTTAAGGAAAGAACAGTGTTTACAAAAACAGGAGAGATGTCTTTTCTTCCTTTGAGTATACAGTGCTTTTTCTCTGAAAAGATAAAATACAAGTATTCCTCAGTAAGATGCGTTCATTTCTTAGGCAAACTAGTGAAAAATTTGGTAGGTGTCTAATGGGAAGAAGAAGCTAGAGTGGAATATCTACTTTGGTTCTCTTTCTTTGACTCTAGTCCCATTTTTCTCTCTAGGAGTAACAGAACATATTGAGCAAGCACAAGCTCACTTAGTATTGGGTGGGAGCGTGAGAACCCCAGATGACAAGACAGAATTGGAGATGGGGGAAGGGCAGGGAAACTATACTGCAAAATTCGAAGAAAAAAAAAATAGGCATTTGGAAAGAGGGAGAGTCCAGCTGGCGTAGCCTTCTTTTTAAAAGCCTAACTCTATAAGTTTTACCTGTTTATGGTAAAAGAAACCATTGTGCTAGATAGATAGCACTGCAAACATATTCCCACTGGTTGTTCCACTCATTTGAACTTTATTTTACACTGTAATGAGAAACTTCATGTACCAAGACTTAAATTTGGACTAGAGGAGTTCTGCAGGGCTTTCAATTCTCAGACAAGGGAAGGAAATTCAGTGAACTTTTAGATGCTCCAGGTAAGACAGGGTCTTTTGGCTCTCACTCTAGATCCCTAAGCTGAGTATCGGCAGGTCATTACAGCAACGGAATGACAAGAGTGGGAGAGATACACCTGACAATACTACTCTTATCCTCAGGTGTGAGAGACAGGAATACAGAAATAGGTTTTCCCAACTATTAGCAACATACCACCATTTGGACAGAAAACAAAGGGCTCTACTATCCTGTATTCCACCTGGATATAGACATAAATATGTCACTTATTCCTTGCTCCCCTGAGAGAAAAAGAACATTGATTATGAGTTTAAAACAGACTATACTTAGTCGTATTGTTTTGTGTAGGAGATCATCACCGCTATTAACTTCCAAAACTTGTTCATTATCCCAAACAGAAACTCTGTATCCCTTAAACAATAACTCCCCATAATCCCCTTCTCCTAGTGCTTGCTAATCAATAATAAACGTTTTATCCCTAGGCTTTTGCCTATTCTAGACATTTCACTTAAGTGGAATAATACAATATTTGTAATTTTGTGACTGGTTTATTTCACTTAGAATAATGTTTTCAAGATTCATCCATGCCATATATCCAAAAGACTTAAAAGTAGGGACTCAAACAGATCACCACACCAGTGTTCATTGCAGTATCTTTCATAATAGCAGAAGGTGTACAATCCAAGTGTCCATCAACAGATGGTTAGATAAACAAAATACAGTATATACATACAATGGAATATTATTCAGCCATAAGGAGTAATGAATGAAGTTCTAATATATGCTATTCGTAATATTTTTAGCCCTGTCTAGCCTGATAATGTTGACATATATTTCTAGTTTAAACTTTTGTATTTTCTAAATCTAATTAGCCAAAACATTACCACCTTTTATCAGACATAAAAACATTTCAAAGTAGAAGAATTTTAATATAAGCTCCATCATATATTTTTCTCTATGGTTCAAGGAAAGAAAAAAAAAATACTATGCATTAATTTCTAGACATTCTCAGATACTAATCAAATGAAACCTGTTGCCTTCGAGTCGATACTGACTCATAGAGACCTTATAGGACTGGGTAGAACTGCCCCATAGAGTTTCCAAGGAGCGCCCGGTAGGTTTGAACTGCTGACCTTTTGTTAGCCGTAGCACTTAAGCATTATGCCACCAGGGTTTCCAATCAAATGGTGGCATGCCCTTTTAGGGAAGGATCAACACAAATCCAGCGTATAAATATAGTATAAAAGGCAAAAAATATAGGCATCATTATTATAATTATTTCAAAGGATCATAAAAAAAAATTCAGCAAGTTGTGTAAAGACAAACAAATGGCAAAAAATAATGCATTTCTATTTCTAAGTACATAAAACTCTCTTCTTTCTTAAATCTTAAAAAGTCGTATTTATATACAAGCCCAAGCTACAAAATCATGTTCAAGTGTTTGTTCCAAGAGTTACCTAAAATCTAGCAATCAGCACAGATTTTAGAGGATACATAAGGAATAGCTTTTGGTGTGGATTATCACCAAACCAAAAAAAAAAAAAAAAAAACACACACAAAAACAAACCCATTGCCGTGGAGTCAATTCTGACTCAGAGCAACCCTAAAGGACAGAGTAGAACTGCCCTATAATTTTCCAAGAAGCACCTGGTGGATTTGAACTGCCAACCTTTTGGTTAGCAACCGTAGTTCTTAACCACTACACCCCTAGAGTTTCTATATTATCAGCAGGGTTTTTAAATTATATTATTTAATTTGCATCATGATTTTAAAGAGAAGATCTATTGTTCTCCTTTAATACTATAGTATAGATCAAGGTACTCTGGTATGAATCCATTATCTGAAGGTAGAAGTGTTGAAATGCTATTATTAATGAATGGATCCACTGCTACTATTATTCCGATATTTCATATGTCATAGTAATGGATCTGTGGAACCAAACCAATTATGAGTCTTGGATGGGCAATCAAATACCCATGGGAAAGAATGCAAGGCAGAAATTGCTTCAAACAAGTGTTGTTCAAAAAATAGAAAAGGAGAAAAGAAAGGTGAATGAAAGTCGCAACAAAACATCAGGTTTTCTAACACACAGCTGAATGGTAATCCACGACCAGTGATACCATCACATTAATTTGCACACTTAATAGTATCTGTGCAGCAATATTTGTTTAACCTATCACCTACACCAACTATAATTAAGGAAGAGATAAAGTTTTATTTTTTAGGAGCGGTATATAAAGTATCAATTTAATCACTGAGCTTTCTGCTTATGCGAATGACAGAAAAAATGTTTTATCACCTCAGATTTGAGAGAAGACAGCACAGTGAAAGGGAACCACTCAATGTATGCATAACTCTGCAGCACTGGGTTTGGGCTGGGCCGCTGAGAGGTTGGTGGTTCGAATGCATCTGCTGCTCAGTGGGAGAAAGATGTGGCAGTCTGCTTCCTTAAAGATTACAGCCTTGGAAACTCTACAGGGCAATTCTACTCTGATCAGTTGGGTCACTATGAGTTCAATCTACTCAACAATGGGAATCTGGCATGTCTCCTAATATCTCTGGGTTTCAGCTGCACGTTTAAGAACTTGGATTGAAGCTATCCACTGATAGGTTCTTGTCAAGCAGACTAGCGAATTGAAGTCAGCCAGATGCAGAGTCAGAAGAACAGAAAGGTTTATTTACAGTTTGCAAACTGGGAGATAGGCACGGTCTCCTGACCTAAGGCTGCCGGCTCTCTGAACCAGAGCAGATTTGCTCCTTTCATAGGGAGGTACACACATACCCATGAGCAGTAAGGGCAGGATCTTTAGTCTTGTGATGTGTGCGCCGTCTGCATAATTTCTAATGAATGGATCTTTGTGCACGGGTCTAAAAAAATTGCTCACAGGCCCTAAAAAAATGCTGACCGCTTGCTACTGCCACCCCAGAAAGGTCATATAGTGGGTGAATTTGGAGTTAGCACACCTGTACCTCGGCCTCCTATCAGGAGAAGAAACCTGGGGATTCTACCAATCATGATAGAGTGCTGTAGCAAAAGTTGTAACAAAAATGTAGCAAGAGTAGACTTTTCTGAAAAACAACTATTATGGGATGGTTAGTAATCTTTTCATGACTGCCTGCCTCAGAATCAGTTCTGCTGAAAGGACTTTCAGCTACAGGCTTCTATGACCCTAGGGTATGCTATTTATGTACTCTCATTGGCTACTTGGTTTAGAAGCCAACACATGGCACATGGGTTGCCTAGAGGGCTGCATCTGTTTGTGAGCTTCCATGCCAGTCTTTTCAGAGAACATACCAAACCAGTATGACATGCTGACCACACTCTTGCCCTCTGTCGTTTGAACCCCCTTCACTTCAAAGTCCACTGCTTGTTCTTGTCTATTACAGACAGAAAATACACACAGGAGACGCATAACATTTTCCTCTCGGACAGAATGATGCCAAGTTTGGCAGGTTTTTTGTTAAGCTTGTGTATTTTCCAGTGTTTCCTAGAGATAAAAAAATAATCTCACAGCATAAAGATCTGTGTTGCTGTTATTAAATTGATTTCTGTAGATTATTATTCACCACTTGGTGAAAACCCAACTGTGCACCAGGTGCTGTCGGAACAAAAAGTTAGTCACATTCCCCACTCAGTGGGCATAATTACGATCCAGATTAGACAGGTAAATCACACCAGCAGAAACACTGACAGTTTTCCCACGCACAGCGGTCATCTCGGAGGGAGAATGGAGCCTTAACGTGGTCAGGTGTAACACTACAGACGCTGCCAGTTCATTATCACACCAAATGTATCTCAAATACAACTGCTTTCTAAAGATGATAGAGCTAAAAATAGTACCAGTAATACCTTCTGTGGTCATATTAAATTAAAAAAAAAAAGCAACATAGTGCTACATTCCGGCATAATTTACGTTATTGCCTCTTTAATTGTGTTTGCAGTATTCACAGGGAAGTATTCTGTTTGGATAATTACTCATCTTGGTGAGGATCAGTAATTTGGCTCGTGAGCACTTCAGAAAATTACACAAAATGGTGCAAGAAGACAGTTTTGCTACAAACACTCAGACCTACAAAGTATAAATAAGTGCTGCTTTCATCCTCTTTCCACCAGAATATTTTAAGAAATTCCTCTAAGCATTTTTCTGCTTTTAAGTGATTCAGAAGAGTGTCTTTTTGGTAAAGAGAAAGCCAGTTATACTCTTTTTTTTTTTCAATATGTACAATTTATTATTGCAATACACTAAAAAATTACAGATGTTTTAGACTTTGGAGAAATTAGAAGTATGCTAAGATACTAAATAGATGATAAATATAGCCAACATGAATAATAATTAAAATCACTAAATGTCAGATCTCGCCATCTATGAAGATTCCATGTCATTAACTACTTTTTTTAACAGTACATTGGGTGTTATTATTTATTTGTGGTTGCTATTCCTTCTGATGGTGAGGACCAACAAAATTGTGTCTACAGTTATGTCAGATGGATCCTGGTTGGAAGCAGAGAATACCAGAAGGATGTTTACTTGTGTTTTATTGACTATTTAAAGGCATTCAACAAATTATGGATAACATTGTGAAGAATGGGGATTCTAGAATACTTAATTGTGCTCTTGAGGAACCTTTACATAGATCAAGATGCAGTTGTTTGGACAGAGCAAGGGGATACTGATTGGTTTAAAGTCAGGAAAGGTATGGGCAAGGATTGTATTCTTTCACAATACCTATTCAACTGTATGCTGAGCAAATAATCCAAGAAGGTGGACTATATGAAGAAGAATGGCATCAGGATTGGAGGAAGACTCATTAACAACCTGAGTTATGCAGATGACACAACCTCACTTGCTCCAAGTGAAGAGGACTTGAAGCACTTACTAATCAAGATCAAAGACCACAGTCTTCAGTAAGGATTACACCTCAAAATAAAGAAAACAAAAATCCTCACAACTAGACCAATGAGCAACATTATGATAAGTGGAGAAAAGACTGAAGTTGTCAAGAATTTCATTTCAACAGCCATGGAGGCAGCAGTCAAGAAATCAAGAGACGCATTGCATTGGGTAAATCTGCTGCAAAGGACCTTTTTAAAGTGTTGAAGAGCAAAGATGTCACCTTGAAGACTAAAGTGTGCTTGACCCATGCCATAGTATTTTCAATTGCATCATATGCATGTGAAAGCTGGACAATGAATAAGGAAGACCAAAGAAGAATTGACGCCTTTAAATTGTAGTGTTGGCAAAGAATGTTGAATATACCATGGACTGCCAAAAGAATGACCAAATCTGTCTTGGAAGATGTAAGGCCTGAATGCTCCCTAGAAGCAAGGATGGCAAGACTTCGTCTTACATACTTTGGACATGTTGTCAGGAGGGATCAGTCCCTGGAGAAGGACATCATGCTTGGCAAAGTAGAGGGTTAGTGGAAAAGAGGAAGACCCACAATGCAGCAGACTGACACAGTGGCTGCAACAATGAGCTAAAGCACAAGAACTTTAAGGATGACGCAGGACCGGGCAGTGTTTCGTTATGGATAGGGTCGCTATGAGTCAGAACCGACTCGACGGCACCTAACAACAACAACAAATAGTTATGAATTATGTTGGTTAACCTAATATAATTTGGGAATCCCATTGAGTGCATAAATCTATAAATGTCACCATAAGAGTTAAAATAAAAATTAAATTCTAAGAGAATTTACATGCAATGAATATATATTGTATATGTCATAATCAATGTCTCTAAACTTATTGGTTGCTATTAGAGATAAACAGATAAACCTTGCGCACTTTTTTGATGTTTAGGTTATCCACTTAAATTTTTTGTTGATTTAAATGATGGTCTTCTCATTCAGGATATCTAAACACATCAAAATTGTAACTTCTAAAGGGCAAATTGAATTTTTAGAAAATATTTTTCCTTTCTAAGACATTGTTATTTTCCTGAGATCCTTTAATTAGTAGTTTTCTGTAAAGAAAGTCAGCCAAGAAAGCCTCATGGGGCAGTTCTTCTCTGTCACATGAGGTCCCTATGAGTCGAAATAGGCTGGAAGGCACCTATCAGCAACATGTACGTTGTATTTAAAACAGCTGTTTTTAACTGTTTGAAAGACATGCCTTTGCCATTAGGGATGTTGGATCCAAGTTACAGCACTGACACTTCTTGATCCAATAGTTCATCAAGTTGCTAGAACTTTCTGTCTCTTAGCTTTCTCATGTATGATATGGGACTAATAATGCCCCTCACAAAGTTACTGTGAGAAAGAAATTGGATGATGTATAAAAAGGGTTTAACACAGCATCCACTATGTTAGCTGTTCGATGTTTTCAAAATTGCTGAGTGTGAATATTAAGTTATTTAGCTTTAGAGACAACAGAGGTACTTTATTCTCCTATAAAATACAAAACATGAAGGCATAAAAAGATATTTAATTATTGTGTTAGACCCCTAGGGCTGCCCTAACAATAATATCACAAGTGGGTGGCTTTACAGAACAGAAAATTTATTTTCCCACAGTTTTGGAGGCCAGAAGTCCAAGTCCATGCCTTTCTCCTAGGTTCTGGTGGCTTCCAGCAATCCTTGATGTTCCTTTGCTTGTAGAGGGATCCTTGTGTGTTCCAATCCTCCTGTGTGTGACTTCCCGTGTCCCTTCTGCTCTTTTTATAAAGCAGCATTCACAAGGGACGAGGATTAGGAAACACCCTAATGTTAAGACATCATTAACATAAAAAAAAGAAAGCAAAACCCTATTTTCAAATATGGTTACATTCACAGGTACCGGCATTAGGACTTCAATATATCTTTTTAGGGTACACAATTCAATCCGTAACAAAAACATTTGATCCAATTTCCCTTTTTCTTACTATATAATAGGAATCATAAGGGAAGTCTAGTGATTTTAATTATGAACAATTACAATTTAATTTGTCCTTTCAATAACATCTAATAAGCATTTTTTTTATCAATAAAGCACTGGGTTATCAATAAAGCAATGTTTTATGTTGCAAACATAACAGAAATTGGGATTTATTATAAAGAACAGATAGTATAAGTGCTTCTGAACTACCTAACTGAATTATACCTGATTCTGACTTCTATTTTTTCTCTCTGAATTATGATAAAATAGCTTATTATAACCAAATAGCTGTTACATATTCAGCATTTATTTTGTTGATCAGACACATTTAGAAAAAATCAGAAACTAGATATTTGGAATTTTTAGCCAATGAAGTGTCAATCTGTGATGATTTGGATCCATTTTGTACTTTTAAATCAGTTTTTGGCAATGGTAGCAATAGTCACTCTGGTAATTAGAGCTGAAAGCAGAATTAAGAAGATAGGAATTTATTAATGTATAATAATGCCATCCATGTCACCAATAAATAAAGCTGCCCCTCTGAAATCATTAGAATATGATTTAACTTTTAAAAAATGTCCTAACAGGCAATATTCTCACACTTCATTTGGAAATAAGTTATAAAAATATATTATGTACTGATTAGAAAATTGATCTCACATTTTTCCATTTTTAAGCATTCTGTAAGAGAAAAAAATCATTCACCCAGATATTCAAGTCATGGTTTTGCCCTTTAAGCCCTATGAAATTGAGCAAGTCATTTAATTCATCTCTGTGTCCGTTTTTTCATTGTAAAATTAGAGTGGCAGACTCAGGTTGCATCTAAAATCTCTCATACTATACCTGTGACTACTTGACTATGGGATACAAGTGATGGTGGGACAGAGAACAAAATGTTTAGTTTACCACTATATGCTTGACTACAAGAAAAATACAGTTCATGCCTAAGAGCCTTATAAGTATATTATGGTTTTTTATTTCAAAAAAGGAAAATATCTTCTTACAAATCTGCAGAATAATTTATTCAAGTCAACTGAATTAAGGCGGAAACATTGGATTGGACAATACTTTGACTTTTCTAATGCTGAATGAACCCAATTTTACAGTACTTAGGAGTTACTGTGACACTTTCTTGAGACACCACCTGTAATCTGAAGAAGATATACTTAAAGGTCAAATTTTCTGAACACTGATTTTCTTTCTTGTATGAACAATGAATTTTGAAGTTATATTTTATGGCCACTCTTTAATATTGCCATTTGCTAATTTCAAGGTGCATTAGGTATAATTATTCTTTAAATAAGGGCAGCAATAAAAAGTGTATTACAGCAGCAGGCTTCACTGAAGTTGCCATATTCCTGGTTCCTCCCTACGGCATTCTCTACACACCCACCCTACAGCCAGTATTAGTTCTACTTTCTCATACCATAAGGGTTTTCAAAACACCTGCTCTGCTTCAGGGCTAAGTTCAAGAAGAGAGTCTCAAAGGTTTAACTTCAATGCTGCTTTAGCTCCAGTGAATTTAATAACTCTATGATTCATTTGAGCATAATGTTAGCCCTTTGAAAAAAGTGCTATAACTTAAATAGTAGCACTGCTATGTTCACAGTTCTAGGAGGGCGGGTCTTGATGGCTATTTATTAGTGGAAAAAACTGTCATATCAATGGAAGGACTGGGTCCCTAGCTGCTATGGAGTCCAGGGAGAAGTCTGTTACTATAGTAGCAGGCATGAAGCCATTTCAGAATATCAGATACACAATTCAAAATGGTAAGAAAATCAGTTTGCCCTATTATGGTGGGTTGCATGTTGCTGTGATGCTGGAGGCTTTGCTACCGATATTTAAATACCAGCAGGGTCACCGATGGGGAACAGGCTTCAGTGGAGCTTCCAGACTAAGACAGACAAGGAAAAAGGACCTGACAATCTACTACTTAAAAAATTGGCCTGTGAAAACCTTATGAATAGCATCAGAACATTGCCTGATAGAGTGATTGAAGATGAGTCCTCAGGTTGGAAGGTACTTAAAATATGACTGGAGAAGAGCTGCCTCCTGAAAGCAGACTTGACCTTAATGATGTGGATACAATAAAGTTTTCAAGATCTTCAAAACTGAAATGGAACACATAAAGATAGATATCCAAGGCATTAGTGATCTCAAATGGAATGGTATTGGCCATTTTGAATAGGGCAATCATATGGTCTACTACGCTGAGAATGACAAACCGAGGAGGAACAGTGTCACATTCATCTTCAAAAAGAACATTTCAAGATCTAGCCTGAAATACAACACTGTCAGTGATAGGATAATATACCCTGGTGATGTAGTAGTTAAGATCTATGGCTGCAAACCAAAAGGTGAGCTGTTCAGATCCACCAGGCGCTCCCTGGAAACCCTATGGGGCAGTTCTACCTATAGGGTTGCTATGAGTTGGAATCGACTTGACAGCAGTGGGTTTGGTTTTTGGTTTTTTTGGACAAGGAAGAGGAATTAATAAGACTGTTATTCAAATTTATGCCGCAACTACTAATGCCAAAAATGAGGAAATTGAAGGTTTTTAACAACTTTTGCAACCTGAAATTGATCAAACATGCAATCAAGGTGCGTTGATAATTACTGGTGATTGAAATGGGAAAGTTGGAAATGAAGAAGGGTTGGTATTTGGAAAATATAACCTTGGTGATAGAAACAACATCAGAGATCGCATGATAGAATTTTGCAAGACCGACAACTTATTTGTTGGAAATACCTATTTTCAACAACCTAAATGGCAAATACACACATGAATTTCTCCAGATGGAATGCTCAGGAATCATATCGACTACATCTGTGTAAAGAGATGATGGAGAAGCTCAATATCATCAGTGAGAACTAGGCCGGGGCTGACTGTGGAAGAGGCCAACAATTGCTCATATGCAAGTTCAAGTTGAAGCTGAAGAAATTAGAACATGTCCATGAGATCTAAAGTACAACCTTGAGTATATATATCCCACTTGAATTTAGAGACCGTCTCAAGAATATATTTGATGCATTCAACACCAATGACTGATGACCAGACGAGTTGTGAAATGACATAAAAGACATCATACATGAAAAAAGCAAAAGGTCATTAAAAAGACAAGGAAAAAAGAAAAGAAAAAGTGGATGTCAGAAGAGACTCTGAAACTTGATCTTGAGCACAGAGTTACTAAAGTGAAAGGAAGAAACCATGAAGTGAAAGAGCTGAACAGAAGATTGCAAAAGGTGGCTCTAGAAGATGAAGTAACATATTATAATGAAATGTGCAAAGACCTGGAGTTAGAAAACCAAAATATAAGAACACACTCATCATTTCTCAAGCTGAAAGAACTGAGGAAAAAACTCAATCCTCAATTTGCAATTTTGAAGGATTCTGTGAGCAAAATATTGAATGATGCAGGAAGCATCAAAAGAAGATGGAAGGAACAGTGTCGCCCTGTCAAAAAGAATTGGTTGATACTCAACCATTTCAGGAGGTAACATATGATCAAGAACTGAAGGTACTGAAGGGAGAATACCAAGCTGAACTGAAGGCACCGCCAAAAAACAAGGCTCCAGGAACTGACAGAATACCAACTGAGATGCTTCAATGAATGGATGCAATTCTGGAAGCACTCATTCATCTATGCCAAGGATTTTCAAAGACAGCTACCTGTCAAACTGGAAGAGATCCATATTTGTGCCCTTTCCAAAGAAAGGTGATCCAACAGAATGTAGAAATGATTGAACAATATAATTAATATCACACACCAGTAAAATTTTGCTGAAGGTAATTCAAAAATGGCTGCAACAGTACTTCGACAGAGAACTGCCAAAAATTTAAGTCCAATTCAGAAGAGGAGGTAGAACACGGGATATCATTGTTGATGTCAGATGGATGCTGGCTGAAAGCAGGCAATACCAGAAAATGTTTACCTGTGTTTCGTTGCCTATGCAAAAGCGTTCGACTATGTTGATCATAACAAATTAAGGATAACATTGTGAAGAATGGCAAGTCCAGATTACTTAATTGGGCTCATGAGGAACCTGTACATAGATTAAGAGGCAGTTGTTCTAACAGAACAAGAGAATAATGCCTGCTTTAAAATCAGGAAAGGTGTGTCTGGGTTGTATCCTTTCACCATACTTATTCAATCTGTATACTGAGCAAATACTCTGAGAAACTTGACTATATAAAGAAGAATATGATATGAGATTTGGAGGAAGACTCGTTAACAGCATTCGATATGCAGATGATACAACCTTGCTTGCTGAAAGCGAAAAGGACCTGAAGCAATTACTAATGAAGATGAAAGACTACAGCCTTCAGTATGGATTAGACCTCAACATAAAGAAAATAAAAATCATCACAACTGGACCAATAAGCTACATCATGATAAAAGGAGACAAGATTGAAATTGTCAAGGATTTTACATTACCTGGATCCACAATCAACACCCATCAAAGCAGCAGTCAAGAAATCAAATGCATTGCATCACGCAAATCTACTGCAAAAGATCTCTTTGAAGTCTTAAAAGGCAAAGATGTCATTTTGAGGACTAAGGTGCACCTGACTCAAGCCATGGTAAATTAAATAGTCCCATATGCATGTGAAACCTGGACAATGAATAAAGAAAATCGAAGAATTGATGCCTTTGAATTATGAAGCTGGAGGAGAATATTGAACATACTATGGATTGCCAGAAGAATGGACAAATCTGTCTGGGAAGAAGTACAGCCAGAATGCTCCTTAGAAGCAAGGATGGCGAGGTTTCATCTTATGTACTTTGGACATGTTATCAGGAGAGGCCAGTCCCTGGAGAAGGATATCGTGCTTGGTAAAGTGGAGGGTCAATGAAAAAGAGGAAGACCCTCAATGACATGGATTGACACAGTGGCTACAACAATGGGCTCAAGCATAACAATGATTGTGAGGATGGTGCATGACTGGGCATTGTTTTGTTCTGTTGTATACGGGATCGCTATGAGCCTGAACAGACTTGATGGCAAGAACCAACAACAAGAAAGGACTGGGATCAAAATCAATACTAGAAAAGACAGTACAGTATACAAATGGTCATTTAATCTAACATACTAATAGAAGATGGGCCATCAAGATACAAAGCCAAAAATGGAGTAGAAAAACAAGGAAAACTCAGTGAGATTTTAGGTGAGTTTGGAGGAATTCCGTAGACAGTTCAGAGGCCGATATGGATGCCCCATTCTAATTTACATGGTACATCTTAAAAAAGGATAAGACACCTACATTACTGAAGTTCGTTTGGTCGGGCTGCAGGTCAGTTTGAAGACTTCATCATAGCTTATACTTAGTATGTGGCAGAGCACTCAGTATATTGAAACAGGGCTCATATCGCTTAACGATAAAAGACATTTAATAACAACTCTCTGTAGAAAGATGAATTTTCTCCAAAAGCTGATTAAAATAAAATATGATTGTATCATCATATTATATTGCTTAGGTTAACAGCCCTCCTCCATTGTTTGTATTTTTGCCCATTGATTCAACAGATATTTATAGAATCTTTATCATGTTCCAGGTACTGTTCTAGGCCCTGGAAAAATACCAATAAACAAAATAAAAAGAATTGTTTCTTCATGTTTTGTGTTTTTTGTTTGCAAAAACAAACAAACTCTGGTGAGTCCTTCTGGAACCAAATCAAGTTTTCACTATTTTATGACACTTTTTCTTATCTGTAAGTCATTTCCTCAACAATGGAATACCAAAAACTGTAAAATCCATTGCCTTCGAGTCAATTCCAACACATAACGACCCTATAAGACGGAGTAGAACTGCCCCATAGGGTTTCCAAAGAGCGGCTGGTGGATTTCAACTGCTGACCTTTTGGTTAGCTACCAAATCTTAACCATTTGGCCACCAGGGCTCCTAACAATTGAATTAAAAAAAAAAAAAATTGCCGTCAGTTTGACTTCTACTCATAACCATCCTTTATGACAGAATAGAACTGCCCCATAGGGTTTCCAGTCCCTGGAGAAGGATATCGTGCTTGGTAGAGGGTCAACGAAAAAGAGGACGACCCTCAATGACATGAATTGACACAATGACGTGAATTGACACAGTGGCTACAACAACGGGCTCAAGCATAACAATGATTGTGAGGTGGATTCAAACTGCCAACCCTTTGGTTAGTAGCCATAGCTGTTAACCACTACACCACCAGGGTTCCCAACAAATGAATAGTTGGGGTAAAATAAACTGATATAATTATTTTTGCACAGTGAGCATATAACAGTCGTTATTTGGAGTTTGGATTTAAAAGTTTTGAAACAAGTCATTTCAGGGGAGTTAAGTAATTTTTGCATTTTTGAGCTTGAATCAGGTATCTTTTCTTTCTTGGAGAGGTTCCGTTGATGAGAGCATTTCAGTATGTAGATGTAAGGCATACATTCACTCATTTTTCTGGGATATCGCTGACCTAATGAAGCAATCTACATATACCTCTTTCTGCCTTAAATGTTTAAGGAATTTTTGAACTATAAATTGAGCATATTATTAGCAAAACTTATTTTTTCTAAAACCCAGTGCCGTCGAGTCGATCCCGACTCATAGTGACTCAATAGGACAGAGTAGAACTGCCCCATAGAGTTTCCAAGGAGCGCCTGGCGGATTCGAACTGCCACCCCTTTGGTTAGCAGTCATAGCACTTAACCACTACACCACCAGGGTAAATAATACTTGTCTTTCCTATTTTAATTACTGTGAACTGTACTGGATTTAAAACTACGGTTTATTTTTAAGGTCTGCTTTTCCATTCCTGCTCCAAAGCCATACAGTTTCCAATTTGTTCATAAGGAGATTGAGAGACAGTATCAGGTTAGTAAGGAGCCCTGGTAGTGCAATGGTTAAGCACGTGCCTGCTAACAGAAAGCCTGGCAGATCAAACCCACCAACTGCTGTATGGCAGAAAAATGTGACAGTCAGCTTCCATAGAGATTACGGAGTTGGAAACCCTACTGGGCAGTTCTATGCTGTCATACAATGTTGCTGCCAGTCAATTAATTCAATGCGACACAACAACAATAATCAGGTTAGTAGAGGTGGGCAGAACGGATCTTCTCATAATTTTTAGTTTATACTTAAAAATAAAGATATTTGCATATAAAGAGTAAAGACCTTCTTAGGGTTTCTCTATTCCATGCATTTTGCTTTTGGGGTTTCCCACATGATATCATTTAAACAGAGGAAATAAACATTGGAAAACGGATTTTCTAATATAATCATTGCCTTTTTAGGGCCATAATAGGTCACACCATACTCTATGCAGGGTCAAATTTTCCTCTGAAAGTAGAGGACTGTACTGATGAAAATCTTGAGATGAATAGGGGGCAGTTTTGTTGCTGTTGTTGGTTCTGACTCATAGCCTATGCACAACAAAACGAAACACTGCCCGGTCCCGCGCCATCCTTAACAATCGTTGTTATGCTTGAGCTCATTGTTGTAGCCACTGTGTCAATCCACCTCGTTGAAGGTCTTCCTCTTTTTTGCTGACCCTGAACTCTGCCAAGCATGATGTCCTTCTCCAGGGACTGATCCCTCCTGACAACATGTCCAAAGTATGCAAGACGCAGTCTCACCATCCTTGCCTCTAAGGAGCATTCTGGCCGCACTTCTTCCAAGACAGATTTGTTCATTCTTTTAGCAGCCTGGAATCGACTCGATGGCACTGGGTGTTTTTTGGGTTTGCAGTCCATATTCTTTGCCAACACCAGGATTCAAAGGCGACAACTCTTCTTTGGTCTTATTCATTGTCCAGCTTTCACATGCATATGATGTGATCGAAAATAGTCTTCAGGGTGACATCTTTGCTCTTCAACACTTTGAAGAGGTCCTTTGCAGCAGATTTGCCCAATGCAATGTGTCTTTTGATTTCTTGACTGCTGCTTCCATGGCCGTTGATTGTGGATTCAAGTAAAATGAAATCCTTCACAACTTCAATCCTTTCTCTGTTTATCATGATATTGCTCATTGGTCCAGTTGTGAGGATTTTTGTTTTCTTTATGTTGAGGTGTAATCCATACTGAAGGCTGTGGTCTTCGATCTTCATTAGTAAGTGCTTCAAGTCCTCTTCACTTTCAGCAAGCAAGGCTGTGTCATCTGCATAACACAGGTTGTTAATGAGTCTTCCTCCAATCCTGATGCCCCGTTCTTCTTAATGTAGTCCAGCTTCTCGTATTATTTGTTCGGCATAGAAATTAAGTAGGTATGGTGAAAGAATACAACCCTGACGCACAACTTTCCTGACTTTAAAGCAATCAGTATCTCCTTGTTCTGTCTGAGCAACTGCCTCTTGATCTATGTAAAGTATCCTCATGAGCACATTTAAGTGTTCTGGAATTCCCATTCTTCGCAGCGTTATCCATAGTTTGTTATGATCCACACAGTCGAATGCCTTTGCATAGTCAATAAGACACAGGTAAACATCCTTCTGGTATTCTCTGCTTTTAGCCAGGATCCATCTGACATCAGCAATGACATCCCTGGTTCCATGGCTTCTTCTGAAACCGGCCTGAATTTCTGGCAGTTCCCTGTCGATGTATTGCTTCAGCCGTTTTTGAGTGATCTTCAGCAAAATTTTGCTTGTGTGTGGTATTAATGATATTGTTCTATAATTTCCACATTTAGTTGGATCACCTTTCTTGGGAATAGGCATAAATAATAATACCCAAACCAAACCTGTTGCCATTGAGTTGATTCCGAGTCATAGCAACCCTATATAGGACAGAGTACAACTGCCCCATGGTTTCCAAGGAGCGCCTGGCGGATTTGAACTGCCGACCATTTGGTTAGCAGCCCTAGCACTTAACCACTATGCCACCAGGGTTCCCATAAATAATAATAGGCATAAATAAATAAGGGGGCAGTTTTAGAGAGGCAAATAAATTGCTCCTTTTGTAGGGACCCAGAGAATTGTGTCTAGATTCAGCATAAGGAAGAAAATTAAGAGCAGGTCTCTCGACCTGATGTTTTGACTTTGGTGGTGTGGGCTGTCCTGTGCATTGTACAATGTTTAGCAGCATCCTGGCCTCTACCCACTGGATGCCAGGAGCACCATTTTTCCAGTAGTGAGAATCAAGGAATTGGAAACAGCCACTGGATAATATTTTCTGGGGAGAAAAAATAGTCCCAGTTGTGAAGCTCCGAGAAGGTAAAAAATACAGATTTGCCTCAGGCCCAAGGGGGAAAAAAACCAAACCCATTAAGGGGACTCTATTTTTTATATATGGGGACTAAGTGCCCTGGTGGCACAGTGGCTAAGTGCTTAGCTTCTAACTGAAAAGTTGGCTGTTGGAACCCACCAGTTGCTCTGCTGGAGAAATATGTGGGAGTCTGATTCTGTAAAAATTACACGCTTAGAAACCCTGTGGGCCATTTCTACTCTGTCCTATAGGGTTGCTATGTGTCGGAATCAGTTCAACAGCAATGGGTTTGGTTTTTTGGTACATAGGGAGTCCCTGGGTGGTGCAAATGGTTAAGGAGCACAGCTAACCAAAAAAGTTCGAGTTCACCCTGAGGTCGGGAGGAAAGGCGTGGTGATCTACTTCTGAAAAAAATCAGCCATTGAAAACCATATGGTGCACAGCTGTTCTCTGACACAAACGGGGGCGTTATGAATCCGAATCGATGGCAACTTTTCTTTTTTCGTATGAGGAGATGAGAGTTGGTACCTATTATCGAATGTTGGATTTCTCTTTTCTGACTTATCTTTGTTATTTCCAAGCTTTCCAGAAGCTTTTTAAGCACCTCCGTTTGAACTCTGAGGAATTATGGGAGGCAACTACGTTCAGGCTTCAAGTGAAGCGATGTGGAAAGAAGGTACAGCCTTGGGAATGGGGCTATAAGATGTCAGGAAATAACTCCAGGTAGTAGAGCTCTGATGTGGCTGGTATAACAAACAAGGATCAGATCCTGTGTGTGGGACATGCCAGCATTCCTTACCAAAACCCAAAACCAAACCCGTTGCTGTCAAGTTGATTCCGACTCATAGTGACCCTATAGGACAGAGTAGAACTGCCCCATATGGTTTCCAAGGAGCCCCTGGTGGATTCGAACGGCCGACCTTTTGGTTAGCAGCGGTATCTCTTAACCACTAAGCTATCAGGGTTTCCTGCATTCCTTAAAAAAAAAAAAAAACTTAGGCATCCTTAAATAGTTCTAATAGCAAATGGACTGGAATACTTTGGCCATTGTTTATTTTTGTGAATGTTAAGTATCGATATAAAAGGGAAGGCTAGAATGATTGAGAAAATTTGGTGATCCATACTTAAGAGTTTTTCAACGTCTTATTCTAATGAGGAAACCCTGGTGGCTCGGTGGATAAGTGCTATGACTGCTAACCAAGAGGTCAGCAGTTTGAATCCACCAGGTGCTCCTTGGAAACTCTGTGGGGCAGTTCTACTCTGTCCTATAGGGTCGCCATGAGTCGGAATCAACTCGATGGCAGTAGGTTTTTTTTTTTTTTTTTTTTTGGTTATTCTAATGAGTAAAATGGGAATTCTGGATCCTAGAGGCGAGGAGTAGGGTTAAAGGGGTATAAGATATTAAAAAGTATAAGTCTTTCAATACAGCTCAAATTGACACTCCTTGGTTTTAAGAAGACTGCCAAATTTAGCAACAGATATTCAATACATAGTTACTTACATCTGAGGACTAATGGTTAAGAATGTGGCAGAAGAACTGTCATTTTCTTCAAAATCAGTTAGGAGCATCACTTGAAAATGTCAAATGTAAGATTTTTTTTTGCCTTCAAAATCCACATTAAAAGAATGTGTGTAATTCAAATAATATCTATTGGTTGGATGTTAGATACAATATTATTTGTGGTTGTATAGGAAGGAATCCCATTACTACCAGTTGTTAGCTTCTTGCTGTAGAATTGCTAACTTTAAAATTAACGGAACTATTACATTTTTAGGGATGACCTATTTTTTAAGCAAGTGATCCTGTACAAGAGGAAATTTTCACATTGAACTGTCAAGTTTCTTGCCCTGAAAAAATGCATTTGATTAATGCTGTGTTACCTATCAATCCTATACTTGTATGGGATCACTTGCCAGAGATGAAGGATTTGTTGTTATCTACTATGTATTAACTGCCCTTCATAACATAGGATCTGTACAGATATCGCCTTGGTCAATAGCCACCCATGGACAAAAATATGATTTCTGAGTGCTGTGTTCAATATTTGGGCAAACTGCCCTTTGCAATATGATCCTTGTCATATCACACAGGTGTATTGCCAGCCACTGCTTCATTCCTTTTCCCTGTCTTAGTTTGCCTTGAATGTATTCTGGAAGCTACGTCAATCACTGATTCGTCACATGTGCTGCTCTGTCTGACACTGTATTCGCCAGGGATGTCTTTGTGGAGAAAAAATATGATATCCCCTTAGAGTTAAGAAAATATTATTCTGGCACATGGCAAATTACAGGCAGTTATTGCATAATTTCAGAGAGAACTGAGCAGTTATTTGCCCAGAGGGAACATGAAGTAGCCATGAAGGAAAATGACCCCATGTATCTTGAAAGAAATTAAAAACTAAGGCTCTGTGACAATTAGGGTGCCTCAGTACCATAAATCTGTCCCTTCTGTTTTTTCATTCCAAATAGAACAGCTAAGAAAGTAAAGGATTTACAAAGGGAGGTGTTAAAATCTAAATTCTAACAGTAAAGTCGCTACCGTCATCTGCTCACAAATAGCACGGTAAAGCATCAAAAAGTGTTGTTGAGTCAAGAAAGTCTGAATTATTTTCAAAGACAGGGTCATTAGAAAAAGTGACATTAATGGAGAGGAGAAGGCAGTAGAAGGATCATCTATTTATAGAGGTTTTACGCTATCTGCCTATATATGCAGGGGAGATTTTTCTTCCTTTGTGGTAAAAAAAAAAAAAAAAAAAAAAGGCAAAACAGACAATTTTCCAGGCAAGTAAATGAATAGGTGTAATGATTTGTGACACTTTAAAAATATAAGTGAACCCACCAAATATCCCATTTCCTAATATTACGATCTTAACACATGAATTCTGTCAATTGAGAGACTAAACAAAAATAACACCAGAATTATACAAATAAAAATAATGTTTAAATCCTGCCTACCACTCACTATTCACTTCTGGGCTCTATGTGTAGAGAGAAAGTAAACCCGTTGCCATCGAGTCTATTCTGAGTCATAGTGAACCTAGAGGACAGAGTAGAACTGCCTCATGGGGTTTCCAAGGCTGTCATCTTTATGGAAGCCTACTACCACATCTTTCTCCAGTGGAGTGGCTGGTGGGTTCGAACCACCTACTTTTCTGTTAGCAGTCCAGCACTTTAACCACTGTACCACCAAGGCTCCTTGTATAGAGTATATTAGCATACTTTTTGCAAGAGGAACAGGTTGCAAATATAAGAGGCAGAATTTCTTTGAGAAAATAATTTCCATACATAATGCTCCTTATCATTTTCTCTCTCTCTGCTCCTCCTTCATGTTCGTTTTATTCATTCTTTTGAAACGAATTTATCTGCTTCCAATTTAACCAGGCATGCGGTCCTGCTGGTATTTCCTACTACCCATCTTTTCATAGATTCCTGAGCTCTGTTCAACTTTCTCTCATTTTTATAAATGAAATAACTAAAGCCTCAGCTAAGCCTCTTGAACGCCTCCTCAGGTAGATGGAGAAGATGACAATAGGTCTTAAATGTAAATTGAGTCACGTGGGGAGTAGAAATGCATTCTAAACCTTTTATACCCTACCCAGTGCACATGGCTTAGTCACGTCCATAGACTTGGGGCATTTGGTAACAGCGCTGAACATCTGCATAATGAAAAGCTTGCCTCGGAGTGGGGACGGAGAGAGTGGCCTGAGGCAGTTTTTCTATGGGTTGTCCACCCACCAGTCTATGAAGAAGAGGAAGTGACCAAGCTGAATTTCAGTCTCCACATCGCTTCATCACTGCACTGGGAAACTGTTGGGCTGATTGAGCCCTGGAGATACAATGCTACATTTGGTGAGGGGCAGTTGAGGCAAGTTATGAGAAGGTTTTTTATAAGTATGTGCTACCCTGTAAGTAAGTATTGGAAACCCTGGTGGTGTAGTGGTTAAGAGGTACGCCTGCTAACCAAAATGTGAGCACTTCGAATGCACCAGTGGTTGCCTGGAAACTCTATGAGGCAGTTCTACTCTGTACTGTAGGATCACTGAGTCAGAACTGACTCAGTGGCAATGGCTTTGGTTTTGGGTTTTACCCTGCTATTGATGTCTGACGGCAACGTAAATTAAGGATAACTATAGAGAAAACCCATGAAACTACCTGTTGGTAATCTTCCTGTGTGTGGCCTTACAATTCACAGTCAGGTCCCAGGCTTCAGAAATGGACACAGACTTTCTGGCTCTTTTTGATCATGGCTGTCTGGGCTTACATCTAGAGGGAAAACAAAAACAAAACAGTTGCTATCAGTCGACCCTAACTCTCTTGGCCCCATGTGTTTCAGAGTAAAACCGCGCTCCACAGGGTTTTCAATGGCTGTGATCTTTTGGAAGTACATCTTTAGACCATTCTTTCAAGGTACCTCTGGATGGATTTAAACAGCTAACCTTTTGGTTAGTAGTGGAGTGCTTACCATATGTACCACCCAGGGATTCCACTACATATTAGGTTTTTTCGCATAACATGGTGCTAGACCCCTATTTTAACTCTATCCCACTGTTACCCTTTACATTCTATACTTTTTTAAAGTTAGATTTCTCTCTGTTCTCCAAACAGGTTGTGGGCTTTCACACCCCCAGGCTTTGCTTAAGCTTCTCTCTGTCCTGCCCACATCTCTAGTTACCTAATCTCTCCCCTTTCTTTAAAGCTTCCTGAAGCATTTCTTAATCCCGGATTCGGAAACTATCTCCTCTTCTTATGCTTGTCAGGGGCAGTTTCCTTATCCTAGGACATTTTTTACAACCTGGTTTATATGATCAAATTTCACGTTTATGTCTGATCTTCCAACAAAACTATTAGCAAATTGAGAGCAGGATCAGTAGCCAAATTGCTTTTGTATATTCCTGAGTACCTGAGCTATGTTCATTCATCTTTTCCATACACACAAACACACACAAGTAGTTTGGACACAGTACCGATACAAGCCTCTAATCAAAACTTTCATTAATGGCTAATGGTCCTTTGCTGTTCTCTCTGCTCCCCACTCTACCTCTGGAAAACTTAATGGCTAAATTAAGTCACAGACCACCAGTCAAATTCTCCCGCGGCTGGGACAAAAAAAAATAATTCAACTTCTAACGATGAAGAGGAAAATCTAAGCGTCAATATTTGCCTGAACACCAGGTGTGTGTTTATATACCATTTTTAAAAATCCCTTAGAAAAATAAACAGCTGGTGAAAAGAAACCAGGCATTTGTCTTTCATGTCCATAAATGTGCTGTTTCCACTTTGCCAGCAAAGAGCTGACCATCAGCTTGTTGTTAGCTGCCCTAGTGTAGGCGCTGGGGGTCTCCTGCCTGAAAGGATGAGAATTCTACCACTGAACTCCCAGTGACTCATGACCCCCTGAGCTTAGTTAAATAACAATTCATGCTACTCAGAGCTCGTCAAGGGTGTACGGAGAGTCCATTGGCAAAGGAACTTTTTAAGTAAATTATCATAAAATCTAGAAGTGATAGTATTTCAAGCTGCGAGGTGCTGGGGGCGCCATTAGTTTAAGTACTTCAACAATGGCGAGTGTTCTAAGAAACGCCTTCTCCCCCTCTAGGCTCTTCCAGTAACCCTGTCCCAGGGTGCCAAGTAAGTGAATCTTCGTACAGACCGGTTCTTTCTGGGGAGCACAGATGTCAGATAATTTCTCCCCCGTCCTTGTAAGCTCGTGTCTGCTCTTACCCCTGCCCTCCCTGAAGGCAATGAAACCTCCATTTCAACATCAAAACCCCAGGCGGAGCTTGGATTCTCAGTTCCACGATATTTCTCCCCCGTCCTATTTCCTTCCTCACTGAGGAGGAAACCAGCATTTACAGGCAAGTTCCTTGCTGAGTCTGCGGTGAGTCAGTGGAGCGCCCCGAGGAGCCAGAACGAATGTGCAGACCAAAGGATCCATTGTCTCCTTTGCTCTGACCCGGGCCGAACGACAAGGGCCCTGGGGCCAGTGACTTCTGCCTGCTGTCCGCTCTGGTCCGCCGCAGGCTGGACGTTCTCCTGACCAACCTTTTCCTACCCTTCCCGGAGAAATAACGATATGCCCAGCCTTCAGGCTGGGAGAGTTGGTGTTGGCCGCCTGCCACCGCTTCCTCTCTTCAATTTACATGCACACTGACACGCCACTGAGGGTGTGGGGGCGCGGTGCCACCGGCAGGAGGGGAGGCTCCCCGCGCAGCTCACCTCTGCATGTCGCCAGGACTTCCCTCGTCGCGCCCCTGGCGGGGACCTGGGCAGCGCTGTGCGCTGGGGACTGAGGGCAGAGCCCGCGGGGGTGACGAAGGGCGACCTCACACTTCTCTAAGGTCGCTGTGAGTCCGAATCGACTCCACGGCAATGGCTTTGCCTTTTTTTTTTTTTTAAGGACTCAGCCAAGTGGCTCCGCTGTCAGCCGAGCCTAAAGCAGCCCCTCCAACATCTCGCCTCTTCCCCAAATTCCCCAGTCCCCTGAAGGTATCTGCTCTCAACAGCGGTGCGTCGAGAGGGAAAAAGAAATTCTGTGCAGTTAGCCGCCTAGTCTCTAGTGCCCGGGGCCACAGGCAGTGTAGACACTGGAGGACAATCGCTTTCTCTCTGCCGCGGCTGAGGGAAAAGCGTGGGAAGGGGGCAAGGCGGGACGTGGCAGCCTGCTGAAGGTCTGGGGGTACGGGAGGGCCTGGAGGAGACCCAGAAGTCCTCCCCCGCAGCCCCAGGGGAAAGGGGGGCTGCGGAACACCCCCCTCCCGCCCCGCCCCCGGATGCCGCGCTCCCGCGAAGTCCAGGCGCGCTGAGAGCGCGGGCCGGCGGCCGCTGGCAGCGTCAGCATCGGCCCAGAGGGCGCGCTCCCTGGACTGGCTGGCGGCGGTCTGGACGGTCGGGCTGTCCTGTCCTCAGCCCCGAGGCCCGGAGCAGCGTGCGGATGGCCGGCAGGCTGAGCTTGCAGCCATCGCCCGCGGGGGTCCTCGTGCTGGTCCGGCTGCGGCGGCGCCTCTAGCTGGTAGTACCGGGGACCGAACCTACGATTCCCAGCTAGCTGCGGACGAATCCTGGGGCTGAGCGCCTCTCGGGGAAGCGGCCGCCGTGCGGCGCGGAGGGATACGCCTCGGCCGCGCCTCCCTCCCGCGCCCCCGCCCCCGCCTCCCTCCCCGCCCGGCTCTGCTGCCGCCTCGGCGGCCGCTGCTGCTGCTGGTGCCGCCGCCGCCGCTGCCTGGATATAGTGCGGCAAGGAGCGGAGCTTGCAGTCACTTTGAGAGGAGGAGCGCGCGGGCTGCGGGCTGCTGGGCACCCCGGGAGCAGCGGCGGCTCTAGCAGAGACGGCCGTGGCAGCGGAAGGTTCTCTTTCCAGGGCTGGACTTAATAACTTTGGGACTGTCCACCAGAGTCACGTCCTGAACATGAGCCTCCTCCTCTCCTTCTACCTGCTCGGGTTGCTTGTCAGTAGCGGGCAAGGTAGGAGTGTGGTGCTTTATTGCCTTTACTTTCCCTCCCCCTTCCACCCAGGCGAGAGGGGCACAGAGGGAGGCACAGGAACAACAACAAAAAATACATGAAAGAACTAAAGTTACAGTTACTATTGCCGTTGTTGTTGTTGTTATTATTTTCACCGTTTTTTTTAGCTGCCCCTAAAAATTGTCTCTGTTTCTGTCGAGTCCCTTAAATTTAAAAGACGAGAGAATATAGATTTGGACGTGGGTCTCAGTGATCAGGAAATCTGCTTCTCTTTTTCTGGGATCTCGGCTTCCTCTGGTTTCATTATCAAAAATTGGATAAGTATGTTGGTTGGTGTTTATTAGCAGTTAAATGTGTGAGGTTGGAGCTGGTAAGGGCACAGTGATGTTTTACAGAAGCAACAAAAACTATCAGGATTAAACTCGTTTGTCAGATATCTCTGTTGTGTGTAAGGGGTTCTTAAAGACTCTTTTCCAGCCCGTTTCTCAATACCTCAATTCCTGACCCCGAAGTGAACGATGATGGCTTATTTCTGTTGGAAACTGAGAGGGGCCATGCGTGTTGTAAGAAAACCAAATGGGTAGAACTAGGATGTGTTGCAGTCATTCATTTTAACCCCCTTCCCTTGTTAATATAGCAAGGTTGAAGAATTTTATAACATCGGGTTGTGATTACACCTGTAAGTTTTTTGTTTTTTAATTTTGTCTTGGAGAACGGGTGGGAGGTTTTTTTCTCTTAAAAAAAAAAAAATAGCCTGGTATAATAACCTGAGAAAATATTGTGGAAGCTACTTCTGTTTATCTGTATAGAGATAGATACAAATTTATCTTGCTTTGTTTATATGGCACACATTCACGTAAAATATTTTTATAATAAATGAAAGCCTTTGCAACTGTCCGGACAAGTTTGGACATTTAATTGGGGACACAATGCTAAAACATGCTTTGGTCAAAGTCTTTAAAGGAAAAAAAAAAAGACAGTCTTTTTGTAATATCTAATAATTGAAAAGAATGTTTTCTTATTAGTGTAGCATTAAATTGTTTTTTGAGAAAACGTAAATTACAAGACAAGTTAAAATATTCCCAAATATTAAATTCTAAGAGGTTTTTTCCCCCCCCTTTTTTAGCCGGTTCTGTGGTGCTTCCTTGGTCCAGCAGGGGGTGGTAGAACTCCATTTTTATGTCCCGAAATGGTTATTTCTGCTCTCCCACACTCACAGAGTCCTTCTATCATTCTTCAGCAGGGCTTGACATTTTGGATGGGAAGCCTTCCTTCCTCACCCCTTCTCCTCCTCAGAGCTATAGTGTTAGCGGCTGAGGAAACATGATTGGATGCAGATTTTATGTTCAGAAAGGAAAGGCAAAGACTGGACTATTGCTGTAGTTTGTGAAGTGTCTGAGTGAGGTGCTGCTCATTTTCCCTTGATAACATAGAGTGTGCAATATTTCAGTCTTAGCAAAATTGTGAATATGTCCATCTGAAGCTTAACACTAATCCAGTCAGTTAATTTAATTGCTAATATAGCAAAGCTCAGCGTACACTTAAGCACCACAGATACGGTGCTCTAATTTTTGGGGAGCTGCTGTTTGTGTTTAGTAACTGTTCATTTATAATAGAGACAGCTACTTCTGAATAACAGAAAGCAGCCCCTGAAAACAGCAGTTATACCACAACTGCAACTACGGAAGTATAGATAGTGGTGAGCAAGGTGGGGACTTAATTGAAAGCAAGTTTACACAGATTTAGGATTATATTGTGACTGGTTTGGAGAAGAAAAATGTCTCAGTTGAGGAGGCTGGGAATTTACCAGTGCAGACGCTAAGCGTGTTGGAATTTGGGGATATAAGAGAAATCTATTGACATTTAAATATTTAGGTTTAAATAGCCCACACAAAGGTGTATCATTTGTCTTTGTATACGTGACATAGATTTGAAATTGTGATTCAGCTAAATTATCAAGAACCCAATGGAATTGAGAATGCAAGGTGGTTATAACCAGGGGCTCTGAGACCTGCCTGCCTGAGGGGGAGCCCATATTCACTGTAATGAATCCAGGAAGGAGAGCATCGTTCTAAAGAAGGATCTCTCTATCTGGTACAATTTCCAAATCCATGACACTTAGAGAGACACATCAGAGGGAACATATCACCTAGCTTGTGTGAAAAGGTACGTGGACTACTTCTCTGCTCTGTATCCTAATGAAGTCAGAGATGCCTGGAAACAGCAGTCCTGATCCAGGAGTCCAATTCCTGTCTCCCCGTGTTTTGTTCTCTAATTAAGGATGCAGCAGCAAGTATCAGACACACCACTGGGAGCGGTTCTAGAAGAATGAATCTAGTGTAACTCCCAATTTTGCTTATTGTTTTGTAAAAGGGGCCGTAGAAAAGCCACCCATCAATGAACCCTGGGCTTGTTTTAGAAATACTAAAACCTCGGGTGGCTGATTTGTGTTTTCAACAATATCCTTGCAGGGATTTTATGAAGCCTGATTGAAGCTCTTGCTTTGGAAAGTGGCGTGCAGTTAGACAGGGGACAGGCAACGATGATGTATTCCCTTTTAAGTCGTCAAAATGTTTTGAACTGCAGCAGGTGACTAGGAGAAAATGACAGAAGTGAAAAACTGACTAACGTAAGTGGATGCCAATACTGTAATTAGCTAACGAGGCCTAATAGTCCTACTTCTGACACAAGACAACGTTATTGTTCTGTTGTATTGAGAGCTTTTTTTTTAATTGTAGCAGAAATGGTTTCCAAAAGGCTCTCATTTCCACTGCAATATTAATATCTCATGAAATAAGGTTGGAGTTTTTCAAGTCTGAATTTTATGATTAGTGGACCAAACCAAAAAAAAAAAAAAAAACCCAGTGCTGTCGAGTCGATTCCGACTCGTAGTGACCCTGTAGGACAGAGTAGAGCTGCCCCATAGAGTCTCTCAGGAGCACCTGGCGGATTCAAACTGCCGACCCTTTGGTTGGCGGCCGTAGCACTTAACCACTACACCATCAGGGTAGTGGGAGCAAGATGCTACAATTCTGTACATTTGCCCTGTTTTTCTTTTATATTCAAAACTTGGTCACAGTCTCTGTCATCATAAATCTCAAGGGATCACTTGAGTCTCGCCTTCACAGCCCATTTGATGTTTAGCTCTTCGCAAATTTGGGTTACCAAACTGCCGTCTTTATGGGTTACTTTTCGGAAGCTTTCTTAATTTTTAACATCATGTTCTTCTTTTAAAAAACAATACCTGCGTATGATTAATAAGGATCTGTTACTGGATGCTCAGCCATATAAAATAGAAGTCCAGTTGTAATAAAATAAAATACACGGTGCAACAGAAATCTTCCTCTCTCCTGCGATCCAGTTCAACCATACATGGTGGGAACACTTACCTAAGCCAAAATCAGAGGGTTAGCGAGGGTAAATTGCTCAGCTAATTAGTTAAACCAGGCATCTGCCTACAGTTACTCTTTTGGGTGAAGTGCTGTAAGTCATTGTTGCATAGAGAAGTATAACCCAGTGTAGCTTCTAAAAATAGAGCACAGGTGTGCGGTGGCTACTAGTTTCAAATGGACAGGAGCAATCTCTGTCTTCTGCCTAACTTGTATACTGCCACAGCCTTTCAACCCTGTTTGAAAGCTCTGCTTGAATTTTTTCACGCCAACCTCTGTTTGCAACACTTGGATTGAATGTACTGCACGTTCATTTGCACTTGATAGATGGCACTGGGGTGGGTGGGGTAGTGTTATTGTCAGTAACACAGATTTTCTTCCTTGCTTTATGTCCCCAGAGTTAAGCAGACCATTTTCTCACTTTAGTTTCTAATGCTGAATCAGAGCTCGAAGAGGAAGAAGGGAAGTTGGTGTCAGGCCCCGGGTGTCAGATGAGTCTTCTCAATGACACAGGGGGCCAATGTTCTCCCAGAGGTAATGTCCTTCGAGAGAAGCAATTAATGGAACAAAGGAACTTCATTCAGTACAGGAAGAAAGTCAAACGTCATATAATTTTGTCAGTAAAATGGGCTCTTTTAACAAATAGACCTAGTATGTAATTGGACTGAGAAATGCGCTGCAGAGAGCGAGGCTGGCAACCAAGCCAAACAGTGTGATTTGTTTTTGCCCGTTGCCTTGCGAGGGAGCCTTGCGAGTAGCAACAGGATTGACAGCCTCCAGGCCCTGGAGCTAGTCCTGCTGCCTCTTCTGGTTCTTGACGTTTGAGAATTCATTTTAATTTTTCTGTTGTCAGGGTCATCTCTCGTAGCAGTAAACTTTTGAGAGTATAAAGAAAAGTGCTTGATAAGTGATAGAAGGAGTCTGAATGGCTTTTGTTTTGTTTCATTTTTGGTCTAAAATGAAAATAATCCTCTGGGTGTTGGTGCATACAAAATTAATTTAATTTTTATGCTCTTATAAAGGGAACGTCATTGCTTTGCAAGTTTTATTGACCTACATTCTAAATTCCTGTGTCCTTTATGCTATCCCAATTATATTGAGGATACGAGTATTTGAAAGGTTGTGAATTAGCTTTAATTTTCCAAATTACATGATAGGGGAACACTTTGAGGTTCAACCACTGCTTTTGTGCTTTTATTAGATGTAATATTCCTGTACTTCATAGCAGCGAGGTATCTTTAATTGTTCAGCAAATAAAAGTGCTTCGATATGGCACCTGTTTTAAATATTTTAATGATTTTCCACTATTCACAATATTTATAATAATGAGGCTAATCCAGAATAGTTATCATTGTACCTAGTTTCACATATTCACTTATGCCATCCCACCAAACAGTACAAGATGTTTTAGAAAGCCGTGATGTAATGAAACAAACTTCCCGGGTTTTGAAGACTGAAGAGGGGTGATGAGTAAATTGGAGCATATTTACAAGCCTAGTAGTCAACAGATGAGGGTTTGAAAAATTTCAGGTCAAACTTCAGATCAAAATTTTGTTGGCTGCCAACTCTTCAGACAGAGATTGGACTGGACTATAAGACAGAAAATGATACTGGTGAGGAGTAAGGTTCTTGGCTCCAGTAGACACATGAAACTACGTGGGCAGCTCCTGTCTGGAGGCATGATGAGAAGGCAGAGGGGGACAGAAGCTGGTTGAATGGACACGGGGAATACAGGGTGGAGAGAAGGAGTGTGCTGTCTTATTAGGGGGAGAGCAGCTAGGAGTACATAGCAAGGTATGTGTAAGTTTTTGTATGAGAGACTGAGTTAATTTGTAAGCTTTCATTTAAACACAATAAAAAAAAATTTGCAGGCTGCATTTTGTGTATTAGAACTGGTAGAGAAGGGGAAGGAGCATTAGATTTGGAGTCAGAAGACTCTGTTTGACTTTCCTGCCCTACTACTAATAGTCTCTTGACCTTGAAAAAGCAACATAATCTCTAAAAAACATTACTTGTTTATTTGAAAAAATTATATGTGTATGTATATATATATATATGATTGGTTGACCTTGCACCACTACCTTGAGAAGCAGTTGTAGGAGATAGAAGTAGTCACTGTATAAAATGCCAGCCCTACTACGTTTGACGCTTTTTATGTTTCTACCTTTCATTTGCATACTGATAAATCTGCCTGTGGTTTAAAAAGATCTCGTTTACCCAATTAAAAAACAAAATATACCCTAAACTGTTTTGTGATTAGAAAAAAACTATTGAGGGAAGAGAATGATCTAATTCATTGATGAAGTTAATTCATTCCTCATTTACTCATTCACTGAACATTTATTAAATGCCTACTGTGTCCCAGACACCTCATCAGGCAGCATTATAAGGCACAACCTAATAGGTCGTGTGATGAACAACTCCAGGGGGCGCCATTCATAACCGTAATGCTAGCATATTTATGTTTATTTTCACAGATTTCCAGCAGGTGGCAGTACAGAGTATTGAGGAATGGGTGGCTTTTTGTATCATAAATGCTTCCCATGGGCATGCACCAGACCCGTTTTAGGGTCTAGGCTGTTTAGGATAGACACACAAGGAGGACAAGTTACTTACCAAAGATCAAATAGAATGTTGAAAGAGCTTATAACTAGAGCTCAGGTCCCCAGAGTCGGAATTCAGCTGTCTGAACACCAAAATGATGCATAGATTTTTAAAAGCTAAACTAACGTATCTTTATGAAAACAGAAGGCCACATCTTTCTGCCCAGGAGCAGCTGATGAGTTTGAATCACCAGCCATTTGGTTAGCAGATGAGCACTTAACCACTGCACCACCGGGGCTCCCCTAAGGTGTTAGCAACTTAGAATGATAAATATTTTATTTCTACACCATTTTGTCAATCAGTTGACAAACAGCTGTTCAGTCCATACAAGGAACATAATGCCAGCACCTTATAAAAGTACAGAGCTCTTGTTCAGAGTGCTTTCAACCGCCTAATTTAGGATGATCGTGATTCCAGAAGATTATTAGCTTTATCTTATGGATGAAGAAGTTCAGGCTCAGAGGAATTATCTGATTTACTTATATCAATCACAGTTAATGGTTATCTGGAATTAGAACCCATATTTTCTGACATCTAATTCAGTTCCTACTTTTTAGTACATAAGGCAGTTTGAAAATTTGTGTGTGTATGTGGGGCATAGCGGTGTTTAGAATTCAAGGTTTATAGTTGAGAAGGCACTGAATATAGATTTAAAAGACATTGAAGTATGTGAGAGATCAATAACTGTTCAACAAAATGTTGTCAAATTGATAAAATATATGATATGGTTAATTAAAAACTAAATGGCTTAAATATGTCCTTAGGCATTTGGTATCTAGAAAGGTACTAAAATTTGTTGAGTGTTTACAGCTCTGACAGGGAACTGAACAGAGAAACCCCGAGGGAGCAGGAGAGCAATGGGATGCAGACCCCAAATGCTCTTAAAAAGACCAGACTTAATGGTCAGACTGGGACTGGAGGGACTCCGGAGACCATGGTCCCCAGACCTTCTGTTAGCCCAAGACAGGAACCATTCCCAAAGCTAACTCTTCAGACAGGGATTTGACTGGAATATGGGGTGGAAAATGATACTGGTGAAGAATGAGCTTCTTGGATCAAGTGGACACATGAGACTCTGTTGGCATCTCCTGTCTGGAGGGGAGATGAGAGATCAGAGGGGCCCAGAAGCTACCCGAATGGACGTGAGGAGAGAGAGTGGTGAGAAGAACTGTGCTACCTCATTAGAGGGAGAGCAATTAAGAGTGTATAGCAAGGTGTACGTACATTTTTGTACGAGAGACTGACATGATTTGTAAACTTTCACTTAAAGCACAATAAAAATTAATGGAAAAAAAATTTTGTTCAGTGTTTACCAATTGCCTGGGTCTGTTCTAAGCACTTTAAACGAAACCAAAAACCAAACCCAGTGCCATTGAGTCAATTCCAACTCACAGCGACCCAATAGGACAGAGTAGAACTACCCCATAGAGTTTCCAAGGAGTGCCTGGCGGATTCAAGCTGCCGACCCTTTGGTTAGCAGCCGTAGCACTTAACCACTACGCCACCAGGGTTTCCCTAAACACTTTACATATGCTTTAATATGTACAATAGTTCTTTATTATTATGCCCCTTTTACACTTGAAGTCTATGAGGCCTAGAGAGTTTAAAAAACTGTGTAAGCTTATTTGCTGTAATAAACAAGGAATGAATTCATGACATTTCCACAGTATAACTTAACCAAGACGCCATCTTACCAGTCATTGAGGCAGAGAAGGCTTCAACATGGTGAGAATCAATGTGGAAAATAGCCCAGGGAGAAAAAAAAGTGTGAACACGTTTTATGAAAGGGGGAAGGTGTTCACAGGACTGACACAGCCAACTTTAAGAGTTAAGGCTTTGGATAAGTGAGTTGCTGGACTCAGTTATGGAAATATCGATGGAGGTAGAAGTCAGAAAGACTTTGAGGTCAAACCGAGTTTGACTATTTTGTGTAAATCTTTGGGAGCCATTATTTGAGTGGGACAATGCAGTCTTATTTTGTTCTTAAATCTAGTGACTGTGTAGGATGGACCAAAAAACCAAAACAAACGTGTTGCCACCCTGTCGATTCTAACTTATACCAACCCTACAGGACAGAGTAGAACTGCCCCATAGAGTTTCCAAGGAGCGCCTGTTGGTTTTGAACTGCCAACCTTTTGGTTAGCATCTGTGGTTCTTAACCACTACCCCACCAGGGTTTCCAAGGATGGACCAAAGGAAGGTGAAAAAAGAAATGATGGTACACGGGACATGGAAGAGTTTATGAAACTTAGTAGCGAGTTCAGTTTGGGAGCTGGAAAGGAAGGAAACGCCAAAATTTTTAGCATAGTTGATAGAATGGCTGTATTTTAATAGAAGGAAGTAAATACAAAAAAGTTTCTTTTATTTTTTGCAGTTTTTATTTTATTTATTCTTTTTTTGTTTTGCTACTTTTTAAATTACATGTTAAACTTGAGGGCTCCATGGGCCATCTGGATAGAAATGTCAACAATAAATTTGGAAATGTGAGCTGTTGAACTTTGTAATTTCTTCAGAATCCTGTCTCTACCTTTTTTTTTTTTAACTTCTGTCTTTATATTCTTTTTCCATCACCATTTGCCCTCCAAATATTATTTTTAGTATATGCCTGAAATTTTGAGTAAAATATCAAGCAAGTAAAATTTGCTTTTGTTATGTATTCCTTTAGATAATTTTCTTAGTTATAATCATAGTTTTTCCCCTGGGGAACAAATAAAAGCAAATCCCACAAATCCCAAAAAACAAAAAAGAATTTTAGTATGGAAAATATAAAGTTGAAAAATTCCCTGTTAGGTTGTAGAGATAAGGGAAGGAACTACTATTTTTGAGCGCCTACACTATACCAGAGGAGCCCCGGTGGCACAGTGTTCAAAGCGCTGAGCTGCGAAGAGAAAGGTCAGTGGTTAGGACCCACTAGCTGCTTGCTCCATGGGAGAAAGGTGTGGCAATCTACTTCCGTAAAGATTTAGAGCCTTGGAAATCTTATGGGGCAGTTTTACCCTGTCCAATAGGGTTACTAGGGGCTTTTGTGGGACAGTGCTGTTAACTGAAGGTCAGCAGTTCGAATTCAGCCGGAGATCCTTGGAAATCCTGTGGGGCAGTTCTACTGTCCTATGAGTTGAAATTGATTTGAGGACAACAGGTTTGGTTTAGTTTATAGGGTCCCTGTGTCAAAATCAACTTGACAGCAACAGGTACTCTATGCCAGGGAGTTGTGACGAGCATGTTCATACTCATTGTCTTATTTAATCCTGATAACATCACATTGGTAAATAGATTGAGAGTGTCTGATTTGCCTAAAGCTACAAAGTATGTATTGTAAGATGACACCTAAGTTTATGGCCAGAGAACATCAAATACATTTGATATATTCTCCTTCAGTCTCATCTGCTATGGTTTGTGATTTTTTGATGCATAATAACCTTATAAATGATTAGTAGATAGGAAGTCTGTGTGCTGTATAATACAAAGAATGTGTTGGTCCATACATGGTTTTCTCAGTTCATTAATTTTTAAGTGATCAAGGGCAAGCTTTCTCAAAATTAAAGAGAAGCTTTAGCAACATTTGAAGATCTTAAGAAAAATATGCAAAAATCAACTAAAGTGCTTTCTTTTAGTGCACGCATCCCTTGGTTTAATGGCTTCAAGATTCCTCTTGTTTCCTGCAGCATTGTGTATCTGGCAAAGTTGAGAGTGCAGTTGAAGAAGGTTGGAAGCCATTTTCCCCTGTATTAAAGAGATTTGCTTGTTTATCCGTTGTTACTTCTTAAAGGCTACATGCTAGATCATAGATTTCGTTATAAAGTGAGTATCACTTAGGCCTTACATCTTGAAGCAAGATGAAAAAGTTAAGTGAAAATACCAGTGGAGATTTAACTGTGCTAATATTTTAATTTAGATTGTTAGGGATATTGTTAGTGCTTATTTATGAATTCCTGTAGGATTTGAGTATTTTTCCTCCTAATCCTGTCTTTCTCTGTAAACTATGATATTTTTTGCTACACAATTTTGCAGATATCAGGGCTTCTGAGAAATGCAAAAATGGTGTTATAGCAGAAAGGCATGTCACTATTAGTAAAATAAACCAATGTAATGTGGTTAAGATCTACATTATAATGTAATAGGGTAGGTTCTCATTGAAAAAAAAAAGGTAAGAGTACCTCTGCATTTTGGCCTAAGTATTAATGAAAGGGCTTGTGGATGTAACTTCCATTATTGTTAACTTGTCCAAATTGAACTCATTTTCTGATACCTCTAATGCTTTTTTTTTTTTTCTAATGCTAGATTTTCTAGTTATTTTTTCTGTTTGTTTCCCTGCCTATTTTCTTTTTGATTCATATTCTCTACCAGTCACAAGTATTGAAAGTCCTTCCTGAGCAGGGAAGTTGCATTTTTGTATTCTAACACTAAGCAAGTGTCATTTCTGAGGGAAAAGCCAGTTAGATGTTATATGAAGATTACAATGGAACGTGGGGTATTTGCCATATATTTTGTTAAATTGCATGGCTGCAATTTATTTATTTACTTTTACTTAGATAAACCACTTAGAACTTTCTAATACCAACTGAAGTTAAACATAGTTGCAGTTCCTTTCACTCCTTTTTCATTCTCTTTATTACCCTGGTTATTCTGTAGATGATATCCTAGAATTTTACACTAGAAGTCAAGCTTTTGAATTATCAAAAATTTAGTTATTTTTAAGATATTTAACATACTTAAATCCATTAAAACTTAATTTATAGAAATGCATATGTATCTTACACCCTGAAACATTTTGGTTGACAAAGCACATTTATAACCGATTGTCATTGAGTCGATAGTGACTCGTAGCCACCCTGGAGGACAGTAGAACTGCCCCATAGGGTTTCCAAGGAGTAGCTGATAGATTCGAATTGCTGACCTTTTGGATAGTAGCCGAGCTTTTAACCACGGCACCACCAGGGCTCCAACACATTTAAAGTCAACTCTAAGTAACGTATTTGAAATTCCACAATTATCCTGAAAAGTAGATACTATTCTTTTTTAGAACAGTAGAAAATGAACCTCAAAGAGGTGAAATTACTTGCCCAAGAAGACACATTTAAAAAAAATGGGAGGGTCAGACTTGATGTAGATATTTTTACCCTAGATGCAGCATATTTTCCTATTTCATTATCTCTAGTTTTTACCTCAATATATTTTACTCATATTCATGAAGCAATTCTCAAAAATGATTTCTTAGAACAGCACAAGTATTATATCATTTAGGCCCTTCAAAGTTATTGTTTGTCTGTGCTTAGGGGACACAGGCTGTTGATTTAATCAGAGTCTGCCTTTCATGTGCATTATCTGAGAATTCCAGACTTGGAACTGTTGATACTTTTGCCTTATATTTGCACAGTTCTTTTGTCTCAACCTCATTGCTTGTTATGCTGCATACCCACCGCTGTTACACCATTCCTGGAATTCCCAGAACTAGACCCTGTGTGTACACAGCTTGTGGCATTTGCACATTTCCTGCCTTTCTTCCCTGAGCAATGTCTATGTATTTCTTCAAGACTCAGCTCGAGCATCTCATCACTGAAGCCATCTTTGATTCTTTCAACAAATGTATATTTAATGCCTGTAATACACCAGTCACAGTGCAAGGCATTGTAGATTCAATGAAACATGGTAATATCCCTGAATTCTGCATGACAAACGTCATTGTACTCTGTTGTGTCATCCCATGTGCACTTCATGAAAGCAAGGATGTCTTTCCATGCTGGCTTCCCATTGAGTGTGATGGACTTGATTACAGAGTTCACTGTAAATACATATGTGTATTCTGGAACAGAGTACATGCTTAGCAAATATTCACTGAGTGAATATTTAAATAATACCTGGTGTTTAGGGGTAAGCCTAAATGGCTGACTATTTAAAGATATTACTCTTAGTCTTGGGTAATGATTTGGCTTATTGGGAATATACTATGTTTTTGTTTGGGTATTTGTTTACACCACTGTTGTATACATTGTAGACTTTGAATAAATATATGAATGCCTATGAAATAATAATGAGATTACTTAACTGAGGAGAACTAGCAAAGAAGACCTGTGTTATATCTGATCTTAACTCCCATACTGAAAACGAATTAGTCAGGGAATAAAGCGAGATTTTAAACCTGTTTTAAGATTTGTTCTTTTAAAGCCTTAATGCATAGGAGATAGCAATGTAGTTGAGGTTTAAAAAAAAAAGTCTGCAATGTGTAGAAATAAATGAAGGGGTATAATATATTGATGATTGTGTGGCTAAAAGAATTAGATATTGTCAATAGTAAATATCTTATATGTCAATGAAGCAAGTATTTAAAGTCCCCCAAATCAAGATAATCCCCTGTGGTTAATTAAAAGTTGATTATTCAATCAGAGTTTATTGAAAACCAATTCTAAGCTGTATATATAGAAAGATAAGTAATAGAAGAGTTATTCTATTATGATATATTTTCATGGACACTTGGATTTTGTCTGTATTTTTTTTTTTTTATGCAATGCAATTTAACCTAAAAAATTGACTCTAGTTTGCTACCTCTGTTTTTTCATTATTTTTTGATACTCTCTTGGTCTAGCTTTATCAGTGATAAAAGAATTTAAGTGAATCGGACAGAATATATTATGTATTTATTCACCTGCCAACCATTTCTCCGTGAACATTACCATTATTGTGTTTGTGGCTTCAATGTGAAATGCAGTTTGCAATTAGAATTGCTACTGCTGCTTCTGATTCATCTGTTTTTACTTTTATTCCCCTGTTAAATTCCACGTAATTTTTAATCACTTTGTGTAGCTATCTACGTGAGTTATTTTATTTCAAATCCCCTTCATAAGCGCCACTCTACTTCATTCTCTCTGTGGGAGTTGTCCACTCAAATTCAAAACCAAACACAAGTTACAAAATGACTGTATGCCACCCTTTATGGTTTATGTAAACCTTCACAGTGATATCCCAGATGGATAGGAAGTGTTCATCTTTCATATTCTTTTGCTATTAAAAAAAATAGTACTTGGTGGTACAGAATTCTGAGCCATTATGAAGTACTCTCAGTTGCTAAATGTGTTTTCCTTTCAGTTCCCCACTCCGTTTCCATTATAAGAAAATATTTTATTAAAAACATTCTTCCTCTTGCGTCATGCGTTAGTACAGCAGTTGCTTCATGAACAGTGTCTTCTCCGAGTAGAATCCATCTCTCCTTGCTAGGAAAATCAAAGGATTAGAAAAGTCTTAACAATGGTGGGGAAGGGGACTTATTTATTAGTTAGCTTTCACTTAAGTCTTCTGCCCAGCTGCTTCTCACCTGTACACCTTCCATCTTATTTAAAAGCATCCCCATCTCAGGTGATGTGTGTGGATGTGAATGTGTGATGGCAGAAAAGCAGTTGTTGTAAGAAAGAGTAGTGTCTACCAGGGTTCATGGTGCCTCCGTATCACATTCTGACACCAGTAGAAACACATGCCGGAAGCTAAGACTGAGCGAGAAAGAGAAGTAAATACTAATCGTAATGATCAAATTTGAATCAATCATGGTTTTGTTTCAAGGAAGATGATTCATCAGCCCACAGAGAATGGGGAGGTGAGTGTTGGTGCCAGTAATTTGGAGACTGTAGATAAGGCCTGATGTAGTTATCGGCATACAAAGGAAGAAGGAGATGCCAGCAACATAGGATGGTTGCCGACAACCTTGTTTCCTCAGTGAACAGTGTCTATTTATAAATCTTTGGTGAATTAATTGAACAAAGGAAGAAAACCTGTCAATCGCCCTGCAGCATACTTTAATATGGGTTGCCTCATTTATATATTCACAGACATATAGGAGTTCTGAACTATTATTTTACAGATGAGGGAACTGAATTTCATAAATGTTAAGTAGCATCTAATAAGTGCAAATAAGTAAGGAGGCGAAATTCAAATTGTGGTATATTTGGTTTTAAAATTCTGTTCATTCTGTTGACTAAAACATGGTCCCTTGAAGTAGCAAGAAATTGCCAAACTACAGACTGGTTTTACTACCAGTGGGTGAATTACCAAATCTTTCACTGACAGAAAAAAATTAATTTGCATGGAGAGCCAGTAGGATTTAGAGATACTATAATGTCAAGGTGGGGCACCTTGATTGTACAGGTTAGTATAATTCACTAAGGACTATGTAACATTAATATTTAAGTATAAACTGTATTTTTAAATGGCTTCTCTTATTTTGAAACACTATAATCATTAATAATTCAGTAAGTCATCAGTTTGTGGTTAACTTATTGGATATTTTCATAATGAAATTACATCAGTTTAGGATGCTTTCAGTAGCTAGAAGCAGAAGAACAAAATCGAAATGGCTTAAAAAATATAAATCTGTTTTAGCATGTAGGAAGGCAATTATAGGCAAGTTTTATTAGTTCAGCCATTCATCATTATCATCAGAGATCCATTTGCTTTTCATATTTCTACACTTCCATACTCACAATTTGACTTTTTCCTTGACTTCATGGAAGAAAGGTGGCTGGTTCAGCTCCTGAAGTTAGGAAAGAGAAATAAGTATTTCTTTTATGGGCTTTCTTTTAATAATAAAGGAAAAATTCTCATATGTCATCGAGTAGTCTTCCCACTCTTCTCATTGGCTAGACTTGCTTCATATGAACACAAGTAGTTAAGCTCTGGGCTACAAACGGAAAGATTGTTGATTTGAATCCAGGAGGAAATGCCTGACAATCTACTTTCGAAAGGTCACAGCCATTGAAAACCCCATGAAGTGCAGCTCTACACTGAAACACAGTGGTCGCCATGAGTCAGAACTGACTCATTGACAACTAGTTTGGTTTTTGGTTTTTAGTAAGGAAAAATGGAAGGAGAAGAGTGTTGGGTAGGCGGTGAAATGCGTCTGCCACACGAATGTTGGACCGGTCCTTTTTGGCAAAGATTATAAACTATTTAAAACCAAAATGTATTAAGTACTTACAAACCAAACCAAGCTCACTGCTGTCCAGTTGATTCTGACTCTTTAGTGTACCATTTTTACATGTAGTTTTGCATGTGATCTCATCTAATCCTGCCTCAGGAGATTGATTCTGTTTTGTAGATGAGGAAGTGAAGAGATCATGAAAATATTGAATGATTTGCCAAATCCACAGAGCCTCTCAGTGGTGAAGTTCAGAATTGAACCCTGAATGTCTGGCATCGGAGTTAGTCTTCTCTCTGCCACTAACCATTAACATTGTGCATAGTTTAACTATTACTACATTTAAGAATGGTTGTTGTTGTTAGGTGCCTTCAAGTCGGTTCCGACTTATAGTGACCCTTTGTAAAACAGAATGAAACACTACCTGGTCCTGCACCGTCCTCAATTTTTATTGTGCTTGAGCCCATTGTTGCAGCCACTGTGTTGAGGGTCTTCCTCTTTTTCCGCAACCCTCTACTTTACCAAGCACGATGTCCTTCTCCAGGTACTGATCCCTCCTGATAACCTGTCCAAAGTATGTGAGACGTAGTCTTGCCATCCTCGCTTCTAAGGAGCATTCTGGTTGTACCTCCTGTAAGACAGATTTGTTCATTCTTTTGGCAGTCCATGGTATATTCAGTATTCCTCACCAGTATCACAATTAAAACGCATCAGTTCTTCTGTCTTCCTTATTCATTGTCTAGCTTTCGCATGTATATGAGGCAACCGAAAACAACATGGCTTGGGTCAGGTGTGCGTTAGTCTTCAAGGTGACATCTTTGTTTTTCAGCACTTTAAAGAAGTCTTTTGTGGCAGATTTGCCTAATATGATGCGTGTTTGCATTTCTTGACTGCAGCTTCCATGGGTATTGATTGTGGATCCAAGTAAAATGAAATCCTTGACAACTTCAGTCTTTTCTCCATTTATCATGATGTTGCCTATTGGTCCTGTTGTGAGGATTTTTCTTTTCTTTATATTGAGTTGTAATTCCTATTGAAGGCTGTATGTAGTCTTTGATCTTCATCAATAAGTGCTTCAAGTTTTCACTTTCAGCAAGCAAGGATGTGTCATGTGCGTATCACAGGTTGTTAATGAGTCTTCCTCCAATCCTGATGCCGCATTCTTCTTCTTAAAGTCCAGCTACTCTGATTATTTTTGCTCAGCAGATAGATTGAATAAGTATAGTTAAAGGATACAACCCTGATCTACACCTTTCCTGACTTTAAACCACCCAGTATCCCTTGTTCTGTTTGAACGACTGCCTCTTGGTCTATGTACAGGTTCCTCATGAGCATAATTAAGTGCTCTGGAATGCCCAAGAATCGTAGGTAAGGGGATTAGCTTCCTTTCTGAAGACCATGTTCTAGGCACTGTGCTAAGAAAGCTGTAATACTTGGTCTTTTTTAATACCTATATCTACCCAGACCAAAACATTTTTTTTCTCTACTTTATAAATGGGGAAATTATGGGATAGAACAATAAAGTAATTTTCCTGAGGCCACATGCTATGAAATTGCTAAGCTGAGATCTGAATGCAGGCTTATTTTGATTCTGAAGACTTGAGCCTACTACCACAAAACCCTTGGGGCCTGTAATTAAAGTATGGTGGCAGTAGTGTAATAGATTTGGAATAAACCAAATTTCATAAACCTGACTAGTCCTCCACGTGCATATAATAAAAAGAAGCTAAATTTTTTTCTTTAGGAAAATGAGCTTAATTGCTTTTTTTTTATTTTTGCTACTAGACAGGAGAATAACCTTGTCAAGTTTCAGGAGGTTCAGGGAAAGCATACATTTTATTGGTTTGAGAGAATTGGATACAAAAGAGAAATGGTGGCCAGGTCTTCAGTAGAAGGAAAAGATGAAGCTGAAAAAGGGGAGTATTGATTTGAAACTGACTGCTGAGAGAGCTTGAATATTGAAGTACGGGTGGTTACACAGGCTCACCAATCAGGGTTCTAGTCTAACACGCCCCTGGACCAAGATGTGAGCTGCGCTAGTTCTTAGCCTGTAGATGGTGTCTTCCTGAGACTGCATGGTGAATTAAAAGGCAGGGTAGTAGAAAATCAGGGATTGAAGTACTTAGACTATAAACCTATGTGCCAGCCCTTTAATTGCTGATTCTTAGATAGCCATTTCCTAACAGCTGTGTTTCTGTCTTTCCAGGTACTCTGTCTTAGTTACCTTGTGCTGCTGTATCAGAAATACCTCAGAGTGGATGGCTTTAACAAAGAAAAGTTTATTTTCTCACAGTAAAGCAGGCTAAAAGCACAAATTCAGGGTGTCAACTCCAGGGGAAGGCTTTCTGTCTCTGTGGGCCTTCTCATCAATCTTCCCCCAGACTAGGAGCTTCTCTGTGCAGGGACCCTGGGTTTAAAGAACGCGCTGTGCTCCTGGCACTGCTTTCTTGGTGGTATGAGGTCCTCCTGTCTCTCTGCTGGCTTATCTCTTTTCTATCTCAAGAAATTGCCTCAAGACACAATCCAGTCCTGTAGATTGAGTCCTGCCTCACCAGCACAACTGCTACTCATCTTCCCTCATTAACATCATAGAGGCAGGATTTACAACGTGGGAAAATCACACAATATCAGGAGTCATGACTCAGCCAAATTGATAGACACATTTTTGGGAGGACGTAATTCAATCCATAACACTAACCAACAGTGTTCTTTCCAAATGGTCACATATGTAAAAAGGAGGTATCTGTGTGTGTGTGTTCACATACTTACATATAAAAACGTTGTAAAGCATTTCCATTATGTCAACGCTGTGTCAAAACGTCTGCAATATTTGCTGCATTACTTTCATTAGCACTGAAATTATGAATATTTGAAATGATGTATTCTTTGTTGCTTTTTGCCTCTAAGAAGAAAATCGTACTCCGTGATATAACTCTGGGCTTACTGTTCACACTTTGTATAACTGACGACTAATTAGCCTGTGTTTGATTTCACAAGAGTACAAAACAATATCTGTTGTTTCTCCAGTACACAAAATGAACAGCTAAACAGCGCTCCCACCGTAATGTATTTTTTTATAAACTCCTATCACACAAGCATTCATAATTGATGATGTTTTCCATCAAAACATATTCCCTGAATATAGATAAAATCGACATCTGGGACTTTGAGTGCTTCCGTTCTGGCACGGGGGCCGTGATTGCCCTGCATGCACAGGTTTGAATTCTTCGTTTTCATTTTCTCCAATTTGTAATTGAAGGGCTGAAGGCTGCTGAGCTTCTTTTACATGGCACCGTACAACTGGATTATTACATCTCCTGCAACAAAACTGCTGAGTGAGCTGTTCGGCCTATTTGTAGTATCACAACAAGGACTGGTTCATAAAATCGTAGCTACAGATTCTCTTCTGTCTCAGTTTTTGACTGTTGCATCCCTTTGCAGGGTTACTACGTAGATAATCTGCTTCCATTTCTGATGACAGAGAGCAAATTCATTTGTGTAAAGAGCTTTCATGAGATATGAAGGTCCTATTTTTCATATGAAGCATTTCCTATTTGCAGTTATTAAAGACAACGGCTTTTACTTCTTTGCAGTCAAGTCAGCATGTTCAAATTAGATTCTGTTAACTTTGTCATTGGCTGGTTTTTGGTTTTATGGGAATAAAAACATTGGAGACAAAGTTTTCCTTTTTCCGTAGTCAGCATTGAGTGGTCTCGTTGTTAAACATGTCTTTGATTTTCCTGTTTACTCCGTATGGTTTGGTGACACCAGTTTAAATGGTTTCTAAGGTGTTCAGAATTCACATCACGTGGCTGGTCATTGAAGCTTTCTGGCTTGGTGGTTGGATGCTAAATGGGTTTGTGCCAGTACATGGCAGTTCCAGGCAGTGAGGCCAAAGGCTGCTTAGTGCAAGAGTGAAACTCTCATATGTAAGTTAGTACTGGTTTCCTATGAGTAAATTTGGATCCTGTGGCCCAAATGATATTATTAGTGAACAATTCAGTGTCTGAGTTTTATTTCCAACTTGTTGCATGGTCAGTGAAGCCTGGATTTCTGTTTATAACAAATATCCAGTATCTTTTCTTTTTCATTCCTTTTGACTTCAAAGAAAAATTTTTGGTAAATACAGTTATGAAAATTTTCGTTTTTGTTCATGAGCATGCGAGCACTCTGACCCTTCTAAATATTCTTCCATGCTGGAGGCTGTGTCGTGGTTAATAGCACAGACTCTGAAATCCAGAAGATTTGCATTCAAATCGTGCTCTTTCACTTGCTTAATAGGAGATCTTGAGCAAGTGACTCATCTCTGTATTTCTCAAATTTCTTATCTTTAAAATGGGAATAGTAATCATGCTAGTCACATAGGAAGTATTCTATTAAGATTAGCTGTATAGGATCGCTATGAGTTGGAAACGACTGGACGGCACTGGGTTTGGTTTTGGTTTGGTCGTTACTTTTGGAGCCCTGGTGGTACAGTGGTTAAGCATTCAGTTGCTAACCAAAAGATCAGCAGTTTGAATCCACCAGCTGCTCCTTAGAAACCCTGTGGGACAATTCTACTCTGCCCTATAGGGCCACTATGAGTCAGAATTGACTCAATGGCAGTGGGTTTGGTTTTTCTTTTGGTAGTTATTATGGAATTACTTTTTCTTTTTTTGATAATTTATTAATCAAACTTCTTTGCAAGGCTTTCAAAGAGAATTTAGCTCAGTGAAAGATAATGGACTGGTAAGATGTAGAATGTGTACTTGGAGGTAGTTATGAGTTTTGGAATGGTCTGATATCGCCTTGCCATTCTATTTAGTTTTCTCTCACCTTGCTAAGGGGATGAAAGCTGTAACAGTTGCCATTCTGGATGTGTATGGTATCTAGGCCCTCTGCTCCTCTGTGTTACCTTTTTAACATCATGGTGCGGGGCTTCAAAGCCGAGGCAGAGTTAGGAATGAAGGTGCCTGTTTTACATCGTGAGTGCATTTTCTTTGTGCATACTTAAATTATGATAGGAATATTAGAAAAAAATATAATCTGAGATAGGAATGAAGGAAGTCTCTGATTAGGAATGAGATGCATTTGAATTGAGTAAGTTAATTACTTCCTTCAAATAAATGGTTTTGAGTAATTACTCAATATTACTTGGCCAACTCGGAACTGTTTAAATCCTGAATCCAGTGCCAAGTTCAGTCTCTCTTTCGGGGCTGACCACTTCTCTAGGGACTTTTCCTTCCCTCTTCCCTTTACCCTGTTGTCTAGGTTCAATTGGAGGCTACTGTATTGTTCTTTTCTCCACTCTTCATCCACAAGCATAACTCTGGGTTCTTTCTGTGTGAACCTTGGACAGTGACTGTACCGGGGCGGGGGAGGGGGGGGCGCTTACCTGTGATCTGTTTTTGCAGCAGAATCAAAACTCCACCTCAGCTCCCACTAGCTCTGCTCATGCTCAGAGGCCCAGCAGTTCTTCCCAACCCCTAGCTGGCAGTGTTCACCCCAGTACCTATGCTACTATGTTTCCTGGTTTGAACTTTAATGATTCCCCAGTTTGTTCAATGACGATTTATTCTGTCCCAACATCTGCATCCTAATAAAGGAACTACAGGAATACTTTTTAAATTTCTTCTTCATCACAGGAAAGCCAGTGAAGAAGACTGGACATGATGGGTGGGAGGTGATGTAGGCTCTGAGTCCGTGTAGACATCGCTGTCTTTGTACCTACTGTAGCCAATCATTTTGGTGCTCTTTCCAGACTTGCTCGTGGAAAACAATGACAAAGTCCATTTTGCTCTTGAATTATTCGTTGGTGGTGAGTGAACATAGTGGTGGCAGGGATGGTGTAGTAGGCCACACAGTTGCCTTCTGGTCCCACCAAGAATTTCAACACAAAGAGGGTAAAGGTGACCCTCTAAGACACAACTGACAGTCTTGTTTTTATGCTTCCTAACAACTATTTTTACCATTCACTTTTTAGGAAAAGAAAAACTATTTTACGGCAGTTCGCTGTATGAACCTTTTTTCTATGGGTCATTTTATAATTCCTTTTTCTCAGTCACTAGTTATCCCTATTTAATGGGACATATTAAGAAAACCCTTCTTACTTTCCGGTGCCTGGGTTCTGCCTTTAAACTGCTAGCATTCAAGGCTGTCTGTCTGCCATGCTCTATGGAAAAGTGGGGTCTGTAAGTCAGAGCTGAATAATAAGTTCTCGGTTCTTGAGTCTTATCTGCTGTTTCCGTCAGACAACAGAAGGCTCAGTTCACAGCGTGAAAAACTAGGAACGCCAAGACTTTGGAGAGCTGCAAGGTGATGAAGACTCAATGTATAGACTTTTAGAAAGACACGAATACTTAAGGAGAAAATTGAATAAGCAGTGATCACATGTGCCCAAAAAGTAAATGGATTGATTTGATCCCTCATTCAGAATTCCAAAATAATGTTCTCGAGGTAACTTTTAGACCCTTAACAGGCTGGCATTTTTAAATTCTGTTTACCTTAATTTATCCTATAAAACAAAGCCCGAGGCCTACTTCATTTCTGAAAACTTTCTTAATCATCTCCAGCCACATTTCTCTTTCTGTCTCATAAATTACTAGAACATACATGAGTACTGCTATGTAATCTCATACAGTTCTGGATTATTTTAAGTGCTTTAATTTTATCATACCTTATTTTCTAAACAAGATTCCAAGCTTCTTATAGACAAAAGTTTTATGATTTATGCTGAACATCAAAGATGCTCAGTAAATAGTTGCTGAAAAAGTTAATGAATGGTGCTTTCATATTGTTATTTGTATTTAGAGTAGAATTTATATTTACATTTGGTACTGAATCGATCTGTTGCCCTTGAGTCAATTCAGACTCGTAGTGACCCTGTGAGTACAGAGTAGAACTGCCCCGTTGGATTCCAAGCCTAGTCTTTAGGGGGGCAGATTGTCACATCTTTCTACCGTTAAACGTCTGATGGGTTCTAACCACCAACCTTTAGGTTAGCAGCTGGGCATTTAACCACTGCACCACCAGGCCTCCTTTAGAATTAGAGAAGGGATTTAAAACATTACGGTAACAAATAATATGAAATATTGACTCTTTTAAAGTCTTTAAAGATTAAGATTTCAGTTTATCTGATTAGAATAGTTTTGGTAGAAGGAAAAATTAAATAATCAAAGTTGCTTCCAAGTTCTTTGAAAATATGTACTTAAATAATTACGAAGCTCAAGTGTTCTTCCATCTTTATTTATATTAACTCATTAGATTATTGATGATGTCGTAATGGAAATACTCAACAGTCCCCTTCTCAGTGACCTTTCTTACAGGTTTTCAGAGAAGATAGTAAGTAAATAGTCAAAAGTTTAGAAGTTTGTCTTTGTGTATGTGCTTTAGTTAGTTGTATGTACGTCCTGCCCACATAAATTAGTTCAGTTTTTACCTGGTTCTAAATGTCATATTAAAAAAAAAAAAAACCTGTTGCCATCAAGTGGATTCTGACCCATAGCGACCCTATAGGACACAGTAGAACTGCCCCATAGAGTTTCTAAGGAGCACCTGTTGGATTCCAACTGCCGACCTTTTGGTTAGCAGACGTAGCTCTTAACCACCATGCCACCAGAGTTTCCAAATAGCAGAGTCAATTTCAATTATAAAAAAATGTCAAATCACTTTTTCAACGGAACTATCCAAAGCAAATATTATTTGAATTGTTTTGTTACTAAAACAATTGTGTCAGTTAATACTTGTTAATTTATTAATTTACCAGGACTGCTCTGTACTGTATCTAAAGAATGTACCTTAAGGTATCTTGAAACTGTTGCAGGATATTTCATTTAATATAATTTATTTAAAATATTTCATTCGTGTTAATGTAATATTGTAGTTTTGATAGTTTCTGTATTATCTGTTGAATTTTTAATGTGTAATTTAATGAATCAAAGGTAACTCTGTAACATCTTATGTGTTAAGAAAATTTAATTTTAACAGGAAAAAGGTAAAAAGTGTCGGGTGATTTTCGTATGCATGTGGAACTTACAGTAATTAAACAGCAAAAATAGAAGCATAGTAAAAGTTTGGGTAGGAGAAGTCAACTCTAGTAAAAATGTCTGTGTTTTCAACTAAAGTATTTCTAAATGCTTAATTTACTTTTAAAATATGTTAAAATTTATAGTCTGCAAATGTGGAAATGTATTTATGGTCGCACAGTGAGAGACACGTATACAAAAGCACTCAAAATAAAAACATGGGAAACGGGAAATACGATGACCTGAGTATCTAAACAAGCTACGTCACCTCATTAAAATGTTACATTTGACTCAGTGTTTTCTGGAAACAAGGAAAAAAGGGATTAAGAAAGAATATATAATTTTTAATATCAAATGAAGAAACCATACCAGTTATCCAGAAGAAGCATTCAAATTAATTTATTGTGTGGTTCTTCAAGTTAGGTAATTTTGCACAACTTAATGGACAATGTCTTCAATACTAGCTTTAGAAAAGATGAACATTCTTGGGAAAAGCCGACTGCAGAGTGGATTTTATTTACCTAAAATATTGTGTGGGTATGGGTGTGTGGGCCACAAAAATATGAGCATTGTTCTTTATTGTTTATTGCTTAGTTTATATGTTTTAGATGTTTCAGTGATACTAGATTTTTTACGTTAAAGCAAGGTGTTAGCCAGATAATTTAAAGTGAGGAATAACTAAAAAAAAAAAAAAAATTTACAGATTTATCTTTGGAAAGGATTTTGGCTTCTTCTTCCACTCATTTCTATTCTTGCTTTGTGCAGCCATCGGACCCTTTGGGTAATAAAAATATGTATAAAGCCCTGGATTACTTTCTCCAGGGATTTACCATTGAGCATTAGGTTATCCCCAAAGCAGTAATACAAAGAAAATGTGATATTTTCACATAGGTGACGAAATGTGATATCAGCCTACGAATGCTATTTCATTATATGGGCGTGCATGAAGTGCTGAAAATTGGATTGAAACAACTCAGTGAGAATACGTCTCTGACTCAGGAGGAACTAGAGAATCAACCAGTTTTGTCTGCCACCTACAGCCTATCAGTTCCTTTCTGATACTAGTACTGATGGCAGCAGACACCTCGTTTTGCACTTAGAATTTTCCCCTCGAGCAAAGAAGATGGTTCAGTTTTGAGTCTTCCGAGAATTTCTGTTAAAATAAATAAATAAATAAAAAGAGAAACTGGAAATATTTACTTATAAAAGAAGAACTTGAAAAGTATTTTCATCCTGGTTTTACAAATGAAAAGAAAAATCCTTTAAAAGGATAAGTGACTTGTTCAGTTACTCACGGCTAGCAACTGGCAAGGCTTGTCTTGAGTCAGCTTTTCTAACTTAGGTTGAGTAATCTTTAAAACAGTTGAAATTAGGGGGAAGAAGTTTTTTTTTTTTTTTTAAGGCAAAATTTTATATTTAAAAATTATTTAAAATGTGCCAGAATCTTGCTTCCGTTGTTTCATTCAAATACTCACTACAGATTTTTTTTTCCCAAGGAAAATGATTAAAAAATTAAAGCATAGAACTGTTACTAATTAAAATAGATATGATTTTAAAACGATAATTTATCTCCCTAGGAGTGGCAAGCCTTCTGTATCAGAGAAGACATTATCAAGACACTGAGTATCCTACTCTTTCTTTAATAGTTTGTGATTAATTGGAAGAATTCAATTTGTCTTTTCAAATACTGAAATCACTATGTTAGTAAAGATAATGGATTTTACTGCATCGGAAGTCAACTGTGTTGATTTTAGTTAGAATCAAACCAGTATATTTTATTTGATAGAAATTTATTATGTAAATACTCATTATCTCACCATTAAAAAAAAAAAAACCTGTTCCTTCTAGCCAGTTCCGACTCATAGGGACTGTATAGGGCTTCCCAGGAGCAGCAGCTGGTGGACTTGAACTGCCAGCCTTTTTTGGGTAGCAGCCAAGCCCTTAACCCTCTGGTATACATTTTAGGGAAAAACAATGGAAACACCACCACTGCTTCTTGGGCAAATGATGCTGTGTTTTGAGGATGTAGCTAACGAACTGGGCATACTGGAGAAATAACCTATTGTGTATCAGAGTGAGAGAGTGGACCCAGTGGAACTGATTCAAACTATGCAAAGATCAAAATGAAAGAACAAAACATTTTTTTAAAATCAAATTCCTTTTGGCTTTCCCAAGGATGTATAGAAAGTCTTTGTAGATGAGTGTTGAGTCAAAATTGGTCATGCCTTTAGGCTGCTGATATGATGATAAAGTTAAGCTTCACAGAGGGTCAGTATTTTTTTATTGACTTGTGAATGATAACAGGAGTCAGGGTGGAGAATAACATAAGCTATAGTATGAGTCGGAATTGACTCGACGGCACTGGGTTTAGTTGGGTTTGTTTTTATATTCTCTTAAAAAAAAAAAAATTCTCTCTAGAGTCACTTAAAAGGTTAAAGAAACAAGTTCTGATGAGTGTGTTGAAAATGATCCTAGGAGATAGTGACGGTGAAGAGGGATTGACATGACTCTTGGAAGTAAGCAAGGATACAGCATTTTGTTAAAAACAAATACAAGTATAGTTATCTGAAGATAACTAGGGTTTTTGTTTTTTGTTGGGAAAAGGAGGAGGCTAGAGAAGGTGGAAAAGCTTTTTAAAATTTGGTATTAAATGTTCACAGTGGAAAAACCTCTGAGTATTCAAGAATATTCAAGATTGTCCAAATAAAACTTATTTGAAATTTTCAATGTAATAATTTTTTGGGTCATCATATTGCTTCCAAATTCTTTTTAAAAATTCCTAATATAATACAACCTGCATTAAAGTTTTCCTGTAATTGACTCCTGTGAAGATTATCTATTAATCATTTTGAGAAGAAAAATACCTATTTTTGAAAATTCTCATAATTTTCTTAATCCTACATAAAGAGTTTCTAATTATGACAGTTTTCTCATTTTTTTTTCTGAGTCCTAATTTTTAAATAATTGGTTTCAGGTAATCTACGTGTTTATTTATATTGTGTGTTGCTAGATAAAATGAGTTCATTCATGTATTTATTAATTTTAGAATATATTTTGAGAATTAACCCTTTGTCAATTATTATAATAAAACATGATATAAATTAGGTTCATAGAGATGAATAAAATATTGTCTTTTCCCTCAAGGATCTTTATGTCTCCTTTGGAGAAACCACTTAAGTAGACTGCTGAATTCAAAATTCTAATTATAACCAGACTCTCATATATGGAAATAATTTGTAAACATGAAATAATAGTGATGTGTTATTTCATCGTATTTTTGAGTAGTATGCTTTCACTGTTATTTATATTGTGGAAGACAGGAAAGTAGCTTAATTTCAGTCTTTATTTCAAAGGAAGAACTATAAATAGTAAGATTTCTACTACTTTAACACATGTAGAGAGTTCACATGTGTTAAATAGAATGGACACATTTTATGGGTCCTCTATTCTTGTATTGGAGCCCTGGTGGCAAAGTGGTTAAGACCTCAGGCTGCTAACCAAAAGGTCAGCAGTTCAAATCCACCAGCCGCTCATTGGAAACCCTGTGAGGCAGTTCTCCTCTGTCCTGTAGGGTTGTTATGAGTCGGAATTGATTCAGCGGCACACAACAACAGCAACATTCTTGTTTTGGAGCCCTGGTGGCGCAGTGGTTAAGTATTTGTCTGCTAACTGAAAGGTCAGTGGTTCGAAGCCACCAGCCACTCCATGGGAGAAAGATGGGGCAGTCTGCCTCCCTAAAGATTATGGTCTAGGAAACCCTATGGGGCAGTTCTACTCTGTCCTGCAGGGTCACTCTGAGTTAGAATGAACTAAATGGCAATCGGTTTGGTTTTTATACTCCTTGTAATTTTTTGTAATTAATCAGAGAGCCAGTTGTGTCTTATCTACATAGTTTTCTAGTGATTTCAATAATTGTTAATACATCAAAGTAAATTCTCAATGTGATGTATAATTTCCTTACAGTGCCATTTTCTTTAAATTTTATTCTTTTTTTTTATTTTATAAGTATTAATGGTGGACAAGGTCTTCGCTAAAATATTTCTTATGTTCATTTTTTGCATTTCAAAGGTGTTTCAATTTTGACATTTTTCACAAGTACCGAAGTGGTAGTTTTGGTTCTTATTAGGGATGATGCCAGCCTCCCAGTGCCAATCATCTTGTTAAGGAACGAATCGTTTTAAAATAATCACCCAACTGAAAAATTCATGTTGTGTGAAACATATTTACTTATCTGATTCTTCCATGAGGCTTGATCAGCTCTTCTGAGAGAAAACCAAACACAGTGATTCACATTTCACAAACAGACCTTCAGTCTAAGTGATTTTTGGTCACATCTGAGGTCACTTTGTTGTTGTCGTTGTGCTTAATCTTCCTGGCATCTCATCGTTGTTGCCAGAAAACTTTGGTGCACAGCCTGCATGCAATCAAGGACAGACAACTGCAGCACAGACGACCTTAGCTGAATTAGAATGAGACGATGCAGTGCGATCTGCGGAATTTTGTGAGACCAAAATATTAAATGTGCCTACAGAATGTCCAGATAACCTTCTGTTTTTTTGCAATGCATAATCTCTGAATAATATTTCTATATGATACTAATTTTATCTAAAAATTAGTGTTTTTACATGAATCTACCTGGAAATACTTAACATTCTGTTGGAGCCATAGGGGGGAAAAAACAGGTGCAAATGTGTTTGGGGGAGTTGTGTTTCACGTTATAATAAATGTTGAAAATTATGTAAACTACCATCTTAGATATATAACCCATGCTTTTCTAAGTATGGTTGTTTAAAAATGACTTTCATTATTAAAATTCAGTGTGGAAGAAACTAATTTCTGAGTCTTCATTTGAATGAAAATACAGGTATTCTTTGGCTATCTTGAAGTGTAGCCTTCTAACTACAGCAAAATGACTAAAACAGAGCTTTTCTATCAAGGTTATGTCATAACCCATAAGCACTAATTCACACACCTTGGTTAAAAAATAAATAATTCACTGTTAACAAAGATATGCTTTTACACAAATATTTACAGTTTCCTTTTTTCTTTTGTTTGACTTCCTAGGTTGCCCCAAACTGTATTGTTATATTTTTCAGATGAAATCCGTGACGGTGGTCAAGGTGTACTTTGACTTAATCACAAGCGTTTAATGCAATCCAGGGAACAATGGATTCTTTCTCATTTAAAATTCCTGGTTGTCATGTTGCTGGTGTGCTGTTTGTGACTAGAATGCGAAGTAGTTTTAATCCATACATCCTTTTTTCTGTGCTGGGATGCCTGCCAAATGTAGGTCTGAGATTAACTTTTGAGGTTTTCAGCTTGAAAGAAATGCAGGGCGGGATAACTTAGTGGTTATGCATTTCATGTGTATTTAACAATATTTTAGATTTCAGAATCAGGAAAAAAACTATTTTTAGAAAGTAAGCCTTTGCATTACAAAATCGTATGATTTTCAAGAAATTTCATGTAAAGTTGAATAATTAAAAAAATTGTCTCAAGAATCATATTAAATAATTATTCATGGCGTTTCAATATTTCTAACTCCCTCTCCTTTAGCAGGAGGTGAAAATCAGTTACATTCATAAGTGCTCATAACCTGGTCTTACTTAATTCTTTGTATGATTGGTTAAAATTTTGTCAGATCTGATTTAATGGAAACAACCCTTGGCTTGAAAACAGATTTCCTGGATTTAAATCAATCATTTACTTAATTTCTCTGGGTTTTCATTTTTTCATCTTTGTAAATGTATTTTACCTTCAGGGTATTAAAATTATTAGGCCTAGGTAGGGATAGGAGGTAAGAAAATTCACATTTATTGAACACTACTAGCTATACTAGACCCTTCAAATGAAACCTTGTAGCAAATCTTTGAGGAGCTTTCATTTTAATTACTTTTATAGATTAAGAAATTACGTTCTCCAAGGTTGTCCAGATGATAAGTGATGGATCTAGAACTCAAATCCATGGCTGTCTACTTTCAAAACTCATGTCCTGATGACCCCACACAGCCCTGTGTCCTTGTATTTATGACAACAGCTTCCATTTTTATCTCCTGCCACCTTCATGATGATGGAGGTGGAGATATTGAAAATGTGGGATAAAAATCCATGAAAATACAACCGTATTTCTTGATACAGTTTGCTAAGGGTTCAACATACATTATCTCACTTGAGCCTAACAATAAACTTGTAAGTATATTACTAACCCATTTTACACATGGTAGAAGCAATGCTTAGAACATTTAAGACTTTTCACTTTCACATCAGGATAACCTGACTTTAAAAGCCATATTCATTTCCTATTGTTGCTCTTAACAAATTACCATGAACTTAGTGGTGTAAACAATACAAATTTGTTATCTCGCAGCTTGTACTGGGCTGAAAAAGTGTTGGCAAGGCTGTGTTCTTTGTGGAGGCTTTAGAAGTGAATCTGTATCCTTGTATTTCCCACCTACAATTCCTTGACTCATGACCCATTCCTCTATCTTGGAAGCCAGCAGCATAGTATCTTCAAATCTTGCCCTGTCCACCTCTGACCTCTTCTTGCATCGTTGTATCTTCTTTGACTCAGCCCTCCCCCCATAAGGGCCTTTGTGATGACATTGAGTCCACCAGATAATTTAGTATAATCTCCACATCTCAAAATTCTTAATTTAATCACCTCTGCAAAGTCTCTTTTCCATGTAGCATAACATATTCACACATTCTGGTGATTTCAACATAGGCATCTTTGGGATTATACTATGAACTGCCACAAGAACAAACAGATCTGTCTTGGAAGAAGTATGGTCAGAATGCTCCCTAGAAATGAGGATGGGGAGACCTCATCTCATAAACTTTGGTCACGTTATAAGGAGGGACTAGTCCCTAGAGAAGGACATCATGCTTGATAAAGTAGGGGGTCAGAGAAAGAGAGGTAGACCCTCAACGAGATGGATTGACACAGTGGCTACAACAATGGGTTCAAACATAGCATTGATTGTGAGGATGGCACAGGACTTGGGCAGTGTTTCATTCTGTTGTACATAGGGTCGCTTTGAGTAGAAACAGGCTTGACAGCACCTAACAACAACAACAACAATATCCGGGGAACCAGTCTTCTGCCTACCAGAAGATTAAACTTGACGGTCTCTGTATACATTTTGTTTCAGGATGACTGGTGTTGAGGGAGATGAGTACTGAATGAGACGATTCAGTATTAATTGACAAGCCAGACAACTGGTAATACTATTAAAGCACAGTGAATAACATTGCTTTAAAGTTGAGTAATGAAGAAGTAAAAGAAAATATAGTGGACTCTAAAAATTATATAAATCTTAGGGCAAGGGACACGTCAGTAATTTTAACAGAAAAATATCTATATTTATGAATTAACACAATCAAAACATGTAATTACAAGGACTAAGTTGAATAGAGAAAATTTTCCCTATCAATGTTTCATTTTCTGTGAAATGAGAAAACACCTGTAATAAGATGTATTTTAACTGCATACCACTTTATTTCTAAATGTTTTCCAATCTCTGCTCCCATTTGAGATCAACGGTAATACTGGAGGTAATACAGCTGATGATTTTAAACTGTCTTATATATATATAAATTGCCTCCCTTAAGGCCTGGTAACTATCATGCATAATTAGTTTTACTGTTTATTTTTTATAGTCTTTTTAATTGTGAATTTGGCATTTTATATTGTCATTTTATAACCTGCTGTAATAATTTTAGAGGCTAGGTATGGTATTAATCCTGAGAAATAAAATGCCATCGACTTAGACATGGGAGTACTGGTAAATTCCCCAGAGTCACACAGCTAATTAGTAAGCCCGACCTGCTGCCTTGTTCACTGGACTCCCACTGTAAAGTGCTCTCCCTGTGCCAGAACACCTCCCAAGGTCTAGAAACAGAGCTTAATGAGCCCTTGACCTTCTGATTTTACTGCTTATGTAGGTTCATTTGTTTTGTATAGAAATTGACAGTGAATAGTCATCTGCAGGTGTGAGCTAGATCGCCTTGATTATGGCATAGGAAATCTTCGCCCTCTAAAGCAGGTCTTTGCGTTATGCCAACAGGGAATGGTTATCGGATTTGACAAGCCAATCCAAAAACATCAAACCCACTGCTGTCGAGTCGATTCCTACTCAAAACAAGAGCCGTATTTGTTGTTCTGAAATAAACCTTTGCTAAGTTAACTGAACATTTCTTACTGTAACATTTATTAACAGTCATTGACTGAATTCCCCTTCTCTGTGCACACACACACACACACACACATACAATTTCAGAGTCTTTTGCTGTTATAACAGTAGCAGATTGTAGTGGGAACACACACATGGCACACACATTTGTAAAAGTACAGATTTATTCTTATATTTTTTAAGAAATGGGTTTATAGACTTCTCTCTCATTCCATGGCTCAGGTAGTGTTTCCCCTCCTTTTTGGTAATCCCCATGCAGAGATCTTAACACAGAGAGTGCTTCATAGAGAACACTAAGGCAAATGTGGTTAGAGATACTTCAGTATTGATTTAACTCATTTTTAAACTTAGCAAAGATTGCTGGTCACCATCTTTGACATGATATCAATGTGATGGCAGACATATTACTATAGGAAAAAAAATCTAGCTGTGATTACTCCTTTTTAAATTAGTTGGTTTTAAAAACCAGTTTCAGTCTAAATAATACCCCAGATAATTTTTCCTGAGCAGTGATCTCCACCTGGAGATTACGATTATGGAGACAGAGAAAAAAGCTACAGCACATAACATAACTTTTATTATTTACTAAGGAAATAAAGTTACAAGTTATGTTTACTCAGGCATAATATGTAAAATGACTATTTTAAAAAATCAAAATTTGCTGCGAGGTTTTCCTTGTCATATAGGATAATACGTCTCCTATGATTCCTTCTTCCAGATAACCACTGGCATTAGTCTATAAATTACAGGATGACTACACATTAGCACCAGCAAATGTTATTGCAATTGCCAAAAGCACCATCAGCTAAGTAATACTAATGTCTATGTTACCTCAGTTTGAAAAGAAAAATATATGTTGACTGCAGCAAATCAAAATAAATCTCTCAAAATTTCACAACATTTTTCATTTTACCTTAGTTCTAAAATACGGATTAGCTTTCTTAGTGTGTGTATTGTGTTTAAGGAATATAATTACAGTGCATTAAAAACCACAAGAAATGTTATTTCACTGAAGTGTTCAAGCACCAATTTACTCAAACAATAGAATAGGGATACAATTATTGCCTTATTTCATAACAAAAATTAATGGTTCTTGGGAGCTAGGAACAAACTCATCAGAAATGTCACGTGATTGGAATCTTTTTCATAAAATCTATTTAGAAATTTATTTACACATCTTGGCAAAATTCTGTTTTATTTCTGGTAGTAACTATCTCATGACATGATTTCTGGTCTGTAACAACGGATTCATAATGTATGTCACGGTATTTCAGGCACATGGGAAGATAAGTTAATGATTACAGATAAAGTCAGAGTATGAGAAGGAAATGTTCCTAGTTTTCTTATACTAGCATGGCAAATGATATTGGTTATAAAATATAATTTCATAAGGAGCCTTGGTGGCATAGTGGTGAAGCACTCAAGTTTCTCTGCTAACTGAAAGGTTGGTGGTTCAAACTCATCCAGCATCTCCGCAGGAGAAGGATCCGGAGATAGGCTCCCATAAAGTTTACAGCCTAGAAAACCCTGTGGGGCAGTTGTCCATGGCATACAGCAACAACAAAAACAACTGTAGTTTCTGCTTTTTCTGTTGTTTTGTATGTTGTTATTCTACTAAAAGCTATTCAGCCAGATAAGGATTTCCAAGAAGACAAGTCATCTTATGGATAATTTTCAGACTCTTCAAAATGAGGGAGTGAGGCTGTGTGATTTATAATGCGTGATTCACTTAAATTTTTTCTGTTTGATATAATAGTAATGAGAAACTGTAGACTTCTATTGTATTTATAAGCTCTATGCTAGATGATGTACTCAATAAATGACTACAAATAAGCATTAATTTTCTAATTTGCTGGCCAAGAGTAGTATTTAAGGCTTCATGTTTATCATAAACCAAAGTATAACAGAACACAAGGGAAGATATTACTGGGATTCAGATTTTTTGATTGTTTATTTTGCCCATTGTGCATTAAAACCTAAAAGTGAGGTGGATGGGGAAGAATAATCTTGAATGGACTGTTTCATATTGACATATAGCTCTTTTATGTACCACATACTTTGAGTTGCTGTTTTATGTTTACTTGATTAAAATTGGAAACTACAGAGAATTTAGGATGATTCAATTTTCTGATATATCTTTCAATGCTTTGGAATGTTGATATCATCATAGCAGAATCTTGTGTGTTTGACAGGCAGAATAACCATCGTAAAGATATATAAATGCAGATAATATCACTGTTTTGTCTTGAGATATATTATTAATTCTGCTTTATCAGTTCATGAGATTCTGAAAAATGGGGAGAACAGATTAGAATCCATTCCTTTTCTTTTCTAGACATAGTTTATAGATTGCTTTGAGTTGCTCTTGTTCACAATTCTCTGGAGAATTTTCCTGTTGCTGCTGTTAAATTACTAGCTTGTATTATCCAATTCTACAGGGTTTTCAGTGATCAAGGCTGATTTTTATTAAAAAATACTTTAGCATTGAGAAGCAGATTCATAGACGTGCTAAAAATTATTTTAATTATGCCGCCCTGCCGAAAAAAAAGAGAAACAGATCTACAGAAGTATTGTTTCAGCTGGCTTTTTTTGTATATAAAAGAATATCCACAGTTGTTTGTGTTTTTAAAGATTTTAAAAAGATTTTATTCACAGAAACAAATGAAAATTATAAATGGTTCTTTGCTAAGAAAGACTCAAGTCATAAGTCTGATAGAACTTCTGAAACGTAACTGATTTGTGTAATCCCATTTTGACATCTGACAATGCATAATCAGTCAATTAGTGGTCATACTCATCAGGTTTTAATTTGAGCAGGTCCACATAGGTAACACTCTGACGTGTGAGTCAGACGTTCTTTCAGTATACATCATGGTACAAAATGAGTCAGGCCATTCTCCTTTCCAACAGTGAGGACATCAAGAAGAGAAGGATTTCTTGATCAGAAAAACTAAGACCTCTAACTATGAGGTTTGTTTTTTCCATTAATTATCTTCATAAAGAAAGATGTTTCCCTCAGTTGTTCCTGGCAGTTTCTGAGACTTCAGTGTTAATTAAGAGAGTAGGTGAAACAGGTGCATTAATGTAAACTTGTTCTTTGACAGTAATGGATTAATGAGATATCTCTTTTTTCAGAGGGAAAAGCAAATCTTGTAGAAATTATGTAACTCCGGGGGGGGGGGAACAAGGTGATATTCAGATGTATGCATATTTTAAATTAACATTTTAATAATAATTTTGATTGTTGATGTGTGAGAACATTAAAAATTGAAATGAGAACCTTTTGCCAGCAATCCCATAACTCCCTGCCTTAGACATATGCAAATCCCTGAAGTTGTCAGAGGGTCACTTCTGTGATTCTCTCTCAAGTGCAGCACTGAATGTTAGGATTGCTTGTTGATACCTAATTCTTGGTTAACATCATAAATCAGCACTTGTCAGATCAGGGAAGCATATTAACTGGAGTTATTATATTTCACAACAGTTAGGAGTGTTTTTTATTCTGACAGCTTCCCAGAGAGGGGACTCTGTGATGAGTAGCTGCAGATATTTTACAGCAGTGAGGAGGATACACATTGCCAGTTATCACTGTTAAGGGCAACCTTAGCTAGCCTGTCATAATTCTTTCCCCAGTCCTCCATTTTAATTCCTGTCATCCCACAATGTTATTTACTCCCCTTACCAAGCTAATAGCTGCCAGCCATGTTTATAGAGTTACAGAATTTTAGAAAAGGGTGGGACAAGCTATAGGGTGTATCCTGAGTCTTCATTTCCCAGTTGAAGATACTGAGGCCTTTGCATTATTGAGGACTCACTATGTGCTGGCCCAGAGAAGGTGTTTGTCTCGCTTGCTTATGGTTATGTAGCTTACTTGCTACTGCCAGTTTCGTATTCTAGAATGACATGTGTTCTGTGTGTGTGCGTCCACTTTCTTCCCCTCTGTTTCTCCTTCTCTTCCTCTTTTTCTCTCCCTCCCTCCCTCTCATTCTCTCCATGAATGTACTATTACTTCAAATAATTTAAATAATATTGCTTTTCCACTCTTACAGTATCACTTGCATGATGGGATTAAACCTATGGGAACATCCACTATGGAAGTAGTGCAATATTGTGAAATAAGTATCTCTTAGGAGCCCTGGTGGTACAGTGGTTATGGATCTCTTGAAGATGAATGTCATTAATCCAAGTTAAAAAGCAAGGAAAAAGAGGTATCAGTTGAGAAAAAGATTATCTGATAGATTCACATTGAAAAAGGGCTGTTAGATCAACATAGAACCAATGGCAAATTGTAACAAGGTCATTTCTCTATAAGAATATTGCAAAATGATTGTAGCCTAGAATAAGATGCAGCTTTTGGATAATGTTGACAACGATAAAAGTCATTTGGGGAAGTCATGGTGTGATGCAGACAGTTGCTGTCAGTCATCAGTTGTGTAAAACAACTACAGTTAGTGATGACAGAGAACACATGGATACACAATTCCTTTTAACTTATTAGAGGATGATTTTCAGAGGAAGGACTAATAGGGTACTGAGAAGTGAATTAGGTGATACCTGTTCTAAATACTCTCTAGCTTCCAGTTCCCAGTGGATTATACCCCAGAGAAAAAACTGAACTTCTTGGAGCCTATGGCGTTTCTTTGCAGTTGCTAAGGGAGAATGATGTTACCGTAAAGATGGGAACTCTCTGAGTTTTCACAAAGGAAAGCAAGCAGGTAGATACAGCAAACTAGGTTTGTGAATTTGATTTTGATTCTGGGCAAGACTACAGAACATATTATATAGCCTGTGTGTGTGTGCGCGCACACACACAAGGAGCACAAACAGGTAAGCTAGAAGAAAAGGAGTTAATGTTCAGACCCTGATTGATTTTGTCGTTAAAATCATTGTGCTCGGAAGTTAGGAATATTCTATAAACCTGGTATATCACACTTCTAGCCCAGCATTTAACACAAGTTTACCTTGTTGTTAAGAGGGAGCACTATGGGAAGGATACACGATTGATGACTATGTCAACTTTCATTATTTTTAAGCAGTGGAACATTTTTTAACATATTCCCAAATTTTCTCTTGAAGAACACATATACAAAGGCAGGCCTGATGCTATCTTAAACAGAATTAAGAATCTAAAATTTGGGAGGATCCTAGAGATAACTTTAACTCTCCATAAATAGATTGTTCTCTGGGATAACTGGACAGCAGTATCCATCCCGTTCCTTTCTGGAGTGAACTTTATATTCCTATAAACTAAATAGGGGAGTAATCCATCTTTTGGAAGTTAGAAGTAAAGATTAGCATGGAAATATCTCAAGGATTCTTCTATGTATGTAACTTAATTTCTTTGAGATTGAATTTTGCTACCTAGAAGTGAGGAATTTTGCCATCTAAAAGTGAGATGTGGATTACTCTTTTTGGACCCTTCAATTCCCATAGCAAGCATTGTACAGGAGATGGTGTTCAGCATCTGAATGTGACTACCCAAACCCAGTGCCGTCGAGTCTATTCTGACTCATAGCGACCCTATAGAACTAAAAAAAACTAGGGATGCTGAAATAATGCATAATTGGATAGGCTAGGTAAGTGGAATGTGAGTTACGCAGATCTTATTTTGTGGAAGACTGTACTTGATCAGTAGATTTAAATGACAACTTATTTTTCTTCTAGAACACAATACTGCATTTTATCTCTTTGAGAGCTTTATGCGAAGGCAGAAGAAACAAAAGAAAATGTCTGAAATCCAAGTATCAATATCATTATTCAGTTTTACTGTAACACATTCCATCAGCAGAACTCACCCAGGCATTTATGTTTCTTAAGTCATTACACTAATAAAACGGGAGGCATTTTTTTTTAAATGTCAAATTTTAACTATTTTACAAAGTAAAATTATGTTTGGGTAAACATTTACATATCAAACCATAATAGGATTTAATTTAGAGGAATTACTGCCCCTTTCCCTGCTCTGCATCCTTTACAGTGATCTTTCTCTTAAAGTCCATGTCAGTATCACAAATATAGTAATTGGGTTTGTATAGGAAATACATTTCATTGGCTAAGAATTCTGGTAACGGTAGAATTTATAATGAGTTATTTAATCACCTGTAAAATCAGTATGCTTATAGTACTATCTATATGATAGGGTTGTTTTGAGAATATATAAAAGGAGCCCTGGTGACACAGTGGTTAAGCATTTGGCTGCCATCCAAAAGGTGGTAGTTCAAACCCACTAGCTGCTCCAAGGGGGAGAGATGTGGCAGTCTATTTCCATAAGGATTTACAGCCTTGGAAACCCTGTGGGCAGCCTGCTGTGTCCTGTGGAGTCACTATGAGTTGAAATAGACTTGATGGCAAAGGGTTAGGATTTTTTTTTTTTTTTTTTTGGTTTGGTGGCACAGTGGTTAAGCACTTGGTTGCTGACCGAACGGTCAGTATTTCAAACCCACTGGCAGCTAGCTATACAGGAGAAAGATGTGGCAGTCTGTTACTGTAGGTTTACAGCCTTGCAAACCCAGTGGGGCAGTTCTGCCTTGTTCTATAGGGTCTCTATGAGTTGGAATCGATGGCAACAGGTTTGATTTTTTAATGTATGTCGGTTGGTCAGTACTGCATCTGGCATCTAGTAAATACCTTCTGTTTGCAAGTCAAAATTTTTATGAAGAAATAATATTGTGTACAATGTTTGTAATTTCTCTTTTTATTAGATGATGCTGTCAAATTATGTTTAAAAGGTAAAATGTGTGTGAGTCATTGAGGTGATAATAATTCAGAAAAATGTAGGTTATACAACTTAAACAGCCTTTACTAAAACAAAAACAAAACCAAACCCAATGCGGTAGAGTCGATTCTGGCTCAGAGTGATCCTACAGGACAGAGTAGAACTGTCCCATAGGGTTTCGAAAGAGCGGCGGGTGGATTCAAACTGCCAACCATTTGGTTAGCAGCCAAGCACTTAACCACTGTGCCACCAGGGTTTTAAACAGACTTTACTAGAGCACCCCTAATCAAGTATTTTGGATAATTGGTATTTGGATTATTTTAACTATGTTGTTGTGTTCTTGGTTGCTGTTGAGTTGATTACTACTCATGGTGACCCCATGTGTGCAAAATGGAACTGTGCTTCAGAGGATTTTCAAAGCTGTGACCTTCCATGGTGTGTCTTGGTGGATTTGAACCTCCAACATTTGGCTAGTAGTCACTTAACTGTTTGTACCACCCAGGGGCCATATTTTAGCTATACAAAGAGTGTATTTTTTGTCAAATATTTGAAGACTGTGTGCTTGTGTATGTGAGACAGAGAGAGGTGGGGGGGGCAGAAAGAGTGATAGTGTACATATTAATTGGAAAAATGACTGTAAAACACCCCAATACATTTTATCTACCAGAATATGGATTTCAGTCAATATTTCTCAAGGGTGTATTTCATAGCAACTTTGCTCTTTAAAAATTTGATTGTGTTGCAAATTTGTGCTAGAAGGAGTTGGTCTTAATACCTGCTGAAGACACTGAAGAGCAAACAGAGGAGTGGGATTTGGAATAGTTTCTTTCTGCTGGTGTTTTGATATTTCCGTATTAAACGTTAAGATATGTAATCTTCCAATGATGTTCGTAGTAGGAAAATGCAAGCTTACTGCCCTTCCCTGTGGATGTCATTTCAATCTCCTGTTAAAGGTGTATGCTTATAAAACACGTACAAGACCAGGATAAAAGTAAAAACACAGGATTAGGGGGTTGCCTTTCCTGTAAAACAGATATAGTGATACTTGCCTTATAGGATTAACATGGGCATTAAGTGAGTTTATATAAACTAAAGTTGATATAATAGACCTGCGTTATAAAAAAAAAAGTAGAAAATAAATAGTAACGGCAATGCATGAATCAATGTTGCTGTGGTGAGATATGCGTGCATCAAAAATTGAACACAAAGTAGGTCTATTTAAAAAGGAAAAGATAACCTGATCCCTCAACTTCCTTAAATTTAGCATGATAAAATATATCACATGATGTCATCATATAGGACCTTTGCTTTCCTAAAATGCTGCTATAATTATTCACCATTCTGACCTGCCTTTCAAGAACCCCTGTCTCTTCATTGAATATGGAATCAAGTCTAGATTTATTCGTCTTGTTAGTTGCCGTCTTGTTGGCTCTGACTTACAGAAACCTTCTGTATAGCAGAACAAAACATTATCCAGTCCTGTTGCATCTTCATGACCTTCAATATGTTTGAGCCCATTGTTGTGGCTATTGTGTCAGCCCAAAACCCCTTGAGGGTTTCCCTTATTTTCATTGATCCTCTACTTTACCAGATTTATTAATAATACAGCTCAGTAAAATCCAATTTACCTATCCAGCCATGCAGTGTTCTTTTAAATATATATATGTATGCTACATACATATATTTCTTAACACACATCTCTTGACTTTTTCATATGCTGCTGTTTCCTCTTTAGCCATGTTCTCTTTTTCCTTCTCTGTTGGAAAAGTATTTTCTTCTCTCAAGAGCATTCTTTCTGTCCTATCTGGTGGTATAGGTTAGTGTTTACAGCTGCCAGAGCCATACTGCCTGGGTAGCACTATTTAATAGGTGTGTGACTTTGGGCAAAAACCTCTTTACAGCTTAGTTTTCTTGCTTGTAAAAGGAGGGTAATGATAATAGTACTTAGCCCCTATTATGGGCATATAGAGTAAATATAATGACAAATTTAAAGCAGTCAGATGTGACCTATTGTTTTTCCTTCCCATGTAACAGTGTACCATGACACTAGTTCATGTGTCCGTCTTCTACAGGAGACTGCAGTCTCCCTCATGGTAAGAAAAATGTTCTTACTCATCTTTCTCTGTTTAAAATCTACCCCATGACCAAGAAAATGGCAGGAGGTTAACATGTTTTTATAGTTAATTTTGAAAGAGGCTCCTGTAACTTGTTGTTGTTAGGTGCCGTTGAGTCAGCTCCTACTGGTAGCAATGCTATGTACAATGGAACAACACATTGCCCAGTCCTGCGCCATCCTCAAAATTGTTATGCTTAAGCCCATTGTTGCATCCACTGTGCCAATCCATCTTGTTGAGGGTCTTCCTGTTTTTCGCTGGCTGTCTGCTTTACCAAGTGTGATGTTCTTTTCCAGGGACTGATCTCGCCTGATAACATGTCCAAAGTATGTGAGACATAGTCTCGCCATCCTTACGTCTAAGGAGCATTCTGGTTGTACTTCTTCCAAGACAGGTTTATTCGGTCTTTTGGCAGTCCAGGTTATATTCAATATTCTTTGCCAATACCACAATTCAAAGGCGTCAATTTTCCTTCAGTCTTCCTTATTCATTGTCCAGCTTTCGCATGCATATGAGGCAATTGAAAACACCGTGGCTTGCATCAGGCGTGCCTTAGTGTTCAAGGTGACATCTTTGCTTTTCAACACTTTAAAGAGGTCTTTTGAGGAGATTTGCCTAATGCAGCGTGTCTTCTGATTTCTCGACTGCTGTTTCCATGGGTGTTGATTGTAGATCCAAGAAAAATGAAATCCTTGACAACTTCAGCCTTTTCTCCATTTAACATGATGTTGCTTATTGGTCCAGTTGTGAGGATTTTTGTCTTCTTTATATTGAGGCATAATCTATACTGAAGGTTGTGGGTTTTGATCTTCATCAGTAAGTGCTTCAAGTCCTCTTCACTTCCAGCAAGCAAGGATGTGTTATCTGCGCGACAGAAGTTGTAAATGAGTTTTCCTCCAATCCCGGTGCCCCCATTCTTTTTCATGTAGTCCAGCTTCTCAGATTATTTGCTCAGCATACAGATTGAATAGGTATGGTGAAAGGATGCAAATCTGACATACAACTTTTCTGACTCTAAACTATGAAGTATCCTATTGTTCTTTTCAAATGACTGCCTCTTCATCTATGTACAGGTTTCTCATGAGCACAGTTAAGTGCTCTAGAATTCCCATTTTTTACAATATTATCCATAATTTATTATGATCCACACAGTCGACTGCCTGTGCATAGTCCATAAAACACAGGTAAACATATTTCTGGCATTCTCTGCTTTGGGCCAGAATCCGTCTGATATCGGCTACGATATCCCTGGTTTTGTGCCTTCTTTTTTTTTTTTTTTTCTGAATCTGGCCTGAATTTCTGGCTGTTCCTGTCAATGTACTGCTGCAGTAGCTTTTGAATGATCGTCAGTAAAATTTTACTTACCTGTGATATTAATAATATTGTTTGGTAATTTTCACATACAGTTAGATCACCTCTCTTGGGAATAGGTGTAAATATGGATCTCTCTCAGTTCATTCACCAGGTAGCCATATTTCTTGGCATAGACGAGTGAGCACTTCCAGCACTGCATTCCTTTGTTTAAACATCTCAGTTGATTCCCGGAGGCTTGTTTTTTTGCCAATGCCTTCAGTGCAGCTTAGACTTCTTCCTTCAGTACCATCGGTTCCTGATCATATGCTGTCTCCTGAAATAGTTGAATGTTGACCAATTCTTTTTGGTGGTGTACTGGGTGAATGCTACGGTTGCTAACCAAAAGGTCGGCAGTTCAATTCTGTTAGGTGCTCCTTGTAAACTCTACGGGGTTCTACTTTGTCCTGTATGGTCACTATGAGTCAGAATTGACTCAACACCAAGGGGTTTCCTGTAATACTCACTGTTCATTCTTCCAAACATTTAAATCTCCAACTTTCCCTTTGGAAAAAAATATATCTATATATATGTGTGTGTATATATATGTATGTATGTATATATATATATTTTTATATATGAAAACCAGAACCTGTTGCCATCGACTCAGCTCTAACTTGTAGCTAGCTCATGTATTTCAGCGTAGAAGTGCACATAAGGGTTTGAAGAATGTGACCTTTTGGAATTAGATCACCAGACCTTTCTTCTGAGGTGCCTCTGAATGGGTTCAAACTGCCAACCTTTCGATTAGTGGCAGAGTGTTTAACAAATTGCACCTTGCATGGACTCCAGGTGCACACAGAGAGAGAGAGAATATAATATATATATACATTTATATATCAATATATCTATATCTACATCTATATCATTTTTTTTCTTAGAACAACTTTTGAAATAAGCCCTTTATTTCTCCTCCCCATTAGCCCTTATAGGCATACCCCACCTGGTATTGTACAGCTTGTCCTTTCTAACCATTTCTATTACTCCTCTTAGTTCAGGTTTCTTGCTAGCATAAAAGAGTCCTTGTAGCTCATTGGTAAGCTGTATGTCTCCACTGAGTACATTGATATTGGAGTTCAGGAAAACTTTATCCTTATTATTATTATTTTCAGTTTAATGGGAAAGAATGTCTACAAGGTCAAAAACAAGTTAAGAAACTGATTTCAAGTTGGCTTGACAAAGAAGAATGTATAAGGGAAACCATAGGGGGAAAAAGTAAACTAAAAAAATTAATAATTATTTTTGTCAGATTGAGAAGCTTTTTCCTAAATACAATGCAATTTTTTTGTCTAACTCATACATCCCCTACTAACGTAATATATAAATGGGTAAAGGTAGTATGTGCTGTTAGGGCGTGTTACAGCTTCCTAAACATCTGAACGAAGAGAATCTGCCAAAGTATATGTAGCTGCTTTATGACACAGCTTATATCCTTTCTCAGAAAGGGGCATGTGAAACCACTTGGTTTGTACAAGTTAGAAAAACTATGCAGTTAATAATTAGTTTCATTAAGATTTTCTTTGAAATAATAAAGATTACAGTTGAAAGTGCCCCAAGGAAATTTCAATTTTTACCGGGGTATTTAAGACAGTACCTGTAATTCTTCAGTGATTTCTTTGATATAATTAAGTGAATTTTTGGCTAAATACATATTTTTTTCTACCAATTACTTAAAAAATAGAAAAATATGCTTAGAAGCAAAACTAGTTTTCTAATGGGTTGCCATTTAGATGCTAAGTATTCATTAACCAGGAGGTGGCTAATGAGCAGATGTTTAAAGAGCAACAGAAATGAATAGACAGGTTTTTTTTCCACTTGTTTGTTTCACACTGACTGGAGGTATGGATATGGCTGATGAAACAAAAAACAAAGAGAATATCAAATTTTGTGGGACTTAATGGAAACCTTTTTGTTTCATCAACCATAGGGTGTGGTTATAATGAAATATGGTGTGGAAACTTGCATTAAAATTTCAGAAGAATATAGATACAATTTGAGAAAAATCAAAATAATATACAAATAGCATTATTATTATTGTAAGTGTAGTCAATTCATACTCAATGCTTTATGAAAGATTTTTTTATTCTCTTGTATGTCTTATTACTTTACCAGTGGCCATTTTACTGCCTATTTCCATGGGATGAAAATTCTGTGGCCATATATATATATCTCACCCAACCCACTGCTGTCGAGTCAATTTCGACTCACAGCGACCATATAGGACAGAGTAGAACTGCCCCATGCCTGGCGGATTTGAACTGCCGACCTCTTGGTTAGCAGCCATAGCACTTAACCACTATGCCACCAGGGTTTCCATATATATTATATACTGTTCTTCAAATTCTAAATAACATAGCATCTTCCACCTTAGATTTAGTTCTGCTAAACTGCGAGTGACTTCCCATACTCTCTGTGCCTCTCATAAGATACAAAGTACTGAAAAAAAAAATAGAAAAATTTATACACATATTTAACAGTAAACCATTTGGAAAAATAAAAGAGTTTTCTTTATATAAAAGGGGGAAAATCCCAACGTTCAGATACTTTTTCCATTTGAAGCCACTTTTTCTTCACTTTCTTCTTCTTAGTCTATCATTTAAACTTAATTTTTCGATGCAGGACCCCACATTTTGTTCTAAGTCATATTTGCAAAGCATCAGGTCATTCATCTTCTGCCTTAATAAAAATCCTTTGTTGTTCTGTTTGGGCAAATATTTTCCTTGTATGTGCCCTACAGCATTGTAATTTTTTTTTAATTTCCCTTTACCCTCCTACCATTTTCATCAAGGCCAAAATCAAAGCCATTCTCCAAATTTTCCCTCCTCTCTGCTGATGAGGAAATCCTGGTGGCGCAGTGGTTAAGTGCTATGGCTGCTAACCAAAAGGTTGGTAGTTCAAACCCACCAAGTGCTCCTTGGAAACTATGGGGCAGTTCTACTCTGTCCTACAGGGTTGCTATGAGTAGGAGTCGGCTCGATGGAAATGAGTTTGGTTTTGGGTTTGGTCTGCTGATGAAATCAAATGGTTTTAGTTTTAACCATTCCCCTGTATTTAAATATGGGACATATTTTCGGAGTAGTGAGATTGAATTAATCATAGTTTATTCCATAATTTATCTCTGTAGTCATTCAGGAGATTATATTTTATTTCCTTAATTTTATTTGTATCTTGAATTTGTATACTGATGCAACTGAACTCTACAGATTAAATACCCTATAATGATCAAATTCTAATGTAATTTTTCATATCCATAAAACACCAGTGCATTAGCCTTCTAATTACGTATTTGATTGTTTTAATGGATTCCTAATTGATGACATAGACCCTTCTAAATTGCCTAATAACAAGAGCATGAGATTTGGAATCAGCCATTGACGGACATGGTCACTTACTACACTAACCGTTTCTGTGTGGATTTATACCACATCTTAGGTTTCTTTTTTAATATTTTGAACCAAAAAAAAAAAAAAAAACCACACCCCTTGCTGTCGAGTCGATTCTGACACGTAGCAACCCTGTGGGACAGGGTAGAACTGTCCCATGTGGTTTCCAAGGAGCGTCTGGTGGATTCAAACTGCCAGCCTTTTGGTTAGCCACCGTAGCACTTAACCACTATGCCGCCATATTAAATAAAATAATACATACAAATGGACTTTTTAAATGAATAAATACTGTGCAAGTGGAGATATTATTTTTAGCACTTGAGCATTTGAAGACAGACTGATGAGTAGCCCTGTATTACTAGACAAGCAGTTACCCTGCAGGGCTTCACAGATCAAGTGAGCAATCAAGTGACTCCTTGGGTTGACTTACTGGAAGTTGCAAAATTGTGATGTTTAGTCCATTTCCCCCTGAGCACTGTAATATACTATTGTTTTTCTCCATCATGAATGCCTATTTTAATCTGCTTTAGTACTTAATTAGTGTTTTACAAACTCTCGAAATTTATACCAGAGAATAGAAAAGAGAAAGGTGTACGTTTTCTTAAGGATGCACTGGGGAAGCCATCACATTAGAACAAATGTAGTCAACCTTATCAACGCTGAATTTCAGTATGAGTTAAATCAGGGATCTATGCTTTTCATATGAGAATCTTAACATACTTTGGACATGTTGTCAGGAGGTATCTGTCCCTGGAGAAGGACATCATGCTTGGTAAAGTACAGGGTCAGCGGAAAAGAGGAAGACCCTCAATGAGATGGATTGACACAGTGGCTACAACAGTGGGCTGAAGCATAGCAACAATTGTGAGGAGGACACAGGACTGAGCAGTGTTTCGTTCTGTGGCACATAGGGTCTCTATGAGTTGGAACCAACTTGACAGCACCTAACACCAACGACAACATCTTTTTTGGGGGCTGGTGGAATGGATTTGTTAGTGCTAATAAATTCCTAGTGTCTCAAATACCACCTTTCTGGTAAAAATAAAGAAGATGCATTGATTCATAGAGCTTTCTGTATCCCTTGTTGATCTCTTTTGGTTCCTTCTTTTTTAATCCAGCTCTATGTTATATACCCCCCGCCCCCATGTAACCTAGTACTTCAGTGTTTGCTGTGTATGTTTTTGCTTGTATGACTAGAATGAAAGATCTCTAAGCAAAAGAGCCACACTTTTTTTTTTCAAATCAGTCTGGACCTATGTCCAATATCATAGTGTTTATTTATCTGTGTCTAATTCATCTTTGGCTTTTCCACTGAGCCTATTACTGGCCTGTCACTGGCTTAAGAAGGAGCCTGGAAGGTGTTGTGCTATTGGGTCTATCACTTATTCTGTGCCTTGGTCCCCTGATCAGGGAAATGAAAAATAAACACAATTCCCATATCCCAGTGGGTTGTGAGGGTTGAGTTAATGCATGGGCTACGCTTAAACCAGTGCTTAGCATACATAGGTGCTAAAATGGTAGCTATTTCAGCTATCATTATTTATTTATTTACTTTTTCTTGAGATTATTGGAAACTCAGTAGCAGTATCAAAAAAAAACACTGGCTGTGGAAATTGTTAAATATTTGTTTGGTGGCAGTATGAAAATATTGATTTATTTTTATTATGATACTTTTTCTTTACCTCTCTGGAGACCAAGTAATCTGGGCCCAACCCAACTTTGTGTCCACTGTGATATGGATTGCAGATGCCCCTTTCCTGAAAGCCATGTTGCCCCAGCTTTGAGAGGACTGTCAGCAGCACATGTCAGCTGTCAGTCTCCTCATGGATTGTTTTAGTTCTCGAGGTTCCCTTGGTAAGGTCATATTCCTTACCTGGTTGGCCCTGACCAGTGACCTACAGTAGAGATGCAATACAAAGATCTGGGCATCCCTGCTTATCTCAGTAAAATTCTGAAGTGCCATTCCAGCTCCAGAGCTCCCCATGAGTTAACTGAGGCTGCCATTGGGACTATATTACAGCTTGACTTCCTCCCCTGCCCAGTCGTTCTTCTTTCCCTTCCCCTTTATATGGGTTGGTCCCAAGAGCACTCCTTAATAAACACTCTGCATGCTAAACTCCACCTCAGAGGCTGTTTCCAGGAAACCCAGCCTGAGATACCCACATGATGTTTATAACTTTGCCAACTGTGGATGCTTAATAAATGGCAATCTAATTGAGCTGAAAACAAAACATAAAGAACTCCATGTTTATATACCAGATTATTTGCAGCTCAGGTTTCCTAGGCCACATTAGGTTAGGGATCAAATTAGAGTCATAATAGGAGTTTTGGCTCAAGGCTGTATCTTCTTTTCCTGGCCCAGGGTCTGATCCTGTAGTATACTCTTGACAAATACCGTTGTGTGACAGAGAAAGCCAAATGCTTCTGTAACTTTTGCCATATTTGTAATTCACAACTTTTTGGCCCAATCTTCTTCTTCCAAGTCTAAAATATAATAGTCTCAGTTACAGCAAGATAATTAGTAATTTCCTCTTTTGCTGCTTTCCATGGCCAGCATCTGACAGAAAAATCATCTCAGGGAATCTACTTCAAAAACCTTTTTCCCCGGTTATTATTGATGATACCAGGCGGGTTTCTCCAAAGGAAGGAGAATACCATAAAAAACCCATTGCCATCTAGCAAATTCTGACTCATAGTGACCCTATAGGACAGAGTAGAACTGCCCCATAAGGTTTCCAAGGCTGTAATCTTTATAGAAGACTGCCACATCTTTCTCTGGTGGAGCGGCTGGTGGATTCGTACTGCTCACCATTCGGGTTAGCCACCCAGTGCTTAACCACTGCACCACAAGGGCTCCTTAAAGGAGGTAGAAGGTCCCTTTCTCTATGTTCTCAGGAAAACCCCCTACAACTGGGGACTCAAAGTCGTGATACCGTTTTCTTCAGTGCATTCTGGAGATTTTCTTTCAAGTTCTGTTCAGGTATGACTTCTCGAATATTTCTTGCTAATTAGAAAAACTTGCTGCCTTCTAGTCAATTCTGACTCATAGTGACCCTATAGGACAGAGTAGAACTGCCCCATAGAGTTTCCAAGGAGCGCCTGGTGGATTTGAATTGCCATAGCACTTAACCACTAGGTTGCCAGGGTTAGATCTTCATTCAAGTTCGGTTCAGATGTGACTTGTAGAATCTTTCTCACTAGTACTTAAAGATTCTACAGACTGGACAAGAATCTGAGGAGCTGTCTATACAACAGAGCTTTCAAAATCACTCCTCCCCTCAGACTAGAGACTCCATCTAACCTAGAATGGATCTTCCCCCAGGAGCATCATAGCCCCTTAGACAATAGACCTCTGTTGGCCCACACCATAATCCTGCCAACCAGACAAGTTTAGACAAGTCAGAAACCCTATAATGAACCTGATTTGGGCTCCAGCTGGAGCCTCTACTATAATTAACAATAAGTGATTATGTAGTGTCCTGCTTACTCTTTTCCTCAAAACTAAAAATAAAGATAGATAGTATTAGACCACTTAGCAAAAACATATTTTGACTTCTTAAGGAAGCTTAGAGAAAATAAAAGGGTTTATAAACCTTTGATACTCAAGTGTAATATTTTTAATTTTTCATTTTGCTTTTATTCATCATTCTCACCATTTTTTGTCTTTTATTCATTCATTAAGGGTGAGTATATTAAATATATATATATTTTTACAGCAGACAACCGCTTTCATTGAAAAATTTCAAAAAAATAACAGCAAAGTATTGTGTTTGTGATTACTTTTTATTCTATTGTGAAGTCATGGATAACTAATAATTTTGTAGAATTAACAAATATATTAATAGGTTTTAATATTGTAAAAATCATCTGAGTAAGTACTCATATGATAGCTATATATTAAATGTCAAAAGGACAAATGGGTTTATATTATAGAAATTTGGGGGAATATCAGAATATATTTTTTAAATTTTTCTACCTATTTTATGTTTTCTATATTTCAAATAATATTTTATTCTATTTTATATGTATGTGTTTTCTTAAGTGAATATGATATATTGGCTTGTACTTGTTTAAATTGTGGAAGAATCTTCCCGTATTCCAAAGTTTGGTGAAACTGATCTGTGATGGACTAGATGCCATTTCAAATAACCCATTTCTGTCAAGTCTATTCTGACTCATAGTGACCCTATAGGACAGAGTAGAACTGCCCCACAGGGTTTCCAAGGCTGTAATCTTTACGGGGTCTGGGTTTAATCTTTATGGATGTAGACTGCCACATTTTTCTCCTGAAGAGAAGCTGGTGGAATGGAACTGGCAACCTTCTGGTTTAGCAGCTAAGCACTTAAGCACTGTGCAACCAGGACTCCTTGCCATTTTAAATAGTTATCTTTCATTAATTTCCAGTCTTTTTGCATTTTTTTTTTCTGTTTTAGGTTTTCAGAAACTCTAGAAGTCAACTTTGGAGATTATATTTTATTAAAAAATTGTTTTCTCTAAATTTTAAAATCCCTTGCCATTTTTTTTCATATGGTTCATCTGATAAAAATATCAATGTCCTGTATGTTTATGTCCCATAATATGATTCATAATACTTTATACTTTTGTTTTCTCTTTTTTCACAAGTATTACATGTTTAAAGAAACCAGTTTTGTTTTTATTCATCCCTTTTCTACCGTTTTGTATTTTCAGTTACATTAAATTAATTTTTAACCATATTAATTTTTCACCTCATTTTTCTTGTTTTATTTTGTGCTCTTTCTCTACATGTTTATTGTCTGTATTTTTTAAATAATGAAAATTTTACTTTTTTTGAAACTCCTCTGAATACAGCCTTAACTATTTCCATAGGTTTGGGTATGAACTATTATTTTTTTTAACCCTGACTGCTTAGATAATTCAGACTCATTTTTGATTTCCATGTAGTTTTGCAGGGTAATCATTAAAAACATCAACTTCTTAAGCCAAGCCAACATGTGGAAAGATTCTTGACATTTGCCCTGGCTTAACTCAGAATTAGAAACTGATGAAGTTAACATTATAAACCACAGATCATTCCTATCTGATCAGTCTTTAATTGCTAAAGTTTTCTGTCACTGTGCTGTTGCTTAATCTGAATTATACATTTTTAAAATAATAGTTCCTATTAGAAGTTTAAGCATAAATATAAATTCTTTGTTGAATATACTTTGGGCAATATTACCATACCATACAAGCTTTAAGCAATTCAAACAGATTGTTTAATTTTAAAAATTTATTGTAACTCTTTTACTTCCATTTGGGCTAATATCAAGAGGCTATATAAAATGTTAAGGTTGTAACTTTGATACAATACATGAAGATATATTAAGGATGAGTTGAATTTTAGCTGATAATAACTAAACCTAATTTAGAAACGTAGGTTTTAGTCATAAACTTGACAGTATCTATAACAATTAAAGGAAGTACTTCAACTGATTATCCAGGCATTAATATTCACACCCGTGCATTAGAATCCATATATATTGATACCTTAAAATTTCATGGTTAATTTTTAGACATATTTTTGCAGGTTTCACATGAAAGCTTGTGCATAAGTAGAAATAAATAGTGCATAAGCAAATTTTTTAAGCAAAGCGTTCCTATGAGACCTTTCATAAGGTGAAATGGCATAAAGCAAAGAAGCTATTACCATAATTTATATGGGAAAAAATTTTGAGCTTTTCTAGACCGCCAAAATAACCTACCAAATAACACACAAAACCTAAAATAACACTAACATGTAGTAAAAACAGAGCCCTGGGGGCACAGTGGTTAAGTGTTTGGCTGCTAACCAAAAAGTCACCAGTTCGAATCCGCCAGCCACTCATTGTAAACCCCAAGGGGCAGTTCTGCTCTGTTCTACAGGATCATTATGGGTTGGAATCAATTCAATGGCAATGGGTTTTTTGTTTTGTTTTGCTTCAATAGTAAGATCAGGAATGGTGTGATAAATACACAGCCTATATAAAGTAGAAATTATGTACAGTGTAGTTCCAGGGAAGGAGCTTGGTCACCCAACTCTCGGTGGTGCTCTGGGTGCACAGTGCCTCTATGATACAAAAAAAACAAAACAAAACTGTTGTGGTAGAGTCGAGTCCAACTCATAGAGACCCTATAGAACAGAGTAGAACTGCCCCATAGAGTTTCCAAGGAGCGCCAGGTGGATTTGAACTGTTGACCTATTGGCTAGTAACTGTAGCACTTACCCACCACACCACCAGCATCTCTGCTTTCCAGTGGCTTGCTGCAAAACCAACGCTGAATACCATTTCTGCCTTTCACCTTTTTCTCGTAAAAGAAAATCTTCAGATTTCTTTTGGTTAGTGAAAATAAGTATGAATATGGGTCTTGCCTAAAATCAAAGTGGTATAAAGTGAACTTTCAAAATGTGAGGGATACCTGTGTCTCCAGGTAAGCCTCTATCTAGTAACTTTCCTAGTAGTGATTCAAAAGCAAAGAAAACTGGTTCTAAAAGAAATATCAGGCTCCACTTGAAATTGTTAGAAAAGAAAATAAGAAATTTTGCTGAAACAATACACTTTTGTGAAAATTCATTCAAGTTTCTCTGTTTAATGTAGATTCAGAATATTTGCCTCGAAGAGAACTGTGTGGCAAAATCATGAGAAAACTTGAGTAGTGCACTGTTTGAAACTAGCCTTTACCATTTTAAAGTTTCTCTCCTCATTTTAAAGAGATAATCGTGTTGTTTCTGCCTCATAAAACTCTACAATTAAACACTTTCCACAATGTAATTCTTAAATGCAGAAATAAGTTACTGCTTCAAGCTCGAAATTGGGGTATTTTTCTTTTGTTTTGATGTCCACAGAAAAAAATGAATAAAACAAACACCTTAAGAGAAAATAAGACAAATATATCAGCCACAAGAGAGAAATATATATATATATATATATGGTATTTTCTTTTTTTAGAATCTCTTAATTTTCAGATAACCTAACTTCCTTACATTTGAGTGAAGCACACAGGTTAGTGTTCAGGTGCTAATCAAAAGTTGGAGGTTCATACCCACCCAGTGGCTCTGTGGGAGAAAGACCTCAACAATCTGCTCCGGTAAAGATTACAGCCTAGAAAACCCTATGGAGCAGCTCTACTCTGTCACACGGGGTCACCATGAGTCAAAATGGACTAGAGGGCACTGAAGAACCTAACAACATGTACATGATACTGCTAGATAAACCGAGAAAGGGAGTTTAAAACAGGTAAGCCACTAAGATCAGCTGAATTATTTCCAAAACACTTTGATGTTGAATATGTGATAATCGCTACTGTGAAGCCATTCAAATAATTCTGTGTGTGTGTGTGACTGTGCCACTGGGCACCTTAGAAGGATGCTTTAAAAATAATTTTATCATCTCTCCTGACCTAGCAAAGATATTATCTAGTAGGTCATAAACAGGAAATTGCATTGACCATTTTCATTGTCTGCTAAACATAGTGATAACCTTACTGCTTTAAGTAAGGTACTTTTTAGGGAGAGGGTAACCATGGGAAACGGGAACAGCTTGAGAGCATTTTTGCTTTACCACTGTCACTGTCGTCCATGTTCATTGATTTATTTGAAGTATATTGGACTCTAAGGAGGACAAAGTCCCTTAGCAATATATGTGAAAGTACAGAGCCACATCCCAAAACAGAAATGGGGGAAGTGGTGATAAAAGTTAGTGGTTAGGGGAAGACTCAGGGGCAGGGTACATGGGTTTGCACTACTAACTCCATCACTAAAAAAAAAAACCTGTTGCCTTCGAGTCAATCCCAACTCATAGAGACCTTGTAGAACAGAGTAGAACTACCCCACAGAGTTTCCAAGGAGCGGCTGGTGAATTCAAAGTGCAGATCTTTTGGTTAACAGCCTGAGCTCTTAATCACTTAGTGGCTGCTATTTACATTTCCTGAGCCTTAATTTCCTCATTCGTATAATGATAATGATGGAGCCTAATTTGTAGCCTTGATGTGAGGATTAAAAGAGGAAATCCGTGTAAATACAGTGCCAGGCATAGTCCGAGCACAGTATTATTAGCTTTTATCACCATTATTGTCATACTTACACTTTCTAAAATGTGTACTGCACATTTCTGTGGGATTAGAAATCCATTAGGCTGAATAAAAGATAAAAAAGTATACCTGTTTTTAAAGAATCTCATTTTAGCAATGGCTTTATAGCCATTAAACTCTTTGCTATCTGGGGATAGAAATTCTGGCTTAAGCATTTTTGTTTGCACTGGATCAACTACTATCCCTACTCAGAGTAAAGACATAACTAAAGAACAAAAGCTAGTGTGTATTAGAAACTCTACAAAGTGCTGACAGGATTCATTTTGAGATCAAAACATGGAGTCTGGGAGACATTTATTCGTGAAACTATCTGATAGTGTATACCTTGATGAACAATACACGTTGAGTGTAGTTTTGAGGAAACATGGCAGAAAAACGTTCCAGTCGGAATTAATGAAAACAAAGATTTTATTTGACTTTATTATAATTTTTGGCTTGTTTGTATTTTGGGTATGTCATTTTATTTTATATCTCTGGGATTATGTTGCCCATTTATCTGGCTTCTTTATAACATTGCAAAAATTCTTCCAGAGTGACACTAATATAAATGGGTAGTTACCAGTTGGGAGCAAATGAGAGAGATACATGTTATCACAAAAGACCTATTGAATCATCTGTGAAAGACAGAAGTGTGGCATGGCTCTCTAGAAGACAAACTCATCTGAAAAGCGGGAGGGTCAGCCTGTTCAAGGTGACTGAGTCCATTGAATTGCTGTTGCTCATAGAAAGTCTCAGCACAGTTTTGATTTAAACGTTTTACAGTTGAGAATAAAAAGAGATAGATAAGAATTTCATGATGAAAGGGTCAAGGACAACCTGCAGGTTTGTGAAGGATAACTTATATAATTAGAACTCAAATCATGTAACAGTAAAGAAACCAAACTGTTGACTCTTTGTACTTTTTTCTTTCTTTCCCATCTGTTTCTCTGGCATTGTATAGTCTCTTTAATAATAGATTGAAATGAAATATTTTTGTTTTCTAATACATAATCCTACTCTGTTATAGAATGCCTTCTTAAGGAGTGTTTCTTTGTTATATTTTTATGCTCAAATAAATCTTAAAGGGCTAGACCACTATATAATATTGAAAGAAAGACCCAGGGTGTCTAAAATCAAATTTAAGGGCACAGTTATAGGAGTTAATATGCTTCCTTTGTAAACGCTTTAAATTTTACCTTTTAAACATGACTGGAAATAGTATAAAGCATTCTCAAGGGCAGTGACATGGAGGTAGGGAAAATTATTAGGAGAGTGGTTTTTAACAAGAGAAAAGAGAATACTATAAGAGAGGCAATTGTCTGTGAGTAGGTAAACAAGTTATATATTCTGCTTTTGTTACTTGAGACCATTTAAGAGTTGATGGTTTACCATACAAAGGCAATTTCATTTTGAAGATATTATGTATGTAGCCCTATTGATCTCACGGTTTCCAAACCTAGGAGGACTCATCCATACTTTCATTGTCCAATGCCTGAGCACTTTTACTCCACAGGTATAAGTGGTCCCCACTCAGATGGAGTGCTTACACACCCTGCAAATCCTGTTTGATTGTTGCTTGTCTTCTCTCATCTGACCCCTGCTCATGACCTCTCCTCAGTTACGTCAAGTCATTTTGGGACCTTCTCCATGCAACTGCCACTCTTATACTTAACCAAAACATTTTTTTAAAATTGTTTTTAGAAGACTTTCCTAAGACTTGGAGACAAAAGGCAGTTATAACATTGAACTAGCTAAAATTGCCTATCAATGACCCCTGCTCCTGGAGGCTTCGCACCTGATCTTTTCACTGGAGGTCTTTAATAGTCATTTTTCTCTCCACACGCTGACCTTCTCCACATGAAACCCCTCAAATGCTAACCTAAATTAACCAAAACCACACGCTCCAAGTTCTCTATCCTTCAAACCTAGCCACTGGGAATAGAAAAACATGGTATAATAATTTCTGCAAAGAGTTTTCTGCTCCAGTCAAGGTGACTTTTATGCAATTAAACATAAAAAGAGGAAGACCTTCAAGAAGATGGATTGACACAGTGGCTGCAGCAATGGGCTCAAGCATAACAACGATTGTGGGGCTGGGGCAGGACTGGGTAACGCTTCATTCTGTTGTACATAGGGTCTTTATGAGTCCAAACTGATGCAGTGGCACCCAACAGCAATAACAACAAAACATCTTTTCGATGATCAGTGGTGCACAGCAGCCCTTGATGGATTGGTAACACATGCTAAACAAGCAAAAATTACCAAAGTGTTCCCCAGGTGTAGTCCTGAAAACACAAAAATACACACACACATATGTTGTTGTGTTCCACTGAGTCAATTTCAACTCATAGTGACCACACATGACAGGGTAGAACTGCCCTCATCGGATTTTCTAGCTGTAAGCGTCATGGGAGCAGATTGCCAGATCTTTTCTCTTGCAGAGTGGCTAGTAGGTTTGAACCTCTAGCTTTCAGCTAGCAGCTGAGCACCTAGCCATTTGCATCACCAGGGCTCTTTCTGTCTTTCTATTTATCTAGCTATATTCCACACTCAGAACCTGTGTTAGTTATCTATTGCTGCTATAGCAGAAATACCACAAGTGAATGACTTTAACAAAGATAAATTTACTCTCTCACAGTTTAGGAGGCTAGAAGTCCGAATTCAGGATGCCAGCTCCAGGGGAAGGCTTTATCTCTCTGTTGGCTCTGGGGGAGGTCCTTGTTGTCAGTCTTCCCCTGATCGAGGAGCTTCTCAGTGCAGGGACCCCAGGTCCCAAGGATGCGCTATCCTCCGAGTGCTTCTTCCCTGGTGGTATGAAGTCCCTGTGTCTCTCCTGTTTCTCTCTCCCAAAAGAAATTGGCCCAAGGTGCAACCTAATTTTGTAGGTCGAGTCCTGCCCCATCAACATAACTGCTGCTGCTGCTAATCCCACCTCATTAACATCATAGAGACAGGATTTACAACACGTAGGAAAATCACATCAGATGACAAAATGGTGGACAGACACACAATACTGGAAATCATGGCCTAGCCAAGTTGACAGTATTTTCAGGGGACACAGTTCAATCCATGACAGAAACAAATGAAAAAAGAAAAATTGAAAAGAGCAGCATATCTTCACTTTCAGTTGTTTAAAGTTCGGAGTCATTTGCTGTGTGTGTGTGTGTGTGTATATGTTTGCATGTGTGTTGTTATTTCCTGCACTCTTTGATACCTAAAAGTAGTCTTGGCTTATTATTTTGGGAGCATCTTAAATACATGTCTATTGTATAATAAAGCAAACAGTATATTGTTTTGTTAACATACATAAAGACGTCACCAAACATCTGTTGGTAGCCCTTAAAGGAAAATAAAGAAGCCTGTAGCTTTTGGCTACAGACTGAGAAGTCAGAAATGTGCTATATGGAAGATATGATTTACATAGATTTTGGAACTTTTGTTAGCTGTACATTCAGATATTTGTACAAGCAGTCATACATTTAAAATCATGGAATTTTAAAAATATTTTTCAGTAATTTTACTTCTACATTCACCCACTGGGTCATGTATTTCTATATGGAACATCTAAGAAAAGTAGGTTTTTTCTCTTAATTCATTACGTTAGTATTTGAAAATAGCTGTTCCATTCTTCATTCCATTTCTTACCATAGCTAACCAACGATTAAAAAAAAAAAGATTACTCCATGTTAATTTGTATCACACTGTTTTCAGACTTTCTAGTGCCGTATTTGAAAGACTCTCTGTGGTCATTGGTTTTCAAATATGGCCCTCCCAACTGAGTTTAAAATCTCAGATGTTATTTGACTATTGATGGGCATATTTTTCTTCCGTATTCTGTGGTATGGGCATTAGTTCTTTTAGTGCAACTTCAGTGTTCACTGATTATTTCATCTACCATGTGACTTGTTTTACCCATTTTAAACTCGAAGTACATTGGTCTATATATGTTAACTACTTGTATTTTTGATCACATGTACGGTATATACATATGTGTAAAGGTAGGGAGAATGTCAGGTCCAAGCCAGGGGAAGAGCCTTATACTAACTCACTGATTCAGAAGAGAATATTTGAAGACACATTTGAAGCTAAATAAGTCAGTGAGTCTAGACATTAATGAGAAAGGGTACTGGAAAAAAACAGTGTTGGTGAAAATAGAGTGTTTCAGGTTTCAGACGATGTGATTTGGGTTAATTTAATTTAAATGATATTAATATTTTAAGCCAGACTTTGTGACTGCTGAGTTGTACATTGCAAGCGTCTTTATAAGTAAGAACAGTGGACTAAATGATCATAGTATTTAAGGAATATTTTAACATAACCTTTTTTATCTTTAGAATATAAGACTGTTGTGTGGTATTCTTTATCCTTTATGTTGCATTTCGCTTACAAGCCACATTTTATTAACAAGGTAAAAATTGTTTTGCAGAGTACCCTGTTCGATATAAGCAGATTTCTTGGTTTTATTGAACTCATTCTCTAAAATAGTGGTTCTTAAAAAGATATTTTGTCTCCCAGAAGATATTTGGCACTGTTTAGAGATGTGTTTGGTTGTCACAACTGTGGGTGAGAGGGTACTAGTAGTAGCTAGTGGGTAGAGACCAATATTTTGCGTGCATAGCACACCCAGCTACCCAATAAAATAATTATACAGCCACAAATGTCAATTGTGCCAAGGTTGAGAAACCCTTCACTGGAAGTTAGAAGTTTGGAAGATCTGAACAGTTATTTTTGGAGATGTGTTTGTTTGTATATGGAAATGCCCAACTCTGTGAATTAGTATAATTATAATTTTGTAAAATGTGGCATTCACATTTCTGAACTACTCTGATAGTTAAGTGAGCATCCTTTGTGTACATGCTTGACATAGATTTGTAAATGAGTGGCTGGCTAGTATAGCTATACTGAACAGTACATTTATGCCATCGTACTAAATTTAACCTGATTTATTTTACAGAGTACCCAGTTTAAAACAGTGATATTTTGATGTATTTTAACTAGCACAGAACTGAAAAATTATTACACCATCAGTGAAAATACCAATAGTCAACCTATATTAATCCCTCTTCTAGCATTCAATGATATGTAAATATTTTGTTTTAAACCCAAAGCATTTTACATGTACGTGTGTCTGTTTATTTTCCTACTCTCAACCCACTAGATTTTGATACTTACATTTTCTTTAAAAATACTTTTTTTTTTAACTCCAAGGAAAAAGAGTTAGCCAGTATATGCTGAGTTAATAGTTCTTTGAAATTTTGTATTCAGATATTTAAAAGCATCTTAAACAGACAATTGGAGGGACCAAAACATTATCAGGAGCAAGAGTTTCAAGATATATGGGAACATTAATAGTATTAAATGCTAATCAAAATTATCTATTATGATGGGGTTTAAGTCTATCAAAATTGTCTATTATGATGGGGTTTAAGTCTATCACACCTTATTAATTAGAGGTAGCATGTCAGTTGCCATACTGAAATATGTTTCTTTGTCAATAATCTTAATGAGGAAGGACCAGGTGAGTACGTCATACCAAAAAAACCCAAACCTGTTGCTGTCGAGTTGAATCTGATTTATAGTGACCCTAGAGTAGAACTGCTCCATAAAGTTTCCAAGGATTGGCTGGTGGATTCGAACTGCCGACCTTTTGGTTAGCAGCCGAGCCCTTAACCGCCAGGGCTCCAAGTAGGTCATAAATAGTCTTATTGAGAGGAGAAGATTTTTTGCCTCTGCATTGGTGTATTTTTAATGGAGAAACCTAACCTGAGTATTAGAGCCGATAGAAGTGGGAGACAGAAAGCAGCGAGGAACTGCTGCGTGGAAGATGTCCCTGGAGCACAAGTCATCCAGTGTCAGGTAAAAGGATTGTTTTGTTACAATATGTGTGCAGCTAAAATGCTAAGTGGGAAGGCAGGAAGCCAACCCATGGTGGGCCTGATGAGTCTGTGAATAGATGGGGCTTCTCAGCTGACATCTTTCTTTTCTCTGTAAGGAATAAAGATGCTGAGTGCAGAGGTGTAAGGATAGTATAAGGTTTGAAAAGATGTGAAGGTTCAGAGTAGCTGTTCATAAAAAAAAAAAAAACCAAACCCAGTGCCGTCGAGTCGATTCCGACTCATAGCGACCCTATAGGACAGAGTAGAACTGCCCCATAGAGTTTCCAAGGAGCGCCTGGTGGATTCGAACTGCCAACCCTTTGGTTGGCAGCCATACCACTTAACCACTATGCCACCAGAGCTATTCATAGCAAAGGAAATAGGTGTGGACATTAGCTTATAGTCTCAAGAGTTCAGCTGAATGACACCAATCTACATAGTTTGCAGCTGCTTCAATATTTATATTCTAAAGGAGATTAAAGGCCAGATTGAATATTAAACAGTCCTTTTCAAGGTGTTTTTGAAATTATAGCCTTAGTGTGATTTCAAGTTATTTCTAAGGCTTTGCTTGATTACTAGTTGTCTATCTACTCTTGACCATGGTTAAAAAAAAAAAAAAAAAAATTTTTTTTTTTTCCCATGGTTGGAGATACTTAAAACTTTATTTTTTCTATCGTAAAATAATGAAGCTTTCTTTTGATTCTTTGTTTTAAGATTCAGTATCTGGCCATTTAGATATAGATGCATTTTATAACGTTATCTTTGATAAGCATTTGTGAGCCCTTTCTTACAAGGTGAAGAATGAGATAGAGATATCCACATCTAAAAATGAAACCCTCAAATAGGTAATATGGATGGAGACATTTAATTGCCAGTGATGATCTAGACGTTAAACAGATGATACAACTGCTTATGTTTGAATCACATAATCTACTCTTTTTGAACCTGTTTTTTTTTCCTGAAACGTGTTAACTGTGATAAAGTAATATAAATCAAATAATTGTTGCAATTGATTGGATGTTTAAAATACAAATCTGGTTTGATATGTGGCTGTGCTGCCTACTTGAAATTCTCACTTTGGATTCGGATTGCTATTTTATTTAATTCTGTTAATGTGCTATTGAATATTCATGGTGGAGTTTTTAAATAAGCTATTAATTTTCAGGGTACTGATTTTCAATCAACACAATGTCGTGAGAATGTTACTGTTATTTTAAGGTAATAATAATTATTATGACATTGCATTTTATATACTGGAAATCATGCTTATAGGAAAAAGTAGCACACTTTTACACAGCCCACTGAGGTGTGGGTTAGGCATCTACTCAGTGCCATGTGTTAGGCAACTGGGGATCAGCATGCCTGCCCTTGTAGAGCTTGCTGACTAGAGAGGAAGCCATAGGGAGACAAACAATACATAAATCATTATAGCATTGTGATAAGAACAGAGATGAAATAATTCTTATTTTACTTACAAGGAAACAGACTCAGTGAAATAAATTGGCTTCACCTGGATTGCTAGGCTGGTAAGTAGTAGGCTTTAGGTTCACAACTTGTTTGTGGTTATAAAACCTTTACTCTTTGAAACTTTCATAGTATTTAAATTTCTTTACACATGATTTAACATGTAAGAGTGAATATCTAAGGGCTTAACCCAGCTGGCATCACATTCGGAATCCGACTGTATTTACCTAATTGCTTAATTCCACGCTACCTGGTAGTAACCCTAATAGGAGTCCCTGGGTAGCACAAATGGTTAAGTAGTCAGTTACTAACCAGCAGGATGGCAGTTCAAACCTATCCAGAGGAGCCTTGAAAGAAAGCCCTGGCAGTGTAATTCCAAAAAGTCACAGCCTTGAATACCCCTTGGAATAGTTTTACTCTGCAACGCATGTGGTCACCATGATCCAGCATGGACTGGAAGACAACTGGTTTAGCACTCCTAGTGTATGTAACAAATTAAATATTAAATGATGTTTTCTAGTTTATGAGTGCTACCACCACGTTAAATATATTTTGTTGAGATTTTTCAAAGTGAAAATTCATGAAATTATGGAGAAAATGCAACATAGACTTTTTCCTAACGACAGCCTGGTAGAGGTATGAATTAATTTAGCTTTATGTGAATTGTATGCGTTTCTGTATCTTAATTAGAGGATGCTAGGAAGGATGATCCTGTCACAAAAACTTGCAGAGATTTCTTAGAAAACATTCTTTTTACACTTCAAATTAATAGATGCTAATTTTATGGTTAAATTTTATGGTTAAAAGTATTTAGTTATGTATATCTAATATTTAATCCTATTATAGCTATTCTATTATAGTTATTATCCAGTTTTTATTACATAAATTTATATAAAGCTTCCTACTGTCCTATCCATTGACATTTTATAAGTTTCTTGTAAATAGTAATTGTAATAGGAAAATGTAATTAATGAAAATACTAAGGAAAGTTAATTTTCATTAGGAACCATGGATAATAAATTTATGTCAATTTATTACATGCAATTAAAAATAATATCTTTATTATGTTAGGCAAAATATCTATTAAATATAAAATTATAAATACATTTATCTTGTTACTATTTATATACATGGAATAAATATGAAATGTTTTATTTCTGCTTTTTAAAAAATCAGAATATAAGAAAAAATAAATGGTAGGTGAGTTTCTGTGAGTATATAATTTTAGTAGCAGTAGTAGATGCTCATAGAGTGCAGCCTCTTTGAGAGGTACAGCTGTCAGGTACAGAGCTTCATGTTTTGGAACGTTAAAGTACGAAATGCAGATTAATTATACAAATAATTATTTTAGGAAAAATTTTACTTTTATGTGGCTGTTTTACCCAGTGAAGTAGCATCTGTTTTGTGTGTGTGTGTATATACATATATATATATATATATATATATATATAAAACCCAAAAACCCAGTGCCATCGAGTCGATTCCAACTCATAGCAAACTTATAGGACAGAGCAGAACTGCCCCATAGAGTTTCCAAGGAGCACCTGGCAGATTTGAACTGCCGACCTTTGGTTAGCAGCTGTAGCCCTTAGCCACTATGCCACCAGGGCCTGTATATATGTATGCCAACAGTCCAGTGGTCCTGACTCACGGTTACCCCGTGTGTTACAGAGCAAAACTGTCCCACAGGGTTTTCTTGGCTGTAACCTTTATGGAAGCAGATCACCAGGCCTTTCTTCTGATCTCTGCTGGGTGGGTCTGAATCAGCAACCTTCAGGTTAGCAGCTGGTTACAAACTGCTTGTTGCTACCCAGGGATTATATATACACTATAAGAATTTTTTTTATGTATATAAGAATTGATAGGCCTATCAATAGAGAAACCTCTTCCAAAATTCTTGGGCAGTAATCTGCTTTACCTCATACAATATTAATTTGAAATATCTTTTAACTATATTATAAATTATTTAGAAAGTCTTCTTGGTTTATTTGATCTGTACATTCCGATTGATGGCCTGCAAAATTAAAAGTTCCTTTGAAATGAAAAGGCTTATAGCTATCCCAAAACTAACAATGTTGTTGTTGTTGTTAGGTGCCTTTGAGTTGGTTCCGACTCATAGTGACCCTTACGTACAACAGAGTGAAACACTGCCTGGTCCTGCATCATCCTCACGATCCTTGTTATGCTTGACCTCATTGTTGCAGCCACTGTATCAGTCCATCTCGTTGAGGGTTCCTCTTTTTTTGCTGACCCTCTACTTTACCAAACATGATGTCCTTCACCAGGGACTGATCCCTCCTGATAACACGTCCACAGTATGTGAGACATAGTCTCGCCATCCTTGCTTCTAAGGAGCATTCTGACTGTACTTCTTCCAAAACAGTTTTGTTCATTCTTTTGTTAGTCTGTGTTATATTCAATATTATTCACCAGCACCACAATTCAAAGGCATGAACATACTGTTTATTTTTAATTTTATACTGATAAAGATGTCAAATATTAGTTTGGCTAGAGATGGAGACATTCATAGCTATGACTGAAAATAATCATACAATGTAATCATGTCTCCCAAAAAATATTTAGAAGTGTTTCAGCATTTTAAATGTTTATTGTGTTTCAAACAAGAAAGATGATCATAAGTTATATGCATATGAAGCAATATAGTATTTGTTTCTGGTTCTCAAAATACAAAGCTTTTACATTTCCAGTCTCTTTGCAGTGACTGCTAGTCTTCTATTTTATTATAACAAAGTCCACACGGACTGTTTCTGATAATAAAATACTATATCTTCTTTAAAAAAAATGAGAAAATTTAATCTCAGGTTTCCACAAATAGTTTTTAACTTCTTATAACTTTGTGGAGTTGTTACTAATATTTTCCCTTAAGATAACCTAGATATTAAATCAGGTAAGACCTTGGTCAGTGGACTGTGTGTTACTCTGCCTTCACTGTTCTAGGGTTGAGAGTCTCACTTCCAAATAATATAGAAGATTAGAGAAATTATAGCCCAACGGTACTTATTTTTCTTGAGCTACATTTAAAGAAAATATTCACTTCAGTATCACAAGTGATATGACACTTGATTTTTCCATTAGATGAAATGAATGCAAGCCCTAGAGTCCTAAAGCTCTGCTGTTGTGTTTGGGTGACATCAAGACAATTTTCAACTCATAGTAGCCCCATGACAGAGAACTGCCCCTAGACTCGTCTAGGCTGTAATCTTCACATGAGCACGTTACATTTCATTTTCCCCTTCAGCGGCTGGGTCGTTTCAAACCACCAACCTTTAGGTTAGCCATTTAGCGCTTAACTGTTGTGCCACCTGGGCTCCTAAAAGCTCTCTTACTTCTGTTTAGATCTAATGTGTGAATCCCAAAAGCCATCTAAAACAACAATATCCAAAACAACAAATAAACAATCTCACATTTGAAACAACATAAGGTATACACAATGTGGCATTTAATGAACAGTTTTTGTTCTCATTTTTGAATAGGTGAATTTTCTTTATAAAGAAAATATCCCTTGTCATTAAAAGTGATGACTTGAAAGGTTATGACTGTAATCTTCTACCACATGGTTTCCAGAGTGCCATATTATTGAGGATGGCTCTTACCAGGCAATTCAAAATCCATAGTTTGAAATCTGTTGAGGTCTAATTACTCTTCAAGGTCACAAAAGTGGTTGGATATTTTTATGGGGATGTGTACTACAACTAATATATTTATTCTTAGCCATTTCCAAAATGGTTTATACATAGGAGTTACACGTCAATAAATTTGAGCAAATTAGACAAAGGAGTGTTCTATTTCATTTGAAAGATAATTTTAATTCACTAACTCTTAGCTAGATTAATGCTCCTAATAAAAATTAAGCTCTCCCCAGTGCATGGCATGTGTACTGAATGACCTCATTAAATAGGTATATGGAGAACAGATGCCTCTATGACCTGTCTTCAGATATACTGAGCAGGGAGTGTCCTTGTTTTAGTGTCCCCATGATCAGTGAACGAATTTCAAATTAGGGACACAAGGATGATATTTCCTCATGGAGCTTTGTCTATGCAGTTTGGCAGAATTGGAAATGTTAAATAAGTTTCATATTTTGCTGATGAGTTTATCATATTCTGTACAGGTCTAGAACTGCTTCCTTTTATAATCAGATTTTAGTTTTTAAATATTATTTTGCATTAGGATGCACTTTTCAGGTTATGAGATTTAGTCTTTAAGTTCACGAGTACATTGTTACTGTTGTTGTTAGGTGGTGTCCAGTTGGTTCCAACTCCTAGCAACCCTGTGTACAACAGAACAAACACTTTCCTGTGCCATCCTCAGTATTAGTATACTTAAAACCTGATTTGAATTTTTCACATATAGTGTGCATGACAGTGAGTATATTATTTTGCCATAACATATATATGCTTTTAAGGCATTTAATTCAAAACATTATTTTGTTGTTATTGCTGTTGATGTTGCTTTTACTATCATTGTTGGTGTAATGGAACACCAACAATGATAGTAAGTAATAATGTAATTATTAAACCCATATTGGAACATTAGCCAGGCTATGGATGGTAACACTAAGTAAAGTGAAAGTGAAATTCAGTATAAATATAAAGTAAAATCGAAAAAGTAATTTTCTAATGGAGTATTTTAGGATTTTGTCATTTCAGTTCTTCCGAGTCTTTTACTTAGCAATCCAAAGGGAATTTAACATGATTTTGAATCACAGTTAAATTTGAAAAGTGTTATAAGTGCATTCACATTTAAAGTTATAGCTTAAGCATACAAAATGCAGCCTAAAATGTGATAAATGTTTAATGTACACAAAGTATTATCTATACGTAGTTTGAATTCAGTTTTTGCAATGCTTATTTGGAAATCCCAAGTTACACTGTCACTTACTGAAAATATTCATTTTAGCAATATGATTGAGTCACTACACACATAATTATAATAACATTTATTACAGATACCCAGCTTACTGAGGATACTACCTTCATGTTGTCTTAATGTTACCTTGCTATTGAATATCTTTAAAATGAAGTGCATCCAGTTAAGTAGGTTTATACGTGTCTCAAGTATAAATTACAAAGAAAGGTGTTGTCTGCATAAATGTTATAAAGTTTATGTCTCCATAAACTTGGCAAAGTTTATGTCTGTATAAATTTAGCAAACTTTATTTATCAGCTCATTAAAATTACCTAAACATAATCAAATTTTACTTGGCACTGCATGTAAATATGAAACTAATTATCAAGTAGATATATTGTATATCTTTTAAAACTGAAATGTTGTTTTGAGTGCTGTCAAAGTCAATCCTGACCCTTAGTGTCCCCACGTGACATAGTAGAACTGCCCCCATAGATTTTCTTGGCCGCAGTCTTCATGGAATTAGACTACCACATCTTTCTCCTGCGGTGCCACTGCATGGGTTTGAACTGTCAGCCTTTTGGTTACCAGCCAAGTGCTTAACCATTGCACCACCAAGGCTCCTTAAAGCTGGAATAAGAGGAAGCATAATACTTTAACAATACAATTCTGAAAAAACACTCTGTTATAGGAAAAGGTACACTTCTTAGAAATGTATTTTAAGAAATGGATCTGTGTACCATATTGGCACATAAAATGCCCATGGCATGCCCAGTGCCATTGAGTCAATTCTGACTCATAGTGACCCTATAGGACAGAGTAGAACTGCCCCATAGAGTTTCCAAGGAGTGCCTGGCAGATTTGAAATGCTGACCTTTTGGTTAGCAGCCGTAGCACTTAACCACTACACCACCAGAGTTTCCCCACATAAAATAGCATAAGCAAATAGTATGAGTACAAATTTCACAGTATGATTGTGCTGCATATAGAAAAAGAATGGAATGCTGATCTTATAATAAAATATGGGATACTTGTTTTTATATAGGGTGATGAAAATTATCTTAAATATGAGCATTTCTCAGTAGTATTTCAAACTCATTGATTATCTATATATATATAAATCTTGGGGAAAATTCAAACCCTGATATTACTGCTCATAGACTGTAATCCAAAACTTCTCTATGCATCAGTACATCACAGCATTTTTCTATATGCCAACCTGCAAACACCCATCACTGAAAAACTGATAGAATTTATTTGTTAATTAGCCTTATTTTATATAGCCTTTTTCTTATGAAGATAAAATACAGTAGACTTACATAAATTAATCTAAAAACATGGCCATGATATATTACAGAAATAATGAAGTTATGGGGTTTTACCTATTATATAATTCAATATTGATAAGTTCAAAATCAGTATATGGGCTTTTTATATATATATAGTGGAGGGAGTTATGGAATGTAGCTCACCAACTTGTTGGTTTCTCTAGGAGACACAGGGTGAGGAGTTGTGTCAGATACATACAATTATATATATATATATTTTTTAATAACTTTTATTAAGCTTCAAGTGAACGTTTACAAATCCAATCAGTCTGTCACATATAAGTTTACATACATCTCACTCCCTACTCCCACTTGCTCTCCCCCTCTTGAGTCAGCCCTTTCAGTCTCTCCTTTCTTGACAATTTTGCCGGCTTCCCTCTCTCTCTATCCTCCCATCCCCCCTCCAGACAAGAGTTGCTAACACAATCTCAAGTGTCCACCTGATATAATTAGCTCACTCTTCATCAGCGTCTCTCTCCCACCCGCTGACCAGTCCCTTTCATGTCTGATGAGTTGTCTTCGGGGATGGTTCCTGTCCTGTGCCAACAGAAGGTCTGGGGAGCATGGCCGCCGGGATTCCTCTAGTCTCAGTCAGACCATTAAGTTTGGTCTTTTTATGAGAATTTGGGGTCTGCATCCCACTGATCTCCTGCTCCCTCAGGGGTCTTCTGCTGTGCTCCCTGTCAGGGCAGTCATCGATTGTGGCCGGGCACCGACTAGTTCTTCTGGTCTCAGGATGATGTAGGTCTCTGGTTCATGTGGCCCTTTCTGTCTCTTGGGCTCTTAGTTGTCGTGTGGCCTTGGTGTTCTTCATTTTCCTTTGCTCCAGGTGGGTTGAGACCAATTGATGCATCTTAGATGGCCGCTTGTTAGCATTTAAGACCCCAGATGCCACATTTCAAAGTGGGATGCAGAATGATTTCATAATAGAATTATTTTGCCAATTGACTTAGAAGTCCCCGCAAACCATGTTCCCCAGACCCCCGCGCTTGCTCCGCTGACCTTTGAAGCGTTCATTTTATCCCGGAAACTTCTTTGCTTTTGGTCCAGTCCAATTGAGCTGACCTTCCATGTATTGAGTGTTGTCTTTCCCTTCACCTAAAGCAGTTCTTATCTACTGATTAATCAATAAAAAACCCTCTCCCACCCTCCCTCCCTCCCCCCCTCGTAACCACAAAAGTATGTGTTCTTCTCAGGTTTACTAATTCTCAAGATCTTATAATACTGGTCTTATACAATATTTGTCCTTTTGCCTCTGACTAATTTCGCTCAGCATAATGCCTTCTATGAAATGTTTCAGAGATTCGTCACTGTTCTTTATCGATGTGTAGTATTCCATTGTGTGAATATACCACAATTTATTTACCCATTCATCCGTTGATGGACACCTTGGTTGCTTCCAACTTTTTGCTATTGTAAACAGAGCTGCAATAAACATGGGTGTGCATATATCTGTTTGTATGAAGGCTCTTGTATCTCTAGGGTATATTCCTAGGAGTGGGATTTCTGGGTTGTATGGTAGTTCTATTTCTAACTGTTTAAGATAACGCCAGATAGTTTTCCAAAGTGGTTGTACCATTTTACATTCCCACCAGCAGTGTATGAGAGTTCCAATCTCTCCGCAGCCTCTCCAACATTTATTATTTTGTGTTTTTTGGATTAATGCCAGCCTTGCTGGTGTGAGATGGAATCTCATCGTAGTTTTAATTTGCATTTCTCTAATGGCTAATGATCGAGAGCATTTTCTCATGTATCTGTTGGCTGCCTGAATATCTTCTTTAGTGAAATGTGTGTTCATATCCTTTGCCCACTTCTTGATTGGGTTGTTTGTCTTTTTGTGGTTGAGTTTTGACAGAACCATTTAGATTTTAGAGATCAGGCGCTGGTCGGAGATGTCATAGCTGAAAATTCTTTCCCAATCTGTAGGTGGTCTTTTCACTCTTTTGGAGAAGTCTTTAGATGAGCATAGGTGTTTGATTTTTAGGAGCTCCCAGTTATCTGGTTTCTCTTCATCATTTTTGGTAATGTTTTGTATTCTGTTTATACCTTGTCTTAGGGCTCCTAGGGTTGTCCCAATTTTTTCTTCCATGATCTTTATCGTTTTAGTCTTCATGTTTAGGTCTTTGATCCACTTGGAGTTAGTTTTTGTGCATGGTGTGAGGTATGGGTCCTGTTTCATTCTTTTGCAAATGGATATCCAGTTATGCCAGCACCATTTGTTAAAAAGGCTATCTTTTCCCCAATTAATTGACACTGGTCCTTTGTCAAATATCAGCTGCTCATACGTGGATGGATCTATGTCTGGGTTCTCAATTCTGTTCCATTGGTCTATGTGCCTGTTGTTGTACTGTTTTGACTACTGTGGCTGTATAATAGGTTCTGAAGTCAGGTAAAGTGAGGCCTCCCACTTTCTTCTTCTTTTTCAGTAGTGCTTTGCTTATCCGGGGCTTCTTTCCCTTCCGTATGAAATTGGTGATTTGTTTCTCTATCCCCTTAAAATATGACATTGGAATTTGGATCAGAAGTGCATTAAATGTATAGATGGCTTTTGGTAGAATAGACATTTTTACTATGTTAAGTCTTCCTATCCATGAGCAGGGTATGTTTTTCCACTTAAGTATGTCCTTTTGCATTTCTTGTAGTAGAGCTTTGTAGTTTTCTTAGTATAGGTCTTTTACATCCTTGGTAAGATTTATTCCTAAGTATCTTATCTTCTTGGGGGCTACTGTGAATGGTATTGATTTGGTTATTTCCTCTTCGGTGTTCTTTTTGTTGATGTAGAGGAATCCAAGTGATTTTTGTATGTTTATTTTATAACCTGAGACTCTGCCAAACTCTTCTATTAGTTTCAGTAGTTTTCTGGAGGATTCCTTAGGGTTTTCTGTGTATATAATCATGTCATCTGCAAATAGTGATAACTTTACTTCTGCCTTGCCAATCCGGATACCCTTTATTTCTTTGTCTAGCCTAATTGCCCTGGCTAGGACTTCCAGCATGATGTTGAATAAGAGTGGTGATAAAGGGCATCCTTGTCTGGTTGCCGTTCTCAAGGGAAATGCTTTCAGGTTCTCTCCATTTAGAGTGATATTGGCTGTTGGCTTTGCATAGATGCCCTTTATTATGTTGAGGAATTTTCCTTCAATTCCTATTTTGGTAAGAGTTTTTATCATAAATGGGTGTTGGACTTTGTCAAATGCCTTTTCTGCATCAATTGATAAGATCATGTGGTTTTTGTCTTTTGTTTTATTTATGTGATGGATTACACTAATGGTTTTTCTGATATTAAACCAGCCTTGCATACCTGGTATAAATCCCACTTGATCAGGGTGAATTATTTTTTTGATGTGTTGTTGGATTCTATTGGCTAGAATTTTGTTGAGGATTTTTGCATCAATGTTCATGAGGGATATAGGTCTATAATTTTCTTTTTTTGTAATATCGTTACCTGGTTTTGGTATCAGGGAGATGGTGGCTTCATAGAATGAGTTGGGAAGTATTCCGTCATTTTCTATGCTTTGGAATACCTTCAGTAGTAGTGGTGTTAACTCTTCTCTGAAGGTTTGGTAGAACTCTGCAGTGAAGCCATCCGGGCCGGGGCTTTTTTTTGTTGGGAGTTTTTTGATTACCGTTTCAATCTCTTTTTTTGTTATGGGTCTATTTAGTTGTTCTACTTCTGAATGTGTTAGTTTAGGTAGGTAGTGTTTTTCCAAGAATTCATCCATTTCTTCTAGGTTTTCAAATTTGTTAGAGTACAATTTTTCATAATAATCTGAAATGATTCTTTTAATTTCATTTGGTTCTGTTGTGATGTGGTCTTTCTCATTTCTTATTCGGGTTATTTGTTTCCTTTCCTGTATTTCTTTAGTCAGTCTAGCCAATGGTTTATCAATTTTGTTAATTTTTTCAGAGAACCAGCTTTTGGCTTTGTTAATTTTTTCAATTGTTTTTCTGTTCTCTGATTCATTTAGTTCAGCTCTAATTTTTATTATTTGTTCTCTTCTGGTGCCTGATGGATTCTTTTGTTGCTCACTTTCTATTTGTTCAAGTTGTAGGGATAGTTCTCTGATTTTGGCTCTTTCTTCTTTTTGTATGTGTGCATTTATCGATATAAATTGGCCTCTGAGCACTGCTTTTGCTGTGTCCCAGAGGTTTTGATAGGAAGTATTTTCATTCTCGTTGCTTTCTAAGAATTTCCTTATTCCCTCCTTGATGTCTTCTATAACCCAGTCTTTTTTCAGGAGGGTATTGTTCATTTTCCAAGTATTTGATTTCTTTTCCCTAGTTTTTCTGTTATTGATCTCTAGTTTTATTGCCTTGTGGTCTGAGAAGATGCTTTGTAATATTTTGATGTTTTGGACTCTGCAAAGGTTTGTTTTATGACCTAATATGTGGTCTATTCTAGAGAATGTTCCATGTGCACTAGAAAAAAAAGTATATTTTGCAGCAGTTGGGTGGAGAGTTCTGTATAAGTCAATGAGGTCAAGTTGGTTGATTGTTGTAATTAGATCTTCCGTGTCTCTATTGAGCTTCTTACTGGATGTCCTGTCCTTCTCCGAAAGTGGTGTGTTGAAGTCTCCTACTATAATTGTGGAGGTATCTATCTCACTTTTCAATTCTGTTAAAATTTGATTTATGTATCTTGCAGCCCTGTCATTGGGTGCAACCATATTTAATATGGTTATGTCTTCCTGATCAATTGTCCCTTTTATCATTATGTAGTGTCCTTCTTTATCCTTTGTGGTGGATTTAAGTCTAAATCTATTTTGTCCGAAATTAATATTGCTACACCTCTTCTTTTTTGCTTATTGTTTGCTTGATATACTTTTTTCCATCCTTTGAGTTTTAGTTTGTTTGTGTCTCTAAGTTTAAAGTGTGTCTCTTGTAGGCAGCATATAGATGGATCGTGTTTCTTTATCCAGTCTGTGACTCTCTGTCTCTTTATTGGTGCATTTAGTCCATTTACATTCAGGGTAATTATAGGTAAATAAGTTTTTAGTGCTGTCATTTTGATGCCTTTTTATGTGTGTTGTTGACAATTTCATTTTTCCGCATACTTTTTTGTGCTGAGGCGTTTTTCTTAGTAAATTGTGAGATCCTCATTTTCATAGTGCTTGACCTTATGTTAGTTGAGTCGTTACGTTTTTCTTGGCTTTTATCTTGAGTTATAGAGTTGTTATACCTTTTTGTGGTTACCTTATTATTTACCTCTATTTTTCTAAGTAAAAACCTAACTTGTGTTGTTCTATATCGCCTTGTATCACTCTCCATGTGGCCGTTCAATGCCTCCTGTATTTAGTCCCTCTTTTTGATTATTGTGATCTTTTACCTATTGACTTCCATGATTCCCTGTTATGTGTATTTTTTTTTCTAATTAATCTTAATTTGTTTGTTTTTGTGATTTCCCTATTTGAGTTGATATCAGGACGTTCTGTTTTGTGACCTTGTGTTGTGCTGATATCTGATATTATTGGTTTTCTGACCAAACAATATCCTTTAGTATTTCTTGTAGCTTTGGTTTGGTTTTTGCAAATTCTCTAAACTTGTGTTTATCTGTAAATATCTTAATTTCGCCTTCATATTTCAGAGAGAGTTTTGCTGGATATATGATCCTTGGCTGGCAGTTTTTCTCCTTCAGTGTTCTGTATATGTCGTCCCATTCCCTTCTTGCCTGCATGGTTTCTGCTGAGTAGTCTGAACTTATTCTTATTGATTCTCCCTTGAAGGAAACCTTTCTTTTCTCCCTGGCTGCTTTTAAAATTTTCTGTTTATCTTTGGTTTTGGTGAGTTTGATGATAATATGTCTTGGTGTTTTTCTTTTTGGATCAATCTTAAATGGGGTTCGATGAGCATCTTGGATAGATATCCTTTCGTCTTTCATGATGTCAGGGAAGTTTTGTGTCAGGAGTTCTTCAACTATTTTCTCTGTGTTTTCTGTCCCCCCTCCGTGTTCTGGGACTCCAATCACCCGCAGGTTATCCTTCTTGATAGAATCCCACATAATTCTTAGGGTTTCTTCATTTTTTTAAATTCTTTTATCTGATTTTTTTTCAGCTATGTTGGTGTTGATTCCCTGATCCTCCAGATGTCCCAGTCTGCATTCTAATTGCTCGAATCTGCTCCTCTGACTTCCTATTGCGTTGTCTAATTCTGTAATTTTATTGTTAATCTTTTGGATTTCTACATGTTGTCTCTCTATGGATTCTTGGAACTTATTAATTTTTCCACTATGTTCTTGAATAATCTTTTTGAGTTCTTCAACAGTTTTATCGGTGTGTTCCTTGGCTTTTTCTGCAGTTATCCTAATTTCATTTGTGATATGTTTAAGCATTCTGTAAATTAATTTTTTATATTCTGTATCTGATAATTCCAGGATTATATCTTCATTTGGGAAAGATTTTGATTCTTTTGTTTGGGGGGTTGGAGAAGCTGTCATGGTCTGCTTCTTTAAGTGGTTTGATATGGATTGTTGTCTCCGAGCCATCACTGGGAAACTAGTTTTTCCAGAAAATCCGCTAAAAAAAAAATGCAGTCAGACCCCTATCAGAGTTCTCCCTCTGGCTCAGGCTACTCGGATGTTAATGAAGCCGCCTGGGGAGGGTGGGGGAGGGAACAGAGAGATAGGAGAGTAGCACCTCAGAATATAGCCAGAGTTGCTTGTCTTGCTTGGAATGACTGTTATATCTGAGATTCCCGTGGGTGCGTCGCTTATGTGTGCTGGCTGTGTGGAGATTGCCCCCGGGGGGTCTGGCCTGCTGGAGTCACGGTCAGATCCTCCGCTTGCAGCCCCACACCCAACGTCAAGGCTCCCCTACTGGGACGGTGCACTCTCGACTCCAAAATCAGTCGCTGCCTCCTGGGGACTTCTTGTCCCTCCAGCCGCGTGGCCGTGCCGCCCCCGCGAACCAGGTGGGCCCCCTCCCGGGGTTAGTTCAGATGGGTGGAGCAGCTCCCCGTGCTTGTGCCGTGACCGAGTGTCCCGGCTGGGACGCTGTTCTTCCCGCTCCAATACCAGTCGCTGCCTCCCAGGGTCTTCTCCTATCGGCTGCGTCCCACGGCACCCGTGCGACCTGGCTGGGCCCCTTCCTGGGTTTAGTTCAGGGGGGTGCAGCAGCTCTCCGTGTTTATGCCGTACCTGCGTCCAGTCCAAATCCCGGCGAGACGGTTCCCTGCCTGGGACGCTGCTCTTTCTGCTCCAAGACCCGTCACTGCCTCCCGGGGACTTCTCCTACCGGCTGCGTCCCACGCCGCCCACGGAACCGGCTGGTCTCCCTCCCAGGGTTAGTTCAGGGGGGTGGAGCAGCTCTCTGTGCTTGTGCCGTACCTGACTGGTACGCTGGCTCCAGGCTCTGGAAACAATCGCTGCTTCCCCGTATTAGTTCGTTCTCCGTCTCTAAATCTGTGTTTGTTGTTCAGGGTTCGTAGATTGTTATGTATGTGATCGATTCACTTGTTTTTCCGTGTCTTTGTTGTAAGAGGGATCCGAGGTAGCGTCTGCCTAGTCCGCCATCTTGGCTCCGCCCTCCCAATTATATTTTTAATATTTGCCAATTCTTTGAGGTTTTACAATAAGCAAGCATAATTTCTGTTTATAGTAACAGTAGTTTAAAATGAGATACGTAATCTTGATAGTGAGTACTTATGAGGTGGTAGAGTTTATCGCTAGTAAGTTTGCTCATTGATGTACATTGTTGGCCAGAAGAATGACCCAAGTGTTTAATTTTCATTTTAAGGGACACGGTTGATTACTATTTTTTTTTAATGCTGTATATATTTTTTTAATATATATATTTGTAAATCTCACTTTCTTAAGGGGAAGACATAACTTTGTAGCTGAGGCATTTGGTTTTCATTTATATAATGTCTTCCTTTAACTTTCCAGAATACAATATTTTTCTATAAAATTATCTACACATATTCAGATACTCCCTTTTTCCTCACATACTTATGTCATCATAGTAAAAAGAAAATGCCAATGTAATTGTCTTGACTAAATTATACTGAAGTGAAAATGTACATTTCCATAATTCGAATACTGTGCTTTTCTTTCAAGATGATTGTGGCGTTATTTGCCATCTGTTCTTTAAATGGGTTCTAGGTCAGAAGGTCTCCCCAAAAGTCATCATTTTCTTTCCTTCCTTTCAAGCATGTATTTATCTATAATAACCACCCTAAGAGGTCAACAACTATCTGATTTTTAAGGTCAACCTGAGAGAAATTCCACTTCTTTTCTTGATGACCTAAAGTATTGTCAAAATGATCTTCTGATAGCGACCCTATAGGATGGAGCAGAACTGCCCCATAGAGTTGCCAGGGAGCGCCTGGTGGATTCGAACTGCCGACCCTTTGGTTGGCAGCCATAGCACTTAGCCACTACGCTACCAGGGTTTCCATCTTCTAATTATATGGATAATAAATTGAAGAGTGGGGTATCTATGAGTTATGGTAGTGGTAGCAGTATAAATATCTAGATAAGTAAGGATTCACTTTAATTTAGTCATCATGATGCATGGTGCATAGCAGACTATAGAAATATTTTAAGAACTATAGAGAATCTTGTTCTGTTTGGTTTTTATTAAATAATGCTTATACTGTAGCACTAAGTTTAGAGAATGTGATGTTATTAGCATCAATTAGGAATATTTTATTTGTAGAAATACTGAAAATTCTAAATCACCACAGACTTGATTTAAACCAGGATAGGATCGGATAGGAGTAGGTGGGGAAAGCAGACGGGGTTTAGGATTTATAGCAATATTTCTCCCCTATGAGATGTAATAATTTAGACTGATACAATAGTATTTCCAACTCATTGATTATCTATATATATATAAAAATCTTGGGGAAAATTCAAACCGTGATATTACTGCTCATAGACTGTAAACCAAAACTTCTGTATCCATCAGTACAGCAATTCCTTCTTGGAAAAATAAGCAAAAATGAATGGGTATATACAAATTTATTTATATTTCAATTTTTGAAAATAGGTTTGAAATTGGCTCTTTTGGAGGTAATCAGGATGATTGCAGTTTGCCATCCAATGAAAGGAACTGATGAAAATAGAGTTGTCTGCAAGAGCGTGTAAGGCATTCTACCCCATGCTCCTGAAACATTAATACAACACATGTGTGAAAACGGGTGGCAGCGTTTAGGCACTCAATTATCTGTTGAATGAAAGGATGAGTGGTGCCAACACAGAGCATGCGTATGAGAAACACCCAAATAAATGTGTGAGGCTTAGTGCTTTCTATCATCTATGTGTCTTGTTATGTATCTGTTTTATTCTCAGTGTATCTACTTTATTTATAGCACACGTTCTCTCTTCCCCCCAGCTACTTAAACTAGAATTGAAATCTATCCTGTAAGAAATAGCATCTCTCTCTAGCATTTTACAATATGAATTTTTATTCTAGTAACATTATAAAATTTAAAGAAGTATTATAATAGATAAGTAAAAAAAAAAAAAAAAAAGAAACCCGCTTCTGTCTAGTCAATTCCCACTCATTAGCAACCGTATGGGACAGGGTAGAACTGCCCCATTAGGTTTCCAAGGAGTGCCTGGTGGATTCGAACTGCTGACCTTTTTGGATAGCAGCCATAGCTCTCATCCACTGCACTACCAGGGTATTGGGTAGTACATTTAAGTTCTAATATAAATAAACATAGGTGTTAAACTAATCATAAAAATGAAGATGTGAAGAAAATCAAATGCATTGAATAGATATAAGTATGATTTAAATTCAATCTTCTACAGTGTTTTGAGTATTTAAGACATTTTCACCTTGTTATAACATGCTGATTTATCAGTTTTTTCATCTCACAGTCATGGTACAGTGCATCATGCTCTATGTTGGGGGAACAGACAAATCGGGCAGAGTTTGCATCATAAAGGTTTATAATCTGCCAGAAAAGACAATGCATGAGCAAATAATGATTAAACGTTTACTTGTTTCCAACCTAATAACTGAACAATGCCCTATTATATTCATGGTATCACATTTTTCTGCAGTGAACTAGTGACTTATTTTTATTGGACTCTTTTTTGGTATCATTATTTGGGTAATGGGTGCCACAAAGAAATCTCCTTAGGTGGTTTATCTTTTATTTTGAGAAACAACTTTCCTTCATGCATTTCTAAATAGTTTTATTTTCCAACCACTCGTGGTTGTTTTCTTCGTTTCTAGTTTGAACCTGTAGCTCATAATCAAATATGCAAGTACTATCGTATTTCCATGACCAAATGCCCCATATTAATAGAACCTTTCCAGAATGACTCTACTCAATTGGTACACTGTAATCTCAAAAGGGATGCAATTTTATCTGGCTTTTAAAAAACTGATTTTGCCTTACGATATGAACTCTAGATTGCATGTGATTAAAATGCAATTGCAGTTATATTCACTACAGAGAATATTCAGAAACTCATTTAACTGAGAAGAGTTTCTCAGGCTTTGCATACTATTTCCCTATGTACAGATTTCAACCTGAAACCAGTTTAACTCAATAATCCATGTATGAAAAGGAATTTGGGTGATTTATTAATACTTAATCAATACTGATGTGTCTTTTATTATGTGCTGGTGTCAGATCACTTTCTGGGAGCAGAGGGAGTATAAATTATATGTGAATAAAATATTTATACAACCTTGAAAATTACAAAAAGTCTATTAAGGTCAAAATGCTTTAGCTATCAACATTTTCTCCTTCTTAATTTAAGCATTTTCCCAGAATAATGATTGTAAAGCAAAAACAGGTGCTATTCTCTATTCTGTAGCAAAGAGAATATCTCCTTTCTTAGCCTAGCCTAGCCTAGAGTGTAATGGTGTAGGTAAGATTGGTATCTGGAGATAACACTGTCTACCTCCCCACCCACATACTTTCCTACCTACCCATCTTTCTAGAAATGGAATTCTAAAAATGGGTTGTGAGAAACAAAATAATGGGACTAGATAAAAACCATTATGCTGCTACTGTTGAAGGTAAAGAGGTGATAGAAGTAAAATAAAAAAAAAAAAAATTCTTTTAGGGGTAGAGGTAAAAAGATAAAAAGAAGAAGAAAACCCAGATTAAATATTTAGGTTTTAGCACCTCCCTATGTCTATCTGGAAAACTTTCCAATCCTTAGAAGTTTAGCTCCAATTATACCTCATCTGGCCTGCCATCTCTGATATCCCAAGACAGAATCCACCACCATTTCTTTTATGGCACTGTGAACTGTTCTTATGTTTCTTTTGTTGCTCTTAAAACACATTGTCCTGCAATGGAAGTTGGAGTGTGTTAGAGTAGACCTGTGTTCCATAGGATTTTCAATAGCTAATTTTTTTTTTTCTGAAATACATCACCAGGCCTTTCTCCAAGGCACCTCCGAATGGACTCAAACTTTTGGTTAGCACCCAAACACATTAACCGTTTTCAAGAATGGAGTATCTGTGTTAGTTTTCTAGGGCTTCCATAACAAATTTCCACAAACTGGGTGGCTTAAAAAACACAGATTTTTTTCTCTCACAGTTCTGCAGGTCAGAAGCCTGCAATCAAGAGTCAGCACTAAGCTCCCTCCTGAGGCTCTAAGGGAGAATCTGTCACTTGCCCCTTTGAGACTCTGATAGTTATCAGAATGTCTTGGCTGTGTCTTTCTCTGCTCCATCTTCACATTGCTTTCTCCTCCATGTCTGTGTCTTTTGTCCTTTTCTCTTCTGTCCTTGGAAACTCTTATCGGGCAGTTCTACTCTGTCCTATAGGGTCACTATGAGTCGGAATCGACTCAATGGCAGTGGGTAGTCTTAAAACTCTGCCTGCCTCTGTTTTACAAGGATACATGTGACGACCTTTATCTTCCATCTAATTAACGATAAGCTTCTCTTCTCAAGGTTCTTATCTTAATCGCAACTTTGGCGATACAAGATCATATTCACTCTTTTGCTATATAAGGGAATATTCACAGTTCCAGGGATGGGATTTGGACATCACTTGGGGACAATCATCCAGCCCACTACAATTTCCAGTACATATTTTGAGGGGAAAGTAGAAAGCAGTAGGTGATTTATTAAATTTCAAGAACACTTAGAAAAGCAGACATGCATCTATGTTTCTAGCTTTGGAAATTGGAAAGATAATACTATCTTTAAAAAGCAGAAATTAAGTGGGGAATAAAGTTTTGAGAATTGATTTTTAAATATTAATTAGTAGAACTGAGGGTTGTCGTAGAGGATATGAAAGACTGCCAATTACCAATACAGGCTGAAAGCTTTTGAACAGTCACTGATTAAGACAGAATTAACATTTAAAGAGCTGATATATGAATCCATGAGAGTGAATGTGATCTTCAAGAAAGAATATCAAAAAAGAAAAGAAAATGTAGCATCCAAAAAACGGAGGGCTTGGAGATCAATCTTGGGGAATGCACATTTAAGAAAAAAGGAGGGAATATGAGGGATGAGGAAAAAAGGAATCAAGGATGTGCTAGGTAGAATGAGGCCATTACATAGATAAAAGGTAGAGAAGACTATAAAAGGGGGTAGATCCCAGCTTAATGTGATCAAACTGACAGCGTGTGTCTACTATTGTTACGCAACAGGAAGTACACCACATCAGCGATGTAGTATTCTGGCCAAAAAGGTTTTACCTGATCATAACCAGGAGAAACCAAGCCAACAAATCCGTGTTGTTGGATACTCTACAAAACAATCTTGAAAAAAAAACAGCCCAAAAAGTCAGCATTATTTAAAAAACAGAATAAAACCTTGTGAATGGAAGTGTTCTTCATGAAAAGAAACTAGAGACGTGAACCAAATGCCGTGTGTAATATATTTGATTGAATTCTGGATCAGGGAGGAAAAAAAAAAAAAGCAAAGAAACAAAACCAATCATGAAGGATATTTTTGTGACAATTAGAAAATTTTAGTTATGTATATATATATTTTTTAATCTTATTAGGTTGTTAAATTATCAGTGTGTGATAAAGGTAAGAAGGAGAAACCTCATGGTCAAGAAGGAGAAAGACCTTGTTCTTAGGAGACCCATGTGTAAGTGTTCAGGGGTGAAGTATCGTGGTATCTAAAACTTGATTCCAAATGCATCATTAAAACAGCACACATAGACACACATCCCTCTGTGCACACACATATAACACACACAGGTACACAAACCCAATCTCCTTTTCTCCTTATAAATTTTTACAAGTGGTATAGGACCAGGCAACATGCCTTTCTGTTTATACATAAGGTTGTGATGTATTGGACCCAACTCCAGGGCACCTAACAACAACAACTCTTTTGTCACTTTAGAGCAATGAGGAAAAATGGTAAAAATTAGTGAATTTCTGAGGGGTACTGATGAACTAATATCTCAACTTCTTTTTATGTTGAGAATTTTTCAAAATATATAGTTGAGAGGGTAGGAAGATGGAACAAAAAACAGTACAGAGCTCAAGATGACTAAGGGAATGATTTGAAGATAACTTTTGACCTTCAGGTTTGCCACAACAATAAAGTGGCACCGTGGAAGCTGTAATGGAAGATGTTAAAGAAGCTCTATGACGTGGAATTAATTGCATAATAGATTTAGAAGTGAAAAACTATAACCACCAATTCCTAATATTAACTTACTTTTGATTGTCCCCCCCCCCACCGCCTGGCCGTGGAACAAGTTGAGATTGACAAAATACGAACTACTGTAAGATAGAATGATTAACATTTTGATCACTTATAAAGGTGATCAAATGAATGTGACATAATAAAGAAAATAGCATACTACCCAATTATTTGTCATATTTTTGAAATGAAAATTTGAGGGTAGCCGTTCTGAAAGATTTAAATGAAAAGGAATGATGAGAAACTACAAAACCCATATTGACTTACTTCGCATAGAAATGCATTGTAACAGAAGCAGTGGCCGTGTAAACACCGAGTGCCTTTAAAACATTTTCCTTGTATTAAAAAAAAAAAAAGGAAAGGGCAGAAATGGTATATAGTTTGCAAAAGAGATATATTGTAAATAAATTACTTCTATAATAAAAGACTATTTGCATGTGCTTTTATATAGATTTGCATAGAAAATATATATATGGATGTAAATATATGTATGTGTGTGTAAATGTGTCTGTATTCCATGAAGTTGGAATAATTAAATTTGATTAATTTATGGATTACTACAGAAAATGGGAATTGGTTTGTGAGAGTTTTATGGTTTTTCATTTAAAAAACTTTGCATTTTTACAACTTACATTATCAAACTTTATCTCAACAGGAGATACGTTGAGATACTTTAATAAAGTTTTTAACCACGCTGGTATGCTTTTTTTCTCTTCACTCCCAGGAGAGCCTACTCGATTCATCGTGTTTTTTTATAATCAAGATAAGAGAAGGCTCTTAATAGGATGAAAAATAGACTTCATTTCCGTTTTATTTTAAGTTGGGAAAGCATACTTTAAAGAAAGAGTTTTTATTTTTTTCACTTAATGGCAATATACAAAGAGGAAAGTGGCCTGAGAGGGGATAAAAAGATAAAGAACGTAGGACTCTATTGCCTTGCCCACCTCCACAGCACCATCTTGCTAAGGTCCAGATGCACAGGCCTGCTTTCAGTTCCTTGAACGCACTGGGCTTTCCCAACCTCAGCAATTTGAGCCAAATGACACAGGTGTTCCCTGTCTTTACTGTGGAAATGTAGATTTCGTTTTAGTTCTAAAAAACAAACCCAACTTGTTGCCATTGAGTGGATTCCAACTCAGAGTGACCCCATAGGACAGAGTAGAAATACACCCTAGGATTTCAAAGGCTGTGACTTTACTGGAGCAGACTGCCACGTCCTTCTCTGACAGAGAGCTGGTGAGTTTGAACCACCCACACTTGGTTAGCAGCTGAGCACTTAATCACTGCACCAACTAGGGCTCCTCAGTAGTTCTACTTATTACTTAAAACCAAAGAAACCAAATCTGTTGCCGCTGAGCCGATTCCAGCTCATTGAGACCCTGTAGGACAGAGTAGAACTGCCCCATAGGGTTTCCAGGGCCGAACTTTTGGTTAGCAGCCATAGCTCTTAACGACTACACCACCAGTGTTTCCTTATCAAGTATACTGCAGATGAAATCCATGATTTTTTCGTACACCTTCCAACATTAATTAATCCATTACTGTGTACAGCTCCCTACTGGCAAAATTCTTATTTATTCAGAATTTATTCTCTACCTTCTTAATTTCTTTTCCTAAATGTTGAGAATTTTATTTTTTAGAATTCACTTATTGTTACGTATTTCTTTAGGGGTTAACCAGCAAAAAAATGAAGTGTTGGAATAATAAAGGGAGGCTGATGGCAAACTCTCTTCTCAGCATGGTATTCTTATATTTTTGATTAAGGATTGGATGGACAAGGGCATATTTAGTACATTAGCTGAAAACTCTTATGGATAAATCTAAGGCTTTTATTTGTGGAACAAATTCAATAATACTGATTGGAACTTCAGGAAACATCCAAAAAGTCAAATATCTTTATTGTCTGGGGGTGGAGAAGGTGAAAAGCATATGTCACTATTGTGCCTGTTGAAAGCCTGGAATTGTTTCGAAGACTAGATGAGGTTCAACTAACCTTGATTCTTTTTGTTTCTCTCTCCTTTTCTCTTTCCAATTTGATGTCAATAAAATGAGATTACAGGGATTTCTGTGACAGGCTTGATACAGGGAAACTCTTAAAGAGTCATGTCTATGTGGATAATGGTTATGATTGGTTTATTTGTGAATATTACATATGGGAGACTCAGTTCGATTTTTAACTGTTACTAACAGAGCCACTTTCTGTCTTACCTGTATCGTACTTTAGTGCCAATACTTGACATAGTTGGACCATATTCTGAGACAGACTCTCATAGATAACCAAGAACTCATTTCCACAAATGTTAGTTGAGATATATAGAAGCAGTATGTATTGGTGAGCGCAGCATATGATAGGTAGTATCCAGTTAACACAGGTAGGCACACTGCAGGATTACATGGATAGGTTCAAAGCCCTGAAAAAACAAACCAAACCTGTTGTTGTGGAGTCAATTCCAACTCGGAACAACCCTATAGGACAAAGTAGAACTGCCCCATAGGGTTTCCAAGGAGCACCTGGTGGATTCGAACTGCTGCCCTTTTGGTTAGCAGCCTTAGCTCTTAACCACTGCACCACCAGGGGCCAAGGACACCCAGTCATTCCATAGCAGGTATGCTGGCAGGAGGATGATCAAAGGAAGATCTGATTCAAAGACAGCTTCTGTTAATTTATAATCACTGCGGAGTGTGGTGTCTTTGGGTTTGCCTGTGTTTGTTAATGCCTAAATAAAAATGAGTGGTTTATAGATAATCCTGAGTTTCCTGAGGGTAGAGAGATTTGGAATAATGGGAAATCCAGAGACCTACCTACGTGGCCATACCGTGAATCTTCAGTGTAAACCTCTGCTTTGTTCCAGAGTCACAATACTTAAACAATAATTGCCCGTCTTTTAAATATATGTTGACTTCCCTTTATTGGAATATTCAATCTTTAAATCCCCTTTAAACATGCTTTGACATAGAAATATAAAAGGAGAGAAAGTTCAGTTTAAAAAAATGAAAACCTTCCTTACGAGAAACTTAAGTTTAAAAAAATGGAAAAACTTTATTGTTTATGATGATATAGTTTAAGACTATATTCACGAAGATCAGCATTTTCAAAAAAAGTTCCAGAAAAGTATTTGTGTTTCAAAGGGAATGAACTGAAAACATTTTGCTGCAGTACTCTTACGGGATTCGTTTCAGCTGAGTGTGCATTTAACGCTGCACATAATGAAACTTGGACCCTTATAATTAACTAAGAAAGTAAAATTAAACAAAAAGGATGTCTCTAGTTTCTGTTCTGATCACTTTGAATGCTTTTGTAAGTAATTATTTCAGGCTTATACTTGAAAAATTTGTTAGAAAATTAGAGGCATTTAATTTTATTTATTTTTTATTATTTTCTTTTGTGCACGTTTTGCTTTGTCTAGTTTTCTCTATTGTGGATCTGTCAGTTAAATTTGAGAGATGCTCACATCCTTTGTTCTTCCTTTGTTTTTCTGTAACCATCATTTGTTTTAAAACTAGGTCAGTCTACTTGGATCTCCTTTTCCTTGCCTTCTGAAGATTATTGATTCCAAAATAAGAAACTCCCTGACCTTCAATATGACATATGATTCACAAAATACAGTTTTAAAATTTCTCCAAACTTACAATATAAAGATGAAAAATGACACAAGTTCCTAATTGCCTACTTTTTTCATGCCCCGTGAAAAACAGAATTCAGCTCAAACTCACCCTTTTCTCTGGACAAAATGGGCAGAATCCCACAAGGCTTTCAGGTGCATAACCTCCATCTGAGTTTTGTTCTTTTGTCAAGTTAGGGAAGGTCAGAGAATTGAAAGCTGTCCCTCCCTTGCAGAGTGAGTCCATTGAGGTAGAGTGTGAGGTGTCTGCAACCTTGGCCAAATTGTTGAGGCTGATTTCTTTCCATTATCAGAGGTTGTTTACAAGAGAAAAGAAGGTGTGTTAGAGTAGTGAGGTCAGAGAAACGAGATTTTGAATCATTTTCTACCACATATAAGATATGTAATCTTGTGCAAATTACTCAGCTCCACTTAGTCTGAGTTTTTCCCTTATGAAAAAGGGGGGTTGCACCTCTATTTCAAGAAAACTTTATGACAGAATATTTCAGGTGAAGTGCCTGGTGTAGTTTTTCAATGATTTGCAACTGAAGATCATGATTGTTTTTTTGAGATTACATGTGGCATAAGAACTGACTTAGCATTTTAACTTCATCTCAATATCACCACATTATCTCATGTGGGGGGAAAAGAAAGTGTTTTACTAAAGAAGATGATTTAACCCTAAAATTGAAAACATTCTGCCTTCTATTGTAGATTTTTGGTGTGGGTTTTTTTCTTAACAAGAAGGATTCTCAACTGACTTTGTAGAATAATTGAAGTAATATGGAGGCAGAATAATCTACGTGACATCTGTTTACTACACAAAGGTTAAAACAATGACCCCCATTTCTCCATCTGTTTCTCAATTTCAGGTTAATGAGACTTGGGTTGTTTTATTTTTTAAATGATAATGTCCATATTTAACCAATTTTATATGCTCTAAAAAGTAATCCTAGGAACCCTGGTGGCGTAGTGGCTAAGAGCTACGGCTGCTAACCAGTCAGCAGTTTGAATCCACCGGGGGCTCCCTGGAAACTCTATGGGGCAGCTTTACTCAGTCCTATAGAGTCGCTATGAGTTGGAATCGACTTGATGGCAATAGGTTTGCTTTGGGTAAAAAGTAATCCAGTACCTTTGCCTTACTTGTTTACATGCAAATTTTGTAAGTGAAAAATACGGAATAAAAATTCTGTTTCTTCTGATAACCAACACCAGTTGCCATTGTGTTGATGACAACTTATGGTGGCCCCAGGTGTGTGCTCCATAATGTTTTCAGTGGCTTATATTTTGGATGTAGATCACCAGGCCTTTCTTCTCAGGTGGTACCTCTGATGGGCTCCCAATCTTTGTTAGCAGTGAGCATGTTAACTGTTGTGACACCCAGAGAAATAAAATAGTTCGAACAAATACAGGAAGAATAAAGTAGGATTTTAAGACGCATTTGAAGGAAGAACTTCCACCGACTTCATTGCAAAACAGTCAGAGTGATGCATTTTAACTATGTTTCTAATAAGTGAACAATTTATACGTAAGTATTTTATGGCATACTTTTTTATTTGTTTATTGGCATGGTAAATAATTCAATTGACTTGAGTGAGGGGAAGAGTTATCTTGTGACTTTCACAGGCCGAGTTCTGCCTAATCCTATAGACTGAGGTGCTGGTGGGGTACAACAGTAAATTTTGGAGATTACTACACTTAGAGAATCCTGCAATGTAATTCTGGTTTTAAGTTAATACAAACAGTAGCAGAATTCTTTTGAGCAGTATTAAAATTGAAGTCAGTAAATTTCTGATTCATATTACACTATAAGTATGGCTTAATTTTAAGTCAGAATGTCATCTCACTTGTAATATATATAAAACACAAACAACGAAAAACAAACCCATTGCAGTTAAGTCAGTTCTGACTCATGGTGACCCTGTAGGACAGAGTAAAACTGCAAATAGGGTTTCTAAGGAGCACCTGGTAGATTCGAACTGCCAACCTTTTGGTTAGCAACTGAGCTTTTAACCGCTGTACTACCACTTATAATATAAATGTTTTTAATTCCACATTAACAGATAACAAAATGGAAGCATTTTAGTGGTTTGATAAATTACTTTTGAGATAATATTTACAAATATAATACATTTATGGTCTGTTGATTAGATTCATTTTTTGGCCTTATTTTATTGGAAAAATGTAATGTATTTTAAATTAAAATGTTGACAAAATTTGGTTATTCTACTTCAGACCCAAACACTCATATTTGGTCAATATGTAGTACGTTTGTGTGTGCATTTGAGTGTTTTTGTGTATGTTTGAGTGCTTGTGTAAGTATGTGTTTTTTATCATGGAATTACTATAAAGGTTAACTAGAGTGGTGTGGTCATTATATAAATTGATGTATCACCCTGCTTGCTCTAGATGTAGCTAAAGGAGTTGAAGAGCCTGAGATTCACAAATGACTCCCTGTTTATTGGCAATTGTACTTGGGATGTGGAATGAAACAACAAAACTGATGTATTAATTCAGACATGTGTGGCAGTGGTACCTCTTTGGATCTGATTCCATATAAACTTGTTACTCTGAATTCCTGTTTTCATCTTACAGATAGCTTTCTCTTTTCTCTTATATAGAGAGAGAATTTCATTCATTCAGTACAAGTTTAGCAAGCCCCTGATACAGATGAGAAACTAAGACAGTATAGAAATTGTAAAGACAAAATATACTACCTTTGAGCTTAACAAATGTGTAGTCAGAGGGGAAATAAGACTGATACACCAAAAATTGTGTTGTAATCAAAATCACAATGAAATACCGCTTTGCTAGGATGACTGTTAAAAAAAAATTGAAAATACAAGTGTTGACGAAGATATGGAGAAATTGAAAAATTTGTACACCGTTGTTGGGAATTACTTTGGAGATAGAATTTATAATAAATTGATTTACTTGATTAGTTTTTTTTTTTGCCTTATTTCATAGGAAAAATGTATTTACGTAAAATGGTACAGTCACTGTGGAAAACCCTTTCCAGTTCCTCAAAAACTTAAAACATAGAACGACCGAACAATTCAACTCTTAGGTATATCCCTAAAAGAATTAAAAGTGGGCACTCAAACATATACTTTTACACCAGTATTCATTGCAACCAAAATTTGGAAACCAACTATGAGTCCATCAGCAGATAAGTAGATAAACAAGATGTGGTATATACATACAATAGAATATTATTCAGCCATTAAAAGGAAATCCTGTTACATGCTATTTAAAAAAAAAAAAAAAAAACCCTTGAAAACAGTATACTAAATGAAATGAGTCAGACACAAAAGGATAAATATTGTGTGATTCCATTTATATGAAATATGTAAAACAGGTAAATTTATAGAGACAGGAAGCAGATCAGTGGTTAATAGGGGCTGGGTTAGGCAGAGAGTTACTGCTTAATGCATGCAGAGTTTCTGTTTGAGGTGATGGAAGAATTTTGGAAATAGATGGTGGTGATGATTGCACAACTTTGTGAATAGAATGGGTGCTACTGAAATGTACAGTTAAAAATGGCTAAAATGGAAAATTTTATTATGTATTTTAGCACAATAAAATGAAAATTTAAATAAAAATTGTACTTTCACAGTGAGTTTTTTTTTTTTTTTAAAGAGGATATACAACATATTACAGAAATTGGTATGGAAGTGGTTAACATGTCTGTCCTTGGTTTGGTAAAATCTCCTTTGTCCCATTTCTGTAGTCACTTTAGTCTTTTCTCATTCAGGCTGTTACCATCTTTCTCATACATTATTGTCATGTATTCCTGAGTGTTTACCTCAGCCTTATTTACATCCCGCATCCATCTAGTCTGTCTTCCATACCTTCACTAGGTATGTTTTCTTAAACATTCATTCATTTGCTTACAAATACTGTTGACTTTCCACCTCTACAGCATTAAGACCATGGTCCTTGGTTTACCGTGAACGTTTCTTCACCATCTAGGCACACTGTGTCTATCACATTAATTCCCCCCAAATAAAACATCTAGATCTTCATCCATTTTCTGTTCCTTGTGCTTAGAGAGCCCTTTCTTTGCTGCCTTTTTCTAGTAAGATAATGCTTATGGTTTCAAGATGCCAATCTCAGGCTTCTTAAGTCAGAATCGACAATTCAGAATTGACAATACCATTATGAAATACTCATTTTTACCCTTCCCATTTATTATGATTTGAATTAATTTAGAGCTATTTAAGTAAATTTATATCTTCTTGCTATCTGTGGGCTTCTGGAACTCAAAGGACAGTGTGTTATTTATTAAGTTTTCTTATACATACCAGAACTCAAAAAAGACTTGTTGAATGTATTAAGAATCATAGTTCTGTATTGATTTAATTTTCTGTTGAAGAATTTTTCAGTAATTCATGATTTTTTTTGTTGTTGTTAATCATCTAACCATTGATCTAGGTTATACTTATTCCAGGTGTTCCAATTCACAGACTAAAAAAAAAACTAACTCCATTAAAATGATAATTACATTGAATTTGAAGAACAGCTAGCTCAATAAAAATTAGATTTTTTTAAAATATCTCTGTATAAAGGATACTGAACATCACTAACTATTGCTGCTACTACTACCACTACTACTACTACATGTAATGATACTACTACTACTTTGTTGTTAAATGCCCCCTAGTCAGTTCCAACTCATTCTGTGTACAACAGAACAAAACACTGCCTTGTCCTGGTGCTATCCTCACAATCCTTGCTGGGTTTGAGCCCATTGTTGCAGCCACCTTGTCAGTCCATCTTGTTGAGGGTCTTCCTCTTTTTGACTAACCTTCTACTTTCCAAAGCATGATGTCCTTCTCCAGGAACTAGTCCCTCCTGATAACACGTCCAAAGTACGTGAGAGTAATTCTTGCCATCCTTGCTTCCAAGGAGCATTCTGATTGTACTTCTTCCAAGACAGTGTTGTTTGTTCATCTGGCAGTCCATGGTATATTCAGTATTCTTCCCAACACCGCAGTTCAAAGGCATTGATTCTTCTTTGGTCTTTCTTATTCTCTTGTCCAGCTTTTGCATGCATATGAGGTGATTGAAAACACCATGGCTAGAGTCAGGTGCACCTTAGCCCTCAAATTAATATCCTTGCTTTTTAACACTTTAAAGAGGTCTTTTACAGCAGATTTGCCCAATGCAATACATCCTTTGATTCCTTGACTGCTGCTTCCATGGGTGTTGATTGTGGGTCCAAGTAAAATGAAATCCTTGACAAGTTTAATAAAGTTTATCATGATGTTGTTTATTGGTCCAATTGAGAGGATTTTTGTTTTTTTTTTATGCTGAGGTCTAATCCATACTGAAGGCTGTAGTCTTTCATCCTCATTGTAAGTGCTTCAAGTCCTCTTCACTTTCAGCAAGCAAAGTTATGTCATCTGCATAACACAGGTTAATGAATCTTCCGTCAATCCTGATGCCCCGTTCTTCTTCATATAGTCCAGCTTCTGGAATCATTTGCTGAGCATACAGATTGAATAAGTATGATGAAAGGATACAGCCTGGACACACACCTGTCTCGATTTTAAACCACACATTATTCCCTTTCTCTGTTGGCCTATGTACAGGCTCCGCATGAGCACAATTTGGTGTCCTGGAATTCCCATTCTTCACAGTGTTATCCATAACAGTAGAATGCCTTTGCATAATCAGTAAAACACAGGTAAACATCTTTCTGATAGTCTCTGCTTTCAGCCCAGCTCCATCTGACATCAACAATGATATGTCACTCATTTCACGCCCTCATGAATCTGGCTTGAATTTCTGGCCATTCCCTGTTGATGTACTGCTACTAATACTAATAGCTAATATGCTTTATAGTTGCCAAGCGTTGTAGAGAGTACTTTATCCTATCTGGGTTTTTTTTTTTTTTAATGTTAATTGATGATTTTTTCTGTACTAATTCCTTATGATCAGCCTTATTTCATGTTGCATTGTAGTCGTACTGCAGTTTTTCCTCTCTCCTATATATGTTCAAGCTCTATTGATGCCTCAGATTTTTGTATATTTGCCATATCTCCTAGGGTTCTGTGCCTTTGCGCATTTTGCGTTCTCTGTCTGCAAAGCCTTTTCACTAATACTGAATTCCAGTGCAACTTTCAGGATTGAGTTCAAACATCCAAACATTGTGTACTCTAGAAATCTACCTGCTCCCTTGCTCTGAAAGTCTTAGTTAGATATCTCCCATTTTCTCCTTTAGTAGCCTTTTCCTTCAGCTATGGCAACTGTCTGGATATTTATCTGTAAAATTGTCTTTCCTGCTCTGGTAGAATTAATAGTGGTAATAGGAGCAGCAGCAATATTAGGACTAATAACAATGGCGGTTGTTGTAGTAATAGTAATAATAACAATAGTAAAGGTGGTAACATTTGAATCCACTGCTTGTTAGCATCGTACCTGGAATTTAAGAGATACATAGTATGTTGCAGATTGAATTGTGTTTCCCAAAAATATGTGTTGTAAATACTAACCTTTGGGTCTGTGGTTATAATCCCATTTGGGAATGGGTTGTCTTTATTGTGTTCATAAAGCGGGATTTACTGTAGGTTATGTCTTGAGTCAATCTCTTTTGTGATATAAAAGAGATTAAACAAGCAAGCTGAAAAGTAGAGATGAGAGAAGGTAGATGCCATACCACATGAAGATCACCAAGGAGCCAAAGAATAAGGACCTACCCCGAGAGCTGACAGAGAGAGAAGGCGTTGCCCTAAAACCGACACCCTGAATTTGCTCTTCTATACTGCTAAACTGTGAGAAAATTAATTTCTGTTTATTAAAGCCACCCATTTGTGATAGGCCTGTTATAACAGCACCGGATAATTAAGACAGAATTTGGTACTGAGAATTGGGGGTGCTGCTTTAACAAATACCTACAATGTCAAAGTGGTTTTGGAATTGGGTAATGAGTGGAGGCTGGAAGAGTTTTAAGATGCCTAATAGTAAAAGCCTAGATTGCCTTGAAGAGCCTGTTGGTAGGATTATAGATATCAAACGCAATTCTGTTGAGGGCTCAGAGGATATGAGGAGAGCCATAGAGAAAGTGTTTATTGTCTAGAGAATACATATGGCATAGTTAACAGAGTATTGCTAGAAATGTGGAGGTTAAATGTGCTTCTGGTGAGGCTTTAGAAGGAAATGGTAAACATGTGAGTGGACAATGGAGAAAGGACAGTGCTTTTTATGCAGTGGCAAAGAACTTGTCAGAATCATGTTCAAATGTTTGGTGGAAAGTAGAACTTACAAGTGATGAACTTGGATATTTGGCTGGGGAGATTTCTAAGAAAGATCAAAAGGGGCTATGAGTTTTCTCCTTGATGCTTACAGTAAGGTAGTAGAGGAAAGAGATGGACTTAAAAATGAACTATGCAAAATGAAAACAAAAGTTAGAGATTTGAAAGCTTCTATTGTACAAACCAAGGACACGTGTCTTAGAATTTTCACTAAGGATGTGGCTATACAATCTTCTGTTAAAGAGATTAAGCCTGTGACTGATGGACCTAACCAACTACCACAGCAGAAAACCCATCAGCTTAAACTGAGGGGAACAGAGAACAAGGAAAGGAAAGAACACTGTCTGCTTCTTGGAATTCTGCAAGCAGGAAACAGGCCATAAGAGCTATATCTGCTGTCCTCCAAGAAGAGAAAAGGGCCTGGAGCAGCACAGAGATCATCAGAACTTTTGAAAGAGCATGGGAAGCAGGATTGCATCAGTTTCAAAGGGTAGAGCTATGGCCTCCTAGGTTTCAAAGAGTTAGATCTTCACCACCTTGGTTCAGGAGTGTGGGGCTTCCATTCACGAGTTCCAGGGGGTGGTGCTGCTACCCAAGTTGGAGGAGGTGGGGCTGCCATGCCAAAGAGGCAGAAGAACTGGGTCCGCTGGGTCAAGGGGCTGGGATGGCATTTAGATGGACTAGGAGAATGGGGCCACTCAAAGCCGAGGGAGCAGAGTTGCTGTCCCAGTGGTCGTGGAAGTTGCAGCTGAAGCCCAGGGCCGAGGGGTCTCTATCCAGAATCCAGACAGCATGGCCAACACATAGAGCCTGGAGGGTGGGGCCATTACCCAGATGGTTCCAAAGAACAGAGGATTATTTTCAAGCCTTGAGAGTAGAGTTAGTTGCTCTGCTGGGTCTTGGACATGCTTGGTGGCCATTGGAAACCCTGATGGTGTAGTGAATAAGCACTACAGCTGCTGACCAAAAGGTTGGCAGTTCAAATCCACCAGGCACACCTTGGAAACTATATGGGACAGTTCTACTCTATCCTATAGGACCAGTATAAGTCGGAATCAACTCAATGGCAATGAGTTTGGTTTGTTGGTTTGGTGCCTATAATCCCCTCTTTCCTTCTAATTTCTCCCATTTGTGATAGAACTGTCTACCTTGTGCCTGTTCTACCATTGCATTTTGGAAACAGATAACTTGTAATCTAGATTTCACAGGTTCACAGATTAAGAGGAATTTTGTCCCAGGATGGAATATGCCTAAAGTCTCACCCATATTGGATTTAGATGACTTAGAAGATGAGATTTTGGGTGTGGAGTAGATATAAGTATTTTGGGATGATGTGATGGGGCAAATGTGTTTTCCATGTGGCAAGACATGAGTTTTTGGGGGCTAAAGAGTGGAATGTTACAGATGGAACTGTATACCCCAATAATGTGTGTTGTAAATCCTAGCTTCTATGCCTGTTAGTCATAACCCCATTTGAGAATGTGTTGCCTTCGTTATGTTAATACAGCAGAATTAATGTAAGGTGTGCCTTGAGTCAATCTATTTTGAGATATAAAAGAGTAAACAAGCAAGGCGAAAGCAGAGATGAGAGAAGATAGGTGCCATGCCACATGATGATAACCCAGGAGCCAAGGAATAAAGGACCTTCCCCCAGAGCTGACAGAGAAAGTCTTGTCCTAGAGCTGGTGCCTTTAATTCAGATTCTGTACTCCTAAAGTGTGAGGAAATAAATGTGTTTGTTATATCCACCCACTTGTGATATTTCTTTTATAACAGCACTAGATAGCTAAGACACAGTGCATGCCTGATGTTTGAATAATGAATATCTTCATTTTACCAGGGAGAAAAGTGAGGTTTAAATGGCTGCTGGATCTGTTGTGATAGTCCGTATTTCTTTTCTAATATTGGTGATTTCTGCCTTCTGTTTATCTCTGTCCTTCTTGCTTGGGGTTTGTCAATTGCATTGATTTTTTTTTTTTTTTTGGAAGGTCCAGCCTGTTGTTTCATTGGTTCTTTCTGTTTATTTAATTTCATTGACTGCTGCTCTTTGTTTTTTACTTTCTTCTGCTTACCTTGGATGTATATTGATTTCTTTTTCTAGTTTCTTGAGGTAGCCACCTTCTTTTAAATAAACTTTTTTACCTTTTATTCTGGAGACAATTAGGATGGTTGAGAAATATATTTGAATAATAGAATTTTCAGGTACTCTAGGGAATATTTTATAACAAAATAATTTTATAGATTAAGAAATGAGACCAACAGAAGTGAAGTTATTTGTGCAGTAGTTTATCAAGCTCACCACGTTCTTAGTTTAATTTGTTACCCCTTGATCATGCTAATGAGTAGAGGCATTCATTCCTTGTTCAGTACTCCTCAATATTAACAAGTGTCAATGAAGATACCGCATTTTCTCACAATTATGATATGTAATAGGACATAGAAGATTAGCATTTAATTTCAGTTATCTTTTTATTAAGAATTTCACATTATTTATTGGAATTGTTCTGATTAAAGGAAAGTTGTTTTTCCTTCAGTTTCTTCCGATTTAAAGTATTTTGGTGATTAATAAAGTAGTTGCAAGAATGACAATACTAATATTAATAATTTAATTTGCAGTGCCCATACTAGGCATTGAATAAGAGGATGCCACATTTGGACCTTTTCTCCCCTGTATTTAAGGCAGGAATCATGCTGTTTTCTCAAGGTTTTTTTTTGTTTTCCTACTGTCGTGCATGGCACAGGGAATATAATGGGTACCCAAGAAATATTTGTCTAAATTAATGAATAAATTAATGAATAGTAGTTATCAAGCTTTATACTCTAGGCATATAGTTAAAAGAATACCTTTGAATGTTTGATAAGAATTGCCCATGTAAATAAAATATTTTTGTATTCAGTTAGAATAGTTAGCTGCTGCCCTGGTGTGGTTTTACACGTACGAGAAAGTCCTGTGTACCCTCCCGCTACCCTTACTTCCATCCTTCGATTACTATCTTCAAGCAAGGGCTAAAATTTTTGAATTAACATACAATTTTAAATCTGAACATCTGATTGGTTTATTAAAAGTATACTTATTAAGTTAAACCTGCTAAAATATTGTTTTTATTAATCATTACATATGTTCTAGCTAAACCAAATCCAAACCCATCGCCATCAAGTCAATTCCAACTCACAGTGACTCTATAGGACAGAGGAGAACTTCCCCATAGGGTTTCCAAGGAGTGAATTTGAACTGCTGCCTTTTGGTTAGCAGCGATAGCTCTTAACCACTGCTCCACCAGGCCTCTTCTATTTACAAAGGATGGAGAAGTGTTAATTTCATAATGTAAAAGGGAGGGTTATTGAAAGGATATATATGGGGTCCTGGGTAGTTGTGAAACACTTGCATCTGGGCTTTTTCAGGAACTAGGTACTCACCTTTCCAACCTCTCTGTCATGGAATTTCTCCCTCTGCATATTTGCTCTGTTCATTTCTCTACTGTCGAGATTCCTCAGCCTGCATTGGCTTCTCATATGCCAGTAGTATCCCAATCTCTGTCTCAGTTCTATTTTCCTTAACTTCTGCCACTTCCAGCTGGGCATATAAGCCACGGGCAGCTGGCCAACCATTGAATGGTCTCCTATTCTCATCAAGCTTTCATTACTAGTGCAGCTGTCATAGATGGAGAAGTGGGCTTAGGTGAAGCAGATCATGGGTGAGCCCCCTCTGCCAGGGTGCAGGTGAGAAAGGATTTGTAGATAGGGTTGTAGATATCTGAAAGCAGCTCTGAATAATCCAGGTATAATAAATAAAGGTCCACGACCAGTTCAGTACCGTCATTCTTGAAATCGATTCTTTCATTTGGGGGGAAATCTTTTATTCAGCATGTACAGTGCATTACAGAAAAATATATATGAGGAAATTAATTCATCACACAGTTTGTGCAGACTATATTAGGCTTTCTGATATAATTTAATGTGCCTAGAATTATTTTAGCACAGTAGTAGTTCAGTGGTAGAATTCTCACATCCCATGTGGGAGACCTGGTTCAGTTCTTGACCAAATGCACCTTCTGTGTGCCACCTGTCAGTGGGGGCTTGCTCGTTGCTGTGATGCTGAACAGGTTTCAGTGGAGTTTCCAGACTAAGGTGGACTAGGAAGAAGGGTGTGGTGATCTACTTCTTAAAATAACCCTTGAAAATCCTGTGGGTCACAACAGTTCCACCTGCAACCAATCTTGGAAATAGTGTAGGACCAGGCAGCGTTTCATACCATTGTGCATGAGTCGGGGGCTGTTTTAATATTTCATTTGAAGGATTATAGGAATACTTTGAAGGTTTTCTCATATGACCTAAGGGTAACATGTGAGGACATATTCTTTAAACTGGATATAATGTTCTTTTAAATGAATCAACAGGTGTACAGTAAATGAGCTGAAGTGAGTGAAAGTATGGAAGTTGAAATGGAGCTTAGTATTATTGCTGCTAAATTATCAGAGGATGCCTCGCCTGACAATGACATCTTGTATATTTAGGTCAGGTTTATCTGCATCAGTGTCTTTTGTATATAAAACGTTTTGTATACATAACGCTGATAGGGAGATGCTGCACATTCTGGACCGTTAAAGAGAGATGCAGTGAGCTGCAGTGTGGCAAAATGTAACAACATCAGAAACGGTCCTTAGTCATTTTGAAAGAGTTTCAATAACAAGATGTGTAACAATGGTAAGGGTGCTTAGAATGTGAGTCCTAAATAAAATACATAATTACTTTTACCAGAATTTGTGAACAGAGCAGTTTTATTTGTATAAAAACTGCACAATTTATGCTTCAGGAAGTTCCCAATTTCCTCTCTCTGTCTCCTTCTCACACCCACATACATATTTTTTCTTCCTGTTCTTAGTCTTTATAATTTTATTTGGTGTATTTATATGCTATTTATTTATATATGTTTTTATATTCTGTTGACATTTTCAGCATTGAAATTGTCTTATTCTTTTTTCCCAAATACAAGTAAGTCCCTTCTTTTGATAATGACATTGTATACATAATCCAATATTTTACCATGCCTTTGTAGAAAAGTTACAAGGGTTGCATTGGAATTTATGTTATTTCTAATATTTAGATTATGTTCTTATTCCCCTAAATCTTCTCCTGGTAATGACTACTATTAGAGATGAACTGTCAGGTTGTGAAAGAATCAAAGCGGGGTTTCCATATTCTGCTGGAGTCTTCGTTGGTTATTTTCCATCTACCCCTTCTCATGCCCTCTCCACCCTTCCTCATCCTGCTGGTTTCCCAGAAAACTGAGTTCTGTTTCAGCTGGTTAGGATTGGCCAGTGAGCCCTCTCAGAAGACTGAAGGATAAAAGAAATCCCACTATGTATTCTTCTCACTCCCTCTTTGAGGTTGTATTGTGACCTAATGTCACTGCTCCCCTCATAGTAGCCTGTTGTACACAATTATCTCCCCTTTGAGTTCCAACATCCTCTCCTTCCATTGGTCTCTTTGACCAAGGGGCAGCAACAGCTCAGCAGGTGCTAACCCCTGGTCCCTGAAGTATCCTTACGGTTCCCGTATATCTCACTCACAGCTGTGTAATCAATCCCTTTGTGTATGTACCATCCTTGTGTTATCTTAATGAGTGTGCCATCCATTTCCTGTTGTTTTTTTGTTTTTTTTTTTACCCTAGGTGATATAGGAGTCTGCGTTGCACAGACAGGGATGGGAATTCACTGAGACAGGAAATCATGAGATGGTTGCCTAAGGTATAAAGGATACAACCAATTTGGATCCTGGCCTTGAAAGTCAGGCCAGAATGTACCATTTGACATATTGGCTTTGGTCTTTGGAAGGCTGCAACACACTGAAGGTCTACTTTAGCATCATTTCTGGCAAATGACCAATTGTGTGGGATCAATAATTGTTTGATCACATAAGGAATCAGTCCAAGTAATCAGAATAAAATGTCAGGAATCAGTCATGTCATCGAATTTATCCTTTCTCTCTGAATGTCACCTTCCAAATACACGTAAGCTGTCTGTATTATGTTGAGATAAATATCTTCCATGTTGAAATTCTGTGAAGTGATGTGAAACTGTAATTACACTGGCAAGAATACAGGGCTGTGTTAACTAATTACATGCTTTTAATTTGTGCATAAAACTAATAGCTTTCCAATAGTTAGATATGATTAGAGATCAACAATCAATACAAAATATTAAGAAAGTACATTAAGTAGCACAGTTTAAAAGGAAAATTATATTCTTTTCAAGCCCCCCAAAATTAAATTAATGCAAAACCAAAATATTAGATTATGTCATAATTCTAATTCATATTGAATTGTTTGGTGTACTGGTATCCATGACATCCAACAAAATAATTTCCAAAAGCTATATTTAAATGGTATGTAATTGCATTTATGGGCTGTAAGTCTTCAAGAAAAAGTTCTTGGTAGTATTTGTTCTTATTTGGTGACATCACATTTAAAACTGAATGTTAGCTTTGCTACCTCAAATATTCACACAGGGGAAAAACTTCATATCACACATAACAGCTACCGTGGTCAATCGTGCTTTGTGTAGACACGTGTCGATTAGTCTGGAACCAAACAGTTCCTTTTGAGATTATGATTTTTTTTTTTTCTTCAGGATTATTTTTCGAGGTCATGGATTTTAACACACAGTCACTCAGTGTTTGGCAAAAAAAAACCTTTTTTTTTATAGGATCACATCCAGTCACAACTAGATATCCTTAGGTAGTGTTCTTTAGACTTCAGTGATCATAGGTTTACATGTTTAACCACATTGTGGTAATCTTTGGTGTGTGTGTGTGTGTTGTAAGCAAAAAAAAAAAAAGCCTCTCAAAACTTTCCATTCAGTACAAAGATTTTACAACTAGATAAGCTGTGTTTGAAAGACAATAGAATCTTTATTTGAAAACGTAATTAAAAAATTGCCCAAATAGAAGTATTTGGGAACATTTATTGTTAACAGGTGTCTTAGTTACCTAGTGGTGCTATAACAGAATTACCACAAATGGATGGCTTTAACAAACAAATTTATTCTCTTGTAGTGTTGGAGTCTAGAAGCCAAGTTAAGGGCACCAACTCCAGGGAAAGGCTTTCTGTCTCTGTCGGCTCTGGGGAAAGGTCCTTGTCAACAATCTTCTCCTCATCTAGGAGCTTCTCAGCACAGGGACCTATAGTCCAAAGGACGTGCTTTGCTTCTGGCTTTTCTTGCTTGGTGGTAATGAGGTCCTTCTCTCTGCTCACATCTCTTTTATATCTCAAAAGAGATTGACTCAAGGTACTACCTAATCCTATAGATTGTGCCTTGCCTCATTAACATAAGTGCCTCTAATCCTGCCTCATTAGCGTCATAGAGGTTAGGCTTTATAAAACATAGGATAATTACATCAGATCACAAAATGGAAGACAACCACACAATACTGGGAATCATGGCCTAGCCAAATCAACACATATTTTTGGGGGAAACAATTCAATCCATAACAACAGGAAAACCTACCTTTTAAAATAACTTTGCTTTCTGAATAATATCCCCTGCAAGAATTTTTCTGTTTTCAAAATTATGATGCAGTTTGTAGTGTAGCTGCTTATTTTGGCCAGAAAAATTCTGTGAGCTTTTTTACTCCCTAATGTATTTATACCATCTGCTGGCTGTTAGTGACAATTAAAGCCCACAATAAAGAATCACATTAAAAGGTACTTTTCTTTCTGTAAGTTCCCTGGGTTTCTCTCACTACAGATACTGATGCAGCAATACTGAATATTTCTCTGAACATTCATTTCTAATTGGAACTAAAATTTCTCAGCCGGAATAACTTTATATTTGAAACTGGGATTGGAACGTGGAGGCCCATGCTTCCAAAACAACTCCCTGTGTTTTCCTGTTTACATTGTTCAGTGGTTGCCCTCTACCTCATCCTCAACGGAGATTTACCACAGCTCTTTTCCAGGGCTTCCAACCAGTTCATTCGGTTAGAACAGTGCTGATAATTTGTATTTCCACCCCAGATATTCTGAATCAGAATCTACATTTTAATAAGATCCCCAGGTGGTTCTTATGTACAATAAATTTTAAGAATCACTGCTCAACTAGTGGTTCTCAGAATTGGTCCCTAACCAGCAGCATGAGCATCACCTAGGAACTTGTTAGAAATGCACATTCTCAGCAGAGTTTCAAACCAGGATGAACTGATTCAAAGCCCTGCTGTTTTCAAAGGTTATTGAAGCTCTCTGCCCATGTGTTTCTGAAAGTCAGCTGACTATATTGACAAATTTTTCTAGCTAGTCTGCAGTAACAAATCCAACGTTTTAACACTTAAAATATTTTGAATGGTAAAAGATAATAATTTCTCTTCTTAGTTCGCAAGTATTCCCATGTGCATTAAGTTGCAAGTCCTAGCTAAAACACAAAAGAAAAGAAAACAAACAAAAAATATGGTCCCTCTACTTAACTTGTTTGAGCAAGAGACTATTTTGAAACAGGGAATACAAACTCGAAAGCCAGCTGACAGCAAGGAAGAAACAACAACAGATGGGTAAAGGTGTGTGGCCTGGGGTGGGGTAGGGTTTGTCAATTGCTGCTGTACTCCAGCAGCTTTCTACTCAATGTCTGACCTGAGGACCTGCACCATCAGCAGCACCTGGAAGTTTTAGGAGATGCAGACTCTCAGGTCAAAGTCCCCGACCTGCTAAGGCACAATCTGATTTTCACTAGATCCCCAGGTGATGTGTATGCCCTTAAAGGTTGAGAAGCACTGCTTTGCAGATTGTTTCCCTGGGCGGGAGGGGGGCGTGGGGATGTTTTCCTCCCTTCATTCCTTTCCTTGCTTCTTTTTATCTAGTGTTAACAGATCTGCTGATTAAAAAATATAGAAAAGAAAACACACACACACACACATATATATGTATATATTGAAGGTATATGAATGTTTAATGTGAATGTTCTTCATTTTTAAAAAGTTATTTTGATACTGTGTTGGCATCTCATCTGGAGGGGGGATGGGAGGGTAGAGAGGGTTAGAAATGGCAAAATGGTCACAAAAGGAGAGACTGGAAGGAGGGAGCGGGCTGACTTATTAGGGAGAGAGTAAATGGGAGTATGTAGTAAGGTGTACATAAGTTTATATGTGACAGACTGACTTGATTTGTAAACTTTCACTTAAAGCACAATAAAAATTATTTTTAAAAAAGTTATTTTGTCTAGTTCAGCTTTTTGTTGTTACTACTTTTGACATTTTGTGAGCCCAATAAAACTCAATAATAATTTTCATTAGGCCTGAGAGGATAAATTTGAAAACTGTATTCTAAAACATGCACTGTCAAAGGATGAGCATGGCCAGCCTTGTTTTAAAGTATTTTCTGGAAATAGTGACAAATATTTAAGCAAATATTCTGATAGAAGAAAAAAAATAAATACATGTATATATACACGCCATAGTATTGGCGACCTTTCGGTTAGCAGCCGTAGCACTTAACCACTATGCCACCAGGGTTTCCATAAAGAGACATACCAAGCCTTATTTAGCTTTTAATGAACACCACTAGTTTATTTACATATAATGCTGCCTACTCTCCCCACTTTGTGGCACTCCAAATCCAGGGTACTGTATTCACAGAAATGAGAGTGACCATTTTACAACCTAAGTTGACCATATCGGTACCTCCAGTGGCTTCTAACTCGCATAAAAGCAGTGTCCTGTAAACTCTCTGAAGGTATCTCCTTCCAGTTTTTTGCTTGTTAGCTTATGTCCAGCCACCCTGACTAGCTTGGCATTCCTTCAACCTCCTAGGCAAGCTTTGCCTCAATGTTGTCTCCCCCGATATATGCATGGCTTTTGCCCTCCCCTACTTCAGTTTATCTCTCAAATGTCATTTTCACATCTTCCCAAAGAGCCTGATGAAAACTGTAAATTGCTAGCTGCATTGTCCACCCCACCACACTTGTCTTCAATGTACATATCATCATCGCGGGTACTATGTACTGCAGGTTATTTCATGTCTCACCACTGGAATATTAGTTCTGGGAAAGAGGGGACATTTTGCTCACATTGCACACCCAATCCAAGGACAATGCTTGTCACATAGCCAGCCTTTAATACCAGCTGCTGCCTTGGAAACTCGATGGGGCAGTTCGACTGTGTCCTGTAGGGTCGCTATGAGTGGGAATCAATGGGAGTGAGTTTGGTAGGATACTTGATTATAAATCATGTAGAATACACTATGTGTTATATAAAATGCTTGTCTATTTTATATATATACACACATATATATATATATAGGAAACCCTGGTGGCATAGTGGTTTAAGTGCTATGGCTGCCAACCAAAGGGTCGGCAGTTCGAATCTGCCAGGTGCTCCTTGGAAACTCTATGGGGCAGTTCTCCTCTGTCCTATAGGGTCACTATGAGTCGGAATCGACGGCCCTGGGTTTGTTTTTTTTTTGGTTTATAATATATAGTGCACTATGCATATAATACTCTGTATAACAATATAACTCTCTGTAACTGTACAACTATAACTGTGTGTATGTGTGTATCTATCTATATATATATATATTACATTATACCATTAGCAACACTTTTGGAAATTAAATAAAAACATCAGTTTATATAATGTTCCTATTTTAAAGTAAAAATACATATAAGAAAAACGGAATTGGGACTGCTGGGATAAGATCTTCATTCCCTTGACTCCCACCCCAAGCCTCTTTGTTACAAAAAATGCCAACTACATTAATTACATATTACAGTCATGTTCCAAAGATGTTGAACTGATGTATAACTTGATTAGTACATAATAGAAAATAATAATGTATTTCTACTCCTTTATAAATACTTTGTTATTGTGATTGCCCTTTATGAAGGACAATTTAGTAACTATACAAAATATTAAATGAAAAAATAGCAATGACAAGTATTCCACAGAATTTTTGAAATAATGAGTGGAATATCAATAACTTTATATTAGCTGTGGCTTTCAGGACTGTTGTCAAGTCCAAAGATATCACGGAATGTAGAGATCTCAGAAGGATCCAGGACTATAAGTGGTCATGTTCAGGAAAATCAAGGAAAAGTAGTAATATATCTGGACAGTGTTTACAGGAGGAGGAACTGAAGAGCAGGCAGTGTACATGAATTACAGGAAGCAAACTGAGAGTCTATCATCTGCCTTCTGTAGTACATACTTAATATTTTGTCTCTTTACCCTCTTCCTCCTTCTGGAAGTAGCATACCTCTTCTTTTAGAAAATAGCCTCTCCATTGTCTGGTTAGGGATCTAAGTGGCAGATGTCATTGACATTGTGATCAATCTAGAATTGAAAATATGCTATAAAGTCAGACAGTCATTACTGGGGATACTTAAAAGTGGTGATGGCAAGAAAGAACTTCCTTCTCTTTGGATAATAGAATATTAGGATATGAGCCTGAAAGATTCTGAAGATGGAGAGAGGAAGCTGACCCTCAGAGGGACTATTGAAAGGACGGCAAAAGTCCTGACGTGCTGTTATGCAAGTCTCTTTCCCATTAATCGTCAGCTTCATACGCACTTTTCTCATCATGAGCCAGTATTATTGCTTGGATGGAAACTAGGTTTATTCTTTAATTCCCAGCCAGAATCCTGACTAATGCTTCTTTTATATGAAGAACAGCTCTTACATATGCAGCTTGAGGCTGAATGAAATATTAGGGTGGGCAGTGCTGAATCCACAGTATAAAGTTCTGAGGAATGAGGAAGCAAAATACAATATTGAAAGTTTTAATGTTAAGCTGAAAGGATGCTAAAGATCGCCAAGTTCAATGTCTGTTATTATGAATAATGAAACAAAACTGCTCACAATATTTTCAGTGAGACGTTCCAGCTCATTCAAGTAATGAATCATCATGTTGAGGCTCAGATCTAGGAATCCCAAAACTTTCCCAGACAGCTAGTCCTTTCAGAACCCTCTCTTAGAATGGAAATAGCTTGCAGATAACTTAAAAGGAAACATGCATGTCAAGATTGGTTTTCTATTTAGGCCTCAAACCATCCAGGTGTGTCTTGTCCAGCTCTTGTATGGGTCTTACTTAGCTTCTAACCATGATCCAGGAAGTGACTGTTTAATATTCTGGCTCAAGGTGTGTCTCCTTCCTTCCAGCCAAGCAATCAGACACTTCTCTCAGTAGATTTACCCCTTTGACTTTGCTCCAGGCCCCATTTATTGATAAGTCACTGGACCATAAAATGTCCCAGTGGTCTGGGATAGAGGGCTACTCTTAGCATTGCATGGAGAATGGGGGGAAAGGGAAGCCCAAGCAAATAGTTTTCAGTGCCCTGTCTATATAATTAATGAGTCGCTCAAAATCAGCATGTAAGCACATTCTGTTGACTGAATCTTACACAGTTTTGCAAAATCCATCCTACACTGGTCAGTGGGTGTTATATCCTCACCAGAATGCCCTCCTTAATGGATCTAATCCTTAGGTTCCCATAAAACCCCACAGATACGAATTCCAGTGCACTTCAGGTCATCTGACTCCTCTCACAGGTTGGAGGACAGTGCCATGAAAAGCAGAAATGTAGGATCAGAAGCCATATGGATCCTGGTCCTTGCCCAGGTCATCCTTCCCAAAAGGCACCACTGGCCCTGGGAAGTCTCAAGTACCAGAGGAAAGCTTAGAAGATTTCTGGAATAATACCATTGTGTATGGGGCCCCCTAAGGGTTAGGGCCAAGTCAGGAGCCCCACTTGCCCGAAGGGGTTCCTGCTTGGCTGGACTTGTCCCAATCTCTTGGTTCCAGTTGGGTTGTTAATCAGATGCCTCTGTCTCTAAGTAAAGACTGTATCTTTGCCCTACCCCCAAATTGCCCATCTTCTAGTATTGTGTATCTGTGAATAGCATTCTCACTGATTTATTGTCCAAGAAAGATATCCTCTTTTTATTCTTGGAATCTCCCATTCCTTCACTCACTCATGCACAACTCATGGACAAATTATGCAGATTTTATCTCCTACATAAAAATCTCTGTGGACATCATCCACTTCTCTCCATCCCCACAACCTCTATAATAGTTCAAGTCACTACTGTGGTGTAATAACCTCGTAACTGTCCACATCCATAGTAGTCCCTGTTTCAGAAAACAACAACAACAAAAAACTTCTAGAAATGCAGATGTGATTATAGCACCTTCTTGCTGCTTAAAAAATAAATTTGTGACTTCTTATAAGTCTTGGGATAGAGTATAAACACCTTAAGAGAGTGATGACGCCTTAAGGGTCTGGCTTCTGCATTGTCCCATCTCTACCTTCAAACTCAGCTACATCTTTCTTTGTGAATATTTCCATTCTCTAGGCTCCAAATTTCTGTCTTTACTTCAGCTCTTTGTGCTTCCAACATTTGTGTTTCCTTTTCCTGCAATGTTCTTATCTTCCTTCTTCCCTTTCACATTTTATCCAAAATACAACTTCCTCAAGGAAAAATTTCCTTAAGATAAGTTTTCTCAAGGAAACTTCTCTGAGTGGATGAAATCTATCTCCTATAAACTCTTGATACCTCCTCTACTTTTCCTTTATATCTCTTATGAAAATTGCAGATTTGCATTTTATGTTACCTAAGCTATGATATGGGGTAAGCTATGATATGGGGTAAGCGATGATATGATTAGAAATCCTGGTGGCATAGTGGTTAAGTACTATGGCTGCTAACCAAGAGGCTGGCAGTTCGAATCCAACAGGTGCATGGAAGCTCTATGAGGCAGTTCTACTCTGTCCTATAGGGTTGCTGTGAGTCGGAATCTACTCAACGGCAGTGGGTTTGGTTTTTGATGGGCAAGCTATGATTCTGTTGTCCACCATTTTCGTCAGCCTCATTAGAGGAGATACAGTGTGGCATTTTGGTGCAGATATGTACTTGATCCATTGCATGAAAAATGGCTATTGTTATTGAATATTAAAAAAAAAATCACAACTTGAAATTTATGATGCATAAAAATGAAATACAAATATTCATTGTCAAACCTACATACACATGCACATCAGAAGTTTAATTATAGAGAAATTTAATTGTTTAAAAGGCAAAGAAATGACAAAGAAAATAAAACCTCAGCCAGACAATTCTAAAAAAATATATATACACAGGAAAAATTTGGAAATAAAATGCCCTAAAAGGAGCCCCTGAAAAAGGTTGTTTAAGGAAAATTCCAATCCTGGGACTTTTGTTGTTCTTGTTTTTACCTGAAAGATAGGGAATTTTCTCAGACATCCAGTATAACTGTTGTAGATAAGCTATTGTTCAGAATTTCAAAGGCAATTCAAAACATTAAGATGTGCTTGGATATAAAAATGTATAATGCGATTTTATGGATTTCACTCATTTTAAGGCATCTACATATGTTCTCACGAATAAATGAATATAATGTTTGGTTTTAAATTAAAAAGTCATGTACATAACAGGATAGTTTTCTGCAAGGATTTTTCATGTGGCTTTATTTGAAGGCTTGTGCACAGATATAGGCAAGTCATGTGTAAAGGCTTAATTTTCAAATGATAGATTACTAATATTTAAGATAATTCAAATTAATCACTTCTAATTGGCAAAATTTCTACAGGGACATTAATCACAATCAGTGAATAATGAAGGGCATTGGTGCATATTAGAGACATAATTGTTGACTTCTAATTTTTAGTTTCTTTGAACATTGATATTTGCTGTTAAAATGGAATTAGTTCATTAGATTTCTCCATATGGATTTATTAATTAACAGTTTATTAGTTAACTGCTCTAAGTTCCTCAGAAGAATTACTGTTGCCTTTCAATGTCTTGAAAAAATATAAGTCAGTTCAGGTTATTTATCTCATGTTTCAAATATTAAAGTATATACCAGCTCTAAAATGAGGATACAACTTAATTACAAAAGAATATACATCAGCACATTTCTTCAAAATGTGTGTGCCACAGTTGAATCTTTTTATTTGGGGACACATTTTTGGGACAAAACACATGAGTGATTTTTTAATTTCTGGAAAAAAAAATGAACAACACATACATGCCTGAGAGTGTTGCTAATAAAATTGAAGCATCAGCATAACTGAATATGTATTTATTATGTTAAATGTATAAAATATTTCTAAGTTGTTTTTTTTTTTAATTTAAGTCACAATTTGCTCTGTTCATCTGAAGACACAGATAACTTCAACTTAAAAGACAAAAGATAAGAAAAGAACAAAAAAATCTGCAGTGGTTAACTTCTGGGCTGCTGACCAAAAGGCCGGCAGTTCGAATCCAGCAGCAGATCGCTGGAAACACTGTGATGCAGTTCTGCTCTGTCCTGTAGGGTCGCTAGGAGTCAGAACTGACTGGATGGCACATACCAACAACAACAACAGACAGAAAGTGCATAGCTCAAGATTAATTTGGGGAGAAAAATAAACAAGCGAAGCTAAATATGTTTTTAAGGGGAAAAGCTGATAAGAAGCTTATAGAATATACCTATATCAAGAAAGAATGAAAGTATTGAATACCTCCTAAATATGAAAGCAGCGGTACATAGACATTAAAAAGAAAAAAACGAGTAACTCAGAAAATAATAAATATTTGTATATCACCTATTTTAGCAGACCAGCAAGTTGACATCGTCTTTTGTTTCAGATTTCTCTCAAGTATCAACTTCCCCATAGTATCTTTCAGAGAGCTGTGATTATATTTATCTTTTCTTTATGTTGCTAATATGTCCCAATACAGGGTATACAGTATATCTCATTAAGGGGTGGTTATTGAATAGCACACTTTCTCATTAGAAATTCACAGATGTGGTGTTTAAAATGCATTGGAAGTGAGAGAAAGGAGACAAGAGAGTAATTAAGCAGATACGTATCAAAGGGAATAAGAGCAGAACATCTGTTTATGAGAACCAGAAAAGCACTTAATTATCCAACGGGAGCATCCTTGGAGATGTTTCCATTCTGCTTACATTTTGTCTTTGTCTTACAGAAAACTTCTTACCTATTACTGTTAATATCAGTTAATACATTGGATAACCATGAGAAAATGTCTTATCAGCAAGGGTGCTTGCCAGGTTATTCCAATTTCCTTTTATCTCAGACAGAATAGATAAGATGTTGGCTTTAAATGTTTTAATTCATTTCTTTTTAAATTCTGAAGTGCTCCGTGTGAATTTCTTTCTATGTTTTCTGTGAATCCGATATTAATCATCTGTTAATGTATATAAGGCAGTCCTTACTTGGTATGCTAGTGCAGAACTGTAAAAGTAGTGCAAGCTGAAACTGTGTGAACAAGTGATTTGAGTGATCAATTGAAAATTATGACAGTTCTGCGTCGTTTAATTTTTTTTCAGAACATTAAATCTACTCTTAAACTTTTACTCTTGGTTGGAGGTAGAGACCAAACCAAACCCATTGCCGTCGAGTCGATTCCAACTCGTAGCGACCCTATAGGACAGAGTAGAACTGCACCATAGAGTTTCCAAGAAGCGCCTGGCGGATTTGAACTGCCGACCTTTTAGCTAGCAGCCATAGCACTTAACCACTACGCCACCAGGGTTTCCAGAGGTAGGTAGGGAAATGAAAACAAAACAGAATAGTAAAAGTCATATTTAATTAGTACACTGTAGTTGAAACCATTAGATATATTGAGAATTGTAGCATTTTCCTTTGTAAAATATTTATCAAGTGGAGTTTGTGCAGCGGTTGCCTTTTTCTCATCGTACAATTTACAGTTAGTGTCATGAGTGAGTATCTTTTCTATGCCTTGGTGAATTGTCATATTCTTTCTAGTTTTGGTCAACTTTCAACATTTTATCCTTTCTTCTTTTAATGTCTTGAAATATTTCTAAGAGTTCCTTTACTATAATTTTTTTTTCTTTTTTTGCTGGCACCGCTTACAATGAGGCATCTTCATCCTTTTCATCACAACCAGTTTCCTCATTTATGTTGGTAAACCTGCTATTATTAACTAAGTTCCTTTGGCTGCCTACCTGTATAGTCTCCTGAAAGGTATCAGTGTCAACGTTCCATGATGAGCTAATTCTTCCATAGCTCCATTTACCTTTCATTTTATTTTCACATCCAGCATTATCATATTTAGTTCCTTTGTTGAAATTTGATTTTTCTTGGCCAATTCCCTCTTTCAATAAACATTTTCCTTAGATGTCGTTTGGGTATATCACTGGGAGACAAACAGACAACACAACTACACTCTTTGCCCTCTGAGCATGAACTGTATAGCTGCTCCATTACAGTCACCAACAAACAGACCATGAAAGAAGTGACACGATTGCTCATTGCTCATTGATCACAATGTGCGTCTGTTATTTATGGAGTAATTTATATGTTGAAGAACTAGCAGCAGAGTTCATGCTTTATGCAGTTATAGTCAATGTACTATAGTAACTGAAATTTGGAGGACTGGTATTATCTAACTAAATCCTGTTAACCAAAATTCATCCATTTCAGAACTGTGTAAAGTGAGGACTACTTGTGTTTTTACTAGTTGCTGTGAATATTGACCATTTTATTATGAATGTTGACATGTGTTTACAATTAAGTTTTAAACAAACAAAAAACAGCGAGATGTCAATTGTTGGTCCTTATGTGTTTCAAATATAGACTTTCTATATATTAAAATTACATGTTGATTTTGTTTATATGTTAAAATTACATGTTGATTTTAATAGATGGTCCTATCTGCATTGCAGTAATGCTGAGACATAATCCGTATCTGTTGAGGGAACAAACAAAAAAATCTTTGTTTCACAGGCATACAAAGCCAGCGTCGTCATGTTAAAATCTGTAGCTTTTTAGGTCCAGAAACCCAATTATACTGGAATATTCATTGTTTACCAGACCTCTGAGATTGATGCATTCCAATCAAAATAGCAAGAAAAGTAACTGATAAGCCAAATTGAAACTTTGAATTGACAATTAGAAATAAAACCATGTGTTGGATGAAATTTGGCACAGTGGGTTTATAGTACATTCCTTCCCAGATAGAAACTTGAATCTTTCTTTGAGTTGATCATTTGGTGGCTTGAACCAGCAGCAGAAGTTAAAGGGCTCTACCAACAAATAGAAAGTTAGTACACATTGCCATTGACTAGGGCCTCCTGAGAGGCAAAAAACCAAAAACCAAACCCAATGCTGTCCAGTCGATTCCGACTCATACCGACCCTATAGGACAGGGACTCCTGAGAGGCAGTATGCTTAATATTTAAAGGCATGTATTCAGAGCAGAATGGTTCATTGTGGTAGCCATTAGACATGCATGGCTTGAAGCACTTGGAATGTGACTAATTCAAATTGCCCAGTATTGTGAGTATAAAAGATATGCAAGATTTTGAAGATTACCGTGTAAAAAGAGTGTAAAAATCTCACTAAGAATTTTTATTGATCACTTGTTGAACTTTATTTGGATATTTATGTTTAAATAGCTTTATTTGGTATTTAAGTTTAAATAAAATACCCAGTGCCGTCGAGTTGATTCCGACTCATAGCGACTCTGTAGGACAGAGTAGAACTGCCCCATAGAGTTTCCAAGGAGCGCCTGGCAGATTTGAACTGCTGACCCTTTGGTTAGAAGCCATAGCACTTAACCACTATGCCACCAGGGTTTCCATTAAATATATTATTAAAATTTATTTCACCTGTTTGTTTTTACTATTTCAATGTGGCTACTAAAAAACTTAAATCACGTATGTGGCTCACGTTATCTTTATGTTAGGCAGCACTGCTGAAGGGCGATAGTGCATTAAGTCAAATCCAGCCTCCATCTTTATTTGCTGTGTGACCGTGGGTCAGGTAATTAACTTTGTTTTTCTTCAGTTTTCTTGTCTGTCAAATGGGAAAATAACAGTTCTACAATATAGTAGGATTTAAATTAGCTAATAATGAGTTTTAAATGCCAGAATATTTGTTGGGCATTCGGTTGAGCACCGTGTTACTGCTAGTGATGATTATTATAGATGCGTGATCAATGTAGAACGTGCACTAAACAGTGAATCTCTTCAACTCTGTGCTGCATTTTTTGTTTTCTTAAAACCAGCATCATTTACTCTTTCCAGACATATCTCTGTATAATTAGGTAAGATTACACTTTCTTTACATCAGCCAAACAAGGTATGTTTTTCAAAGAATACACACAGGACAGTTGACAGGGAATTGAAACTCAGCCCAGTTTCATCACCGATGTGTTTATATATCATCACCAACATGTTTACATATTATTTCTTTGTTCGGTTTACGTCTACAAATGGCAACAGTTACCCTTTGTGTTTGTGCATGTTTTAATTAATATATTGTCAAAGGTATTTTTTTCTTGACATTATGGTCAAAGTATAGGAGCTCTTTCCTGAGCCAACTAAGAAATGAATAAAATATTTTATTGTGCACCATCAAAAATCATGTATAGCTTAAATTTAATATAATATTAAATTATAATATATAAATATAAAATAAGGAGCCCTGGTGGCACAGTGGTTAAACACTTGGTTGCTAACCTAAAGGTCAGCAGTTCGAATGCACCAGCTGCTTCGCAGGGGAAGGACTTGGCAGTCTGCTTCTGTAAAGATTTATAGCCTTGGAATCCCTATGGGTCAGTTCTATTCTGTTTTATACTGTCACTAGGAGTCGGATATACTGATGGCACTGGGTAGTAGTAGTAGTAGTAGTAGCAGTAGCAGTAGTGGTAGTAGTAGGTAAATATAAAATGGGATTTTGTATGAAGAATCCTGGCTTAGTATAGGTGTGTGATTTTATTTGTATTGGAGATCTTCCATAAACCATTATAGATTGATCGGTGGATTTCATATATATATATACAAATATAAATATATATATATTTATATGTATATACAGTCTTTCATATGGAAAATTGTTTTTAAATGTAGTTGAATTAACTAGACTTGTGAATGGAGAATATATTGTGTTCATTTCTGCTTTATGCTAATAATTCTCTGTTGTTTAGGTATCTTGAGACAGACATTGAGTGTGAGTTTTGGATATCTGCAATATAAATTTTGTATTGCCTCAGCATAAGTGACAGGCTGTATATCAGTATTATGTCTTTGTGTTTGTTCAGTGTGCAGTCTTCCTACAACTGGAAAAATCAAGATTTAAAACAGCTCTTCCTCACTCGTTCCATCTTCCAAGTACGTTACCCTAGTGTAGCCATATGCTTACATCAAGTTCAATGTCAGGACTTAAAGAGTCTTAGACTGTGTCATATCACAGTCATTCACACTAATCTTTCACTGTCATCAATGAAAACACCGATTTCATCCCAGTTATGATGTTTTCAGTGGGAAAGATCGCCACCCTGGAAGATTACTATGTAATGCCTGAAGATCCTCTCCAATTCTGACTCATTTTACTTCCTGTTACATGGGTATTTAATGTGTCTATTAATATTGCAAGATAAAGCTCATCTGGAATTTTCCTAAAGTCTAACTATGCTTTATCAACTGAATTTGAATATACTATGTCAGTAATAACTTCAAAGATGTGTTAAGCATGACCTCCTCTGCCTGAAATCATGCTGGCTGTAATTAATTAAATTAAGCTTTACCAGGTGTGCACTTGCCATGCTCCTTGAGTACGTTTCCCTGAGTTTAATTCTACAGCAGATGTCAACCTTTGTCACTCTTGATTCATCATCTATTGTTCGTTTTACAGTACATTCTGTAGTTTAAGTATCCATTTAATGAGCTGATAATACTCCATTAAATAACGTAGAAGAGAATGTTACAGCTGAAGTTATAGTTAGTATAGCTGAAATGCCCCCAAAGGATTTAATCTTAATTGTATCCTTAAACTCTAAATTCTTATAATCAACAAATAGGTGGAACATAATTATTGTAAAATATAGTATATTTCAAGGTTTAAGAGATAGTTTTACTTTTTTCACCTTTTTAAATTACCTGGAAAAAGGAAAGAAGAGTCTGTGTCGTAACATTTATCCACATGGGGAGGAATCATGATCAATCACACAAAGAAATATTTCATTCCTGAACTCTGCGTTGGAATCTTCAATTAATGGGGAACTGTTGCTATTTTGGAGTCCTAGTGGCGTAGTGGTTAAGAGTTCGGGTGCTAACTAAAAGACGGGCAGTTCCAATCCACCAGCCACTCCTAGGAAACCCTATGGGGCAGTTCTACTCTGTCCTATAGAGGGTCACTATGAGTCAGAATCAACTTGACTGAAATGGCTTTATTGCAACTTTTGTAATTCTTAAAACTTGTCTAATACTAAGAGTCAAGAAAATAAATATTTATTATTTGCTATAAATGTAATTAATATTAATCTTAAATATATAGATTACCATTATTTGGCTTTGCAGCATGGAAAAAGTTAAAAGCGCAGAAAACATTTCCATTTCTTGGTAATTTTACTTAGAATGCAAAATATTTTGTTTGTTTAAAACTGTTCTTTGCCCAGGGGCAAATGATGGAATTAAAGATCAAACGTGTGGCCTTGGGAATTGTAAATAAATAAATACATAAAATATGTTTCTGGGCTTAAGTTTATTGAAAATGGAATTCTTACCAGGTAATTATTTTTATTTCAGTTTCATAAAGATTTAATTAAGAAAAGTTTGCACAGTGCACTATTAAAATTTACATGTAAAACAAAAAAAAATTAATGAGAAATTGCATGTAAAATGTAAAAAAATTCCATTATTTCTTTGACAGTACCAAAACTTGCAATTTCCCATCTCTTTGCAGGAGGAAATAAGTACTTTATTAGATTATTAGGCATTACTTAATAGATACTTTGAATGAATATAAATGGAATACCTGTTGCCATCGAATCCGGTTGGGTCAATTCTGACCCATAGCGACCCTAGAAGACCGAGTAGTACTACCCCATAGGGTTTCCAAGGAGTGACTGGTGGATTTGAACTGCCAGCCTTTTGGGTAGCAGCCATGTCACTTAACCACTGTGCCACCAGGGCTCCATAAATGGAATCAGAGTTCATTTAATTGGGATCATAATTGTGTTATTTTTTCATAAGCCAAATATAGGTCTATGATATTTGCCCATGTACATATACACCACACAAGCATTCATAGAGTATTTGTTATATTATGATTTGTATAAATTTGTACTTATATATTTTATACATATTGGAATCATGTAGCACTTTAATCTCATCAGATGAGAAAGAATGAGTCAATATTAAATAAACCACTGTAGGCTTCCTTCTTACTGTGGCAAAGTGTATTCAAGCATTGAATTCAAATAACCTAGTATCTTTTTCCACAGATGATAATTTAAGCGATTTATTGCTATGGAAAATATAGCTTGATATCTCCAATGGAAACCTTTCTGGTTTAATTTTATAAAATTGAAAGCACAGACACTTATATAGTTATAAACTGTTTTTAATTCCTTAGTGCTACATGAAGACATTTGCTTGCTGATTTTTTAACTTTTATTTTTGGCTTTTTGGAGTCGCAGGAGCCAATTTTTAGAAATTGTTGAGACCTAATATTTATGAAGATGCATACTGATATTATTATGAAAAATACCAGTTTTAAGGACGTATGTCATAATTTTAATAATTGTATCATTGTATTTTCAACTAACAGCTTATTAACTTCTATGTCTATCTTCATAATATACCATTTTTTAATGTGATACATTTTTATGTGTATCTTTATAGAACCAGTGTCATTATTATTAACTACACCTGATATACTGAAAATACCCAATCAGTTGCCAGCAGAGAAAGAACATGAGCCATTTTTGAGTGTGTGATTGTGTGTCAGGTGCTGTGCTAGATATTTGCCATGTATTATCATTTTTCGTGCTAATGTTAGCTCTATAAGAGAGGTATTAGTATCACCGTTTTATAGAGGAGGAAACTGAGGCTTAATGGATTGGGCTTTTAAATTAATTCCACAGCCGAAATATTTTCTATGATGCATGTTAAAATATAAAGACATGTGTTTCCCACCTTTATCTGAATGTCCATTAACTGTACTTGGCAGGGATGTAAATACTGTCAAAAAGGGTGCATCTTTGCAAGTTCACAACACTGTTGGAACAATGTTCTTCCTTGTTTATTTGTTTTAATTTGATGTTGTTCAGTACAGTTCAGACAGAGCTCTAAGTGAACTCATCCTGAGCATGAATTAAGTTAGCAAATGTCCTTGTTAAAATGGCCAGGCGTAGGGAGACCTAGGTAATGATTGTGGTGTAAGTACCTAGAGAAACCTGGGGAAACCAAGCCAAGGTAGTGTGACCATGTATGGATTCATTTGTTCACTTCATTATCCAAAGGGTATAGTGGGAAAAACACAGTGAAAAATACGGACAAGCCGAGTGAGTCAGAAAGAAAGTCAAAACTGAGAACCAGTAACCTGACCGGATTCGAGAGAGCATAGCAAAGTAGAACCTGGGTGATGGCTTGAATGGTGCTTAAACATCTATGTTTTCCCCTTTCGTTATCCGTTTTGGGGTCACCTGACTCAGTCAAGCTACATTACAAATACAAACCAAAAAAAAAAAAAAAGGCCATTGCTGTCCAGTCCATTCTGACTCATAGCGACACTATAGGGTGGAGTAGAACTGCCCCATGGAGTTGCCAAGGGGCACCTGGTGGATTTGAACTACCGACATTTTGATTAGCAGCTGTAGCATTTAACCACTGCACCACCAGGGTTTCCTTACAAACATAAGGTAAGAATAATGAGATGAGCTTTAAAAAAAAGGTGAGGGCTGACATTTTAAAATGCCAGCATCATATTGGCAGTATACCTCCGTTTCTCTTCTTTCCTGAATCTAAATTTCGTAATAGCTATGAGTCAGCATCAACTCAATGGCAGCGGGTACCCAAACTAGCCTAACTCGTCATGCTTTACCACATTTACTTCTACTCTACCTGCTTTAACTTAATCAATGAACTTTTTTTCATCTTGACATTTTTTAACCTCGTTTTTAACCTCGTTCTTTCTAGCCACCTGTGTTCTAACCTGGTTTCTTTGTCTTGGCTGCAATTTCCCTTGTTTTCTAATACCCCATGTCTTTTGGTGACCAGCTCTCTCTCTGTCTTCCTTGTTTCTTTTACCCCTTCTATTTTTAACCCTTCAGCCTTCCAGCATCAAAACAGGCCATAGTTTTTGCCTCAGGGTAGAGCACACACAGCCAAATAGAAATAACAGAATATCAAATTGCTTGCCTTCAAGTTTAAAATAGGGTTTTTAAATTCATGACAGAAACCATAGTTTCAAAAGCAAAGTTTTTTTTTTTTTTTAATATATTTATTTATAGAGTCATGCTTTTTAAAGAGGACATATCTGTGCTGCCTACATTTGAGGAACAAAGGTGAAAAAAAATTTTTGCTATAGAGTCAATTCCAACTCATGGCAACCCCATGTGTGTGACGGTAGAACTGTGCTCCATCGGGCTTTCAGTGGCTGAGTTTTTGAAAGTAGATAGCTAGACCTTTCTATCAACGTGCCTTTGGGTGGACTCAAACTTCCAACTTTTTGATTAGCGGTGAAGCGTTTTGACTGTTTGCACCACTCAGGGATTCCAGCAGACGAGAAGCCACAAAGATATCTAGCGTAGAGTTTAATGAGATAATATAAAGAGATACCAGGAGTTTACAGAATGTATTCACTGAAGACCAGAAACCAAAATGGAACTGTAGATATGTCAGTAGATGCCAGCAAGGATAGATGGAAGTGACCATCCTTCAGGTAAGACAAATGTGTTTATCAGTGGATGCCAGCCAGAACAAAGTGCTCACCCAAAAAAGCTTTAGGCCCTGTAGCAATGCGGAGAAGGCTGAATACTGATATAAATGCAGGGACTTGGAAGTAACTGGGTTTACCTGTGTTTCGCTATAAAGTTTTCTGTCCTCAGGCAGAATGGAATCTTGTAAAAGACAATAAATTTAATAACACAAATATTTTCACATTTCTTACACCTGAGTCCAGTCCTCTCATTATGGCCTCTTACTGTACTTGGCCTCTCATTTTGTTTAAACCAGTCCAAGCCAGTTGTAGCAAGTCAAGTCCATGGTGGCTCCATGTTTCAGAGTTGAAATGTGCACCATAGGGCTTTCAATAGCTGTGTTCTTTCACAAGAAGATCGCCAGGTCATTCTTTGAAGTGCCTCTGAGTAGATTCAAGTTGCCAAACTTTTGGCTAGTAGCCAAGCGCTTAACCGTTTGTGCCACCTAAGACTGCCCTTTTTTCTCTTCTTATTTAGTTTCTCTGGCCTGTGATTCCTCCCAGTTTCTCTGCACTTGTACTCTTTTTGCCTGTGTAGTAACTATACACAAACCGTTTTTTTATACACGTGTACACATATCCTTTGTCTTCGGAGTGCAGTTCTTTTAGGGAACTCTGTCAGTCCCATCTGTCTTGATATAACAGATCCAAATACTTCCTCAGGATCCAATTTGCTAATACCTTAGATTCTAATGCATTTAATTTGCTACATTGACTTACTAATTATACCCTAAATGCCCCCAACACTATCCCCTAGTGAAATCTAAACAACACGGTGGTATTTGAGGACACACTGTGTATCTAATGTGTCATGCTCTATATTTTGTGAGAAACTATAAAAAGAATAATTATTTTACCTGCGATCCTAGTATTATAAGGTGTATGAAGTGCTTTTACATGCGTTGCCTTGTTTTAACTTTAAAATTATGCAAGTAAATAATAACATCTGTTGCTTAGTTTTCCTTAAAATGTAATATGCAGAGGCAAAACACACCAATAAGTTGTACCTATAATACACAATTAATATATGATTGAAAATGGAGACGTATGTATGGAAAGATATAAAAAACACATAATCGCAGGTAATTATAAATTAGGAACTGTATTTTATTTCTCTTGTGTTCTTCATCCTGTGATGATGATTACTTAGATACTGGTTTTTTTTTGGGGGGGGGCATAGGCAGTGCACACTGCTTACACTGAGCGTGAATACTCTGAGAAGAATCAAGGTAGAATCACCATAAATAACGGGTTTTCTTACTCTGGAGACAGAATTTCCAGGTTCAAATGCTAGGAATTACGATTTACTAGCTGTTTGTCTTGGGACAAGTCACTGGACCCCTCTCTACCTTGCTTTTCTCATCTGTAAAATGATGATAACTGCACCTATGATATAGTGTTGTAAGGATTTAACACTTTAAGATAGGTGAAGCAGTTAGAACTGTTCCTGGCATCGAAAAAAACCAAACCCATTGCTGTCAAGTCAGTTCCCTAGCACTTAACCACTATGATACCAGGGCTTCCATCTAGGAAACATTCAATAATTGTTAGCTGTTTATTATTGTTGTTATTAGAAATTGTCATTTTAACTTAAATCTTTCTTTTATTTTAGGTATTGTTCTGATTTAGTAGAGTAAAAGAGTATAGCACATTTTTTGGACAAGTACAAACAACTTATGTGTGATTCACTACCTCATACTGACATGTAATATATTTAAATGTAATCATTTCCAAAAACAGAAGTTTTTTTCTGACTTTGTGGTAACTACCCATTGCCTAGAAGAACAAAATCGACATGAAATGAAGGCATTTAGGTTCTTGCACACAGAATTAAATAAATAAAATAAGGGAAAAAAATCAGTAGCTCTTGCAGTTGGAGCCCTGGAGATGCAGTGGTTAAGAGCCTAGCCACTAACCAAAACGTCGGCAGTTCAAATCCACCAGCTACTCCTTGGAAACCCTATGGGACAGTTCTGTGCTGTCACTATGAGTAAGAATTGACTTGACAGCAACAGGTTTGGCTTGACTCTTATAATCTGTTTTTTTAGAAAAATTTTTTACTTTATAGAAGATCTATACTCAAATCCATGATTTTGATAATTACTAGTGATGTTTAGGTCTTTGTAAACATTCCCAGCTTTCACCTTTTTGGGGTCTCTGCTAGCATTGTACTTGTCTGCCTCTGAAGTCGGAGCCCTGGTGGTATAGTGGTTAAGAGGCTAGCCACTAACTAAAAGGCCCGCAGTTTGAATCCACTAACTGCTCTTTGGGAACCCTATAGGGCAATTCTACTCTGTCCCATAGCCTTTGCTAAGTCAGGCATGGTATATGACAAGCTTTTGCCAATAAAATGTGCGCAGGAGTGGCATGAGTCACTTCTTGGCTGAAGCTTTTTGGACAACTGAAGATTGTGGAAATAACAGTTGAGGGAGGGCTGTGTTATCTTGAGTTCCTGAGTGAACATGATGAGTAAGCCTCCCTGGTCACCTTCACTGGAGGTGAAGCAAGAGCAAGACATAAACCATTGGTGTGTTTAAACAAGTCACTTTGGGGTTGTAGATAACTACAACATGACCTAAACCTCTTGACCATACAATATTTACTTAGATTTTGAATCATTTTTGTGATTTTTCTCTTTTAAAGTTACAATGTTTTCATTAATAATACCTTTTTACCTATAATCCTCAATCTAAAAGGTTGTGAGAATTTCACAATTTAATTTAATTTGGTTTTTATTTCTCTTCCAATGGTAATGCATCTCGGGTTGTATTTTATATGTGGTATATAGCTTTTTACTAAGGTACCCTAGTGGTACGGGAAACTTTAAGCCTAACAGTAAAGTTGAGGGAGAGAAATTGGACATTTAACATGAACCTTTGCCACTTAACTAATTAATAACTCTTGGCTGTAAACCAAAAATGCAACAATCAAAAAGAATGAAATGAGAATCATTTGTTAAGTGCTAAGTGTAAAGCCTTGTTATATTTTTTTTTTAGCGAAAAAAGGAATGAAAATATCAGATATTCATGAATGATGAATTTCTAAGTTGATAGTGCTAGCTAATATTCACTGAGTTATACAAACTCCCGTGGAAAATACTATTAAAATCTTAAGAAACAATTTGAAAAGGCTTTTATGTTAACCAATCTTTTTCTGGTTTTGGAGTTTTTTAGAAACTAGAAGGAAGGAAGGGAGAGAGGGAGGGAGGGAGGAAGGGAAGAAGGAAGGACAGGACCAAGCAAGCAAGCAAAGGAGAGAGGAAAGGGAAGGAAGGAAAGACTGGAGGGTGGGAAGAAGGGATGGAGGGAGGAAGGACTGGAGAGATGGAGGGATGGAGGGAGGGAGGGATAAAGGAAGGAAGTGAGGAAAAGAGGAAAGGAGGGAGGGAAATAAAAGCACAGTTCTCTGTATGGTGTTATTTTCCTGAAAATTTTTGATTAAGGCAAAATTAAAAAAAAATCCTCATATATAATTATGTGATATATCCTGTCATTATATTTTTATGATTTTATTATCCTATGAAAAATCCATCATAAACAGTTTTAAGCGTCATCATCTAATAATGCACAGCGTTCTTGTCTGGTCTCTTTATCAAAGGCTTCATTCTTGTGGAGTAACAAGGCAGAGACCCAGACTAAAGAGAGCTTTCATCGTTTTTCAAAAAGTAACGCTAGCTTACAGTCTCCTAGGAAACTCAAAGATTCAGCAGCTGTAGAAAGTCCAAGTTTGACAAAACAGCTATTATTGAGTAAAAATCTTCCAAGGAAGTATTCCCTGGAAGATTTCACCTTATTTTTGATTTTAGTCTGGGAAAGACTTAAACAGCATTTATGGTTAGCCATTTGTTACAAGAAGAAAAAATGTATGAATCCCAGATCTGGACACTTTCCATTTCTGGATCTGTGTGGAACTGCAGTTAAACTCAGGAGACTTAACAAAAGGCTAGTTATTTGAAGAGAATGGTCACCAAACTGGAAAAAAAAATACAAATCCTGTGAGTATAAACAGAATAATTAATGAGGCAGTAGAATAGCAATTAATTAGGTGAGATGTACACACATACAGGAGAAATGTGCACTTCAAAATGTAAAAATTAACAGTACATGAAATAGGCAATTTCTATCCCATGAAATCAAGAAATGAGGCTAAATAAACTTCAAAATTGCTCTCAAGAGAAAAATCCTGTGAGGCTTCTATATTTTTATAAATGCCTGACATGTTCAGTTTGTCGGTTCTGCTCTCTTTTAGATGCTAAGAGAAGTACAATAAAATGTTCTTTTTATAAATAAGCATCTCTGTCTTACAGTGTCACACTGCTGTGGGCCATGGGCATGTATTTTGCTGTCCTGGGGAAATTGAGTTTTTATAATCAGGTGAACACTGCCTAATGCTAGTCATTTTATTTGTGTGTGAGGATAACTTCCATGTTATCAATGAATCTTGCTCAGAAACACGTTAGCCTTAAGGATGAAAGAGGGAATTCATAAGAATTATTTCTTGGACAAGGACAGAAATAAAAGCTGAGAAAATAAACATGATTTAGGAATTTTCAGCATGTTCACTCATACTCGACACTGTGGTATAGAACAAAGAACAAGGCCTTTGATGTCCAATAGATCTAGAGAGATAAGTATTGCTCTTTTCATTATGATTGCTGTGACTTTGGAGAAATTAATTGTCTTCTCTGAAACTCATTTTTCTCATGTGCTAAGTATTGTTATCATAAGGACCTCAGAAGTGTTCAGAAGTTTTTTTTTGGGGGGGGGTGGTGAAGGGGATACTCTCTTAAGTTTCAGTAAATGTTATCTTCCATTCTTCTCCCACTTGCCGTAGAGACTTAAGTTAATCCTTTTCAAGCAGTAGTTGTGTATGATATATACGTGCATATATATTCATGCATTAATGCACTGTGTATATCTGTCTGTCAAAATGGAAAATAATGTAAAAAAAAAAAAACTAGGAAAATATTTGCCAAGCATGTTATATAAAAAGTTTTCTTATCATCTTGTATTTATTCTCAATAGATAGATACTAATATAAACTCTCTAAGGCATTTTTTTAAGGCATATACTCTGTCCCAGCAATTCCACTTCTGGGAATTTACCCTAATGAAATGTTGGCAATTTTAATGCACAATCATTGTTTATTGCAAGATTATTTATAATGGTGGAAAATTGGAAGCTACTTATACATTCATTATGTTATACTACTGTACTGTACAGTACATCATGCTAATGGCCTAATGTTGAGTAGAAGAAAGTTTTCAAGATACTGTATTTACCATGATTAAAAAAAAACACTACTCTTGACTCATAGTGACCCTGTAGGACAGAATAGAACTGCGCCATAGAGTTTCCACGGAGCACCTGGCAGGTTTGAACTGCTGACCTCTTGGTTAGCGGCTGTAGCACTTAAGGACTACGCCACCAGGGTTTCCTGTCATGATTCCATGTATTCAAAACTGTGTATAGCCATGGCATAGTCCCGTATGTGTACATGCATGTGTGTATGTGTGTTTATGTATGCAAAGGACAGTGCTTAGAAGAATGTTTAGCAAATAGGATTATTTCTGGATCGTGAAATTGGAGGCAATTTTTATTTCTGTCTTTAGATTTTTCTCTATTTAGGGGTTGTTATTTCTGAAATGTTTTATTTACAAATAAAACTCACCAAAACTATTTGCAAAAATACAGAAAAAATCTGAATGAATAAATTTATATTTAACAAATCTTACTTATCATGATTTGCTATTATATGAAATAGCTACAGAATCTAACAATCACATTGGTCCTTTTCCCCATTCAAATATTTTCTTTTTAGTGATAATTTGAAATTTTACTTGTCTACCTAACCTTTTTTAGATGTCTAGGAAACTTTATTTTCATGTATCGATTTTAATTAGAGAGGAGGAAAGGATAATACAACTAAAAATAAAAAGTAAGGCAGATCATTAATGAGAAAATACAGCGTCAGGACATGTACTAAAGTAGGAACAAAGATAAATGATAATTGGCTTTATTGATGTTCTTAAATATCTCTAAGTACATGATCATTTTTTATTAATGAAGGAAAATGGTTTATACAGACTAAGGATTCTGAAAATTGTTGTGTTGATTTCATGAGTTTGTTGCATCTATAAAACTATATACTTAGAAAAAGTTGTAAGATTATTAAAATAAACTCCTATATACCTTTAATACAGATGTAGCCATTTTTAAGATTTAACTGTGTTCTCATTCCGTCCCTCCCTTTCTCTCTCTCTCTACGTGCGCACGCACGCACACACACACACACAGTTATAACATAGATAATGCATATGTGTATATAATCTGATTTTATTTATTTTTTTAAACTTGAAAATGTTATTTATAAAAATGCCATTTATAAATATACAAAGCAATAAAAAATTTTGATTTAAGGTTAAATTTGTGACAACCATATCAAATGTTTCAAGTCTAGTTTTTTGCCTACAGAACACAAACAATATCACTGCTGTTTCATTGATCACAAGATTTAACATGGCTGGCATATTTTTATTGCCTTTGAATGGCCAGACATGATACACCTATTGTGTTATTTATTTTTGTCTTAACTTAGGTTGTATAAACATTGGAAAGAATTTATATTATGACTAGATTTCTGGTAAAGAGTGCATTCTCTAATATGAAATACTGAGTCTGTGGACAAGATTTATATATATATGTGTGTATATATACATATCTCTATCTCTATCTCTATATATGACAATAATGAAAAGTGAAGGACCAGGAGGGGAGTTGATGGACCTCACCACCAAGGCTAGTTCAGTGGCCGAATGTCTTATTACATGAAACTGCAGTTGTTAAGTGACCAGATATATCAAGGTACATTATTACTTTAAAGACAAATGGGGAGATGATTTAAAATTGCTCATGATATCTGCAGTACTCCACGCAGGTAAGAAAGAATAGCATCCTGCTAGTAAATTTCCCTCCAGAAATTTCTGATCATTTCTTTTTGTGAGCATACTTTACATTTCATGTTATTAATAAATTTTTATCCACTACAAAAAAAAAAAAAAAACCTAACCCATTGTCATCAAGTTGATTCTGACTCATGGCGACCCCATGTGTTACAGAGCAGAACTGCTCCATAAAGTTTTCTTGGCTGGAATCTTTATGGAGCAGATCACCAGGCCTTTCTTTTGTGATGCCACTGGGTGTGTTTCAACTGTCAACTTTTAGGTTAGTAAAACCAAAACGAAATCCCAACCCATTGTCGTTGAGTCAGTACTGACTCATTGCAACCTTACAGCACAGAACTGGCCCGGAGGTTTCCAAGAAGCAGTTGGTGGATTTGAACTGCGAACTTTTTGGTTGGCAGCTTGAATGTTGAACCACTGTGCTCCTTAAAAACACAAGTACAAATTGTTTGTCCCACTCAGGGACCTTATATCCCCTATATATTAAAAGAAAAACAGTTTCCCTAAAGTCGATCCAACTCATGGTGACCCTATGTGAGTCATAGTAGAACTATGCTCCACTGAGTTTTCAATAGTTTGAGTTTTTTCAGAAGCAGATGGCTAAGCCTTTCTTCCAGAGGCTCTGGTTGGACCTGAACTTCCAAACTTTCTGTTGGCAGCCAAGCGTGTTAACCATTTGCACCACCAGTGGACTCCACAGATTTATTAGCAATGTCAACATCCCTTGGCTTTCAAATAAATCAAGGGCCGTTCAGTGATATTTATTATAGTGATTGATAATACGATGCTTTCATGCTGCATCATTCTTTGCAAAATAATTTAGTTGGATATAAACTAATACTCAAAATTATTCTTAAATTTAATTTTAGTTTATTCATGGACTGAGGTATCATTAATAAGAAACTCTTGTCCATTAAAATACTGCTTCATATTTTGCTATTTTAAGGAGAGACCAAGGAGCAAATCCAAAATTAGTATGTGATTTCTGTTTTCTGTAATTATTTGATGCTAATCTGTCATGTTTCGGGTTTACTGAAGGCCTTAAAACATCTGGCAAACACAGCTATAGTAGTAGTGTGATACTTATGCAATTGTTAGTCTTATTTGTTTTCCATGTGCATTATTTATTTCATCCTTATCACAATTAATAATTAATGATTAATGACTTCCACTTTATAGATAGTACAACAGAGACTCAGAAAGGTCAAATGATCTGCCCGGTTTCACAGATCTAGTAGGTGGTGGAGCAAGAAAATAATTCCAGAGCCCACAATGAGATGTCTTCAAAAATATATCAGTTATTTTTTCTGCTTATAAGGTTTGTATACTTATTCAAACAGCTTCTAAAGTGTCCCATTTGGTTTCTCATTTGCTAGAGGCTATTTTTTTTTTTTTTTATATCGCAGTGGTTAAGAGCTATGACTGCTCACCAAAATGCCAGCAGTTCAAATCCACCATCGGCTCCTTGGAAACTCTGTGGGGCAGTTCTACCCTGTCTTATAGGGTCGCAACCAGTCGGAATCGACTCTATGGCAATGGATTTTTTAAAAAAATATCCTATTTGGTTTCATTATTAAGTATTCTTGTTGGGTGCTGTATAGTCTGTTCTGACTCATAGCAACCCCATGTGTTACAAAGTAGAACTGCCCTGTAATGTTTTACTGATTGTAATCTTTCTGGAAGCCGATTGCCATGTCTTTCCATGGTGGAGCCACTGGGTATGTTGAAACTACGAACCTTTCAGTTAGCAACCGAGTGCTTAACTGTTGGGTCACCAGGGCTCCTTTCTTTCTTGAATAGGGACAGGCAAAATTTATCTGAAAAGTGTCTTTTTACCTGTACTTTCCCTACTTATAAAGGCACCCCTTGCTTAGTAACTATAGTCCCTGGGTAGCACAAATGTTTAAGTGCTTGACCTTTCAAACCCACCCAGGGGTACCTTGGAAGACAGGCCTGGCAATCTGCCTTCTAAATGTCACAGCCTTGAAAACACTAAGGAGCTGTTGTACTTTGCACACGTAGGGTTGCCATAAGTCGAATTGACTGGACAGCCACAAACAACAACAACAAAACTTAGTAACTATCTCACTTGCCATGTTGCTATTTAATTTTGGTTTGAATACAATTGTGCCATGTAATTTGAAGTAAAAATAACTTCTTGAGAGTCCTGCTATGTTGTTATTACTGCATATAAGCCTTTAATGTTGAACTGCACTCCTAAAGGAGCTTACTGGAGATACAAATCTTTTTTGAGAAAACGTTGAAAAGTAAGATAAAGCAACTTGTAATCAAGGGTATTCATTATTGACAATTTAGGTCTTATCTCTTGGACACTACCCAGTGTATGTGAGATGAACTGACTTTGCTTCAACCTTGATGCCATTGCTATGATTTAAAATATATTTAGTAGAAGAAATACATCTTTGTCTTTTTTTAGACTTTGTTCCTCCAGAAATCTTGTGATATTACACCTCTTGGATATTATCTAGTTTTGGTTTATAGTTTATTAATATTTTAACAGATATTTGAATGCCCCCCTCCCTTATACATTAAAGGAATTAGAGCACCTAAATTGCACACGGTAAACAGAAATATTGTTAGTAGCTGTTGAGTGGATTCCGACTCATGGTGACCCAACGTGTGCAAAGTAAAACTGAGCCATAGGGTTTCAAGGCTGTGACCTTTAGGAAGCAGATCACCAGGCCTGTCTTCCCAGGCACCTCTAGGTGCGTTCCAACTGCTAACGTTTCTGCTGATAATGGAGCACTTAACCATTTGTGCCATCCGTAGACTCTGAGCAGAGACATTTCTAGTGTTGCCCCTAAAATTACGGGCAGCTACCATAATGAGGTAACCCTGGTGGCATAGTGGTTAAGAGCTACAGATGGTGACCAAAAGGTTGGCAGTTCAGATCTACCAGATGCTCCTTGGAAGCCCTATGGAGCAGTTCTACTCTGTCCTGTAGGGTTGCTATGAGTCGGAATCGACTCAATGGCATTGGGTTTGGTTTTATTTGTTTTTTTTTTTTTGTACTATATATGAATGACCAGTGTAGTTTAATTATTTAATCCCCATCTTTTTATTTTGTTCATCTGGTTTTTCTGTGTGATGACACAAAAATGTGCTTACATTTGAAAAGACAAATTGTTCAACCTTATCATAATAAAATATGTTAAAAGATAATTTTGTTTATAAATTGTGGTATTTTTCAATAACCATTTATTAAAAAGTAGTGTATGTCAGGCTTTAGGAAGAGTGAGGCAGGACTTCAGGTAACTGAATTTCTTTCACGGTTTAATTTCTGTTGTAAAAACTTAAAAAATGGAAATCTAGGATGCATTTGGCCACCACTGGTACTTTCAGATTTGAAGCTGCACTGAAACTGTCACACTCCCATGCAAATGGCTGTCAAAAATGAGTTTGCTAATTGAAATGCTCTGACTTTGAAATTAAATGTCACAGTTTTAGCATGCATAGATAAGGTCTCTATATAAAACATTAACTTTAGATTAATTGAGTTATCAAATTGTGAGAGTGGGCCACAATTTGTAAATTCTACAGTAGATGGATTTTTCTATTTTTAATGTGATCTAAATACTGTATGGAGTTTGGAATAAGGGCATTTCTAACAGGATCCAAAATTCCTTACTGACATAGCTCATGAATCTCCTCCTAGCTCTCTATTGTACTAGAAGGACTGTCTGTTGTTGTTGGTGGGTGCCATCAAGTCAGTTCTGACTCATAATGACCCTATGTACAACAGAACGAAACACTGCCAGGTCCTGCTCCATCCTCACAGTTGTTGCTATGTTTGAGCCCATTGTTGCAGCCACTGTGTGAGTCCACCTCGTTGAGGATCTGCCTCTTATTCACTGACCCCCTACTTTACCAAGCATGATGTCCTTCTCTAGGGACTGGTCTGTCCTGATAACATGTCTAAAATACGTTGAGGCAAAGTCTCATTATCCTTGTTTCTAATGAGCATTCAAGTTTTTAGGTTAGGATTATTTTAAAAAGTGAACTCTTTTTCGTAGTGACAAATTATAATAACCTTATTTTTTAATCACTTACCTAGCATTTTATTTCTTGTCTTTTTAAAAATAATTTTGTGTCAATAAAAGAAAAAGTTAAAGTTTAGTTTTTCCAATGAATTATTTCTTTTCATCTATTATTTTTTATGTTGTAAGATTTTGACACCATATTGAACTTCATAAATATTTATAATGCTTGATCTCTCTTGTAAATATATCATCGTATTGGTTCAATCAAGACATTTTTTCCTTTCATCCCTTTTAGCTTTTTGTGAGCAGGAGTTGTTGTATCTAATACACCTCTTAATTCCCCACATTGTCGATGCAGTATTTGGCATGCAGTAGCAACTTAATTGGTCCCTGGGTGGATAAGGTGGTTTGTGATTGGCTGCTAACCTAATGGTTGGTGGTTTGAACCTACCCAGCAGCACAGACGAAGAATGTCCTGGTGATCTGCTTCCATAAAGATTACGGCTGAGAAAACCCATGGAGTAGTTCTACTCTGTAACACATGGAGTTGCCATGGGCGGGAGTGACTGATGGCAACAGGTTTTGTTTTAATTTTTGTTTTAACAACTCAGTATTCAAGGAGAAGAAACTTAAATACAAACTATAAGTCGTGTATGTAAAAAAAAAAAAAAAAAATGTAAAGTAGACAAGCCAAAACCCATTGCTGTTGAGTCGATTCTCACCCATAGTGACCCTATACACACAGAATATATACTTGTGGTCTATAAATCAAATTTACTATGAAATGTTACACATGTATATAATTCTTAATATTCAGGTACATAATGAAAAAATCAAGTTTCTTAATGTTTTCTAAGTTCTATGGTCTATCAGATTGATACATCTGTAACTTTACAGAAGTGCTAGACTATATCTTCTGTGAGATTAAAAAAAAAATTCTATCCTGATGTTTTATTAAAACATACATTTGGAAAAACATATTTCTTTACTACAAAATTATCATTACACATTACCCTTTATTGTTGTTGTCAGGTGTCGTCGAGTCATTTCCGACTCATAGTGACCTTTTATGTACAACAGAACAAAACACTGCTCTGTGCCATTATAGGTGGGGGAAAATATGTGACTGAATACTGGCTATATCACTGATAAATGAAACAAGCTAAGTCCCTAAACTAGTAGCTCCATCTTCTTATTCTATTAAAAACAGTTAATATTCACAGAATTGGTGAGATTGTCCAAAAATTTATATAAGAGGAAAATAAGTGTCTGCATATAGTGTGTGTTTAATAACAATTGTTGAATAAAGGGATACGTGAAAGTACTACACTAAAATAAAATCATAATGCAAATATTAATTATTTCATGAAACAAGTATTTATTTGTTTTTTAATATCCTTTGTTTAAAAGGAAACAAAATTAATTCTTCAGAGAATACAGTTCCAGGCAAAGAAATAGTCTCCAAACAAAAAATTTTGCTTCCTTTTATCTGAAAAAAGCAAATTATAAAATACATCGTGTTTCTCTTTCTGATGAATCTTTCAGCATTTCTAAGAAAGTCAACCTTAAATTAGTTACAGTGGCTATATTTGCACAAGTTCTGATTATCCTATTTCATTTTACTATTTATTCACTACTTCTCTTTTTAAATATAAATCCAGAATTCAATAAAGCAATCAAGATTAGAAACATGCATTTAGATTTGTAAGCACCAAGTTGCTATTTAAAGATTTGGGATTGGATGTGATCCCCTAAGGAGAAAAAGTGAATGGGAGAAGATATCCCAGCTTGAGGTCTAGGACACTCCACCATTTGGAGGTCAGGAAGGGGATCTTTCCCACAAGAAGAATGAAGATTGAGATGGAGAACCAAGAAAGGATTGCTCCAAAAGCAGAAAATGATTCAAAGAGGGAGAGGTCAACTCTGTCACATGGGAAAGATAAGAGTGAGATTAGAACTGAGAATTGACCATTCCATTCAATGTGAGAGTATTACACCTACTCCTCATTTATTGACTGTCTCATTATCTGACATTTCATATTTACAACAATAGTAAAAAATCCACTGTCCAACTATTATGCACATTAACAATGTACGTCTGGCAGTAACAATACAGAGGTGTGAGGCAAGAGTAAGGCTGATTCTGATGGTTAAGGTTGTGTGTCACTTGGCTGAGCCATGATTCTCAGTGGTTTGGCAGTTATGTAATGGTGTAATCTGGAAGTTATGTAATCATGTAATTTGGCAGCTATGAAATGATGTAGTCATCCTCCATTTTGTGATCTGATGTGGTCATCCTCCATTTTTGTATGATGCCGATTTTCACATAGTGACTGGTCTTTGGAACCTAACCATGTTGATTAGTGAGGAGTGGGTGTACTGAAGTTGGCAAGGGACCTGTAGTGGAATGGTAGGGGCAAAACCTAAGTTAAATATTTCAGAAGAAAAGAGCGGCAGAGTAGGTGTTGATATCAAATATAGACTTGTATTTTGAGGAATAAAGAAAGCAGAGAAATGGGGGACTAGCTGGATGGGGCATGATGAGAGAAATACCATTGTATTTGTATGGTGATGAGGAAGAACAAATAGGGAGAATTTGATAGAGAAGAGAATGGAGAATTCCTGGATGACTATCCTTGAGTAAACAAGAAAAGGTGAGGTTCAGCGCATACTTAGTACGGTTGGCCCTGAACTAGAGCAGAGATTCACTGAAACAGGAGGAAAGACAACATAGATATTTACAAAGCTGGTAGGTTTGGTGGAAGGGAAGATCAAAATTCTCTTCTGATTTTTGCCATTTCCTTTTCCAACAAAATAAAAAGTAATCTGTTGAATGTGAGGATGTGGAAGGGAAAGTTTGAGGTTTGAGGAAAGCAGAAACAGTGTGGAGCACTTCACTAGGAGACCGGGAGTTCAAATTGACTACGGAGGTCTTGTCCTCACTTGGGGCTGCTCATTCTTTGAAGCAGAAACTTTGAAGAGTCGTGTGATCCTTGGCTGTAAAGTACCTAATGTAGATTTTGGCATAGTAGATTAGTGTTTACTCTCTGAATTAGTAAACATGCAATAAATGCATGACATCGCAGTTGCATTAAAGGCTGTTTTATTAATGTTGAATAATCACCCACGAATACAATTTTACTTTAGTATAGGCCTTCTGTTAACTTTTTATCATATTACTTGGTACAAATTTTTAATTTTCCTTTTGCCTTTTCTGTTAAAACAAAATGCTATGTTTTTAATATTTGAAGTTTCTTTTTTTTGGCATAATATTTTATAATAAACAGAATGTGTCTTTGCTCTTACTTTCTCTCTGTCTCTCTCTTTGCCTCTCCCGCGCCCCTTTTCCCTCTTTTTTTCTTAACATATATCCTGCTAATTTTTCTTAAATGCTGCTCTGTATTCTGAATTTTATATTTAAAAATATTTATTTTTGTGTGCGGAGAACGGGGAGGCAGATGAAAAAAAAAAAGTGGCAAGTTTTCTAAAGGCCTGATCCATCCTTCTGATTTTTTTTTTTTTCTTCCTTAGGTTTTTAAATTTTTTTTTTAAAACTTCCATCAATGGTGTTAATGTCCTGTATGAAATAAAGTGAACCGCATCAGGCAGCCTCAGTGTACCTTAAATACACCTCAAAATGAATCAAAATGTCTCAGTTCCTTTTTAGACCCAAAGGCTGAAGTCACTGCTCTCTGGCAGTTATTTTGTGACACCACGATTGCCAGATGGTATCAGTCCTAGGAACTCCATTTAAGAAATATATGAAGAGAAAACTTTCTCGGTCTGTCACCATCGTGCCTTAGCACCCACCAGCAAGTGGCCAAGCTAAAAGTCTAATGCAAATCATAAAAAATGCCCCAAAGCAGATTATTATGGGGGATTGGCCAGTACAATTTAACAAGTTACACGGGATTCATCTCTTTACTCTTGAATCAGTAGCAGGTATTAGAAGAAGCATATCTTGAGGCATATTGAAACTACTTACACCTAGTGTTGCCTCCATAGGATTTACAAAGAATGGAGTGTATTCAGTGTGGTGCTTTTCTGCACGTCATCATATTTTCACAATGTTTTTTGTCATGAATTAGCATAGGTATGTGTATGTTAGAGACATTGGAACTTTTAGACTTTAATACTTAGACCAGCAGTTCTCAAAGTGAAAATATACTCCAGGCCCATAGAGTATCCCCCAGAAACTCTCAGGGGTCTGTGAAGTAAAAACTATTTTAATAGTAATACTGAAACTTTTTTCTGTGTATGTTTTCCACTGGGTTGATATTTGCATGGTGGTGCAAAAGCAATAGTGGGCAAAACTGCTACCCCTCAGCAAGAGTCAGACCATGGCACAAAATTGTGCTAGCAGTCGTTTTATTTCTCACTTTAAGGTATTATCAGGAAAAAAAAAAAAAGTTCATTTAATAATGCCCTTCGAGAAATAGTAAAAAAAAAATATGTTGTTAAATCTTTATACTTGAGTACACATCTTTTCAATACTCAATATGACAAAATTGAAACTACATATAAAGCATTTCTGAAAAAAAAAGCAACAATTTTCTTAAAAAAACAAGTATTGGATTATTTAAATTTTGAGCTAAAGTAGCTGGCTTTTTGTTATTATTTTTATTATAATAATGTTTTTTTACTTGTGAAACTACTGACAAACTACAATTGTTCATACATGGCTGCTTAGAGTCTTTTTTTTTTTTTTTTTAATACACAAAGTGAACCAGTCATTTTAAGGAACAATTCACCATTGTCACTGATAAAATTTGAGCTTTCAATTGAAAAAAGTGAGAGCTATTCATTATTATGAACATTGCACCTGTAAATTTTCTCAAATTATTTGTCTAAGGTTTTGGGACCTAAATTAATACCTTTTTTTCCCTTCATTAAAAAATTCAATATTAATGCTGACTTTACTACTAATTATTATATTATTTGCCAGTCTTCATTTCCATTTTTATGGCTCCAACCTTATATTAATTACTCGATTTTAGGGTTAATGGAATCCTGAAATCCTGTACCATTCTCTGACTTTTCCATCGAGCTATATAATCTATTATGTGAGTTAGCTAATTTGCTGTAACTTGCTTTTCCTTTGTCCCCCCCCCTTTTAATCTGTGTCTCTGTATAGAATATATAGTTAATGAATACCTGTCAGCCAAAAAAAAAAAAAAATCTACCAAATTATTTTCTGTTGCATTTATTAGGAAAATAAATGAATAATTTTAAGCTTGCCTGTTAGCTTATACCCAGATCCCCAGGATCCTGATACTCTACCCAGGTTTTGGGAGAAGAGCCTCCCTTGAGAATGTCCAGACATATACATACTTGAAAGTAGTGTAAAAACATCTGATAACCTACTCTTCTTCAGATGTTATTTTTCAAAATCCTTTGTTCTATAAAAAAAAAAAAAAATCTTACTATTTGCACACAAATGTGACCTAGTATCAGTGATGCTTGCTATGGCATATTTAAAAATGTCATTTGTAAATTGCAGTTGCCCTAGCATGAATGTGTTTCTAAAATTGTTTGGGAATACAAGTGTAATCATGTACTAATGAATCTCCTGGGACATAACCCTTAGTTTGTAAGGGTCGGTGTTAATTCTCTGCCCTAGGAACAGGTAGTAACAAGGGTGGGAGTGTCATCTATGCCAAATGCTATGTCTTAAATATAAAAAGTGGAAGAATATGTGGCCTAACCTATTTTGATGATGCCAAGAGTACTAAAAAAGTGGTTATAAAAGCTCGTACACTGAACCAGTGAGCAGTGTCTTCTTGAAGTGAGGGCAGGGGACTGAATAGTAGACCAAACAGAGGGAGCTCAGGGCTTCCCTGGACTTCCTCTTCCACTATCCATGCAGTTCTATTATTAACATTAGTTTTTCTTAACCTGGTTTACACATGTTACCTATGGCTTTCATTTGAAGGCAGGAGTTGCTTTCATGAGAAGAGTGTGAGAAAGATCTAAGGAAGTCCTAGTTAATGAACTCTCAGGGCCGTTGTTAGGTGTGCTTGGGAAGAAGACTACTGTTATTAACAACATGAAAACGGAATTTTATTAGAGATTTCTTAGTCCTTCTTTTGTGGCACTGCTCTTCAGTATCTGCCCCAGCCCTTAATGCTTGGTCACCATTTAGCATCTGTATTGCTTAACTAAAAACCAAAACCACTGCCATTGAGTCGAATTCTGACTCATAATATAGAGATCTAGGCACAAATTCTAACAGAAATATTTAGATTAAAGGAAGATATTAAAAACTGCAAATTGTTTTCAGTCCCACTCCCCATTTAATTACTAACTGCATTGTGTCTCTTCTTGGGACTTAAAATATTAGGTCCACTCTGGTCCTAACAGCCAGATCAGAGGTTAAAACTGCTGTTGTCACAGATAACTAAGTCATATTACCAGCTTCTATGGGTTTTTTTATGGGTAGGTTCATTGGGTGTTTTGTTTTTTTTTTATGGGCAGGTTCATGGAATGTCCTTGAATTAAATGTTTCAAGCCTGGTTGTAGAGCCTTTTAAGAAAATCTTCCCTAAATTTATTTTTCCCCACTAGCTATTTTATATACTTCTAGTGATTAAGAGATTGGCTGCCAACCAAAAGATCAGCAGTTTGAATCCACAAGCTGCACTTTGAAAACCATGTGCAGTTCTACTCTGCCCTATAGGGTCTCTATGAGTTGGAATCAACTAATGGGTTTGTTTTGGGTTTTTTTGGTTATACTTTGCTTTAAGTGCCTACATCCTTTAGGAACCCAAGAGCCTAAAAACCTCCTTCTGAAAGATCATATTATTTTCTTGGATAAAGTTAATTATTAATTCAGAACCGTGGAAATATTGTGTGTGTGTGTATGGTTGGGTGTGTGTGTGTGTAATTTGTAATGTCTCCTATGGAAAGGAACAAAATCATCAATTCAAATTGGCTCAAAAATATTGAAATGTAGTTTTCAATATAACAAGAAGTTCAGATGTATGACTCAAGATCACGGTTGCAGCTCCAATTCTCTGAGATTGTCTTTGTCTTCTTCCATGGTGTTATGGATTGAAGTGTGTCCCCCAAAAAGATATGTTAAATCCTAACCCCTGTACCTGTGAATGTGACCCTGTTTGGAAATAGGGTTTTTTTGTTTTGTTATGTTAGTGAAATCATACAGAATTAGGATAGATCCTAAACCTAATCCTGTCTCAAAAAAAAAAAAAAAAAAAAGTTGCCTTCAAGTTAATTCTGACTCATGGCGACCGCGTGTGTGTCAGAATTGAATTTTGCTCCATATGGTTTTCAGTGGCTGATTTTTTTGGAAGTAGTCCTTCATTCAGGCCTTTCTTCCAGGGCACCTTTGGGTGGACTCAAATCTCCAACCTTTCCATTAACAGCCAAGCTCATTAACGATTTATACCACCATCTGTTCCCTTCTCAGTGGTTTCTTTTTACAGAAGCAAAATAGACCTAGAGGCACACATTGCAATCATAGGATGCCATGTGACAACAAAGGCAGATGTATCAGCATGCTCAGGAAGAACAAGAATTGCCAGCAGCCACTAGAAGCTGAAAGAGGCAATGAAGGACCTTCCCCTAGAGCTGTTGGTCTGACTTCAGACTTCTAGCCATATGAACTATGAGAAAATAAATTCCTGTTATTTAAAGCCACCCACTTGTAATTTTCTTGTGGCAGCACTAGGAAACTACAACAAAGGCTTGGCCTTTTCCTCTGTCTGGCGTTTTTGCAGTATCGATGTAGCAGTTTCAAGCTTCATACCCAAGTACAGTAATGCCTAGAGGGAGAGAAGAGACTGTATTTTCTTGAATTTCTTACTTTAGGATCGATTGGTTATTTTTCAGGTGCTCCCAGTAGACATCTCAATGGTCAAAAGTAAGTTAAATGGCCAGTTGAAACTGATTATCATGGCGGTTAGATGAAGCATCTACAGAGACCACCACTGTGACCAGAGTTATATTGAAGGGGAAACAGTTGTTTTCTAGCACATTGCAGTTTGTTTATTAAAGGATATAAAATAAAACAAAACATCTATCCCTAGTATTGTACTTTACAGTTTATTGAGAGTTAAAAATACATATAAAATATATGATTACTAGATGGAGCTTCTGAAGTTGTTCAGATGTACTGGCTTTCATTTAGTTCTCTTCAATGTTAAGACCATTGTACATAGGAACATGGAGAGCCTGTGATCTGGGACACTCCTTCCTTTCATATTTGCCTATTAAATTTGATCACATACTCTGTTTTCATCATTTGACTGAGCCTGTGATGTTTAGCTGAGAATTAATGAAGGTGATCCTTTCCTTCAAAGCATTCATCACAATCTGTGATTCCACGTGTATGACTGTGTTTCTTTATTTAATGGTGGTCCCCTCACTTGTCTTCAAGTTCCATGAAGCACAGGCCATGAAGACAGGGCCTGTGATCTTTTGACTGCCAACTTAATTAGGGCCGTGGCTCAGTATTAGCCTCATACTAAAAACCTAATCCAATTCTATTTAATAATTGAAATAATGAATAAATGGATAGAATTAAGCTGCCTATTATTTGTAACATTTAACTATAAACTGATTTTAAAAAACTGCTAAAATTAGAAATGGCAGAGCATTTTCAAATCTTAATATAAAAATCTTTCAGTGAGTACTGAATTGGGGAAAATTCCCCAGCTTTTCCCTGTTAAAGTGCCTACTAGTTAAATGGGTACCAGCCTCAATAACAGATAGAGTATAAGGTCTTGTGATGAGGCCATATGATATCTCTGCATGTTCTTCAAAGTGATAATCCATCACCTTCTGTTGTCTCCTTGCTTAATACCATTGATTGGTTAAATGTATCACTTTATCTACAGGAAGCTAAGAGTAGGTGTTGAAGTCATGATTGCACATGGCCAGACATATATTCTAACAAATTATTATTATGAACAACCATCAAGACATAAAGAAGGCATAACATGATTACATTCCAAAATGAGTTGATGAAAAAAGTGCCTTGGCAGTTGAAATTGACAGAAGTCAGCCTGCCTCCTTGCAAGAATCCTGGAAGAGAGGTGGTCTGAACTGGATCATGAAGGCTTAGCCAATCCAGACAAACCAAGAGGAGGGGCTAAGCAATATTGTAGAAGGAGAGAAATCAATAGGAAAGAATATTCCATGTTCACTTGCTGTACACAGTTGGAATTTGTCAGCTGCTGTGCTAATTAAAATAACCTAGAAGAAAAGGTCTTTGCTTTGTTTTCCTTCTTCATGCCCTTTCCCTTCTTTCCATTCATCAACTTCTTCTTCATTCTTTTATCTTTCCTCCTCCCTTTTACTTCTTACAACCAATCCTCATTCCCAACATTTTCACTGATGAATATCTGCTTCCCCACCCTACCTCTCACCCTCAACACACATACTCTTCTATACACTCTTTTATAAATAAGCATTTAGCACATTGGTGGTAGTTCAGTTGAGCTCTCTCTCACACTCCCTTCCTCTAATATGAAAAGATGAGTCCTCTCCCCCCAGTATTACTCTATGCCTGCTTTTATAAGAACAAACTATGTTTAATACAAAATTATTAACTTTATGTGTATTACAATATTGGGTTTAGTGAGCACTGAATATAAGCATACCTACATTTATCTTCACCTTTACTCCTCCTTTTTTTTGTTTTGTTTTTGTGGTTTCTTTTTTTGTTGGTTTGTTTGTTTCTTAGTTTTACTTCCTTTTAAGCATAGTGTGGATTATTTTACAAAAGTTCAACTTTGATTTTTTGTTTGGAAGATCAGGATATTTCATTTGAACTTCATTCAGAATCAAGATAATCGGGCATTTTCTTTCAGTTCTAATTCTCTTTTTATATGTTCTCCCTGGCATAATGATTATTTCGCAGTGATATTACAATCCTTTCCTTATTTTAATTAATGTCACATCTCAATTCTAAGAGCCAGTTTTCAGCCCCGGGGTACTAATTTCATATCTTGTTTCTTAAATTAGCTGACTCAAAGCTCAGATTTCTGGTGGTTATTACAGTCCTGCAGCTATGCCAAGTCCCCATCAATAAGAAGAAATTAGGGTTTTAATGAAGGATTTTTTGCTATTCTTTTAGGTATTTGATTTTTAAAAAACTGTGGTATTGTTTCATGGCCTTAAGTTGCATATTCAGCAATAATTGCTCTGCAGCTAATATATTTGTGTTATTTCTGGAATCATTCATAGCTTATAAGATAGTAGCAAAAATGTATGAAAACTAATCAGATGCTCCTTAAAATAATAGTTTTTTTTTTTTTACTATCACCCTACTTAATAAGCAGATATACAAAAAATGCATTTCTTTGATGCCTTAAGAACATTTGCTTATGAACTCATATTTTTCTTTGAAAATATTATCTAGGAACAACAACAAAAAACTAAACCCACAAATACGTTTTTAATACTACATTTCAACTTTTAGGAAAAAAATAATCCTGAATGTGGTTTACAAATAAAGAAATCTTTATTATGTTTTATGTTTATTGCACTGAAAATTTTGTAATGCAGCATGTGAGAAGACATCTGAATGTTAAAGAAAAGCTCCGTTGTTTTTTCTTTAAGCATAATCTTTCTACTTCAGTTATACATTTTTGCAAAAGCCCGTTGTAACCTTAACCTGCATTGGTCCCCAAGCACTGACACTTCATTACCTCAGCATTTGACTTGTTGCCTGGTTAGTAATGATGATTATACTGAAGCTCCAGAGTTTATTTTGGTAATTGTTTGCATCTGCTTATTTAGTTTTTTTTTTTTTTCCCTCTATTTCCCTTGTTCCTTATTTGCTGCAGAAGATAAGCTTTATTGTCTTAGGTTTTTTTATTAGTGAGGATAATAATATATTTTCTAAATATATCAAAAATTGTCAGAATTAACACCATATTTTTTCTTTATTGATAATTTGCAGAGATAACGACACATATAAATCCAGGAATTCCCAGCTTTTTATTAAAATGAAAAGCTGGAAAATAAACTTAATGCTTTAAAAATTCCTTATTTGACTATGGCCTGTTGTAATAACATGATTTAAAAAGCAAGTAATTTTTCAATGAAGAAGAAAATAACATTAATTTGGGAATGGAGAACGAATGTCTGTAGTGGTAATGTCCATAGTGTGTGAGTGTGTGTGTGTGTGTGCGCGCGCGTGCGCGCACGTGTACAGGAGTGGGTGTGTGTCTCCCTAAGGATATGCTTTTAAGCTGGTATTTGAAAGCTGAGGTAAGGGTAGGTGGAAGGTAGCAGGTGAGGGTTACACATTGTAGGGGCTTCTTATGCAGAGCCCTTGCAATTAAAAAAAAAAAAAAAAACTTGTCCTTGTCAGTGTAGGGGAAAGTCCAGCTGAGTGCAGTATGCAGTGGGAAGTTTAAAATGTATGTTCATTGGACTTTAGTGAGTTTATCTTTAATTCTTACATCTCTTTTGGGGTTCTGTGAAGTTCATTGATAATTCATATGATTGTTATGTATATCATTTTTTTAATATTGAAGAAGTTTCTGTTCAATATCACAGAAATTTCTTCATGAATATGTTAATGATGACACTCTGACAATGTTTGCTAATTTCAACAGCTACTGATTAGTATAATGAACCTCACAGATTTCTTCTTCTCTTTGTCCTTCCTCTTGTTTTGTCTTTAAGCTCTTTTAGAATTATGCTTTAAATTTTATTTAAGATGGTTCTAGAAACTTGCCAGTACATTAATTTATGTCAAAGAGAGATTGGATGAAATTGACACTCCTATTTTATATTAGCTGTTTAATATGAACACCAAATAATGGAAAAATTATTTTGTGTGTCATAATTTTATAGTTATCCTTTTGGTGACCTGTGGACATACAATATCCCAATCACTTTTTATGCCTCTGGAGTTCTTCGAGAGTATACTTTTCCAAATGAAGGTATTTGCTGCCCTTCAGTGGGGGTTTGCATAACGTCGAATGAAATGTTAGTTGAAGCAAAATACTGGAGTATGAATCTTGAAAGTAAGGTAGTGCAGTCAGTAAGTGGGATTGGGTAAAAATTTTGTCTCTTTTGGCTTTTGTACCCATAGGTAAACCTTGTAAGCATGTTTATGGTTTCCTGTGTGATAGGTTGCTCTGGTGGGCTTGGTTTTGTTTTTTGTGCGTCATATTTGGAAAACCACAGGTTCCACATGTAACCTAATGGAAGGTGCCCCACCATATTTTCAGCAACCAAAGTTCATTGGGACAGACAATCACCCATCAATCAGCAGGCTTGAGAATGCAAAAAATTCAGTGGTAGCCACGTAGTCCCTGATAATATTTCTCAAAATCCATATTACCAACCAAAAATTTAAACATACCCCATGACTCAGCATACTTTCATTCATGAAAACACATTGTATGGAAAAAAAAAAATCAAAGCAGAAAATAATAGGATCACCAAAGCATTACACATAACATAGCTGAAAATTTGAATAACTTTGAACTAGGCTCTAATCATGAATAGTAAAGTTTCGAAAGCTTATTTATTTTTGCTGTATTTGTTACGCAATTTTAATGTGTGTTTAGACCTGATCAGGTATACAAAGTAATCATGATCCTTCTTTTAAGTTCAAAGTTCTTAACTGAAAGTAAGAGAATCCATTGTCTTCAGTTTTAAATGGAAAAGGATTTATCATTATATTCATAGTTTGCTCACTGACGTGTTTGGAAGGCTGATGGAAAAGACTGTATGTAGATTAGGTCTTCAAGAATGCCTGCCAGGTTCATGCTGCTGATGTGGCCCACTGACGGATCTGCTGTCTCTGTCATGATCAGCTATGTGGTAAATCAGAAAGCTGATGCCACAGCTGTGAGCTCCCCAACTACATTGCTTCAGAAAGAAGTGATGAGACAGGCTGAACTGAAGAGGACAATGTATCGAGCTGAATCCAAAAAGAGTTATTCTACCTGCTTCCAAGAACCACTGTCAAGTGTGTGAGTAGGAGCTTTAGAGACAAAATGAGCAGTAAATTCTACTGAGGATTTGTTCTGTTTGTCTTAGAAGGAACGAAAGTCAATTACATGTTATTAACGGAGGTCTGGTAATGCTTAGAAACTATGAACTCAGGTGCAGAAGCAGCACACACTGTTAGGCTAGGAAAAGAAACTGAAAGTGACCTTTTATTCCAAGGAATTTTGTTCTGTGATTATTTTTTTGCATAATTTAATAATTTAATAACTTCATTCATGATGCTGCATTATTTTATTCGTTTAATTTCTTAATATGATTTGGTAAGGTGATTACATGGAATGACGTATGGTTCAATGTGAAAATAAAAAAACAACCCAGATAGGACCTGACTTATGATGTATTTGAGTTATGAGGAACTGCACTTGAAACCGTCTTTTTTTTTTTCGGTACATCTTATCATTAGTAGTATGTACTACCTACAGTGTTGCAGCATGTAATTTGCTGATGTTATCATTTTTGGATGTTCACTCACAGATGTTCAAAGATTGAATTTATAAAGATACTGATAATAAAAGGCAATAATAAATTGAAAACTTAAAAAAAGAAGACATATTTGACTTACGTCACAACTAATTTATGAGGGATTAATTGGAACGGAACCTCACTGTAAGTCGGACGTTACCTGTACTATATAAACCGCTGTGTTATAAGATGCATGTTCTAGACTCTTCCATACAGTAACAGGCAGAAGAAGGATAAAGAGTTTCGTTTGCCTTTTTTTCCGTAATGCATTCTTTCTCCTTATAATAGTTTTAAATTTGCACAGTAAGGCAGTACAGAAAGTTATCCCAGTAATTACTGGCGTAAAACAACAGCTATTTATCATTTCCCATGATTCTATGGATTGACTGGGTAGTCCTTAGGATCTGAGACAGTATCCGCTAACCTGAGCTGGTCTTCCTCAGGCATTGGCAGTCAGTTGGTAGGCTGACTGGAAGCTGGGTGGGTCTTAGCTGAATCTATTCAGTTCTTCACATTGTCTCACACCTTCCAGCAAGGTAGCCCTGTGTTCTGATATGGGGGACAGTAGTCAAGAGTTTTTGAACTGATACATTGTGACCATGGCCACATTCTAGTTATTTAAGATAACTATTTAGGTAATTTAAGAGACAGGGAAATAAACTACAACCCTTGATGGGAGGATCTGCAAAGCTCCATTTAAGACCATCTTCCATGTTCTTTTGTGTACTTTCAAGAAGTAAATCAAGCAAGGTGATTGTCCTGCATGAGTCTTCCCCAACTGACTACTACCTCAGGGAAGCAACAACTCAGTTTCAGTAAACGGATTAAACCTGTCGTCTCCAATAAAATCCCACAAATGTAATTACCCTTGGTAATATTTCTTGAGCAAACATTAATTGAAAATTATGTAAAATAAAAACTAAATAAACAGTAAATAGTATATACATTTGTCCTCCTTCAACACCCATTCAAGACTTTCTTCTCCTATCCTCCTTCAATGTAATTCCTACATCCCTTGGTCTGGAACTATGAGTCGGAATCAACTCGAAGGCAATGGGTTTGCTTTCATTTTTTTTTTTTTGGTCTGAAACTATAACATTACTGGTTACTAAGGTTGATCTGTCATGCTGCTCTGAGATGCTGCAGATGGCTTGGAGTATTTCCATCTTGTTGGCTGCTGCTTTAACAAATATCTATTATAGGGCAGTACAATTAATGTGTTTTGCTGTGAGAATTTGATGGAAAAAAAAAAATTAAGAGAATCTAATATGTAATGGGAGCCCTGGAAGTGCAGTGGTTAAGAGTTCGGGTGATAACCCAAAGATTCAAATCTACCAGCTACTCCTTAGAAACCCTATGGGCCAGTTCTACTCTGTCCTATAGAGTCACTATGAGTCGGAATCTACTCAATGACAATGGATTTCATTGTGTTTTTTTTTTTTTTAAATGTGTAATAGGTATTTCTGTGAATTACCTAATTTATCTTTACAACAATCTTCTGATTTATTGTTATCCCCATTTTACAGGTAATGAAATGAAGGCACAGTGGAGTGTATCACAATTAAGTTTATTTTTGATTGTTTTCTAATTATGTTCAAGTTGATTATCATTAGCAAAGGTAGGGAACATTTCAATGATAACAAAAATAGTGGCAGATCCATTTATATTGGCCCAAAATTTTGCTGTTTTCCAAGATGCCTATTAATCATTTATAGTAAAATTAATAGGGTATTTTTATGTAATATTTATAATGCAACACTGTCTACAAGTGTCCTGTCCATGTCTGTTCCAGTAATCAGAAAACTTGATTTTTGTCTGGTTTACCTAAAGAAAGCAATGTCACACAGCAGCTGTTAGTCATTTGAGCAGTTAGTGTAGGTTTGTGAAATAGTAACTGGCCATCAGTTTTTGAGTTCTAGGTTTGCTGATTGAAGTAGAAACAATTGAAAGGGGAAAACATTAAAGAGACATACACTCGGTGAAAACGTATGTGGAGGGAAACTATAAAACTCATTGCCTTGAATTTCTGCACCATGAGCTGTTCTTGATAAGTAGCTTACAATTTGAGTCATATCATAGTAATTTAAGTACATGGCTATTTTTCCAGGCTCCCTTTATTTAGGACATACTACCACTCCTTCAGTTACCTGAGTTCCTACCCTAGTACTATTGCCATGAATTTTCGTTGTTAGGTGCCGTTGAGTTGCTTCTGACTTATAACTACCCTATGTACAATAGAATGGAACACTGCCTGGTACCACACCATCTTCACAATCGTTTTGCTTGAGCCCATTGCTGCAGCCACTGTGTCAGTCCATCTTGTTGAGGGTCTTCCTCTCTTTCACTGACCCTCTGCCTTACCAAGCATGATGTCCTTCTCTAGGAACTCATCCCTTATGATAACATGCTCAAAGTACATGAGATGGAGTCTTGCCATCCTTGCTTCTAAGGAGCATTCTGGCTTACTTCTTTTAAGACGGATTTGTTAGTTCTTCTGACAGTCCATTTGTAAAGGTTGTTGTTGAGTCGGTTCTGACTGATAGCAACTCTGTATACAACAGAATGAAATACTGTTCAATCGTGCACCGTTCTCACAGTCGTTTTTATGGTTGAGCCCATTGTTGCACCCACTGTGTCAGTCCATCTCGTTGATGGTCTTCCTCTTTTTCGCTGACCCTGTACTTACCAAGCATGATGTCCTTCTCCAGGGACTGATCCCTCCTGATAACATGTCCAAAGTATGTGAGATGTAGTCTCGCCATACATATTACAACAGTGAACCAAGAATAAAATTTTGCTACTATTTCTTTTATGAATGATATGAAACAAAACAAAACTTGTTGCTGTTGACTCGGTTTCAACTATGGGAATCACCATGTGTTACGGAGTAGAGCTGTTCAGTAAGGTTTTCCTGGCGGTAATCTTTGTAGAAGCAGAAGATCAGGCCTTTCTTCCATGGTGCTGCTCGGTGTCTTAGAACTGTCAATCTTTGGGTTAACAGATGGGAACAAACCATTTGCGCTACCCAGGAACCTCTCATGAATGATATTACCAAAAATCAAGCCCATTGCCATTGAGTCTATTCTGACTTATACGGACACTATAGGACAGAGAAGTGCCCCACAGGGTTTCCAAGGCTGTAAATCTTTATGGAAAAAGACTGCCACATCTTTCTCCTCTGGAGCAGCTGGTGGGTTTGAACTGCTGACCTTTCAGTTAGCAACTGAGTTGTTAACCACTGCACCCCCAGGGCACTTTTGTGAGTAATATTAAAAAAAAAAACTGCCACATCTTTCTCCTCTGGAGCAGCTGGTGGGTTTGAACTGCTGACCTTTCAGTTAGCAACTGAGTTGTTAACCACTGCACCCCCAGGGCACTTTTGTGAGTAATATTAGTGGTCCATTAATGTCACCATGTTTATCATTTGTAAAACAAGTGGACAGGACTGTGCTGTAACCTACTTGTATCAACTTGTGAGAACCAAATATTAAATTTACAGGAATTTTGTGAATGTATTAAAAAAAAAAAAATTACCATTGAGTCGATTTTGACTCATAGCAACCCTAAAGGAGAGAGTAGAACTGCACCATAGAGTTTCCAGGGAGCACCTGGGGGATTCAAACGGACGACCTTTCATTAGCAGACATAGCTCTTAACCACTAAGCCACCAGGGTTTCCATGAATGATATTAGTGGGTCATTGATGTCACCATGTTTACTTGAAATAACAGTGAAAATTGTAAAAGTAGTGGACAGGATTATGTTGGAGTCTGCTTGTTCCAATTTGTGAGAACGAGTTGTTAAATCTTCAGGAATTTTGTAAGTTTATTGTTTAACATGGCAATTGTTAGAAATTAAATTATATAAGCTATAAATATAATAAGTTATATTAAAAGCAAAAGTAGTAAATACTAAAAATTCATCATTTTCTAATCATTTTATTAAATTTCACTGTTATCTATTCTCTCTAGGTTATTTACATCTATTATATTTGTATTGTGGAAATATTATGCTGTATTATTGCACATCTCTTTCAAATCCAGTGATGTCACATTGGTGGCTACCTAGTCACTTTTGTAGGACCTACCATAAAGTCTTTCCAAAAAAAATTCTCACCATTTCAACATGCAGAATTTCCCTCAACTCTGTTATACCCTTGATGTGGCATTTAATTCCTTTAACTGGTTCTTGGAAACCAATTTTGAAGTTTTTGCTTATAGATATTAATATATATATATATAATCATGATATTTTGGCCAAAATGTTGTTGTTAGGTGCTTTCGAGTTGATTTTGACTCATAGTGACCCTATGCACAACAGAATGAAACTCTGCGCAGTCCTGAACCATCCTCACGATTGTTATTATGCTTGAGCCCGTTGTTGGAGCCATTGTGTCAGTCCACCTCGTTGAGTGTCTTCCTCTTTTTCGCTGACGCGCTACTTTACCAAGCATGGTGTTCTCCAGGGACTGACCCCTTCTGATAAAATGTCCAAAGTATGTGAGACATAGTCTCGCCATCCTTGCTTATAAGGAACATCCTGGTTGTACTTCTTCCAAGACAAATTTGTTCATCCTTTTGGCAGTCCATGGTATATTCAATATTCTTTGCCAACACCACAATTCAAAGGCATCAATTCTTCGGTCTTCCTTATTCATTGTCCAGCTTTTGCAAGCATATGAGGCGATTGAAAACACCATGGCTTGGATCAGGTGCCCTTTCATTTTCAAGGTGATATCTTTGCTTTTCAACACTTTAAAAAGGTCTTTTGCAGCCAATTTGCCCAATGCAATGTGTCTTTTGATTTCTTGACTGTTGCTTCCGTGGATGTTGAAGTAGAAACCAGCCAAAGTAGAAACCACATATTTTCTTCTTTGTGAACCACTTGAAATCCAAACAAACATAGTTTTCAAAAATTGTTGAACTGGAGTGAAATCAACCCAATACAATGGTCTCAAATTAAACTTGAATGAGCCTGATATTCTCTTCATGTTCAGATTTGATGGAAAGAAATTATGTAGAAAGGGAGTTAAGCAAATACCTCATCTCTTTCTTCATCAGTGTATTGAATTTACCAAATGAAAATTCTTAGCAAGACATTCACTTTAGTATCTATTTTGTTTAAACCAGAGAATCTCTAATCCTGTCCTAATGTTGTAATATTTATCTAACATGTGTTGAGAAAATTGGCTACATCTGATTATGTTTTCTGGTAAGGAAGTTCTGTTAATCTCATCTATCAAGTTTGCTTTTCTTAGAAAAACAAAATGGAGTAATTGCTTTTGACAGAGTTTCATGAGGAGCTGTTAAAAGACTAGACCAGATTTGATTTTCATTTCCGATACTTTCAAGGAGCATTTTAAAGATATATTTATAGAGACAAATTTTGCTTAAAAATATTGTTGAAATTAATATGACACACTTCTCAGATTATGTAAAATTATGAAATATGACCAAGTAGATTTTTATCCCATACTTCTAAACGTATATACATACATACTTATATATATGCACAAACATATACCTGTACCCACTGCCTTTGCTTATAATCTTTCATTTACATGTTTATATTGTTACTGTTTTTGTTGTTAGGTATGGTAGGGTCTAGTCAAGTTGGTCCCCAACTCATGGTGCCCCTGTAAATAGCAGAAAGAAATGCTGACTATGATTGGTTATGGATAAGACAGTTGTGATCCATACTTACGTTACTATAAGGGTAATATGGACTCCTTGGTGGCATAGTGGTGAAGAGTTCAGTTGCTAACCAAAAGGTCAGCAGTTCGAATCCACCAGGGCTTACTTGGAAACCCTATGGGGCAGTTCTATTCTGTCCTATAGGGTCGTTTTGAGTCAGAATAGACTCGAGGGCAATGAGTGTGGGAAGAGTAATATAACAATTTATCAAAATATTGTTAAATATCTTGAATATCATACTCCATATATACACTTGTGTATGTATGTGTGTTTGTGGTGGGTGTATATGTGGATCATTTGTAAAAAATCATATATTTGATATATTTTTTAAAACATAACATAATATAGTCTTATAATGAAAGTGAAATTAAAATGGCAGCTTCTCTGAAAAGAAGATCTAATCTTAACAAAAGAAACCTCGAGAGTATGGCCCTGTATACTGTTTCATCTCAGTAGTGAAGTCACTCCTGAGGTTCACCCTTCAAAGATTGGACAGGTGCATAAAACAAAACGAGACTAAATGGGCACACCAGCCCAGGGGCAAGAACTAGAAGGCAGGATGGAACAGGGAAGCTGGCAATAGGGAGCCCAAGGTTGAGAAGGAAGAGTGTTGACATGTCGTGGGGTTGTTAACCAATGTCATAAAACAATGTGTACTAGCTGTTTAATGAGAAACTAGTTTGTTCTGTAAACCTTCATCTCAAGTACAAAAAAAAAAACCCTAAAATCTGTAAAAAAAAAAAAAGAAAATAGAATGATAATAAAAAGCAAAAAAAAAAAAAAGAAATATATTTATATCCTTTCATAAAACTTAATATCCTTGAGACAGAAGTGTTAGCGTAATAGTAACAATCTTTTCCTTCTATTCAAAAACAACAACTGCCTGGCCAAGTGGGAATTGGGCTGGCCTACTTTTGCTGTTGTATCTGGGATATGAGTTTTAAAGAAGGCAAACTCAGAAAATACACTGTGAGTGGTAAACTATGGTTAATATAGGGTTTACTTGTTTTATAGTTGTTGTTTAGGGGCCAAAGAAGAAACAAACAGTGAACCAGATTTGTGCAAAAATAATTCTTATATTTCAAAGACCAGGCTATAAAAGTAGGATAAAGTCTCTCCTTAATTCAGAGTTGAAATAGAGGTATGCCTGGTGTTTACAAGAAATTTCCCTAACGGTTATATGTGCCACCTTACCCTCCAGTTTAGCATGTGATAGAAAACTGCATCAGCATACAGATAGACAGGCAGAATGCATGATGTAGGGGTTATTCATACAAGATGTATTGACAAAGATCAAGATCTCTTCTTAAGAGTTAATTAAGGCAAAGTAAGTAAATAAATGATTAGGAAAAAGCAAAATGGAACATTTTATACTGCTGTATAAAGAAGTTAGAGTATGTAAGAGCCTATAGAAATAAACAAAAAAAAAAAAAATAGCGTCTGATACTGATTTATAGATCCTTTTTTAATGATCTGATTTGATTCTGAATGAAATATAAACTGTTTGGACTTGAAGGCTGGAACTGAAATTGAGTTGAAAAGCCTAAGGAAAAAAAAAAGCCTATGTCGAGATTAAAAAATGGTTTGACATAATACGATAATAATGAAACAAAAACTTGATAGCTAAATTAAATCTACCTCTGAGATAGTAAAGAAAAAAAATGTTGCTGTACAAAATCAAATAAAAAGTCTATCAAAAACAATAAAGAAATCAGAAGGAAATCTTAAAGAAATTAAAAACAATAATTAGAAGATATCTATGGAGGACCAAGGTAAAAAATCCAAAGAAAAACAATGGTTAGGAATGAATGAAGACAAATGCATTGAATTCCACAAACTGATAATAATAATTACAGCAAATATTATTAAATTTTAAGTTGCTTATTACATGTTGTTAGTTGTTATCCAGTTGATTCTACCTCATGGTGACCCCATGTTTGCAGAGGTAAACTGTTCCATAGGGATTTTCAAGGTTGTGATTTTCCGAAGGAGATCCCTAGGCCTGTCTTCCTAGGCACCTCTGGGTTGGTAGTTCAGTGCTTAACCATTTGTACTACCCAGTGAATCCCTCTTATTAAATAACGAACCAACCAACCAACCCAGTGCCGTCGAGTCGATTCCGACTCATAGCGACCCTATAGGACAGAGTAGAACTCCATAGAGTTTCCAAGGAGCACCTGGCGGATTCGAACTGCTGATCCTTTGGTTAGCAGCCATAGCACTTAACCATTATACCACCAGGGTTTCCTCTTATTAAATGACCATCATCAGTTTTGCAGGAGTAGTAATTGTAAAATATGTACAAACTGACACATGCATATTTATGGCAAGTTTATTGATCATCCAAGTCTTTATACTATCACAATGTTTAATAGTCTTTGAAAATTGTTGTTATTGTTATTAGGTGCCATCGAGTTGGTTCCCACTTATAGCAACCCTGTGTACAACAGAAAGAAACATTGCCAGGTCCTGTACCGTCCTCACAGTCGTTGTTATGCTTGAGCCCATTATTGCAGCCAGTGTGTCAGTCCATCTCATTGAGGGTCTTCCTCTTTTTCACTGACCCTCTACTTTACCAAGCATGATGTCCTTCTCCAGGGACTGATGCCTCCTGATAACATGTCCACAGTATGTGAGATGTAGTCTCACTATCCTTGCTTCTAAGGAGCAGTCCTGCTGTACTTCTCCCAAGACACATTTGTTCATTCTTTTGGCACTCCATGGTATATTCAATATTCTTTGCTAACACCACAATTCAAAGGTGTCCGTCTTCTTTGGTCTTCCTTATTCATCATCCAGCTAGACAAAATAATAATAATTTATATAGTTACTATATGAACTATCTCTTACAGACATCTTATTCAGTTTAATTGGAGCAAGTGAAAGAATGTTGAAATAATGATGCAATTGGTTCCTCCAGGTCTAAATTTGCCTATAAATTATGGAGACCAGGGAAAGTTCAACATAACAAAAGATCTTAAGCTAAGGTAAAAAAAAAAAACTATTGTATGATGAATTTGTGAATTTTTACAAGAACCAAGTTGGAGATTCTACTGGTAGTGATAGGGGAACGGTAGGGTGGGTTTTGGACTTAGAAAATGCAGTCATTTAACAAGGATAAATGACTCTTTTCCGGGGTTACTACTTAATGGAGTTATTTAATTTAAATAGGAATGAGGAACCAGTATCTTTTGAAGAGTGAATATGCTCTATTAGATGTGGACCTCTCTTTTTATTCTCAATTGTTTAAAAATATTATATCGTAAGATATATAGGTTTATAACACCTTTAAGAAAGAATCAGAAAATAAACATAAAAATGAATATGAGATAGGAAGATTAATATATTCTAAGTATATTTTAAATAAGATAATCTTGTATGAAATGTCATTTGGATCGTTCCTTATAATTTTTTCTTCTTTGAGGTAGTGATAACATTATCATTTGCTATCTTCTAGCACTTTGAAAAAAGTGCTTTGTAGAACTGGAGATCATGCAAAAGTTATTCTGTTCACCAAAGGCAAATAAATATTTTCAATAGGATTTCATTAAAGAGACTTACTGATAATAAAGTATTTATTGGAAGACGATTATTTTAAAAGATTCTTAATCAATATTGGTAGTTTTCAAAGATTTTGAGTAATTCAGAGCCTTACATACATCAGTGTATCAAACACTTACTTAACTGTGAAATTATGCTTCTTATAACATGTTTGCTAATAAGAAAGCCTCAACATAATGTAGTAAAAATAAGTGTATAATTATGACTAACCCCGACTACTTATTGATAATCTGTAAGGGATATGTAAATATGGTTCTATTTACTGAATTCGAATTTTTAATAGCATTGCCATTGAATACCAGCCAAATTGAAGACATATTTTATGTTATTACTCTGTGCTTATACATTTGCCTCATGTAAATTATAAAATTATTATGGTATTTTAAAAATTAACATATGAAATCAAAACCTGTTGAAAAATATACAATAATGAAATATTAAAAATGGTAAGTAAGACATGTGTCCAAAAATTTTGCCAGGAACTTATATGCACTTTAGTTCTTATTTACAGAGATTTGCCACACAAAAATAATGTTCAGTGCAGCTAGGTGTTTCCAGTGCAAAAGGATTACTCTTGATTAGATTAAAACAAAGGACAATATATTCATGATTTTAGTGTGAAATTTCTTAAGACTTTTTGGTTGCCTCTATGATCCATATATCCATATACAAAAATGTAATTATGTAAGAATAAAAAAAGGACAGTTTATTTTAATAAGTGAAATCCTCGCCTAAAACTGTCAAGTTGTGTTAATAATTACGAAAATAGCAGCTAATGGCACACCTCCCGATTGGCCCTTGGTGGAAACGGCAGGGGTAATGAGAGAGACCGAGATATCGCCATTCAATAGCTATGTCTACAAGCAATGTCAGATTAGTAAATTTATTTTTATGGTATAATTCATACATCCAAATTGGTCTTTGTGCTTCACTCTTTTAAGAAGTATGTATTCATTTATAATTTATGTAGCATAATTCTAAATTATTTTTTTCTAAATGGAGACCTGTCAATTATTACGATTCCATAGGTAGCTATAGGGGATACTACCTCTATAGCCGTGCTGTGTGGAAACAGTGCATCTGTGCAATTTTATGTTTAGGCTTAATTCAAAAGATTTTAGCTTAAAATAATAAAAGGAATAAAAATTACAACTCAAAATATAGTTGCAGGATTAATTCAAAAATACATTATATCCTACAATAACTTGAAACATTTTTTTCTCTTTCTGTCTCTCCTTGATACCCATTTCATATCTTATCATTCATTTCACAATATGTATTTAACTTCTACTATGTCTACAGAAGTAAATACTGAAGTCAATAATAGAAAGTATGTACTTTTGTAAATAAGTGTATTAATTTTGTGTTGATGCTGTAACAAATTATTACAAAGTTAGTGGCTTAAGCAACATAAGTTCATCATTTTACCATTCTGGAAGTCAGAAGTTCGAAATGGATTTTAAGGGGCTAAAACCAAGACATCAGCCTGTGTTCCTTCCACAGGTTATAGTGGAGCATCTCCTTCCTTCTTTTTCCTAGCTTTTAAAGGCTGCCTACATTTGTTTGCTCATGACCTCTTTATCTTCAAAGCTGGCTATGTATCTTCAAATTCTACTGTCTGTCTCTCTTTCTCTCTCTCTCTCTCTGACCTCTGTGTCCATCACATCTCCTTCTCTCACTCCTCTCCTGCCGATTTTCCTTAGAAGAACCCCTTACTATTACATTGGGCTCACTGGATAATACAGGATAATCTTTCTATCTCAAGATCATTAACTTAATCACATTTACATAATCCTTTTTGCCATGTAAGGCAGCATGTTTACAATTTCTTAGGATTTTTAATGTGGACTTCTTTGACGGGCCATTATGTTCTCTTCTACAGTAGATATACCTGTATTTCTCTAACAACTTGCATTTATTAATATATGTGTATATATTGGAGGAAAAGTGCTTTGCTATACTATTTACAGATTTGAACACATTAAAATAACTTGTGAGCTACTTCCATATACATTACTAAAGATTATAAATTGTGTTTCTTCATATTCTAATGTAAGCACCAATTTTAATTTTATATCATCTGCTTAGATAAATATCAGTTTGTATCTATGAAAACATTTTATAATGGAATATAAAAAATAGAGACAAGTTCATAAAATATAAATTTGCTGCTCGATGAATATTTAAAAAGTGAAAAACCACCACACAGGCATGACTAGAGCTCTGCCAGCACTTCAGAAAGCTTCATGTGTACGTGCTAGAGTAAAACTTAGAAATCACCACTACCCTGACTTCTGATAATCACTTTCTCGATACCTCCTGCACCTATACATACACCCTTAAACAATATCCATACTTGTTTTGGAATCATATTCTATACATATTCTATACATTGTGTTGTGTCTTGATTTCTTTGCTGAAATTATATTTGTAAGATCTATCTCTCTTTTTGTATGTAAATCTGGATTATTTTAATTGTTGTGTAGTATTCTATTGTAGCCCTGGTGGTGTAGTGGTTAAGAGCTACGGCTGCTAACCAAAAGATCGGCAGTTCGAATCCACCAGCCATTCCTTGGAAACTCTATGGGGCAGTTCTGCTCTGTTCTATAGGGTCACTATGAATCGACTTGATGGCAATGGGTTTTTTTTAAATAGTATTCTATTGTTTAATCTATAATGTAATAACTTTAGATGGTAGCATGTTAAGAAGTGCAAGTTGAAATAGTGAAATGAAATAGTAAAAAAATAAAAAGAATAAAGAACTCAGAATTGATTATACCATTGAGAATAAACAATCTCCAAACCTCTTGGCTTAAAAAAAAAAAAAAAAAGAGCTTATTTTTGAATAATTTTTATGTCCCATCAGGGATAGTAGGCGTTCAGTGGTAGGATTTCTACCCTCTCCTGGGTTCCATTCCCAGTCAGTGCACTTCAAGCACCGCCACCACTGGGAGGTCAGAAGAGCTTGTGTGTTTCTATGATGGTGAATTGGTTTCAGCAGAATGTGCAGACTAAAAAATACTAGAAACAAAGACCTGGCGGTCTAATTCTTGAAAATCAGCCAGTGAAAACCCTATGGATCACAGTGGTCCAATTCCATTGTGGATGGGGTCACCACGAGTTGGGGGCTGACTGGATGGCAGCTAACAGCAAAATGCCTCTGTCGAAAGTCTACTCCATCATCACCAATCTGTTTCATCAGCAGTCTAGTCGGCAAGACTCAGGCTGAAGCATTAGCAGTATCTGGGACAATGACAGTTCCCATGGAAAAGGGAACAAATAAGCGGCTGAATTGTGTTCTGTCCCTCAAAGCTTCTGCCCATAACTGACACGGTTCATTTCCTCTTCTAATTCATTAACCAAGTCTTATGCTCATTCCTGATTTCAACAAGGGAGGTAAGTACAATCACGCATTCTATCTAGAAGGGGAGAAACCTGGAGATATAGGATGAATTGATAGTCATTGCATGGACTGCAGTATAAATAAGTCAGCAGATATTTAATTCACCATCTTTTCTGCCCACAAAATTTACCACCCTTCCCTGATGGAAACAGGATATGTCACTTGAGAGACCAATCACTGAAGAAGAACATCATCACGTTTGGTAGAGAGTCAGAGAAAAAGAGGAAGACCCTCAACGTGTTGGATTGACACAGTGGCTGTAACAATGGGCTCCAGTATACCAACGATCATGAGGATGGCACAGGCCGGGGCAACGCTTCGTTGTTATACCTAAGGTCGCCAGGAGTGGGGACCGACTGCGTGGCAGCTAACAACACAACGTAGTTTGAAGGCTACTTAAAGGAAGTTGTATTCAAAATTACCCCGATGCACTATCGTGTGATTATAATCATTTGCAGCAGCTGATAGTTTATCAGTATCTTAGTTACCTGCTGCTGTTATACCACAAATACCACAAGTGGGCGGCGTTAAAGAACAGACATTTATTTTCTCACAGTTCTGGAAAATAAATGCTCAAATCAGGGTCTGGCTCCTGCGGACTCCTTCCTTGCTGGCAGCCTTGCGAGATCCTTGGTTCCTTGGCAGTCCTCAGGTGTCATCTGTCTTCCCCAGTATGGTCTGCAGTCTGGGTCTAATTTGCTCTTTTTCTGACTCAGACAGGACTAGGTTTGGATACACCCTACATTGCTGTAGCCTCGTTAACATAACAAAGAAAACTATTTCCAAACAGGATTAAATCCATGGGAATAGGGATTATGATTCCAACACATATTAAAAAAAAAAAAAAAAATTTTTTTTTTTTTTTTTTTTTTGCGTAATTCAATCTCTTACAGTAGTTACTTTCAGAAAACATACAGTATACAGGAATGTGTGTTAAAACATTATCATCCTCATCAAATAGTATTTTTTCCCCTGGCCTTAAATGATTTTACTCTTGATTAACATTAATTTTAAAAAGTAGTATCTGAAGACACAGTGTCTTTTGTACCTTGTAGCCAATTGGAATATATGTCAACAATAGTTTAAAAAAATGTATCTTTATTTACATACACAGATTTATTAATAGTTGCAAACTCGAGGGCACTGGATGGTTTTTGGGTTTAATGATGGGGAAAAATATCTTCATCAGACTTGACTTCTGTGTGCACCTTTTCTTTTCCAAGCATGTAGTGGGCACTGTCTGTGGGGCATCATGGAAAGGTATGAGTGAAGTGGGTGAGGTGACTTTAGCTCTTTAGCCTCTATATTTCCTGTAGGATTATTACTTTTTCCTACATTCCTATATACAGGGAATTTATTTTCTGACTTCAAATATAGTTACAATTGATACCACTATTAATAATGTTCGTTATAATCTTCACAGATATAGTATAAAAGGCACCTTATTAAATAAATAACAAAAATATTGGGAAAAGGTAATTATATTAAAAAATGTGTAATCTTGTTTTAAAACGTAATTAAGACACGTTACCTGTATTGTAAAAATTTTAAGTTAGGAAAATACACTACCCATATTGTGTTAAAAATATGCCTTCTTATGCCAAAATGTCATCTAAAAATTACATTGCCTGAAGAAACTGTTTATAAATTGTTGCTGTGGTGGTGGTTGTTAGGTGTGGTCGAGTTGGTTCCAACTCATAACAACCCTATGCACTAAAAAAACAGAACGAAAATACAGCCCAGTTTATAAATAGGAACTTCTAAAAGAAACGTATTTATATATTGTGACATTTCACAAAGTGGAACACTTTTTTAAACTTAAAAATGCATATAAAATATTCTTAATCAAGCGAGATTTTTGTGGCATTCAGTATGACTTAGAAAAATGTTGACAGTAGGAATTCACTCCATGGTAGTGGGTTTGATGTTGTTGTCGTTTAAGCCCAGAGGGCATCCTTGGAAGATAGTTGTCAATTCTTTTTTCTTTTTCTTTCACTGTTGAGCTTCTTCTTAGTGCTCCCTGCGATGCTTTCTGTTCTTTCCCTTAAAAGATCTGGGGTATTATCCCAGAAGTGGCACTCTTGATTAGCTGTTGGTACACTTAGCTAGAACATTTGTTATAGGGGAAAAAAAAAAATCACAAAGTTTAATAAAGCAAAAAGAAAGTTTTATTTGGTGTATATTCAAAAAGGCAAAAGTAGGAAATGAGCAAGCATACTGCCAGAGCTATGTCTGCACAAATCCAAGGAATATTACAGGATAGGCAAGAATGGGAAAACGGACAAGCATGCTGCTAGAGCCATGTCTGCCCGAGTCTGAGGAACCTCACAGAATGACCCGTATATGTCAACCTTACAAAATGGGCAAAACTATTGAAAGCTTCGCCTATTCACAGATTGGCCAGAAACTGAGATCCCACATTTTGAATTGTCTTTCTTAACAATCGTTGATATGGGTTTCAGTAAGGACAGCCAGGAGGGTCCTCAGTTGTCCAACAAATTTTCCATTCACTAAATGCTAATACAAAAAGATAAGAATGGGAAGTCCTTTGTGTTCTGTTTGATTGGTTTATGTGAAAGGCTCCCTAAAAGGTATTTTCCAAGATTGTCCTAGCTATTGTCTTTATACCTTGGGGCCCAGTTGATGTTTCCTGTGAGTCCTTGCGAATCTGGCTTCAGCTGGGTCACATTCTTTACGCTCAAGGACAGGGAATAGTACTTAAAGATTATTTCTTAAGTCAATTTATAACAGTGTTACCTTAAACTTGCCTCACTCCAAATTCCAGCTTGTTACTATTTCCTCTAGGGTCCATACCCCCAGAAGAAAAAACATGGCTTTTATCCCACTTCCAAGGTTTGATCAGGGCCTTTCAAAAAGCAAGCTCTACCTCATGCTAATGCATTGCCATTGCTGTCCAGTTGATTCCAACTCATAGTAACCCTGTAGGACAGAGTAGAACTGCTCCATAAGGTTTCCAAGGAGTGCCTGGTAGATTCGAACTGCTGACCTTTTGATTAGCAGCCATAGCTCTTAACCTGTATGCCACCAAGTTTTCTTGCCTCATGCTAATACCTTATTTATCCTGGGAACAGCTATGACGCACATTTCTTGTGAGTGAGCATAGACTTCTTCATTGTTTGTTAACTTGAGCTGAAATGTGGAAGCCAAATAACCCCCACTGATACACCTTGAACAGACCCAGGCATTCACATTTTCTCAAATCCACTCTCTAAACTACCATTGCAGCACTTTAGAAACCTTGGTGTGGTTAAAAAAAAAAAAAGGAGGTTTACAGTGAGACAAATGTTGTTACAGATTGAATTAAGCCTACCAAAATATATGTTGAAATCTGAACCCCTGGTAGCTCTGAACATGACTATTATGGATTGGATTGCGCTCCCCACCCCGCACCCCCTAAATGTTGAAGTCCTAACTTCTGTGTCTGTAATACCACCTTGTTTGGAAGTAGAGATTTTCTTATGTTATTTTTATTAGGTCATACCAAAGTAGGGAGGATCCTAAACCTAATAAACACTTCTAAGTGGTGTCTTATAAAATGAACAGAATAGATACAGACACAGACAGCAGGCACAGAGATATTATGTGAGGATTATTATTCTATAAGCAAAGGAACACCAATAATTGTAATTCTTCCGAAACAGATTTGCTCGTTTTTCTGGCAGTCCATGGTATATTCTTTGCTAACGCCATAATTCAAATGCATCGATTCTTCGGTCTTCATTATTCATTGTCCAACTTTTGCATGCTTATGAGGTGCTTGAAAATGTCATGGCTTGGGTCAGGTGTACCTTAGTTCTCAAAGTGACATCCTTGCTTTGTAATACTTTAAAGAGGTCTTTTGCAGCAGATTTACCCAATGCAATACGTCGTTGATTTCTTGACTGCTGCTTCCATGGGCGTTGATTGTGGATCCACGTAAAATGAAATCCTTGACAACTTTAGTATTTTCTCCATTTATCATGATGTTGCTCATTGGTCCAGTTGTGAGGATTTTTGTTTTCATTATGTTGAAGTGTAATCCATACTGAAGGCCGTGGTCCTTTATCTTCATCAGTAAGTGCTTCAAGTCCTCTTCACTTTCAGCAAGCCAAGTTGTGTCTTCTGCATATAGCAGGTTGTTAATGAGTCTCCCTCCAATCCTGATGCCAAATTCTTCTTCATATAGTCCAGCTTCTCAGATTATTTGCTCAGTGTACAGACAGAATAAATATGGTGAAAGGACACAACCCTGACACACACCTTTCCTGATTTTAAAGCATGCAGTATTTCCTTCTTCTTTTGAATGACTGCCTCTTGGTCTATGTGCAGGTTCCAAATAGGAACAATTAAGTGTTCTGGAATTGCCATTCTTCACAGTGTTATCCATAATCTATTATGTTCCACACAGTTCAATGCCTTTGTGTAGTCAGTAAAACACAGGTAAACATCTTTCTGGTACTCTGTGCTTTCAACCAAGATCCATCTGATATCAGCAATGATATCCCTCGTTCCATGTCCTCTTCTGAATCTGCTTGGAAATTAATATACAAGGTGCCAAAAAAAAAAAAAATCCCAGTTGCCCCCAAGTCCATTCTGACTCAGGGTGATCTTATGTGTGTCAGAGTAGAATTGTACATCAGAATCTTTGGGAAGTATACCACCAAGCCTTTTTTCTCAGGTGCCTCTGGGCAGATACCAACCCCTAATCTTTCTGTTAGTAGCCAAGAGCCAAATCGTTTGTGCCACCCAGGGACTAGCTACACAGCTTAAAAAAATGTAATTGCAGCAGTCTGTAAAAAAGACAAAACAAAACACATATGATGTAGGATAAATATTCAGGTAGACTTTTTCAATTCTTATTTTTAGAATTTCCAGATACTGGAGAATTAAGAATTTCTTTGGAAATATGTATACACAGCGGAAGTTTACTGAGATTGCCAGCAAGAGATACATTCAGGCATATGTATATTAAAACATTCAAAATTGCAATTCATGGATGGATGTTTAATTCTATGTTTGAAAAATATGAAATACTGTTGTTGATTAAACTCAACTTGCTGAGGTCAACTATTAAAATTTCTCATCTTGTATAACTAAATCTAACATCATTTTCAAGTCCATATGTAATAAAGATTTGCTTTTTTAGAAGTATACTGGTCACTTCTATGATAAGAAAGCATTCATCATAAACAATTGTATAATTTACTCCCTCATGAAGATGGAAACCCTGGTGGCATAGTGGTTAAGTGATACGGCTGCGAACCAAAAGGTCAGCAGTTTTTATCCACCAGGTGCTCCTTGGAAACTCTATGGGGCAGTTCTACTTTGTCCTATAGGGTCACTAAGAGTCAGAATCGACTTGATGGCAATGGGTTTTTTTTTTTTTGGTAATGAAGATGGTGTCTCCAAGAATTTAGGGTGTAACAATAATAGCAGTTTCTAAGGTTTATCCATAGTTTTTGTTTAACAGTATTTCTCCTATGGCTAAAATAAGCTGTCTGGTTACTATTTAGAAAGTGAGAAAAAATGTTGAAATCCATTTTTAAATCTTATTATTTAATTGTTACGATGTTATTGCTCTGTGTTAATTTCAGAAGTATAGAGTAATAAGTAATATGGAGCAGCAAGTTTTGAAAAATAAATAGTACTGAAAAATTATACAGAGTTTTTGGGGGTATAGATAGATTCTTGAATACCCTTGATCACTGAACCTAAACATTTCCATTTCAGTAATGTGGGCTAGAGCATCAGGGCCTTTGCGAACAACAGATAGTTCAGTAAGCCAAAGCCATATTCTCAATAAATGATTCTTTGTGAGATATGACAATTAACAGAAATATGATAGTACTTATCCCATCATGAGTGATATTTTTCTTTTGGGTTTCAGTAAATTATCCTCCTGATTTTAACGAACAAGGTGGATCATAATTTTAAAAAATATAAAATAGAATCACTTGAGGTTGGCAGACATTCTTCCCTCTAATCATTATGGACTATTTTCGGTCCATGTCTCTTTGTGTGTGTGTGTGTGTGTGTGTGCTTTAGATGAAGGTTTACAGAGCAAATTAGCTTCTCATTAAACAATACACATACTATTTTGCAACATTGGTTGCCAACCGCATGACGTGTCAACATTCTCCCCTTCTCGACCTTGGGTTCCCCCCTTAGTAACTTTCCTGTCCAGTCCTGCTCTCCTCCTTGCCCCTGGATTCGTGTGCCCATTTAGTCTTGTTTTGTTTTATGGACCTGTCTAATCTTTAGCTGAAGAGTGAACTTCAGGAGTGACTTCAATACCCAGTTAAAAGGGTTTCCAGGGGCCACACTCTTGGGGTTTGCCAGGCTCTGTCAGAGCAGCAAGTCTGGCCTTTTTTTGTGATGGACTCCTTTCTCTTGAAAAGGGTCATCAGAGCCCAGAATTTTGTACACTGATTTCCAACTGTTATTTTATTCATAGTCTAGAAAGAGCTTACGTTATTCTTTACTCATCTTGTTTTCAGTTCTCACTTTTATTTAGACTACCATCTGGGTTCTTGAAAAATTACATATCTTCAGTATTTTTTAATGTTAAAATTCCCAAATCCACAGACTCCTTTTTTTTAGAATGATTCCTAACAGAATTGTTGTTGTTGTCATTAATTGCTCTTGAGTTTTTTCAGACTCATGGAGACGCCATGTGTGCAGACTAGAACTGTACTCCCTAGGGTTTTCAAGGCTGTGACCTTTTGGAAGCAGATCTCCAGGCTTATCTTACAAGGCGCCTCGGGTTGGATCCCAACTGCCAACTTTTCAGCTGGTAGTCCAAGGCTTATCTGTTTGTACCACCCAGGGCTTCCCTAATGAACTTAAAGGAGGCAAATTAATTCATTTAAAAAAAATCTGTATAATGCTATGAGGCTGGAATTAGTCTAGGAAAGTTTATAGTGAGCAGCAAGAACAGAAAGAGACTAATTTCTTAACCCTGATAAGCCTGTATCAAAATGCACTGTTTTTAACTTAAAGGGTTGGTAGATTCTCTCCATTGTGGAAGTGTTAACATCTTAAAAATAAATATGTTTCCATTTTTGTAACAAATTTTTTTTGATCCTGTTAATATTGGAGGATGTAACATTTCATATTTCAAAACTTATAATACTTCTGTAAAGAATGCTTTTCAATTTTTGCTAGAAATTTTATAAAGTGACTACAGGTGTGTGTACATAAACATGCTACGATGTAGTTTAACACACACTTTTCTTATCTTTTCTAAACTGTTCCTCTGTCAGGAGGCACACGTTGTCTGATGTCTTCTACCAGGGCTCCGTAATGATGTTAGCAGCTGTTTATGATCTTTGCCTGGATCTGTTAATTCACGAACATCTGAAAATGGTGCTATTTTAATTCCATTATCCTTTCCTGTCTTATCAGAAGATCCTTTCATAAAGAAAAAAAAAAAAAAATCTCTTCATCAACTAGATCATTGGCAATGCTACGAAAAAGACAGAATAATTTAATTCCTAGTTTTTAAAGCAAAGATTTGCTTACCTATCACCTTCATCAATGAACAAGTAATAGTTTTTATAAACATCATCATGAACTCTTAGATATTAATGTGTTTGTGTGTTTCAGCCCACTCATGTTATTCTCCTTAATGATGCTTAAGTTATCTCATCTTTGACTCCTGGGAACCTCTTCAGTTTAGCTAAGTTCATTTGACACAACCTTGCTGTTAAGATACCTGGCATAACAAGGTGTTCCATGCTTAGCTGTCTCTTGCCCTGGACTGGGAATCAGACATTTCTCCAGAGTAAACTTAATCCTTTTTGTGGGAAGTGGTGTCTGGACAACATAATCTGGGTGCAAGTTATACTTATTTCTACTGGATTGGTCCTAGTGGACAGAACTAGGAAATGTGTTGAAATATAATAAATAGGTAGATAAATAAAATACATCAAAAGTTTATATAGAGTGTTGCAGATCAAATTCAGCATTTAAGGGTCTTTACATAATCTCTTCAATTTACGTCTTTATCTCCTTTCTCTTACTTTTAAGAAAATTGGAAATGATTGAATTAGGTTAATATTTTCTTTACCACACAACACACATGAAACAATCCCAAATAGCAGTATTTACCAGTAGTCAGTAATTTAAATACTGTAAGCAGTTGTACCTTATTTTTTTGATAGCTCTTTATGTCCTTAGGATATTTCTTGCTATAAATATATAGTCAAATTACTATGTTTTAAAGTCATTTAAAAAATTATTCTTCTGACTTTCATTTTTTTCTTTTGATTTACTCTTTTATGATAAGCATCCAAAATATTTTGCATAGTTCTGAGGTCAAATACAAAGCAAAATTATTCAAATAACTGCATTGCCTTTTTCTGTTACCTCCAAACTATTCCTTTAACCTTCTAAAGAGGGGCAGGCAGAATTTTTCTTTAGCTTATTGTATTTTTAAAGTTTATCATGCATACACATATAGACACTCAGACACACACACACCTATATTTTACGTATTTTCTCTACTTTGCTTTTTTTTTTTTTTAGTTACAATGTATGGGAATGCCATCTTAGTAATATAAAGATGTATTCCTCATTCCTTTTCTAGAGCTGTGATTGTATAGGAGTAGTATAGTTTGTTTTTTCAATCAGATCTTCATTAACAGGAATTTGGTTGTTACTATTTTGTGTGTGTGTGTGTGTGTGTGTGTGTATATATATATATATATATTTGCCTCCTACCCCCATCCTGGCCTCATATATCCTATTCGTATATTTTATGTATATATTTGCCTCCCACCCCCATCCTGGCCTCATATATCTTGTTCCAGTTATTACCTAGCTCATAATTTTTTTAATATTTTTTGCCAGAGCATATTTTGGATATATTCCTAGAAACTAAATCACTAGGTCAAAGAGTAAATAATTAAGTAATTTTGTTACATATTGTCAGGTTGCTCTTTGCAGTGATTTCTTCATTTTGTCCTCCCACCAGCAATGAGTGAAAGTTCATATTTAGCTGCCCCCTAGTCAGCAGAATATGTTGTTAAAGTTCTGGATTTTTGCCAGTGGAATAGGTGAGAAAATGACATCTCAATTTCTGGGTTATTTCCTTTAATTTTTTCTGTGAGATGTGTGTTAATTTTTCTATTTTTGTAGTGTTGTTGAGAATATTCTCTGTTTTCTGATGCTTTTATTAAGGATATTAACCCTTTGAGACTCAAAGTTCCTAATGTTTTTCCCAGTTTGACGTTTATTACTTACAGCTTGCGTGTCTTTTGATATACAAGATTTTGTTTTTTAACATCATCAATTTTATCTTTTTCCTTGTTGCTTCTGGATTTTGCATCATAGTTTAATTTCTTTTTCCTTTTCCACTTTATAGAAAAGGCAATCAAGATTTCTTCTAGTATATGTATAGTTTTATTATCCTTTTACATTTAATTCTCTGTACAGTTAGTTGGGATTTATCCCGATATAAATAACGGATTCAATTTTATATCCTTTTGCTTGCTCTCCACCTATCCCAGCACCATGTATGTAAAAGCCCATCTTTTCCTTGTTGTTTTGATTCACCTTTTTTTCTAATTTGATCCCTTAGTTTTTCCATTTATCCGTATACAAAAAAAAATACGTTGTTTTAGTTTTAGGTTTTAAAAATATTGTTGGTATCTTGTAAACCTTTTTCTGCTTTTGCTCATTTTCTTAAATTCCTTTTGCTGGTAATTACTTGTTCTTATTTGTTCTTTCAAATGAACTTTTTAATCATATTCTCATGTTTCAGAAAAAAAATTGTGATTTCATTGGGATTGCTATAACTTACAGAGAACTCACACCCTATGTTGTCTTTCTATCTAAGAATATTGCACTTGTTTCAAGTTCTTCATGTCTACTTTTATGCTTTCTATGATAATTTTTTTTCAATATTCCAAAGTTAATTTTTTTATTATATGTGGCCATTACACAACTGGAAATCAAATTTTAAAAAGTCACTTGCAATAATGCAAAAAAGATAAATATATAACAAGTTCAAGACCTGTACATGAAAAACAAAGAAAATTTCTGAGAAAAATCAAATAAGACCCAAATACATGTAGATTCACACCATTATCTTGAGTAGGAAGACTCAACAATGTCAAGATTTTAATTTTTTTTCCAAACTGATCTACAGATTAATTCAATCCTCATCTTGTTCTGCTTTTTTAGTTTCAGATTTCGGTTCATGACACACCTTGAGCTCATTTTGTCTTATCATGATAAAACACAGGGGAAGTCCTTCCCTATCAGATATCCTTACATCCAAATACCCAAAATGTGCCTCCACCCTTCCTTCTTCTATCTTCTTAGATTTAACTTCTTAGTCATAGATTCAACTACAGAAAAAAGAAGCAAGACTAATAAATCTATGAGACCTTAATTGATGAAATACTTAATAAACGGACTATAAAGAAATATAGTAGAAAGCACGCCAACATTTGTGGACCTTGTCTATGAAAATCAGGAATCAGCATGCATGTGAAAAGCAAACCTATGTGTGATAAGTTGAAAGAAAAAATGGTCAATGAGGATTGAAAAACATTGCCACTGACATGACTATCCTTCAAGCTATATCAGTTCACAAGAATTAATTCCTAGTAGAGAATTCAAATTGATAACCCAAGACAGTTTGATACATTAAAGCAATTTTATTTTATGATTATACCACCAAAATTTTTTTCAAAGTTTCTTATTGTTGAAAAACAAGGAAAGCTTTTCCTGTTCTGATTCTGAAGTAAAAGCAGAATGGAAAGCTTTGAAATTCATGCTGATATGAATTGCAAATTATTTTTACAATGGGTTCATTCAGTATAATAAGAAATACAACAACAAAAATTTTGCTTGAAAGTTTGCTTTCTTGTTTTTGACTATTTGTAGTGTTTTCCTTTAAGTGAAACACTTAAATTTTTCTTTTCCACTATCTTAACCATTGCTTAGATGTTTTTAAATGGAATAGTTAATTTGAAGTGAGTATAAAAAAAAAAAAAAAAATTTTTTTTTTTATACATTAATAGGAAAACTTGGAGGCATAGTGGTTAAGAGCTATGGTTGCTAACCAAAAAGGTCAGCTGTTCAAATCCACGAGGCACTCCTTGGAAACGGTATGGGGCTGTTCTGTTCTGCCTTAGGGTTGCTATGAGTCAGAGTTGACTGGATGGCAGTGGGTTTGTTTTTTTTTGTTTGTTTGTTTTGTACATTAATAACAACTTACTGAAATTTATATGTGTAATTACAATGAAGAGAACAAAGTCCCTGAGTTTTTATTCTTCTTAACTCGTCTAACTGTGCAATGTATTTTACAGAACTAAATGTTTATGGAAACCCTGGTGGCATAGTGGTTAAGTGCTACTAACCAAAAGGTCGGCAGTTTGAATCCACCAGGCATTCCTTGGAAACTCTACGGGGCAGTTCTGCTCTGTCCTATGGGTCCCTATGAGTTGGAACTGACTCAGAGGCAGTGGGTTTGTTTTTTTTTGTTTGTTTGAAGACCCTTAAGTACTCATGCCAGATGAATATGTGTAATAATTTTGTTTGGTAAAATACATTTTAGCTATTAATTATTCTCCAAGCAATTAGGGTAGGTTATGAACCTATATGCTTACAACAAGATGAAGATAAAGTAGAAGAGGGTAAAGGGATCATTGCAAAAGGGAAACATGGGTCATAACATATATCCAGTGCAAGAGAATCTATAAATTATAGTTTTATCCAGAAGAAGTTTCTGATATCCAGTACGCAGTGCATTATTCAGGTCACTGAAGATAAAGCAATGAATAAATAAGATACTTTTTTAAACTCAGGGATTTCATAGTTTAGTGGGAAAAAGAGACAATGACTCAGGTGACATACAATATATTTAACAATAGCAGTGTCCTTAAGGAGTTTGGTGAGATAGTGAAGGTATGATTAAATTTGCCTGAGGGAAATGGGATGGTCAGCAAGGTTTCACAGGAGCTGGCTTGTAGACAACAGTGATGACAATACTTTTAAACAGCACTTCTGACTGGAACTTTTGCAGTAGAGAAGCACATTTTTCTACAGCCTTCACAGGGGATAATGGATACAGAGAGAATATGAATTGAATAATTCATTATTATCTGCTGTTTAAAAAATACTGAAATTCTTAAAAGATGAAATATTTGGAATATTTTAATGAACCAAATAATTAAAAATATATTTCACATAGATACCTTTTAGGAAGATGAGCTATTTCTGTAGGTATTATCACAACCTTACTTTGCCTTTAGTCTGTATTTATGTTTTTGTTTTGTTTTTAACACTGACTATAATAAAATGTTACAAAGGCCAGATTGTTTTCCTGACATACATTTTGATTTGTTTCTTCTGAGCAGATGTTTAAGTCTTCTTTCATGGTACATAAATATCCCATATAGACTTGCGGAGTTTGTTCTTAAATGCTAGGACTAGAGAAATGAAGGCTGCCTGTTTCATATATCGCAGAGCTAGCAGTGATGTACAACATGGTTTGACAAGAAAGCAGATTACCAAAGAGCTGCTATTGGGAGCTACCTTACAGCTAATGTCACCTTTCTTTGATTGCTTTTTAATCAGATAGCCTTTCTGGAAAATTCATTTATTTTTTAAAGAGGAGAAGATGGAGATTTAGCAACAAACCTAGAGGGGGGCGAATGTACAATATTTAGCAACAAAAGCTGATAGGAATACAGATCTTACGTTTTAATATTCCATTAGCATTCTTAAAAGTAGAGGAGAATTCTGGGACTGGAATTTTCATTGGGAGAGACCTTTTAAAGTCACTGCAATGAGACGTATTCACAAGTGTTTAAGTTGTCATAGTTATTAGTTCTTCTGAGTACTTCCCTTAGATTTCCCGGTATAGTCAATTGATGTCCAAATTTTTATGTAGGTATTGACTTGATTTTATTTATAAATCTGTGAATAATTCTTGGAGTGGAATTAAAAGAAAAACGCGGTTCTAGATCCATATACCTCCAATCTCACACAGTATTTACTTTTTTCACTGCTTGTGCTAGAAATGGACGTGAAGTTGCATTTGTTCAAATGTTCTACACGTTGCTCCAGCCAGATCTACTGCAAGTCTGTCTTTCTGGATTTAATTATCATAGACCTTTGTGGAAAATGCCCACATATTACATATATGTACATATGCGTCTGGACTCTCTTATATTTTATCTTTATTCCAATAGCACCTTGATTATTACAGATTGATGTACATTTCTGAAAACAGGTAATGTACATTGCAAATTTTATTCTTTCTAAAAAATTGTTTTGACTGTCCTAGGTCCTTTTTTTCATATGCATTTCATAGTTGCTTGTTATTTCTCTTAAAAAAAAAAGTTGAATTTTATTGGTATTAAGTTCCATTAATAGATCCATCTGGAAAGAATTAACATCTTAGCAATATCATTCTTTCGATTCAGGATCATGAGATGTTTCTCAGTTTATTTAGATCTTGCTTAATTTCACTCAGGAATATTTTTGGATGATTTAAGTGTGTGGGTCTTGCACATATTTTGTTAAATTTGTCCCCAAGTATTTCATAGCTTTTTTTTTTTTCTTTTTAATATTACTGTAAAAAGTTTTAGTTTTCCAGGAGGCATATGATTCTTCCCTGACATGTAGAAATATATTTGTATATTGACCTATACTCTGAAAACATATTTACTCATTAATTCTACTAGTTTTTATGTAGTTTTTGTAGATTGGTCTATACGTCGTCTGTGAATAAAGATTGCTTACTTCTTTCCAACTGGCATAGTTTTCTGTTTGCTTGTTTTCTTGCCTATTCCATTACCTGGGAACCCCAGAACAATGCTGAATAGAAGTAGTGAGACCAAACATCCTTGTCTTGTTACTGATCTTAGGCAGAGAACATTCAGATAATCACTGTTACATACAATGATAGATATCGTTTTTTTTGTGTAGATCCTTTATCAGATTGAGAACATTTCCTTCTATTCTTATTTTACTATGATTTTTTTTCATAAATGAGTGGTGAATTTTATCAAATGCTTCTCTGGCCTCTATAGAAAGGATCAGAGTCTCTGAATGGTGCAAACCGTTAATGCACTCCAGTGCTAACCTAAAGGTTGAAGGTTCGAGTCCACTCAGAGGTGCCTCAAAAAAAAAAAAAAAAAAAAGGCCTGGCATCCTATTTCCAAAAAAATTCAGCCATTGAAAACCCTGTGGAAAGTAGTTTTACCCTGACACACATGGGGTCGCTGTGAATAAGAATAGACGAGATCATGGTGGTGGTAGATAGAGATGATCATATGTGTGTTCTGTTTTATTCTATATTGTTGTAACTTACAGTGTTTGATATTCATCCCTGGGGTAAAACCAGCTCGGTCATGATGTTTTATACTTTGTTGCATTCTGTATACTAATGTTATTTATATCTATTTCTATTGATGCATTTTTTCCTGGTTACGGGCCACATTTCTATTATTCTTCGTAAGTCTCCTTTTTTATTGTATGCTGGTCATTGTGAATATTATTGAGTTTCTGGAAGTTGGGGTTCTCCTTTAAAACATTATGTTTTATTGTGGCAGGCAGTTAATTTATTTGAAGATTAACTTGATGGGTTTAAAGCTGTTTAAGGCATTTTTAGTGAAGATTTAGGAAAAAAAATAGTCTAGAACAAGTTCATCTTTATTTCAAGGGTTGGCCTTTTTGGGGTCTCTACTGATTGCTCCAGTAACTCAATAAATTAATTACTCTGTAGAGTTTGAACTTGGAAATCTCTCATCTTGTTTGAGTTCTAGTAGTTTTGCACTTACAACTACCCATTAGTTGTTATTTCCCTGTGCAAGGGAAGCTTACACCAAAAAAAACAAACCCATTTCTGTTAGGTTGATTTTGACTCACAGTGACACTATAGGACAAAGTAGAACTGCCCCACAGGTTTCCAAGGTGCAGCTGGTGGATTCGGACTGCTGACCTCTCTGTGTAGCCTTTTCTTCTCTAATACTCTGTCTCACACATTTTAGCCACCTTAATTCCTCTCTCTCTTGGCTTTCTGTCTCCACAGCTCATAGGAACCACTCTACTATGTCTGGTTTTCCCCACCCTGTAAAAAATGTTTAATAAATGCATCCAGGGAGGAAGTCGAGGTGACCTTAGGTCAAATTTCATTTTTCCATTTCTCTCAGAGCCCAAAGTTCTGCACTGCTTGTTGTTCAATTATGAAATTAGTCTTTATAAAAATATTTTCCCAGCTCTTTAGTTGTTTAGATGAGAGACTTACCTAGAACCAATTACAGCATCATGGTCAGTAATAGAGTGTCTACTCTCTGTTTTTCTTTTTCATAATATATTCATCATTGGAAGCCTTTACAAAACATAATTCCTTCCTTCTGAAGCACAATTCCTTTATCATTTTGTATCAATGCTTCAGATTTTAAATTAAATGTCCCTTTTTTCCCCCATGAAGTTGTCTTTGATCTCCATATCCAGGTGTCTATTTGGTGCCACAGAATTCTATACCTTCTCCATCAGAGCCTTTATGATACTACACCAAGTTTCTTTGCCCATTAACTTGATTATATTCAGAGCTTGAAAGTATGTACAAAATCATTACAGCAGGAAAGTACAAAATGTTTAGTCTCGTAAGTATGAATAATAAAATTCAAGCCTGAAGGAGAACTAGATAAATTCCATGTTGCAGGAGAAGACTGTTTGAACAAAGGCACAGACATTTGAAAATTTGAAACATAGAATTGACTGTTTGCATGGAAATATAACGGGACAAAATTTGAAGGATGTCGAATGTGATAAAGTGATGATTGAAAAATTGCATTGAACCATCAAAAATGTCTCAGCAAGAGAATGAAGGGTAAGATAATTCTGATAGCATTGTAAAGATAGAGAAAGCCAACTTGTTTGGACATGTTAGAATAGCCAGGACAAGATGCAACGATCGTGTGGATGTGTGAGAACGAGGGAGGAGGAATGTTCAAAATGTTTTCCTAGTTTTAATTTTTTGTGTGTCTGAATATTTGCTATGCTTATAACTGAGGTGGAGAATACATGTTTAGCAAAAAGTTCAGGGGAAGAGATTAGATCAGTTTTAACATGTAAAGTTGGAGATGCTTGTTGCAAGTTCAGGTATATATGTCTATTTGGCACATGAATTTTAGGTCTCCAGATAAGAAAAAAATTAAGAGGAGACAAGAAGTTAGATAACACCGTAATGAAGCAATTACCCAAATACATGAGAAGCATGCCATAGATCAAATTACCTATTTTGCCTAGCATATCTATTACATGAAAGGGGAGAGTTTTAAGAGCCTTGACAACCAATGTACTATATGAATGCTATTTGATCATTATTTGAACAAACCACTTATAAAATATATTTTCAAGGCATTCTTGGAAATTGAATATGAATGGCATAGTTTATCGTATAAAAGAGGAAATATTTTAACTTAATTTGCTATAAGGATGGTATGGTAGTTCTGTTAAAAAACAAGTATTATTAAGAGGTGCATAATGAACTTATAGATTAAATGGCAAAATAGCTGAAATTTTCTTTAAAATACTGTAGCAAAAAATATCAGGGAAAGTGATAAAACCAAATTGACAAAATATTTATCCTTATTGAAGCATGCTGATGGGTACAGAGAAATATACTATATTATACTCTCTACTTTTGTGTATATTTGACAATTGCCATGATACTGAAATATTAAAAATGGGTTCTGAAAATAAAAAAAAGAAACTCCTAGATTATAAGTGTACATTTGAAATAGGTAAATATGTGTCTGTGTGTGTTTATGTGTGTGTGTGTGATACTTTGAGTTATCAAATGTATAGAACTGCTGTAGAATGTGGCATAGAATTAGAAGACTAAAAGCAAACATTGGAGCTATCAATAATTAAGATAACTGGGGAAGGATTAGATGTGGAAGTAGATCTGCAAACAAACAACTGGAAATTTGATGGTGGTAGGGCTTTGACTGTGGTAATGAAAATTTAAAAAATGGAAAAAGAGAAGATGTAAGATTTACTATTGTTTTGGTAAAATTCACAGAGCTGACAACTAGTTCATGTTTAGGGGCAAGAGTGGGAAATAAATTCAGCTTTGAAATTAAGGTTTTATATTTGAATAACAGGAAGAATGGATGGTGATGCCACCCACCAAATGAGCAGACAGAGAAAGAAGCGTAGCCTTAGGAGGAAATTTCAGGAATGCAATCTAATCTTAAGTTAGAAATTAAAGAAAAGGAACTTCAGAAAATTTGTGCCATCCCATTATCTCCTTACATACTTAGGCTTTTGAATTTGATTAATGCCACTGTTGAATTTTTTTTGGTTGGAGTGTGTTTAAAAAATGTAATTATTTAAATTTTCACACTTCAATAGCAAGACTTATTAAAATTTAAAATTATTTATATGTGTGTCTAGGTCTTGTGAATCTTACATACTTTTTTTTTTTTTTTTAATATACACGACAGCTTGGTCTTGTGCTAGTAATCCATGATTATTAATCACATTACTATGGCTATCATAGTGCATTTATTCTCCTTTTTTTCATTTTTTGACTCTTAGCTAAATAAATGATCTGTTAGTGATATAATCTAATCTGGGAATTTACATGGACCTTAATATATGGTCTCGGCTCCCTCTTAGAAATAAAATCTTTAATAAAATTTTAATGAAACCATTGTCATATGCAAATATGCCAAGCAATTTAAGATAATTTAAACATGAGTTTCTTAATTGCAACATAGTTTTGTTTGTCATTTTTAAATATGATTATATATTTCAAATTAAATTTGTACAGATTCTGTCCTATACAACCATGGGAACTTTTTTTTTATTAAGATTTTTTTTTTTTTTAATTACATCCCAGGTGAAGATTCCTGAAATGCTAAAAAAGACCTTTGCAGATACCCTTTAACAATACATTTAAAAATAATAAGTAGTCTAGTTCGGCTGTGTGGCATTTGGAGCCTTTATTGTAACACCTTCATGTCCATCTGTAAGGTCTTCTTAAGTCCTCATGGGCGAGTTTGTAGTAATCAGTACTTTCTGCTTCCTACCCTTGAGTTAATATCTGAAAAATATTCTGAAACCACCCAACCCTTACTCAGTCTCCATCAATGCTTTCAGGAAGTCGTACACCAGAATTAAAAAAAAAAAGAAAGAAAGAAAGACTTGCAAATGTTACAGAACATGCTCGTTTTGTAATGTTTCTGTCTCATTATAAATAATGAAGCATTTTTTTAAATAACAAACAAACAAAAATAAGATAAATTCCAGTTATTAGTATTAGATTCAAAAGGAATACATTTATTCTGGGCACACTCAAACACCATTAATTAGACAGATATATATTCAGCAAGAACAACAATATTTTGCCATTAAAATATTTCACAAGAACTATCTGCCTTTTATGTTTAGTCTGAATATATAGAGAATATAGGATAATACAAGTGTTATATAGCTGATTAAGGAAAAGGATAACTTGAAGAAGAACTAGATGGTGCCTGGCTATAACCAATGACTGCCTGACAGGGAAAACATCAGAGAACCCCTGAGGAAGCAGGAAAGCAATGAATGGGATGCAGACCTTAAATTCTCATAAAAAGACCAGACTTAATGGTCTGATTGAGACTAGATGGACCCTGGTGGTCATGGCCCCCAGACCTCTGTTGGCCCAGGACAGGAGCCATTCCTGAAGCCAACTCTTCAGACATGGATTGGACTGGCCAGTGGGTTGGAGAGGATGCTGGTGAGGAGTGAGCTTCTTGGATCAGGTGGACACTTGAGACTATGTTGGTATCTCCTGTCTGGAGGGGAGATGAGAGGGCAGAGGGGGTTAGAAGCTGGCAAAATGGATAGGAAAAGAGAGAGTGGAGGGAGGGAGTGGGCTCTATCATTGGGAGAGTAATTGGGAGTAAGTTTTTGTGTGAGAGACTGACTTGATTTGTAAACTTTCACTTAAAGCACAATAAAAATTATATTAAAAAAAAGAAAAAGGATCACTTGATAATCCAATGAAAATGATGCTAGTTTTTTTTTCTGTTTGTTGTTGTTTGTTTGTTTGCATGTTTGCCTATTACAAACACCCAGACCATAACTCTGGATATCAGGCATAGATAGGTAGGTAGGTAGGTAGGTAGATAAGAGAGAGGGAGAGAAAGAGAGATAGTTGCAGATATAGGCAGAGATATATTTCATATTTAGTAGATGGTATTATTGATATTTTCTAGAAACAAACAAAAAAACGAGAACAACTGAACTTACACGCAGGAATGAGAAATTTACTCCAGAACACAGAAGCATAATGTTATATGAAGCAATGAATATGTTGCAGTTATAATTTATCTCCTAAGACCACTTCTGTTCTAATAGGAATTTTATTCATTCTTTAAGTTTCACCTTCTCTTCTCCCAGAGTGGCCTGTTTTCTTTGTGTCAGAAAATGTAGAAATTTCCAATTTCGTGCACCTGCAGTTTTTTAGTTCACCACAAAAGAGGAACTATATTCCTGTAGCATTTTCCCTCTTTTCTCTATGGACTCTGCAACACACCTGCCACGTGTTCCTTCTTCTCGTGAAATGGCTTCTCTATTCGTCTGTGAACTCATGGCTATATCACTCTCTCAAATGATGTGTTACTCAGTGCTGCACTAATAGGAATTACATCCTGCCCTGAATTTGGGCAGGAAGAGTAATTCACCTTGAATCCGAGCTAAAATTAACTTCCACGTTGGGAAAAAAATATGAACACCTTGTTATATCCTACGCAATGCCATTGAATATCTTCCCTGGCTGCCACACTTGTGGTGTTAGCCTTAACTATATTTTACACATGATTTTTTTTTTTTTTACACATGATGTTAGAGATTATAGTAGCTCTGTGAATTGGTAAAAATTATAATTTTGAACCTTCACACATCATTTTGGACGTAAGATAGTTTGTTGTCTTGAAGAAGCCACGTAAGTTTATGCTCATAAAGAAACTACATGTTTTAATTTTTAGAAAGTAATCCTATATCACCATATTCATACTTTATCAAGTGAATGGAAGACAAGAATTACGTGTATTACACTTTATAATGTATTCCCCCTTATAAAATCTCCAAAGTGAGAAGGTCCTTTATATGTGGCGTCATCTGCATTTTCAGAAAGGGTCTTCATAAAACATGCAAAGAACAGCTGCCTGCGTTTGCAACTGCAAGACAGAAATATTTTTGTAGAGTTTCTGTTAGTACTAGGGCAGGGGAAGCATCCAAGGGCCCACTCTAGGCAGAATGGTGAAGTCTTTAAAGATTTGTCATTTCTGTTTCTTTCTTTCTCGCCAACTTCTTTCTCCAACTGCAGAGATGTAGAACCTCCATGTGCTCTTCATTCTCTCTGATAGAGAAGTTACCCGTACCTAGAAGTACTAGAAGGGAGCCATTTAGGTGAAAGGTTTTGAACTCTCAACTCAGACTGCTCTGGATTTGAATCTAACTTCTGTAACTTATTAGCCATTCAACCTTTGGAAACAAAACCTCAGTATTTTCTCATATCTTTGATGACTAAGAAATAGTTTTTGAACTGTTACTAGGCATATGTATAAAATACTGACAAACCTCCCTTGTTGGCTTATAAGAATTAAATAATTTAGAACACTGAACAAAATAATGGAATATAGTGTATCCTGAATATAATTTAGAGTTTCTCCTCTTCTGTGTTTATTAATGATTAATCATACTTTAGAACTCTTTCACATTTTACATACACACAAATATACACAATTACGTACATATGCATATGTATGCATGTGAGTGTATATATTATATATGTGTGTATGTGTGTGTAGAGAGAGAGAGTGCAAGCTGTGTCTTTGGACATTCTAGAAATTTTGAAGGTACAATGAGAGTCTGACTTTGTTATAAGGGTTGTTTGCATTGAACATGAAGCATAATGACAAAGCTCCAACATCATTACTTTTTAGAACTTGATTTACAGTAACATCTGCTTCAATTATTAATTGTTTAGTCTGACTATGCCTCATATTTGATTAAGCACTAAAGCACTGAAAAGTACTGGGGAGATTTGAATTTAGTTTAGTCTATTCAGTATTTTTTTATTCAGTATAAGAATTTTAGCCCCCATTGCGTAAGATCACTTCATGCTATTACAAAAAAGTCCCTGGGACATTTCTTGAGAACAAAAATGTTTTTGTTATTGCTTCTCTCCAGTACACCTCTACTACAGAACATAGAGGGATGTTTTCCTATGAATTAACATAAACAATAAAAGGCTGTATTGTGGAAAACAAAGTCACTACACGTGAATATAAGAGCCCTGGTGGTGCAGTGGTTAAGAGCTCAGCAGCTAACCAAATAGCTTGGCTGTTCGAATCCACCAGCCACTCCTGGAAACCCTGTGGGACAGTTCTGCTCTGTCCTATAGGGTCCTGAGTCAGAATCGACCCAGTGACAATGGAAAGGGTACCCATGAATATGATTTGCAACTAATTAGGACAAAAAAATTCAGTAATGTTAACACACAAATGGAGTAAAATATCTAAGACATTTGTTGTATTGTACTTTTTTATATATCTTGTGTTCATTCGTTCAACAAATATGAAATAAGCACGTACTAAGAGCCCAATTTTAAGAGCGCAGATGAAGAAGAATGGCTATCAGGATTGGAGGAAGACTCATTAACAACCCATATTATGCAGATGGCACAGTCTTGCTTGCTGAAAGTGAAGAGGACTTGAAGCACTTACTAATGAAGATCAAAGACCACAGCCTTCAGTGTGGATTACACCTCAGCATAAAGAAAACAAAAATCCTCACAACTGAACCAATAAGGAACATTATAATAAACAGAGAAAAGATTGAGGTTGTCAAGGATTTCATTTTACATGGATCCACAGTCAACACCTATGGAAGCAGCAGTTGAGAAATCGAAAGATGCCTTGCATTGGGCAAATCTGCTGCAGAAGACGTCTTTCAGGTTTTAAAAAACAAAGATGTTACCTTGAAGACTAAGGTGCGCCGAACCCAAGCCATGGTGTTGTCAATCGCCTCATATGCATTTGAAAGCTGGACAGTGAATGAGGAAAACCAAAGAAGAATTGATGCCTTTGAATTGTGGTGTTGGCAAAGAATATTGAATATACCATATACTTCCAAAAGAACGAATAAGTCTGTCTTGGAAGTAGTACAACCAGGGCGCTCCTTAGAAACAAGAATGGTGAGACCTCGTCTCACATAATTTGGACGTGTTATCAGGAGAGATCAGTCTCTGGAGAAAGACATCATGCTTGGTAAAGTAGATAGTCAGCGAAAAAGATGGAGACCCTCAATAAGATGGATTGACACAGTGACTGCAGCAGTGGGGTCAAGCATAACAATTGTGAGGATGGTGCAGGCCTGGGCAGTTTCTTTCTGTTGTGCATAAGGTCGCTATAAATTGGAACTGATTCGACGGCACCTAACAACAACATGGGCTCAATGTTAGGGTAATTTACTGGAAGTTAGAATTGTCTTTATTATATTCTATATTCACAACTCAACTAGATAATTAGTAAAAAGGGCTATTTCAAATGATAGTCTGTTATTCGGGAATTAAGACTATTGAGAAATTGCTGAGTGATTTGCAGTGCTTTGATACACAATAGTGTATGGGCTTAATACACACAGAATTATGTAAGGGCCCAACGTTTCCATAATGGCCATAGACTAATTAGAAGAACTAGAGGCGCACCGTTAAGTAATTGAGGCCTTTAGGCCAAAGGAAGGCCAACGAATGGAGATTTTGCAGTAGTTGAAGTTGAACACAGTTCTAGGTCCGCAGGACTGATGCAGAAGCATCACTTGTCCTAATAGTCTGCTCAATTGTATTAGTTTTAAACTTTTAAAATTTTTTAAAAATTTGTTTTATAGTTGTATAACATCTGTGTGAAGAGCTTCTACCAAGTTTGTCAACTTTGGATACACGAGAATATGTTTTACTTTAGGGTAGTGCATATACTTGTACATTTGAAAACATTTTAAATTTACTATGTCAACTATGTATTTAGGATATATGGTATTAAATTATTGGTGTTATTTTTATCATTGTCAAAGTACTTGGGTACATTTTGAAAATATTTCTTATAATTTTATTCACGAGACACCATGATGCATTGTAACGGAGTTTAAAATATTTGATTTCTCTTTTGTGTCTCATTCATTCTCCGCATTTTATCTTTCAGAAATGATGGGTATTTTGGCAGAAGGGATTCATTGTGTGTCTCACACATATGAGTACATTTAGTGATATTTATTACAACATTCATATTTGCATATTCAGATACAGCTTATACCACTTTAAGACAACCCTGTTCCTCCCACGAGTAGTTGCAGAAACAAATTCAGAGAATGATTTATTTCATATAAAAATTCATCTGTAATACATGTAAAATATATTTTGACACACACAAAAAATCTGGAACATAATTTCAGAACCATTTTATAGAATGAATGATGCTGTATATATAAGTTATGAAAAATGCCCTTCCTGTGAAACAGAAAAATAAAATAGGCCATGTGAGTGAAAAACAAACATAAAATGTAGAGGTGACTGTTTGATGATTTACCAGGTAGTGAATTATCATGAGTAGTTGTGCTCAAAAATTTGTTTAAATACCAGTATATCAAATTGCTATCATAAAATATCACAATTTTTGTATGACTATAGACTGTCAAGAGGATTGGAGTATACTTAGATTATCAGAAATTCTGTACATAAAAGAAAGGTCCTCTCAAGGCCATATACTTAGTGAAAGGTCTGAACTTGGCATTATACACTCTATCCCAGTCTTCCATTTGACACATATACTTAATTGATCACAGGCATGAAGAAGAAGAAAGGTCTTGGTAATGATTGGCATGTACCTAGATACAGACAAAGGCTCGTAAAATCCTTCTGTCAGATTACCTAAAACCCTAGAAAGCAAGTAATCGTTATTACCAAATGTTACTAGCATCAATACTCATCTGAAATACATCCTTTCTTGGTGAAGAAACCAGGCTGACGTTTAATCTTCCTAAAAAATAAAAAAATAACATGTTCAAGCGGTTGAAGTTTTTCACTTCCAATAAATTTGGCATTCCTGTGAGGGGATGAAACTGCCTTTATATATAAAGTAAAAAGGGAAGTCCCAATTACTTACTCAGTCCATGTGCTTAAAATAATGAAGTGTCTAATTAGCATGTTCTTTCATCCTCTTTCCAAAATAGTAATGTTGAAGCAAAAATAGAAATTCATATAATCTTATATTTCTGTCCTTGTTGTATGACATTGAATTAATGATGTCAGCAGTACAGACTAAGAAATAAACTCAGCGATTCCCCTGAAGAAGCTTACACTCCAGTAAAAAATAAAGATAAATGCATTGCTTTCAGTGCTGACAGCCAAAATAGAGGTCAGCGATTTCCCGTAGGAGAGAGCATGACTGGAGGACTTCAAAGGCAGTTCCCTAAAAAGAGAGGAGACTCCAGAGAGATTTGGGAAGGTAGAAAAGAAAATAAAAACTCCACCAGTGTTAAGAATTCAATCTGCCTTTCTCTCCCTTCTTTACTATGCTAAACATTTTTGATTCATCAGCACTCCTTTCTCTTCAAAGTTTTTTTGTTTTGAATAGTGATATTTTTAAGGATTCAATTCCTTTATCACATGCACAATTCTCAAAAAAAAAAGTAACATAAAATACGTTGCGTATATATATACTCATATCTATATATTTAAAAATCCACAAACTCAACATCACATATTTTCAGTTTTGTTTTATTTTTTTCTTTGCTCAGGATACCATTTTTGTTATATTCAAAACATTTATTGTTTTTTTTTTTTTTGTTATGCCTGTTTTGAGAAATGTAATGCATTTAAAAAGTTTTTTTGTAGTGTAGCTTTGCATAGTTAGCGATGTGCAATGGTAATGATAGCTTAAGTTTTTTGTTGTTGTTGTTGGCTTTTTTGTTTCCTGACTGTTGGGAATACCTCTAAGAACTTACATCTATCATCTCTTTTAAATCATTGCAAACATCCTATGGAGAAATTGCTATTATTCTATTTCACAGATTAAAAAAAAAAAAAAAAATGAGGACATGCAGATTTGGGTTTCACATCTAGTAAATGGTTGGACTGAGATATGAACTTGGCATTCTTATCCCAGTGTCCTGTGTTCTAGCTCAGAATATTGCAGGATGGCAAGATTAGGTCCTGATGTCCCCAGTTTTTTCCTGACCCAATTTACTTGGATTGGGCCAATGCACTGAGTGAAAACTAACAGTGAGATTCCTGGATTCATTGCAGGTATCTTGGAAGTCCCAGCCAATACTCCAGGACCCAGGGAAGAAAAAGATAAATTGAGGGGACAGCTGCCACCAGGTGGCACCAAACACAATCCGAAATAGGTGGATGCCTCTGGCATGCCTGATAGTTAATGGTGGAGCTGACTCAGTCTTACCATTTTTGTAATTTTGTAGTGGAAAGCATTGAAATTTTATTTGGACTCTACATTTCTCTCTGTGGTGGAGTATTTATGTATTTTAATTTGAAATTGAAAAAAAAAATCCAAAAAGGGAATATTAAAATTTCAAGATGGTTAGAAATACTTTTAGGGGAAACTATAAAAATTGAGCATTTCAAAACAGAAGCTGAAAGTTTCAAGGAAATTTAAAAGCCATTGAGTCTAACTACATGGGATGATTGAATCCTGTTTGCAATGTCTTTGCAAACAAGTAGAGATATTGCCTGAACCTCTCAAGAGGAAACTGTCTCCAGAGAATGCCAGAGCTGTGTTTGGTTAGATGACAGGTAAAGAGTCTTTTATTAAATTGAGCTGAAACATTTGTTTTCATAATGTATTAGTTTCCTAGTGCTGCTGTAACAGAAATACTGCAAGTGGATGGTTTTAAAGAACTGAAATTTATTTTCTCACAGTTCAGAAGTCTGAATTCAGGATGTGGTTCAAGGGAGAGGTCCTTGTCAGTTTCAGCTTCTGTTGTCGTTGTTAGATGTTGCAGAGTCCATTCCAACTCACAGTGATACTGTGTAAAACAGAAGGAAATACTGCCCGGTACTGTACCATCCTCACAGTCGTTGCTATGTTTGTGCCCATTGTTGTAGCCACTGTGTCAGTCCATCTCGTTGAGGGTCTTCCTCTTTTTTGCAGACCCTCTCCCTTACCAAGCATGATGTCCTTCTCACTGGTCCCTCCTGATAACATGCACAAAGTATTTGAGGTGAAGACTCGCCACCCTTACTTCTAAGAAGTATTCTGGCTGTACTTCTTCCAAGACAGATTTGTTAGTTCTCTTGACAGTCTATGGTATATTCAATATTCTTCGCCAACATCATAATTCATATGCATCGATTCTTCTTTGGTCTTCTAGGAGCCAACAATCCTTAGAGCTTCTGGGCCTGTAGATCCATCTGCATCCGTCATTGTTGGAGAGTGTCTGCCTTCCCCTCGTGTCTGCTGTTTTTTATATTTCAGAAATGGTTAGGTTCATGACATATTCTGCACAGATATCACCTTATTAACATAACAAAGAAAACCCTCTTCCCAAAAAAGATTACACCTGCAGGTATAAGGGTTAGGATCCCAAATCATATTTTCAGGGGACCCAATTCACTCTATAACACATAACTTTAGTTACTGCTCTTAGTTCTAATTTGGGAGCTATTGTAAAACCAAATGAAGTCTTGGCCACCGAGTGTTTCTTTAAATATTTAAAGAATACTATTGTGATAATCTTTTAGAGCTATTTCCCAAGCTAAATTATCACAATCCCTTTGATTCTTATTCATATGTATATTTATTCATCCATTCATTGGAGAAATAGTGATTATGTTGCCAAACATGGGCTCTTGCCCTGACTCGCCAGCTGATTGAAGCAAGAGGTATTCAGAGTTGGGTAGACAGAAAGGCAGTTTATTGTCTGCACAGACAAGGAGCAGCGAGGGGTCTCAAGACTCAACCTCAAGCTCCCTGAGCTGCACAAAGAGACAGACATTGAAGTGTGCAGGTGTTCCGGGTTTGTTCCCTCCCCCCTCCCCCAGGTCCGCCCTTTCTTGGAATTGTTGGCCCAAGCCCATATACGGTGTTACTATGTTACCTCCAGGTCTATTGGATGTCCTGGTTGAGGGACCCGGCACTTCTTATTTCTCTCCAATGTCTCTGTTGTTGCTTTTATCAGCTTCCTTTCTGTCACTGTGTGGTTCTTCTTAGCAGAACTAGGGTTCCGTGGTCAGAAGACAAGGCACTCTCCTTTTGTGCATTCCACTTAGAGTGGTTGAAGCCAGATCAGGGGTACTTTCCTAGTGTGGTTTAAAGTTGGGTGGCTTCTACCAATCAGAGGGGTCTGGGGTTCTTCCTGGAACTGAAACTCAGAAAAACAAGGTAGATGCTTTGTTTGAGGGTGGGGTTGGACGTTGGGGTGCAGTGGGGTTTCAATTACTCTGTGCCTGGGCTGTTCAAGATGTTAAGTATCAAGAAGTGAGTCAAAGGGAGAAAACTCCTCCCCTCTGGGAGTTTACATTCTAATGGCAGAAACAGGCAATTGACAGAATATTTGCAAATAAATATTGTGGTTACAGCTTGTGTTAACTTCTCTGAAGCGAACAAATAAGTACTTGAGATAGTAATTATGACAGAAAAATTTTTGAGTCCTTAATCATATGCAAGGCATTGTTTTAACTACTCTTCAGGTACTTTTTAATTTAATTCTCGTAACAATCTTGTTTGATAATGTGTTGGGGGTCCCTCCCAAACCGCTCTCAGGCTTGAGGATTCATTAGGAGGACTCACAGGACTCAGGAAAGCTGTTATACCCACGGTTCTGGTTCAGTGCAGTGGAAGGACACACATCAAAATCAGCAATGGCAATGCTGCATGCTGTGAAGTCCAGGAGAAACCAGGCTTCTAAGTATCTCCTCCCGGCAGAGTCACGCCATGATACGCGACAACCAAACCAAACCTAACCCATTGCTGTTCCAACTTATAACAGGTAGAACTGCCCCACAGGGTTTCCAAGGAGCAGCTAGTGGATTCAAACTGCCGACCTTTTGATTAGCAGCCCTCTGATAACCAGTGTGCTACCAGGGCTCCTGATATGTGACAATATGCACAAAATGTTGTCCAGGCTCATCTGAAACTTGGTGCTGGGGTGTTTATTGGAGGTCAGTCACAGAGGCATGCGACATCCTCAGGATTAACCTCACTTACTCAGACTCCAGGCCTCCCCTCCCAGAGCAAAAACAGGCATTCACATGATTAGCATAAACTATCTGTGGCCAAAGGACTCGGACAAAGACAGACATTCACCATAAATTCAGCGTGGCTCAAGGCCTCAGGCATACAGAAATGCCTATCAGACAGAATCTTGCAAAGACCTAGGGGTTATCTCCCAGCAACCTGCTGAGGGTCAGTCCTAACAATAGGTCTGCCTTTGTAATGTGCAGTGTTCGTAGAACCTAGGCCTGCTGAGTTAGCCATTTACTGTCCAGTCCACCCCTCACCCGTTGGCCTAGACTGTCTTATGGCAAAATAATCATTTTTTATGAGCATCTGCATTTAGTATAACATTCATATTTTCATCATAGAACAAATCAGTGAGAATTAATAAATGTTTGCCATGCCTTCCCAAACAAAATTGGCCCTATACACTGCCTGGTCCTGTGCCATCCTCACAATTGTTGCTATGCTTGAGTCCATTGTTGCAGCCACTGTGTCAGTCCATCTCGTTAAGGGTCTTCCTCTTTTTCACTGACACTCTGCCAAACATGATGTCCTTCTTCAGGGACTGGTCCCTCCTGAAAACATGTCCAGAGTATGTGAGACATAGTATTGCCATCCTTGCTTCTAAGGAGCATTGTGGTTGTACTTCCTCCAAAACAGATTTGTTCTTTCTTCTGGCAGTCCATGGTATGTATATTCAATATTCTTTGCTAACACCATAATTCAAAGGCATCAATTCTTCTTCAGTCTTCTTTATTCATTGTCCAGCTTTCACTTGTATATGAGGTGATTGAAAATACCACGGTTCGGGTCAGGTAAACCTTACTTCTTAAAGTGACAACATTGCTTTTTTACATCAGTGAAAAAGCAACTATGAAAAGCTTGTCCCCACAGAGCTCATGTTCAGTTTGAGGAAGATGGGCAATAGATATAAAATAAACAAATTGTATAAACATAAGAAATGTGGAAAAATATAGCAGGGTAAGAAAGTTAGGATCGAAAGGGTATGTACTGCCTTACCCAGAATGGGTAGCATAGTCCTCATTGTAAAGGTGGCATTTGAGCAAAGACTTCCATTATTTCTCCATATAATTTGATCCTCTTGTCTTACCTCTAATGTGCCTCTTTTTGTGATGTGTTTCTAGAAAGACATCCATGATGTCCATCTGGCCAAGCTTCTTGTTATAATAATCCATATAATATTAGGAATTCTGTTGCTGCCTATCACTGCTCAAATATGCCGAAACACACTTTTCCTCACTGCTTCATTGATTTCCAAGCAGTCGTTTATGCTTCACTGTCTCTACCTACTAGGTTGGTCTGGTAGAATAAAATCTTTCTGGTCATTCATAATAATCTGAACATGAGTTCCGTTTCATCACATTGCTTTGATACCTGAGTAGAACTGTTTATATCCTTTGCCATAACCAGTTAAGTACCTTGGTCTAATTGTTGCTTCAACTCCAACTGATGTTCTTGGTTCTGTGTTTCCTTTTTTTTCTTGGTTCTGTGTTTCCTTTTTTTTCTTGCTTCTTTTCTTATGTGACTAACCTGCATGCAAATGATTTTCAAGTGTGTGTGTGTGTGTGTGTGTGTGTGTGTGTGTGTTCCCCTGACGTTTAATGGGGGATGTGGTGGGTGAGGGGATGGGAATTATCTTTAAAGCAAATATTCTTTTCTAGTTTCCAGAGAGGTCTGGCAGTGTTACTTAAAACAGCAATGACACTGTCCTCTTCAAACATATTAACACCAAAAAACTTTAATCAAAATTAAAAATAGATTTTTAAAAAGAGAAAGGCATAACTCAAGGGAGATGGGATTTAATTTCACCTGACAAATGAGTCTTTGTTATTTAGTTTGAATGATTTAAAAGAATGTCACCTCATTTACAATCCTAAAAATCTTATGAGATGAGTTGCAAACCTCTGCCTTTTGTTTTAATGGTACTTGGGCACACATTTCAGTTTTAAAATTTGATATTGTAATAGAGGACATAGTCAATTAGACAAGGGTGTGGTAATACATTTATAATGAGACAGTTTCAGCCACTGATGTGATTAATTACCATGCATTAAACATTGAGTGAAAAAATAACTCTTGGCAATGATCATGGAATTCTTACTGTTTGAACAGTGGTTCTAACCTGAAGGGAGATAAAGAATTACAGCATGTTTCCTTAAGGAACTATTTCACATTATAATTCCCTGTACTTCAATGCAGCAAAAAGATGAGACATAAGCAGTTTGGAAGAAAATAATGATAAAAACTAAACTAGTAATGAGCACTCCGTGTGTGGCAAACCAGGAAATAAAAAATAAAAAAATAACCCATTGCCATCGAGTCGATTCCAACTCATACCAGCCATATAGGGCAGAGTAGAACTGACCTTTTGGTTTAGCAGCTGAGCTCTAAACCACTGTGCCACCAGGGCTCCATATATGTGTGTGTATGTGTATGACTATATGTATATGTATAAAAACCAAAAAAAAATCCTGTTGCCATTGAGTTGATTCCAACTCATAGCAACTGGGTTTGGGTTCATAGCAACCATATAGGACAGACTAGGACTGCTCCATAGGGTTTCCAAGGTGCTGCTGGTGGATTTGAACTACTGACCTTTTTGTTAGCAGCAGAACTCTTAACCACTGTACCATTAATATAACACTATAAATAACTCTTTATTACATTATCTGTCATATTTAATTCCATTGAATTTTGTTCATTTTATTTCCAATAAATATCAAAGAATTAACAATTGAGTGCAAATAGCCCCTTTCTGAGACGAATTTCTAGATCAGTAGAAGAAATTTCCTTGTATATAACTAAGTAAAGGAGAAAAAATGCCATAATTTTTATAATTGTACGGTGTTTGGATATCCTTTTGCTTCAGACTTTGTGTTACATGAATTATTTACATTACCTGGTTCACTCAAATCCTCTTGCAAGAGATATTTCACACTGTAACCATTAGTCAAGTCCACTATTACTGAGTCTCATAAATAATATTACACGGTAAAAATTGAAAGCAGCAAGAGGATCAGATAGTATAAGTGAATTAAACAAATATACTTTATTTGCATTGTTTATTTCTTATAAAATATGCATTTGGAAAATAATTCAAGTTGTGAGATGTATAAGAAAAGAGATTTGAAATGTCTGTAAGTTCTAAGAAAAATCTCAGCCAACTGCCTTGTTGAGACCATTTTATAAGTCTTCAATTTTTAGTTGGATAAATATTTTAAATGTCATATAATCATCTACTAACGTATTAATGAATTGCCTTCAGCACTAGATGAAACTGATGGTGTCATTTAGTGAGAGGAAACACTATGCCCACTTAAATGTTGGAACACTTTTAAATCAATACACTTGCTTCTCCTGTATGCACGTGCCAAACTTGATAAATGGCAACCAAGTGATGATTTACGTGTGACTAAAACTGTGCAATATGCAATATACATGTAAAGTATATAAAAAGAAGGGATGGTTTTAACGTGTCTTTTTACAGAGAAATTTCCCATATGCACAGAGAGGATATAAGTAGGAATAGAAAAAAATTTAAAAGATCCATCTTTTTTTTTTTTTTTCGCTTCTCTTCAAGATTTAAAATTGGGTTACATAAAAATGACATAGTTGTGTCTAAAAAGAATGATAAATGATTTGTAAGATGTTCTCAAATATTATTATGAGAGTCTTCAGTAAGGCTGATACTGGTATCTAAGGTTTTTATTTTATCTAATTTTATTTTTATTTTAGCCTTACGCTGCCACATGTGGAAATATGCTATTTTTCCTCCTGGTTTACCCAACTGATGACTTTGTAACTATTCTGTCAGAAAACAATTGGGAACAAATGCAAGGTTGCTAAAAAGTTTAAATAGGGCACAGCACAGGAAAAAAAATATCATCTATATTTGTTGAGATTAAAAAAAAAAATCAAATTGTGGAAGAGCCACATCCAGTGTGTTCTGTGATAATCCATTAAGGTTACTTGAGAACAGAAGACATGAAAATTGATTCATTAACTTAAACGATTAGGCTTTTATAAAGATATAATGAACAGAAGTTCTTGTGATTTAGAAATATGGATTAGATTTTGTACCATAGTAATTAGCTCAATTTCCTTCTTTTACTCTACAGCAATTAAATATGTACATATATATTATATATTTGTATTACATATATATTATATATTTAATATTGACCTTCTGTCCACCTACATTAGCACATTCATGTAAAATAATTTTTCCTGTGTCTTCAGTCACCCGTATTCCACTATTTTAGAGCTATAGAAAATATTTATGAGATATTCCTTGTTTTGTTTCTCTCTGATCATCAGTCTTCTCATATGACTAAAACCAAAACCAAACCTCTTGCCATTCAGGATTCCGACTGAAGGGATCCTGTAAGGACAGAGTAGAGCTGCCTCATAGGGTTTCCAAGCAGTGCCTAATGGATTTGAACTGCCGACCTTTTGGTTAGCAGCCGTAGCTGTTAACCACTGCACCAACAGGGTTTCCTCTCATATGACTGCTGACCTGGAAAATGGTAGAATCAAATATCTTCTTCAGAACTCTCTGCTTCTAGTAGTCCAGTCATTGGCAGTCAAAGATTGACTTGAGAGGTAACAAAGCCAGTTGGGAGGCACTGTGATAAAATAGGTACAAGGCATATACTCTGGAGGCAAGACCATTTGGTGCCTGACACCACCCTTTCCTGTCTGTGAGACTTGCATCAATTTACTTTATCTCCGGGTACCTCACATTTTTCTCAGTCCCAAAACAGGATAAAAATATATGTTACTGAAGCCAAATAACTGCAATATTAAATAACATTATGCATGCCATATCTTTTATTATCAGTACCAGCACACACACAGCCTTAGTGATGCAGTGGTTAAGAGCTGCAGCTGCTAACCAAAAGGTCAGCCGTTGGAATCTACCACCCGCTCCATGGAAACCCTATGGGGCACTTCTACTCTGTCCTGTAGGGTCACTATGAATCAGAATCAATTGAATGACAATGGGATTTTATATAACGGAGTAGCACAAACTTTCTTAAAGACATATTAACTTTTTTTTTTTTCCAATTTATAATGTTGTCAATGACAGTGAGCCTGAATCCAGTTAGGACGGTACCATGATAATGAGCTCAGAAAAAATGTATTGTGTGAACCTTCATTTAGTGAACACTGATGATGCAGTAGAGAATGAATGTGAGAATACCTGTAAGAAACATGCTAACTTGGGTTTATTCAGTTTTTTCCTCAGGATAATTTAAGAGCATCGCTCTGAAGAACAATGTCATTTGAGAGGACTACACAATTTGTAGCAAATATACCAGTCTTCTTGTGTCCTCGGCAAGATAATTAGTATGCTTAGAGAAATAAAGAGTCCAGCTGCCCTTCACACTATCTGCCATATATGCCATTTTTATCAACCAGACTCCTGATGAGCGTTGAGCAGCAGTCTGTTCAAGGTCATGTTCACTAGCAAGCCCAGAACATAAGGATTCCCAGTGGCTGATAAATGGCATATCTATAAACTTTAAATTCACCAGGCTTAGGATTAGCATACAATTTTGAAAATTAGAGGCTTGGAAAAAAAAAAAAAGAAAAAAAGCTTTTACTTAAAGAATCAGCCATTATCCTGTCTGCATACAGTATGTTCTGTGGTAGCGTTGCCAGATTTAACAACTAATAATATAGGATGCCTAGTTCAATTTGAATTTCAGAAAACAATGAATCATTTCTCAGTATAAGTATCTATAATGCAGTACTTGGTACCTGTATTTGTTATTGCTAGGTATCATTGAGTTGGTTCTTACACATAGCTACACTATGTACAACAGATTGAAACACTGCCCGGTCCTGTGCCATCCTTACCATTGTTTCTGTGTCAATCCATCTCATTGAGGGTCTTCCTCTTTTTCACTGATCCTCTACTTGTCTAAGCATGATGCCGTTCTCCAGGGACTGGTCTCCCCTGATAAAGCACGTCCAAAGTACCTAAGACAAAGTCTCGCCATTCTTGCTTCTAAGGAGCATTCTGGCTGTACTTCTTCCTGAACAGGTTTGTTCCCTCTCTGGCAGTCCATGATATATTCAATATCCTTTGCCAACACATAATTCAAGGGCATCAATTCTTCTTTGGCCTTCTGTACTCATTGTCCAGCTTTCACATTCCTATGAGGCAATAGAAAACACCATGGCTTGGGTCAGGCACATCCTTGTCCTCAAAGTGACATCCTTGCTTTTTAACACTTAACCTTGGGACATACTTATGCTAAAAAAAAAAGAAAGAAAAGTGTTTAACTGAAATGAAAATTTGACTAAAATGCAAATTTGACTAAATGTCCTGTATTTTGTCTGGTAATCCTGAGACATCTGGGGCCAGACCAGGAGGGGTATCGTTCCTGACACCTGACCAGTACTGCCTAAAGGGTTTTGAACTTCCCATGAGACTCTCTATTTCTAGAAGGAAATGAACGTGAATTTCATTTTCAATTTGATTTATTAAGAATGCGTATGTTGACTGCCTACTCTGTGCAAAGAATTCTGCTAGGCACTTGCCAGTGAAAAAATTGTCAGGATCCCAGTCTTCATGGAGAGAATGGTTTAGCTGAGAGACTGTTAATAAACAAAATAAATTAACAATGTATTTATAAATGGAGAAATATGAAGCTAAATAAAGAAGATAATGTGAGAGGAAGGTATCATTACATCAAGAAAGAATAGCTAAGGGGGATATATTTTGAGGAGAGGCCTGAAGGTTAAGAACGAGCTGAGATAGTTTTCCAGAAACTGAGATAAGAAAGTGGGAATCTATGCATACAAGTGCCTTAAATCAGGAAAGGACTTGATGTGGAGGGTAAAGAGAAATTATTTCTGGAGCACAGTGAAAAGTTTTATAGCCAAATCATGTAGGACCTTGCAAATCATAGAAAAAGTCGTCAAAGGATATTTCTTTTTTTCTTTTCAAACTGGAAAGCCATTGGATGCATTAGTGCAGAATAATGACATATTTTGGTCTGTATTTTTAGAAGATGAGTCTGTTTAACCACTGGGGTGAATACATGGGAGAAGAGCAAGAGTACAGACTGTGAGACAAATTAAGAACCAAGTGCAGCAATCCAGGTGAAGGGTGACGATCCACTTGTATAACTAGGGTGGTAACATTAAAGGTGGCAAAAAACAAAACACAGCAAACAAACAAACAAACAAAAAACCGTTGCAGTCCAGTCCATAACAACTCATGGCAACCCTGTGTGTATCAGAGTAGAACCGTGCTCCATAGGGTTTTCAGTGGCTGATATTGCCAGGCCTTTCTTTCAAGGCACCTCTGAGTGGACTCGAACAGCCAGACTTTCAGTTAGCAGCTGAGCATGTTAACAGTTTGTACTACTCAGGTACTCCAAAGGTGGCAAATGAAGAAATTTAAGATTTTTTTTATTCGTGTAGTGACAAGGGCATGTGTTGTTGCTGTTAGTTCCAGGCAATTTTATGTATGACAAAATGAAACTTTGCCAGGTCCTGCTCTGTCTTCATGACTAAGCATGTTTGGTATGTTTGAGTCAATCCCTTTCATTGAGGGTTTCCCTAAATTTAGCTGACTCTACTTTACCAAACATCATGTCTTCTTTTCTAGTGCTTAGTCTTTCCTAATGATGTGTCTAAAGTAAGGGAACCTAAATCTCACCATCATCCCTTCTAAGGAGCATTCTGGTTGTATTTGTTGTAAGGCTAATTTCTAATTCTTTGATCTTCTGGCAGTCCATGGTATATTCAATATTGTTCACCAACAGCAAAATTCAAAATGCATCAATTTTGCCTTCCATCTTCGTTTTTCATTACCCAACTTTTGCATGCATATGAGATGATTGAAAAGGCCACGGCTTGGGTCAGGCTCACCACAGAGTTAGTATTTCTTCCTTAGGGACTTCCAGGTGCTCCTTAGATTCTCCCTTTCCTCAGAACCTCAGACTGCCATTTTCTAAGTCTCTCCCACGGCTACTACTTTCGGCTCTCCTCCGTCACCCAGGCTTCTCATGCCTTACCCCACATTGGCTGTTTTTGATGAAGTATCTTGTACAGCACACTAACAACCTCCTCCCCACAAGATTACCACTCTTTATTTATTTACTGTTTTCAATCTCTTAAACTTTAACCTCATACTACTTTGATGTAAATTATGGAAAAGGTAAGAGTTCCCAAATCATTTTCAGCATCTCTCAACAACGCAACATAGTTTCATTTATTAGATTAACAAACATTGAGTATGTGCTTAGGAACTGTCCAGTATCCTGAGAAAACATTTGTCACCAAGCAGACAAAAATTACTGTCCATGTGGAGCTTAAATTTTACTGGGAGAGGCAGAACGTACATAAGGCTTAAAAAAAAAAAAAAAGGTAAAGTATATACTATGTTAGATAGTGGTAAGTGCTTAGTAGAAAAATAAAAACTGAAGGTAATATGAAGCCTGTGTATGTGTGTGAGTGGCTGTGCAGTTAATTTTTAGGTAGAGTGTCCAGGGAAGGCCTCCTTGAGAGGGTGACTTTTTAGGAGAGCTAAGGAAAGGGGCCAGTCTTGAAACTATGTGAAGAAGGATCATTCCAGGCAAAGTAAACGGCATTTCCAAAGGGCCTTGAGCTGATACCATGCCTGGTTTGTTCAACAAAAGCCTGTGTCAGTGAATGGAGTGAAGGGGATAAAGATATATAGGAAATACGGCCAGACAAGTAGCAGACCAGATCTTCTAAGCCTTCAGAGCACATGGTATTAACTCCTTGGATGTTAACTAAAAGAAATATGAGGCCATGGAAGGTTTTGAGCAGGGAAATGCCAAAGGTGCGGCTTAACATAATGCCTTTGGTTGCTGGATTGAGAGTAGACAGCAGAGGTCATGGGAAAAGGAGTAGGGAGACCAGTTAGGAGGCTACTTGAATAATCTGCATGAGAGATGCTGATGACTTGGACCAGGGTGGTGGCTGTGAGGTGGTGAAACTGGCCAGATTCCGGAAATATATTGAAAGTGGAACCAGTGCAATTGATTGCCGAGAAAATGTGGGGTAGAAGAGAAGAAGAGGATCCAGGATGATGCCAAAATGCAAATAACTAAAAGAACAAAATTGCTGTTAGTTGAAATGAAGGATAGACAGAAGGTGGACTAATCAAAAAAAAAAAAAAAAAACACTTGAGAGAACTGTAGACTGATTCTCAAAAACCCTGTTTTCTGAGGAGATAACACGTATGAATTATTTGATTTTGTAGAACTGGACTATTCGTATTACTCTATTATCTTTTCTCAACCATTTGACTGGAGCTTTTAGATCAAATCAATTGTTCATGAAGTCTATACTGTTAATGCCAGTGCCATTTCCAGTTTATTTGACTAAAAGTTATCATCAGAATAATCAAAGTTCTGTTACCATGAAAGGGAGAAATGACAATGTCATTTCAAATATCCTTGTATATTTGAAATATCCTTCTAATGGTGGTGGACAATCATAATTTAATTTCATTATGAACCATCTATTTTGCACCTCCATTTGCTAATATATAATTTAGTTTTCTAATAAATTCATGCTTAATATCAATCTGGTCTTTAGAAAAATTATTGAATCTACTGTTTTCCTATGAAAATTAAATGCACATTTGATACATCATGATTATGTAACATGGAAAGTTAAAAAATGATAAAAATATAAATGAAAATATTTACAGGAGGAAAATAATAACATTTAAGAAAGTTTTTAATGCCTAAGTATTTTAAAATGTTTTCCAGAACTTCACTTTGTATCGAGGATTTTTTGAAATCTGATGTTTTTATACACACACACACACACATTTATGTCTTTTGTGATCTATTCATTGCTAAATGAAAACATTATATATTTTGTTTTCCAGGGTGCATACAATTATGAAATTATACTTAATCATTTTGTTAAAATATGCACATTACGATGATATATTTTTCTTCATGTGTTCAAAATCTCTAGCAGGCCGTTGTTGCGCTAGTTATCGATGGTTCACGATTGTAGAGTTTTTTTGTTCTTTTGATGGGGTAGAAAAAGAAAATCAAACTAGCAAAAGAGAAATGAGAAAAATTAGAAATTAAAACCTTCCCAACGTCATGATCTATTACAGCCGTAAAGTGGCTCTTAGTAAAAATATCTAGCATGTACTAAACATCAATGCCTATTTACTTACTTATCATATTGACCCAATCTTAATGTATTCTGGAACGACAATGCCAACTACATTAAAAAAAAAAAATGAAAGAAAAGAGAAAATATATTAAGCGCTAATGTGAAAGTTATCTCCCAAACAAGTTTTTTTTTTTTTTAAGAAATCATCTTTAGCTTCAGCAGAAACTTAGATGAATATTATATACGGAGCCTGAGTTTACAGGTTCTGTGTTGGTGATTTATCAGCTACAAGTATGTCAACATTAAGTCCTGTTTATTTTCCCTTTATACTTCTGTAATTACTTCTTCAATACCAGTTACATGTTTACTTTAGGTTTTAACTATCATATTTCTCTGACTCTAAAACCCATTTTTATTCATGATATTTCTAAATGGCTTTATAGAAAGTCTAGAAATTTACTCCGGTATCTTCCGTAAAAAAGTCCTAAACAATTTTAGAAATGTTTGTTTAATGAGCGTTACCGAACGCCCCTGAAATGCTTACCATTTTGCACAAGCAACATCAAACAATAATAGCAAGTGAATTGTGGTGCTATTTTTTTTCCTAATTTCGTATTCTTCTCTCAAATTTATCATCATATATCATGTACATATTTAAAATCAGTAAAGTGAAAGGAAAACATGAATTAATTTAATTTTTTATGAAAAGCTCAGTTTTTAAGAAGTGGCGGTACTGGTAATACAATGTTAACATATATTCTTCTCTCTCTCTCTTTTTCTCTCTCTCTCATTCTGTCTCCCTCTCCTTCCCTGTCTCTTTCTCTTCTTTTCTATATCAATGACTGAATCACTTCCCCCTTGATGGATGAAATGAATTGCGCTCCATCTTCCTTGACATCTTGACCATCATTGCTTTTGCCGTGGGATAACATTACTTACAGGTAAGATTATAAAATAAAAAGGGCAATGTTTTGCTTGATAATGTCTGGCATATATTTTGGGAAAACATTTTACTCATGTTTACATCTTAAATAAAATAATTAACAGCTTTAAGTTGATATTTTTATGTTGGTATTTTGAATATTAGCTACAGTTGTAGCTATTTTGTATATTAGCTACAGTTGATTATTGGTTTATAAAGTGAATGTTTTCTGATAGCTCACGTGATATATTGCTCAAACTGTGCGTTTGAAAGCAGCACAAAATCATGTATACCTGAAACACACTGAATTTCAGACTTAGATTTTTCTTCCCTCCACTTATGACTATGTTGCCTTAAGACACTTTTTTTTTTTAATACAAAAACACTAATTGGAAATTCCAGTCAATTCTAAAATGTCATTCTCCCAACATGCTATTGGTGTTAGCTATACGTAATTAAAACCAACAGCTATTGTCTTCTTTTATGTGTGACATTTGTCAAAAAGCCATTCCCGTAGTTTTGGTTTATTACTGTGTATTTGGACTGTTTTATTAAATGAGAAAGTGCATTTACTTTATTATAGAAATAAATATCTATGGTTATTTATGGCATTTTCAGGAGGAATATTTAGTTGTTTTTACAGTTAATTTTGCATGAGCAGATGTAGGACATTATAGATTTCCTCCAGTGTAATCTTAATTGTTTGACATGTCCCCAGGAAGCAGCACAGGATCTAGCCCAGAGGAACATTCATCCGTTGCTTCAGTTATCTAATGATGTGTAACAAAAGAGCCCAAAATTTCATAGCTTAAAAGTAAAGGAGCTTATTATTTCTCATAATTCTCTTGGCTGTTTGGAAGTTCTTTGGTTATCAACTGAGAAACTGGGATGCCTAGAAGTCCAGAATGGCCTCACTTATATGGCTGGCTGGTGGGGCCGCAGTCATCTGAGGGATCAGCTGGGGCTTTTGATGGAGGACTCCCTCTGTCCTCTACATTGGCTTCTCCTCATGACTACTTGGGTTTACTCATGGAATGAAGGCTGGGTTCCAAAAAGGAACGTTTGAATGGGTGACCACAGAAGCTGTGGAACTCTTAAGACTCAGACCTAGAAGTTACTCAGTGTCACGTCATCCATACTCAGTTTGTCAAGAGAGCTTGTGGGATCAGTTCATAATCAAAGGGCAGTAACACAGAACAATTAATTTATTCTTTCAACATACGTTAATTCATTACTTACTGTGTTGAAGATCTTCTGGTAGATGATGTTATTAACAAGATGAATTTTTAGTAACTCATCATTCATTCACTCATTAATGATTTGCCTTAATCATTTGTCAAAAGAGTAACACATTTTTGTGTACAACAAACATTGCAAAGCAATATCATAAACAGAGCAATGCAAAATAGGAAGCCATCATCCCAGGAAGCAGGAAGAGTATCAGGTAAAGAAATGTATATGCTATTCTTTCAGACATCAAACTATAGTGAAGCTGTGAGAAATTCAGAAGCAGACTTTCCCTTATTATAAAGTTTTCAATGTGGGATTTTCAAAAGTATGTATGTGTGTGTGTTTATACATGTGTGCTTTAAAGAATGCTGTGAAATTCTGCAATCCTGCTAGCACATGGAAGTGGCATTTTTCATCTCTAGGACCTCTGCTGATGTGTGCTTCAGCTTCACTTTTGCTGAAAACAAGCTATATCCTCAACCCAACTCTTTGATACAATATGATACAATTCTACTTTAGAAAAGAGCTTGCTTAAATTGCACTTTTCATAAAGATGCAGACAGTTCTATATGTCTTTCCCTAGATATTTCTCCCTACTGTTGAGTTTTAATGAGGAAGATAATGTGCTTATGGGAGGGGGACAAAAAAGCTTTCTATTAGAATTTTAATTTCATATTGTTTTTCATTGTCTTCTATGGGCTACAACTAAACAGTTTCTTTTGTAAGTAGGCAATAGTTGCCATGTATCTCTCTACAGAATTGCCACTTTGCTGTAGTACATAACCTCAACCTTTTATACAAGTGCAAACCCAGTCTGTTCTTTTACCTTACAATGTTTATTTGGTATGAGTTGGTGGAATAAGCACTGAAGAGGCATAAGTATATAATTTTAATAACTAATATTGTTGTCAATCTTACCTAAACATTATTGAATGCTTGCTATGTGCTTTTCAGTGAATAACATATAAAAGAATACTTCTGTAATCTTCAGTTTATGACTGTGCTGATTCATTTGTTAGTTTACTCCTCAGGAGTAAACTCAAATCAGTGTATTTATACACTGTAAGTTAAGTTTATATTGTGAGATATGACATTTAGTTATATGCAAGAAACTTTTTTGGTGTTTCGTCACATAAAATGACAGGAAGAAATGAACATCAATGTCCTCTTTTCTAAAGATACTAGTTAGTAATCTGTAAAGAAACCCTTCCATGCCTCCCTTCATCACTGTCCCTCTCCAGTGAGTATAAGGTAGAAAATAAACCCATGGTGGGCTGTGAATCTTGTACATTTCAGTGGGTTAGGGATAGGTAAACATGAGGCCTATTTAACTGTATTCCTCATTTTTGTCATGTGAGGAAAAGTTCATAGCTTAATCAGTTTGTAACATTATAAAATAATGTCTATAAAGAGAACGCTCTTAGGCTATTTACTGAATATAATGTTCAAAATGTATTTGTAGTCCATTATTTCAGTTTGACTTTATATTACATTTATATAGGATAGAGTCGAACTGCCCCATAGGTTTTCCAAGGAGTGGCTAGTGGATTCAAACTGTCAACCTTTTGGTTAGCAGCAGAAGTCTTAACCGCTGTGCCTCCAGAGCTCCACATTAGTGACAGAATATTTAGTAAAAAGAACTGTATCTAAATGATTTATTCAATAGAAAACCATTGAGCTCCTTTTCTGAATATGGTGGTCAAGAAGGCTCCTAGTATAAAATTAACATTCAAGTTTAATCTTATAGAATATGTATAGTTTCATCCATTAAAGGACAGATATATGTGATACTGACAAATCTCTGCTCTGTTAATTTGTGAACTAATTTTGAGAACATTTGGGATGTCTTGTGTAAGCTAACTTAGAGTGTAAATTTCAAAAATATCCTCTAAGTTTGAAATATATTAAATATATGCATGTATATCACATATACACATATGTATATAATTGTGACGTATATGCATTTTATTCAAGTGCGTATAATTAAAGTCCATTTTAAACTAATAAACATATCAAAATAATTATCATAATAAATTCATAGACATAAATTGCTTCATAAATCAGCAACATTTTTGTTTCGAAAAGAAAATGGGGAGTGGATCAAATGGATTAAATTAAGATCCAGATTATTATTATAAGATGTGGTGAAAATAATATGTATTGAGTCAGTTGGTGTTACCAAAAAAAAAAGTTATTGCTGTCGGGTTGATTACTACTCATGGCAACCTTATAGGGTTGTTATTAGTTGCTATGAAATCAATTCTGACTCATAGCAATCCCATGTTTTACAGAATAGAAATGTTCCATAGGATTTTCATAGCTGTAATCTTTTTTTTTTCTTTTTTTTTAATCTTAGCAGAAGCAGATCACCAGGGCTTCTCTTTTGCTGTATCTGTGGCTAAGTTAGAACCTACAATATTTATGTTAGCAGTTGAACGATAAACCATTTGTGCCACCTAGGGACTTACTGAGTCAACAGAGAGTATGAAATGCAATTTCAAATAAACTTGTACCTATTTATTTTAATTAATGTAATCTTTATGAGAGGCACAAGACCCAAAGTACGACCTTGAGTATATCTCACCTGAAGTTAGAGACCACATCAAGAATAGATTTGATGCATTGAACACTAATGACTGAAGACCAGACAAGTTGTAGGATAACATCATATATGAAGAAAGCAAGTGGTCATTAAAATGACAGGAAAAAGAAAATAAAAGACTCTGAAACTTGCTCTTGAATGCAGAGTAGCTAACTCAAATGGAAGAAATAATGAAGTAAAAGAGCTGAACAGAAGATTTGAAATCACAGCTTAAGAAGATGAAGTAAAGTTATATAATGAAATATGCAGCTACACTGAAAACATTTGTGAAAAACAAGGCTCCAGGAATTGACAGAATACTAGTTGAGATGTTTCTACAGATGGAAGCAGCTCTGGAGGTGCTCACTTGTCTATGCCAAGAAATTTGGAAGACAGCAACCTGGCCAGCTGTCAGGAAGAGATCCATATTCGTGCCCATTCCAAAGAAAAGTGATCCAACAGAAGGCAGAAATTATCAAAAATATTACTATCACATGCAAGTAAAATTTTGCTGAAAATAATTCAAAACTGGTTGTAGCAATACTTTTGACAGGGAGCTGCCAGAAATTCAAGCGAGATTCAGAAGAGGACATGGAACCAGGGATGTCATTGCTAATATTAGATGAATCTTGGCTGAAAGCGGAGAATGCCAGAAAGATGTTTAAAAAAACTCTGCAAAGGCATTCTACTGTGTGGATCATAACAAGTTATGGATAACATTGCAAAGAATGGGAATTGCAGAATACTTAATTGTGCTCATGAGGAATCTGTACATAGACCAAAAGGCAGTTGTTCCAGCTTAACAAGGGGATACCTCGTGGTTTAAAATCAGCAAAGGTGTGCGTCAGGGTTTTATCCTTTCACTGCACCTATTCAGTCTTTATGCTGAGCAAATAATTAGAGAAGCTGGACTGTGAATAAGAATGCAGCATCAGGATTGGAGGAAGACTCAGTAACAACCTGCGATATGCAGATGACACAATCTTGCTTGCTGAAAGTGAAGAGGACTTTAAGCACTTGCTGATGAAGATCAAAGACCACAGCCTTCAGGATAGATTGTACCTCACCAGAAAGAAAACAAAAATCCTCACAACTGGACCAATAAGCGACATCATGATAAATGGAGAAAAGATTGAAGTCAAGAATATAATTTTACTTGGATCCACAATCAAAGCCCAGGGAAGCAGCAGTCGAGAAATCAAACAACATACTGCATTCGGTAAATCTGCTGCAAAAGACCTCTTTAAAGTGTTAAAAAGCAAAGATGTCACTTTGAGGACTAAAGTGTGCCTGACCCTAATCTGTGGCATTTTCAATTGCCACATATGCATGTAAAAGCTGGACAATGAATAAGGAAGATCAAAGAATTGATAAATTTGAGTTATAGTATTGGCAAAATAATGACTATAGCATGTATTGGCAGAAGAATGAACAAATCTGTCTTGCAAGAAGTACGGCGAGAACACTTAGAAGCGAGAATGGTGAGACTTCGTCTCATGTACTTTGGACATGTTATCAGGAGGGACTAGTCCCTGAAGAAGGACATCAAGTTTGGTAATGTAGATGGCCAATAAAAGAGAGAAAGATCCTCAACAAGATGGATTGACCCAGTGGCTGCAATAATGGGCTCAAGCATAGCAACAATTGTGAGGGTGGTGCAGGACTCAGCAGTGTTTCTTTCTGTTGTACATAGGGTCTCTATGAGCTGGAACTGACTCAATGAACCTGACAACAACAACAGTCTTTAAGAAAATCAGTAAGGTATATCTCTATGTCTTTATCTAGACTAACATTTAATTTTTGACTGATCAGACCTCCATTTTGTATTCTAGCCTTATTTTTCCTTGCTTCCCGAATCCGTTTTGGCTTTCCTGTCTCATTTGTTTGTTCACAGCTATTACCCTATTTGGCATAGCCTTGACTCCACATTTCTCTCTATATGCAAACATTCCCAGAAGAGTTAACAGCTGGAATCCATATGAGCTTGCCCAGAATATAAAACTTGTATGGTTTTGAATATTGCCAAGAAATACAACTTAGATTGAAATTGAGGTTGCTCTCACCTTAGTTTACTACTGAACTAGCAAACGACCAGGTAACCAGACAGGATATTAAAGTGAAGTGAGCAAGTAGATGCCAACGATGCATGTTCTTTCATGCTGTTAGTGTGGGGGAGTACACGAGCGCACCCCGTGTCTGCATCCTATTGTACGACAATTTATTACTGAGTCCCAATTGCACATTTTCATGTTCTATTACTTAATGTATCTTCAGATGTATGCATAAATGAAATTTTGTCTAATTTTTAATTTTGTTTAAATTGAATCACAGTAGAAATTACAGTGTATATGGCGATGAATCTGGTGCTCACAACTGTGTAGCATTTAAAAGGCTCTATTTTTTTTTCTAATGATAATCTTTCTAATATTAATCAGAGTAAACATCTGTATCTTTTAAAGTGTCCTTCCAGCTTCTGATTCCTGATAGGTTATATAAGTAATTTATTGAATTCATTCAATTCTCACTTGTTAAATGATGTTGAATGAGCAGCTATTGTATGTCAGTCACTGCTTAAGGTCAGATGTAAAATGTGTTAGAAAAGAGCCATGGCTTCTGCTTCATGGAGAATGCAATCTACTGAGTCAAACAGATTTAAAAATAGACAATAAAAGTCAGTCACAGTGGTAATTCATTTTGGGGGGAAAACATTACATGGTGTAATGGTAAGGTGTGAGGGATTTTATTTTTGTGGATTGAAGTGGTTGTTCAAGTCAGGACTATAAGTCAGGGCACTGTTACATGAGAAACAGAAAAGACCATGTGACTGAGGGAAGAGAGCAAATGGGAAAGTTAAATAAGATGAAGAGGAATTAAGAGCACCATAGATTGTTGGGAACAAAGCAATGCTATCCACTTTCATTAATTCTGTTCACTCATGTACAGTATTGTATGCAGTGCAATATAAGAAAAATGAAAAAAATAATATGTTGAAAAAAAGCGGTAAAATTATATTTACTGATGACATAAATAGGTAGGTAGGTTTTAAAATAGTCTGCAAACTAAAGAATTTATGCTTGAATTCAGCTAGGTCACAAGAATAAAAATAAGTGATGCAAAACAGATTTTTTTTTTTTTTCGGGCTAAATGTAATGTAAGTTTAATAGTTCATGTCTTTGGTATGTTTCCAAAATACCACCCACGGACCCCATATAATGCATTAAAATAAACCATCATTTCCATTACTGGTATATGGCATTTTTACTTAATGGCTTATGTGTATAGTTTTGTCAGGCCTCAGTTTCTTCTTCTGGTAGTGAAAGAGGATTTTCAATGTTTAAGGAAAATAATTCATGTTATTTCTCTACTTAGTCTTTAAACCAAAATTTACTTGCAATTATCTCTAAATAAGAAAATATGTTAAATATTAGCCAAATGTTTTTCTGCCTATGTTGGTATCTCTTTGGTCCCAAAAAAGTCAACATTTGGCCCTCCATGTGTTTTCAAGATAATTCCACTAAGATTGCCAGGAATGTCTACCCTTGTCTCCTTCGTACTGAATACCTACTACGTTTAGAATCAATTCCACACATTTATGAGGCCTTGTTAAAGATGGTATACCAGTAATCCAAATGAAGTGCTAGGGTATCTTGAAGTTGAATGAGGTAAAAAAGTAGGCAGGCAGACTGTGTAAAAGAGCTAAAATTTGAATTGTGCCTTAAAAAAGATAGCAAAAGAGAAAAAAATTAGTATTTGGATCTACACTGGTACTCCCATCAAACGATATGTCTGCTAGAATGGGATTCCCCCTCAACGTGGCACTAGTTCCACAACATTGAGTTATCAGTGACACCTTCATTTATAAGTTTGCCTTGAGCTATTGTAATATATCACAGTTTGTATGGCTGAGTTAAGTAGATTTATGACAATTTAATTGAGTTTTATCTAATTTATCTCAAAAAAAACAAAATGAAAACAGAAGTGGCTTTTAAAAATTGCTGCAAGAAAATGTAGAAGGCAATACTAAAATGTAAACAAGCTAATAACACTTACAGAGCTCATGCTTACGCTTTTAGTGTGAGGTCTTTGTTGCATTATGGCAAACAACAAAGATAGTAATCAAACGATAGATGACAAAAAGACAGACCAAAATTAAAATTTTCAGTAATAGTCTGTGGCATTTAAATTTACATACCCTGTAAATAATGATGAGCCTTGCCTAAGTATACCTTGTTCCTTGGACTTCCTAATGCTAATGGTAGCATGAAACCATTAGAATTATCAAAAAAAAAAAAAGCTTAAAATAAGCAACCAGAACATAAGGAGAAAGCTGTATTTCTACACTGAACTTTATATATGCAGTATTCAACAAATTTCAGCCCACTTAAAATAAGTATTTGAACTTATCTTTTGATATTTACTCTTATTGGCAAAAAGTAAAAAAAAAAAAAAAAAGGGCACGTACAATTGAAGAAGTACTTGCTCTTTTTATCACAGTAAAGATCCTAAATAACACTGACAGATGACTTACGATGTGACAGACAAAACTTTTATCTCTTATCAAGTCCTACCAGAAGAAGCATAGATAATCTTGCTGAAAACTTGAAGAAATAAGAACTAGACTGAATTATGCAACGTGGGGTGGTTTCCAAATGCATGGATGAAAGAACTTATCTTTAGAACATGTTGTAGCTTTTGATGTTTACTATATTTTATTTCAATGATGAATTAAACAAAAAAAAAGCTGATTTTTTAAATTTTTATTGGAAAAAAGAAAAGTACTGAAAAAGATACATTCTGAACAATAAATGGCTTATTTTGTAAAGCCAGCATCCTGCAGAAACTGATAACTGTTCCCTTTACCCTTTCCTTCCTCTTCTTGAGGACACAGGTAGATTAAATTTCCCAGACTCCATTGCAGCTGGGCGTGACCTTATGGCAAAGGTCCAGCCGATGGAGTGTCAGTCAAAGTGACAGGTGTTACTTCTGGGCTTAAGTTATTAAAATGTCCCTGGTATGGTTCTCTGTGCTTTTTTGTGCCTTCCACTAGCTGCTCTCTGGAAGCCAGCTGTTGAAAGCTGCAGCCACAATTTGAAATGTGCCACCATCCAGAATCCCCTACTGTAGGACAACCATTTGCCAGTTAGGCCCATTTCTCTATTATGCCCTTTGCACTTTCTGCAACTTCTACTGAAATACTTTTCTCCAGAAAGACTGCAAAAATTGGCTCCTTAAACCTGCTCTCAGCTCTTTACTGAAACAGCACCCTAACTCCTCAGTATTTCTTACTTCCTTCCCCAATTTTTTTTCCTTGCACAACCTTTATTTCCATCAAATGGACCATACAGTATATTAATTATCAGCCTGCCTCTGTCTCCTCCAGTTAGATGTAAATTTTATGACTACAGGGATTGTTATTACTTTAAACCTTTAGTGAACCAATTATTTTCAGCTTTGAATTTTTTGTTGATACCGTGTGTTTTCGTTAAGGGAAGCATGCTGAATTCATTGAGTGTGTCTACATTTTTGGTAGGTAGTAGGATTTTTTTTTTTTCCTTGCCCTCTCCCACAAGCCTACCCTAAGTGTTTAGTGATACATACGGCATACCACTAATTATACTCCAGAGTTCCCACTGGGCCCTGTTGGTACATATGTGTAACAAATCAAATTTTTCAAAATTTCTGTTTTTCCTACCAAAAATTCAGACACCTCATACAATACCCTGTAAAAATAGTAATTTCTGGCACACACCTGTTGCTTCAGTTTCAAACAGTCATAAAGGCCCCTGCCTTGCTGTAGCATGCACTGTCCATGGGGCAGCAGTTTCCCAATAAACTTCCAGAACGAGAAAATGTGCTTGGTTCCTAGAAGTACCCATGAGCATGAAAATGTTAACATTGTTCATAACTGCACCTAGAATTGCAACTGATACTTATTGGCTACTATAATATTTCTGAATGACTGAGTGAATCATGATTGAGGTGATGGTAACTCAGCATTAATACTAATAAAATATTTAACAAATATAATTAGTGTTGATATATACCTTCCCATATGAATTCTTGTAGAAGATTAATTAGTAACTTGATGACAAGATGAAGTTCCCCGACAGCAGTAGCTAATGCATATTATTTTGCACTTTAACAAGAAGTTTCTGAACAATATTAAAATGTTGTAAGGACTAAGTATGAGAGGCATTTTCAAAGTAAGCCCAAAGTCTATTTTCTGATGGCATGAATCCTTCTAGCTGCACTGTGGTCTTGAGTCGTAACAGAAGGAGCTTCAACTTGGATATTCATCTCTGTTGTGCCAGTTATTAATGTATTTCTACATCCTAAATAACATCTATAAATTTTGTCTTGAGTTTTTTTTATTGTATTCATTATTGTTTTACTCTAGTTGAACTGACTTTGGTAAAGTTTGTATTAGCAGTATTCACTAACGCAGTTTTATTTCATCTGTTCAATTTAGGATGTGACTTTACGTGAAATTGCTGTCATACCCCTACTGCACTGGAAATACGATATCTCTGTAAAATATACTTTAGTTATAATGTTGATGCAGATTAGCACTTGACACCTTGACATGCTGGGCAGTATTATTCCTACAAAGACGCATGTATGCCTTGTCTGAATCATTTTAGTCACTTTCTCCATATGTTTTATAAGGCATTTGCTCTTCTGTGGCATAAATGATCTAGAAAAATGAAGATAATTTTTATGATCATCTTTAAAACAAAATTTTGAAAGCATACTTTTATAATATTTGTATTAAGAAGTGAAACAACAGTTGATAATTCATTCAGCAAGTATTATCTATGCATACATTCTAAGAAAGGATTCCCTGGGTGGTGCAAATGGTGAAGCTTGAATACTGTCTTAAAGATGGGCAGTTCAAACCCACCCCGAGGCATCTTGGAAGACAGGCCTGACTATCTGTTCCTGAAAGGTTGCAGCCTTGAAAGCCCAGTTCTGCTCTGCGCACTTTGGGTCACCATGAGTCAGAATCAACTTAAAGGCAATCAGCAGCAATAGAATACTCCAGGAGACACTTGGTGCTAGGAATATGGATGTAATAATAGGTAGCAGTACTTGAGAAATTACTGTGTTTTAGACACTGTGCTAAGTGCTTTACATAAATTGTCTTATGCATTCTGTACCACAACCTTAAGAGGCAGGCATTAATTTATCATTTCCATTTTATAGAAGATGAAACTCAGGGACAGCAAGGTTAAATCATTGCCCTGGGTCATACAACTGATAAATGATAAAGGCAGGTTTGAAATGATTGCGGTTTGACTTCAGAAGCCTGTTTCTTATTCCCAATGCTATACTGCCTCCCACATAACTGAATAACAGAGTGGCTGTTGTTAGTGTTTATGAGAGAGAGGGGAGCAGGTAGATCCATTTTTCCAGTGCAATGCAGTGAATTCTGTGGGAGGGATAAGTAAAGGGTGTCATGGGAGCACCATGGAGGGGCCAATTAAACCAACTTGGGTTGGCAAGGAAAGGAATCGAGGAAACGTGGTGAAAGAGAGACCTTGTTTGTCTTGTTGTTTTTACAGTCCCCAGCTTGGCATGATAAGGGGTGTCAGGAGAAGGCATTAAACAGATTCTGTTGTGGAGCTCTAGTGGTGCAGTGGTTAAAGCACTCAACCGCCAATTGAAAAGTTGGTGGTTCGAACCCACCAGCATGCTTCACAGGAGAAAGATGAGGCAGTCTGCTTCTATAAAGATTTCCAGCCTTGGAAACCCTACATGGCAGTTCTACTTTGTTGTATAGGGCCACTCTAAGTCAGAATTCACTTGATGGCAGTGGAGTTTGGTTTGGTTGAATAGGTAAATTCATCAGATGTGACATATAAGCAAAATCCTGTTGTTTTTGGTAGCTAGCCTTGAGTCATCTCCCAATTCATGGTGACTCCACACACAAGAGAATGACCCTTGTGATCCATAGGATTTTCATTGGCTAATTTTTCTGAAGTAGATCCCCAATCCTTTCTTCCCAGTCTGTCTCAGCCTGGAAACTCCACTGAAACCTGTGCAGCATCATGGCAACATGCAGGCCTCCACTGACAAAAGGCAATTGCTGTGCCTGAGCGCATTGGCCAGGAGTTGAACCCAGGTCTCCCAAATGGAGGGGGAGAATTCTATCACTGAACACCTACTACCCCCTTAGCAAAATCATAAAAGAAACCTCAAAATGTGAAAAACAGAGGATTCTCTTTTGAGGTATTTGTCATGGTTCAACTGTAGAGGAGTCTGAGAGTACTTGTTCAAGACATGTTATGATTCTAATTTAATATCTAAAAGAACACAGTAATCCATACTAATCAAGAAGACTCAGGTGTCAGAGTCCAATTTGTAATGAGAGTAAATTTGAAAAATAACAAAAAATAAACATAAATAATTGAAATGCTCACCACCTCCATACACCCAGGTTTAATTTTAATGATGTGGCAATTGGGAGATGTAGGAATGTAAAATTGAATGTTGATCACTAATTTTTAATTACTTTATGATCATAACAAGAACTTACCAGAAGGTTTATCAGCTAAGACTTTAATATATGAGATAGGAGAGAAAACATTGACTATCCAATACTTATATACCCATAAAAATATTACAGGGGAAAAAATGTTTGGATTTTTTTTTTTTTTTTTAATGCTTAGGAGGGCTTTTACTATTATTGTGCAGTTTCTGCTTGTTTTCTTTAAAATGATCGTAAAAAAGGCAATTTAGTTTATTGAGGTCATACTGTTGCCAAAAAGTGACAGTTAAGATTAGGGCATTTGTGGAGGAAAGAATGAAACCATGGAGTCTGTGTAAGAACATGGGAAACGCTAATGGCTTCATATGCCAGAGGAACACTGCTTTAAAGTAGTGATTTGTCTAAAAAAAGTATATCTTAACTTCAGAGTGTACTTGGACATTCTCTGCTTAAACTGTGGGACAGATTTTGGCACTTTAAAGGCTGATGGCCTGTCATGGATTGAATCGTGTTCCTTCAATATATCTGTCAAGGAACACAAGAAGCTGAGCTGCCTTAGCTGCAAAAGGTATGGCCACACCTCTGGGGTTTCAAAGGATGGAGCGTGGTCTCTGGTGTTTCTCAGGGTGGAGTCACCACTCAGATGGCCTAGAAGAATGGTGTGCCTAAAGCCGAGGAGGCAGAGTTGCTGTCCCAGTTGACCTAGAAGGTGGAGCTGAAGCCCAGGGCTGAAGGGCCTCCACTCAGAATCTGGAAAATATGGTCAATACCTAGAGTCTGGAGGGCAGGGCCCGTTGTGTAAATGGTTTCAGAGAAAAGAGGATTATTTTCAAAGCCTTGAGGGCTAATGTAATGTGTTCTGCTAATTTGCTTGGTTCCTGTTATCCTTTCTTTCCCTCCAGTTTCTCCCATTTGTAATGGAAATACCTAGCTTGTGCCTGTTCTGTCATTGTACCCTTGGTATTCTAGAACTCACAGATGAAGAGGAATTTTTGAATTTTGGGCATGGAGTTAAGACTTTTGCTATGATAGGATGGGGTGAATATGTTTTACATGTGGCAAGGACATAAATTGCGGGGGGGGGGGCAGTGGGTGGAATGTCATGGATTGAATTGTGTGCCCCCAAAATATCTGTCAACTTGGTTAGGCCATGATTCCCAGTATTGTGTGGTGTCCTCCATTTTGGGATTGTAATTTTACGTTAAAGAGGTTTAGGGTGGGATTGTAACACCCTTACTAAGGTCATCCCTGATCCAATTAAAGGAAGTTCCCTGGGGTGTGGCCTACACCGCCTTTTATCTTATAAGATGTAAAAGGAAATGAAGCAAGCAGAGAGTTGAGGACCACATACCACCAAGAAAGCAGTGCCAGGAGCACAGCACATTCTTTGGACCCAGGGTCCCTGCACAGGGAAGCTCCTAGTCCAGGGGAAGATGGATGAGAAAGCCAATAGAAAGAGAAAGCCTTCCCCTGGAGCTGACACCATGAATTTGGACTTTAGCCTACTTTATTCTGAGGAAATAAACTTCTCTTTGTTAAAGCCATCCACAGCAGCACTAGATAACTAAGACATGGCCTTTTGAAGCAGTTCTCAGATGGTGTAGTGGTTAAAAGCTATGGCTGCTAACCAAAAGATCAGGAGTTCAAACCCACCAGGTGCTCCTTGAAAACCCCACGGGGCAGTTCTACTCTGTCCTATAGGGTTGCTATGAGTCAGAATCAACTTGATGGCAACCTGTTTCAAAAAGGGGTTAAAAAAAATCTTAGTATTTCCATGGGAGTGTTTAAATAATGCTGCCTGGGCTTACTCCATAGAATAAGATTTAATTGATTCTGGATGTGAAACTAGGCACTGGGCATATATTTTTTTAAAGCTTTCCAGGTGATTCCAATGCACAAACATTGTTGAAAATAACTGAACTCGTGCTATGTAACAAACTAAAATTTGAGAGGCTGCATTCGTTGGGAAGAGTTACTATTGAAGTGGCAATCTTCCTATGCCCCAATTTCTTGCCAAGTTTTTGTTCTAGTAAATACCCAGGGTGTTAATATTTAAATAAAATTTTCCTGTTTCTAAAGAACTTTTAATGAAGTGAATCAATATTAAAGAGCACAGGTCATTTCTAGGAAGAGAAAATGAAGTGCATCTTTTTTTTGGAACCCGTCCACCAAGTATATCATTTTAGCATTTCTGTAGCCTATTTCTACAAAAGAAGCTGATACATTGAAGTGGAAAGGATAACAATAAATAGACTACACTTGTAAATACATTTGTCAGAGGTGGTAGAATGTCATCACTAATTTAGTCACCGTGGACCCATTGAAAAACCCATTGCCCTCGAGTCAATTTCGACTCACAGCGACCCTATAGCCATGGACAGGTGACACCATATCCTTAGGAGGAGAGTATTTTGCATATGCAAAATAGCAGTTCATTTTCGAGATATCTGATAGTACCACAGAGAAAGAGGGACAGCTTAATTTTCTATAGTTAGTAAATAAACTCTGTAATGTAAGATACGCTCACACATACAGATATTCACCAATAGTGTTTCTTCTTATGTTAACCAATAAGAATGCCTGCCTAAAAATAATGTTCATTTAGTATCTTCTAGATATTGTTTGGAAACCTCAGTGGCATTGTGGTTAAGAGCTACAGCTGCTAACCCAAAAGGTAGGCGGTTCAAATCCGCCAGGCGCTCCTTGGAAACACTATGGGGCAGTTCTTCTCTGTCCTCTAGGGTCGCTGTGAATCGGAATCAACTTGATGCCAGCCAGTTTGGTTTTTTAGATATGGTTTTGTTCTGTTCTTTATTACTTGTTATTAGATGTAGGATTACATCAACCTCATATTGGAGGACCTTCAAACTCGTGTCACGTCATGAACCGTTTTCAGTTTAGATGCTCAACAACTTCATCCTTAACTCCTCATCATATTCAATTTCAAGCATATCCCTTTTGACCTTAAAATTACTTTCTTCTTTCTAGAAGTTTCTGCTTTACTTGTAGAAAGTTATCTTTTCCTTTATAGTAATTAAACCCTTTTGGAAACATAATTATCAAAGTTTATTAGTTGCTTTTACCTTTAAAATTTTGCCTGTACAACTGCTTTGGAAAACTATTTGGCCATTTCTATCAGAACTTTGGAGCCCAGCTGCTAACCAAAGGGTTGGCAGTTTGAATCCACCAGCCACTCCTTGGAAGTCCTGTGGGAAAGTTCTACTCTGTCCTATAGGGTAGCTACGAGTTGGACCGACCCGACGGCGCCTAACAACAACACAACCAAAGGTTCACTTGTGCAGTTCTGTCAGATAGCTTCTCTACCCTTACATATATTTACAGTAGAAAAGAGATATTCATGGCGGTACCATTTCTGTTAGCCCCGAATTAAAAAGTATGTGTTTGCTAATCAATATTAAAATGGACAAATTCATTTTGTTATACTCACCCAATTGATTGTGGTACAGCAATGAGAATGAAAGATCTAAAATTATATGTGAATCTCATATATATAATATTAAGGAGAATAAATGAGACCCCCCAAAAAGCACATAATATAGAGTTCTATTAATTGACAGTAAAATTACAGCCAACCAACCCAACCCATTGCCTTGAGTTGATTCTGACTCATAACCACCCTGTAGGACAGCGTAGAGCTACCTCGTAGGGTTTCCAAGGCTGTAAATGTTTATGGAAGCAGACTGCTACATCTTTCTCCTGAGGAGTGCCTTGTGGGTTCGAACTGTCGATGTTTTGGTTAACAGCCAAGTGTTTTAACCACTGTACCACCAGAGCTCTTGAAATTACAGCCAAAAGTAATATATTATTTTAGAAGACAGAACATTGGTAGTCAGGGGCTGGAGCTGTTTGAGAAAGCAGGTTGCGGTGGTAATAACTATAAGGAAACACAAGAGGTGCTTCTATCGTGCTAATATCCTTCTGTTTCGTTTCTTGACCTAGATACTATTCCTTTCCAGTTTGTGAAAATTTATGCACTTTAGTCTATCCCTGTTTAAACATTAAATAAAATGTTTTAAAAAATCCAAAATTTTGCTAAGACCTGAGCTGCTACTCTAAGCGTAACCAAAATAAGGATAGTTCCCCCGTGGTATTTTCTTAAAAGTAGCTTAGAGTTTACAAAAAACGTTGAAATTTGTAGTGACTGCAAAGTGATAAACATATTTCTTGATGTCTTAAAATAGCAATATTTTCACAAGCCAAAATCATCTGCTATTTTGCTTTTGTATTTGTGGTGTTTGAACTAATAATATAATACCCACTACCCATGGCCATCCCGTTGATTCCAATTCATAGTGACCCTGTAGACAGAGCAGAACTACCCCATGTGGTTTCCAAGACTAGAAATCTTAAAGGAAACAGACTACCACATCTTTCTTTCGCAGAGTGACTGCTGGTTTCGAAAGGCCAACCTTTTGGTTAGCAGCCGAGTGCTTAACCACTGCACCACGAGGAGTCTTGGTACATGTTAAATCGTGGGCGGGGGGAGCAGGGATAATTTTTGAAAGGTTGAAGAGTAAGAATTCAGGTTGTTGGTAGATGAGAAATTATTGTGAATTATGGAAAGTATGTTTTCTTTGGGAAAATTCTAATTTTGACTTTTATGCCAATTTCATTGTCTGCTTAGAAACTAATTTAAATATACTTTATATTACTTGATCAATTGATTATAAAAATTAGTAAACATAAATGATCATATTAAATTTTAAATGTCAAGTTTATTAACTTTGTTTCAAGACAAGAGAACTTTGTTTCTGATTTTTAAGATGTAGTCTTACTAGATCTGTCCTTTAAAAGGGTAAATCATGCTAATTAATTCAGGTAGGAAAATTATTACTTGCTTTCATGCATCCCATCAGGTTTCTTATTTATTTATATATCTGGTCTTCAGAATGGTCCAGAAACAAGCTAATCATAACAAACCATGTTGTCTTTTTGAAGAGACATGTGACAGCCTTACAAAGACATAGAACCACCTAAAAGTAATTTTTTAAGAACGAAATGGTAGTTCAGGAGAGTCTTAATGTCTGATAAGTATGCACATAAATAATATTATGATGAGAAACTTTTGGTTTCAAAGACTCTTGGCACTTCAGCTGTTTCTCTTATTTCAAATATACAGTGGTTCCCATCTAATAAATTATCTAAATCTGTTTTCAGGCTTTAGAAGAATAACATTCTTAGGAAATGTGTGTGTGTATGTGTGTGTGTGTGTAGGAGACATAGAGGGGCGAAAGACGGTAGTGTTATTAAATGGTATTGTTTAAAAGTAAATTTTAAATATAAAATGGGCACACTCAAGATACACCTATTTGAAATCTTCGTGGGTTTTGGTGATTTTGTTTCAAGTCATTATGATGAAAAGACAATTGAGCTTAATCAATTATTTTTCTTAGAATGCCTTTAATCCATTTTATATCTCATCCACCTCTTTTGTTTTGGTATTGCTTTGAAAACCTTACCGTCTGCGTTCAGTACATTGTGTAAAGTGATGAAATTTGCTCTGGCTCTTACCCCTAAAAGTTGTCTCCAGCAAAAGTCTATTTTAGAAGCACTCATATTGTGACTTTAAGAAAAATTTGCAGACACTCATTGTTTTAATATACTGGTGACATTGTTTTCTTAGCAAAGTCGAAGGAACAATATTTGAATATGATTTCCTCAATATTAGCTGAAATCATTCTGGAACAGATTAGGTTGAGTAACTGGGTGTAATGAAGGTGGAAGAGGTGTGATTTAGTCTTAATTGACCTAAAAAATGAGGAAGCACTGATAATCAGACTTGGTTTAATTTTTAATCATGTTTCGTGTGTGTGTTTAAACTGATTAAATATTTTTAAAACTCTGCAAATGCTTCTTAATCTTTGAGGAGAATTATGAAAACAGTAAATAATGTATTCCATGAATTTAATAGTTTACAGGTAGTTTATACTGTGTTCAGTTTTCTCTCTTCTTACCCTCACATGTATTGTTTTCTGAGTGATTTTAAGGAGCAGACACAACAAATTATCTTTAGCCTCATTATAAACAGAAGAAAATTAAGACTTAGATGGGCTAAATGATTTTCCAAAGGTCACCAGGGTAATAGTTATTTGAGTAAGGACAAAAAATACATGAGTGTGTCTCCTAGTCTAATCAGCTTATAACTAGTACCCACATTTGGTCAGAAGTTTATAGAACATGATGGTGGTTCATAAGCATTTCAGATTTATACATGACATTAACGTGACTCAATCAAATAAAAGCAAACATATCCAAATTTTCTGAATCCCATGATGTATACTTACATTTATAATTTCAGGAATAATTTCAAGTTCATATAAATTAAATAATACTTACAAACTATGATTTTGAATACTGCTAAAATTTAAGAAATTATTACATTAATGGCAGTGATTTTTTTTCCACTTTCCCATTCATATAAAACAATAAAACTTGTAAACTTCAACAATGTACCTTATAAGTATTTTGAATATAACTTTTATCTATAGTCAAAGTTTATAATATGAATAGAGTTATTTAAAAAAATCTTGATTCACCTGATTAAATGATATGTTTATAATTCTCTATTTTTTTTTAATCCTGCATATATATATCTGGACATCTTGGCTGTGCAGTGGTTAAGCGCTGTAGCTGCTAGCCAAAAGGTGGGCAGCTCGAATCCACCATTCACTCCTTGGAAACCCTATGGGGCAGTTTTACTCTGTCGTATAGGGTTGCTATGATATAGATACAGATATATATAACAAAATTCATGATTTGGTCTACCCTCTAAATTAAGCTAAAACAAACCAAAAAAATGGCAGAAATATAATTTTCTGTGAAATGTCTGTCCAAAAACAAAAGTGCCAATGAGATGACTATTTTAACTCTAAACATACAAATTATCATCTCTTGGATTGAAGAAAAAAATGATAAAAATTTGAGCCAAGGAACAAAACCAAATTGTAAATATACATTTTACTTATCTGATTGTAGTACATTTACAGACTTGTGTAACCGGCACTGTCTAAAAGGGACTATTTCAGTGTACGAGGTCTAACAGCATTATCAGATGACACCATTTCAAGTAGTTATTCTTTACCATTTATATTTATACTATTTGTTTTCCTGATGAGATAGACTTCCAACCCATATAATAATTTTCTGATGAGCAACTACAACAGAAAGGAAATTCTTTATCAATTATATTTTACCAGACTTCCACCCTGTCCTCAGTATATGTAAGCTGTGGAGCGTGGAAGTCTTTGAAGAAGAGAAATCATCTCACCCTTTCTCTCTCTTTTTGTGATGATATTTTAAAAGTTTCACTAAATTATTTTCAGCCATACGTTACTATTATATGACATAAACCAAACAAACAGAAGGTCATAACACAAGTGATTCTAGTTATCAAAACTTTATCCCTTCCTTGGGATTACACCATATGAATTTGTATAATTGTTCTGTCTTGGGTATTCATTAAACCTGACTCACTGGTGAATAAGCACATTATCGCGATAACACATTGAGTCCCAATGAGACTTGAAATCTGTAGGAGAAATTATGTCAGCAAGGGTCAGAGAGATAACATCTCTGAACTTAGAGACAGCAGATTTTTCAAGATATATGTCTAGGGTACTCCATCACACCTCATAATAAATAACATGGGATGTGTGTACTTTTCACTTTCTTATTAAGAATAGTTTTGCAATAATAGAGGATATTCATTTATAGGAAACCCTGGTGGAGTAGTGGTTAAGTGCTATGGGTGCTAACCAAGACATCGGCAGTTTGAATCCGCCAGGAGCTCCTTGGAAACTCTATGGGGCAGTTCTACTCTGTCCTATAGGGTCGCTATGAGTCGGAATCTACTCGACGGCAGTGGGTTTTGGGTTATTCATTTATATGACTTGTTTGAGAGCTTTAGAAGGTTAAAGGGAAGTGGTTAAAATATCACACAGCCTGGTCACAGGCAATTTATATATCCTTTTTTTTTCTTACTGTGATGTCCACATAGCATGTTTGAAGTGATGCAGACAGATTGTCTGTAGGGAAACACAATTAATAAACTGCAAAATTAAGCACTAAACTGGAATAAATTTAAAAAAAAGTGTTGAAGGAAATAACTTCATATATTGGCTAACATGTCTGTTAACAGGAAATAAATATTTTTGGATTTGAGCAGATATCCAATACTGTTTGACTATCTGAATTACTCTCCATCAAAGTAGTTTAAGAAATGTCTTTTTAAGAAATGTTCATTTTTTATATAAAAGGTTGAAAAATATCCAAAACTGACTATGGTTTTTTTTTTTTAAAAAATCTGTATCCTCATTTCATTGTGTGTGCCTCTAAAATAAGCTTCTATTAAAGATAAAGCAAGATGTATTTCTGACTAAGGAGTCCTGCTGGGAAAATGGTTAAGCACTTGGCTGCTAACTGAAAGATCAGCCCAGGAAACCCTACGGGGGTAGTTGTACTGTGTTCTGTAGGGTCTCTATGACTCAGAATTGACTGGACAGTACATAAAACAACAATTCTGACTAGACCATAAACAATCAACAAGACTCTGGATTTTAAAGCAATGGTCAAATCATAATTTTATAATGGCCTTTAGACATTGGAGTCATGAAGCAAGTATCCACATATATATGTGTACTGTCAATGGCAAAAGTCAGTAATGCCAGAAAGTTGCAGCAGAGAGCAAAGCTGATTACATCACGTGGATGCTGTGAATCACAGGAAACAATGACAAGAAATGCGAATGGTTCTATTCATTTAAAAAAAGCATATAAAGAGATACAGATACATTCAATGTACTTTGTGTACTCCATTAAAAAAAACAAACAACAAACAAAAAAAAAAAACTACATGGCAGAACTTTTTCTTCAAGTGCAATTTTATGTAGGATCCCGTGGTACACAAAGCGTAAAAACAGGACTGATTAAAATGGGGCAGGTGTCCTGGAAACCAGCCCAGAAACTTATGAGAAACCTCCAGGGATCCCTAGAACTTGAGAGAACACGTGTGTATTTTAGATTATACAATATTAGAACAACAACAAAAAAATACAGCAATTATCTAGTCCCACTCCTTTTTGTATAAATGAAATATTAAAGTTCACCAAAGGTTTGGGGTTTGCCTTTAATTCCACAGAGGATATTCAGAAACCATGTCTCCTGCAGCTCAATCGAGAGTTCTTAAAACCACTCAGTTCTTAAAGGTTTGCTTAGTTGGTCCCTACATTAGTTATCAAATACTATTTTTGAAAGAGAAGTTTTAAATATATGATAACAATATAAGAATAAAATTAGGTCATTTCCTAAAAGAGTTTCATTGAGCTTAATAATGGCAAAAATATAAAACCCCTTTACTTTTAGACAATATTTTAAAATTGTGTGAAGGGCATCAAGGACATGTAATTAGATGTTAAAATTGCAAGATTTGACTGAGGTCCCAATATTTTATAAGTATAATAATCCATTATAATATGTCTTGGAGGAAGTACAGCCAGAATACTCCTTAGAAGCAAGAATGGCGAGACTCTGGCTCAGTTACTTTGGACACATTACAGGAGGGACCAGTCCATGGAGAAGAACATTATGCTTGGTAAAGGTGGAAGTCATCAGAAAAGGAGAGGACTTTCAATGAGATGGATTAACACAGTGGCAACAACAATAGGTTCAAACATACCTTCTATTGTGAGGATGGCACAGAATTGAGCGACATTTCATTCTGCTGTATGTGTGGTCACTATGAATTGGAGCAGACTCAATGAGACCTAACTATAATAACATCATAATCCATAGTTAAGCAAGATTTGCATTGTCAAAATAGTTATTCTAAGCCTAGCTATTCTTGTATTACTCTTGAATCCTAGTTCACTATGAGGGTATACAAGTAATACATTATTGGAGATTGTGTGGGTCGCAGGTCTTTTACGTGAATTTCTTTGGAGAAAACTGGTGGAAATTTACTTTGACCCAAAGGCAAGGATGTAGGTGGATACTCCTGTTTTCTCTGGTCTTCCTTTGACAGAACCACTTCAAAATCTTTACATATGTGAACCCTGTAGCTAGAGGGACACAGTAGAATGGTATCTTCCTAGTCCTTAAGATCTCTTTAGGCAGAAAGATAGGCAAGCTAATTGTATTGGTGTAGAACAATAGCTGCTAAATTGTGATCATTTTTAATTTCTGGTTTTTATCTAAGAAAAGAAGGCATTTTTTTTTATATGTGTTTCTACTGACCATGGGCAATGCAGGAGAGAGGCTTTGGGTAAGAAGGGGGATGATTTAGACTCTACCAAATTGGGCGATAAAAACTGATCAGACAGAAGCTGTAGAGAGACCATTGGATTCCTAGTCGTTAAGAAATAAACACGTGGCAACTACGTAAATTACCTCATGTGAGGAGAAGTCTCCAAAATCTTCCAAAAATGTGCTGTTAACAAATGGGTTAGCTTTAAACGTTTCCCAGTTACAGAAAGTACAGGGCTATCTTACAAACATTACCATTCAAATGAGAAGATTTCGGTGGTTTTACCTCTCTACACACCCATCCCAAGCCCCAAGATTTTTCCAGAGACAGTAGTAGAAACTCCCCCCACTAAGTAAATTTTAAACGAGACAGTGAGAGGCAAAATAATTTTCCTTTTATGATCATACCCTAAGTTTTACTTCTCCAATGTTCTGGTATGTAGGGTTGCCATTAGTCTCAATCAACTCAACAACAGGTTTTTTTTTTTTTTTTAATGTTCTGATATAAAAAATTTTCCATTGATGCTAACTCTTCATTTGGAAATACAATCCCAGTTTAGATGATATATCTTTCTGTTTCTCTTCCTTTGACTTAATTTGTTTATTTATTATTTTCTTAATTTAGTTCTTTAAGTACTGAATCTTATAATCTGCCTAATATCTCCATATTAGAAAAAAGTATTCCAAAATAGAATAATTTTAGTGATGAACATATATAAAATATTTTTCAGCGATGCGTAAATTTAGGAAACAGTTGCAAAATCTTTTCTGAAAATATTTCAAGAGATGATTTTCAGATTGTTCCTGTGTTCCTGAGTTACAAGGGCAAATGCATGTCGCCAAGTATAATATGGAAACCCTGGTGGCTTACTGGTTAAGTGCTCTGGCGGCTAACCAAAAGGTTGGCAGTTCAAATCCACCTGGCACTCCTTGGAAACTCTATGGGGCAGTTCTATTCTGTCCTATAGGGTCGCTATGAGTCGGAATCGACTCAACGGCAGCAGGTATTAGAGTATAATGTGGAGCAGATCCTTCAGCAAGATCAGGAATTATCACTATAAACCTAAAAGATCACATTGTTATTTTTCTAAAAAGAACTCTTTAACTCATGTGTGATATCACATTTCCTTAGTATATATTTACGCATACACACACATATAATAGATTTTATACAATGTAAATTGTGTTTTACGTGAATGAGATCGTACGAAACATAGTATATCTTATATTGATATTGTTACCAAATAGTTATCTTGGAAATAATTCCATCTCAGTATGTTTAGAATCACTGCTTAAAAAAAAAAAAAAGAAAGTCTCCATAACATTCCATATTGTGGTTGTAATATACTTTATGTAACCATTCCACCCTTTCTGGACAGTACCAACAGTGCTTGCATTCATGTTCTTGTGTGTGTGCACGGGCATTCACGTGTCTTGGGACAGCCTTGTGCAGGGTTGAAGAGCACAGACTCTAGGGCAAGACTGCCTAGGATCAAATTTGAGATATACCGCTTACCAGCTATGTTACTTCAGGATACTTAACTTATTGGTGCCTCAGTTTGTTCATCTCTAAAATGAGTGTAAGCACACTACCTAACCAGTAGGACTGTTGAATGAATGAATAAATGCCTAGCACAAAAGCAGTCCAAAAAGTATTTATTATTGCTAATATTTTAATAAAAAATAAGAGTTCTGGTAAGCTGAATATCTTATTATTGACAATGTAAGATCAAAGGTCTAGCATTTTTATGTATCTATTAGATACGGTCCAACTCCTCTCTAAAAAGCCTTTTACAATAATTCTCACTCTAGATTAAAAACCAAAAAAAAAAAAAAATGTCCTCATAAATGGAGACCATGTGAAGTGAAACAACAGGGAGGGCCCTTTAGCACTGAACGATAGTTTATAAAGAGTCAGCTGCTTAGAAAATTGTTTGAGAGAAATAAACAGAACAGGTGGACTGTACGACCTGTTTGCCCTGTGAAAATTGGTATTTGAAATGACCTGATTCTCTACCTGAGAATTTTCAAAGTGACAAATTATGCTCATTTGGCTTGTAATGATGTTCTGATTATAGGCTGTAAGACCAGTGATGGGTTTCCTTGACTTCTTAATGTCCTCAAATCCCTGATGTGACCTTTCCATATTCAATCATGTGGCCATGTTCTCAGAAACAACTAAAAGTTTCGTAATTATATATTTAAATATATATATATATTTCTAAGAATAAACTTACATGGAATCAACCGCTGTATATATGCCTAAATCTTTACAATATGCCCTTAATTTATTTATTTAAAAAACTGTGTAATAAAAGCAGTTTTGAGTGTTAAATTCCACATAGAGCCAGGCATTGCAGACACAAATGAGAACAAGAAGACAAGTCACTGTCCTTATGATGTTTACAATATAGTGGGGGGGACAAGTAATAAACAACCTTCATCACCTGTGGTGAATTGAGAAAATAGCTTATATTCGAAGGCTGGAAAGAAGAAGAAAAGGGGAGTGAGAAAGAATAGCAACTGAGGAGAGTTGGAAACTGTGACAGTGGTCTAAAACAAAGAGCTGAGGAGACTGTTTCAAAATGGAGGTGATAATAAAGTCCCTAAAATACTACTGATAACTCATGTACGGTGTGAAAATGTAGGGTTTCTTGGGAACCTTGACAAGTAGATGTACACTGCAATGGTGTAGGTTGAAACCAAACTGAAGAAGGTTTAGGCATGAATAGGAGAAGAACGTGGAGACAGTATGTGTGGATATCCCATACAAAACTTTGAAAAGATTCAGAATAGGGATGTAGCTGAAGGGAGGATATGGGATCAAGGGAGCGAAATGGTACAGGTGAGAAACCCCAAAGAGAACAAGAGATGATTCTAGGACGTGGGATGTGCTCATAATGAAACTACAGACAGAAATTAGCAATGCTTTTCTAAAAGGCATTACTAATGAGAAGAAAGATTTCATGAACCTGAGCACCAGCCTCAAGGTTTCACCTGTATACCTTAGTGTTGTGAGGCTAGTGGCATAGAGTGATAGAGTAGACCTATATGCATATCTATGCTGTCTTAAGTACACACACACACAAATTATTTAACTCACTTATAAGCAATGGACTAATTCTTTTTCTTCTTCAGAGGAGTTTTTCTATTTAAAACGATTACCTTGAATTAAACAGATACCGACCTTAAACAAAAGCTCCTTTTCTTGACTATACAGTTTGACTAAAATATTATTACTCTCCCCATCTGTCTCTCTCTCTTTCATCCCAGTCCATCCTCACAGGAACATCTCTGTATCCTTTGTGGCCAGGCTAGTCTGGGACCAGAAGGAACAACCCTGTCAATTGAATGAATGAATGAATTTTAGATTTATAATATTGATATTTTATTAGATTATTTCCTTCCTTAACATTTAATAAAACTTCCTGCAAAGTCTGATTCCTTTGAGCCTTGCTAAGAGGATGAAAGGATAAAGATTTTTTACTTTCCACTTGGGGAAAAGTTGGAGCCCTGGTGGTGCAGTGGTTAAGAGCTCAGCTGCTAACCAAAAGGTCGGCAGTTCGAATCCACCAGTGGCTCCTTGGAAACACTGTGAGAGCAGTTCTACTCTGTCCTATGGGGTCGCTATGAGCTGGAATCCACTCATCTTCAACAGGCTTCAGGGCGGAAAAGTTGAGTGGAGAAGAGTGTCCTGGGGAAAATTATGGTCATGACAATGAAAACAAATGTAAAAAATGTCAAAACAGTTGAAAGTAGGTGGAGAAGATAGATATGCTTCTTTTCATGTCCATCACAATTAATATCAAAGTTCTATTCAGGAGTTCATGAAAATTTAATATATGAAAATTCGTGAATCATTATTTCAAATTTATAAGGACATATAAATGATATAATTAAATCTCGATATTGAACTGAAGACATTTTTACTTGTAGTCATTTTGTATTGAATTACACTTTATCTGTGGATATGTTCCACTTTCGTATGAGAACCCAATTTTCTAAAAGAAACAAACAGAGGAAGAAAGAAAGAAAATATCATTACCCAAACAGCCTACATTTCATTTTATAATTTGCTATATTTTTTACTGGGTTTTTATATTTTTCTAATGAATAATTGAGGCTGACAATAAGGCAGATTTTGATCTTAGTAAACAGTTCTAGTTTTTCTTTTAGTAAAGCCATAATTACAAATAATGTTTTTCCTTTATATATATTTTATTTTACCATCTGGCCAGTCAATTTTCTAATTCTTATTAGAACAACATCCAGGCTGGGGTGACTTTGAAATATGGGTGTGTAACAGTGTTTATCATGAGATTTGCTGGGTTCTAATAATATGGTAGGTTTTGATTAACTCATTTAATCTTTGTAATGGGTAAGTATATTTCTCATTTTAAGGAAGAGAAAACTGAGATTAATTTTATTAACTTTTCCTGAAGTAGTTTAGCTACCCAACCCATTGCTGTCAAGTCAGCTTCAACTCATAGTGACCTATAGAACAGAGAACTGCCCCATAGAGTTTCCAAGGAGCACCTGGTGGATTTGAACTGCCCATCTTTTGGTTAGCAGCGGTAGCTCTTAACCATTACACCACCAGGATTTCCAGTTGTTTAGCTAGTACGGAGCAAACCCAGTGTGTCCTCATTACTTCATTATTCTATTTTATACTCTTACTCTCTGGAGTCTCTTCAGAGCTCAATAGCAGTAGTAAATCTACTGGTGACTATGATATGAAAAATTTACAAAATTTAAGTAAGAAATACAAGCTTATATAAAATATATCTCAATATTTTAGAATATAAACAATTAACTAGGTCTGACCTTTGTTTTAAAAATAGAAGACTGAGGTTCAGAGTGTATGTGGTGATAAAGAAAAATTAGAGTTGATACCGTGAGTTCAGGGTGAGAGAAGTTTTACAGCAACCATTAAGGCAATAAAGGAGTGGAAAAAAATCAATAGATATTGTTTAGTTTTTATTGCCATATTTCAGTAGGAAAACAGATTAAAAAAGGAGGGAGTAAATGTGAGGGAATGTGAAGAACTGTTAAGATGCAGGAAGCATAACACTCAACTTAGTGTACTAAAACCAAAAAAACAAACCCAGTGCCGTAAAAAAAAAAAAAAAAAAAAGAGTAAATCTGTATTGCAAATATACCATGTTTAATGCCTTTCAGTAAATTTTCTACAGAAAAAACATTAACCATTTATCTTATTCTCAGAGATCTATATTCAGTGGAAAAAAAAAATAGCCAACAGAAAAAGCAGAATGAAGTGACTTTTTATTTTCTTTACAAAGTCACTGTATTTTTCTTCTATTATGACGTGGGATTCTGCCTGTAATGAATTGTCCCAAGGGCATGGAACTCTGAAAATTGACATTAGTATAACTCCATTAACAAGAAATAGATTTTTATAAAAGACGCTAAAAAAGTCCTAGAGCCCAGGAGACATTTTCGGTCTCAAAATGATAAAAAATGATACTGACTAAAAGATTATTCTGTTGTGTGATTTGATCAACTAACTCTTCAACATGCATTTTGACAGCATGTGCAGTGTTGCAGACGTTATTGCTGTACTTGTAGTACACAATTCAAAGTGTGACAATGAAATGTTAGATGCCAGTAATGTGACTCAATTTTGTACCTTCAAAAATGCCAAACTTAGAAAGGAAGCTACTGACTGTGAAAGCCAAATTAACCTTAAACCAAAACCAAACCAAACCCATTGCCCTGAAGTTGATTCCGACTCATAGTGACCCTGTAGAACAGAGTTGAACTGCTGCATAGGGTTTCCAAGGAGTGACTGGTAGATTCGAACTGCCGACATTTTGGTTAGCAGCAGTGTGTTAAAACACTGTGCCACCAGGGCTCCAAATTGGCCTTGTGTACTGATTATAGTCACCACCTTTCTGTAAGTTTGCCGTACCGTGGTGGCCATGTGTGTTGCTGTGGTGCTGAAAGCTATGCCACCAGTATTTCAAAGACCAGCAGGGTGACCTATGGTGGACAGGCTTCAGCAGAGCTTACAGACTAAGACAGACTAGGAAGAAAGGCCTGGTGATCTGTTTCTGAAAATTAGCTAATGAAAACCCTAGGGATTGCAACATAATAATGTTTGATACAGAGCTGGAAGATGAGTCCCCTAAGTTTGAAAGCACAACGCAATGACCACGACAATGGACTCAAACATGCCAAAAATTATGAAGATGGTCCAGGACCAGGCAACATTTAGTTATATTGTACATAGAGTTGCCATGTGTCACAGCCAACTAGCCATAACTTCTTATGGGGGTAAAAAGTTTAAATGTTGAGTTTATTAATACCTGCGTTTAAATTACTAAATTAATCTGACTTCTCAAAATATATCTCACACTCTCAATTTAATATCCATAAGATCATGAAGTTTTTGTGAATCCAGCTGATTTAAAGTCTCAGCAACACCTTGTGGCATGAGTAAGTGATATGGGATGGTGGACATGGAGGAGCGCCACTGAGATCTCCCCTCAAGGAAGGACTTGCTGCTCTTGCTTCTGGAATTTTTGTCAGGAAACAGACTTCAACTGGCAGCGCCTTTATGGAGTGCCTCAGTGTAGACAGCCACCTTGCCCAAGGTCATGGTAGCCTCAGATGGCCCACATGCAGTGACTGATTAATGTGAGAGTAAAAACACTTGACCATTTCGACCCAATCTGAGATAACTTTGATGGACCGGTTCAGTTCCACAACTCCGTATGAAGATTGACGAACCTCTCAGGCCTTTATTCTGAATCACAGCTGGACTTTCCCTTCTGCCCAGTCCTGTATCTGCCCAATTGTCTCTTCTACAGTGCTTGACCCCTGTACACTAAATGCTTTCTTGACATCTGCTTCTCAGAGAATCCAAACTCTGACGTAAGATGTCATAGCTCAGAATAAATTTACCAGATAGGCCCTTGAGTCATAAGATCAAATATTAATAATAGTGGTCAAGCAGGTAAGTTGTTGAGTGAACCACTCTGTATATAAAATAATGAATGTGGCAGTATGTCTTGGTCATCTAGTGGTGCTATAACAGAAATGCCACAAGTGGATGGCTTCAACAAACAGAAATTTGTTCTTTCACAGTTTAGGAGGCTAGAAGTACAAATTCAGGGCATCAGCTCCAGGGGAAGGCTTTCTCTATCAGCTCTGGAGGAAGGTTCTTGTCATCATTCTTCCCCTGGGCTGGGAGCTTCTCTGTGCAGTAACCCCAGATCTGAAGGACGTGCTCTGCTGCTGGTGCTGCCTTCTTGGTGGCGTGAGGTCCTCATGTCTCTCTGCTTGCCTCTTTTATATAGGAAAAGAGATTGGTTTAAGATACAATCTAATCTTGTAAATCTCATCAACATAGCTGCTGCTAATCCATCTCATTAATGTCATAGTGATAGGATTTACAACACATAGAAAATCACATTGGATGAAAAATGGTGAACAATCACACAATACTGGGAATCATGGTCTAGCAAATTGATGTACATATTTTTGGGGGACACAATTCAATCCATGACACACTGGTATGGTGGAAGTTAGCAACTGGAAGGCAATCACATTAAATTAAAAAAAGTGGTGTCAGCCAAACAAAATATATTTTAGGGCTAATAGGGCAGCTCTCTTTTTCTAAATCTTCAAAGTGTAAAGGCATGGGGAGGTTAGAAATAAAGTAATACTTAAAGACTTCATATCTTAAACTCTGATTAACAGGTTACATTTTCTAATTAAAACATATCATTATACAAGGTCTAATGCAAATTATGTCTGCACAGTTTTTGTACAGGAGATGAGCTTTGCCAAGTCCCTTCTAACTCCATGGTTAAAGAGTTGACAATATGGAGGTGACTGGTTCATAAGAATCTCACAGCAGGCTGAGCTGAGGAATTTGCTGGGAAGAGCTGAAGGGGAAAAAAAAGACTCTCTTAAAATCAGTTAACATGGAATTGAAATATCAGTAAGGCAAGCTGAAGTGGGAAGCATGACACATTTGATAATAAAAGATTGCATTGGAAGACTGCCTCTAGAGTTACTTCTTAGGCCTGAGGATGTAACTGGTGCTCTCCGTGTCTTGGTTTTCACCTCTGTTAAATTTGGTGCTATTAGTACTGCCCAATTTATCTGATTCATGTATGAATTATGTGAGTTAATGTATTTGGAAACACTTTGTCAGTTATAAACCTCCTGAAAGTGTTTATCTGAATTTTGAATGTTTTAATGCAGAACCAGTTTTTTGTTTGCCATCATTTAAAAAAAAGAAAAAGTACTTTATAAGAATGCATGATTAGTATTAAAAAAAAATCTGTGAAGAAAAAACTCTTGCTAGAAATTAACTGTCTATTATTTTAAAGAACATTTCCAAATACAGTGAATATTATCCCATTTTGAAATACCTCAGTTTACTAAAAGGAAATTTGAGGTTTCAACATGCATTGGTTGATGAGGGAGGCTAGTAATTTGCCTCTGTTTATATTTTTGCCTGTGACTGATTACTTTACTCTTGATAGTATGTATACATATGAGTTTTTTCAACTGATTCCCATTTACCGAAAAAGAATCCACTTAGCATTTTCTTTCTTTTTTCATTAATACACATATCCCTGTAGAGATTTATATTCTTTCAATTTGTAACTTAGTTGGCTGTATTCTTATTTATTTGCATTTTAATGCAATTAAAGTTAGTATAAATTTCTCTTTTCCATTTGCTTTGACTAAGAATTACCACACAGAATACAATGAAAAAAGAGTATGTTCTTTCAATTTGGCTAGAATGTATATTACTGGTAAGAACATTGTGTCAAAAAATGCATTGAATTAGCACTTACGGAGCCCTGGTAGCACAGTGTTTAAGAGCCCAGCTGCTAACCAAAATCTTAGCAGTTTGAATCCTTGGAAACCCCTTGGGGCAGTTCTAGTCTGTCCTGTAGTGTCACAATGAGTTGGAATCTACTCGACAGCAGCGGGTTTGTTTTTATTGTTTGGTTATCATAACTATAGAATGACCTTCTCAAAAGATGATTTAAAATGCTTTTGAAGTTGTAAGGCAACCTGCTGTTGCATTTAATAAAATCAAATGTTGATCCTCCAAGTTTAGCAAAGGAGAAAAAAAATGATTTTCACCACTCTGAATCTTGTCCTCATGTTTCTCTTTCTGCTCAAGGTCTATTAAAACTAGTTTTCTAACAAGAATAGCATTGAATATTATTTAAGGCTCCAGCCTAGTGTGGCTGTTAACTTGCTTCAGGCTCTCTACATATTGCATACAATATACTGCAGGCTCACAGCCCACAAATCAGAATGTAACAGGTACTAATTACACAATTTCTTAATGAATATAAATGCTGAAACCAGAATGAAACATTTAAAAAAAAATTTTTACTACCTTTTCATGGTTAAAAGAAAAGGAATGAAAACATAGGAAATACATTTTCTACCACATATCTGGGTGGCAAAGAAAGTTCATTCTAAGGTCCCCAATAGATAGGGTACCGTTATGACCTTGTTTGCTGGACCAGTCCCATTTATACTTCTTGTTCCACGTAAATAATAGTTCTCCCTTTTAAATGCCAGGTGCAACCCAGTTCGGACATATTATATGATCACCCTGTATTATAATGATACCCCTTCTTCATTATGACCTTTGGAAAATGTCAGCCTTCCTCTACTACCAAGGAACATACAAATATTTATACAATTTTGAAGGCTCTGGGGGAAGATCCTCTCTTGTCTGCCCTGCTTCTGGTCCAAACCCACTGCCATCGAGTCATTTCCAACTCATAGTGACCCTGTAGGACAGAGTAGAAATGTCTCATAGGGTTTCCAAGCCTGTAAATCTTTATGGAAGCAGACTGTCACATCTTTCTCCTAAGGGGGTGGCTGGTGGGTTTCAAGCACCTACCTTTTGATTAGCAGCCAAGTGCTTTAACCACTGTGCTAACAGGGGCATTACTTAACATTGTTGATGTAGTTCACCTGGCCCTCTCCTGTCTGTCTGTATCTGTCTCTGTGTATCTTCTTTTTTATAAGGACTCCAGTCATTTATGATTAGGTCTTACCCTCCTCTAGTATAACCTCGTGTTAACTGATAACATCTTCAAAAACTATTTACAAAGTTCAGTTCATAAGCACCAGAGGTTGGGCCTTTACCATAAACTTTGGGGAGACACAATTCGGTCCATAACAATGTACAATAAAGTAGATAATCTGAAACAGTAGGTCTTAGCCCTGGCTGCACACTGGAATTCCTTCTTGAGTTTTTAGAATACAGTAAAACCTGTGAAAGCTGGAATCTGAATAAGGTGGAAACTTATCAGAGAAGGAAAATTTAAATATTTTCCACTAAAAAGAGTGATAGAAAAGCTGTAAGACTACACCCTGTCAGAGGCAGAAAGCAGCGAGACCTGGAAAACAAGGCAGTTCCATCGAGTTCTGGCTCTCACAGGTTTCACTGTATATACTCACCCCAAATTTTTTGATTCTATTCGTCTAGGACAGCAGTTTTCAAAGTAGGTCTCTGGGCTAGCAGCTTCAGCATCACCTGGGAACCTTTCAGAAATCCAGTCTCAGGTCTTACTCTGGAGTTACGAAATCAGAAGTTTTGTGTGGATTCCAGAAATGTGTGCTTAAAAAAGCCTTCCAAGTGATCCTAATGAATGCTAAAATTTGAGTATGGGGGTCTAGAATGGGCCTGGGCATCAAACAAACAAAAAAACCTGTTGCTGTTGAGTCAATTCCAACTCATAGCAACCCCACAAGACAGAGTAGAACTGTCCCACAGGGTTTCCAAGGAGTGGCTGGTAGATTCGAACTATTGACCGTTTGGTTAGCAGCCATGCTCTTAACCACTGGGCAGTGGTTTAAATTCCTTGTGAGTCTAATGGACACCGGGATTGAGAACCTCAAGTCTTAATGGTAACCCCTTTAAAAGACGAGGTAGTATAATGTAATCATTTTAGAGAGGCATAAGAGCCTGATGGTGCAGTGGTTAAAGTGCTCAACTGCTAACTGAAAGGTCGATCATTCCAACCACCAGTCGCTCTGTGGGAGAAAGATGTGGCAGTCTGTTCCTGTAAAGATTACATCCTTGGAAACCCTTTGGGACAGTTCTGCTCTGTCCTGTAGAGTTGCTATGCATGAAGGTTGATCAACGTCAACAAGTTTGTTTGTTTTAGCTCAGTAGCCAAGGGTGGTGCAAATGTTCAACAGTTTGAGGTTTGAGCCTACCCAGAGGTACCTTGGAAGAAAGGCCTGGCAAATTATGTCTAAAAAATCAGTCATTGAAAACCCTGTGAGCACAGTTCTGTTTTGACATACATGGGGTTCCCATGAGGCAGAACTGACTTGACAGCAACTGGTAGTACTGGTAAGTTGCCAAGAGCTGGGCTTTGGAGCCAGATTGTCTGGGTTAGAATTCTTGCTCGGCCACTTACTAGCTTTGTACCTTTTGGTAATTTACTTTCTCACTCTGTGTCTCAGTTTACCAGTATGTAAATCTGGTGATAATGATTATATAGATCTCGCAGTGTGGTTGTGATGATTAAATGGGCTAAGCAATCCAAAGCACATAGAATAATGCCAGGCACAAAATAATTGCTGAATTCATCTTAGTTACTGTGTTTGAATTTTATAACACCCAAATAAATGATGCTTTTGCATCTCAGCAATTCCTTTTTTTTAATTGTGTCAGGTTTGGAGACATAGTCTGTAGTATAGTTCCCCAGCTTCTTCATCATAATATATTGAATATGATTTAACTTTGCCTCTTTGATCATCATTGTGAACACCAGTTGTTTGCGACACTTACGGAGGCCAATGAAGTTTGCAACTTTTTAGCCTGGGGTCCAAGAAAACAAAGGATCCCATGGATTGAGCTCTGTTTAAATATAATTGTTACTTCTTGAAATTATATTTATTTTGTTGTGTGGATTAAATTATACTTCTTTGAGTCATCAGATTGTAAAGTGATTCCATGGCATAAAAACCTAAAAATTAAGGTAATAAGAAAGGCTTATGATTCCCATATAAGAAGCAAATGTCTTTTAAATTGATTGGCTCTTTAGAGCTATGATTCTGACTTTTTTCGTTGTTGTTTGCATGTCTCCCTCTTGCTACAAACCAGCTCTAGGTCTGCTTATTATTTATGCTCAGCCACTTGTCAGTTTTGTAACTTTGGGTAAGTTACTTATTTTCTCAGTCCTTCAGTGTACTTTTCCTAGGCATATTTTGCCCATGAAATATGACAAACCAGCTTCTATAGTCTACAAAAATAATATACAGTGTCTTCATTACCTGGTGCTGCTATAAAAGACATGTCACTAGTAGATGGTTTTGGCAAATGGATTCATTTTCTCACAGTTTAGGAGGCTAGAAGTCTGAAATCAGGGTGCCAGCTATGGAGGAAAGTTTTCTGTCTGTGGTGGCTCTGGGGGAAGGTCCTTGTCATCAGTCTTCCCCTGGTCTAGTTGCTTCTCAGCACAGGGACCCTGAGTCTGAAGGACATGCTCTGCTCCCAGCACTTTTTTCTTGGTTACGTGAGGTCCCTCTTCCCTCTGTTCACTTCTCCCTTTTAAATCCCAAAAGACATTGACTCAAGATATAGCCTAATCCTGTAGATTATGTCCTGCCTCATTAATATAACTGCCTATAATCCTGCCTCATCTATTCGGTTTTATAACACATAGGAAAATCACATCAGATTACAAAATGGTGGAAAATCACAAGATACTGGGAATAATAGCCTAGCCAAGTTGACACACATTTTGGGGGGCACAATTCAACCCGTAACGTACAGTTTCTGAGAGTTCATATGAGTAAACTGTACAAACTTCTCACACGTGGGTTTAGTGGGATTTATTTTTGCCTACTCAGTGTTCTTTTGAGGTATCATTTCATATACACAATAATGATCTCCGGGTAAATGGGTTTCAAATTGGTCTTAAAATCTTCGAGTAGTCTGATTTCTTTGGGGGAGGGGATACTCATTTTACACTATACATTCCTGATTCCCCAGTGTCTGCCACATTTCCTAACACATGGTAGATGCCCGATCAATATTTGATGCATGAAGGAATACAAAACTGTTGCAAAAGCAGTTTTTCTGCCAAAGTCCTAGAATAGACTTGAGTTCAGGGATGATACAAGTGATTATTGTGTATTTGGAAACACCTAAGACTTAAGAGTTTTCCAGATTACTTTTGAATATGTGTAGGTATTGATTTATTTTCTATCACACTTGTGTTCAGATTTGGTCGATTTATGACTGCAGAGGCTTATTTAGCAATTAAGTTTACTAGACATTGATTTTATATGTCATTTCCATATGAGTTCTTCCTTTGGGCTATGTCAACTTGAAATCAGTTAACGCATACCCATTAGTCGTATGCTTGTGTTTCTTATGATTAGACAAAAGGTTTTGATATTGTGGCAGAATATTTCACGTCTTATTTAATTTTGAAAGTCATTCATTCATTAAGCAAGTGTCTGTTGGATATAAACAAGTACCTCTTGATATACTTGCTTACTTTTATCTCTGGCTACTGCATATGCTGAATCTGTGGGTTTGAAATCTTTGTGTTTACTGAGTCAGAACTCGCATGTTAAAGCCATTCTACTGTGGTCTTCATCGATTCTTGCAGTTGGAACTTGTTTATCTGACTTCTGTATCTAGAACAATCACTAGGCATGACAGCCATTCATGGAGAGTTATGCCAATGTAATGGAAACATCATGGGAATACTTACTGTGTCTAAAATATTTATTGCTGAAATTGTTTCTAATGGCCGTATTTTTCCCTTCGATATTTCCAATAGTTTTGTTATACTTGATGCTAAACACTTAACGCTATGTTCTTGTGCTGCATAGTTTATGTAAATCAATCAGGACGAAAGCTTGTACTGTTTATTATTTTTTTTCAAAAATAATGTTTTTAAACTTGGCCCGGGAAGAAGGATAAGTTGGAAATCAGATCTGGGTTCAAGCCAATATTCTGACAAAGAATCATCTAGCCTTAGCGCTCAGGTTACCACCACCCCTTAGGTTCTTTCACGAATATTTGCATAAACTGGAATGAAAACTGTCCAGTTTATTTTGAATACCCTTTTTCAAACGGGTAATACTTCTCCTGTTTAATATATATTAAAATATTTTATAAAAATTGGGCAGTTGCCAGTTTATTCATATTATTGAATACAGCCATCTGGCAAAGATTTTTCTTAATTGCTTTTTAGGGTTATATGCACAGCAAGGAACTGCTGTAGCTCTCTTGACCACAATTTCTACATTATTATGAAAATTACCCTTTAATAACAGTTACTTTCACATTCTTTTTTTTTTTTTTAACCACCTTTGTTTAAGTTCTTACCTTCTTCTTGGTGCATATTTCATTCTCTGTAATAATAAATATTTAAGATATTTGGTGAAAGTTTCTACAAAATTTGTGCATACACACACAAATAACAGTAAAGTTTATTTACTTCCTGTTCGCCTGATCCTACTGAGTTTGAACATTTAGAATAATATAACATATACCACCACCAGTTAATTCTTGTGCTACATGCATACACACAAAAAAAGGCTTAAGAATTTTGTTTCTTAATAACTGATGTCATTTGAAGACTCCATGCTACAAGTTTATTACGGGCATCTGCAACATAAAATTACGTGGTTAATAGCCATCTCGTTTGTTTTTTTTACCCATTTGGAATCCAGGATAGCTGGTTTATCAGTACATAAATCGGAGATATTGCAACTAATTTTGTAATGCTTAGCCAATAAAAGTATGAAATATTTGATTCATTCAGTGGGAAACCAGTGAAATGATATAGAGGGCTTCTTGGTTTGGTATTTATAATATTTACAATAAATTCAGACCATTACAGATATTAAATAGATCATCCTATTAAAAATTATGAGGGAATAATTTTCATGTGTATGGGGAGATAGCCAGTATTCCTTTCTTTAGAATTTAAAGTTATTTATCAATATCTAGACATGTATGCATACCAAAATCATATCTTTTGGGCATCTCTCAGAATTTGCACATTGCTTTTAGAAAATTGAATATATATATATATATATATACTGTGATTATTATTGAATATTAAAATAAAATATGGAAAACAGAATGACACATCTTACAGATCATATGGCCACATTTGTTTGGATGCTTATAGCACATAGCATAAGTAAATCAGAATATTGTAATGTTAAAATACAAGCTGTCCTTTTGAGGAATGTATCAGTAAATTTGAGTAAACAGTGAGAAGGAATATATATAAGAGTGAATTTTGGGAGTTAAGATGATGGAGAGTGTTGTTTATTCCCAATGTTGCCTATTCGACTATAACCCAGTGCCAGGGAGTCGATTCCGACTCATAGCGACCCCATAGGACAGAGTAGAACTGCCCCACAGAGTTTCCAAGGAGTGCCTGGCAGATTTGAACTGCCGACCCTTTGGTTAGCATCCTTGCCAAATTTTCTATGACCAACCGTTAGGACAAGGGTTGAGAGAGAGAACTGCATTGCTCGAAGGAAGTTACAGGTATTCTGTTGAATCTGCCTTGCCAAGCAGGGAATCAATACAGGGATTCTAGCACAAAGGAGCACACCTTTAGTCCAGCCATTTGAACTACAGTGTAACATGAATTTTGGGGACAGGGAACTGAATACACACCTGATTATTAGGAGCAGGCCATAAAGGTCTATCATCTGCAAATGAGCACTTGGACTATGGCTTCTATGGGTTTATCCAGGTACACCTTCCATTTTCACACTCCAGAATTAAGGATGGGGGTGATTGGTCAGCAGATGGGAAATTGAGAGAATGTGAGGGCAGACAGCTAAGCCAATCAGTGTAAGAAGCAACCATTAAAACAGGTAAAATATCAGATTACTCAAGTTCATAGATATTGTTTGACCACTAAATTGTTATAGTTGAAAAAATGCAATTATTTAACTCTTTTCTTTTTTATATGCCTTATCAAGAAGAAGAATTAAATGAAAAGCAATCATGCATCATGTTATTTGTGCTATTTAATATTGGTTCCTTAAGAAAGGTATGCATGTCAATTTTTCCAGGTTAAATACTTCAAGCAAAACTATAAATTATAAAATGACTCTGCTTAATACATTATTAATTTTTTGTGACTATGAACTTGAGCCCACAAAATTAATCGAAATGCTGTGTTAGATTATAAGTCCCTTTGAAGTTAATTACAATTAGTTGCTAAATGGAATTTTCCAAGGTATATTGAAAATAGACCAAGCTATAAATATTTCCAAGTATATAAGTTGGAGTAGAAAAACGTTTAAAGTGTGAAATGTACTACTGGACAATAGTATGTGACCTTGAATCAATTGAAAATGAATAAAATAGAACATATTAAAGGAACATTTTAATTATCACTTCAAACCATTTAAATGTCTTCAGACTAATAAAATGCAATCTGTACTAGGCAGCAGGGGAGGATGGAATGGATGTCCCTGTTGTAATATTAATACCAATTAGAAGACTTTGTAATATTAAGAGCCCGGGTGGGCAGACATACACTAAATATCGTAATTTGATTCCTAGTCCATTTTTAAAATGTTAGGATGACCTTGGGTAAAATACTTAACATAATTTTATTTTAGTTCTTTATGATGAAGTGTATATGATTATAAGTTTCAGTTCTCTATTTAATGGGTGTACTTAATGATAGATCAGATTCTGATTATAAAATAATTTGAACAATTTAAAAAATGGTAATACCTACGTCAAGATTATTATAGAACAGTCCCTAAGAAAAAAAAGTCCTTGAATATTCTCTCTGGGTGCTTTAGTGTATGAGCAATGATACACACACACACACACACACACACACACACACACAGACACACACAAATAAGTGGATATTCAGTTGTTAAAATTCTTGGCTTAGTTTTCTCGTTGCATCAGAAAGGTTTTATATTCAACATAAAATTATCTGGTTACGTTGACAACATGTTCTCTTTTCTTGTGTTTTATGTTTAGTAAAGCAAACCTGATGGAGATTGGAATCTAAGATTTTTACCCTTAATTAGAGGGGCTTGAGCAGTATCTTTTTGTTTAACTCTACTTGGCCCAACCTAGGCTGGCAAATGGAGGCCTTATCTACATTGTGGTTTAATATTAAAGTAATTCTAAGCCTGGGAAATATACAAATGTTGGAGTTGTCTGTAATTACCTTATTGACACCTTGACATTTCTACTCTCAGGATCCTATTAAGAGATGACTTTGGGAGCATAAAATGAGGACACAGGTAATGAGCCCTAGGCCAGGTGAGGGAATTGATTCCCATTTCCGAGGGGGTTTAGCTTGGGTTATAAAAGCATGATAATACATCTGGTGATGGGAGAAGCCGATCCTGGCCATGTAAAAAAAAAAAAAAAAGGAAGGGTAAAAGAAAAAGATCAGGGAGCCTGATAGCTAGTCATGGAAGCGATCCTGCGTCATTGCAGAGGTTGTTTGTTTTGCAATTCCATTTTGTTAAAGCCTGCAGTCATAAAAACTCTGGCTCTGCTCTGCATTGAGAAGTTAAAAGAAAGAAAAGAAATCTCATCCTAAGATGACACAGACAAGGGCTGAGTAATATCCTTTCACCAGAAGATAGAGGACACGGAGCAAGGATTGTGGCAGACTTTAGTAGAGGACTGCTGTGCTCAAAACAGTGTGCTTACCACTTTTTTTTTTTTAACCCTCCAAACAACAGCAACACGTTACTATGGCAAGAAAGTGGAAATAGAAGATCCTGAGGAACCTCTCCGGATCACACAGCCTTCTGAGGGATTTCTCAGCAGTATCTGGGAAGTACTTGAATTAAGGAGCCCTGGTGGTGTATTGGTTAACCCCTGGTTACTAACCCAAAGGGTTGGAGGTTCAAACCCACCATGGCCTCCTCGGGATAAAAAACTTACTGATCATTGTTGTTGTGTGCAATCAAGTTGATTCCCACTTACAGCTGCTCAGTATGACAGAGTAGAACTTCTGTAAAGATTACAGCCCAGGGAACCCTCTGGAACAGTTCTGTTTGTCACATTGGGCAGCTACGAGTGGAAATTGACCGGACAGCACACAACATAATTTTCGTTTGTAAAGTCAAGACAGATTACCCATGTTAGTAATCTGTCTTAGATGTGGGCATAGAAAATAGTTGCTCTTTCTGCCATTAAATAGTGGAAATGCTGTCATAGATCATATTTATGCATGTAATTTATTGTCCCCTCTTATCTTCACCCAAATATATTTTACCTTAATGTAATTGATACATAAAATAGGCAAATTTGGTGGGAAGTATATCAGTTGCTGATCATTACTATTTTTGTATTTATTGAATTTAAATTAGTCAATATTTTAGAATAGGAAAAGCTTTAGATCATCTCAATTCTACAAGCCAGGGAATTAATTTCTTTAACACTTTTCAAAACAGTGAAGTGTTTAAGAACACCAGGCCACTCCATAGCTGATTTACTCCAAGAATCCATCATGAAGTACAACTGCTTAAAAACTCAAGGAGGAGAAAAGACTCAAAGAAGAGATTCTTTTTCTTCCAGTTATTTCAAGAGCATCATGGATGATGAGCTCAACCCATGATGGCAAGTTTACTTACACTAATTCAACAGGCAGGGTCTCTGCTGACTAGTAACACAAAGAAGCATTCTGTCTTCAAAAAAAGCAACCAGAGACAGATTATGGGACAGGTCAGCTGAACAGTTGCCCAGGGATGCAACCTATAAAGGGTGTCAAAACGTCATTGAAAGACAATGGGGTGGAAAACATCTTATTTACCAGAACTGCCCTCCAGGAGAATGTGTTTTGTAGTTGAAGGGGATTCCTTGATATGTCGTTAGTTTTGTTGAGAAGACAAGGGGGACACTTGGGGCAGTGGGGGTGCAGGTGGAAAGGAACCACCACAGGCATGATCTAGTAAAAATGTGGATATCAAGAAAACTTCTGTAGAGGAGAAATGCAGGGCTTTTTTAATTACCCCACCCCACCCCCTTGAGCATGTGGGTATATACACACATACAGTCAGTGGGCTAATAATATCAGGAATTGCCTTGATTGCAGTTCTTTCCCTTCCTTCTTTCATAAAGTACTGAATACTCCTTCATAATCTTAAACTCTATACTCAGCAAATCTTATATATTAAATGATTTTTTTTTTTTAATTATGCCTCTATTTTGGTTCACCTTCAAGTACGACACCATCCTGTCTCCATATACAGACTTAGCAGCTGATAAGAAATATCGTTAAAATGCATGGAAAGTCTTGTCTTTCTTTCTTTTTTTTAATAGTGCTTTAGGTGAAAGTTCACGGGGCGAATTAGTTTCTCATTAAACAGTTAATACACAGATTTGTTTGTGACATTGGTTGCCAACTCCACGATGTGTCAATACTTTTCCCTTCTCCACACTGAGTTCTGTGTTTCCATTTGTCCCATTTTCCTGTCCCTTCCTGCCTTCTTTGCTTTTGCATTGGTATGCCAATTTAGTCTCCTATGCATGATTGAACTATGAAGCACATTCTCACGTTTGTTATTGCTTGCCCTATAGACCGGCCTAATCTTTGGATGAAGGGTGAACCTCAGGAGTGACTTCAATGCTGAGTTAAAAGAGTCCAGGGACCATACTCTTAAAGTTTCTCCAGTCTCTGTCAGATCAGCAAGTCTGGTCTTTTTTCTTTTCTTTTTTTTTTTTGTGAATATGAATTTTGTTTTACAATTTTTTTCCCGCTTTGTCTGGGACCCTGTATTGTGATCCCTGTCAGAGCAGTCAGTGGTGGTCGCTTGACACCATCTAGTTGTTCCGGGCTCAGTCTGGTGAAGGTTGTGTGGTGTATTAGTCTGGTTTTTTGGGCTAGTCTTTCCCTTGTACCTTTGATTTGCTTGGAAAGTCTTGCTTAACGATGGCAACTATGATTTCTTGCAAAATATTTCTATGAGTAGAAACAATATACTGTCTATCATACCAACCAAACCAAACCCAGTGCCATTGAGTCACTTCCAACTCATAGCTACCCTATAGGACCGAGCAGAGCTGCCCCATAGAGTTTCCAAGGAGTGCCTGGCGGATTCGAACTGCCAACCTTTTGGTTAGCAGCCGTAGCACTTAACCACTATGCAACCAGTGTTTCCACTATCTATCATATCACCAGTCATTGTGATGAATCATTTAGGAACAAACTTCATTTAATTCTCATGACCACCACAGGTAGCCCATATACATTAAGAACCAGTATATGAATCCAACCCAAATCTATGTGACATCAGAGTCCCTGACATTCTAAATGTATTTTGGGATATAGCCTTGGGATATTTAGATTTTTTTTTTTTAAACCATAGTTCAACTCTTGACCACCTTGTTGTTGTTACATGAATTGCTATGAGCTGTCTCTGACTCATGGTGACCCTACATACAACAGAACAAAGCACTGCCTGGGACCATGTCATTCTCCTGGTCATCATCATGTTGAATCTATTGTTACCTTTTAATCTATGGGGGCTTATTTTCCAGCTCTATAATGGAAAATGAAGTTGTCAGATTATAAATATGTCTTTAAGATAAATCCATAGAAATTTGAAAATCTAAAATTGAGTGAAGTACTAAAAATAAAAAAAAAAAATTAAATAGGATACATTTTGTGCAAAATATTAAGACACAGAATAATACCTTGGTGTGTATTTACAGTATATATGTAACCTAAAGGCAAAACTCTTGATGGAAAACATGCACACTATCTTGGGGATAGTTTTTACTGCTGGAAGAAAAGAAAGAAGAGAATCACCTGTATGTGGTGTTTGTGTAATACTTCCTTTTTTTTTTTAAGAGAACAATCTGAAGTAAATGAGGCACGACATTTTATCTTAATACTGGGTCATAACTGTGTGTTATATATCCTTTAATTTTATTTATGTTTCATGATTATTTTTAAACAGAATTTTATTTATCATAAATTAAATTACGTTTGAAAACATTAAATATGCTTTAAATCAATTTTTTGTGAAAGCCAAATTGCATGTTCTTGTGCAGTGACTTTGGTTATTCATAAGGTTGTTTGATTCTCCTGTTACTTTCCTTGCCCCTGGCTGCTCATAAAACATATTTTTCTTAGAGGGGTTAGTGTAGAATTAGAGGGGGCTTTAAATTAAAAAAAAAAAAAAAAATTATTAAGTGAATTAAAAGACAGTAAAACATACTTTACTTCATTATCAAATGTTTGTCATTTTCTATCTCAAGAAACTATTGTCTTAGTTATCTAGCACTGCTATAACAGAAATACCTCAAATGGATGGCTTTAACAAATTTATTCTCTCACTGTTTAGGAGGCTAGAAGTCCAAATTCAGGGCGCCAGCTCTCGGGGAGGGCCTTCTCTCTCTGTCAGCTCTTGGGGAAGGTCCTTGTCTCCTTTCAGCATCTGTGGGCACAGCATCCTTTGGAGATCTCCATGTGTCTTGGCATCAGTCTTCCCCTGGGTCTAGGAGGTTCTCAGTTCAGAGACCCTGGTCCAAAGAATGTGCTCCACTCTCGCTCTTCTTTTTTGGTCCCGCTCTTTCTGTTCGCTTTCCTCTCTTTTTATCTCTTGTAAGATAAAAGGTGATTCAGGCCACATTCCTGGAAAACTCCCCTTACATGGGATCAGGGCTGTGACCTGAGTAAGGGCAATGCAGTCCACCCTAATCTTACTCCATTAACACAACAAACATAATGTTATCCTCTGTAACATGACCTAACCCTGCCTCATTAACGACAGGCAGAGGTTAGGGTTTACAACACATTACAAAATGGAGGATAATTGCATAAGATCACAAATTGGAGGATAATTGCATCAGATCACAAAATGGAGGACAGTCACACAATACTGGAAATTATGGCCTAGCCAAGTTGACACATATTTTGGGGGGACACAATATAGTCCATGACAACTATGTTTGATTTGCTTAGTCTGTTTCTGTAGATCCCAACACTATAAAGTTATAGATGCATTTCTGTATAATTTATTCAAGTCAAATATTTTACTTGAAATACCTACCATGAGTAGCAAATAATAAAATATAAAAACATTTGCAAGAAGCTGTCATTTATGCTAACAATTTATTTGCTGAAATCTGAAGTATTACAGTTGTTGTTGTTGTTAGGTGCCATTGAGTAGGTTCCGACCCATAGCAGCCCTATGCACAACGGAACAAAACACTATCCGGTCCCGCAGCATCCTTACGATCATTGTTATGCTTGAGCTCATTGTTGCAGCCACTGTGTCAATCCACCTTTCTGAGGGTCTTCCTCTTTTCTGCTGACCCTGTACTCTGCCAAGTATGATGTCCTTCTCCAGGGACTGATCCCTCCTGACAACATGTCCAAAGTATGTAAGATGCAGTCTTGCCATCCTTGCTTCTAAGGAGCATTCTGGCTGTACCTCTTCTAAGATAGATTTGTTCATTCTTTTGGCAGTCCATGGTATATTTATATTCTTCACCAACACCACAATTCAAAGACATCAACTCTTCTTCAGTCTTCCTTATTCATCAGCTTTCACATGCATATGATGCAATTTAAAATACCATGGCTTGGGTCAGGCACACCTTAGTCTTCAGGTTGACATCTTTGCTCTTCAACACTTTGAAGAGGTCCTTTGCAGCAGATTTACCCAATGCAATGCGTCTTTTCATTTCTTGACTGCTGCTTCCATGGCTGTTGATTGTGGATCCAAGTAGAATGAAATCCTTGACAACTTCAATCTTTTCTCCATTTATCATGATGTTGCTCATTGGTCCAGTTGTGAGGATTTTTGTTTTCTTTATGTTGAGATGAAATCCATACTGAAGGCTGTGGTCTTTGATCTTCACTAATAAGTATTATTACATTAGTAATATATAATTTGCAATAGTTTTATGGGCATTTCTAAGTATTTTGCATGCACAAATTCATTTATTTTTCCTCATAAAACCTTACAACACATTTCCTAGAGACTAAAAATCAGAAGATCTAGAGAGTCAAGTCACTTGTCCAAGGTCATATAGCTAGGAAGTGGCAGATCTGGCAGGTGCACTCTGATGCTGTATCTTTAGAGAAAGGTTCTTGTCTCATTCACTCCTCATCTTTTCTTCGTACTCTGTAAGAATCTATTCCCTAATTAGTTCAACAAATATTTAGTGAATGTGTTCTTGTATCAGGGATTGTTCTTGGAATGGGAGATATGGAAGTGATAAGAATTTTTCATGCCCCAAAATTTAAATAAGGTCTCTCAGATGTGTTTAGAAGCCCAGGTTTTTAAGCTTATCTGAATAACGACTTAGTTGAGTTTGGAGGATTGTAAGCAATCCTGAATAAAAAAACATAAAATGATACAGCTCACAACATTGAGCACATATTTTATGCTTGTGAAGAACTTACTATATTTAATTTTTTTTTTTACAATTTTCTTTTTTTTTCTGAAATTGTGTATGGTGAAAGATAGTTTTACATTTGTATGTTTTTAATGTCCTCAATTAAAAACATACAAATGGACAACCTTATGTATGTCCCCCAAAATATTGTATTTTGTTTCCATTATGTGATTTGGAGCTACAGCTGCTAACCAAACAGTCAGCAGTTTAAATCCACCAGCAACTCCTTGGAAACCCTAGGGGGCAGTTCTCTTCTGTCCTATAGGATCGCTATGAGTTGGAATCTACTCGACGGCAACAGGTTATGTGATTTTACTGGACCATGAACTCGACTCTGACACCCAAAGCTATAAAAGCACTCCTGTCCTATCACAATGTCCTTTAATTCTAGAAAAAAAAAAAAAAGTACGGTATTATTCTGTGATATTTCTCATTTTCCCTTTCTCTATTCTTTTTTCCCATTCACACTACACCATGATGAAAAATATTGTCTGACTTACTCATCTTTGTAAATTGTTTTGCTGCTGGCAGCTCGTTAGCGATAATCTACTTTTAAGAGTGTCAAAATTAAATTGTTTTGCCTACCAAATGTTCCCAGGTCTAGTTAGAATTAGGAAACTGGAAAATCTCAACTTTCATGAAAGTTTTGGTATTTTTAATTTAAATACATAAGTATTGCATGAAATTTACTTAGGTACTGGTTTAGTGAAACGCTTCTGATAATACCTGTGATGTTCAGAACCATGGGCAAGACCTGCTTTGTCAAACTTGTACCCATAGTTGTAAGTGATAAAGTGGAACATCTCAACAAGAGAAAGGAAATAAATATTCAGTAATAATTTGTGCAAGTATAAAATATTTTTGAAGACATTACTTCAGTATATGCTAGAGGCTAAAATTTTGATATCCATACCAAATTGTCATGCAGTTATGAGTGATGGTGAGATCAAATTGGAAATTAGTCATTGCTACAAAACCTCGAAGTAGCATATTGATTTCTACTAAGAACGTTTTTTTAAAGTGCCATGCCAAAAGTACCTGGTTGCCTAACTTTTGCAGCTATACAGCTGATTTAGAAAATGAGGGGGCAATAAATTTAAGAGAACTTTTCATAAAACAGAGCTATGCATGGAACCTCCAAAGTATTGCCTAATAAATTGAACTACTGTAGAATTTATATGACAGTCCTCTCTTTATAATTTAATGGGCAAAGTTCTGACAAAAAAAAAAAAGAACTTACGGGAATATAGGTATCATTATCATGCACTTGCTGGGAAAACAGTATGAAATATTCAATTTTGGAGCAAGTAACCAAAATGAAATTGAATATGAATACCAGAGGATTTGGCCAATTTTAACTATGAGATTATACTATAGCATGAATGCATGTTATTATGAAGTGTTGTTCATGATGTTATTAAGAACTCTATCTCACTTATGAGGGCTTATGTGTAGTTTATAATGGTTTAATCAACTTGAGAACTTATTAAGGGAGCAAAATTTAGGAGAAACTTGTTTAACATGTTGTTTTGTCTCTAAAAATTTGAGAAGTTTATCCACTTAAGTAAATCGCGTATAGAATCATTTTGTGTGACTTGAGGGACGATTATGGTCAGTTATTATTTATGGATATTATATAATTCATACTATGTCCTACCAAAAAGACCTTACATTAATATGTGACTTTTCCAACTACTTGGGAGATAGTTAGGCTAAGATTTCCAAACAACTACTGCCTATCTCTTTAAGAGCCAATCGTAATTTGGGCGTATGTAATTTCCATTTTGCATAAATGTCTTAAATGCATTTATAGGTTTTATGCCTCCATAAACCGTACGCATTGAGCATAAATATACTGTTTGTGAAGATTCCTTTTTTCATTTTAATGAAATTGTATTTTCTTTGTATTTGATTCTGTTTCCCTAAGTGGTTTCAGATTTTTACCTTCTAAGCCAGGACTACCCCTCTTCACATCCACCTCATCCTTATTATTTGCATAGTTTAAAGGTAATTTTAATCCTCCTCTCCTTTGCAGTATAGTGTAGGCTCTGTAACAGTACTTGATTCATAGCTTCATAGGGATCTTTCCGATAGTTGAGAGTACTTGATTCCTGGTCCTCAGGTAATATTGGCATTATGTAAATATAAACCAGTCATGCATATCTGAATTTTTTATTTGACTCAAGTCATGTGTAGTAAATATTTAAAAAGTTTCTAAAAAATAAAATTCATGTAGACACACATTCATTTCTCAATTACCACTAGAAAAGAATCTGAAATGAACAATTTAAGAACACTAAGCATATTAACTTATATTGTTGTCATTAGGTGCCGTTGAGTCAGTTGTGACTCATAGTGACCCTATATGACAGAGAAAAGCTGCCCCATAGGTCTTCCTAGGCTGTAATCTTTAAGGGAGCAGATGGCCAGGTCTTTCTCCCATGGAGCCACTGGGGGGGTTTGAACCACCGACTTTTCCATTAGCAACCAAGTGCTTATCCATGGAACCACCAGGGCTTCTTATATTCTATTAACAGTCCTGATTATAAAATTTCTGAACTAAGTACTTTTGTACCCCTTGTCAGAAAACCCCATTGACTCAGTTCTGACTCATAGGAGTCTATAGGACAGAGAAGAACTGCCCCATAGAGTTTCTAAGGAGTGCCTGGTGGATTTGAACAGCTGGCATTTTGGTTAGCAGCCATAGCTCAGCTCTTAACCGCTAAGCCACCAGGGTTTCCAATTCCTTGTTAGAGGAATTGGTAAATAATTGCCCTGTGCTTGTGGATTATAGCTTGTTTTGCCACTTGATGGCAGTCATATGTTGGTATCAGAAGGGCAGTTTGTTTCTCTTTTGGTGAATGAGATTTAGAAGATTTATAAATATTGTCAATAATTTTAGGCAAATTAAATTTGTTATGGGGAACATAATATCCATTAACAAAACTAATTTTGATATATATATATAAACATGTAGTACTTTTTTTAATGAAACAAACATTAAAAATAAAGATTTTAAAAAGGTTCTAGTTTTTAAAATTATTACCCAGTATAATCTCAAAACTGTTTCAATTTTTGCATGATACACTCTCCAGCAGAGTTGTTAATCCTAAAGTGAACTCATTCTTATGCTATATTTAACCAAGACTTATTAGAATGCATAAGTCTTTCGACATCTTTGATGATAAAATGGTTTTGCCTATGTTGGTTCTCAGAGACTTCAAAGCCACAATATTCTTGATATTCCTGGAATATTAGCTAAAAATTCTTGTGTTTCTACTTTTTCTCTTGATACTAAGAGTTAAGTACTCATCCCAAAATATTAACCAATCGATGGCAGTGGGTTTATCTGGAACTGCCTTCTTCTAGTGTGAATAACTCTGAGATGTATTGTTGGTTTTCTCTTCAACTTCCTTCTAGGCTATGTTTTGATTTCTCCTTCTAGACAGAAAAGATGGAAAAGCTTTGCAAGTTTTTTTTTTTTTTCCTCTGTTCTCTCTCATCATCTATGTAATCCCATGATATATTCCTCACAGTCTGAATGAAAGCTGACTTTAGTTACCATGGAAACACTCCACAGGCAATGCCATTAACAGAGGTGTTCCTACCATTCTTCTATTACCCATAAAGGTCCAATGTTACATTCCTCCTCAATTTAACCTCATTCAAACCCGAGTTCCCTTACTGACTTCCTTTCCTACAAAGTGGTTCAACTTTTTCTATTTTAATAGTCAAAATACATTTTTAACTCCTTGTAATCAATACCAAGCATTTGAATCTAGCAAATTATTTTCTTTCTGTGATTCAGTGCCACAGGACAACATATACCAAAATAGGACAAGGCCCTGAAGGTATCATAGTCAGTGCAGGAGCAAGACAGGCCTCCTATTCTCATGAAACTTACATTCTAACAGGGAAGAAAGTCAGCAAAAAAATAGGAAAATATGGGCAGTTATAGGAAAAATACAGGAAGAAATTACATGATCACACAATTCTTGTTAGATGCTGTTGAATCGTTCTGACTCATAGCGACCCTGTGTAAAACTGAGCGAAACATTGCCCAATCTTGTGCCAATAGAAAGCATCTAACTCAGTTTGGAAGGGGGATCAGGGAAAAACTCACTGTAAGAAATGAAGTCTAATATATATGGGTATATGTATTTGAAATAAATTTAAATCAAAATTTGAATAAACTATTTTTCCTAGACAGTGTTTGAGGCATTGATTCATTCTCAAAGAAGACATTTCTGTGTGAAAATAATCTGTGAAAATAAGATGCTGATTTTCAATTTTATAATAACTTTATTCAGTGCTGATGGTTCTCATTTACACATTATCCATGGTGTAAACCGGATGTGTACTTTTTCCCCCCAGCATTAATGATCTCTTACCTAAGCATTACCTAAGAGGTAACCAATGTCTGGATTTACCAGATCCATACATTCATTATCTTACAGGAAGTGCCCGACCAACAGGTCATTGGTGGTGATACTGTGCTGAGAATAGAAACACATGATGAAAAAATTACTCAGTAGATTCTTTTTCAGATCACGGAGATGTTCAGTAAAAAGTAAATTTCAGCTAGTGGTACTTTTCATTCCATCTTTTGTTCTATATTGTCTATTTCAAGTAATCTTTGAATACTCATCTGGCAAGTCAAATAAGGACATTGATATCAATTATAAGTTAATCTTAGGTAATGATGTGGCAGATATGAAAGCGAAAAAAGATTTAACATGGAGTATATTGTTAACATATTTTGGTAACAAAAATATAAAAATAGTTTGATCTTTTTCCTTTTTTACCAATTAAATTTTTCGTAAGAACCCAATAAAATGTATTTCCATGTTTTATATTTTAATTTTTGCCAAGTAGGAGGTAGTTTGGATTAACACATTTCAAGAACTTTGCAAGGAAGTTCAATATATAGTTTTATTTATTTCTTCTCTGATTGAATATTATCAAAATTATGTATTTTATTTTATATGTGAATTAGCTATTATTGTTAAGAAACACAAATATATTAGGTCTGGTTCACTTTATTATTTCTATTAACTTTGTTAATTTAAATGCATTAATCATGATACTCCAGAAATGTCTAAGTTTATAAACTAAAAATGCTGTGAATACAGGTTGTCAGTTGACTCCGAAATCAATTAGAACAATTTGTGTTGAATGTAAAAGAAAACACAAATAAAACTGGTTTACATAAGGAAAGGAATGAATGGACCCATCTAGCAAAAAAGTATAGACATATGACTAGCTACTGGTGAAGCTTGATCCAGCAGCTCACCTCAGCAGAAAGTTCGCCCCTCCATCTGTCCACTGTTGTTTGCCTAATTCATCCCTACTGTACTTTTTGATTTTAGCTCTAAGGTCAATAAGACCGGTCCACAAGTGAACTAGATCAACTCCTCTTGTTATATGTCCTCATAGCAACCTCTAATGCTTTGTCACCGTATTTATTTGTCATTGTTACTATAATTATTAGTAGTAGTACTACTACTATTGTTATTATTACTGTTATTATCAGTAGTTGTAGGGGTATAGTTATTATTTAGGTTTGTAATTAATGTAGTTATCTACCCCACTAGATGATAAACTCCAGATGGCAGGAACTATGTATTTTCTACCAGTCATTTCATCCCCATCACTGTTAAGTGTCTGACATGTATTAGGCATATACTCTGCACTTATTGAATTAATGAATGACTGAATGAAGTTAAGCACCCATCGCCATTCATAACACATAGAATAACCATCAACATAAATAGCACGAATATTACTTTCTTTTGAATTTTGTTCAGCCTCTTCTGTCACTGTGTCTCTCCCTGCTGCAATTCTACCCTCTGGAAACTTTTCTGACCATCAAAGCAAAAAAAAAAAAAAAAAAATCTCCCCTGTATTTAAAACCCCATGAAATATTATCTCTATTTTTTGATACTCATCATACTAATCAATATATTTTAGTCATTTGAGGATATACGTTATCATCTCTACTAAAGTACAAGATTTGGAAAATAAGTTATGTCATTTGTATTTTAATTCTCTACTGTGGTGAATTCATTGATATTACAGCTATCAATAAATACATTTGAGTTAATAAAGAAATGGAATGAAAGGTGTACTTCCTCTCATTTGCAAGCTTATTTTTATTTTATTTTGTGTTTGCTTTTGTTTATGGATATCTGTTTCCTTGCAAATGTGGAAGAGATTTGTATCTTGATTTGTGAAGTTAATTTTCTGTAAAATGAATGCTTTGCAACATGAAGATACACATTAGGTAGCTTCACAGGTTCTCTTTCTCATAATAGAATCTCAGTAAAATCAGTAGATACATAAGGTCTAAAAAATGAAAGACAGAAAAATAGAGTTAAATTCGTAATTCTGTTTTATCACAATTTTTCTATTACATTTGTATGTTCCAGTGTTTCTCTTTTTTCTTTTCCTTTTTTTTTTTTTAAGGGCCAAACTTGTTAGCTTCAGAATTCTGTTCATTATTTATGTCTCTATCCCTGGTTTCTCTGCCTTCCCAGTCATTAATTATTAATTGATATATAATCCTATTTCTAGAGGCACATGGTTGGTATTTTCAGGAGAATGAACAGAAAGAATACAGCTGTAATGGGCATGACCACCTAATTCTATAATCCTTTCATTAGTCAGGCATCATACTTAGAAGAGCAATTAATCCTGCTGAGAGCCCTGAGGGTACAGCTCCTATTGTCACTGTGGTTTTCAAAATTTTTAAGATTTGATATCGTTACATCTTCTGAGACAAAGTTCTACCTAACTACTAGCTAAAATAAGCTGTGACAGTAGGTAAAATGAAATGTACAACTCTCTGTATATTTAAATATTTCATAGAAAATGATTAATTATAAATATTGGGCCTACTATTTACTCTGCAACATTTCAATGCAGAGGTAAAATTTTCAATCCCTGTATTAATTAAAGCCTTGATTTTCTGTCCTCTGGAAAATATTTAAATGATCTTTTGCTCACCTTACAGCCCAAGCTTAAGGTTATACACAATTTCACTCTCAAGTTGAGAATATATATTTTAAATACTTTTCTCCCTCTCATCAAAGCACGTATTCTCTAGGACAGTAATCAGTCGAAGACTTATTGTTCTTCCATTAATCTGATAATTGTCTTTCAATACATCTTAGTGAAAGGTAAATTCTATTTGCCATAATGAAGACTGTTAATGCAAAGAAGTTGTTAAGCTTCAGTCTTCAAATCATGTAACATAAAAAAAAAGAAAAAAGCATTGCCGTCCAGTTGATTCTGAAACTGTAAACACTATAGCGACCCTGTATCACAGGGTAGAGCTGCCCCATAGTTTCCAAGGAGCACTTGGTAGATTTGAACTGCTGACCTCTTGGTTAGCAGCCGCAGCACTTAACCATTCAGCCAGTGGGTTTCCATCAGGTAACATAGTTACAAAGAAAGTGGAGTTTCTAAAACAATTTTTATATTCAGTGTTACTTGGAACTTTAGGATATTTCTAAATACAAGTTACAGATTACAAAAATATAGGGTATAACCTTTGAAAACTCCCCCATTCCTTTAAAATAATTTATCTAATACATTTTAATCCTTAAAACTAAAAGTCACCTCACCCTGACAAGTTTATAAGATGCATATAATAAATTTTTTTTTTTTTTTTTTACAATAGATGGGTACAATTTACCTTCATTTGCAACAGAAGTTTGCTGTACAACTGGTCATTAGAACAGAAAATAAGAAAACTATTTGGATTTAGTCATTTTGTTTCCTTTAAATGGCACATAAACTTTTATTTTATTTTTAATTTTCTCAGTCAGTGTTCATCTAACACTGTTCATGGAAAGTTTTGCAAACGGCAACACTTGGCCTTTTGATTATGAGGTAGAATATATTTTCTGAACAAAAAGATGGCAGGAAAAGTCCAAACATATTATATATTAAAAGAAGAAAGCATTTCTCATCATGAACATTTCCGTTTTGAGTTGCAAGTTATTTACAAAATAAGGTTGTGTTCCTAATTAAATAAAATGGGAGCGTTTCAATATTTTTTTCCTCATAACTTTGCATTTTCTAACTCTGGCCTATATCAGAGCACTCCTCAAGGGAAAAAAAAAAAAAATAGAATCTTCAGCCGTTTCAGAAACAAAGTTTAGGGCGATACTCTTCCTTGTAAAGACTTGTAATGAGATGGGCATTTTCCCTCAGCACAATCAACTGGAAGTTCCCTGGTTGTTTACCTCAATTTCCTGGGGTTGCAAAGTGGCAGCTCCTCACATACATGTTCTCATACTGATAAAGGCTACCATCGCAGGGCATAATCTCCTCAGAGCAATTCCCTGGGTGGGTCATTACAGCAGATAATGGAAGCATTTTTCATCTCTAGATACAATTGGGCTAAATGAAATTAGATTCCCAGTTTCCTTCATTTGTGAATAGTTCATAATGTCAGCATTTATTGAGCAATAAACGAGGGGTTGACGTTGTACAAAAGAGAGAGAGATACATAGAGTTCCCTCATCTCTTTTAGCTTTTCTTCTAGAATGTTTGTTCTTTAAATTAAACATTTATGCCAACTGTAAACTGAGATGTTGGGTTAGCCCAGCGCTAAAGGGATGGGCGAGGAATTTTTCCCAGAGGCATTTGCGACACATTAAAAAACACAAAACGTTGTGTGGAAAAGGAGAGAGCTTATATCACTGCAGCCCTCTTTAGGCCGTGCTGGGCCAAGGAAACACCTGTAGAAGGAAATTTTAAGAGGGAAGACATGTGGTTGATGGAGGGAACAGTGGGCCCGACGAGTCTGTTACACATAATCTGCGTATAGGGTAAGAATCTTTGCAACCAGCAAAGATTTACTCCATTTAAAGACATTACTAAATATCACTGATGATTGTTTAATGTTTTAATGGTTCAGTGTTAGCATGCTATTAGATAAAAAGTAAAGCTTTCTGTTTTTAAGCATTGAATTTGAAAGAATTGCATTGCCCATCTAATTATTAAGTCCTTCATTATAACTTTTTTAAAATAATTTTTATTGTGCTTTAAGTGAAAGTTTACAAATCAAGTCAGTCTCTCACACAAAAACCCATATGCTACACACTCCTAATTACTCTCCCCCTAATGAGACAGCCCACACTCTCCCTCCACTCTCTCTTTTCGTGTCCATTTTGCCAGCTTCTAACCCTCTCCACCCTCTCATCTCCCCTCCAGGCAGGAGATGCCAACATAGTCTCAAGTGTCCACCTGATCCAAGAAGCTCACTCCTCACCAGTATCCCTCTCCAACCCATTGTCCAATCCAATCCATGTCTGAAGAGTTGGCTTCGGGAATGGTTCCTGTCCTGGGCCAACAGAAGGCCTGGGGGCCATTACCACTGGGGTCCTTCTAGTCTCAGTCAGACCATTAAGTCTGGTCTTATGAGAATTTGGGGTCTGCATCCCACTGCTCTCCTGGTCCCTCAGGTTCTCTGTTGTGTTCCCTGTCAGGGCAGTCATCAGCTGTGGCCAGGGATCATCTAGTTCTTCTGGTCTCAGGCTGATGTAGTCTCTGGTTCATGTGGCCCTTTCTGTCTCTTGGACTCATAATCGCGTTGTGTCCTTGGTGTTCATCATTCTCCTTTGATCCAGGTGGGTTGAGACCAGTTGATGCATGCCCAGACGCCACTCTTCAAAGTGGGATGCAGAATGTTTTGTTAATAGATTTTATTATGCCAATTGACTTAGATGTCCCCTGAAACCATGGTCCCCAGACCCCTGCCCCTGCTATGCTGACCTTCAAAGCATTCAGTTTATTCAGGAAACTTCTTTGCTTTTGGTTTAGTCCAATTGTGCTGACCTCCCCTGTATTGTGTGCTGTCTTTCCCTTGACCTGAAGTAGTTCTTATCTACTATCTAATTACTAAATGCCCCTCTCCCACCCTCCGTCCCTCCCTCCACCTTCTCGTAACCACAAAAGAATGTTTTCTTCTCAGTTTAAACTGTTTCTCAAGTTCTTACAATAGTGGTCTTACACAATATTTGTCCTTTTGCAGCTAATTTCACTCAGCATAATGCCTTCCAGATTCCTCCATGTTATGAAATGTTTCACAGATTCCTCACTGTTCTTTATCTATTCGTAGCATTCCATTGTGTGAATATACCATAATTTTATTTATCCATTCATCCGTTGATGGACACCTTGGTTGCTTCCATCTTTTTGCTATTGTAAACAGTGCAGCAATGAACATGGGTGTGCATATATCTGTTCATGTAAAGGCTCTTATTTCTCTAGGATATTTTCCAAGGAGTGGGGTTGCTGGATCATATGGTAGCTCTATTTCTAGCTTTTTAAGGAAGCGCCAAATTGATTTCCAAAGTGGTTGTACCATTTTACATTCCCACCAGCAGTGTATAAGTATTCCAATCTCTCCACAGCCTTTCCAACAGTTTTTATTTTGTGTTTTTTGGATTAATGCCAGCCTTGTTGGAGTGAGATGGAATCTCATTGTAGTTTTGATCTACATTTCTCTAATGGCTAATGATCGCGAACATTTCCTCATATATCTGTTAGCTACCTGAATGTCTTCTTTACTGAAGTGTCTATTCATATCTTTTGCCCATTTTTTAATTGGGTTATTTGTCTTTTTGCAGTTGAGTTTTTGCAGTATCATGTAGATTTTAGAGATCAGGCGCTGATCAGAAATCTCATAGCTAAAAACTTTTTCCCAGTCTGTGGGTAGTCTTTTTACTGTTTTGGTGAAGTCTTTGGATGACCGTAGGTGTTTGGTTTTTAGGAGCTCCCAGTTATCTAGTTTTTCTTCTACATTCTTTATAATGTTTTGTAAATCGTTTATGCCATGTATTAGGGCTCTAACGTCCCTATTTTTTCTTCTATGATCTTTATCATTTTAGATTTTATATTTAGGTCTTTGATCTGTTTTGAGTTAGTTTTTGTGCATGGAGTGAGGTATGGGTGTTGTTTCATTTTTTTGTAGATGAATATCCAGTTATGCCAGCACCATTTGTTAAAAAGACTGTCTTTTCCCCCATTTAACGGTTTCGGGGCCTTTGTCAAATATCAACTGCTCATATGTGGATGGATTTATGTCTGGATTCTCAATTCTGTTCTATTGGTCCATGTATCTGTTGTTGTACCAGTACCAGGCTGTTATGACTACTGTGGTAGTATAATAGGTTCTAAAATCAGGTAAAGTAAGGCCTCCCACTTTGTTCTTCTTTTTCAGTAATGCCTTACTTATCCAGGGCCTCTTTCCCTTCCATATGAAGTTGGTGATTTGTTTCTCCATCTCATTAAAGAATGTGGTTGGGATTTGGATCGGAATTGCATTACATGTATAGATCGCTTTTGGTAGAATAGACATTTTTATAATGTTAAGCCTTCCTATCCATGAGCAAGGTATGTTCTTCCACTTATGTAAGTCTCTTTTGGTTTCTTGCAGAAGTGTACTGTAGTTTTCTTAGTATAAGTCTTTTACATCCCTGGTAAGATTTATTCCTAAGTATTTTATCTTCTTGGGGGCTACTGTAAATGGCATTGCTTTGGTGATTTCCTCTTCGATGTTCTTTTTGGTGGTGTAGAGGAATCCAACTGATTTTTTGTATGTTTTTTTATCTTGTATCCTGATACTCTGCTGAACTCTTCTATTAGTCTCAGTAGTTTTCTGGAGGATTCCTTAGGATTTTCTGTGTATAAGATCATGTCATCTGCAAATAGAGATACTTTGACTTCTTCCTTGCCAATCTGAATGCCCTTTATTTCTTTATATAGACTAATTGCTCTGGCTGGGACTTCCAACACAATGTTGAATAAGAGTGGTGATAAAGGGCATCCTTGTCTAGTTCCCGATCTCAATGGGAATGTTTTCAGGCTCTCTCCATTTAGGGTGATGTTGGCTGTTGGCTTTGTATAAATTCCCTTTATTATGTTGAGGAATTTTCCTTCTATTCCTATTTTGCTGAGAGTTTTTATCATGAATGAGTGTTGAACTTTGTCAAATACCTTTTCTGCATCAATTGATAAAATCATGTGATCCTTGTCTTTTGTTTTATTTATGTGGTGGATTCCATTAATTGTTTTTCTAATGTTAAAGCGTCCCTGCATACCTGGTATGAATCCCACGTGGTCATGGTGAATTATTACTATTTTTTTTTAAATAATTTTTATTGTGCTTTAAGTGAAAGTTTACAAATCAAGTCAGTCTCTCACATATAAACTTATATACACCTTACTACATACTCCCATTTACTCTCCCTCTAATGAGTCAGCCCGCTCCCTCCTTCCAGTCTCTCCTTTCGTGACTGTTTTGCCAGTTTCTGACCCTCTCTACTCTCCCATCTCCCCTCTAGACAGGAGATGCCAAGAGTCTCAAGTGTCCACCTGATATAAGTAGCTCACTCCTCATCAGCATCTCTCTCCAACCCATTGTCCAGTCCAATCCATGTCTGATGAGTTGGCTTCAGGAATGGTTCCTGTCCTGGGCCAACAGAAGGTTTGGGGACCATGACCGCCGAGATTCTTCTAGTCTCAGTCAGACAATTAAGTCTGGTCTTTTTATGAGAATTTAGGGTCTGCATTCCACTGTTCTCCTGCTCCCTCAGGGGTTCTCTGTTCTGCTCCCTGTCAGGGCAGTCATTGGTTGTGGCCGGGCACCATCTAGTTCTTCTGGTCTCAGGATGATGTAAGTCTCTGGTTTACATGGCCCTTTCTGTCTCTTGGGCTCATAATTATCTTGTGACCTTGGTGTTCTTCATTCTCCTTTGATCCAGGTGGGTTGAGACCAATTGATGCATCTTACATGGCCGCTTGTTAGCATTTAAGACTTCAGACACCGTATTTCAAAGTGGGATGCAGAATGTTTTCATAATAGAATTTATTTTGCCAATTGACTTATATGTCCCTTGAAGCCATGGTCCCCAAACCCCTGCCCTTGCTCCACTGACCTTTGGACCATTCAGTTTATTCAGGAAACTTCTTTGCTTTTGTTCCAGTCCATTTGAGCTGACCTTCCCTGTATTGAGTGTTGTCCTTTCCTTCACCTAAAGTAATTCTTATCTACTATCTAATAAGTAAATAACCCTTTCCCACCCTCCCTCCCCCCCCCCATAAACACAAGAGAATGTGTTCTTCTCAGTTTAAACTGTTTCTCAAGATCTTATAATAGTGGTCTTATACAATATTTGTCCTTTTGCATCTAATTTCACTCAGCATAATGCCTTTCAGGTTCCTCCATGTTATGAAATGTTTCACAGATTCCTCACTGTTCTTCATCGATGCATAGTATTCCATTGTGTGAATATACCATAATTTATCCATTCATCCATTGATGGACACCTGGGTTGCTTCCATCTTTCTGCTATTGTAAACAGAGCTGCAATAAACATGGGTGTGCATATATCTGTTCGCATAAACGCTCTTATTTCTCTAGGATATATTCCCAGGAGTGGGATTTCTGGGTTGTATGGTAGTTCTATTTCTAACTTTTTAAGGAAACACCAGATAATTTCCAAAGTGGTTGTACCATTTTACATTCCCACCAGCAGTGTATGTGAGTTCCAATCTCTCCACAGTGAATTATTTTTTTGATACGTTGTTGAATTCTCTTGGCTAGAATTTTGTTTAGTATTTTTGCATCTACATTCATGAGGGATATAGGCCTATAATTTTCTTTTCTTGTGGTGTCTTTACCTGGTTTTGGTATTAGGGATATGGTGGCTTCATAGAATGAGTTTGGTATTATTCCGTCCTTTTCTATGCTCTGAAATACCTTTAGTAGTAGTGGTGGTAACTCTTCTCTGAAAGTTTGGTAGAACTCTGTAGTGAAGCCGTCAGGACCAGGGCTTTTTTTTTTGTTGGGAGTTTTTTGATTACCTTTTCAATCTCTTCTTTTGTTACGGGTCTATTTAGTTGTTCTACCTCTGTTTGTGTTAGTTTGGGTAGGTAGTGTGTTTCTAGGAATTCATCCATTTCTTCTAGGTTTTCAAATTTGTTTGAGTATAGTTTTTCATAGTAATCTGATATGATTCTTTTAATTTCAGTTGGGTCTGTTGTAATATCACTCCTCTCATTTCTTATTTGGGTTATTTGCTTCCTCTCCTGTTTCTCTTTTGTCAGTTTGGCCAGTGGTTTATCAGTTTTGTTGATTTTTTTCAAAAAACCATCTTTGGATCTTGTTAATTCTTTCAATTGTTTTTCTGTTTTCTATTTCATTTACTTTAGCTCTAGTTTTTATTATTTGTTTTCTTCTGGTGCCTGTGGGTTTCTTTTGTTGCTCTCTTTCTATTTGTTCAAGTTGTAGGGATAGTTCTTTGATTTTGGCCCTTTCTTCTTTTTGGATGTGTGCATTTATTGATGTAAATTGGCCTCTGAGCACTGCTTTTGCTGTGTCCCAAAGGTTCTGATAGGAAGTGTTTTCATTCTCATTGGTTTCTATGAATTTCTTTATTCCATCCTTAATGTCTTCTATAATCCAGCCCTTTTTGAGCAGGGTATTGTTTAGTTTTCAAGTGTTTGATTTCTTTTCCCTGCTTTTCCTGTTATTGATTTCTACTTTTATGGCCTTATGGTCAGAGAAGATACTTTGTAATATTTCAATGTTTTGGATTCTGCTAAGGCTTGCTTTATGACCTAATATGTGGTCTATTCTAGAGAATGTTCCATGTGCACTAGAAAAGAAAGTATACTTGGTTGCTGTTGGGTGGAGTGTTCTGTATATGTCTACGAGGTCAAGTTGGTTGATCGTGGCATTTAGATCTTCCGTGTCTTTATTGAGCTTCTTTCTGGATGTCCTGTTCTTCACTGAAAGTGGTGTGTTGAAGTCTCCTACTATTACTGTGGAGCTGTCTATCTCACTTTTCAATGCTGATAGAGTTTGTTTTATGTATTTTGCAGCACTGTGATTCTGTGCATAAATATTTAATATGGTTATATCTTCTTGGTGTATTGTCCCTTTAATCATTGTATAGTATCGTTCCTCATCTTTTCTGATGGATTTAACTTTAAAGTCTATTTTGTCAGAATTTAATATTGCCACTCCTGCTCCTTTTTGATTGTTGTTTGCTTGATATATTTTTTTCCATCCTTTGAGTTTTAATTTGTTTGTGTCTCTAAGTCTAAGGTGTGTCTCTTGTAAGCACATATAAACAGATCTTGTTTTTTAATCCATTCTGCCACTCTCTGTCTCTTTATTGGTGCATTTAGTCCATTTACATTCAGGGTAATTATGGATAGGTATGAATTTAGTGCTACCATTTTGATGTCTTTTTTTGTGTGTTGATAGTTTCTTTTTCCCACTTAATTTTGTGTGCTGAGTAGATTTTCTTTATATATTGCCTTTTTCTCATATTTGTTGTTGTTGTTTTTGTTTCTTCCCTTGTGTTTTATTTTGATGAGTAGCGTAGTTTGTCTCCTTTGTGGTTATCTTATTATTTAGCCCTATTTTTCTAAATTTGAAACGAACTTTATTTCTTTGTGTTGCCGTATCTTCCTCTCCATATAGAAGGTGTATTATTATCTTTATTATTTTAATTTTGTCTTCTTTTGTATAATAACATTGCTGTTATCCTGTTTGGGTTTTTTTTTTTTTTTTTAATAATCTTGCTTTGTTTTTCTTTGGATTTCCCTGTCTGGGTTGACTTCTGGTTGCTCTGCTCAGCATTCTAGTCTTGGGTTGATACCTGATAGTATTGATTTTCTAACCAAAGAACTCCCTTTAGTATTTCTTGTAGTTTGGTTTGGTTTTTACAGATTCTCTCAACTTGTGTTTATTTGGGTATGTCTTAATTTCATCTTTATATTTAAGAGACAGTTTTGCTGGGTATATGATTCTTGGCAAGCAATTTTTTTTCCTTCAAGTTTTTAAATATGTCATCCCACTGCCTTCTTGCCTGCATGGTTTCTGCTGAGTAGTCCAATCTTATTCTTACTGGCTCTCCTTTGTAGGTGACTTTTTGTTTACCCCTCGCTGCACTTATAATTCTCTCTTTATCTTTGGTTTTGGAAAGTTTGATTATGTCTTTATGGCTTTCTTTTAAGATCTACCTTATGTGGAGTTTGATGAGCATCTTGTATAGATATCTTCTCATCTTTCACAATATAAGGGAAGCTTTCTGCCAACAAATCTTCAACAGTTTTCTCTGTATTTTCTGTTACCCCTCCCTGTTCTGGTACTCCAATCACTCGTAGGTTATTTCACTTGATAGAGTCCCATATGATTCTTAAGGTTTCTTCATTTTTTTTTAATTCTTTGATTTTTCTTCAAATATATTAGTGCCAAGTGACTTATCTTCGAGTTCAGAAATTCTGCTTTCTACTTGCTGAATTCTACCTCTCTGACTTTCTATTGAGTTGTCTAATTCTGTAATTTTATTGTTAGTCTTCTGAATTTCTTATTGCTGTCTGTCTCTGGATTTTTCCAGCTTATTAAACTTTTTATTAAGTTCCTTATGATCTTTCTGATTTCTTCAGTTGCTTTATCTGTGTGTTCCTTGGCTTGTTCTGTGTATTGCCTCGTTTCCTTCCTGAGGTCTTGAAGGGTTCTGTATATTAAACTTTTGTATTCTGCATCTGGTAATTCCAGGAATGCACTTTCATCTAGAAGATCCCTGGGTTCTTTATTTTGAGAGCCTGTTGAGGTGGTCATGGTCTGTTTCTTTATGTGACTTGATATTGACTGTTGTCTCCGAGCCATCTATAAGTTATTGTATTAGTTTATGCTTGCTTACTGTGTTGTAGGTGCTTGCTTTGTTTTGTTTTGGTATACCCTTGTGGGTTGCTTGAGTGAGCTAGCTTGATTATTTTCACCATTGGAGCTCTGGTGTCCTGCCCCCAGCTGGCTAGAGCTGTTATCAGGTATATCAGTCTAGGAGTCCATTCAGTTTTCTTGTATGAATTCAGCTCAGGTTTCCAAGTAGCTGACTATCAAGTGCATGGTACAGGCTCTGTCCTATAGTGTTAGAGGGGCAGGGGTGAATGGCTTATATACCGGTATCTGATTGCAGCAGGGGGTCACGCTCTGAACAAGAGAGGGTGCTGAGAACCGACCCCCAAGTGTCTCTGAGGAAAACGCATCTCTGTTCCCTAGAGCGTGCTGGTGGGTGGGTTCTGTAGAGGGACCATGGGCACCCAAAGTTTTTGGTCGTAAGGACTGGGAGGTACCAGTTATCTTTGGACCTCTGTCGCGGGTGGCTAGGTGACCCGAGTGTAGCTACCAGTCCTTAGGTCCCTGATGTGGGTAGGTGAGGACCTTGTTTAATAGGCAAAGGAATATCAAACGTCAAATACCCACCTCTCCACTGCATAGCTGAAATGGTTGGAGTTTGCCAATAAGGGCCTATTCTCCTGAAATAGGCCCACACAGGTCCATGCAGAAGGGAAAGGTGCTCAAGGTCCACAGACGGTTTATGCCTGGACAGGAGCCACTTCTTTCCTGAGGTTCCCCAGTTAATGGAGCTAGCAAATTATCTTTTCCCCCCAATTGCAAATTTTTTCCTTCCCCAAAGCCGGGAGGATGGCTCTAGGTACTCACCAGGGTCTATCTCAGGTGCAGGGATTCAGATGCTGAAGTCAGCTTGGGGGTGGGTGGGGCATCGTGAAATATACGCAAGTACTTAGCTTTTGCCAAGAGCGCTGTTCTCATCAGATTCTGGAGGTGTGAGTAGGCTATGTGGCTGGCTGCTTCTCCCTAAGGAAACTGCGACCAAACGCAATATCAGCCTGCTGCCACCACTCCGGGAATGGTGCCTGAGGGCTCCCTGCGATTCAGGTCCTGTAACTCCTCTCCACTTCTGAATGGTATCTTCCTCCCCCTACCCCTCAGTTCGTTGTCTAAGCTTGCCTTTGATGCTCAGGACTCCCAGCTTATCACAAAAATACTCGTTTTACTTGTTTTTTCGGGTCTTTGTCGTAAAGAGGGCTCACCGGAAGCGTCTGTCTATTCTGACATCTTGGCCCCGACCCCTCATTTTAACTTTTAAGTGTTATGTTCATGGTTACACAATTAGTGTCCATTGAGAAATAAAATTTAGACACTGATTCCCAGTATGACATTTTGTTTTCTTACAACTAAAGCATATTGTCTTACTAACCAGTTTTATCTTTTCAAAAGTCCATACCTGCAGGCCACTGTACAATTAAAATGAAAATATCTAACATGTACAATATATGCAATTTAATTTAAATACATTTTTATGAAATAGTATTCTAAATATTGTATTCAGAGATACTTTGAAATCATATGTATATTTTATGTATATATATATATTTATACATATATGTATGCGCCCAAGGCTGTCAAGTTGATTTCAACTCATAGCCATCCTATAGGACAGAGTAGAACTGCCCCATAAAGTTTCCAAGGAGTGGCTGGTAGATTCAAACTATTGACCTTTTGGTTAGCAGCCATGTTCTTAACCACTGCGCCACCAGGGCCCCAAGTATGTAATGCTAATTGTTTTTTTCTTCTTAATAGTAATTGCTTTAGGAAAATCTTCAGCTAATTCATTCCTTTCACTTCTCCGTCTCTTGCCTTTCTTCCCTCCTTCCTTACTTTCATACACAAACCTGAAAAAGGACACCATCGTCTCCAAAAGGATTCCATAATCTACTGTCTATTTCTTCTAGAGGCTGTACTTGAACTTAATATTTATTTTTAGTGTTCTAAAATACCTGTACCAAAGAAGAAACAAGATTAAAATTAAAACTGTTTTAAAAGAGATGGTGTCAAGTGTCCAACAGCTTTTTTTTTTTTTTTTTTTTTTGCCATTTATGAATTGTAAACTATTCCCTTTACTGGTTGCTTATTTACAGAATCTTTTGCGTTTCCTCTATGAAGTACATAGCATATCTGGCATTTTCCATATTTTATAAACTATGGAATTAAAACTCAAAAAAACTCAGATACGCTAATTAATTTGGCCAAGCTCACTCAGGATGTGTGATGGAGTTCAAGCTGTAACCCAGATTTATTCAGTCCAAATTGCATGTGCTTTACCCTGCTGCAGTAGGGCAGATGGTGGAGAGAGGTCTAATGACAAGCTGTCTGGGAAGTCTTGCCAACTCCCTTCATGTACGTGACTTGCCAGGATGTACAGGTTTATTCCAGGTAATTTAAATAACTGAAATGGAGGCTTTAATTTCTTCATTTTTTAAAATGTAATCTATGCATCTGTACAAAGGCGTATGTACTACTGAGCATCCTGTTGGCCAATGTCTCCTTGGAGATGATGCACTTCTGGTCAATGTAATTTCATTCTGAGAGTTCAAAAACTCCTTCTTATTGGTTTAGTTTATGCACTAATTAATGGTATATGCGGGAACAAAAATGCTGCAAATTGTAAAAATAAAATCTAGCTATAGATGTAGGTTGAGAATAATATGAACAAATAAAGATTTCAGAAATTTTGAAAATAACATCTCAGTGAAGACTGTAGAAAGTAACTCATTCATTCAGCCATTATACTGCAATTATTAAGCACTCATTAAATTCCTGGAACTATCTTGAGTAGACCTGAACAGATAATATATAAATAATATCTAATAAAGTCGTCCCCAACTTACGACAGGGTTCCGTTCAGAGAACTCTGTCATAAGTGGGCTCTGTTGTAAGTCAAATATGTCTTTTGTTTGTTTTTATTGTTATTGCCCTTTATTATCAGAAACCTTGGGACCGTATCAGTAACTTTATAAATCCGATCTTTATTTGTTTGAAACATTACATATAAACGCCAGCAAATTATGTGCTGCAACATGGCATATAGTACATATTATTACTGAGGATAATATGAACAAAAAACAAACAGGTAGCCCTAAGTTTGGTTCATTGTGACTTGAATATGTTGTAAGTAGGGGGCTCCCTGAATATACAACTATTTACCAAAAACCAGACCAACCCAGTTGTGGTCAACTGTACTCTGACCCATGGACGTACCGCGTGTTTCAGGGTAGAGCCGCACCCCATAGGGTTTTCAACGCCTGTGGTTTTTCAGAAGTAGATTGCCAGGGCTTTCTTTAGAGGTGCCTCTGGATAAACTCTAACAGCCAACCTTTTGGTTTGTAGCCAAGTGCATAACTATTTTTACCACCAAGAGATTAAATAAACGTTTAAAGAAAAATTGCCATTGAGTGGATTCTGACTCATGGCAACTCCTTGTGTTGCAGAGCGGAACTGCTCCATAGGGTTTTCTGGGCTGTAGTATTTGAGGAATCAGATTGCCAGGGCTTTCTTCCATCGCACTTATGGATGGGTTCAAACCAGCAATCTTTAGGCAAGTGGTAGAGTGCAAAGTGTGCCATCCAGGAACATAGACAAATATTTACTGGTTATTTATCATTAATATTAAGTAGGAGATGAAGCTATTAGAATTACCATGGAGGGAAAGAAACAAATAAGTACTAAGTGAAGGTTTGCTAATTAGAGTAGGAGAAAAGATACAAGAAAAATTTAGAGTAAGATAATTTTCCTCTGTCAATTGTTGTTGTTATGTGCGATCGAGTCAATTTCAACTTATAGTTACTCTATAGGACAGAGTAGAACTACTCCGTAGGAATTTTCTAGACTGTGATCTTTATGGGAGCAGATCAACAAGTCTTTAATCCCATGGAGCCACTGGTGGGTTTGAATCGCCAACCTTTCGCTTAGGAACTGAGTGCTTAACCATTGGGCCACCAGGGCTCGTTCTGTGGATTTTAGTCCTTCTTATTTCAAAGGATAAACCCAGATGAGCTATCAGCTAAGGTGTCATAAATACCTAAATTAACACTTCATACGTAGAGTTAATTGAGAGATAAATCAGGGAATCTTAAATGAGACAAAGGAACCCCACAGGGCAGATACTTCCCAAGGTTCAAAAACCAACGAAACAAGCAAATGTTGGTGCAGGGAGTTGTTACATGAACTCAGTGTCCTAGACACTATATTAATGGTTCTATTAATAGAGAGAAAACGTCTTGGAACTAGAGGAAAAAAGATTTAAAATGCATAGGTATATATGTTCCAGGCCATCTGACAAAGAGAATTATACCTTGAAAAAAATCATGAAACACTATTAAATTTTTGTAGGGACCATATTATAGCCCATAAAGGCTAGCAGAGATTGAATCATTGCTGACTGAAATGTGTTTGCTGCTCTTTGAGTCTTTTTTAGGGCTTTAAGAAGTGCAGACATCCCTGGTCTCACCAGTCGATGAGGATTCATTTTATTTTTAAGATATGTTAAGGAATCTGCCTTCAGAGTTGCTCGCTGTGTTACAGTTGGCTAGCAATGGCTTTGGTACTGATGCCTGGTCCAGACATTGTGACCACAGTGCTACATACAGTCACATGGTACTGTCAGTGACTATTAGAATAGGCTAAAAAGCACACATGTTTCTGGGAGTCTTGTGACAGAAAGAATTGAGGATAAGATTTAGGTCCTAATCAAGGAAAGTAGAAAGAGAGTCTATCTTGTACTTAAACTGTACAGCAAGGGGAAATACAGAGAACATTGGTTCTAAATCATAGATGCATTTAAGAATCACCTGGAGAATGCTTTGCAATGCTTACTCACCACTGCCGTCGAGTCGATTCTGACTCATAGTGACCCTATAAAAAAAAAAAAAAGTGACCCTATAGGACAGAGTAAAACTGCCCTGTAGAGTTTCCAAGGAGCACCTGGTGGATTTGAACTGCTGACCTTTTCGTTAGCAGCCGTAGTACTTAACCTTGCAATGCTTATGTGCCCCTTTTAAGGGTCTGAGTTATTTTCACTGCAATGTGACTCAGGTATTGGGATGTTTTAAAGGCTTCTGAGGTGATCTAAATTGCAGCCAGGTTTGAGAACCCTTAGTGTCCATTAGGAAGTGCTCGTTTTTGTCTGTGCAGCCATACTGCAATGGGACCAGACCTAGGTTGGTGCACAGACTATCATATTTCCTGCATCTCCTAAAAGCTTCAGCTCGCCAGTCAAAATGATAAAATTCCTTCAATATGCAAGGATACCTTTTCTTTCTACCTAGAATAAAAATAGATAAATAAAATTGGTGGAAGGAATAAGGACACTAAAAACCATATTGATTAGAAAGATTTAGTTAATTTAGATTTGAAAAAGTGAAATCAGACAAATGTATAAACTATAAAAAAAAAAACCACCCAGTGCTTTAAACTCTCAAATGCCTTGCTGTTTTTTCTTCTTAGAAGAGTATGAAATTCTGTTAAGAACTATAAAAAGTTTTCAGGCAAAAAAAAAAAACCTTTGGCATTTTAATTTTGAATTAAAGTTAGCAGTTACTCTCCAAATTAAATGCAAACACTCTACATAAACAAAAAAAGCAAGGACATGCTGTTTCATGATACTAGGTGTCCAGATCACTGAACTTCATAGAATATATCTTTTCCAAATTTCTATCTTGTATTGAATCCATGACAAGCAATATGTCTCTTTAGTGACAGGCAGAGCAAGAAGAAACAGGAAGACAAATTTCTTCAAATCACTAGTTAAAAGAGATTGACAATAGCCAGTATTCAAGCTGGGTAACTTCTTTAGGGACAGTCACCTGGAGACTGAAAGAGTGTTGAGACGTATCTTAGACCAACTCCTTACATGTTTCTTCACCTTCCTAGTTGTTAGTCATATCAATCATCACCAGCAACTTCTATGCATATTCAGTCCTTCAAGCCTATGATATTCTCTGTCTGGATTTCCTTTTTCTTGTTCTATCAGTCATTCTTCATTCAAAGGGCAAGTATTATCAACTCTGTGAACCTTCTGTGTATACCGCATTCACCACTCCCATGCCCCAAATAATTGATGACTAACCCCTTTGTGCTTCCATCCATTTTTACAGACATATCACACTTTGTGTTTATATCATAATGATTGTGTATATATTGTATATATGATATATATATGGCTGTACTCGTTTGTGTGTGTGTGAGTTATTTGAGAACACAAACATCTTTCTAATTTATTTTTCATCCTTTTTTCCATACACCAATGTCTGACACATGTTTTTAGAATCAAAAATTAAAAACAAAACGGTAAAAATACAGCAAAAGTCAAAGAGACTCAGAGTGAAATCTCACAAAGGAAACACATCCCTCTGCATTACTTTTGGTCTCTCCATTAATGGTGTACACGCTGGGTTAGAACTCTTATCTTACTATTTTCTTCAAGAGATATAATGAAATCAAACTAGGTAAAGTATCTGAAATTTCTTTCAAAACTGTGGTGCTCTTTGCTTGCAAAGTATTATTAATTGACTCAAAATAATTTTCGTGAAACATGATTTGTCCCAAACATTGTCATTTTAAAGAAACAATATTTTTGACTGCTTGAATACTACAACAATATATATGTATACATACATTTTCTTACCTATGCTCACACTGTTTCAAACCTAACACACTCCATTAACTCTAACTTTGAAGAAAGATGGAATTGGAGAAGTTGAACATACAGCCTGTATATCTAGCTCTGCCACACCTAAACCACCCAGGGCCATTTCTTCTCCATTAAACTTTCCCACCACCACTCATCTACCAGTTTGTCATACTGTGGTGGCTTGTGTGGCTGTGACGCTGGAAGCTATATCACTGGTATTTCAAGTAACAGTAGGGTCACCCATAGCGGACAGGTTTCAGAGGAGCTTCCAGACTATGACAGACAAGGAAGAAGGACCTGGAGGTCAACTTCTGAAAGACTTGGGCAGTGAAAACCGTATGACTAGCAGCAGAACAGTCTGATACAGTGCCAGAAGATGAAGTCACTCAAAAGATGACTGGAGAAGAAATGCCTCCTCAAAGTGAGTCAACCTTAATGACATGAATGGAATCAAGCTTTTGGGACCTTCATTTGCTGATGTGGCATGACTCAAAATAAGAAAGAGTTGCAAACATCCATTAATAGTTGGAACTTGGAATGTATGAAATATGAATGTAGGAAAACTGGAAGTCATCAAAATAAAATGGGATGCATAGAGATCGATATCCTTGGCATTAATGAGCTGAAATGGATTGATATTGGCCATTTTGAATTGGACAATCTTGTGGTATACTATGTCGGGAATGACAAGTTGAAGAGGAATGGTCTTTTATTCATCTTCTAAAAGAACATTTTGAGATCTAGCCTGAAGTACAGTGCTTTCAGTGAAAGGATAATATCCGTAAGCCTACAAGGAAGACCTGTTAATACAACTATTATTCAAATTTATGGACCAACCACTAATCCCAAAGATGAAGAAATTCAGGATTTTTACCACCTTGTGCAATCTGAAATAGATCAAACATGCGATCAAAATGCACTGATAATTCCTGGTGATTGGAATGTGAAGGTTGGAAACAAAGAAGAAGGATCAGTAGTTGGAAAATAAGGCTTTGGTGATAGAAACATCAGAGATTATATGCTAGAATTTTGCAAGAAAAATGACTTAGTAATTGCAAATACCTTTCTTCAACAGCATAAACGGCTACTACACATGTAGACCTCACTGGATACAATACACAGGAATCAAATCAACTACATCTGAGGCCAGGGAGTGACTGCAGAAGAGATCATCAGTTGTTCATATGCAAGCTCAAGTTTAAGGTAAAGAGAATGAAAACAAGTCCATGAGAATCAAAGTATGACCTTGAATATATCCGACCTGAATTTAGAGACCATTTTAAGAATAAATTTGACAGTGTCAAATGACCAAAGTAATGACCAAAGACCAGACATCAAGAACATCATACATGAGGTCATTAAAAAGACAGGAAAGAAAGAAAAGACCGTAATGGATGTCAGAAGAGACTCTGAAACTTGCTCTTCAACACAGAGTAGCTAAAGCAAATGGAAGAAATGATGAAGCAAAAGAGCCGAACAGAAGATTTCAGAGGGCAGCTAGAAAAGACAAAGTATTTATAATGAAATTTGTGAAGACCTGGAGTTAGAAGACAAAAAGGAAAGAACATGCTCAGCATTTCTCAATGTGAAAGAACTGAAGAAAAAATTCAAAGTTTGAGAGGCAATATTGAAGGATTCAATGAGCAAAATGTTGAATGACCCAGGAACCATCAAAAGGAGATGAAAGGAGTACACAGAGTCACTGTACCAAAAAGATTTGATCGATGTTCAGCCATTTCAGGAGGTACCATTTGATCAAGAACTGATGGTATTGAAGGAAGAAGTCCAGACTACATGGAAGGCATTGGCAAAACACAAGGCTTGAGGAATTGATGGAATACCAGTTGAGATGTTTCAACAAATGGATACAACTCTGGAAGCCCTCACTTGTCTATGCGGAGAAATTTAGAAGACAGCTACCTGTCTAACCTGCTGGACGAGATCCGTATTTGTGCCTATTCCAAAGAAAGGTGATCCAACAGAATGCAGAAATTATAGAACAATATCATTAATATCACACACAAGTAGATGTTTGCTGCAGACAATTCAGGAATGATTGCAGCAGTACAATGACATGGAACTACCAGAAACGCAGGGTAGATTCAGAAGAGGGCATGGAATGAAGGATATTATTGCTGATGTCAAGTGGATCTTGGCTGAAAGAAGAGAACACCAGACAGATGTTTATCTGTGCTTTATTGACTATACAAAGACATTCAACTGTGTGGATCATAACAAATTATAGATAACATTGCAAAGGATGGGAATTCCAGAACACTTAGTTGTGGCCATGAAAAACTTATACATAGAACAAGGGGAAAATGTATGGTTTAAAATCAGGAAAGATGTGCATCAGGGTTGTATCCTTTCACCATATTTATTCAGCCTGTATGCTGATCAAATAACCTGAAAAGATGGACTGTATGAGGAAGAACGGGGGCATCAAGATTGGAGGAAGACTCATTAACGATCTGTGTTATGCAGATGACACAATCTTGCTTGGTCAAAGAGGACTTGAAGCACTTACTAATGAAGATCAAAAACTATAGCTTTCAGTGTGTATTACACCTCAACATAAAGAAAACAGAAATCCTCACAAGTGGACCAATAAGCAGTATCATGATAAATGGAAAACATATTGAAGTTCTCAAGAATTTCATTTTATTTGGATCCACAATCAATATCCATGAAAGCAGAAGTCAAGAAATCAGAGAATGTATTGCATTGAACAAATCTACTACAAAAGACCTTTTTAAAGTGTTTAAAAGCAAAGATGCTATGATGAGGACTGAAGTGGGCCTGACCCAAACTATGGTTATTTTCAATCAACTTATATGTTTGCAAAATTTGGGCAATGAGTAAGGAAGACTGAAGAAGAATTGATGCCTTTGAATTATGGTGTTGGCAAAGAATATTGAATATACCATGGACTGCCAGAAGAACAAACAAACCTGTCTTGGAAGAAGTACATCCAGAATTCTTAGAAGTAAGGATGGTGAGACTTGTTTTCACGTACTTTGGACATGTTATCAGGAGGAATCAGTCCCTGGAGATGGACATCATGCTTGGTAAAGCAGAGGATCTGGGAAAAAGAGAAAGACCTTCATCGAGATGAATTGACACAGTGGCTACAACAATGGGTTCAAAACATAGCAACTCTTGTGAGGATGATGCAGTACGTGACCATGTTTTGTTCTGTAGTACATTGGGTCGCTATGAGTTAGGACCAACTCAGTGGTACCTAACAACAACAACCTTTCACAAGTTATACCTTATCAAAACTAATCTCTCTCCTTTGCTTCACTCACAGTTTTTATATCTAGAGCTCTGTCAGTTTCCATAGTTACCTCGGGAGATATTCTTATAATATACAGTAGATGATTGTAAACATATTACAAACAAGCACAGTCAAATGAATAAATAAATACATAGCTAGAAAGTTAGAAACTATATTTCAGGAAGCTCTTATATTGGCTACCACCTTTGTTAAGCTACTGCTTACCTTCAATGTCCTAGGTGAATTGAGTGCTGAATCTCCAACACTCTTCACAAACTACAGAGCTGCCAAAACTTTGAGAGCAGACACAAAAATGAATAGCTGTAGTGGGTAGGGTGAGTGCTTATTTACTTTGATTAATTTGACAGAAGCCTCAGGAATCAGCCATTCCTTCACCATGAAGAAGATTTCACTCATGGAAGAGGTTCCTGCATCTTAACTAGCACCCTGTCTTTCCCTTCAGTAAATGCTCACAGTAGTGCTTATAATACTCTTCATGTGGAAGTCAACCTCATTTAAAACAGCATTGAATGCATTTGATAATTTTAACATATAATCATTGTATTGAAATAGACAATATATTGCATAGAGTTACATACATTGTTCTGTATGTTTATTTTTTATATAAATCTTTTTTGTGACCATTGTATAAAAAATATTATGAGTCACCGAGAACAGGGATTCCATGAGACAGGATTAAAATACACAAAAAAACTAGATATTCAGGTAATGTATAATATGTCACATTAGATTGTTGCACAATTCAGGTCGCTTCTCCAGAGAATTGGAGGATATTAATATAATGGATAAGTGAGGAAAAAGAAATACTTTCTGAATTAAATGTTAAATTCTTACCCTAGAAGTTAGAATCATCTAGCTTTATTTTTCTACAAGGATAATGTTAAGTGCTGTATAATATAGAGTGGAAATTATTATTGACAGATGAAGAATCGTAAGGTCCTGATTCCTAGGAACTATGAAATGTTTTCATGTTGAACAACTAGCTTCAGGAAGTACTTAGGTTGAATGACTTTAACCAGATGTCGAGGATTTTAGTAAAGACTGAGAATATTATTCTTATTGTTCCATAATGATTTCCCCCGGCTGCCTCAATGGAAGTGCTCTGTGTTCTTTTAAGGTGTATATGTAGTTATTTACATGTGTTCTTGAAGGCACAAAGATTCGAGCTAAGAAAAATTATTACCAGGAAGAAGCTAGTTTTCTAACTCGGATATTGCAGCATAATCGATATCCTAGGAGATAAAACAGCATGCCTTCCTTCTTCCAGATGTCTTTCTGAACCTGAATCTGGCCACATTCTAGTACAAGCCCCCAGCGAAGCAGTTACTTTTTAGATCAATTGCCCTCAACCCTGATTGAACTTTAGAAGTACCTGGAAAGTTTTGGGGAGGAAAAATGCCAATGCCTGGGCCCTATCCAAATCAATTAAGTCAGAATCTTCAGGAGTTGCAGCTTGAGTGTCTTCCCCCCCAACCCCACCTCATGATTCTAAAGTGCAGCCAGAATGCGGACCTCTGCTCAGGCCCGGCGATACTTCTTCCTCAATTGGCCTGCAGTTTCACAGGTCTGGAAATTCAGTCTTGGAAGATTTGTGAGTTGGCGTAAATCAGAAAGAAGGCTTTCTTTAATTAGTGTACAAACCACAATGCCAATGCATTAATATCCCAAAAGATATATAACTGCCATGCAATTCAGAGTAATCACTTTTTTTTTCTTTTGTCATAAGGATAATGTTTTCTCTGTTGTTGGCTGTGCTTGAGAAGTTGCTCCATCATCCAGACATGTAACGGCATCAGACTCCAGTGGCCAGATGCATTATCTCTTCAGTGAGGTTGTCAGGGGCACACATGAAGATTATGTGGACGAGGGCATCTCTCTTCTTGGACTCAAATTACCAGTGATAGCCCCTTTAAATAGGTGCTTAAATGTTCCTACGAGTCCCCTCCAAAAAAAAAAAAAAAAAATTTTGCAAATATCAGAACTTATCAATTATTTGCTTATTTTATACTGTTATGTCTCAGGTACATTTTTGCTATGAAATGCTCAATCACATCGTTCCTTTCTCTTTTGACACAGAGGAGGAGGGGAAGCAAGTGAGCGAAATTAGGCAGATGGTGTATGAGAAATCGGTAAATGGGAAGATGAATAGATAGGGAAATGGTAGATGGTGTGTGAGAAATAGAAAGCTAGGTAGGTAGACAGATGATGGATGAGATACACTGAATAGATGGCAGATGTGGTCTTAAATATGTCTACAGATGCTTTGATAACTCTTCTTTCATATGGTGGAGCCTCATTCCCTCCTTTTGAGTTCAGATGTACTTAGTGACTCACTTCTAACAGATAGAATAAAAGGGGAAATGACCGTGTGCTGCTTTGGAGACTAGGCAATAAAAGGCACTCTGGCTTCCTACTCACTTGTTCCCACTTAGATCCCTCACCTTGGAGGTAATGAACTGCCATGACATGAGGACTCTCAGGTAACCGTGGAAAAGTTCATGTAGCAAGGGACTGAGGTTTCCTGCCAACAGCCATGTGATTGAGCTACTTTTGCAGTGAATTTGTTCAGCTGACATCCTGACTGCAACCACATAAAAGACCCAGGCTAGACACCCCAACTAAACTGGAGACCAGCCTTTGCTGTTTTAAGCCACTATGTTTGGGGTTGTTTGATATGCAGCGATAGATAACACAGTAGAGGAGTGATAAATGGATGGTAGGTCAGAGAGAGATAGAACTACAGAAAGCAAGATCTGTATATAGGTATGTATGTTATTAAAGGAATAGAATTATAAAAAATAGATACATAAAATACATAAAGATAGAGCTATAGCTGTTATTTTTATATAAATTAATTTTTACCACAAGTGCTCTTTTTCGAAATAAGCACTGATAAATCTGCAAGATTCTTCTCACAGATTTCATTTTAGCTACATTTGTTTTTAGATTTCTAGTAATAATAACATTAAGTGAAAATAACCAGTTAAGCCATGAAAAGTCATTAGTGCAGTGCAGTATCTTTACTCTCAATATTTGCTTCAAATTTTTATATTTCAAGAAGGAATTTTCTAAACTTTTGGTAGATGACTCACGTTGACTGATATTCCAAACAGCACATTTAGGAGCTGATACATTTAGTGGCATCACTATTATCAGCCATTTAAGTTAATTCAGCTTATCTTTCGAATGTTAGCGTTTCTGAGATTCAATTGTCTTGTCCCTCTATTTTATTTTTCTGCACCACATTCATGCTTGCTATATATAGTACTTGTTGGAGTGGCCACATGGTGCAAATGGTTAAGTGCGTGCTTACTAACCAAAAAGTTGGCTATTCGAACCCACAAAGAGGTGTCTCAGAAGAAAAACCTGGCAATCTGCTTCTGAATGATCACAGCCATGAAAACCCTTTGGGGTGCAGTTCACTCTGCAACACATGGTGTTGCCATGAGTTGGACTCAACTCGACAACTGCTTTGGTTTTTGGTATAGTATTTATTACAACCACCAATTTAGACATCAAACATATGCATAGAATAGAAGGCTAGAAGTTATGAGCCCTGTCCAACTTTTTTGAGGTGAACATATGCAAATTGTATTTATTGATGGGGAGACTAAAAATTCTAAGGCTGTATTACTAGTATGTGGCTAATATCTGAACATTGTGCCCTCTTTCCATTGTGCTGTCTTTAAAGTTTAATATGTTAAAGAGCATTAATTAAACTGGGCTATTTTGGTTACTGGGTTAGTACAATTCCATGGGAATCTATTAAAGACGGGTGAAAATTCAATATTAGAATTTAATTTAAAAGTTTAAAATCCATTTTATTCTGAAACATTTGCATTTCACTTACTATGCTTTAGATGAACGAAAATCTATCTAGGTATTCCTAAAATAATTGCTGTGAAAGTGAAATATAACTTCCCTGTGATTTATGATGAATTACTTTTATCCCCTAAGGAACTGTGTGTTGAATGAAATGAGTCCCATATAATCATATTGTTTATTATAACTAATGCTTGGTCTATGTAGACACACATTTCCATGTAATTATAATATGAAAGTATGAAAGTGCACATTCGTTCTTATTCACACCTGGTTTTCTTGCATTGCCCAGTACATACTCCTTATGATTACATCATAGAAAGTAGGAACAAATTTGATTCATCAACAGGAGAAATTTCTTCTCTTACTGCTCATTATAGCATGGCGTAGTAGGCTTTCCCCCTTTCCTTTCCTTTTTCCCACTGTATATATAGAGAGCGAGCCCTGGTGGCACAGTGATAAGAGCTAAGGCTGCTATGCAAAAGGTTGGCAGTTCGAATCCACCAGCTGCTCTTTGGAAACCCTATTGGGCAGTTCTACTCTGTTCTGTAGGGTTGCCATAAATCAGAATCAACAACAACAGGTGTATATATGTACAACCAGTGTATATATCTATGTAGTATAAGAGTTTAATTTGACTTTAATGCCCTATAGTTGAGGGAAAAGAATATACTGAGTGACAGAATGAGGAGAGACAATTGTGTGTTTGTGTTTCTCCAAACTTTATTATTTAAATTTACATAGACAAGTGCCTGTGTCTGAACTTTTTTTTCCTTTAGACATATATTTTTACTTATATATATATATATATATTAAAAAAAGCAAACCCATTGCTTTTGAGCCAATTCCAATTTATATCGATCCGATAGGACAGAGAACTATCCCATAGGGTTTCCAAGAAGCGGCTAGTGGATTTAAACTGCCGACCTTTTGGTTAGCAGCCGAACTCTTAACCACTGTGCCACCAGGTCTCCTTTGCACACGCACGCGCACACACACACACACACACATGCACACACATTCTGACTTATTGACTGTTCTGTTATCCAACGTTTCGCATTTGCGACAATAGTAAAAAATCTGTCCGACTCTTCTGCACATTAATGATGTATGTCTGGCACTAATGAATGCTGAGGTACAAGGTTGAGAGTAACGCTGGCTGTGATGGTTAAGGTGATGTGTCAACTTGGTTGGGCCATGATTCTCAGTGGTTTAGTAGTTGTATAATGATGTAATTTGGCAGTTAGGACATGATGTAGTCATCCTCCATTTTGTGATCTGATGTGGTCATCCTCTAATTTCCCATAATGGTGAATTCACATAATGACCTGGTATTTGGAACCTAGCCATACTGATAAGTGAGGAGAGGCTGTATGTGTGTGTGTGTGTGTGTGTGTGTGTGCACATGTGTATGTATGTATATGTATATATATATATGTAAAATATTGACATTTTGTCAAAATGCAGTAAATTGCTTTTCTCAATATATGTATGGGGTCCTATGAGATAAGGACAGACAGTATTATCTCTCTTATAGGTATAAATCCTCAGGAAGAATGAGGCAAACTGGCCTCCTGGTCTATATGCTTAGTTGTTCTCTGATCTTTGACTTCTCTTTATATATCTTTCTTTAGACCACATGATTGTTTAATGGTAACCTGTATTATGATATCTAAGCTAGTTTCCTTTGCCTTTCTGTCCATTTCTTGAGGTAGTTGTTAATATTCTTTCACCATTTAAAGAACTTCATTTTGGTTATCATTCAGCAATTAACTTTTCATTTTCCGTTTATAAATCTTTCAGCTCTCTCCTTCTAAATGTTATTGACTCACAGGAGGAACTGTCTTGTTTAAGAGTCGTTACTCCAGTATGAATATATAGAATGATTATAATTCATGGGTTTCTTCATTTAGCAAAATATTTTGCTCTAAAACTTGAAACAGATGGCTTTGACCAAACTTGCATTTATCATCATAAAAGAGCATTTAGTCTACTTGGGAAAGATGTTTGAGATAGCAAAATAAATGCCCAGGTATCTGCTAGATTGGTTGGCTATGTGCTGTTGTTAGGTGCTGTTGAGTCGATTCCAACTCATAGCGACCCTATGCACAACAGAATGAAACACTGCCCGGTCCTGAGCCATCTGCACAATTGTTGTTATGCTTGAGCTCATCGTTGCAGCCACTGTGTCAGTCCACCTCGTTGAGGGTCTTCGTCTTTTCTGCTGACCCTGTACTCTGCCAAGCATAATGTCCTTCTCCAGGGACTGATCCCCCCTGACAACCTGTCCAAAGTATGTAAGACACAGTCTCACCATCCTGCTTCTAAGGGGCATTCTGGTTGTACTTCTTCAAGACAGATTTGTTCGTTCTTTTGGCAGTCCATGGTATATTCAATATTTTTCGCCAACACCACAATTCAAAGGTGTCAATTCTTCTTCAGTCTTCCTTATTCATTGTCCAGCTTTCACATGCATATGATGCAATTTAAAATACCATGGCTTGGGTCAGGCACACCTTAGTCTTCAGTGTGACATCTTTGCTCTTCAACACTTTGAAGAGGTCCTTTGCAGCAGATTTACCCAATGCAATGCGTCTTTTGATTCCTTGACAGCTGCTTCCATGGCTGTTGATTGTGGATTCAAGTAAAATGAAATCCTTAACATCTTCAATCTTTTCTCCGTTTATCGTGATGTTGCTCATTGGTCCAGTTGTGAGGATTTTTGTTTTCTTTATGTTGAGGTGTAATCCATACTGAAGGCTGTGGTCTTTGATCTTCATTAGTAAGTGTTTCAAATCCTCTTCACTTTCAGCAAGCAAGGTTGTGTCATCGGCATAACACAGGTTGTTAATGAGTCTTCCACCAATCCTGATGCCCCGTTCTTCTTCATATAATCCAGCTTCTCGTATTATTTGCTCAGCATACAGATTGAATAGATTGGTGAAAGAATACAACCCTGACGCACACCTTTCCTGACTTTAAACCAATCAGTATCCCCTTGTTCTGTACAAATAACCACCTCTTAATCTATGTAAAGGTTCCCCATGAGCATAATTAAGTGTTCTGGAATTCCCATTCTTCACAATGTTATGCATAGTTTGTTATGATCCACACAGTCAAATGCCTTTGCATAGTCAATAAAACACAGGTAAACATCCTTCTGGTATTCTCTGCTTTCAGCCAGGATCCATCTGACATCAGCAATGATATCCCTGGTTCCACCTACTCTTCTGAAACCAGCCTGAATTTCTGGCAGTTCCCTGTCGATATACTGTTGCAGCCATTTTTGAATGATCTTCAGCAGAATTTTGCTTGCGTGTGATTGATATTAATGATATTGTTCTATAATTTCCACATTCGATTGGATCACCTTTCTTGGGAATAGGCATAAATATGGATCTCTTCCAGTCAGTTGGCCAGGAAGCTGTCTTCCATATTTCTTCGCATAGATGAGTGAGCACCTCCAGCGATGCATCTGTTCACTGAAACATCTCAATTGACATTCCATCAATTCCTGGAGCCTTGTTTTTCTCCAGTGTCTTCAGAGCAGCTGGGACTTCTTCCTTCAGTACCATCGGTTCCTGACCATATGCCACCTCTTGAAATGGTTGAACATCGACTAATCCTTTTGGGTTAGAGAAATATAGGTCAGATAATGCTAATTTGTGAGAAAGTCTTTATTTCCCACTGCCTTTCTAGCTCCCTTTTTTAAAAAAATTAATTTTGAAGTTAATAATAATAATATAAATAAAATGGATAAACTGGTGTTATCTAAAAAGTAAATTAAAAAAAAAAATGTATATTTTGCCTGTAGCTAACTTGAACCAAACCCATTGCTTTCCAGTCATTGCCAACTCATAGCAACCCTATAGGACAGAGTAGAACTGCCCCATAGAGTTTGCAAGGAGCTGCTAGTGGATTTGAACTGCCGACATTTTGGATAGAAGTGGAGCTCTTAACTACAATCAATTCTTTCTTTAGTAGCACTCTACTCCAGCCTTTTCAACTGGGATTTTACAACAGAATTAAGTTCTATAGAAAACAGTTTGACTAATTTCCCAATTCCCCTAAAAAGGCTATGTAGCTAATGCAGCTCTTGAATCATTTGAGAGGAGATAATACATTCCATACAATACCTGTAAAAGGGCACTAGAACTGTGGTTCAGAAGATGTGCTTTACCCCCAGGCTACCTACACAAAACCCGCCCTTCTAGCCTCACCTAAAATCCGAAAACTACGTCCACTTCTGAGTCCCTTCCAATTCATAGTGATCCTATAGGATAGAGTACAACTGCCCCATAGTGTTTCCGAGGCTGTAAATGTTAAAGGAAGGAGGCTTCCACATCTTTCTCCTGTGGAGCAACTGGAGGGATTGAACCACTGCCCTTTTTTGATTAGCAGCTGAGGGCTTTAATGACTGAACCACCAGGGCCCCTGAAAAGACAAATTAGTGCAGCTGCTCTTTAGGATGAGTGGGAATGGACTCGACGGCAGTGGGTAGTGGGTTACTCTTTAGGAACAGTTATCTTTAGTTATCGTAAAAGCATGTTTTCAGGTCTCTGAAATCGGTTATGTCTTACAGTCAATGTGTACTTTGAATAAAATAGTGTTTTCTGATAAATTTTTGCTAAAATGATGACCTGTGTATTTAGGATGAAAAAAATTCAGTAGCTTATATACTAGCATCCCATCAACAACCCCATGAAGACATATATATATATATATATATATATATATTTTTAAGGACTACAGTGCAATGTCCCTTCAAGAAACAAGAAGTTTTCTGCAGATGAAATATTATAACATTTAACATAGAAAATACTAAAATTAATGAAATGTATGTAATTGAAAGATTTTATCTATTAAATTCTTTAAACCTGTGACATCTCGTAGTCTAGAATTGCATCTGACTTAGCACAAACAAATATTTTTAATGGTTTTAGAATAATGGATCAATATTGAATGGTGTTCCACCAAGCTTACCACGCTTTTTCAGCTCTAACACTTGAGTGATTTTGAGAACCACTGCCCTTCAGCCCTCTTTTGTGCTGACTGATAATGTGCAGTAATAGGTTCAGATAGACTAATTTGTGCCTAAGTGATAGCTAATATATCTTCCTCCCAGGTAGTATTTAACTTGATTAAAATGGACAAGTCAACATAAGGCATTTTCAGGTGGGAATTTCAAGCACCATTGAAAGCTAATTGGGCAAGACAAAGCTTACAAAGGGAAAAAAGTATAGTTGGAGTCACCAAAATTCTAAGTGGATGCTAGGAAAAAGTATATTCGCATCAAATGTGATACAAATGCTTTGGTCCTATTTAACGGGTATTGATTAACTATGAGTATTACTCCCATTACTCATTAGCAAATCTGAAAAATTTGCGCTTGACCCCTCATATGTATTACCATGTGTGTCAGGTCTTTCAAAATTCACATTAGATAGAAAGAGTGATTAAAAAACATATACAGATGTAATGGTCAGTCTTTTTCTTTTTAACTTTTTTCTGAAAAAAGAAATAAGCAAGCATACAAACATATTCAACGTATGGGTCAGCAAGTATAATGCTTACAAAGACACTAACGAGTAGCATGTGTTAGTGAAGAGGAGAGGTGGAGACTCCACCAAAACTGTGAATGTCCTCTTAGAGAAGGAATGCAAATTCGTGTATTTAAATGATGCTGTGGGTCCAGTAAAACATTTCTACTGGCCAGGCTGAATCTACACATTATCAGCTTGCACACTCTGATTGTTGTTGTTGTTAGGTGCCGTCAGGTTGATTGCTCCTCATCGAGACCCTGTGTACACAGAAGGAAACACTTCCATTATAATCCTGTGCCATCCTCACAGTCCTTGCTATGTTTGAGCCCATTGTTGCAGCCCATGTGTCAGTCCATCTCCTTCAAGGTCTTACTCTTTTTCGCTGACCCTCTGCTTTACCAAGCATGATGTCCTTGTCCAAGGACTGGTCCCTCCTGGTAACATGTCCAAAGTATGAGATGAAGTCTTGCCATCCTTACTTCTAATGATCATTCTGGCTGTACTTCTTCCAAGACAGGTGTTCATTTTTCTGGCAGTCTATGATGTTTTCAATATTCTTTACCAGAATGAACAGTTCAAAGGCATCAATTCTTCTTCAGCCATCCTTCTTCATTGTCCAGCTTTCACATGCATATGAGGTGTTTGAATCACGGTGCCTTGAGTCAGGCATGCTTAGTCCTTAAAGTAACATCTTTGCTTTTTAGCACTTTAAAGAGGTCTTTTGTAGCAAATTTGCCTAATGCATTGTGTCATTTCCTTTCTTGACTGCTGCTTCTTTGGGTACTGATTGTGGATACAAGTAAAAAGAAATCCTTTACAACTTCAAGATTTTCTCCATTTATCGTGAAGTTGCTTAATTGTCTAGTTGTGAGGATTTTTGTTTTCTTTTTTTATGTTGAGGTATAAAATAATTGTTTTTGTTATGTTGAGGTGTATGGATATATGACGGCTGTAGTTTTTTATCCCTTCATCAGTAAGTGCTTCAAGTCCTCTTTGCTTTCAGCAAGCAAGTTTGTATCATCTGCATAACAGGTTGTTAAGGAGTCTTCCTTCAATCCTGATGCCCCATTTCTTATTCATAGCACAGCCTCTGGGATTATTTGCTCAGCATACAGATTGAGTAAGTATGGTAAAAGGATACAACCCTGATACATACCTTTAAGCCGCAACTTTAAACCCTGACTTTAAACCATGCAGTAGGTATCCCCTTGTTCTGTTTGAATGACTGCCTCTTGGTCTACGTACAGGTTTTTCATGATAACAATTAAGTGTTCTGGAATTCCCATTCTTCGTAATGTTATAGTTTGTTATGATGCACTGAGTAGAATCCTTTGCATAGTCAACAGAACACAGGTAAACATCTTTCTGGTATTCTCTGCTTTCAGCCAAGATCCATCTGGCATAAACAATGATATCCCTGGTTCCACATCCTCTTCTGAATCCAGCATGAATTTCAGGCAGTTCTTCCTTGATGTACTGCTGTAGCTGCTTTTGAATGACCTTCAGCATAATTTACTTGTGTGTGATATTAATGATATTTTTCAATAATTTCTGCATTTTGTTGGATCACCTTTCTTGGGAATAGGTGTAAATATGGATCTCTTCCAGTTGGCTGGCCAGGTAGCTGTCTTCGAAATTTCTTGGCATAGGAGAGTGAGCACTTTCAGTGCTGCAACCATTTGTGGAAACATCACAGTTGGTGTTCCGTCAATTCCTGGAGCCTTATTTTTCGCGAATGCCTGCAATGCAGCTGGGACCTCTTCTTTCAGTACCATTGGATCTTAATCTTATGCTACCTCCTGAAATCGTTGAATGTCAATCAATTCTTTTTGGTACAGTGACTCTGTGTATTTCTGCAATCTTCTCTTGATGCTTCCTGAGTCGTTTAGTATTTTCCCTATAGAATCCTTCAGTGTTGCAACTCGAGGCTTGAATTTTTTTCAGTTCTTTCAGTTTGAGAAATGCCGAGCATGTTCTTCCCTTTTGGTTTTCCAAGTCCAGCTCTTTTGCACATTTCATTATAATACTTTACTTTGTCTTTTTGAGCTGCCCTTTGAAATCTTCTGTTCAGATCTTTTACTTCATCATTTCTTCCCTTCACCTTAGCTACTTTACATTCCAGAGCAACTTTCAGAGTCTCTTGTAACATCCATTTTGGTCTTTTTTTTTTTCTTTTCTGTCTTTTTAATGGCCCCTTGCTTTCTTCATGTATGATGTCCTTGATATCATTCCACACCTTGTCTGGTCTTCGGTCATTAGTTTTCAATGTGTTAAATTTATTCTTGAGATGGTCTCTAAATTCAGGTGGGATATACTCAAGGTCATACTTTGGCTCTTGTGAACTTATTTTAACTTTCTTCATTTCAACTTCAACTTGCATATGAGCAATCGATGTCCTGTCCCACAGTTGGCCCCAGCCTTGTTGTGACTGATAGTATTTAGTTTTTCCATTGTCTCTTTCCACAAATGTAGTCAATTTGATTCCTGTGTATTCCATTCAGTTAGGTCCATGTGTATACACCAAAAAAACCAAACCCGTTGCTGTCGAGTCTGACTCATAGCGAGCCTCTCGGCCAGAGTAGAACTGCCCCCATAGGCTTTCCAAGGAGCAGCTGGTGGATTTGAACTGCCAACCTTTGGGTTAGCAGCCATAGCTCTTAACCACTGTGCCATCACGGTTTCCATGTGTGTACTCACTATTTATGTTGTTGAAGACAGGTATTTGCAATACAGAAGTTGCTGGTCTTTCAAAATTCTGTCATGAGATCTCTCGTGTCCTTTCTATCACCAAGGCCATACGTTCCAACTAATGTTCTTTCTTTGTTTCTACCTTTCACATTTTAATCTCCAGTAATTATGAATGCATCCTGATTGCATGTTTAATCAATTTCAGACTGCAGAAATTGGTAAAAATCTTGAAGGTTTTCATCTTTGGCATTAGAGGTTGGTGTTTAAATTTGAATAATAGTAGTGTTAACTGTTCTTCCCTGTAGGCATATGGATATTATCCTATTACTTGGTTAAGAGCTACAGCTGCAAACCAAAAGGTTGGCAGCTTGAATCCATCAGGTGCTTCATGGAAACCCTATGGGGCAGTTCTACTCAGTCCTATAGGGTCGCTGTGAGTTGGAATCAACTCAGTGGCAATTTTTTTTTTTTTTTTGGAGCGGGGGGAGGCGGGTGACTGCCTTGTACTTCAGTGTAGATCTTGAAATGTTCTTTCTGGCGATAAACGAGATACCATTCCTCTTCAGTTTGTCATTCCTGGCCTAGTAGACCATAAAAAGTAGACCATATGATTGTCCAATTCAAAATGGCCAATACCAGGCCATTTCACAGCACTAATGCCAAGGTGTCATGGATTGAATCGTGTCCACAAAAAAATATGTATGCCAATTTGGCTAAGCCATGATTCCCAGTATTGTGTGATTTCTACCATTTTATCATCTGATGTGATTTTTCTGTATGTTGTAAATCCTATCACTATGTTAATCAGTTGGATTGGCGGCTGTTATATTGATGAGATCTATGAGATTAGATCATGCCTTGAGCCAATCTCTTTGAGATATAGAAGAGAGAGGCAAGAAGAGAAACATGGGGACCTCATATCACCAAGAAAGCAGTGCTGGGAGCAGAGCATATCCTTTGGACTCAGTGTTCCTGCTGAAGAAAACTCCTAATCCAGGGGAATATTGATTATAGGGCTTTCCTCCAGAGCCGACAGAGAGAAAGCCTTCCCCTGGAGCTGACGCCCTAAATTTGAACTTCTAGCCTACCAGACTGTGGGAAAATAAACTTCTGTTTGTTAAAGCTATCCGCTTTAGATGACTAAGACGCTAGGTTATTGATGTTAATGCATTCCATTTCATTTTTGACAACTTCCAATTTTCCTAAATTTGTGCTTTGTGCATTCCACTTTCCTGTTATTATTGGATGTTTGCAGCTATTTCTTCTCATTGTGAGTCATACCACATCAGAAAATGAAGCTCCTGAAAGCTTGGCTCCATCCACATTATCAAGGTCAACTCTACTTTGAGGAGGCAGTTTCCCCAGTTGTATTTTGAGTGCGTTCCAACCTGAGGGGCTCATCTTCTGGCACTATACCAAACAGCATTCCACTGCTATTCATAACGTTTTCACCAACCAGTTTTTTTTCAGAATTAGAATGCCAGGTTCTTCTTCCTATTCTGCTTGGTCTGGAAGCTCTGCTCAAACCTGTCTACCAAGGGTGACTGTCAGTATTTGAAATAATGGTGGCAAAGCTTCCAGTGTCGCAGTAATAAGCAAGCCACCACAGTATGACAAACTGACAGACATGTGGTGGGATTGTTAGTAAATTCTAAACATTACTTATTTGTGAGTATGTTATTAAAAAAAAAAAAGTATATTAAATTTCATCCAATATAAGGGTTATCTCAGAAGATGTACTGAGTAACTATTTAGCAAATTTTCCTTCTTGAAAAACTCCTTTGATCGTATATAATTCTCTCTACCTATCCTAATATAGTTTGTGCTTAGTGTGTGTTGTCAAGTTGATTCTGACTCTTAGCAACCCTATATGATAGAGTAGAACTGCCCCGTAGAGTTTTCTAGGTTGTGATCTTTATGGAATCAGAGGGACAGGTCTTTTCTCCAGCTGAACCACTGGGTGTGTTCGAACTGCTGGCCTTTTGTTTAGCACCTGAGTGCTTAACCATTGCTGCACCAGGGCTCCTCACCTGAATATTATGTGATTATAATTGATTATTGTTTATGCAATAATATGTCTTCTACCAGTGGGTGGCTGGGTTAGTATAGTACTAAATTAAAATAAATGCTTGATTATTTTTAACACCTGACTCATCTGTTCTCTCATGGAAAAAGGATTGGAGTGTTTGTTTTTTTTTTTAATTATATGTCGTTAGGGAAAGGTAATCTATCTCTCTTTTTTAAAAATAGGTTGAAGAGAGTTATTCTTATAGACAAAGCTAATTATTCATAGCTTTGTCTACCACTAAATCTGACTGTCTTTACAAGCTTTCCAAATATGCTATTTTAAAAAATATATAGAAGATGTCAAAACAGAAAAGAGTTTAACAACAAAATGTTTCAAAAATAAAATAAAAGTGTCCTAAATAGAGGTGTTTGATGCTTTGAGTAATCATGTGATTTTATATCAAGCAATTAAACAAATTAAACTATTCCCACACCCAGATACATGTACAGAATTTTTGAACACGAGAGAAATCACACTGGATAAACCAGTAGCCAAAATCTATTAAAATAAAAATGAAATCATCCCTGTCAAGCCTCCAAAACTTTTTCCTTCTTTTCTCCTTCCCTGCTTTCTTCTCACTTCCTTCCTCCACTGCTTCCTTCCATCCTTCCTTGTCCTTGCAGGGATGTCATTCTCCCACCACTCAGCCAGGTCCAAGCCTTCCATTTCATCTCACGTATATATTGACACACAACCTATTTGTCATGGCATTGGAAGGATCACCACACTCTTAACTCCAGATTGTCAAATCTCCCAGTACCAAAACCACTGTAAACTAGCTGGTTTTTTGTTTTGTGTTGTGTTAATAATGCTCTTTTCATATTAGAGTGTGCTTTTCCCTTCTCTCCAATCCTGTCTAGTCAATATTTAGAAAGCCTCATTGCTGGGCTACTCCTTCTAAAGTCCTTCTACAACCCTATTCCAGCATTGAAGTCATCCTTCTTTTTACTACTTTTGCACTTTCTTATGCACTTTTTTCCTGTTCTTTCTTGATTATCAATATGCTTGAGTATGTCTCATGACCCCGACTAAATTAGATCAAGCAGCTTTGAAGTGAAGCTGATTAATTTTTGTAAACTGAAAAACACCTAGAACAATCCCTTCTTTATATTTAGGTCCTCATTAAATATTACTTAACTGAATTATCCTCAAACCAATGAATCTTCAGAGATCTATTTTAATAATATAACATTGTTAAAAAATGCTTACACGTTTGAACTCGTAGATACCAAGATTGGAGAACTGTCTTAAACATCTGGGGTCCTAGGATCTAGGTCTGAAGTAGGACTCTTTTCAGAAACTACACAAGATGTTAAAACAGAAGGATTATACAATTGGGGTGCCCAAGCCCAAGAATAAAAAGAAGAATATAAAGAGCCGATCAGATGCAAGGATCAAAACAAGTGCTCACCTCCAGGCCTCTGAAAACCAAGACAGAGCAAATCTTTATCTTATTTATTTATTCCTCTTTGTCTTATTTATTTATTCATTCAGTTAGTTAGGTAATTATTGTTACTTTTTGCTCTGCACTATGTATTAGATACCACACTAAGCTCCTTAAGTTATTACTATTTTTGATCCTCAGCAAGATTCTGTGATAAATGCTTTTAATCTGCCACTTGGCAGATGAAAAATCTGAAACCATGAGAGATCAAGAAAACGAACTGAAGTTACATAGCTCTAAGGTGGAAAAACCAGGATATCTCACTCAGGTCTGATACCAAAACCTGAGCTCCGAATCATTAGTATTCCTACCGCGGAACTCTAAGCCAATTGCCTGTAATAGAAGCTGTTGCTTGTGGCTTGGAATTTTATCTGCCACCTAAGTCAGATTTTCGAGTGATCAGATGTCATGTTGGAAAACTGACATGCCCTTCCCCTCAGGTTTCATCCTCTTATTCTGGAAGGAAGTTGGTTTTAAACTGAACCATAACTAGCCATCTGAATCCTAACTTCCTTACCACACTAATTGATGAAGTTGGCCACATTATACTATGCAGTAAGTTTCGCATCTTGAGTTCTTGGTTCAGATGTGGAGTAAACAGCTATTCTGGAAGCTAGAAACTTATAAGGCAGGTTAAAAATGCATGAAGTGTGTGTAGAGGTGTTGGGATAAGAGTACCACTTCAGTGAGTTTACAGGCTTCCAGGTGGTAGGTCCACCATTTGTGGCAAGGTTGGCTTTGTATGTATGTTGTTTGTATGTTGAAGAAACATAGATGTCATTACCAGCATGTGTACCCTCACACTGTCACCTGGTGTATTATATTAGGCGTTTTCTGGAATGTTCTGTATCAAAACTGGTTTTGTTGCAAGTGAACTCTTGGGTAAAATAAATGCCAGCTCTCAGAATGGTACTGTCACTGAGCAAAAAATACAACTGAATTGTTGGTATCCTATGGTCCTTTGAAGGTTGGAATCATGTTAGCCCTTTATGCCTTCTTAGACTGGCCTTGGTCTTAACACTAGTAAAAGTGTTCATGCACTAGAACATGCCATAGTATATCAGTAGCTTCCAGACTTTTCTGTGAGGTATACCCTGTATGTTGAACAGAATGAATTGTGCCTCTTGGGTCACTTTGTTCAAGGCTTTTCCTTCCAGAATGTAAGGGTCGGTGTTTTAATAAAGCAGGCCTTCATGATTTTTTTTTTCATGATACTATAAAACCTCTAAGTTGTATTTGTTTATGTCTGCATCTCTGCTACCATTAGACTGTATCTTTCAACTGATGATACTCAGTTTATGTGATAGGATGCTTTATAGAAGAGTTTGACTGTAAATCTGTCAAAATATTTGAAGAATATGCTATATTTTCTTTCTTTCTTTCACATAATACTATTTTCTGATATATTATTTTACATCTTTGTTCTGTTGGCCTGTCTCCTGCCAGCTAGAAGGTAAATGTCACAAGGGCATGAATCTCAGTGTTTTTTCTTCTTAACCTAACTTCCTAGAATAATACCTGTCATGGAGTAGGTTCTCGATAAATTTTTATCGGACAAATGTGGTTCAACTTATTTGGCATAAGCTGAGCTGTGCCTTACTGACCTCAGGCTGTAGTGATTAGGCCTTAGAGTCTCAGGCTGCAAGTCCCCTCAGGAATTGCCTCATTTCTAAGATTGAGAAGTCAGCTCTCAAACAAGGTCCTTGGTTATGACCAATGCTGTACACAAAAGCACTAAGCACATTGTCCCCTTAGTATAAGTATGTAATCCCACCCAGAGCCCTGTTTAAAGCAAATCTTCAATAATGCAGGGTAGACTGGATTAGGATAGGCCAGTATGGGGCTAGAATACCTTCCATGTTACTGGTAACCGGTTTAGTCCTTTTACTTTCATGGAGAGGTCAGTTATTAAAAAACTGTAAAGTTGGGTGATGGACTACTCATAACTGTTGGACACCCTCCATCGTTGAAGAGTCTCCCACACTCGGATAGTGTGATAAAGAGTCACCCAATTTGTTCATGACCTAAAGTTCCACCTCTATAACATCACATGTGCATTTATTAAAAAAACAAACCAAACCCATTGCCATGGAGTCGATTCTGACTCATAGCGACCCTATAGCACAAAGTAGAATTGCCCCACAGGTTTCCAAGGACCACCTGGTGGATTCAAACTGCCAGCCTTTTAGTTAGCAGCTGTAGCTCTTAACTGGAGCATCTGAAATGCAAAGAGCAGACACCAGAGGCTCAAACAAAGCCTAATCCAAATAACAATTTACAATGTAGTTCAAATATAAAATAGTTCTCCTTGGTCTAGAAATTCAAGCACTATCCTGTTCATGGACTTCTGGAAGAAATGCTTGAAGTCACCATTCTAAGTAGATTTTCTATACCCTGAAAGTCCAGCTCCACGAAGCATTACTGAAAAGATAGTGGCCTTGAATGGTGTACTCAGTAACACTGGCAGAGAAAGACTCCTCTATTCTTTACTAGGAACATTCGGACATCTTTGAAGATATTATTAAGTTCCTTCCTTTGGCTTTCCTGAATTGAATCTACAACCATTCATCTTTTTAATCAAGCTGCTAAGGTTGAATAAAGCTGCAGGGATTTTGGATGATCAGTGGTAGGAGACATTACCACGGTTTTTCTGTGTGTAGGAGAACTTTGCATTGTTCCAGCTTTTCAGATACACAAGTCATAAAAAAAGAAATGACTTCTCAGGGATTGCCATTAAACTGTAAGCTCTTTGCCTTGTGAAAGTAAGTGATGGATTGAGTTGGAATACACCCAAATTTCTCTGGAGGTTACGAACAAAGGCTGGTGGCTGGAGTAATCATGAAATTGACAGCCAAGTCCTCCCTCCTATCGCTGAAGTGGAGAGTGAAGTAAGCTGTTTACCTGACTTTATCCCCCATTCTGGATGAGAGACAGAAACTACAGGAGACTTTGGTAGAAGACAAAATGTCCTGTGGAGACCTCTTGGCTGTAGAATAAGTCACTTCCCAACTGGGATTTAAGATCCCAAGGCATATAACAATGCCTTCTAAATTTTTGCCAGACTGAATGGTACAAAAAATAAAATGAAGAGTCTGGGAACCAGAGATGTAAGAGTAAGAGCGTGCAACTGTTGATTTTAATGAGGCAGCTTGGATGCAATAAAGGGACTAATGAATGAAGTTTAAAAGCACAAGTGCAGGGAACATGTGCATAAATTTAATATGTTAAAAAGCAACTTGGATAGAAAAAGTCTGAATCATTGTCAGTTAGAATATGTATATAGACTAAGTATTTTGCTGTAGACGTGGTATTGTTTAAAGTATATATACTTGATATCTACTAGTAATACTTCCCTGACTTCTATTAAGGAACGTAATTAAGTTATAAGACTTTATAAGAGATTTTTATCATCCACGTAACTAATTACGTGAGATTTATTAGGTTTGAATGAAAAGGATTAATGAATTAAGAAAAAAAAAATCCTGTTGCCAGCGAGTCAATTCTGACTCATAGCGACCCTAAAGGATGGAATAGAACTGCCCCATAGGATTTTAATGAATATATGAGGGTGTTATTTTGGCTTTGAAGCCAGTTGTAGAACTCGCTGATAGAGTAATACTCACCTTCCTTTGCAATCAACGTATCTATCAAATTGTGTATATTCAGATTTGTTCCCTTCGTTATTACCTGATGCTTAAATATAATCATCTGATTCTAGAATCTCTCACAAATAATAATTAAAATAAGTAATTCACCCCTCCAGGGAATGTGAGTAGGAAATGGAGTTGTACCTTTTTACTTGAGAAATTTAGATTTAAATATAGTGTTTTTTTTTAAGTTCAATCACTCATTTATCTCTTCAATATTTAAGAAATCTATTAGATGCCTAATAGCGATTATGAGTCATAATCTACTCGATCACAGTGGGTTTGGTTTTTTTTTTTTTTTTTGGTTTACTAGATGCCTGCTATGTTCCAGGATCTGAACAAGACTCTGGGGGTTAATAAGTTAAATAAGGCATTGTCCTTTCTCTGCAAAGTGTGCATTCGAATTAGGGATATGGCCATATAAGAAATAATTACCCTAACCCTAAATGTGGGAAATTAGACAGCACGGTGTGCACCAGGAGCTGTGGAAGCACAGAGTGAGGGACAAAGGAATACAGCCTAATTCTGGAAGATCAAAGGAAAGGTAAGACTAGGAGGCTTGTGATATTACATAAGAAGGGCAGTGTGTAAGCAAGTCTGCAAGATATCTGATGCGAGAACAGCAACACTTCAGGGCAGCCCATTGAGGGAGGAGTCATATGTGTGACAGAAACTGAAGCTCAGGGTATACTTTAATATTTAATTATGTTTATGATTATACTGAGGAGCCCTGGTGGGGTGGTATTTAAAGCGCTTGGCTGCTAACAGAAGGGTCAAGGATTCAAACTCACCAGCTGCTCTGTGGGAGAAAGATGTGGCAGTCTGCTTCTATAAAGATTTATAGCCTTGGAAACCCTATGAGGCAGTTCTATTCTGTCCTGTAGCATCACTGAGTCGGAGTCAGCTCGACGTTAGCGGGTTTGGTTTTGGTTTTGATTATACTAGTAGGCTTAAATGTATCACTTTTGATACTAATATAATTTTTCTTAGCATCAATTTAGAAATTTGGTTACTCTAAGTGTACTTTTTACCTTATATGCTTTTCTAGTATACAACTTCCTACAAATGGCTACTGAGGTAATAGGCTCTTTTTGTTCATAATTGTCAAATTTCAAATTTTGTGCCATTTTTCTTACCTCTTACTGGGGTAATAGAAATACCATAGGGGAAAAAAAAACACAGTTGCCATCAAGTCAATTTTGACTAATGGTGACCCCATGCGTGCAAGTAGCGCTCTCTAGGGTTTTCCATGGCTGTTACCTTTCAGAAGGAGATCCACATTCATTTCTTCTGAAGTGAGCACCAGAATTTTTTCTATTATTTGTGCATAAGTCAGCAAATTCTACAGCCTGTTACACAACTTCACCAGGGCTGGACATCTTTAACATGTCTGTCAAAATTATCGAGCAGAGGTGAACTAATTTTACTTAAATACATTCCATTTAAATTTGGGTTGAGTAAAGAATTTCCTAGTTTATTTGGATATAAATCAATAGACACAATCTTGATTGACAGTCCCAAGTCACTGGTGTACAAACATGGAGCAGTTCTTTTATGTTTTAAAAAAATGATATCAAAATTGTCTGTGAGCACCTATAGAGGGAAATTAAAAGGAAAGGCTACAGTTAGAGAAGTAACATTCACTGGGTTATTGACTGTGTACCAGACACTGTTTTAAATATTTTGTACTTAATTTTCACAAATATAAATGAACTACTGTTATTACACATGCATTATACATAACAAATTATTAAAGACAGAATATTGGTTTATTCTGGTCTATACAGTTAATTCAGTATCTCAGGTAGACTCTCAGTCTTTAATAATACCTGTGCAAGATGGAATCTCTGTGTATGTTGGGGAGAGGAGCTCACTTATATAACCTTGTGGTTATTAGAGGAAACTTAGTTACCGGTATCACCCTCTCACCCTTGGTTTTTGGGCTGTGGTGTCATTCTTTTTTTGGGTATCATTCCTGACAGCTTGAACTGGTGTCTTTAAAGAAATTGCTGGTGAATATGTGGATTATACGCATGACTGGGTAAGAGCCAAAGGGGCCCTTCTATGTTGCATCACCTCTGTCTCAGTTCCTCTTGGTGGTGATGACTGCAGTCTCAGAGTTAAGCTACTCCTGGCTTTTTTGTGCCTCAAGGGAAGTCACTCATCTTTCAACAGGAAATCCTCACAGCCAGCTTAGTGACTGATGCTATTTTCTGTGACATGGGGCATGTGTGGGTTTCTGAGACATCACACCTTCCCATACTACACAGAGTCGAGGGCCAGTCAGTAATACGAATTCTGGATCTCTTTTGGATTAACTCTGCCACACTGAATTTTTTATTTGCTGCCCCATATTGAGGCAGGATCACTAACTACAGCGTTGTCTCATCCCATTGTCTCTTCCTTTCTCCCTCTCTCTCTCCCTGTATCTCACATACCCATGTATGTACATACACACACACAGCCACGCAAAGTTATGATGCCTCATCTCAACCTGTGGAAACACACTTATTTTGTTATTTTGGCCCAAGCTATGAAACCATATTATATGAGAATGAGTCTTGACAACCTTGCAGTTCTCAGCTCTCTTCTCTTTTAATCTGCCCCATGGAAGAAGGGGTGTGCTGTCTGCTATATCTTCCTTTCTGGAAAGGATTCCATCCAAGTAAACTTTTCCTCTATTCTGAGTATATACTGAACCTGCTCCTTCACTCAAACTCCTGAGCAGTATTAACAAAATAGCTTAAAATATTTTGGAGATCCAAAATACCTCATGCTGGGGTTAGTAGTCTAAACCCAAATCAACTTCCAGTTTATTCTGGGACCTACAGAAAGACAGATAAGCCTTTTAAGCCTGTTGACTTGTCTGTAACCTGAAATGGCTAAACTAGACTAGGGATCCTGTAGGCACCTCAGGCTATGATACTCTAAGATTCTAAGATGTCTAAAATACTTTCACTGAAAATAAATGAATCCATTAAAAAGTTTCTCTATATTTAGACATCCAACTAATTTGTCCTTTTCTAATATCCCTGGTGTTCTTTTCATCTCTCTGAACACACCTGGAATAAATCGGAGTATTACGTGTGCAATACTCTGCTGGGTTTCCCATTTTCTAACAATGTTTATCAAGGTATGCTGGTAAGCACTGTAAGCCTTGACCTGCTGAAACTATAATACAAGCCGGGAAAGAAAATAAGGCAACACTGTTGGGCAACCAATGTTTGATATCTAATTTGTCAGCCTTATAAATAAGGTTTATACTGACCTTAATCTGGAGAGAAACTCCTCGTACTTGGAGTGGACAATGCACTTACATAAGCATCCAGGGACTTAGGAACTAGACCCAGTCATGCAAACACTCCCCAGTCATTTAATTTATTACCACATGGTATTAGCAGTGATTCCAAATTTTACACAATGTTCTATGCTGGCTTCATCAGGGCAGCTAATAACTTATATGTCTAAGTGGTGCCTGTTGAAATAAACTTGGATTGGATGTTGAGCTTGAGTTTGGCTGCCTCTTCATAACACGTTAGTTTTAATTAAATGTCACGTTCAAAATAAATGAGTGAGCTGCCCCTGATCTCACAATGGACTTAGGGTCTAACTACTTTGAATGCCAGATTGCTTCACTTGTCACTCAGACAACATTTCCCAGCCTGATAAGCATAAGGAGATATTTTCTACTTTTATTTACATAAAGTGATGTAAAAGATTGGTGTTAAACTACAAAATGGGGCAAATGAACTTATTACTTCCTGTTTTATATACAATAAACCCACAAAAAAACCAAACCCAGTAAAGTACTATATTAATGATTTTAATTTTATTAATAAACTATTCTGCTAAGTACTTCTATGCAGTAAAATTTATTTACATTGTATTAGCAGTTGCAACTGCAAAATTTCTTAAGCAAACTGCAAGCTATTTAATTTCGTACCATGTATTTTCGGAAAAACTTATTTTGTCGGTTTTCAAAAAAAAAAATGAAATCAGCATGCACTTTATTTCACAAATATGTTCTCTTTAGTATGATGTATTTACTAGACTTTCTTGAAAAGCCCAGATTTTTAAATGCTTGACATATGGGAGATTCTCCATATGTATTTCATTGAATTTTGCTCACTGCTAAGGTCCAATGACTGATGGAAGCATAAAAACAAACAAACCCGTTGCCATTGAGCCAATTCATACTCATAGCAGCGCTATAGGACCGTGTAGAACTGCCCCATAGGGTTTCAAAGGAGCAGTTGGTGCATTTGAGCTGCTGACCTTTTGGTTAGCAGCCGAGCTCTTAACCACTGTGCCACCAGGGTTACGATGGTAGCATTAAAAAAAAAAAAAAGTCTCTGACCAGTAGATTCCGACTCATAGCAGCCCTATAGGACAGGGTAGAACTGCCCCACAGGGTTTCCAGTGAGTGCCTTGGTAGATTCGAACTGCTGATATTTTGGTTACCAGTTCGGTTGGCACAGTGGTCATAAAATATATTACTTAACCATCATAGCGTTCTCAAGCTCATCTGTTGATATTTACTTATGAATCTTCTCACCTTTATTTTTAGGTCTTTCTTCTTATTCTTTTCTTTTTTCAAGCTTTGCTCTTTCATTTTATTCACAACACCTCTTAATTTTCATTTAACATCATTTAATTTTTGTGTACTATTCATTTACATTATGTTTTTGGACATTTTGTGTCCACATGTAAAATCCATGTGTTTTGATTGAATTTAAATGTATATATGACTGACTGAACAATCACATGGCAGTAAAACATTTTTTATTGAAAGGTCACTTAAATATGTCACTGATTTAATTTAGTCAGATTTTTATAGGTTTACTAAGATACAGTTTTTCTAAAATATCATAGTCTACCAACATTAAAAATAGACTTAAAACTTCTCTTTTTTAGATTCAGCTTTTAAATATTGTTAAAGTTTAAAACCAATAGAAAGATGCATTTGGAAATGTGAATTCTTTTTTTTTTTACTTTGTTTTGTCCCCTATTATATGAGTTCATTTATTCACAAATATGTTGGCATGGACTATCTTCCAGACCCTATGACGGATGGACAGGCTAAGATGAATAAGGGATGGTCACTGTTTTCCAAGAGCATATATCCCAGCGGAGAAAATAACATGTGAAGAAAATTGGACATATGTTAGTTGCTGCTGGGAAATAGTAGGGAAAGTGGAAACAAACAAAGAAATGAACAAACAAATAACCTCCGTTAGTTTTAGGTTAATTTTAAATTGTTGTTGTTGTTGGGTGTGTTGGAGTCAGTTCTGACTGCTGGTGACCCCATATGACAGAGCAGAACTGCCCCATAATGTTTTCTAGGCTGTCATCTTTATAAACTGGAATCAACTCAAGGCAGTGGGGATCTTTAAGTAGATCCAGGTCTTTCTCCTGCTGAGATACTGGGAGAATGTAAAGATAATTAAAGGAGTGTGGTTTACTGCCTGGAGGACTCATATAAGTCTTTATACAGAAAGTGATAAGCATGACCCTATTTGAGAAAAAGGAGAAGGGCTTTATTGAATAAGGAAAAACAATGCAAAAGAAATAAAGAGATAAGGAAAAGGGGCTTGTTTACAAACTTCCCTGATGTTTAGTTTAACTCTTGTACTCATGGAGCCCTGGTGGTGCAGTGGTTAAGAGCTTGGCTGCTAGTCAAAAGGTCAGCAGTTCAAATCCACCAGCTGCTCCTTGGAAACCCTGTGGGGCAGTTCTATTCTGTCCTGTAGAGTTTCTATGAGTTGGAATCAACCTGACAGCAGTGGTTTTACTGTTTTTATCGTGTGCCTGGAGCCTGCTGGTGCTGTGGTTAAGAGCTCTTGGCTGCCAACCGAAAGGTTGGCAGTTCGAATCCACTAACCACTTCTTGGAAACCCTGTGGGGCAGTTCTGGTGTGTCCTGTAGGATCACTGAGTCAGAATCAACTGGATGGCAATGGGTTTTGATATTGTGTGCATATTCAGAAATGCAGTAGGAAATGAGGTCAGTGAAGTCAAGTCATAGTGAGATTATGAAATATCTTCTGTGTCATGTGTGAAGGAATTTGAGTTTTATCTATATAAAATGAGAAATACATTGTACTATAGAATGTTAAACATTTTGGACTGAGGTGAAGAGAAGCAATCAAGGATGCCAGTTACAAGGTTGCTGCCACAGTCCACCCCAGTGCTGATTACACTTCAGTGTGCACACAGATCAACTGGGAACCTCGTTAAATAGTGGTTTCTGATTCAGTCAGTCTGGAATGAGACCTGAGATTTTTCACTACTAAGAAGCTCCTAGGTGAGGCCAGTGGTGCTGGACTGGGAACCACTTCCTGAGTAACAAGGGTCAGCACCTGGAATTTACTTAAAGATAGAGGACCCAAGACCCTGCACTATATATCCCAAGCACTATATGTATTGCTTCAGAATTTCCGGGTAGACTAAAACCAAATCCAAACAAAACACCACACACACACTTTCCTCTGATGTTTCTGATGAATTCAGTTCCAGTTGCTCAAGTTCTTTTTTTTTTTTTTTTGCAGATCACAGTTTGTGAGAACCACAGGCCAGACTAGCAATGGTGAGAAATAAAACGAAGGCAATGATGATGCAGAACAGAGACAGGCTTGAGAGATGTTTAAAGGAAGAGTGAAATGCTTTAATAAGTGTTTACATTTGAGAGAAGAAAGGCGTAGAGAATCTGGAATATTCCTGGCCGAAGAGATATAGTAGATAACAATGACATCACATATGGTGAAGAATAAAGAATGAGAAAAGACAGCAGGAGAATGCTCTTGAAATTTGCCACACCGAGAGAAATATAAACGTTAGTCACAGTAAATAGGTATATAACAGATATTAGTGAGTATGCTGGCAGAAGTCAATAGTTTTGGAAGATACACATACACACACTCAATCAGTAATAGAAATACACATATGCACACTTTGTGTCTATTATTAATATATACAAAAGGGAATGGTGAGGACGTGGAAGCTGAGATCTAAGTGCTTACCGTGGGCCAGATGTTACTGGGCCCTTTTTATATAAGAGGGGCAGTTAGTGAAGTGGTTCAAAGCACAGACCAAGCCTGGGAACAAATGGCTGGAGGTAGAGGGACAGACAGATACTGGGGACAGATGGCTGGATTCAAGTCTGGCTGCACCATTTATTGGCTGAGTGGCCTTTGGCAAGTCACAGCACCATCTTTTCACTTGGCTTTTTCAACTCTAAAATAGGAATGATGATAGTACCTACTTCATATGAGTTTTTGAGGATATGAATGATTTAGTGTGTTTGCTGCTTGGAACAGTGCTTAGCACATAGTAAAAAATACATGTGATTTTGTAGTAGAAGTTATACGGAATTTCAAGAGAAGAAAAAGAATAAGAGATTGCTAAGAAATTCACGTATTTGAGGGATAAGTGGAATGAGAGATGTAACCAAAAAGGCTATAAAAGGAATAATGAGAAAAGTGAGCAGAGAATAAAGATGTTGGGGTCAATGAATGAGACATTTAAAGAATGAAGTAGTCAGCACTATCTAATCCTTTAGCAAAGCATATAAAAATGAATGCTGAAGAATTATTATTAGATTTGAATCAAAAAGTCATTTTTGGCTCTAGGGAGCATCGAGCTGATTAGTAGAATGGAAAGGACAGAAGTTAATTGTAATAGAATAAAGAATGATTAAGAACCTGGAGAATTTGATTTTTGTTTATTTAGGGGGGGAGGAGATAATGTGATGAAGACAAAGAGGGTATGCTTTAGTCATTTTGAAAGGGAGCCAGGGGAAATGATTAGTTTTCATATTATTTAGCGATTTTATTTTTATATTATTATTTATTGGTTAGGATGGAAATGATTAGTGTTTACAGCGTGACAGAAAGCCACCAATAGAGAAGTTTTAGGAGGTAGACCAGTAGCTCTTAAAAGGACCCAGGTGACCTCACAACTGATTAAGTTTATAGGACCTACTCAGGAGAATTAAGTCTCAAAAAAAAAAAAAAAAAAAAGGACAAGGCACTCTTTTCCTCAGCTAGGAGAATGAGGCTGGGAAGTTTCAGCACACTTATGAAGAAACGTGGAGATACAGAGGAGTTACACTAGAAAAGTTTAACTTTTTCTTCTTGGTAAAATTCAGTGAATCACTTCAAGCAATAGTTTTTTGGTGCAACATTCAGTCATTTGGTTTCCTAAAATGTTTGCTGTTGGATTTGCTCACTTAAATGCCCCCCAAAGTTCTGAATCTTGGATATTGTAGTAGATTTCAAAATCCGGTAATCCATTTAGGTTATTAGAACACACTGAGATGAAAACTCAGTAATTTAAAAATAAGTGAGGAATTAAATTGTGTCCATAAATGCTTTTAGAGGAGGTAAAATTTGAGATTTTTTTTTTTTAATTTGAGATACGTTTTCCATGAAAAAATGATAAAATCCTATCTTTTTGGTATAATTAGTCATTTATAAAGAACTTCTATAATTAAAACTCTTCGAGAGTTGCTGTAATTGCTAGCTAAGTGTTTTAGTTCTCTACTTCCCTTGATGTAGAAGCCTGGGGAAAAAAAAGTGCTTGTTTGAAAAATGTTTCAAGTCATTGTACCAAGGTAGATCATGCCTTAAGATATTCTGCCTATCTGTTGGAATTCTAAGTGAATTCAACTCTGCTTTGTGTCAGGCAGGTGTCAGACTGATTAACTTGTCAGTTTTTACATCTCTGCAGGTGATAAACTGGCCATTTTAAATGCCTCTGTTAAATGTATCAAATTGCAGAGGGCTCTTGGTCCCCTGATGGAACTTAAGAAATGCCAATGACTTCATTATTTTTATATTCTTGTAAATTAAGAAAGTCCCTTTTGAATATCTGCTATTTGATCTGCATGCTTTCTTGAATTATAAATATTAATTCCAGCTTTGTTATGATGGCAGTTATCTTTGTTATAGTGCTGTTTATGTTTCCTTTTGAAGAAATAATTTTCATTTACAAAACAAATTACAGCTTCATGTCTTGCCCTACATTAGCTCTTCTGCTAAAATTCTTTCTGTCCAATTGGGGATCTTTGTGTTAAACAAACAAAAAAAAAAACAAGCCCATTGCCGTGGAGTTGGTTTCGACTCATAGTGACCCTATAGGACAGAGTGGAACTGCCCCATAGAGTTTCCAAGGAGCACCTGGTGGCTTTGATGTGCCAAAATTTTGGTTAGCAGCTGTAGCACTTAACTACTACACCACCAGGGTTTCATTTGTGTTAAAAGAGTAGAAAATATTAACATCTTGGACCTTTCCCCTTTGTCCTTTTTGCTGTAATTGATCACAAAAATATCTCTTATTTTTAATTTTTTTTTCGCACTCACTCTTCCTTTTTCATCTTTTTTGCCATCAGCTAATCCCCATGCTTATCACATTCCCTAAAGTGTCCGCCTTCCATTCAATTTATCAGTCATCCTGTCTCCTGACGAATTTTACTAAATGCCACGTTTATCAGGTTACTTTCTCTTCATAAATAATGAATGGACAAAAATTTAAGTCCAAATATCTTAACCATGGCTTTTGAAAACGTTCAGATATTTCTCTTAATCTATTTCTCCATGATACTGTTTTACCAAAAGGAGTTCCTGGATGGCACAAACGGTTAAGTGTTCTCTACTACTAGCTGAGAAGTTGGTACCTTGGAAGATAGGGCTGGCAATCAGCTTCTGAAAAAATCAAAGTCTTGAACCCAGTGGAGCAGTTCTACTCTGCACACATGGGGTCACCAGGAGTTGGAATCAACCTCAGAGCAGCTAACAACAACATCTTACCGTCATTCTACGTGAGCTCAAACTCACCTGTTTGACCTGCTAATTACCCCAGAGTAATTTTTTTTAGACTTTGAGCATTCTTGTCTCAGATGACCTAGAAGGTCCTCCCTCCTTCTACCTTTTAAATCCAATATCTGTCCATTGTTTTTGGTCTTTTCAGATTTTATTGTCCTCTATGAAACCTTCTTATCATAAATCTTATGATGGTAATAATAGATAATGCATTTGTCACCCAAATAAATTATAAGTCCCTTGAAGTTAGCCACTGTGGCTTATTAATTGTGGATATCACAGCATCTGGAGGAGTGATTTGCAAAATGTATATAATCAATAAATATTTATTGATCTTGGTAAATCGTTTTAACTTACCCAAGTCTACATTACATGCTTTTCTCTGAAATTCATTTGCAAAAGACATAGATTTATTTGGACTTCACTTTTGATTCTGAGTTTAAAACTTTTCTGGAACTTAAATAAGATCCGTTTGTGAAGTTATATACGACACTTATGACTTTCCAACCCCACCCATAATTAAAAAATACAATTGGCTGCTTTATAAGGAAGACAGTTATTTAATTATTAATGCTATTTATATTTAGTGAAGTTGTGTAACTTAATACCAATCAAAATATTTTCCTAAGATGTTTTATTTTTTGCAAATACATGAGAACAATAAAATATCAAAATGAGATTTTTCAGCGTTAGTGAATGCCACTGTATTTGCAAACCCAATCCTAAAAAGAAATTTTAATTAAAATGGTTAATATCATTTTATTATAAACAAAACAAAGGCTCATACGAATACCAGTTTCATTTCTTTGTGCCTAAGTTGGAAGCTTAAAATGAAGGAGAGATTTTTTGGATAGATAGCCATGGTGTCATACCTTTTCTGTCTCCTCCAAACACAACTTTTTTGTCATTAGAACACCTTTTTGTTTTCTGCTAACATTTGAGTCCAAAATGCGAGAGTTGTTTGTGGACACAGATCAAGACTTATCACAAGAAACTTTGAATGTTACATCACCAGAGCAGTGGCTAGACATGAGTTTAAATGTTAGTTGTCTTGGTTTTTCTCAATGTGTACATGTTTTAATATAGCTGTAGATGTTAATTACAGCAAGTCCACTCTTTTTGTAAAAGTATTAAACTAAAGAATTATGTGTTCTGTGTATATTTTTTTAAATTTTGCAGTCTAGCAGTCTGCTTTGAAATCTAGCAAAAGTGTCTGTGAAAAATATGTTCTGAATTAATAGTTTGTTTGGAATGAAAAGGTAATCATTTTAATGTTAATTAACTAATTAATCTCATGTTCAATTTAGTTTTATTATAATGAATATATAATATTTATTACACCCATCAGCAAATCAGTATAAAAATTGTCCAGAAATGTATTGACTTTTAAAGTCCTTACATTTTTCAAGTCTTTTCTATATACTTTTTCCTTAAAAAAGCAAATTTACTTCAAAGGGCAGGGGTTCTTTAAGTCATTATATACCGACATACACTCAAACTCTTTGGTGTTCTTAAATTCAGTTTAAAGTGATAGAGTCATACTAAAATTATATGTTCTTAATAGTCTCCATTTTCTGTACCTTGCATACAATAATCTCTTGGCAAGTATTGGTTGGGTCATTCTGCCAACTCTTCATCTATTATCAGTTTAAGAGAGGGGAATGTGATGTTGATGTGAGACCTGACTCCCAGGAATCTATATTTAAGTAAGGTTGAGAATTCAATATAATTAGCAATAATGTAAATTTTATTTAAGGCAGCCCCAGTGGTGCCAAAGTTTAAATACTTGATTACTAACTGACAGGTTGGAGGTTAGAACCCTCCTAGCGGTTCCTTGGAAGAAAGACCTGGTGACCTGTTTCCAAAAGGTTTTAGCTATGAAATCCCCATGTATTTCTACTTTGAAGAACATAGGTCACTAAGAGTCGAAATTCATTTGGTGGCAACTGGTTTGGTTTTTTTTTGGAAGTTTCATTTGTTTAGTGAAAATGTCTACTGATCAAATATGTAGTATTTAATTTGTTAACATTATAGCTAGGGTAATCAGAGGCTGTTTTGTAAAGCTATTGATATTTTAATTTTGTTTTGAAGATAGAATGTAACCAGCCATGGCGGGGGGGGGGGGGGGTGTGAGAAAGGGAGATGAGGGTAGAGGAAACATTTGGAGCAAATGCAAAGTGGGGGCAGGGCAGCGAGGAGTGTGAATCACTAGGGGAAAAGAGGTAATCCTATTGTCCATAGATGCAGAAGCTTTGGAGAGAAGTAATTGGAAACAAAGTTGATATATAAGTTTTCTTGTAATTGGAATTTTCATATGATTCCAGTTTGAAGATTTTTGAATAGGAGTTAAAGACAGTTTTAAGAAGTATGTTTGCAGGAGCCTAAAAAAACAATTTAGAGGCAAGAGAGATGAAAGAGATCAGACTCAGGAGAAGAAGTCTGGAGGCTGATGAAATATCAGATTGAAATCAGTGACTGTGTGAATTGGGAAAATTGTGCAGGACATAAGCAAAAAAGGATACAGGAAATATTTCAGAGCTTATATTGCCAAGACTTGGAATTGATTGGGGGGGGGGGGGGACCAAAAATGGACCAGTGAAGAATCAACAAGTTTTGGATGAAGGGGAATGAGTTGAATTTGTACGTAGAAAGCTTTAATGTAGGCTGTCCAACTGAGTGTTGGCAGAGGTTTGGAGATTGCAGCATTAGATTTAAAAGGCCAAACTGAAAATCCAAAGAGAAAAGGATATTGATGTCGTGGAATAGGAACATGCCTTAAAGAGGAGAGGAAAGGAGGAAAGAAAAGAGAATGGGGAACACAACTGTCATTTCTCTTTTCTTTCAACTTTATAATCACTTTCCTGCATGCTTCTTATCTATTCTTAGACATGTTCTAACCTTTTTCCAATTTATAAAAACCTCTACCCCTGCAGCCAAAATTTCAGATCTGAATAATTGCGCCGTTGTTTCAGACTCAAGCATCTTAAAAGGGTTATCTGAAGTTTCTAGTGTTCTTCTGAACCCCAACCATTGCAGTCAGCCTTCTGTTGACCCCATTTCATTTGAACTAAAATTTTTGAGGAATTATTACCTCTTTAAAAAAAAAAAAAAGACTTAATATGATTTCTCACTAGAAGTGGCATTGCTTACGTTTGTAGCTACTCACTTCTCCAGTGGTTCTTTCAGATTTCTTCCCATTCTTTTTGACTTTTGTCTGTCTCTCTCTGAAATGTTAAATTTGCTTCAGCATTTGTTGACCACCTACGATGTGTTAAGCACTCTTTGAAATCTGAAAGAATATAAATGAAAAGTGGACTGAGGGCTAAGAAGGGAGAAGAAAGCCATGTAGCCCAGCCAGAGTGTCCTGGAGAGTTTCCCGTGAAACAGGAATTAATCCAGGGAGATGGTAATACCCTGGGAGAAGGAATTAATCAGTGGAAGATGGGGAGTATGAGGAAACATATTTTAAAGGGATTGAACAGCAAATTTGACACGTCTTTCTGCATAGTTTGTTCCTTTTCATGTTTTTAAGTCTACAACTTTTGTTGTTGTTTTGTGAACATTTTCAACATACTTACGTTACACTTTTAGTCTAGAAATTTCATCATTTGAAATTCTATGAGTCCTGTTCTCTAATGTGGTATTTCAACTGATTTTTGTTCGACATGGCTTATTTGACCATGTATTTCAAAAGATCAGGATGTGTGTTTAGGTTAGATAGTGCATCATCTATAAAAAATGTGGGCAGTTTGGTCCAATGATAGAGTTCTTCTGAAGAGGGTTTATGTTTGCTTCTGTCACTTAGCCCAGAACTCTCCATGTAAGACCATTTTTTAGTATAGTTTCTCAGCTTGGACTTACCCAAAATAGGATAGAGCAGAAGTATGGTTAATTTATCTAAGGGGCAGTATGATTTCTATACCTAGATCAGTAGAGACAAGTCCCCTTCTCATCTTCCTTTCTGAGTGGGTTGACTCATTCTATACCCTTCTTATACTGAGGGTGACTCTTTCTCCAGGTCCAGTGTTGTCTGGTGTTCTATATAGCACCTCTTTGTTCTGGACAAGCTGGATTCTATCTGTGTATAGTCTGTGCTTATCTAAACAATCCTTTTGGTCACTGTGATCATCACACACTCAGTTCAGAGTTGTACACTAGCTTTCAGATTGTTCTCATTTTTTGTTTCCTCTTGAGTCCTTGTTAGTTTACTGTAAACTCAGCTATGCAGTTTCTGGGAGCATGGGATGGTAAGGAAAGACTTTGGAGAGTGGTCAAACTATTCTGCTCATCATATTATTAAAAATAAAAGCCTATCAATTTGTTTTAAAGCATAATTTTAATTACGTGTTAAATTGTAGAATATCCAACCATTTTACTTCAAATGTCTTTACAACAAACGTATTTAAAATATTGGGCATCCCCTCTATCCTGTTGTTAGCATACCAGTTCCTCCACTTCACTTTTAGTGAGTATGGTTATATGGTTTACTCATTTACCTTCCCTACATGACAGTGCTCCCCTTCTGTGTGCATGCCTCCTTTCATTGCAATATTTTAGTAGGTCAAAATGAAGTTAACTTATATGTTTATTATTGTAATGACAGTGTAGGCTTTACTCTTTCAAGCAAGTTTCCAACTGATGGGCAAAATTTTCTTTGGCTTCTGCCCAGTGGTAACACATCAAGGCCTAGCCAATGAATATGGAAAATCTGATTATGAATTTGCTCTTTCACCTGACTCACAAAATAAACATATTAGCTTGATTAAGTGATGTATTTGATCTGATTGTGAAATACATTAATAATCTATCAGATATAATGTGGTTGGATTGTATCTTACAAAATTTCCTGTTCTCTTTCTAGACAATTAAAAAAAAAAAAAAAGGGGGACAAAAATAATTGTGACCAAGACAATGTGGTTTAGACATTAGGTATTAAGATTTTGGAATTCATATTTGAAATCACAATTAATTGTTACTCGGATATTTTTTTCAGCTCTTCTTCAAGTGACGATTTCGCTTAGCAAAGTAGAGCTTAGTGTGGGTGAATCTAAATTCTTCACATGTTCAGGTATGTATTTCTATAAATATTTTTAGGTTACTTCTTTTATGATTAATTATTAACAAAATACAGTGTCTAAAGTTTAAGTAGTTAAAAATTCAATTCTCAAAAAATAATGTCTTACATATTCATTGGCTCTTTAATGACTGAAAAAATATTATACTTCCATTTTGCATATGAAGTGCCATCAATTTTATTTCTGTTAATTTCAAGTTATTAATTTTGATTACCAAACTAGGACATTTATTTTGAAAATAACTATCATACATAATGTATGTCTAACTTTTAAATATTTTTAGTATTCCTGTCTAAACAGTAGTATTAGAATGACTGTAAATATTATAACAACCATCTTTATAATTATTCAGTGAATAAGTTAGATATGGCATACTGTACTGTTGTTACACCTAAATGAAAATTTTAACTTTAAATTAGATATTTACTTAATCAGGAAAGCTGTTGCTGGATTGATTTGACTGTTAATCCAGACTTCCTAGAGTTGTTGAAGCGGTATGAAACTCCAAACAGTTGCCCTGAGATAATCTTTAAACTTTAAACCTTAAAACTATTCCCTGAAGTCTTCTCTGAACCAAAAAATAGCTTATCTTAATTGGTAAAGTACATCTGCTTTGAGCTTTATGCTGTCTTAAAGAATTATGTATATGAGGTCAAATTGACAGTGACAACTTGAAAGGTTGGATGGGAAGCCTAGGGGGCAATGAGTTTAAGATAATGGTGGTAGAGTAATTTGGGAAAGGATAGCGAGAATGGTTGCACAACTTGAAGAAAGTAATCAGTATCATTGAATTGTACTTGTAGAAATGGTTGAAATGATCTTTGGCTGTATGTACTTTCAACAAGAACAAAAAATTTAAAAAGTATCCTGTAGGACTCATTCAGTTAACCATGTACCTGCAGAATTCATTCATAAAACGTTTAAGTACTTGAGCATCAAATTGAAATTCAGTGTGCTGAGGAACTCACAAATGAATGTATTCAACTTTTAGTTATATTCATTGCATTCATTTTTATGTATACTAGCCTTCATATTTAAAGTTTAAAAAATAAATTCTTGTTTAGTGACAGAATTGCTTATAAGGATATTTTAGAATTTTTTCTATCCTTGATTATAGTAAAGCAATTCAAAATGTTGGAATAAAATAGTCATCAATGATATAAAATGCATTTCAAAAGTTGTCTTGAGAATGACTTATTCATATTACGAAAATTAATAAAACTGGAAACTTAGTCATAATAGCATATTTATAAATCATATCTGTAATATAGGCAAAATGTTATATATTTTGAAAATTAAATTACCATTATTCTTCTGTAAAACCCATGATTCTTCTTAAAAGTCTGAATTGATAGGTATGTTGATAATACTTTTTGTATATTGACAAATGGAAAAGCGGAAAGTAGGGAAACGATTGGTTCAACACCATTCATCATGTCAGGAACAGCTCTGGCATAAGATTATAAATCAATTGTCAGTGTTTCTAAGTCTCACCCATATTTTATCTATACACACACAAACACACCTCAATTGTATCATGTAATCACAGAATAATAAAATAGTTTAAAATTGAATTTTTAAAATAAAATTGTTTCATTTTTATCTCTTAGCATACTACTATGATATAAATCAGAGCCCTGGTGGCACAGTTGTTAAGTGTTTGCCTACTAACCAAAAGGTCAACAGTTCAAATCCACCCATGGCTCCTTGGAAACCCTATGGGGCAGTTCTACTCTGTCCTGTAGGGTTGCTATGAGTTGGAATCGACTAGATGGCAAGGGTTTTTTTTTTTTGGTAAGGTATAAATCATATAATGTAAGTTTTTCTGTATATATTACAAAGATTCAAATTAAAATGTAATTTAAAAGTGAGGATTAACATGCTTATATAAAGGTGTATAAACAAAACCTGTACTGCAGCCATGGAAGTGGCCTTATTAAGTATTGTAGAAAAATAACCATCCAAAAATAACCGATGTGAATTAAAATGTTTGCATATATTTTCTGTGCTAGCCACACAATTCTGAATATGTAGCTGTCACTCTGGAGTTGCCAGACAACCTAAAACATATACATTTTTAAAACCTAATAAAATAAATATGTCTTAAGTTTAAACTAGAATGTGGCCATGCCCTCAGAGAAGTAAATAAGAGTGTGTCACATATAGCAAATGCATTTTTATAGCTAATTTTCAAGGAAATAAAGTGTTTAAGAGTATATATTAATAATCTGGCCAGTAGTGCAAGCTTATCAGTAAAATAATGTGGAAAATTTCATTGGAAATTATGATTTAAAATGCCTGAACAAAGAAGACTATGACTGTTTTATGGAAACCCAGATTAAACTGTTCTGTGTTAAGAGAACTCTCCATTACAATGAAATTCGATAGCAAGTAATTAAGATTGAAAATTTCTAAAATATTAAATGTCCTATTTAAGTTACTGTTTGAAATAATATTTCTATATTGTTTGAGTGTAAAATGATGTACTTTTGAATTTTTTTTTAAACTTTTCTATTGAGAGAGAAATAAAAACAACAACACCTCCCACCTCCTACCCAGAACAGTAAGCTATCTTTTAAGTACTATGGTTTCATGGTTCTTTAAGAAAAACTGAAGGTACCTAACTAATATCCATTTAAAATATATCTAAAGTTTTATACTTTTTGCTCGAGGCATGTCTAGATATAGAAAAGAGAGGAATTTGTTTCTCAAACCACTTCTTGGGGAAAAAAAATGAGAATGAACAATTTTGCTTTAAAGTGGTCCTGAAGTTGTTAGTTGACATTATACATTTTCCCCAGATATTTCTGAGTTCATAGTGTATCCTGCTTCCACAAATTATCTCAAGTAATTGGGTGAAATACACCCTTTGAGTGACTAAAAGCAAGCACAGGAAGCTCCAGTTTCTACAAAGAAGATAATAACCTAGATGTTGAATTGGAAACCTTAAATAAATGTTTACCCTGTAATGATTTGGTTGTAATTGCCTTGCAGTATAGGTATCATTTCAATGCATTCTAATTATCACATGATTAAATAGTTAACAGCTTTAGATTTAAAAGGATGAAACTACTTATTTCAGTTGGGAAAAAGAGACGATTAGCACTCCACTTTAAAAATTCCTATTGGCCTTACCAGTACAAGTTTAATAAGTTGGTAAATTAATTCAAAATTCAGTATCATCAAAGGCCAAAGTTTCTTTAGCAATATATTTTCATTTTTGTGAGCTCTGTGTTTTTTTCAGGAAAAATCATGCTATCTCATAACCCTAGCAAAGAGAATTTAGCCTTCAAAATCATGTTAGTAATGGCACTTTTGTTCAGATACATCAAGTAAGATTTATGTCTTGCTCAGTGGCCAAGGCCATTTCAGCACTTAAGTGTAGTAATAACCTATGTGGATTACCAAAGCAAGGGTTCAAATATGATGGGATAAACACCAGGCAGGAGGTTTCCTGTGGGACTTTTGGATTTGCTTACTCAAACTTCGAGTTGGCTAAATAAGGACGAGCATGTGGGCTAACATTTGTGTTTACTTGCAATTTTGTAAGATTTTCAGATTCCCAGTCTTCCTCCAATGAACATTTTCTTCTAAATTGTTAAAAGTTGTTGCATAACAGTAAATGTCAATGTCAAAACAAACACTTTAAACACATTGCCAAATGTTTCCTTCTTACGGCTCTTTGCAGCAATTGGTGAACCTGAGATTATAGACTGGTATAATCCCCAAGGAGAAAAGATAATTTCTACACAGAGAGTAGCTGTGCAGAAGGATGGTGTTAGGTCAAGATTAACCATATACAACGCAAACATAGAAGATGCAGGGATATATCGTTGTCAAGCAACAGATGCCAAAGGACAGACGCAAGAAGCTACAGTTGTTTTGGAAATTTACCGTAAGTCCTGTATTTATAACTTTTAGTTGAATAAAAGTACCGTTTCTTATTTTAAAAAATCAAGCAAAAGCAAATGAATTTAATGATATAAACTAATACCCGTTGAGTGCCAGGCAGTGTTCTTAGACCTTTACAACTTACATATATTTTACTACTGCTGTTGGGTGCTGTCGAGTTGATTTTCAACTCTTAGCAACCCCATGTGACAGAGTAGAACTGCCCTATAGGGTCTTCTAGGTTGTAATTGTTATGGGCCTTGGTAGTGTAGTGGTTAAGCATTTGGCTGCTAAGCAGAATTCTGGCAGTTCGAATCTACCACCCACTCCTTGGAAACCCTATGGGGCAGTTCTACTCTGTCCTGTAGGGTCACTGTGAGTCAGAATCAACTTGACAGCAACAAGTTTGGCTGTTTTTTTAATCTTTATGGGAGCAGATCACCAGGTGTTTCTTCCATGGAGTGGCTGGGTGCATTCCACCTCCAAATTTTGATTAGCAGCAGAGTGCTTAACCTCTGTGCTACCAGGTTTCCTTATATTTTACTATTAAAAAACAAAACAAACCAATTGCTGTTGAGTCCATGCCAACTTATAGCGATCTTGGTGGCAGTTCAAATCCACCAGGTGCTCCTTGGAAACTGTATGGGGCAGTTCTACTCTGTCCTGTAGGGTCGCTGTGAGTTGAACATTTTACTGTAGAATAAGTAAGTCTCTAAAATAGAATAGGTACTAGGGAATAGGTACATAGACACAAACATATAAACATGGAGCCAATTCTGTTTTTTAAATAATGTAAATGAAAATGTTTTAATTTTCTCTTGCCATGAAAATTCTAAGAATAGAAAATAGCAATTTATTCCATAATACGAAATTTAGTGGGGTTATGCTTTGCCTCTTAAATAAAAGCTCATGCTTACAACAGATGAAATTGCATATGTGATAGCACTGACCAGCCTAGCTAGAATGAGAACTGGGGAGGGGCCAGTGAACAGGAATGGACAGAGAGAAATCTGAAAACCCACCTAGTAAAGAATAATGTCTACCTGGGATTCTGCACCACCAGGCGTTTTCATTAACTGGGTTTTCCACACTTAAACTTTATTTTATGGTTTGGTACTGATTGATTCCTATCTGCCTTCTTTTCTCTTTCTCATATTTAGCGATCATTATTTTTTTTTTAACCTGTTTAGGAACATTGTTTGGGAATCTGCTGATTCCCTGGGCTTGAAACCAGGCTATACCACTTTACTTTTTGACCTCCAGCAAATTGCTTAACCTCTTTGCCTTCAGTTTCCTCATCTATAAAATGGATACAATAATAGTGCCTACCTCATAGACCGTTTGTGAGGAATAAATTAAATTTGCATAAAATCTTTAGAACAATTGTTTACAATCCATATGGGATAGATGTATAGTACAAAAGCTTTAAATATGTAGAATACTTGCTCATAAGCTGCCTCTTCATTATAGCTTTTTCTTGATTTAGAAACAGGAGATGGGGGCCTGGGGTTTGTAATACAACATTACCACAGTAGTGATTCCTGTTGGATTTTCAATCGGCTTTCCTGATTTGACCTTTTTTCCATATCTGATTCTCAGCTCCTTGAGAAAAGATATCTTTATTTGTGTGACTCCCACATCTATTTCACAAACAGCAGAAACTTAAATTAGAATGGTCATTTCATAGACACAGTATTTGGAAAAATTTTACATTATTTTAAATAATGTCAGGGGAAAATCCCTAATGTTTTTATGTTTGATGGTAAAGGAGTAAAGACTTTTTTTTGAGCAGAACTGCCTTATAGGGTTTCCAAGGCTATAAATCTTTACGGAAGAAGACTTCCACATCTTTCTCCCATGTTGCTGCTGGTGGCTTTGAACCACTAACCTTCTAGTTAGCAGACAAGCTCTTTAACCACTGCACCACTAGAGCTCCAGATAATCTAAGTCCACCTAATTATTGTAAAATCAATAAGCATAGATTTTGGAATGATACTGAGAGAAATAGGCAATAATACTTTATGATGGGTTTTTCTTTTTCAATACAGAAAAGCTCACTTTCAGAGAAGTGGTGTCTCCTCAAGAATTCAAACAAGGAGAGGACGCGGAAGTGGTTTGCAGAGTTAGCAGTTCACCTGCACCTGTTGTCAGCTGGTTGTATCATAATGAGGAAGTCACCACCATTTCCGACAGTTAGTATTTTGGTAACTCTCTAAGTTATATGTTTTAACAATACTGTATGTTTTTTAAAGTCTTTATCTACCTGGCTAACTACAGAAATTGAGCTCTTTGATCATAAAGGTCAAACAACTATTTTGAGAACCTTAAAGTTCTATACTATGGCCTGAGAGCCAAATTCCACCTACCTGCTGTTTTTGTGAGGTGTTACTGGAACACCATGGTCAACCGGTATGTATTGTCTACAGCTACTTTTGTGCAAAGTTGAGTAGCTGTGACACAGATGATTTTTTCCTACAAAATCTAAAATATTTACTACATGGGTGCTTTACGGAAAAAGTTTACCGCCTCTGCTGTATACTCAAGAAAGATTAATACCTTCCAAACAGCCTGCCGATACTAAGTAAACGATGGCAGCAATCCTCATGCATTAGATTCTACGTATCGTATTTCAGACGTGATCCCATGGCTTCACCATATGTAAACTTGATATCTATATGGATTCTTTTTATTATTCTGGGACTATTCTTTCAAGGACACCTACGTGTTCTAAATATTATGGTAAGATACATATGGGTATTAGAAAAGTATATTCATTGCAGTAGTCTTCATGATTTTGATTCAGACAGAGCTAAAATTCCAGAATAATATGACATCTGAAATTGAAAGCGTAATTTGCCTACATTATGCTACTTTCCCATTGTGCATTGGGAGCACTTTCAATTTAGAACATTTTTCAATGCACCTGCATTCCAGAGAGGTACCAAATAATTGAGTCTTTTTAAATAATCTCAGATGATTCTGTTCTGTGATTCCAAGAGATGAAATTTCTACAGTGTAAGAGAGAAAAAGGAGAGAGTTAGCATCTATTTTTAAATATATTCAGAGAACTTAATCATTTACAACAGTCATTTTTTTTTAATTTTGAAGGAATTTTTCTAGACTCAGCATATTTAGTGCTAGTTAGTTATTGGCCCTTTTTTTTCTATCACAAGTTAGTGAGAAATAACCCTCTATTTCCTCTTTTTTATTTTAGAATATCTGTGTTAGAATTAATTAATAAATGGTGTGGGCAAGTTGTGCAACTCATTTTCAGCTTCGTTTTCCTACAGTAATAAATAAAAAGCAGCCCATGAGTATTAGTTAAGTGACAATGTCTAAATATTTCCAGGTTGCCCAGTCTTAGCTTTCTAATGTGCATCTGGTTTAACCAAAAAAAAAAAAAAAAAACACAATCCTGTTGCCGCAAGTCAATTCTGACTCATAGCGACCTTGTAGGACAGAGTAGAACTGCCCCGTAGAGTTTCCAAGGAGCACCAGGTAGATTCAAACTGCCAACCTTCTGGTTAGCAGCCGTGGCACTTAACCACTGTGCCACCAGGGTTTCTGCATCTGGCTTAAGTACCCTTAACTACAAGAGGATTTTGAAATTAGGTACATTGTAAAAACATACATAGAGCCTCAAAGCAAAGATTGATGGTCAGGTGTAGTGGGGAGGTCAAAATGATGCTTCTGTGCTACAGCGTCGGTATTCTGTCCCCAGTATCCCAGGCTGCTGTGATGTGAATTGGGATTCTATTTTGCCTCTACTCCTTTCCTAGGCCCTGAGGCTTCGAACAGCTCTTCTAACTGCTCTGTACCTAATTAAAATTATTCATCTGTTAACCAGGGATAATTATCAATTAAAAAAAAAAAATGATGCTGAGCTTTAAATAAGACCTTAGGCATAAAATAAATATTTATTTGATGAATGAAAAACATATTTGGTGATATGGCTGGTTCTCAATCAATGACATTTATCTTTCTTATCTCTTCTGGTTGAGTTTTTAGATCCTAGGTGTCAGTTATACTAAAATTACATGCATTTAAACTAGCTATACGATCAGAAAATCCAGTGTAGGTAAAACACCAAAAAACCAAACCCATTGCCATCAAGTCAATTCTGACTCGTAGTGACCTTATAGGACAGTGTAGAACTGCCCTGTAGGGTTTCTAAGGAGCAGCTGGTGGATTTCAACTGCCAACCTTTTGGTTAGCAGCCTTACCTCTTAACCACTGTGCCATCAGGGCTTATGACTAGAAATAAATATGGCAGGCAAAACAAAAAGGAGACAAAAATATTGTTGTTTTTGTTTTAATCTTTTTTTTTTTTTTTTACTATAACACATAAAAGGATGCAAGTAAATAGTGAGGAAGAACAGACTTTTCTAACGTTGTAAAATTAGAGCAACTTGTCACATAGTTTGTCATCAAACCATGTGTACATTCTTAATGAATTTATAAGAAGTAGTATTCTTCACATGACTGTATCTTTTTTTAAAAAAAATTTTATTTTGCTTTAAGTGAAAGTTTACAAGTCAAGTCAGTCTTTCACACAAAAACTTGTGTACACCTTTTTACATACTCCCAATTGCTCTCCCCCTAATGAGACAACGCACTCCCTCCCTCCATTCTCTCTTTTTTTCGTGTCCATTTCGCCAGCTTCTAACCCCCTCTACCCTCTCATCTCCCCTCCAGGCAGGAGATGCCAACATAGTCTCAAATGTCCACCCGATCTAAGAAGCTCACTCCTCACCAGTATCCCTCGCCAACCCATTGTCCAGTCCAATCCCTGTTTGAAGAGTTGGCTTTTGGAATGGCTCCTGTCCTGGGCCAACAGAAGGTCTGGGGGCCATGACCACCGGGGTCCTTCTAGTCTCAGTCAGACAATTAAGTCTGGTCTTTTTACGAGAATTTGGGGTCTGCATCCCACTGATCTCCTGCTCCCTCAGGGGCTCTCTGTTGCATTCTCTGTCAGGGCAGCCATCAGTTGTAGGCGGGCACCACCTAGTTCTTCTGCTCTCAGGCTGATGCAGGCTCTGGTTCATGTGGCCCTTTCTGTCTCTTGGACTCATAATTACCTCATGTCCTTGGTGTTCTTCATTCTCCTTTGATCCAGGTGGGTTGAGACCAATTGATGCATCTTTGATGGCTGCTTGCTAGCATTTAAGATCCCATATGCCTCTCTCCAAGGTGGGATGCAGAATGTTTTCTTAAAAGATTTTATTATGCGAATTGACTTAGATGTCCCCTGAAACCATGGTCCCCAAACCCCCGCCCCTGCTACGCTGACCTTTGAAACATTCAGTTTGTTCCGGAAACTTCTTTGCTTTGCATTTAGTCCAGTTGTGCTGACCTCGCCTGTATTGTGTGTTGTCTTGCTCATCACCTAAAGCAGTTCTTATCTACTATCTAATTAGTGAATGCTCCCTTGTACCTTCCCTCCCCCCCACCATCTGGTAACCATCAAAGAATATTTTCTTCTCTGTTTAAACTATTTCTTGAGTTCTTATAATTGTGGTCTCATACAATATTTGTCCTTTTGCAACTGACTAATTTCACTGCTCATAATGCCTTCCAGATTCCTCCATGTTATGAAATGTTTCATAGATTCCTCGCTGTTCTTTATCGATGTGTAGTATTCCATTGTGTGAATATACCATAATTTATTTATCCATTCTTCCATTGATGGGCACCTTGGTTGCTTTTGTCTTTTTGCTATTTTAAACAGTGCTGCAATGAACATGGGTGTGCATATATCTGTTCTTGTAAAGGCTCTTATTTCTCTAGGATGTATTCCAAGGAGTGGGATTGCTGGATCGTATGGTAGTTCTATTTCTAGCTTTTTAAGGAAGTGCCAAATTGGTTTCCAAAGTGGTTGTACCATTTTACATTCCCACCAGCAGTGTTACAAGTGTTCCAATCTCTCCATAGCCTCTCCAACATTTATTGTTTTGTGTTTTTTGGATTAATGCCAGCCTTGTTGGAGTGAGATGAAATCTCATTGTAATTTTGATTTGCATTTCTCTAATGGCTAATTATTGTGAGCGTTTCCTCATGTATCTGTTAGCTACCTGAATGTCTTCTTTAGTGAAGTGTCTGTTCATATCTTTTGCCCATTTTTTAATTGGGTTATTTATCTTTTTGTAGTTGAGTTTTTGCAGTATCATGTAGATTTTAGAGATCAGGTGCTGATCGGAAATGTCATAGCTAAAAACTTTTTCCCAGTCTGTAGGTAGTCTTTTTACTGTTTTGGTGAAGTCTTTGGATGAGCATAGGTGTTTGATTTTTAGGACCTCCCAGTTATCTAGTTTTCCTTCTGCATTTTTAGTAATGTTTTATATGCTGTTTATGGCATGTATTAGGGCTCCTAGTGTTGTCCCTATATTTTCTTCCATGATCTTTATCATTTTAGATTTTATATTTAGGTCTTTAATCCATTTGGAGTTAGTTTTTGTACATGGTATGAGGTATGGTCTTGTTTCATTTTTTTGCAGACGGATATCTAGTTATGCCAGTACCATTTGTTAAAAAGACTGTCTTTTCCCATTTAACTGTTTTGGGGCTTTGTCATGACTGTATCTTATATGGTTTCTTTATTAGTGCTAGTGGAAAGAGATTAGGTTTATAACTTTGAAAGAAACATAAATGGGGATTTTTAATAATATAGTGGATCCAGGTAGCTTTCTGTTGTCTTAACTTGGTAAAAAAAAAAAAAAAAAACTTGGTACAGTGGTACAATTCAAAAACTCCAGGTAAAACAACAATAACATGCAAGTGCCCATCTTATTAACTATACTTGTGGTAGCATCTATGTGGCAGATGTTTCAAAATTTAAATTCCTACAGAATACTTGTAGTAGAGGTTTTCCATATCACTCATTAAAAGTTCTTTATGCTTTAAAATCTAAGCATTTAGGGAGTAAAGATGTTCGTTAAAAAAATTGAATATAATGTTTTTCAGTGATGTCCTGTTGGCTATGCTATTTTCAGATGCCCACTCAACCTTGACAAGTTTGAGAAGTATCTCTTAAAATTTCCAAATGCTCTGATTGACACCATGCTGCATCAAAAATAATGGATACCATCATATTTTTTTTAGTAACATTTTAATGTATTCAACTTCTAGTATAAAAGATGCAGCCAATACTTACTGAATACTTAGTATATGCTAGCTAGTGTATTAGAGATTGGGGTTTCAGTAGTCAACAAGATAATTAAGTCCACTGTCCTTCAATATCTATAGTTTAGTGGGAAACAGAAATAGGTAAATGAGTGAAAACAAAGTAAGCTGAGGCCTATGGTAAATTCAGTGAAAACGGATGATAAAGAAGGAGCACCTAATCTAATTAGGGCAGGGAAGGGTGTCAAAATCACTTGCCTGGAGGAAAAAATGACCTTTAAATATGAGTAGGAATTAATCAAATAAAAGGTTCCAGGTTTTTTTTTTTTTTTTCAGAAAGAGAGAATGCTATTCACAGTGGGCCCAGAGGTGAAACACAGAATGAATGGCAGGTTCTGAAACTGGAATAAGTTCAGAATAACTAGAGCTTGTGAATATGTACACTCCTAAGACTTAAATTAATGAATAAAATAAGGGACCGATAAGAAAGTAGGCTGGAGAGAAAGGCCTAGCCAATTTGACATGGCCTTGAAATCTCTGCTAAGGAATGTGTGGACATTATGCACTGGGGAGATCCTCGAAGGATTTCAATCAAGGGAATGATGTGATCTGATGTGTATTTAAGAAAGATATTAATGCCTCAGTGGGCAGAATGAATTGGATGAGAATGAAGACAAAATTTCAGCTTCCGAGAGAACAGTGCAGATGCCAATGAAATAAATGCTGGAGGAGGTGGAGACTTTGAGTAATGTCAAAGGGGAGACCCTGGTGGCGTAGTGGTTAAGTGCTATGGCTGCTAACCAAAGGGATGGCAGTTTGAATCTGCCAGGCACTCCTTGGAAACTCTATGGGGCAGTTCTACTCTGTCCTATAGGGTTGCTATGAGTCAGAATCGACTTGATGGCGCTGGGTAGCTTGGGTTACTGTCAGAGGAACAAGTGATAGGACGTGGAGTTGATTGGATATGCAAACAGAGATGCAGAAGTCAAGTATGACTCATGGAATTTGCCTGAGGAAAACCATTCCATTGACTGGCATTCACAGAGCTGAAGAATATCAGATGAGAAATTTCAGATGGATATAGTGACCTAAATTTCGACATGCTAAAATTGAGATACTTACAATCCTTCTACATAGGTACATCTTGTAAACTGTAATTATTTGGTTACAGATCTCAGATGAATAGTCTGGTCTGAAGAAAAATAAAATGTGTCATCAAAAATAGATGGTAATTGAAACAATACAAATAATTGAAACTGACCCTTGAGCTAGTATAGATTGAAAACAAAGGACTGAGGAAATAACCTACTTGAAGAAGCATAAAGCAGATAGCATATTGAGTTTTATCTGATTTCATTTATATTCCTTACTACAATAATGAAAAAATATATATCTTTTTTATAGTATCCATAGTTAGTTAACAAGGTAAGTTCACAGTTATTAAATATCTATAATTTAGTGAGATTACCCTGGTGTCTTTAGTGGTTAAGCATTTGCTAATCAAAAGGTCAGTGATTCCAACCCACCAGCTGCTCCCAGAAGAAAGATGTGGCAGTCTGTGTCTGATTTTTGGGGGGTATAGTTTTTTTTATAGTTTAGTGGGGAAGACAAATAGAGTGCAACAATTAAAGCTGTGGCTTCATCAGATATTTTCTGGAAACAATTATTAATGATATACTTTGGTCTGATAGTTTGCTGACATCAGTTCGTGGACTTTACACACACATTTAGAATTCGAGAAAGATTTTAATTGTTTTCTGCATGGAAAAGTTGTTTTTTTTTTTTATGCGAACATATATAATGTTATATGTATGTAGATTTAGCAGGTAACTAATGTCTTCCTAATGCCCTGACAGCTTTCTTACAAATAGTAAAACTAATATATTGAAATACCCATTCGAAGCTAGAGTTTTGCAATTAGAAGAAACACTGATATACTCCTACTACTCACTTATTTACTGTCTTATTATCTGACATTTCACATTTACAACAATAGTAAAAAATCTACTGTCTGACTATTTCATGCATTAACAATGTAACAGTAATGTATGCTGTGGTATGAGGCTAGAGTAACGCTGACTGTGAGGGTTAAGATTATGTGTCAACTTGGCTGGGCCATGAACTCACTGGTGTAACAGTTATGTAATGATGTAATTTGGCAGTTACGTAATGATGTAGTCATCCTGCATTTTGTGATCTGATGTGGTCAACCTCTATTTTCACATAACACTGACTTTCACATAATAACTTGGTCTTTGGAACCTAAGCATGTCAACAAGTGAGGAGTGTATGCCTATCAAAAATATATATTTTGTGGATTCTTATTCTTTCTCTTTTATATCAAGTATTGACTTTCTGAAAATAATGTTACCCTTTACTATTTTTCTTAATTCAAATAAATTACAAACATTAAAATATTATATTTTAAAGCATATATTTTAGTATATTACATAGTACAACATTAAAAAAAATGATCTAAATATGACAAAGTGCATCACTAATTTTTAAATGTTTCTGTTTACTAATGCTTCTCATTCTAATTTCCAGCTATAGGAATCTTTTCACTGAATTTGAAATACTGTGTATTTTTTAGGAATTCTGAGTAACTCCAGGACCTCTTATGAATTATGCTTCAAAATTTCTTGCATATTACCTTCCTTTATTCCCAATTATTCACTTGAAATTCTATGTTTGTGCTTTAATATACCAGGTGAAAAGACCTGCTTAAACATTTTGGGTCAACCAAAAGATGCTGTAGACATTATGAACAAGTTTAAAATTCCTAGGCTGAAAATCATATGCTTATAACTTTTTAATCAGTATTTTCTCCCTTAGATGGCCTCTGAATCTGGCGCTTTTTCACGTCTTGTTTGTTTTTTAGCTATTAGTCAACAAGTAACCACTTGCTTGCCTCTTTTAATGACAGTCTGGTAGTGCAATGGTTAAGTGCTCAGGTGCCAAGCAAAAGGTTGGCCATTGGAATCCACCAGTGTCTGTGTGGAATAAGAGACCTGGCAACCTGTTCTCAAAGATTACAGCCTAGGGAACCCTATTGGGTAGTTCTACTCTGTCATATAGGGTTGCTATGAGTCTGAATTGACTTGAAGTTACATGATAACAGTGTAGTATGATGATTATTCATTTTTCCAGCCAAAATCTCTCCCCTCACATTAAGGAAATGCAATGGCAAATAAGCCCCAACATCTGAACGGCTTAATGTCATACCAATTTATTTCTCAGTCATGGAAATTTCAATTGGCAGGAGAGGGAGAGGCAGGATTCTGCATCACACATGTCTTCAGTGACCCAGAATGAAGGAGGCAATTCTGTTTTTACAGATGACTTCCATGATTGCGCTAGCCTCCCTAGCAGGCCAGCACATAGGGGAAGAACAGTGAATGTTGGAACTGGCCTATAAAGTATACTTAAACTGTAGATATCTCAGGGACGAGGTACCTTAAGCATGAATCAGGGGCCGACCTGATGGCAGCTAACCACAACAACAGCAAAAATTTGCACAAAAGTTTGAAGGATGTGGGAGCTGTGCCTTTGTTATTCACCAGTGTATCTCAAATGCTTTTGAAAGTACCTACCAAATAGTTGGTTTTTGACACTATCTATGGATATACCAATTTAGAGTGTTGCTTGTATGAAGTGTTTCAAAGCAGGACTAGACATAAGAGCATTCTTAACTTGATAAGAACGGAAAGGTCTTAGTACTGAATCAAAACTAGGATGAAGATAAACTAACGTTATGGAAAGTAATGGTAGGCTGGGTGGCTACCTTGGGTATCCAGCTTATTTTACGTGATCAGTGAATTATGTGTATATGTATGCATGTGCACACACCCACACAAAATGGAATCTTGAAATAAATTTTATGAAGTCTAATCTATTCAGTTTTAAACTGGATTATCTTACGTTTAGTAAAAAAAAAAATCATCCTCTATAAAATTTGAAACATAACCATGTTGTATGTCCTTTATGTGACTTGCATATTATTGAATCCTTTCGCTGGCACCTCAGGGTATGCAAAAGTATAAGTTTAATTATTGTGTGTGGAAGGTTGTTCAATAAATTTTCTAATCCTTTTACATAGCCAATTCGCCATATATTTGCAGTCAAAACATTTTCATGTCTGCAATATCTAATCTCTTGGCATTATTCTTTTGTGTATCATTTCTGCATTCAGAGTACCAAGGGGAAAATAATAACCTTACCATTTTATGTGGAAATAAAGTCACCAATGTATTTTAGAAAACAAAAAGAAAAGGTGTAGCAAAGCATTGTGGAATGGAAAAATTGAAGTCACGAAATTACATTTTACTTTCAAATTTGAATTTGTTTGTTGGTGAAAAGTTTCATAGTGTCAGACAAGGGCCATATTTTAACTCTTAGCAATCTGGAACACACTGGACTCTGCCTTCAATTACTTATATCATTTCCTCCGCTGTGCTTACTTTTCAGATCGGTTCGCTATGTTAGCAAACAATAATCTACAGATTCTCAACATCAGTAAGAGTGATGAAGGCATATACAGGTGTGAAGGAAGAGTGGAGGCACGGGGAGAAATTGACTTCCGGGATATCATTGTTATTGTTAATGGTAAGCCATCAATAACGTATGCATATTTCATTGCTTCATTTTATCAGTATGCTTTTTAAAAAGGGCAACAGTGTAAACATCCCAACACTTAAGACTCCCCTAATAAACTTCTACCCTGGGAGAAATTTTCCTACCTCAGTAATGGCATTTCTTTCATTGTATTACAGCCTCAAGGGCAGGATCCATGACTTATTGAATACTGTCATCCTCATATCATTTTCCATGAGTCTAAGAAGTAGTTTCCTTTTGCTCAATTTGTAGCTGTTGAAAGAATGCTGAATGAATCATAGTAAAATGGCCCATTAAACTTTTAAAACATGCATTATTTTACTTAAATTAGTCTAGTTGATATTATTTATAGTTTTTTCTCAAATTTCATAATTGAATTCATAAGATTGCCCTCTCAAGTATCAACAAACACTAATAGTTAAGTTTATGATATTATGATGGGATCTCTTTACTCAAAAAATGCCCTCAAATATTGCCTGCTATGTTTTTTATCTTGCATTTTGTACTGCATTTTTTGTCTCTGTTAACAGGACATTCTATGAGGCCAGACGACATAGTAAAGATATGCTAGATGCCGCCATTTTGGTCATCTAATACCTTATCAAGACATGCCCATGAGACCTCTTTAGCATCTCTCAAATACATCCTATTTTCTCTTTCATAATGTCTTCCATGAAAATGCTGCCCTTTCTAATAGTTTTTTTTTTTCTTTGATTGTTACAACTTGGTTCCCCTACTCTCAATTTCACCACTTCAACTTCCTTTCTACCAAACTTTTCCTTGTGAAAATTCTTCAAAGTTTCCCGTTACCTCAGGACAAATTCTAAACAACTTTTGATCACAGAAGAAGCCTTTTAGGATCCCACCCCTTTCTTAATCACTCTGCCAATGTCACCGTATGTGTCAGCCATATAGAAATAATAGGAGAACCCTATATAAATCCACTTTTACAATTTCATCTTTTGCTTCCCAAAGTAACAATCTAACAATTACTATAAAGATAGATTTCTATAAGCAGAATATTATTTTTCCTTTTTGAAATTAAGGAGTTAGCCAAGAGTGTCCTATGAGCTCGGGCCGAAACAGGGGAAAATGAATTATTATCTTTTTTTCATATCCTTACCCAAATGCTTCCTTTTAATTTTTTATTAATTTCTACCTCTTTTGACCCAGAATTAACCCCACCTCTCACCCCATACAGTCTCTCTCTAGTTTCTCATGTAGAGTAGAGACGACCAGGAATATCGTGTAAGTCTAAAAGAGTTATGTCTTCCTTTGTAGACAAGTAGTTTAACTGCAAATACCGTGCTAAGAGCGAAAGGAAATCGTAAATCAATGCTATTTTTTTTTTAATTCCCTCTTTCTCTGAGTCTATAATTAATTGGGATTTGTAGATAATAAAATGGGATAGACGAGGGGTGGTAGGGACCTATAAGCTAAGCAAATTGGTAGAGATTATGCAGATTAATGGGGGACAGCCAAGCACAGGTCCTCAGAGGAGCCTGGTTTTTTAGGTGCTTTTTGGGAGTTCAAAGTTCAGTATTTTTTAACAGTGTCATAAATAGCCACTGGAAAATTTAATCATCAATGCAGGAGGAATATCTCAGTGCATAAAAGGTAGGTTTCAATTATTTTCTTAAATCTATACCCATGTCAGCAAAAAAGAGGAAGCCCCTAAATGAGATAGATTGACACAGAGGATACAACAATGGGCTCAAGTATAACAAAGATTGTGAGGATGGCACAGGACCAGGCAGTGTTTTGTTCTGTTGTACGCAGGGTCACTTTGAGTTGGAACCAACTCAGGGGCACCTAACAACAGCAACATATACCTGTATCAAAGCCGTGGCGGAACAGTGTTTAAGAGCTCAGCTGTTAACCAAAAGGTTGGCAGTTCACATCCACCAGTTGCTCCCTGGAAACCCTGTGAGGGCAGTTCTACTCTGTTCTGTAGGGTCAGTATGATTCAACATCACTGAACAGCGTTCTCTATCATTCTCTCTCTCTGTCCCTAGTATATATAATAAATGAAGGTAACCTGCAGTAACTGTTTAGTGTGACAATTACAACTTAGCTATCTACCTTACTTTGTCTCCAAAAGAATTTAAAGTGGCTTAAAAAAAAAAAAAATTTTTTTTTTTAAAATATATTTGGTCATGGAAAAGTCTTTGTGCTTCAGTATTCTCATATGAAAATGGGATTATAAGTATAAATTAATATGTGTAAAGTTCTTTACAAAAGTGCTTAGTTCATAGGAAGCAATATATAAAACCCAAAAACTGTTGCTGTTGAGTCTATTCCAACTCATAGCGACCCTATGGAACAGAGTAGAACTGCCCCATCGGGTTTCCAAGGAGTGGCTGGTGGATTTGAACTGCCTACCTTTTGGTTAGCAGCCAAGCTAACCAAACCACTGTGCTACCTGTGCTCCATAAATATAAATTAATATGTGTAAAGTTCTTTACAAAATACTTAGTTTATAGGAAGTAGTATAAAAGTGTTTATTATTACTATTATATGTTACGTGTATGCATATGTAGTTATACATATGTTTTACTAAAATATTAACAAGTCTGATATTAAAAAAGGAACTGCTATCTGGGAGATACTTTAATGCATTTTATAGCATTTTCTAATTTGTTTCTATACTTGATCATGTGTGAGTGTTGACAAATTTAAGATTACATTCATTTTGAGAGAAGGATTATTTGAATGTGCGATGGTGTCCAGGTAACAAAGTTTGAGTCTTCACATCTGTCATGGTCTGCATTCTAGTTGGAATATTTACTTTGTACTAGGAGCCCTGGTAGTAATGAAATTAAGCATTTGGCTGCTAACCAAAAGGCTGGCAGTTCGAACCCACCAGCTACTCTGCAAGAGGAAGACTTGGCGATCTGCTTCCATGATGATTACAGCCTTGGAAACCCTATGGGACAATTCTACTCTGTCCTACAGGGTTGCTGAATAGGAATCAACTTGAAAGCAATGCGTAGGAGTATTGTTATTTATTTCAGGGTTATAAGTAGATAAACGTTGAACTGTGTTCATTTGTACCATTCAAAAAAATCACGTAGACAATGTCCTATTCTGACTGCGTGAAGTTGACCCTCTCAAAAGCAAAGCATCCTCTCCCACATTTCAGTTTCCTCTGAGAGAATCCACCACAAATTCCAATCTGACCGCCTTTGCTGGAACATCACTTTATCTCCGATTCTAATTAGTCACATTTTCCTTTTTCAGTCACAAGCTTCATAATCTAGATTTTCTGGAACTGGTTTTCTAGAAAATGACAGTGTTCTCAAAATCAACCATTGATTTATTCTCCTCTTGGATGATACGGTGGGACCCTTTGAGGGAATGTACTGACTGATGCCACCAGAAGCTATGCTTTTCTTTCACATTTTGCCTTTACTTCAGCAAGACAAGTCATTCTATTCCAGCCTTATTGATTCTTGCCTTTCTTACCGTCTCCTTTTAAATCTTGAATTCTCTCTAAAAGTTCCCCTTATTATTTATCTCTCATAAAAACATCTTGAAGGTGTTCCAATGAAAAGTTTGCTTCTTGAAGACGTTTCAATGGCAAGTTTGAGGCTGCATAAAAAATAATAAATTAAAGCACTTGTAAATATATTGTTTCTTCAGCTATAAAATTTGAGTCTTGTTCTGAGTCTCACCTGTCAAGCTCTTATATCCCAAGCTCTTTCATTCTTCTCTCTCTCTCTTTTTTTTTTGCTACTAATTTTTTATCCTTATACTTTTGCCTTTTACCCTGTACCTCTTTCATCTGTGTCATTCTCCCTAAATGTAGTGAAATCCCAACCAAATAATCTGTCAGCTGTTTCTTCGCATGCAGTGCTTCCTTGTCAAATACCTGCTCTGTAAGAAGCTCTGCTCTTTCTCCCTTTGCTTGCGTTTGGCACACTCTCCTCTCGCGTTTCCACCCTACCATTCCATCATCCTCCATTGTGCTAACAATTAATTGAAAGATACCCTTTCTTGGTTCTTCAGTACTACTACCAATGTTAAATGTTAAAAATCTATGTTTCTGAAGTCCCTGTACAATTTTCTTACTATATTTCTCAATGCCTGTGAATTATTTTAAGAAGATTATACATCACTTTTCTTTGCCATGTGATGTGTGATGATTCCAGTGGAAGGATAATGTATTTCTAACCCGTCAATTATCTGACTTGCTTTGGCCAATAGTATAGAAGCAAACATAATACATACCATGGCCGAAAACGAGCTTGCAATAACTAGTGCATGTGTCCACTATCTCTCTTGCTCTTTTCTTCTGCCTTGAAAATACCATGAACCAAATAGGGACTTCTTCATTCTGAATACCATGATGAAGACAGAGATGACCTGTAGCTGCAGATACAAGAGTGAGAGATAAAACATAATTTTTAAAGCACTGATATTTTAGAATTGTTTGTTATTATAGAAAACTTGACAAATGCTATGCCAGCAGCTCCCCCCTGCCCCCACTTAAACAAGCAATTTAAACACTATCTGACCTTGGGTTACTTCCTGAAATAACATCCCTGAGTGTCCGTTAGACATCTTATTGTCCTTCTTTCCCTCGATGGTGATAACTTACCATGAATTTTTTACCACCTCATCAAAAATTGACTATGTAGGTGAAGATTTTGGAAGTTTCTTCTATATTTTATTCATGTTTGTTCAACAGGTATTTGCAAAGTGTTGCCTATATGTTTCACAGTATGTGAGTACTAGAAATGCTAATAAATCTACTACGTCAATTCCCTTAAAGTACTTACAGTTTTATCTCAACACCCTAAAGTAATAAACTTTACCAAAGTCAGTAATTATGGCACTGCTGAATGCATTAAAAAAAAAAAATGCTTTAAAATATGTGAGTACTAGAAATGCTAATAAATCTACTACGTCAATTCCCTTAAAGTACTTACAGTTTTATCTCAACACCCTAAAGTAATAAACTTTACCAAAGTCAGTAATTATGGCACTGCTGAATGCATTAAAAAAAAAAAATGCATTAGCATGTAATAAATGCAATTTTGTAGATATTCACAGACTGTTTTATTAAGAAGGGGCACCTACTGTCGCCCAAGAGTGGAGACTACCTAGACACTTATGATAAACCCAATGATGGGGAAGAGTTATTTAGTGGAATAGAAAAGGAGAAAATATATTCCAGGTGGATAGAACAGCATCTGTAAAAGCAGCCAAGTGTGTGAGATGCACAAAACATCCCAGTAACTTAACTGTTCCAGTAATACAATATTTTGGGGGAAGGAATGATGGTGGTGTTATTCAGTTGGTTTAGGGATCAGGTAGAGATGGAGCTGGAAAGCATGTATGGGCAGATCATGGAGGACTGTGGATATGCCATTAAAAACTTGGACTTTCTTTTATGGGACCATGATAAGCTACCATTGAAGACAGGAGATACTAAAGAGTAAGTAAGGTGACAGGATAGAGACGAGGGAGAGTGGGAATGGGGGGTAGGGGGGACAATTGACATCAAGGGAGTGATAATTAGGGCCTATACTAAAGGATAAGAAAATGAAGATGAAATAAAATCAAGAATCGTTTGACATAAATTCATCATGCTACACTAGTGTCAAGGAAGCCAAGGGAATTAAGTATAATTGCAAGATTTCTAGTGTGAATGCCAGGCTTCCAGTGTATCACATGTAAGCACAAGTGACCAGTAAGGTGTGAACTGAAATATGTCTGCTAAATTTGGCAATTATGGGTTACTAAAGTCATGATGGGGTCTCTATGAGTCGGAACCAACTCCCCAGCACCTAACAACAACAGAGTCACTTGGGAAAAAGATATCACTTGAGTAATCTGGGTAAAATTCAGATTTCAATGACTCGAAGGATGAATATACACATACATTCATTGAAGAATGAAGGTACCGAAGATACAGCACCTAGTACCTGAGGTTGCTAGAATCAACTATTAAATGGGAATCATTATAAAGTTAAGGACTAGGATTGGTGGTCTGGGTGTTTGAGGAAGATTCACCTTGGACATGAGGAAGGATGTGTAATTGCTGAGCCTGGAAGAAAGGAATTAAAACTGGTTGAGGACGTGGATAAATTAACAGGTAGGTCTGGTAGATAATTTGAGAGAAATCTTGCCACATACCTTAATAGTCTATTTCTAATCACTTGACTTTCCTCCTCTAGCAAATATCAATGTAATATTTCTCAAATATTTTCAATATTTTAAATACATACTTAGGCTATACATACTTAGGCTTGCTGTTTATTAGATCTTCGGGTAACCTTTCAACTGACTTAAAACTTTTCTTTATCTAGTCCCTTTATCACTGACTGCCTTTTTTCATATCATACCTTGCTTGACTTTTACATGCTATGTGAAATCTTTCAAAAGCAGAGCTACAGAGATATTTGCAAAATTGTCTGACCATTGTTTCGTTAAAGCCCTGAACTTTTTACTAGCTAATTATACTACACAAACACACGTGTCCACTTCTACACAAATCTTGAGTACATTCTTTAAAAAAAGATCAAAATCATCCCTCTTGCTTTAATCCATGACCATCAGATTCTCAGCCCATAGTTGAAGTGCTATCCAAGACTACTCAGAAAAAGTTCATATGGATGAAAGATCTGGAAATAGCTTTTAAATTTAAAGTGTAGCAAGTAACTCATTGCCATCGAGTTGCTTCTGACTCATAGCGACCCTACAGGGAGGAGAAGATCTGTTCGATAGGGTTTCCAAGGCTAAGAAACCAGTACACCACGTCTTTTTCCCGTGGAGCGGCTGCCGGGTTCGAACTGCTGACCTTTTGGTTAGAGCCGAGTGCTTAACCACTGTACCACTAGGGCTCCTTATAGTCAATAGTGGGTTATTTTTATAAAATGTGATTTTAAGGTGTAATGATTCATTATTTTCTGAATCTTTTGTAAATTTGTGAAAAATGATTGGCTAACTGCTGGTTCAAATTTGAAGTAATGGAAGCAGGAACAATTGAGATTGAATGAAAAACACCTAGTAGTACCATTTTAAAGCAATTGCGCTCTTAGTCTTTCTTTGAACATTAAAATCAGCAGTGGATGATAATGGCCAGAGGTATTTGTGCAAGTAGACATAAAGTGCACTCCATTATTGCAGTGATCCTCAGGCAGTGACCTTGTATTCCTACCTATTTCTAGTCTTTTCTTAAACTTAAGAAAATGAGGAAAGTGTAATTTATCCTTTATAATAAGTGAAACGTTAAGTCAGATTTTTTTCCCTTAATTTCTATGTAATTTTGTATAAAGTAAAACATATATAACTGCTTAACGGGCAGTGAACTGGTCCCTCATTTACTAATAATGTAATTGATTTAATCTAATGGACAGATATTTTAAGTCAATTTAAAGACTAGATATTACCGGGGAATTTGTGATTTATAAAAATCATATGCAATATGTAATTTAACCAAAGGTCAAGAAGTAAGCATTGATGAAAGCCAGAATATTGTTAATTTTAATATTTTTTTTCTCCTAATAATGCCATTGAGTTTCAAAGGTTAGCAGACTAGGAATAAAAGGAAATAAGAAAATATAAATCTCTCCCAAACTCTGATCTAGCTACTCTTTTAGAGATGTTCAAGTTTTAAGAAAATTTTAGGTAGGCAGATGGATAGATGGTAGATAGTTAGATACATAGGTAGGTAGGTAGATAGATAGATGGATAGACAGACAGATAAATAGATCCCCTGCAGAGATCTAGGCATGGGTTTCTGTGCCTTTCTCCTCCGCTATTTAATTGATGTGACTGATTAGTATAGTTCCTCCCCTTTCTGATTCTCCACTTTCTATTTTCATTTACTCAGGATTGTCTGGGTACACTAAGAGTGGCATAAGGTCCTATCTGAAAGGCTGTGGAAAAGTATGTATTTACAATGTATTTCTTTTCAATCCTTGATTAAGAGAGAAGGCACGCATTTTCTCATGAGTGGGATTAGATTCCTACAATGAAGTTACCCAGATGGCCCACTTCTGCTGGACATCTAGTGTTGATCTCTGTATTTGTATCTAACATTTGGTTAATGAGTACACAAGTGAATACTATCTTTCGTGATAAAAATCTTTAAGTTGCTTCAAGTAGTCACAGATCACGGCAGTAATGCAGATTTTTGATATTTCATAGAATTAATTGGAAAAGGAAATTCAGGATAACACCTAACATGAAGATGAATGACATTCAGGAATACTAATATCTAAGTTACTTTGCAAAGGCATTTTGAGTTCTGTTCATCAAAAGGTGCTGCACTAAAGTGTAATTTAGGAGAAACCATGTCCAATTTTACTCACACTTCAATTTATGTATCCAGTAACTCTTGCACTGTTTTTGTTTACATCATAATCTATGGCTTTTAATAAAATTCTGGGGATGCAGAGTCCATACTTACAACAGAGAAAATAGATAAGCAGCAGAGAAATTTCAGTTTAAGCTAGACTCAGGCTAACTTCATTGAATTGTAAGTATAACTGGTTCCTAGTAAAACTGGTTCCTTGTACTAGTTCCTGTGTTTTAGTTTGTTTTTCCCCTTCATGTAAAGTTTTCTCCCTGTTTATGTGAAATTATCTCACATACTAGGCCATTAATGCTTCAAGAACAAGGACTATGTTTTATACCCTCGAAAAACATTTTAGACCTTTGCATATTTAAGACAGTCAATAACTTTTGGAATGATTTCTTCAGTTTTTAATTATTGATCACAAAATGTGGTCACTTCACCCATAAAAGATACTTTATTTCATTTATTAGGTTAAATAATCCAAATCATTTTACCTTTGCCTTGAGAGTACAAAAGATTGGCAGTTCATATCTACCAGCTGCTCCTTGGAAATCCTATTGGGCAGTTCTACTCTGTTCTATAGGGTCGCTATAAGTCAGAATCGGCTTGATGGCAATGGGTTTTTTTTTGTTTTTTTTTTTTGGTTTGTTACACCACTAGTCTACTGAACCAATTCCCAATTATTTTGAATATATGTTTTGAATCATTTTTATGATTTTTATATATATATATAAACATATGTTATATATTTATATGTACATGTATTTATATAACCAACATAAAATGATATATATTATATATACATATTATACATAGGGAAACCCCGGTGGCATAGTGGTGAACTGCTATGGCAACTAACCAAAAGGTCAGAAGTTGGAGTCCACCAGGTACTCTTTGGAAACTGTAGCAGTTCTCCTCTGTCCTATAGGGTCGCTATGAGTCGGAATCAACAGCAATGGATTTTCGGGAATCATATATACATATACATGTAATTAATGTTTTATATTTTGGTTTATATATATATATATAGTGGTTAAGAGCTACAGCAAGCTACGGCTGCTAATCAAAAGGTTGGCTGTTTGAACACACCAACTGCTCCTTGGAAACCCAGTGGGGCAGTTCTACTCTGTCCCATGGGGTCTCTGTGAGTCAGAATCAACTCGAGGGCAAAGGGTTATTTATATCAATACCACATTAATTATATATGTATATATATAATAACAAAAATTGCCATTTTAATCATTCTGAAGTATATAATTCATTGGTATTAATTACACTTACAATGTTAGGCAGCCATCACCATTATTTACAAAATATTTTCATCATTGTAAGTGGAAACCCTTTAGCAGTAAGTAATAACCCCACTTACTTTATGTCTCTATTAATTTTCCTATTTCAGGTATTTCCTATAAATGGAATCAATATGTATCCTTTTCTGTCTATTTCACTTAGCATGTTTTCAAGGTTCATTCTTTTCATAGTATATATCTTCACTTCATTTTGTTTTTGTGGCTTATTAATATCAGAATCCTGGTGGTGCAGTGATTAAGTACTTTGGCTACTAACCAAAAGGTCAGCAGTTCAAATCCACTAGCTGCTCCTTGGAAACACTATAGGGCAGTTCTGCTGTGTCCTGTAGGGTTGCTATGAGTCGGAATGGACAGCAATGGGTTTTTAATATTCCCTATATTATATATGTATGTGTTATGGATAGAATTGTGTTCCTCAAAAATGTGTGTTGTAAATTCTAACCCTATACCTGTGGTTATAATCTCATTTGGGAATGGCTTTTCTTTGTTATGTTAATGAGGCAGTATTAGTGTAGGGTATGTTTTAAGTCCATCTATTTTGAGATATAAACCAAGTAGATTAGGGACAGTGCAGCAAACAAGCATGCATGGGAGAAGATAGATGCCACACCACAGAAAGATCACCAGGGAACCAAGTAACAAGGACCTTCCCCCAAGGCCAAAAAGGAGAGAAAGCCTTCTCCTATGCCAGAGCCCTGAATTCAGACTTCTAACTTCCGAAACTGGGAGAAGGAAAAAAAAAAAATTCTGTTGTTTAAAGTCACCTACGTGTTTCTGTTACAGGAGCACTAGATAACTAAGGCAGTGTGTAACACATATTGTTTGCCTATTCATATGTTGAGTTGCTTACATATTGTAGCTATTATGAATAATGCTGCAATGAACACTGGTATGTTTATCAGTTTGAGTCCCTGTTTTCAGTTTTGTTGGGCAAATATTTAGGAGCAGAATTGCTGGGTTGTATGTTAATTCTCTGGTTAAATTTTTAAGGAACCATCAAATTTTTTTATCAAATTATTTTCCATGGCTGTTGCACCTTTTTGCATTCCCATCAGAAATGTGTGAGTGCTCTAATTTCTCCATATCTTTGCCAATGCTTGATATTTTTCTTTCTCCTTTGCTCCTTCCCTCCTTTTTTTTTTTTTTTTTTAATTTGTCCTTTTTATTGTGGCAATGAAATGGTATCTCAGTATGGTTTTGAAATGCATTTTCCTAGTGACTAATGATTTCAAGCGTCATTTCATGTGCTTACAGACCATTTGTAGATCTTATTTGGAGAATCGTCTATTCAAGTCCTTTACCCAATTATTAATTGGGTTGTTTGTATTCTTGTTGTTCAATTGTAACAGTATTATATATATTCCGGGTACTAAATCTTACCAGATATTTGGTTTGCAAATATTTTTTCCCAGTATGCAGGTTCTCTTTTCACTTTTTCCATAATGTTCCTTGATGCACAACTGCCTTTAAACTTGAAGCCCAAGTTATCCTTTTTTTTCTTTTGTTGCACATCTTTTTGCTGTAATATCTAAGCATCCATTGCCAAACACAAGACCATGAAGATTTAACCTGTGTTTTTCTTCTAAGTGTTTTATGGTTTTAATTTTTATGTTTAGGTAATAATTGATTTTGAGTTAATTTGTGTATATGGTGTGAGGTAGAAGTCATAGTTTATTTATTTTGTATGTGGAAATCAGGTTGCCCCATGCCTTAGACTGGGTTCTCTAGAGAAGCAAAACCAGTGACGTGAGTGTGTATGTGTGTGTATATGCATACATATACACATGAGAGAGAGAGGGAGAGAGAGATTTATATCAAGGAAATGGCACATGGGGTTGTAGAGGCTAGAAAGTCCCAATTCCATGGATCAGGCTGGAGGCTTCACCTGACTCAGGTAGCTGCAAGGATGGTGAGCCCAAGATTTGCAGGTCAGACGGTAGGCCTATGGGTCACAGGCTATGGAAAACAGCAAATCTGAAGGTAAGCAGGTAAGACAGCAGATCGCTGGCTTACAGGCTATGGAGGCAGGTAAGCTGCTAGCTCAAGTCCCAAAAACCAGAGGTCAGATACAGAATCCAGAGTAAGCAAAAGCCAGCAAGCTTTGCCGGAAAAGTCCATCTGTATTGGGTACAAGCCATGCCAACGAATCTCACTTTCAACTGATTGGCTGCTCATAGCAGATCTCATCATGGAGGTGATTACATTAGATCAGATCTCATTATGGAGGTGATTACATCATTACATAGCTGCCAAACTACATCATAACTGCAAAACCACTGAGAATCATGGCCTAGCCAAGTTAACACACAGCCTTAACCGTTAAACACCCCAGTACCATTTGTTGAAGAGATTACTCTTTTCCTATTCCTTGTACTTACCACCCTGTCAAAAATCAATTGGCTATAGATGTATGAGCTTACATCTGGACACTCAATAGTATTCCATTGGTCTATATGTCTGCCTTTATGCAAGCGTAATACTGCTTTGATTACTGTAGCTTTATAGAAAGTTTGAAATTGAGAAGTGTGAGTGTTACAACTTTGTTCTTTTTTCAGATTGTTTTGGCTGTTTGGGACCCCTTTTAAGTCTACATGAATTTGAGAATTAGCTCTTTATTTCTGCCATAAAAAGGCTATTAAATTTCAGCAGTTAAGTGCTCAGCTGCTAACTAAAAGACCAGCAGTTCGAGCCCACCCTCGGGAGAAAGAATAATTCTATAAAGATTTACCACCTTGAGGACCCTGTAGGGAGCTCTGCTCTGTCCTATAGGGTCCCTGTGAGTTGGAATTGATTGAACGGCAATGGGTTTTTTAGATGTGGAATCTGTAGGTTGCTTTGGATAATATTGATATCTTAGCAATATTAAGCCTTCCAATCCATGGCCATGGACTGTCTTTCCATTTGTTTATTTCTTCTTGAATTTCTGTCAGCAACGTTTTGTGGTTTTCAGTGTGCAAGTCTTTCACCCCCTTGGCTAGATTTAGTCCTAGGTTTTTTTTTTTTTCCTTACTTTATTGTGAATGGAATTGATTTCTCAATTTCCCTTTCTGATTGTTCATGCTGGTGTATAGAAATGAAGTTATTTTTGCATGTTGATTTTGTACCCTGCAATTTTGCTGAATTTGTTTATAGCTATAGTAGCTTTTTTGAGGATTTTGAGTATAGGATTATGCCTCCTGGAATAGTCATAATTTTACTTCTTCCTTTCCAATTTGTGTACCTTTTTTTAATTTTCTTTTCTTATTTTTCTGGCTAAAACTTCCAGTGCAATGTTGAATAGCAGTGGTGAGAGTAGGCGTCTTAATTTTTCTTGTTCTTGGGGGAAAAATATTCCACCTTTCATCATCGAATGTTGTGTTTGCCATGGGTTTTTCATAAATAGAAGTTTCTTTCTATCCCTAGTTTTCTGATTGTTTTTATAAAAAAAAAAAGTTGGATTTTTTTTCAAATGTCTTTTCTGCATCAATTGAGATGACCATATGTTTGTTTTGTTTTTGTTCTTTCACTGACTAATTTTCTTATGTTAATCTACCCTTGTATTTGTGGCATAAATTCCATTTGGTCTTGGTGTACAACCCTTTCAAGTATTCTGTTAGATTTAGTTTGCTCATACTTTGTTGAGGATTTTTGCATCTGTATTTATAAGGATTGCAAAACAAAAACCAAGCCCGTTGCAGTCGAGTCAATTCCAACTCATAGTGACCCTATGTAAGGATTACTGGTCTATAATTTCTTTTTCTAGTGATTTCTTTGTCATTCTTTGGTAGCACGGTAATGTTGGCCTCATAGAGTAAGGTAGGAGTATTCCCTCTTCTATTTTTTAGAAGAGTTTGATAGGGATTGGTATAATTTCTTCTTCAAATGTTGGATAGAATTTACAAATAAAGCTTTGTGGTCTTTGTCCTTTTATTTGTTGGTAGGTTTTAATTGCTAATTGAATATTTTTACTTAGTATATGTGTGATGAAATTTTTTTTTAAGTCAGTGTAATTTATGTGTTGCTAGAAATTTGTCCCTTTTTTATGTTATTCAATTTGTTAGTGTACAGTTGTTCTTTGTAAGGCTGGTACCAATGTCTCCACTATCTTTTATGGTTTTAGTTATTGGCATCTGTCCTTTTTTTTTTTTTTTTTTTACCGCTTTGGCAGCTAGCTAAAAAACAAAAACAAACAAAACCCATTGCTGTCAATTCCGATTCATAACACCCCTATAGGACAGGGTAGAACTGCCCCATAGAGTTTTCAAGGAGAGGCTTGTGTATTCAAACTGCTGACCTTTTGATTAGCAGCCAAGCTTTTAACCACTGCGCCACTAAGGCTCCAGTCTAGCCAAAGGTATGTCAATTTGGTCAATCTGATGAAAAACCAGCTATTGGTTTTATCGGTGTTATTTTCTTTATATTATCTATTTTATTTATCTTCACTCTAACTTTATTTTTATGTCTTTCCTTCTGCTACCTTTGAGTTTAATTTGCTCTTCATTTTCTAGTTCCTCAAGGTGTAAAGTTAGGTTATTTATTTGAGATCTTTCATACTCTTAACGTAGACATTTCAGCTATTCATTTCCTTCTGAGTGCTGCCTTCAATGCGTCTCATAAATTGTTAGCTTTCCCTTTTCATCTGTATCTACATATTTTCTAATTTCCCTTGAGATTTATCTTTGATTAATTTATCTTTGATTAATTATTTTGATTAATTTTCACATATTTATCAATTTTTCTGTTTTCTTTTGTGGATTTCTATCTTCATTCTTTTGTGTCCAGAAAGATACTTTGTATGATTTTAGTATTTTAAATCAATGAAATTTATTTTGGGGTCCTAACATATGTTCTGTCTTGGAGAATGTCCCACATAAACTTGAGAAGAATAGAAATTTTGCTGGTTTATAATAGAGTGTTGTATATATGTCTACTAGGTATTTGGTATATAGTGTTGTTCAGGTCCTCTATTATTGATCTTCTGTGAGATGTTCCATTCATTATTAAAAGTAGTTCATTGACGTCTCCAGCTATTATTGTAGACCATTTTGGCTTTCAGTTCTGTCAAGGCTGTTTCATATATTTTGAGGTTCTGTTGTTTGGTTCATATATGTTTATGGTTTTTTATGTTTTGCTAGTGAATTGACCTGTGTATCAATATATTATACCCTCCTTTGTCTCTTATTGGAGCCCTGGTGGCACAGTGATTAAGAGCTTGGCTGCTAGCCAAAAGGTTGGCAGTTCAAATCCCCCAGCAGCTCCTTGGAAACTCTGTGAGGAAGTTCTACTCTGTCACTATGAGTCATAATCAACTCAGTGGCAACAGGTTTGGTTTTGGATGTCTTGTAACAGTTTTTGAATTAATGTTCATCTTGTTTTATGTTAATATAACCACCCATCTCTGTTTTGAATACTATTTGAATGAGATATCTTTTTCTGTCCTATCACTTTCAGCCCATGTATGTTTTGGGAGTCTCCTGTATACATCATGTAATTGGATCATGGTGTTTGGTTCCTTAGTTTCCTTTTTTATTTGTTCTTCCATTATGACAATCTCTTCCTTTCGATGAAAGAGTTTGATCCATTTGGTTCAAAGTAAGAGCTGATAAGGTGAGACTTACTTCTGCCATTTTGTTATTTGTTTGGCTTTTAACTTTTTTGCCCCCTGTTTCTTCCATTGCTGCTTTCTTTTATGTTTATTTATTTTTTTTTTTATAGTGAACCATTTTGATTCTCATTTCCTATTCTGCATATTTTTTAGATATTTTCTTTGTGGTTACCGTGGGGTTACATTTGACATGCTAAATTTATAACAGTCTAGCTTGAGTTAATACCAATCTAACTTCAATAACACATGAAAATTTTCTTCTTACAGAGCTTCATCCTCCTTCCTTTATTTTTTGGTAACAAATCACATTCTTAAATATAATGTGCCAAATAAGAGACTTATAATGATTTTTATGCATTTGCCTTTTTAATAATGCAGGAAATAAAAAATGGACTTGCAAACTTAAAAATTAATACTGGCATTTGTATTTGCTAATGTAACTACCTTTACTTGAGATCTTTATTTCTTCATATGGCTTCAGGTTACAGCTTAGTGGACTACATTGGTGTATCTTGTAGAGCAGTCTAATTGTAATGATCTCCCTCGGTTTTTTTTTTTTTTTTTTTAACCTTGGAATGTATTAATTGCTCCCCTATTTTTGAACGAAAGCTTTGTCAAATATAAAATTATTGGCTCACAGTTTCATGGTTTTTTTTCTTTCCAGCACTTTAAATATGTCCTTACTGCCTTCTAGCCTCCTTGATAACTGATGACAAATCATTTCTTAATTAAATTCATGAGTTGCTTCTCTCTTGCTGCTTTTGAGAATCTCTTGAAATATAGTGTGAATATAGTGTGTATCATTGTGATTCTTTTGAATTTAGCCTACTTTGAGTTTCTTGAATTTCATGGAGGTATAGATTTTTTTTTTTATAGATATATGTCTTTCCTCAAATTTAGGAAATTGCCAGCCATTTTTTCTTCATCTATTCTTTCTGCCCCTTTCTCTCTCTCTTCTCCCTCTGAGATTCCCATAGTGTGTGTATGTTGGTCTGCTTGGTTGTGCCCTGCAGGTCCCTTAGGCTCATTTCACTTTTATTTATTCTTCTATTATTTTTATCATTTTCAATAATTTCAATTGTCCTATCTTCAAGTTAGCTGATTCTTTCTTTTGCCAGCCAAATCTGCTATAGGAGTGTTGAATCTATAGATTATTTTGGAAGAATTGTCTTCTTGAAACTATTAAGTCTTGTGATCCATCAACACAGAGAATATTCCAGTTATTTAAGTCTTCTTTAATTTCCCTCAGCAGTATTCTGAAGATTTTGTGTATATCATTTGTCAGAGTTTTCCCTAAATATTGCATTTGTTTTGATCCAATTGTATATAACATTATCTTTTTATTATTCATTTGTACCCTGAATCATTACTAAATTTACTTATTATAATACCTTATTTTGTAGAATTCACAGGATTTTCTAGATCAGTGATCATGATTATGTCATCTATGAATAAATAGTTTTAATTCTTCCTTTCCAGTCTTGATGTCTTTCTTCCTTGCCTTATTTTGGTGGCTAGAACATCCAATATAATATTGAATAAAAGTGATTTTGAGTTTCTATCCTTTTTTTGTTCCTAAACTTTTTGGGAAAATATTCATTCTTTCACCATCAAATATATTGTTTGCTGTAGGTTTTTCAGAGATGTTCTTTAATAGGTTGATAAATTGCCTTTTTCTTAGATTGCTAAGATGTTTTACAAATAGTAGATGCTGAATTTGGCAAAATGCCTCTTTTTTTAATATAAACCCAGTGCCGTCGAGTCGATTCCAACTTGTAGCAACCCTATAGGACAGAGTAGAACTGCCCCATAGAGTTTCCAAGGAACACCTGGTGGATTTGAACTGCCGACCCTTTGGTTAGCAGCCGTAGTGCTTAACCACTATTTTTTAATATACTGAGATAATAATATAGTCTTTTTTTTTTTTGGTGTGTTTTATTTTTGTTTATGTTTTTGTCTGTTGATAAGGTGAATTGCATTGTTCAATTTCTGATTGTTAAACCAATGTGTATTACTGGGATAAATCCCATTTGGTGATGATGTGTTATTTTACATATTGTTTGATTCGATTTCCTAAATTCATAAGAATTTATGCATTTATTTTTTAAGGGTTATAGTATTTTTTTTTTTCTTGTAATGCCTTTGTATTACAAAATAAAACATTTTGGTATCAGAGTAATGTTAGTCTCATAGAATGAGTTGGAAAGAGTTTCCTTCTGTTTTTTGTTTATAACTGGGAACATTTGTGCTTAATTTCAGTTATTTTTTCATAAAATATTTAGTAGAATTTATTGGTAAGCACAACCACCTGGGTCTGGAGTTTTTTTTTTTTTTTTTCTGTGGGACGATTTTTAACTGCTGTTTTAATCTTTTAATAAGTGAAGTGCTATTCAGGTTATCTATTTCTTTTTTAAGGGAAATTTAGTAGTTTGTGTCTTCAAGGAATTTGTCTATTTCATCTAAGTTGTCAACTTTTCTGGTAACTATATCCCCTTATTATCCTGTTGATATATTTAGAACCTGCAGTCATATTGATATTCTCATTCCAGATATTAGTAATTTGTTCTCTCTTTCACTTTATTTTCTTGCCGTAATCAGTCTCTCTCAAAGAAACAGCTTTTGGTTTCATTGATTTTATGTTCGTCTTTCTTTTTCTATTTTACTGATTTCCAGTTGAATTACTTTATCTTTTGTGTTATTTTCTTTTATATTTGATCTTCTTTTTCTATTTTCTAAGGTTAAACATGAGGATGCTAATATGAAAACTTTCTCCTAACCTATGCATTTAGTAGTAAAGACTTCCTTGTTATATACTGCTGGTGGCATAGTGGTTAAGAGCTCGGCTGCTAACCAAAAGGTCAGCAGTTTGAAACCACCATCCACTCCTTGGAAACCCTATGGGGCAGTTCTACTGTTGGAATCGACTCAATGGCAATGGATTTTGTTTGGTTTTGGTAAGCTCCATTCCACAACATTTGCTGTGTTTGTTTGCATTTGCATTCACTTCAAAATGTCTTCCAATTTCTCTTCTGTTTTTTTTTTTTTTTTCCTTTTTAAGATGACTCACAGATAATTTAGAGTTCTATTATTTATTTTCCAACTATATGGAGATTTACCAGATCTATTTCTATCATTAACTGTTAATTTGATTAGTCACAATCAACTCAATGACAACAGGTATTACAGTAGTTTGAGAGGAGCCCTGGTGCTGCAGTGGTTAAGAGCTTGGCTGCTAACCAAAAGGTCAGCAGTTAGAATTCACCAGCTGTTCCTTGGAAACACTATGGGGCAGTTCTGCTCTGTCCTGTGGGTTGTTATGAGTCGGAATGGACTTGATGGCAGTGGGTTTTGGTTTTTTGGTGGTCAGAGAGCACACTTTCTTTTATATGGGCCTTTTTAATTGTATTGAGGATGGGTTTATGCTCCAGATTATCATTTATCTTAATAAATACTCCCTTTTCACATAAAAAGAATGTGTATTCTTCTGATGTTAGTTGGAGTAGTGGTAATTGTGCACTAGGTGAGGGTGATTTGATAACGTTTTTCAAGTCTTCTCTATTCTTTGAAACTTCCTTTCTACTTTTTTATTTATTAAGAGAGAGCTGTTTAAATTTCCAAATAAAATTGTAGATTTGTCTATTTTTCCTTGCAGTTCTATCAGCTTTTATTTCATGTATTCTGAAACTCTCTTATTATGTGAATAAAACTGGAGAATTGTTATGTCTTCTTGATGAGTTGACTCCTTTATCATTAGGAAGTGATCCTATTTATCCAAGTTAATATTCTTTATTTTCTTTTTCTGAAGTAACAAATTATCGTAGATTTTGTAGCTAGCACACAGACATTTATTATTTCACACTTTATGTGGTCAGATATCTGAGCAGATTAGCTCAGGGTACCCACAAGGCCAAAATCAAGGTGTCATCAGGGCTGTTTCTTTCTGGGGGCTTTGAGGCAGAATCTCTTCCTGTATCAGTCAGGTTTATTGGCAGAATTCAGCCCCTTGATAACTATAAACCTGAGTTACTCGGTGCCAGCAACAGTTCATCCCTTCTCATTCTTGGAATATCTCTGCCTTCCTCCTCTTTTAGATGAATTGAGTTTTCTGCTGTTAAGAGCTCATTCATACCACTTGAATAATCTCCCCCATTTTAAGGTCCGTTGCCTTAATTACAATGGCACGTAACATATCCATAAGTGCAAGGGATTTAGGCATTGAAGCGTTGACATCTTTGGGAGACCATTTTTCCATGTAATGGTTAAACTGTCGATTAGCTCTTAATGTAATTTCAATAATAAAGAAAAAATGATACCCACATTGTTATTAAGTCTGATGTTCTTCTTACTTTGTATATATCCAGATTTCCATCTGGTATCAGTTTCCGTATGCCTGAAATACTTCCATTAATGTTTCTTTTAGCACACATCTTCTGGCAATGATTCATTTCACTTATTGTGAGTCTGAGAAAGTGTTTATTTCACCTTTGTATTTGAAATAAATTTTTACTGGGTATAGAACTCAAAATTGGCAGTGTTTGTTTGTTTTGTTTTTGTTTTTCTTTCTTCCAGTACTTAAAGATTCTGAGCCATTATATTTGGCCTGCATTTTGTTACTCTCTGTATAAAATGTGCTCTTTTACATCAATCCCTGTCTGCCTGAAGATTTTTTTTTATCAGTTATTTTGGCAATTTGGATATGGCATACCTAGGTGCACTTTTCCTGTGTAACTGTGGTTTAATAGTTTTTACCATATTTGGGAAATTTACAGCCATTAGATCTCCAAATATTATTTTCTGTCTCATAATCATTCGAGGACTCCAATTTCACATGTATTGGGCCACTTGAATTTCCCCACAAGACTTAAAAGTTCTGTTCATTTTATTTCAGTTTTTTCTTTCCATGCATTATTTCTTGGATACTCTCTGTTGCTGTATGTTCAAATTGGCTTAACTTCTTCGTCAGTGTTTGATCTACTGTTAACCTTAGCTAGGGTGCTTTTCATCTCAGACATTGTAGTTATAATTTGTAAGAACTTAATTTTCTGAATATCTTCTGTGTCTATAATTAACATTCTCAAATCTTCCTTCTAGCTTCTTGAATGTGTGGAAAGAAGTTTTAATAATTTTTTTAATGTTTTTGTCTATTAATTCTACCATTTGTGTTATTTGTGGATCAGTTTCAGTAGACAGTATTTTATCCTCATGATGGCTCGTATTTCCTGCTTCTTTATCTGACTAATAATTTTAGATTGGTTGCCACACATTGCAAATTTTACCTTTTTTTATTATTTTACACATTTTAGGTCTTTGTCCTAGACTGCAGATAAATTACTTGGAAACAGTTAATTCCTTTGATTATCACATTTAAGCTTTGTTGGGTGGGATTAGAACAGCATCAAGTCTGGGCATATTTTACCCCACTCCTTAGCAAAACATTTCTGAATTCACCTGTTGCCTCATGGATTATGATGCCTTTCACTGTAACTGGTAGAAATGAGGACTATTTCTTGCTCTTTGAGAGCTTTGAGTATTATTCCTTCTAATATATTACAGTAGTAATATACCTGGCCTCAGTTAGCTTCCTCTCATGCATGCACTCATCGGTACCCATCTGAAGATCACACTGGGGCCCAATTACTGTCTAAGGAAGTTGTCACTGTGAAGCTCTTTTCTGTCCAACACTCTACCCTGTGAACTCTAGCCATCTTCACTTCCCCAGACTACCACCTCTGCCTTCTCAGTTTAGGGAGACCTCCGAACTCCGGTTGGACTTCCCGATAGGACTGACCTAGTTTTTTTCACGTTTTCACATGTTTTGAAAACTGTTGTTTCATATAATGTCTCTGATAATTTTAGCAGTTTCAGGTGGTAGAGTAAATTGGGTACCCATTGTATATCTTGTCTGGAAACCAGCATTACTGCATATATATTTCAGTGTAGTGAACAAAACTGTACACAGTATTCTAAGAATCCGAATAAAGTATTGTAACGATACGTTTTATTTTGAATGCAGTATTGTTTACTAAATCCCGACCTTAAAATATTTCAGTTTTCCAGTCTGTATGTACTTACATCAAAATAATTTGAGATTGATATACCTCTATCTTTGTCTCTCTTTGTCTTTCTCTGTCTCTGCCTCTATCTCTGTTTCTCTATATCTCTAATTATATATGTATCTAAATTTTAATATCTGCCTATTTTGTCCATAAATATAGTTCTCCAATCAAATTTAATTATTTGAACTGTTATTTAACTGTACTCCAGTGAACTGTGGAAAGCAGGGTATCACAAATATGATTTGAACTAACTGAAGCAATGGACTGAAACATGGCAGACATTCTAGATGTCTCAGAAATAAGAAGTGTATAGAAGTTGTGGAATCTAAAATTTATGACAGGTAAAAGGAAGAAGAGATAAAGGGATTTTCAGAATACACTGGGAAGAAAAGAAAGGTGAAGACCCTGATACACTGAAGTAGAAAAAGGCACTTCAGGAACGTGAGGCAAAACTCCCTCCCATAGGACTTTTTTTTTTTTTTAATTGTTCCGGCTTTAAACAATCAGGAACTGACTTTGAAGAGGTATGGGCTGTTTCAGTACATCAGCACATTGAATCTGATGGATAATTTGTTTCTTGTCTTAACAAAAACTCACAGAATGTAGTATTTTTGAAAGTCCACAGAAGTTTGTTTTTAAATTAACATATACTAATATTGACATATTTATTTATGAATTTAAACATGTATAGATGGATGTGGAATATGGAAATTATAGAAAAATATCATTAATACCATATGCAAGAAAAATTGTGCTGAAGATAATTCAAAAACAGCTGCAGCTGTACATCGACAGAGAACTGCCAGAAATTCAAGCTGGATTCCAAAGAGGACATGGGCACAAGGGCTATCATTGCTGATGGCAGATGGATCTTGGCTGAAAGCAGAGAGTACCAGAAAGATATTTACTTGTGTTTTATTAACTGTGCAAAGGCATTCGACTGTGTGGGTCATAACAAATTGTGGCTAACATTGCAAAGAATAGGAACTGCAGGGCCCTTGATTATGCTCATGTGGAACTTGTGCATAGACCAAAATACAATTGTTCAAACAGAAAAAGTTGTTTAAAATTGGAAAAGGTATGTGTCAGTGTTGTGTCCTTTCACCATACGTATTCAATCTGTATGCTGAACAATCAGAGAAGTCAGACTATATGAAGAAGAAGGTGGTATCAGGACTGGAGGAAGACTCCTTAACAACCCGTAATATGCAGATGACACAACGTTGTTTGCTGAAAGCGAAGAGGACTTGGAGCACTTACTGATGAAGATCAAAGACTACAGCCTGCAGTATGGATTACACCTCAACCTAAAGAAAACAAAAATTCTCACTACTGGACCAATAAACAATATCAGATAAACAGAGAAAATATGGAAATTGTTAAAGATTTCATTTTTCTTGGATCTGCAATCAACACCCATGGAAGCAGCAGTCACGAAATTAAACGATGTGTTGCAATGGACAAATCTGCAAAAGACCTCTTTAAAGTGTTAAAAAGCAAAGGTGTCACTTTGAGGAATAAGGTGCGCCTGGCACAAGCCGTGGCTTTTTCAGTCACCTCATTCGAATGTGAAAGTGGGACAATGACTAAAGAAGACCTAAGAAGAATTGATGCCTTTAAATTATGATGTTGGCAAACAATACTGAATATACCATGGACTGGCAGAAGAATGAACAAATCTGTCTTGGAACAAGTACAGCCAGAATGCTCCTTAGAAGCAAGGATGATTAGACTTTGTGTCATTTCCTTTGAACGTGTTATCAGGAGGGAAAAATCCCTGAAGAAAGGACATCATGCTTGGCAAAGTAGAGGTTCAGTGATAAAGAAGACCCTCAAAAACATGGATTGACAGGGGTGCTGCAATAGTGGGCTCAAACTTAGCAACAGTTGTGAGGATAGTGGAGGACCAGACAACGTTTAGTTCTCTTATACATAAGGTTGCTATGAATCGGAAATGCCTCACAGCATCTAACAACAACAGCAACACAGATGCATGTAATTATCAATATAATCAATGTACTGAATCATTCCATCACCCCAAAACACTCTGTGCTATTCCTTTGTAATTGTACCCTTCTTCAACCCCTGCGCTCCTTGACAACCCCTACTTTGTTCTTTGTCACTATAGTTTGTCTTTTCATGAATGTCATATAAATTAAATTATGTATGCAACTTTTTTTGAGATTAGTTTAATTCACTTAGTATAATGTCTGATGTTCATCCACGTTGTTCTGTGTATCCATTTTTTTGCAATTATAAATAGTTTCTGTAAATATTTGTGTGCAGTTTATTGTGTGAACGTTACTTTCATTTATTTAGAATAAATACCTAAGAATATGATTGCAGGTTCGTAGAGTAAGTGTATTTTAACTTTATAAGAAACTTCCAAGCCATTTTTCACAAAGGGTGTACAATTTTGATTTCTCACCAACAACATATGAGTTCAAGTTGTTCCTCATCTTCACTAGCACTTGGTGTCACCTGTGTCTGTATTTTAATACGTGGGTAGTGGAATCTCATAGTGGTTTTAATTTTAATTTCCCCAATGGCAAACAGTAGTGGATACCTCTTCTTGAGCTTGTTTGCCCCTCATACATCTTCTTTAGTAAAGTATCTGTTTCAATCTCTTGCATGTCTTCTAAATTAATTGCTTTTTTACTTATTGTTGAGTTTAGATTGTTTTGTATATATTTTGGTTACATGTCCTGTCTCAGGTATGTGGTTTGCAAATATCCTTCCCAGTCTGTTGTTTGTCATTTCACTCTCTAAACAGTGTCATTCAGAAGAGAAAAAGATTTTAATTTTGATGACATTCATATTATGAATCTTTTTTCTTTTATGGATTATGCTTTTGGTGTCACATAAGAGAACTCTTCACCTAACTCCAAGTCACAAAGGTTTTCTTCTATATTTTAGTCTAAAGTTTTATACTATTATGTTTTACATTTTGGATCTATGGTCCATCTGGGATTTATTTTTGTTTTAAGAGTGAGGTCTCTGTTCAAGTTTTAATGTTTGTAAATGTGTGTCTGATTGTTTCAACATCATTGTTAAAAGACTGTTTCTAATTGAGTTGCCTTTGCACATTGTTAAGAATGCAATTGGCCATATCATATGAGTTTATTTCTGTGCTCTCTATTCTGTTTCATTATTCTGTGTCCATACTTTCACTATTATCACACTGTCATAATTACTATAACTTTATAAACCAAACCAAACCAAACCGGTTGCCATCGAGTCGATTCTAACTCACAGCGACCCTAAAGGACAGAGTAGAGCTGCCTTATAAAATTTCCAAGGAGCACCTGTTGGATTTGAGCTGCCAACCTTTTGGTTAGCAGCCATAGTTCTTAACCACTACACCACCAGGGTTTCCACAACTTCATAGTAAGTTTTAATATCAAGTAGTATGATTACTTGAATTTTATTCTTCCACAGAAGTGTTCTTGAAATTCTAGCTCCTGTGGTTTCCATTTAAATATTAGAATCAGTATGTATGCAGAAAATATATGTGTGTGTGTGTATATATATATATGCTGAGATTTTAGATTGCATAGAGTCTATATATCAATTTGGGAAAAAAAAATGATTTTTTTCTATGTTAAGTCTACCAATATATGCACACAGTATTTCTTTCCATTTATTATGGTCTTCTTTGATGTCTTTAATAAGCTTTTGTAGTTTCCACCATACAGAGCCCATGCATATTTCCTTTGATTAATACATAAGAATTACTTTTTTTGGAGCTATTGTAAATGGCTTTATTTTTTAAATTTTGGTTTCCAATTGTTCATAAATGTATACACAAAAATTTGTTTTTTGTATATTAACTATTGTTGTTAGGTGCCGTCAAGTTGGTTCCTACTCATAGCGACACTATGTGTAATAGAACAAAACACCGCCCAGTCCTGCTGCATCCTCACAGTTACCGTTATGCTTGAGCCTCGTGTTGCAGTCCATCTCTATCTATACATATATGTGTAGACATACGCACAGGCACACATATATCCTGTGACTTTTCCTTATATCCTGTGACTACATCACACTCATAAGTAAGGTCTTGGAATATTTTCATGTATTCCTTAGGATTTTTAATGTAGACAAACATACATCTGCAGTTTTCTTTCTTATTTTCCAATTGTAGGATTTTTATTTCCTTTTTCTTACCTAGCATGTCGACCTTTCAGTATGATGTTGATATATAATAGGAGGGCTGAGGAGAACTTTCTTGCTTCTTCAAGTCTTATAGAGAAAGCATTAATTGTTTTACCCTTTTGCCAATATAAGTTGTAAATTCTTTGCAGAAGCTTTTTATCAGGACAAGGAAGAGTGTTTGTGTTCCTGGTTGTGACAGTAATTTAATCCTCTCCCGTGTTGAGTGTCAACGTGTTTGTGTTTCTGCCTTGTTACAGAAGCTGATCAATGTTTTTTTATGTACTTGATTGAGAATTGATAAAAACGTTTTTTTGATTTTACTTTGTGAATCTAGTAAATGAGCAGCATAATTATAATCATGTACTTATCAATGATTTTTAAAATCATAATGTACCCTAGGAAAACAATAAGAGCTTTATTTGATACCATCACCTTACTGAGTAGTAAGGATAACATTGCCATATTATGTTGGCTTATATAAAAAACATCATGGAAAGGAAAATTTCTATTGTCATCTCCAATTCCATTATTAGTGAATCTCAGAAATTTAGGCAAATAAGCTTTGCCTTCGGTGGAGAACACAGCACAAGGCAATAAGAAAATGCTACAAAATTGCAAATTCTATGGTTTAATTGTAAGAACCCTCCCTTGATAAGTAAGAGAGCATTTCCATTTTACAACTTACCACACTGGCAATTCTTCATATAATTAATTGCTTATAATATCATGTACCAAACATCATTAATATTTTAATATTATGAAGGCTCTTCTTAAGGAGCCCTAGCTATGAAATGGTTAAGCTCTCATCTGATAACTGAAACATTGGTGGTTCAAACCCATCCAGCATCTCCAAGGTAGAAAGACCTGGCTATCTGCTTCTGTAAAGAGGAAAGTCAGGAGAACCCCATGGAGCAGCTCTGCTTTGTCAGGTGGGGTCACTTCGAGTTGGAATTAACTCAACAGGACCGAACAACACAACAACAGACTCTTCCCATGCAATATGATTTATAAGTTATTGAGAATTCTTTCTCAAGATTTTGATCATGTGGCTGATACTTTTTTAGTGGTGATTATTAGACATGGATGGAAAATCATGTGTAATTTTTTTGTCTATTTGTTTTGATTTTCTTGTTTGTTTCTCTTTCTGCTACTGATTCAAAGGCTATTATATCATCTAACGCTTCCATATTTTCATTAGTATTGGTTGTGGTTACTTGTGATATCCTTCATTTCACATTTATGGGAATGGTTAAGGTGCTATTTAGTAGGTATGAGAATTTTTTGAAACTCAATAAGCATAAAAGATTAACAAAATATCAAATGGTTGATATAAAGAAAAGCTAATTAATTGTATAATTTCATTTTTAAAAGAAATTTAATTCACTGGTTTCAATAGGTTAACAGCGTACAGTCCGGTTCCCCCCGACAAAATGTATCTTTGGAGCCTAAGCATCCAGTGAGGGTGATTATTACTTGCAGGTAGACCAGAAGTCCATCTAAGTGGAAAGTTATAGAGCTACCTCCCTGCAACCCCCCCCCACCCCATGTTTCTTTTTTTTTTTTAATTAATTAATTTTTATTAAGCTTCAAGTGAACATTTACCATTCCAATCAGTCTGTCACATGTAAGTTTACATACATCTTACTCCCTTCTCCCACTTGCTCTCCCCCTATTGAGTCAGCCCTTTCCGTCTCTCGTTTTGTGCCAATTTTGCCCTCTTCCCTCTTTCTCTATCTTCCCATCCCCCCTCCAGTCAAGAGTTGCCAACACACTCTCCAGTGTCCACCTGATTTAATTAGCTCACTCTTCATCAGCATCTCTCTCCCCCCCGCTGACCAGTCCCTTTCATGTCTGATGAGTTGTCTTCGGGGATGGTTCCTGTCCTGTGCCATCAGAAGGTCTGGGGAGCATTGCCTCCGGGATTCCTCTAGTCGCAGTCATGGTCTTTTTATGAGAGTTTGGGGTCTGTATCCCATTGGTCTCCTGCTCCCTCAGGAGTTGTCTGTTGTGCTCCCTGACAGGGCAGACATCGATTGTGACCGGGCACCAACTAGTTCTTCTGGTCTCAGGATAATGTAGGTCTCTGGTTCATGTGGCCCTTTCTGTCTCTTGGGTTCTTAGTTGTTGTGTGACCTTGGTGTTCTTCCTTTGCCTTTGCTCCAGGTGCGTTGAAACCAATTGATGTATGTTAGATGGCCGCTTGTTGGCATTTAAGACCCCAGACGCCACATTTCAAAGTGGGATGCAGAATGTTTTCATAATAGAATTGTTTTGCCCATTGACATAGAAGTCCCCTCAAACCATGTTCCCCAGACCCCAGCCCCTGCTCCGCTGACCTTTGAAGCTTTCATTTTACCCCGGAAACCTCTTTGCTTTTAGTCCAGTCCAATTAGACTGACCTTCCTTGTATTGAGTGTTGTCTTTCCCTTCACCCAAAGCAGTTCTTATCTACTAATTGATCAATAAAAAACCCTCTCCCTCCCTCCCTCCCTCCCCCCTTTGTAACCACAAAAGTATGTGTTCTTCTCAATTTTTTCTATTTCTCAAGATCTTATAATAGTGGTCTTATACAATATTTGTCCTTTTGCCTCTGACTCATTTCGCTCAGCATAATGCCTTCCAGATTCCTCCATGTTATAAAATGTTTCAGAGATTCGTCACTGTTCTTTATCAATGCGTAGTATTCCATTGTGTGAATATACCACAATTTATTTACCCATTCATCCGTTGACGGACACCTTGGTTGCCTCCAGCTTTTTGCTATTGTAAACAGAGCTACAATAAACATGGGTGTGCATATATCTGTTTGTGTGAAGGCTCTTGTATCTCTAGGGTATATTCTGAGGAGTGGGATTTCTGGGTTGTATGGTAGTTCTATTTCTAACTTTTTAAGATAACGCCAGATACATTTCCAAAGTGGTTGTACCATTTTACAGTCCCACCACCAGTGTATGAGAGTTCCAATCTCTCCGCAGCCTCTCCAACATTTATTATTTTGGGTTTTTTGGATTAATGCCAGTCTAGTTGGTGTGAGATGGGATCTCATCGTAGTTTTAATATGCATTTCTCTAATGGCTAATGATCGGGAGCATTTTCTCATGTATCTGTTGGCTGCCTGAATATCTTCTTTAGTGAAATGTGTGTTCATATCCTTTGCCCACTTCTTGATTGGGTTGTTTGTCTTTTTGTGGTTGAGTTTTGACAGAATCATGTAGATTTTAGAGATCAGGCGCTGGTCTGAGATGTCATAGCTGAATATTCTGTCCCAGTCTGTAGGTGGTCTTTTTACTCTTTTGGTGAAGTCTTTAGATGAGCATAGGTGTTTGATTTTTAGGAGCTCCCAGTTACCTGGTTTCTCTTCATCATTTTTGGTAATGTTTTGTATTCTGTTTATGCTTGTATTTGGGCTCCTGATGTTGTCCCTATTTTTTCTTCCATGATCTTTATCGTTTTAGTCTTTATGTTTAGGTCTTTGATCCACTTGGAGTTAGTTTTTGTGCATGGTGTGAGGTATGGGTCCTGTTGCATTTTTTTGCAAATGGATATCCAGTTATGCCAGCACCATTTGTTAAAAAGACTATCATTTTCCCAATTGACTGACACTGGTCCTTTGTCAAATATCAGCTGCTCATACATGGATGGATTTATATCTGGATTCTCAATTCTGTTCCATTGGTCTATGTGCCTGTTGTTGTACCAGTACCAGGCTGTTTTGACTACTGTAGCTGTATAATAGGTTCTGAAATCAGGTAGAGTGAGGCCTCCCACTTTCTTCTTCTTTTTCAGTAATGCTTTGCTTATCTGGGGGTTCTTTCCTTTCCATATGAAATTAGTGATTTGTTTCTCTATCCCCTTAAAATATGACATTGGTATTTGGATTGGAAGTGCGTTATATGTATAGATGGCTTTTGGTAGAATAGACATTTTTACTATGTTAAGTCTTCCTATCCATGAGCAGGGTATGTTTTTCCGCTTAAGTGTGTCCTTTTGAATTTCTTGTAGTAGAGTTTTATAGTTTTCTTTGTATAGGTCTTTTACATCCTTGGTAAGATTTATTCCTAAGTATTTTATCTTCTTGGGGGCTACTGTGAATGGTATTGATTTGGTTATTTCCTCTTCGATGTTCTTTTTGTTGATGTAGAGGAATCCAAGTGATTTTTGTATGTTTATTTTATAACCTGAGACTCTTTGAAACTCTTCTATTAGTTTCAGTCGAAACTCTTCTATTAGTTTCAGTAGTTTTCTGGAGGATTCCTTAGGGTTTTCCATGTATACAATCATGTCATCTGCAAATAGTGATAGCTTTACTTCCTCCTTACCAATCTGGATACCCTTTATTTCTTTGTCTAGCCTAATTGCCCTGGCTAGGAGTTCAAGTACGATGTTGAATAAGAGCGATGATAAAGGGCATCCTTGTCTGGTTCCCGTTCTCAAGGGAAATGCTTTCAGGTTCTCTCCATTTTGAGTGATATTGGCTGTTGGCTTTGCATAGATGCCCTTTATTATGTTGAGGAATTTTCCTTCAATTCCTATTTTGGTAAGAGTTTTTATCATAAATGGGTGTTGAACTTTGTCAAATGCCTTTTCTGCATCTATTGATCAGATCATGTGGTTTTTATCTTTTGTTTTATTTATGTGATGGATTACATTAATGTTTTTTCTGATATTAAACCAGCCTTGCATACCTGGTATAAATCCCACTTGATCAGGGTGAATTATTTTTTTGATGTGTTGTTGGATTCTATTGGCTAGAATTTTGTTGAGGATTTTTGCATCTATGTTCATGAGGGATATAGGTCTATAATTTTCTTTTTTTGTAATGTCTTTACCTGGTTTTGGTATCAGGGAGATGGTAGGTTTATAGAATGAGTTGGGTAGTATTCCGTCTTTTTCTATGCTTTGAAATACCTTCAGTAGTAGTGGTGTTAAGTCTTCTCTGAAGGTTTGGTAGAACTCTGCAGTGAAGCCGTCTGGGCCAGGACTTTTTTTTGTTGGAAGTTTTTTGATTACCGTTTCAATCTCTTTTTTTGTTACAGGTCTATTTAGTTGTTCTACTTCTGAATGTGTTAGTTTAGGTAGGTAGTATTTTTCCAAGAATTTATCCATTTCTTCTAGGTTTTCAAATTTGTTAGAGTACAATTTTACGTAGTAATCTGAAATGATTCTTTTAATTTCATTTGGCTCTGTTGTGATGTGGTCCTTCTCGTTTCTTATTCGGGTTATTTGTTTCCTTTCCTGTTTTTCTTTAGTCAGTCTAGCCAATGGTTTATCAATTTTGTTAATTTTTTCAAAGAACCAGCTTTTGGCTTTGTTAATTCTTTCAATTGTTTTTCTGTTCTCTAATTCAATTAGTTCAGCTCTAATTTTTATTATTTGTTTTCTTCTGGTGCCTGATGGGTTCTTTTGTTGCTCACTTTCTATTTGTTCAAGTTCTCGGGACAGTTCTCTGATTTTGGCTCTTTCTTCTTTTTGTATGTGTGCATTCATCGATATACATTGGACTCTGAGCACTGCTTTTGCTGTGTCCCAGAGGTTTTGATAGGAAGTATTTTCATTCTCGTTGCATTCTATGAATTTCCTTATTCCCTCCTTGATGTCTTCTATAACCCAGTCTTTTTTCAGGAGGGTATTGTTCATTTTCCAAGTATTTGATTTCTTTTCCCTAGTTTTTCTGTTATTGATTTCTAGCTTCATTGCCTTTTGGTCTGAGAAGATGCTTTGTAATATTTCGATGTTTTGGATTCTGCAAAGATTTGTTTTATGCCCTAATATGTGGTCTATTCTAGAGAATGTTCCATGTGCGCTAGAAAAAAAAGTATACTTTGCAGCAGTTGGGTGGAGAGTTCTGTATAAGTCAATGAGGTCAAGTTGGTTGATTGTTGTAATTAGGTCTTCCGTGTCTCTATTGAGCTTCTTACTGGATGTCCTGTCCTTCTCCGAAAGTGGTGTGTTGAAGTCTCCTACTATAAATGTGGAGGTATCTATCTCACTTTTCAATTCTGTTAAAATTTGATTTATGTATCTTGCAGCCCTGTCATTGGGTGCATAAATATTTAATATGGTTATGTCTTCCTGATCAATTGTCCCTTTTATCATTATATAGTGTCCTTCTTTATCCTTTGTGGCGGATTTAAGTCTAAAGTCTATTTTGTCAGAAATTAATATTGCTACTCCTCTTCTTTTTTGCTTATTGTTTGCTTGATATACTTTTTTCCATCCTTTGAGTTTTAGTTTGTTTGTGTCTCTAAGTCTAAGGTGTGTCTCTTGTAGGCAGCATATAGATGGATCGTGTTTCTTTATCCAGTCCGTGACTCTCTGTCTCTTTATTGGTGCATTTAGTCCATTTACATTCAGCGTAATTATAGATAAATAAGTTTTTAGTGCTGTCATTTTGATGCCTTTTCATGTGGGTTGTTGGCCATTTCATTTTTCCATATACTTTTTTGTGCTGAGACTGTTTTCTTAGTAGATTGTGAGATCCTCATTTTCATAATGTTTAACTTTATGTTAGTTGAGTTGTTAACGTTTTTCTTGGCTTTTTTCTTGAGTTATGGAATTGATATTCCTTTTTGTGGTTACCTTGTTATTTACCCCTATTTTTCTAAGTAAAAACCTAACTTGTATCCTTCTATATCGCCTTGTATCACTCTCCATCTGGCAGTTCAATGCCTCCTATATTTAGTCCCTCTTTTTGATTATTGTGATCGTTTATCTATTGATTTCCATGATTCCCTGTTATGTGTATTATTTTATTTATTTATTTTTTAGAATTAATCTTAATTTGTTTGTTTTTGGTCTTTCCCTATTTGAGTTGCGTTGATATCAGGACGTTCTGTTTTGTGACCTTGTATTGTGCTGGTACCTGATATTATTGGTCATCAGGCCAAACAATCTCCTTTAGCATTTCTTGCAGTCTTGTTTTAGTTTTTGCAAATTCTCTAAACTTGTGTTTATCTGTAAATATCTTAATTTCTCCTTCATATTTCAGAGAGAGTTTTGCTGAATATATGATCCTTGGTTGGCAGTTTTTCTCGTTCAGTGCTCTGTATACGTCGTCCCATTCCCTTCTTGCCTGCGTGGTTTCTGCTGAGTAGTCTGAACTTATTCTTATTGATTCTCCCTTGAAGGAAACCTTTCTTTTCTCCCTGGCTGCTTTTAAAATTTTCTGTTTGTCTTTGGTTTTGGCAAGTTTGATGATAATGTCTTGGTGTTTTTCTTTTTGGATCAATCTTAAATGGGGTTCGATGAGCATCTTGGATAGATATCCTTTCGTCTTTCATGATGTCAGGGAAGTTTTGTGTCAGGAGTTCTTCAACCATTTTCTCTGTGTTTTCTGTCCCCCCTCCATGTTCTGGGACTCCAATCACTCACAAGTTATCCTTCTTGATAGAGTCCCACATGATTCTTAGGGTTTCTTCATTTTTTTTTAATTCTTTTATCTGATTTTTTTTTCAGCTGTGTTGGTGTTGATTCCCTGGTCCTCCAGAAGTCCCAGTCTACATTCTAATTGCTCGAGTCTGCTCCTCTGACTTCCTATTGCGTTGTCTAATTCTGTAATTTTATTGTTAATCTTTTGGATTTCTGCATGCTGTCTCTCTATGGATTCTTGCAACTTATTAATTTTTCCACTATGTTCTTAAATAATCTTTTTGAGTTCTTCAACAGTTTTATCAGTGTGTTCCTTGGCTTTTTCTGCAGTTAGCCTAATTTCATTTGTGATGTCTTTAAGTATTCTGTAAATTAGTTTTTTATATTCTGTATCTGATAATTCCAAGATTGTATCTTCATTTGGGAAAGGTTTTGATTCTTTTGTTTGGGGGGTTGAAGAAGCTGTCATGGTCTGTTTCTTTATGTGGTTTGATATGGACTGCTGTCTCTGAGCCATCACTGGGAAACTAGTTTTTCCAGGTAATCAGCTAAAAAAAAAATGCAGTCAGATCCCTATCTGAATTCTCCCTCTGGCTCAGGGTATTCGGATGTTAATGGAGCCGCCTGGGGAGGGCGGGGGAGGGATCAGAGAGCTAGGAGTGTAGCACCTCAGAATATAGAGCTGATTCCTGTGTTCATGCTCTGCCCGCGCCTGCCAGTATCCCGGTGGGATGGCTCCCTGGCTGGGACGCAGCTCTCCCCGCTCCAAGACCAGTCACTTCCTCTCGGGGACTTCTCCCCATGGCGCGCCACTCCACTCGCGCGAACTGGGTGGGCGTGCCCGCACGAATGGCTGGGCCCGCCCCCGGAGTCAATTCTGGGAAATATAACTGGTCCCCGTGCTCACGCTCCACCCACGCCAGCCACAATCCCTGCGGGACGGCTCCCCGGCTGGGACGCTGCTCTCCCCGCTCCGAGACCAGTCACTTCCTCCCGGGGACTTCTCCCTCCGGTGCGCGGCACCGCTCGCCCGAACTGGGAGGGCGTCGCCCACATGAACGTCTGGGCCCGCCCCCGGGTCGCTTTACGGAAATATAGCTGATCCCCACGCGTGCGCCACGCCCGCTTCCCGCCAAACTCCCGGCGGGATGGCTCCCTGGCTGGGAGGCTGCTCTCCCCGCTCGGAGACCTGTCACTTCCTCCCGGGGACTTCTCCCTCCGGTGCGCCGCACCGCTCACGCGAACTGGGTGGGCGTCGCCCGCACGAACGTCTGGGCCCGCCCCCAGGGTCGCTTTAGGGAAATATAGCTGATCCCCTCGCTCGCGCCACGCCCAACTCCCGGCGGGATGGCTCCCCAGCTGGGACGCTGCTCTCCCCGCTCCAAGATCAGTCACTGCCTCCTGGGTGCTTCTCCTACCGGCTGTGCTGCTACGCCGCCCGCGCCAACCAGCTAGGCTCCCTCCTGGGATGAGTTCGGGGTGTAGGGCTGGGCCCCTTGTCTGTGCCGTCTGCCCCTCTGGGCTCTGCCCCAGATCGGGCTCCGAAGATCACCTGCCTGGTACACTAGCTCCTGGTTCTGAAAACGATCGCTGTCTGCCGGTATTTGTTCATTCTCCGTCTCTAAGTCTGTGTTTGTTGTTGTGAGTTCTTAGATTGTTATGTATGTGATCGATTCACTTGTTTTTCCCAGTCTTTGTTGCAAGAGGGATCCGCAGTAGCGTCCACCTAGTCCGCCATCTTGGCCCCGCCCCAATCCCTTGTTTCTTGCAGGTAAAGAATGAAAATAGAAATTTACCAGAAAGTATTGACGGTTTAACACATTCAGACTACAAATCTTGATAAAGATATTCAGACTGTTTCGGATATAGTCAAATGTGAAAAAAGATGCTTTTGAAAGTTAAAATTGAATAGGTATGGGCTTCTATGAGAGAATAAGCAATTTGTAATATAATTGTAACCTCTTTTAAAATCATTTAATCTCAATAGGGACTTCAGAACCAAGGGGGCAATATTATTTTAAAATGCTGTCAGTAGTATAAACCAATGTTTAAGAAAATCACTGAGCATCTTACCATCTGTAGTTTTGAAAGTTCCTCAGGTTTTGATTTTTCTTCAGAACAGTTCTGGAATTATTCCTTAGAGTACTACGTAAATATACAGTATTAATGTCATTCTGGTAACCTACACTGTAAGGCAGATGTTTAATTAGCAAAGTCAACATTTAATAAAACGTACATATGAAGATTTAAGTCAACCTTTGCAATAATGTAGGTTGTTCACTTTATAGAAAAGAAAATAATAAAAAAGTTTAAATGACCTGCTTTTGTTAATAACATTAAGAGAACAAGACCACTGGAGCATAGAGTTCTTGATTTGAAAGTGTTTCTACTTACCTTTTTTTTTTTAACTATAGAATTTCTATCAAAGAGTTGATTTTCATCATAATTCTTTAATGGGTTAAAAATCTTAAATCTTGTAATAAATTATAGTAATAGTGTTCCTGCCACCACATTAAAAAATAACAAAAAAATACATTTTGTTTAAAATGTTTCCTCCCATAATTACAAGGTAAAGAAAACAGGACAGGGAAAGTCAAATGACAGAGTTGATCTTTGGAAAAAGTGTCCATCCTATTGTAGTACCAGTAATTATTATGCTATTTTAGAGACAGCATGTCATAGCATGCCCAGTAAATGTAAATTCATAAAGGGAGTTACTTGATTTATTGTGTTTAATTACTAAGATACGTATCAGTTTGTATCTCCACCATCAGTGGGGATAATGCAGAATCAATGCTGACTTGAATGCTATTGTAGAGATATTTTATTATAATCGCACTTCCAAATGCCTATCAGGTCATGTTTTCTAGGACATGTAAACACATATCTATTAATATAATTAATTTTAGGAGTATTATTTTGTAATATTCCATTTAAAATAATGATAATTTTTAAAATTATTATTATTTTTAATAATGATACCATGCATTAAATCAAAATGTATGCTTTACTAATAAAAAACTAATACCATGCATTAAATCAAAATGTATGCTTTACTTTGAAATATAACTTCTTTTAGGGACGTTATGGATTTATCAATTGCCAAGAGTGTGTTTTAGTAACAGTTCAACAAGTCCAAAATGTGCAGCATACACAGTTTTTGCAATGTAATTAGTTAGGAATTGGGGAAGCTTAATTTTAAAATGGAATTGTTCATGAAAATCTATTTTCATATTTTGTGGCTTAAGCAGTTTCTCTTCATAAAATTTTCTATGGTTGTTTGAAGAAATTAAGTGTAGTTAATCACAAAGAACATTACAGTTTGACACCTAATTTGAAAGCCCTGTCTTGAAACAGTGAATGATTGCTTATAGAATTACATGTACCAGTGAGAACTCAAATGGGAAATCCATTTATGCTCAAAGTAGATCTCAGAATTGATAGAAGCCAAGGTGATTTTGTCTGTCTTTTTGTGAGAAATATTTCATAAAAGTATGTATATATATATTTTCTAAAATGTTTAGTTTAACATTTAATATATTTTTAAAAACCACCCTGCAGAATAGCTTTACAGTGAATTAGGTATTTATTGTACCTGAAAAGGCAGATCAGTTATCTTAGAGTCATTTTACTTGAAACCAAATCAGTCCATTGATACAAGTGTGGAAGCTAAGCATCAAGTTTTAAAGCTCAGCATAAAATGATCTGTGGAGGAAAAAGCCCCAGTGGTGATGATGAAAATGCTTCACATCTCAGTTAACTCCATGTTCATTTCTCCTTCAGTGCCACCAGCAATCACAATGTCTCAGAAATCCTTTAATGCCACAGCAGAGAGAGGTGAAGATATGACATTATCCTGCAGGGCCTCTGGCTTTCCAGAACCCACCATCAGCTGGTACAGGTAGGTTATCTACCCACGTCTCTCTGGCTTGTGTCCATACTAAGATTCATGGAGTAATATTCCTTTTTTTTTTATCATTTTCACAAGAAACAAAGCATTATTTTTTAATTTCACTAAAAATATGATATTCTTGCTTTCAGCTATGCAGTTCAGTTTAAATTGCTCAAGAGGTCAACACATACATGATTTCATCCTAAATTTTTGAGTTAAAGGCTACCTTCGTACCTCTAGTCATTCTATCTGCCAGGGCATGTTTCAGACCAAGAGAAGCCCAGGAGCCCTGTGACTGATTCAACAATTTTATTATTATTTCTATAGAATAGCTTGAAGGAGAAGCTCTAGTTTTGATGGCACCACTGACCTGTGTGTACGATACCACATTTGATAGAATACAGTGTTGTTGTTAGGTGCCTTCGAGTTGGTTCCAACTCATAGTGACCCTGTGTACAACAGAACAAAACACTGCCTGGTTCTTCACCATCCTCACAGCCTTTATTTATGTGTCATATTATTCCAGAAAAAAAAAAAAAGGCTAATTATGTAGAGTTAAATTCACATGAATTTAATGTAATTTAAAAATTTTTACCTTATAAAATGAACAGACTCTCTTTTTAAAATATATTATTTGGCAGTTCACTTTTAACTATATTGTTTTTATAATTGTTAGATATTATTCAACTTCAATTAAAATCAGTTATCAAAATATGCCTTATATTTAGGTTGTGGCTCAAACTATTAAAATATTAGGCAATAAGTGTTCAAGAACAGACAGTCTTGTAAATATTTATTGGTTATTAGTGCAGTTTACTACACAAACATCAGCTGTAGATATTTTAGAATCACTTCTAAACTTCAAAAATCACGTAGTGCAAGCAGAGGAGCCAAGATGGCGGATTGATCCAACACACCAGCTAGTCCCTCTACAGCAAAGACTGGAGAAACCAAGTGAAACAGACACAGATGATAATCCTAAAACCCTGAGCATCAAATGAAAAGATGAAGAATTAGATCGAACCCCAAGTAGAAGAAACAGATCAAAAACAGTGAATGAGAAGCAATACAGAGAAAAGAACCCCTGTCAGCTAGCCTGGCACAACTTGACCATCTTGACACAAAACCAGCAGTGATCCCGGGAGAGAAATACAGGAAGCCAACTTCACGCAACGTCCAGCGGGAGACAGAAAAACTGTGCAGACATACCTGGAGTGGAAAGGGGTGAGCAGGACATGAGCTGGTTCTAGCGAGATAGAGTACAGGATAGAGGGTGAAGACACCAGGGTTCCCAGCTCCACCGATAGGGAGGGAACCAAGAACTGGAGACAGGGATAATCAACTGCAGCAGTCCCTGACCATTGGAAATAGTGACACACACACAGTAATAGAGCTGTAGAATGCCAGCAAGAGGGCCCCCACCCAACTGGACTCCTCCACTCTTGTTCGGGGCCAGCTCCCGAGTGCTGGCTGCATCCGATGGGAAGTCCTCAGGCACTTTTGCTCAGTGACCAGAGGAGCACGCTCTCCTACCCCTACCCTGCTAGTGAATAATGGCGTGAACCCCTACACTTCCGCAGCCCTGGCGGCCGGGGAACACAGTACGAGCTTCGCCTTTTCCCCCTACCGAGCCACATCTGCCACTTCCCCACCCCATCCACCACTTCCCCTAGAGGACATAACGACAATAAGTATTTATGTACCCAATGAAAAAGCACCAAAATACATAACTCAAACCTTAACAGAAATGGAAAGGGAAATAGTTTTACAATAATAGTAGGAAACCTTTACACACAACTTTTGATGATGGACAGAACAACTAGAAGGAAACTCAGCAAAGATACAGAAGATCCAAATAACTCAGTCAACCACCTTGACCTCATAGGCATTGACTGAGCAGTCCACCCAAGAGCAGCATAGTACATCTTCCTCTATGGATCATTCTCTAGAATATAGATCATCCTCTAGAATAGACCATTTTAGCCCACAAAGCAAGCCTCGATAAATTCAAAAATATTGAAATATTACAAAGTATCTTCTCAGGTCACAACACTATAAAATTAGAAATTAGTAACAGGAAGAACAAGGAAAAAATCAGCTACTTGGAAACTGAACAACACCATGCTTAAAAGCCACTGGGTGGTAGAAGAAATCTAAAATGAAATTAAAAAATTCCTAGAAACAAACGAGAATGAAAACACAACACGCCAAAACCTTTGGGACACAGCAAAAGCAGTGCTCAGAGATGAATTTGTAGCAATAAACACATACATTAAAAAAGAAGAAAGGGTTGAAATCAATAATTTAACCATACAAGTTGAACAAATAATAATAAAAAAAAGAGCAACAAAAGAAGCCTAAAGATGCCAGAAGAAAGAAAGTAAAGGTTAAAGCAGAAATAAATGAAACAAAAAACAGATAAACAATTGGAAAAAGCAACAAGATTAGAAGCTGATTGAAAGGATCAATAAGATTGACAAACTACTGGCCAAATTAACAAAGAAAAAAAAGAGAAGATGCACATAACCCAAATAAGAAATTAGACAGGTGACATTACCACAGAAGCAACTGAAATAAAAAGGATTGTAACAGAATACTATGAAAAACTGTACTCCAGCATCTAAGGTGCATCTATTGGTCTCATTCCATCAGGAGCAAAGGAAAATGAAGAAAATGAAAGACAGAAGGGAACAATTTGTCCAAAGAACTAACGAACCGCATGAATCTCAGCCTCTACCACCCTGAGCCCAGAAGAACTAGCTGATGCCCACTGCTACCACCAGCTGCTCTGACCTGGATTACAGTCGAGGGTCTCAAACAGAGCAGGAGACAAATGCAGAACAAAACTCAAATTCACAGAAAAGACCAGACTTACTGGTCTGACAGAGACTGGAGGAACCCCTAAGACTATGGCCCCCAGACACCCTTATAACTCTGAACTGAACCCCTCCTGAAGTCCACCTTTCAGTCAAATACTGTTATTGTTGTTCGGAGCCATCAAGGTGGTTTAGATTCATAGGAACCCCACGTATAACAGAAAGAAAGTTTACCTGGTCGTGTGCCATTCTCACAATCATTGCTATGTTTGAGCCAATTGTTGAAGCCAGTGTGTCAACTCATCTTCTTGAGGGTCTTCCTCTCTTTCACTGATTCTCTACCAAGTATGATGTCCTTCTCCAGGGACTGGTCCCTCCTGATAACGTGTCATAAGGAAGTGAGAGAAAGCCTTGACATCCTTGCTTCTCAGCAGCATCCTTGGCTGTATTTCTTTCAATACAGACTTGTTTGTTCTTCTGGCAGCCCATGGTATATTCAATATTCTTCGCCAACACCAGAAATCAAAGGCATCTGTTCTTCAGTTTTCATAATTCATTGTCCAGCTTCCACATGCATATGAAACAATTGAAAATATCATGGTTTGGGTCAGGCACACCTTAGTCCTCAAAGTGACATCTTTGCTTTTTAATACTTTAAAGAGATATCCCATGTGATGTTATCTTTGATCCATGGGTTATTTAGAAGTTTGATGCTTTGTTTCCAAAATTTGGTATAAAACCAAAAAACCAAACCCATTGCTGTTGAGTTGATTCTGTCTCATAGCGACCCTATAGGACAGAGTAGAACTGCCCCATAGAGTTTCCAAGGAGGGCCTGGTGGATTCTAACGGTTGACCCTTTGGTTAGCAGCCGTAGCTCTTAACCACTACACCACCAGGGCAAGTTTTCCAAATGTGATACACGTTATATATATTTCTGCTATTGATTTCTATCTCAATTCCATAGTTGTCAGCTACCCTGCTTTTTATGATATACAATTGCTTAAATTTACTGAATATTGTTTTATGGTCCACATTTGTAAATGTTCTGTGTACGCTTGAAAAGAATATATAGTATGTGGTTGTTGTGTGGTATAGTCCTAAATACAACAAGGTTAACTTGGTTGATAGTGTTGTTCAAGTCTTCTACTAAAACAAAAGAAAAACAAAAAACAGTAGCCTTGAGTTAATTCTGACTCAGTAGAACTGTGTTCCATAGGGTATTGAATGGCCGTGATCTTTCAGAAGGAGATCACCAGACCTTTCTTCTGAAGCTTCTCTGGCTGGATTTGAACCACAAACCTTTCAATTAGTATCCAAGCACTTAACTGTTTGACCCGTCAGGGTCTCCAAGTCTTCTATATCCTTACTAATTCCTCTATTTTTTCTTAAACTACGTTTTTAAAATTTCTCTGTTTCTATGTTCAGTTGTATATTTTTTGCTTCATAGTTTTGAAGCTCTGCTGTTATATATTTAAACATTTATTATTGTTGGATCAGCAACGTAAAGATTATTGAAGAATGTTGTTCAGATTGAAGGAAAATAATGCAGGGTAGAACTTTGTATCAGTTCATTTTTTCTGTTTTTCATTTTTGGACACTTTATATTATTGTCTTCAAGTTCAGCAATCTTTTCATCTGTGATGTCTGATCTGATCTTAATTCCAACAGTTTATTATTTTATACTTTATTTTTGTGCTGTGTTTGAGAATATACACTGCAAAATACATCAATTCAAGATTCTCCATGCACAATTCAGTGATATTGATTACAGTCTTTGAGTTGTGTAACTATTCTTACCCTCCTTTTTTGTTGTTCCTCCCCATTAACAAAAACTCACTGCCTATCTGTCTTTCAAGTTGCTGTTGTCAATTTGATCCCATACAGGTAGATCTTAAAAAACCACAATGCTGAAGGCAAATATTTTTTACTAGTTAAGCTAAACTGTTGTTTGGTTTTAAGTAGACTTCAGGGAATATTTTTTGGTTTAAGGATTAAAGATTATCTCAGGACATTCGTTTCAGGGGTTCATCCAGCATCCATGGCTCCACAAAGTGTGGAGTCCATGAGAATTTGAAATTCTGTTCTGCATTTTCTCCATCTTGATCAGGATTGCTCTATAGAATCTTTCATCAAACTGTTCCGCAACAGTAGCAGGGCGTCATCCAGTTCATCTGGTCTCGTGGGAAAGGGTGCAGTTGTTCATGGGGGCAATTAGCCATACATTCCATTTTTTTCCTCCTATTCCTAACTCTCTGTCCTCTGTTGCTCCAGGTGAATAGAGACCAACTGTTGAGCCTCGGATGGTCACTTGGAAGTTTTTAAGGCCCCAGGCACTACACAGTGAGCTAGGAAGTAAAACAGAAACACGAAACACAATATTAGGCCAATTAATGGGGATGCCCATGAAACCAAGACCCTAAACCTTCAAACTAAGTAACCAAATCCCATGCAGTGTTTGGTTGTATAAAAAGAGCCTCAGCAACTACTTTTTCTGTTTGTTTGTTTATTTTTTTGTAATTGTCGTAGACACATTCTACTTTTTACCTCTGCAAGTTTGAATGAGGCTTTTATGTCTTTCTTGCCTCTCCTACCATGCTGATGCTTCAATTTACTAAACATACCAAAAACCAAAACCACTGCCATCGAGTCAATTCCAACTCATAGAGACCCTATAGGACAGAGTAGAACTGCCCCGTAGAGTTTCCAAGGAGCACCTGGCAGATTCAAACTGCTGACCTTTTGGTTAGCAGCCACAGCTCTTAACCACTACGCCACCAGGGTTTCCTTCCTAAACATAAAAATAAATAAGTAAATAAATAAATAAACAAATAAACATACAGACTATATTTCTAGTAGCTGTTTTAACAGCCTTGTCTACTAATCCTATCATATGCATCATTTCTGGATTTTTTTTTTTTAATTCATTTTTGTTCTTGTTATGGGTCATATTTCCTTGCCTATTTACTTTTTGGTAATTTTTTTGATTGGGTATAAGAGAAAGTACTCTGTGTCTTAGTTATCTAGTACTGCAGTAACAGAAATATTACTGGCTTTAAAGAACACAAATTTCTTTTCTCAGAGTTCTGGAGGCTAAAGTCCAAATCAAGAGTTTGACCATGATGATTCCTTCCTTATCAGTAGCCTGAAGCATTCCTTGATTTCTTGGTGGTTTTTTACCTCACCTGGCATTTGTCTCCTCCCTTGTACTCCTATCTCTGTCTAATCTGCTCTTTTTATAACTAGGAAGAGATTAGGTTTAAGACACACCCTACACTGGTATGGCTTCATTAACATCACAAAGAAAACTAGTTCTAAACAGGATTATATCCACCAACTAGGATTCAAACACAAATTTGGTGGACACAATTTAACCCACAACACTCTGTAACTCAGTAAACCTGGCATTTATGTTACTGTGGGAGCCCAAGTTCCTTTATCTGTAAATTGAGGGTTGGGAAAATTATAACTAAGATTTTAATTTTCTCATTCATAAATGAGAGTGGGGAGAGAAAATATGTACCTTTTAAGTTAATTGTGAGTATTCAATGAAGCAAGTAATATAGGGAAGGTATTTTAAAAACTATAAAATGCTATAACTTGTAGTGCATTATTATTTTGAAACAAATGAATAATTTTTGTTGACTAGATTATTGAACAGATTTATTGAAATAGATAACTAATTGAGGAGTAATCACCATACGTTTGATTCTAGATAAGAAAGCTTAAGCGCTGTTATATATCTGTTGTAAAAACTGAATAAGTTAATATATGAAAATAAGTACTTATAAAAATATAGAAACCAAAAAACCCGTTGCCAATGGATCAATTCCGACTCACAGTGGTCCTACAGGATAGAGTAGAACTGCCTCTTATGGCTTCCAAGGAGTGGCTGGTGGGTTTGAACTGCCAACATTTTGGTTAGCAGCCGAGCTCTTAACCACTGCGTCACCAGGGCTCCATAATTTTGTTTATTGACAATAAATTGATTTTGTATTTACATTGTATTTTTTTTTAAGTTTTTCTGGAGGATGTTTCCAGAGATATTCTTTCAAAGATCTCTTCAGAACCTAGTAAATAAATGATTTATAACTATATGTTGAATCACCAATATTTAAAATGTATATGGCATTAAATTGGCAAAGGAAAATTATTTTTGAAAACAAAAGTACAAATTGAACCAATGTGCTTTTCTCCCTGAAGTTAGTGTTCAGATTTCTACATAGCTCATATGTTATTCTTGTCTCTAAAGTCAAACTTTCAAGTACAATTTTAATATTTCTGCACTAAAGTTTCCCTGGGCTACTAAAAATATATCTTTCATTGAAATATAACCTTGTCTATAAATGACAGTAGACATGAAATGATTGATGCCTGTAGATCAGGAAGTTGAGTATTACTGTCTCCTCAGTTATGAAGTCAGATTTATGAAGATCAACCTCTTTTTTCTTCTTTAGGAACGGCAAGCTCATTGAAGAAAATGAAAAGTACCTATTGAAAGGAAGCAATACGGAACTTACTGTCAGGAACATAATCAATAGTGATGGGGGCCCTTATGTTTGCAGGGCCACAAATAAGGCGGGAGAAGATGAAAAACATGCATTCCTCCAAGTTTTTGGTAAGTATTATGGCATAGAGTTTAAAATCTTGATGTCTAGAGGGAAAGGTGAGCCAAATTCTACTCTACCATTTATACGAGCTGTTTGATTTTCCACAACTAAACCTGTTTTCTCATCTCTAAAATGTTTTAAAATAGAACTGACCTGATACAATTATTTTAAAGATTACATGAAGTTACACATATAAAGTTTTTTAAGCTACTGGCTGACACATAATGGAAGTTGGAAGAAAATTCTTTTAAAATACACACATTGGATTGTCATTTTTTTTTCTGTGTATGAAGGTTGATCTTCATAAATATTTAAATTACACATGTTGGGATCTATTTTACCTTTTCATATACTCCAAGCGTACATTTGCAATTAGGAAATACTGACCTATAACTATAATTAAGTCGTCATTTTTTTATTTATTAAAAGGAAATGCAATATAAGTATTGCCCCATCTTTACCAAGAACCATGATTGTCTTCTCTGAGATAATTATAGAGAGTACAGAACTGGAAAAAAAATTGTAACTATTGATTTAGCCTCCATTGTGTTTGCAGTAAATAACAAAGTATTCTAGTTCGTGATTGTAATATTAGGTTCTTTAGTAAGTATAACACTAAATATTATATTTACTACAAGCATTTACTATGTTTCTTCCATTTAAAGAAACTGTTGTTATGAAAATGGCTTCGCAACAAAGTGGAGGGAAAGCAGTGAGGACTCTGTAGGAAGAAGGAAGACCAATGGTTACGGTTCATTGTACAAAGATACCACTTACACAGCCCACAGAGATGAATGGTAATGCCTGTGTGGGCTCACTCTCTGCCCATTGGTTCTGTAGCCACTGAATTGAAAGGATTTTCTGAAAGAGAGGGATTTTCCTAAAGTTTATATTCCAGCAGAGTGAGACAGAAAATAAACGGCTATACAAAATATTTTCAAACTAAAAATAAATGGAAGTTAGATAATAAAACGTTCTAAGAAAGAAAGGCAACTGCATAAATCTCAGGTAAGGTTGGGGTTAAGAGGACTACTATTTTAGATAGCGTGGTATTGAAAAGTTTCTCAGAAGGGTGATGTTTAGGCAATGCTTAAACAGGAGTCAATGAGGAGAACTCAGAAAGCTGACGGCACAGGAGAAGACTGTTTCACATAGGGGGAAGAGGACATATAATCAAGAAAATATAGAAACCCCCTAACTTTTACGAGCAGTATTTCCCACTAAAGATATTTTTCTCTATAAAAATTACAGCACTAACTGAATGCAACATAAAAAAAGTATAAAAATAAATAATATAATTAGAAACCATAGTGTATGAAGTAATTTCAGAGGACCAGTGACCTTCATCTTGAATACCTTTCCTGTGTGGTGGGGGGGCATGGATGGGGGTAAACAGTTGTCTCATTTACATGTTTATGAGTTTCTAATTCTTCCAAGTCTGCTACGTTTGCTAAGATATTTTATCTAGTATATCCCTCTTGATTTAAATTTTAAAAAGTTGAATTTTTGTTAATTTGTGTGTTTGTGACATTGAAGCCCTGATGGCACAATGGTTAAAGCACTTGGCTGCTAACCAAATAGTGGGCACTTAGAACCCACCAGCCACTGAAGAAAGACGTCTGCTTCTGTAAAGTCTTACAGCCTTGGAAACCTGATAGGGCAGCTTTACTCCTTCCTGTAGGGTCGCTATGAGTCAGAATCAACAGGACAACAAGGGGTTTATTTTTGGTTTTGGTTTTGTGATGTTGGGAACAGATCTGATTTTTCAAAAAACGATGGGAATTAATTTGAAATTTAGTATCCTGAACCTTATTATATTAGGTGGATAAGAAAAATGAAAACAGAAGTGATGTCTCCAGAAGTTGATTATGAGCTTACAAGCCAGAACACAATGTATTTATTCTAGATCTAGTGCATTAAGCTACTTCCTCTTGATGGCATACAGTATAGCAGGCATTATTAGGTGCTGGAAAGCGAAAATGAAAGGCAGGTATCCTACCCTCAGTAACCCCATATGAAATACTATTTTAGTTACTTGATTTTTATTTTGTTTTATTTTTTAAATCAGGATGGCAGCAAGAGAGAGAAAGCAAAGAGAGAAATAACCCACAGTTTCTTTAGTATTATATCACTTCACATAGAAAATAATAATACATAAAATATTATATGCTACATCACTGTGGTAATCATTTACTTTCGTCAGGGAACACTGAACAAATCAGTGTTGCTTTTAACAGAAAATCATGTTTATATAGTGGAAATATGACTGAATCAATTAAAGGATTTGGAGTAAGCAGTGAATTGTTAATTATTCTATATATCAAATTTCTAATAATAGAAATTTTTGAAAATGTTTATGTGGCACACATATGTACTGTAGGGGGACCCTGGAGTAGAATTAGTGGTACAACATATGTACCTCAGGAAAGTAAACGTAGGCTTATGGGAAGGGGCAAAAAAAAAAAAAAAAAAAAAAATCCATACTGCCTACCAAAAATTCAGACACACTCAGTGAGCCAGCATGCCTCCATTACTGAAAACACATGACAGCAACAAAAAATTCAAAGCAGAAAATAATTTGTTCCTGAAAGGGATAAGGTGACAATTAAAATGGCCATATTGCGGAAGGAATTGTGATTTGTATGTTGATTTCTAAGCTACTTGACATTCTGTTTATATAATAATATTAATCACAATAATAATAAGTGAGCATTACTTTCTAAAGTTTTATCCCTTGAGCTTTGCAACTCTTATAGCGTCCCTATAGATAGAAAGACTATGCCACTATAATGCCCAAAAAGGTAATAATTTCATAATATATAAAGTGGACTTTAATGTCCACTGTGGCTTTTAAGTCTGAATTGTAATATTTTTGTCCAATACAGCTTGAGTAATGTATACATTTTTTACAGTACAGCCTCACATAATACAGCTTAAAAATGAGACTACGTATGAAAACGGTCAAGTCACACTTATTTGTGAAGCGGAAGGGGAGCCTATTCCAGAAATCACTTGGAAAAGAGCTGTGGATGGTATCACATTTTCTGAAGGAGATAAGGTAAGAGCATCTCAATATAGTGGTTTTTAGTATCATTTAATGCCCATTGTTTTGAATACTATTACATTTCACATAGGACTCCAAGTTGCAGCTTAATTTAAAAAAAAAAAAAAGGTAATTCTAACGCTGGGTCAGCCTAAAAAATATCTTCAGAGGAGATAAAAGTCAAGGTGTAATATTCAGGGGTCCTTCTGTTTTTTTAATATTTAGGGGTCCTTCTGTTTTTCTGTTTAGTTTTTTTTCTGTTTAGTCACAAAACCTAGGATGTTGATATAATTGTTAAGTTTGCTTGCGTGGATTTTTGATATGCATTGTTATCTATAAAAACGTTATTGCAATTTTAAACCTTACTGCTGCATAATTGAAAGTCATTCTAATTCACAAAATCTGGCTGTCATCACAGTGGTGTTTCTTTCTAGAACTGTCTTTGTGTAGTAGCAGACTAAGTTTCTTCTTCCCTGTGATTTAGAATCTAAAAAAGAGAAATAAGTACAAATACAACAGAATACAGCCTTTTGGTAAATGTCACTCCTGTATAAGTTGGTGAAATTTCAGAATGCATTCAGATTTCTTAGAAATTACTTAAACATTACCATATGCTTCGTGCCACCCCATGGATTGTCATTATTGCTGAAACAAGGTGGGCTAGGAACATTATTACTATATAACACTAAGCATAGACAGAAGTGAAGTCAAAAGGAAGACAGTGAATTAGTTGCAAGCTGGAATTTACATTTACATATATAAAGATTGTAAGATTAAGCCTTTCCATTGTTTTTCTATACTCAGTGTTAAAAAATAACTTCCTTTAAACTTCATTAATTTAAATCTGGTTTCTGCGAGTCTAAAATGCATGAGCATTTTTTTGCTTTACCAATACTGATAGCTAAAAAAAGGTGAAGTCAGTGTATCCAAAATCTACTTTCTTCTACAACTCCTCATGGTATTTTTTTAACAGCATGCTGTTTTCATAAGTAGAAAAAAAAAGCCTCTGTCCATTTAATATTTACCTATTGAAATAACCTGTTCCCATATGTCTCACCTTACATCTTTTTTTCCACCATTTCCTCGTGGTGGCATTTTTAAGAGATAATATCTGTTTTGGTAATAGTTGTTCCATTTTGACATACGTATTGTATATATTCAAGTTAATCATCAAACTAATAAAATGTGAATGGCAGTGATAGTCTTCCGATGACCCAGAGAAATGTTTGCTTTAATATTTTCTTAACAGAAAATGATACATACAATTAATATTACACAATTGCCACATCTGACAGGAGTTCAATTTCTGTAAAATAAAAAGAAAAACAATTGAATATATAAACCTTCAGGGGATAGTTTTCATATTTCAACTTAACATATTTCTTTAGATTTGATTACTCAAGAGTCATTATTTTCATGCTCTTAAGCCTTTATTAATACTCCTAACTGTACACTTGCTAATTATTTTTCCATTTACTATAATATATGTACATTTACATATATACCCAGAATAAGAAATTATTTTCAGTTATTTTATCAATGACAAGTTATCAAATAAGTAGAAGGGTCTGAATATTTTCTTCTAGGCTCTTCTCCCACGGCCAACCCAAACCCCATACAGAAATTTTTCCAGTAGTAGCTGTGAAAAATAATCATCTAATTCCATTTTGCTAAAGACAATTCCTTCTTTGAGAATACAGTATTTTATTTTTGGCTTTGCCTTCTCTGTTATAAAAAATATATTCTAGAAATCAAAATATGCTTTCTTGTACAACTTTCACTCAGTGGAAAAAGAAAAAACAACAAAAAAAGCACTAATTTTATTCATGACAGCTCCTCCAGAATATTCTAAGATCCATGTCGCATTTTCTTGACACCAATAAGCCCCTTTTCTGCTAGTGCCTTCAGGACCCCAAATTCAGAAATTGTATAAATGAGGGAAAATAACTTGAGCTTTGAAGTAAGGCAAATCTAAGTTTAAATCCCAGCTCGACTTTGGCAATATTATTTGAACTCTTTTTTAATATCCGTTTCTTCACTTTTAAAATGTGAATAGTAGTTCATTATGTGTATAATACTGAGGAGTACATTATATAAAATGCGTATTAAAGTGTTCAGCATATTGTAAATATTCAGTGAACTTTTTTTTTAACCATTGTCATAGTACATATTTTTCAAAACAGAGTTTGTCTTGTTTTTCTTATTCTGAATAAATTACGGTTGCTAATAGGCTGTGTAAAGTTTGACACCTAGGGTCCGAGGAAACACTATCACAGAATACCTTGAGATCTCATCTCAGTTGTCCCAAGTAACATAAGATTAGATTTGCTATGAGAATCACATAGAGATCTGTTAAAATGTAGGTTCTAGTAGCTTCTTACTCTTCAAGATCGAAGAGTCCAGAAATAATCTTGGGAGTGCATATGTAATATACTCATCAGTTAGTGTGATATAGATAGTTTGAGAGCAATAGTTTGGAAAATAATTTCTTAAATGTAAGTCAAGATGAAATTTAACAACTAATTATTTCAACAGAAAAATGCTTCTAGCGGTATACCTGGCACATGTTGCCAGACCAAACCCGATGCCATCGAGTCAATTCCAACTCGTAGTGACCCTATAGGACAGAGTAGAACTGCCCCATAGGGTCTCCAAGGAGAAGCTGGTAGATTCATACTGCCAACTTTTGTTTAATAGCCAACCTCTTAACCTCTATGCCACCAAGGCTCCTGGTACATGATAGGGGCATGGAAAATATAAAATAAAACAAAACAAAATTTTCCAGTGTGCACATACCTGTCAAAGTTTTTTTTTTCTTTAATTGTGGCAAATATGTATGTCACACAACATATGCCATTTCAACATTCCGTACATGTAGAATTCAGTGGTGTTAATTGTGATTATCATGTGCAGCCATCACAATTATACATTTCCAAATTTTCCATCAAATTTAATAGAGTCTCAGTGCCCCCGTGCAGTGAATCCCCCCTTTACCCATCCTTTCCACCCACGGCTGGCAACCACTGTAAACTTAGGTCTGTATACACTTGCCTGTTCTAGACATTTCATGTAAGTAGTCAAACTTATTTTCTTTTTGTGAAATCAAACACTATTTTCTTTTTGTGATTGAATTATTTCATTCAGCATGATGTTTCAAGGTTCATCCATGCTGTAGCATGTATCAGGATTTCAGTCAAATTTTTGATGAATTTAAAATATTTTTGATGAAATTGTGGGTCAATCAGAAACAATTCAATATTGTCAATGTCATATGGCTCAACACAATAATTTCATCTAGTTATAAGGCAATTCATTTAGCAAATATTTTCATCATTGTTGTAGAATTTTGAAGGGGGGCCCTTTCCATAAATAACATCCCTCCTTCTTGCATGAGTTGCCAATCACCAGACAAGACAAATTAAATAAATGGGAATAAAATATTATGTGACTTAAATTTACAGGCAAGTGAATGTATTATACTCAACCTGAGAATTAGATAGACATTTTGTGCAGAGTCACAAGCAGCGTTAGAGCATTCATCTCTTCTGTGGGATGAAGGGAAGAGATGTCACTGCAAAGCTTACCATCATGGCTGAGGGCAAAGGAGAACCCATGATCTCCACAGGAAGGCTCTCTCTGAAAAGAAGGAGGAGGGAGAGGAGGAGAAGAAGAGCTGTTGCTAGGATCTGACAGTAGTTACAGGAATTGATGGAATACCAACTGAGATGTTTCAACAAATGGATGCCATGTCAAAAGTGCTCAGTCATCTGTGCCAAAAAATTTGGAAGACAGCTACAGACCAAAAGAGATCCATATTTGTACCTGCTCCAAAGAAAAGTTATCCAACAGAATGAGGAAATTATCAAGCGGTATCGTTAATATCACACACAAATGAAATTTTGCTGAAGATAATTCAAAAATAATTGCAGCAGTACATTGAGAGAGAAATGCCAGAAATTAAGGCCAGATTCAGAAGAGGACATGGAACGAGGGACGTCATTACTGATGTCAGATGGATCCTGGCTGACAGCAAAGGATATCAGAAGATGGTTACTTGTCTTTTAATGGCTATGCAAAGTATCATAACAAATTATGTATAATATTGCAAAGAATGGAAATTGCAGAACGCTTAATTATGCTCATGAAGAAACTGTACATAGACAAAGAGGCAGTCATTTGAGCAGAATGAGGGGACACTGTGTGGTTTAAAATCAGGAATGGTGTGTGTCAGGGTTGTATCCTTTCACCATATTTATCCAGTCTGTATGCTGAGCAAATAATCTGAGAAATTGGACTATATGAAGAAGAACATGGCATCAGAATTGAAGGAAGACTCAATAACAACTCATAATATGCAGATGACACAACCTTGCTTGCCAAAAGTGAAGAGACTTGAAGCACTTACTGATGAAGATCAAAGACCACAGCTTTCAGTATGGATTACACCTCAACATAAAGAAACAAAAATCCTCACCACTGGACCAATAAGCAACATCATGATATTCAGAGAAAGTATTATAGTTGTCAAGGATTTCATTTACTTTTATCCACAATCAACTGATGTATTGCATTGGGCAAATCTGCTGCAAAAGACCTCTTTAAAGTGTTAAAAAGCAAAAAGGGAGAAGACGAATTGATGTATTCGAATTATGATGTTTGCAAAGATTATTGAAAATAACATGGCTGCCAGAAGAATGAACAAATTTCTCTTGGAAGAAGAACAGCCCGAATGCTCCTTAGAAGTGAGGATGGCAAGACTCCATCTCACATACTTTGGACATGTTATCAGGAGGGACCAGTCCATGGAGAAGGACATCATGCATGGTAAAGCAGAGGATCAGCACAAAACAGGAAGACTTAAATTAGATGAATCGACACAGTGGCTGCAACAATGGGCTGAAACATAGCAATGATTGTGAGGCTAGGACAGGATCAGGCAGTGTTTTGTTGTATTGTGCATAGGGTTGCTCTGAGTCAAAACCGACTGGTCGGCGCCTAACAAGAACAACAGTTAGGAAAAACACATCTAGTTTGGTATTCCCACAGTTAATAATAAGGTATCCTCCTGTTTTCTCATGGGGAGGACTAAGTGAGGAGATTGGTGTGTTATGTTAGAAAAGATCCCCCTTTATGGAATAATTATAAAGGATCCTTGAGAAATGCTCACAGTCCAAGAAACCTTATGTTAAGAGCATTTTAAGTGCTTCATATGCATTATCTCAATTTATCTTCTGGTCACTCTTACTGTGCCCCAGACACTATGCCCAAAACATAGTGGCATAAAACAACCTTTTTTTTCCTCATGATTTTTGGATCAGGAATTTGGCAAGGCTCAGCTGAGTTGGTATCACTTGGAATCTCTAATCTGCTTGCATTAAAATGTTGTCTGGGGCTGTAGACATGAGAACACTCAACTGCACTGAACATTTAAAGCAGTTCACTAACACAGCTGGCAGTAGATGGGAACGCCTCCATGGAGCTACTCCAGCATGGCTGATCCAGGGTTGTCTTCCCTCTTTATATGGCAGCTGGCTTCCTCCAGAATGAACATCCTAAAAGGCAAGCAGACAGACATTACCTGGTCTCTTCCAAACTTGTCTTAGAAGTCATGTATTGCTATTTCCATCACATTCTTATGGTTACGAACAAATTATAAGGCCAGCCCAGATTCAAAGTTAGAAGAATTACACTCCATCTCTTAACGAGGTTCAAGATCACATTGTAGAATAGTATGTGGGGAGGGAGATTATCCTTGAAACCATCTTTTGAAAATACCATTTGCAACAACTTATCTCTAAAATAAATCCATGAATGAAGACTGGTTATTTTCCCAGTCTTGTGGAAGAAGAAAGTGAGTCTCAGGGAAATTAAGTGGCAATTTATTTTAGTGATAACTTGATGATATTTCATTAAAATATGATTGATGTACTAGGGTTATACAAAAAGTTCAATAAATTGAAGATTAATTTTAGGAGATTCTTTGAAGTCTTCTTAAGGCACATATAAACCCAAACCAAACCCATTGCTGTCGATTCTGACTCATAGTGGCCCTATAGGACAGAGTAGAACTGCCCCATAGGGTTTCCAAGGAGCACCTGGTGGATTTGACCTTTTGGTTAGTAGCCAAGCTCTTAACCACTGTACCGCCAGGGCTCCAAGGTGCATGTAGGTATAAAAATTTGAAGGGCCTGATTTCTTTTTTAATACATTTTATGCAATTAATTCTAATAGTATTTAAATCATACAGCAAATCTTAAGACGGAACTAGAGCTGTTGGCCCTGAACATGAAATAGTCCTGAGTGAAAAATTATAAATTGCCCTGTACATACTAATTCATCTAATGTTTTTTAATTGAAAACACTTCTTAATTAAATAAAACCATGTTTTTTTTCAGAAGGTCGATCTGGGGAATATGTGGGAATAAGTGTCTAAAGTATTTTAAAATTACCCCTGATACATAGTAAACCCTTACTAAATGTTTCTACTTAATATCAACACCTGTCTCCTATGTTTAAACCAAAGGTTCTTTAGATTTTGACTTGCGTTAAATGTTGCCTGGGACTTTGTTATTGACCAATAAATGTTAATGTATGTGGGGTCACAGGTGTTGGTGAATTATTACGTGGAGTCATAGAAAGGGACTCACAAACCAAAATTTTATGCTGACCTTGTCTGATTTTTTTTTTTTGGTCACATTGGACATGTTATTTCTCATGTCTAATTACAATTTCTGCATGTATAAACCCAGGGTAATAATAAGATCTACCTGGATGAAGACTAAATAAGATCACACATAACAATATGCCAGACACAAACTACTTAAAAGCTATTTGCTCTCTTCTTTGGAGTTCATCAGTCACATTTCACCCATTATTTCAACTGTATTATTCCATTTCAACTATACTGTTTCATCTGTTGGAAACCCTGGTGGTGTAGTTGTTAAGGGCTACAGCTGTTAACCAAGAGGTCGGCAGTTCGAACGTGCCAGGCGCTCCTTGGAAACTCTACGGGGCAGTTCTACTCTGTCCTATAGGGCCGCTATGAGTTGGAATCAACTGGATGGCAGTGGATTTGTTTTTTTTTTTTTTTTTTTTATTTCATCTGTGATTACATTGCATTTAGATATTTTATAAAGGAGCAAATAAACATGGTAACTCTCTGTCAATTACTGCTTCTACAAAAGGGGCCAGGGAAAGAATTGTATGAGTATGGTCATATGTGCTCTATGAAGGAAGATGGTTCACAGGAATAGCAGAATGTTCCTCCACAAGTTGCCATAGATTATACTGCACTGACATAGTTATATAAAAAAGTTTAATATAAAATAATATTTGTTGTTGCTGTTAGCTACCATAGAGGCTGCCCTCAACTCATGGCAACTCTCAGGCACAATGAAACAAAATGCTGCCCAGCCCTGCACCATCCCCCTCATCTGTTACCCAGCACACAAGTGGGATCCACAAGGCCATTGTTGCCTGATTTCCAGAAGCAGATCACCAGGCCTTTCTTCCCAGTCCATCTCAGTCTGGAAGCTCTACTAAAACCTGTTCAGCGTCATAGTAACATGAAAGCGTCTACTAACAGGTGGGCGGTGGCTGCGCATGAGAAGCATTGGCCAGGAATCAAACCCAGGCTTCCCCCCTGCCCCCCCCCGCCCCGGAAAAGGAGAATTCTAGCACTGATCCATCACCTCCCCCTGCAGAATGATGTTTAGGAAAGTTAATGGTTCTGATATTAAGTTGCCTAGCCAGTTAAATCCCAGATCTTGTTACTGTATTTCACATACTTTTTGAAAGCTGGAAATACTGAAAGTCTTTGCATTGTGGTCTCATCTTAACCACCATATCTTGGACTTCAGTCTCCAATCGTGCAGAATAGTATGCTTTGGAGCCCTTCCTATCCTAGTTCTGATAGACTCTTAAACCAAACTAGACCGTTGTCGTGGAGTCCATTCCAACTCATAGCGACCCTAATTAAGCCACTCTTAAGTGACGTAGGCTGGTTTCACTTCCTATGAGACACAAAAATGGGAGCCATATCACTGATTTTCTCCTTCTGCTCTTCCTTGCTGGCTAGTGGTTAAGAGCTGCACTGCTAACTAAAAGGTTGGCAGTTCGATTCCATCAGGCACTCCTTGGAAACTCTATGGGGCAGTTCTACTCTGTCCTATAGGGTTGCTACCAGTCGAAATCGACTCGACGGCAACGGGTTTGGTTTGTTTTTGGTTCCTCTTCTTCCTGTGCCTCCTCATCGTAATCTTGTAGCCTCTCTCCTCGGTCTATCTACCTGTCTCTCCATTTTTGTTTTCCTCAAGGAAGCATTCATTCTTTGCTTCCTTTGAGGTATTTTGCACCTCCTGCATTATGTAGCAATAAATATTAATTTGGAGTAGGCATTTCCACATTTTAAGAAGTAACTGAGTAAGGTACTAAGGTAAGAGGGAAAAAAAAAGAACATTCTGTGTTCCACACATAAGATTTCTTAAGAATGCTTTATTCTTCATAACTTTTTCAAAAGGTGATTTCATACCCATATGTCAATCCTGACTACTTTTAAACATTTTTCTAAGAGTGTTACACTACTTGTCATTAGCGGTATTAAGTGGCTTTGAAAAGATCTTTTCAGGGAGTGATTTTTACCTCTTGAATTCTTATAAAATGGTAAACATAACAGTAAGCAGTTCCACGTATGTGAATAGAATGTTTTACGTAATAATTATACAGTGTTTATAATATCATGTAGTGGATGACATCTCACGCGTATCATTTATCTACTCTTCTTCCAGAAACTATAATTATTTTATTTCTGTTATACTTGCCCTACCTAGCAAATCATAGGCCTAACTCCACTAGAAATTAATCCCACTCCACATTGAATGAGAAATATTATAAATGTACAAGAATGTATGATACCTGTCTTAAAGCCACAGTTCTCAAACTTCAGTCCATCGACCAACAGCTTCATATCTTTCCCATATTCACGTGCTGCCTGTATTGTTATTTGCTTACTTATTTTTTAACTATTTTTAATTTATTCTTAACCTAATACAAAAATAATCAGTGAAATCAAAAGTATGATGTATGTGGTGGCTCTATCTTTAAATAGGCATCCAAATAAGTATAAAACAAACATTTTTTCAGACTAATAGCTACACTGGTTGTGTGTACCTTCAGTGGTACACAGAACACACTTTCAGAAACACTGCTTTTGTGTCAGACATATTTTGAATGAACTTATCACCCAATTTAGCTATGAAATTTTCGGGAGTGGAGCACACTTAAAGACATTCTAAGTGAGAAAGAACCTAATCTCCATCCTATTTGTGGGGCCAACCATGTACCGCCAGAAATAAATAGACTCCATCTCAATAATGAGTAGATATTAATAAACCGTATTGATGGAAACTCATTTAATTTGAGTCCGTAAAACCAGACGGTACTTTCAATATACCGATGCACTGAATGGATATATCAGAGTACTGTGTCACACCCAATTTCTCCTCCAACCCTTTTTTTTTTTTTCCTTTTGCTAAAGTAAAGTATAAATTTTTGTCTTGGTGTGATTTTTATCATCTGAAAACTTTGTGATTAAAATATTAGGACTTTCTGTTGTTTTACATACATTTGAAAAAGCAGTTTTTCTGTGTTAAAGAAAACAACCATAATAAAATTCAGCATCACCTTTAGTGGTTTAAGTCCATTTTATGTAGTGTTCCTCTTTTTTAAATGAAGTAGATGTATTCAAACTGCAGTTTAAGAGTTTTTAAAATTATAATTAAAAGTAGGAATATTTTTCTTTAGCAATGATTTTGCATTTACATACAGAAGTCAGAGTTACGCCAGTGTTGTCCTTTCTATTTTAATAATGAAATGGTAAGCATTTTTCTCTATAAATGTAGGCATTATGACCTGGAGAAGAGTTTCTTAAAAATGTTTTTGCAGACTAAAATACAAAGTCAAAAGGGTGTTTCGCAATAATGAAGACAGGTGGTTCCTTAGCTGGATAGCTGCCCTCCGGTCAACTCCGACTCATGGCGATCCCATGTACAACAGGACAAAAGGTTGCCGGGTCCTAAGTCATCCTCACCACCACAGCCATGTTCAAGTCCATCCTGTGGCGATATTGAGCATCCACTGAGGGTCTCCCTTGACGTCACTGGCCCTCTAATTCACCAAACCTAATGTCCTCCTCCTAGAGCCCTGGTGGCACAATTGTTAAGAGCTCAGCTTGCTAAACAAAAGGTCAGCAGTTCGAATCTACCAGCTGCTCCTTGGAAACGCTATGGGGCAGCTCTACCCTGTCCTATAGGGTCACTATGAATCAGAATCGGTTTGACAGCAATGGGTTTATGTATGTGCATATATGTGTGTGTGTGTTTTAATATCCTCCTCCAGTGATTGATCCTTTCTGATGACATATCCAAAGCAAGCGAGTTAGACAATGCCCTGTTGGGACCCATAAGATTTTCTTGGGCTAATTTTTGGAAGTAGATTGCTAAGCTTTTACTCCTAGCTTGTTTTAGTATGGAAGCTCTGCTGAAACCTGTCTACCTTGGGTGACTCCACTGGCGTTTGGAATACTGGTGGCATGAAATAGCTTCCAGCATCACAGCAACACCCAGGCCACCACAGTACCACAAACTGACAGATGGGTGGTGGTGTTCCTTAAATGCAACTACCTAAACAAAATATTATGTTTTAAATTTTATAATAACTTAATTACCTTAGCATATAAATATTTATTATTGCACGGCTGCCTTCATTATATCATTTTTTATACTCAAGGGTATTACGGTTTATTGCGTATGAGCCAATATTTTATTGCATTTTAATATTGTTATTGATGGAAGGGGTTCCAACTCTGGATGTAAGGAAAATTCATATTTTGAAAATTGTTTATTGCACCACTGTCAATGGAAGTCTATCCTTTCAATGGGAGATAATGGAGTGAATTTTTCACATCACATGAAAATCCCTACGGAAAATTCTCATTTCATTTATGTATATTAAATAGGAGGAACACATGAGCCACTTTTGTAGGCTTTTTTTTTTCCTTTCTTAAGCAAATATGACTTCCTGAAAGGTAGCTTTCATAAAAATTTAACCAAGAAAATAATCTTTAAAGTGATTGAAATATATGTGACTAATGTTTCCTAAATCATGTGTCTAAACTCATCTAACAACTTTCAATAAATATCACTGGGTCTTCTCTGTTTGCAAAAACTATTTCCAGCTCAAGGGATACAATAGTGAGCAACAGCAACTGCAACAAAAGTTTTCTACTTTATGTTGCATACAATTTAGGAAGGGAGGTGGATTCAGACTCCCCCCCCAAAATAAATCATATGTAATATCAGTAAGAATTTTTTAATGAATATGCAATTTTGAAATATTTTCATATGGAAATAGACTTGCAGAAGCCACAAATCTAGCTTTGGCAAATCTCTCTGCATTATAACAAACTCAGCTCAACTTCTTCTGACAGGCCTCTCTACAGGTTAAAACTATGTTAACTCTCGCCAGAATATCTCCTCTTAATTTGCCCTCGGCCAAAGAAAATTCTTTAGGTTCTAATTAAAAAAACAAAACAAAAAAAGCTTTTAAATGAGTAATGGTATAACTGGCAGCACTTCTATATCTTTATATGACTGGGAAAATATAGTATTTTCAACTTCCTTTTCCTCCTATAATAGAAGTCACCAGAATGTGATGTCACCAACAAATCCACGATTATTGTCTTATAAAAGGGAGACTATATTATTGCAAAATATGCATTTTTTTTTTTAATTTCTAATGAGACAAAAACTATAATGCATTGGCACATTTATTGTATTGTCTGAGTATGGACGGTATACAGGTTTGTTTTTTTTTCATCTTTGTAAGTAGTTATACTTCTGGACATACTTTTTACAGCTTGATTTTTACTACTTTTATGAGGAATTTTATTTGCACCTCTTTGCCAAACCTTAGGAGCCGTGGTAGCATAGTGGTTAAGAGCTCAGCTGCTAACCAAAAGGTCAGCAGTTTGAATCTACCAGATGCTCCTTGGAAACCATATGGGGCAGTTCTACTCTGTCCTATAGGTTCACTGTAAGTTGGAATCAACTCAATAACAATGGATAAGCAAACCCTAACATTGCATTCTGGGTGGAGATATGGACAATTTTTTGTGCTGGATTCAAAGATTGATCATTAATAAATAAATAAATAGAGTTTCAAGGAGAAATCCGGAATGGGGGAAAAATGAATGAAAATATTTTGGAGAACAATTAATGGATCAGTAATAAATCTTTGTTTAAATATTTTGAAGAAAGTAATATGCATAGTTGAACTTGACATATCACATACTTACCATGGCTGGTCATGTAAAAAAAGGATTGAGAATTATAAAAATGCATAGATTTTAAAAAAAAAAAATTAGAGATCCTAGATAATGGAATGTATGAAATTCCAAATGTTCATTCCTTGTAATTTCTTTTTTTTTTAACTGAATAATGATTATTTTTTAATGTGCTTTAGATGAAGGTTTACACAACAAATTAGTTTCTCATTAAACAATTCATATGCATACTGTTTTGTGACATTGGTTGCCAACTCCATGACATGCCAACACTTTCCCCTTCTCAACCTTGGGTTCCCCATTATCAGCTTTCCTGTCCCCTTCTGCCTTCTCGTCCTTGCCTGTAGGTTGCTGTGTCCATTTAGTCTAGTTTTGTTTTATGGGCCTGTCTACGCTGGCTGAAGGGCGAACCTCAATACTTCAGTACTGAGTTATAAGGGTGTCTAAGGGCTATACCCCTGCCCCGTGTCTGTCAGTTTGTCATACTGTAGGGGCTTGTGTGTTGCTGTGATGCTGGAAGCTATGCCACTGGTATTCAGATACCAGCAGGGTCACCCATGGAGGACAGGTTTCAGCTGAGCTTCCAGACTAGGAAGAAGGACCCGACAGTTTACTTCTGAAAAGCATTAGCCAGTGAAAACCTTATGAATAGCAGTGGAACACTGTCTGATATAGTGCTGGAAGATGAGCACCCCAGGTTGGAAGGCACTCAAAAGATGACTGGGGAAGGGCTGCCTCCTCAAAGTAGAGTCAACCTTAATGACGTGGGTGGAGTAAAGCTTCCGGGACCTTCATTTGCTGTTGTGGCACAACTCAAAATGAGACAAAACAGCTGCAAACATCCATTAATAATCAGAACCTGGAATGTACGAAGTATGAATCTAGGAAAATTGGAAATCATCAAAAATGAAATGGAACACATAAACATCAATATCCTAGGCATTAGTGAGCTGAAATGGATTGGTGTTGGCCATTTTGAATCAGACAATCATATAGTCTACTATGCTGGGAATGACAACTTGAAAAGGAATGGTGTTACATTCATCGTCAAAAAGAACGTTTCAATATCTATCCTGAAATACAACGCTGTCAGTGATAAGATAATATCCATACACCTACAAGGAAGACCAGTTAATACAACTATTATTCAAATTTACGCACCAACCACTAGGGCCAAAGATGAAGAAATAGAAGATTTTTATCAGCTGCTACAGTCTGAAATTCATTGAACATGCAGTCAAGATGCACTGAAAATTACTGGCGATTGGAATGCAAAAGTTGGAAATAAAGAAGGATCAGTAGTTGGAAAATATGGCCTTGGTGATAGAAACAATGCCGGAGATCAAATGATAGAATTTTGCAAGACCAATGACTTCTTCATTGCAAATACCCTCTTTCACTAACATAAACGGTGACTATACACATGGACCTCGCCAGATGGAACACACAGAAATCAAATTGACTACATCTGTGGAAAGAGACAATGGAAAAGCTCAATATCATCAGTCAGAATAAGGCCAGGGGCCAACTGTGGAACAGACCATCAATTGCTCATATGCAAGTTCAAGCTGAAACTGAAGAAAGTCAGAGCAAGTCCACGAGAGCCAAAACATGACCTTGAGTATATCCCACCTGAATTTAGAGACCATCTGAAGAGTAGATTTGACGCATGGAACACTAGTGACCGAAGACCAGAGGAGCTGTGAAATAACATCAAGGACATCATCCATGAAGAAAGCAAGAGGTCAATGAAAAGACAGGAAAGAAAGAAAAGACCAAGGTGGATGTCAGAGAAGACTCTGAAACTTGCTCTTGAGCGCCGAGCAGCTAAAGCAAAAGGAAGAATTGATGAAGTAAAAGAACTGAACAGAAGATTTCAAAGGGCCTCTCAAGAAGACCAAGTATTATAATGACATGTGCAAAGATCTGGAGATGGAAAACCAAAAGGGAAGAACACGCTTGGGGTTTCTCAAGCTGAAAGAACTGAAGAGAAAATTCAAGCCTCGAGTTGCAATAGTGAAGGATTCCATGGGGAAAATGTTAAATGATGCAGGAAGCATCAAAAGAAGATGGAAGGAATATAGAGTCATTTTACCAAAAAGAATTAGTTGATATTCAAACATTTCAAGAGGTGGCATGTGATTAGGAACTGATGGTACTGAGGGAAGAAGTCCAAGCTGCTCTGAAGGCACTGGCGAAAAACAAGGCTCCAGGAATTGATGGAATATCAATTGAGATGTTTCAACAAACAGATGCAGCACTGGAGGTGCTCACTCATCTATGCCAAGAAATATGGAAGACAGCTTCCTGGCCAACTGACTGGAAGAGATCCATATTTATGCCTATTCCCAAGAAAGGTGATCCAACCAAATGTGGAAATTATAGAACAATATCATTAATATCACACGCAAGCAAAATTTTGCTGAAGACCATTCAAAAATGGCTGCAGCAGTATATCGACAGGGAACTGCCAGAAATTCAGGCTGGTTTCAGAAGAGGACGTGGAACCAGGGATACCATTGCTGATGTCAGATGGATCCTGGCTGAAAGCAGAGAATAACAGAAGGATGCTTGCCTGTGTTTTATTGACTATGCAAAGGCACTCGACTGTGTGGACCATAGCAAACTGTGGATAACACTGCCAAGAATGGGAATTCCAGAACACTTAATTATGCTCATGAGGAACCTTTACATGGATCAAGAGGCAGTTGTTCGGACAGAACAAGGAGATACTGATTGGTTGAAAGTCAGGAAAGGTGTGTGTCAGGGTTGTATTCTTTCACCATACGTATTTAATCTGTATGCTGGACAAATAATACAAGAAGCTGGACTATATGAAGAAGAATGGGGCATCAGGAGCGGAGGAAGACTCATTAGCAACCTGTGTTATGCAGATGACACAACCTTGCTTGCTGAAAGTGAAGAGGACTTGAAGCACTTACTAATGAAGATCAAAGACCACAGCCTTCAGTATAGATTACACCTCCACATAAAGAAAACAAAAATCCTCACAACTGGACCGATGAGCAACATTGTGATAAATGGAGAAAAGATTGAAGTTGTCAAGCATTTCATTTTACTTGGATCCACAATCAACAGCCATGGAAGCAGCAGTCAAAAAATCAAAAGATGCATTGTATTGGGCAAATCTGCTGCAAAGGACCTCTTGAAAGTGTTGAAGAGCAAAGATGTCACCCTGAAGACTAAGGTGCGCCTGACCCAAGCCATGGTATCTTCAGTCACATCATATGCGTGTGAAAGCTGAACAATGAATAAGGAAGACCAAAGAAGAGTTCACGCCTTTGAATTGTGGTAGCAAAGAATATTGAATATACCATGGACCGCCAAAAGAATGAACAAATCTGTCTTGGAAGAAGTGTGGCCAGAATGCTCCTTAGAGGCAAGGATGGCTAGAAGACTGCATCGTACATAGTTTGGACATGTTGTCAGAAGGGATGAGTCCCTGGAGAAGGACATCATGCTTAACAGAGTACAGGGTCAGCGGAAAAGAGGAATACCCTCAACAAGGTGGACACAGTGGCTGTAACAGTGAGCTCAAGCATATCAACAATTGTAAGGATGGCGCAGGACCGGGCAGTGTTTCGTTCTGTTGTGCATAGGGTGGCTATGAGTCAGAACCGACTTGACGGCACCTAACAAGAACAACAACAACAAGGGCCATACTGGAAACCCTGGTTGCATTGTGGTTAAGTACTGCGGCTGCTAACCAAGAGGTTGGCAGTTCACATCTGCCAGGTGCTCCTTGGAAACTCTGTGGGGCAGTTCTACTCTGTCCTATAGGTTCGCTGTGAGTTGGAATTGACTCGACAGCAGTGGGTTTGGTTTTTTTTCTTTTTAAGAGTCGTACTCTCAGGGTTTCTTCTGTCTCTGTCAGACCGGTAAGTATGGTCTTTTTTTGTGAGTTAAAATTTTGTTCTACATATACCTCTAGCCCTGTCCGGGACCCTTTATTATGATCCATGTCAGAAGTAGTCAGTGGCGGTAGCCAGGCACCATTTAGTTATGCTGGATTCAGTCTGGTGGAGGCTGTGGTAATTGTGATTCATTAGTCCTTCAAACTAATCTTTCCCTTGTCTTTGGTTTTCTTCATTTTCCCTTGCTCCAGATGGGGTGGGACCAGTGGAGTATCTTAGATGCCGCCAACAAGCTTTTAAGACCTAAAACACTTCTCACCAAAGTAGAATGTAGAACATTTTCTTCATAAACCGTGTTATGCCAGTTGAGCCAAATGTCCGCCAAGACCATGTCCCCAGCCCTCAGCCCAGTCATTCAGTCCCTCAGGGAGTTTGGATGTGTCTACAAAGCTTCCATGACCTTGCCTTGGTCAAGTTGTGCTGACTTCCCCAGTATTGTGTACTGTCTTACACTTCATCAAAGTTACCACTTATCTATTGTCTAGTTAATGTTTTTCCTTTCCACCCCCCCTTCATTACCATCAGATCCCTTTTTGTGTGTAAACTTTTTTTATGAGTTTTTATAATAGCGTTCTCATACAATATGCATCCTTTTGTGATTGACTTATTTCATTCAACATAATGCTCTCCAGATTCATCCATTTCGTGAGTGCTTTGCAGATTCTTCATTGTTCTTTATCATTGTGTAATACTCCATTGTGTGTGTGTACCATAGTCTTTTTATCAGTTCATCTGTTGATAGCACTTAGGCTGTTTCATCTTTTTGCTGTTGTGAAAAATGTTGCAGTGAACATGGATCTCCATATGTCTATTTGTGTGACAGCTCTTATTTCTCTAGGATATATTCCTAGGTGTGGGATTGCTGGATCGTATGGTATTTCTATTTTTAGCTTTTTAAGGAAGTGCCATATCATTTTCTAAAATTGTTATACCATTTTGCATTCCCACCAGCAGTGTAATCTCCCACAGCCTCTCTAAAATTTATTATTTTCTGTTTTTTTGATCAGTGCAGCCTTGTTGGGGGGTGAGATGGTATCTCATTGTAGTTTTTGTTTGCTTTCCTCTAATGGCTAGTGATGGTATTTCTTCATGTGTCCGTTAGCTGCCTAAATACCTTCTTTTATGAAGTGTCTGTTCATACCCTTTGCCCATTTTTTAATTGGATTATTTGTCTTTTTGTTGTAGAGGTGTTGGATTTTCCTATAGATTTTAGAGATTAGACCTTTGTCAGATTTCTCATAGCTAAAAGTTTTTTCCTAGTCTGTAGGTTCTTTTTTTATTCTCTTGGTGAAGTCTTTTGATGAGCGTGTTTAATTTTTAGAAGATCCTGGTTATCTAACTTACCGTCTGGTATTTGTGTATTGTTATTTATGGTTTGTATCCTGTTAATGCTGTGTATTAGGGCCTCTAAGGTTGATCTTTCTGGGATCTTTATAGTTTTTGGTTTTGTATTTAGATCTTTGATCCATTTTGAATCAGTGTATGGTGTGAGGTGTGGTACCTGTCCATTTTTTTGCAGATGGACATCAGTTTTGCCAGCATTATTTGTTAAAAAGACCATCTTTTCTCAATTTAATGGACTTCGGACCTTTGTTGAAGATCAGGTGACCATTCTGGATGGATTTACATCTGGGTTCTCAATTCTGTTCTATTGGTCAATTTGTCTGTCAGTGTACCAGTACAAGGCTGCTTTGACTATCATAGCTGTGTAGTAGGTTCTGAGGTCAGGTAGTATGAGTCCTCCTATTTTATTCCTCTTCAGTAGTGCTTTACTTATCCCAGACCACTTCACTTTCCATATAAAGTTAATGCTTAGTTTTTCCATCTCTTTGAAGAACGCTGATGGTCTTTGGATCAGGATCGCATTGTATTTGTAGATCGCTTTGGGTAGAATTCACATTTTCGCAGTGTTGAGTTTACCTATCCATAAGCATGGTATGTTTTTCCATTTATGTAGGTATCTTTTGGTTTCTTCCAGTAGTGTTTTGTAGTTTTCTCTGTATAGGTCTTTTACATCACTGGTTAAATTTATTCCTAAGTATTTCATTTTTTTAGGGGCGATTATAAATGGTATTGCTTTTCTGATTTCCTTTTCCTAGGTCTTTCTAATTTCTCTAGTATAATCTGGAAGACCATTAGTTTTTAAAAGAAAATGCTTTCATTTGTCATGATGTTTCATTACTACTACTGCTACCACCACTTGTTGCGCCACTTCGGACTCATGTGTTGCAGAGTAGAGCTGTGCTCCATAGAGTTTTCATGGCTGTGACTTCTCAGAAGCAGATCACCAGGCCTTTCTTCCAAGTGCCTCTGGGTGGTTCTGACCACCAACCTTTGAGTTAGCAGTCAAGAGCTTATCTGGGCGTGCCACCGAGGGACTCCTTGATGTTGTATTAGATGGTCTTAGATAACCTTTATCATAGACCTTTGTCAATAACCTTTGCTACCCTGATATTCTGTCTTGCTATGGAAGTAATCTTCGAGTTATAATATTCAGGGGAGTGGTTTTTAACCAAGTCTGTGCATCAGAATCACTTGAGGAACTGTATACACAAATACTTGACTGAACTTTACTCCTAGAGATCTGACTGAGCCTCATTCCAGAGATCTGATGAAACTTATTCCCAGGGTTCTAACTGAACCTCTCTCCCAGGGATTCTTATCCAGTTCATCTTTGATAGGAATTAGTTTGTATTATGAAAACCACCGGAGATGAATCAGTGTGTGTCATGGATTGAATTATATCCCCCCAAAAATGTGTGTATCAATTTGGCTGGGCCATGATTCCCCATATTGTGTGACTTTCCTGTATGTTGTGAATCCTGCCTCTGTGATGTTAATGAAGTGGGATGGGATGCAGTTGTATTGGTGAGGCAAGACTCAATCTACAAGATTGGATTGTGTCTTGAGGCAATCTCTTGAGATATGAAAGAAAGAGGCGAACAGAGAGACAGGGGACCTCATACCAACAAGAAAGCAGTGCCAGGAGCACAGCATATCTTTTGGACCCAGGGTTCCTGCACAAAGAAGCTCCTAGTCCAGAGGAAGTTTGATGAGAAGGCCAACAGAGATAGAAAGCCTTCCCCTGGAGCTGACACCCTGAATTTGGACTTTTAGCATACTTTACTGTAAAGAAATAAATTTTTCTTTGTTAAAGCCGTCTACTTATGATGTTTCTGTTATAGTAGCACTAGATGACTAACACAGAATTTGGTACCCAGGGTGGGGTGCTGCTCTAACAGATATCTAAAATGTGGAAGTGGTTTTGAAACAGTGAATGGATAGAGAACCAGTAGCAGCAGAGAACCAATAGCAGCAGAACCAGGAGACCAGCAAGAGACGGCACTTGAGTTAACACAAGGAGTGAGAGAGCTGAGTGCCTATGCGCAAGAGGCTTCCTGGTGGAGAGGCATGTGTCTAGGTACTTATCAGCAGAGCTACAGAGCTTTAGAGCACTTGCCCCAGCAGGGCAGATGTGGGCGTGAGGCCCAAGGAGCAGAGAGGCCAGGAAACCAGGAAGCAGAAGCTGAAGAGACAAATAACACAAACAGCCTAGATGCTTCAGTCTCAAAAGGTATGGCCATGACCTCAGGGGTTTCAAAGAGTGGAGCCATGGCCTCTGGTGTTTGTAAGGGTGGAGTTGCCACTCAGATGGACGAGGAGAATGGTGCTCCTAAAGCCGAGGAAGCAGAGTTGCTGTCCCAGTGGGCCTGGAAGGCAGAGCTGAAGCCCAGGGCTGAGGGACCTCCACTAAGAATCTGGAGAATGTGGCCAATATCTAGAGTCTAGACAGCAGGGCTATTGTGTAAATGATCTCAGAGAACAGAGGATTATTTTCAAAGCCTTAAGGGCTAATCTAATGTGTTCTGCTGATTTACTAGGTGCCTGTCATGCCTTCTTTTCCTCCAATTTCTCCTGTCTGTAATGGAAATATCTAGGTTGTGCCCGTTCTGCCATGGTACCTTTGGAAGCAAATAACTTGTATTCTAGATTTTACAGATGAAAAGGAATTTTTGGACTTGGGACTTGGAGTGAGGACTTTTGCTATGATATGATGGGGTGGATATGTTTTGCATGTTGCAAGGATGTGATTTTGGGAGGCCAAAGGGTAGAATGTCATGGATTGAATTATGTCCCCCAAAAAATGTGTGTATCAATTTGGGCCATGATTCTAGGTATTGTGTGATTTTCCTTTATGTTGTAAATCTTGCCTCTATGATGTTAATGAGGGAGAATGGGCAGCAGTTGTGTTAGTGAGGCAGGACTCAACCTACAAGATTGGATTGTGTCTTGAGGCAATCTCTACAAATATAAAAGAAAGAAGTGAGCAGGGAGAGAGGGGCACCTCTAACCACCAGGAAAAGCACCAGGAGCAGAACGCATCATTTAGACCCACGATTCCTGCGCAGAGGAGCTCCTAGTCCAGGGGAAGATTGACGAGAAAGACCTTCCTCCAGAGCTGACAGAGACAGAAAGCCTTCCCCTGGAGCTGATACCCTGAATTTGGACTTTTAACCTACTTTACTGTGAGAAAATAAACATTTTACGAAAGCCATCCACTTGTGGTATTTTTGTTATAGCAGCACTAGATAACTAAGACAGTGCGTGTGCCCTGTAGAGATCATCTATCTTTGAAATTGCTATATTTTCTCCGTCACACATGCACATGTGCCTGAACATACACATATGTGCACATATACAATGTTTCCTTGATATTTAGAAAAATAATATTATGTAGATCTCCCATAGAGCTAGACATAGAGTAAGATATACAAAGGACATTCATTTGTATAACCTCTGACTTTTTTTTTTTTTTTTTAGTTTAGGAATTCCTGGTTCATAGAAAATAGAGCTTGATGAAGTAATGTGATGTGATATTTGTTACATTGATTCTTTGTTTTAAATCCTGGGTTGCCGTTTACCTGTTCCGTGATATTGGGTAAATTGTCTTACTTTTATGAACGATAGTTTTATTGTTTATAAAATATGTTTCCTGTAGGCTTTGAAATTTCCTTATTCTTTAAATTTCTCTACTGGCTTAGTAGATAATCATATGTTTTAAAACGCCATTTTTTATTCTGATGTTAAGTCTTTATTAAATCCAGATAGTTACTCATTTTCAGCTCATGATTTTCTAATAGCTTAGTATGGTTAGACAGTGTGTCTCCAATTTCCTTCTTCCATTTAGCTTTTCTATATAACTCAATTAGTAAGACAAGCTAAGGTTACTTTAGTGATGACTTTAAGATAGACAAAAAGAAGTTAGTTTCCAGTTGTATAGAAGAAAACTAAGGAGCATACCACCAAAATCTGCCACCTGTAGATTTTAATGCCTGTATTATTTTTTCTTTCTAGAGATAATGGCCTTTCTTGAAGGATTTTGTGTTTAAATGACATTTTTAAGGTCTGCCTAGTGCATTTTTTTTCTGCAAGTGTTCTGAGAGCAATATTATAGGTCCCTGCTGGGCAGTAGGCAAAATGGATACTTCTATCCCCCGTCACATGTGGATGGTGGAATATAATTAGGCATAGAGGAGATCTTCCTTGAATGCTTCTGAGCTTGCTGAGAGGTGGGTTTTTCAATCATTTACAACTTTCTGCTATTTCTTTTTCATCTCACAGCTTGAGTAAAGATTGTCAAAGAGGTCGAGTCATGCATTTAATATGTAGTTTTTAAAACTGTTTTTTGAGCGAATGCTAGGCAATAAAATCAAAATATTGATTTTTTGAAAATATCATTTATTTATGAACTTTTTTTTTTTTTTTTAAATCTGTAGAAGAATTTCCATTAGAAAGAACCTGTCATCAGACTGTAAGATACTGTGATGCTGGTTAACAGTTTTGCTAAATTGTTTTTGGAAAAACGTCATTTATATATTGAGAGCAATTTTAGTATGGTAATTACTTCTTGAGAAGTAATATGCTACTACCACTGGAGAAAATATAAAATCTTATAGCTATAAAGAAATACAGAGATATCAGTGAATTTTAGCGTACCAATGATCTTGAAGATGGTGCCGGACTGGGCAAAGTTTCTTTTTGTTGTTAATGGAGTCGCGGTGAGTCAGGGCTGACTTGATGGCAACTGACAACAACAAAAACCTCATATATACTCTTCAATCTCGTTTTGCTTCTTGAAACTTTTTGGGCAAAACACCACCTGTATTTATTTACCTCCATGCCTATTCACACATGTACTAACACAGCTAACCTTAGCTGGAGAAATACTCTCTTTAAAATTGTCTCCCGTAACCTAAAGTGGGTTGTTGGTTCTACGTGGTGCTCATTCACATTTTCCTGGTTCATCCCTTCAGTAACAGTCTTTGATAACTGCTTCCTGCAGTTTCTTCTAAGCTCACATTTCCAAGCCTCACTACCCCCAAAAAGCTCAGCTGATGATCCAGCTTATTTATTACTAAAAAATAGGGGAAAAATTAATAAATCCCCATTTACTACATCTACACACATATATTACTATCAATGAAATATCTGAGTTTTTATGTGTATACTAAATCCTATATTCTCTTACTTATCATGGTATATATCCATATATCATGGCATATGTCTAATTTATTACTCTCCAGTAGTTCATTTCTCTATTCCAAACAGTTTTTTCTCACTACCTGACTGTTCCTTCCCATCAGCATTCAAAAGTATATTTCCTCTGAAATATATATTTTCCTACATACTGTGTCTGTATTCATGTGTGTGATTATATAGATAGATATATTGACTGATAAACTGATATCATGTAAGGCTTCCAAATGCCATCTGTTATATATTCTCTAATTACAGCAAAATTCTTTGAAAACTTTTAAACTTGCTCTCTCCTGCTTTCCTCTTCCAATTATTTGTTGAATATACTCCAGTCAGGCTTTGACCACATCACTCCACTGAAACTCTCTGGTAAGGTCACTAATACTTCACTGTCTTAAACTTAGTGGTGAGTTATCTGTCATCATTTTTTGTTTCCTGGCAGCAGCGACTCAGTTAAATTATCTGTTCTAAGTGCATTCTTCACGTGGCTTCCAGTACATTCTTCTGTCTGGTTTTTCTTCTCCCACACTGATTCCTCCTCTCGATCTCTTTTGGTCATTATTTATTTTTTTTCCTAACTGACCTCTCAATAACAGAGAGCCTAGGTTTGGATCCATTCTTGGATACATCTTCCCTAAATATGCATACTCACTTGGTGATCTCCTTAGATCTCAAGTTTTTAATTACCATTATCAAATTTCAACCATAGCCCTCCCCACTGATCTCCGCTCTTCTTGACACAAATGCCTACAGGAAAGCTTCATTTGTATATTAAATAAATACCTCACACTTAAAATGTCCAGTCCAACTTTATAATTTACCACCACACCTGCTTCTCTCTCGATCATCCCAAACTCATTAAATGGTGAACTACTTCTTTCCGCTTATATAGGCTATGAATCTTGGAAAAATTTTTTACTCTGGTCTATTACACCCACATCCAGTGTTTCAGCAAATCCTGTTCACCCTAATTTAAACATATTCATAATTCAATCATTTCTCAACTCTCTATTGTTACTGCCCTGGTCCAAGTCATCATCATTGCCTAGACTGTTGCAATAGCTCCTTAAGAGGTCTCCATGCATTCATCCTTGTCGCTATTATGCTCATTAAAATAGCTAGAATAGTTCTTTTGAAGCAGGTCAGATAATATCTCTCATTTATTCAAAATCTCCAATAATTTCTTCTATCATTTTGTAATCCCAGCTATTAACTACAAGGCCCTACGTGATATTCCACCCTTCCAATCCTCATTACCTCCTCTTTTTCTTTATCTTCTCTATACCTTGCTCATTCATTTCAAGTTCCACTGGTCTTTTGTTTTTCCTGACTCTTGCCACAGTTTCATATTGTCCTCCCCTATATGTGCACATATATTTATTTCTCACCTTCGTTAGCTACTTGCTCAAATGTCACCATCTAACTGAGACTGTCCCTGATCTAATAACATTAAAATCGTGGAGTGCGTGCGTATGCAAAACATATACAGACACCCCTATTGCCTTTTCTTCATTGTTTTTCACCATATTACTAATCGTGCTATACAAAGTATTTTACTCATCTATTTCTTTCCCAGCTAGAATGAAAGCTCCATACACAAATATTTTTGCATGTTGTATTTACTACCAGATCCTCAATACATTACATTGCTTGACTCATAGTAGACTCTTAATAAATATTTACCAAATGAAAGTAAATGATAATTCTATGCGAAGATGATTCTTGGGAACTTGCTGCGTATTATAGCCATGCTCGTGTAATTCGCATGCTCTGTGTCAAAGTTGTACTATCTCAGGAATTGTCAGGTTTTCATTTATTCTAATAAGAATTGCCAAATGCACCCTGAACTATAAAGTTTTGGCCATGCAAACTGGCACTCTATTAAGATCAATCCATTCCAACCAACCGAGATTTCAGATTTCCTCCATTAATCCTTGGGAATTGCAAGCTTTTTAATGGCATACTTACTTTATCCATCTACAGCACTGAATGCACTTTGCAAGTCATTAGTGCAGTGGGAACTATCACAAATCTTTGATGTGCGGACTGCAGTTTCCAGTATTACTTATTTATTTAGCTTGCGGAGAGGTCTTTGAACTGCCAAAGTAAGTTTATGTGATAGATTATGAATTTTTCACAGACATTAATTATGAGAATATTTAGGTTAATTGTTGGATTCTTTAAAGTAAGGATACAGTGGAGACCAATATTCTTTAACTTAAAAAATAAAAATAAAAAAAATCTGAAAGCTAATTAATAGCTTAAACTATGTAAAAAATGAGAATTTATTTACTGTATGGATACTTACAATCAATCTCAAAGTTCACTATGCCCAGCAAAATGGGAGGAACTATGATCACACCAGAACTAAAAAAGTATTTTGCTAAAGTAATAGAATATCCGTTGCTAAAGAATTTGAATGAGTCGATATAACCCTTTGATTGTTTAGCGGATTAATAATTTGTTTATCCATAAATTAAAACCTCCTTTGAGGCCAAGTGATAGTAAAAGTGATAATTAAGGTGATCCCATATACAACTTGTATAGCAGCAGGAGGTTAGCAAGCAATCAAAGTGTACACTTTTGCTATGTGTTCCCTGGAGAAGATGATGTTGGAGCTTTATGTTGACCTTATCCTCTTCTTAAGTTATAGGAAACATGACTGGCTGACTGTTATTATCAGAACCATACCTATCCCACTGCATACTTTTATACTAAGTAATATATTTTTTAAAAATACACTCTCATAAAATGTGAACAATCTGTCTTGTGGTATAATTATTTGACCACTTCTTATACATGCACATCACAGCACAAAATTAGAAGCTCCGTGGTGGTTGCTTCTCATCATTTTATGTTATGGCATAGACACGTAGTTTCCCTGAGTATCTCTATTTCCTGTGTCTCTAGCCCTCCTTCATTAGGATCCCTTTAATGATAATCTTCATAGTTTTTCTATCATCTAGACATTGATATACATCACAGTAAAGATTCATCACAAACCTGTCTAGCGCATAATTTTCATAGATTCTTTTAGATAAAAGGATATAATGTAGAAATATAGAATGCCTTACAGTTTCTTGATTTAAAAAAAAAAAAATCCATACTGTATCTTTTCCTTTCTATAGTAACAAGATGTAGCAATGATTTATTTAGTCCACACTGGGCAAGTGGTTTACTTGGCCTACTTGCTTTGTTAAAGGAACAAACATAACATTTCATCAACATTTTCAACCCTTTTTCTCTTACACGTGATTTTATTGTCTTAATAACCTTTACTAGATGCTCTCTTAAGAGTTCCTTCTCTTTTAGTTGAAGACTTCTAATAATTCTAAAAAGTTTTGTTCATTTATACAGTTTATGTTTTCCATTGCCTGTTCTTTATGGAGAGCTACTGTACACAAAAGCAAACAAACAAAAAATAAAACCAGTTCAGGGAAGTTCATCCATTTGTTATGTATGAAGTTTTAGCTGTCTCTTGCAGGTAGGTTCTTTTAATATCTGATGACAAAAATTATTTGATGGAATTGTCATTTTGGTATTTTGATGTTTTGTGGGTAGGTTCTGGTGGTTATGTTTCATGTTCTATATAAAAGATCCTTTCCAGTAAATATAGACTACTTTCATTTAAGGTAATTATGTCAATCAATGATGCATGTCAGACAACAAGCAAGAGCAGAGTTCAAAGCACAGTTACATGAACATGTTTTTCACCTCCCTGAACCTCCTGCCAGTGTGTCATTATGAGACATTAAAATCAAGTATAGGAAACACTGAGCACAGCCCCATATTCAAAACAGAGTATGTATCTGTTATAATACTACCAGCATATATGATAATAACTATACATTTTAGTTTTATAAAATTTCTCATCTGTGGGATAATACATATTCAAACATACATTTGGCATAATGGGATTTAAAAAAAAATTGCCCATACATCGCCAGATATGTTTCTACTTTGTAGAAACAATTAGATAAAAGTGATGCTGTTAATAGTGACATGCGGTATACTGTAAGAATTCTCATATATGCAATAAAATACGGTTACTAGATGGTAAATGTGATGCATTGTTTTTTACAATAACTGTGGAACTAGTAACAATTTAAAATGTTCATTAGAACGTCTGCTTCTAGCCATGATACATTAAGAGGGAGCCAATTTACACACTGACGTTAAAGAACAATAGCAAAAACAAAAACAAAAATTTATGAAATATGGGCAGCACAATGAAACCTGAGAAAAGGGAAACAAAGGATGTGAGCCTAGTGATTTCTTAAGCCCACTGTCTAGACAGAGTTTCCAGAATGCAATGCAGTGATAAAGATTGGTACAATGGAGAGAGAGTGTTCAGAGTTTAGGGTACCCAGCATGCTGGAATTTTCAGGGCAGCATACCAGGCAGGGGAGAGCTATGTAGAGAATAGGGATCTGCACAGAGAGAAAGCTCCAGATATTGCCTTAGTTTTTCCCTGGATTCTTCGGGTGAGTAATGATCAGTATATCTTTAGGAGGAAACTATAAAAACAAGGAAAGAACCACAAGAATACTGAAAAGTATTGTTTTAATAATGTGTCCAAATTAGCCCTAAACTAAAGGCTTCTCTGGACTCAACTAACAAAGCTTAAAAGCAAGTCTCAAAAAAAATTTTGTTTTTAAGATACTTCATGGTGTCTCAGAAAAATGACCAAGAAATATTTAAGTAGTTATAATAAGAATCCAATACTCAAAATATAAAATTTGCAGTGTGTTTTTTTTTTTTAACATCCAATCAAAAATTAAGAGGCATATGAAGGTACAGGAAAAATGGCTCATAATAAAAAGAAAACAAAACAAGCAACCAAGCAAACAAAAACCATAAATAGAAACATCCATAAAAGACATAACTGATAGTAATAGTAGACAGGAACATTAACATACACACTTTCCTTTCTTACATGTACTGCATCATACAGATAGTAAAGATAGAGAAAAACATGAGCACAATAAAGAAATACACAGAAGATTATTTTTAAAAGATCAAACCTAAAATCTAGAGATTAGAAAAAAGTCTGAGATGAAAAAAGACATTGGATCAGATTAATAGCAGATTAGACTACTGAAAGTAGATTAGACTGCAGAAGACAAGATTAGTGAAATCAAAGACAGAAAAATAGAAACTATTCAAATGAAACATAGACATGAAAGAGATTAAAACATTTTTTGAGCAGCTCTGTCTCATGTTCTGAGTAAGGAGGCTCAGAACGGGGCCCTCATTTGGCCTATTATACAAAGCAATGAAAAATGCTTTCAAGATCTTTTGAGTTTTTTCATATTGCATCTTTCCTTTATAGAATGTTTTACAAGGATTTATATAAAAACACTAAAGAAAAAGGGCAATGACTATAAAAAAAAATAGTTAACATTTATTGAATATAAACTATATGTCAGGCATTTTGTGAGGATTTTACATAACATTATTGAACATCTTCCTGTGGAATATTGTGCTTTCTACTTTCAAAAACAAGTTTCTCATTTTGTCTCTAATTTGAATTAGATTTCCATAATGCTTAGACACTGGTTAATAAATGCCGATAATAATAACAACATTTATTATGTACCTAGGGCTGGACGTGCATAATTTAGTCCTCACCAGATGTGGGGAAAAGCAATAAAGTTCTGTGTATTAGTCAGTTTGTGCTGTAATAACGCTGCAAAATAAATAGTACCAAAATCTCAGTGGCTCTTAATACAAAAATTTATTGTAAGTGGACTGTAGAAGCATGCTCTAGGTTTGAATTTGAGTTCTGGTCTTTCCCACATGTTCTCTTAATTCAAAAAACAAGCTAAAGAAACAACACTCATCTGGAATACATTGAAAATTTCCATGATAGAATATAAGAAATAATTTTAAAATAAATACAAAAGTTTAGATGATAATATAGTGAAACCATTGTACTTATCATTCAATTGCAACAGTTATCAATATTTTACATTCCAATACTAACATTTTTAATACTTCACTTCATCTGTTTTCTAATATGGTATTTTAATTTTTGCCTTAGAAGGTTGAACATTTTTAATTATAAATGAAAAAAAAAAAATGTTGAACCAGATTAGTATGGCTTTCTCAAGGGCTTGAAACAATGTATTGTTGTTGATCGGTACTGTCAAGTCAGTGCCAACTCATAGGACAGAGTAGAACTGCAGCTGGTGGATTTGAACTGCTTACCTTTTGGTTAGCAGTTGAGCTCTTAACCACTATACCACCAGGGCTCCTTGAAATGATGTACTTATTAGTGACTACCAGTATTACTTAAAGAGCAGTATGGTTTAATTACCTGATATCAGTGTTAACGAGGTGAGCTCAATTATGAGGCACAAATCATCACAATACATCTAACGATATTGTAATAAATGTTGAATAACAAACGTTTCAGAGTATAATTTGCCTCATCCTTCCAGATCTCTGTTCTGTGTTCTCATTTGTGTGTGAAGTGAAATGAAATTTTACCTCATGATTGTTGTAGTTGTGTGCCATCATGTGGATTTCAAATCATAGTGACCCCACGTGACAGAGTAGAACTTCCACATAGGATTTTGTTGGCTATAATCGTTATGGAAGCAGATGGCCAGGTCTTCCTCCATGGAGCTGCTAGGTATGTTCAAACTGCCAACCTTTCAGGTTCACAGCTGAGCGCTTAGTCTAATATTTAGATCAGAGTATCTTTTTGGCTTATTTATCCCTTATTGATTTTTTCAATGAACAGTTCTTACTTTCCTTCTTTTCCATTATGAAGGATATACACAAAAATCAGAAATCGAAAGAGAGCAACTATCATCCTATTATTTCTGTTTTCTTAAACTTGGAGAAAGCAATGAAATTTTACGTAGATTGATAGCTTGAATCAGTGGGATTTTGTAAGTCTTGGCTTTCTGCTCTAGTCCCATACATGTGGCCGGAATTCATAGATCCTGAATTCTCTGAACAACCATATCTCAAATATTTTGCTTTATTATCTTATAATTTATTGAAAACTCTACACACACTCACATATGAACAAATGTTTTGTCAGACAGAATACCAACAGTTGTGCTAAAATAATAGTCAATCAAACTATGAGTCCTTTCCCCTTTCTCTAATTCACATTCTTAGAGCTCTACCAATCAACCCATTGCCGTCAAGTCCATTCCAACTGATAGCAATCCTATAGGACAGAGTAGAACTACCCCGCAGGGTTTTCTTAGAACTCTAATCACAATGAATGATCATGAATAAGCAACAGTGATATAGAAAATAGACATGGAGTCAGGTAACTTCATAAAAGTTTGACATCAATTTTGAGTATATGATGCATGATCATTAGAGTTCTACAAAATTAAAACCACTAAATGGTTTCACAGAGCTTGTATCTACAGAAAGCCTATAGAATCTTGGTATTTGAGCAGGAAAGGTAATAATATGACCAAGAACAAGATGAAGAATACATTCAAACCATCCATGCATGTCATGATTATAAAGTCAATATCTAGGGTTTTATTATTATTATTATGGATGAAATAAAATCTGCATTTTATTATTCAATAATTTATTCATTTATATATGAAATGTTTAACATTTTTCAGTAATAATTTTGCTCTCCTTTAGTAGATTTTTTTTGTCCTGATTATATTTTTTTTCCCTATTAAGTACCATTTATATATCTCATGAACAAGAGTTAGTATAAATAATTGTCATGTGGTCTGTGTGATTGGGAGAGAAATCTAGCAGCAATAAAATACTGTTAATTAAGAAGATGATGACAGGTTATTATTTCTCTTTGACACAGGATGTATGGAGAATGCCCTTGGAACTTAAGATGAAATGGATAGTTATGTAAAACCCGTGTTTATCATTTAGGTCTAGATAGTCAGATTTTTTTTTTTTTGGCCTATTTTTGTATCAGGTATTTAACAGGTGTTTTTTTTTAAGCTCTTCACAGGATCCTTGGTGGCACAGTGGTTAAGAGGTTGGTTGCTAACCAAAAGTTAGCAATTTGAATCCACCAGCCATTTCTTGGAAACCCTCTGGGGCAGTTCTACTCTGTCCTATAGGGTTGCTAAGAGTCCAAATTGGCTTGATGGCAGCATAACAATGCTATGAAGACTCTGTTTTTATTATGCCTATTATACAGAATGCGAAACTGAGCCCAATTACGTTAAGTAACTAACCTCAGGTCACAGAACTAGTAATCGGCACAGCCAGGATGTAAACCTACACAGAATGGTTCTGCAGTCTGTGGTTTTAACTACTATGTTACCCTGCTTTTTCTTAAAGCAGTTAGCACTCCTAGGCAGTATAATATAAATACTCAGGTCACGTTCTGACAACGAGCATTTTGTCAATTGCTGTTTGAAATTCACCTAGTCAAACTCTTTAATATACAAATTTCTGAAAGATGTATTCTAATTTTGACTTATGATAACCTTTTAATTTGAAATATCAGTCTTTAATTCTCCTCCAGCCCTAGGCAGCCACTAATGTACTTTCTGTATCTATAGATATGTCCATTTTGGACATTTTATGTACATGGAATCATTCGGTATGTGGCCTTTGTTACTAGCTTCTTTTATTTAGCAGTACGTTCTAGAGTTAATCCACGTTGTAGAATGTATCAGTACTTTGTTTCTCTTTATTGCTAAGTAACTTCATTTTGTTGGATACCACATTTTATTTATCCATTCATCAGTTGATGGGCATTGGGTTGTTTCTAATTTTTGGTTTTATGAATAGTGTTGCTATGAATATTCCTGTGTAAAAGTGTGTCTGTGTGGACATGTTTTCATTCCTGCTGAGGCATAACAGGGAGTGGAATTATTGGATTATATGGTAACACTTTGGTTAACCTCTTAAGAACTGCCCGACTGTTCTCCAGAATCACTGCACTGTTTTACATTCCCACCAGCACTGATGGTTTTTGATTTTTCCGTCTTCTTGCCGGTACTCGTTGTTATGTGATTTTTTTATAGCTATTTCGGTGGATGCTAAGTGGTATTCCATTGTGGCTTTGATTTGTTTTTCCCTGGCAGCTGACAGTGTTGAGCATCTTTTCATGTGCTTATTGATTGCCCCTTGACTTCCCAGACTTTCAGTTGGCAGTCTTATCTCTCCAGTTTCTTCATCTCTCACACCATTCCAACTCTTATCGGATGTGCCAGCCCCAGTGAGCTTCCCTCGGTCCTTTGAACATATCAATTTTTCCCTCAAGCTCAGGGCTACATTTCCCATACTTGAAACTTTAATATTTATCTTCCTGCCTTTTCCTCCTTTCTGCCTAGCCATGGCCAGCTTCTTGGGTACGTGGTCTGTGCAGTCACAACAGGCTCTATATTCAGAAGGGATTTATGCTTAATTTTATGTACTATTGTCATTGTCTTTAAAGTATTAATAGTTTCTCAGCTAGGGCTCCTGCATTTCACTTTGCATTGGGTTTCATAAATTATGTAACCAGTACAGTTCCTAGTTTATTATTACTACGTATCCTTCATGATTCAGTTTAGATAGAAATACCTATAGGTTATAAACCCCATCCTCTGTAGGCTATGCTAGGCTTTCTTCCAGGATTTTATCTGTCCTAGCATGTATTCCACAATATAAATGCTCATTTCTCCCTTAAACCATATGACCTGTGAGATTGAGAGCTGTGCCTTTCTTAGACATTTTTCTATCTCCAGGGCTTGGCATAGTGCCTGCCACATAGCTGTGGTATTGCTGTATGTAATTCAACCCCATAATTTTGGTGCAGGTGGTAAGCCATATAGCAGAGTGATTCAGTACATGAACTTTTGGGCCTACCAACCTGAACATCCAGCAACTATCACCTATGAGCTGTATGACTTATACCTCTTATTTAAAGTTTCTTTCACCATTTTCAGATCTCATTCCACACCTGAGTTTTTTAGGGAACTTCTCTCTGACCTCTAACCAACCCCTACCCCCATTCACTGACCCCCAAAATGAAAGTGGGATTCCTGCATAATTTTTTTCACAGTATATTTGTATGGTTTTTAAAATTAATACCTGTCTTCATTGTTACACTTTAATTCTCATGAGCGTAGAAACTAGTCAGTTTTTGCCCAGCACTGGATTCCCAGTGCTTGGCTGCTTATTAAAGAAGTGGTCAATGCCTCATTTTCCTCATATTTAAAATGAAGATGATAATAGTCCCAACCTCATAATGCAATTATAGGAACTAAATGAATTAATAAATGTAAAATGCTTAGACTGGTCTCTAAGAAGTGATATTTATTATATGTGTGAACATTTATTATTATTACATTCAATTCCTATTTGTTAAATAAATTATAGTCTATATATGCAAAGAGAAGAAAAAGGTACTATGACTGAGTGTAGAAACTACCTAAGTTAAGAAGTTTTATTACACATATTATTCTTTATTATATCCATTTGCACTGGTAGGAGAAAGGGTAATTATAGAAAAGTTCAGTTCATGAAATGAAAATAGGAAGAAAATGAGGAAACTGGTATGAAGCCCAGAGGAAAGAGAATTGATGCTAATAGTTAATATAGGAAACTTACAAGAAAGAATGAGAATCTTTCTGCTTAAAATTCTGCAACTGCAGAAATTGTCCGAGGTAATGTAACAGTAACACAGTTTTGAGATGTTAGTTTGGGTACAGGTCCCTAGGTGATACAAACAGTTTGAGCTTGACTACTAACCTATAGGTGGGTGGTTCAAATCCACCCTGCAGAACTGAGGAAGAAAAGACCTGGTGATCTGCTTTTGTTAAGATTATAGGCAAGAACCTCCTATGAAGTAGTTCTACTGTATAACACACGGAGTCACCATGAGTTAGAATTGACTCGAGGGCAACTAACAAGAAGAACAACAGTTTTGGGTACATTAACAACAACGATCTCTAGAGTTTACATATTAAACAGTTATGAAATGACTCTGCCTCTATTTGAAGTAGAGATTGATTTACATTTGATAGAGATATAATGTCAGTAGGAATAAGACCAAACAGGGTGCAAAATCAGGCACGATTTTTTGGTGTCCGCATTTGTTTTGGGTCCTGTGTGTGGTTTCGACTTACCTCTCCAATATCAGGAGAGTCATGGTACCCTCACTCTCTGCTACACTTCTCAAGGCTTCTCTCGGTTCTTTCATATGCCTTTTGGGGGCCTCTGCCTGGAAGTCTCTCCACAACACCACCCCTTTTCAACATTTTTTATACCTCAATACACACCTGGGTGTTTCAGGGATCTCTCTGATGTCTCACCACCTACCACCCCCATTCACTCATACCCCAAATGAAATAGTGGTATCCCTACATGATGCTGTCATGGTATCTTTTTAGGGTATTTTAATATTAATATCTGTCTTCATTGTTAAACATTAATCCCCATAAGGATAGAAACTAGTCTATTTTTTCTCAGCACTGTATACCCAGTGACTGGTTCAAACTTATTACAAAATAAGGGTACAAGTAAATAATTGGGTGACAAAGTGACATGATCCTCAATTCTTCTCCAAAGGTCAAAGTGGCCAATGACTAAGCAGTATCAAGGACATAAGTGCAAAGAACAAGGAACACAGGCAATGCTGCCCAGCTCAGAGGCACTGTGTTCTGCATTTAGATTCTAAATTTGGCAATAGGTGTTTCGGTGGTTAAAATCACAAAAAAATACATATCAACATGACACATCATGTAATTTCAATTGTTCAGAAATTAAAATTGCCAGCAACATCTTTGCTGAAACTAAACTCAAGAATGTGCTCACCACATGTATATTTTATTAAAGCGTTCTTGAAAAGACAGTAAACTAGTTCTACAAATCATGGCTTTGTAAAGATATTTAAATACTATTCAAATGAGAAGTTTTTATACTGACCTTCTAGAAAGGCAAAGCATATAACATCAAATCAATTTCAGAAAGTGCATTTCTGTAGAGGATTGGAATAATAATGTAGAGACACTTTGCTTTCTAACCATCTTACTTTAATTCAATGCTAGAACCTGGAAATACTAGATAGACGGCTAATATGCGCATTAACCTGTCTCAATCGAATATCAGATGTTTTAAATGAATCTTCAGTAGGTGTTGAATCGAAGCCAATATATAAATGAATTTCCTTTCAGATATGTGTAATGCCTTTTGTTGCACAAAGAGATGTCCTTTAGAATGTCAGATATGAGAAGGACTAACTTTGGTCTTCTAGTGGAAGTATTTGAGTTGAATGCGTATTGTACATCTTTGCAGAGCCCATGCTAAGTCTGAAAAAGATTTACAATTTCCCATGGAATCCCAAATTTTCCCAAAGTTTCTTGTATTGAAGAAAAATTGATGTTTGGACAGGAAATCGAATGGTAGATGGTAGAATCCTGCCATATAAATATGGAAGAGGAAAAATGGGGAATGATTTGAACCATACCTGTGAATGACGTTTATGGAAAGCCAGGATATTCATAATAACACAAGTAATTCAAATTAATTGGAAATGATGGTGTACAATGTGGAAAATGTTCTTGAGAGAAATAGGATATTACATGGAGGCTCTTGCACATCAGACTGAGGCACAGGATCATTAGTTTGGGAGGCAATACAATATTATTTATAATTATAGAACAAGGAAGATACAACACCTTCATAAAGTTGTTAGGATAATTAAAAGTTTGCTTTTAGGAAAAAAAAAAACTTATTAGCTACCCAAGAAATAATTTTGGCAGCTACAATGATTTTTGCTGGAGAAGCATAGGAAATAACATGGATTTAATGGCTTTTGTAGTCAGGGAGTCTTTTTTTGGTCTTTTTCAGCCTAGAAGTGTGATTTTTCTCTCCAAAGTGTGGAGAAGTCTGTCAATACCCTTCAAACTCAGCAGCACAAGCTGAGACCGTGTATAGGAGAGGCAGTCAGCAGAGAGGTCAACAGAAACACAGTTGCTTAAAATCAAAATAATAATGTTGAACAAGATGAGAGACTAAGAATTCTCAGCACTTAGAAAAGAAATGAAAAAAGAAAGGAAGGGAGGGAGGCAGAGAGGCAGGAAGGAAAGGAAGGAAGGCAGGCAGGAAGGAAGGAAGGCAGGAAAGGAAGGAAGGCAGGCAGGAAGGAAGAAAGGAAGGAAGGGAGAAAAGAAAGAAGAAAGGTGGGTTGGTTTAGAAATTAATCAAGACTGAGGACGTGCTACAGCATGGGGCAAAGAAAAGAAGTGATATCATTCACACAAAGGAAAACCAGTAGGGAAGAGCATATTAGGTTTGGAGATGGGGTAATGCGTGTTGAGTACATATCAATTGGATATGTCCTAGAAGTAAATTATCTGCTTACGAAACTCCAGGGAAAGATGGATCTAGGCTAGAGAAAGAGTGATCAAAGATCGTCAACTTAAATGTGGGTGGCGATGAAATTGTCCAAGTGGAGTATGTTAACTGAAAAGAGAACACTGTCGTATGGAGGTCCTTGGACAGAATACCAGAGAACACTATAGACGGAGGAATCTGCAGCAGAGACTGAGGGGTACGCCAGAGAGGTGAAACTGGAAAAAAAAAAAACAGGAGATTACAGGTGTCATGAATGCCAAAGGAAGTCAGTACAAAAAGAAGGAAGGAAAGTTAAATAGGGCCAAATTGGATAGAGGTGTAGAGGTGTGGTGAGCTACAGACCAAAGAGTACCCACTTAAAGAAAAGTAGTTAACTGGTATAACATATTGTTACCTTGCTTTCCGAGTTTTCGTATTCTGATTTTCACTTCTGTGAATTCTTGCTTTTTATTTATTTTTCTGTCAATTAAGTAAATGAATTTGGCAGCTGAACACATTAAAAATTGGCAGAGGAGAATGTCCTTCCTCTTGAAAACCTTGCCTACTATTATTTTAGCAATAGTTGGGAGGTGGGGGTGAGGGAAGGAACATATCGTAGGCCAAGATATCCTTATTGATGATACGTAATACATTTCTAATAAATTATTGTGTATTTTTTTAAGTCCATTTTTCTGATAGTAAATAAGTTGAGTGTTTATGTCTGATAATATAATAATTATATTCCTTATATAATTAAAAAAAGCAAAAGGCTAATTATATTGTGTCCCAGTCAACTTCATGTTTGCAGAAGAGGTTTGAGATAGTCTTTTGATACAAATAAAGGAAAACAATTTGGTAATACTTAAAATTAAACAGTAAGTCTTAATAATATAAATAACCAAAATATAATGACATTTCTGTGAATGTCAGTCACATAAAAATTTAAATCAACAATTGTGTCATTATATAATAATGAATTATGCCAAATGCATTTATGATATAGTTTATGAGGCACTAACACCTCAAGTATTGAAGAAAATGAAGTCAATAATAGTGATGTAAATGCCTCAAATGAATTATAAAATGCTAAAAGCTCATTACACTTTGATTGTCAGATTAAAATTTAATAAATTGACTACATTTGTATGTTTGCATATGTGTGCTATAAAGAAATATTTTTTTTAAAGAAATATGTGTGATTTAAAAAAAGCAAGTCTAGGTATATGAATTATGTTGCATACAAGAATTCCCATTTGAAATATGATCTATAGACGATTGGTTTATAAGCAATTTTTTGATTTGAGTCAATATGCCTGGGGTAATCATTTCCATGTTGTCTTCATTACCTTCCTAAGATTGACTTAAATTGTGCTGACTACATATTTAATAATGTATCTGTTGTGCTCTGGTGCAAATTATGCTTACAAGCAGTGCTATTAAATTCATTAAAAAATGAAAATTATAAATGCCTCTCAAATTTTTTTCTCAAATGCTTTATTTATTATACATCTTGATACTTTTTTTCAAAATGTTGAAGTATGAAACTGCACTGTAGAAATAATATCATGTTCGTTGACTGGCTTTAACCAGAACTGAACAGGCATTGCTGTGTTTAATTATGTCTGTAAGCCACATAATTGGAAGCCAACAAAATTGTTCCAGGTAGAACACATGAGCTTTTCAAAAAGAAAGAGCCTACTAAATAAAGCAGTTTAATAAAACGTTTATTTATGTTTTTACTAAATCAAACCAAACCCGTTACCTTTGAGTCGATTCTGACTCATAGCGACCCTATGGGACAGCGCAGACTACCCCATAGGGTTTCCGAGGAGCGGCTGGTGGATTCGAACTGCCGATCTTTTGGTTAGCACCCTGAGCTCTTAAGCACTGCACCACCAGGGCTCCAAGTTTTTACTACCTGTCGGTTTTCTTGTAAGCAAATGGCAGTTATCAGGAGGTAAAATGAATAACCTAAGAACGGTGGATCATATATATAGAAACAACTTTTTGAAAGTTTTTTTTTTGTTTTTTTCTCATTCAGGTAAGAGTTTATTTTCATTTGCTGTATATATGATAAGCACCATATGTTTGGTCATGGTTTTTCACAAAACAAGTTTAAAATCTTTCTTTTTCCTGAATCGATGTAAACAGAGCCCAGACGGCCGTATCGAAGTCCAAGGGCAGCGTGGAAGCTCGTCGCTGCACATTACAGACGTGAAGTTGTCAGATTCAGGCAGATACGACTGTGAAGCGGCAAGTAGAATTGGAGGGCATCAAAAGAGCATGTACCTTGATATTGAATGTAAGTTATTTTCATTTTGTATGTTTATTAAAACAGCTTTTTCTGCTTTGAAAGAGGTGAATTTTTGCAGGAAAATAAAAATGCGTATGAAATTCAGTGTTTCAATATTTAAGGCAGAACTTAAAAATGAATGTAGTCTTTCAAAGCCAGTTATTAGAGACACCTAGTGGATATTGTGAGACATTTCACAGCGCTCTATGTTTAAGAGTTTTGGTATTGCTTACCCTAAAAACGGAGACCTTTCTTGGCAATGTTTAACCCAAGACACAATCTCAACTGAACTGTATTAGAAAATTAGTTATCAGTAATTAGTCAACATCGCCTTAGATTTTTTCCCTGTTTTTTTCTAATATTTATGGCCATTTCTCTGAAATGTAGTATGTCTTCATTTCTTATTCAGGTCGTACGGATGAATTAGTTGACATCCTTCTAAAATAAAAAATAGTATTTTAAAGATAGTGAAATATATCAGCACTTCCATTTCATCAAATAGGGGACTACAAGGAGAGTTGTTAAAATTAATCAAATGATTTCGATAATTGTGTGAAATTTAGCAAGTGGGAGGGCTAATGTAAATGAAGCATTCACCATCCACCTGAGGACATTGCATAAAATTATAGAATTATTTTAATAATTTTGATAAAAAATGAGGACAATTTTATGTGATTTTTTATACTTTTAGATGAAGGTTTACAGAACAAACTGGCTTCTCATTAAACGAGTGGTACACATATTGTTTTATGACATTGGTTAACAACCCCAGGACATGTCAACACTCTTCTTGACCTTGGATTCCCTATTACCAGCTTTGCTGTCCCCTCCTGCCCTCTAGTCCTTGCCCCCGGCCTGGTGTGCCCCTTTAGTCTCCTTTTGTTTTATGGGCCTGTATAATCTTTGGATGAAGGTTGAACCTCAAGAGTGACTTCATTACCGAGCTAAAAGGGTGTCGAGAGCCATACTCTCAGGGTGTCTCCAGCCTCTGTCAGGCCAGCAAGCCCGGTCTTTCAATTTTACATAATTTTTAATGAATATTCAGGAATCAAAAATGTTGGAGGCTCTCATAGATGGCTAAGGCACAGTTGTCTTAGTAGGACTGTAAAGACAGGCTCACTGACAAAAAGTTTCCATGAGAGAATTCCCAGTACACGTACATTGATGGGATATGATGATGACTGTGAAACAAGACGTATTTTCCATATTGAGAAGGCCTTTAAGAAGTAAATATTTTTTATTAATGAATTCAAGTAGCCCATACACATTAATGAACTGTGCTTGTCAAGACATTCAAAGAATGACCAATTAAACAATTTAAAAAATTGATATTTAAGTTTAGAAGCCTCTTTGATCCTTTCACAAATTCCTTATTTTATTTGCTTAAGGTAAACAACTCTTTGAGAAGTCATCTTACTACCATCTCACTTGTTAAAAAAAAGAAGTTATTCAGAATACAGAAAGGTAGAAGTGATGCTGATAAACTATTTAACATTTTTATTCTAATACTGTTTTCTATTTTCCATTGTCATATATATCTTTTTTATGACAACATATTTATAAATGATAAACAATTTTTCAGACTTTCAACAAATGTGTTTATATATTGAATCTAAATTTGCTATTTTTAAACCAAAATATACATTATATTTTTGTTGTTGTGGCTTATTTTTTGTTTTGTGGAGCTGTGTGAAAGAAGACCGAAGTGTGCTAGAACGTGATTTATGGTTCAGACGTGATTTATACTAGAACCGCCCACCATTTTGGAGGAGAAGTCTTCAGAATAGTCCTGACATCTTCCTTCTGTCCTAAACAAGTGATAGCCAACATTTTTTTTTTAAAGTAACAGACTATTTAGTTTTGTTTCTTGTTCATTTTGCAAAGATTTTTTAAAAAATTTGCTTGAGATGTCATGGGATTATCGCTAAATTGTTGATGTAAATACTCAAAGAAGTGGGGGCTCATGAGAAGTGAGCTTCATTGGCATTTCCAAAACATGATAAGGCAGACTGGCTCACACAGGCAATAAGAGGCTAGTTTACCAGTCCTAGGATCGGCATTAATTAATTGTGTGACCTTCATTGGAAACACATCAGCTTCCTTATTTGTAAACTGTCAGAGGCTCCTCAATTATTAGATTTAATGATGTTTTTACTCGAGCGTATCCATAGTTATCAAAGCTATCCTGAATCTTCTGAACCTTCGAAATAACCTTCCATGCCTACATACATGTTTCACTATGAAATAAAAATCTAATTATTATTGATCCATAATTTCTACCTGTTTATATTGTAAAACTTCACTGAAAATATTTAAAAAGCCATACGAAGGTTAAACCCACAGTTTCTTCATTAACTCTTAAGATTCAGATTCCTAAAAATGGTAGAGTAATTTTGGATGAAAAATGAATAAAACATAGCTTCTGCCTTACTGGGACACTTGGGTTGACAGATTTAAATCAAACCTCAACACTCATCCACATTTAAAATTGATAGATGGAGTCAAGTGTCAAGATAATATGTAATGCTCATGTATAATTTTATGAGGCCTTTTAGCTATCATTTATTTCAGCCACATACAAAATAACAGGATAAACAGAGGATTGTATATTGCAGTATGAATTTGTTTTGTGATCTCTTAATAATATGCACACTTCAATATACAGTGCAAAATAAACCACTTGGAATACCCTATCTTCACAGAGTGATTGCTAACACAATACACGTTTCTTTTAATCACAGATGCATTCCTCTTTTGCTTTAGAGGCTTAAATATCGGTTTCTTCAGTTTAAACATTTTCTGGGGTAAATGTTTAGACTAAATCTCACCAGAAAATCATATAGTATCTCTTATTTAGACAGACTAAAAGATCTTGTTTTTTCAAAGCATGTTTTCCAATTCTACGTATGTCCCCTGAGATTGTTGTTGCCATGTTTTATTAGAGGCTGGCTAGGTAAATATATCTGGAAAACAAGAAAGTTAAGTTTTTTTTTTTCTTTTTTTTCCATTATTAAACCATTGTTTAAAAAATAGCCTTTTTTTTTCCTTTTCATCAAACATTTATTACCTTTCCTAAATATTGTAGAAATGGAGCTTGATGGGTTTTGTAGTGTTCAATCAAATTTTCCCTTTTTTTCCAAATAAGATGTTAAAATGTGTTCTACTAGAAAGGAAATGATTGGAAAAATAAATACCCTCTGTTTTTACAACTTTATTGAAGTAAAATTTAAGTATAATAAATTGCCAGTATATAAATTAGAAAATATGGTCTATTTAGGCATATACTCAGAAACAAGATAAACATTTCTGTCACCCCTGAGAGTTTCCCCACACCCCCTTTTAATCCATTCATGCTTTCACCATCATCTCTAGACAACTGTTTATCTATTTTTATCATTCTAATTTAATTTGCATTGTCAAGAGTTCAGTATATGTGGAATCGTATGTTATTATTATTATTGTTTTTTTCCTGAGCTCTTTCAGTCACCATAATGATTTCAATATTCAAGGATGTTAATTAAGTCAATCAAAGATTAGTTCCTGTTTATTGCTGAGTAAAATTCGATTGTATGGATATAACAGTTTTTCTAGTCACCTATTAATGGATATTTCAATGTTCTCAGATTTGAGCTATTTTTTTTAACTTTTATTGAGCTTCAAGTGAACGTTTACAAATCAAGTCAGACTGTCACATATAAGTTTATATACACCTTACTCCATACTCCCACTTGCTCTCCCCCTAATGAGTCGGCCCTTCCAGTCTCTCCTTTCATGACAATTTTGCCAGGTTCCAACTCTCTCTATCCTCCCATCCCCCCTCCAGACAGGAGATGCCAACACAGTCTCAAGTGTCCACCTGATACAAGTAGCTCACTCTTCATCAGCATCTCTCTCCTACCCACTGTCCAGTCCCTTCCATGTCTGAGGAGTTGTCTTCAGGAATGGTTCCTGTCCTGGGCCAACAGAAGGTTTGGGGACCATGACTGCCAGGATTCCTCTAGTCTCAGTCAGACCATTAAGTATGGTCTTTTTGTGAGAATTTGGGGTCTGCATCCCACTGATCTCCTGCTCCCTCAGGGGTTCTCTGTTGTGCTCCCTGTCAGGGCAGTCATCGGTTGTGGCCGGGCACCAACTAGTTCTTCTGGTCTCAGGATGATGTAAGTCTCTGGTTCATGTGGCCCTTTCTGTCTCTTGGGCTTATAGTTATCCTGTGATCTTGGTGTTCTTCTTTCTCCTTTGATCCAGGTGGGTTGAGACCAATTGATGCATCTTAGATGGCCGCTTGTTTGTTAGCATTTAAGACCCCAGATGCCACATTTCAAAGTGGAATGCAGAATGTTTTCATAATAGAATTATTTTGCCAATTGACTTAGAAGGCCCCTTAAACCATGGTTCCCAAACCCCCGCCCTTGCTGCGCTGACCTTTGAAGCATTCAGTTTATCCCGGAAACTTCTTTGTTTTTGGTCCAGTCCAGTTGAGCTGACCTTCCATGCATTGAGTATTGTCCTTCCCTTCACCTAAAGTAGTTCTTATCTACTAACTAATCAGTAAAAAAAACCTCTCCCACTCTCCCTCCCTCCCCGCCTCATAACCACAAAAGTATGTGTTCTTCTCAGTTTATACTATTTCTCAAGATCTTATAATAGTGGTCTTATACAATATTTGTCCTTTTGCCTCTGACTCATTTCGCTCAGCATAATGCCTTCCAGGTTCCTCCATGTTACGAAATGTTTCACAGATTCCTCACTGTTCTTTATCGATGCGTAGTATTCCATTGTGTGAATATACCACAATTTATTTATCCATTCATCCATTGATGGACCCCTTGGTTGCTTCCAGCTTTTCGCTATTGTAAACAAAGCTGCAATAAACATGAGTGTGCATATATCTGTTTGTGTGAAGGCTCTTATTTCTCTAGGGTATATTCCAAGGAGTGGGATTTCTGGGTTATATGGTAGTTCTATTTCTAACTTTTTAAGAAAACGCCAGATAGATTTCCAAAGTGGTTGTACCATTTGACATTCCCACCAGCAGTGTATAAGAGTTCCAATCTCTGCGCAGCCTCTCCAACATTTATTATTTTATGTTTTTTGGATTAATGCCAGCCTTGTTGGAGTGAGATGGAATCTCATCGTAGTTTTAATTTGCATTTCTCTAATGGCTAATGATCGAGAGCATTTTCTCATGTATCTGTTAGGTGCCTGAATATCTTCTTTAGTGAAGTGCGTGTTCTTCTCCTTTGCCCACTTCTTGATTGGGTTGTTTGTCTTTTTGTGGTTGAGTTTTGACAGAATCATATAGATTTTAGAGATCAGGTGCTGGTTGGAGATGTCATAGCTGAAAATTCTTTCCCAGTCTGTAGGTAGTCTTTTTACTCTTTTGGTGAAGTCTTTAGATGAGCATAGGTGTTTGATTTTCAGGAGCTCCCAGTTATCTGGTTTCTCTTCGTCATTTTTGGTAATGTTTTGTATTCTGTTTATGCTTGTATTTGGGCTCCCGATGTTGTCCCTATTTTTTCTTCCATGATCTTTATCATTTTAGTCTTTATGTTTAGGTCTTTGATGCACTTGGAGTTAGTTTTTGTGCATGGTGTGAGGTATGAGTCCTGTTTCATTTTTTCGCAAATGGATATCCAGTTATGCCAGCACCATTTGTTAAAAAGGCTTTCTTTTCCCCAATTAACTGACACTGGGCCTTTGTCAAATATCAGCTGCTCATATGTGGATGGATTTATATCTGGGTTCTCAATTCTGTTCCATTGGTCTATGTGCCTGTTATTGTACCAGTACCAGGCTGTTTTGACTACTGTGGCTGTATAATAGGTTCTGAAATCAGGTAGAGTGAGGCCTCCCACTTTCTTCTTCCTTTTCAGTAATGCTTTACTTATCCGAGGCTTCTTTCCCTTCCATGTGAAGTTGGTGATTTGTTTCTCTATCACATTAAAAAATGACATTGGAATTTGGATCGGAAGTGCATTGTATGTATAGATGGCTTTTGGTAGAATAGACATTTTTACTATGTTAAGTCTTCCTATCCATGAGCCAGGTATGTTTTTCCACTTAAGTAGGTCCTTTTTGGTTTCTTGTAGTAGTACTTTGTAGTTTTCTTTGTATAGGCCTTTTACATCTTTGGTAAGATTTATTCCTAAGAATTTTATCTTCTTGGGGGTTACTGTGAATGGTATTGATTTGGTGATTTCCTCTTTGTTGTTCTTTTTGTTGATGTAGAGGAATCCAAGTGATTTTTGTATGTTTATCTTATAACCTGAGACTCTGTCAAACTCTTCTATTAGTTTCAGTAGTTTTCTGGAGGATTCCTTAGGGTTTTCTGTGTATAAGATCATGTCATCTGCAAATAGAGATAATTTTACTTCTTCCTTGCCAATCCGGATGCCCTTTATTTCTTTGTCTAGCCTAATTACTCTGGCTAGGACCTCTATCACAATGTTGAATAAGAGCGGTGATAAAGGGCATCCTTGTCTGGTTCCCGTTCTCGAGGGAAATGCTTTCCGGCTCTCTCCATTTAGAGTGATGTTGGCTGTTGGCTTTGTATAAAAAAAAAAAAATTTTTTTTTTTTTTTTTTTTTAAGATGCTGTTTATTATGTTGAGGAAATTTCCTTCAATTCCTATTTTGCTGAGAGTTTTTATCATAAATCGGTGTTGGACTTTGTCAAATGCCTTTTCTGCATCAATTAATAAGATCATGTGGTTTTTGTCTTTTGTTTTATTTATATGGTGGATTACATTAATGGTTTTTCTAATATTAAACCAGCCTTGCATACCTGGTATAAATCCCACTTGGTCGTGGTGAATTTTTTTTTTTGATCTGTTGTTGAATTCTATTGGCTAGAATTTTGTTGAGGATTTTTGCATCTATGGTCATGAGGGATATAGGTCTGTAATTTTCTTTTTTTGTGATGTCTTTACCTGGTTTTGGTATCAGGGATATGGTGGCTTCGTAGAGTGAGTTAGGTAGTATTCCGTCATTTTCTATGCTTGGAAATACCTTTAGTAGTAGTGGTGCTAACTCTTCTCTGAAAGTTTGGTAGAACTCTGCAGTATAGCCATCCGGGCCAGGGCTTTTTTTTTGTTGGGAGTTTTTTGGTTACCGTTTCAATCTCTTTTTTTGTTATGGGTCTATTTAGTTGTTTTACTTCTGATTGTGTTAGTTTAGGTAGGTAGTGTTTTTCTAGGAATTCATCCATTTCTTCAATGTTTGCAAATTTGTTAGAGTACAATTTTTCATAATCATCTGATATGATTCTTTTAATTTCACTTGGGTCTGTCGTGATGTGGCCCATCTCGTTTCTTATTTGGGTTATTTGTTTCCTTGCCTGTATTTCTTTAGTCAGTCTGGCCAATGGTTTATCAATTTTGTTGATTTTTTCAAAGAACCAGCTTTTGGCTTTGTTAGTTCTTTCAATTGTTTTTCTATTCTCTAATTCATTTAGTTCAGCTCTAATTTTTATTATTTGTTTTCTTCTGGTGCCTGATGGATTCTTTTGTTGCTCACTTTCTATGTGTTCAAGTTGTAGGGACAGTTCTCTGATTTTGGCTCTTTCTTCTTTTTGTATGTGTGCATTTATTGATATAAATTGGCCTCTGAGCACTGCTTTTGCTGTGTCCCAGAGGTTTTGATAGGAAGTATTTTCATTCTCGTTGCATTTTATAAATTTCCTTATTCCCTCCTTAATGTCTTCTATAACCCAGTCTTTTTTCAGGAGGGTATTGTTCATTTTCCAAGTATTTGATTTCTTTTCCCTAATTTTTCTTTTATCGATTTCCACTTTTATGGCCTTGTGGTCTGAGAAGATGCTTTGTAATATTTCGATGTTTTGGATTCTGCAAAGGTTTGTTTTATGACCTAATATGTGGTCTATTCTAGAGAATGTTTTTATGTGCGCTAGAAAAAAAAGTATACTTTGCAGCAGTTGGGTGGAGAGTTCTGTATAAGTCAATGAGGTCAAGTTAGTTGATTGTAGTAATTAGGTCTTCCGTGTCTCTATTGAGCTTCTTACTGGATGTCCTGTCCTTCTCCGAAAGTGGTGTGTTGAAGTCTCCTACTATAATTGTGGAGGTGTCTATCTCGCTTTTCAATTCTGTTAAAATTTGATTTATGTATCTTGCAGCCCTGTCATTGGGTGCATAAATATTTAATATGGTTATATCTTCCTGATCAGTTGTACGTTTTAGTATTATGTAGTGTCCTTCTTTATCCTTTGTGGTGGATTTAACTTTAAAGTCTATTTTGTCAGAAATTAATATTGCTACTCCTGCTCTTTTTTGCTTACTGTTTGCTTGATATATTTTTTCCATCCTTTGAGTTTTAGTTTGTTTGTGTCTCTAAGTCTAAGGTGTGTCTCTTGTAGGCAGCATATAGACGGATCGTGTTTCTTTATCCAGTCTGAGACTCTCTGTCTTTTTATTGGTGCATTTAGTCCCTTTACATTCAGCGTAATTATAGATAAGTATGTGTTTAGTGTTGTCATTTTGATGCCTTTTTATGTGTGTTGTTGACAATTTCATTTTTCCATTTACTTTTTTGTGCTGAGACGTTTTTCTTTGTAAATTGTGAGATCCTCATTTTCATAGTATTTGACTTTATTTTTGCTGAGTCGTTATGTTTTTCTTGGTTTTTATTTTGAGTTATGGAGTAGTTATACCTCTTTGTGGTTACCTTAATATATACCCCTATTTTTCTAAGTAGAAACCTAACTTGTATTGTCCTGTATCGCCTTGTATCTCTCTCCATATGGCAGTTCTATGCCACCTGTATTTAGTTCCTCTTTTTGGTTATTGTGATCTTTTCAGCTATTTTTTTTAAAAAGTTTGTGTACATTTTTAACTTTGCGTGGACATATTTTCTTCTCTGTGGAATAAACACTTGTCTTTTCATTTCTTAAGGTAGATTTATGAAGAGCAAAATATTTTAATTTTGCTGAAGTCCAATATATCAGATTTCCCTTTTATATTTCATACTGTTAGTGTTTTGTCCAATAAATCATTACCTAACCTAAGGCCAAAACATTTTTTGTTTTGTTTTGTTTCTTCTTTCTTTTGTAACATTTGATAGATTTAGTTTTCCTTTAGGGACTGTGATTCATTTTGACTTAATTTTCATGGAGTCAGTGTTCTTTATTTTTCCATTCGTATATCCAGTTGACCCATCACTACTTATTGAAAACTGTTTTCTTTTTCTATCTACAGATTTGCCAGTATTATTGATCTTTGCAAAGATATACGTTTTGGCATCCTTAATTCCTTTCTCTTTGGTCTATTTGTTTTCTCTTTTGTTGGTTCCCATTTTTATCTCCATTTTTCCTTCTATTTTCTTTTATTTCAAGAATCTTAATGTGGAATCCAAGGTTATTGATTTTAGGTATTTGTTCTCTTCTAATATAAGCATATAAAACTATAAGTTTATATCTTTCAACATATTTGGGCGTTCTTAGCCATTATTTTTTTCAATTGTTTTCCCCCTCCCTGGCTTAATCTCTTTCTCATCTCTGGGACTTGGTTACACACATTTGGCCTTTTGATATTATTCCACAGATCCTAAGATGCTTCTTAAAAAACCTGTTGCCATGCTTCTTAAGGATTCTTAAGGATTAAGCATTCTTAAAGATGCTTCTTAGTAGTAGATATTTTCTTTTCCTCTTCTAGTAAACGGATCCTTTACTCCATTATCTCCTTTGTCCTATTAAGTCCATCAAGTGAGTTTTTTTGTTTAATTTCAGATATTAAAATATTTTTTTATAATATTTTTTATACTTCTGTTTCTCTGCTAAGAATTCTTAACTTTTTATGTACTTTAAGTCTTTCTTTACCTATTGAGCATAGTTAAAATAGCTGCTTTAAAGTATTTGACACGTTCAACATCTGGGTCGTTTTGGGATTTCCATCAGTTCATTGCCTTTTCCTTTGAAAATTGGTCAAATTATCCTAGTTCGTTGAATATCAAGCAATTTTGGATTTTTTTGAACAGTATAAATATTATGCAAACCTGGGGCATTTTGATAATAATCTGGAGAATATTTTTAAGCAGGTAATGACCCCACTTAGGCTTAGACCCTATCTTTAGCCTTGCCTCCTGTGGGCAGTGATTTAAATCTCACTTCAAATCTCAATGCATTTGCTATGCTGGTTTGTGACTGTCCTGAGCATACATAACTCAGGGCTTAGACTGAGTCTTATGCATGTTTATATACACAATTATGGCATTCCTTTCTCTGACTCCTATCTGGAATAACCCTTATGCTCTTCAGCTTGCAGTGATTCCTCTTCCTGATACCTCTGTACTTCTGGGCAAATGTTCACTGCCATGATGACTTTGAAGCTCCTCAAATATGCCCTGCCCTCTGGACGAAGCTAGGAGAGAGGAAAAAACAAACCATAACTAAAACTAAAATCTGTTAACTAGTTTTCATTCCTCTCCATATTCTGCCTGTTTTTGTTTCCTTTACAGAATCTTCAAGTATGTGGTTCTTTTTTCATTATTTTCTTTTTATTTTTTATTTTTATATTATTTCTAGAGATTTCAATTGTTGTTAATAAGCAGTATGAGCTCTAGCAAGCTTACATTGTCATTATGGAAACAGAAATCACTACATATTCTATTATTAATTCCACTTTAAGTCATGGATATATTTGGTTAACCTAGTTATTGGAACCAAGAACAAGAATGTCTTTATTTCAGTTTTCTGCACTCTTTTTAATTTAAAAAAAAAAAATTATTTTTTGTAAGTCATATGTCTTCAAAGAAATAATTTCTATCATCAAAACATAGTTTACATTGAAAAATCTTAAAAATATATTGATGGTCTTTCTTCCCCTACAGTGTGTCAATGTTCTGTGCTCTCAATTTTAATTTTTTTCATTAGTGTTGTATGCATGGACATTTTCATATCTACAGAGAAAAAATTTACTTTTCCAGGAAAGAATAGTACATTTTCTGGTAAACATGTACATAATTTTAAATTCAGAGTCTCAGCTAAAGTTAGAGTTCAGAGTTTTAATAGTATCCTTTCATTACAAAGTGTCATTTCCTGTGAGATAGGTTTAATTTCAAGTAAAACAAAAAACAATGTTTTATTATTTAAGATTACTAAACGAGTGCTAAAGGAAAGGAAGAAAAGACCAAAATAGATGTCAGAATAGACTCTGAAACTTGCTCTTGAAGGTAGAGTAGCACAAGTGAATGGAAAAAATGATGATGTAAAAGAGCTGAATAGAAGATTTCAAAAGGCAGCTCGAGAAGACAAGGTAAAGTATTATAATGAAATGTGCAATGACTTGGAGTTAGAAAACCAAAAGGGAAGAACATGCTCTGTATTTCTGTACCTGAAAGAACTGAAGGAAAAATTCAAAGCTCGAATAATGAAGGACTCTATGGACAAAATATTGAAGGATGCATAATACACAAAGTCACTGTATCAAAAAGCATTGGTTGATGTCCAGACATTTCAGGAGTTAGCATATGATCAAGAACCAGTGGTACCGAAGGAAGAAGTCCAAGCTGCACTGAAGGCACTGGCGAAAAACAGGGCTCCAGGAATTGATGGAATACCAGTTGAGATGTGTCAACAAACAGATGCAATGCTGGAAGCGCCCACGCCAAGAAATTTGGAAGACAGCTCCCTGATCAACTGATAGGAAGACATTCATATTTGCACCCATTGCAAAGAAAGGTAATCCAGCAGAATGTGAAAATTATCAAACAATATCATTAATATCACATGCAAGTAAAATTATGCTGAAGATAATTCAAAAGCAGTTGCAGCAGTACATCAACAGGGAGTTGCCCGAAATTCAAGCCAGATTCAAAAGAGGAGAGGGAACAAGGGAGATTATTGCTGTTGTCAGATGGAAAGCAGAGAATACCAGAAAGATGTTTACCTGTGTTTTATTGACTATGCAAAGGTATGCAACTGTGTGTGTCATAATAAATTATGGATAATATTGCAAAGGATGGGAATTCCAGTATACTTATTTGTGCTCCTGGAAACCTGTACATAAACCAAGAGACAGTCATTCCAGCAGAACAAGGAAATACTGCGTGGTTTAAAATCAGGAAAGGTGTGAGTCAGGGTTGTATCCTTTCAGCATATTTATTCATTCTCTATGCTGAGCAAACAATCCGAGAAGAGCCGGACTGTACAAAAAAGAATGTGGCATCAGGATTGAAGAAAGACTCATTAACAACCTGTGATATGCAGATGACACAACATTGCTTGCTGAAAGTGAAGGGAAATCAAAGCATTTACTGACAAATACCAAAGACTACAGCCTTCAGTATGGATTACACCTCAGCATAAAGAAAACAAAAATCCTTACAACTGGACCAGTGAGCAATATCATGATAAACGGAGAAAATATTGAAGTTGTCAAGGATTTCATTTCACTTGGATCCAGAATCAACATCCATGGAAGCAGCAGTGAAATAATCAAAAAACATGTTGCATTGGGCAAATCTGCTTCAAAAGACCTCTTTAAAGTTTAAAAAGCAAGGATGTCACTTTGAGGACTAAGGTGCACCTGACTCAAGCCATATTTTCAATAGCCTCATAGGCATACAGAAGCTGGACAATGAATAAGGAAGACTGAAGAAAAATTGATGCTTTTGAATTACAGTGTTGGCGATGAACATTGAATATACCATGTACTCCCAGAATAGTGAACAATCTGTCTCGGGAGAAGTACGGCCAGAATACTCTTTAAAAATGAGGGCTGTGAGACTTTGTCTCTTGTACTTTGGACATGCTATCAAGAAGTCCAGTCCCTTGAGCTGGAAATTATGCTTGGTAAAGTAGAGGGTCAGTGAAAAAGAAGACCCTATACTAGAGATGGGTTGACACAGTGGCTGCAACAATAGTCTCAAACATATCAAAGATTGTGAGGATGGTGAAGAACCAGGCAGTGTTTTGTTCTGTTGTACATATGGTTGCTAAGAGTCAAAATCGACCTGAGGGCTTCTGACAACAACAGTAACAACTTCTCTATTTTGTGCACATGATTCTTCCATATTTCTGGGTGCCTGCTGTAATTTATTAGAGGAGAATCATGTAAGTAATGTTTAAAGCTGATGAATATAATGTTGTAAAATCACCTGTGAGAAATTATAAAAATATGCTAGCTAAAGATCTAGCTATACATAAATAGAAAGTAACATAATAATTCATTTTATCAGTTGCTGTAGTTCAGATTTTATTCTTGTAGAATTAGAAAAAAGAGCATTATGTCACCATTTTTCTACACTTAATATTGTTTTTATGCAATGGGTTGAATAATCATTTTGGATATGTAACTATGATCATAGTGTAACATTTAGCCTGCTCTTCTCTTTCAGTTATTTTCCTTCTAACTTAGTGTGATTGTATTATAAAAATTGGAGCGTATTGTTTTTAAACATATAATACAACTATTAATATCAAATCTTCTCACCTGAAGGTTAGTAGAAAGTTGATTGATATTGCAACCTAATGACAAGGCTAAGTACTGAAGCTATCTGGTAAGATTATTTCCTTGGTAATTGAAGTCTGGATTATCATGAGACGGGGAAACTTATTTAGCAGCAATTCCATACTAGTAATAAAACTATCGTCATAGAAACTGATGATTAGTTTATGTTGGTACATAAACTATGTAAAGTCATGTAAAACAAGTATTCTAAATAAATCTTTAAATTTTAGAAATGTGCATAGTATTTTGCATCTTTGTCATCAAAACTGTGAAGAGACTGCAGAAACTGGAAGGATAACCCACAATGTCACAAAAAATTTACAGTTTAGTCTTTACCTCTTAAACCAAGCACCTACAGTGTAACATCATTCATAGCAGATGAAATAGAATCAAGCCATTTATAATTTGATAGCAGCCTTGTTACGAATAATATCACTAAATTTAAGGTGTTTAAGCAATTAAGCCTTTTTTTTTTTTTCAGCTTTAGCTTAAGCAGATTCCTTGGCATCCTGCCAGTTGATTTCTAACATTTCAAAGGATTACCCTTACTCAGAAGCAGGCATTGAACTAAAGTTCCAATTTATAAAACAAAGGCAATAACAGGCGTGTGATATGTGGTTTAATTCAATAAGCACCCGTTACATAGCATGATTGATTACAATTAGCATATCATTAAGTTTTGTGACTAGGTAGTCATTACATATTACCTATTAATTAGACTTAATTAGTTTATGTAATAAATTTAGCAGTTACATGATAACAATGCATGTTTAAAATATTGAGTTTTTTCATTAACACTTTTTTTTTTTCTCACTGAACTCCCTGTTCCTGCATTTATTTCTTGTTAGAGATAATAGCAATATTGTATTTTCTCATGTGGGACACAAAGAAGGATCCAGGGATATCAGACCCGTCATGTGGTTACAGGAATGTTAATTAATCATATATCACAGTTTTGTGGTACTCCCCGAATTCCGTGCATTCTGTAGAATAAACGTATGTTTGCTTTAAATCAAAATCATTTATTCAAGTTTTACGTTTTCTCAATATAACAACGATTCTAGTAGCATGTGCAGGATATGTCAGATAAGATGTAAAAAATTAACATTTAAAAAACGACATCAGTAAACACTTAAAATTAGAAAAAAACTACTGTCCATAAATGGACACACATTTTCTATCAGTAATTAAAAAAACACTTGCCTTATGATTCTAAATTTTATAGTCATCATACTGCATTTAAGCTTATGAAACTTTAAAGAAGATGGTTCATTTGCAGAAATGAATTGCTTCTAATGCCAGCAAATGTTTAGGTTTTATATCCAATGTGGTAATTTCAAGGACAGCATCTGAGGGAAATTTAAAGCATTTCTCTTCATCCAGAACATAAGAAGTACAGAACATTAAGAGAATGTTGAAAAGGCTTTTATTGTTCAGCTGTATTCCTTTTTTTTTTTAATCCTAACTTTGGGTGAACCCCCGAGGGAAATTTTGACATATCACATTCCTCATGTGCACCGATGCTATCAATTATTCAAGTTTTATGCCTTTTTTGTCTGTTTTCTACAGATATCTGATTTAGATAAAATCTTGTTTAAGTATACTTCAGAGATTTTGATGTCAAAATGCCATTAAGGGACTTTAGGAAATGTTCAACAGTTGAGAGGGTGAACAAACATCAAGCAAATGAATAAAAACAGTCTTTTTTTTTTTTTAACTGCCTGATTTATGATTACGGCACCTGTTTAACTCTGTTGTTTTTGTTAGGTGCCATTGAGTCGCTTTCGACTCATGGTAACCCCATGTGACAGAGTAGAACTGCCCCAAAGGGTTTTCTAGGCTGTAATCATGACCAAAGCGGATCACCAGGTCTTTCTTCCATGGAGCAACTGAATGGATCCTAACTGCCAACTTTTCAGTTAGCAGCCAAGCCCTTAACCATTGGGCCACGATGTGTCCTTTTGTGTAAATCTAAACCCACGGCCATTGAATTGATTGCAACTCATAGCCACCTTATAGGACAGAGTAGAAATGCCACATAGGGTTTCCAAGGCTATAAATCATTATGAAAAGAAAATGCCACATCTTTCTTCCATTGGAATGGCTGGTGGGTTTGAACTGCTGACCTCTTGGTTAACAGCCAAGCAGTGTAACCACTGGGCCATCAGGACTCTTTTATTTAAGTCTTCTTGTTGTTGTTAGGTGATGCGGAGTCAGCCCCCAACTCATGGTGATCCTGTGCACCACAGAACAAAACACTGCCTGATCCTGCAGCGGTCCTTACGGTCATTGCTATCCCTGAGTCCATCCTTGCAGCTACTGCCTCAATCCTCCCTTTCGCTGACCCTCAACTTTACCAAATATGATGTCCTTCTCCAGGGACTGATCCCCCTGATCACGTGTCCAAAATACCTGAGAGGAAGTCTGATCATCCTCTCTTCTAAAGAGCATTCTGGCTGTACTTCTTCCAAGAGAGATTTGTACATTCTTCTGGCAGTCCATGGTGTATTCAATATCCTTTGCCAACACCATAATTCAAAAGCATCAATTCTTCTGTAGTATTCTTTATTCATTCTGCAGCTCTGGTACGCACATGAGGCGATTGAAAATACCATGGCTTGGGTCAGGTGCACCTTAGTCCTCAAGGTGACATCTTTGCTTTTTAACACTTTAAAGAGGTCTTTTGCAGCAGATTTGCCCAATGCAATATGTCATTTGATTTCTTGACTGTTGCTTCCATGGGCGTTGATGGTGGATCCAAGTAAAATAAAATCCTAGACAACTTCAATAGTTTTTCTGTTTATCAGGATGTTGCTTATTGGTCCAGTTGTGAGGAGTTTTGTTTTCTTTATGTTGAGGTGCAATCCATACTGAAGGCTATAGTCTTTGATCTTCATCAGTAAGTGCTTCTCATCATTTTTGTTTTCAGCAAGGAAAGTTGTGTCATCTGAATATGGCATATTGTTAACGAGTCTTCTCCAATTCTGATGCCACATTGTTCTTCATGTACTCCAGCTTCTCAGATTATTTGATCAGCATACAAATTGAATAAGTGTGGTGAAAGGATATAATCCTGACTCACACCTTTGGTGGTTTTTAACCACGCAGTATCCTTTTATTCTGTCACAATGACTGCATCTTGCTCTATGTACAGGTTCTTCATGAGCACAATTAATTGTTCTGGAACTCCTAGTCTTTGCAATGTTATCCGTAATTTATCATGATCCACACAGTCGAATGCCTTTACATAGTCAGTAAAACACAAGTAAATATCTTTCTGGTGTTCTTGGATTTCAGCCAAGATCCATCTGACATCAGCAACATGGAATTTGTTTCTTGTCCTCTTCAGAACCTGGCTTGAATTTCTGGCAGTTACCTGTTGTGGTACTGCTGTAACTGCTTTTGAATTATCTTCAACAAAATTTTACTTGCATTTTATGATATTAATGATCCTGTTTGATAACACCTGAAGCACCATAAGTGTCAGCTGTCATCATCAACATCATCATCATTATATCTTTTTTTCTAATTCTGTGCTGCTGCTGCTGCTGCTGCTGTTGCAGCCAATTATACTAAGTGTTTTTGTTGTTTGTTTACTTGCTCTTGATGTGACCCAGACACTCTGTTAGGCATATAAAAAGCAACATTCTATAATGAACAAACATGGATCTTAATGACATCATAGTGGAAGTGTTTCAATTTTGTTTTTGATTTTTTTTAAGTCATCAGGGTTTGATGAACCTGGGAATTTTGAGAAAGGCATCAAAAATATCTGGAGTTATTTTTACCATATGTAAAATTAATGGACTAGACATCAAATTAAATCATTGCAGAAGAGAAAGAAACAAATCCATTATTTTACTTGGTGGAGAATTATTTTTTCTTGTTTTTAATAGTAATGACTAACTCTAAAGACTCACATTAATATGCTATAAATGTCTTAAAATAGGGAATGTGCTACTGTTAAATCAGATTCTAAAGAAACTATTGTTATCGTTACTTGTAAAACGATTTTAATAGTTCTATAACTATAAAAAAACTATTGTTATCATTACTTGTGAAACGATTTTAATAGTTCTATAACTATATGCCTGATTATTTCTTCATTTTTTGATAACAAAGAAATTTTTCATGAAAGACATCGATTTAAGCTTCGCTTCCTAAATCTGTATATGAAATTGTGCATAATAATAATACATTCTTTAAAAGCAATACAGCTTTTTATGGAAAATTTGATTATATAAAGTGACACTGGGGGGCAAGGCAGCCACAAAGAATTAAATGTTTTTATTAATATATTAATGTATGATTTGAAGAAGTGGTGCAGTGGTTAAAAGCCATCGACTGCTAACTGAAAGGCCGGTTGTTCGAAACTGCCTGTGGCTCTGTGGGAGGAAGATGTGGCAGTCTGCTTCTGTAGAGATTTATAGCCTTGGAGACCGTGATACGAGTAGGAATCGAGTCAATGGTAGTGGGTTGTTTGTTTGTTTGTTTTTAATTTGATTGCAGCAGTACGTTGCCTGGGAACTGCCATAAACTCAAACTGAATTCAGAAGAGGATACGGAAGCAAGGAATATCTTTGTTGATGTCGAATGTATCTTGGCTGAAAGGAGAGAATGCCAGAAAGATGTTTACCTGTGTTTTCTTGATCATGCAAATGCATTTGACTATGTGGATCATAACAAATTATGGATAATATTTCAAAGAATAGAATTCTAGAACACTTAATTGTTCTCATGAGGAACCTGTACATAGACTATGAGGCAGAACAATGGGTTACTGCATGGTTTAAAATCAGGAAAGGTGTGAGTTAGGGCTTTTATTCAATCTGTATGCAAATAATCTGAGAAGGTGGACTATATGAAGAAGAATGTGCCATCAGGATTGGAGGAAGACTCATTAATAATCTCATGTGCAGATGATAACAACCTTGCTTGCAGAAAGAGAAGAGAACTTGAAGCACTTACTAATGAAGATGAAGAAATGCAGCATGAATTTCACCTTAATATAAAGGAAACAAAAATCTGAACAACTGGACCAATAAGCAACGTCATGAGAAATAGAGAAAATATTGAAGTTGTCTAGGATTTAATTTTACTTGGATCCACAGTCAATGCCCATGGAAGCAAGCAGTCAAAAATCAAATGATGTATTGTGTCAAATCTGCTGCAAAAGATCTCTTTAAAATTTTAAAAAAGCAATGATGTCACTTTGAGAACTAAGGTGAGCCTGACCCAAGCCATGGTATTTTCAGTCGCCACATATGCATGCAAGAGTTGGGGAATGAATAAGGAAAACTGAAGAAGAATTGATGCATTCGAATTATGGTGTTGATGAAGAATATTGAATATATCACAGACTGCCAGAAGAACAAGCAAATCTGTCTTAGAAGAAGTCCAGCCAGAATGCTCCTTAGAAGCAAGGATGGCGAGACTTTGTCTCTTGTACTTTGGACATGTTATCATGTGGATCTAGTCGTTGGAGAAGGACATCATACCTGGTAAAGTAGAGGGTCAGTGAAAAGGAGGAAGACCCTCAACAAGATGGATTGACACAGTGGTTGCAACAATGTTCTCAAACATAGAAATGATTATGAGGATGGCACAGGACCAGGCAGTATATCATTCTGTTGTACATAGTGTCACTATGAGTCAGAACCGACTCAACAGCACCTTACAACAACAACAACGTTTGTATGAATGTAGTGATAATAGTCAAAATAGAAAGAAATCACCTTCGGTGTAATCAAACTTATGATCAGTCATGATTAAGTCATTCATAACAGTCAAATTAGAGAGAAATCCAGTGTGTGCTAAGAAGTCACATACAATCACAGGTTAATATACATGACTCTTATGACTTCAGGGTCATAAAATATGCTGAGATTTATGAATAACTTGGCTGTTAAATTTAGTTCAAAAATGCACATCCAATTTTATGGTTAATTAGTAATAAGCACACATCTAATATAGTATTCCACATAGCCATTAGAATTTACATGGCACGTGGCCTGAATCCACAAAGTTATCACAGCTGATTCTGAATATGATTGAACATACACTAGAACTAGATCTATGAAATTGTTAATTGAATTATCCTCTAAATGTGCCAAAGGATATATTAGTTTTTACTCCCTTGGGGGTTTCCCTCAGCATAAATCAAATCAGAAAACTCAAATGCATAAAGAAAAAAAATAGGCTGTTTTAAACATTAAAAAAAAAAGTGTGCAGTTAAATCTTAGCTAATGCAAGGGACTGGATTCCTTACAAAATAAGAAAGAGTTCATGAAGATAAGGTATTACAATAGAAATAACAATGTATTAGAATCCAAAGTTCGGTGACATAACGAAAGTCAAACCAATGTGTTTGTATTTGAATAAACGTGGGTATATTTTTCCTTCTCTTATTAAATATAGTGATAGCATAGATTTTCATTCATCTATTTCCCAATTAGTTCCTAAGTATCTACTGGAAGTCCAGTATTAATTCAGTTGCTGGGCAGACCTGTGCATAGAAGAATGTAAGCTTAATGGGTCTTACATTCTAATTAAGAGAGGTAGAGCCCACACAACTAAATTAAAAATAAGGAGAGTCAGGAATAGGAGGAGGAAATGGAATGTGAGGCTAATTGCCTCCATGGGCATCTGCCTCCTGTGCCATGAGACCAGAAGAACTGGATGGTGCCCTGTTACTTTTACTGAATGTTTTGATCAAAGATTTTATAGAAGAATCCTGATCAAAATGGAAAACATGCAGAACGGAATTTCAAATTCTCATGGAATCCAGACTCTCTGGAGCCATGGAGGCTGCATCCCTGAAACTACTGCCATGAGATAACCTTTAAACCTTAAACCAAAAATATCCCCTGAAGTCTTCTCAAAACCAAACAATAATTTATCTTAAAGAGTAAAGAATGTCTGCCTTGAGCACTGAGCTCTTTTAAGATCTGTCTGAATGGGGTCAAACTGACAGCAGCAACTTGATAATTTCAGTAGGAAGCTTAAGGAGCAGTGAGTTCATGTTAATGGAGGAGGAACAACTGAGAAAAGGAGGGTGAGAATGGTCGCACAACTCAAAAAATGTAATCAATGTCACTGAATTATACTTGTAGGAATTGTTGAACTGGTGTATGTTCTGATGTGTATATTCTCAACAACAATAACAACAAAAATAAGTTAAATAACAAAAAAGTAAAATAAATACATCAGAGAGTTGTTAGACGGATGAATCAGCTAGTACAAAGTGCCAAGGAAGGAAAGGGTTAAGGGTGTTTAAGGAGCAAAAATGAACTTAAATGGAGAGAAGATCATAGAGATAGGCCTAGAAATGTAGAACTTTGTAAATCATCCTAAACATTTGGATATGAGGTGCATGATGAGGAACCTCTAGAAGATTTTAAGCAAGAGAGAAACATTACTTTAAAATAGAACTTAGAGTGCCAGCAAAGAGCTTCTTAAACTGTCCAGGTCAGAAATGATAGTGGTCTGGACCAGAGTGGTAATAATGGTGATGGAGACAGATGAATGATTTTTATATATTTTACTTCATTGGTGAGGAGCAAATGGCAAAGCTTTTAAACCAGAATGCCCTATTACACATTAAAATCATTATTACTATTATTTATAGTTCTTAAAATTTCATCTAATCTTAAAGGAAGAACATTTTTCATAATTTAACAGCATAGAGTATAATGAAAGGAAGAAAGGACAGTATTTCACTACTGTATGTAAATTCTTTGGTGAGTATGGAAGACAGGTTTGTTATTTGCCTGTCCTAGCCTGGATTCTCTAAAAAAATAAAATAAACAAACCCACTGTCGTTGAGTCAGTTCCGACTCATAGTGACCCTACTGGGTTCTCTAGAGGAGCAAAACCAGTGAAGCATGTATAGATACATATAGAGAGAAATTTACTTCAAGGAAATGGCTCACAAAATTGTGGGGCAATGGCTCATGCAATTGTCATGGCTGGAAAGTCCCAAATTTGTGGTCAGGCAACAGGCTGAAGATCTCTGTTGGCTCAAGTGATTGCAGGGGCTGAAGAACCCAGAATCTGCAGGTCAAGTGGCAGGCCAGAGACTTCCGCAGGCTTAAATCCTAAGAATCAGAGATGAGGAGACCAGAAGAGTACAGGTCCAGAATGTGATACAACTTTGCCAGAATATCCATTTATATACTGGAGGCAAGCCACACCCCCAAAGAAACTCCCTTTTCAACTGTTTGGCTGGTCATATCAGATCACAAAATGGAAGGTGATTACATAGTGTCTGCCAAATTACTGAGAATCATAGCATTACAAATTTGACACATAACATTAAACATCACAATGTCCAAGACCCTTTACAAGGAAAATATATATTATGTTCTTAATATTATTTTAAAAGATGTAAAGTTATTTTTCAAAGACTGTAAATCTTGTCCCTAATAATGCCTTTTCAATTATATTCAGGAGATAGATAGTATACAGTGAGTTTGTATAGTTAGTTGCCTAAATCTGTTATTCATGAGCTAGATTATAGTGGAAATTCAGATCAAAGATCCTTAGATTATAGTTTCTAGGGCCTATGTTGTACATAGTTATCAGCTTCAGCAGGAGGAATTCAGGATCCAGGGCAACACTCAGCAAGAGTAAGGTTGTATTCAAATTGCAGGTACCAACCACAGATAAACCATGTCCAGAAAAAAAGACTTCAGAGCCTGAGAGGAAATGACAAGAGAAAGCAAAAAGCTAGTATTAAGCATCCTTTCCCCATACATATTCAATCTATATGTCAAGCAAATAATCCAAGAAGCTGGACTATATGAAGAAGAATGGAACATTAGGACTGGAGGAAGACTCATTAAAAAAAAAAGATGACACAACCTTGCTTGCAGAAAGTAAAGAGGACTTGAAGCACTTACTAATGAAGATCAAATACCACATCCGGAAGTATGGATTACACCTCAACATAAAGAAGTCAAAAATCCACACAACCAGACCAATACACAACAACCTGATAAATGCAAAAAATACTGAAGCTGACAAGTATTTCATTTTACTTGAATCTGCAAATGCCCGTGAAAGCAGCAGTCAAGAAATCAAACAACATATTGCGTTGGGCAAATATGCTGCAAAAAGACTTCTTAACAATTTTAGAAAGTAGAGATGCCACTTTGAGGACTAAGATGTGCCTGACCCAAGCCATGGTATTTTCAGTCTCCTCATATGCATGTGAAAGCTGGATAATGAATAAGGAAGACAGAAGAAGAATTGATGCATTGTAATTATGGTGTTGGTAAAGAATATTGAATATACCACGGACTGCCTGAAGAACCAACAAATCTGTCTTTGAAGAAGTACAGCCAGAATGTTCCTTAGAAGCAAGGATGGGGAGACTTCCTCTCATGTACTTTGGACATGTGATCAGTCCTTGGAGAAGGACATCATACTTAGTAAAGTAGAGGGTGAGAGAAAGACCCTCAGTGAGAGAAACTGTCAGTGGCTACAACGATGGGCTCAAACATAGGAACGATTGTGAGGATGGTACAGGCCAGGCAGAGTTTTGTTCTTTGTACATAGTGTTACTGTGAGTTGGAACCTACTTGAGGGCACCTAACAACAAGAAGTATTAAGCAAATAATAAAGCCAGGCAGTCTCATACAGTGACAATGCAGTGATGACCATTGGCTGAAAATTCAGCTTGAAGGCTCAGCAACAAGGCAAAAAAGGGGTGGGGGCATCTATCAAAACAGGTTTAACGTTGTAGCAAGTCTGAGGGACCTGGAAAAAGTTTGTTCTCAACCCAGCTCTGAGGAACTGGAAGATTCAGAGCCTGGCACATTTTGCTGTTTCTTCTTGTCTTAGTAACTTTAAGTCAGAGAATCAATCAAGGTCATGGACGTAAGAAACGTTGAAATGTTCTAGCCCAGGCTTCTGCTTGTGTAGCTGTCGTATAATTAAATCTAAAACGTTTCTTTTTAGGGATATTTTTCATTCTGATAATAGCTAAGAGAACATGGGTATTTCATTTTATATCCTGTTTGATATACTCTCGTTCTTACATTCTATACAGTAATACATGTATTTCAATTAATCGTATAATCATTAAGTATAAGATTCTGGATCCTAAGGGTAATCCACTTGCCAATATTTAAATTAACAAGGACTATTTATTATTTATTTTATTATTATTTTTCAGTTTTGAAAGATGTTAACTCATTAAAATGACATTTTTTAAAGAAAAGTTTTTTTTTTTTCATTTTAAGAATACACATATATGTCCATATGATCAGGCTTTTATAACCATGAAATAATTAGAATGACCACAAGAAACTGATGTAAGCTTAATGGAAAGCAAAGGCACACATATGGTATATGTGATCTGTATATCTGTATCTGTGTCTATTTCTATATAATCTGTTTATCTATCTTTCTACCTATCTCTCACTTACCTTTCATCTACCTCATTTGTCCCTGCTCATCTCTTCTGTCTTGAATAATTCCTAAAGGTTCCGGAAACCTATTTGGTAACTATTAATCTAGTTCAAAGGAGCCCTGCTTGTGCAGTAATTAAGGGCTGATGGGCTGTTAACTACAAAGGTCAACGGCTCAATCCCACCAGCTACTCCACTGGAGAAAGATGTGGCAGTCTACTTCAGTAAAGATTACAGCCTTGGAAACTGTGGGATAGCTCTATTCTGTCCTATCGGGCTGCCCTGAGTTGGAATCTACCTGAAGACAATAGGTTTGTTTTTTTGGAATCTAGTTCAAGTCCTTAATTTTATTTTTAAAAAAAGGTTGCATAAAATGAGGACTCCTTATCCAGAGTTGGGTATAAATCTCCTGTCTTTCCTTGCATGAAGGTCTGGTTGGGGTTTTTTGGTTTTTGGTTTTTTTTTGAATGATTGATTCATTTTATTTTATTAGTGAACAGTTCTTCCATTTTCTTTCTCCTTCTCCTTCTCTTCCTTTTTTTACCCCTCCTTCCCGCTTTCCAATTCTAGTTATTTCCTCTCATGCAAGATTAATTGTAGTGAGTATTTTTGTTGTTGTTCTTTTCCCAAGCACTATTTATTGAAAGGCCTGTTGCTGAAACACGATTCTAGTCTTAAACTCCTAAGTGTGGCAGAAGACTACCATGCCCTAGAATGTATTCCTGCCTGCATCTTAGTTTCTCATACTTCATAGTAGAAATTGGAAAGGTGATGATGATTTCAATCATCTAATTTTATTGGCATTATCTGAGTTTACAACTATACCTTTTTTATATATCCTTCTAAACTATATAGTACACACTTTATTTCTTAAGTACAATACTAAGGGCATCATAAAATGTTTTCTTGGTTACTTCATATAATAACTTCAAGTATCAATTAAACTGTGGCTTTTTTAACACTGATAATAATCTTTATACATGACCCTCTGAGAGACGATTTATTATTATTAATAGAGTCACTGACAGAGCAGTGCAGTTTCATGAAATAAACCTGAGTAGCCAAAAGGTTGTGATCTTGGTCCTGCCACCATCTGCCCAAATATTCCGGAGCCACCAGTCAGTTTCCATCAGTCAGCTCTGACTCCTGGTGACTCCGTGGGTGTCAGAGTAGAACTGTGCTCTGTAGGGTTTTCAATGGCTGATTTTTTGGAAATAGATAGCCAGGACTTTTCTTTCATGGCACCTGTGGTTGAACTTGAAACTTCAGCATCTAGAAATTTCCCATCTTTTCCTGTCGGAATCTCTGGTTGGGGATTCGCTCTTGAGAAATTGATTTAGTTTATTTTTAATTATAATTTTGACATATTTCATATGTACAGAAATTACAGGTATTTCCTTCAGATCTATCTTAAAGAAATGAGAAAAAGGTTTTCCTTTCACTTACCCTTTTTTGGAGGCACCCTCTCTTCCACTGGCTTTCACTGGCACCAGAGGCTTTCTGAAAGGATACTTATCCCCCCACCTCTAGTGAATGACGTGTTTCCATCTCGTCACTTCAGGTTTCTCTGATTTTCCATTTCTATATTAAAAAAAAAAAAGCATGTTTCCAATAAAGTTATTTCTGTTCATTACTTGTGGAATAATATTTTTGTTCTTCTTTGTGGGATTTGGACTTTAATAGGAATGCCTTTTAAGGTTTCCATAACTTTCTACCATGTGGTCAAGAATGAATTTTCCCCATGCATAGTACACAAGGCACAGAGCCTAAGCATAGAATACAACTTCAAGGTGAAAATTATTTCATACCTATCTTTTTTCTTTCATTTATATTTAAAGCCTTCCATGATTGTGACCTTTGCCTACCTTTTTTCTGAAAATGAGAATTTTTATGTTTTCATATGAAATGTTGTCAGATGTTTTTAAACTCTGCACATGTCACCTCTTCTTGGATCAGCATCTGTCTTCCTACACTGGCTCAGCACCACTGCTGGGATTTTATGCTAGTGAATATTGCTGAAGGGGCACTGTTTGGATACGTACAACGCATAGGTTGTACCAGAATTTAGTTCCCATAATATTATGTTGTTGTTGCATAGTTGATGTTGCCAGGGGCCAATGAGTCAGTTACAACTCCTAGCTACCCTACGTACAACAGAAGGAAACACTGCGACCGAGTCCTGTGCCATCCTCAAAATCGTTGCTATGTTTGAGCCCATTGTTGCAGCCACTGTGTCAATCCATCGCATTGAGGGTCTTCCTCTTTTTCTCTAACTGACCCTCTACTTTACCAAGAATGATGTCTTTCTCCAAGGACTTGTCCCTCCTGGTCACATGCCCAAAGTACATGAGACAAAGTCTCACAGTCCTCACTTCTAAGGATCATTCTAGCTATACTTCTTCCAAGACAGACTTGTTTGTTCTTCTGGCAGTCCATGGTATATCAGTATTCTTCACCACTACCATAATTCAAATGCATCAATTCTTTTTCAATCTTCCTTATTCACTGCCCAGCTTTGACATGCGTGTGAAGCGATTAAAAATACCATGGCTTGGGTCAAGTGCACATTAGTCCTCTGTATTTCTTCTATCTTCTTTTGATGTTTCCTTCGTCATTCAGTATTTTGCCCATAGAATCCTTTAGTGTTGCCACTCAAGATTTGAATTTTTTTCTTCAGTTCATTCAGCTGGAGAAATGCTGAACATGTTCTTCCCTTTTGGTTTTCTATCTCCAGGTCTTCACACATTTCATTCTAATACTTTGTCTTCTCGAGCCACCCTTTGAAATCTGTTCATCTTTTACTTCATCATTTCTTCCATTTGCTTTAGCTACTCTGTGTTCAAGAGCAAGTTTCAGAGCCTCTACTGACATCCATTTTGGCCTTTTCTTTGTTTTTAATGACCTTTTGCTTTCTTCATATATGATGTCTTTGATGTCATCCCAGAACTCTTCTGATCTTCAGTCATTAGTGTTTACTGTGTCAAATCTATTCTTGAGATGGTCTCTAATTTCTCATGAGAGGTACTCAAGGTCATACTTTGGCTTTCATGAGCTTGTTTTAACTTTCTTCAGCTTCAACTTGAACTTTCATATGAGCAATTGATGATCTGTTTTGCAGTTGGCCCCTAACCTTGTTCTGACTTATAATACTGAGCTTTTCCATTGTCTGTTTCCACAGATGTAAAGTCCACAGTCTACTCGATTCCACAGTCTATTTGATTCCTGTGTATTCCATCTGGTGAGGTCCTCTTGCATTGGCACGATTTATGTGGTTGAAAAATAGATACTTCCAATGAATGGGTCGTTGGTCTAGCAAAATTCTATCATGAGCTCTTTGGTGTCATTGCTGTCACCAAAGCCATATTTTCCAAGTACTGATGCTTCTTCTTTCTTTCCAACTTTCGCATCGCAATTGCCAGTGATTATTAAAACATCTTAAATGTTTGATCAGTTTCAGACTTCAGAAGTTGGTAAAAATCTTTAATTTCTTCATTTTTGGCATTAGTGGTTGGTGTGTAAATTTGACAAATATTCGTATTAACTGGTCTTCCTTATAAGCATGTGCACATTATCCTTTAACTGACAGCCTTATACTTCAGCATAGATATAGAAATGTTCTTTTAAACAATGAGCGTGAATCTGTTCTTCTTCAAGCTGTCCTTCTGGCAGAGTAGACCATATGATTGTCTGATTCAAAATGATCCGTATCAGTCTATTTCAGCTCACTAATACTTAGGATATTCATCTTCAAGTGCTCTACTTTATTATTGACAATCACCGATTTTTCTAGATTCATACTTTGTACATTCCACATTTCAGTTACTAATGGATGTTTACAGCTGTTTCTTCTCATTTTGAGTGATGCTACCTCAGCAAATGGAGGTCCTGAAAGCTCTACTCCATCCATGTCATTAAGGTCTACTCTACTCTGAGGAGACAGCTCTTCCCCATTTTTTTTTTTTTTTATTTTACTTTAGATGAAGGTTTACAAGACAGACTAGCTTCTCATTAAACAAATAGTACACATAGTGTTTTGTGACATTGGTTGCCAACTCCATGACATGTTAACACTCTCCCATCCTTGACCTCTGGCTTCCTATTATTAATGTTCCTATCTCCTCCTGCCTTCTCATCCTTACCCCTGGGCTGGTGTGCTTATTTAGTTTTTTTTTTTTTTGTTTTATGGGCTTGTCTAATCTTTGGTCAAAAGGTGAACTCAGGAGTGACCTCGTTACTGACTAAATGGGTGTCTGGGGGCCATACTCTCAGGATTTCTCTAGTCTCTGTCAGACCAGTGAGTCTGGTTTTTTTAATTTTTTTTTAGTTAGAATTTTGTTCTACATTTTTCTCCAGCTCTGTCCAGGACCCTCTGTTGTGATCCCTGTCAGAGCAGTCAGTGCCAGGCACCATCTAGTTGTGCTAGATGTAGTCTGGTGGAGGCTGTGGTAGTTGTGGTCCCTTGTGTCTTCGGTTTTCTTCAATCTCCCTTGCTCCAGACAGGGGGAGACCAGTGGAGCATCTTAGATGTCTGCTCACAAGCTTTTAAGACCCCAGATGCTGCTCACCAAAGTAGAATGTAGAACATTTTCTTTATAAACTATGCTATGCCAATTAAGCTATATGTTCCCCAAGACCATGGCCCTCACAGCTCTCAGCCAAGTAATTCAGTCCCCCAGGGAGTTTGGATATGTCTTTGGAGCTTCCATGACCTTGCCTTGGACAAGTTGTGCTGTCCTTCTTCGAGTGCCTTTCAACCTGAGGGGCTTATCTTCTGGAACTATAGCAGACAGTGTACCACTGCTGTTCCTAAGGTTTTCATTGGCCAGTTTTTTCAGAAGTAGATAGCCAGGTCCATTTTCCTAGTCTGTCTTAGTCCTGAAGCTGTGCTGAAATGTGTCCACTGTGGGTGCCTTTACTGGTATTTGAAATACTGGTGGCATAGCTTCCAGTGTCACAGCAACACACAGGCCTCCACAGTATGACAGAGTGACAGAAGTGTGGTGTCTATGTTACAGAAAATAAAGTATTTTCTTGCTTCACCCCACAAGTGTATTTTTGAATATGACTTTCAGTATAGCATGTATTGCCTTGTAGCACATAGTCCACTAAACATCAGTAATTATGAATGGAATTTTGGCAATTGCTTGCTTTCACAGAAAAATCCAATTTTGTCCTGAGTTTATGGCTAAATTATTGTAATAATATAATACGTGTACACACTGATATTATATGGTGAACAAAGTATGTCTGTGAGTCAGCTCTATTCATAGTTTCATTAGTAAGTGTGACTTTCACATTGGGCTATATTTATATGTAAATATATCTCCATTAACCTTTCCCTAAGATATTATAATGCAAAAGAGGTTGTTTTTCATATAAATTAAGCAATAATAAAATATTATATATTTATAAGCTTAGCTCTTGGCTAAGATTTAAATTCAGAGAACAAATACCGGGTCCATGTAGGGAAAAAAAATGTCAAAAAGTTTGGCTTCTCTTACAATTGGACTCCGAATTAGTAACATGTTCTTAGATTTTTCGTTTAACCTTTTCTGGCCTTGAAAATTGTTTTCTTTCGCCTTCAAAGTGTTTTATATTCAAAACTCAAATTTAATGTATAATTCATCGTACAGTTTTTGAGAACCAAGTAATGATCCTGCCCTATGTACGACATCAGGGAAATGACCATGACCAAAACACATCCCAACCAACAAGATGCAGATTGTTTGGAGGTGAAACAATCAAACAACTAGATTGTCCAATGCACTGTGATGAATGCTATGGTCACCAAGAACAGGGAATAAAGTGGGGACTCACAGTAGGGAATCTCACCCAGACTTAAAGGGCTGTAAAGGCTGTGTGTCGGAAGTGTAGGCTGTATTTGGAAGGGCAAGGACACTCCAAACAGAAGGAAAACCATGAGAAACTATGTCTCTGTAGGATTTAGCATGCCCAAGGACAGTAATGAGTCAGAACTGACTCGACAGCATGGGTTTGCTTGTGTTGGTTAAGGACAAAAATGTACCACCATTTATTTAGCCAGTCCTTTTTGTAGGACATTATGTTGTTTTGAGCTTGTTGCTGTTGATGTTAAAATAATAATATATTAAAAGTTCTTTATATAAACCTTCGGTAATATTTATAATTATTTTCTCTGGCTTGAAACCTAAGACTGGATTTCAGAATCAAGATGAGAAAAAATTTTGTCTTCCAGAAGAATTGTGCCAATTTTATTCCCCTCAATAGCATATCATAGGGTCCACATCAAAAAAATGTTGCTCTCATTGAATGTTATAATTTTATTCCTGAGTTTATTGGGAATATAATGGGCTTTGATCTTAAATTACCCCAGATTCACATCCAAGTAAGACAATATAGTATCTGAATAAGCTTGAGAACTCTTACTTCGTATTCCTCGCCTGTAAAACAGGAATAACAACACTTTCCTCACAAGGTTAATAAAAGATTAAATAGCCTAAAGTATATAAACTTACTACCACAAAAAAAAGCATCAGATAAATATTTCCCACTTTGTGTGAGATTGAAATTAAAGATATACAGTAAAGCATAAGAGAAAACTGATTTTTAAATGATTATTTTTGAGTTTGTGCTATTGATTGGGATTGCTACGTTACCTATCTGTTGCTAACAGAAATGATATAGGGCATTTGTAAATAATTAGGGATCCTAAATCAAAAATTTTAAAAGTTAAAGAATTGAAATTGATAATTTATGAAGGTATATTGAATTCTAAGAAGTTAATAACAGTAGCAATAATCACTATAGATACCAGAAAGATTCCAGAAACATTTTAGCACCACTAATTGAGGATTGGAGCTCTGTGCATTGGTTAAGAGCTCAGCTGCTAACAAAAAGGTCGGCAGCTCTAATCCACCAGCTGCTCCTTGGAAACCGTATGGGGCTTTTCTTCTCTGTCCTATAGGATCACTATGAGTAGGAATGAATTCAACGGCAATGCGGTAAAAATGAGGATTATGTGTGTGTGTGTTTTCAGAAAAATTATTTAATCCTTTCCAATATTTATGAAGTCAAGAAATTGAGGTTATGTTATTGGGTCTAGGACATAGGTCTGTAGTTAAGAATAAAAACCATGTCTGTTTATCTTCACAATTAGATTTTTCCAATAAAATGATACAATGTATTGTCTTTGTTAGATCTGATGTGGAGGCCTAAAAATTGATAGAGAAAAATATGAACTGAGTAATTTTCAAATAATTGTCATTGATTAATTTAGAAAATATCTGGGTTAATATAAAAACAGAAATGTAGATATTTAAGGAAAAAATGTTTGGTTTTGATGTTGGCATTTTAACTTAAATTTCATAACTGCTTTTCCAAAAATTTTGTAGAATAAATAATTATGACTAAGATGAGATTTAAAAAATGACATAAGAGTCACTGATTTTGTTAGGTTTTATCCTGGCCTCTTATTTAATTTTTTTTTTCTTATTTAATAACCTAATCTTTTCCAGAAAGAAATTCTGCAGATATTAACAGCCATTAATTTACTCAGTGGATTTTTTTGTCAGACTATTAAGAGCAAACTTAAATCTGAGCATTAATGATTCATATTTTAAATATTAGCCAACTTCGAATGTTTTCACGTTAATAATATTAAAATTATTTAATGAACCATTAAAATGACATTTTTATAAGAGTTGTGACATCTCCTATTAAGTATGTAAAATCATAATTGCTATGGCTTCTTTCAGTATTCAGATAAAACTACTGATGTTTATATTAAATAATTATTTATCTTAAAGAAAAAGCCTATAAATATTTTATTATATTGCTTTACAGATGCTCCCAAGTTTATGTCAAACCAAACCATTTATTACTCTTGGGAAGGAAATCCGATCAATATAAGCTGTGATGTGAAATCTAATCCACCAGCGTCCATCCACTGGAGAAGAGATAAATTAATATTACCAGCTAAGAACACCACTAATTTAAAGACATATAGTATAGGAAGAAAGATGATATTGGAGGTAAGTCTTGATATATATATAAATGGATTGATTGTATTATTTTAGCAGTTATCTGCTATTTTAGAATCTATTCAAATATCTTATTTATATATACTTTGAAATCCTAGTGTATATATTTCTTATTAATTTTCATAAAGACAAATATTATGCATTTAAACTGTAAGCCATTAATGAGGACTGTCTCAGTATTTACTTATATAGAAACATGGGTATATAGCAAAGGCCATTATTTTCATGACTTATTTTTACAAGGAAAAGCAATTATACCAGGAAAAAATAAGAAAAGGTAATTAATAATTTGGCAGTGATTCAGGGCCAAAAGTTTTATTTTAGTCTTGATGTTTTTCATTGATTCTTTGGTTACTCCTTTATTCTTCACAGAATGACGTATATAAATGCTATCTGCTGGCTACATATGTACAATTCTTCTGACATTTCCTAAATAAACCAAATCTACTTGTTCAGTGCCTCATTTTATTTTATTTTTTAATAAGCTTTTAGATAACTGCTTTTCTTCTTTCAAGGGTCTGGGCTTTAAATAGTGTTTGAATAGAACACTTTTCATTTATTATAGTTTGTATTCATACGTGTGTGTCTGTGTGTGCGCGCGCTTGCCTGTGTGAATTGCCGGAGTTTATACAAGTCCTTGGCAATAATTATCAGTCAATCCATCCTTTTATGACTTTACATTATTAGAAATCTCCCTCACAGAACCTTCTTTAACTATAAAGCTACTGCATTTTTTCGCTAATTTAGTTTAAATCAATTAAAAGAAATAAGTGTTTTAGATTAATACTTGATATTTATACTGTATTAATTGAATGAGCTCAAACACAGCACAGTTGTGAAGTTGGTGCAGGACTGGGCAGTGTTTGGTTCTGTTGTACATAGAGTTGCTATAAGTCAGAACCGACTCAATGGCACCTAGCAACAGCACCATCATCTACCACATCTTAAAAACAAAGTAAAACAACCATAACCACAGCAATTGAAAACTCTGCAAAAATATTACATGGACAGATAGAGATAGCTGCCATGGAGCCAGTTGTGACTCATGCCAGTCTCCTGTGCTTCACGGTTGCCGGCAAGTCCATCTGCATCTCTTAAGCCAGTGAGATGCACTGAGGGTCTCCAGTGTCCTCACTGACCTCCTATATCACCAAACATGATGTTCTCCTCTTGAGATTGATCCCTCCTGATGACGTGTCCAAAGAAAGAATGTCGGACAATGTTTTGTTATGAATCATAAATGTTTACATTGACTAATTTTCAAAAACAGATTGCCAGGTCTTTCTCCTTAGTCTTTCTTAGTCTGGAGGCACCACTGAAACCAGTCCACCATGGGTGACCCTGCTGGTATTTAAATTACCAATGGCATAGCTTCCAGTATCACAGCCATAGGCAAGCCATTACAGTACGTCAAACTGACAGATGGGTGGTGGCAATAAGCATAACTAATTTTGAGTTAGTAGCGTACTTAGTTACTATATGCGTACATAGTTACTTGGAATAATCCATTATTTATTATTTTTTAATAATTATAATGTAATAATCATATAATCACTACTTAACACATTTTTTCCATAATAGATTTCTTTATCTTATTTTTCCTTTTTCTTTAATATATTCATATATATATTTAAAATATTAAAATTAGACAGTTTAAAATATTCTGTAAAACATTTGTCTTCCTATCAATAAATACATATGTAGTGGCTATCCAACCATTTTATTTTTTTTGAATACTCCTGAGGAAATAAAAATGTTTTCAATACATGGGCAAAAATTGACCACAGGAAGTTTGTAATAGGTTGGCTGGGATAATATCCCATTCTGCATTGTCTTTATCATTATTCATGTCCTAAGTAAGGCTTTCTCACCACAGAATGCTTAGAAAAAGGAAATCAGTTTTTTGAAGTTATGTTGTTGTTGTTAGGAGCAATCAAGTCATTTCCAACTCACAGTGACCCTTTGTACAGAGAGCAAAACACTGCCCAATCCTGCACCATCCTCACAATCGTTGCTATGTTTGAGCCTATTGTTGCAGCCACTGTGTCAGTCTATCTCATTGAGGGTCTTCCTCTTTTTCACTGACCCTTTACTTTACCGAGCATGACCTCCTTCTCCAGGGACTGGTCCCTCCTGATAGCATGTCCAAACTGTGAGACACAGTCTCACCAGCCTTGCTTCTAAGGAGTATTCTGGCTGTACTTTTTCCAGGATCGGAGGTTTAGGAACACCTAGAGAGCTTCTTTATTAACACTGTAATCTCAGTTTGTGTTTTGCTATTTGAAACTTTATTTGCTCATTTATTGTATTGTCTCAAAACCTAACATCTTAAGTGGAAACCTTGGTGGTGTAGTGGTTAAGAGTTTCAGCTCCTACCCAAAAGATAAGCAGTTTGAATCCACCAGGTGCTCCTTGGAAACCCTATGAGGCAGTTCTACTCTGTCCTGTAGGGTTGCTATGATATTTGGAATCGACTCAACAGCAACGGGTTTGGTTTTGGTTTTTTAACATCGTAAGTAAACTTGAAATATTTTAACTGCATGTTAACATATGAAGAAATGGTTTCATAAGTAGATATTCTAAGCACTTCCTGGATAAATATCAGCAATTATTTGTACATTGTAAACATTTAATTACTTTTTTAACTTGATGTTTTATAATCACTTTTGTAGTAGAATATCTTATATTTTGATGGAATTATCTAGTATTTCACTGCCCTGGGGTTGGGTATAAAACCGCTATTGGACTTTACTTTCATATATCTTTCCTAGAATACACAAAATATGCTCCAGGCCACATGATTTGGCCAGGTTAGGTCTAGAGCTGTCCTTTTAAAATCTGTGCAATGATTGGGAATTTTCTGTATTTCTTAACCATAAACAAAAAAACCAAATCCATTGCCATCAAGTCAATTCCGACTCATAGCAACCCTACAGGACAGAGCAGAACTGCCCCATAGGGTTTCCAAAGAGAGGCTGGTGGATTCTAACTGCTGACCTTTTGGTTAGAAGCCGAGCTTTTAACCGCTACGCCACCAGTGCCCCTTCTTAACCATACAACATGGTAATTATTTGTATCAGATACAATTGCAAAGCTTTTATCTAGTCACAGCTGAACTTCTAGGCACAGAAAAAATGATGAATTAAGCCTTATTTAAAATTGACCCAAAGAAGATGTCTATATTTCAGTTACTTTAATCGTCTTTTGGAGCTGGGCAATAGTCACAGTTCGTTGTCATAGCTATCCTGCTTCTGCTTTGTATTGATTCGGTAAACTCATTCTTCCCTGTGGAATATAGAAATCTCTTTCTCAGATGTCTGTAGAATAAGAAAATTATTTTTGTGAAAGCTCTTTTGGACTAGTACAATTATTTTAGAGATATATTAGCCAGTTTATTAAAAGGAACATGTAAGAAAAATGAATATTTGAGTCACTTAGGGGTACTTACAGAAGAGCTGCAAAAACGTCTGATCCTTAAATCTATGATATGCTCCTGGATAGACAGCTGACTAGAAAATGAATGACTCAGCTTTTTGTACTCCTCAGAATTACCATCTTCAGTGGACCTCAAAATTGGACTTGTAGTTAATAGCCTTCCATTACCACAAAATCATTTTTTCCCCTTTTGGAATAAAGTTGAAATTAACAGTAACCCTTGTTGTAAGCATATTCTCTCTTAATAATAGTTACTGGGTTTGAAAATTATATCTATTACTATCACCAGATCGCTTCTCTGAATTGATACTCCAGGATTTCTGTATGTTAAAATTATAGGGTTGGTCCCAGTGTTCAGCAATAGAATCCCCAAAGGTTAACTTAATTATGGATTTTGAATGTTTAAGAGTTGAGGTCAGCTATTTTTCACCTAAACCAAAAGGAAATGATAGGAATTGAGCAGAAATGGAGGCAAGATACTGTTATTAGCTCTCAAGAAAAGTGCCTGTCTACGGGGATTGTCACACCCGGGCAACGTTTTCTTACAAAGTACCTCCCTTCCTGGAAATATTTTTACTAGAATGGTTCCTCATTTTTTTTAAGTGTTTTATGCTCAATAGGCTCATGAGAGGGTGAGAAACCTGACATTTTTTGAGCCTTTTTTGACCTTTAAATCAGTCTGGTCTGAGGCTAACGCATCCAACACAAAGAGTTAGAAATGCTTTTGGAACATGCTTACTGTTTTCAAGTTCAAGTCACCACTTATTCTTTTTAAACTATATATTGCTATCTGAGCTTTACCCACATCGCTATCAATTGACTCTGTCATTCCAATAGATGCAACAAAATGGTGACATTTACCCACTTAGTAAATTAATATATGAAGTATGATTCACCTTCCCTGTGGGCAGTAGAGATCCATGGTTTACATCCTAAAAGGATTAATATCATTTTTTAAGACCCAATGAATATAGAAAAAGGAGTTATTAGCAAGGAGTTATGGAGTGAATTAGTGAACACGTGTGCATATGGTAGGCATAGTAGTCTATTTTAAAATTTCTGTGATGTTGTTTTAGTATCGTAATACCTTTATTATTATAATTATTTTAGGTTGCACCTACATCTGACAATGACTTTGGACGATATAACTGTACAGCCACTAACCATATAGGAACCAGATTTCAAGAATATATTCTTGCTTTGGCTGGTAAGTACAGCACGATAATTTTTGAGATCTCATACAATATTACTATAAGCAAATTAAATTTTAAATTGATCAAATGCTATCATCTGATTTTAAACATTTTGGAAAAAATCAATAGTTTTTATATTTTAATGTCATCATGTAAGTTATTATTGAATGAATGAACCAGTACTTATAAAACTTAGGATAGTTATATCTGACATATAAAATACACTCAGAATGCAGTATTTAAAAAAAAAAATTATTTTAAACCTGATTCTAAGTTCCCCAACTTTCTAAGTGAGGTATTTTTGACAGAAATTTTAGGAAATCAAATTATATTTCAAGTAACTTAAGAACCCTGCCAAAAACTAACAAGCACCCTGAAAGAGAATAAGCAAATGATAATTAATGTATTTTAAATTCTATACACAGAAGTATAAATTGGAAAAAAAAAATGATCTTAAAGTACCATCTCATCAAAAAATGATTGAAAAATGGAAAAAATAGCAACTTTAAACTTTATAGTCAGTAAACCCAGAAGACACCACTTTAGTCAAGTGAGCAAAGTTAACCTCATCAGTAATAGAAAATTAAACCCTGGTACTACCAGAAAGAGGCAGTGAGACAAACGTAAAATTACTACTGTGATATTTCTACTGAAAGTGTACGAACTGAATTTAAGCATGAGGAGATAAAAGACAGATCATAACTGAAGTGCTTTCTGCAAAGTAGCCTTTAAAAGTGTCAAGGCCATGAAAACCAATGAATGTTTAAGGAAACATTCCAGACTAAAGGATACAAAAGAGACATAACAAATGTCACACATTATTTTGAACTTAAACCTTTTGGTATAATGGACATTATTGTGCTAACTGGTGTAATGTGAATATGGTCTGTGGATTAGATAATAATTTAATGGTTGTATAGAGCTTTGTGGAAACCCTGGTGGCGTAGTGGTTAAATGCTACAGCTGCTAACCAAAAGTTCAGCAGTTCAGACCCACCAGGCACTCCTTGGAAACTCTCAGGGTCACTGGAAGTCGGTTTTGGCTTGATGGCAACAGGTTTTGGTTTTTGGTTATAGAGCTTAGTAGAGCCTCTGGGTGCCTCAAAGGGTTAACGCCTGAGGCTACTAACTGAAATATTGGAGGTGTGAGTACTCCCACAGATGCCTTGGAAAAAATGCCTGGCAATCTACTTCTGAAAATTCAGCCCCTGAAAACCCTATGAAGTATAGTTCTGCTCTGACACACGTGGGGTTACCATGAGTCCCAGTCAGCTCAAGGGCAATTGGTCTTTTATAGAGCTTTGTAGACAAATGTTTTGTTTGTAATAAATACACGCTAAAAAAAAAAAAAAAAAATTTTTTTTTTTTTAAAGTTGGTGTCATGTCAAATCACTATAAACGGTTCAGATAAAAAGCAAGCTCTGTGTACTAGCCTTGCACATTTTCTCTGAATTTTAAATTTTAAAATAAAAAGCATAAAAATGAAAGAACAGCACATAAATATAAGTAACATAGAGCAGCTTTAGAAAAACAAAGTAACTTGTGAAAATCAGTAGCATTCTTGATAAAAATGATCTGCATTTGGGGTTTTAGTTATTAAATAGTCATTTATTTATATTCAGTCAGCTACTGTTCAAATATGCACACATACATTTTTATTTTAAAATATAGCAATTTGTTTAGACATGTCTTTCAAGTTTCTTAATAAGTATGAAGACCACTTTTTCCTTAAGAATAGGGATAACAGTCCTTATTCAGTAGCAGTATAATAATAAGAGTATATGAAAATAAGACGTACAGGCAACACATTTAGTCATGAAGTGAATATTCATTTCCATGCCCCTCTCTCCATTTGCCCTTAGCTCTGCTGGGAAATAATAGACTGATAAAGGCTTAATAAGGGAACAGACAGGAATAATAAGCTAAACTAAATCAAGAGTAGTCGTCTTTATAATAGCTATGTTGTTGTTGTTGTGTGCCATGGAGTCAATTCTGACTCATAGCTACCCTATAGGGCAGAGTAGAAATGCATGCATAGGGTTTCCCAGGCTGTAATCTTTACAGGAGCAGATCACCAGGCCTTTTCTCCCATGGTGCTACTGGGGGTTCGAACCGCCAACCTTTTGGTTAGCAGCCAAGCACTTAACCATTACACCACTAGGGCTCCTTCATAGTAACTATGCCAGCTACTGTGCAAGCTGTCTATGTAGAGTATTTGCTTCTCTTAGTCACTCAATGAAATACCTGATATATTATTTATATTATGCAGTAGGAGGAAAGATCACAGATTAGGAAACAAAATATATAAATGCAGTTTGTTATTATTACTATTGGGGCCCTGATGGCCCAGTGGTTAAGCATTTGGCTGCTAACCAAAAGACTGACAGTTCAAATCCACTGGCTACTCCTTGGAAACCCTATGGGGCAGTTCTACTCTGTTCTATAGGGTCACTGTGAGTCAGAAACATCTTGATGACAATGGATTTTATTATTACTATTACAATTATGATTTAAACAATCAGATACAATGAAAAATAGCAAGATCTCAGTACTCCTATGAGCAAAGAATCAGACTGAGGCCAGTCTCCCACTTTGTTACGCCGTTTCCTGTATGTGATCTTAACATTTCAAACCTGTTTTTTACATTGTTCAACCAATACTGGAAAGTAAGCCACTGAATTCTGTGAGGAACTAAAAAGTGCATATTTCTTGCATGGTATTTAAAAGAGATAAAATATATTTAACTGTGCCTGAATTAAATCAGAAAAGCCCTGAAGATCTTTCTGTTAAGTCCTGGCATCATATTCATAAGCAGGAATTGGCCCAGTTATCTGACCCATTTCTCATCTTTACAAAATTGAAATATAGGTAGTTTATTTATATAATTTAGATGAAAAACATGATATATTTTATATGTTCCTGATCATCAGTTTTGTTACAGTAACTTCTTACCAAGAATCAAGGAGAAATACTTTATATATAACATGTGTATATGTATGTACATATACACATAAAAAAAAAATTTTTTTATATATATATATATATATAATCTATAAAAACCGGATAACCCAGTGCCGTCGAGTCAATTCCGACTCACAGTGACCCTATAGGACAGAGTAGAACTGCCCCATAGAGTTTCCAAGGAGCGCCTGGTGGATTCGAACTGCTGACCCTTGGGTTAGCAGCCACAGCGCTTAACCACTATGCCACCAGGGTTTCCATATATATCTATATATAACTATATAACCCAACCCACTGCCATTGAGTCAATTTTGACTCATAGTGACCCTGTAGGACAGAGTAGAGCTGCCCCGTAGAGTTTCCAAGGGAGCGCCTGGCGGATTTGAACTGCCGACCTCTTGGTTAGCAGCCGTAGCACTTGACCACTACGCCACCAGGGTTTCCATATAACTATATATAACTAATTTTATTTTTTAAAGAATTTGCCAATAATTTTTTTTTTTTCTATAGTCCTGCTTTCTAGCTAGGAGCCATACTTTATTTCTCAGCTTAAATGTTTACATACAATCATAGAGCAATTATGTAGAACACATAACGGTAAATAAAATTGTAACTACATAATATTCCTTCTTTACAGTTTTCTATCTGTAAGAGATCATGATTTTACAAGGCATTCTGTACATGTGTAATTTTTCTTTTTTTTCTAAATAGACCTTTTCTCTAACTTTTAAACACATTATTATAAAAAAATTTCATTCATATTTTTCATAACTTTCTTTATCCATTGCGTCATTGTTGCATTTAGCTCTTAGCTGCAGCCTTTTCATATTAAACCCTAACAAGATGATTGCACATTTGCTTCATTAATTGGCACACTTTTCTGATGGACATCTTCTCCTGGGCAGTTTTGGGGGTGGGGTTTGGCTGTAAGCTGTCAGCAGACAACACTCCCAGCAGCTGGGGAATGAATACCCTCTTGCTGAAGGGGGTTTCTTGGCAGTGCTCCACAGCAACCACTCAAGTACCTACCTGATAAGACTGTTGTGAGACCAAGTAAGTTAATGCACGTAAAGCACCTGTCACATGGTATGCACTCCACAGGTGTTAGCTAGTATTATAGCCAAGTTATAGTTCTTATTGGTCATTTATCTTTGGGTACAAGTCTATTTGTAGATGTCTTTTTAGTTATAATACACAGATCCGGATATCATAAACCAGTGAATAGTAAAATGGGATTATGACCTAACTTGTTCTGGATCCTATATTTCTATTAAATAATATAAATTCTCATTGGATTTTGGCACTGTTTCCTTCTAGTGGCTTGTCCCTACATCTTTTCACATAAACTGCTATTAAAGAAGGTCTTCCATACTCTGCTTCCCAATTGATTTTTTTAACCTCAGTTCAGAACTCTATACTTACTCCTACTACATCGTATCTTGTTACTTTTGGTTTATCTTTTTAACCTACTGAGACCTTATCAAATCCAATGTTTTAGCTCTATTTCCAATATTGATTTAATTCACAAATATGAAATGATCATCTCTATTTTCACCCAAGTCATGGATAAACCCGTACCTGTCTTTTTCAAGAACAGAGACATGCTTATAGGTTGAACTGGATTAATTTAACAGAACTCTATCAATGATAGAATTAGCCTTGCACCTAAACTATATTTTATCCAGATCCATGTCTCATAAAACTTGAAAGGTGGTAAAGACAGCTTCAGTTGAAAACGTGTTTTTCTGCTGAATATAAAGCCAGGTTTGTCTTAAATGACTGGTTTTATATCTTTTGAAAAAAGTCTACTTCATGTTCATTTTCAAAATCATGAGGCAAACTTTGGTGAGTCTTAGTGATATTCAGAAACTATGGCATCCCTTTGTTTTTCTCATTCATATACGCCCAAGAATAAAGGAAATAAAAATACTTGAACATAATGTATTTTTAGGGAACCTATGCTTCCATCATTTCATAGTAACTTGTTATTTCACTCCCTCACCAAACATATAGTGAACCCATAGTAGATGCCAGGTACAGTTTTAGACCTTGGGAATCTGAAGACGAGTAATAGATGACACTGACCTTTACAAATGGAGTACAAAAGATAAGGGATGCCATAGAAGTATGAATGTTTGAATCAAATTCTTTAGGATCACAAAATAGAATTCTTAGTGGAGTTCTTAGGGGGAGGTTTCAAAAAGGGGACAACTTTTGAGTTAGGTCTGAAAAAGTGAGTTGAAACAAACCCAGTGAAGAAGAAGGGGAAAGAGTGAAAGATCAAGATGCAAGATAGACAAAGGCATTGTAATGTGAAAAGACACGGGGTTTGGGGAAATGACAAAACATTTTAGTGGAAGACTTGGGTGGTATATTATGTGCTGGGACCAGTGGTGGTAAGGTGGAAAGAGAGGTCATGAGAAACCAAATTATGCATTTCCTTGAAAACATGCATGGTGCTTACATCCTATCTGGAATACATCAAGAAAAGTTTGCATGTTTTAGCCTCAAGCAACAACAATATAGCTGTTTCTTTTGGAACAACTACACTGGTAGCCAAGCAGAGCTAGAGTTCCATATAACATGTGGTGTGGGATATTTGCTGCTCTCCAGGTTTCTCCAAATAGCTCAGAAAATGTAAATGTAAACTAAAATATCTTAAAATAAGGCCAGCTCTTCCAAAAAGGATGTGTGTATGTTTGTGTGTTCCAGACACGTGAATTGATTTTATTTTTTGTTTGATGGATCTCAATGTGTAAAAAAAAAAAAAAAGCAATTTTAGTTCCACAGCAGAAATAAAACCAGAGTATGAGCTCCATTTCATAGGGAAATCTATCATTATCTCTTCTCAGGCTTATTATGCTGAATTTATAATGACTCCCTGGATGTCAAAATTCCTTTACTTGCATGCTCTTCTAAAGCCATAAACTTCTTTCTTTCACTGTCACGGTGCCACAGCATCTTTCTATGTCAAAAGTGATTGATTTAAGACAAACCCTACACTAATATGGCCTCATTAAACTAACAAAGGAAACCCTGTTCCCAAATGGCACTGCATTCACATGTATAGGGATTAGGATTTGAATGTATATTTTGGGGGGACACAATTCAATCCATAACACCAGTTTTCCATTGTAAGTTAATCCAGATGTGATAAGGTACAATTTAAGGGAACTTGCTGGGTGGTTTCTGCTTTCACTTTTGATATTCAGGTTTATTTATTTCCTAGAACTGAGGATGAATTTGGGGAAGACACATGAAGAGCTAAAACACACACATTTGTTCACATACGTGCACACACACGCACAAAACTAAGTTTTTGTGGTTGTCTTTGGCATTTTGTGGTCTCAGCTCATTCTGAATCCTGAGGAAATGCTGCTTCATAATTCTGTGCCATGGTTTGTTATCATTTTGAAAACGTTATTTTAGAATTTTATTCCAAGATAATTTTTGCAGCCACATGGTTGTCACTGGTTCCTCCCCCGCCCTCCCCTTTATTTTCCACACAAGAATCTTTAGGTGTGTACTTTCAGGATTGTACTTGAGAACATCTATCCTCATTTTTTAAGATGATAACATAAAATTTTGTGTACTATTTTGCAAATGCTTTCAAAAGATCTGCATATATGTATAAAATTTGCCCTCTGTTTTTCACAATACTTTGTTTTTCCATTTCACTTACTAGTTCTTCTTCATTTACTTGTATTTATTTTATCAAAATCAAAATCAGAAGAGTAACTCCTCCTATTGGTTTCTCTACCTTTCATGAGGTAAAATTATAACCAAGACCGACTTTTTAGGAAGTTTTTATATTATGACTTCAGGCATATACTTAAATATCAAAATGTTCACCAACATTATTTATTATGTTAAGGGCAGGATAGGTGAGAATAATATTTGTGGATGCCCAGTGCTTTTTATCCACCAACATCCTCACAAAATAGTAGCTTTATGTGGATATTGTTACCATTTTCCTTATGAGGAAACTGATATTCAGTAATTTTATTTGCACAGGGGCATGCATTTACTCCAGAGTTTGTACGTATCTGGCTTGGAGATCCTTGCATCAGCTCTTTCCTAATGTAAATTTATAAGCTGAACTTGAGTATTCTACCCATTACTTATCATCTGACTAAAACCTTGATAGATGTCAGCGGTTCCAAAGCAGATGTTTTTGAAGGAATGATAGCAATAATTACAATGACTAACATTTACTCAGTGCTTACTGTATTGCTGCTTGTTTCAAGTCCCCTACGTGATTTAATACTCACAAAACCCCTAATGGTGGCTACTATTCTAGCTCCAGTTTTAGAGAGAAGACAGCTGACATTTGGAAATGTTGAGTGATGTGCCTAAGGTTACACTTGACAAAAGTGGCAAGGTCAGACTTGGGTCCATAGGGTCTGATGATAATATTTGAGACTATTAATCCAAATACTGGCACTATTGAAGATGAAAGAAAATTTTAAATAATATATGTTTGCATGTCTATTGTACTATCCTTTCATTCATTCGTTTATCCAGTGATGCTGGCAATCATTTGCTATTGGGATGAAGGGAGCTAGGAAGGAGTTTACAGCAATATGCTAACAATGAAGGAGCAGTGTGAATGTGGAACTCAGCAGTTACAAGCCCCATTTGAAAAGTTGGTCTCTGTTTGATAGTCTTTTACAATATGAGCTTCTATTTGCATACAGTCAGTGAAGGTAGATAATCCAGGATCTTGAAAGGCAGGCTAAAACATCTAGGCTTGATGTTGTAAAGATTATGAAGCTCCAGAGGGCCCTCTTCAGGGAAATGACATGATTAGAGTGGTGCTACAGAAGGACTGATTTTTGCATTTACATGCCCTATGGATTGTAATTTGGCAAAACAACCAGTAAAAAAAGAAGTTGTGAGCTATTAATAGCATTGCAGGCAGAGACAGATAGTGCCTGGGTTTGGGAGTTAACAGTGGAAACAGGAAGGAAGAGATGGATACAAGAATTATGAAGAAGGAACAATGAGCATAATTTAGAGACAAATTGTGATGTCTACTGGAGATAAGAGTCAAGGATGAATTTGATTATGAAACAATTGTCAGAATGGAGAGAATTTAGAGGTATTGCTTCTGGACATAGTAGACACCATTCACTTGGAAATGTTTTGTATCTGTGTTTATACTTTTTAATTACTGAGATATTTTATGAGTAAAATATTTCTTGAGGTCTCAGTATTTTCTTTTTGCTCAATGTTACATGTATGTATGTAGGTAGGTGTATGTGTGTGTATTTTGTCTCTGCCCTCAAGAAACTCATAGTTTATTAGCCTGTACATGTTTGGAAATATAAAATCAGAATGTAGAAAGGAAAATGTTAAGAAATTGACAATCACTACAAGTCATAAGGAAATTCTGGTGGCGTAGTGGTTAAGTGCTATGGCAGCTAACCAAAATGTTGACATTTCGAGTTCACCAGGCTCTCCTTTGAAACTCTATGGGGCAATTCTACTCTATCCTATAGGGTCGTTCTGAGTCACGATTGACGGCAATGGGTTTGGGTTTTTTTGTTTCTTTGGTAAGTCATAAACATGTTTTTGCTTTTAATCAGGTAGTTGAAAGAATTAAGGCATCAGCAAGAAAAAATAAACATAAAGGAAAAACCATGGTAAAAGTCGGCAGGCCTGAAACTAGCCTCTATGGCTAGAAAAAGATACTCATTAGCCCACGCTTTGGTGATGGCACCTTTTTGCCAAGAAAAAGGGGCCCTTATTTCTCAGTTGTACTTTGGGAATGTTATCAGAAGGGACTGGTCCCTGGAGAAGGGCATCATGCTTGGTAAAACAGATGGCCAGCAAAAACAGGAAGACCCTCAATGAGATGCATGGACACAGTGACTGAAACAATGGCCTAAAGCATAACAACAATTGTGAGGATGGTGTGGGACTGGGCAGTGTTTTGTTTTTTTGTACATAGGGTCACTATGAGTTGGAACCAACTGGACGACACCTAACCACGACAACATTTCCCAGTAGATGCACCATGTTGGGGTATAAAAAATCCACCACTGCCATCAAGTTGATTCCAGAGCTTAGGAAATAGTGTATAATTCTACAAACGCTTAAAGTCAGAGTAAGAAAAAAAGAGTCTGTACATGTTGTATAGCCAAAAAATGGGATCCCCAGGACAAAAAATTTCAGTTTTCCCTCAATCAATACTACCTTCCCTTTTGAAATATGTTCCTAAACTGAAGATTATAATTGCTGTGATGTCCAGCTTAGACCTAGTAGACATTAGAGAATCCTTAATAAACTTTGTATCAAATCTATAGATGAAAAGAATTTATGGATTTAACCTAGGGATTAAAGAGACCCGAAAACTATGATAACGTTTGTGAATATCTTAAATTGATCATTTAGCTGACTTAAATGGTTTATTTCCAGATAAGACTTTAATAGCACTATGAGTTTTGGTTGCATCAGTATTCTACGCATACATTTCTAAACCTTAGAGTCATAATATAATGCACTTCATAAGATCTCTAAATAATTTACTTTTCCTCATTAGAACTGAAATATACACTGCTGCGTTTCTTTACAATATTCACATCCAAAGGCCATAAGCCTCCCCCCTTGGCTTTTGCCCAGTACCATTTATAAGGCATAATTTATGTGATCTAAGATTCTCTTTCTTTTTTTTAACTCTAGCAAATGAGGCACATTTGACTTTTGACAAACATTAGAAATCTTTGTGTGAATGTTTGATTGATATCAGAACAGAAAATTGCATTTATGGCATTTTGTTCAATCAAGACTTTTTTTTTGTATAGTTGATATATAAACTACTCATTGCTGTTGAGTCAATTCCAACTCAGAGCCACCCTACAGGGCAGACTAGACCTGCCTCATAGGGTTTCCAAGGAGCGGCTGGTGGATTCAAACTGCCACTTTTGTATATATACACATTTATGTTTTAAACTTCTTTCTCTGAAATTATCTGTATTTGTTTCCCTTTCCAAAATTTAAGATTATTTCAAATGCAATATTAGAACGAGAGAGATTGAGAGAGAGAAATTGCTTTAATGATTAACTTGTCTCTAAATCTTGACATTCCTAACATAGAGAATTCATTAATTTTCTCATTGAGATTTTTTTTCTCTTTTGTTTTCTTCTCCTGCTTGTTCTGACATTTAACTATATCTTTTCAAGAAGTTTTGTGCATTTACAAAATAAAGTCCCACCAGAATACTTCATTGAGCATGAAATAATAATGGATTGATAAAATAACACACGTAGATTTGATATATTTTTAATACAGGAATTAAAACTTATTTCACCTAAAGTTAGAACAGATAGTTTGCAGTTATATTTGTTTTAGAATCATAACATTTTATATAGCTCTTCCTCCAAAATTAGTAATATAAATTTAATGAACAAAAAGAAAACACATATCACATTTTATAAGAGATTACTATTTATGCTAATATTTCAGTAAAATGTTTATTCTTATATTTCAATTATATCTGCATTCTCTGTCTCTTGCACACACACACATGCACTCACACATGCTCACACACACAGACACACGTAAACTTGTTTCCCTTGGGCTCATAAAATAGTAAAAACATAATGTTGTATTAAAAAAGCAGAAATAAAATTATTCCCTCGATAATGATATTTAATATTGAATGTTCTACTGTTAATATGCTGTGTTAAGAAAAATTGACCTGTGTATATTTTCTTCAGCTGTTTACGCAAGTTTTGAGATGCAAATACATTAAGCAATACAGGCATCGATTTTCCTTTATTCCTAATTCTCATATGTTCCATTGTATTTGTTCCTTCATAGATGTGCCATCCAGCCCCTATGGAGTGAAGATTATAGAGTTGTCCCAGACCATGGCCAAGGTTTCCTTTAACAAGCCAGATTCCCATGGTGGGGTGCCTATTCATCACTATCAAGTGGATGTCAAAGAAGTGGCGTCAGAAACCTGGAAAATAGTACGCTCCCATGGAGTTCAAAGTGAGTCAGTGATTTCAGAATGTGTTGGTTAATTCAAGCTGATTTGCAGCATAGCTCTGTGATTTGCCTTTTATTTTCCTTTAACATTTACTTTTTTTTTCCTTTATATAAAATGAGATAGGTAAGACATGTCCACTGCTCTAACTTAAGTGAATAGATTCTTTAAAGAATGCTAATAAGGATGACTTTTGATAATAACTTTAATAAAGAGTGGAAAAGTTTTCTTGTTTAATATAGATGGAAAAGCTCAATAATCACAATAATCTTACCAAAATACAATTCTGAAAAAAATTTTTAATTTGATAATTTCTGATGTTATATTGGATGACTAAATATCCCAACATGTACATTTGTTTTTCATTTATTAACAATACTTATGCCATAAGCAGGTGTCTGAAGTCATTCTGTAGATGGTTTATATATGTACTTATAAAACTGTGTTTTGAAAACCCCAATTTTTAATACCAACTTTGAGTAACAGACTTGGGTAATTTTGAGAAGTTAAAATAATTTACAAAACTTCTTTTCACTTATGTAGAATTTTATCATTTTATAACAGGGTAGGTTGTTTTCTCATTGTAAAAAGGAACTAAAGCAGGAAATAATAATAAATCACCAAGAGAACATAGAACTACATTGAGTGACTCAAAAGCATAGCGTAAATGGTAAGGAAATTCTTGTAGCTTAGAGTTCCATCGTTAGTCTTGCCTTGACCCTAACACATACAGTACAGGGGAGATCCTGTGAAGGAAAGAAGGAAATTCATCCTAGAGAACAATGGAGAGAAAGCCGAGTGAAGTCATTCTAGCCTGCCCCATGTTGATATCTGCTTTTTTAGTTTTCACTGAGAGCAATTACTGGTTTCTGATAGAAGTGCCAGAATATCAATCAACCAGCCAACAGTCATTAACTACCTGCTTCCTATAATAGCAAAAACAGTTGAGCTGTTATTATTTCTTCTAATGACAAAAGGTTGTGGGTAGTTCATATTCTTTGTGCATACACTATGTAGTTCAGTACAGAAGTTTTGTAAAGATAACCCTTAAAAATAACGAGTAAGGGGAGTTAAGGACTTTGGTAAGATAAATCATTGTCCTGGATGCAGTAGGTTTTGTTTTGTTAAGAGAGAGAAAACGAGGGAGAGAGGGGGGTGAGAATTAGAAAGAGTGAGTTATTTCTGACGCTGCAGAACACTCCAAAAAGGGAGCTCAATCATAACCATGAGGAAAGGGAATGTTCATCTGAGCATTACAGAAAAGAAACCTGGCAGCAAACATGGTCACCCTGGAAGGGAAGGTGGTAGATGCTCTCCTCAGGAATTCCTACAAGGTTGCAACCTTTCGGAGAATTTATTTATGATGGCTTGATCTGGCCACGTTTATCAGGTTCAGAAACCTGACTTCGTGCCATGTATATATATCTCTCAGAAACACCCACTTAATAATGCTTATAAGATATATATAAAAACATGGCAAATTTGTTAATTTACAATGAGGACTCACTGTCTCAGCAGCTGGGGAATTCAGAATCTTTATGATAGGGACTAAGGTGTGCCTGACCTAAGCCATGGTGTTTTCAGTTGTCTCATATGCATATGAAAGCTGGACAATGAATAAGGAAGATTGAAGAAGAATTGAAGCCTTTGAATTATAGCGTTGATGAAGAATATTGAATATACCACTGGACTGCCAGATAAATGAACAAATCTGCCTTAGAAGTACAGCCAGATGCTTCTTAGAAGCATCAATGGTGAGACTTCTTCTCCTGCACTTCGGACACCGTATCAGGAGGGACCAATCCCTGGAGAAGGACATTATGCTTGGTAAAGTAGAGGGTCACCAAAACAGAGGAGGACCCTCACTGAGATAGACTGACACAGTGGCTGCAACAGTGGGTTCAGGCATAACAACAATTGTGAGAATGATGCAGGACCAGGCAGTGTTTCATTCTCTTGTATATAGGGTCCTATGTGTCGGAAACCACTCGACGGCACCTAACAACAACAACATGATAAGTACAGGTACTACCTGTAGGTATATTATGTGGGAAACTAAATGTGAGTCAAAAGCTTGTTAGGTGAATCTCAAATCTGAGCAAGCAAAGTTACATGAGTAAGACATTCAGTGGCCTAAAAGTGAGACAGCCTGAAGCTTGCCAATTAGGTCAAAATAGTCCTATGGCTGAGTTTTCTCAGTTTTACACGAGGAAAACCAATATTTGTATCAATTCCTGTCTTTGTTTTCCAAGGCGATCTCCTCTTTCATAGATGTATTAATGGGTGCCTTCAATCAGGAAACCCTGGTGGCGTGGTGGTTAAGTGCTATGGCTGCTAACTAAAGGGTTGGCAGTTCAAATCCACCAGGCACTCTTGGAAATTCTATGGGGCAGTTCTACTCTGTCCTATAGGGTCGCTATGAGTTGTAACCAGGCTTTGTTTTTGGTTCATTCAGGTTACAGCCTTGCAACCAAACCATTGCATAATCTGACTCAATGTAGTTCAAAACCTGTATTTTGTAATCCAGTTACGGCTTTCACCCATGTTTCTAGAACCTCTCTTTCTGTTGTGTGATAACGTATTTGGTAAATAGTATACATTTCTGATCTTTTTCAAGAATAAAAATGTCTAGCCCAATCCTGTACCATTTACAATTTCAAAAGTCCAACTTAGCACTCATGTTTCCTCTGACTCCATTGACAGCTGAGCCTTATCCTGGAGACCCTGGAGTGGGGAAAGGAGAGGAAAGAATCCACATGCTTCTTATGTATCTGGTGGTGACATTCTCTTTGGGCTGCCCCTGGCTCCTATGTTCTCCACATGCCAGCATCTAAGGGCCTGCCCCTTAGAGACTCATGTGTGTAGTACAACCATAGAAGGAGACACAGTTTCCTCGGGGAGGATGATGCTCAGAAAGACTTCCTTAGAAACCTTCTCACCCTGTTCTAATCAGGTTTTGTTTTGGGTGTACTGTAGCCAACCAACTTTATGCACTATTCATTTGACCTGGAGAAAAATCACACATCCTTACTAAGCTGAAATATTAGAACCATGACTGTTTCAAAGCTCGTATCCCTCCACTTTAACTACAGAAAACAGATTAATCTTCTGTAAAAGCGGTTGTCCTAAAGGAGGTGGAAATATCAGACCTTTCCCCCTATGCTGACACACTCAGTGGATTCTGTTCATCTCTCTGAGTTCTCTTCACTTGCCAGAAGGGGAGGAGTCCCCACTGAGGTCCTCTGCTAAGAGGAAGACTCACTACCCCAATGTGATTTTCTTCTCCCTCTAGTCTTTTGTTTATATGGTGTATGTATGGGCAGTATGTGTGAAGTTGTGGTGGTGTGTCTGGGATAGCAGAGCTAGTTCGGCCTCTTCTCTTTTAACCCTGCAGGTGATGACTGGCCTCTTCCCCAGTTGCTTAGCATTTGATGTCTCTTTTTTCTTTTTGTCAGTTATCCCAGTTGAAATTTCAGGACAACAGGAACACTCCCACTGAATTTTCCACTCAGCTGCTGTTGCCGAATTTACAGTTTATCAGTCAAATGGAGATGTAATCTTATTTCCAATATTTAAGGGTCATTTAGTGGAGCCCCCATATTTGGATATGTGACTGAGAGGAAAACACAAATGCAGTAGGTAGCCAGGGAGCCATGCTTGGTAATGCCACTGGACAACGTCCAAGATTCCAGCATAATTGTGTCTGGCATTTTCTTATAGCAAAGCAATGTTTTATTTTTGTAAAGAAATAATAAAGATATTCACCGGAATAATGCATTTTGTGCTTATAGAAATATGAAATACGTAATCAATTATTGTAAAATTAACAAATAATTTGATTGTTGAAACACGTAACATAGGTATGACTTAAATTTTTCTTTTTTTTTTTTTTTAGTCAAAATCATTTCCTTTAAACTGACATTTTAGTCTTTTACTCACATTTTTCCTACTAGACAGACAGGTCCTTTTAACAATCTTCCTGAACAGTCTGTAATGTACTGTCACAATCACCACTTCTTGGAATTGTTCTCACACTAAAATTTCTTCTCCCCTGCCGTTGGCACAGTGGTTTAGAGCTCAGCTGCTAACCAAAAGGTCGGTGGCTTGAATCCACGAACTGCTCCTTAGAAACCCTGTGGGGCAGTTCAACTCTGTCCTAGAGGGTTATGAGTTGAAATCAACTCAAAGGCAATGGATTTGGTTTTTTGGAAGCAATAAAACATCTCATGTTATTTGTATTATATTTGTTTCAGTACGTTATATTACATTACATTACTCTCTGATCTATAGGTCTTATTCTTCTCGGTCCTTCAAATGCCAAAAGCGTATCAGAGTGGTGGGAATGGTAAAATTTGGTAGAGTTGGGAGGATGAAAAGGATTATTTTATGCTGTGGTTGTTGGGTGCTGTCTAGTTGATTGAGACTCATAGTAATCCCACGTGACTAGAGATATGAGGGCTACTTGAACCACGGCTTGCAATAGTTCTTTCCTGCTCCTGTCCCTGTTCAAATCTGTTATGGCTGCCTTTCACAGCAATTAGTAAATGGGCTACTGTTTATTCTACACATCTAAAAAGTCTTATGTGTCTTACTCAGCAGTGAACACATTATCCTATCACCTACCTAAAAAAAAAAAAACCAGACTCCCTTCCCCTACTTCTGTTATCACCTGCCCCAAGATTTATTTCCCATAAGCAGACACAAAGGTGAAGTTTGGGCTGCAAGACTTTCTGTAAAAGGAGACAAGGTGGAGATTAGGCAGAAGGGAAGTCAAAATGCAATGAAGGCCTAACAAAGCCTCAGCCAACCATTAGAGAACTCTAGAGTATTTTGAGAAGAATATCTGCCTTGTGCTAAAATAACTAGTTCTTTCTAAACTCTGTTTCCTCATTTGCCTGTATGCAAGCTTGCCTAGAAAGGGAATAACTGTGGCAAATTTAAGGCAAGCTAATTGTCTGCTGACTGTATTCCCTGCAGCTAGACGGCACTGGGTTTTTTGTAGGCAGCAAGAGAGATCTGGGCTGCGATCACCACCTCTTCCGTAGCATCTATTTTTAGTGCATATATATTTTAAATATAATCCAAAAAGCAGTCTAACTGTGGCTCTTAAAACCTTGTTGAAGTTTGAAATTTGAGATGTTACAGATTGAGCAGTGTGTATGTGCATATCTAGTTACAAGCCTGTGCATATATAGACTCAGAATTTAATATCGTCATTTATTTCGCACTATTATAAATCTTTTTCTATTGCAAAGAATTCCTGTCTATTAAATAAATCATGAATACATGTTTAAATATTTTGAGCTTTTTCCTCATAATACTTTCAAGAGAATTTTGCAAGTCATATTGATGATCCAGAAAAACGATGTGGGCATGTATTAAAGTGTAACGGTTTCTGATTTAGTACACAAAGAAAATAAACATTCGTTATTTATTATCTGTTTTTAGTAAAATTACTCTTAACATTTATTTGTTCTGGTCTATATTGTATATTGATAGTCTTCTAAAATCACCTTATGCCTCTCTATTGAGGCAAAATATCAGTGATCAAGTAACAAAATATTAAAGATAGCTCATATTTCCTAAACATTTGCTCTGTTTCAGTAACTGTGTTAAGTGCATAAAAAATTAAATCAAAAAATCTTGTCCAAAAACTGAAGAATTCGTTAATATCATTGTCATCTGTTGTATAGAGGGGAAAACTAAGGGTAACTAATATAAAGGAGAAAACAGACCGCACCATTTGACAGTTTCTCCCTAGGTCCTATGGAGTCTGAGTAGAGTGTGAGTGTGTACACATATGTGTGTGTGTGTGTGCCTGTAGCAATGTGTTAGATAGCTAATGGGAGGCACTTGTGGTAGTTGTATAGAAAATGTGTGGTGTAATTTGCCTGACTAATTTAAATATGAAGTAAAAGTTGAAGCATTACTATTACATGGAAGTTTCTTATTAGAAAGGAAGAAAAATGAGGGGAAGACGAGACGATAGGAAGGAGGGACAGAGGGAAGGAGGGAAAGGGAAGGGAAAGACAGAAGGAAAGGCTGGAGGAAGGAAAGGAGGGAAGGAAGAGTGAAATAAATTGTGTAAAATGCTGTGTAACTTCTAAAATGTACTGTTTATAGTGTAGGAAACCAAATAAGTAATGTAGAAAATAGAAAAAATTTAGTTACAGGTTTTGAAAACATAACAACAAGGCTGACATGTTTAACCTGTTTATTAACTCCATCCCATATGTGAAGCATTAGTATAAGGGATCCAAAGAGGGTGGCCTAAGTACTCAGTTTTCTGATGTTGCTTGATTCACAGGTGACATCTAGACTATCTCAGGTGGAAGACAGGCTTCAGGGAGAATGAGAATCTCTAAAGTTGTCTGCAACTTTGTGTGTGTTTGTGCACACATATTCTGGAAAGGAGGTCCATAGCTTTCATTAAATTCGCTAATGATTTATTTTAAAAATGTATTTTTTTTCAACTTGGTTTTCAAATTATAGTGTAACTGAGTACACATTCAAGTTTGATAGTTATTCCATTAGCAATCTAAAGAGAGTATCTTACTCTCTTCTGGATTCTATTGTTAGTGTTGTGAAGTGTGCTGTCAGTTAAATGCCATTTCTTTGTAGATTATTATTTTTCTCTTTAGCTTCTAAGATATCTTTTTTGACCTGGTGTTTTGAGGCTTAATTATATGTATAATTAAATGTATACAGTTATACATTTTACATAATTTTTTTAAATTTATATAACTATAGGCATAATTAAATTATGGAAAATAGTTTAATTCTACAATTATTCTACTTGGGACTTATTGTGACTTGTGATTCTGAAGAACTTTATCTTTCATTAATTCTGAAAATTGTTATTTCATTTCCTTTTTGGATATTGGCTCTCTATTATTTTCTTCTGAAAATTCAATTATGAATATGCTAAAACTGTCACTTGGGTTTGGTTGTTTTGCTAAACCTGTCATTTAAAGAATTTTGAATATTGTCGTGTCTCTTAACACATATTTTTATTTTGTTTCATTCCTTTATATATTTTTAATGAATTTGTAGTAATTAATACATCTCTGTCTCCTAGTTTCCTAATTCTTCATATATGTTTAATCTGCCGTCTAACTTCTCATTAACTTTTTAACTTAATGATCACGTTTAATTTATAAGAGTTCTAATTGGTTCTTTTTCAAGTTAGCTTGGCATTTAAAATTTTTTTCTCTTTTTTTTTAGCTTTTAATAATTTAAGTATGCTTATTTTGTATTTGGATTTTGGAAATTCAAGTTTCTGAAGTTAGAGGTTCTCAAAATCTGAGTTTTTTTTTTTTTTTTTTAATTAGATTGCTTTATTTGTTTCAGCAGACACTCATTTTTGGAGACTTGTTTTCTAGTGTATTTTATAATTTAAGATTGTGATCTCGTATTTGAGGGTGCACTCCTCCACAGAAGATATTCTTTTGCTTTTGGTAGTACCTTGGAGCATGACGGAGTGGGAGCACCAGAAATTAATTTCTTGATTTGGGATTTTCTGTTTGATCAAGGTGATCTGCGTGAGGACAAATCTACGCTTATTAAATTTTCAAAGAGGTATTCCCCCAGCCCTCTTGCCAAACTGGGGTTTGCTCTGAGGCCAAGCAGGCAAGTTTTATTTGCCAGAGTCTCCTGTGTGTGTGTGTGTGTGTGTGTGTGTGTGTGTGTGTGTGTGTGGTGTACATGTGCATGCATGTTTACTAGCCTGCCTTTTTACATCCTTCATAGAACCTTGAGTGGGTCTCGGCTCCATGGAGGAAGATGAGCTTCAGCTTCTCGTCTCGAATGCTATTTCCCCTCTGAGGAGATGCAAACCCAATTTTCTAGATGAGAGATCTATACAAAAGGTCTGAGTTTTCTAAGTACCTGTGGTGTTTTAATCAGGATTACAGTTTTTGATTGAAAACAAATACATGACTGCTTCTTGAGCTTCTGGTATACCCATCTACTTCATGCTTGGTGCTTCAGGATTTGTCTAACATAGCAGTGAGAAAACACTTAAATTTTTAAAAAAGTTTTTGAAAATGGTGTAAGTAATTTCTAGATGTACTTAGAATGCTTGCTTTATAGGCTGTTTTGGTGCCCATATTGCTGAAAATCTGAAGTGATTTTCTTTAAAGTCCAAATATAGTTTTGAATAATGACCAATACTTCTTTTGTGTTTTTGTTTTGTAAGTTTAATTTGCATTCATCATAATTGTAAAGTGGGAGAAATATCTGTAGTCACAGTTCGACTCACCGCCTTTGAGGCATTTGTTAAAAGATAAGTTTATCTATGAAAAGGCAGGCGCTTATGGTAATGAGCATTTCGGTAACTACTACTGCCCTTAGTATGGCTTTACTTATTCAGTCACATTTATGTTCCTAAATATTTAGCATTAATTTGTATATTATTCATGTAGCTATTTCTAATTGCTGATATCATACCCCAGAATAAATATCAGCTCTTGCATGATTGCAGTGTCATTAAGCACGATAAAATCTGGCCTAAAAATTTTTATGTTAGTAGATTCTGATTCTAAATAGCTACTTGATGAATGTCCTATGAATGTCACCTGTTCGTTCTGCACCTGGTCCTAGCTTCAGGGTTCACTTGAAACCTGACCTATTAAAATCTATTTCAAGGTTCAACTGAAGCCCTACTGATCATCTTAACCACTGATGTGGCACAAAACTAATTTTCAAAATATGGTGAATTGTGAACAATTCAGGCCTCAGCAACTTGAACTATCCTAACCTAGAATGTGAGTCATTCTGACATTTAATTATGAGTGAAAAAAGCACCACAGGTGTAGCAAGACTTTTATCTGGTGGAGGGAAGAGGCTGTATTATATATTCATTGCCATATCATTTAACAATTTGAAAATAGGTTTTATACAACTCATTAGGCACTTAATGAAGAGAAAATAATAATCTTGCAAAACAGCAACTTAAAACTAAAAATGAAAAAATTAATATTTTAAAATATTATTTTTAACCAAGCATAAAACAATTCTCTCAAATAGCGTAATCCTTTGCTTTTGATTTGGGAAATCTTTAGTGAGTTTGAAGACACATACAGATTCTTCAAATTTCAACCAAAACGATTATATGTCCTGCTTTATTCAGGACTACATTTATGGTAGAATCTCTCTTTGTTTCTGAAAATAAGTTAGATTTTTTTTTTTTTTTTTGTGGTTGAAAATCACAGGATTTTCTAAATGGAATCTTCATTGTAAACTTTTAAGTCATTCCTCAAAATTTTTACAATTTTCACTAATCAGAAGATGTGAAGACAGACTACAAGTTGGAAATAGCTACACAGTTGGATTTTTCAGTTCTCACGTTGCATGGTCCACTAGACCTTCAAGGTGGCTTTGCAGGATGTAATTGCAGTATGTACATTTCAATCTACAGATAGTAATTTTAATATTATAATATTTATTTTGTAAATGCTGTAATTAAGTCTGTGTACCTGCTTCATAATTGTTGTAATTCCAAACTTTTTTTCAGGTTTTAATTTTATAGAAGATTCTTAATGAAAAATTGAAGAAAAAATCAAGTTATATGGTAGAAGAAGTCATTTTTAGTCTTATGAAGAAGTAGTGCTTTCTCTTTTCAGTAACTCCTTTTCTTCACTCAATAGTGTTTTGACATATTGGTTTGGATTTATAAAAGATATGCCTGATAAATCAGCAAACCAATTTTTAATAGAAGCTTAAATTGGAATAGAGCAGAGATGAGTAGTTCACATCCTGAGATCTTAGGTTCAAATATTCGGAGCACCATGAATAAACATAGCCAACATTCATGGAAACTAATTTTTTTTCCCAATTTCTTCACATACAGGCTTATTTATTTTGTCATAATTGTATATTTTTTATAAATTTGGATTTTTTCAATTCCTATAGCACAGACTGTATTAAATAATATATTGACAAAAACATTATTGATAGTTATACTTTTAGAAAAATAAGCACATCAGTATACCTTGCTGAGTGATAATTAACCCATTGTCATTGAGTTGATTCCGACTCATATGGACCCTATAGGACACAGTAGAACTGCCCGATAAAGTTTCCAGGGAGTGGCTGGTGGATTCAAACTACTGACCTTTTGGTTAGCAGCCAAGCTCTTAACCACTGCACCACCAGGGTTTAGTACTTATACTTTACCATATTCCCTGCTTTATTGTGAATCTTTTGGGGAAAACTTTCATGTTTATCTTAGGAAACTGGCCAGTCCCACATGCACACTCACTTTCAAAATATGGTCTTTTTTTCCAATAAGACCCAAATAATATAGATATACACACTGTGTAATGTTACATACCCTGTATACTATACAACTATTGGAAACCCTGGTGGTATAGTGGTGAAAAATTACAGCTGCTAACCAAAGGTCAGCAGTTGGAATCCACCAGGAGCTCCTTGGAAACCCTGTGGGGCAATTCAACTCTGTCCTGTAGGGTCACTATGAGATGGAATCAACTTGACTGCAACAGGTTTGGTTTTTAGTTTTTTTATACAACTGCCAGTTGCCATCAAGTCAATTCTGGCTCAGGGTGACTCCACATGTGTTAAGAGTAGAACTGTGCCCCATAGGGTTTTCAATAGCGTATTTTTCAGAAGTGGATCACCAGGCCTTTCTTCTGAGGCAACTCTGGGTGGATGTTGACTGCCAAACTTTTCATTAGTAGTAGAGCACTTAACCATCTGTATCACCCAGGGACTACAATATATAACCCAGGAAGAGGCATCTACATAGATTATGATGTGAGTGGTACCCACTGAAGTTATGCAATATGGCAGCTCTGCCAATTGGAGTTTTGATTTTTTTTTCTTTCTTTTACATTACTTAAAAGAACTGGTAAGAATCCACAAGATCATTTGATACAGCCAACTCTTTGTTGTGAAGCATATTATTTGATAGCCACATCAAGATTTTATTTCTCAAAGACTTAGTAATGAAGTGATCAATGTTCAGTTTATTCAGCAGTTTTGTATACTTCATTGATAACTGAAGAACAGATATGTGTAGGTACAGTGCTGTGTGAATACAGAGTATGTGAAAATATAATAGTATGAGTTTCTTTCTGTTAAATTGTCAATAAATTTTTCTGATGAAAATACACAGGACTGGGCACCTTTTAAATCTGAATTAGTAAGCTCAAAAAGTGAAGTAAATTATTGTCAGCGAAAACGTTTCACTAGTTATTGCCTATGTTTCTTCCATCATCACGATTTAATATGAAACATTTTTGTTTTCCTTAGTACCCAGAGAAGAAGATCGATAATTATTTAAAATACTTAGTAGGAATAATGAGAATAAGCAACATGGCTCAACTAAAGTTAAAAGTAAACCCATAGAATATTTCTTCAAAGTTGCTTTGCCTTGTAGTAATAAGTTATTTAAGCTGTGACTTTTCTAAATTTGTGAGGTATTATCTACATTGCATTATCATACCATTAAAAAAAAAATGAAAGATATAATTGCTATAGAGAGGGTATTATGTTACTTAAAAGCCTCCTTTTTGGGAGGGGAGGATGCTTCTCAGAAGATGTTCCTGCATAACGTGTAACTCTATCACACCTCAGTGCTGAGAGCTCTTTCTCTTTTGCTATCAACCCACATGCACACACACACATGCACAATGATAATTTTATATGCAAAAAGCAGGGATTTCCTTTTTCTTTTCTCTATCATGTTCCTTTTCTTTGTTCTTTAAAAACGTATTGTTGTAGTTGTTGTTAGAGGCTATGGAGCTGATCCCTAACTCACGATCACCCTGTGCAAACACAAGCCCTATCCTGCACCATCCTTATGATAATTAGCAGATTGAATTATTGTGATCCATAAGGTTTTCATTGGCTGTTTATCACAAATAAATTGCCAGTGCTTTCTTCCTACTCTCTCTTACTCTGGAATCTGTGCTAAAACTTATTCAGCATCATAGCAACAAGCAAGCCTTCACAGATGGGTGGTGGCTTACATGAGGTACACTGGCCAGAAATCAAATCCAGGTGTCCCAGATGGAAGGGATAATTCTACCACTGAAAAAACACTACCCCATTAAAATGTATTATCATGTGTTTTCATGTTTTATGTTATATTAGCAGGCATCTTTATAAATGATGACTAAAGCATTTCAGTTTTGCAATGACATGAACTAGTTACTGCAAGTTTGAAATATAATTACAAACTAGATACTCCGCAGTTTGTAAATACAGCTAATATAGTAGAGGAAATATCCATACGCCTACAAGGAAGATCAGTTTATATGACTATTACTCAAGTTTATGCAAAACACAAATGTCAAAGATGAAGAAATTGAACATTTTTACAGTAAATATCCATATGCCTACAAGGAAGACCAGTTCATATGATTATTATTCAAGTTTATGCAAAACACAAATGTCAAAGATGAAGAAATTGAACATTTTTAAAACCTGCTACAGTTTGATCAAATGTGTAATGAAGATACATTGGTAATTACTGGTGATTGGCATGCAGAAGTTGGAAAAAAAGAAGGGTCAGTCATTGTTAGGCGCTGTTGAGTCAGCTCCAACTCATAGCGACCTGTGCACAACAGAAGGAAGCACTGCCCAGTCCTGCACCGTCCTCAGAATCATTGCTGTGTTTGAGCCCATTGTTGGAGCACCTGTGTCAATCCAGCTCATTGAGGGTCTTCCTCTTCTTTGCTGACCTTCCACTTTACCAACCATGATGTCCTTCTCCAGGAACTGGTCCCTCCTGATAACATGTTCAAAGTATGTGAGACAAAGTCTCGCCATTCTCACTTCTAAGAAGCATTCTGGCTCTATTTTCCAAGACAGTTTTGTGCATTCTTCTGGCAGCCCACGGTATATTCAATACATCTTGCCAACATCATAAATCAGTAGTTGGAAAATACATCGTTTGTGATAGAAGCAATGCTGAAGATGGCATGGTAGAATTCTGCAAGACCAATGACTTACTCATTGAAATACTTTTTTCAGCAACATAGTCAGTGACTATACAATTGGATCTCATCAGATGGATTACGCAGGAATTAAATCAACTATATGGAGAGAGATGACGAAGAAGCTCAATAACATCAGTCAAGACAAATCCTGGAGCTGGCTATGGAGCAATCAACTGCCACGTGCAAGTTCAAGCTGAAGCTAAAGAAAATGAAAGCAATTTCACAAGAGCCAAAATACATCCTTGACTATATCCTGCCTGAAGTTACAGACCATCTCAGAATAGATTTGACGCACAAAATACTAACGATTAAAGACCAGAAGGACTGTGGGAAGACATTAAGGACCTCATGCAGCATAAAGAAAGTAAAAGGTCATTAAAAAAACAAGAAAGAAGAAAAATACCAAAGTGGATTTCATCAGGGACTCTGAAGCTTGATCTTAAGCACAGAGCAGATAAAGAAAATGGAAGAAATGAAGTAAAAAAAACTGAACAGAAGATTACAAAGGATGGCTGAAGAAGACAAGGTAAAGTGTTACGATGAAATGTGCAAAGACCTGGAGCTAGGAAATCAAAAGGGAAGAACACAATCAGCATTTCTACAACTGAAAGAATTGAAGAAAAAATTCACACTTCATGTTTCATTACTGAAAGATTCTATGTGCAAAAATTTGAATGGTTGAATGACACAGGAAGCATCAAAAGAAGACGGAAGGAATATAGAGTCACTGTGCCAAAAAGTATTGGCCAACATATAACCATTTCGGGAAAGCATGACTGGGCAACATTTTGTTCTGTAATACATAAGGCCACCGTGAGGGGACGCCTACTCAGAGACAACTAACAACAATAGCATCTTAAACATTGTCGAGTTTTGTTTGTTTGACTGCCTGTCTTTTTGCTTGTTTTTAGTGAGCAGCAAGAGATAGCCCTTTTCTATTATAGATAGATAGTTGTTCTGTAGGAGTATTTATAATTTTCTTGTAGTTTCCCAGTTGTTAAAAGTCATTGCAACATTATTTAAGTTGTATTTCAAGGTGTCTGTTCCTCAGCACTTCTTTTAATCCATGTGTTCATAGTGGCCTGGGTGAAAATGGATTTCCCTTTATAATATTATTTAATTTCACTGTTTTAGGGTGAATTTAAAATCATCAGTGTTTAGTGTTAGCTTCCAACTATTACAGATTTTAAAGCCTTAATGAGTTTCAGTGTTGTTTTTTTTTTAATTTTGTACAAGCAATTTTTTGTTAATGATTATAGTATTTCCAACATAAATATGCCTAAAGAAAGGGAGACTATCAGTTCTAAATGGCTGCATTTCACGTGGTAAAAGAGAAATTGGCTGTAAAAGTCACCTAACTATGTTAAATTCAGCCTGGAGCCCTGGTGACATAGTGGTTAAGAGCTTGGCCGCTATCCAAAAGGTTGGCAGTTTGAATCCACCAGCCGCTCCTTAGAAACCCTCTGGGCAGTTTTTCTCTGTCCTACAGGGTCGCTATGAATCGGAATCCGTGAGTTCCAATAGTTATGTTAAATTCAAGTGTAATAAACTCTTACCAATTACAAAGGAAAGGGGAAAGATTACCCACAATAATTGCATATTTTCACTGAAAGAAATTGTATTCCAGTTTGCATGTAGTGGAAAGGTCTCTGTATGTTAAAATTCAAAGCAAGAATATGTTAAACTGTTTTCATTGTTCCCATGAAAATAACCAGAGCTGTTTTTTTTAATTTAGAATGCTATATCTAATTGCAATAACAATGCATTTAAACTATGTAGATCAAAATACAAGAGGAAATTTGAGTGAAATGACAGTTTACTTGTCTACTTAAAACTGCTGTACATATCACAAAATGAAGACACAAAATCCACGCCTAATTCTCTACTCAGCCTGTTCTCTGGCTGTACTGTAAAGAGAACTTTCATGAAATTTATTCTTTTTTAATTTTTCAAAAAATTTAGTGAGCTTCTTTGTGCATATATAATTTTATGAATCAGACAAATAAATGATATGAAGAAATGAAGTTAATTTTTTATAGGGAACGTGTTCGTGAAATAGTGAGAAAAGAAACATGAATATTATGTGAATGTTTTATAGGAATGTAATTCATAGGAGGATGAAAGTGTGAAAGTTAACGATAAAAAATACAGCCCATATCCCTACTCTAACATACACTCTCTTGGTCACTTTAAGATTCAATGTAAATACGATTTTCACTAGACAGTGAATATAACTGATAGGGAATTTTATAAGACATATTTAAATTTCATACCTCTAAAGAATTTGAAATCATGGCCATCATATATCACTGCATTAAACATTATTTGGCCTTTTTACTATCAGATTTTATTAATATTAATTATTTTATCTATTACAGTAAGTATTCTTGAAGGTTAAAGAGGGGCATACAGCTTTTACTCCATGCATTAAAGGGCTCCAGATGCTTACACTGAGAAGGTTTAAATTTCTTCATTCAATAGTAACAGCCTGTAGGGAATGACAACTACACAAACTAACATGATCAGAAATGGTTTAAGAGACCACGACCACCCTGGTTCTTATCCTTTTTACATCAAGTGTTCTTACTTTTCTCATTATTAGGGTCTCTACTGTTCCTTCTTTTTCTTCATACCAGTGTTGGATTGACCTTTTAAACTAAATGGATTGTTTTGATTTTTGCCACTGCCCATTGCAAAAGCCAGTATTGCATAGACAGTGATATCTAAAATAGGTTGGATTTGAAAGAGCATTCATTTCTGTACATAGGGGGAAATGGGAAAATATTTTTCCATTTTTCTAATTAAATGAAATAAATTCAATACCTGGCACATCCAAGCTTGTCCACTAAACTGTGCCAAACATCCATTCTGCTTTCTTATAGCCATGCCTGAGTTCATTTTATTCCTTCTGCAGTTTTTTATCCATCCTTCGAGGCCCAGTATAAATTTGAGCTTCTGTGTGATAATCCAAGTGATAACTTTTTTTAGTAGAAATACTCTTACCCTCCTTTGCAACTCTTTAGAAAATATTTTGCCTATTAATCTCCTCCTAATGTAAATATTATTTCATTAGTCACACATCTCCATCTTGGCTGCCTGTATGAGAGTCTGTTTACTATCAGATGTAGATCTTTGGATCTTCAAGCATCTGAGGTAAATGAATGTTTACCTAACTACTAGATTTTTTTATATTCAAATAAAAGTATATAGTCAATAACTATTTTAAAACGTCTGTAAATTATTACCAACAAACACCTATAAATTATCACCAATTGGAGCCCTGTTGGCACAGTGGTTAAAGCACTCAGCTGCTAACTGAAGGGTCAGTGGTTCGAAGCCACTAGCCACTAAGCAGAAGAAAGTTGTGCCACTCTGCTCGCATAAAGATTACAGTCTTGAAAACCCAATGGGGCAGTTCTACTCCATCCTATAGAGTTGCTATGAGTCCGACGGCAGTGGGTTTGCATTTTGTTGTTATAAATTATCACCATGTCTCTGGGACAAATTAAACCAGCTAAGCAAGTCGGCTATTTTCTCTTTTCTTTGGAACTTTCAGAAAGAGAATCTGCAAGCTTTTCTGGGAACTAAATTTGTGTAGTTAACTGTTCTCCAGCAACAACTCTGTTGAATATGAATATGAATAAACCTCATTCCTCTTACCATCTTTAAAAAAAATTCTTTGTAGGATATACTTTTTTTTTATTCTAAGTCTAGACCATATTAATAGACTTTTGAGAAAAAATGGATACAGCAGTCCTAATCGCTCCTGCTTCTTTTCCTCACCATTCAGACAAAAAGGCAGCATCAGTCACTGTGTGGCAAGTGCTGCTGCTGCAGGCTCACCTAAAGTTAAGGGAAGAAAATCACCTTCGGCCCTAGGACAAGCCTGTGGACTTCTGTGTGCGTGCATCTGAATGTGTGTGTGTGTGTATGTTGTGTACAAGCAGTGGGATTTTATTTTCTACAATTTTCTGCCAGTTGGGCTTAATTGGATTAATTCTTTTAATATTTTTTGAGTTCTGCATTTTACCAGCTATTTTCTCCATTTGCTTTTATAATTCTTTGTGTTGGCTTTGAGATGTGATTTCACAATTCAGGGTCCTATGTATGGGTAAATCTAATAAATACGAAGCTTATCCATCACACAATTCATCTATGAAAGTGTTTAAAAGAGCATAATTATGCTTAGAAATTAAAACAAAAAACAAACTTCTGAGCTTGTCCCTGTTTCAAAAAATGGTAATCTCATTAAAGCTAAACACTTGTGATCCTAGCTTTAAAAAAATATTCAAGATAGCCTAAAAATTTTTGGTATACAGATATCAACTACTCTTCTGTCAGTTTGTTGTACCATGGTGGGTTACATGGTGCTATGATGCAGGAAGCTGTGATCCTGGTAATTCAAATACCAGCAGGGTCACCCGTGGTGGACAGGTTTTAGCGAAGCTTTCGGACTAAGACAGGGTAAGAAGAAGGACCAGGCAATCTACTTCTTAAAAAAAAAAAAATGACCCATGAAAACCTTATGAATAGCAGTAGAACATTTTCTGATATAGTGCCAAAAGATAAGCCCCACAGGTTGGAAGGCACTGAAAATACGACTGGGGAAGAGTTCCCTCCTCAAATTGGAGTTGACTTTAATGACATGGGTAGAACAAAGCTTTCTGGACTTCATTTGCTGATGTGACGTGACTAAAAATGAGGAGAAACAACTGCAATTATCCATTAATTGTTGGAACGTGAAATGTATAAAATACAAATCTAAGAAAAATGGAAGTTGTCATAAATGAAGTAGAACTCTTGAATATTGCTGTCCTAGGCATTAGTGGACTGAAATGGACTGGTATCGGCCATTTCGAATCACACAATCATATGCTACTATGCTGGAAATGACAAATTGAAGAGAAATGGCGTCGTATTCATTGACAAAAAGAACACTTCAAGATATATCCTGAATTACAATGCTGTCAGTAATAGGATAATACCAGTACACCTAAAAGGAAGACCAGTTAATATGACCGTTACTCAAATTTATGCACCAACCACGAATGCCAAAGATGAAGAAATTAAAAATTTTTAACAACTTCTGCAGTCTGAAATTGATCAAACATGTAATCGAGATGCATTGATAATTACTGATGATTCATATGTGAAAGCTGGAAATGAAGAGGAAGGATCAGTAGTGGAAAATATAGCTGTGGTGATAGAAACAACGTGAGAGATGGCATGGTAGAATTTTGCAACAGCAACAGCTTCTTCATTGCAAATACCTTTTTTCAGCAACATAAACAGCGAGTATACACATGGAATTCGTCAAATGGAATACACAGGAATCGAATTGACTACTTCTGTGGAAACAGATGGTGGAGAAGCTCAAAATCATCAGTCAGAAAAAGGCCAGGGACCAAATGCAGAAAAGACCATCAATTGCACATATGCAAGTACAAAAAAATTAAAAGAAGTGCACAAGAGCCAAAGTACAACCTTGAGTATATCCTACCTGAATTTAGAGACCATTTCAGGAATAGATTTGATGAATTAAACACTAAAGAGCAAAAACCAGTTGAGTTGTGAGATGACGTTACGGATATCATCCATGAAGAAAGTAAAAGGTCATTAAAAAGGCAGAAAAAAAAAAATACCAACATGGATGTCAGAAGAGACTCAGAAACTTGTTTCTGAATGTAAAGTAGCTAAAGAGAACAGAAGAAATGATGAAGTAAATCAGCTGAAGAGAAGTTTTGAAAGGGCAGCTCAAGAAGACAAAGTATTATAACGAAATGTGCAAAGGCCTGATGTTAGAAAACCAAAAGGGAAGAACACACTCTGTATTTCTCAAGCTAAAAGCACTGAAGAAAAGATTCTAGCCTCAAGTTGGAATATTGAAAGATTCTGTGGCCAAAAAACTCAGTCAGTCAGAGAGCATCAAAAGAAGATGAAAGGAGTATACAGAGTCACTGTACCAAAAAGAACTGGTGGACATTCAGCCATTTCAGAAGGTAGCAAATGATCAAGAACCAATGGTACTGAAGGAAAAGCTCCAAGCTGCACTGAAGACATTGGCAAAAAAAACAAGACTCCAGGAACTGACAGAATATCAACTGATGTGTTTCAACAAATGGATGCAATCCTGGAAGCGCTTACTCATCTATGCCAAGAAAAGTGGAAGACAGCTACTGGCCAAACCAACTGGAAGAGATCCTTATTTGTGCTCATTCCAAAGAAAAATGATCCAATGGGATTAGGACATTATCAAACAATATCATTAATATTACATGCAAGTAAAATTATGCTGAAGAAAATTTAAAAACAGCAGCATATTGACAGGGAACTTCCAGAAATTCAAACTGGATTCAGAAGAATAGATGGAATGAGGGATGTCATTGCTGATGTCAGATGGGTCTTTGCTGAAAGCAGATAATACCAGAAAGATGTTTACCTGAGTTTTATTGACTATGCAAAGGCATTCAACTATGTGGATCATAACAAATTATGAATAACATTGAGAAAAATGGAAATTCCAGAAAACTTAATTGTGCTTATGAGAAACTTGAGCATGGACCAAGAGGCAGCTGTTTGAACAGAACAAGGGGATACTGTGTGGTTTAAAGTTTGGAAGGGTGTATATCAGGGTTGCATCTTTTCACCATACTTATTCAGTCTGTATGCTGAGCTAATAATCCGAGATGCTGGACTGTATGAAGAAGAATGTGGCATTAGGACTGAAGGAAGACTCATTAACGACCCATGATCTGCAGGTTACACAACCTTGCTTACTGAAAGTGAAGAGAACTTGAAGCACTTATTGATGAAGATCAAAGAATGCAGCATTTAGCGTGGTTTACGTATGAATATCAAGAAAACAAAAATACAGTTGAACCAATAAGCATCATCATGATAAACAGAGAAAGTAATTGTCAATAATTTCATTTTAATTGGATCCACAATCAGTGCCATGGAAGCAGGTGTCAAGAAATCAAAGGATGTATTGCATTGGACAAATCTGCTGCAAAAGACCACTTTAAGGTACTAAAAAGTGAAGATGTCACCTTGAGGACTAAGGTGCAACTAGACCAAACCATGGCATTTTCAATCACATCATATGCTCACGAAAGCTAGACAATGAATAAGGAAGACTGAAGAAGAATTGCTGCCTTTGAATTATGGTTTTGTCAAAGAATGTTGAGTATACCATGAAGAACCAACACCACAATTCAAAGGCATCAATTCTTTGTATTGTAGTGTTTGTGAAGAATATTGAATATACCATGGACTGCCAAAAGAATGAACATAGCTCTCTTGGAAGAAGTGTAACCAGAATGCTCCTTAGAACCAAGGATGCTGACACTGCATCTTATGTACTTAGACATATTGTCAGGAGGGATCAGTCCATAGAGAAGGACATCAAGCTTGGTAAAGTACAGGGTGAGCAGAAAAGATGGATTGACAGAGTGGCTGCAACAGTGGGTTCAAGCATAACAATGGTCGTGAACATAGTGCAGGACCAGGCAGGGTTTCGTTCTGTGGTACGTAGAGTCTCTGTAAGTTTGAACCAACTCAATGGCACCTAACAACAACAACTTCAGAAGAACAAGCAGATATGTCTGGGAAGAAGTACAACCAGAATGCTCCTTAGAAGAAAGGATGACGAGACTTCATCTCACATACTTTGGACATGTTATCAGGAGGGACCGTTCCCGGAGGACATCATGCTTGGTAAAGTAGAGGGTCAGTGAAAAAGAGGAAGACCCTTAATGACATGGATTGACGCAGTGACTGCAGCAATGAGCAAACACAGCAAGGATTATGAGGATGGCGCAGGAATGGGCAGTGTTTCATTCTGTTCTGTATAGGGTTGCTATGAGTTGGACCCAACCCAATTGCAACTAACAACAACAACATACAAATACATCTGACTCATTGTAAGCACTGGCCTAGTCAATCATCCAAACCCTAATATTTTAAAAAGCTTAAAGGCTTTATGGAGAAAACATCTGCTCTGTGGTTTTTAGTAAGTTATCAAGTATTCAAAATTCCTAATAAATAGAAATGGAATTATATTTTAGAAACAGGCCCCACTTGCCTTTGTTATTAAGCAGGTGGTTAGTGCCACTATTTGCATTTTCATAGGCCTAATATGTATTTTCCTTCTCTAGATACATGGGGAAATTATCACTAAATATTTTAGGGATAGCATTTAGGATTAGTAACTTACTCTCCTTTGCATTTTATTAAGCTTTACTAAATGTAAATGAATCTCATTAGACAAGATTATAATCTTTTACTTCTAACATTATAAATTTGTACAACAAATAAGATTACATGACTTATTCCCCACCATTTCAGTATAAGATTCCACTCAATCAGTGTCTTTTTATAGGGAATGTATTGGCAATTAAAAAAAAATCTGTTATTTGTATTTATTTTTCTGAGGATGCAATACAGCCAAAATGTCCCAATTCAAAAGGTATTGGAATGGGATCATTTCATTGGTTTCACATTTTCCATGTGCAATTCACAGGACTCATTGACACTTTAATTTGTAGGCATTTATTCTTCGAGTTTTAAAATTCAAATTCAGATGGTTACTTACAAATTGTAAGAAGGATTCCAGTGAAATTGTTCACTTGAATGCCTTCAGTCTGCATGATGTGTTCATAAGAGGGTGAATTGAATTATACAGTAGGTATTAAGTCATAATATTACTTGCATAACAATTTAGATTATTTTAAAATGATTTCTGTCAAAATAATGTATGTTGTTGTTATGAAACTAGTTGCTGTTGAGTCGATTCCAAATCATGGTGACCCCATGTGTGCAGAGAAGGACTGCTCCATAGAGTTCTCAAGACTGACATTTCAGAAGTAGATTGCCAATCCTGTCTTCCCCCCTCCCTTCCAAAAACAGCTTATGATATAAAAAGACCATTTGTGGGTATGAAATATTGAAGAAATCAGCAGTTTTGTAAGTGACAGTTAATGTGTTGGGTTTTTTAATCGTCGAGAGAGCATAATTTCTAAAATCATCATTTTATTTTCTAAAAGCCTATTGTTTCAGACTAGAAATAATTTTTTGGTAATTTTCTTTCTATTATTGTATTTTATACACTAAATAAGTCCTGAAAACAAAATACATCAATTGAACTCTTCTTGGATTAATAATTTATATATATATATTTTTTTTATATATACATACACATATACCTATTGCTATCAAGTTGATTCTGGCTCATAATGACCCTATAGGACAGAGAACTGCCCCATAGGATTTCCAAGGAGCAGCTGATGGATTTGAACTGCGACCTTTTTCTAAGCAGCCGAGCTCTTAACCACTGTGTCACCAGAGCTCCATATATATATATATATATATAAAATATATATATGCCCTTTTTTTCACTTCAAACATGAGATTTTTTTATATATACGCAAAGATATATTTGAAGTGAAAAAATAAATCACAGATTTATATATAGGAAGTATACTTCAAAGAGAAGACATTCAATTTCAAAGGATATATACTTCCTGTAAAAATTTCATATCATTAAAAGTCTTCATTGTTAAATTGCTTTTTTTATGCATAGCTGATATTCATGATGAAAAAGAACATGAAAAGCAATGCCGTAAGTAGAAAATCAGTGGACATTCAGAACTAATGAAGTGTGATCTTAAAATAGTGTCTCCAACATATTGTTTTGAGTACAGAGTCCCATATGAAGAAATGACACATAATCATTATATTATTTTAGTTTTCTTTCTAGTCATCAAGTTATATATTCATATGAATTGTTATAAAGTATCTATCCATAGAGGTTATTTACATCAAAATATATATTCCTAGAGGTTATATAATTTAACTCATAAAAGTCTCTAAAGTGCTTTTTAAAAGATGACATTATACTCTGACACAACTAATGTAAATTGAAACAATGTAAATTGTAAAAAATAAATAAATTTTCAAAAAGAAATGAAAATATATTTGAACTGAGATGATTACATAAACTTCTTAAGAAAACTTAGATGCTTTGCAGTGCTAACTGAATTACCCATGAAGTCTTTCTTATATGTGTGAAGATTAACTGAAGTATTAAAAAGACCTGTAGTATGAATAGACTCAGCAAAAATCACTTTTATTATTATTCAAGCCTGTTGCAAATGTCTGCAGAAGGGAGTTAGAGAATTCCTTTGCAAAACAGAAGCTTTTCTTGCTTGTTTTAATTGTTTAAAGAGCAAAGGCTGAGTTTTAGGTGAAAACTTCAGGGATCTCGTATTTTCAGATGAATTTGAGAAGATTAATAGCAAGCATATTTTGAATGATCAGTTCTTCTACCCTAGCCAAGCTTTGTGATTTCTCTTAGCTTAGTATCCAACATGTTCCACAGTTCTTGACAACATGAGCAATTCCATTTTAGGCAGGTGATACAGCAGTTCTACATCCAAGGAGTCCTTGTCTACTTATACCAAATGGACAGGAAAACCCCATGGAGAGATTTGGGATTTAAGAGTGTGAAGAGAGCATGGTCACATTTAATCTTGCTTTTGAACTTTGCCCAGCCTAATTAGTTAACAAATACGCAATTTATTTTGCTCCAAGGGTCATAAGTACCCTTTAGCCTCTGCTTTTCTAGACAGCTAAGGGGAAGAGACTTACCATATATTATCTAAAGAAAAAAAAAATTTTCTTTCAGCTTCCTTTTAATAATGTCTGATTGCCTTCTTAAAGTGAGAATGCATTTTCAATTTTTTCTCTTTAGTATTATCTCCACAGATGTAAAAACAGAGTAAGAATGTTCATATCTTCCTGTCATTTGACAGTTTAAAATGTTTTAAACTTTTATGGATCATTTATGGATCATTTAAGAGACTTGGCTACATTTAAATCATATGGAAACATTACATTAGTAAGATAAACCAGAGTCTTTATAGGATGTATCCCTGTTGCCATGTGAACCAAGACATACGATTGTTTATAACTTTGAGAATTATATTGTGATTTCCAAATCATGGTGACTCAATGTAGCTATAAAATACCTTAATTTATGCCATTTGTCCTTAGACAACTTTTACTAGTTTGTAATTGAGATCTACTTTCACCTAATTTTTGAGTTTGAATTTCTCTTAAATTATAGGGGAAGAATCCATCCCACACCTCGGTCTGGGGTGCTATTATTCTATGAATATGTTTAGGGAAAGAAAATCTGGCATTAAGTAACTTCGCAATTTGTGGACCACTCTCTGATACAGTGAGTACACAGCCTTTCGTTTTTCAAGTGGTGGTTTGTTTTCAGGCCCCACTTGGGGTGTACAGAGGCCCTGCGTTGGGTAAGGTACCAGTAAATTACAGGTGATTTAATGTATATTCCTCTCACTTCAGAAAAGCAAGTCAAATTACACATCCAGGCCTTGCCTCCCCTGCCTTGTTTCCTTTCCCTCTCTTTAATTCTGTCGCATTTTACAAAGTTCTTTCTATTCCCCTTGATAATCTATGTTCACACAAAGTGAATAAGCCTCATAATAAGGGTTATTATACAAAACCTTTATACTCAGAACTCAAAAACAGACCGATTTCCTGTATATAAACTTTGCGGAACTTGCATCAATAGGTTTATGTTCACGCCTCCCCTATATTTTTAAATGTCACCTGTAAGGCCTTCCCGTATCCAGGTGAACTCTAAACTCAGCTTTGTAGTATTCCTTCAGCCAAGGTTTTACCCTCCTTGCTTCTCTGCTTCCCAGACTACTCTGAGATGAAATTCAGCACGTGGGAGAGTGTTGACACTGGGCACAGACAAATGGGGGAACCATGAGGAAGATCCATTCTGAACTGACCACAGTGTAACTAAAGAAATAGGTTTCCTCTCGGTAGTTTAGAGGGACACTCAGAGATTCTCACAGCGCCACTGAAATGTTAGAGGAAAAAGATTGCCACTAGCCCCGGCACTGGGTTTGGGTTTTTTTGTTTGTTTGTTTAATCCAGGCTAGAAAGAGCTTTTGAATGAAGCACTCCAATAATTCAGGTAAAATATAGGGTTGCATTTTTATTTTTGTTGTTATGGATATTATTAAATCTAAACAGTCACCTCAGTTTTGCTCTTTACTTTGGAGATATGCTCTGATACTTTGGTAGCTCTATAGCTATCCATTTTAAACTGAAAATAAGGAGACTGTATCTAAAATATGGTCTCCTCACCTTTGACTTATGATTTTGATTTACAGGTATCTCTCAATTAAAATGTGTTCCTTAAATGCTATTATGTTTCTTAGTTGAATTTTATCAAGCCAAATAATGGGGTATAAATGTTACCAACAGACGTCATCATCACAGCTGAGTTGCAGCATACCTCATGCTCTTCAAATGATGCTTGCAGCCACTTCTTCACATCACAAAATTATGGAGAGTTCTATCACAAACAGTAGCCTGCAGCAGCATAAACTTCTACAGAAATCTCTCATGTATTAGGATGTATCATGCTCACCATGGGGATTATCTCTGTAAATTTTAACTACCATTTGTAAGTAAATATCATTAGGACTGGTTTTGTTAGTAAATATACATGTTCCCACAGAATCACAGATGAGTGATCTTTGGATTATACATTATTTTGCATGATTTCACAGGCGGTACATAATTTCACCCTTGCATAGATAATTGATGCATACTGGTGATAATTTCAAAGATCACAATTTTTTATCTATGCCTTTCCTTCTATTTATTTTTATGCTTTTGTTTCTATGGTATTTAACCTCAATGCTATTATTTATAATCTGAGAGACCTAATGAACATTAAAGCTTTGCTGGATCCCAGCCAAAGGTGAAAACAGGCCCAGGGCCACGTGAGTCTTTCCTGAGCCTAAAACATGCACCTTTTCAAAGAGGTTATTGCAGCCAGACTAGATCCTGCATGTGTTTCCCATATCTCCCATGTTCCATTAGCTCAGGCCACATAATGTTACAGAAGAGGATAGTCTTCTCTCACACAACACTGCTCCACGACATTATATTGATGGTCCACGACATCATATTGACTGTCCAAGAGCCTAAGCATTGTGATTATAACCTGTTTTGGCTTTTTAGTGCAGCCATAAGGAAATACCACTAACTAGACAGCTTATAAGAAGAGAATTTTAGAGTTTCACTGTTCTGGAGACTAGGATTCTGAGAGCGGCGTGCCGGCCATGTTGATTCTTTTGGTGGCTTTGAGGAAGCACCTGTTCCATGCCTCTCTTCTAGCTTTGAGAAGCTTCAGGAGTTCCTGGAGCATCAAATGGTGTCCTTCCTTTTTCTCCCCTTTTCTGTGTATCTTCTCTTTTATGGAAACCCTGATGGCATAGTGGTTGAGTGCTACAGCTGCTGACCAAGAGGTCAACAGTTCAAATCCACCAGGCGCTCCTTGGAAACTCTATGGGTCAGTTCTACTCTGTCCTATAGGGTCACTATGAGTTGGAGTTGACTCAACAGCAGTGGGTTTGGTTTTTGGTTTTCTTCTCTTTTATAAGGACACCAGTCATAGTGGTGTCACTAGTGGGGCATGGGTGGTGTAGACTGCACAGGGTAACACTGTCAGAGGAGGTGACACAAAAATGTCTTTAAAATTTTTGTGCAGTGTTTCAGTAGAAATTTGTTATTTTTTAATAAAAATACCCCTGTAGTTAGTTACAACAAAAACATTTTTCGTAAGCCCAGTTTACATGTATCAATGTATCTCCAAGGCTAGAACTCCATGCTAATTTACTTTGTAGACCTTCTAATGCCCTCCTATGAGTCAGAATTAACTCGATGGCAATGAGGAATGCCCTCCAATCAGAGCTGTCATTATTACCCAATTACAGTGATGCTTCAAATCACATGGTTTCATCTGCACTCACTACAAGCACACGCTGTTGTTTTTGTTGTTCTGGTGTTTTTATAGTTGCCGATTTTGTCAAATTTTCTGGTGTTTTAGCTGTAATATTGTGGTAATTAGTATTTGTGAACCTATATCAATAATTGTTTTTGAGAATGATATAGTAATTAAAGGAAAAGAAGGAGTGATATATGGAAATTACCATTTACAAGTAACACTAGTACAATAAACATTATAAGGATTCTTTGTGCTCTGGTATGAGAGGATGTGACACCATGAATTACCGCACTGGGTGCCTCCAACCCTAGTGATGCCACTGGTCATATTGGATTAGGATCCACTGTACTCCAGCATAACTTCATGTTAATCTAACTGATAACACCTTCAGTGACCTTTTTCCAAACAGGCTCACATTCATAGGTACATGGATTTGTACCTCAACATACCTTTTTGGAGATCACAATTCAATTGCTAACAAAAGCCCTGAAGAATAAACACACTTTGACAAAGTTTTAATCTCTTTTGTGGGCCCATTTTACTTTGTTTCAAATCTTGGGATAAACGTATGAGTTAAATTGGCAAATTATGGTGAATTTTAACCCTTGATTTTCTTGTTATGCTATGAGCAGAATTTTCTTTCTTGAGGACAATAAAATGCCAACTTCTTAGCATTTAGGCTACTAAACTCCTTGTGATTTCCTACTCCCTTCGGTAATGAACCTGACCAGCATCATCTATGCTCCCACATTCCCTCCATTGTAACTATATTCTTTTTTCTGAAGCTGACATCACATGTTCATTTGCTCTAGGTCAGCAACTGGGTTTGGGCTTCCTGAAAAAGCTCACAGGTTGTTAGCTTGTCAGAAATCATTTAATTTAAGCCTTGGTTTTTCCATTTATCCTTGCAGCTTCTAATCAGTAGGCATTCCATGGCAATCAGTTTCTCCCAGTTGGTTTCCCTTAGCTCTGACACCATGTGTTATAAGCTGAGGTTTTGACAAGGTGATATACACTCAAAAGAAAGTTGAGTTTTCTTACAAAATAGGCAGTTAAACTGTGAAATCAAAATGAAAATGTTGCCAATTGGCAGTATACCTTTCTTGCTGCTTTTAGGACATCTGTACTGGGTTAAGTAAGATCCGGATGATATTTGAACTGTGTATTTCTGTCATAAACCTTTATCTGCTGTTAACTATTTTCTCTATTTTCACAATTCTACTTGGAGACAAAGAAAACAGCTCTGTGGTGTATTCAAGAACTTTGTTTCCTTTTATAAAATTTAATGGTAATTGAATGAAGTTGTAAAGATTATAATAAAAAAGCTAAATAAAGGATATGATGATAAATATGGGGAAAGAATGGAATAAATAGAAGTATCAAAATGAATTCACTGAGTATATTCATATGGTATAGAATTAAAAATGTTTTGTAATTGAGTATTGTAATATTATTTATGAGAAATAATAAATTATGTTGAATGTATACCATCTTTAGTCATGCTTCACATAAAAGCAAATACAAATATTATCCTAGTTATCTGCAATATAACCTTTTATTTTATGATTGACTGTATATACTTCTATTATGAATAGACCGTTTGACATGGATTTATGATGAAAATCATACATACCTCCCCATGGACCACTCGAAAGGCATTACTGTTCCCACTAGTACAGTTTATTTGTTTGTTTATCTATTTATCTATTTATTGCTTTGTGTACCAAAAGCAGTAAGGATAGAGTCAACTATAGTATTTTTTAGCTCTAGCAGAGGAATTTGTGAAAATGTGAAATCTATAAGTGTATCCAAAATTCTCTGGCAAATCTCAGGGGTTGACATGACCCAGGAGATGTTTCTAATAACCCCCACATCAGTGTATTTTTCAGTATTTCTCCTCCTCTGTATTGTGTTGAATCCAGGTCAGGCACAGCATATAGTTGAGAAGAAATTTAGAGAGAAGAGATAAGCATTGACAAGTTTTAAGATAGCATTAAAAATAATTTGATGATTTGACATGAGATTACGGAATAAATGATCTACCTCTGCTTCACTCAACTTGGGACGCTTTGATATAACTTAATTGTTTGCCAGTTATATAGCTATATTGAATCCCATATTCCTATTTAATAAAAAAAAAAAAAAATCCATTTAAAGTAGACCGGAAATACTCTGGAAAGTATTTACATCATTCTCACTTTATGGATATTAAAAAGATGAAAAAAGAGATCTTACTTTCTGCCTTATGAATATAAGTATCACAAAAGGAGCTATAACTTTTCTTCTTTGAATGTTGATGCCCAGGATTGGAAAGCTAAAATACAGGTGAAGAAGAGGACTATTCACAAATCATTCTCTTCTTATATTTATTTCCTATTTTTTCAGGTATTTCATGGAAAGCTTTACAGTAAAATTACTCAGCATTATAACACCTTGATTTGTTTTCCTTAAGGGTTGCTATCAGTTGGAATCAACTCGATGGCAACGGGATATATATATATATAATTTTTTTCTTCTCTTTTCTAGCAATGGTTGTTTTGAACAACCTGGAACCAAATACAACATACGAAATCAGGGTTGCAGCTGTAAATGGAAAAGGGCAAGGAGACTACAGTAAAATAGAAATCTTTCAAACACTACCAGTTCGTAAGTAACCTTCTCTGTTGTGCTTTCTGTTGACATTCTCTTCACCTGCAAATTTAAAAGGAATTTTCAAATGCAGGGAGAAGTGTAAACATTTGGGGAAGTGACTTATGTCTTTATTTAAGTGGTCTCTAAAGATGGCGGCATTTCAAATTAAGAAAAAGAATTCCACTCTTGAGCAAGGGAAAAAGAAGACATGCACTGAAACTCATAAAGTAAAAATTGCTCTCTCAGGAAATTATCCCAGGCACAAAGGTGTCCTACTTATCCATAGTCTGATTAATTGGATTGTAGTGCCCAGACTTCATCCTGTGGGACAGTGGAAAAATGTCTGTGTAATATGCCAAATAAACTAATATTTTGATGGATCATGACTGTTACCTTTATCACATAAATTATATAGGCTCTAAAATAGAATGCAAGAAAAACAGAACTACTAAATTAATCCATCACAATAGTGACTACAGGAAAATAATAATACTAGTTTATTGTTCTCATAACCATCCTTCTTTGGGGTATTGTTCAGTCCACTGGGTTTACTTGAGGAAGTTAAGACAAATTTTAAAAGATTTAATGTTTCCTTTATGTTTAGTAAATTATGATAAATGGAGAAAATCTATGCATAATCCTGCCTATTATATATACATAGGAGGTCGGCCAAACTGGCCACAATAAATTATTTTACCCTAATTTGTGTCCAGTTATCTTTGTTCTCATAAAATCTGTCAAATATGCTCTCTTTTCTTGATCCCCAATGCTAGTGTCTTTTTCAGCCCCCTGTTATTTCTTCATCAATTGAATCTTGATTCACAATCCCACCTTCAGATTAGTTTTTTTCTAATCCATCTTCCAAAATGATGATAATAATTAATGTAAACCAAAAGGGTGTGCCCAACGACATGATGTCCATGGCACACAGCAGAAAGCTGGCAATCCAAGTTACCAAGCACTGATGGCATCCTTCACATTGAAAATTCTTGCACTTCAGCACATTCCTATTCTATTCAGAATACTGTAAGCATCTTTGTTATAAGATCATCTCTGTCTGAATAAAAGCATCAAAAGCAAGTATTTTATTGTTTCTGAATTAAAACAAAAATTGAAGCACAGGTCAATATAATTGGATTCTACATTTTTTTTTTAATTCAATTATACATCTTGCCCAAAAAATCTTTGTGGTGGGAGTCGGTAACTAACTTTTAAGCAGTTATCTTTCTTGATTGGATACAACCCATATTTTAATATGTTAAAGTGTTTGCATTCATAGTTGTAATCTATTAATAAAATAAAAAGAATCATACAATTAACAGTAAGAAGTGAAGTTTTTCACTTGTATATTGCAGTACAGATTTCACAGCATTTGCACATTTATATAAATAAAATGTTCAGTGCTGAGGTTTCACAATTGTGGCATGTTACCTCTTGTTTTATGAATGTGGCTATTTCTTGGATGGGAAAAATGAGGATCCACGATCATATCACATCAAATGTCAAATAGCAAATGGTAACTCCAGAGGGAACTTCATGCCTTTTGATTTTTATTAAATGCAGTTTTCTGTAGACATCTAATATAAGTGTGAATATGAAGATTCTTGTATTGCCTGTTTAGGTGAACCAAGTCCTCCATCAATCCATGGACAGCCAAGCAGTGGGAAGAGCTTTAAACTCAGCATCACCAAACAGGATGATGGAGGGGCACCTATTCTGGAGTATATTGTCAAATATAGAAGTGTAAGTACCCTGTTTGTTATCATTTTGTAACCGGTGTTTTCACATTGCATGAAGATTTGCATTGATTTCATAGACACATCCAGAGTGAATGCACATTAAATAACAGCAATGATAAGTAGTAGTCATAGGAATTCAAATGCCAATTTTGCATTTCTGAAATTCATCTATATATGTTGTAAAATGCTTGCATTTTTTTTTTTTTAACCCAAGCCTAAATCATAGAAATAATACCGTGTGCTTCATCTTGTAATTTCTAGGTGTAAAATGGGACTTGGCAATGTTTCAGAAATGGGATACCATTTTCCCTGTTTTATCTCTCAAGTTTTGCAGGATATTTTCACCTCCTATTTCTCATACTATTAATAACCCTAAACTAAGCCCTCTTATCACTTATACTTACTCTAAGTAGGATTGTTAGCAAATACACTGAGAATAAATTTCTGTAATCAAATAATCAGATCGCTTTACTCTGGATATTTAACAAAAATGGTCATAATGATCCTGAGGAAGAGGGAATAGTTTTCTTCCAGTTTATTTCGGACTAGCTGGTGAGGGATTTTGGACAATCAAGAGCTGCACTGGGACTTCTGATACATGTGGGGAGTAACGAATGCCAGATGGTGGCAGAGAGGTGCAGAACGTTGCCTATTGGACTGCACCTCTGCCTACAGCTAACAGTAATGTCAGGGCCACTGTGGTATATGTTGAAAATAAAGCACAATTTTAAATTCAGCTTTGTAAGGTTTATTTACTAATGTAGATAACCATTTCTACAATACAGGGTCAATTTAAAGTTTATATTGATTGAACATTTAATATTTATTAATATTAATAATTTAATATTTATTAATATTTATGCTATCAATGCTGTGTTTTAGCAGGTAGGGTTTAAATAATCAGTCTGCAATAGTATGTACACAAAGTCTAAATATTTTCTCAGAAATACGCAATATTCCAAATTATAATATTGATGGTCCTAAATTAGAATATCTCAGTTTTGAGGGGTAATACAAAAGGAAATTTGATTTTGAATATCACAGTTCAATAATTATTTTTAGACATCAGTTTAATCGTTTGGATTTGAGATGAATATCCGCTTCAGAGAACTTCTCTCTCGCCCAGCTTTCATCCTGGCAGTGGTGATGAGCAGCTGTGTGTCTCTTTCGGACACTCAGCTATGGCAACGTCGTGCCTCTACTGTAAGACAGCTCTGAAAAGCTCATTGGTATCAGTGAACTCGATAGCTTCATAGTACTCAAGCCGGGGTTCTTGGCCATTGTCAGATGCCCATATGGAAATTCTTTAAAATGGGGAGAGTCTCTTTCTAAGGGACATAGGCCTGAAACCAATTGATGAATTTATTGAAACTGGGATAAATAGGCCTTCCATTTAGCTTGCATCCCACATTTGCACCCAGTAGACTTTATGGTAAAAAACACAGGTCGACGGTAAAATTCTGTAGGCAACCCCAATAAAATCCTATGATGATCATATTTTATGTCTATAATTACCTAAAACTGAACAATACATTTTGACTTGTCCTTTTTAAAGAATTGTATGGGAAGTAACACAAATGCTGTATTCATTTCAACTGCTGTGTGTATCCAACTGCTGTTGTTCATTTGAATTTATAATAGCAAATATTTATTGTGATATCTTTTTTCATATCATACATACTAGTACTTTTCACTAATAAAACCTTTACAGTTTAGAAATACTGTGACTCTTTTGAGCTCGGTTTCTATTTCCACTTAAAATAAAATGAAATTCGGTAACTAAAAAGAACGTGACAGCTCATAGCATGTACCTCTCTCAAAATATTTAAGATAAATCCAAGAGGTAACATTAGAAATTCACTCATGGAAAAGCCATTATTATTTTATTTCCAGGAAATGGTCAGTAATTTTTATATAGATTTTACTCATAAAATTAGAATGTATTGTATCTCCATTAGAAAGTACTTTTGGACTGGAGGTGGTCTTAAACATGGCTGATGGGTCTTAAAACAAGAAGTTTGTTTTTTTTCTTACCATGAAAAAACTTTGGTTTGAGGCAATCTAAACCTAGAGCAGCAGCTAAGCAATATTATCAGACATCCAAATTGTTTTTCTCTCTGTTATTTCATTTTAGCATGTTGGCTTTTATTCTCATGTAGTTCATCTTGTGGCTTCATATCCACATTCAAAATTTGAAAATACTTTAAAGTTAGACAAAAAGGGCAATGGTCTATTTCAGCTGATTCTATCTTCTTTTTAGCAGGGCAGTTGGGGAGTTGGGTCAACTATACAAAGGGGAATGCCACAAATTTCTAATCTGATTATCTTTGTTTAGTATCTTAATGGCTATCTGTCACCAATCCTATGTTTCAGAACATGCACACTACTGGCTTTTTGGGTGATAGAATATATTTGGTTATCCAGCCCTGTACCAGAGCCCTGGTGGCATAGTAGTTAAGATCTTGGCTGCTAACCAAAAGGTCAACAGTCCAAATCCACCAGCTGCTCCTTGGAAACCCAGTGGAGCAGCTCTACTCTGTCCTATAGCATCTCTATGAGTCGGAACCAACTCAACAGCACCTAACAATAACAAAAACAGCTCTCTACCACCCATTGTAGGATATTTAGCATCCCTGGGCCCTAATTATTGTTGAAACCTGAAAATGTCCCCTACAGTAACATTAAATCTATTGAGAATCAATTAGATTCACAAAATGGAAATAATGACATTTTAAATATTTGGAGATTTCATCTAGATACAAGATTTTTTTTTTTTAACTTGAAAAGTACTGCTTAAAAAAATTACTTTGAATTTATTTTGACGTCTTTATTTTTATTTTTTATTTATTTTTTTAATAATTTTTGTTGAGCTTTAAGTCAACGTTTACAAATCAAGTCAGTCTGTCACATGTAAGCTTATATACACCTTACTCCATACTCCCACTTACTCTCCCCTAATGATTCAGCCCTTCTAGTCTCTCCTTTCGTGACAATTTTGCCAGCTTCTAACCCTCTCTACCCTCCCTTCTCCTCTCCAGACAGGAGATGCCAAGACAGGCTCAAGTGTCCACCTGATACTCGTAGCTCACTCTTCATCAGCATCTCTCTCCAACCCATTGTCCAGTCCCTTCCATGTCTGATGAGTTGTCTTCGGGAGTGGTTCCTGTCCTGGGCCAACAGAAGGTTTGGGGACCATGACCGCCGGGATTCCTCTAGTCTCAGACAGACCATTAAGTCTGGTCTTTTTATGAGAATTTGGGGTCTGCATGCCACTGATTTCCTGCTCCCTCAGGGGTTCTCTGTTGTGCTCCCTGTCAGGGCAGTCATCGGTTGTAGCCGGGCACCATCTGGTTCTTCTGGTCTCAGGATGATGTAAGTCTCTAGTTCATGTGGCCCTTTCTGTCTCTTGAGCTCATAGTTGTCATGTGACCTTGGTGTTCTTCATTCTCCTTTGATCCAGGTGGGTTGAGACCAATTGATGCATCTTAGATTGCCACTTGTTAGCATTTAAGACCCCAGATGCCACATTTCAAAGTGGGATGCAGAATGTTTTCATAATAGTATTATTTTGCCAATTGACTTAGAAGTCTCCTTAAGCCATAGTCCCCAAACCCCCGCCCTTGCTCTGCTGACATTTGAACCATTCAGTTTATCCCGGAAACTTCTTTGCTTTTGGTCCAGTCCATTTGAGCTGACCTTCCGTGTATTGAGTATTGTCCTTCCCTTCACCTAAAGTAGTTCTTATCTACTAACTAAACAGTAAATAACCCTCTACCACCCTCCCTCCCTCCCCGCCTCGTAACCACAAAAGAATGTGTTCTTCTCAGTTTATACTATTTCTCAAGATCTTATCATAGTGGTCTTATACAATATTTGTCCTTTTGCCTCTGACTAATTTCACTCAGCATAATGCCTTCCAGGTTCCTCCATGTTATGAAATGTTTCACAGATTCATCACTGTTCTCTATCGATGCATAGTATTCCATTGTGTGAATATACCACAATTTATTTAACCATTCATCCGTTGACGGACACCTTGGTTGCTTCCAGCTTTTTGCTATTGTAAACAAAGCTGCAATAAACATGGGTGTGCATATATCTGTTTGTGTGAAGGCTGCTATTACTCTAGGGTATATACCGAGGAGTGGGATTTCTGGGTTGTATGGTAGTTCTATTTCTAACTTTTTAAGAAAACGCCAGATAGATTTCCAAAGTGGTTGTACCATTTTACATTCCCACCAGCAGTGTATAAGAGTTCCAATCTCTGTGCAGCCTCTCCAACATTTATTATTCTGTGTTTTTTGGATTAATGCCAGCCTTGTTGGAGTGAGATGGAATCTCATCGTAGTTTTAATTTGCATTTCTTTAATGGCTTTTAATGGCTAACGATCGAGAGCATTTTCTCATGTATCTGTAAGCCACCTGAGTATCTTCTTTAGTGAAGTGCGTTGACATAGAGGAATCCAAGTGATTTTTGTATGTTTATCTTATAACCTGAGACTCTGCCAAACTCTTCTATTAGTTTCAGTAGTTTTCTGGAGGATTCCTTAGGGTTTTCTGTGTATAAGATCATGTCATCTGCAAATAGAGATAATTTTACTTCCTCCTTGCCAATCCAAATGCCCTTTATTTCTTTGTCTAGCCTAATTGCTCTGGCTAGGACCTCTAGCACAATGTTGAATAAGAGTGGTGATAAAGGGCATCCTTGTCTGGTTCCTGTTCTCAAGGGAAATGCTTTCAGGCTCTCTCCATTTAGAATGATGTTGGCTGTTGGCTTTGTATAGATGCCCTTTATTATGTTGAAGAATTTTCCTTCAATTCCTATTTTGCTGAGAGTTTTTATCATGAATGGGTGTTGGACTTTGTCAAATGCCTTTTCTGCATCAATTGATAAGATCATGTGGTTTTTGTCTTTTGTTTTATTTATATGTTGGATTACATTAATGGTTTTTCTAGTATTAAACCAGCCTTGCATACCTGGTATAAATCCCACTTGGTCATGGTGGATTCTTTTTTTGATATGTTGTTGAATTCTATTGGCTAGAATTTTGTTGAGGATTTTTTTACATCTATGTTCATGAGGGATATAGGTCTGTAATTTTCTTTTTTTGTGATGTCTTTACCTGGTTTGGGTATCAGGGAGATGGTGGCTTCATAGAATGAGTTAGGCAGTATTCCGTCACTTTCTATGCTTTGAAATACCTTTAGTAGTAGTGGTGTTAACTCTTCTCTGAACGTTTGGTAGAACTCTGCAGTAAAGCCATCCGGGCCAGGGCTTTTTTTTGTAGGGAGTTTTTTGGTTACCGTTTCAATCTCTTATTTTGTTATGGGTCTATTTAGTTGTTCTACTTCTGATTGTGTTAGTTTAGGTAGGTAGTGTTTTTCCAGGAATTCATCCATTTCTTCTAGGTTTGCAAATTTGTTAGAATACAATTTTTCATAATAATCTGATATGATTCTTTTAATTTCAGTTGGGTCTGTTGTGATGTGGCCCATCTCGTTTCTTATTTGAGTTATTTGTCTCCTTTCCTGTATTTCTTTAGTCAGTCTGGCCAATGGTTTATCAATTTTGTTAATTTTTTCAAAGAACCAGCTTTTGGCTTTTTTAATTCTTTCAATTGTTTAAAAAAAAAAAAAAAAAAGTTCAGCTCTAATTTTTATTATTTGTTTTCTTCTGGTGCCTGATGGATTCTTTTGTTGCTCACTTTCTATTTGTTCAAGTTGTAGGGACAGTTCTCTGATTTTGGCTCTTTCTTCTCTTTGTATGTGTGCATTTATCAATATAAATTGACCTCTGAGCACTGCTTTTGCTGTGTCCCAGAGGTTTTGATAGGAAGTATTTTCATTCTCGATGCATTCTATGAATTTCTTTATTCCCTCCTTAATGTCTTTTATAACGCAGTGTTTTTTCAGCAGGGTATTGTTCAGTTTCCAAGTATTTGATTTCTTTTCCCTAATTTTTCTGTTATTGATTTCCACTTTTATGGCCTTATGGTCTGAGAAGATGCTTTGTAGTATTTCGATGTTTTGGATTCTGCAGAGGTTTGTTTTATTACCTAATATGTGGTCTATTCTGGAGAATGTTCCATGTATGCTAGAAAAAAAAGTATACTTTGCAGCATTTGGGTGGAGTGTTCTGTATAAGTCAATGAGGTCAAGGTGGTTGATTGTAGCAATTAGGTCTTCCCTGTCTCTGTTGAGCTTCTTACTGGATGTCCTGTCCTTCTCCAAGTGGTGCGTTGAAGTCTCCTACTATAATTGTGAAGGTGTGCATCTCACTTTTCAGTTCTGTTAAAGTTTGTTTTATGTATCTTGCAGCCCTGTCATTGGGTGCATAAATATTTAATATGGTTATATCTTCCTGGTCAATTATCCCTTTAATCATTATGTAGTGTCCTTCTTTATCCTTTGTGGTGGATTTAACTTTAAAGTGTATTTTGTCAGAAATTAATATTGCTACTTCTGCTCTTTTTTGCTTATTGTTTGCTTGATATATTTTTTTCCATCCTTTGAGTTTTAGTTTATTTGTGTCTCTAAGTGTAAGGTGTGTCTCTTGTAGGCACCATATAGACGGATCATGTTTCTTTATCCAGTCTGAGACTCTCTGTCTCTTTATTGGTGCATTTAGTCCATTTACATTCAGCGTAATTATAGATAAGTATGTGTTTAGTGCTGTCATTTTGATGCCTTTTTATGTGTGTTGTTGACAAATTCATTTTTCCACTTACTTTTTTGTGCTGAGATGTTTTTCTCTGTAAATTGTGTGTTCCTCGTTTTCATAGTATGTGACTTTATGTTTGCTGAGTCGTTAGTTTTTCTTGGTTTTTATTTTGAGTTACGGAGTTGTTATACCTCTTTGTGGTTACCTTAATATTTACCCCTATTTTTCTAAGTAAAAACCTAACTTGTATTGTCCTATATCGCCTTGTATCCCTCTCCATATGGCAGTTCTGTGTCACCTGTATTTAGTCCCTCTTTTTGATTATTGTGATCTTTTACATATTGACTTCAATGATTCCCTATTTTGAGCATTTTTTTCTTTTTAAAATTAATCTTAATTTGTTTTTGTGATTTCCCTATTTGAGTTGATATCAGGATGTTCTGTTCTGTGACCTTGTGTTGTGCTGGTATCTGATATTATTGGTTTTCTGACCATACAGTTTCCTTTAGTATTTCTTGGAGCTTTGGTTTGGTTTTTGCAAATTCTCTAAGCTTGTGTTTGTCTGTAAATGTTTTAATTTTGCCTTCATATTTTTGAGAGAGTTTTGCTGGATATATGATCCTTGGCTGGCAGTTTTTCTCCTTCAGTGCTCTATATATGTCATCCCATTGCCTTCTTGACTGCATGGTTTCTGCTGAGTAGTCTGAACTTATTCTTACTGATTCTTCTTTGTAGGAGACCTTTCTTTTCTCCCTGGCTGCTTTTAAAATTTTTTCTTTATCTTTGGTTTTGGCAAGTGTGATGATAATATGTCTTGGTGATTTTCTTTTTGGATCAATCTTAAATGGGGTTCGATGAGCATCTTGGGTAGATATCCTTTCATCTTTCATGATGTCATGATGTTCTGTTATCCCTGCCTGTTCTAGAACTCCAATCACACGCAAGTTATTCTTCTTGATAGAGTCCCACATGATTCTTAGGGTTTCTTCATTTTTTTTAATTCTTTTATTTGATTTTTTTTCAGCTATATTGGTGTCAATTCCCTGGTCCTCCAGATCTCCCATTCCGCATTCTAATTGCTCGAGTCTGCTCCTCTGACTTCCTCTTGGGTTGTCTAATTCTGTAATTTTATTGTTAATCTTTTGGATTTCTGAATGCTGTCTCTCTATGGATTCTTGCAACTTATTAATTTTTTCACTATGTTCTTGAATAATCTTTTTGAGCTCTTCAACTGCTTTATCAGTGTGTGCCTTGGCTTTTTCTGTAGATTGCCTTATTTCATTTTGGAGGTCATCCCTGATGTCTTGAAGCATTCTGTAGATTCGTTTTTTATATTCTGCATCTGGCAATTCCAGGTTTGTATCTTCATTTAGGAAAGATTTTGATTCTTTAGTTTGGGGAGTTGTAGAAGCAATCATGATCTGCTTCATTATATGGTTTGATATCGACTGCTGTCTCCAAGCCATCACTAAGATATTGTAGTGATTTATTCTATATTTGCTCACTGAGTCTTACCTTGTTTTGTTTTCTTTCAATATACGTAGATGGGCTACTAGATTGCGCTGTCTTGATTGTTGTAGCCCTTGACTCACTTATGTCCTATTACCAGCTTGTTTGGGCTGTTACCAGATATATAAGCCTAAGAGTCCATTCACTATTCTTGAGTAGAATCTGATTTTAGGCCATCAAGTGTGTGGTGCAGACTGTCACCTATCCACCTAGAGAAGTAGTGGTGATAGTTGTGTGCATCAGATTCTAGTAGTAGCAGGGGGTCATACGCCGGGGGGGCAGGATGGTGACAGGCTTCCCTCAAGTGCCAGTGAGGTAGGTGTGTCTGTATTCCTAAAGCACTTTGGTGGGTGGGCTCTGCAGCTGTACGTTAGGCCCCCAATGCAAGTACCTCTACAGATTGGTAGGTGTCACCCTCCTTAGACTCCTAAGGCAGGAGGCTAGGTGGTCTGGGGGGAGCTTCAGCCCTCAGTTCCCTGTTGTGGGTCGGTGAGGACTCTGTTGAATACGCAGAGATATCAGACCTGGGAAACTTGTCTTTCCAGTAATCTGCTAAAACAATTACAGTCAGATCCCTATCAGAAATGCCTTTGCTTTATAATAGCCACCTTGTTCCCTGTAAGGATGAAAGCCCAAGACTGTGGATCACATATGCTTGGCTGGAGCTGGTTCTGTGTTTTTAGTCCAATTAGGAAAGGATTTTTGGTCCCTGGGTTTTTTGTAGCTTCTTCTCTCAGGCCAGGAGAATGGGTTAGGAAAAGACCAAAAAAAAAAAAAAAAAGAAAAAAAATCGCAGGGCAGTTCACTTTCTGGCTCAGGAAATTCCAATGTTAATGAAGCCGCCTGGGAAGGGGAGGGGAGGGTTCAGATAAATAGGAGAGAGTAGCACCCCGGAATATAGACGAAGTTACTTATCTTGCTTGGGATGACTTTTATCTGAGATTCCCAAGGGGGGCGCGTCGACTGTGTGCACTGGCTGGGTAGAGATTGCCCCGAGGGTCAGGCCTGCGTCCCATGCTTGCGCTGTCTCAGAAACCGCAATTAGTTCTTCCACTCCCAGCCTAAAGCCCAGTGCCAAGGTTCCCCGGCTGGGACGCTGCACTCCCGGCTCTAAAACCAGTCGCTGCCTCCCAGTGACTTCTCCTCCTGTCAGCCAGGTCGCTGCACTGCCTGCGTGCACTGGCTGGGCTTCCCCCGAGGTCAGTTCAGGGGGGTAGGGCTGTGTCCCGTGTTTGCACCCTCACAGGATGCCCTGCTCAGCTGCCCTGCACCCAGTCCAAAGCCCGGCGCCAAGGTTTCCTGACTGGGATGATAGCTCCAGGCTCCAAAAACAGTCGCTGCTTCCCCGTAGTTGTTCCTTCTCAGTCTCTGTCACTCAGGTCAACTCTTTAGATCTGTGTTTGATGGTCAGGTTTTGTAGATTGTCATGTATGTGATCAATTCACTTGTTTTTCCGAGTCTTTGTTGCAAAAGGGATCCAAGGTAGCTTCTACCTAGTCAGCTATCTTGGCCCCGCCCCTTTATTTTTATTTTTAATGCAGATTAGAATTAATTTTTTTTAAGAACTTTTTTTGTGAAATACATACAGATGCAAATAATTAAGACTGAAAAACACGATATATAAAAGCTAACAATCAACAACAAATAGACAAAAACTTATCAAGAAATTACCAAAGGTCAACAGTTCATAAAGAAAACTCAATGGCCAAATATTATTTACTAGTAATCAGAAAGCAGTCTCTGGAAGGTGAATGAGTTTGGCTGAGAACTGAAAGGTTGGAGGTTCCAGTCTACACAGAGACTCCAGGCAGAAAGGCAGGGACATCTAGTTACAAAAAATTACCGATTGAAAACCCTGTGGAGCACAGTTCTCCTCTGATAAACATGGAGTCGTCAGAAGCCAATATCAGCTTCACTGCAACTGGTAAAGTGGTAAGCATAATAAGACTAGTAATAAGATCTATCAAATAGTAAAATTTGATAGATGTAAATTTATATAATGGTCATCAAAAAAAAATTTACCTTTGCACGTGGCTAATATGATACTGTCCAAAAGATAGGCTCAGTCTTAGATAAAAATAGATAAAAATTGAGTCGCAAATTTTATCTTCAGTAAATCTCCATCTTTCATTTTATTATCCTTTTAACTAAATGTTAGAAGTACCTTAAAGGTGTCTCCTATTTACCCAGTAACTATGTTTTTCCTCACAATAAAAAAACTTCTTAGTTCCTTCTCAATTCCCTCTCATCCTTGTCTTCCCATAACCCCAGATTTTTTCTAATTTCCAGCCAACCCTGACTTCAAAAAGTACTGGAAGACATGCTTTTAAATATCAAAATGGAAACTATTAGTTGCACAGATTGACAGGTAGCTACAACTGACTGATAATCAATTACTATGTTACTTTTCTCAGAAGTACTAGCATTTTAACAGGAAACAGATTTGATAGTGGAATTTCAGGCATCTATATAGGGTCGCCATGAGTCAGAATCAGCTCAACAGCACTGGCCTTGGTTTTTTTTGCTATGGCAAGGACCTCTGGTGGCAAAATGACTAAATGCTTGGCTGCTTACTGAAAGGTTAGCAGTTCCAACCCACCAGCCGCTCCATGGGAGAAAAGTCTTGGCAATCTGCTTCTGTAAAGATTTAAGCCTAGAAAACCCTATGGGGGCTGTTCTGCTCTGTCCCCTGGGGTGGCTATGAGTCGAAATCAAGTCAACAGCACCCAACAACATAGCAAGACACCATATTTGTAAAAGTAACTCCTCATTTGTATTTTACAGGAATATTAAGAACGAAGGCATTGCTCTTTCTTGAAAACTTTTTTTTTTTTAATTAATTAATCATACAGAAAGTGATGATTTCTTACATTTTGGGGGGCTAACTGAACCTTAGAGAATTTGGGTAACTTGGTCAAGGTGGGTATCAGAATGTAAGACTGTATAAACATAGTTTTACAGCAGTAAGGGCTGAATAAGAATCTGCCTGTAGAGATTATATCAACCCTTCAGCTAATTTCCTGTCTCCCCTGAACACACTCCAGCTCCTGTGCGTCCAAATGCAGCCATCTCAGTCAGCCCTTTTCTGTCTCACCATACCAGTTAATGGCGTGCCTTCCACTTCAGTGCACTAAGATACTCTGTTGTTAGTTCCTGTCTAGTCAGTTCTGACTCATGGTGGGCCCATGTGTTACACAGTGGAACTGCTCCATAGGGCTTTCTTGGTGGTAATCTTAAGGGAAAGAGATTGCCAGATTTATCTTTTGCAGTACTGCAGTGTGGGTTTGAACCACCAACCTTTAGGTTAGCAGTGACGTGCAAACCATTTATGCCATCTAGGGAACTTATTAAAATCTTCTACACATCCTTGTTTTTCTGCCCACTTCTCTACCTCCACTGTCTTCCTAACATCATGCACTGCAGGTCCAATTAGAGATTCCATGATTCAAGAAAAAGTTATATTATTGTAGCCAAACAATAGCCCATCTCAGAATGGAATATTTTTCTCTACATTTTAATTCTCAAGAGATTATGTTTTACATTAGCAAGCTTGCATATTCAAAAAGATTCGGTAGCTAAATATTTATAGCACCATTTGCCATGATTTTCTGCACTTGTATTAAAATATTAACTATTTCAAAAAAGTTCTCAACCATCTGTTCTTTTTGTATGATTCTAAACCACTTCTATTAATTTTCAAACTGCATGAATTTCACAGTGGAATAAAGTGCAATTAAGTAACTTGAAAGCTAAGTTAGATACATGCAATACATTTTTTAACTGGTAACCTCTATGAAAAAGCCTAGTGGCACAGCGGTTAAGAGCCACAGCTGGTCGCCAAAAGGTTGGCAGTTCGAATCCACCAGCTTCTCCTTGTAAACGCTATGAAGCCGTTCTACTCTGTCCTATAGGGCCACTATGAGTCAGAGTTTACTGTACAATGAGTTTTTTTTTTTTAAATGAAAAAAAAAATAGGGGAATCTAGAAAATAAACTGTCTTAGTTGTCTAGTGCTGCTATAACAGAAATACCACAAGCCCACAAATGGGTGGCTTCAACAAACAGAAATTTATTTTCTCACAGTTTAGGAGTCTTGAAGTCTGAATTGAGGGTGCTCGCTCTAGGGGAACGTGGTCTGTCTCTGTGGGCTCTGGAGGAAAGCCCTTGTCTCTTGAGCTTCTGCTCCTGGGTGATCTTCATGTGGCTTGGCATCTCTCTTCCTCCATGTCAGTTTCTTTGCTTCCTTCCGTAGTCTGCTCCTTTTATACCTCAAAAGAGATTCATGCAGGGCATACCTTACACTAATACTGTCTCATTACCGTAACAAAGAAAACCCAATCCCAAATGGAATTATAAACACAGATATTGAGTTATTATTTACAACACATATTTGTGGGGGACACAATTCAGTCTATAACAGGAACACTCTTATGATTGTCACTTGATTGCATCTTCTGCCCCGTGTTTCAGTTCCCCTGTGCACAGGACTATGTGTTTTATATTCTAAGAACAACAAAATTAGGGTAATATATTCCTCGTTAATTTCTAGCAGACACCGAATCTAAGCATTTAAACCTGGGTTTCACTGGAAAAAGAAGACGACTAGTTGTATCATAATATAGAGAGAATATAGATTATGAACCAGGAAGCACACAGTATCCTGTGTTATCCTGAGCTACAGCACTTGACTTAATTCATTCACCCATTAAGAAGACAGAATTTATTAGAATAGGACTAGAGCAATAAAAGGAGAATTAGTTGTCTTTTTTTTTACATGGACACTTCATGAAAAGTAACTTCTCTCACAAGAAGTCAGCAAGATTAAACAATATTTGGAGAATAAAGACAAGCATATTAATCTCCTATGGTGTATGGAAAATGCAAGAAGTTATTCTGAATATAGAATATTTTATACCTTAAAACTTTTTTTTTTTTTAGTACTTGTGTCAATATAGCTCTGTATAATTTAATAGTTTTTTTTTACATGCTTCCATGAGTTTTTTGCTATTTTCCATCTAATTTGGTGCTAGCTATGGGATCATAACTATCTCTTTAATGTTCACACATAATCCTCCTGAGCTAGCAAAAAAAAATTTTTTTTAAAAGGTACCTATTTTTAAATGAATTGTGAGGAAAGTATTTTAGAGACTAGTAAGGTGCTTATTGCACAGGCCTCTAAGTCTTAATTGTCCTTCGTAAGTTATTTGGAGCCTGGGAGATTGTATAATATCTCAATGGCTATAAGAAAAAAGCTAATTTTGAAAAGGGTATTAAAATAATCAATAAGTAAGATTAAGTTGTGGTTGTTGACAGAACCTAATTCCTAGTTGATTATATCTAGGCGTTTAGATTGAAATCTAAAGTTATTAAAGTTGTGAAATATTTTCAAACAGTGAGTGGCTATGGATATTAAAGAGTGTTCATCTTTGTATTAATAGTATAGTATAGACTACTCATTGTCAGAGTGAACAAATGCATCAATGAAGCAATTAATAAATAAATTAGCTCACGTTTCGCTATGATAAAAAGTCCTATAAATAGATTAATAACATGTGAAATAATGAATAAGAGGAGTAGGACCTTGCACTGCAAGTTTTAATGGGTATGAGAACACAGGAGGTGATGAGTAAAAAATATATGAGTACTTTTTTTTCTCCCTAAAGAAATGTGTATGTGTGTGTGTTTGTGTGTGTGATGGAGATCAGGAACAGATTCTATAGGGCAGAGTTTACAAAAGTTTAGCCAGCTGAACGACATGGAGCAAAAGCAATTTGAATCAGTTAGGATAAGAGAAAGAGAATAGAACCTGATACTCTGCTAAAAACCTCCAAACTTTGCATCTTGCCAAATCTCAGTGAAATACTTTTATTTTTTTTTTCTTTTCTTATATATATCCAGGATGCTAAATACCCTCTCTTATGTTCAGAGTAGAAAACTGAGCTTTAGAGAAGTCTGGTGCCTTCTCTAAGATCCTACAAGTAGTGCCTAACTAGACTCTGCTGTCAGGAACTTCAGGAACCAGGAACTTCCTCACATGGGACAGAGAATCTTAAATCAGAGAACATGGAGTCAGAAGAGCCTCAACATTCATCTCATCAGTACAAGCTTGCTTATGCTACTGTCCTCTCCTATTATAGTTTCCACACACCGTTGTCTGTGCGTTCCAGGACACCTAGAACATGCAATGGACTTCTTAGCAAGAATAAGAGCAGTTGAGGAGCCCTCTAGAAATAAGAAAACCAAACTTCTTCACTTTCCCTCCACTCTCCACCCTATACAGATAATAGCAAATACTCCTCAATATGCTGATATTAGGATTTTAGAAACACTATTAATGAGGGCTCTTAATTGTCAAGTGGCCTTGCTATCTATTTTCTGACAAAAAAGATTGCGTAAGAGAAACTATACCAAAGCACAAAGGCCTTTTTTTTTTTTTTCCCACCTCAGTAGCTGCCCTTCAACATTTAATTGGCTTATTAATAATAACCCTATTCAGCAAATCATCTCATTAAGTTACCTAGGGGAGCACTTTGCAACTAGATTATCTTCAATCGTTCCCTAGGAAGTTAAATTTTGTAAATGAGGCACTCTGTAAATGCATAATTGAGATTTTGATGCCTAAGGGAAAAATTTGGTAACACCCACTTTATTTTTTTTTTTTCCCCTATTCCCTCAAGGAATAGCAATTAGGGGATTAAAAAGCCTCCTTGTCTAATGTTGAGAAAAAAAAAAAAAAAGTTTTTTTTTTGAGGGGAATATAAAACTGATTTCTGGAGAAAATATTATAATTAGCCTTGTTTCTTTATGCCATCAGTTCAACTACATAAAACGATAAAGGAAGTTTTAGTTTATTAGGCTGAGTTCTAACTAGTAAGAGTGAAATGATCACTAATGCCGAAGAGATTGTCTGCATGTCTTGTGATTGTCAGGAACTTTCACCTCAAATGCCCAATACTTATGAAAGCTCGTTCTCCAGAAATAGTATTTTTAGAAGATTACCTCAAGGGTATGGAGTCTATTTATCTCTCAGGAGACTAAATTTCACCCTCCGATAACCCAGAACTCAGCTGTTGGCTTAATCATTGGTTCTGGCATTAATATCTCCAATCAGGACCAAAGCAAAACTCGACTCATTCACAAATTTCTACAAAAATAGCAACTCAAACGAAACACTTCGGAGTTCCATAGAATATACTGGATATCTGGGGCCACGGGGGGGACCACAGGAGCACAAGACCTCCGTTGCCTTTTGTCCTTGTACTTATCTAATTCTTAAGTCTCTCTGCTTCTCCCAGCTTCTCCTTTCTGTGTGTGTGTACACATAATATATAACATAAATATTATATGCTATTTTATTTTATTGTATGTGTATGTGTGTATGTCATATATAACCTAAAATTTTCTTTTAGAGTGAGATTTCCTTAAGCCTTACCATTATCACTATTGTTACTATTTTTTGCATCAACACTAATGCAGTATTTTAAAATTTGGTTGAAACAATGAGTCTACAGCATCTGTTTTTGTATCTCCCAGTGGTTGTGCATTTTTCTGAGGTTCTAAGTCACTGTGGTTTTGTTTTTCATTTTTGTTTTTTTGTCTAAATACCTCTGAATCATACTGTTTTATTAATTGAGTTATAACAAATTAAAGAGACAAAATATGGCACTGGAGTTTATTAGAGTATTTCCGGTGAGGATAACAGCACTTCTCAAAGGAGGTATTTTTGGCTCCTGGACTCTATTAGGGCTCCTTGTTACATGTTCCATGGCACACTGGTTCTTCAAAGAACTTGTGTTTTTCTTCTGAGCTAGTCTTTAAACTCCAAGATGAGAGTTTCGTCTATCTTCTTCACTGCTGTGTTTACGGTTTCTAGAATAGCCACAGCACCCAGCAAGGGCTGAATGAATACTGGATAAATGAGTGACTAATAAAGAATATGTTAGGGAAGCAGTGACTGTTTGGATCAACTGTCTATGGCATTGCCATAGCACACCTAGTATTGTTTCCTAACTTTGCTAGTCATTTAGTGTCTCAAACAGGTTACAGTCCTTGTTGCCCAAACAGTCCTCAGTTTTCCCATGACCCTTCCGCTACACCTCATAACACCTTAAATAGTACTGGGCTAGAGGGCAATCTAAAAAATACATCAGTTTGTATGTTCAGAAAGCAAGGCAAATGTCTCCTGTTTATAGAACTTTAAGTGTTTGTCCAAAATCCATGGCATCATTAGAGGTGCTAATATTTTCAGTTTTAAATTAAATAAAACAGTCATACTGATCTATTTTGTAAGAAAAGTTCTATGGCACAGGGAAAAAAAAACTAAAATAGGAAAATAGTGTGATATCAAAACCATAATATATTCCTGTCATTTCTGAAGGAAAGTTCATATTTATAATTCCATCTACTTAATGTGATCATGGATTTAAATTCTGCAATATGATTTCAGAAAGTAAGCCCTCAATTATTGCCCAGGCCTCTAAAAATATTATTCTTTATAGTCAAAGAAACATACAATTTTGGCTCAACATAAATTATACTGGGTTGAGCTCTAAGTTTAAAAAAAAATAAGACTACCTTGTTTCTATCTTATCCATCCATCCATCCAACCATCCACCCATCCACCCATCCTCCCACCCACCCACCCACCCGCCCATCCAACCATCCATCTATCTTGAGCGTAGCCAAGCTAAGTTTATTTGTAGCTGTACCTCTAGGAGGAGCCCGGGTGGCACAGTGGTTAAGCATTCGGCTGCTAACCGAAAGGTGAGCAGTTTGAATCCATGAGCTGCTCCTTGGAAACTCTATGGGGTCACTATGAGTAGGAATCTACTCAACAGCAATAGGTTATATATCTTTAGGAAGTATGATCTGGAATCACAATGACCGATTATTAGATAAATGATTCTAGAGTAATTATTGTTTTATCTCCACATATTTATTAAGGAAATAATTATCTCCTAATAATAGCTGACATTGTTAAGTGATTAAGATGCCTCAGGCTCTGGGAAAAGAAATATACTGTTTTCTTCATTGCTTTCTCATGGAAGCCAGGAGGCACCTTCTACCATCATGTCTGTTACAGAGAGGAAGGAAAGGAGGTAGAGCAGTTACGAAATTTACACGTGTTTACTTGGTAATCATATGGCACAGCTGGATAATTACATTGTTTTAGGTAGTTGAGTTCATCACACTACATCTATTTTTCTGTGTTAATTTTAGTAAACACAACCTTTTTTTTTCAAATAAAGGTTTATTCAAAAAAATTAATGGTCAAGCCATTTATTTTAGTAAAGAGTCAAATAGAAATGTAGAATGTGTGAGGATACATAACAAGCTTTTATTTTCCTATGCTATTGACCTGTTTAACAGGTAACAAGTATCACTTGTATGTTTTTTATGGGTTGTAAAACATCGTAGTACTAAAACAAATACCAGTATAAATAATATCCAGACTTTATTTGCAAGACACATTATCTTTTTTTTTTTGAACTTCAGGAGTCTTTAACAATAATTTCTGGCAATTACTTTAATAAAGATACTTTTTTCCTACATATGTTCAATCTTGCCTTTTCACGTAAACCTGACCTGATGCTGTCGAGTCAATTCTAACTCTTAGTGACCCTATAGGACAGAGTAGAACTGCCCCATTGGGTTTCCAAGTAGCAGCTGGTGGATTCGAACTGCTGCCCTTTTGGTTAGTGGCCAGGATCTTAACCGCTGCACCAGCAGGGCTCCGCATAGCATGGCCTCTTCACATAACTATTAATAATCAGCAAAGGGACCAAAAACCAAACTAGTAGATGTAAGATAGGAAAAAAAATCTAGAAACTTAATGGAGGTGAATTACCAACTGCTAAACCATCAAGAATTAATTATAAAATCATTACTCATTAGCCAGTATGAACATTACCATTTATTATGGAATTATGCCAGAAAGAATAGTGACTTCATTTACATAGCAACTTCTTTTATCCCTCTGCATAAAAAAACTACTTTTTTAAATATATTAATAAAACACTTGTTCCATTCCAAGATAAATTGGATTTTTTAAAAATCAGAGCTTTAGTGTGTGGATATTTTTTAAATATAGTTTGATGTCTTTACAGAAAGATAAGGAAGACCAGTGGCTAGAGAAAAAAGTGCAGGGAAATAAAGATCACATTATTTTGGAGCACCTACAGTGGACAATGGGGTATGAAGTGCAAATTACAGCTGCCAATAGATTGGGATATTCTGAACCGACAGTCTATGAGTTCAGCATGCCACCAAAGCCCAACATTATTAAAGGTAAGCAAACCTGTTTGCAATGTGCTTTATAAGGCTGAAAATAACTATGACATCATCTCTTTTTATAACTCTTATGGATTTTTTCTTAATATTGAAAAAAAAAATATTACAGACGGCAATGTATATTTTTTATTCTAACCACGAGTATTATGACATATTATATTCAAGGTCTCTCAATCCATCTCATGGTATGTTGCTTAGTTTGCAAAATACACTTTGACAGCTTTTGTGGCAGGGGAGGTAGAGAAAGGATGAACTGAGGGAAAGGATGGGAGGTAGGAGTGACTGATGAACATCGACGTGGGGAGTTTCTTTTGATACCAGAAGAAACTTCTGCAAAGAAGGCAACTCTGCCAATCATATAAGGGACTGGTGCTCCACTTCTGGGAAGATGTGAACAAAGATAATGACGAGCTCATCCATGCCTAACCAAGCAAGTTGATTTTTGGATAGATGAAACCAAGCATACAGGGAAGCGAAAGCAGCCACAAATGCAGCTCCACAAAGAGAGCTATCTCTGGAGTTTCCAGGAGGCTGACATCCTGACTGACAGCAGGATACTCTCAGGTGGCAGTCATCACACACGCTAATGTGCTTCTGCGTTTGGTGGATTCCACCTTTGTTAGGTAACAGTGCTTACATCCTCACATGTTAGTAATACTATCAAAGTCCACAGACAGAACATTGAATGTGTTTTCAGAGAAACACCGTAGAGGTAAAGATGCAAAAATTTATCCTGGTTCTAAATCATATTTAACCCTGTTAACCAGTTGTCGTATTAATTTTTCTTTAAGTACCATTCTTTAATATTAACTGAAAATCTTGTGTGCATATATATATATATATATATATATATACCAAAAACCAAACCCAGTGCCGTCAAGTCGATTCCGACTCATGGTGACCCTACAGGACAGAGTAGAACTGCCCCATAGAGTTTCCAAGGAGCACCTGGCGGATTTGAACGGCCTACCGTTTGGTTAGCAGCTGTAGCACTTAACCACTACACCACCATGATTTCCATGTATAGCATATTAATTCATAGAATGCAGTCTGTGTCTTATTATAATAGAATTTCAGTATTGGTACATACTATTTTTGAGTCTAGAGAAGAAATAAATTATGTCAGGTCAGCAGGTCAGTCATGCCAGTTAACCATCTTGTAATTGCAAATTGATATTAATCTCATTATTATCATTTTGTTATATCGTGTATCAGTTGTTAAAAATTCAAAGTAGCTTTATAGGCTTAGTCCTTTGATTTAAAAATATACTGTCTTTGGTTCTAAGATTTAAAAATAGTTAATATTAGGGTTTGTGTTGCCTATATTAGCTATATGCTATCAATTATAATTTAAAATTAGGAAGTTGGGAGCTTTTAGAAATAGTATGGATAATTTATATTGTAATGGCATTTTTTAATTACCAAGTATTTCTACATTCATTATCTCATTTTGTTCTTACATCTATGTGTTAGACAAGAGATGGTTATTATTCTCATTTTACAGATATGATTTTAAGAGGTTAAATGATCTGTTCGATGTCAGAGCTACTTAAGTCATGTGACAAACCTAATGCTCTCAAAAGATGATGCTCCAAAAAGAGCAGACAGGTTGAATCTGCTATTGAATACATGGCCCCTGTGAGCTTGAAACATCATTAGATAACTCTGCAGTTATAACATGTTATGCATGTAGTAATTATATTCTATGCAGATACAAGGAACATGTTAGAAATTCTCAAACTGAGAATTGCTAAAAGGGGTAAATCTGAAACAGTGTACTCCATCCTCCTAAATCTTTGAGTTCAAATATTTGGAGGAAATCATGTATTTTGTTAATACGAAAATGAATATGTTATGAAGCATAAGGCAACATTTGAGCATTTACAGATAAAACACGAAATTAAAAAAAAAAAAAATTAGCAGGTTACTTAATGCTGTAATCAGAGTCCCTGCTATTTTTGTAAGCAATTGTTGATAATAAAAACTAACAATAGGTAAAAATAAAATATGAGATAAAAAAGATAAGAATAAAGGCACAATAATAGCCAAGACATGTGTGATGCATTTACTCTAAAAACATTTTTCTTTTTCTTGTTTTAATTTCTGAGAGTCGGCTGTGGGCAAGACCTAGCAGGGAAATGGACAGGATTCCAGTTTCTATTTCCAGCTCTGCTCTTGTCACTTAACTTCTCTTTCTATTTATTTCATCATCTCTAAATTTACTTTAAAGAGCCATGGTGGTGAAGTGGTTAAGTGCTCATGTGCTGGCCGAAAGGTCGGCAGGTGAAGCCCACCAGCCGTTCCACAGAAGAAAGATGTGACATTCTGCTTCCATAAAGCTTTACAGCCTTGGAAACTCAATGGAGCAGTTCTCCTCTGTCCTGTAGTGTCACTATGAATAATAATTGACTGGATGGGAGTGGGTTTTTGGTTTAAATCTAGTTTCTTCCTGCTCTGTAATGTGAAGGTCCACTCATTACTTCCTTCCATAGATATATCTTGTGTCCTGCCATGTGACAGACACTCAGATGAGTACAGAAGTTTCATCTGTGAAAAGTATTGAACTTGCCCCTGCTCTTAAAGACCTCACGACCTAGTAGGGGAAACAGACGTTAAACAAGATTTATATTTACCATTTATTATTACAACGCATAGATATGCGTGCTGGTACAGGAAGATGTCCCAAAAGGGTAAGACACAGAGACTTAACAGTGGTAGGGTTAGATTTAGGGAAGGTTTCCCTGACAAAGTGGCCTTTTGAAAGAAACTTACAGTAATGAGACATTAGGGTGAGGGTGCTATACAGAGCAAGTCTCTGAGACAAGAAAGAACTTGATCTGCTTAGGAACTAGAGAAACGACGGCTGGGATGGAGAGCACCAATGAGTATAATAACTGGACATAATGCTAGAAAGGGAGCTGGGACCTGGACAATCCAAAGTTTTATAGAAGCCTTGCTGGTAATTTTAAGAGATCCTAAAAAACATTGTTTTGAGTAGGGGAGTTCTGTGAATAGCTAGGCATTTTTGACATATCACCTTGTTGATACGGAGTAAGAGATGGGGTATCAGGAAAATTTGAAGAAATGTTATATCAGTAGAAAAAGAGAAGACTTAATACATTCCAAATATATAGTAGCAATTTTTTTTTATACACTAAGATTGCCTGGAAAGTTCAATAGGTTTGATAGATAATGATGACTTCTAAGTTTCTTGCCTGGGCAACTGGGGCATTTTTGGTGTTATTTCCCAAGGTGATAAATCTTGTAGGGGAAGCAGAATTTGGAGAATGAGGATCAAACATTAGATATTTATTAAATTTATAGTGTCCAATAGTTAAATGATGTGGAGATGAAAAGAGAGCCATGGCTTAGAGAAATACATTGTGCGATTGTCAACCTTATCAGATGAGTGGTATTTGAAGCATGGATGAGAATAGAACCAGCCAGATAGAGATGTTTAGCTCCCTGAAAAGCAGTTAGTGTCTGTCTTGATCATATCTGTTTCCTCCACACGGAGAAGGGTGACTGGCACAGGATGGATACTCAAGAAGTAATTCTTGAATGATTGAAGAGTAGAGGGTTAAGAACTGAGTTCCAAGGAGCTGTAACATTATACAGAAAGAGGAAATCACATCACAGCAACCCAGTGAGACTAAGACTGAAAAAACACAAGAGGTTTTTTGGTGTCTTAGGAGTTTGTTGGTCATTTATCAAGAAGAAAAGATGTAAATAGAGTCAGATGCTCCTGAGATGCCAAGTGAACTGAACCAAAAGAGATGGAAATGGCCTTACCTCAAATGGTTTTGGTAAAGTGGTTGCCAGAAAAATTAGATAAGAATGGGCTGAGGATTTTGTATGAGACTAGGAGGTACAGATCCCATTTTTTTTTTTTTTTTTTTTTTTAACTCTTTTGAGAAGCTTCTCTATGAAGGTGAGTAGAGGGAAAAAAGCCAGTGCTAGAAGGATTTTTATAACATAGGCTAAAGTGTGTTTCATAGCTGAGGAAACATAGTCATGGAGAAGTCAGACATACACATGAGAAATAGGGTAACTACTGACAAAGCTACCTTAGAAGGTAAGAAATAGTATTCATCCCCTCTCAACTCTCAATGGCAGCCAACACAAAGCCAAAGCGGCCTATTGAGAAAGGAAAAAAGAAAAAGAAAGGAGTTATTTTATGTATAAAAATGCTACAAAGTGATGTCTTATTTGCTATGGCTGAATCCACTGATTGCTAAGGCCTCATGAAAAGCCACATCAAAGAGTTGATTTTCATATTGAACTGAACCCGTTTGATTCTCTTACAGTTTAAGAACAGTTTGGCTTAGGTCTACAGAGTTCTTGAGGCAAGGTTAAAGGCTGTGATGACGGTGAATTTGGAAGCCCTTAAGCCCACAAAATCCTACAGGGTTAAAATTATATATATAAAAATTTAGGAAAAATATTTTATTCATAACTTTCATCATAACTACCCTTACAGTTATATGATTTCTTAGTTCATTTTAAATGAACTGTTATAAGTCAAAATTTATGTCGGAAGTAAAAACCTAAAACCAAACCCATTGCTGTTGACTCAATTCCGACTCATAGTGACCCTGTAGGACAGAGTAGAATGTCTAAAGTAAGTTATCTAAGGTAGCAGATCTTGAATTGTTTTATTTAACTTGGAGAAGATGTGGAGTTTAAAAGTTAATTTTGTGTTATTCATTTATTTTTGCATTGCATGCATTCTACACAAATGCATGTCCAACTCAGGATTACAGGCTTCCCCCACTATCTGAAAGTAGAGTGTTCCAATGAAACCTTTCATAAGCCAAAATGATGTAAAGTGAAAAAGCAAGTACCATTAATTTATATGGGAAAATTTTATGAGCCTTCCCAGACCCAAAAATTAACCTACCAAATCATACTAAACAACACATAAAACCTAAATAACACTAACATATAGGAAAAGCAGGAATTGTGATAAATACACAGCCTATGGTGGGTTATATAAAGTTTACCATGATTGAACCCATAATTGCATTGTTTGACACTAAGCATAATACCCTTATGAGCTCTCGGGCTTTTCTGATACCATAGGACACATCTTGCTAACAGATGCACAAAATAAATCAAGATAAAGCACACATGCTCACAGACACAGTTCAAAGCTATGGAGGCTTGATGCTCAGAAGCTGGGTGTAGTTCCCCAGGAAGGAGCTTGGCAGTGCCACGCTAGCTGCTGGTGTGCATGCTGCCTCTTTAGCAACTCAAAGCAAAATAGATGCTGCACACTGTTTCCAGATTTTGCCTTTTTTTGCCTTTTAGAGAAGACAGGTACTAATGTAGATGCTTCATAAAAGTGAACTGGCATAAAGCGAACATTCAAAAGTGGGGGATACCAGTATCGACTTTTGAATTAAAAATTCATTGCTTATGTGAATTAACAGATACTTCACTTTTTCTAGGCAATAAGCTACATCTACAGCACATTTATCTGTTGAACTGAAGCAGTATTTTTTAAAAGCTACTCACCTTACAACCATATATAATATATTATTTTGGTAACATTGGCTCTTCTATCTAAAACCTTAGTAAGCCCAGAACCAAATCCATTGCTGTGGAGTGAATTCTGACTCATCCCCACCCGCCCAGTGCCGTCGAGTCGATTCCAACAATAGCCCTATAGGACAGAGTAGAACTGTCCCATAGGGTTTCCAAGGAGCGCCTGGTAGATTCGAACTGCTGATCTTTTGGTTAGCAGCCAAGCTCTTAACCACTGGATATTTCTATAGGTTACTATAATTCTTATTAACAAAGAGATTTTGGGCTTATTTTGGAATATTTTCTTATTTTTACTTGTTAATAAGATGTGCTTATATTGCATTTTGATTTACATAGAAATAGAGTGTGCAAGATCACCACATTGTCATTTGGAATATTTGTAGAGCATAATTCCATCTCGTCTTAGAAACAATAGGAATATTGGATAGTAATGGCAAATTGATGCTTATAAAAATGATTACAAAACTGTGGAACTAGAGAGGCTGAAAAGGTGGCACGTATTGATTTGTTTTATAATTTTAATGATTTAAATTAAGTACTGAATTGGATATAATCTCATATTTAAAATATTCTTGGAGATAAATAAATGTATTTTGGAAATATATTCCCTACCATCTCTTTTGGCTCAAAACATGTTTGTTGCTGTTTGTATTTAACCAGAAGAAAACTTTAATATCTTTTATTAATGGGTTCTGTTTGCTTTTGTAGTTACTATGGATTGAAGATATTTCTAATTTTAATGCTTTACTGTCATTATAATTGGATGATAAACAATTCCATTCTTACTTTCTTAACATCTCATGTTAAAATAATTCTCTGCTCTGGAATCAAACATGTAATCTATCTATAATAGTTTTTTTTTCTCCCTCAAATTTAACAGGCTAATAAAGACATGATATAAATCATCACCAACCATTGTATTGCTAAGAAATTTCAGTTAATGTTCATTCTTCAGGGGCTTTTTAATGAACTATGGAGTATAATAACTGTGATGACATTCACTCTTGTTCCAAACAATACTAGCATACCCTTTTACCTCTGTGTTAACGTAATACAAATAGAAAACAAAACATCCAAGCACAAGGCAAATACGAAAATGTTTGTGGTCCTTTTAAATAGAGATTAGAGTAATTCTAAATGGTGGTAAAATTGAAGTTAAACTACTTGGGGAGAACTTCACTTTGACTATATGGAATTCTCAGTCACACCTAAATATTGATACTACACCCTCAGCAGTATTTTTTGAGTTAGCACGTGATGAAAAAGTAAATCTATTAATTACTTTCATCATCTTTTTTTTCAATGTCATTTGTTATTTTCTCAATAACGTATGTCTAGAGTGTGCTGATGACCATTTTGGGTTAATGCTTTAGAATCTATTGTTATTACAATTTTTATTGTGTGAATATGTAGTTTTAATGTATATTGATATATATATAACTTTATTAAATATGTATTCCAAGATAATATCATAGCAAAAAGAGTTACCATCAAATGTGGTAGAAAATGATGAACTCATATTTCAGGTAGCACTGTGAATTTACTGGGAGCACATTGGAATGACAAGTGACTTCTCTCTTACAAATTCTGTCATCATTAAAAGTTATTAAGGTATTCACATTTAAATAATCAATGACAGAACTAATGTCTGAATAAACATTAATGTTGAACTTCTACAATGTTTTTTCATATGTGGCGACATTTAGGATTGTGTTATACAATATTTCATCTATTTGTCTTGTATCAAAGTAGTTGTTTGTAGGTAATTGTTAATGGCTTTGTGTAAATCTTGCATTAATTATTTTCTCTGTTTTTTTTCTTTCCTACTGTCACTTTTTTCTTTTCCTTTCATTTCATGTTTATAACTTTGCTCTTTTTTCCTTAATTATTTTATTCTTACTCTTTTCAAAAACAATTTCCATCATGCAGAAAAATGCTGTGAAGCGAATAAAGGCGGAAATGGAAGCCAGTCATGGCAGCAGAACGCTGCTAGGTTTTCTTTTATTATAGCCATAAGTTTGTCTTGCATGTTTTAATGTTATTGTTGCATCCTATGGTATTTCAGTAATAACAAGGCTAATCTAAAAATGAATCAAAGATTTCCTAAATTCCAACTAATTAAGTGTGTAATTTCCCCCATGAACAATTAACCTTTTTCCCATCTCCCAAATTGTCAACCTTTTAAGTGGAAACTTGGTCAGAAAATCAATGAAGGAATTGAATCACAACTGTTTCTTACAGTTACCAGTTCACTTCATGACTTACACCATTTGGAAGTTTCCTTTAATACCTGATTTGACCTTGTTAAAAACCGTGCCACTTGTACTAAGAACTTAAGAATTTGCTGCATCTAATTTTCTTTGATTTGAGTATTTTGCAAATATAACTCAACATCTGTGTCCATACGTTGTATAAATGATTTCAATATGAAGAATTGTGGGTTATTTCTGTTTTTATTTTTAACTGTTAATCTTTTAAATGTGAGTTTCTGACTTTAGGAACATTCATTATATTTTATAATGTTTGCCATTTGTGTAAAACATAAAAGTGAAAATATTTATTATTTAGATGTATATCCTTATTGTGCTGCCTGTTTTACATTTGTTGACATAAAGTTTCTTAAGGGATAACTTTAAAAAATAATAATAATAATAATTCAGATTCCCCCTTTTTTTAATTATGTGAAAATATATGTTTGTAATTCCCCTGGAATAAATCAGAAATGAGTTTGGAATATGTTTACAAAATTGCACCTTATTCACTAGATTCAGATTGTGTTTTCTGCTGCCAATAAACCCTGATGTTTGAATAACATAGATAAATATTTATTGCATTATCTTGGACACCTAAGTGTCAGCTTCTTTGCATGGATCAGAGAGAGAATTAAATATCTTAGCTACTACTTTCAGGAGGATGAACTTGAGAAAAGATGAAAAAGGGACGTTACTAGATTCCAAATTTCAGAAAAAAGCTGGATTGGAGGGAGTGGCATAAGTAACGATTTTCATTTTTGTATTTTCGAGAAGAGGAAAGTGCTTTGTCTTTGTCATTGACAGCCACACCCTAGCAAGTGCTTCTTATGACTCATTCGGGGCAATTTGGAAGCAACCAGATTTACATATATGCATAAACATGACCATAGCTTAGTTGGTAAATCAAATTATTGGATCCTGGGCATGGAATTAACTTGTCAGAAGTAATTTTTTTGTTGTTACACCAAAATATTCTCTCATTCTGTCTTTTTAAGGAAATTTCTAAAGAATTCTTTCATGTAAATGCTAGGCTGCCTTTTAGAAGTAGATTACCCTGAGTGTTTCTTTTCACAACTCTTTGCTGGCTGCTGCTGTGTGTTCTTTCTCTTGATCTTGGACTACAGAATGACCCTGCAGCAGATTAGACACATTCTGACTTTCCTCCTGTAACCCCTGCTGAGGCAAGTGATTCTCTACTTTGCACAGGATAGCTATCCAGTCAGCTCATGAGGAATGTTTTGTTTTTCAAGTCACCATACCAAGAGAACTAACTCTAATTGAATACTATATCCTTTGATTTTTTTAGTCTGGGACAGTTACATTGATTACTAATATAAAGAAAGTGTTGTTAAAGAAAGGAGTTCCAATACCACTTCTTAGAATGGTGTTTCCCATTTATTATACCCTGACTGGATCTTTCAAATACATTATAAATACTTCTGGAAGAAAGTAGTGTGTAAGTTATATTGACATGTTATTCAATCACAAAATACTTCTGTGGAAAATATGAAATATATTTTCAGTTAGTTAACACTGTCGATTTATTTTGAACTTGTACATTCCGTAACTCATGGTCACCAATACTAGTGATACAAAAACTATTCAAAGTCAGGTTTACATGGTAGCTAGACATGAAATTTTGGCAGATATGAAAAAAATCTAAAATTATTCTAACAGAATTATTTACATTTAAAGAGCTGTTCATTTAGAGTTTTTAAATATTTAAGTATGCAGCAAGTTTTTCATCTTGAAATTAATTTAAAAAAATCTGTCATTTGCCCAAATGTTTATTTTTAGATGAACATTTATTTTACAGATGAGGGATTTGCACAAAATAATTTTAAAATTTTTAGAGATATTAAATTAATAGACTGTGTATTGCTTGTTTCTATTATAAATTAGAAAACACAGTACTAATCACTGTAATAAGGGTGATCTTAGAAACTGTAAATTACCTTTTTGGATGCTTTAAAATCTTAATAATAATGCCTGAACTTTACTAGTGTTATATGCAACCATAAATTTGATAGTTTTCTTTCCTGATCTAATTAGTATTAGGTCTGTAGGTCTAAATAATTGTGATTATTGGTAAGCAAGACATAAAATTCAAATTTATCTTAAGAGTCTCCCCAGTATCATCCAATGGTAGCATAGGAATTGTTTACATAAAATTCTGTGTCTGAAGATGTGTAAATATGAACTTGTATGTAAAGGTGAGATTCATGCTAATCATTTTGTATAATCAGAAACGTGTCTGTGTCTGTTGATGTGTATATCATATCTCCAACAATTAAATCTTTTCAAAAGCTTGTTTTAACCATTATCCTATTTCTTATAATGCTAAATTAATCCACTTAGGTAAGATTGCCGTGATCTCCATGCGGAGTAGCAGGATTTTTATGTAGACCTGAATATCTCCTTTTTCTCCTCCCACCGTTGCCCTCTTCTGCCGCCTTTCCTCCGTTTATCATTCAGTCTTAATGACACCTCTAGCCCCGTGCAAACACTGTGATTCCTTCTCAGCTCACTATACAGGCCACAGTGCCATGGCTCAGATGTACGATCAGAGCATGCCTAGGAAGTAGCAGGAAATGCTTTTTTCTTATGAAACTTCTTCTTCTTACACAGAAGAGCTTGTAAATGACCATTTTTGTTACTTTCCACCCTATAACTATTAGTCTTCAGGACTAAATGTAGTTCTGTAAATTCTACACTCAGATTTTTCCAAAAACATTACGTTAGTAGACATATTTGCCTTTATTACTAAAAGACATGGACAAGATCGAAATGTTTATTATCTTATTCCATCTCTTTTCTTTTTTTCTTAGAATTAAGTATCTCAAATGTTTAAAATTAAAAAACTATGCATGTTTTAGACACTGGATTAACCAGTTTATACATATAATTTCAATTATACATACAACAAATGCATACCCAAATAATTTTATTACAAATAATTTTGACTCTAACTACTTGGTACTTCTTTTTAAATTAGTAATTCAAAATTACAAGTGTGCATAATGGTGCATGTGGTTATAAAATTTGGGTGATTTGGAAACCATTATGATTTAATGCCTTTTATATATATATAATTTATTATATTTAAAAATAAAACTGAAATGTGGTAAATTCTAAAATACTCCATGTAGAGTTATATGATTATGCATTTATATTCAGCAAATTACGTTGTTCAAGAAATAATTAAGCCATGTAATTTTAGATCTACATAAACTCTTTAAAAACATAAAAATGGCCTTAATTGTTAATATGATATATTTACACTGAGGATGCAGGGATAAAATTTTAAGATTCCAAATGATTTTGGCATTACAAGGTGGATTTTCATATCACCATTACAATAATCGTGGTTAGTGCTAGCTTTCAAGAATAATAGTTAAAATTATGCATGATATTTTCAACTTTAGTTATTAAGAATTATCTAGTCATATAAAATTATCTTAAAATACCCACATTTGTTTTCAGTTATGATATTAACACCAATAACAGCTTTAAATTATCTGCTGTAATCCTATGTAAATTGTATATTAGAATTTATATTATAATATTAGTCCTTATATATTATTATTCTGCTTAACAATATAGGGTGATTAAGATCATACCTAATTGTGTAATTTTATGAGCTTTATTACAGTTAATATCTATGAGGCATAATGTAATATCCTTTAAACAATATTTGCATACATCTTTTTTCTTTTTGTTGTTTCCTTTTTTCCTCTTCCTTTCCTTTCAATTCTCCTTCCTTTCTTCCAAGTTTTTTCTGTAATTCCCTCCCTCCTTCCCTCTCTTTCTTCTGCTCTGTCTTACCCTGTCTCTATCTCTCCCTCTCTCTCTCATTATTACAAGATCTGCCCATGAATAAAAAGTTGTATTTCTTCCATTCCCTTTGAATTAATCATTTTGTAAAATTTAAAATGCTAGCATTGGTGTTGGAACCCTGGTGGTGCAGTAGTTAAGAGATGGGCTGCTAACCAAAATGTCAGCATTTCATATCCACCAGGAGCTCCTTGGAAACCCTATGGAGCAGTTCTAGTCTATCCTATAGGGTCACTAAGAGTCAGAATCGACTCGACAGCAATGGTTATTATTATTGTTAGCATTTATGATATAAAAACATGTCATGAAACCTTTTCCAAAGCTAATATGTTGAATGGATAGCTCAAATTTGAATAAATCAAATGATTGCAGATGTACATTTTCTAGAAATAACACTTGAAATTATAAATTGGTCACAAGTCCATTTCCAAATCAACCAATTATATCATGAATAAAGTAGCTACCATTATTTAAACAGTTTGTCTTACAATTCAGAAAACATTATCAAAGTAAATTTTAGGATTTAAGAAAAAAAAAAAATCTCATCCTGTTAATATGTCCTCTCCCAAACTGCCATCAAAGTTGGAGTAATATTCTAGAGTTAACAATCACTTTTTTTAACTTTCAAATATAAAGTTGTAGTGTTCTCTTCTTTACACTAGTTAAAACCTTTTTAAAATACGTAGTGATAATACAATACACAGTCACATCTCAATTTTTATGTAGGCAAAAGATACAGTAAGCTTAAAGGTTGTTTTATAGTTCTGAAATGACAAAAATGGAAATTTAATAGCAATGGTCTGTTTTCCAAATGTCTTTGGTTATGGTATCTTATCTAAGAAAAAGATCTCTTCCCCATGTATATTAACTATAGTCAAAGCATATAATATCTGTCTCTAAATTGTGCAGATAGACTGGAATATCCTGTAACTTCAATTTTAGTTATTATTCAGTAAATATGAAAAAAATCCCAGAAATATTATATATATAATATCTTATATATAATAAATATAATATTATATATTATATATATAATTGGTATATGTTCAAGAGTTCTGTTGGTGTATCTGAAATACTCTGAACTTCAACTCATGTCCTTCATTGGCAGACTTATTTTATACACCTTTTAAAGACATGTTCACCTAAGTTGATTTAATTTTATTTAAATGTGGACCAATTTAATGTTATCTTGTCTACTTGTACGGCAGATTTTCTTAATTTTGCATATATTAAAATTAAATTTAGTTATTCTTTATCATCGCATTTTACATAATAACAAATACAAAGTCATACATTGCAAAATTGCATACTATTAGGATGTATCTTTTCCCAAAAAGGAAACAGTTAAAAACTATTGTTTTAAATAACACAGTAGTACAGCATTCATGAACTTCACCCTAGAAAAATTTTATCTCACATATTGATTTTATGCATAACACTTGTCTTAAAATGGCTATGTCTGATCATTAAAATTGCATTTAATCCCATCGCTTATTTTCTTTGAAAAAAAATATGTACATACGTATGTGTATTGTCTTCAGTATCATCTCTTATTTAAAACCCCAACATAATATTCAGCACTATGTGTAACCCTATGCATGTGTTTCATAGTATATTAAATGTCATTTTATTTTCTGTACCCCTGTGTCTCCATTGTTGTAATAAAGAAAACTGAGGAAAAGCTTGGTTATTTGTGTTTTCTTTATTACTGGTACAATTTTTCTGTCCTTTTGTGTGTTCATTTTTAACTTGATCAAAGTCAATATCGGAAAGTATTTACTTAGTCAGTTAGGGACTTGAAATAAGTACAGAATCACTAAGTGATTTCTATTTTGGCAAAACTAATATATTATCAGAAGGCTCAAAATAATCATATTAAAAGATAATTTAAAAATAATATGAAATGTCATTACTTTCATAGTTTTGGTTTGGAAACGGTTATTAATGGCAGTCCAAAATAACCAAAAGATATGTTAATAAAATATGTGAACATAGTTGATAATTTCAGTAATCCAAGGAAAGCTGAGTAATCTCTATTGCTTACAAAAGCTCATTAAAAAAAAGACATAAATGCTCAAAGTGATTGTTCTTCAATTATTTTGGTTCATGCATTATATTATTTCAGTTTGGGTGCCCTGGGAGTAAAGTGGTAGAAAATTATTAGTGTTCTCTGCTCGTTGACTATTAAGGTATGAAACCAAAGCAATGGCTTTGGAGGTTTACTGCTAACAAGAAAAATAATAGGAAAAACAAGGGGAACTTATATTTTTGAGCACCTACTATATCATACATTATGCCGAATGTCTTACGTATATTACTTAATTCATTCTAAAATCTTTCAAAAGTGTTATTTTTCCCATATTTTAAATTAGAAAAGGGAGATCTAGAAAAATCGAATAATTTTCATAATGCAGAGTCACAATTTGAAATCAAGTCCACTGCTCACAACAATATTTTATAACTTTTGTTAGTATTTGTCTGTTTTTCAAATCGTAAATCTATATTATGTAAATTACCTGATTTATGTATTAAATTAAAATTTAAGTTTTTTTTAAAGGTAAAAAGTAACTGTTTCTGGCTGGAACATGAACCAACCAAACCAAACCTGTTGCCGTCGAGTTGATTCCAACTCATAGCAACCCTATAGTACAGAGTAGAATTGCCCCATAGAGTTTCCAAGGAGCACCTGGTGGATTTGAACTGCCGACCTTTTGGTTAGCAGCTGAGCTCTTAACCACTACGCCACCAGGGTTTCTGAAACATGAATAGCAACCTAATATATTTCACATACACAAATGCAGATCAAGTGTTGGCTTTCCAGATAAAACTGAAACTGTGCAGATATTATAAAACAGAAAATACTTATTTTCACTATTCAGGTTATTTTAGAGCACATGTAATCTTTTATTTTACTCCAGAAAAGCCCATTAAAATTTATATGCGTGTGTGTATACACCACCATTTGGAACATATTGCATTTTAAAGTAAATTTTAATAAAATATCTATATTTTGTTTTCATAATATATACTTCAGACAAATGATACAATAGTTGGAGAAATTTAGTACCCCTAGAGAGAAATATTTAATATACATTTTCTTTGTGGTTGTTGCTTTTCTTTTTTCCTGAGCTCATTGAGAACAAAGGGATGATATCAAATGGAAAGTGTCTGGGAATGAGTGAGCATTTTTATAGTTACTGCCACAGCATAATTGTTTTATATTACTCTATTCTTTTAGCCCATTATAAGGAACAGAGTCCCTGCGTGGCACAAATGGTTAAACACTGGACTGCTAACTGACTGCCAGGCCTTACTTCTAAGGTGCCTCTGGATGACAATTCAAACCCATCCAGAGACACCTTGAAAGTAAGGCCTGGCAATCTGCTTCTGAAGGGTCTCAGCCTTGAAAACCCTGTGGAGTGTAGTTCTACTCTGCACAGTTGAGGTCACCATGAGTCAGAATTGACTCAAAGACAATTAACAATGGCAACAATAACAATGACAAACCAAGAAATTGGAGGATATTTAGAGATATTGTATGAGTCGGAACTTGACAGCCTTTAACAACAAGATGTATTCTAATTGCACACCTTGATTTTATTATATCAAGAAACAAAAGGTCAGAGGAGACAAGTAATTCATTCAAGGTCCTACAACTAGTCATAGATATATTCAAGCAACCGGAGCTTTCAATTTTCCTGTTATCTTTGTCCTGTTGAATTATAGTAAGCTCAAGATGGCATACCTTAAACTCTAGTCTGTCAGTTATATGGTATTATGTCTTCAATCTAGGTCATTTGCTTTCCTCTTGATTGATCCATGGAGAAAAAACTATGTTGCAAAAGAAAGGTCAGATACAGACAAATCACAATTTCTCCAGTAATCATGGTGCTTCTATTAGTTATCTTTCTCACTCTAACTTTTACATATAGCTGTTTTCCCATGGTTCATGTACGTATAGGTACACTGAATTTATACTTCAGAATTAAACAAATATCAAATTAATTCTTAATCACTTTCTGAATGTTTTTACACATTTTCTGAAACCACTTTATTGAATGTTGTATTTACGTTGTTGGTAAAAATAGGTCATTTTCTATTAATATAAAATAATATTTTACTTACTGTCTACTAGCTACTAAAATAGATGTTTCTGCCTCAACATTTATCGTCTCCATTTTAAGAAATGAATATAAATAAAAATAAAACATCTTCATAACTTATAATTTGCATAGAAGCTGTATACCTAATTATTGACAAATACGAAAATATTTAAGAGTAAATATTTAAAAATACATTTTTTCTGTTTAAATGCATTTAAAATAAAATCCATCCTCTTACATTGGCATTTCTGTTTTGAAGAAACCATTAGGTCTGAGCAAAAGCTTCACTGTGCTGTTGCTTCTATCTAACTTTACAATAAACTGCACCTATCTATTACCTGAAACGTTAAACGCAAAGTTCCTTGAGACTGTTGGAAAATGACAAGAAAAGTATTCTGCTCAGTAGTTGAGTTAATGGAAAGCACAGATTTTTCTACTGAAGTTTCATACACAAGCCTATGACTGATTGCCCCTTCAAATGACTCAGTAACAAAGGAAATGTTTATAAAAGTTTCTCTAAGCCAAGGTCTGTTGTGATTTATTGGTGGCTTCCAACGTACAACAACAGGTGGCTGAAAAACTTTAAGATTTGAGTGTTATTCATCACTTAAGGTCTGGCCTATCTTTAATTGCTAAGGGATATGAAAGAGTTAACATAATTAACATAACCCATTGCCTTGGAGTTGATTCTGACTCGTAGTGACCCTATAGGACAAAGTAGAACTGCCCCATAGGGTTTCCAAGGAGCAGCTGGTAGACTCCAACCGCAGGCCTCTTGGTTAGCAGCCAAACGCTTAACCACTGTGCCACCAGGGCTCCATAATTTGCATAAAAAATAGATATCCTCAACTGATCAAAATGTGTTACCTATTCTTATGCACATTTTAAAGATAGCAACATTACATTTATAAGTAGATTGAAAATCTACACTTCTATTTTATAGATGGCAGTATAAAGGCATTTCAATTCAGGTGCTCTTTTTTTTTTTTTATGCAGTGGGTTTAGTTTTGGTTTATAGACTAATATAAATTATATATTCCCCATATAATTAGAACTTTAGTTTTAATTATATAGGATTGATTTTTTTTTTTTTTTTTTAAATAGCTCTTATACAGAAGCAAAAACCTCAGTGAACAATCAACACAGTGAGTTGTCTAAAAATAATCTATTTTTTTTGTTTGGGTTCACATGTAAGGAACCTTTTCGTATTAGGAGAAAAATAAAACTGGCTGTGCAATGGCTGAACCAAGCAAATAAAATTGAAATTATTCAACCATTTGACACTGACCAGTTTCTGTTTTGATATTTATTCAGATCTAAGAACCCCCCTTCCTACTAGCCAATAAAACCATAATTTTCACATTTATATTAATTAAACACCAACAAAAAAAAAATACCCATTGCCATCAAGTTGGTTCCAACTCATAGTGACTCTGAAATATTTATCAAAATAATGCTGTAATTTACTATTTTTTATGCAGATCATTTTCTTCAATTTCCTTTTTGTGTCAAAATATATATATTACTTTAAGACATACTGAGAATTTGACAAGCATCCCTCAGTATTTCATAGAAGCATAATGATTATATATATATTTTTTTTTTTTTTTTTTACAGAGAATCATGTTTAGATAAGATGGATACTAAAACATTAAGGGGAATTGGGTAAAGAGCAGGGTAAGCATAATGGGGCGCTTGACTTGTCATTCCACTTAAAAAAAATATATATATATATACAGTATTATTTTTTCTTATTCAGGACATATTTTTAAAACATAGTAATGGACATCAATTATCTAATGTTAATTCCACTTGCAATGATGGAGATGATACCCCCTCTATTTCCTCACTTCTGCAATCCAAACACCGAGCAGACATTAACGTCCCTTTGTGGACTAGGACAATGAGTTGCTGTGGAATAGGAGGGCAGACTGGGTAGAAGTTTCAAGGCCATTGCCATAGTGGAGGCCTCCTCCAGCTCTCCCCTGACCATTACAGCAGTCTGTCTTCACCAGCCATTGAGTTTACATCTCAAACAATTCTCTTTAGTTATTATACATGGGGCAGAACATTCTGACAAAACAAATGACTTGAGCAAAGGGACACAGTAGCAAAGAATCGTTGTTTTTAGGTGCCGTCAAGTCGGTTCCAACTCATGACCACCCAATGTATAACAGAACGAACACTGCTGGGTCCTGTGCCATGCTCACAATCTCTGCTATGCTTGAGCCCATCTTTCAGCCACTATGTGAGAATCCATCTTGTTGAGGGTCTTGTTCTCTTTTGGCAATGCCAAAGAATAAGTGATGGAAAATACATTTACTCATAAACAGCAGGATTATAGTAAAAGAAATGTTGGTAATAACAGCAATAATATTCTTACATCAAGAATGTTTAACCGAGTATGCATAAAATGGTACATACAAAAGATATAAGTGCCGTATAACAAAAATACTGAAAATAGTCTTAATTTACAAAAAAAAAAAAAGAAACATTGCAGTTGAGTTAATTTTGACTCAGAGCAGCCTCATGTTTTACAGAGTAGAACTGCTCCATAGTGTTTTTGTGGCTATAATCTTTCTGAAAATAGATCACCATGCCTTTCTTTTGGGTATGGCTGGGTTGGTTCGAACTGCCAACCTTTAGGTTAGTAGTCAAATGTAAACTGTTTGCCCCACCCTGGGACATTTATAAGTGACACAAAAGGCTTCATTCATATACTTGCATAATATTAAAAAGTTATTCATCAGTTTACTCATAATTGTTAAAATCTGAAGTTTTCAAATTCACAAAATAATATTTGGATACTGCAGATATTATTTTTAAGGAAAAAGAGGGCTAGAAAAATCATATAAAATTATCTTCCACATTGGTAGGTCTATTAATCACCAGCATGAAATTATATAATTTATTTCTAGATATGTGTGGAGTTCTGATACACTCAATACTTGTTCATTTACAACAGAGAAAATTGCTTTTGCATGATCCTAAAAACTAAAAATCCCTCAAACAGACCAGTCACAAAGCAGATATAAGCTTGTATAATATCCTACAATTTAAATGCTTTTCTCATAACTCAACTTTGACTTTTATGTATTTTAAACTTTTTTAATTTTCAATATTCCAAGATTCTTGTTCTAGAATGCAATCCTGTACAAAAGACTTCATGCTGTTTTCACCGATAACTGTGCTCTTCTCACAGCCAGCGCAGATTTCACCAGCGTTCCGTACTTTCTTCCTATAAATTGTTCATTGAAAGATGCATGAAATTTAATATTGTACCTACAAAGCTTTCATTCAGTTACTTCAGTGAGCAGTTTTATATCTGAATAGCGTGAAACTTGAGCGAACTTAAAAAGTTGCTAAAAGTGCATTTTGTCAGGAAGCTGAAAGATGCAATTTTTTTTTTGCTTTTTTTCTCTCACGAGTACTATAAGGTGTAAAAAGAGAACCAGTACGTGGCAGAATAAAAGATTAGGACACAAAAGAAGTACAGTCTTTATTTTGGGGCGGTGATTTTGATTCATCTTTTGAAAATTTTCATCTCATTTCCTGTTTCCGTGGAGATGAATACATCTAAAATGATTAGGCAAAATAACATCAATAAATACAGCAATAACGATAACAAAGAACTAATGATAAGCTAAAGGAGAAAAATGAATTATAGAAGAGAAGCCAATAAACAATACATGGTTATTCCAAAACTGAGAAAAATTCCAAGTCACATATAAGAGATAATAGAGCATTTTTTATAATTACCTTGCTTTCTTTCATTATAACATCAAAGGCTTACAAAGTTTAAAGATCTTACAATGATATTTATAATTAATGGAATGACTAAAAAGAAAAGTTACAATATATTAAAAAAAGAATAAGTAAAATAGAAATGAGAATCCCAACTATGTGACATTCTAGAATAGGCAAAACTATAGAGACAGCAAAAAAATCAGTGGTTGCCAGGGGAAGAGGGATGGATGAATAGGTAGAGCACAGGGCATTTTTAGGGCAATGAAACTATGACATAAGGCGTTTGTCAAAACCTATAGGGCTGTATGATACAAAAAGTGGCCTCTAATGTAAACCGTGGACTTCAGTTAATAATACTACATCAATGTGGATTCATCAGTTATAGCAAATGTATCACAGGAACGCAAGATGTTAATAGAAAAAGCATTCGATGGTAGGAACTACATGGAAACACTACTGTCTACACCATTTTTCTGCAAATCTATAATGGATGCAAAATCTAAGATTATTTTTTAAAGAAGGAGTGAAATTAAAATTTAAAAAATAAACTTGATTGTGTCCTGGTCACAATGTAATGCACATGTAAGACTAAATGAATATGAGTGATTTTAAACTTAAGGCCTTAATGAAGAAACTTTATCATAACAACAAAAATAAAAAAAGACTTGTAAAATGTAAACATACAAATGACATATTTCTGTGCATAATCGAGAAAGTTAGCAACATTCAAATATTTACTGTTTTTTAAAATCTAGGAAAGTTTTAATTAATACAGATATAGGGTCGCTATGAGTTGGAATCAGCTCGATGGCAATGGATTTGGTTTGGGTTTGGTTTAAAGGGGTATTGGCCAAGACAATGGAATCAAACTTTTTCTTTTTTATTTCTATTTGTTATTATACCACCTCAATTGTGAACTATCACATTGTTTCAAAAATATAACAATAGATATTTTAGAATCCATTTTTCTAAACACCTACGATACATAAAGATGGCCTTCACGTGTGCATTTCTGATTTCCCACATAGCTTAACTAAGAGAAGATACCAAAACCATAGGCACATTTTAATAATTTAAACGATTTAGTAAGTCAGGTTCTGACCCACAGGTCTAGTTTTCCCTGCAAGGAATAGAAATTGTAGTAAAGGCATAAGTCATCTGTCCACAAACATCCACAGGGTTGGAGAATATTATTTTTTTTCCCAGCAAGGTACCAAAACAAGTGGGTTCTGTCAAGAAATGTAAAGACTGCAGCTTGGCCTTTAAAAACAAAATAAAACAAACAAACAAGAACAACCAGTTGCCATTGAGTTAATTCCTGACTCTTGCTGACCCCATGTTTGCAAAGTAGAATTGTGCTCCATGAGGTTTTCAAGGCTGTGAGCTTTCTGACAGAGGTAGCCAGCCTTTCTCCTGAGGTGCCTCTGAGTGGGCTCAAACCACCAAACTTTTGGTTAGGAGTTGAGCACTTCACTCTTTGTACCACTCCGGGACTCCACTAGTTTGGTCTATACTGGGGAGGTATTGGGATTTCTTTTTATTCTCGATATGCCTGCCCTTTTTTATGAAAAGCATTCAAATATTTCCATCCCTTTGTAACAAATTTTTGTTGTTGTCGACCCAGTCTAGTCCCTATCCTCTTTGCTAAGCAGTGGCTCTTTCTACTACACCTTCTTATGTTTTTGTGATTTAGCGGGATCCTAGGAGATATATCGCAGAACTTAAATTTATAGTTTAAGATCATTTCTAGATCTGTAAGTGACAGGTGATCTTGGAAAACATACACAAGAAACTATGTGGGATGCTTGGGGGGTAGCAGATTTTTAAATTAGTGAAATGTATTTTTCTTTAAAAGTATGTGTTGCCTTACAAAAAAAAAAAAAGTTGGCCTATAATACAAGATTACCATAACAATCATGAGAGCACTTTCTATTAACAGTATGCCCTTGTTAATATAAAAATCTTATCTTTTTGTTTTTTTGTGTCTTATGTAATCCAGTGAATTACATTACATTTGAGAAATTTACACTTCACAAGTAAATATGGATTAAAATAGGTGCATTATAAGCCTAAAGGTTTATATTAATTTTTATTAATTCTGTGTTAGTACGTATCAAAAAACCACTATAGATAGTTCTCTAATTTAGTAGGCACTCAGTGAATATTTGTGAAGCACAATTGGATTAATGGTCCTTGTTTACTGTGTACCAACAAAAATCTTTAGCTAACCCAGGAGTCTGTTTCCAGGGCAGCTGACCATCCCAGAGTAAATGGAGCCCAGCTGCTGAAAGCTGCCTGTCCACTTTGCTGCACATCCGATGTATAAAACAGGGACAGGACAGGTTATGCTATAGTAATGTTTTACAAATTTTCTTTAAAGGTTAAACATATCAAATTCAAATATAACAACAAGCAAAGCTTTATATCATTGTTTTGCAAATCTGTCAAAATCTAAATAGCATTTTAAGAATCACCGTGGAATTCAACATAGAAAATAAATTTCCTAAACATTGAAAAATGGGAGAAATTAAGCACCATCCAAAATTTTAAAAAGAATATCCCCACTGAGGTAAAAACACTTCACTCCCTGGAATATTTTATGAGAGAAAGATTTTTGCCTAGCTATTAGTATGATTTAGTATTATTTTGTTTTAAATAAATGCAATGTCTTCAATATTTTGACTCCTGTGTTAAGTATTTCTCAAAACTGTTTTGATCTAAAGTTGTTGAAACTTGGGACTGTACCTATGCCTCTCAAAGAAGATATCTGTTGTGTATGTTTTATAAAAGACATTTTCTAAAACTAATTTCCAGAAACCTCAGGAACAATACGTTTTCTCTCAATGCTCTATCAAGGGATCAAACTTATAAAATTTCAGGCTGAAATCTGTGTAATCTAAATGACTCAAGTTCTAAATAATGTTTCGTTTAATAGAATTTTTAAAATATCCTGAACTTGAATTCGCTTCATAAGATTACTCAACAGCATTTACTAAATTAATGAATGAATTCATTTATATTGATACATCTACAAAGCAAACTAAAACAGTCCCCAAGGTTATACATGGCCAGTGGGGATTTCAATAAGCTGAAGGGAATTTTCTCACCTTTGCCCTTCCACCACCCTTTTCCACGTTGTTTTTTAATAGTGGCCTTTGAGTTGGCCCTTGACTAAGGTTACCCCATGCATAACAGGATCAGATGGTTGTGATCCATAGGGTTTACATTGGCTAATTTTGGGGGGAAGTAAATCACTAGTCCTTTCTCAACTTAGTCTGGAAGCCCCACTAAACCTGTTCCGCATCGTAAGAAGGCGCAACCCTCCACTGACTAGGTCTCTACCACTGCCCCCACATATGGCATATATATAGATCGATACATAGGTTGCTTTTTTGTTTTTTCCCATAAAAACCAGAACCCAGTGCAAATTTTCCAAGTGTGTTACCCTAGGCTGGATGAAGGAAAAACATATAGCCATGCAACCAATAGACTTGTCTTTATTGTTGGAAGATACACTGTCCCTTTCAAGATCCAATTAATTTCTGCTTTGAATTTTTTGTTGATACCATGTGTTTTCAGTAGTGGAATGCATGCTGAGTCATTGTATTTAATTTTTTTTGTTGATAATATAGATTTTGAGAAATATGTGAAAATGCTTGAGTTGTGGGAGCCCATCTGGCCCACCAGTTTCAGGTAGCAGGCTTTATTGTAGGGAGCCTTCAATTTGGGTACATGGGGCACCTCTGGTTTTGCCTGATACCCCAGCTATTTTGCTTCGAGGAATGTTTCTTTTGCCTTTTATCTCTAAACAAGTCTCCCCTGGGGGAAACAAATGCTTTCAGCAGGAAAAGTGTACTCCCAAGGAACTCCAGAGGTATAAAAAGTGGGTGGGATACCTTATGTTTCATGAGACAGGAAAGGGTTATGCAGTATTGTCATGATAAACAACAAACGGGATTTGTTTTGGTTGTTTGTTTTCAATACCTTCTGATTGTCTTTGATATACATAACCTCTTCCTTGTCCGTTGCATTTAGCAATACTCCTGTTAAGAATACCATTATTCTGAGAGAAGCAACCAATCTCCATCTTAAAAAAAAAAAAAAAAATTTCTTTTTTTTCCATTTTAGGACCCTTTAATTTTTTTTTTTTTTTCTCAAAGTCTTTATCACAGCTTTCTGAGTTCTGAAAGTAACTCTATATCTATTTGGAGAAAATTATATGTAGAAAACCAGTTAAATAAAATACTAAGCTATTTATTTAAGAAGTCAAAAACAAGGCTGATTTTATGATTTTGTTAGTACACTAGTTTTTGAAAAACTCATATAATCAAATATACGAATTTTCATGGAAACCTAATCAGTGATTCATTAGTGAGATAATTCTTACAACAGAAGCATGAAAAGACATAAATAACACATTTGAATTGAACTTGGTTTTGTTTACTTGTACGCTTTGCTTTTATGTACTGATGACATTCATATATAATTACATAAAGATTGGGGAAAATAGATTGATTTAGTTAGCCAATTTCTAAATTTCATGGACTGCACGGTGCAATTATGGATTGTAAGTTGTAGAAACTCAGTCAGATTGTTTCTCATATTCCTTTGCTATCATTTTAAAAGATGTATCAAAAGATAGAAGTTTGAACTCTTTGATTCCTAAATTACTTTTATCCAATTCTAATACAAGCTTTGTCAAAAAATTCAATGAAAAATGATTACTAATAAAAAGCTTAAAGCAAGAATATGTTAGATAAATAACTTACAGCATTGTACCTCATTTAAATAGTTCTTCCTCTGCTAAAGTAACCAAACCCATTGCTGTCACTTCTGACTCATAGCTGCCTTATAAGGTGGAGTAGAACTGCCACATAGGGTTTCCAAGGAGCGCCTGGTGGATTTGCACGGCTGACCTCATGGTTAGCAGCTGTAGCTCTTAACCACTACATCACCAGGGTTTCCCTTCCTCCACTAATAGTAGTAGTATATATTTCCTGCAAAAACTTTACACACTTTAACTCAGTCAAGATATTTCATTCCTATTTCTAGATTATTTGTTTGATGAGTTTCCTATATACAGTATTAACTATAAAACAAGTATAAAAGTTATAAACCCTGAAACTAGTGTGTATCATTTATACAGATCTAATTTCAAGGATTACTAAACTGTTCTCATTTTCAAGACTTATTTCACTAAACTCTTTGGATCTCCATTTTCACATTTTAAAGAAGATCTGATAATATTATTTTCCAAAGTAATGAAATTATTATACAAATGTCATCATAAAACACATGTATAAGTGTTCTGGAAATTAAACAAAAAAAGATAAATTTGAAATTCTTTAAATGATTTCTTATTCTCAATTTCTAGCTTCTAAAAGTAATCATACATCATTAAATATAAAAATTAATTTCTATATTTTACTGAGAACATAATTTCTAGTCCACAAATTCCAGATGTAATTTTATATGTGGTTATTATTTCATGGAAGCCCTGGTGGCGTAGTGGCCAAGTGCCACGGCTGCTAACCAAAGGGTTGGCAGTTCGAATCCGCCGGGCGCTCCTTGGAAACTCTATGGGGCAGTTCTAGTGTGTCCTATAGGGTCGCTATGAGTCGGAATGGAGTCGACGGCACTGGGTTTTTTTTTTTTTTATTATTTCATATGTGAAAAATCCAAAGTACACATAACTAAATCTTCCAGGTAAGTGAAAATTGGTAGCAGGGAAAAAAAAAAGCTAGAAAATTTAGATTTCGTAGTCATTATGGCTTAACCTCAGAGTGTATGTGAAAGTTGTTATTGTGGGTAACTGCCTTCAAGTTGACTCCAACTCATGATGACCTTATGTAAAATAGAATGAAATGTTGCCAGGCCTGCTTCATCCTCACAAGCCAGCATATTCAAGTCCATGCTTGTAGCTATTGTGCCAGTTTTTCTCACCTAGGGTCCCCCATGCCCGCCTTGGCCCTCTACTTTGCCAAACATGATCCTCTAAGGATTGAGTCCTCCTGATGACATGGCCAAAGCAAGCAAGTCAAAAATGTTCTGTTGTGATCATAAGATTTTCATTAGCTGATTTTCAGGAGTAGATCATCAAGCCTTTTTTCCTCTGCCCTTTTAGCCTGGAAGTTCAGCAGACACCTGTCCACTATGTGTGATCCTGCTGGTATTTGAAATTCCCACATCATAGCAACACACAAAACACCACACACAGTACAGCAAACTGACAGACAAGTGGTGGAGATGTGAAAGTCTAAGGGTGTAAATATATTCTTAAACTGAATTAAAAAAATTTAGAAAGCACAACTTTCAAAAAGACAACTTAATTAAATATAACAAACCTATTTGATGTCCACACCTACCCTCTGCAATGATAAAAGTGTATTTTTTCATAAAAATAACCTTGAATAACCTTCAAAAATTTTAATCATAAGTTAAAAAACGGTAGAATATTGTTTCTCTTGAAAAGAAGTAGCAACTAGTTTAGTAGCAAGTGTCCTTTACTGTAAGGTACTTTACAAATATAATTTTTCTAAGAAGAGCTTTTTCTAAAGCATGAAAATGAATCAGATCAATATACTGATTTAATGCTTAAAAGGTCACAAATAAAATATTTATCTTTCAAAAGCTAACTAGCCAAACCTATATCATTAAAAAAAAAAAAAAAAGATTATATTCTCAAGAGAATAATCATGGCTTAAAAGGGATATTCTCCCTCTTCAGATTGCTGTTAAGAAGAGAGTTGTTTACAGACTAGTTTAGCTTTAAATAGTGTCTGATTTTTTTTCTGCCAAAACTCATTGCTATAGAATTTTGTAATAATAGTAATCATAATGTTAATAATGGCCAATATTTGTTAAATTCTTACTATATGCTGAGCAATATGTGCCGGTGGTGTTGTTTACATAACCATATTTCAGATTCGCAACAACCCCATGACCTAATTTGTGGCGGTAGGGTTGCTGTGAGCCGGAATCGACTCTACAGAACAGCACAGCAAAAACATTGTTGTCATAACTGTTCTCATTTTAACAATGAAAAATCTCAGGGTTAGGGAAGTTAGGTGGCTCCTCCAAGGCATACAACAGTGAATGATGGACCCAAGACTTGTCTGACTCCAGATTCAGTGCATTTAAGTACAAAACAAGGTTTTCCATACTTAGAACAGGTAAATGGGAGTTTATATGATGGATGTGCTATATTGTCATTGATCTGAGGGAATTATTGCCTAGAACTGTGTCTGCATGTCAGAGAAATCTAACTCAAGTGGGACGAGAGTGACCAGTTCAAACTGCTGGAACGATCCAATCCTTACGTCCTCAGGGGCAAAAGTCTAATTGGTCATGAATTTTTTTTTCTACTTCTTTTTTCTAAGTTTTGGTTGTTGAATCATGTGTAACCTATCCTAAATAATTACCTATTAAATTTGAAGAAAAATATTAGATTTATATATAATCAAAGATATTTCATAGGTAAGTGGCCTTCATTATATTGTAATAATATATTCAAATGAGAATCATTGATATTTAGAAAAGGATAATGGAAGATAATATGAAATGATTTTTTAAATTGCTGATAGAAATACTAGTTTACTTTTTATTTTTAGAGAATGAAACACTAGATCTTTTTTAAATCTAGTGCATAGATATGTTTTTAAAAATTGATAAATAATATTTGGAGTCTGATTCTCCATTTGTTGATTGAAATTGTGGGTTAAAAAAAACTAATTTTCTGTGGCCGAAAAATATCTTCCTTTCTCCAATCCTTCTTCAAAGCAGGTTTATGTTTATGTGATAAGAGAACAGTTCTATGGAATCCAGCAGTTTCTCTGGATATTGCCTAAACAATTTTCCTAAACTATCGCCATCTAAGTAGCATGTTAAAATTTGGTAGAGAAAACAGATTCTGAAGTGGCATAAAAAAATTACTTTTCTTCTAGTGCTACTGTGTGTTTATTATTTCTCTACCTGAACGAAACACATTATAATCAGAATTATACTTTGTTTGGGTATGTGAATTCCAAGCTTTGTTTATTTGGGACTTAGAGAATTCTCAATGGCAACATCATGGAGACAGTGCAGAATGTTCTAGCACAGGTGAACCACCAACCTGGTGTATGATGTGCCAGGCCACCATGCCACAACAGAATTTTTGTACTTAACTGTCTCCAAGCTTTTAGAGTGTTAAGAAATATAAAAAACTTTCCTATTTCCTGAGGGAAAAAAAAAAAATCAAATAAATGTAGATGTGAGACTCAGTCATTCTGCTAAAAAATAAAATTGGATTCTTCCAGGTGTGACGTATTTAAGGATGACTTGTTAATGGTAGATTCAGGATGAGAAGTTACTCTGACCTCTGAGATAAAAATGTCTATCATTATTAAAAATGGCTGATTTCATTTCAAAAATATGAGAACAACTTTGTTTTACATATTTTTTTTCAGATGTGGTTTTCTCAAAACCCAGATTTACGTCACTATCTGTATCTCTCACCTATGTTTCATATCAGTTACGTGTTGAATATGCCACTCTTTTGCTGAGTAATAAATATATTTTTCATTAAAAATCATAACTACAATTAAAAACATTATTTAAGCAAATTTTAACATGAAAGTATTACAAAACATTATAAACAGTGCAGTAACCATTGTTCTCTACTGTAAACCTCTTTTTTTCCTTCTAGATATCACAACATTGCCAGTTAAATGTAGTTTCTGCATTATGCTTATTTTCCTATGTATATTGCTGTAATTGTGTAGCCTACCTTTATATTCAACTACACATATACATTTAACACTTGACTCATAATCTTTGCCACTTGTCCCTTTTGGCATTTCTACTTTGTAGTCAACAAACGCTATCCTATTCTCCATCAATCTTTCATGTATACTTTTTGTTTGCCTTTTGAAATCTCCTGCAACATAAGACCACACACCAAGCAAAAGTGCCTCCTATCTCTCCCTATATTTTTATGACATGACCTCAGAGAGGCCATAAGAACCATGACTCTTGAAAAATGTGCCTCTTCTCTAATAGAATTTGTGAAAATATTTCCCTGGAAAAATACAAGTAAACTGTATTTTAAAATGATGATTTTTAAACCATTCATAGGCAAGTATTTTAAAATGCATTTCCAGTCAAAGCAAAGAGCTTGGAGCAATCCATTTGCAAGTTAAAGTCTTAAAATTAAAATAATTCCATATGAAACGTTTATTTAACACCTCTCTTACAGGAGTTTTTACTCTTTTCATTTTAATGATGTGATGATCTATTAACGTCTGTGACTTTCTGATAGAGTGCAGTGAGGAATATGATAACATTCATCATCTCCACTACAGGGAATCAAATGTATATTGGAAAGAAGATTACTTAGACTTTTTTAAAAAGAAAATTTGTAAAAAGCATTTCAAATCATTGTTGACACACCAGTTGCTTAAAATACTGTTTGTAAACCCAAGGATAGTTCCCACCAGTCATGAAATTGAAGCCTATCAGTGAAATTTCCACATTTTTCCTGCCTCTTGAATTTTTTCTTGGATAAAATTTATTTTTGTAAATAAATTTCTAATGTCTAATTTCTCATTGGAAGTTAATTAATTTAATAAAGTTTTTTTTTTTTTTTTAAATGTTTTTAAGACACACTCTTTAATGGTCTTGGGCTTGGAGCAGTCATTGGCCTGGGAGTTGCGGCATTATTGCTGATCCTGGTTGTGATAGATGTCAGCTGCTTCTTTATTCGACAATGTGGATTACTGATGTGTATCACCAGGAGAATGTGCGGGAAGAAAAGCGGCTCCAGTGGCAAAAGTAAAGAACTGGAAGAAGGAAAGGCTGCCTATCTGTGAGTACCAGGCATCCGTATCATAGCACATGAGACAAGTGCCACAGTCAAGCTTGAGTGCTTTATTTTGGGGCTTTATTTCCTGATAAAGTTTGGCTCTAAGACCGTTGGATAGACTGTTCTCAAATAATTTGGCTGTTCAAGTGTTGTATTCAACCATGTTTTTTAAACTTAAGGGTGGATTTGTTGGAATGTATAGCCTGCATGTGTTCCTCTTTTAGAGACACTGCTACATGGGGTACCCAAGTCATTGTATGAGTTTTAATTTCCTCTAGCAGGGTTTGGGAGTTTTGGTTGATCCAGATTCTTGCTAACACTCAATATTTCCCATATTTTTGCTGTTATTAATCTTTTGGGTATGCAGTGGTATCTTACTGTGGCTTAAATTAACATTTACCTGAACACTAGTAAAGTTGAGTACTTTTTCATATGCTTTTGACCACCAAAATATACTTTTATTGAAGTCTCTGTTAAAGTATTTCACCCATTTTTCTACTGAGTTGTCTTGCTTTTTTTTTTACTTGGTGATCTGTAGGTATTCTTTATATAAAATGTACTCTGGATACATGCTCTTGGTTAGAATATATTTACATATATATATATATATATATATATAGCCAACATGTCAATTCAAACTCATAGAGGCTATATATATATATATATATATATGCACATACACATATACACATGCATATATGTACATAGTAAGAACACTATATATACATACATGTGTGTATGTATGTGTGAGTTTATATATATATACTCATATATATAACCAAAAAATCAAATCCACTGCCGTCAAGTCAGTTCTGACTCATAGAGACCCTACAGGACAGAGTACAAATGCCCCATAGGGTTTTCAAGGCTTTACGTATTTGTAGAAGCAGATTGCCGTATCTTTCTCCCAGGGAGTGGCTAGTGGATTTGAACTACTGATCTTCTGTTTAAAATCCAAGTGCTTTAACCACTGTACCACCAGGTCTCCTTTCTCTCTCTCTTGCTCTCTCTCTGATTTCTTTTCTCTGTTTGTGACTTATATTTTAACTCTTAAAGTTTTTCTTTTGATGAGCATAAATTTTAATTTTAATATAGTTCAATATATCTATTTTCTCATTCGTGTCCTGTTTTAAAAATATTTGTCTATACTGAGATCACTGAAGTGTTCTTCCATATTTCCCACTAAAATAATAATGTTACCTTTCAAGTATAAATCTACAATCCACCTGAAGTAGAAGTCCAGACTTTTTTTTTCAAATAGTGTTTTTAAAATTGTATTCAGACACTAGGACAATTTATTAAAAACATCATCCTTTCCTCACTATACAGCAGTCATTTTTTGTCACTTCTCAGATGACCTTATATGAATGAATGGTTCTCTTTCTGTACTCATTATCCTGTTGTATTGTTCACTTTCTCTATCATTTCACTAATAATCATACTTTATTAATTCCGGTTGCTTTATAAGAGTTCTTGTTAACTGATATTGTAAGTCCACCAGCTTTGTTTTTCTCCTTCATGATTGTTGTGGCTATTCTTGGCTCATTGCCTATTCCTATACACTGACTTGAAATTCCTGCACACACACATATACACACACACTCACAAATCTGCTAAGATTTTGATTAGGATTACATTAAATCTATAGATTAATTGGGAACAAACAGATACCTATACAATATAAAATCTTTCAAGCTATGAATCAATCAGTAATTGTGTGTCTGCTTTTCAAAAGACTCCACATTTACTGATAAAATGAAATTTAAAAATAATTTATTCCCTCGCCTGCAGGCCTATCAGGCTGCTACGTATACCCAGAAAGATTGTCCCCAGTACAAATTCAAAAAGGGACATTCATGTAGACTGTAATGTTAATGGTTTTCTCGCAACTTGTGCAGTAAACTTAAGGCTGAATCTTTTACTCTGATAAAGAGTTATTCATCAGAATGCTATTATAACTAAACAGTTTGTGTTATTTCTTCCTACAATCACTTTTCTTATAATATACATAATCTTAAAACATTCCTGAAATTATGAATATAGTCTCTAAATTTTAAACAGAATAATTTCTAACCTTCTTTGTTAGAACCACAGCAAATTGTTTTCCTGACTTGAGTTTTTTCTCTAATCTTTCCAGGTTTTTCCTTTTCTCATTTAATTGACTAAGTTAATTTTCATAGAACCAATTCAAAATAAAAAAAATAATATATCACTTGTAATACCAAGTTCAAAACCTATACATTCTGAACATGCACTATGGATATAAACATGACCGACCGAGCATATTGATAAGACCCTGTAAATGGTGCAATCTTAAACAAAAATGAGGTTTTGAGTATTGACCAGAATTATCTAGAATCAACTGTTGGGTGTGGGGGTTTAAATTTCTCTTACTAATTGCTCTTATATATGACTGAGGAGACAATAGATTTTAAAGGTTATTTTTCTAGCATATAAAGTAAGGGAAAGAATTATGTCATCTTTAAATTTCCTTTCAAATTAAAATTTCTTTCACTGAGGTCATGGATTGTTCAGCATTAATTCTATGGTTGACCGTTAAGTTTCAGGAGTTTGAGGTAGCCAGAAGCCCACTCTATGTTCAGGGAATGGAAGTAGGAATGGTGAAACACAGATTTTAGAAAACAAGAGGAACCATCAGCAACCTACCTTTGGAATTACTCCACAAAAAACCCTAAGTACAATGGGTAGTCTTTTGTATCTGACTCTTGACAAGACAGCTTGCATTACTCAAAAATAAGGTATTATTATTATAATTTATAATAATTATAAATTATTCTCTGAGAAGTAAAGACGAAGGTTTCGCACAGGTAATTCACAACAGCAAAGCTGAAAAAGGAAGACGCTTGAAATTAAAGAAACAAAAAAAAAAAATTGAGCACTATGGCAAATAATACATTTTGCGAAGTAAATAATTATAAAGGTAAAAAATGCTTTTTAAATTCTAAAAAAAGTAGTGATAATTACATTTCTTAAATTAATTCCCACATGTCAACTAAGTGACTTATTTTTTTCAAAACGAGAATTTTTTTTTAATTTGATTTTTAAATGTCAAGATTCTCTTGAATTTCTAGATGCCTGGACTCAAGGAAATTGATTTTTAAATGTTTCATTTTCTAAGAGGTGCCAAAATACCAAGTTTTATTTTGTATACCAATATTCTCTTTCATCTTTTTTCCATACAAATCTGCTTTTTTATTATTGGAAAAATTTAAATCAGAGTATTCTATCAAAATGTATTTCTACTTTAATCAATTTGTAGTTATTGCCCAACACCTTATATTTATGACTTACGTATTCACTAAAGTTCTTTTCAGTCGTAAAAGGTTTTGATCAGATTAATTAGATATTTTTCAGATCTAATTAATGTTCTCATATCAGTTTTCAAATACTTGAACCACCTTGGAGCCTTTGAAGTTGTTGACCACATTGCTGTCACAGACATTCTGTAGTGCATTTGCAAGTTCCTATCTCATCTTGTTTCTCAGTGTTCTGATCTAATTTCTCTTTATTAGTATATAAGTTATCCTATAACTTCAAATATTGCCTTTATATGTATGAATACCAAATTTATGTTCATATTTGATTCTTTCTCCTGGGCATCAGCAGTATTTTCAAAATGCCTAGTGGTTGCCAATTCCTAAACAAAATGCCAGTAGTTCAAATTCAAAATTTCCAAAATTTAAGTTACAATGGTTTCCTCCCCAAAATAGTCTCATTTTGTGATTCTCTATCTCTGTCAGTGACAAGAGTTATATTTCAAGTTAGAGTTCAAGTCCAGGTTAAATGCTTAGCTTCCTAAAGCTTTCCTACATGACCAACTTGGCCAAACCCTTTCCTTTTCTGTGTCTTCCCATCATATCTAGTTTGTGGTATTCTTACACTCTTTATCACATTTTGTTTATGTAATGTGATATGCTACAGTAAATTGTTACATTTGAACACATTTATTTGATGTATTATTTTTTATTGGCGTTAAGAAAACCAATGATTCTAAATAATTGTCAGCATTCTTTACAACAGATTAATGCTCACCGAATGGTTAGTCTCTTTCTCTCACATATGATAATGACCTTATTTCTTCCTTCTTTCCGGTATCTTTTATACAGAGAAGCAGAGGATGAGAAAACTCAGTGTTCCCCATGTAGTTTGTTGTTTTTTCCAAAAACTAATGCAACTAAGAGGGTACTGACTTCAAACACATTTACCAAATTGTAGGGAAGAACCATTTTCCTTTTTTTTTTTTTTTTTCTTTTTGGCAGCTGTGGAAAGAATCCAAAAATCAGAGGAAAAGCAAGTGAGTCTGAATCCTGGGGCTCAGTATCCTTAGCCAAGTCCTATTAACTTCTGTAAACTTCAGTTTCCTCATCTGTAAAGGAGTATATCCCATTCCTAATCCATCCATTGTGAGGCACAAATAGGGAAATACATGCAGTGTATGCAAAGGAACCCTACAATACCTTTCATTGAATAATGGTTACTTTGGTGGTGCAGTGGTTAAAAGATAGACTGCTAATCAAAAGGTCAGCGGTTTGAATCCACTAGCCACTCCTTGGAAACCCCATGGGGCAGTTCTACTCTCTCCCATAGGGTCACTATGAGTTGGAATTGACTCATTGGCAATGGCTTTGGCTTTTTTATTTTTTGTCTAGAAATGTAGGAGACTCTAAACTATGTGGTTGCATTAGTTTATTTTTTCAAGCCTATCTCAATCCCACCATGCCATTTGTCTATGGCCATTTCTTATGGATACTCAGGATGGAGTTTTTAACCTTGTAAGGTGTTAAATTAGCATTGATTTTCAATTCCAAAAAAATTAATTCAATTGTTCTTAATCCAACTGCCACCTGCCAACTTGCTGGACATGGAACATGATAAAGAATAAACAGGAATTTAAGTCTATTGCACTCCTGAATGAGATATTAATGAGAGGCCACAATGGAGTAAGACCAGTTCTCTATGCAATACCACTTGCTTTCTTTGCCAGCACATACTCTACTCCTAATAACATGTTGGCATTTACATTGTCTTGTTAACTAAACTGAAAAATCACAAAATTTAGTTTTAGTCTAGTTTAGTTTTTTTTTTAATAGAAACCAATGGTTAAATACATTGGAAAATAACATAATATGTAATTAGTACTTCAAAGATGAATTTTAGATATGCTTATTCTTGCTCATTTATCAAGCAAATATTTATTGAATCATTACCAGATAATGAGCTCTGATTTAGGACCTGGGAACAAAGTTGTGAACAAAACAAAGAAAGCCTTTTTTCATGTGGAATTCATATTGTAATGAGGGAAGGCAAATAGTAAACATTAACTAAAAATGAAAATTTCCAGTTATGATAACTGCTAAGAAAAATATAAAACGGAATGATGAATTGTTATTCAATTGAGTTATTAGACTCCACAGGGGAAGTGAAATTTAAGCTGAGGGGTGATGACAAGGAGCCAGCCCTATTAAAATCAGGGGGAGGAACATTCTGGGCAGATGTAATAGTTAATGCAAAAGCTCTAAGATGAGAATAAGTTTGGTGTGTTCAAGGATAAATGAAGAGAAGTAAGATTAGGTAGGAAAGGCTGGTATAAATATCAGGTTGCAGACATATCCAGGAAAAGAAATACTAAATCTTCATGAAACAGTGTGAGAAACCTGAATTTTATTTGAAATAGAAAGCTACTGGAAGTTTTTAAGCTGATCACTTTAGCTACTGTGAGAAGACTGGGTTATTGGGGGAGAATGGGTAGGATTAAAGGAAAGATTTAGAATTAAGGAGACCAAATAAGAAGAACTTGAAATATCCCAGGTATTAAATGATTGACTTTTGGCAACAGTACTAGAGACATAAAAAGTGGGTAGATTGTAAACCGAGTTGAGAGATAAAGTCAACTACTTGTTGATTGATTGGGCATGGGAGTGAGTTAGAGAAATCAAGAAGCAACTTCATGTTTTCATTTTGACTAAGTGGAGGGATAGTAATGACCATATACAAAATAACAAGGTGTATGTAAGTTCTGGAGCCCTGGTGGCATAGTGGTTAAAAGCTGGGCTGCAAACCATAAAGGCTGTCAGTTTAAATCCACCAGCCATTCCTTGGAAACCTGTGGGGAAGTTCTACTCTGTCCTGTACGGTTGCTATGAGTCAGAATCAGCTCGATGGCACTGAACAACAACAACAACATACAAGGTCTGCCTTCTTTTTTTTTTTTTTTTACTCTTTTGTTTTTTAGTTTATTCACAGACACTTCTGTTTATAAATTCTGCTCAGTTTAATTTATTTTAAAGACGTGGAAAATAAAAAGACATGGCTAATTCCATGCTTATTATTCATCATACATTTTATACCACAATTTCTACCATCTCAGGAAAGATTTCAACTCTTTTAAAAAATGTATTTTTATATATGTATTTTTTTTTTATATACACATATCACATATACATGCACACACATACATAAAAATATATACATGTACATATTCAACCTCCACATGTCTATCAGTTTGTCATACTATGGGGGCTTGCGTGTTGCTGTGATGCTGGAAGTTATGCCAATGGCATTCAGGTACCAGCAGGGTCACCCATGGAGAACAGATTTCAGCTGAGCTTCCAGACTAATACAGACTAGGAAGAAGGACCCGGCAGCCTACTTCTGAAAAGCATTAGCCAGTGAAAACCTTATGAATAGCAGTGGACATTGTCTGATATAGTGCTGGAAGATGAGCCCCACAGGTTGGAAGGTACTCAAAAGATGACAGGGAGGAGCTGCCTCCTCAAAGTAGAGTCAACCTTAATGACGTGGATGGAGTAAAGCTTTTGGGACTTTGCTGATAAGGCTTGACTTAAAATGAGAAGAAACAGCTGCAAACATCCATTAATAATTGGAACCTGGAATGTACGAAGTATGAATCTAGGAAAATTGGAAATCGTCAAAAATGAAATGAAACACATAAACATCCATATTCTAGGCATTAATGAGCTGAAATGGAGTGGTATTGGCCATTTTGAATCAGACAATCATATAGTCTACTATGCTGGGAATGACAGCTTGAAGAAGAATGGTGTTGCATTCATCGTCAAAAAGAACATTTCAAGATCTATCCTGAAGTACAATACTGTCAGTGATAGGATAATATCCATACGCCTACAAGGAACACCAGTTAATACGACTATTATTCAAATTTATGCACCAACCACTAAGGCCAAACATGAAGAAATAGAAGATTTTTATCACCTTCTGCAGTCTGAAATTGATCAAACATGCAATCAAGATGCACTGATAACTACTGGTGATTGAAATGGGAAAGTTGGAAACAAAGAAGAAGGATCAGTAGTTGGAAAATATGGTCTTGGTGATAGAAACAATGCTGGAGATCGAATGATAGAATTTCGCAAGACCAACAAATTCTTCGTTGCAAATACCTTCTTTCACCAACATAAACGGCGACTATAGACCTCGCCAGATGGAACACACAGAAATCAAATTGACTACATCTGTGGAAAGAGACAGTGGAAAAGCACAATCTCATCAGTCAGGACAAGGCCAGGGGCCGACTGTGGAACAGACCATCAATTGCTCATATGCAAGTTCAAGCTGAAACTGAATAAAATCAGAGCAAGTCCACAAGAGCCAAAATATGACCTTGAGTGCATCCCACCTAAATTTAGAGAACGTCTGAAGAATAGATTTGACACACTGAACACTAGTGACTGAAGACCAGACGAGTTGTGGAATGACATCAAGGACATCATACATGAGGAAAGCAAGAGGTCACTGAAAAGACAGGAAAGAAAGAAAAGAAAAAGATGGATGTCAGAGAAGACTCTGAAACTTGCTCTTGAGCATCGAGCAGCTAAAGCAAAAGGAAGAATTGATGAAGTAAAAGAACTGAACGGAAGATTTCAAAGGGTGTCTCGAGAAGACAAAGTAAAGTATTATAATGACATGTGCAAAGAGCTGGAGATGAAAAACCAAAAGGGAAGAACACGCTCAGCATTTCTCAAGCCAAAAGAACTGAAGAAAAAATTCAAGCCTCGAGTTGCAATAGTGAAGGATTCCGTGGGGAAAATATTCAATGAAGACGGAAGCATCAAAAGAAGATGGAAGGAATACACAGAGTCATTATACCAAAAAGATTTGGTCTATGTTCAACCATTTCAAGAGGTGGCATATGATCAGGAACCAATGGTACTGAAGGAAGAAGTCCAAGCTGCTCTGAAGGCATTGGTGAAAAACAAGGCTCCAAGAATTGATGGAATATCAATTGAGATGTTTCAACAAACAGGTGCAATGCTGGAGTTGCTCACTCATCTATGCCAAGAAATATGGAAGACAGCTTCCTGGCCAACTGACTGGAAGAGATCCATATTTATGCCTATTCCCAAGAGAGGTGATCCAACCGAATATGGAAATTATAGAACAATATCATTAATATCACACGCAAGCAAAATTTTGCTGAAGATCATTCAAAAACAGCTGCAACAGTATATCAACAGGGAACTGCCAGAAATTCAGGCTGTTTTCAGAAGAGGACATGGAACCAGGGATATCATTGCTGATGCAGATGGGTCCTGGCTGAAAGCAGAAAATACCAGAAGGATGTTTACCTGTGTTTTATTGACTATGCAAAGGCATTCGACTGTGTGGATCATAACAAATTATAGATAACACTGCGAAGAATGGGAATTCCAGAACACTTAACTGTGCTCTTGAGGATACTTTACATAGATCAAGAGGCAGTTGTTCAGACAGAACAAGGGGATACTGATTGGTTTAAAGTCAGGAAAGGTGTGCGTCAGGGTTGTATCCTGTCACCATACCTGTTCAGTCTGTATGCTGAACAAATAATACAAGAAGCTGGACTATATGAAAAAGAACGGGGCATCAGGATTGGAGGAAAACTCATTAACAACCTACGTTATGCAGATGACACAACCGTGCTTGCTGAAAGTGAAGAGGACTTGAAGCACTTACTAATGAAGATCAAAGACCACAGCCTTCAGTATGGATTGCACCTCAACATAAAGAAAACAAAAATCCTCACAACTGGACCAATGAGCAACATCATGATAAACGGAGAAAAGATTGAACTTGTCAAGGATTCCATTTTACTTGGATCCACAATCAACAGCCGTGGAAGCAGCAGTCAAGAAATCAAAAGATGCATTCCATTGGTAAATCTGCTGCAAAGGACCTCTTTAAAGTGTTGAAGAGGAAAGATATCACCTTGAAGACTAAGGTGCGCCTGACTCAAGCCATGGTATTTTCAACCGCATCATATGCATGTGAAAGCTGGAAAATGAATAAGGAAGATGGAAGAAGAACTGACGCCTTTGAATTTTGGTGTTGGTGAAGAATATTGAGTATATACCATGGACTGCCAAAAGAATGAACAAATCCGTCTTAGAAGAAGTACAACCAGAATGCTCCTTAGAGGCAAGGATGGTGATACTGCGTCTTACATACTGTGGACATGTTGTCAGGAGGGATCTGTCCCTGGAGGACATCATGGTTGGTAGAGTACAGGGTCAGCGGGGAAGAGGAAGACCCTAAACGAGGTGGATTGACACAGTGGCTGCAACTGTGTGCTCAGGCGTAACAACGATTGTGAGGATGGCTCAGGACCGGGCAGTGTTTCTTTCTGTTGTGCAGTGTCGCTGTGAGGCGGAACTGACTCGACGGCACCTAACAACAACAACATATTCAAAGCCTGAGTTGTAATATTGAAGTGTTTTATTGGCAGATATTTCAACGATCCAGGAAGGATCAAAAGATGATGGAAGGAATACACAGAGTTACTGTATCAAAAAGAACTGGTTGAAGTTCAGCCATTGTAGGAGGTAGCATATGTCTAAGAATGGATGGTACTTAAGAAAGAAGTCCAAGCTGCACTGAGGCATTGGTGAAAAACGAGGCACCAGGAATTGACAGAATACCAGCTAAGATGCTTCAACAAATGAAAGTAATGCTGGAAGCACTTATTCATCTATACCAAGAAATCTGGACTCCTATTTATCCATTCATTCATGTATAACCACAAATATTTATGAAACACCGACATTCCAGGCACTGTCAGAATCCCTGGGGAGCCAGTGTGAGAAGAAGCAGGATCGGTCTCACTATCAGGAACACGTACTGTGACTGTAAAATATGTTTTAGTTTAAAAAAAAAAAAAGTCACACAGATAAATAAAATAGTTCTGTGATAAATACTATGTAAGAAAGTAAATAATTTGCCTAGTTAGGATCTATAAGGATGTCAGGAATGAACTAAAATATGCAGAAATAGTAGCCGTTAACTAGCTGGTATATGTGTGTATCTGTGTGTGTAGGGTTGAGGGTGGAAAGTGGCTTTCCAGGCAGAAGGAATAGAATGTGAAAAGACTCTGTCTTAAAAGGAAGCATGACTTCATCTAAGAATTGAGGAAACACAAATGAAATCTCAAATAAGTAGTTTCTAGGTAATGTTGATAGAAAAAAAAAAAATGCTGTATTGATTTTTTTTATTGTTCTTTGTTGCTTTTTATTACTAGGCATTGGAGGAACTTACTTTCTTGATGCCAAAGAATTGTTAATTATATACTGTCCATCAATTTTGTAACAACCAACATAATATGTAAGAAGATAGTAAAATAAAAAGCCTAAGAACAAAGAATGTTAGTAACTCAGCCTTACCTTCTAGTGGAAATGCAGACGGTATCCCCTACACCCGCACTGTTGCCAGGACAACCACAAAATCATCGTGGGACAAAAAGTGTGGCTATTGTATTGATCCAAATAATCAGTAAGGACGAAGAAAGGAAGGAATATCATTCATGTCAGGGGAAAGTGAAGATCCATGATAAAATGATAAGAAATAGCATTCGGCATATTCCAGAAAAGAGATTAAATTTAATACTTTAGCAAGTTACTATAAGTCCTGAAGCACACAAGGCAAAGAGAAGAATACAAAAAGAGGGTGTAATTTAAATGTAATTGGTTATCAAGAGGAATCTAATTGGTATACATGATTCATTTTTTCAGCCCTTCTATAATTTGTGAAAAGAAAATTGCATAGCTGAATGATAAAAACACAAGGTGAAAGCCATCTCTACATAGAATGCACTTCCGATCCAAATTCCAATGTCATTTTTTAATGTGATAGAGAAACAAATCACCAATTTCATATGGAAGGGAAAGAAGCCTCGGATAAGCAAAGCATTACTGAAAAAGAAGAAGAAAGTGGGAGGCCTCACTCTACCTGATTTCAGAACCTATTATACAGCCACAGTAGTCAAAACATCCTGGCACTGGTACAACAACAGGCACATAGACCAATGGAACAGAATTGAGAACCCAGATATAAATCCATCCACATATGAGCAGCTGATATTTGACAAAGGCCCAGGGTCAGTTAATTGGGGAAAAGATAGTCTTTTTAACAAATGGTGCTGGCATAACTGGATATCCATTTGCGAAAAACTGAAACAGGACCCATACCTCACACCAAGCACAAAAACTAACTCCAAGTGGATCAAAGACCTAAACATAAAGACTAAAACGATAAAGATCATGGAAGAAAAAATAGGGACAACCTTAGGAACCCTAATACAAGGCATAAACAGAATACAAAACATTACCAAAAATGACAAAGAGAAACCAGATAACTGGGAGCTCCTAAAAATCAAACACCTATGCTCATCTAAAGACTTCACCAAAAGAGTAAAAAGACCACCTACAGTTTGGGAAAGAATTTTCAGCTGTGACATCTCCGACCAGCACCTGATCTCTAAAATCTATATGATTCTGTCAAAACTCAACCACAAAAAGACAAACAACCCAATCAAGAAGTGGGCAAAGGATATCAACATGCACTTCACTAAAGATGATATTCAGGCAGCTAACAGATACATGAGAAAATGCTCTCGATCATTAGCCATTAGAGAAATGAAAATGAAAACTACGATGAGATTACATCTCACTCCAACAAGGCTGGCATTAATCCAAAAGACACAAAATATTAAATGTTGGAGAGGCTGCGGAGAGATTGGAACTCTCATACACTGCTGGTGGGAATGTAAAATGGTACAACCACTTTGGAAATCTATCTGGCGTTATCTTAAACAGTTAGAAATAGAACTACCATACAACCCAGAAATCCCACTCCTCGGAATATACCCTAGAGAAATAAGAGCCTTCCCAGGAAGAGATATATGCACACCCATGTTTATTGCAGCTCTGTTTACAATAGCAAAGAGCTGGAAGCAACCAAGGGGTCCATCAACAGATGAATGGGTAAATAAATTGTGGTATATTCACACAATGGAATACTACGCATCAATAAAGAACAGTGACGAATCTGTGAAACATTTCATAACATGGAGGAACCTGGAAGGCGTTATGCTGAGCGAAATTAGTCAGAGGCAAAAGGACAAATATTGTATAAGACCATTATTACAAGATCTTGAGAAATAGTATAAACTGAGAAGAACACATACTTTTGTGGTTACGAGGAGAGGGGAAGGAGGGTGGGAGAGGGTTTTTTATTCAATAGTTAGTAGATAAGAACTGCTTTAGGTGAAAAAAAAAATTAGGTGAAGGGAAGGACAATACTCAACACATGGAAGGTCAGCTCAACTGGACTGGACTGGACCAAAAGCAAAGAAGTTTCCGGGATAAAATGAAGGCTTCAAAGGTCAGCGGAGCAAGGGCGGGGGTTTGGGGGCCATGGATTAAAGGGACTTCTAAGTCAATTGGCAAAATAATTCTATTACGAAAACATTCTGCATCCCACTTTGAAATGTGGCGTCTGGGTTCTTAAATGCTAACAAGCGGCCATCTAAGATGCATCAATTGGTCTCAACCCACCTGGACCAAAGGAGAATGAAGAACACCAAGGTCACACAATAACGAAGAGCCCAAGAGACAGAAAGGGCCACATGAACCAGAGACCTACATCATCCTGAGACCAGAAGAACTAGTTGGTGCCTGGCCACAATCGATGACTGCCCTCACAGGGAGCACAACAGAGAACCCCTGAGGGAGCAGGAAATCAGTGGGATGCAGCCCCCAAATTCTCACAAAAAGACCATACTTAATGGTCTGACTGAGACTAGAGGAATCCCGGTGGTCATGGTCCCCAAACCTTCTGTTGGCCCAGGACAGGAACCATTCCCAAAGACAACTCATCAGACATGAAAGGGACTGGACAGTGGGTAGGAGAGAGATGCTGATGAAGAGTGAGCTATTTGTATCAGGTGGACACTTGAGACTGTGTTGGCATCTCCTGTCTGGAGGGGCGATGGGAGGATAGAGAGGATTGGAAGCTGGCAAAATTGTCATGAAAGGAGAGACTGGAAGGGCTGACTCATTAGGGGGAGAGCAAGTGGGAGTATGGAGTAAGGTGTATATAAACTTATATGTGACAGACTGACTTGATTGGTAAACGTTCACTTGAAGCTCAATAAAAGTTAATAATAAAAATAAAATAAAAAACACAAAGTGAATGGGGTATTACTGGATGCCAACCCAATTGTCCTTTCATTCATGAATCTCTACTAAAGCATTATGACAGAAGAATTCAAATATTACATCAATATCTGTTCCTCAATTTTAACTATATACATTGGCCCTAACTTGAAATGATAAAATATGAGGACTTAAGGAGGAGAGAAAGTTATTTTATTTTCCCTGCAATCCAAGCAAATATATGGAGCATGAAATTTCCAAGATTTAAGTTCTCTTTGCTTTATATTTGCATAGTAGTTTGCATTTCCTCCGTTCTATTTAGGGCAAAATGTCTTGCAGGAAATTTCTTCTATATACTAGCCTTAAAAAAAAAAAACTTGTTATTAATTCAGCATTCTGAAATGAAACATAGAATAAGTTAATGTATGATTTCCTATTTTACAGGTATATTTATATTTTAAGATGACTATATTATAAACCTTTACTCATCCCTTTTTTGGCCTAATCATTTTCAATACTTCTTTCATTATTATTTAATTGCTTAAAATCCGCATATCCTGATAGTATAACCTCCGTAATTAATCTATAACATCACCTAGGAATGACCATGATATACCAGATGATTTCTTACAAGGACAGAGAGCATTTAGACCTTTACAGTCCTTGAGTGTTAACGTTCTCTGTTAGTACAGGTTAACAGGCATCAATATTTCTTTTAAGAAATGCATACTTTAATTATGAAAGGAATAACCCAATATATATGTAATATTGTATTAAAAATTCAGACAACAAAGAAATACAGAAAGCAGAAATCAAAGTCCTTATTCCTTGATTCAATTTGCTTTCCCTTGAACATTTTATTAACATTTTGATGTGTGTCCTTCCAAATAATTTTCTATGTAGTCTATAATTTGTAAAGAAATGAGATCCTATTGCAAATACAAACACTCACATCTACACATACATATAACCCTGGTGGCGCAGTGGTTAAGAGCAACAACTACTAACCAAAAGGTCGGCATCTCAAATTCACTAGTTGCTCCTTGGAAACCCAATGGGACAGTTCTACTCTGTCCTATAGGGTTGCTATGAGTTGGAATCGACTCGACGGCAGTGGTTTTAGTTTTTGTGTTTGGTCTATCCCAAGCGTTGCATTTTGCTTAAGGTATTTAATTCACGAATCTTTACATTTTTATTCAAGAATTGATAAGCTTTATAATCCATTTTTCCCCCAAGATCTGTTAAGATGTTTGTGTTTAGTTTTTCTTTATTTTGTTAAATTTATAGATTTTAGTAATACAATTCCTAACCTAAATTCTCCTTAAACTCCTGTATACTGATGACAGCTAATGCTGATTGCATGCTTTGTATATGTGAGGCACCGTTCTAAGCACTTTACAGAAATTAGTAACCAACCAGTTGTTATCCATTCAATGTGGTGACCCTATCTACATCAGAGTAGCACTGTGTCCATAGGGTTTTCAATGAGGATTTTTCTGAAGTAGATCACGAGGGCCTTCTTCTGAAGCCCCCTGGGTGCCCTCGGATCTCCAACTTTTAGGTAAGCAGCTGAACTTATTAGCCACTTGCACAACCCATGACTCCCACAGGAATTAGTTTGGTGTTATCATCTGCATTTTACTGACCAAGCCACAAAGGACAGAGATATTTGCAGAGTAAATTAATAGAAGAACCAGCTAGTCTTGTTCCAGGGGACTATGCTCTACTTCTCATTATTTCCTGTTTAATAATCTGTTCTAGAAATCTGGCAGGAATTTACATGTTTACCACATTATAAATGGTGACACCAATTCATATCACATTTTTGTGCCAATTTTGGCAAAATATTGCCTTGTTCCCATTTATAACTCTAAAGAAAATATTGGTGATAGTTCTGGAGCCACTTCAAGTACACTTAAATATAAACCCTCAAATAAAGGCTAGGAAATTAACTCATATACATTGTAAATGTGCTTCTGATATAGTACACAGCAATAAGTAAAATAGGCACTTGCTATCCCTTACTTTTATAAATACATGGAATATATTAAATATACGGAATATATAAAAATCAAGATGATATACTATCAACTTACATTAAATGTAGCATGCTAACCTATGGAGGACACATTATTATTTTATAAAACTAAGAAAAATGCTGCATAAAATCTGTAGCACAAAGCTTCCTTATCTCTTTGATTTTTTTTATTTTAAAAATATTTAAAAATCTGTTTTATACTTCACTAAACAGTTTTTAGAAAAGGTTAGAAACAATCTAAATGTCTGTCAGTTGGAAACTGGTCAGATATGTGGTGGTGCATACATAAAATCAGTTTGCACCATGAAAAAGAGGTACATCTAAAAGTTCTAATATAGGCTTCAGCTAAAACCTAGTGTGGTCAGTATAGTATATTACCATTTGTATAAAATAGCTTTATCTATGGACTTACATATATATATATATATATATATATATATATACACTAGTACGTGTATGCTGAGCAAATAATCTGAGAAGCTGGACTATATGAAGAAGGCATCAGGATTGGAGGAAGACTCATTAACAACCTGTGTTATGCAGATGACACAACCTTGCTTGCTGAAACTGAAGAGGACTTGAAGCATATGGTCATGAAGATCAAAGACCGCAGGCTTCAGTATGGATTACACTTCAACATAAAGAAAACAAAAATCCTCACAACTGGACCAATGAGCAACATCATGATAAACAGAGAAAAGATTGACGTTGTCAGGGATTTCATTTTACTCGGATCCATAATCAACACCCATGGAAGCAACAGCCAAGAAATTTTAAAAGACTCATTGCCTTGGGAAAATATGCTGCAAAAAACCTCTTTAAAGTATTGAAAAGCAAAGATGTCACCTTGAAGACTAAGGTGCACCTGACCCAAGCCTTGGTGTTTTCAGTCTCCTCCTATGAATATGAAAGCTGGACAATGAATAAGGAAGACCAAAGAAAAATTGATGCCTTTGATTTGTGGTGTTATTGAAGAATATTGAGTATATCAAGGACTGCCAAAAGAATGAACAAATCTGTGTTGGAAGAAGTACAACCAAAATACACCTTAGAAGCAAGGATGGCCAGACTATGTCTCACATACTTTGGACAGGTTGTCAGGAGGGATCAGTCCCTGGAGAAGGACATCATGCTTGGTAAAGTAGAGGGTCAGCGAAAATGAAGAAGACCCTCAATGAGATGGATTGACACAGTGGCTGCAACAGTGGGCTCAAGTATAACAATGATTGTGAGGATGGTGCAGGACTGGGCAGTGTTTTGTTCTGTTTCCATAATTGTCATTATGTGTCGAGACCCACTCGATGGCACCTAACAACCACAACTTGCACTTTCACACATATATACTGGTACATGCATAGAGTATCTCTGGCAAAAAAAATATTTTTAAAATGTGTGTTAGTGGTTGTCTCTCTGATAGATAACTAAGTGTCCTGAGGACGTGGGAAGGAATGGAAAGAGGCTCACTTTACATAATGTTTTGCGGTTTCCTGTACTTTGATTGTGCTAGCCAATTAAAAAAATGACTATTAAAAAAAGTATATATTTTTGTTTTCCCTATGCTAGTCCTTCATTTGTTTTCAGTCATGTTTATTTTATCCTTTAACATTTAAAGTTGTTTGATTGTATGTTGGTATTCAGAAAGGAAAACAAAAGTGAAATCCAAATCCACCAATTCTCTTTTCTCTGTATTCTGTTTCTTTTTGTTATACATGTGTACCAATTTTTAGTGTAATAAAAATATATTTCCATCTTACATCAAATCTAACATGGTAGCCAATGGAAGATACATTACTATTTTATAAACTACTAAGAAAACCCCCATGTGTCTGTCAGTTTGTCATACTGTGGGGGCTTGTGTGTTGCTGTGATGCTGGAAGCTATGCCACCGGTATTCAGATACCAGCAGGGTCACCCATGGAGGACAGGTTTCAGCTGAGCTTCCAGACTAAGAGAGACTAGGAAGAAGGACCTGGCAGTCTGCTTCTGAAAATCATCAGCCAGTGAAAACCTTATGAATAGCAGCGGAATACTGTCTGATATAGTGCTGGAAGTTGAGCCCCCCAGGTTGGAAGGCACTCAAATGATGACTGGGGAAGAGCTACCTCCTCAAAGTAGAGTCAACCTTAATGACGTGGATGGAGTAAAGCTTTTGGGACCTTCATTTGCTGATGTGGCATGACTGAAAATGAGAAGAAACAGCTGCAAACATCCATTAATGATTGGAACCTGGAATGTACAAAGTGTGAATCTAGGAGAATTGGAAATTGTCAAAAATGAAATGGAACACATAAACATCGATATCCTAGGCATTAGTAAGCTGAAATGGACTGGTATTGGCCATTTTGAATCAGACAATCATATAGTCTACTATGCTGGGAATGACAACTTGAAAAGGAATGGTGTTGCATTCATCGTCAAAAAGAACGTTTCAAGATCTATTCTGAAGTACAGCGCTGTCAGTGATAGGATAATATCCATATGCCTACAAGGAAGATCAGTTAATATGCCTATTATTCAAATTTACGCACCAACCACTAAGGCCAAAGATGAAGAAATAGAAGATTTTTATCAGCTGCTACAGTACGAAATTGATCAAACATGCAATCAAGATTCATTGATAATTACTGGCAATTGGAATGTGAAAGTTGGAAACAAAGAAGATGGATCAGTAGTTGGAAAATATGGCCTTGGTGGTAGAAACAATGCCGGAGATCGAATGATAGAATTTTGCAAGACCAATGACTTCTTCATTGCAAATACCATCTTTCACCAACATAAATGGTGACTATACACGTGGACCTCGCCAGATGGAACACACAGAAATCAGATTGACTACATCTGTGGAAAGATACAATGGCATCAGTCAGAACAAGGCCCGGGGCTGACTGTGGAACAGACCATCAATTGCTCATATGCAAGTTCAAGCTGAAACTGAAGAAAGTCAGAGCAAGTCCACAAGAGCCAAAATATGACCTTGAGTATATCCCACCTGAATTTAGAGACCATCTCAAGAATAGATTTGACACATGGAACAGTAGTGACTGAAGACCAGACAAATTGTGGAATGACATCAAGGACATCATCCATGAAGACAGCAAGAGGTCACTGAAAAGACAGAAAAGACCAAGATGGATGTCAGAGGAGACTCTGAAACTTGCTCCTGAGCGTTAAGCAGCTAAAGCAAAAGGAAGAATTGATGAAGTAAAAGAACTGAACAGAAGATTTCAAAGGGCGTCTCGAGAAGACAAAGTAAAGTATTGTAATGACATGTGCAAAGAGCTGGAGATGGAAAACCAAAAGGGAAGAACCCGCTCGGCGTTTCTCAAACTGAAAGAACTGAAGAAAAAATTCAAGCCTCGAATTGCAATAGTGAAGGATTCCATGGGGAAAATATTAAACGACTCAGGAAGCATCAAAAGAAGACGGAAGGAATACACAGTCATTATACCAAAAAGAATTGGTCTATGTTCAACCATTTCAAGAGGTGGCATATGATCAGGAACCGATGGTACTGAAGGAAGAAGTCCAAGCTGCTCTGAAGGCATTGGTGAAAAACAAGGCTCCAAGAATTGATGGAATATCAATTGAGATGTTTCAACAAACAGGTGCAATGCTGGAGTTGCTCACTCATCTATGCCAAGAAATATGGAAGACAGCCTCCTGGCCAACTGACTGGAAGAGATCCATATTTATGCCTATTCCCAAGAGAGGTGATCCAACGAATGTGGAAATTATAGAACAATATCATTAATATCACACGCAAGCAAAATATTGCTGAAGATCATTCAAAAACAGCTGCAACAGTATATCAACAGGGAACTATCAGAAATTCAGGCTGGTTTCAGAAGAGGACATGGAACCAGGGATATCATTGCTGATGTTAGATGGGTCCTGGCTGAAAGCAGAAAATACCAGAAGGATGTTTACCTGTGTTTTATTGACTATGCAAAGGCATTCGACTCTGTGGATCATAACAAACTATGGATAACACTGCAAAGAATGGGAATTCCAGAACACTTAGTTGTGCTCATGAGGAAACTTTACATAGATCAAGAGGCAGTTGTTCAGACAGAACAAGGGGATACTGATTGGTTTAAAGTCAGGAAAGGTGTCCGTCAGGGTTGTATGCTTTCACCATACCTATTTAATCTGTATGCTGAACAAATAATACAAGAAGCTGGACTATATGAAGAAGAACGGGGCATCAGGATTGGAGGAAAACTCATTAACAACCTACGTTATGCAGATGACACAACCGTGCTTGCTGAAAGTGAAGAGGACTTGAAGCACTTACTAATGAAGATCAAAGACCACAGCCTTCAGTATGGATTACACCTCAACATAAAGAAAACAAAAATCCTCACAACTGGACCAATGAGCACTATCATGATAAACAGAAAAAAAAATTGAAGTTGTCAAGGATTTCATTTTACTTGGATCCACAATCAACACCCATGGAAGCAGCAGTCAAGAAATCAAAAGACGCATTTCATTGGGGCAATCTGCTACAAAGGACCTTTTCAAAGTGGTGAAAAGCAAAGATGTCACCCTGAAGACTAAGGTGTGCCTGACCCAAACCATGGTATTTTCAATAGCATCATATGCATGTGAAAGCTGGACAGTGAATAAGGAAGACAGAAGAAGAGTTGGCGCCTTTAAATTGTGGTGTTGGCGAAGAATATTGAATATACCATGGACTGCCAAAAGAACGAACAAATCTGTCTTTGAAGAAGTGCAACCAGAATGCTCCTTAGAGGCAAGGATGGTGGGACTGCGTCTTACATACTTTGGACATGTTGACAGGAGGGATCAGTCCCTGGAGAAGGACATCATGCTTGGCAGAGTACAGGGTCAGCGGAAAAGAGGAAGACCCTCAAGGAGGTGGATTGACACAGCGGCTGCAACAATGAGCTCAAACAAAACAACGATTGTAAGGATGGCGCAGGACCAGGCAGTGTTTCGTTCTGTTGTGCATAGGGTCGGTATGAGTCGGAACCGACTTGATGGCACCTAGCAACAAGAAAAAATGCTGTATAAAAACTATAGTATAATGCTTCCTTATAGTTTTGATTTTTTTAATTTTAAACCTGTTAAAAAGACTATTTTTACTTCAGTAAATGATTTTTAGTTTTATATTTAAATCAAAGAATCAGCCAAGTAGTTTATTTGTATCTTTCTAAAACTTTTTGTCCAGCCCTCTTGATTCACTTTTCTGCTCAGAATCATCAATACTCATATCTTTCAAAATAGTCTTACTGTCTTATCAAGAGCATTAGTGTTGTGCATTATTAAAATAGTGGATTAAAAAATGACATCAAACAAGCAAACAAAACAAGACAAATTTATTGGAGCTGATAAGTAGCCATATTTACAATTATAGAGAGCTATCTTATTTGAGGCCACTGATGAGAGAATGTTGCTAAACATGCCTGAATGACCACCTCCCACAGACGTTTGATTCCTAAAAGTAAAAAAAAAAAGGTTTAGATGTGTGCACATGTGGGGTAAGTACATACTCAGGCAAGTGCAACAATAACAAACTGACCATCTGACCAAAGTGTTTTATCATTCTTGGTGTTTTTGTGTTCAAGTCTGAGCATTTCTAGGGTCTGTTAAATATATGTGCCACTGAATTTTTATTAGGTTGTTTTGTTTGGTTCGCAATTCTAGTTTACATGCTTTTTAAGAACACATTTCGAAGATAAACAACTTTGAATAAAACGTTGTTTTTCTTGGTTCTTTTCTTTTGCAATGACATCATTTTTCCTTGTGTGAATAAATATTTATACATTGCAGCCTCTCGACAATGCTGAGCTATGTTCTCTTTCAGATTAGAGGAAATAGAGTGTCAATTTGGTATCATCCTTTTTCATAAATGTTATCCTGGAATGTTCATTCACTGTTCAAAATCCCCCATGATAATGTAGTATTTCCCACCAAAGAATCATCATTCCAATATATTTTCTTTTAGATTAGAAGAAATTTATTACCATTTTTCATCATCCCATTTAATCATGAATAACCCAGTTTATTGGGTGTATTGGGGGGAAGAGAAGGGAGACTATCTGATTTTATCTAACAATTATATTTACTATTAACAACACAACAAAAAGAATCCTGAGTAGCAAAATATTTTCTTCCAAGGTCCTGTAACTTCGATATTCTCAATCAGTTATTTCATGTTGATTAGAATTACATTCAAAGTTAAGTTCAAGGTAGCAATTACTATAAAAACCCAGTTCATTTTTTTTGTCTTGCTTGCCTCTGGAGATAAGCCTATTAAAGAGCCATATTAACAAAGGTGGGATACACTGCTTTGTAGTAAACCTATCTTCCAGCAAATCTCTGGGCAGTTGAAGTCAATTGACCTTATCTTCTTTTTTTTTTTTTTTTTCCTCTGTGTCATACTTCTAATCTGCAGGAATGCCTTATTCTCATTCACTCCATCTCACTTCACGCTTTATCATCACCAAATGTTTTTTAATATGCTTGTGTCCACATGTTTATAGATTTTCACACTCAACCCCTTCTTTTTGGTAGATTGTCTTTTTGTAATATAGATCCATTGACTGAAGAGAATTCCAAAAGAGAAATAAACTATCAGGTGTCCTCCTTTTCTTTCTGCTCATTTTTTTAGGTATGAAACTGCAGCAAGCTTTCTACTTTTCATTAATTAGAAAAAATTACACCTGCCTTCATATATTTTGTTGTTAATTGTATCAAGTCAGTTGGGACTCATGGTGACCTTAAGTATAACAGAACAAAATGTAACCGTCATATAATGCATTTGAATAATAACTTATAAATGAAAATATGCATTTATGTTAAAATGAGTCTTTTCATTTAAACTGTTTTCTTGAAAACATGTGGATATGTTAAAAACCAGTTATCACATTATAGATAAAATATTTTATATAAATTTATAGAGAAATTTTAAAACTAACATATTTTACATATAAAATGTTATTATCCAAATATAATGGAAGCAATATTTCTGATGGTTTATTTCATTTAAAACTTTTATTGATATTTTTAAAAATATATGGCTGGTTAAAAATAGTTTATTTTTTAACAAAATAATTTCTACTTACATTCCAAAAAAATAGAATTTAAAATGCAAACTTCGTTATCAAAAAAATGAACACAATTTCAACGAGGAAAATAGATACAGACAAAATGGAATTTCTTCTATTTTTTTTGCATGAAGATATGTTGTTATTGTTGTGTGCCATTGAATCGATTCTGACTCATAGCAACCCTATAGGACAGGGTAGAACTGTCCTATAGGGTTTCTAAAATATGACTGATGAATTCGAACTCCTGGCATTTGGTTAGCAGCCTGAGCTCTTAACCATTTCACTACCAGAGCTCCAGACGTAAAGATATATAGTATGTTTAATTTAAATGAAAAATGAAATTCTTAAGGGTATCCTTAATCTGACTGTGTTCAATTTTCTTGGGGTGGAGGAGGAATTAGGTGGACATTTTAACTGTATCCATAATGCATCCATGTTTACAATACTTGGCAAAATTTGTTTTCTCCCTTTTTCTAGGAAAGATGGATCAAAAGAACCAATAGTGGAGATGAGAACAGAGGATGAAAGAATTACTAATCATGAAGATGGGAGCCCAGTAAATGAGCCAAATGAAACTACACCACTAACAGAACCTGAGTATGTAGCTTAAAATGCATAAGTATTTTGAATAAGAATTAGTAAGTTGGTAACTCATAATGCTTTGTAAAAATGTGTATATTTTTAAATGAAAAACAATGGGAATAATTAAAGCTGTTTTCTTTTGAGACATTTAACATGAAAAAATTGTATCAGTGTCAGGTGGGAATCTACTGTTGAAACATGTATTTATAATTTTCTTCAGAAATATCAAAAAGACAGAACTAGGTTACAGAATTGGATTTCCCAATACAATCTTAGAGAAAGTGGTGCTCACAAACACTGGTTGATTCTTACTGAAATAAAGATCGTGTTAGGAAAGCAGTCATCACATTGAATATAAATATGACAGTCATAAATATAAAAAAATACTCTGAGATGTACTCAGGATTATTAAAAAAAAATTGTGAAGAAGAGTAAGAAATACTAGTAGGCTATTATTCTAATATGTATGTGGTAAATGACGTGTATCTCCATTCGAGGCAATGCCATTTACTTCTTTTTGTATCCCTCGTAGTTCTATCAAAAATACAGTAATTCTATTAAACCTGTAAAGATGATAAATATGTTCCTCTGTTCACACATGTAAAAATTAATTTGATTAACATCAATGAAATTAGCAAGAGTAATAGTAGTATTCTGTTGCAAACAATTGAGACTAACAAAACCATAGTGATCAAATACTATTCTTTAACTACTGTTCACCAAAAAGATTTTTAGTTTTATTGTTTTTCAAAACAAATACCCCTTTTTCTTTACCAGCTAGCATTTCATTGCATATAAACCTGACTTATTCTAAAGCAAAGGCTGAATATTGCGATGATTGAAAAACATAATCTGTTTCAGAAACTCCCAGTAACTGCCCTTGAAGGGGATGAAATCATTCAATTTTAGACAAAGATTAAGTACTATTGTGTAGTAAGAATTTCAGTATAAATTCTGAGGCCTTTTATAGTTATGACATTTAGAGATTACTACATTCTAAGTTAAAGGAAATTCTAGTAAAGATGGCTTTCACAAGGTAGGTCAGTATCTTTTCCTTCAGAAATCACAATGTTCTTCAATGAAGTAAAGTGTTACACAACAAAACAAATTCCTGTGTATTAACTAACACATATACTTTTATATTGGCATATAGTTAAGTTTATATTGGAAACTGGTTAAGAATTCCTTGCATATGGCAGGAATATGTTTTTTAAAAAAGATGACTAAATAACTAATATTTATCTCAATCCTGGAAAAGAAATATTCAACATAAAAATAATAGAATTAACAATAATTTTTAAATAGATAAACATAAGTCATGAAACCTTATACTCAGAAATATACCATCCAAGACTTATTTGAAAAACACTGGTTCATCACAAAGTCAGTACGTAGTTTTTTTGAGTAAAAAATGCATTAAGCATCAAGGCAACCACCTATGCAAGCTCTAAACGTCTTTACATTTTGATGCTAGAAATGAACTATTGCTTTTTATCACATTTTGCTGTCAATGTTTTCAGTACTTGGAAACTAGAGAAAGAAAGAACTGTCAATATACACTTATACATAAAAGAGTTTACTGTAATGAGTATGGAGTCCATTGGTGCTGCAAAGGGTAAAAATACTTGGCTGCTAACTGAAAGGTTGGTAGTTTGAGTCCATCCAGAGGCTTCTCAGAGAAGAGACTTGGAAATCTACTTCTGAAAAATCAGCCATAGAAAACCCTATGCAGCACAGCTCTACTCTGGCAAACATGGGGTCTCCATGAGTCAGAGTCAACTCAACGGCAGCTGGTTCTGGTAGTAGGTACATGTAGACACCACTTCATTCTGAGCAATGGATCTTATTAGATTTTGCTTATCACTTACTTTGATTGCTAGCTTTTATGTGATAACTTCCATCTCCAGAATAAAATGGTTTACCCTTCTTATTCAAAAATATAAAACAAATAAGTCCCAGAGTTACTAGCAAAATAAAACTCATTCTCCCATAAAATGACGAGCTTAGAGTGACAAGTGAATTTAAATTTGAGTTGTAACTTTCTTTGAGGAGGCAGGAGGTGATTTTCCCAAGGGAGGAAAATATTGCCCCAGGAGAACAAGATTTATTGGTAAACAACTGCATTTCAGAAAGACAGACAAAAATGGAAAATCCTAATTCATTGCCATTATAATAAGATTTGTGGAATTGTCTTAATATTAAGAAAAAAAGGTTGCTATTGTTTTGTAGGCTACAGTTAGAAACAACTCTCCAAAAAATGTGCTCTAGAGTGATACTAAAAGGGGCAAGAAAAATAATAGCAACTAAAGAAAAAATAAGCAGTAAATATAAACAAGTGGGAAAATCATGAAGTGTATTTATTTTCACTGAGTTCAAAAGAACACTAAAATCTGAAAAATCACCCATCTCATGAATTTTTTTTAACAATATATGGCAACTACTATAGATAATTTTTACTTGAAAAATTTGAGTATTAGTGTCTTAGTCATCTAGTGCTGCCATAACAGAAATACCACAAGTGGATGGCTTTAACAAAGAGAAATTTATTTCCTCATGGTAAAGTAAGCTAAAAGTCCAAATTCAAGGCATCACCTCCAAGGGATGCCTTTCTCTCTCTGTTGTCTCTCTGGAAGAAGGTCCTTCTCCTCAATCTGCCCAATGGTGGAGGAGCTTCTTAGGCTCAGGGACCCCGTGTCCAAAGGACGTGCTCTGCTTCTGGTGCTGCTTTCTTGGTGGTATGAGGTCCCCAACTCTCTACTTGCTTCCCTTTCCTTATATGTCTTGAGAGATAAAAGGTGATGGAGGCCACACCCCAGAGAAACTCCCTTTACCTTGGGTCAGAGAGGAGACCTGAGTAAGGGTAGTGTTACAATCCCACCCTAATCCTCTCAACATAAGATTACAATCACAAAATGGATGACACACACAATACTGGGAATCATGGCCTAATCAATTTGACACATATTTTTGGGGGGACACAATTCAACCCATAAGTAGTAAATCATCAAGTTTGACATATAAAATTTGCCTTTTTGTTATGTTCCAAAACTCATAATAATTATAAGTGATTACTAAATCTAAGCCACCTGGTAATGAAAAAAAAAAAATTTTTTTTTTTTTTTGTGGTATATCTAAATCTGTGCTGTTTCATTTGTCATTCTGCATTGCATAGCATTTTTGCATTTAACAGTATTAAATTATTTTATTCTCTTTAATCACAGCATGTGTAATTATTTTTCCATCAATTTGGTATTGCTTTAACAAAACTTATTTTATATCATTCTAATAAGTCACTCTAAATTCCCAAGACAATTAGCGTGTTTTTTTTCTATAAAACGATAATTAAAGTGCCAGGAGATTGTGCTTAAAGTACCTTAGCAAATGAAGTTCATTATTGTTTTTTAATTTCTTTCCAGAAAATTGCCTTTAAAAGAAGAAAATGGCAAAGAGGTCTTAAATCAAGAAACTATAGAAATTAAAGTTGCTAATGATATACAATCAAAAGAAGATGACAGCAAAGCATAATGACAAGGTTACAACAGCTTGAACAATACTACAAAGAGTATTCGGATTACAGTGACCCTATGACCAAAACTATTCCATTGACCTTAATTTCTTGGGAAACTTTTAGCTTGGAATAGCTTGTACACATATACATATGATCAAATACTCCTGCCCATGGTCCTTTATCTTTTGTTGTTGTTGTTGTTGTTTATTTTGTTAAAAATTTCAATATAGAGACCTGACTGGCACCAACACTTGGGTACCAATTTGATTCGATGGTTGAAGTACTACAATTTATTATATAGCTAAAGTGCTCTATTTCTTAAGAACTATATTCCATACCACAGCCACTCCAACAAAGAGGGGTATAGGAAAAAAGAAAATAGCAACAACAACAAAAAAACTTTGTGAGATAAATGTATAGGAAATCTCTGCATGGTCTGGAGTCTTACCTTAGGCAATTAGATCATTAAAGTGGATTTTCAGCTTAAGATGACAGCACTTAATAAATGTAATACTTTATATCAGGAGAATTTCAGGAAACCCAGGGTTTAAAGGTGTCAGATTTCCATAGCAGGTATTAAAATTGAGAGACACTTTGGAGAGCTATTTTCAAGTTATGATTACAGTGCTATTTCAATGTCGATTTTTAATAGAGTGAAGTGCCAGATGAAAATTGTTACCCATTTAAAAGAATATTAGTTGTGTGTGAAACTAGATTAGAAAGACCCCTAAATTTCTGTCTCTTTATATATGTCATATTCATTCAGAATGGATTACGACAAATATTAAATATATTGCAAGTGAAAATAATATTGATTTCTGCCCTCAGCTTCAAATAAAATAAATTGAAATGGGAATAATATCAATATGTTGTCTTGAGATATTTATAAATATGTGATTATCTTTTATTTTTTTAATAATCTTACCAAACAAGTCTCTAGAGTTCAAATACCTAAAACCGTAGCCTCAGATGCATTTTTTAGGCCATAGTTTTAAATTATCTTCATTTAAAACTGATATTCCCAGTGGTATAGGTCAATCATTGAATTTAATTGGCTAAATGAAAATGAAAATCTTCAGTTCTATTAAATTATTTAATGTTTATACATGTCATAGAAGTGTCGATGAAAAACAATTGAATTGCCACTGCGCTTATTCTGGATGTTGTAGCTAGAAGTCATTTTAAGATTTTGATAAGCAATTTTCGTTGAAAAAATGCTGTAACTATTCCACACAAACTTTCTAACATCACTTGTTAGAACCTAACCCAGAATAAAATACGTATTAACTTCCAAGCTATGCAAGCTCCCAGAGGTAAAAGACTGAAATGTGATTTTAACTTATATGTAGGGTAAAAGATGTATTTATGATTATAAATATGGGATACCAGTTGGGAGCAGGTTTTAGATTATTTCTTACCCTTGGGAATCAAAAGTTTCTTTAGGCCTCACAACATTCATAACCTTTAGTGTTTCAGGTGGTATTAGCTCAAATACTGACTGGCTGGGGAGCGAGTTCCAATGGATGATTGGTGGAATTTTTAACAGTGCAGAGCCAGCCGCTTTGGGGTGTCTCTCTCTAGAGATATTTTGATGAATATTAAATGTAACATTAATGCCACTCATAACCACATTTATTTACAAAGTGCTTGAACTGTCAGCCAAGGAGAGACAGTTAATTATATGCCATTCCTCACTCCTTTTGGCTGTCAGCAGGACAGAATGTGCATATCTGCATGTTAAGGCTAAATCTCCATAGTGTCCTTGCCATAATTAAGGTGTTTTAATGTAGGAATCGCTTCCTGATATCTTTTCTGGTATATTCTATAGAAAAAGACAGGAATTCCTGTGCCTACCTAGGAATTTGAGTGGTGTCTAAACAAACAAGCTAGGTCGGTCCATTTGACAAAGTTGACTATCTCATTGGTCTCTTCAAGGATTTGAACGTTGCTGTTTAGGTTATGTTTCATCATCTGTTTTGCTTTATGTTACTGTTTTGCTTTTTTTTGTACCAATATGCTAAAACTAGCCAAAATACTTGAATTACATTGTGTCAGCATAAATGCGCTTCGAAAGCGTTTATGAGGTAATAGCAAAGAAGGTTAATTATTTTCTGGATGGAACCATGTGGTTTTAAACTGATGCTGGTGAAAGAGTTTGGAAAGCTGGGAAAGAGACTTAGCGTATTTCCTATTGTCCCACCTGTTATGCTTCAAGAGCAGAAATAATAATAAACAAAATATTTTTGTGTTTTCTCAATTTGAATGTTTCTGTTTCTCTCATTTCTTTGGACTTTCCATGTAAAACAATTCATATGAATATTCTTTTTACATACGCTGTTAAATTTCTTGCCACCCATGTGGAGTCATGATCTGAAAAGAAGAGATAAACTGGAGCTAATTGCAGAAAGACTGTTTCAATTTTCTGAATGGTCCTTACCTCTTGTCCCTGAAATCTATGTCATGCAGGAACAAGGCAATACTGTGATAAGCCTTTTTTTTCCTTCTTTTTACATCTTAATGGAATGCTCCAAATTACTCTATTTGTAAAAGTTTCTAAGTAAGAGATGGCGTGTAGTCAATTGTAAAATATGAGTAGAACTGAAATAACCAATTTCTTATTTTCATTCTTATTCTAGACTAAACATATCCATCTAACTGTATAAATGTTATTTTTACTGTCTCAGAGTACTCCTGTTAGTATAAAATGTCAGAAGAGTTAACTGAATATGAATACTGTGAAAATGATCTGAACCCTATGCTACTTTAAACTAACATGCCAAGATCTACTGAAAATGTTGATTTTTTTTTTAATAGGTTATGTGCAATTGGGCAATGACAATCTGTATTCAACAACATATAAGAGGAAACAGTAGTATCAGTAGTTTAACACAAATATTCTCTTTAAAACTGACACAAATGAATTTGTCAACATATTTTGCAATCATTTGCAAAGAAATTTAATTAAAAATTGGGAGTTCTAAAGATTTATTATTTTCCTTGAATAAGACATACTGCTATTCTGTTGATATTAATGTCTAACATTAATGTAATACTTCTTAAGTTTTATTTTTAATAACTAGAGAAGCATTTTTTAAGGCTATTTGATCCAAGCAACATTATCTAAATCTTTGAGCTAAATATTTATATAAATAGAAGGGTTGTATTAATCAAATTATTTATTTGATTGCCAACAATTAATTGTAACTTTATAATTAAACTTTTATTTTGTGCTTCTTATTTTAAAGAATTAAGATCTATTTGTGCCTTTGGATTAGCATGACATTGCTTTATTTAAAACATACACACACACAACTTAATCTTTACTGATACTTGTAGCTCTTATCTGTAACACTTGAATGATGCTCTTTTATTTTCATTCAGTGAATAAACTAAATTCAACTACTTTACTTTAAATACAAAATTTAAATATAGCAAATTACACGATATAATTTATTTTCATTCATGACAAAATGTTTCATTGAATGCACACACATGAAACGCACTGAATTTGTTCTATACTGTTCTTCTAGACAATAAATTCAATCTAGATATGGTTGGAATTGAATTTTACCAGTTGTAGGACAAAGACGACAGATGAGTTTTTAAAATAGGGTAAATTACTATGGTGTCATTTGAGTCAACATTACTCATATTGACATAAATTGCATTTGGGCTCATAAAGCATCCTTCATTATGATGATAATAAGATAATCACTGATGAAAATATATACAATGGAAGTGATGGGAATAATAATTCTTACCTTTTAATTTAAGAAATATTGGAATATTATAATTATTTATAAAATTTGCAATGTTCTTTTTCATGGAGAATCATGAAAATGCTCAATATGAATTCCTCATCAAGTTCTTTTTCATTATTGTATCCAGAGTGGTTATTCGATAACCTTTATGGACAGGTATAATGTTATTTTTTTTAATGAGATTGTTAGCATTTTTCATCTTTAGAGAAAAAGATCTGCATCTTATTATTAACTCTTGGAAACATTTTTACATGGACACTCATTGAAATTGCATATGGATGCATTGACATGTGCTAAAATTAAACTGGAATGTCACAGAGATGAAAACATTTCAAAACTAAAATTAGAATATTTCAAGAAAATATTCTACTCATGGGTTTTAGTGATATTCTAATATGAAACAATTATACTTATAAATGAGAAAGTTATAAAAGTGTCTAAAATAGTAGTTGCTGAATGGGTATCATTCCCTTCCAGTTTCTTCTCTTAAAAATTGCATTTACCTATGTTGATGCAGGTATTCAGCAACATTATATGAGAATGCTAATGAATCAAATATTTTCCATTATATAAAAGTCAAAGTCTTATATATTATGCTAAAGTATGTATTTATAGCATATTTAATATTCTTACAACAATATTTCATTATTCTCTGTAGTATTTTACCAATAACTTAAATATATTAGTTGGCATCACCTCTTTTAAAATTTTCATTACAGTTTTAGGATTTTAGCCACACAACCTTCATAATGTTTGGTGTAAAATTTACCTTTATTAATTTAAATATTGCTGCTTCAATTTTATTTTCTGATAAGAAAACAAGTATCTTTCAACATCTGGTTTTAGCCTTTTTGGAAGTGAATAACTAAAAAATGAGCGTCGGAGCATTTCAAATCACAACCAGGCATAGGAGAGTAGAGACGTCAAGAACTGAAAGAATCTTGAAAGGCAAAAAGAAATCTTACATGGCATAAATAAGAAAAAGCCAAATGTGAACGATACTGGACTAGGTACTAGGAATTTGGCTAAGATGAAAATTAAGGACAATAATACTGATGTAAAGGAGAAAAATTAGTGAAACCTGAAGGAGAAAGTTAAAAGAGAAAGAACCTTGGATTCAATCTTGCAAATAGGATTTTTTTTTTTTTTTGGAGAACAACATGCATAATATCCAGTAAATGATTCTTTAAAAAGCAAACGTATTTTGTTCCAACCCTTAATAAAGGAATGTTTATGGTCCAGTGTTTGCTTCTAAATCCTGTTAGGATTTCGTGGACTACTTAGATATAAAGATTAATTTTTTGGGGGGGGGGGGTGTGAATTCTATGCTGTGTTCAGTATGCATTAAAAAAACTATTTTCTATTTTCTTTAACTTATATATGCCACTCAAATTCTATATTCCTAAGTTAGCTACCACAAAGTTTTCTGATTGTTTCAATATATTATGTCCCTATGAAATGCTGTATATATATATATGTCTAAACTGTAAAAATTATACTGCAAATGTTGAAGTTTTGTATTTATGAGAGACATGGAAAGTATGGCTTACAGTATATCAAAATTGTCACTCTTCACCATTTGTATATTGATAGTAAAGATACTTTTACTTTAACAAAGTGTTGCATTTTATGTTTATTTCAATTAATATTTCCACAACGAGTGAACTTATGACTTGAGAAATCATTTCAGTTTTTTACAAAAATGTCCAAATATATCCCTAAATTTTCAGACAAAGAGTGTACCTTCTGACATCTTGCCTCATCCTGAGTCACAATCTTTTGACTTCTACACTTTCACCAAGTGAGAGTTTAAAGAGTAAACCATTGGTTAGGACAGCAGTTCTCAAAATGTGGCCTCCAGACCAACAGCATCAGCATCACCTGGGGACAGGTTAGAAATGTAAATCCCTGTGGTCTACCTAAGGCCTACTCGATCAGAGGGATTGGGAAGATGGGCCCAGCAGCCTGCGTTTTAATGAACCTCCCCAGTGATTATGATGTACACTGAAATTCGAGAACCACTGAGTTGGAAACACATTTTTCAATGACAAGCTAGTACCAACTTGTACTTCATGTTGGATTTTATTTCTTTTTATTATATATTATTTTCTTACAAGACCTCATGAGCTGTAAAGGAGAAAAGCTAAGCATTTCTCATATGTTTTTATAAAGTGCTTTCATTTTTTAACCAATATAAAGTGTGACTCATTCTTAAAAGAAAAATTATGAAGTAGCAAATCTTTCAAGGGAACCATTTTCAATATAAGCTCTACAAATCCCACAAAGCGCTTACATGTAGAGAAGAAAAGAAACATTAAATAGGTTGTTGGCTTTGAAGAGGGAACAGAAGGGCATTCATGTATTGTGCTTGTTTTCTCTGTATCCTTTATTTAACTGAAAGGACAGCTATAATGAAGTACAAAATATGCCATGAGAAAGAGGCCAAAACTAAGTCTCTGCTATGTCGGAAAAACTTAATATTCTAGAGAATTGTTTCTATCTTAATTTTAAACCAATCCATTACCTAATGCAATATCTCTTTATTTGTAGTATACATAATGAATGTGTCTTCTAAGATTCATGCCATGTATGACATCAACATTTTAAATTTCTGTTGATTTTTTTTTGAATGACATGTTTAATACATAACTTAGAAGGCTTTCAAAATATGAATAATATTTTCTATTTTATGTGAAGCGTCTTGTGTACATATTTACCCTTGGAATAACTTTGGTCTTCAGAGCAAAATGCATACATTTGTGCATCTTGCCTTTCCTGGATAACTTAACTTTTCTTCTACACACAAAATTTCAGTGGGTGGGGGTTAAAGGCACTATACTAGAATTATATCAAATTCTTTCAAAATTTAATTTACTCTGATTTTTTACTAATACAGCAACCTATAGAGTCAGATGTTTCTAGTATTTAGATATTTTAGTACCTGGAAAAATAATTACCTTGATGATTTAGTTTATATCAACTTTTCCCCTTCTACCTCAAATTTCCACATTCCCCACATCTTTTCTCCTTTCACAGTCATGATCAGCATTTGAAATTAACCTGCAAAGGATGAGAGCTATAGAAGAATGATTACATAAACCAGTCTAAGTCATTTGTATACTACTACATACGAATGTCTACCATTAAATTCTCTTGGGAAGAGTCATTTTATAAACTGAGAATTTTTGAGGGAAGTTTCAAATTTCTTTGTACTAGGAGGCACTGCTGGGGAGAAAGAAACAGGCATTTTATTTGTAAACAAGGACCCAACTGTTGTAAGGGAGGGTGATGGAACACATGCTGCAGATCATTCATTGGTTGGAGATGGGGAAGTTTCATTACCAGGTTTGACTTTTTGAAGCTACTTAACTAATTGTAACGGGAGCACCCTCAGAGAGCATAAATGGCATCTTTACCAACTCGGAAACCAAGAGACGCATAGCCTGAAAAACAAAGGATGAGGGCAGATTTTCTTATTAAGTTGCAATTGGAATACAATTAGAATTCTTGAAGCAATATTGGGAAACTGATAAGAATGTAGATATTGGAATTAGAATAGACCTGGCTTCAAATGCTAATTCTAGCACCTATTCCTAGCTCTGATCATGAGTAATTCATATAAAATTTTAGACCTAGGTTATCTTATCTGTAAAACAGTGGCACTAAAGTGAATAATATCCTTCCCCAAGAGCTGATTTAAAGATTTGTTGAAATAATACTTATGAAGCTATTCATACATGTCTACTGCACAGCAAGTACCAATAAATGGTAGCCATGATCATCTTTATATTGACCATATCCCAACACTGGGAATGCCATTAAGTTGTGTTAGATAGCTGCTTCACATTCCTTAGACACAGGCCATTTAAATCCAATAGTTTCATGATTTAGTAAATTATTAATAAGATAAACTTGAGTCTTTTAAAAAAATTCAAAAGAAAGGCTTTCCATTTCATTATTTCATGTGGTTCTGTTTCAGTTATCTATTGCTGACTATCAAACCAAACCAAAATGTAGTGGCTTAAAACATCAATAATATATATTTTTTCATAATTCTATGTGTTGATTTAATTCCACTTGACAATCTGCTCTATATGATGTTATCTTAGCTCACTCATGTGATACTGACTTCTAACAGGGAGCATTCCAAGTGGAGAATATGTAAGTGTTTACTCAGCCTAAGGAAGCCTGGTGGTGTAGTGGTTAAGCGCTACAGCTGCTAACCAAAAGACGAGCAGTTCGAATCCACCAGGCACTCCTTGGAAACTCTATGGGGTAGTTCTACTCTGTCCCATAGGGTCACTATGGGTCAGAATCTACTCAACGGCATGGGTTTGGACTCAGCCTAAGTTTGCTTCATAATTTCAGTGTTTAATTGGTCAAGTCAGGTAAGTAAACTTGTAGTCTGCGTGGGTGTGTGTGTGTGTGGGTGTGTGTGTGTAGGGGTAAACAAGAACATGGTTCATTGAACACCACCAATGTTACATGTAGCACACTTCTCCTTCAGTCCCCTATTGTTCCATACCTTGCTCACATGCTAAATTCACTCACCCCCTTGATTAAATATCAGCATTTATTCAAATAAATCAGTTCCAGGAGCAGTTGAGACTTCTCAGGAATTATGCCTTGGGTTCAATTCTTCAGTTCAAAAGCCTGTGCACTAAAAAGGCAATTAAATTGCTCCCCAAAATCTCTACCTGTAATAGTGAGACAGAGACAGGATCATACACTAGACACTGCCATTGGGAAAAAAAAAAAAAAAAATGAGAGAGGAAATGGAAAGCACTTGACAGTTATGAGTGGTTAGCAATTTTTAAATCCAGCCAGACAGACGTCGCTAGCGCCTCCTCGCCTCAAGGGTAGAATATTTCTTGATTAGGGTCTGGTTCTACTACCTATGAGTGGTTACTGAATCCATTGCTCTCAGCATCTCTTAGAGTAGCTCTGAGTCATCCTGACTTTTCTATAGGAAACGATGCATGATTGCAGCTGAGTAAATTGCTTGGTTGCTTTCTGCCGAAAAAAGAGTTAGTGCCTAGAAACCAATTTTAATTTAAATTCTCTCAGACCCTTTCGGTTCAAGCTGGTACAATTCTTTAAAATCACTGAGTTTTTTTTTTTTTTTAAGTATCAGATTGTAATCTTAAGTACTCGGTTGCTAACCAGAAGGTTGGCAGTTTGAACCCACTCAGCAGCATCTCTTCAGGAGAAAGACCATAAAGATTACAGCCAAAACAATTATGTGGGGCAGTGCTACTCTGTCACATGGGGTCGCAATGAGTTGGAATAGACTGAACGGCATCAAGCGACAATGCATTAGACAAAAGCCATGCTCTAAAATAGCTTTGAGACAGTCCCTTGTCTACTGGGGGCTAAAATGGGATGCTATTGAATGATGCCTTTAGAATCCTTAGAAGCCCATTTGTCTAGTTAAAAAAAAAATCCAAAGGGCACTTCCTTAGATTTTTACATGGCCTTAACAAAGGCATGCTTGATTTGATTTTTGACCCCAAGACAGTATTTTACTAGCAATGACCTGACTTTCATTTTATCCCTTATGCCACTTTTTATTTTGAGAAACTTTTGACAACTAAAAAGTGGAGAAATGATAGATCAAGTCCTGGGTAGGAAATAATCCCTCTGAATTCTGCTTGAAAATTGACCATATATTTCTTTAGCACATTTATTTCTTAACAACATCTTACCATATTTAAGCAGGAAAAAAAAAAAAAGACAATTGGCGTTTTCAGTTTGCTGTCTGGAATTCTCCTTAGATTCACAAAATTGTTAGGTGCATTTTCTGCCTTCCAGTTTATCAGAGATAGCAATTCCACTAACTGTTCTGTGAGAACAAAACATGGTTCCCTTTGTTTCTAGCCTCACTGTTCCAGCAGTCTCCACTAACAGCCTTCACGCCTCCCCTGTTGGAAAAAAGTTTGAAGAATCTGGGTCCAATTTAAACGCACAAGTTTCTTTACTGGATGTTATCAATTGGAAATGCCTCTCCGATTATAAAGTCTCTGTCAGCTATGTACTTAGAGACAGGGTATTCCAAAAGGACCTCTGAAAATAACCAATACTCTTCATTTAGAGGATCAGAAGAAAATTGTGCCATCTGTGACATTCCCAGTTGTACACAGTAAATGAATGTCAAGCAAATAACAATGAAAAACCCCATCAGGGTCTTTAATGTTCTGATAATAACAGAAAGTGTGAGTGGCCTATGCTGTAATGACCACAAATGATCTTGAACATAAATGAGTCATTAAGGTCTTGCTATTTAAAATTTTACTTGAAATAAAGGATGCCCTATGATGGGTATGAGTTTGGTGGAGAATATACTTATATTATGAACCATAAAAATTTGCCTCGACTATATACATCATATAAAAATCAAAGCATTTAAAGGATAATTGTGCTGTTTAAATTCTTAGACTTTCCAAATTTTCAATTCTAAAGTAATGAAAAGACATTTTAAAAACTATCACATAGCTATTCTCTGGCTCCACTTATATAATTTAAAATGGAAAATGCCGATAGAGCGTTAGATAAAAAAAAAAAATTTTTTTTTTTTTTAGATAGGTCTCCAACAAAACCCAATTCCTGATGTCTTCTTGCACTTCAATGTATTTCTATACTGTTACACCACAGGAGCAATGTCAAACCAAGTGACAAGCTTCCCCACCCCACCCCCAGGGAGGAACTAAATGATCACACTTACATTTTCCTTTGTGGTTATCCTGCAGATGTGCTCAATAGCAAACCAAGTGCATCATCTCTGTCGCCCGCAGTGAACTCATTTGGAAAAGATTCAACTCCATGGCAAGGACAAACCTTTTTCAGCTTGTCCATTTCTCTCCTGGTCTGTGGTAGCCTACATGATCAGTTCCATACAGCACAGCCTGATGCATACAAAACTGTTAAAACCTACTGTTCCGACCTCATCTCTATCCACTCTCTCAGTTCTGTGTGTTCCGTTCACGTGTGAATCCCCACTCACAGTTCCTTCACTACAGCCCTCTCATGACCATCCCTGGGGTGGTCCCTCAGGCCAAAATGTTCTTCCTCTCTTCTCTACCTGTAAAGCGTCTTCCTATTCTTTATGATCCTGCTCATATTTTAGCTTCTGTGCACTTTCTTCCCGACACAGTTACTTCCTCTCTCTACTCCCCTAGCAATCCACTCCTGACTTCCTCTTATTTATTTAGTTCTGCTTCCTCAAGAAACCGAGCTGGACAGGAAGAAATACTGTAGTTCTTCCTGAATGGCACAGTTTTTCATTCCCTTCTTTTGTTTTTCAAAAGAACTCTCTCTTTAATGATTCAATAAGTGAGAAATCATTCCAAGATTCTTCTGGGGGCAAGCATTTTTTAAGTGTCAAAGATAGACTACAAGATATCAATGATGAGGAGCCCAGCTTCTGGCTGAAACTGTTTGTGATTTTTCAGTCCTGACCGTAGACAACTACAGAGACTTTACCTGGTAGGCCACAGGGGGAAATCTCTCCTCCTTAAATCAGACATGGAGTACAACCAATGCATTGTCATCTCGGAAGGAAGTCAGCCAAAGACTCAGGATCCCTGACCAGCCATGCTTTCTTGCATATCTGCATTTCTAGCCTAGGCACCTCTATATTTTTGTTGTTAGGTGCCATTGAGTCAGTTCCGACTCATAGTGTCCCTATGTACAACAGAACGAAACACTGCCCAGTCGTGTGCTATCCTCACGATTCTCACGCTTAAGCCCATTGTTGCAGCTGCTGTGTCAATCCACCTCATTGAAGGCCTTCCTCTTTTTCGCTGACCCTCTACTTTACCAAATATGATGTCCTTCTTCGAGGACTGATCCCTCCTGACAACATGTCCAAAGTGTGTGAGACGTAGTCTTGCCATCCTTGTTCTAAGGAGCACTCTGGCTGTACTTCTTCCAAGACAGATTTGTTTGTTCTTTTGGCAGTTCATGGTTGTCTGAGTCATCTAGCTCTGCTATAACAGAAATACCACAAACAGATGGCATTAACAAAGAGAAATTTATTCTCTCACAGCTGAGTAGGCTACAAGTCCAAATTCAGGGCATAAGCTCCAGGGGAAGGCTTTCTCTCTCTGTTGGCTCTGGAGGAAGGTCCTTGTCATTAGTCTTCTCTTGGTCTGGGAGTACCTCAGGGCGAGAACCTCAGGTCCAAAGGACATGCTGTGCTTCTGGCACACTTTCTCGGTGGTATGATGTACCCCTGTCTCTTTGCTTGCTTCTTTCCTTTATGGCTAAAAAGAGATTGGCTTAAGACACAACCTAATCTTGTAGGCTTCATCAATATAACTGCTGCTAATCCATCTTATTACGGCATAGTGATAGGATTTACAACACATAGGAAAATCACATAAATGGTGGACAATAACACAATACTGGGACTCATGGCCCAGGTAAGTTGACAGATATGTTGGGGAGACACAATTCAATTCATGACAATAGTGTATTCAGTATCCTTCTCCAACACCACAATTCAAAGGCATCAATAATTCTTCAGTCTTCCTTATTCATTGTCCAGCTTTCACATGCATAGGAGGTGGTTGAAAACACCATGGCTTGGGTCAGGCCCCCTTAGTCTTCAAAGTAACATCTTGGCTTTTCAACACTTTAAAGAGGCCTTTTGCAGCATATTTGCCCAGTGAAATGTGTCTTTTGATTTCTTGACCTCTGCTTCCATGGGTATTGATTGTGGATTCAAGTAAAATGAAATCCTTGACTTCAATCTTTTCCCTGTTTATCATGATGTTGCTTATTGGTTCAGTTGTGAGGATTTATAGGGAATCCTTTGTATTGGGTCTTCAGCAGAGGCCTTCCTCAGATGCCTCTGCTGAACTCTCCTTACCATGGGGAAGGGGGAAAGTTGAAGATACTTTTCCTCACTCACCTACAGTACTCAATACTCAGTACTTTATACCACTAGCCCTTCCTCCTTGCCCTTCCCCCTCCCCCTCTCCAGGTCCATAAAACTGCAAGAGCTTTTTGTTCAGGGCTGTAGTGACTCCACACTCCATTTCTGTGTTGATCCACTTGACCCTAGCCCTAGTGCCATTACTGAGGAAATATGGAGCAAGGCGGAGTTAGGCACCATTCTCAGGGTCTGATCTTTTGCTTATACTGTCATCAAAACCAAACCAAACCCATGGCCGTTAAGTCAGTTCTGACTCATAGCAACCCCACAGGACAGAGTAGAACTGCTCCACAGGGTTTCCATCTAGCAGCTGGTAGATTTGGACTGCCGACCTTTTGGATAGCAGCCAAGCTCTTAACACTGAGCTACCAAGTTTCCTATACTATCACAATAAGTGATTAAAGGCTTGATTATTACTTTCATGTCGGCTCCTTTTCTTAATCGGCTACTTCCCATTTTTGCCCCTCATGACCTCCTTCCTTCCATATATCTCATTCCTCAAATGTCTTCTTACCCAGCATGTCTTGACCCATCCCTTGCTCTCTGCCCTCCCTGTCTCCAAAATGTCTTTCTCTTTTTCTCTCCCACAGAATCTTTTTTTCTTCCTGTCAGTGTGCATCTTTTCCAAACGCTAAGTGTATCTCATGCTACGGTTTTGCAAAACCGTCGTATGGCTTTCCCTTGTCTTCTTTTTCAACAAGAGTATGAAATAAACATACCTCACTGTTGAGTTATTTCATACCATTTTTTTCTTCTTCCTAATCATTCAAAAGATAAGATAAATGTTGGACATTTGTATTTATATTCTCAAAAGGTAAAAATGCTTCCAGTTTCTTGTTTGTTTGACTTGACTCTAGCTTTTTTCTTTTTATCCTGTGGGTCTGGAAATCATTGACATTAAAATGGTCTATATAACACAGATATGTAGGGTGAGGAAATGTTACTGAAAGAGGGAGATGAGTCTTACCCACGTAATCTAAATCTAACAAGAATAAACACTTAAAACCCTTGCATTATATAGTTATGTGTAGTTTGAATAGCTTTTAAGTGTTCTAAGGATCAATTATAATGCTATGTGGTTACTACAATTACGGATTATTGCTAAGTGATTTTTCTGTATGCTGAAATCTTGAAAATGTATTAGTAGTTTCTATACAATGTTTTTATTTACATAGCTTCAAAATAAACAATAAAAACTTCTTAGATTGAAGGTTTTGATCCAATTATAAAACCAAATAAATGCACTCATTAATTACAAACAAAATCACAATGCCAACAACATTTAAATTCATTGCATTAGATTAATGGGATGGATACTATTGTTTTAGTGAAGTGCTAATGTCCATATTGGATTTGAAATTGAAGAGCAGGTTTTGCATTTCACTTCTTTTGCTGATACTTGCTATTTGAAAGGTAGTGTATCTCTGTTTGAGATGTCTTTACAATTGCTATGATTATATATCCTTTAAAATGATTTTAACTGCTTTCCATTGTTTTAAAGGACAAATCAATTCAATATGCACCCATCAAAGAAAATAGTTATGTATTATTTATGATTTTGTTACTATGAGTTAGAATCTACTCTACGGCAGTGGGTTTAGAGACCAGTTTTAAGACAGTGAATAGGACAGGCTTGGGCAATATTCTACTCGAAGTGTAAATATTTTGCCACCTGCTTGTATAGTTTGCTCAGGTTGATTTGCTTTGCTCTCATTCAGTGTGCGTGTACTGATTTGAGCTTTATGATCACCTGACTCTCCTAACACTTCTATTTCTTTTCTGAATTTAAACCACAGTAGAAACAATGAAAATCAGCGAAATTTAAACTACTTATACTACATCATAGTTGGTTTTTACTTTACCTTGCTGCAGACAAGATCATTGCCCTCGTTGTTGTGTGCTGTTGAGTCGACTCCAACTCATAGTGACCACACATAGCCCTCCACCCCAAAAATCTGCTGCTGGGCAGTTGATTCCAACTCCTGACAACGCCACGTGTAACAGAATAGAATTGCTCTATAGGGTTTTCTTGGCTGTAATCTTTACAGAAGCAGATTGCCAGGCTTTTCTTCTGAGGTGCTACTGGGAGTTCCAACCAACAACCTTTAGGTTAGTAGTCAAGTGTCAATAGTTTGTGTGAGCCTGGGACCGTCTCATACATATGGAAGTAAATAAATACAAAAATCACATGGTCCTGTTTATTTATAAAGTTACGTTCAGTTTTTTTTTTTTATACTGACAGGTTTTTTTCAAGATTATCACACAATTTGCTAGAAGATGGAGACCCTTCAACATAAATGTGCTGAACTATTTTAGAACCTGAAAGAAGTACTCGGGAGTCCCTGGGTGGGGCAAATGGTTAAGCGCTCCACTATTAGCTGAAAGTTGGCAGTTTGAAACCACCCAGAAGCCCCTGGGAAGACAGACCTACCAATTGTTTCTGAAAGGTCACAACCTTGAAAACCCTGTGGAGCACAGTTCTACTCTGCACACATGGGGTTGCCATGAGTCGAAATCTACTCAATGGCATCGAACAACAACAGGAAGCACTTTGGGTACATTGATGAACGAAATCCTCTGTAGGAAACTATAAGATATGCATTGTCATCCTCACTTTATAGATGCTGAAATAAGGGTTCAGAGATTTTAAAAAATATCACACAGTAGTAATCTGCAAAGCTAGGATTCAAAGTCAGGTTTATCTGATTCCAAGGCCCATATCCTATCGAACTATGGTTGCTGTTACCTACTATGATATATGTTAGTGTGATGGTTAATTTTATGTGTCACATTGGCTAGGCTATGGTTCCCAGTTGTTTGGTCAAACACTAGTCTAGATGTTTCTATGAAGATATTTAGATATGGTTAACATTTAGAATCATTTGACTTTAAGCAGATCATCTTCCATAATGTGTGTGGAACTCATCCAGTCATTTAAAGCCTTAACAGCAAAAACTGAAGTTTCTCAAAGGGAGAAGAATTCTGCCTCAAGACTATAGCATAGATATCCTGCTGGTGTTTCATCTTACCTGGCCTGTGAGTTTTGGACTTGTCAGCGCCCATAATTGAGTGAGCCAATTCCTTAATATAAATATCTATCTATCTGTTATCTATCTACCTACCTACTCACCCACCAACCCATCTATCTATCAATCTATCTTCTGTTTATCACCTGTCTGTCTAGCATTTATCTATCTATCTGTCTGTCTGTCTATCTCTCTATCATCTATCTATCTATCTATCTTTCTATCTACCTATCTATCCTATTGGTTCTGTTTTTTGGAGAACCCTGACTCTGTAACAGTTTTTTATTCCAATATTTAATTAGTGCAACTCATTATTATGCATCAGCCACAAATCATTTGTAAATAAATATTAATCTCATAAGGTAAAATTGATCACATCCCTTCTGAATGCCACTGTTTATGTTTGCAGTAACCTCCTAATTTTTTTAAATTGTGCTAAATATGTATATAATAAAACATTTGCCATCTCAACATTCTTCACATGTAAAGTTAAATCAGTGACATCAACTTATGTTTATCAAGTTGTTAAATCATCACCCTTATCCATTCCCAAATTTTTCTATCACCTCCAACAAAATCTCAGTGTCCCCTAAACATCAAGTCCTTCTTTTCCCCACCCTCCTAGCTACCTTACTAACCACTATTAACCATTAACTCAACGGTGTGGTCTATCTTAGACTTTTCCTTTTCTTTTATACCCACAGTGCTCCTGTTTATAGATCCTTTGATTTGAACCCCAGGAAAGGTCTGAGACTTGGAAAAAAGAAAAAAGATCCTTAATATCTCTATCCTTTATAGACATACCATGACTAATTGTGAATTCCTGACAGAGTACAAACAGGGGAAGGAGAGTTTGAAATTGTGAAGAAGATGATTGCTTATCAATGACTTTTGATTATTTTCTTAGCACATTGGCTTCTCTGTGGCTAAAAATTGCATCTATCTTTTCCATTTTGAAGAAATTCAACATGATATTGTTTGAGGTGTTCTCTTTCATTCAATGAATTCATTAGCCAGTCAAGCTATACATCTATCCATCTCTATATTTTGACTGAACTTTTCTGTGTTTAGCACCATTAGGTTGGGAATTACTATGGAAAATAGGAAATGGTGTAGGGGAAGGCTGTGATGAAGGCAAAAGAAAATTATAAGGTATTACTTGTTCTTGATGGCCATCTAATTGATATTTGGTATTGTAACGGAGAATGATTGAACAGTCCTATGTCTGACCTTTTCACTTTAAAGTGAATTGCTGTTACATATGACCCTCATTGGGTTTTTTCCTCTAATCTATTTTTTCTCTTAGGAAAAGAAATGAACTTCAAATAAAATTCCATCTTTTCTTATCCCCAACATATATTGTGTTGGGATGTGAATTTTATTCACTGTATTTTTCCTAGATCCATCTGTATTTTTTTTTTTTCCATCTGTTAGTCTAACACAGTGGTTTTGAATGGCTTCAGGGCAAATTTTATGGTTTCAAAGGTTTTAGTTTAGTTTTGTTTTTATTTCACCCTCAGCCTGCTGAGAGCCATTTTTCTTATAGTTAAAAAACCCATTCACTTAAAGTTAATTGGCAGTGACTCATAAAATAATTTGCCCTTACTTTTGCTAGCCTGGTTTATACTAACCGTGCCCTAAAGATTATTAGGATAATTCAAAGCAACAAAGCAAATGGCAAAGGAAATATTGAATAAACAGAGTAAATGAAAATATTTCATAGAGTATTTGAGGCTAAATCAATAGTCTGTCAAAACAGAAAGAGGCTATTGCAAAATGTCTAACTTGAGAAAAGTGAAGGCTTATTTTAATGGAAGAAAGCTGCTCCAGTGCCACCAAGATGGGAGTCCATTGGTGAGAGTTACCTTCCTGTGGTGTGGGAAACTAGGGGATAAATTTCCTGTGGAGATTAAAAAACAATAAACAATCCAAATATTATTTTTTTCTTTTTATTGTCTCTGTACACTAGCAATTCCAAACAATATCAGTGATAAACTACTCCTTTCAATCAGGGTGATAAACTGCCCAGTCAGGATGGATTGTTCCCGCGGCCATTCTCCCTTGGTGTGTCACTGGTCAGGATCAAATGGCCTCTATAATGTGCCCTGCCAGTGGTGAGTTTGACTGCAAGACAAATGCGGAATCCAGTGACCTCTGGGTTCACTTTTCTCTCCTTTCCACTCTCACAGTTATGAGCTGTGAGGGGAAGAGCTGTTGGTATTTCCCCAGGTGTTACCTAAATGGATTTCATAATAGTCCATTCTTGCTTGATAAGGACGGATGGGGTAGAGCCTGAAGCAAAACTAGAACATTGAGAAAATTTGTTTCAGAAAATTTCTTAAGGTGTTAAAAGCAATGTTTTTTAATTTGTTACTAAGAGAGATGGAGACTTGCTTAAAAATGTAAAAAAAAAAAAAAAAAAGCTAGAATCTGTGCTAAGGTTAGCCTCTCATAGATCTGTAATATTACATCTCCATCTCTGCCTTGAGGAGACTTGGTGGCGTGGTAGGTAAGCACTCAGCTGCTAACGGAGATGTCGGTTATTTGAACCCATCAGCCACTCTGCAGGAGGAAGATGTGGCAGTCTGCTTCCAGAAAGATTTACACCCTGGAAGACTTTATGGGGCAGTTCTACTCTGTCCTATAGGGTCGCTACGAGTCCGAATCACTATGAGTGGGAATTTCTGCCCTGGTTTTCTTTGGCTTTGACACAAAGTTTCATACTTTCCATTTATATTAGCCCCTCTGACATACTCAGTTCATTTTCACCTTTTCTTCCACATGAGAATAAATATTTAGATTTAGGAGCAATAATAAATATATCTTTGGAGATTTTCCTTTAATTAAAAAGGGCTATTTCTGGTTACAATATTTTCTTTCTACATGCAATAAAATTCTCTTATCATGGATTCAGCCTTACTTTCCTAGGGCTGATATAACAAAATCCCACAAAATGGGTGGCTTTCCTGAGCGAAGATTTATGGTCTCAGAGTCCGTGAGGCTGGAAGTCAATTCAGGACATTGGCTCCCTGCTGTAGGAGAAATTCCATCAAAAAAAAAAAAAAATTTTTTTTTTTTTTTTTTTTTTTTTAATCTTCCAGCTCCTGGTGGCCCCAGGCATCTCTTGGTGTTCCTTGACTTGCAGATGTGTCTTCATGTGGCATCTTGGCCTTGTGTGATTCTGTCTCCTCTTGTTTGCTTTTACAAGTCACCACAAAGAAAGGTTTAGGGCCTACCCTACTATCATATGACTTCCTTAAGTTAAATATCACATCAAAGATAAATCCTTTATCCAAACAAAGTCACATTCACCTGTACAGGGTTTAGGACTTTAACATATTCTTTGAGGGGAAGCAATTAATCCCTAAGAGATCGTTATAGACATAGGTGTGAAGTGTGTACATTTGTATACATGTGTGGATGAACAAAAACCAATTTTAATAGTTTTATATTACTTGGGAGGCACTCTAAATGCTAATGCTTCCAAGCATAGTTAAATATCAGGGATATTCAAATTATTGATATATATTTATTTTTCAAAAAGGCAAATAAATTATTGAAGAGAAAACCCCTGCCTTATCTTTCTTACTTTTTTCCCTAAACAACTTTATTTTTAGAGACTGTATATGGTCTTTTCTCACAGAATCCCACAACTCAAAAAAGTTCATAAATTATCTGCTTCCCTGTTTTCTAAATGCTAGAATCACTGTCAATACCTGGAATACATACAGTAAAGAGAAGGATCTGCCATTCATAATATTCCATATCAGGGATGACAGAAGCATTTTTTGTGATATTAGAAAAATTCTGTGCTCTCCAATATGATAGACACTATCTACATGGGAATACTGAGCACTTGCAAAATAACTAATACAACTAAATAACTAAAACGTTAATGTTACAATTGAAATTAAATTTAAATTTTCACAAAAGTCTACTTGCTATCGTATTATTCAGTTCAGTATATGATGTCTCATGTAAAACACACCTATTCTGTAAGATGGTCTTTCCCCTTGCTGCTTTATGAACATGAGGAAAAATTACTGCCCTCCATCATACATTTTAGGCAAGATACACTAGACTAATTAACCAGTATACTCTAAAATTTCCAGTGGTTTGAAAAATATATGTTTGATTTACTCTCATGCTAAGTCCAATGTTACTTGGGTCTCCCCAGCATTCTGGTGCTTGTTATGATGCAAGAATAGAGGCCTCTTCTACCTTATAACACGACTGTCTTATCTTATGGTCTCAATGGTTGCAGTAGCACTTAAAGGAACGATGTGGAGAACTCGCACTGGAAGTGATACGTGCCACTTCCCCTCACAGTCCACTAGCCAGGATAGTCACATGACCCCAAAGGACCTCCAGGATGGCTGGGAAGCCTTCCCACATTCCAAGAAGCAAAGGAGAACCCTATATGGTGAGTACAAGTAATCGTTACTACTCTGTACATTAGCTGTGTGATCATGAACATATCATTAGACTCTCCACGTCCCAATTTCTTCCTTCCTTAACACAGAAATGCAAAAACTGATCTCACAGAGTTACTGTGAGGGTTACATTGGATAATCTTATGTAAATTACATAACACACACAAAAAAAACAGAATCTAGAAAATAATAAATGTTAGTTCTGTCTCTTCTGTAAGTCATTGTTTACTTTCAATGCTGTTTTCTACTTTGGCTCTCTCCATGTACTAGAACATTATCCATTTGCAGTATCACTTAGTGGTATGTTTGCAGTTTCTTTTTTTTTATTTTTTTATTCTAATATGAAGGCAATATTATTCCTTGAAGAAAAAATAAAAGAATTCTGAAATATGATAAATCCCAGAATATCTGTTAACACAAACCATTTATAACTACCTGGCTGTATATGTACATGGTAACTGAATTAATAGAGAAACGCATATGAAGATTGAAAAAATACAAAAGCTGAATTGGTTTTCTTACTAAAAATTTATTTTCACTTTCTTTCTTTGGTTAGTAAAAATTCCATAAATCTGAAACACTGCAAAATAGATCCGTGCAGTATTTTCAGGCATGGTGTGGGCAATTTTGGGATGAATTAAACAGAGATTAGCCATGTATAATGAATCCTCAAGTAAATATTAGAATGAAAACATGTTTATATAGCTGGAGGGCAAGTTCCAGCTGCTCCCAGGCAGATTTAAATATGCAGTCTTATTTTAGACGATACGTGACCTTCTTATTTGTGTTATTTTGGAAATCGCTTCTTTTCACTACTTTGATGAGAAAATATGTGTGTTTCTTATTGGTAATGAATTGCAACTATGGATCAATTTGGAGATAATTAACACCTTAGCAATACGGTACTTTCAATCCAATATCATAGAATACTTCTCAATTTATTTAGACTCTAATTTTTTTCGGAGTCCTCGAGTGGTGCACAAGGTTAAGGCTCTCGTGTGGCTGCTAACCAAAAGCTTGGCAGTTCAAGGCTCCTCAGAAGGAACTCGGAAGAAAGGTCTGCTGATCTGCTTCGGGAAAATCAGCCTTTGAAAACCCTACGGAGTACACGTCTACCCTGATACACATGGAGTCCCCATGAGTTGGAATCGACTCCATGGCCATTGATACTGTTGTTTTTGCCTATAATCAGTTTTAATGGTCTCAATGGTTGAGACCATTAAATGGATGAGAGACCATCATTAACAGGAATTTGCTTGCATTCCAAGTTCTCGTAAAATCTGCTGTTACATACATAACTTCCTTTTAAAACTTAGGAAAAAGTAGTCAATTTAATAAGATTGCTTAGTGTCTCCTTTATTTTAATGACAGTTCAACAACACACTGGTTACATTATTCACGTGACTATTCTAGAAAGACAAAAACAGAGAAGCTTTTTTTAGCTTTTCAAGCTAAGACTACCTGATCAATATCATGTCTCACCAACGCATAGTGGAAGCTGAGAAGAGCTTTTAGTCACACTATGTTGAGGAAATTCCAATGTCTTTTGGTCAGCATTTGATTTTAGCAGCAAATTTGGAGCCACCCTGATTTAAGTCCTTTTTCCATCTGCCCAGTTTCCTCACACCCACTGTCTCCCTACACAAGTGTGCACATGTGCACATACACACACACACCCCTGCCTACTCCTCTGTGTATTTTTTTTTCCATTTACTTTTCTCAAAATGTGGTTTTTAGGGTAGAGGCAATTGCAATCCTGGTTTAGACATGCGTATTCTCCAAAAGAGTCTGTGTTGTTATTTTACTAATATATAGCTTGAGACTGAGTCTGTGTTATGAATAAGCAAAGTTTAATACTGAAAGATTATTTTATGCCTGAAGTATTCCATCTTCAGCAATTACATTTTTTGAGTAAGCTACTATCTATCTCCAAAACTAAAAACAGACAAAAAAAATCTGCTGCCATCAGGTCGATTCTGACTCCTAGTGACCCCATAGGACAGAGTAGAACTGTCCTATGGGGCTTCCAAGGAGAAGCTGGTGGATTCGAACTGCCAACCTTTTGTTTGGCAGCTACAGCTCTTAACCACTGGGCCTCTCCAACACTACTACCCCAAATTTAACAGTTCTTACAATACCCAGACTTGAGAAAGAAAAAACTTAGAAAAAAATTTAAATCTCTCTAAATATCTGACACAGATAAAATGTTTCCACCTGCTAAGTTTTATATCACTTTAAGTATAAGTATTCAACATGTAATTGGAACTCCAAATTTCCTAAAATTTAAATAGTATAAATTTAATATAAAGGACTTAACCTTATTTAGGAGTCCCTGGGTAGAACTAACAGTTTAGTGCTCAGCTGCTAATTGAAAAGTTTGCAGTTCTAGTCCACTCAGGAGCACCTCAGAATAAAGGCCTGGCAATCTGTTTCCAAAAAATCAACTATTAAAAAGCATATGGAACATCATCCTACTGTGACACACATGGGGTTGCCATGAGTTGGAATCAATTCAATGGCAACTGGTTAATCTTGTCTTGGCAGAAAGCTGTATCTCTTAGATGCCACTCTATTGTGTATGTGTGTCTGTCTGCGTCTGTCCGTGTGTGTGTGTGTGTGTTTCATTAACTTTTCATACTCTTTAGTCACCTCATTATACTAAACGTTGCCTCTGAAGGACAGAGCATGAGAGACCATCATTAACAGGAATTTGCTTGCATTCCAAGTTCTCGTAAAATCTGCTGTTACATACATAACTTCCTTTTAAAACTTAGGAAAAAATGTTTGCATGTCTGTATCAAAATCACTATTAAGTGTGAAGATATATAACACCCAATGAATCTCTAATTTGTTTCTTCTCCAGGTGATAAGATTTTCAGATTGAATTATACTCTCTAAACCTAAATTTCATGTTGGCAAAAGCAGGGACACAGAAACAATAGAATAGATGCAGCTTTTATTATAATGACATTGATAATATCTAATGAAACGTTTCAGCAAAGTATGACTTTCAAACCACCTGTTTTGACATAAGTATCCCAGGAAAATTACCAATTAGCATTTAAGCAGAACAGTCCTGGGCCTTGCATATGCCTGCAGCAACTGTCAAGATACTGTATTAAATGAATAAAGTGACAACGGAAACATAAACTCTTCATAGTCACAAATGTCAAGTTTAAATCTGACCATAAACCATTAATCCCAATTAGTGTGTGTGTGAGGTTATCAAATTCCAGCACAATTTCAACACTCATTTTAGGGTGAGCAATACATATATATATACACAAATATGTATATATATAAAATAGATAAAAAATGAAATAAATCTGTATGTTTCATAGGATGCACGAAAATATTTATGCTTTTAGCTATGCATGTTTTTAAATTATTTAAAAAATGAGGATTTAATTATTTAAAAAGTGAGGATTTTTAAAGTTGGGTTACAGGTTTAGTCAGCCAATCTTACATACTGTCAAAGGGTGCCAAATCAGATATTTGAAAAAAAAAAATTTTTTCAGGAAGATAGAAATTAAGAGACTAAATTGGCAGAATAACTGCAATAAAAATTGAGCACAAATATCTGCCTGTTTTCCTTCTCAAGTTCTCATTAAATGTCAGAATTCCAAGTTCCACATAGATGGGGGGGAGATTTATATTAAGAAAAACTGTAATGAAAACATAAGAGATATGTATTAAAGATTAATTGCAGGTAACATAAATCATACCGGACAGTACAGAAAAGATTTGCTACAGGAAATTTGGTAAATCCCAAAATGTTGGAAGTTGTAGAAAACCAAACGTTAGGGTGGGCCTGCGATAGTGACTCCCAAAATTGGAATTGAATCCAGCATCACAACCGTTGCCTGTTGTTCCCGGAACACTCTTTCTTGCTGTGGCCCAAGAAGTAGGAGACAGACACTGGAAATACAGGCTTCAGAGCAAGGATGTCCCTGCTGCAATTCTCATCTGCTAGTTGATGGTTTGAGCATCCAGGCTACCTTGCACAATTCAACTCAGTCCTGAATTCAAGACTTGCTCAAGTGCATATAATTTGCAGAGCATAAACTTCAAGGAAATTTAGACTTTTAGTTGTTTTGCTTATTTTACTTTCTGGCCTCTTTATTTAACTTTGTAGCTTCTGGAGTACAGGAAGGCACAGTAGAAAAAAGTTGGGTTACAGGTTTAGCCAGCCAATCTTACATACCTGTCAGAGGGTGCCAAATCAGATATTTAAAAAAAAAAAATTTTTTTTCAGGAATATAGAAATTAAGAGACTAAATTGGCAGAATAACTGCAAAAAACACTAACAGAAAGAATAATTATTTTCTAGGTAGCCCTAGAAAACACGTAAATTAGCAGGAGTGAGACATGGTAAAATAATTGGAGTGATTAATTAAAAATTGAATTGAGAATTGTTGGTTTCTGTCACCCACTCCTCAACTCATAAAGTGGGACCAATTCCACTTAAAGATATCTGTAATGTTTTTCACTAAGTGACACATAGGCTCAACATTTTCGTTTATTTTACTCTGGGTATAGTCCTACAGTTTGATTCTAAAGTAAGCAATGGATACATAACCACAGTTTTGTAAATGACGATAACGTATTTTAAATATTAGAATAAAAAAAAGTAGAACTGCCCCATAGAGTTTCCAAGGAGCACCGGGTGGACTCAAACTGTCAGCCTTTTGGTTAGCAGCCTTAGCAATTAACCAATACACCACTAGGGTTTCTAATATTAGAATAGGTCTATAGATAAGAACAAAAAGTTTAATTATAATTTTCAAACAGAATATAAGTATTATACTTTTAACAATGTAATGTATAAAAATTGGAAGATGGAAAGAAAAAAGGTGCAAAAATATCAACACTCGGGTGCAAACGCCATCATCTCTTACAGTGAGAAGTGAGTGTATCTTGACCGAATATCATATATTAAGAAAAGTCATAAAACCACTCTCCAAAATTAATTTTAAAAATACTATTAATATAGGGTACATCTATGAAGTGGCGTTCAAGGTAAAATGGAAGAGGAAAAACTTTTAATGTTCATGTATATGGTGTCTATTTTCTATAAATTATGATACTCTCTAACCCTTCCTGTTGCAACTGGCCTCTCAGTTGTTCCATTTTTCACCAAAAGGCTTGAGGCCTAGCTTTTCCCTCTACAATGACTCCATCCTTAAGGATGAATAGAATGGATATTTCAGCATTCCCTGAATCTTATCCTTGGATCATTGCTCTGTTTTTGTCTACTCATTTATTCTAGATGACTGTACCCATTGCTTGAATTTAGTAACCGCCTATATGATGGTATGGAGCCCCAGTGGCACCAGTGGTTAAGAGCTCGTCTGCTAACTGAAAGGTGGGCAATTCGAATCTACCAGCTGCCACTCCTTGGAAACTCTATGGGATAGTTCTACTTTTTCCTATAGGGTGGCTATGAGTTGGAATCAACTCAATGGCAATTTTTTTTATATGCTGGTGAGCCCGAAGTCTCTATGTTTAGCTCAAATTGAGATATAGAGTTTCCTTCTGGTCATCCCTGCCTTGTAAACCCACAGACATCTCAAACTCGTCATGTCCAATATTAACTATATCAGTTACAACCACCAGTGGCCTAAGAGAACAAGTGATTGCAATTGATGCTATGCCCACACAATAAATCATTTATCAAATTCTCTGATTTTTCCATGCAAATACCCAATCTTTTCTACTCTCTATTTATTGTGTTGGTTTAGGCTTTCATCTTTTTTGTCTAGAACTCTGAAGGAGCACCCACTTTCCCATATTTCCTGCATTTAGTCTTCCCTGTCTCAGAGCCATTTATGACATAACCAGATGAGAAACCAATCTAAAATTCAAATTCAACAATGTTCTCTGCATTAAAGCTTTCAATGGATTCTCTCCTCTTAGAAATATATAGGATAAGTTCCAATTATGTAGGAATTATCTGACATTATCTATATCCTCAGTCACCTTCTTTCACATCCTTCTTTGTATTTTATGTTCCCACCAACCCATGTAACTTGCTATATCCTGTGTATGTCTAAATACAAACTTGCTTCACTTCTTCACATCTGCCTGCTATGCCCTTCTCACTGTCCTATTCCTTAGGTTTCCAACCTGCTCTAAAGAGCTCTCCTTTACTTATTCTTCCCCACACTTGGTAATGTGCACCTTCTAAATACATACACATTATACTGTATATATAGTGCTCATTTCACTTGCCAGTTTACCTTAGGATAATTTTTTTACTCTGTCCTATAGGGTCGCTATGAGTCGGAATCGACCCGACGGCACTGGGTTATGTTCTAAATAGAGCTCTAGATTCTTGGTGTCTGCAACTAAGTCTTCATTGTCTCTTATCCTATTAGCACATCAAATCAAAGCTTGTCAAATTAATTAATTAATGAGTGAACAAATGACCCATTAGTGATTATTTTATCAGTGGACATAACATACCTGTTACACGTCAGAAGAGATGTTTTTAAACTCTCAGCACTGCTAAGCACTTAAATGAATATTCTTTTTTATCATAGCTAGGTATATTCCAATGAAATCATTTCCTAAAAATTGAGAATATTAACTGCTATATTTAATGCAGAAGAAGATAAACACAAAACTTTTTTCTCCTCCTTGTGTGTTACTCTGGTCCTAGGAAAGTTGTTTCTTTGAGCAGGTGCCTCCAGGTGTCAGCCTGCAGGAAGTCATTTAAAATTGGGGCACACCAGGGTAGTTTCCATGGAAGCAGAAATTAACCCCCAGGAACCTCATATGGTTTAAGAACCATTGGGAGCACATCTGGTATAACCTCCATCAGAGACAACAATTAAGACAGATTCTTATTACAAAAAAAGAGTAGAATAAAGGACAGCCCCCTTAATAGTCATTTTCTGTGCCACTGTAAATCATCCTTTGAAGTGATATATACTTTGTATGAATATTCAGGGTAAATAAACACAATTTAATTCATTTTTAAAGTGTTAGTTTCTCAAACCAGGAATTATCTTAATTTTAAACTATTATTTAAATTTAGCATTAGATATTTAAGATTGATAAAGACTTTTTGTCAAATACTTTATCCTTGCTTTTGCTTCTTCCTTTCTCTCTTCCTCTCTTTTTTAACACTGTGAAGGTCTTCAGTCTTATTTTATAGGAAAGCTTTCAAAACCTCGAAGATTGTACGATGACTTATTTTGTTGTTGTTCTTAGGTGCCATTGAGTTCATTCCTATGCATAGTGACCCTATGTACAAGAGAACAAAACACTTCTTGGCCCTGTGCCGTCCTCATAATCGTTGCTATATGTCTGAGCCCACCATTGCAGCCACTGTGTCAACCCATCTCGTTGAGGGTCTTCCTCTTTTTTGTTCACCCTGTACTTTACCAACCGTGACGTCCTTCTCGCTCCTGATAACATGGTCTCTCCAGATAACATGATCAAAGTACTTGAGATGAAGTTGAACTTCTAAAGAGCATTCTGGCTGTACTTCTTCAAATACATTTTTGTTTGTTGTCAGTTCATGGTATATTCAATATTCTTCTCCAGCACCATAACTCAAAAGCATCAATTCTTCTTCAGTCTTCCTTATTCATTGTCCAGCTTTTGAATACATATGAGGCAATTGAAAATACCATGGCTTGGGTCAGACTCACCTTAGTCCTCAAAATTGACATCTTTGCTTTTTAAGACTTTAAAGACATCTTTTGCAGCAGATTTCCCCAATGCGATACATCCTTTGATAATCTTGACTGCTGTTTCTATGGGCATTGATTGTGGATCCAAGTAAAATGAAATCCTTAGCAACTTCAATCTTTTCACTGTTTATCATGATGTTGCTTATCGGTTCAGTTGTGAGGATTTTTCTATTTTTTTCTTTACGTTGGGGTGCAATCCATACTGAAGGTTGTAGTCTTTGATTTGATATTCAGTACGAATAAAAATACTAAACAATAACTGAAGTTCTTCTTTAAGGATAGTATTAGATTTATTTAACAATCTGTGTCAGGACTCTTGTGTTTTCTAAATATTATACATTTGTAAGCATTAACTCATTCATTCCTCATAGCAACCACGTGAAATAGGAAATATTACCATTTGCCCTCTTTCACAGAGAAGAAAAGTTTGGCAAAGGGAGCTTCAGCAAGTTGCCCAGGTCACACAGTTAATAGATGACAATGCCAAAATTTGATCATTGTCACTCTGGGATCAGTGTTCTGATCCCTATTTACTACATCATATTATCTCTGTTGTTTTTGTTAAAGTCAGAGAAGGCTGAGATCCCAAAAAGCAAAGGTTTGAAGAGGTCTACATGGGTCTTATTTCAGATAGAAGTTTGAGATTTGGAAAAAGTGAAAAGGGCATGAATGGTATTCTTATCACTCATTCTTCTACCTGTATTTATCCCTTGTTCTCACCTGGAATCTGCAACTACTAAATCTCACCTGTCAGCTCGTAATGTCATGACTTTCACTGGAGTGATATTGGATAGTAAGCTAACTCCTTCTGAACCTCTACTTCATGAAGAAATGATTTTGCTTGATAAACAAGTTCTTGTTTTACCACACCATTTAATAATTGACACTGGGGAGAAAATATAACTAAAGAATCAAGAATTTAAGTAGGACAACGTACTATGTCAGCTTGTCTATATTGTAAATATCAATATCAACTGATACTTTTAGAATACAAAATTAAATTCAAAATATTATTTTTCTAGCTATGTGCACCGAGATGTCCTAGTTGCAATTTCAACCTAAGATTGATCCTACCATTCAGATTCATGCTTCTAATACTATTTTTTCCACTAAAAAGTAATTATGACTCCTTAGAAAAATGAGTGAACTCGTGTTTGGATTTGAAAGGCACAAGGTGATACCTGAATATGTTGTTGTATAGCAAAGCAAGGCAGCTGTTCAGTTTAATTAGTTCATGTCAAAGACATAGGAACTAAATTAACAGGAGTTCACATTGGCCAAGTGGAAAGAATTTTAAACTGTATATATATATATATATATATATATACATATATATATAAAATTTGAACTAAGTATATATACTTAGTTTAAATTACAATGAATATCAAAAACCATAAGTCAATAATGAAACACACAAAAATAATATATTAACCAACAATATTGTAAGGATGAAGAGAATAGGATACATTTCTGCTGAGACTTGTTAACCATTTTTGTACTAATTTATTGTACCCAGAAATTAGTAAATGTGAGAAAGCATTTTCTTACTCTACTGATTTGGGATGACCTTCTAGGTTGTGATCTTGAACCATAAAAAGATCATGCAAAGTATCTTGAGATAACAGAATACAATTTCAATTATCTTTAAGAGTTGTATGCTCTTAAGTAATAGAAGAATGGTAAACTTTTATCAAATGTAAAGATATTTAAATTTCCTTATTTTCAGGGCAGGAGTTTTACAATAGCAGAATGGTGGTATGAAGAGCTTGGTGGTTGCCCTCCCCAGCTAACCTACCAACTAACTGGTGAAAACCATAAACAGTAAGGTTTCTGGAAATGGAGCTAAGCACACGTTAGACTGGATAGAAATTTAACATAGAGAATCAGGATTAAAAAAAAAAAAGCTAACAGGAGCTCTCTTGGGGCTTTGAGCAAGCCTTGAAGACTGGTAACACCCCTCAACTGTAAAGGAGCCTGACTTTAATTGGATCAGACTGTGGAGCAAAAAAAAAAAAGGGGGCACTTAGCTAGAGATTAGTGAAGGCTAACATCCTGGTAGTTAGATCAGATAACTTAATGGATGCTTAACAGACAGATTAAAAAAAAAAAAAAAGCAAAAGAGAGCCTTGCTAAAGTCACAGTTATCTCTAGCAGTTAGGGAGACTGCTCTTGCAATATCAGATTCTGTGAGGGTGAGGAAAATAAATGTCACTGACAAGTCGAGCCAAACCACTAAATGAATAAAGTAATTAATGAGCAAATAAGAAGAAAAAGCCCTAGATAAGAGGAATTAGCTCGCTGTAACATAATATCTAAAATATCATATTTTTGTTTCAGGTAATTTCAAAAGAAAAAGAGAGAAACAGGAAATTGTAGGGGGAAATAGAAGGTTGATAATAGATAGATGCATAGATAGATGACAGATGGATAGACAGATAGGTAGATAGACAGATACATAGATGGATGGATGGACGGATAGACAGATAGGTAGATAGACAGATACATAGATGGATGGATGGACGGATAGACAGATAGGTAGATAGACAGATACATAGATGGATGGATGGACGGATAGATAACCTAATAAGTTGCTCTCAAGTTCATTCCAGTGCATGGCCACCCCATACATTTCAGAGTAGGACTGTGCTTCATGTGGTTTTCAGTGGCTGGGATCTTTTGTGCGTTATAAATGCAGTTTTTTATTTTCTGAGTCTAACTAAGCTTCTTTCTAGATATTCATTCGTAAGTTCATACTCTGATTTATGCTGATCATGCTTCTTGTTTAATTTTTCCTCTTATACTTTACTTTCTTAAATTGCTTGTAATCAATGACTTTAGTTTTTAATTACTTTCTTGTCCCAAAGTGGAAGTCTCATTTCTAAAAATGATGTATCAGCCAGGAAAATGCTCTATCAATTCATACAATTTTAATTAATGTAGAGAATTTTAGATAAGCTCTTGTCAAAACAAATTTGGAAAACACATGAACATATGAATCCCTTGTAAAACCACTTATGCACTGAAACCCTTGATTCCAAGGAATTTGATTTGTTTTTCAGTTTATTGTTAAAATCCAGTTTGACTCAATACATTGATGTAAATATTAAAATAAAACCATAATGATATGTTAACTATACTATATTACATTTCTGACTATCTTATTACCTAATATAATTCTAACAATATCTTATCTGTTTTAGGAACATGAATTATTACTAAACATAACTTTGAAAACTGCAGTGATTTACATTTTTCATATTAAAATAAATTTTATGCAGGCTCATATTAAGTTTTTTTCTGGTTATAAGTTAGACAATACAATGTCTGAAAGTTTTTGTATAAGAGCATTTATTGATTGTCATGGATTAAAGTGTAAGAATCAATCTCATTCATCCATTCATCAAATTTAAACCGAGTAATTTTAACCTGTCAAGATTGTGTCAGCAGATTAATTGGGATTTTTAGAAATTACAATATCAAATTATATCATCATTAAGATGATAAAATTATAGAGTTTGATGCTCAGTTGTCAGAAACAAATATATAAAACTATAGTCAGTAAACAAGACTATTTTGGCATGCAAGGTAAAACTGTCATTTAAAAAGCAGTGCATGTAATGACAAACCCTTTTTAAAGTATGTGAGTCATGGAGCTAAATTTTTTGTCATCGTACATTTGACCTAAAATATTATCCAGTTGAATATAATTGGAAACATTTTGATTAGATATAACCGATAGTTTTTGAGACGTGCAAAGTGAAGTCATATGTATGTGCCGTTTCATTTTTATATAGTTCTTTCATTTTATAAGAAACTACTTCAAACACTTCTTCAATCTCTCTTCGTATTTCCATCTCCACTGCTCTACTTGACATCCTGATCATTTTACCTCAGGCCTGGATATCATCTATACTAGAAGATATCCATCAACATCTCCAGTTACATTTTTAAAACAAAACTGATGGCTCTCCAATGCCATGACATTTCTTTATATCCGATTTTCAGGGTTCATAACTTCCCCTTTTTATTCACATCATCTGGCAGTATTTTAATACTCTTTTTCATAAAGAGGCCAAATGCCTTATAATGTTAATCAAGGTTCTTCATAATCTATTTTGAATCTACTTCACTAACCTAATCTCTTTGAATGTCGCATCCTAACTTTCTTACTGCCCACTAATGCCAACACTACAGGCTTCATGAACTCTGTGCCGTGTCCTTAAATAGCAAAAACTCTAGGCTGTATAAACCGTGTAAGAAGTTGAATTTCTAGGAAGATCTTCACTGAGTTATCAAAGCCTTGAAGAAGATAAACAAAAAGCAATGACCCCAGATGAACTTGGGTCAGTAATGGTGCCAACCAGAGGAGACACGCTTTTCAAACAGGAAAAACTTAAAAATCCAAACAGAAGGGGTTTGTGGTAGCGGAGGCGGGAGAAGGAGATTTGACAGAGGACCTTACAAGTTTTAGATCAGCGAATCTTTACTTTGGCTGCAAACAACAACAGATGAGTAGCAAGCACAGCTTTTTAAAAGCATTTTCTCTTATAATTGGAATTCCAGAGGCAGAGTGGAAATGAGATAAATGGCTTAGTGACGTCATCAATGATCATTTAAATTTCTCTGTCCATCCTATAAGGAAGCAATTATCTACATCTGGATCCCTTTCATGGCACAAAATGAATGCTTGTCACAATCACAATCCTTACTCATCAGACAAGTTCCTAAAGGTCTTGCTTTCAGCATGATTGGTTCAATTTAGGTCACATGCCTACCCTTGGACCATCAGGATACATTGCATTGATTAGCTTATAATCATAGCATTGAAGCTGAGGATGGGTGCCCTGAGTCATAAGGGATATGGGTCAATAAATGAACAAATTACAGTTTCTTACAGGGAGGAAGAAAAGGAAAGATGGTTCTAGTAGGCAATCAACATTCTCTAATAAAATAAATATATGATGTGTATAAATAATAAATATATAAGAACAAATAATGCACGAATAACAAATGAATAAATGATTAAAAACAAATAAGATGAAGGAAATTAGAAAACAAGCTCAGAAAGTTCAGAACAAATTCATGGAAGGTATTATATTTTTGGGAGATATCCTTTATTGCTTGTAAACAAACATGCAGTAAAACTGAAATGGTATATCACCTAAGAAGTCAAACCAACTTGGATCAGTTTACCAGTTCACCACTTCACCACTTACTAGCTTCTCTCAAGTAACTTGTTTTTTCTCTAAATTAAGGTTATAGAGTTCGTGTGAGGATTAAACGAAATTATTGCAGGCCAAGGCCTCCCAGTTGGGACTAAGCCTTGCCTGGGTTCTTGCCTTCTACTGACCAAGAGTGACCAGGAGAGGCTCAGAGGTTTCACAGGAACAAAGTTTTTTTAGTGGCAAAAAAAGAGTAAAGGCTCACGAGTCAGGAACAGACAGGGACCAGGCAACGATAGCCTCTGTTTCCCAGAACAAAGGTTTTTCTAGGGCTTATATGGGTTTATGGGTTTAGGGAGGATAATTGAGTAATGAATATTTAGTAGGTTTTTTTTCAAGGGGCGGGTACTTCTCAGAATGGCGGTGCATACTAAATTCGTTCACGCGTGCATCTGGAATTTAAGATGGAACCCGTAGCAAAGGCTCCTGGCACTGGGTGGCAGGTCTTATTGTGCGGTGTCGCACCTGCACACTCCCCCTGCAGTGCCTGTTTGATTCCTGTCACGCGTACTTGTATCAGGCGGAAGTCTTCCGTTGGTTACCTTGTGGTGTCTGCGCATGCTCCAGGGACCAGCTCCGGTCGGTCCTTCTGAAAAACATCTTACAAGGGAGTAAATTGTTCTTTCCTTATCAGACATTGAGGGGTGGGGGTCTTGCACTAATCAAGCACGTAGTATTGTAAGTAAGTTGCAAGTTGCAGGTGTTGCAGGGCTCCTTGCCTAAGGGGCTCAGCCTCTGTTTCTTCCCTATCTCAAAATCATCTATAAAATCTATTAAAGTCAGAATCATTCCCGTTCTTATTCTGTGTTATCAAGGAATGTCATCTTTCCCTCCTCTAATTTCTTCACGAAATTCAAGACACAGGTCAAAATAACTTTTTTTTTTAAAAAAATGTGCCACAGTATGTTATTTAAAAAAATGGCCACAATTATCCCCTTGTCTGTATCCATGTCCCTTTGTAACACGTCTTTGCTGCTTCTTCCATCAAGAAATAGTCTATTTACACACACAGAGAGAGGGAGAGGGACAGAGAGAAAGAAAGAGTGATAAAGGGAACGAGAAAGACAGAAGAGAGGGAGAGAAAGACAGAGGCATACATAGAGAAAGACAGAGAGAGACAGTGAGAGACAGAATCATGCCTCTAGTCTCTTTTTAGCCCACCAAGCTCTCAGGGAAGGGATGGAGCCATTTAGGAATGGTGGGAACATTAAACGACCCACAAAAATGTGAACTGGTGTGGAGTGTGGGATTTCTTTATTAGTCAATGGAAAACAAATTGTGGCTCAGTAATTAAAAAAAAAAAAAAAGAGTCTATTTACCTATTGAAGGTGACATACCGATTCCATGTCTAGGTCTCAAGAATTCTATACATTTCTGCATGCTTTCTTTGCAAACCTGTGCCTGCCATCTGAACAAACCCAGGCTGGCATGGTGAAAGATGAGTGACCTCATGGACCGTAATTAAATCTGCCCAGTTGTCTCAGCTGAGGTCACAGACATGGGAGAGCCCAGTCAAGTTCAGGAAATCCAATGATGAAGGCTACTAGCTAGCTGCCCCACAAACTTAAGAGCAAAATAAATACGTGCTGTCTTAAGCCACTAAATTTTAGAGTGATTAGTTTCACAGCTATAACTAACAAGTCCACAGGTCCTAATTCCCTGAGGCAGATTTATTCACCCTGGTGTGCCAGCAATATATCCATATATCCCACAGGGCCAGAGACCAAATCTCACTCCTCTTTGTAACCTTCTAACTAGGTTAAATGCTTGACACATGATAAGTACTTAATAAATGCTATTAGATATTGAATTTGGTCAAAGACCTCAGGCTATTTGTGCATGTAGGCAGGATTTAGGATTCCTCTTGTTTCCCTAGCTCATCGGGATAATGCAGTGATGACTTGCTTTATGTTTTCTCCTAGCTACAAAGGCTTGGTACATCCTGAGAGATTTGGTGACATTTGCAATTCAAACATTTTTGTTCCAATTAAAACTGGTGCTTCTCAAGGGAAGTGCAGCACAAATGACTGGTTTCAGAGATGGGCTCTCCCTGAGCAAACTGAAGTGGAAAATCAAAATATGCCATGGTTTTAATAAAAAACAGTCTGCATAACTCTCGGAAGAAGTGGAAAACTGGGAATTATATTGTGAAATAGAGCATGTCAAACAGAATGTGGCCATTGCTCTCAGCTTCTATCTCTGGAATAATTCAACAGCAAAATCAGTGAATTGACCTATCTATCTCTATAACAAACCTGTAAGGATTCCATTATTATACAAATTTACTCTTTTAAAAATCAAAAGGTATGCATTCTTCATTTATGTGTCCTAGCTGTTAGCCATAAAGCCATTGTAATTTAAGTATATTGCACTCTGCATTTGTTACTACTCTAAACTCCAAACATAACCATATTCACACTGACATAATTATCATGATATTTGTAAAGTACGTAGAACTGTGTAAAATGCCATGTTTGTTTCAACGGTATTAACAATACAGGGAAGTAGCTCCAGCAGGAATTAGTAATTTCATTTAATGCTGGAGTCATCAGAATCATAAAAAGATAACATATTAAAGTTCACCAAGTAGTTAAGAGAATTTGAACTGAATTCTTACTTTAATTAAAAAAAATTGAAAACATTCTTCAAAAACAAAAAGATAAAATTAGTGTCCTTTTCTGGGCAAAACAATTTGATTTTAACTGGTTTTAAATATATATATAAATCTTTATATTACTCCCTCCTTTCTTTTTTCAGAGCCTTGGTGGTGCAGTGGATAAGAGCTATGGCTACTAACCAAAAGGTTGGCAGTTCAAATCTACCAGCCACTCCTTGGAAACCGTACGGGGCAGCTCTACTCTCTCCTAGGAATCGACTCAACTTGGCAATGGGTTTGGTCTTTTTGGTTTTCTTTTTTTGGAGCCTTGGTGGTGAAGTGATTAAAAACTCAGGCTGCTAACCAGGAGGTCAGCAGTTTGTCTCCACCACCTACTCCTTGGAAACCGTATAGGGCAGTTCTACTCTGTCCTATAGCCTCACTATGAGTTGGAATCAACTCAGTTGCAAGCGGTTTGGTTTGTTTTTTCTTTTTTCTTCTACCACTTATTATTTGACCCACAGTTTTAATTCTTTGAACCAAAAAGAGTCATGGAAACTCCTAAACCTGATTTCCAATGGTAGCTACTTCATGGACAGTAAGGAAGTTATTACCCATGTTTGTAAAGAAGTTTGAAGTAGGGATCAAGAGGCATACAATTTTTTCATGTGCATAAGATAAAGGGGTTTGAGACAGAGGGAACTCTGGAATTCTCAGTAACTGTAAAAGATTTTACTTACTTGTCAGATATATTTGCTAGAGAATAATTATTCTTCAACTTCATAAAATAAGGCCACTCATTCAGCAATATTTACAGAGTGCCTATCTTCCAGGAGCCCTGCTAGTAAGTTCTGGCTGTCTGATGAAAAACAGAACTATCATGGTGCCCACTCTCGTGGGAGACAAAGACTTTAAAAAAATAAACACCCAAGCATAAAATTTGAAATTGTAGTAACTACTAGAGGGCAAAAGAATCAGGTGCTCTGTGAGAAAACAGAGGGGGTGTGGATTTAGACAGAGTGGAAGGATGAGCATGGAAAAGAAAAAGCAAAGACCGCAAAATAGGCCAGGGCTTGGGGCAGTGAGAAGTTGCCGGTGGGTAGTGGGTGATTCCAAGAGTGATAACAGATGGATTTGGGGAAGGAGGAAGGAGCCAGTTTATATAGAGCTTTGAAGACCAGAAAAGGGGCTCACATTTATTCTAAAAAAAAATGAGACTCAGACAGATATCAAACAAAGGAATACACGTCCTAATTTATGTTTTTTTCAAGGATTACAACAGCTGCTATGTGGAGATGACTGGGGAGAAAAGGAATGGAGAAACAATGTAGAAATTTGCTGTAATAATGTAGGGAAAAGGTTTTATGACTAGTTCTACTGTATGACCAGCAAAGGTGAGATGAAGTATGCACAATTTTAATTATTTCTGAGGTAGAATGATATAAAGCTGACTGATTGCATATGGGAGTTCAGAAAACAAACAAAAACTAGAAGTCAGTCATGACTTACAGATCTCTGTCTTGAAAATAAAACATGTCTTTTATTTTAAATACTTAGAGAATTCCTAAGAAAAGTGAAATGGTAGGAAGTTGCAAGAATTTAGCTTAGCAATAGATGATGAAGCCTCTTACCTGGATGAATTCATGAGAACTGGCATGGGTATTCAGGAATATATTCTATATCATTTTAATGTATAATGTATGGATGTGTGGGTGAACTAAGATATAAAGTCAGAAATTTTGTATTGTTGCTGTTGTACATTTTGAATTTTATTCAAAGATGCTTTGAGAATGTTCTACATGCTGCGTGTGTCGGGTTTTAGCATTTTCTTGTCCTTGATAAGATCTGGTATTCCGCTTTTCCTCATTTTAAATAACTTTCACCTGACTTTCATTTCCATACCAATAAGTTCATTCTAGCAATAAAATTTTATTGTCAGTCTTTCCGAGTTTTTATTTTCACCTTTTTATGAACACTATCAGGAGACAAGAAAGAGCTTTACCCTTATATACCAACGTGCCACTCAAATTTATTCCCGAAAGTTAATCAAAAAGTTTTGGAGGATTTATTTTCTCTTATGATTATCCAAATGTGTCAATTCAATAACATATAGGTGTTCTAAAATTTCAGCACCATGAAGACCGCATAAAGCCATTGTAATTATTGAACCGAGTGGAGCTTGAACTTCTTCAGAGTAAAGAGCGCTCCTATCCTCCTCCTAATACTTGCTCCAAGCTGGGCACAAAGCCATGCACATAATAGGTGCAGAAAAATACTTAACTAATGCAGTGTCTGGAGCCCTGGTGGCACAGTGGTTAAGAGCTACAGAGTGCTAAGGCTGCTAACCAAAAGGTCGGCAGTTTGAATTCATCAGCTGCTCCTTGGAAACCCTATGGAGCAGTTCTACTGTGTCCTATAGGGTCGCTTTGAGTTGGAATCAACTTGACTGCAACTTTCTTTTTTTTTTTCTTTCATACAGTATATATGTGGCATATGCCCATCATTTTTTGATTAGCTTTTTATATTTGGTTAAGTCCAGTATTATTCAAAATAGAGGAGAAGTTACTCAAATCCCCAGTATTCCTTGCAGCCAGAATGTGGGCATGTGACTAAAGTTCCCTCAACCACATCCAGCAGTAAGAGATTTTGATAGGATAGTTAGCAACGTAGAACACAGGCTCTGCACCAAGCCGGCCTTTTGCTGGAGCAGGTGATTACAGAGATTCTGGCGTCGGGGGACAGCAGTGCTTAGGAGGCCAAACTCTTGATTCAGAAGTAGAAAACATGTGGAGGGGTTGTGGCTGCCTGCCAGTCAAATCCCTTGCGTTAAGTGCTTGGTGCTACCAGTGATAACATCAGGGGTGTTTTCATTAGAACATTTTTTTGAGAAGTGGGCATTTTTTCACGTTTTTCCTAGAAGCAGAGCTTCAATCTTGTTTTTTTTTTTTTTTGGCCTCGTAATGATTCTAAAAGCTATTTAATATACTCTTATGTTTCTGCTTAAGCAATGAGAATTTATGCTATTGTTTGCAACAAAGGACCTGGAAGATAAAATTGATAAAATCATTTAGTCAGTCAGCAAGTCATTTAGCAATGGCATTTTTTATTCACTCATTCATTCATGCTGTCCTTAATTTAACTCATCCAGATAAACATTAATTTAGAGTCAGAATCGCCTGAATGGCAGCAGATTTGGTTTTGGTTTTGGTATCCCACGTACTGAGTTGTTATTCAGAGAAAGTGAAGACTACTAACATAAAATCTTTGCCAATAAGAATAATGAAATCCAGTCAAGGGGCCCGAAACGTTAATGGACAGTTGTAGCATGGTGAGCATTATGAAGAAATACTCAGAGAGGGCTAGGTGAGCATACCAGAGCTATGCCTGGTGTGCCTGAGCCAGGCTTGAAAGATCAAAGAAAGATCACCAGAAAAACAGCAGTGTTTTTGTAAGGTGTGGTTAATAGAGCCCATGCATTATAATCACCCAATAGGGCTGGTTGTTGTTGTTAGGTGCCGTCAGTCTGTTCCGACTCATAGCGACCCTATGCATAACAGAAGGAAACACTGCCCGGCCCTGAGCCATCCTTAGAATCGTGCTTGAGCTCATTGTTGCAGCCACTGTGTCAATCCACCTCCTTGAGGGTCTTCCTCTTTTCCGCTGACCCTGTACTCTGCCAAGCATGATGGCGCTTGAACATGCTAAATCCATTGTACCATTTTATATACACTGAATCAATTTTTTTTTTTTTTCTTTTTACCAGGAATTTGGATATGGAACAAACATGCCAGGAATATAGGAATATAAGTTGAGTGAGGGAAGGGAATGGGTCCTGGAAGCGCCTGTTCAAAGTCCCAGCAGTAAGACAGACTATTTGAATCACTGATAGCAAAAAATCAAAGGATTCAGATACACGAATATTTTCAAGCATCTCTATATTAACATATTTTGACACTGATAGAAAGTACCAAAGGTTTAGGTCAAAGAGCTCTGGATTGGAATCTTCTGCTAAGTATGCTGCCTGTGTTGTTAAAGTTTTGTGAGTTACAATTTCTCCATCTTGGCAAAAAAGGAGAGTGATACCAGACTCCCTGGAAGATGGCGATGATTAAATTCATTGCATAAATGCATTGATTTTCAATAAAGGTTAGTTTCTTTGTCTTTATATATCTTTTCATGGAGAGCAGTTGTTTCTTTTTTTCCTTTTCTTTCTGTTGTTTATTTCTTTTTTGCAGTTATTGGTCTTGACTTGTTAAATAGCAGATGCAAAAGGAATGTATCTGCTAGTTCACTTTATGCAGTGCACAGAAGGGCAGCTGTATGGATGGAGACTTAATAAAGGCTTTAAATGATAGTTATGATAATGCTTCATATCTTCTTAAGTTGAGTTTAATATTATTGAGTTTACATTACACTCTAGTAAAGAAACATGGCCTTTGAAAAGCATATGGTGATGCAAGTGTTGAGTATAAATATTGTCTCTGACCTAGCTTACAAAAAATAGCAAATGAGAGAAAGACATGTTTGGCCAAATGTCAAAGAAAATATTTTGAAATGTATTGGGAATATCTAAGCAGATGTTTTCCAATGCTTAATACTGTTTGTGCTTTAGTTTTAGAACAATATTTTTGCTCAGATCTAAATTACATTGTTTGTAAAAATATAAAAACTATATCCACCTCTCTGATTACTACCCTTTTGTTCTCGATTTGAATAAAAGAGAAAGGACTGGAACAATTATGCTTGAAATCCCTCTCTGTCGAGGCATTCCATTTTGGTATTTCGTGCTGCCCTTGTTTTCTTGATTTCCCATGAAATCAGATATTATTTTCTAATTATGATAGTGCAATAACAGCTGAGCTGCAGCAGGCTTTTCCTGTCACTGGATTTGGTAAACAAGGTACTTGTGGTTTCAGCAGATGTCTTCGATTTGAAACCGTTTATTTCTTTCTAAGCAGGGATGATCCAGTCATGGACACATGCCTGCCATAATGGAATCAGTTTGCTAACCATGTGGTCAGTTGCCCCAGGATTTTAACCACTACTCTCTGGAATCTCATCGGCTCATCAACCACACTGACCATATACTTCTTTTTTTTTTAAATTATTTTTCCGCATATTATGTGTTGTTAGTTGCCTTCAAATGGTCTCTGATAACAGGGGGAAACATTGCCTGATCCTGAGTCCTGTACCATCTTTACATCATTGCTCAAGTCCATTGTTTCAGCTGCTGTTTATTTTGGATGACTTCCAAACCTAGGGGGCTCATCTTCTAGCACTATAGCAGACAATATTCTGTTGTAATCAGTAGGGTTTTCAATAGCTAATTTTTGGAAGTAGATCACCAGGCCTTTCTTCCTAGTCTGTCTTAGTCTGGAAATGCCATTGAAACCTGTCCTTGCTATCCTGGTGGCATAGCTTCCAGCCTGATAGCAATATGCAAGCCACTGACAGATAAATGGCATCCACACACTATATCACTTAGGAATTGCATTCCAGCTGCAGCAAATTCTTTCTATGACATGCCTGTACTTCCCTAACTTTATGCCTTTGCAACTTTGTTTTTTCCCCCATGATATATATCCTTTGCCTATATTTCCAGAAGTTTCAACTTCAAGGTCATTGTGAATAGTGTTCCCTGCTGACAGACATCTGAAGACCACTAATGCTTTGCTATAACAAACAGCTTCAGTGGACAATCTTTTCTATGTCTGTCTGTGTGTATGTGTACAGTTTCATGGGGAATAAATACAGACACCACATATATATGGAATAACGGGTGTTTTTTTTTTATATACTATATATACTACGTAAATCCTTAATTTTACAAATTACATCAAATTGAGTTCTAAATAGATGTGCCAATTTATATTTCCACCCAACAGTAATGACAGCTCTTATGGATCAATAGCCAATTCCCATTATTGCTGTATTCTAATTTCTTCTAAATGTTTTACCATCTAAATACATTTCATAAAACTTGAGACTATCTTACTATGATTTTAATTTGCATATCCCTCATCACTAAAGGCATTTCCTTAATAGTCATAATCGCAAGAACGGATAAATTTTATGCAGATGATGGGATAAAAATATGTAATTAAATATTAAAAATTAAATGTTGATTATAAAAGTATTGTTTTATATATATATGCATACACACACACATGGAACACTATATAATCCTGTGCATGGTTTAGGGATGCATTTGTAGGTAGCAGAGGTAGTTATTTCCTGGAAGGGTGAAAGGGGACTGTTACTGGGTAGGGGAACACAAGATTTTATTTGGTGTTGTAATAGTTTTTCTCACAAGGGAGTTCAAAGATGTTCTATTTTTTCGTATAACTTACTACGTCAGAGATATTTTTATGATTAAAAGCAAAATATGAATATTATATAGCTGATTGTTATTTTTTTCTGTGGTCTTTTCATTTTTTCTTCCAAGAAAAGAAAGAAAATGAGGTACCTTGGAGCTGTGCCAAACCCAATTTCCCTGTTATTCTGCTGGTCTGAGCCACCAGGATCACTTGTCTGTATTACTGCAATTGCCTCCTAAATGGTCTCCTGGCTTCTACCTTTCCCTTACACAGTCTATTTTGAAAATTGTCATCACTTCTTGAAATATTTAAGTCAGATCATGTCACTTTGATGCTCAGAAGCTTGCAATCAATTCCCATTTCAGAGTAAAAAATAAATTTCATATGATGGCCATAAGACCCCCTGTTAATATTTGACCTGTCTTCTGCTATTCTACTAATCTATGAATGTAGGAGAATACCTTGGGTCATCTGTTCTAGATACTCATTCTGCTTGAAATACTTTTTCCAAAGATGCGTGCTTACCTAAGTCCCTCACCTCCTTCAAGTTGGCTGAGATGATGTATTCTCAATAGGACTTTTCCAAACCATCTTATTTAAGGATGTACCTTGCTCCCCGACCAAATCGCTAGGCTACAGATGCCTCCTCATCCTGCTTGACTTTCTTGTTTTTCAATGTCGCTGTTGTTGTTCGGTGCCATCGAGTCAGTTCCAGCTCATAGCAACCCCATACGCAACAGAATGTCAACATGCTTTATAATTTACTTACTGGGTTTACTGTTTCTGTGTGTCTCCCTCCACTAGAATGTAAACTTCTTGCAAGAGAGAATCTTTATTTAGTTCCTCAATGATACCGGGCAACTAGAATGGTGTGGAACGCAAGTAGGCACTCAAGAAACATTTGTTGAATGAATAAATAAATAAATGACGGAGGGAAAACAAAATTCACATGTTCTTTCTCATACTTAATGCTGGGAAATTGTTGGTGGAGGACAAAGGCAGGCAAAGATGGTGGCAGTACATAAATATTGCCTCTCTCTGTGAATATGTTTCTGTATTTTTCTCACTTCATGAAGCTAAATTTGCCAAAAATTATATGTGCACAAAGGTACAAATTCATCGAGGTATTGCCAGGTACTGTACTAGAAGTCTGAGGTCTAAGAGTTCTGAACATGTGTAGAAAAAGGCCCCGTCTAGAGAAGCTCACAGTCATTCTTTCCAGTAATGACAACAAGAAATATTAAATATGGCTTGGTCACCTTGTTGCTGATTAAAATTAAAAGGAATAAAAAAAAAGTGACCCTTAAAACTTCAGCCCAGAAAACACACACACATGACTTCTGACTACGTGTCATTGTCTGGTACAAATCATGTGGCCATATCTAATTTCAGGAGAGTAAAAAACCAAAAACCAAACCCATTGCCATCAAGTCGATCCTGACTCATAGTGACCCTACAGGACAGAGTAGAACTGTCCCACACAGTTTCCAAGTTGCGCCTGGTGGATTCAAACTGCCAAACTTTAAGTCAGCAGCAGTAGCACTTAACCACTTTGCCACCAGGGTTTCCTTCAGGAGGGTAGAGAAGTGCAATCCTACCATTTTCCACAAAAAGAACCTGAAATATTTGGAGCCACAATAATGACCATCTCACTAAAAAAAAAAAAAAATCTCACTGGCCTCGTATAATTCCAGGCATTCTGTTCCTTCCCTCTTTTAACTGTTTCTTTTATAAACAGCAAGGAAAGGAAAAGAGGTCAAGTTATGAGCATCTATTGTTGTCCCAGTTCAGACCTTGGAAACATTGGTTCATCTCTGAGAGCTTCATCCTTACTTACTAAAGACTAATGCCTCTCTAAAATATCAGAGCCATGGATATTTTAAAAAATACCTTTGGACATGATTATAGCTAGGAAGGAGCCCTGGTGGCACAGTGGTTGATGCACGCAGCTGCTAGCATAAAGGTCAGTGGTTGGAAGCAACCTGCCACTCCATGGGGCAGAGATGTGGCAGTGTGTTTTGGTAAAGATTACAGCCTTGGAAACCTTGTGGGGCAGTTCTACTCTGTACTATAGGTAGCGACGTCACTAAGGTTGATGTCACCCAGTGTGGTAAATTATGGCGTCACCCTACTCCCTGCCTGAGGTGAACACCCCCTGCCCTCCCTCCCTTCCCCCCCTCCCCCCCTTCCCATAGCTCCTTCCCTCTTCCATTGAGCAAGGCAGAGGCCCTTGTTTCCGCCCAGTGACCAGCACCAGGACCTGGCTACCTGCACTCTTACTTGTGTGTGACTGGAGGGTGGTGTGAGGTGAGGGGTGAATGGTGATGAGTTACCACACTGGATGTCACCAACCCTAGGGACTGACAGGTGATAGGGGGCTGACAAGTTATCTTACTGGCCGAGGGTAACACCAACCCTAGTGACGCCACTGCCTTAGTGGCCCTTCCTCCAGGGGCATGGTTCTGCTGCCACCACTGCTGTTGCTGCGCCTGTGGAACCTAGAGTCAGTGTGGTGTCACCCCTTCTGGCAGTGTCAGGGGATGGAGACTGCATCCTCCTACCCCGCTAATATGCCGCTGCCTATAGTGTCACTGTGAGTCAGAATCTAACTCAACGACAACAGGTTTGGATTTTTTTGTTTTATACCTAGTAAGACATCTCATCCAGTAGTTTCCATTCCTGACTATCTTAGAAATTACTTGGAACATTTATTAAATGTAGACTTTTTGGTATCATTACAGGAAATAAAGATGTAGTGGTTATAGGGCCCAACGGATTTCTGATGTCGCTATTGGGGACTAGGATTTACGCTCAAAAAGAGTTTTGTGGTTTCTCAGCTTGCCTGATACTCAGCACACTGTGCCTACCCAGTGTCTACTGACTTAGATGTGAGTTATGGTCAAGGAATCAGCGTTTTTAGCGAGGACATCAAGTGATTCTGATGACCTGCCAGTTTTGACAACTATTAGCCCATTATTACAGAAAAATAATCTTACATCTGAAATGGGTTAATTCCTCTCTAAATTTAGATAGTAAGCTAGAGACAGTGTTAGCAGTAGAACTGAAGATTAGAAGAGAACGCTCAAATTAAAACGGTAGAGATAGTCTAGTCTGCTTCATTGTAAACTGAGAAAACTGAATTACAAAAACTGAAGTCACTAACTCTCAGGGCAAGAAGTTTACAACTTTTGAGTTCCAACAAACTACCGTGTCACGTTCTCACTGATTATGACATGGACTGCCAGAAGAAGAAACAAATATGTTTTGGAAGAAGTACAGCCAGAATGCTCCTTAGAAGCAAGACTTCATCTCATGTACTTTAATATGAGACTTTATCTCATGTACTTTGGATATATTATTAGGAGGGAGCAATCTCTGGAGAAGGCCATCATGCTTGGTAAAGTAGAGGGTCAGTGAAAAAGAGAGAGATCCTCAACAAGGTGGATTGACACAGTGACTACAACCATGGGCTTAAACCTAGCAATGATTGTGATGAAGGTGTAGGAGTCTTCAATCATTTGCTTCATATATAGGAAGTGGAAGGGTTTGAGTGCTAGCATCTGAAATTCATCTGCTCACAGGGGAGTTTCTTCTTCTCAGGACTAGAGTCTATCTTGGGCTCAAGCATGCTGCCTATAGATTAACACTTTGTCTTTGCAGCAGCCCTCAGAGTCTTATGCATCTACTGTCTCTTATTCGGGCTGCCATTGTTCCATTCTTGGTGTTCTGCCTGCTGCTATTAAAGCAAGCAAGACTGCAGGTTGATTTACCTTAGAATATTGCTGTTAGTATGGAAAAATAGGAAATAATAAAAACAATCGAAATGATAAAAATGTAAAACATAAGAAAAATTATAAAGTTTTTAGGATCTTCTTGTTTGGTCTGTAATGAAGTGGTATTTATTGTAAAAAAAAATATCTTGGAAACTCTTTAGGATTTTGCCCCCCACTTTCTTTCACACTGAAGAGACTTACAAATCTCCACCTCTGTATTTCAGTTTCTCCAGCATGACTAGATGGAACCATTGACTTGACAATAGATATCTCTTCCTCTCTTATCACTGTACATTTGTGAAGATGTGCATTTTAAGTTGCATCTATCTCAAATTAATCAGTTTCTGTCACATCCTAACACTTAAACCCAAGAACCAAACCTATTGCCATTGAATCAATTCCTATTCATGGTGACCCTATAGGGTAGAGTAGAACTGCCTCATAGTTTTTCCAGGGCTGTAATATCTATGGAAGCAGACCACCACATCTTTCTCCCTGAGTGGCTGATGGGTTCGAATCGCCAACCTTTTGGCTAGCAGGTGAGTGCTTAACCACTGTGCCACCAGGGCTCATTTCCTAACACTTATCTTACAACACAACAGTAAGAAAATATCTTGAATGCTAAATTCTAGTGTCTTGTTCATTTTATTACTTCTTAGAAGCCATGTGAGAGGACTGTAGTGAATACTAATATGTCTTTAAAAAAATAACATAGAGAAAAATGAAGAAGGTAATTCGAAAGTCAATAAATTTCTTTGGTTGAATTTCGAATACTCTTTTCTCATAATCTACCACTTTTAGCTTCTTTAGAATAAGTAAAATATAAGTGAAACCAAATTTCCAGGTCACTGTGTCCTTTCTGAAGGATCAGAACTGCTGTTACCTTAAATACATTCCTTGAGCTCTTTCATCTTTGTTTCTGCATTTCACTGGCAATTACCTTCTGTTCTAGAATTCCAGTAAGCTCAGGGTTGGGAGAAAGAGAAGAGGAAAGGGAAAGGGAAGCTTCTGAAGACCGATAAAAGAGTAAATGCTGATTCACATATCCATCGGTTGATGACAATTCATAGCAGAGACTTGTCTCCTTAATTTTATATATGGTATTTGTCAACGATTAATATGGATATTTGTCAAAGATTAATATGGATATTACTTTGTTTAATTTATAAATAATTTAGTATTTCTAAGAGACAGGGCTTTAAACACATATACTTATGCATATTCATGCAATATCATTAGCAAAGCTAAAAAATAAAATAATGCATAATAAAACTTTAATAGCGCATCTGACAGTTCTTAAATATTTTTTGATCGGAGTTATTTTTGTTTAAAGTGGAAAGGAAAATTATAGGAAAAGGCTTATTCCTTGATTTTATTCTGAAAAACTGGTACAAACGAAGAACTGATGGGCATGCTTCACTATAATTAACCATACAGCAGAAACCACCATGTATAGTTACCCCTGAAACTATTCTGTAGGTTAAACCCATTCTTAATCATTTTGCCATTATCGTAGAAAGGACTAACCCATGCGTCCTAAGTGGAAAGAGAATCATGGGCACTATTACCTAAGCACCTTTTTAATTTTACTTACTCTTCTAAATAAAAAAGCTGAGCCTTTGATGTTCCTCTGAATGAATATTGTAATTTTTCATTTAAAAATATCTATATGTCACAAGTGCCACTTTCTTTACTGAAAATAAGCCAGGTTTGTTCCCCCCTCCCTTCTTTTTCCTCTAGAGATAGTCTATCTATAAAATATAAAGACATCCAGATTAAAACGTACTTTTTATTTCCTTGCATGGTTCTAAGCATCTCTATGTTTTGGCTGGTGCTGGACTAGCTGTGGTCTGCTAAACCAAAACTACTTCTAAATCACTGACAACTTTTGTAGACACACCTGTAGTACGATGGTAAAAAAAAAGAGTTAATTAATTCTCATCTTATTTTGCTTCTATTACAATCATAAATACGGTGATCATTAAGGTTGTGTGTTAACTTGGCCGGGCCATGATTCTCAGTGGCTTGGCAGTTATGATGTAGTTTGGCAGTCATATGATGATACGATCACTTCCATGATGAGATTTGATATAATGTGATCACCTCTATGATGGGCTCTCCTGTGAGTAACCCATCAGTTGAAAGGGAGTTTCCTTGAACGTATGGGCTGCATCCAATATAGATGGACTCTCAGGCAAGGTTCACTGGCTTTTGGCCACACTGGATCATGCAGCTGGATCCTGTTCCTCTGCTCTCCGATTCTTGGGACTTGAGGTAGCAGCTTATGTCTTGCCTGCTGAATCGTTGGCCTTCGAAGCCTGTGAACCACAGCTCTGCTGTCTAACTAGCCGATCTTGGGTTCGCCAGTCCCTGCAGCTACTTGAATCAGGAAAACCCTCCAGCCTGACCCACGTCCCAGCCTCTACAGCTCCTTGAGATAGTTCCTTAATATAAATCTCTCTATATGTATATTTATGGAGCCCTGGTGGTGAAGTGGTTAAGCGCTCAGGCTGCTAACCAAAATGTTGGCAGTTTGAATCCATCAGCCACTCCTTGGAAACCCTATGCTGTGGTTCTATTCTGTCCTATAGGGTCTCTATGAGTTGGAATGGACTCGACAGCACACAAAAACATATATATGTTTATACGCTTTCCTGGTTTTGCTTCTCTAGAGGACCCAGCCTAAGACGAATATATTTGCAGAAAGATAATTTTCGTAAATATAAAAATCCTTGTGCATTCTTCCCTTGATTTAATCAGAGCTTGTTTTATTTTGAAACAGCAATGACACCTTAATTTCAGCCAGCAAGTATGCAGAATTAAGCAAAAATCTTTCCCACGATAGAGCTTCCAGAGCTTTCTACTAGTCACCAGAACACTCATGAAAATGCAGAGCTCTGGGTCCCACCATTAGAACTTCTACTACAGTAGGTTAGGGAATAGCTTGGACAACTGTCCCCTTAACAGATGCCCCAAACTGAGGTTTTAAGGAATCACATATAGAGAAACAATTTTTGAAACTCTGTGTAAACTTTCCTTTTAAAACTTGAGGTAGCAACTCTTCTGTCACTTAAACCTATGCCAAGCTTTTCCATGCCCAAAATCTTGTTTACCTGCAATTTTTGAATAAATATAATTGAAAGTCTGTATTACTTTGCACTTCCAAATACAAGGTAGAATTTCACAGACCTGTAGAAAATTGCTAACTGTTGAGTGGCATTCATGAAAATATTTTAAATACGTTTGAAATAAAAGGAATTTTTAAACGGGACATTTAAAATCGAGGAGTGTTTTTCATATGTTTGCAGACTATGTCCTTATAGAACATTTGTATATAATATACAAGTTGACTCTCAGAGTATGATCGATTCTTGTCTCCCGCTTGGATAGATTTTAATAAAAAATACATTTTCTTTGTGTAAACTTGGGAGTAATCCATACAAGGGTCACTTTGTGAAGTATTTATTTAGCTGGTAAAAATATCATCTCACTATTTCTTTATTTTCAAAAGTGAGGGGTGGTAACCATGAAATATGGTAGGTTATTCTTCAGTTTTTATTTATCTCCTGATTTTTCAGTACTCATATTCCCACCACAGTGGGCCATATAAGCTATTATGATCTCCTTTATGGTCAAAGAAATGTAATGATAAATGGGAAGGAACAGCATAGCAGAAGTTGGGTATGAAAAAATCTATTAGATACATTCATTGGCTCCCCATTCCTACTCTTTTCTCTTCCCTACTCCCACTTTCTCCATCTCCTTAATTTAACAGCAGATCTTTATTTACGAAGGGAATGTGAGTATGGTTTGAAAGATTAATGATATTCCTTCCCTCCCTGAGTTTCCCTACCCCTTGACTTTGGGCTTTGCTTTACCCAATGGCATGTGGCAGAAGTGACAGCATGCATTCTGTGCTTGTTGTTGTTGGGTGCCATGTGAGATAACCATTGCACCACCAGGACTCCTTATTCTTAGCCTAGGCCTTAGGATATCTCACATGGTTTTCCCTGCCCTTTTATACCTCTGCATTACCATGAAAAAGTGCACAGCCCGGCTAACCTGATGCTTAGAGGAGGTGGATGAGGAACTTGGGAACTGAGTAACCCCATCATCCACTGTGGTCTGAATCTGCGTCATCACAGCCTACCCACAGAGCTTCTGTGAGAAGCAGAGACCAGTCAAGATCCACTGAACACACAGCCGACCCACAGATGTGTGACTGATAACAAATTACTTCTACTTTATGACTGAGTGTTGTGGTGTTTATGAAGAAATAGCTAACAAACACAGGGGAAGGGGTACAAATGCAAGAAGCAGAGCTGATACAGGAAAAGGTATACCTGAGGGACAGAGGAAGAGTAATCAGTGAAGAAGAAAAAGATACATGATGACATAGAGTTAGCAAAAGGATTTATGGAGCTGGTTTAGGGAATGACCAATATAGTTTCATAAACTATTATCCAAAAGTCTTAGGGCTAGTGCATTTGGGAATATAGATTTTTTTCATACTTTATAAAGTTATTAGAATTAATGTATGGTGTATTTTGTAGCACTAATCAGCAGATTCTGGAGTAGTATCTAACATAAAATTCATTAATTTGAAACATATAAATCAATATTCACATAAATTGCAATAAATAAAGACTATAAAAGCCGTGTCAGTGCAGGTCAAGTTTTTGCTTAAATCAGTTATGAAAAACATTTTACTTTTCAGAGCTTCCTAGATCTCAGAATTACCAGTAAGAACCTGTAATATCAACATTGCAGAAAATTACACTAGCATAAAAATTTAGAAAAGATCATAGACAGAGAAGTCAGGGCTAACACCTTGCTGGATTTGCTAAGATAAGAAAGCACACCTAAGAAACAGGTATGTTCGGTGAAACCTCCAAGCTTGAGAAGAAGTAGTTAATAAAGGACACCTCCTTTGCTGAAGGTAGTTGGATTATGTCCTTCCTAGGAATTTACTCAGGCCTAACTCATGCTTCTGGAATTATTATTATTATTTAATTAAATGGGCAAGATCATTTGCTGCCTTTTCTCTGCAAGTAATAAATAGGTCTGCAGAGACTGAACAGAACGTAATGCCGAGTACAGAGGGCAGTGTAAAGCACCTTCCTGGGTAATTCCACTCAAACTCAATTGTGTGGCTATGGTCCCTGAGTGGCTTTTCAACATGTGTTTTAAAGTAGTCTCTAGTTCATGAAAGACACAAAAGTATCATTATCTCCAGAAAGGTAACTTGAGCTGGGAGAGGACATAGACTTTTGTAGAAATGGCGGACTCAAAATAAGAACTTTTATTCCAGCCCAATTCAGAAATGTCTGATAATTTAACTGCATGTTACACGCTTCATTTGTATCTTCACTGATGATTCTTATAACAATGGCAAAAGTATTTCTCATCTGGATGCTAAGCTCATATTTCATAGTCTCTAAAATCATATTTCTTAAATCCTCGAAAAAGAATTCCCATCTTGTTATAATGCATTATTTTTATTACTAATGTCATAAAAAACTTAAATAAGAATTCTATAGAATTATTTTGGAACAGTGTTAAATTGCGTACACAATATCCTATGTAAGGAATGTTAAAGTACTGTAAGTGGTAACTGTTCTTCAGGTAAATAAATGTGTGTGGAAAATTATGAGTCTTACAATCTTATTCATGTATTGGTTTGATAATCATATGTTTGTTGCATAAATTAATGCATAAAAATATTTTTAAATCCCTTAATAATATTGAACAGGAATTCCTGGGTGACACAAAAGGTTAAGTGCTTAGCTACTAACCAAACTTTTATGGTTTGAAACTACCCAGACGACTCTTAGAAGAAAGACCTGGCAATCTGCTTCTGAAAGGTCATAGCCATGAAGAGTCAATGGAGCGCAGTTATATTCTGAAACACATGGGATCTCCATAAATCAGAGTTGACAGAGTCACTCAAAGGCAATTTATTTTTCTTTTTTTAATTTTGGACATCTTTCAAATGATTTTTTTTTTAATTTTTTAAATTGTTTTAGATGAAGGATAGAGAGCAAACTAGTTTCTCATTAAACAGTTAGTATGTATGTTGTTTTGTGATATTGGTTGGCAACTCCACCACATGTCAACACTCTCCCTTTCTCAACCTTGGGTTCCCCATTACCAGCTTTTCTGCCTCCTCTTACCTACTTGTCCTTGCCTCTGGGTTGGTGTGCCCATTTAGTCTTGTTTTCTTTTATGGGCCTGACTACTTTTTGGCTGAATGGTGAACCTCAAGAGTTACTTTATTACTGAGCTATAAGGGTGTCTGGTGGCCATATTCTCAGGGTTTCTTCAGTCTATGTGAGACCAGTATGTCTGGTCTTTTTTCTTTGTGAGCTAAAATTTTGTTCTACATTTTTCTCCAGGTCTGTCCAGGACCTTCTATTGTGATTCCTGTCAGAGCAGTTGGTGGTGGTAGCTGGACACCATCTTGTTGGGCTGGACTCAGTCTGTTGGAGGCTGTGGTTCTTGTGGTCCATTAGTCTTTTGGACTAATCTTTCCCTTGTGTCTTTTGTTTTCTCCATTCTACCTTGCTCCAGATGGGGTGAGACCAGCGGAGTATCTTAGAGGGCTGCTCACACACTTTTAAGACCCCAGACACTACTCACCAAAGTAGAATGTAGAACATTTTCTTCACGAACTATGTTATGCAGGTGAAGCTAGATGTTCCCTGAGACCATGGTCCCCACAGCCCTCTGCCCAATAATTGGTCCTTCAGGATGTGTGGGTGTGTCGGTGGAGCATCCATGACCTTGCCTTGGACTTCCATGTAGTTCTTTCTAAGTTCTTGATTTTGAGTTTAGTTTTACTATATTTTAGTTGAAATAAATTGAGTGGTTACATTGCCAAATTTTAGTAAAATTTCTGAAGAAGCCAATAAAAGATGTTGAGATCATAGTTCATGTTTATTATTTAATTTGTTTTCATCAAGGTAGTATGAACACGCAAAACTCTTATATTTCTATGCTTGTTTGGCTTAAATAGGTGTTTTTCAACATTTTATTTATGCATACAATATTTTTTAAAACATCTATTCAGAGTTTGACTATATTAGAATTCAAAATAAAATATATCAGGTAGGATAATCATATATTAAGGCACCCAAAACACATTTTATATTAAAATGTGAACATTTTATATTGCTTCTCTTCAGACCTAACTAGTTTTCCATATTCGTATTTTCCCCACAGATATTAATAAGTGAAAAATGCTCCCCAGTGTTTCTTTTGGTAAAAGCTTAAGAATATCATTGGAATTCCTTCAAAATGTGAAGAACTTTAATCAGTTAGCCATCCTCGTACTGTATTATGAATGCCATTATTTCAGAGAGAAGAATATATTCTGCGAAGCTGTTAAAAATGAATCTAATTCAGAAGAACATGGAACATAACAAAAGACAGTTTTTACTGTGCTGAAAAAGTATAAGAACAAATTCGATGATTGTGGGAACTAATTACATGGAAAATGAGTCATTCAAGAGACCACGTCCTGAATCAAGACAATTCTAATTTTTGAAATTCAAAGGTAGTTTTTCAGAACAGATGAAAAAAAACACCACTCAGAATAGTAAAAGGTAGACATTATAAACAGGAAATAAATGCAAATTAAGCCTCTGGTGTTTTGTATAAGGAAAAAACAAGAATTATGGACAAAATACATATTAATTTTTGACATCTAAGGACAATCATATTTTTTTAAACTTGAAAAAATCTCAAAAAGAAAACTAAAACTTTTATTTTCAATATGAATTTTTATTTCAAATTTGTGTTTCTTTAAATATATAAAAAGGAAATTTTTCATTGAGAGCAGAACTTACCTAAGAGATACAAAAACTGATTTTTTAAATTTTATTAGAAATGATTATAAGCAGCTAAAGCTCACAAAGGCCCATTCGAGTTCAGTGAATGACCCCAGAACACCAGATTCTCAGCAGACGTAACTGAAGGCTCCTTTCTGGCCAATGAATAGGAAGAGCAGGGAGCTAATCTTGATTCCTCATTCCTGCTTCTGAGGTAAAATCGGTTACAGTCTAGATGATTCCAACTCATAATGACCCCATGTGTTTCAGAGTAGAACTGTGCTACATAGGGTTTTCATGACTGTGACCTTTCAGAAGCAGATCTCCAGGTTGTTCTACCAAGTAGCCTCCGGGTGGGTTCAGATGGTTAGTAGCCCAGTGCTTCACCAATTGCATCACCCAGAAACTCCCTTCTGAGGTAGGAGTAACTTTAATGCTGTGCCCACTTTAACAACTCCATGGAGAGCCCCCACAGATCACTTGAAATAGGAGTCAAAAGTTCTTTCTTTTGAACAGATCTTCAATAGATTAAGGCCTGTGAAGGAAGAGTCAAGAAAGCTCTATCTGTGACTCATTTGGGACTTACTGGTGCTGCTAAATTACATTAAAAAAATAAAAGTGTGGTTCTCATACAAAGATAGAATAAATGAGTATGTGTCAAATATTGTAACTCACTAATTAATGAAGGTACCAGTAAAATATTAAAACTAGTTCAAAGGAAAATTTGAAGAGCAAATATGATAGATATAGACAAAATCAATAATTTTGAAATAAATTTGCTAATAGATCCAATATAGGTTCATAGTTTATTGGGGAGTAAAATGTAATAGTTGGGAATAAAATGTCATATTTTCTACAGGGTAAAATTCAGCTGTATCTCTAGCAGACAAAATGTATTTGCACTTCTGTGGGATTGAATAGCTTGCATTGTTATCATTTTTCTACAATTTAACTTCCACCCTAACATAATTAGAAAATATTTTAGTCAATATAAAGACAATCAAAGGTGAAAGAAGTAAATAAACAAACTCATTGCCATCAAGTAGGTTCCAACTCATAGCGACCCTACAGGACAGAGTAGAACGGCCCCATACAGTTTCCAAGGAGTGCCTGGTGGACTCAGACTGCTGACCTTCTGGTTAGCAGCCATAGCTCTTAACTACTATGCCACCAGAGTTTCCATCAAAGGTGAAGCACTCATAAAATCATATAACTCTTGATGGTCTACTAGACAATTCCTAGAACTCCAGTGAAATTCACTCGGTAATTTTTTTTGCTCTTTTGTATATCTTGAGAATGTTTTCCTGACAGTCTTCTGTTTGAATCCTAGACTGAAGTTGAAGTTTTCCCTGATCTAATAGTGCCTGTTTACCTAACTTCATGCTTCTTAATTCCTCAAACCTAGTGGTCACCTGATTGTGAAATTACTGAAGAGTATTCTCAGAGATTTCAGTGCAAAATGTCAGGAAGACAGTTGTCCAGAATATTGGATCACAATTTTGCGTTTATCTCAATACAAACTCTTCATAAATAAATAAAAACATAAACCTTTACTGTTGGTTTAAATTTAATGAAAACTTCAAATTTTCAAATTTCAAGAAAGATATATTTCCAAAAAAATTTAAAAAGCATTTTAAGGATATTTCTAAATACAGCCACACATTCTCTAACATAGAACTGGAATTAAAAATTACGCATGTGAGACCGCTATTATAAAAACTCTAGGAAAGGTTTACACACAGAAAAAAACAAAAACAAAAAACAAATAATCTGTTATGGTTACAAAGGAAAGAAGGGATGGAGAGGAGTAATTGTTAACTAGATAGTATAAAAGCGTCAACTTGGTGAAGGGAAAGTTGACACCCAATATAGGGGAAGTCAGTACAGCTTGATCAAGGCAAAGTCATAGAAGCTTCCTAAACCAAAAAAAAAAACAAAACAAAAAACCAAATCCACTGCCGTCGAGTTGATTCCGACTCATAGCGACCCTAGCTACATCCAAATACCTTGAGGGACCAAATTACTAGGGCTAAGTGCTGGGGACCATGATCTCAGGGGACATCGAGGTCAACTGGCATAACATAGTTCATAAAGAAAATGTTCCACATCCTACTTTGGTGAGTAGCATCTGGGGTCTTAAAAGCTTTTAAGTGGCCATCTAAGATACAGCTATTGGTCCCATCCTGTCCGGAGCAAAGGAGAATGAAGAAAATTAAAGACGCAAGGAAAATATTAGTCCAAAGGACTCACAGACCACGTGAATTACAGCCTCCACCAACCTGAGCCCAGAACTAGATGATACCACCAAGGATCACTCTGACAGGGATCACAATAGAGGGTCCTGGACAGAGCAGGAGAAAAATGTAGAACAAAAGTCAAAATCACAAGAAAAGACCAGACTTACTGGTCTGAATGAGACTAGAGGAACCTCCAAGACTATGGTACCCAGACACTCTGCTAAGTCAGAGCTAAAGCCACTCCTGAAGTTCACCTTTCAGCCAAAGTTTAGACAGGCCTATAAAACAAACAATAACACACCTAAGGAAAGATGCTTCTTTAGTTCAATCAAACATATGAGACCAAATGGGCAATATCTGCCCAAAAACAGACAAGAAGGCAGGAAGGGACAGGAAAACTGAATGAACTGGACATCAGGAAACCAGGGTGGAAAGGAGAAGAGTGTGACACATTGCGGGGATTGCAACCAATGTCACAAAACAATTTGCGTATAAATTTTTGAATGAGAAACTAATTTGCACTGTAAAATTTCACCTAAGAATAATAAAACAATTTTTAAAAAATTACACATTCAGAAATGTCTAATTTCACCATTTAAATGGGGCCACAATTGCCTGGATAACTCAACAGAAAACTGTCACTTCATAATACACAAAATCACGGCTAGAACTGAGAGAAAATCAAAGTATAACTTTCATACACTGAGCACTCATTGAGTTAGCACACACTGCTTGGCCTAAGTCGCTTTTTGATAAATGTTTTGGTAAATTAGGACTCTGGAAGAAGAGAAAGAGAGAGAAAGAAGGAGGAGAAAGAAGAGGAGAAGAAGGAGGAGATACAGGAGGTGGAGGAGGGGGAAGAGGAGAGAAGTTGGAATTGAAATAAATCCTAGAAATTCATAACAGAATATCCATAGCAGTTTCTTTGAATTGGCACAAAATTAATGTATGCATTAGACCTGAGATCATAATGTCAGGTAATTGTTCATGGAGAGAGAGGGAAAAAGCAAGAGATCTGCATTAAGAATCGTAAAAAAAAAAAAAAAACAGTAGAATATTCTACAGCTGTGCTGCTGACAAGTTTATGGTTTCAAACCCAGTTGTATAAACTTTTTTTTTTCCCTTCTCTTTTAACTTCTGTGAAGGTGGATCCAAATATGTTTTTCAGTCCCTATAATCCATTTTCCCCACTCCCAGTCCCTCACAGCAAATAATCTCACAGCCTACTTCAGTAGAAAAAAGAGGCTCCAAGTTATGAAATAGTTCAACTCCAATCACCCTGATAGCGGCTAAAATATTTTGCCTCCTCTCCATTCACCATTTCCAGGAGAACTAGGGGGTAAACTAAATTAGTAGAAAGTAATTCAGCAGAAAACAAATTGATTAAAACAATGAACTGGACAAAATGGAATACTCAAGCTATGCGAGTTCCTGTAATGGCATTTTATAAGTAACAGTTTATATATGCACTTTAATTTCTAATCAGTCTTTTAAGCCATTCTTCTAATATTTTTTTCTTTCTAATATATTTATGACTTAATTAAAAAAATGTATTTATAGTCAATTACATCTACTCTATATTACGGCAATATTTTTGTAACATTTTAAATACTGCTTTAAGCTCTGATTTTTCCTCAAACAAGTATTGAAATGAATATTCTTAATCGTCAACATTTGTTAAATAAAATTTGAGCAACCTATGGTAATGAAAATTAAAAAAAAAAAACACTAATAAATTCCTGTACTATTACTTGTTTTTTTTTTCTATTTCATGTCAGCATTAAAAATTGCATTAAAAATATTTCAAGTTCTTTTTAATTAGCATAATTGACTTCCTTTTGATACAACTATCATTTTCAGTTATATTAAGAATTGTGTTTCCATTGTGAAGAAAGTGTACTCAAAGTTTGGAAATAGGCAAAAATTTAGAAATCCTCAATATTATATATGGAATAACATCTCTAAATTGAACTTAAATCCTAGGAATGAACTAGGTCCTTGTAATTGAAAATTTAGTGAAACAATTTATGAAGTCAAAGGGTAACATCTGAGTAATATTTTTTATACCCAAAAAATACTCTCAAGAACATTAAAACAAAATAAAACTCACCTTTCTACTCTCCCTTTATTTTTTTCCCCCAACATAATATAATGGAAAATGTTGAACTTCCTTTCAGTAGAAATAATTAATATCTACTCAGTGGATTCAGAGTGACTGATGGCTTTTTTTTTCTGGTAGTTAATAGACTATAATAATAACCCCTGCTATTCTGTGAGGAAGCACAAATACATTAAGAAGAGCAAATGTGCAAGAGACACTTTTAATCAGAGTCCTCTCTACAATTTGGAATGGGGAGCTAAAAATGAAAATTGTATGAAATTGTTACATGGAAAAATTATTTATCTTGCAGTTTGTAGATACTGTACAGAATTTTCACGATAAGCCAGGTACTTGTGGGACACAGATATGAACTTAACAAACTGTCCGTTCTCCAGAAAAGTCTCAGTCTACTGAAATAACGCCACTTATTTTGGTTTTTAGCAATTGGGTAACACAGGTGAGGAAGGCACTTTTAGCAACATCTCACATATGAGTGGATTTATGCTTGGAGATGAAAAGCAATCTACAAAACTAGTAAGTGGTGAACTAACAAGAAACTTGAGCAAATAATTGTGGAACTTCATTTTGTCAGAACATTTTCCAGCCAACTTGTCTAATTGGATTTGTCTATTTAAATTCACAGGCTCAAACATTTCAGTCGAAAATTTTCTGACAATTCTCAAGACAGCAGCCATATTCAAGAGCTATAACCCTTTATTTTACAATCTTCCTACCCTTCCTGGGTCCTTAATACTGTAGAGAAGCGTGAACATTGGTGGCTGGTAGTTTAAAATTAAGTTCTGAATGCCCTGAGTCTACACAAAGTTGAGTACTATAAATCAGCCCAAGTTCACACTCAATTCTAGCTACTCAGGTTTGGACCTGGACCTGGACCGCTGGTAGTTGAAGTGAGAGGGTTAGGTTTGGTTTGGAAGAAAGGTGGGCAAGATATCATCACTGATGTTGTTAGATGCTGTCGAGTTGGACCTCGATTCAAGGTAACCCCATGCACAACGGAGTAAAATTCTGCCAGGCCCTGCGCTATCCCCATGATCAGTTTTAGACCAGATGGTTGTGATCTATAAGGTGTTAATTGGTTAATTTTCAGAAGTAGATTGACAGGCTTTCTTCCTAGTCTAAATTAGTCCGAAGGTCAGCTAAAACCTGTTCAGCGTCATAGCAACACAAAAGCCACCACGGGCAGAAAGGTGGTAGCTGTGCGTGAGATGCATTGTCTGGGAATCTCATGGAAGGTCAGAATTCTTTCACTGAACCACAACTGCCCCTAAGAAGAGATGGTCAGGTGAAACCCAATAAACAAATACTTCAACTAAACAATATTGACTTACCATATCCATTTTTTTTTACTCCTTATTTATGCATCAACATAAAATGATCTAGTCTTAATTTCTAATTTGTTAATGCTGATATCAATCATAGGTCTGACATCGACTTAATTCATTGGCCTTTTCCATGATCTCAGTTTATCTGGCTCCCCTTGGCTTCTGCACATCTCTTTACTTTGCTTCTTTTTCTTCGTTTCTGATTACTCATTCTCAGGATCAATTTCTATCTCTCCTCACAATCCAGAATTTATTGATATTCTCTGGGTCTATCTCTGTTAGTTCTTTCATCTCTGTTCTCATGATCTGCTTGACACTCTAATCCTATAGTTTCTGTCTTGATGTTCTTGCTGAAGGTTACTAAAGTCGTTCCTGGGATCTAAAGCTGTAGTTATTCATTCATTTTACAAACTCGTCTAAAAATGATTCGCCATTCATATTCAACTGCCTCTCTTTAGTATTTCCACTTCGATATCCACAACAAATTAAATTCAGTGTGCCCCATTGTGACCTCATTCTCTGTGCCTTCGATCGCACTCCCCTTTTAGTTTTCCTTATCTCTATTATGAGTTAGAAGCCCTGGTGGCGCCATAGTTAGGAGATTGGCTGCTAAACAAGAGGTTGGCAGTGTGAATCTACCAGCCACTCCTTGGAAACCCTATGTGGCAGTTCTACTCCGTCCTATAGGGTCACTATGAGTTGGAATCGATGGCGACGGGTTTGGGTTTGAGTTTTTAAGCTCTGGTGGCACAATGGTTTAGCACTGAGCTGCTAATTGAAAGGCCTGTGGCTTGAATATGCCAGCTGCTCCTCAAGAAAAAAGATGTGGCAAACTGCTTTCGTAAAGATTACAGCCTGAAAACCATATGGGGCAGGTCTACTTTGCCCTATAGGGTCACTATGAGTCAGAATCGACTCAACGGCAACAAGTTTGGCTTTTTTAACATGAGTTGCTGGACATAAAATCCTGAATTTCTCCCTTTCCTTCCCATTCTAAATCCAATCAATGCTGCTGTGTCTCAACTCTCTATTTCAAGGAGTTTCATTCATAACTGAATTTACTGGTTAAAAAAAAATAGTAAATTTTTTATAGATAAAGATTTACTTAGCATAAACAAGTATTAAGCTTGATTTGAATTGGTAAGGCACAAACAAACTGACTCATGAGGATGTTACAAGTTTGAGTCCCAAAATTCTCACTTGAATAATTAGAAGTTGATTAGTGTCCAAGAGTTTCATTAGGCATTGAACATATCTTAGAACATTTATTTGGAAGTTCTTATAGAACATTTTAGGATAACTAAGTACAAACAGATACAAAACAAAACAAAGCAAAACAATCTCTCCAGAGGCAATGTATCCTTTGAAAGTCTGGAACCTATTCTTAAGTGATTCTTCCCAAGGTCCCGCTATATTGTTTCAAAATGGCACTGGAGACTGAATAAATGGAAACAATAAGATTTTACAAGGGTAAAAGCAGTTATGAAACCATATAACTGCCAAAGAACATATTTTAAAGCATCTTAAGTGGTTTGATTAATGAATAATTAAAAAACTCATTGTAGCTAACTACTCGATGTTAAGTGACCTTTACTCATTGGGCATCAGCTAAAGAGAGGTTCAGCTTTGAACAACATAAATTGAATTTGAAATTCACCACTCGTCCCAAAACGGTCTATTGTATGAACTGATGTACATTTCTTTTTCTTAGATTTATTTATGACTTTTCATACAGACTGAATCATATGATGACTATGAGAAGTTAAGAAAGACGTGATAGAAGGAATATTGTGATGATTCATACATGTTTGTAGTAAAACTGGCTAGGTCCTTGAAGCTCTGTACGCATTTCCCACACAGGTCAAACACTGTTGTCTGTGCCTTTGCTCAACTAGTGTCTCTGTCTTTAGAATATGCTTTCCTCTTTCTCTAAGTTCTAGTTCTCCTTCAATATCTAACTCACAGGTCACCATGTTATAACCTGATTCTCCTGTTTATGATTAATAATTCATTACTTCCATATGGCCTTTTCTAAAACACTTATTTATAATGTTTTTACGTGTATCAATATTAAAGTACATTACAGCTGTTTACATACACCAGTGTAACTCCCACACACTCATTAATACACCTTTCCTCAGTCCAATATAGTGTAAGCTCCCTGGTATCAGGGACCATAGCTTCAGCAGTTTTACATCTCCTTGAAAATAGCAAAATGCCTCCAACACAGCAATTGCCTAAAAATGTTTGCTTAACTGAATGCAATATTCCACAGTATTAACTGACTGCTCAGAGAAACTGGCTGCATTTAGAGTCCAAAGTTTTCTTGATCTGAACTCACTTATAGCCGTATCATGATATGAGCTGATACAGGTGTTCTTCAAGAACATTTAAAAAAAAAAAAGCAGTTAAGAAAAAGATTATTATACTTACGTATGCTATATAAATATACTTTTATAAATATAAAAGCTATGTATTTATATATGTATATTGTTTTGTTTGTTTGCTGTCAAGTCAGCCCCTGGCTCATGGTGACCCCTTGCACAATGTAATAAAACGCTGCCAAGTCCTGTATCATGCCCATGATTGGTTGCAGACTGGATTGATGTGACCCATAGGGTCTTTGATGGCTGATTTTTCAGAAGTAGATCACCAGGCCCTTCTTACATATGTTGTTGTTAGGCGCTGTTGAGTCGATTTTGACTCATAACAGCCCTATGTGACAGAATAGAACTGAACCGTGGGGTTTTCTTGGCTGTAATCTTTATGGAAGCAGATGGACAGATCTTTCTGGGTGGGTTCAAACTGCCAAACTTTTCGTTAGCCCCTGAGTGCTTAACCGGTATGCCACCAGGGCTCTTATATATGCATTTAGAATATCTTATTTATTATGACCTTTATTAGGACAGAGAAAAATGAATGTATAAAAACTACATATGCAGAAAGGGAAGATTTCTCACACCCTTATTCTGCAAGGTGTTGATATATCTTGATATTAAAAACATTATTGATACTTCTTAGTATGAAACGCATTCAGAGTCTTCCTGTGCCCATCATCTCTCCAGCTGGACATCAACTGCAGCAGAAAAGCCTTTAGTTTAGTTGAAGTCCCTATTGACACAATTGCTTTCAATATAGAGAGTGAGCCTTGTATTAAAGGCAGTGGCCATCCCAATTATTTTAATGGCTGGGGTTTTATTTCTGGTACAGCTATCTACTGTTCACTCTACTTTGAACAAAGAAATCACCTCCAGTGGGCAACAATTCTCTTTTACAGGTCCAGAGATTGGAAACATGGATATTTATTGCAGTTAAGGAACTAAGAATTTTAAAGAGGCAATTTGCCAAAGCTGACTGATAAATGAACTCATTCTCCTTCAAGTTTATCATCAACACAGTGCTGTGCTGGCACTCCAAGATGCATGGTATGGTTCATGTCTTTCTGCATGGATTTCAGGGACACAGTTCTCAGTAAAGAACTATGCTTGAATGGCTGACTTTATTTGTTTACTAAAGACTGTCTTTTATAATTCGTCTTGAACATTCTCAAATGATTATAATTTAGAGTATAAAAGCGCAGGCTTTCTTTCAGTGGTTGGGTGGGCTCCATGGGTTTGCAACATATATAATAGCACAAGGCCCTGTGCTTAGAAGGGCCCCACACACGGTTTTATGTTATGCTGTCATAGTCTTGAAATTCTTAATAATTTTTGAACAAAGGGTCTATATTTCCACATTTTCATTTTGTGCTGCCTGTGGTTCCATGATTTCATTTAGAATGAGTCCAGAAGTTTGTCTACTAAAGGTGATAGATAAGCCACCCCATTGCCATTGAGTTGATTCCTACTCAGCAACCCTATAGGGCAGAGTAGAACTGCCCCATAGGGTTTCCAAGGAGTGGCTGGTGGATTCGAACTGCAGACTGTTTTGTTAGCAGCTCAGCTATTAACCACTGAGCCACTAGGGCTGATAGATATAAACCAATTGAGTAAAAGTTTCTACATTTCTAACTCTCTGAATTAGCAGTTTATATACTATAATCTAAATATTATACATACTGCAAACTCCTTTTTTTTTTTTTCTTACTCCCTAATAAAACGTTAGGACACTCCGGGTGGTGCGAATGGTTATTGAGGGCCTAGGTGGAGCTAGCCAAAAGCTGGGAAATTCGAGTCCACCCAGAGGCACCTTGGAAGAAAGACTGGTGATTTACTTCCAAAAAATCAGTCATTGAAAACTGTGTGGAACACAGTTCTGCTGTGACTCACACGTGGTCACTATGAATCAGAGTCATTTGGACGGCAACTGGTAAATTAAATGTTATTATGCAGAAGCCATTGAAACCATTAAAAGTGGGGCTGATCTAGTTCAAGTATGTGTTGAGGAGGAAACCAAGCCTACTTCTTCCTGGGGGTAGGGATGAATACGGTGGTTGGGGGACAGTAAAATAACGTTGATGTCATTGTTAGGTGCTGTGGAGAGTCTCCCATTCACAATGACCTCATGTCTAACAGTATGAAACGTTGCCCAGTCCTGGGCCGTCTTCATGATCCTTGGTAGATTTGAGTCCGTTGTGATGGCTATTGTGTAGCTCCATTGCATTGAAGGTTTTTCTTGTTTTCATTGGCTCTCTACCGAACATGGTGTCCTTTATTAGGAGCACTAGACAAAAAACTGTTTGAAAATCACCAAAGATGGCCAAAGCTGTTTGGACAATTGCAGGTCATTTCAAGCTATTAATACTCAGGACTGAAATATTTTATCTATAGGACTAAAGAAACATCTTATTTGAATAGCACTTAAAAACCATACTGTTCTTCGGTGATTCATTTTTTTTAGGCTTTCCAGAGGAAACCCTGGTGGCATAGTGGTAAAGTGCTACAGCTGCGAACCAAAGGGTCGACAGTTTGAATCTGCCAGGCGCTCCTTGGAAACTCTATAGGGGCAGTTCTACTCTGTCTTATAGGGTCGCTATGAGTTGGAATCAACTCGACGGCAATGGGTTTGGCTTTTTTTTTTTTTTTGGTTTAGGCTTTCCAAAAGCTTACTATCTAATGAGTGTTAGAATTTTAAATCTTAGGTAACCTTTGTCACCACATGTGAATATAGAATAGGGCAGCTTGTACAGTACACAATTATGTGGTGTGCAAAAAACCTTGCTATGATAGTTTAGAATTCTTGAGGAAATGTGACACATAGAAGATCAGCTTTCAGGCCATTGCTATGACCCCATGCATGGTTGTGTAAAATTGTTTGATTAGAACTGGGTGTATAATATAAATCTGTTTCATTTCATTGGGATTAGAAATGACTCAGACACAAGGCCATTATCGGAACTCAATGAACTATCCCATCATGAACAGTCTTAGAATATTGGTAAACATCTCTCAGCATTCAAATTGAGCTGTAGACTCACTATCTCATTATATAAGCTCAAGGCATGATTTTTATGTGCTGAAGCCATGTCAAGCACTATTAAGTTGACAAGGGTATAGCGAAGGAACAACACAGAACTCTTAGAAACTTTTGTTATTGCTTCCACTTAGGAGGCTGGGGGAGTGCAGTTTTAACCGAGAGAGATGGAGGAATTTTGATTTCTTTAACTAATAAATATTCTAAATTCACTTTGTTTTTTTAGGAAAACTCAAATCATAATGATCTTTTTCCAAAATGCTTAGCAGCTTGGATATCCATGTCATATTTCAAAATTGCCTGTGCTCATTACATTTGCACTTGAATATAAATGTTTGAATATGCATTTTTAGAAAAAAAAACTTCAAAAAATCTCAAGTGGATTTGACGGCACACTCTACAGTTGATGATTTACCAACTAGAGAGAGGTATGACATTTTGATGATCCCTCAAATTTGTTTCCCTGGAGACCCATTACCCGTTTAAAGTGGTGACGCATCATAGTGCCTCAGGCACACCTGGGCCTACTGGCAGGGTTTTTTGAAAATAAAAGTTGTATGGATTACATCAGTTTCCCTAAAAGCCAATGGCAGGAACTGTGAAGGTCCTGGCATCTTTGATGGTAAGAGACATAACTGACGAGTTAGACATTGTCTTCCACAGAGAGTACTTAAAAGAAATACATTTTCTATTGTTTCATTCCTTTGATAAAGTTTACGCCACCTTTGTTTCTCTAAAGGTATAATGTTAACTGTCTTTTCAGATAGGTATCTGAATCTCATTTCAGGTGTGAGATTTACTGTGCTTACTGACTCTTGTTTTTAAAATGCATATTTGGATCACTTTTGGAAATGTGTGTTTAACTCCCTTACTATTAATCCTTCTCTTTTCAAAATATCTTCGTGAATCACTCTTCGAACGCATACGATACACTTAGGATTTCGCTCCTCTTTTAAACCCCAAACACTTCCCAAACTATGTGCATGTGTGTGGAAGAAAGATTGGATTTTAGTCATGTGCGGAAAGGAATACGTACAAGAGAACCTGTAAGAACTGAGATGCGACAACCACCCTACTGAGTGGGTAGACACCACTCCCCCATCTCTTCCTGCACACAGTTCTGGAGTAAATGACTAAGCCATGGCTCAACATTTCTAAGTCAATGACCATTTTCCATAATACCTCAAAGTCAATATGGGATCTTTTGACTAATGTCTCCAAACTGCAGGCCTTTTTTTCCCCTTTTTCAGAGGTCAACTTCAGTTATTCCCTGTCATAATGAAGTGGAATTCAGAAATACTGTCCTCGTGGAAACTTTGAGTTTGCCTTCATTACCTAAAAACTTAAAAGCCAACCAAAAAGATTTGAAAAAGTGTACATGTGAAAATGGATTTGGAGAAAAATCTAACATTTATTAAGGTCTTCAGATTTTTTGCACTGTATTTGTTACATAATGCATTTTTTTCCATTTAGTTCTTATAAGAATTCTATAAGTTACATAGTTTTATCCCTTTTTCAGAGAGGAGACATTTGAAGTAGTAAAAGTTAAGTAATTTATCCCCCTGTACATAACGTCTTGTTAGACTCTCAGTACAGAATTAAAAATATTTGCATAGATTTATATGATTATAAAGCATGTCTTCTATCCTTCCAGGAAACCAAAATGCAAATGTTCTCCAGGATCTAATAGGCAGCATATGTGGGTGGTGGGGAAGTAGGCCAGTAAAGACCATTGTGCCTAAAGGTACACTAATTAAGCAGTAACTAAATGACATATTATTTGATTCTGTTTTTATGAAATGACCAATAAGAAAACCATCACCGTTGAGTTGATTCCAGCTCATAGCGACCCTACAGGACAGAGTAGAACTGCTCCACTGGGTTTCCAAAGAGCGGCTGGTGGATTCCAACAGCTGAGCTTTAGGTTAGCAGCTGAACTCTTTACCACTATGCTACCAGTGTCCATGAAATAACCAGAGCAGGCAAATCTATAGAGACAGAAAGTAGATTAGTGGTGGCCTAGGGCTGGTGGAGGGGACTCAAGGGTGATGGCTGAAGGATATGAGAATTCTTTTAGGGATGATGAAAATGTTCTAACATTGATTGTGGTGATGGTTGCAAACTCTGTGAATACACTAAATATACCAAAACCCACTAAATTATATGCTTTAAACAAATGAATTGTATGACATGTGAATTATATCTCAGTAGAGGTGTTACCCCCCAAATAAATAAATAAAAACAATGAGGACAGTCACAATAAGTAAAACCAAAAGCCTTCCATAAAGTTTTGCTAAACATATAACCTGATTTCAGATATGACACATGTAATCAAGGGAAGGATTTATGTCTATGATCTATATAAAGCCCTTAATCATGATTTTAAATCAAGACCAGTCAGCATGATTTTTTTTCTAGTCATATTTATCTTTAAGGAGTCAAGCAAACAGAAGCAAAAACGTTGGGTTTCAGGAAGGCTTTCTTTTACAGAATACAAGAGAACAAGAAATGGGCAAGCAAGTTTTCATGGAGTATGCAAAGGAATGCTTGTAATAAGTTTATGGGGATTTTGGATTTAGAGACAATGATAAAATCAAGGGCATGGCCATGAGAATAAATTGCGGGAGGACAAATTTATCTGGGGAAAGTTGGAAAAAGTATCTGCTAAGGTGTTATATATAACCAATTGGGGTTTACTGTATGAGGAATGGAGGGTGATCTGGAAGACCTGGGCTTCTTGAAGACACCTACGTGAACAGGGATAATGGGCTCTTGACATCAATCCTGATGTTCCCCAGCAGGTAGAGGTACTAATGCTAAGAGAAAGGAGGAAAAACAGTGTGGATAGGTGCAGTGGAAAAGGCTGGATATCTATTTTTCAGGAAATCTTTCAAGTGGCACACTGATTTTTGGCACACCCATGTTACTCCTACTGATGGACAAATAGAGTCACTGATCTCACAGTGACACTATGGGAGGAAAGTTAGTTTAAAGACCATTTAAATGAACCTGAACTAGCCTACTGGATGATGAGAGACACAGCACCACACCACCTGTACTGGTTAAGGTGATATTGAGCCAACTGCCAGACATATCAGCCGGGCCCTCACAGGTCGTCTAGCCTCACATATACTACCAGCTGACAGTGAATATATGAGCAAGACTGGAAGAGATTAGCTAAGCCAGCAAAGCTAGAATCACATTAAAATAACATTATTTTAGACCACTATGTTTTGGAGGTGGTTTGTTATGCAGCAAAAGTTAAGGATACATAGCTCTTTATATGACAATGATTTTAACTAAGTAAGGTTTTAACTACAGGTGCTGATGTATGGATAAATTCAGAGCAAATCCTACTAAAAAGAGAAAAAGCTCAAACCTTCTTCTTTGGTTTTAAAATGTGTAAACATCTAAATCCAAATATTGTCACAGGTTTTATCTTTTTTTTTTTCTTGCAGTCAGATTATCTTCCTTTGACACATATATTTATAGTCCAAAATCTGATATACTATTTTTTATTTACAATTCTTTTGTGCTTTCAGTCAAATTAGATGACACAAAATTATACCTCTTATATAATGCAAAACAAAATATAAATTTATCTAATTAAAAAGGGATACTGTATCTTTGCTCATCATATCTATTCTATCAAAGAAAATTTAAAATTGAATATGAGTGGAATTACAAATAGACATTTGAATAAAACAAAAAGTCCTTCACAAAATATGCAAATAGGTAGTGGGTTGTGGTAAATCACTATCTTCAGGCATAACTTCTCAAAATAGCTGCTAATCTTTGAAGGAAAATTGATGATCCTTCAGCCAATGCATGTCTCCTGGTTTTTGTATGGTTGGTGGATATCATTATGTGCCTACATAGGATAAAAAATGTTGACAGACATTTTGTGCAAATTTCAGATCTGAAATGAAACTTTCTTGGGACATGGACATTTAGACTTCAAATCTTCGTTAAACATTAACATTTGTTTGTATTTGGATTGTTGATCTGTTTGTTTTTTAGCTAGGGAATATTAGGGTTATTTGCAAAAATATTTATATAAATAACTAACATTGCAAAACAATAAAATAAATGTAGGTTTTTACTCTCCAACAAGTGACAAAAATCCTGTGCCAAGAGTTTTTTAAATTACTTTCCATATACTCTACGGCAGGACTTGCCCACCTTTTTCCCCACATATATTTCACCCACACTTCATCTATCATTTCTGAGGTTTCTCACTGACTTTAAGGGCTGGTGGCCTGGAGGCTTTGTCTATTTCATAGTCTATGGATTGGAGTCACAGTGCAACTAGATCTTTAGCAATTTGCCAGCAAGGAAATAACAATGAAACTTCTTCCTCCACCCTCAGAGACCAAAAGGCAATAGCTTTTCTGAGCCATTCATATCTCAGCATATCTTGATTTACAAATGAGTCCCGTGTTTGCCACCTGGAAAGGGAGGCCTTAGGTATGTTATGATTAGAAAGATTTGGGAAAAGAGCAATAGGTTATTGCCGGTCATGTTGCGATTTAGTCACTTTTTGTTATTCTGTTCAGTGTACTTGAACCTTGTATATCACTAAAGAAGACCTTGGTGGAAGCTCGAATACCAAGTGGAGTTCTATAATATCTGCCCTGTGTCCCAGACAAACAACCTATCTAGGGTGTGAGCGATTTCCCTAAGCTTCTTGTTCTTACAAGGACTAAACAGCAGATAGTTATGTATCACAGGCTATAAAAGGCCGTTATACGTCACCGCCATATTGCATTAAATCACTACCAAAGAATACTCCAAATTTTCCGTATCTGAGTGGCACATGATGGCAGGAGGTGAGACCAGAGGTTCTATCCCTATTCTTAAATAGTTGTTATTTGTCTCTCTTGTGGTACCTTTCCCTATGTCCACGTTAGAAAGAAAAGAAGAGAGGAGAATACCCTTTATATAAATCTTTCTCAATTTTCATGGGAGATATTACTAATGAGTTAAAGGCATAAAAATGAAAAATGACAATGAGTAGAGTATGCTTTATAAAATATTTACGGTCTATCTGTTCAAAACAGTTTGGAGCATCTTTAAATAATGCATATATATATATGTAAATTTTTTTTTTTACTTCACACATCGAAATAATGCAGTTTGAATGTTTCTACTCTCTCCTATTTTTTTTCAATCTGTTGTTTCACCAAAGTTGTGAGTCATTGATGGATATTAGACCCCCTCTCTTCTTTAAGTTGCATTATATCAATTTTTTCTTAATTACTAATGAAACTAAAAAAAAAAGTTCTATTTTATTTAACCAGTGGGAATTTTAGAGCTTTAATCTTATTTCCTTAGTACTTGCAAATATATTGCTTATGAAACTGCAGGGGTTGGCTTAATGGTAATTTTTTTCTTTTCTCATTCCTGGGATGCAACACTAGAGTGTTCTGGGCTATTCCACTAAGGCAAGACAATAGTCTCTGAAATTCACCAAGAGGTTCTGAGCATCAGTTAGTTTTACTTGTGTGTGTAGAGGGAGGTAGGATGGCAGCGTGTGTGTGTGTGTGTGTGTGTGGGTGGGTGGGTGGGTGGGTGGGTGTGGATCTTGGACTCTCAAGCTTGTCTGCCTACTACTGGGTTCAAATCTTCTATCAGTCAATGGCTAATTGTGTGATTTTAGACAAGTGAAAAAGTTACTTAACCTCTCTTGACCTCAGTATCCTCAAATGTAAAATGGGGGTAATAATAATAATATATTTCATAAGGTAGTTGTAAGGCTAAATCAAGGAGCCCTGGTGGCACAATGATTAAGTGCTCGGCTGCTAACCAAAAATCAGGCATTTCAAACCACCAGCAGAAGAAAATACTCCGTGATCTGCTTCTGTAAATATTCCAGTCTAGAAATCCTCTTGGGCAGTTGTACTCTGTCATATAGAGTTGCTATGAGTCATGATTGATTTGATGACACACAACAACAAGAAGGCTAAATCACTTAGCAGACATCAGTTACTTAGAACAGTGCTTGTCCCATAATTAGTACCATATGTTAGCTATTACTAGTGGCAGTGTATCATTAAGATTTAGTTATTTTAAAGTCTTCTTCATTTCTATGATCTTAATTGTAACCATACACCCACCAGTAGACCTGTAATATAACCCCAATTTATATCAGGAAATGAAGGTTGGACAACCAAATGACTTCTGAGAGATCATAGGGTCAAAACCGGGAACAAGTCTTCTGATTCTTAGAACATTCCTTTTTCCATTACACATTTTTGACTCAGGTTCTATTTACACTCTTAAAAATTAGAGGCAATTCTCACTTCATGTAGGACTGTGTTAACTAAAACTCATGCATATCAGAGCTATACAAAGCAAGGAATGCCAGTATTGAGAAACCAAAAGAGGTTTTACTTAGGTGGTTTATATCTCTAGATGTTTACTGTATTAGATCTTTAAACTGAGATTTCTTTTTTCAATTTTATTTATTTTGTTGTTGTTGTTGAGAATACATACGACAAAATATATACCAATTCAACAGCTTGTAATCGCATATTTCAGTGATATTGATTATACTCTTCGAGTTGTGCAACCATTCTCACCCTCTTTCTCTGAGCTGTTCCTCCCCCATTAACATAAACTCATGGCCCCCTAAGGTTCCTATCTAATCTATCAAGTTGCTGTTGTCAATTTTATCCCATGGAGACAGTTCTTAAAAGAGCATAATGCTCAAGGCAGACCTTTTTTAGTAGTGAAGATAAACTATTCTTTGGTTTAAGAAGCCTTCAGGAGATATTTTTCATTTAAGGTTTAAAGATTATCTCAAGGCAATAGTTTCAGGGATTCATCCAGCCTTCATGGATCCAGAAACTCTGGATTCCATAAGAATTTGAAATTCTGTTATGCACATCCCCCCTTTTGATCAGGATTCTTCTATAGAATGTTCCGTAATGGTAGTTGGTGCCATCCAATTTTTCTGGTCTCGTGACAGACGAGGCAGCTGTTACACACAGGTATACATTACATTAGCCTTCAAACTGATGACACTAGAGATTTAGTCTCTGGAAAACTCCATTGTATGCTCCCAAGAGAATGAGAGTGAAAAAGGCAGATGACATTTTAGGATTATTGTAGAAATAGATTTGATCTCTCAGATACCCTGAAACAGTCCTGGGATACCCAAGAGTCTCCAGGCCACCCAGCATCCTTGTTCTTCTGCTCTGTTACCTCCTAGTGTCTGGTCCTTTAATAATTGTTTTTTCACATTCTGTCAGTCATCTTTCAGCTTGAGCACTAATTTCACTTGGGACAGTTTCTGAGTCCCTGTCCCCTACGTGCCCACTGATACGTCTCCTGCAGGTTTATCCTCCTACAGATTTAACTAGGAGAGAAAAGACTGTAGAAAGTGAGAGCTTTCTGCCTGTACCAAGCTCTCAGCTCAATTCATGCACAGCAGGCCTGGGTTGAGAAGCAGCTCAGGTTTCATCTGGAGGCAGAGCCAGACAATCCCAACATGTGAGCTGGCTTCTGACACCACAGAGGTGGCCCAGGTCAAGCTGGAGGAAGAGGTGGCTGCTTTAGATGTGACCCAGTGAGTGGAGGCCACAGGGCAGGTTACAGAGTTGAGCTGGGCAGGGCAGTGTGCGAGCCAGCTGAGCTCATCCGGAAGCCTCATGAATAGTCAACAGTGTGGAGAAGCACTGGTTGGCTACTTAATGCAGTTAATTTAATGTAATTTCCTTTGTTTTAGAACATCATGAATGTCGATGAAATGCCCTTTCATTTCACATTGAAGCTATAAAATGTCACCATCATTTCCAGTTTATTAGAAGATGTGTTTCTTTAAAAGTTTTGGTTTCACAAATACCGTGCTCTGTGACTGTATAAGGTCAGAATTATTTTCTGCCTGCTTATATCCAGCTTGACAAAACTAAATCAATTTTTGGTCGTTAGGAGAATAGAGCCAGAGCTAATAGGTTAGACTTTCCTGTACATTTCTTTGTATTGGCTCCTTATACTGAAGAATGTAACATTTATTAAAACTTCTTATCACTGGCTTTCACATACAAGTTGGCATAAGATATCCTGATTAATTACTTGTCATATTATCCTGTAATTTTCTGTTATCAACAAATGTTTATTGAACTCCTATTATGTATAGATCACTGGACTGGTTGCTGAGTATGAAACACTAACTATAAAATGTAGCCTCTTATGTATGTTTGTGGTATAGATGGGAAAACACATACGGCACATAAACACATATGGCCAGACAGAGTTTAGCTAAAGCGATACAAACACGTTAATGTAGTTGAGAAATATAGGAGGCTGGGAGTGGGGAACGATGGTGAAAATCTGTCTTTTGTCAGCTTAGTTTCCCTATGGGAATGTACCCCTCCCCACCTCAGACAATCTGATTTAATTAGGACAAAACCAAAATCTAAGTCCAATCGTGTATAAATAACTCCTGCCTGGTTAATTAGCAAATTCTTTCACCTGTCCGCACTGCCTCTAGTTGAGCCATTGAAAATCTGCTTGCTGATTTACTGGAACGATGTGGAATGAATTTTTGCGTGGGTGGTAGGCTAGTAGGATGATATGAATCTCCTCCTAGCCATCAATGCCACTCTATTGGAAGAGTCCTTCTGAGAACAAAGCCAAGACTAAAGAAAGCAGAACTGAGAGACGCAGAGAGATATATATTCCTGGATCCAGGATCCAGCTGCTTCTAAAAATTTCTTCTCTCCATTGGACTTTTCCAATGACGTAAGCAGATAAATCGCTTTTATTCTTAAGGCAGCTTGAACTAAGTTCATGGTTGCTGTTTTTATTGTTGTTAGTTGGCGCTGAGTGGATTCTGACTCATGGAGACCCCATGTGTGCAAAGTAGAACTGTTGCATAGGGTTTTCAAGGCTGTGGCCTTTCGGAAGCAGATTGCCAGGCCTGCCTTCTGAGGTGCCTGTAGGTGGGTTCAAACTGCCAACCTTTCTGGTAGTAGTCTAACTGAAATGATTTGCAAGAGTTTGCACCACCCGGGGACCCCTAGGCTCATGGTCCTTGCCACTAAATGAGTCGTCATTCACACAGGAGCAATAATCTCTCCATTAGGAGGTCAAAATGGGGACAAAGCAGAAGGAAGAAAAAAGCAACCATACTAAGAAATTTAAAGTCCAATTTAGGTGTAAGATAGGGTTCCTGTAAAGGAGTAGATGTAAAGTTTGTAAAAGGTTAGGAACCTATTTTGCAGAGGAAACAGAGATACACTCATATTTAAGCAATGAAATAACAAACTGAAACTAAGAGGCCTAACAAGAGCAAGCCAGGTAACAAATAATCGAGAAAATCAGATATATCAAAAGTAAATTCGAGGAGGCGGGGCCAAGATGGCGGACTAGGTAGACACTACCTCGGATCCCTCTTGCAACAAAGACTCGGAAAAACAAGTGAATCGATCACATACATAACAATCTACGAACCCTGGACAACAAACACAGATTTAGAGGTGGAAAACGAACAAATACGGGGAAGCAGCAACTGTTTTCAGAGCCTGGAGCCAGCGTCCCAGTAAGGTAACCTTGGCACCCGGCTTAGGTCAGGGCCCAGGGGAGCTGAGACGCAAAAAAGAGGTCCAGCACTACCCCCCTGAACTAACCCCGGGAGGGGGCGCAGCCGGTCCGCACGGGCAGTGTGGCGACGCAGCCAGTGGGAGAAATCCCCGGGAGGCAGTGACTGGTTTTGGAGCTGGAACTGCAGCATCCCAGCCGGGGAAACTTGCCGCCAGGCTTTTGACTGGGTGCTGTCACGGCACAAGCACGAGGCGCAGCTCTACTCCCCTGAACTAACCCCGGGAGGGGGCCCAGCCGGTCCGCGAAAGCGGCGCGGCGACGCGGCTGGTGGGACGAGAAGTCCCCGGGAGGTAGCGACTGATTTTGGAGTCGGTAGTGCAGCGTCCCAGCAGGGGAACCTTGATGCTGGGCTTTGGATTGGCAGCGGAGGATCTGACTGCGGCTTCAGCGGGCCAGATCCCCGGGGGCAATCACCACACAGCCAGCACACATAGTCGACACGCCCCTCAGGAATCTCAGATAAAATAGTCATTCCAAGCAAGACAAGCAACTCTGGCTATATTCCCAGGTGCTACTCTCCTATCTCTCTGATCCCTCTCCCACCCTCCCCAGGCAGCTTCATTAACATTGTAATTTCCTGAGCCAGAGGGAGAACGGCTCTGGCTCGGAGGCGGCTTTGCTTCCCCCCCCCTTTTTTTTTTCTTTTGGTCTTTTCCTAACCCACTCTTTTGGCCTGAGAGAAGGAACCACAAAAAACCCAGGGACGAAAAATCCATCCCTAATTGGACTAAAAACACAGAACCAGCTACAGACAAGCATATATGATCCAAATCTCAGACTTTCATCCTTACAGGGAACAAGGTGGCGGTTATAATCCAAAGGCAGTTCTGATAGGGATCTGACTGCATTTTTTTTTTTTTTAGCGGATTTTCTGGAAAAACAAGTTTCCCAGTGATGGCTCGGAGACAGCAGTCCATATCAAACCACATAAAGAAGCAGACCATGACAGCTTCTCCAACCCCCCAAACAAAAGAATCAAAATCTTTCCCAAATGAAGATACAATCCTGGAATTATCAGATACAGAATATAAAAAACTAATTTACAGAATGCTTCAAGAAGTCAGAAACAAAATAAGGCAAACTGCAGAAAAAGCCAAGGAACACACTGATAAAACAGTTGAAGAACTCAAAAAGATTATTCAAGAACATAGTGGAAAAATTAATAAGTTGCAAGAATCCATAGAGAGACAGCATGCAGAAATCCAAAAGATTAACAATAAAATTACAGAATTAGACAACACAATAGGAAGTCAGAAGAGCAGACTCGAGCAATTAGAATGCAGAATGGGAAATCTGGAGGACCAGGGAATTAACACCAACATAGCTGAAAAAAAATCAGATAAAAGAATTTAAAAAAATGAAGAAACCCTAAGAATCATGTGGGACTCTATCAAGAAGGATAACTTGTGTGTGATTGGAGTCCCAGAACAGGGAGGGAGGACAGAAAACACAGAGAAAATAGTTGAAGATCTGCCGACAGAAAACTTCCCTGACATCATGAAAGACGAAAGGATATCTATCCAAGATGCTCATCGAATCCCATTTAAGATTGATCCAAAAAGAAAAACACCAAGACATATTATCACCAAACTTGCCCAAACCAAAGATAAGCAGAAAATTTTAAAAGCAGCCAGGCAGAAAAGAAAGGTTTCCTTCAAGAGAGAATCAATAAGTTCAGACTACTCAGCAGAAACCATGCAGGCAAGAAGGGAATGGGACGACATATACAGAGCACTGAAGGAGAAAAACTGCCAGCCAAGGATCATATATCCAGCAAAACTCTCTCTGAAATATGAAGGCGAAACTAAGATATTTACAGATAAACACAAGTTTAGAGAATTTGCAAAAACCAAACCAAAGCTACAAGAAATACTAAAGGATATTGTTTGGTCAGAAAACCAATAATACCAGATATGAGCACAACACAAGGTCACAAAACAGAACATCCTGATACCAACTCAAATAGGGAAATCATGAAAACAAATTAAGATTAATTAAAAAAAAATGCTCATAACAGGGAATCACTGAAGTCAATATGTAAAAGATCACAATAATCAAAAAGAGGGACTAAATACAGGTGGCATAGAACTGCCATATGGAGAGTGATACAAGGTGATATAGAACAATACAAGTTAGGTTTTTACTTAGAAAAATAGGAGTAAATAATAAGGTAACCACAAAGAGGTATAACAACTCTATAACTCAAGACAAAAGCCAAGAAAAACGTTAACGACTCAATAAAGTCAAACACTACGAAAATGAGGATCTCACAATTTACTAAGAAAAACGTCTCAGCACAAAAAAGTGTGTGGAAAAATGAAATTGTCAACAACACACATAAAAAGGCATCAAAATGACAACACTAAACACTTATTTATCTATAATTACGCTGAATGTAAATGGACTAAATGCACCAATAAAGAGACAGAGAGTCACAGACTGGATAAAGAAACACGATCCATCTATATGCTGCATACAAGAGACACACCTTAGACTGAGAGACACAAACAAACTAAAACTCAAAGGATGGAAAAAAATATATCAAGCAAACAATAAGCAAAAAAGAAGAGGAATAGCAATATTAATTTCTGACAAAATAGACTTTAGACTTAAATCCACCACAAAGGATAAAGACGGACACTATATAATGATAAAGGGGACAATTGATCAGGAAGACATAGCCATATTAAATATTTATGCACCCAGTGACAGGGCTGCAAGATACATAAATCAAATTTTAACAGAATTGAAAAGCGAGATAGATACCTCCACAATTATAGTAGGAGACTTCAACACACCACTTTCGGAGGATGGGACATCCAGTAAGAAGCTCAATAGAGACAGGGAAAATCTAATTACAACAATCAACCAACTTGACCTCATTGACTTATACAGAACTCTCCACCCAACTGCTGCAAAATATATTTTTTTTTCTAGCGCACATGGACCATTCTCTAAACCACATATTAGGTCATAAAACAAACCTTTGCAGAATCCAAAACATCGAAATATTACAAAGCATCTTCTCAGACCACAAGGCAATAAAACTAGAAATCAATAACAGAAAAACTAGGGAAAAGAAATCCAATACTTGGAAACTGAACAATACCCTCCTGAAAAAAGACTGGGTTATAGAAGACATCAAGGAGGGAATAAGGAAATTCTTAGAAAGCAACGAGAATGAAAATACTTCCTATCAAAACCTCTGGGACAGAGCAAAAGCAGTGCTCAGAGGCCAATTTATATTGATAAATGCACACATACAAAAAGAAGAAAGAGCCAAAATCAGAGAACTGTCCCTACAACTTGAACAAACAGAAAGTGAGCAACAAAAGAATCCATCAGGCACCAGAAGAAAACAAACAATAAAAATTAGAGCTGAACTAAATGAATTAGAGAACAGAAAAACAATTGAAAGAATTAACAAAGCCAAAAGCTGGTTCTTTGAAAAAATTAACAAAATTGATAAACCCCTGGCTAGACTGACTAAAGAAATACAGGAAAGGAAACAAATAACCCGAATAAGAAACGAGAAGGGCCACATCACAACAGACCCAACTGAAATTAAAAGAATCCTATCAGATTATTACGAAAAATTGTACTCTAACAAATTTGCAAACCTAGAAGAAATGGATGAATTCCTAGAAAAACACTACCTACCTAAACTAACACATTCAGAAGTAGAACAACTAAATAGACCCATAACAAAAAAAGAGATTGAAACGGCAATCGAAAAACTCCCAACAAAAAAAAGCCCTGGCCCGGATGGCTTCACTGCAGAGTTCTACCAAACTTTCAGAGAAGAGTTCACATGACTACTACTAAAGGTATTTCCAAGCATAGAAAATGACGGAATACTACCCAACTCATTCTATGAAGCCACCATCTCCCTGATACCCAAACCAGGTAAAGACATCGCAAAAAAAGAAAATTATAGACCTATATCCCTCATGAACATAGATGCAACAATCCTCAACAAAATTCTAGCCAATAGAATTCAACAACATATCAAAAAAGTAGTTCACCACGATCAAGTGGGATTTATACCAGGTATGCAAGGCTGGTTTAATATCAGAAAAACCATTAATGTAATCCACCACATAAATAAAACAAAAGACAAAAACCACATGATCTTATCAATTGATGCAGAAAAGGCATTTGACAAAGTCCAACACCCATTTATGATAAAAACTCTCAGCAAAATAGGAATTGAAGGAAAATTCCTCAACATAATAAAGGGCATCTATGCAAAGCCAACGGCAAACATCACTCTAAATGGAGAGAACCTGAAAGCATTTCCCTTGAGAACGGGAACCAGACAAGGATGCCCTTTATCACCGCTCTTATTCAACATCGTGCTAGAAGTCCTAGCCAGGGCAATTAGGCTAGATGAAGAAATAAAGGGCATCCAGATTGGCAAGGAGGAAGTAAAATTATCTCTATTTGCAGATGACATGATCTTATACACAGAAAACCCTAAGGAATCCTCCAGAAAACTACTGAAACTAATAGAAGAGTTTGGCAGAGTCTCAGGTTATAAGATAAACAAACAAAAATCACTTGGATTCCTCTACATCAGCAAAAAGAACATTGAAGAGGAAATCACCAAATCAATACCATTCACAGTAACCCCCAAGAAGATAAAATACTTTGGAATAAATCTTACCAAGGATGTAAAAGACCTATACAAACAAAACTACAAAGCTCTACTACAAGAAATTCAAAAGAACATACTTAAGTGGAAAAACATACCTTGCTCATGGATAGGAAGACTTAACATAGTAAAAATATCTATTCTACCAAAAGCCATCTATACATACAATGCACTTCCGATCCAAATTCCAATGTCATTTTTTAATGTGATAGAGAAACAAATCACCAACTTCATATGGAAGGGGAAGAAGCCTCGGATAAGCAAAGCATTACTGAAAAAGAAGAAAGTGGGAGGCCTCACTCTACCTGATTTCAGAACCTATTATACAGCCAAAGTAGTCAAAACAGCCTGGTATTGGTACAACAACAGGCACATAGACCAGTGGAAAAGAATTGAGAACCCAGATATAAATCCATCCACATATGAGCAGCTGATATTTGACAAAGGCCCAGGGTCAGTTAATTGGGGAAAAGATAGTCTTTTTAACAAAGGGTGCTGGCATAACTGGATATCCATTTGCAAAAAAATGAAACAGGACCCATACCTCACACCAAGCACAAAAACTGACTCCAAGTGGATCAAAGATCTAAACATAAAGACTAAAACGATAAAGATCATGGAAGAAAAAACAGGGACAACCCTAGGAGCCCTAATACAAGGCATAAACAGAATACAAAACATTACCAAAAATGATGAAGAGAAACCAGATAACTGGGAGCTCCTAAAAATCAAACACCTATGCTCATCTAAAGACTTCACCAAAAGAGTAAAAAGACCACCTACAGATTGGGAAAGAATTTTCAGCTATGACATCTCCGACCAGCGCCTGATCTCTAAAATCTACATGATTCTGTCAAAACTCAACCACAAAAAGACAAACAACCCAATCAAGAAGTGGGCAAAGGAGATGAACACGCACTTCACTAAAGAAGATATTCAGGCAGCCAACAGATACATGAGAAAATGCTCTCGATCATTAGCCATTAGAGAAATGCAAATTAAAACTACGATGAGATTCCATCTCACTCCAACAAGGCTCGCATTAATCCAAAAAACACAAAATAATAAATGTAGGAGAGGCTGCGGAGAGTTTGGAACTCTTATACACTGCTGTTGGGAATGTAAAATGGTACAACCACTTTGGAAATCTATCTGGCGTTATCTTAAACAGTTAGAAATAGAACTACTATATAACCCAGAAATCCCACTCCTCGGAATATACCCTAGAGAAATAAGAGCCTTCACACAAACAGATATATGCACACTCATGTTTATTGCAGCTCTGTTTACAATAGCAAAAAGCTGGAAGCAACCAAGGTGTCCGTCAACGGATGAATGGGTAAATAAATTGTTGTATATTCACGCAATGGAATACTACGCATCGATAAAGAACAGTGACGAATCTGTGAAACATTTCATAACATGGAGGAACCTGGAAGGCAGTATGCTGAGCGAAATCAGTCAGAGGCAAAAGGACAAATATTGTATAAGACCACTATTATAAGATCTTGAGAAATAGTATAAACTGAGAAGAACACATACTTCTGTGGTTCCGAGGGGGGAGGGAGGGAGGGAGAGGGTTTTTTTCTGATTAATTAGCAGTTAAGAACTGCTTTAGGTGAAGTGAAGAACAACACTCAATACATGGAAGGTCAGCTCAACTGGACTGGACTGGACCAAAAGCAAAGAAGTTTCCGGGATAAACTGAATACTTCAAAGGTCAGCGGAGCAAGGGCGGGGGTTTGGGAACCATGGTTTGAGGGGACTTCTAAGTCCACGGGCAAAATAATTGTATTATGAAAACATTCTGCATCCCAGTTGGAAATGTGGCGTCTGGGGTCTTAAATGCTAACAAACGGCCATCTAAGATGCATCAATTGGTCTCAACCCACCTGGAGCAAAAGAGAATGAAGAACATCAAGGTCACATGACAACTAAGAGCCCAAGAGACAGAAAGGGCCACATGAACCAGAGACCTACATTATCCTGAGACCAGAAGAACTAGTTGGTGCCCGGCCACAATCGATGACTGCCCTCACAGGGAGCACAACAGAGAACCCCTGAGGGAGCAGGAGATCAGTGGGATGCAGACCCCAAATTCTCATAAAAAGACCATACTTAATGGTCTGACTTTGACTTGAGGAATCCCGGCGGTCATCGTCCCCAAACCTTCTGTTGGCACAGGACAGGAACCATCCCCGAAGACAATTCATCAGACACGAAAGGGACTGGACAGTGGGTAGGACAGAGATGCTGATGAAGAGTGAGCTAATTACATCAGGTGGACACTTGAGACTGTGTTGGCAGCTCTTGTCTGGAGGGCGGATGAGAGGATAGAGAGAGCTGGAAGCTGGCAAAATTGTCACGAAAGGAGAGACTGGAAGGGCTGACTCATTAGGGGTAGAGCAAGTGGGAGTAAGGAGTAAGATGTATATTAACCTATATGTGACAGACTGACTTGACTTGTAAATGTTCACTTGAAGCTCAATAAAAGTTAATAATATAAAAAAGTAATTTTGAGAATACAGATTTCTGTCATACTACTGATCTTACAAGGTTGCACTGGTGATATCATGAACCACTTTTAGACAATTGCTCTCCCAATATCAGTTTCTTTTGTTGTTTTCCTATTTATTTTAGTGAAGATAACACACTTACATATATTAAAAATATTAAGTACATTGAAAAGGCTGGTAGTGAATACTAGCTTTTCTCTGCCTATCCCTTTTGCCTGTCATCACTCAGATGTCCAACACTAAAAATAAATCATAATAATAACAGTTTTAATTCTTTCTTTATATATCATCTCCATATTTCCAAAAAACACATTTATGTTGTTCCATCTTAAATTTTCAATTTTGGACATTGTCCACTGTCTTCTGGTTGGCTTAGTTGAGAAGAGCTCCTTACCACCTACTTCCACTTCCCTCATATCAAAATTTATCTGGATATTTGCTCAAGTTATGAGTAGTATTTACTAAAAAAAAAAAAAAAAAATTTTACTAGGACCAGGTAAATATTTAGGCTATGTTACTATTGTTCACTACTGAGTCATATAGTATTCTGATTATAATTATGCATTTCATCACATATGTTTCATTCATCTGCTCCATCAAATCTGATAAATCTGTTTTAGAAATATCATTTTCCAAATGCTCTAAGTATCAGAGAAGAGTATCAATTTCATTTTTCTTTTTTGAGTTCCTTTCTGGAGCCCTCTGCCCTCAGTTTAAAATGGCAACTCCAAGCTCCTGTCCTCAACCCCATTTTCAAGTACCTGATGGCTCCAAGTGCTGAGACTCTCTGGAATTTGATGGGGTCAATTGACGCTCAGGCTGTTCCTTCTATATCTCTGCTCAGTCAGCTATTGCATCTCTGCCCGCTGACTTCTCTGAAAATCTGCTGAAATATCCTTAGGGTTTGTACATAATGACTTTTACTTTATTTATTTATTTATTTTTAAACTTTTCTTTCTACATTTCAGTTAAGCATTCTGCTGCTAACCAAAAGGTTACCAGTTCGAATCCACCAGCTGCTTATTGGAAACCCTATGGGGTATTTCTATTCTGTCCTATAGGGTTGCTATGAGTTGTAATTGACTCAATGGCAACAGGTTTGGTGTTTTTTTTTGTTTGTTTGTTTGCTTGTTTTTGGTTCTACATTTTAGTTTTGAGTAGGAGAGGAGATAACAGCTTGTGATCAAACTACCTTGGTTATCTGGAAATTTCCCTCATTCACTTCAATCTGTTTTGTTCCTGACACAGTCCTTCTGAAATTTATATTCCGTATCCTCTTTGTTAATAAGCCATTTCTGGGTATTTAGTGATTTCCCCAAATGGAATCATTTTTGTCCCTCAAATTCACGATTTACATTCCACAGGAGTCTCTGAATTTCCTATACTTTTTATTAAAGATTATAAATAACTCAACAGTGAGTTTCTGTTCTTCGAGCTTCTGCTAACAGGTTTTAGTAAGATCTCTGACTTACTTTATAGTCACACATAAGGGTACATCAATCATTCTGAAAACTGATTTTAGAATGATGCCTATACATTAAGAATCTCCTTAAAATCAGCAGACTACAAACATCCACACATCTTTTGATAACTTAATTAGCATTTTCTCTGAAGAAACACCCATCCTGGAAGGCTGTGGCGTATTGTAACTTTAGCTGTTGGCAGTTTGAAACACGAAGCTTGAGAAATAACAGGTTCCAAAGCATTTTGCAGTCTCCCTGATGCCCACACCACTAGGTCCACCGTCAATCAACTAGACATGACATCTCAGATCTGATACAGCCTATAATGATTTTACCCAGAGACCTGTCCTGTGCCAGGAATGTAAGGTTTAGATCAACCCATATGTTTTCCCCAAACTCCCTTTCAAGTACCATTTTTCCGTCGCAATTAAAAACTCAGACCTAACTTAATTATTGTCTAGGGGAAACGTTTAAGATGTGTAGCTTATTTTTAGTTCCCAACAATGGCTTTGCAGGTTTTTATTAAGTGTTAAAGCTCTGATTAATTTGCTGTTAACCTGTGAGTATTTTATTTTGAGGTCTTTCTAGAGCTTTGGCATGTACATTAATTCTAGCTGGCCATATCTATTAGAGCTCTGTCATCAGGGCCAGGAGGCATGGGAAGAGATATATTTACTATTAGCTCCCTGGACATCTAATTAAAAAATTTTGGGTTAGAAACTATTGTGTGGATTTACCATTTCAAATCAGGTTGGAGAAATGAATTGTCCTTATTTAATTTTCATTGTTACCCTAATATTCATGATAGCTAAGTTAATTACTTTTAATTTTAATTTAAGTGTATTCATTCTGATGGACTATAAAACAAGAATGACCCAAGTTTTTAATGTTAAAATGAGATTTTGTTTTTTTCCTTCTTTTTAACACTAATGTGTACCTAATCTTCAGATCTTATTTATGTATTTCTTTTAAAACTTTCTCCCATTTTCTGGATACTTGTTAATTATAGTAATATCTGAACTGCTTTAAATAAACCTAAAATAATATGTTGTTTAACTTCTTCAGTGAGGGTTTCTGAGTTGTTTGGTAAAAACAGTTGAATCCGTATAACATTTTTGTCTTTTTCTGAAAAAAATCAAAAATCTTAGTTTTAAACGATGTAGAAAAAAATACTGAATGTCACTTTCAAAATCCAACTTTATTAATTAACTCTCCACTACTTTCAGTGCATTTTACTATCATAATGCATGTCTATATTATAATTTCAGTTAGAATAAAACATACTTTAACTGAATATTTCAAGTTATTATGCCAAGCTCTGAGGTTTTTTTTTTTTTTCTCTTTTTCTCACTAAGGACTACACCTTCAGCAAAATAAACTGCAGGCTTGTTGTTAGTATTGTTAAGTGGCTGTTGAGTCAGTTCCGACTTAGAGCAACCCTATAGTGCCAAAGAAAGAAACACTGCCCGGTCCTGCACCATGCTCACAATCATTATGCTTGAGCCCATGGTTGAAGCCACTGAGCTAATCCATCTCGTTGAGGGTCTTCCTCTTTTTTGATGACCTCTACTTTACCAAGCATGATAAACTTCTCCAGGGACTGGTCCCTCCTGATAACATGCTCAAAGTACATGAGAGGAAGTCTTGCCATCCTTGCTTCTAATGTGCATTCTGACTGCACTTCGTCAAAGACAGATTTGTTCATCCTTCTGGCAGTTCATGGTATAGTCAGTATTCTTCACCAACACCATAATTAAAAAGCATCAGTTCTTTGGTCTTCCTTATTCATTGTCCAACTTTCACATCATATGAGGTGACTGAAAACACCATGACTTGTGTCAGGCACACTTTAGTCCTTAAGGTGACATCTTTGCTTTTTAACACTTTTAAGAGGTCTTGTGCAACAGATTTGCCCAATGCAACGTATCATTTGATTTCTTGACTGCCGCTTCCATGGGCATTGATTGTGGATCCAAATAAAATGAAATCCTTGACAACTTCAATATTTTCTGCATTTATCATGATGTTGCTTATTGGCCCAGTTGTGAGGATTTTTGTTTTCTTTAAGTGGAGGCTGTTGTCTTTGATCTTCATCAGTAAGTGCTTCAAGTCTTTTTCACTTTCAACAAGCAAAGTTTTGTCATCTACAGATCACAGGTTGTTCATGAGTCTTCCTGAAATCCTGACGCAGCGTTCTTCATATAGTCCAGCTTGTTGGATTATTTGCTCAGTACACTGATTGAATAAGTATGGTGAAAGTATATAACCCTGACACACACCTTTTCTGACTTTAAACCATGCAGTATTCCTTTGTTTTGTTCAAACAACTGCCTCTTGGTCTATATACAGGTTCCTCATGAGCACAATTAAATGTTCTGGAATTCCCATTCTTCTCAACGTTATTCTTAATTTGTTATGATTCTCACAATCCAATGCCTTTTCAGTCAATAAAATACAGGTAAATATTTTTCTCATATTCTCTGATTTTAGCCAGGATCAATCTGATATCAACAATGGTATCCCTGGTTCCATGTCCCCTTCTGAATCTGGCTTGACTTTCTGGCATTTCCCTGTAGATGTACCACTGCAGCCACTTTTAGGTGATCTTCAGCAAAATTTTACTTGTGTGTGGTATTAATGATATTGTTCATAATTTCCACATTCTGTTGGATCACCTTTCTTTGGAATGGGAACACATATGGATCTATTCTGGTTAGTTGGCCAGGTAGCTGTTTTTCAAATTTCTTGGCATAGATAAGTAAGTACCTCCAGTGCTGGATCCTTTTGCTGAAACATCTCAGTTGGTAGTTCTTCAGTTCCTGTAACCTTGTTTCTCTCCAGTGTCTTCAGTACAGCTTGGACCTCTTTCTTCAGTACCATTGGTTCTTGATAATATGCTACCTCCTGAAATGGTTAAGTGTCAGCCAATTGGTTTTGGTATAGTGACTATGTATTTCTTCCATCTTCTTTTGAAATATCCTGTATCATTTAATATTTCCCCAACAGAATCCTTCAATATTGTAACTCGTGACTCGAATTTTTTCTTCAGTTATTTCAGCTTGAGAAATTCCAAGCATCTTCTTCCCTTTTGGTATTCTGTCTCCTGGTCTTTGCACATCTCATTATAATACTTTACTTTGTCTCCTCAATCCGTCCTTTGAAATCTTCTCTTCAGCTCTTTTATTTCATTATTTTTTCCTTTCTCTTTAGCTACTCAACATTCAAGAGCAACTTTCAGAGTCTGTTTTGATATCCATTTTAGTCTTTTTTTTCTCTCCAGTCCTTTTAATGACCTCCTGCTTTCTTCATGTATGATGTCCTTGAAGTCATTCAACAACTCATCTGGTCTTCGGTCATTAGTGTTCAACGCGTCTAATCTGTTCTTGAGATAGAGTCTAAATTCAGGTGGGATATACTCAAGATCATACTTTAGGTTGAACGGACTTGCTGTAATTTTCTTCACCTTCAACTCGAACTTAAATATGAGTGGTTGATGGTTTATTTAGCAGTCAGCCTCTGGCCTTGTTCTGAATGATGATATTGAAGTTTTCCATCATCTCTTTTCACAAATGTAGTCAATTTGATTTCCGTGTATTCCATCTGGCGAGGTCCATGTGTATAGTTGCCATTTATGTTGGTGGAAAAAGGTATTTGCCACGAAGAAGTTGTTGGTCTTGCAAAATCCTATCACATGATCTCCAGCATTGTTTCCATCACCAAGGCCATATTTTCCAGCTACCAATCCTTATTTGATTCCAACTTTGGCATTCCAATTACCAATAGTTATCAATGCATCTTGATTGCATGTTAGAACAATTTCAGACTGGAGAAGTTGGTAAAAATCTTCAATTTCTTCATGTTTGGCCTTAGTGGTTGGTGTGTAAATTTGAATAGTAGTCATATTAACTGGACTTGCTTGTAGGTGTATGAATATTGTCCTATCACTGACAGCATTGTGCTTCAGGATAAATCTTGAAGTATTCTTTTTGAGGATGACTGCAGCCCCATTCCTCTTCAATTTGACATTCCTGGCATAGTTAACTGTATAATTATCTGATTCAAAATGGCCAATACCAGTTCATTTCAGCTTACTGATGCCTAGGATATCAATCTTTATGGGTTCCATTTCATTTTTGACGACTTTCAATTTTCCTAGTTTTATACATCGTATATTCCACATTCCAATTATTAATGGATGTTTGCAGTAATTTCTTTTCATTTTGAGTCACGTTGCATCAGCAAATGAAGGTCCCAAAAGCTTGATTCCAGCCATGTCTTTAAGGTCAACTCTACTTTGAGGAGGCAGTTCTTCCTCAGTCATATTTTGAGTGCCTTCCCACCTGAGGGGCTCATCTTCCAGCACTGTATCAGACAATACTCCACTGCTATTTGTAAGGTTTTAATTGGCCAGTTTTTTCAGAAGTATACTGCCAGGTTCTTCCTCCTAGTCTTTCTTAGCCTGGAAGCTTCATTGAAACTTGTCCACCAAGGGTAACCCTGCTGGTATTGGAAATACCATTGGCAAAGCTTCCAGTATCACAGCAGCATGCAAGCCACCACAGTACCACAAACTGACAGACATGTGGTAAAACTGCAGGCTAGTATATGCATAATATGTTTAATTGTAATATAACAATTTAGTAAGTGCTCTGGATTTTTTTTTTATATTCAACATTAAATATTTCCATACTCTGATACATTTATGGAAACCCTGTTGGTGTAGTGGTTAAGTGCTATGGCTGCTAACCAAAGAGTCAGCAGTTTGAATCTGCCAGGCACTCCTTGGAAACTCTATGGGGGCAGTTTTACTCTGTCCTATAGGGTCGCTATGAGTCAGAATCAACTCGACCGCACTGGGTTTGGTTTTTGGTTTTTTTCTGATACATTTAGATAAGAGATTTTTTTTTTTTAAACTGTACATCCAATCATTTGATTAAATGACTCTTGCCAACTATGGGCCTTTAAAAGTTAACCTCTCAGGTTCATTATCAATACTATATTTTTGTGCAAATAATGTACATCGTCTACATTTGTTTGACAACTTCACCCTCCCCCCACAAGGTATTTTCATAAGCCCCACTATGCCAATTTTTTTTTTACAAAACAAAAAACAATTACGTAGTGTGCTTATGAAAATACCTCATGGGAGAGGGCATGGTTGGCAAACAAACATTGAAGGCACACGTTATTTGCCTAAAAATATGATAATTAACATAAGGAGGTCTGACTTCCTTCTCCCATTTCTATTTTGGTTGCAAAATGATTGATTTTTCTCCTATTAAAAAAAAATTCTCTCCAGTTGCTGAAACAAAACAATTACTTTATTTCCACCTCAGTGGAGCTTGTTTTTGAAGGTTGAAACACCTGCTATGCATATATTATGTAAAAAACGTACTGATCATTTTAATGAAAGTTTGAATACAAGCATCAGATATGACTGAAACCTGTTTCATAGTATAATGGTTCATTTCGTTGTTTTGCTATTGTATTGCTTCAGAATCAGTCAGGCATTATTTGTGCGTGTGTCTGTAATTAATAAGAGACAGTAACAGCTAGCAGCTTAGCATGTTGTTGGTAGGTGCTACGAAATGGGTTCCAACCAATAGCGACCCTATACAAAACAGAACAAAACACTGCCCAGTCCTGGGCCATCCTCACAATTGTTGCTATGCTTGAACCCATTGTTGCAGCCACTGTGTCAATCCATCTTATGGAAGGCCTTCCTCTTTTTTGCTGACTCTCTACTTTATCAAACATGATGTTCTTCTCCAGGGACTGATCACTCCTGACAACATGTTCAAAGTATGTTAGATGTAGTCTCATCATCTTTGCTTCTAAGGGGCATCCTGGCTGTACTTCTTCCAAGACAGATTTGTTCATTCTTTCGGCAGTCCATGGTATATTCAATATTCTTCTCCAACACCACAATTCAAATGTATTAATTCTTTGGTCTTCCTTATTCATTGTCCAGCTTTCACATGCATAGGAGATAATTGAAAATACCATGACTTGAGTGAGGCACACCTTAGTCCTCAAGGTGACATCCTTTTCAACACTTTAAAGAGAACTTTTGTAGCCAATTGCCCAATGCAATGCAACTTTTGATTTCTTGACTCCTGCTTCCGTGGGTGTTGATTGTGGATCCAAATAAAATGAAATCCTTGACAACCTCAATCTCTTCTCCGTTTGTCATGATGTTGCTTATTGGCCCAGTTGTGAGGATTTTTGTTTTCTTTATGTTGAGGTGTAGTCCATACTAAAGGCTGTGGTCTTTGATCTTCATCTGTAAGTCCTTCAAGTCCTCTTCACTTTCAGCAAGCAAGGTTGTGTAGTCTACATAACACAGGTTGTTTATAAGTCTTGCTCCAATCCTGATGCCCCATTCTTCTTAAAATAGTCCAGCTTCTCAGATTATTTGCTCACCATACGGGTTGAATAGGTATGGTGAAAGGATACAACCCAGATACATGGCTTTCATGACTTTAAATCACGCAGTATCCCCTTGTTCTGTTCAAACGACTGCCTCTTGGTTCATGTACAGATCTCTCATGAGCACAATTAAGTGTTTCATAATTCCCATTCTCTGAAATGTTATCCATAATTTGGTGTGATCCACACAGTCAAATGCCTTATCATAGTTAATAAAACACAGGTAAACATCTTTCTGATATTCTCTGCTTTCAGCCAGGATCCATCTGACATCAGCAATGATATCCCTGGTTCCATGCCTTCTTTTAAATATGGCTTGAATTTCTGGCAGCTCCCTGTCTATATACTGCTGCAGCCGCTTTTGAATTATCTTTAGCAAAATTTTGCTTGTGTGTGATATTAATGATATTTTTCAACAATTTCCAAATTCTGTTGGATCACCTTTCTTGAGAATAGGCAAAAATATAGATCTTTTCCAGTCCATTGGCCAGGTAGCTGTCTTCCAAATTTCTCGGCATAGACAAGTGAGCACTTCCAGCTCTGCATCCCTTTGTTGGAACATTTCAATTGGTATTCCCTCTATTCCTGGAGCCTTATTTTTTGCCAATGCCTTCAGTGCAGCTTGGACATCTTCCTTCAGTATATTGGTTCCTGATCATACATTACCTCCTGAAATGATTGAAAAGTTGACCAATTCTTTTTGGTATAGTGACTCTGTGTATTCCTTCCATCTTCTTTTGATGCTTCTTGTGTTGTTTAATAGGGCGTTTCCTTCAGTATTGCAACTTGAGGCTTCAATTTTTTCTTCAGTGCTTTCAGCTTGAGAAATGCTGAGCATGTTCTTCCCTTTTGGTTTCCTATCTCCAGGTCTCTGCACATGTCATCATAATACTTTACTTTGTCTTCTCTAGCCGGCTTTTGAAATCTTCTGTTCAGCTGTTTTATATTATCATTTTTTCCTTTTGCTTTAGCTACTCGACTTTTAAGAGCAAGTTTCAGAGTCTTTTCTCACATCCATAGGTCTTTTCTTTCTCTTCTGTCTTTTAAATGACCTCTTGCTTTCTTCATGTATGATGCCCTTGATGTCATTCCACAACTCACCTGTTCTTCCATCATTAGCATTCAATGCGTCAAATCTTTTCTTGAGATAGTGTCTGAATTCATGTGGGATATACTGAAGGTCATATTTTGTCTCTTGTGGACTTGTTCTAATTTTTTTCAGTTTCAACTGGAATTTGCATATGATGGTCTGTTCCACAGTTTGCCCCCAGCCTTGTTCTGACTGATGATATTCAGCTTTTCCATCGTATCTTTCCACAGATGTAGTCGAGTTGATTCCTGTGTATTCCATCTGGCGAGGTCCATGTGTATAGTCACCGTTTATGTTGGTGAAAAAGGTATTTGCAATGAAGAAGTAGTTGGTCTTGCAAAATCCAATCATTTCGTCTCTGGCATTGTTTCTACCACCAAGGCCATATTTTCCACCTACCGATCCTTCTTCTTTGTCTCCAACTTTTGCATTCCAATCACCAGTAATTATCAGTACATCCTGATTGCATGTTCAGTCAATTTCAGACTGCAGAAGCTGGTAAAAATCTTCAATTTCTTCATCTTTGTCCTTAGTAGTTGATGCATAAATTTGAATAATAATCATATTACTGGTCTTCCTTGTAGGTGTGTGGATATTATCCTATCACTGACAGTATTGTACTTCAGGATAGATATTGAAATGTTCTTTTTGACAACGAATGAAATGCCATTCCACTTCAGGTTGTCATTCCCAGCATAATAGACCATATGATTGTCTGATTCAAAATGTCCCATACCAGTCCATTTCAGCTTACTAATACCTAAAATATCAATCTGTATGAGTTCCATTTCATTTTTCATGGTTTTCAATTTCTGTAGATTTATACTTTGTACGTTCCAGTTTCCAATTATTAATGGATGTTTGCAGCTGTTTCTTCTCATTTTGAGTCTTGCCACATCAGCAAATGAAGGCCCTAGAAGCTTGACTCCATCCATGTCATTAAAGTCAACTCTACCTTGAGGAGGGACCTCCTCCCCAGTTATATTTTGAGTGCCTTGCAACCTGAGGGGCTTATCTTCCACCACTATATCAGACAGTGTTGTACTGGTTTTCATAAGGTTTTCATTGGCTAATTCTTTTTAGAAGTAGGTTGTTGGGTCCTTCTTCTTAGTCTATCTTAGTCTGGGAGCTCAGCTGAAACCTGTCTGCCGTGGGTGGCCCTGCTGGCGTTTGAATACCGGTGGCATAGCTCTTAGCATCACAGCAACACACAAGCCTCCACAGTACGACAAACTGACAGACACGTGGTGGTTTAGCATAGATACGTAAATAGTGAGTTCAATCGACGCTGATTGATGTTGATCCCATGTGGAAATAACCTAAACTATTAACTTGTATTAAATCTAAAACCCATTGCCTTCTAGGCAATTCTGACTCCTAGCAACCCTGTGGGACAAAGTAGAACTGCCCCCTAAGTTTTCCAAGACTGTAATCTTTAGGGACACTATTGCCACATCTTTCTCCTGGGGAGCAGATGGTGGGTTCTAACCACTGATCTTTTGGTTAGCAGCTGAGTGCTTAACCACTGTGTTCACTCCACTTGACCACAATTCCTGAGATATACGACATAAAACTTTCCAGTCCTTGAGTTTCTGCTATATTTTATTTGCCTTGGAGTATCTGCATTAACTCACAAATGAACCTGAGAATGCACCTTCCCTTGAAAGGACATGCAGATATATCTGTAAGCTTCAACTTAAATTGAAAGGTGGTAGCAGATAGGACAGTAAAATATAGAGTGTAATCACCTACTGCTCAAAGCTTATTTACTTAAGTATTTTATTTCAGTTTTGATCCTGAGCTCCTGATTAACATATCTCCCTAGCCTAATCTTTATTATTGATATATTTTATATGCCTTGGTCTTTCTCATCTTCTTTTTTTTTTTTAAATTAAATCAAACACTTGAGTGGGTATATGTACTCACTGTCTGCATTCTAAACAATCTGTTTCAGTTGGGAATATATTCTTATCACTCTGTAGAAAAATCATAGAGTTTAGCAAACATTGGAGACAGGGTCACATTTTTCAGCCCTCATTAATGCTGTCCTTCTTGAAGCTTTCTTTTCCCATGGCTTCTGTGACATGACATTCTCTTTGTTTTCCTCCAGCAGCTCCACCTTCTGTTATCCAGATTCTTCCATTTCTACCTGAACATCAAATATTCATGTTTCTCAAAGCATGGCTCTATCTTCTGTCAACTCTGTAACTGTTAAAGAAAATTTTCTGTTATTGTCTGCTTCCTTTTCTTCCTCTACTCTTTTGACAACCAGCAGTGACATGTCCCTGAGTATCCATACTTACCTGTTCACATGCCCACTTGACATCTCCACATTTTTCTCCAAAGTTGCCTCAAACTAAACAAAAAACCAAACTCATTGCTGTCGAGTTGATTCTGACTCATAGTGACCCTACAGGACAGAATAGAATTACCCCATAGGGCTTCCAAGGCTGTAATGTCTATGGAAGAAAATTGTCATCTTTCTTCCATGGAGCGGCTGGTGGGTTCAAACCACTAGTCTCTCAGTTAGCAGCTGAGCTCTTTCCCATTCAAAAGTGAACCCATGAATGCTCATGTCCAGTGTTTCATAGTCCAGTCATCACTGGCCTATGAATGATAAAAGCCAGAAAATCCAGAAGATGTTCCTGTTATGGTTATCCTCCTTTCTCTCCTTATATAATTGATTACCAAGCCATATTTGTTTTTTTTTTTTTTCTTAAATAACTTTAGAACATGCCATCTTTTCTCTGTTTTACTCCTTTTGTGGTTGACGTGATTATCATTTCTTACCTGGACTACTGCAAAAACCCACTAACTCCTTTCCTTCCTCCATATCAAATGTGTATACTCTTATAGAGATAAAGTCATAAAATGTGATTTCAAAGGCAGTAGGCAGTCAGTTAAACATTTAAGGCAGAATGCTGTGATCAGGTCTGTGTTAGAAAGATTTCGGGAAGCAGCGAAGAGGTCGGGTTGAAGGAAGACTCTGAATTTAGGGTTGTTAAGCTGATATTAAGGGGCTGAGACTAGAAATAGGAGTGAAAAAGAGGGTTAGGGAAGTAAATAATTGACTGTTCTTTGCTTGGTGACTAATAAGACACATTTGTGAGTGGGATGTCAGGTGGTCTGAGACAGTGAAAAGAGTAGTTGTCTCTTATTAGAACATATCCCTGATGAGATTTAATGTATCATTTTTTAGAGATGGCAAGATAATTACAGTACGCTCATTTTCAGCAATTATTGTACATATATATTTATAAATGTACATATGTGGATATACACACTCATAGACACATTTACACACACATATGATCTTGTGCTTTCTACGAATATATTGCATGTGAAAAATGTAGTTCAGAGACAAATCAGGCATCAATTTCTGAAAAGATCAAATTACATTATTTAGAAATTATTTTCTTTAATAGACTGTGGGCTGTTACACTCAAGCAAAGTATATTAAATTCTTTATACTTTTTTGTGTCTAATGATAGCAAAAGAAATAGACTAAAAAGTCAAAATTGTATTTATTTTCAAAGCTCAGAAACTGCTGTGTCATTTTTAAATTATTTGACCCATATTAGGACCTGGAACATCCAGATTTGTAAAACAAAACAAAACAAGAAATCTGTTCAAATATATAACACTAACAAAATAAAGTGAGAACAAACTATTGTTTTATAGGATAGTAATTATTAAGCTGAAGCCAGAAAATCACACACAGTTTGACCTTTGTTACTTGCCTTGATATCGTGAGTTTTTGTAATATTCCAGACCTGTTAAAGTCTGTTTGAACGTCTACCATGGTTCCATTATCTGACGACAGAACTAGTGATAAATTTAAGAAACCTAACTTGCTTATCTTGTACCATAAATAGCCTTCAAAAAATAACTTTGTGTAAAATAAGACATTAGGATAAATGTAACTTGTACTTGATTAGGAATAAATATTTTATTGGAATACAATGACTATTTCTTCATTCCATCATTTTTCAAATGTTCTTCTTGAACTAAATTTAAGTGAATAAGAGAAAAATACACACAAAATATTTTTTAAATGATTTAACATCTGTAGTTCCACCAGTTACACTAAATCTTTTCTCTATATTGTTCCTAGTGGCCAGAGACATACAACCTGAGGTGATAATATGGGAACACTTTTATATTCTTTTTATTTAGGGAAAAAAAAATGTTTTCCTATCTACCAAGGTACAAAATAATTGAGCATCAGGTTTATGTAGAATGTAGCTGCAAATGTAGAAAAAATAATTCTGAAATAAATTATTATTATAGTTATTTATATTTAGTTAAGACAATGTAAATTCATTTCATCTTTTCATAAATTATTTTAACCCATTAAAATAGTTTTATTGGAAATGTCTATTTATGAGGTGTGTTGTTGTTGTTGTTGTTAGGTGCTGCCGAGGCAGTTTTGACTCATAGTGACCCTATGTACCACAGAAGGAAACACTGCCTGATCCCGTGCCATGCTCACAATCGTTGTTATGCTGGAGCCCATTGTTGTAGCCACTGTGTCAATCCATCTCATTGAAGGTCTTTCTCTTTTTCACTGACCCTCTCTACTTTACCAAGCATGATGTCCTTCTCCCAGGACTAATCTTTCCTTACAATATGTCCAAAGTATGTAAGACACAGTCTCACCATCTTTGCTTCTAAGGAGCATTCTGGTTGTACTTACTCTAAGACAGATTTGTTAGTTCTTTTGGCAGTCCATGGTATATTCAATATTCTTCACCAACACCACAATTCAAAGGCGTCAATTCTTCGGTCTTCCTTATTCATTGTTCAGCTTTCACATGCATATGATGTGATTGAAAATACCATGGCTTGGGTCAGGCCCTCCTTAGTCTTCAAAGTGACATCTTTGCTCTTCAACACTTTATGAGGTGTGTAGGACTTTTTTTTTTTAATGTCAGATATAATATTACAAATAAATTACTTGTTGTTAAAAGGAGACAAGGTTTACCACAAATTCTACTCTTATTATTTTTTTGTTCATCTTTATAGCTGTTGAAATACTCTGTTCACATCAATACATAGATGGAGATAAGATTGCTACTCTAGCAATGTCATTCAATTCTTTGAACTCCTTTCAAGACATGTGCAAAGTTATGAACAAATTCTTAAAAAAAAAAAAAAAGTCTTTAAATAGCCAATTAGCTGACAATTCAAATAGGTTCTACTTCAATTTTATTGAAAACAGAAAATTGAAAACCTCTAGGTTTTCAAATATATTTCTTATTCTGTCATTGGAATTCTTCACCTTCTCAAAATCAGTGACACTATTTTGTTTGGCTCCCTTTTTTGTTGACTTGGAGATTTGTAACACTGTAGGGACAATCAGCACTATAAGTTTAATGATGGGTGAGAGACATTTTAACTTGAAAAGTCAGAAAAGTTTACTAGAAGGTGGTAGGAAATCAGAACATAAAGCTCCGTCAAAGGCTTTTACTCAGGCAGATCAATTTTAGGAAAAATTCAATATAAAGATAAAATTCTTTCCACTGGAAGTTAATTTCTTTAAACTACCTTTCCTCTCATACTGTTAAGTGACTTCATGGGCACTCAAACCCAGGTGATGGACCACTGAGCTGGGAACAATGATATGCTGGTTAGGTAAAAAGAATCACAACAAGTCTCTTGGCTGTCCCTTCAAGATTTCCATCCCTAAGCTCCTTCCTAAAGAGAAATCCTGGAGGTTTAACTGAGAACTTAAATAAAATAAAATAAAATAAAATTAAGACACCTTTAAAAGCAGCTGGTATATGATATTTTTAAAAATCTTATCTGAAATTTGCTAAGGTTTTTTTATTTTTTTATCAAGGCTGGATATTCTCTTGGGGCATAGAGTCTTTGTGTACAGAACCATTTCTTATTTTAATTGCCTACATAATTTAAAACTTGATGAATTGATTTCATTAGCACATTAAATCTGCATAGCGTTCACATTGCCCATTTCTCTTAACACAAACTAAAGTAAAAAAATATCCTCTGTTGTTGTCTGAGATTTCATTTGGGTAGATTGGGTTCTGACTGATTGCCTGCTCTTCATTACCTCATCACAAGTTGCAATGATTAAGATGAAAGTAGCTACGCTTCTTACATCTCCTCAACATCTTATTTAAAGCTTATTTGAAACTTCTGTTCATTTTAGAAATTGTGCATTATACATACTTGGGAATAGTTTCCAAAAATTCTTTCAGCCTATAATGTGTTCACTAGCTCTTGATTTTCACCTGCCCACCCTACCCTCCTTACATCTAGGGCAATTTTAAACATCTGCTGTATCTTTACCATCAGTTGATAGTTTCATGGAGCTGATAAAAACAAAGAGCTAAGGTCCATCCCTTAAAGGAAGACGTGTCCTTCTATCCTACAGACCCACATTGCACCCTGAGCCAATTAGGGCTTCATTCAAATGGGTGTCCTTTAACCGAAAAGACAGGTAGCAACTGAATCACCACAGATTCAAGGTGTCTCCTGAAAATAAAACGAAGTGGTACCTTACTGATGGGGAAGTAGATTAGGATGTCTTTTATTTACATAGTATTTAAAATATCTCAAATATATAGCACTCAGGAGGTGGTGGGTTTTGTTATTACTAAAAAAATAAAAGGAAAAACTTCAATCATATTATGTTCATAAATTCATGATACTATGTTTATGATGAGAATATTCAGACACTAATGTCAAATCATAAAAAATACCTCAGTGGTGATCTGAATAATTAAATTTTCAACCTCTATTTCTATTGTGAAATAATAATGGATAAGCAGGATTTACCTAGCATTTAAAAAATATGTTGCCATGAAATCAATTCAGTGTGAGGATGGTGCAGAACCGGGCAGTGTTTCGTTGTGTTGTACACAGTGTCGTTGTGAGTTAGAGCTGACTCCACAGCACCTAACAACAAGAACCTAGCATTTATGGTATATCTGGCTCTGGGCTACAGGCGTTATCTAGATTATGCTACTTAAGCACCACAAACCTATAACACATGTACTTTTTATTGGTATTTGACAGAGGTTAGAAAGTGAGTCTTGGATGATATAGATAAATCCAGGATTGAAACCTTGATGGATATGACCCTAGAATGTGCTCAAGAAATTTAACCACCTCTTTAAAAAGGGGAATTAGTTTATTCTCTCTAGACTATCTGGTCATCAAAAGGGAGATAAAACGAAAGAGAAAGAGGTAAAATGGCAAAAAATAATCAAAGTGAGTATGTTCAAACTTTTTATTGCAGTGTTTTTGTTTTCCGTTAGTTGTTTAAATCTTTGCGACTTGACTACTTGCTTTCTTATAGTAGGGGCACAGTGGTCAAGGCAGCAGATCTTTCACCACAAACCCAATATCGTGATGATTCAACAGAGGTTACTTATTTGAAAGTTTAGCTTGGCCTTGATGAAAGGTGGAAAAAAATGGGTAACTTGACAACCACCCTTTTCCCCACTGATTTTTTGATTTACAGGCAGTGACAAATCTTTTAGATATTGTCCTTGAAGTTCAGACATTAACAAATTCATCCACATAGTTAGGATTTGGGGCAGCTTCTCTTATGGTCAACAAGCTATTATTTTAGTTGGTTTGAGGCCAGTGGGATTATGGTGGCTGCAAGGTGAGGGCTCTATATGTATCATGGGAAAGGAGCTCCAGATACAGGAAGTAGGCATTTCTAAGACCTTAACACGTGTGATAATAAAAAAGAAGACTAACAGATGCCGAGGAAATTCATTGATACTGAAACCACAATGAAAAAAAGCATTTTAGAGAGGCAGGGCCAAGATGGCTGACTAGGTAGAAGCTACCTCGGATCCCTCTTGCAACAAAGACTTGGAAAAACAAGTGAATCGATCACATACATGACAATCTACGAACCCTGACCAAAAAACACAGATTTAAAGAGTTGACCTGAGTGACAGAGACCGAGAACGAACAACCATGGGGAAGCAGCGACTGTTTTCGGAGCCTGGATCCAGCGTCCCAGTCAGGAAACCTTGGCGCCGGGCTTTGGACTGGGTGCAGGGGAGCTGAGCATGGCATCCTGTGATGGTGCAAACATGGGGTGCAGCCCTACCCCCCTGAACTGACCTCGGGAGGGGGCCCAGCCTGTCCGCACGGGCGGTGCTGTGACGCAGCTGGCGGGAGGAGAGGTTGCCAGGAGGCAGCGACTGTTTTTGGAGCCGGGAGTGCGGTGTCCCAGCCGGGGAACCTTAGTGCGGGGCTTTGGACTGGACGCAGGGGAGCTGAGCATGGCATCCTGTGAAGGTGCAAACACAGGGCGCAGCCCCAGCCCCCTGAACTGATCTCTGGGAAGCCCAGCCAGTGCACACAGGCAACACAGTGACGCGGCTGACAGGAGGAGAAGTCACCGGGAGGCAGGGACTGTTTTTGGAGCCAGGAGTGCAGCATCCCAGGTGGGGAACCTTGACGCTGGGCTTTGGTCTGGCAGCGGAGGAACTGACAGTGGCTTCTGAGACAGCGCAAGCACGGGACACAGGCCTGACCCTCGGGGTCAATCTCTACCCAGCCAGCACACACAGTTGACGTGCCTCTTGGGAAACTCAGATAAAACAGTCATCCCAAGCAAGATAAGTAACTTTGTCTATATTCTGGGGTGCTACTCTCTCCTGTTTATCTGAACCCTCCCCTCCCCTTCCCAGGCGGCTTCATTAACATTGGAATTTCCTGAGCCAGAGGGAGAACTGCTCCGCAGTTTTTCTTTTCCTTTTTTTTTTTTTGGTCTTTTCCTAACCCATTCTTCTGGCCTGAGAGAAGCAACCACAAAAAACCCAGGGACCAAAAATCCTTCCCTAATTGGACTAAAAACACAGAACCAGCTCCAGCCAAGCATATGTGATCCACAGTCTCGGGCTTTCATCCCTACAGGGAACAAGGTGGCTATTATAATGCAAAGGCATTTCTGGTAGGGATCTGATGGCAATTGTTTCAGCGGATTTACTGGAAAGACAAGTTTCCCAGGTCTGATATCTCTGCGTATTCAACAGAGCCCTCACTGACCCACAACAGGGAACTGAGGGCTGAAGCTCCCCCCAGACCACCTAGCCTCCTGCCTCAGGGATCTAAGGAGGGTGACACCTACCAATCTGTAGAGGTACTTGCGTTAGGGGCCTAAGGTACAGCTGCAGAGCCCACCCACCAAAGTGCTTTAGGAATAGAGACACACCTACCTACCTGACACTTGATGAAAGCCTGTCAGCATCCTGCCACCCCCCGGAGGGTGAACCCCAGCTGCTACTAGAATCTGGTGCACACAACTATCACCACTACTTCTTTGCTGGATAGGTGGCAGTCTGCACCACACACCTGATGACCCAAAATCAGATTCTACTCAAGAATAGTGAATGGACGCAGGCATATATATCTGGTAACAGCCCAAACCAGCTGATAATAGGTCATAAGTGAGTCAAGGGCTACAACAATCAAGACAGCGCAAACTAGTGGCCCATCTACGTATATTGAAAGAAAACAAAACAAGAAAATACTCAGTGAGCAAATATAGAATAAATCACTACAATATCTTAGTGATGGCTCGGAGACAGCAGTTGATATCACACCACATAAAGAAGCAGACCATGACTGCTTCTACAACCCCCCAAACTAAAGAATCAAAATCTTTCCCAAATGAAGATACAATCCTGGAATTATCAGATACAGAATATAAAAAACTAATTTACAGAATGCTTCAAGATATCAGGGATGACCTCAGAAATGAAATAAAGCAATTTACAGAAAAAGCCAAGGAACACACTGATGAAGCAGTTGAAGGACTCAAAAAGATTATTCAAGAACATAGTGGAAAAATTAATAAGTTGCAAGAATCCACAGAGAGACAGCTTTCAGAAATCCAAAAGATTAACAATAAAATTACAGAATTAGATAATGCAATAGGAAGTCAGAGGAGCAGACTCGAGCAATTAGAATGCAGAGTGGGAAATCTGGAGGACCAGGGAATTAACACCAATATAGCTGAAAAAAAATCAGATAAAAGAATTAAAAAAAATGAAGAAACCCTAAGAATCATGTGGGAATCTCTCAAGAAGGTTAACTTGTGAGTGATTGGAGTTCCAGAACAGGGAGGGATAACAGAAAACACAGAGAGAATACTTGAAGATCTGCTGGCAGAAAACTTCCCTGACATCATGAAAGATGAAAGGATATCTATCCAAGATGCTCATCGAACCCCTTTTAAGATTGATCCAAAAAGAAAAACACCAAGACATATTATCATCAAACTTGCCAAAACCAAAGATAAAGAGAAAATTTTAAAAGCAGCCAGGGAGAAAAGAAAGGTCTCCTACAAAGCAGAATCAATAAGTTCAGACTACTCAGCAGAAACCAGGCAGGCAAGAAGGCAATGGGATGACATATATAGAGCACTGAAGGAGAAAAACTGCCAGCCAAGGATCATATATCCAGCAAAACTCTCTCAAATATGAAGGCGAAATTAAAACATTTACAGATTAACACAAGCTTAGAGAATTTGCAAAAACTAAACCAAAGCTACAAGAAATACTAAAGGAAATTGTTTGGTCAGAAAACCAATAATATCAGATAGCAGCATAACACAAGGTCACAGAACAGAGCATCCTGATACAAACTCAAACAGGGAAATCACGAAAACAAATTAAGATTAATTAAAAAAAAATGCTCAAAACAGGGAATCACTGAAGTCAATATGTAAAAGATCACAATAATCAAAAAGAGGACTAAATACAGGTGGCGTAGAACTGCCATATGGAGAGTGATACAAGGCGATATAGGACAATACAAGTTAGGGTTTTACTTAGAAAAATAGGGGTAAATATTAAGGTAACCACAAAGAGGTATTAGAACTCCATAACTCAAAATAAAATAAAAACCAAGAAAAACGTAACGACTCAGCAAACATAAAGTCAAATACTATGAAAATGAGGAACACACAATTTACAAAGAAAAATGTCTCAGCACAAAAAAGTAAGTGGAAAAATGAAATTGTCAACAACACACATAAAAAGGCATCAAAATGACAGCACTAAACACATACTTATCTATAATTACGCTGAATGTAAAGGGACTAAATGCACCAATAAAGAGACAGAGAGTCTCAGACTGGATAAAGAAACACAATTCGTCTATATGCTGCCTACAAGAGACACACCTTAGACTGAGAGACACAAACAAACTAAAACTCAAAGGATGGAAAAAAATATATCAAGCAAACAATAAGCAAAAAAGAAGAGGAGTAGCAATATTAATTTCTGACAAAATAGACTTAAAAGTTAAATCCACCACAAAGGATAAAGAAGGACACTACATAATGATAAAAGGGACAATTGACCAGGAAGATATAACCATATTAAATATTTATGCACCCAATGACAGGGCTACAAGATACATAAAACAAATTTCAACAGAACTGAAAAGTGAGATAGACACCTCCACAATTATAGTAGGAGACTTCAACACACCACTTTCGGAGAAGGACAGGACATCCAGTAAGAAGCTCAATAGAGACACGGAAGACCTAATTGCTACAATCAACCAACTTGACCTCATTGACTTATACAGAACTCTCCACCCAACTGCTGCAAAGTATACTTTTTTTTCTAGTTCACATGGAACATTCTCTAGAATAGACCACATATTAGGTCATAAAACAAACCTTTGCAGAATCCAAAACATCGAAATATTACAAAGCATCTTCTCAGACCACAAGGCTATAAAAGTGGAAATAAATAACAGAAAAAATTAGGGAAAAGAAATCAAATACTTGGAAAATGAACAACACCCTGCTGAAAAAACACTGCGTTATATAAGACATTAAGGAGGGAATAAAGAAATTCATAGAATGCAACGAGAATGAAAAACCTCTGGGACAGAGCAAAAGCAGTGCTCAGAGGCCAATTTATATTGATAAATGCACACATACAAAAAGAAGAAAGAGCCAAAATCAGAGAACTGTCCCTACAACTTGAACAAACAGAAAGTGAGCAACAAAAGAATCCATCAGGCACCAGAAGAAAACAAACAATAAAAATTAGAGCTGAACTAAATGAATTAGAGAACAGAAAAACAATTGAAAGAATTAACAAAGCCAAAAGCTGGTTCTTTGAAAAAAATTAACAAAATTGATAAACCATTGGCCAGACTGACTAAAGAAATACAGGAAAGGAAACAAATAACCCGAATAAGAAACGAGATGGGCCACATCAGAACAGACCCAACTGAAATTAAAAGAATCATATCAGATTATTATGAAAAATTGTACTCTAACAAATTTGCAAACCTAGAAGAAATGGATGAATTCCTAGAAACACACTACCTACCTAAACTAACACAATCAGAAGTAGAACAACTAAATAGACCCATAACAAAAAAAGAGATTGAAACGGTAACCAAAAAACTCCCCCCCCCAAAAAAAAAGCCCTGGCCCGGATGGCTATACTGCAGAGTTCTACCAAACTTTCAGCGAAGAGTTAACACCACTACTACTAAAGGTATTTCAAAGCATAGAAAATGATGGAATACTACCTAACTCATTCTATGAAGCCACCATCTCCCTGATACCAAAACCAGGTAAAGACATCACAAAAAAAGAAAATTACAGACCTATATCCCTCTTGAACATAGATGCAAAAATCCTCAACAAAATTCTAGCCAATAGAATTCAACAACATATCAAAAAAAGAATCCACCATGACCAAGTGGGATTTATACCAGGTATGCAAGGCTGGTTTAATATCAGAAAAACCATTAATGTAATCCACCATATAAATAAAACAAAAGACAAAAACCACATGATCTTATCAATTGATGCAGAAAAGGCATTTGACAAAGTCCAACACCCATTTATGATAAAAACTCTCAGCAAAATAGGAATTGAAGGAAAATTCCTCAACATAATAAAGGGCATTTATACAAAGCCAACAGCCAACATCACTCTAATACAAGGCATAAACAGAATACAAAACATTACCAAAAATGATGAAGAGAAACCCGATAACTGGGAGCTCCTAAAAATCAAACACCTATACTCATCTAAAGACTTCACCAAAAGAGTAAAAAGACCACCTACAGTTTGGGAAAGAATTTTCAGCTATGACATCTCCGACCAGCGCCTGACTCTAAAATCTATATGATTCTGTCAAAACTCAACCACAAAAAGATAAACAACCCAATCAAGAAGTGGGCAAAGGATATGAACATGCACTTCACTAAAGAAGATATTCAGGCAGCTAACAGATACATGAGAAAATGCTCTTGACCATTAGCCATTAGAGAAATGCAAATTAAAACTACGATGAGATTCCATCTCACTCCAACAAGGCTGGCATTAATCCAAAATCACAAAATAATAAATGTTGGAGAGGCTGCAGAGAGATTGGAACTCTTATACACTGCTGGTGGGAATGTCAAATGGTACAACCACTTTGGAAATCTATCTGGTGTTATCTTAAGCAGTTAGAAATAGAACTACCATACAACTCAGAAATCCCACTCCTCGGAATATACCCGAGAGAAATAAGAGCCTTCACACAAACAGATATATGCACACCCATGTTTATTGCAGCTCTGTTTACAATAGCAAAAAGCTGGAAGCAACCAAGGGGTCCATCAATGAATGAATTGTTAAATAAACTGTGGTATATTCACACAATGGACTACTACGCATCGATAAAGAACAGTGACGAATCTGTGAAACATTTCATAACATGGAGGAACCTGGAAGGCATTATGCTGAGCAAAATTAGTCAGAGGCAAAAGGACAAATATTTTATAAGACCACTATTATAAGATCTTGAGAAATAGTATAAACTGAGAAGAACACCTACTTTTGTGGTTACGAGGGGGGAGAGAGGGAGGGTGGGAGAGGGTTTTTTACTGATTAGTGAGTAGATAAGAACTACTTTAGGTGAAGGGAAGGACAATACTCAATACGTGGAAGGTCAGCTCAACTGGACTGGACCAAAAGCAAAGAAGTTTCTCGGATAAACTGAATGCTTCAAAGGTCAGCAGAGCAAGGGCGGGGGTTTGGGGACTATGGTTTAAGGGGACTTCTAAGTCCACTGGCAAAATAATTCTGTTATGAAAACATTCTGCATCCCACTTTGAAATGTGGCGTCTGGGGTCTTAAATGCTAACAAGCGGCCATCTAAGATGCATCAACTGGTCTCAACCCACCTGGATCAAAGGAGAATGAAGAACACCAAGGTCACACGACAACTAAGAGCCCAAGAGACAGAAAGGGCCACATGAACTGGAGACTTACATCATCCTGAGACCAGAAGAACTAGATGGTGCCTGGCCACAACTGATGACTGCCCTGACAGGGAGTACAACAGAGAACCCCTGAGAGAGCAGGAGATCAGTGGGATGTAGACCCCAAATTCTCACAAAAAGACCATACTTAATGGTCTGACTGAGACTAGAGGAATCCTGGCGGTCATGATCTCCAAACCTTCTGTTGGCCCAGGACAGGAACCATTCCCGAAGACAACTCATCAGACATGGAAGGGACTGGACAGTGGGTAGGAGAGAGATGTTGATGAAGAGTGAGCTACTTGTATCAGGTGGACACTTGAGACTGTGTTGGCATCTCCTGTCTGGAGGGGGGATGGGAGGATAGAGAGAGTTGGAACCTGGCAAAATTGTCATGAAAGGAGAGACTGGAAGGGCTGACTCATTAGGGGGAGAGCAAGTGGGAGTATGGAGTAAGGTGTATATAAACTTATATGCGACAGACTGACTTGATTTATAAACGTTCACTGGAAGCTCAATAAAAATTAAAAAAAAAAAAAAAGCATTTTACCAGTGCCCCTTCCTCATCAAAAGCCTGTCTCCTCTTAGTCCTTTAACAAGGGCAGTCAATCACCCAGGCAGCATTTGCTGGCTATCACGAAAGTCGAAGATATTCTCAAAACCCCTGCTCTTTTGAACGTGTAATTTGAGGCAGAGACTTTATTTACAAGGATGATCTTTATACAAACAGTTATTTCATTGTTCTTCAAAAAAGCTTCAAAACAAAATTTTCTGTATAATAACATTGCATACAAGTTTGAGAATCATTTCTAGTGAAAAGATGTCTGGCATTTCTTTTCCAAAGTAACTTGATCCTGTTTAGTCACCCTATTTCACAATGTTCTGATAATAAAATGTTAATAACTATTTCATTGTGATCTTCTGGTGCCAATTAACTGGTTATACACGTTTAATTGAGGGCCGGACACAGAGTAGGACCTGCTTGTTCCAAAGATCAGGTCATGTTCACATTTAGTTTAGGCAGAACTTAGAAGGGATTACTGATATTCAGAATCAGATGGTACTCACATGCAATTCAGGACCAGATTCTCAGTAGAACAGAATGGATGATTTTTGAATGAATCATTACCCCTCCCCCTCCACCCCCATTTTATTGGTAACAGACAATTGTCAGTTGTCAAAGGAGGGTTTTAGCAGGAAAGAAACAGAAATTATGTTGAAAAAGTATTCTTTTTTTCCTAAGAGGTATGTGAGGTATGTATCAGCTCCAACTTTAATGGTTAGGTTAATAGATACTTAAAAGGTAATATAAAATGCCTAGTAATGATGGATCTAGGAAACACTTTCAGGTATATGTTTGCTTCCAAATCCATTTCCCTTTGCTGAACTACAATTTACAGTCATGTCAATTAACCTGTGATAGAGAAATGTGGGAGATTGAAATATTATTATGGAAATATTTTTTCTGTATACTGATAGATAATAACGTAAATCCGTGTAGGTTACCTGATTCTTCTGCCCAATAGTTTCACTATGCAACTTTTGTATAAAATCTACATGCATTCTTCTATGTCACGCTTCAATATTTTAAAATGTCCATGACTATGCTAATATCATACGAAGAGGAAAAAAAGAAGTTATTTTTATTCAGAATGCTACATTAGCACAGAATACCATTATATTTACAGTAATCCTCTTTTTTGTGTGCAAAATATATCTTTTCCAAACTTTGAATATCTCTTGACGTTAAGGGTGCTTCACGTATGTGAGATGCCTGGCTCTGTGGAGAAGTTAAAAATTAGGGTGATTATTAATTTTGATGCAAATTCTCACAGTATATTTCTAGGAGAAATCTGAACCAATAGCACAGTACTCCTAAGGTTGAAGGTCAGTCACAGTAAGAAATTGATCATATGTATGCTCAATCACTAAACTGGCATCTTGACAGAATAATGAGTTAGATATAACATTTCAAAATGGGTGTTGAACATGAAGTAAAGTTCTAAATTTATTGCAGAAACCTTGAACTCAATAATTTAAAAGCTGTCACCTAGATTGATACGAAAAAAGATGTATTACCTCTTAGTTTTATTTATACAGGGCAAATTATTTATGTTGCTTGTCTCCAATTATGTAGACTGGCTTCTAAGGACAGAGTGTTTTTTTCAGGAGCTGCCCCTGTATATACCACAGTTTATCCATTCATCCCTTAATGGGCACTTAGGTTGGTTGCATCTTTTTTGCTATTGTGAATAATGCTGCAATGAACACTGGTATGAATATGTCTATTTGTGTCACTGCTCTTATATCTCTAGGATAGATACCAATGAGTGGGGCTGTTCAATCATAAGGTATTTCTATTTCTAGCTTTTTGAGGAAGCACCATACCATTTTCCATAGTAGTTTTACCATTATTTATAATAATATTTTACCTTGTTTTCTTAATCTGGCCCTTGAAAGCTTATGTTCAGGTCTTTTACTTGATCATTTCTTCCATCAGCTTTAACTACTCTTTGCTTTAAAGCAAGTTTTAGAGTGTCTCTTGACATCCATTTTGATCTTTCCCCTTTTGGTGTTAAGGAAGTACACTCCATCAAAGATGCCTTCATCTCCAGTTGTAGGGAATATCTGAACTGATGTATCTTAAAGCAATCAAAATGGGCTGTATAGGTCCTGCTAGAGATGCTGTCTTTGCTACAAGTTGCATCTGATTACACTTCCCAGTTCGATCATTTCTGGACTTCTTCCATGTCTGCTTTAGCTCTGCTCCCTTCTCTAGGCATAAGGGGTAGTTAAGTGGATTTCACAAAAGGTAACATCCTTGTTTTATTTTTCTATGAAGGACCTACTTACAGTCAAAACTTAATTATGAGCTGTATGTACAGAAACTAAAATGTTGCATATGAAATTACTTTCAATTGAAATGTATAAATATTATATATCAGTTATCAGTATTGTTATAAAATTTTTTTAAGTAATTCATTAATCATAAGCTATAACAAATAGCTTATGATTAATGAATTACTTTTTTAATAAATTGGATATTGCCATTTTTTATCCTTACAGTTACAGTTGATAGATAATTCAATAAAAAGTATACTGTTATATTACAGAATAACTGATGAAACTTTTAAAGAACCATTTTGAAACAAAATCTGTACACAAAACATATTGAAGTGAAATTCTAAGATATTACTAAAAAATGTACAAATGCTTTAATATACCAAAGCATGCATAGATGTATTAGTTATCTATTACTTTGTAACAAATTACCATGAACTTAACCATGAACTTAGCCATCTAAAAAACATATTTAGTATCTCATAGCTTGTATGTGTCAGGATTCCAGGCATGACTTACCTGGGTCTTCTACGCAGGGTCTCATAAACTCAACGAAGTAGTCCAAAGCCAAAAAAACCCATTGCCGTTGAGTCAATTCCAACTCATAGTGACCCTATAGGACAAAGTAGAACTACTCCATAGGGTTTCCAAAGAGTGCCTGGTGAATTCAAACTGCTGACCTTTTGGTTAGCAGCCAAAACCTTAACCACTACGCCACCAGGGTTTCCACAGCAAGGTGTCAATACCATTCTTTTCTGGAGTTCAGCGTCCTCTTCCAAGGTCATGTGATTGTCAGTAGAATTCATTTCCTTGCTACTATATGGGGATAGGAAGGTGGTCCCACTTTTCTCGGTGACTATGAGCTGGGAGCTGCTCTTATCTCTCAGAAGCTACCAATTGTTTCTTGCCATGTGTTTCTCTCACAAGCCCTTTCCAGGAACCTTTGAATATATAGCAGCTTACTTCTTCAAGACTAGTATAGGAGACTCTGGTTCTAGTCTGCTAAAATGGAGTGTTACATATGATACCAGACACAGGAGTAACTATCCCATATCTTTTATCATATTCTTTTGGCAAGACATAAGTCAGATATTCAACCTATACTCAACAGTGAAGAGTTTTCCAAGGGAAAACATAGGACTTCAACTTGGATATGTCCCTCACAACAGGCTACTCTATAACCTCTTAGTTCAACATCTCTCTAGCCCCGCATTTAAGACATCTAAATGGGGATAGGGGGTAGACAAAGCCCAATTTATTCATATAATATTCAGTCTTATAATGATTTGATCAAGTCTATCAAAATGAACACATTGAGCATTCTCAAATTTTCAGTTCATTTGGATGTTTCATTGTGGAAACACAAATGGCAAATGCAATTTACTATAAACGTTACTAAATTTTAAAAGTGGTTAAAAGTGTGAACTATCTTGAGAAAATGGTATTCACTTTACATGGTCCTCCCTAAGGCAGGAAAAAAATCCTCTTGAATCATTCAGAAAATACTTGATTTTAGTGTGTCATAAGTAAATGTCCTTTGAACAAAGAAATTTTAAGATATATTTGGAATAGTTTAAAAAAGACAATTTACTCAACTTAATGACGGTAGAGTGAAATTTTCTTTAGAATAATACTGGATATCCATATCCCTTCTATATTTATATTTTCTTGAGCTAAAAATCAATTCAGGCCAAACGATAATGTTTATTAATATATTTAGAAGCCTATGACATAAAGACACATCATTTCTAACATCATATTTCACTTTTTCAGAGTAAAGGTAAAATAAACAAATGAAAATATATTCTGGAAAATTAATATTTAGCATGATATAACAATATTTCAAAAAGATACTCTGCCTTAAGAATTTTTTTGTGTAACGTACAAAACTTAATGACTGTTGGAATCCAGATCTCTTCCCAGTATTAAAATTGCCTGATGATTGAGAAATAACCTGGTTGTTGTTGTTGTGTATCATTGAGTTGATTCCAACTCGTAGCGACCCTACAGGACAGAGTAGAACTGCCCCATAGGATTTCCATGGAGTGGCTGGTGGATTTCCTCAAAATTGCCAAGATAATCCAAAATAAAGTCTAAAAAGTTGTTACAGCCAAGAGATAACTAAGGAGACACACTGACTAAATTTAATGTGGTGTTCTGAATAGGATCCTGGAATATAAAAAGCATATTAGGTAAGTGCAAAGGAAGTATGAGCTTTAGTTAACAATAATGTATCAATATTGATTCACTAATCATGGCAAGTATACCATAATAATGTAAAATGTTAACAATATATAAAATTGAGTGTTGGGTATATGGCAACACAGTACTATCTTCACATTTTTTTTTCCGTAAATCTAAAACAAGTCTGAAATAAAGGTATATATTAAGAGAAACAACCAAAAGGGAGAGAACAAAACAAAACAAAAATAAAAAAAGAAACTTCTCTAAGGCCTAAGAAAGAAAGGGAGATGTTGAAGGGAAAGCAAATTGTCAAATACAGGAGGCAGTAGCTGCAATTTGTACACAATTGTTGACTCCAAAATTGAAGGAAACAAATAGTAACCTCACATAATTTGGGGCCTCTGAAAGTAAAAACCCTGGTCTTATCGTATTTGGAAACCTTAGTGGTGGGAGTCTCTCATGAGTCTCCAATAGAAATATTGCATGGCAGAAATGGATCAGGGCTGCCTGCATACTGTACTAGGGGCTGAGAGCCTGACACAGCTTTATTGCATTTCTCACAGTCCCAGGTGGGAGAAGAGCACAAGGCTAGGGGAGAAGAGAGATCTGAAGTCCCATGTGTATAGCGAGAGGATTGGCAGCATGGAAAGTTACATGAATTATATAACAGGAGTATATGTGACTATCAATGTCTCAGTAGATCCCACCAAGAATGAACGAATCATATCCAAGGTCAAGGTGGATGTCTGCATATCAGTGGAAGACAGTATAAGACAACCTAATTAATAATAACAATACTAATAATTACTATTACAATAACTCATGTTTATCAAATTATTTTTATGGATCACATATTATTCTAAGTACACTGAATGCATTAAATAATAATAATATTCTAAGAATCCAATATTATTCTATATCTTTATACATAATTACTTCACAGAGAGTTGAGGTATTACGAGTTGCCTGATAGAGCTAACAGTTCAAACCTTGTAGCCTGGCTGCCAAACTGGCACTCTTAATCATGATAATCTATTGTTTCAGACCAATTGTGAGCCATCCTTCCTGCTACTATCTCCAAATGCTTCCTCTTAGATAGGGGATGTGATGAGGGATTACCAAAATGACAGTTTATCTTGATTCTATTTAGAAAATCCATAAATCGTTTATTTTAGCCTAAATAATCAAGAATAAGTCTTCTGCCCATGGCAGGGAAGGTGGCTCACAAGACAAAATCTGTGAAAAAAAAAAAAAGATTTAATTTAATAAGATCTTTGGAGTATCTGTGAAGATGGAGACTTCCTGCATCTGTATAGCATAAAAGAGAACTAAAACCACCTGTGTATGCATAAATTAAGTAGTTGTTCAGAAAGCATCACCCAGGAGAATAGGGCTGTAAATCAATAAACAATTTTATGTTTTTCTTTAGGAAATTCTTGTACACCACTTTTTTTTACTAATCCAAAAGTTAGCTTACCTGGGTTAACAAGTTTCCTCTTTGACAATAGATTGCTAAACTTGGCAAACAGCTTGCTTACTAAAGAAACGTTTATCTTGATATGTACGTTCTTCTTAAATTATTATAAAAAAAATTATTATATCACAGTCTTAGTCAAAACCTAATGATTTTTCTTCTTTCAAAGATCTCCAATAATTAGCTTGAGTCCAGATCTCAAAATCTTATAAATACTGTCCATGATACCTCCCCTTGTGAGACACTGTGGGACTCTGTCAAGGCTCTCTTATTGCAGTAGCATCGATAAACTTATCTTTCTTCACTAATAGATTTTTCTGTTGATCTTTTGAGGGTGTTAACATTCAACACCTGTTTTATAGTCTGACAGTTTTCACCTATTTTATACACCATAAATGCATGTCATTAAATATGTAACTTAATGAGGAACAGAGTATCAGAGAAGGTAAGTGACTTGTGCCATAGCACACAGGGGTAATGGGTAGAGCCAGGTTCTTATCCACGGTTTGACTCAGTGTTCTCAAAAGAATTGAGTCATCCCCATTCTATTCATTTTTTTTTTTCTGTGTATAAACTTCCTTTAAAAACCCACCACTTATATGGAACAGAATACTTTATCTTCTCCTCTAGCATTTACCTTCCTCTGAGCGTCAGTCCTGGTTTGTCAACTGCCTGTGGGGCTTTTCCACTTGAATGCATTTCCACCAACTGAAACCATTTAATGCCGCTATTGAAACTAAACTCTTCTACACCGAAAATGTAATTCTCTGGGCTTCTTTATTATATTGAAATTTGACGGTGGTTTAGAAGATCCTTATGCATACATTTCTTGCCTTCCCATTAATATTGTAAAAGTCCTGAGGAAAAGGGTAGCATAGGATACCTCTCAATCTTGTCCTCCTACTCTGAGAAGCACAAGGCAGTGCAGGAGGAGCTGAGTAACAGGGAGAACAAGGGAGGGTATCTAAATTGAAAAGGGAGAAATGATTGAGCTATAAGTTATTTTAATTACTATATCAAGTTAGGTTTAGTGTGACATTTAAATTTACAAATTCAATTTGATTCACTGGTCTTGAGCTGGTATCGCAGAGGGTGCTCTGAAAAACACCTATGGATACATATAAAGAATATTTATTGTACCCTGACCCCTAGGCAAGCTGCTCTTAAGTTTTTGGTACCACAAAGTGAGTCCTTAAGGTGATATTATGGAGGGAAGGGAAAACAGAGGAAAAGAAAAAGTTAGGAATTTCTTAATTTCCTCTAGTCATTTTGCTTTCTTTCAATTGGAATAGTCTCCTGAAGAGGGGCAGTTTAGTTTTTTAGAAACTTGGAGAAGAAGCACATTTCCAAGAGGGATGAGAAAGTAGACTGGTAAAGGAGGCTGGAGGATCTGAGACTGTAGTCTAAGGAAGAAGCTTCTGAAAGGAAACTCTTGATAAATGGCAGAGCTATTTTCCAGGTCCACCTAAGTCGGTGCCCATGGAGACGCTTCAAACAAAGGCTGTCTGCCATTACTCTAAGCTTGCAAATCCCTCACTGGGAATGAACAGCAACAGATACAACAAAAATCATGCACAACATCATCAAACACCTGGGCTTTAACCTAGGTCCCAGCAGTTGTGGGGAAGGTGAATCAAGGAAGAAATGTTTCTTCTTGTCTCCTCTCTCCCCATACCTATAGCCCTTTCTTCCTTATACCAACTTACTCTTGTTTTCTACGAAACTGTCGCCAGCTAACCTGCCATAGATTTCCCTTGTGACTCCCGTGTTTCTCGTCCCTATCATCCTAGTAGGATGTGAGCTCCTTGAGGGCCGGAACTTGGTCTAACTTATGTACATTTGGCACCTAGTATCGCGCCTGCCATGTAGTGGAGCCTGGGTCCATATTTGATAAATGAATGAGTGAAGATTTGTTCAATGCTGTGTAGTGGGTGATTAAAGAAGTAAAAACTAGAACAGTGGTAAATCAAATCAACTAAGGGTCAATCTTGAACAACTGGAGGTGTAAAAACTTCATCTAGATTATACAAAGGGCTGGATCATCTAATTAAACTCACAAGAATTAGAAATCTTACTCAACATCAAACTTTATAAATAATTCAAATGACGGAAGTAACCTCGAAATGCAGGTGAAACATGGAGAAACCCGAATCCATCAGTGCAACTCCCCAGACCCTCTCTTGTTGCCTTAGAACGTGTCTGTCCCAGATTTACCATATGAGGCTGCTAAATGGTACATGGAGGACATCACTTATACAAAGGAAGCACTGTTGCATGAAACATCTACAATTTATATTCCAAAAATTACATAGCTGACCAAGAGGCTTTCGGCGGGTCATGCCACATTAATCAATTTTTTTTCTTTTTTTATCCACAAGCAACCTACACAGAATAGGTATATCTAGCTAAAATAATTTCATAGGTAAGGACTCTCTTTTATCTTTCTTCTCATAATTACAATCAGGAAGTCTGGTTAGCAGGTTTGAAATATCGAACATTTTCCCTTTCTCTTCCCTGAGGGTTCGCAGGAGGATGAGGGTGGGATGTGAACAAGCTGCTAAACCTTTCCTCTCCATCTGGGCACTGACGTATAGATGAGAAGCTTTAATTCAAGGGGTATTAGGCATGACAAGTGGTTATTTCAAGTAATCGGTATAAGAAAAGGTACTGACTCAACAAAGCCCAGAGTCAAACATGATGTGAGCAGAGAAGAGGCAGAAAAAGCTGGTCTAAAACTCTCAGCTCTGGACTTTCTAATTCCTGCTAAATATAAATCTGCTCCACTTTTGCCCCTCAATCAAACCACCAAATATAACCAATCTTTCTCCAATGACAAAAAATACTGTGTGAAATGGGTTTTCTCTTATTGGCCTTTCTGGTTGTGGGTTTCTAATTCTCCCAAAATGATTGGTCAGGCCATAATCTGCTAAAGGATTGGTCAGTTTGCTATTTGCATAAGTGGGTTTGCTAGGGATTGGTTGGTTTACAATCCACATTTACTGGGATCGGCTGGTGGCCCGGCCCAATCAGTCTGACCTTTACCCGATTGGCTGGGGGCACTGCCTAGTGACTGATAGAAACCATAAAACAGGGCAGCTCAGATGGGGCTTCTGACTGAGGAGAGCCAGGAGCAGGGAAGGTCTTTCAACAGGAGGCTCTGCCCGGAAAACCTCTTGGAAGAGCCATAATAGAAGTCAAGGGCCATAGCACTGAGCTGATAACACTGAAGGCTGAGAAAAACAGCAGCAAGCACAGCAGAGCTTAGTGGCAGAGAATGCAGTGGTATGAGTGGCAGGAACCCTGAGACCTGCAGATGGGTGACACTGGGCAGAGTCAGCCCATGGACCTGTGTACCTCCTGACTGGAGGTTGCCAATGGAGCAGAGGCTTTGATGTACACCACACAGGGGTTGCTGTAAAATGGTTTTACCTCAGCACTGCTGTAATGCTTGCCTAACCCTGGCACTGGTCTGGGCTTGTCAGAAAGCTGCTATTTGAGAGCTAGACCAGCAAGCACACAGGGCCAGACCTGGACAAGAATAACTGCAGAGAGGGAGAGAGAGAGAGAGGACAAACACAGCCATGCCTTCCTGACCTGATCTCTGGACACGCCTGCTGAGAAAGAGAGAGAGAGACAGACAGACACCTGTTGACACCTGGTCCATGGTGTGCCAACCCAGTGATACAGAAACGGACATGGGTAATTTGGGAAGGGAGAGTGAATCCCCTTTTAGACATAAGTTAGTTTTTCCAGAACTATGCTAAGTGGGGTACTCATAGAGGTAGAGGGGACCAGTTTGCCCCAAATCTGTTCTTGCTGTTTACTGTTTGCTTTCTATAAATAGTTGGTTCTTATTGTTCACTATTCACCTGCTAGAAATAATCATAATGTCTTTCAATTGCCAACAATGTGTAAGCGTCTTGTGTGTACGACCCAATCAGTTAGTAAAATCTTCATCTTCTCAGCCTTGTCACTGTTTTTAATTTTGAGGCAGCTAAAAAAAAAAAAAACAAAACAACAGTTCAGAGACATAATGAAGTATTTGAAGTAGTAAAAGAAGAGAAGCCTAATGGTAGGACAAAGTCTCTACTATCTTTCCATGATGGCCTCAGGTTCTATTCTGTTGGACTTTTAGACTCAAAACTAAGTGTGAATACAGACATATACGTGATATTACAAATTCAGCTTAACCTCTTGCGTTCATTTACCTGGCCTGTAAGTATGAGTGATCTCAAAACGCTGTTTTTGCAGTCTCACATGTTACATGTAATTAGTAAACAAATCCTGGGTCACATCCTAGTTTAGCTCAGCTACATGAACAAATTGTAAGGAATCCTGACTTTCAGCCCTTCAGTTTACTTGTGCAAACAGTTGTACCAGCTTCCCTTCTCTTTTCCCTTGTAGAGAAACACGTGCTTTTTCAAACTTATACTCAATGAATACTGCAGGTATCATTTTCAGCCATTTTAAATGCGAAATATTGTCTTTTGGTTTATGTTGTTAATGGAATGAATTAATCTATTAAAATATAATTTGTAAGTGGAAATCACTTTCAAAAACATCTTGTGTTATGGGGTAGTATTTTGAAAAATTAACTAGTGTTTTATGTCATTCTTTTTTCTTTGGCTTCTTTTTCTCTAATCCTATCCACTTAAGAGCATTCAGCAATTTTGAGAATGAATACTACAAAAGAAGAATACGAGCTTTGGGTTTCAATAGCTTAGGCTTTTGAGTTCCACAAGGACGTAGACAACTTATGATAAAAGGACAAAAATTTCAGCTCTAACACTAAACAGTCTCTCAGCTTGGGTAGAAGAGTCAGAGAAAATAAGAAGAGATTTTAATGCTGGGTTTTTTTTGAGAAGGCTTTTCTCCCTTACACATGCTGGTGGCTGGGTATCTGATTAAGTTGTCTGTGTGTGTGTGTGTGTGTGTGCGTGTGTGTATGTTGAGGGGAGGAATGCTGACACCCTACAGATAGGGCTGTGGTATCCAAGAGCAGAAAGTATCTGTAAAATCCTCACAGTTTTGTATGGTCAAGAGTAGAACAAAAGCAGAGTGTGTATACTTTTCATCAGCGACTGGGACTAACGTGGCACATGGAGCCTGCAGACATGACAATTTTAGGATGGGAACGGGAGGCAAAACAAGTTAGATAATAGACTGTCTCTCCTAATGCCAGCATGGATAGGTGATGATGCCAGTAAAAAAATCTTCCTTCCTCACTTCTGATACCTTGTCTCTAGAAAAGTTCTTGGTAGGTTAAAACCAATGTGAAGGAAGGTAGGCATGGGGTAAGGGAGGAATCAACTGCATGGATTAGCTTTGTTCCACAAGGCAAAAGGGACTTAGAACAAAGAAAAAATACCTTCTGCTAAAGAAAAATTTAGTTACTTTTCCAGCAAATTGGAAAGAAAAAAAAAAAAAAGCTGCTGCCACTGAATTGATTCTGACTCATAGTGACCCTACAGGGCACAGTAGAACTGCTGTAATCTTTACAGACTGCCACATCTTTCTCCTGTGGAGCAGCTGGTGGGTTCAAACCACCAAGCTTTTGGTTGACAGCTGACCACTTAACCACTTCACCACCAGGCCTCCCTAAATGGAAGACTTCCCACTCATGTATGCTGCACATGTTGGAAAGTTAAACTTCCACCGTGTAACGTGGAACAAATGTCTGTAACATTCAGAATAATGTTGATATTTGCAGCTTCGCAAATTTGATTAATACTTGGCATTTCTATAGTTAGAGAAAACAATTTTTTCTTAGAAATGTAGCAGATATGATTAGTGCCAATTTCCCCAATAAATGCCTGATGTTCATTTCCCAGTGATGTGAATACTAAAGATATTTCACAAGGTCAAGCATGAATATGGTATTATTGACATATGTACAAATTTTCATACACTAATCTTGCTGAAATTATACTGGCAGTTTCCTCAAATAACTTTTAAATATACTCGCTTTTCTTTCCTGTTTCCATTTTTAATAAGGACCAGATCAGGTTATCTAGATTGTGACTTAACTCCACTGCTAATCTCAATATCCACTGGCCCATCTATCTAGTCTCACGCAATACAGAATTCCTCATGATTAGCTTTAGTAAACTCATCTTTTGTGTGTATGTGTTTGTATGTGTGTGTGGGGTGTGTGTTCATCCATCCAAGCTGACAATATTAAATTGAGTTTTTAGATTAGACAATTTTTAATATACTTTATTTTTTAGACCCACTTTAGGTTTGCAGAAAAATTGAGCAGAATGTACAGACAGCTGTCATTCACTGCCCTCCTCACCTCACATTGTTCCTCCTATTAATAGGTTGCTTTCCTGTGGTATATTGTTACAAAATAATAAGACTATACTTCTAGAAACCCATTGCACTCCAGTTGATTCTGACTCATAGCAAACCAAAAGGTCGGCAGTTCAAATCCACCAGCCACTTCTTGGAAACCCTATGGGATAGTTCTACTGTGTCCTATAGGTCACTATGAGTCGAAATCAACTCGATGTAATGTTTTTTGTTTGTTTGTTTTTTAATACTTCTAGAAGATCATTCTTATAGTTTGATACTAGAAAAGATATTTTGACAGTAATATTTTGTCATACTAAATATTTTCTTGCTTTAAACTGCCAGATGGAATGCTGGTTGAGCTTCTTCATAAATGTAAACCCTTGTAGCTATCACATAAGTGTCATGTATAAAAATATGGCAGCACACCCTCTGTTAGTAGAACATAGGCTTTGATGTTTGTAGCCCCGCAAGATACCAAAAAAAAAAAAAAAACTAGTTGTCATTGAAGCAATTCCGATTCACAGTGGTCCTATGTATTTCACAGTAGAACTGCCGTCCATAAGGTTTTCCTGGTTGTGACTTTTCAGAAGTGGATTTTCAGGCCTTTCTTCCCAGGTACTGTGGGGTGGATTCAAAATGCCACCCATTTGGTTAGTAGCTGAGATCTTCAAGGTTTGTGCTACTCAGGGATTATTTGCATGTTGGATAGTTGGCATTAAATTATTCATATTATCTGGCCCAGTTCCCAAGGAACAAAGGACACTTACTTGTAAAACATCTGCGTGGTGTTAATGTTGCCTTTTTAGATCAGGATTGAGTAACATTAATCAACCCATATGCAGATTGGATTTTTGACCTTAGTTGGAGCAGCACTTAGATATCATTTACTAAATTACCTAGCTATTCTATTGATGGTATTCCAATTCCACATACCTATCACAACTCAAATGCTGCCACAGCCACCTTTGGCCTTCAGCAGGGCTATGTCCTCAAAAACTACTTCACGTTGCTTACATAACGTGTACTGATTAAATAAGTGTAAAATTATAAATGACTATGAAAAATTGCATAAAGTAAATAGCTTGAACTATCGGTGGTGGAATTAATGCACTTGGCTGCTAACCAAAATGTTGAAGGTTCAAGTTTACCTAGAGGCACCTGGAAAGAAAGGCCTGTTGATCTAATTCCGAAATATCAGCCATTGAAACCCCTGTGGAGCACGGTTCTACTCTGACACACATGGGGTCACCATGTGTTGGAGTCAACTCAATGGCAATTCTTTTAGTTTCTGTTTTCTAAGCAGTAATTCACATAGTGAGAGCTCTGGAGGAACCTACATTTGCAAAATTTCTGCCGTTTCAGTCATGTCCACATAAATCTTAGTCCCTTAAAATCATCAATTTGCTTCAGGAGTTGATGAATCTCAGGGGAAACATATGACTGGCCATGGTCAACCGTTAGGGCCTAGAATCGTGGGAAGACATGGAGGGCAAGAACCTTCTCTTAACATGCTAAGCAGTACATTGAATTTGTAAGGTCTTTCTTGCCTTCCCTCTTCACTCAACCGCTTCCCTGCAGAGAGGAAAGCATTAGGATGGACTGGGATAAAGTCGGTTAGGAAAGCTGATGGAGGAGTTTGAGTGCAATGCTGGGCAATGTTATTAAAATAATGTTTTGATCTGGCTGTCAAAATAAGTTTTGACACATTCTTCAGGGGAGAGAAGACATAATGAACTGAAGATATGTATGATATAAATAATTTCAATATTTGCAGGTATTGTAAAAATTCACAAGAGCAAAGTTCCCTGGTTTTGACATATTTTCCTTTTTGTAAGTAACTTTTATCCTGATTACTGATCCACTTTAAATGATAAATTGCCATAATTATAGTTATTCTTCCACACTAACCATCACAAGGCATGGGTAAATGGAAAAAATCCTTTTTAATAATAAATGCAAATTAGATAAATAAAATGCATTTTAACGTAACACTATTGTTTAAATTTTTGACTGCAGGGTAGGATTTGATGTTGCTCATGCATAATTGTATCCATGTAGTCATATCCATATAGAGTTATTATGTATAATAGACATTTGATAAAATATGAATTAAAATATAACTATAAACAAATGAAAGGTATTGAAATACAATATGGTTGAAACTGTTAAATAATATACTATCATGCAGGATTAAATATATTTAGTTACACACAGAGGTATTTATGTATAAGAGAGTAAAATATAGCTTAAAATAGAATTACAAGCATAAGAAAAGTCACTGAAATGCATTGTAATTGAAACTGATAATCCCTGGGCCACTGACAGTCAAGGTAAAACTAATTAAAATAAAAATATATACTGATGATCTCATTAACTAATGTATAATTTGCTTTTGCTTGCAAAAACCCAGTTATAGAAATTTTAATTACATATATCTTTTGTAAAAAATCTCCCACAGCTTAAAGATCACTTACATTTACTTATTTTTATTTATGGACTAATAGTCATTTCAAAAATTGCTAACTTTACATTCTTAATACCTATTAACAATTTAGTTTTTCCTATGCATGTGTTTATTGATAGTGAATTTAGGTTTCATCTCATAGGATCACAAAATTTTTTATAAATAAAACTTATGTATTAGGAGTTTATCAACTAAATCTCATTAGCTTCCACTGTATCTGTTAGTAGTACTTTTCCTCGCTCCCTTCCTTTTTTTCCCTTTAATTTAGAAGAGACTATTTTAACTATGCCATGATAGCCATAGGAACAGTTCAGCCTGACTCCCCTAATTGTAGCTGTTTACAGCTGTATCTACTGGATGTACTGATGTTGCTATTTTATTCCTGACAAGCTGATCACAAAAATGATGTTTGTGATCAGTTTTGGGACCAGTCTGGTGAACTTTCAGGCCATGAAGCTCTACTAATTTTGTAAGTTTTTGTCTGGATAGATTGCCAATATCTAGTTTTGTTTTTCTGATGAAATGGTCAATGATGGTCTTATCCAAAATTGTGAATTGTGCATATAAATGCATCTTGATTAGTTAAACAAGAACACAGAGGTTAAATCAGCCATTCAATCAGGGACGGGAATGGCTATAGGTGTTCCAATTATTGATTGCTGCATAACAATCCACCTAAAACATAATGACTTAAAACACCACCATTTTATTGTGATTGCCCATTCTCTGGGTCTGAAATAAGGCACAGTGGGGGTGGCATGTTTTTAAGAGAAAGACTACAATGTCTGGAGAAAATGTGAACAGCTGGAAGCTGGAATCATCTAGAGAATTTTTTGCTCAAGTCTGATGCCTGGGTTATGATGACTCCAAAGTGGGATTCAGCTAGGAATGTTTACTAAAGGACCTGTATGTGCCTCTCCACGAGGTTTGCAGAGTCTCTTCATCATGCAAACCATTAATGCACTGGGCTGCTAAGTGAAAAGTTGGAGGAGTTTATTAAGAGGTGCCTTGGAAGAAAACTCTGGTGATCTACTTGTCAAAAGTCAGCAATTGAAAACTCTGTGAAACACAGTTCTGCCATGCCACACATTGGGTCACTCTGAGTCAAGTTGACTTGATGGCAACTAGTTTATGAGGATTGAACTTCTCCCAGCATGGAAACTGGATTGCCCGTTCTCTGGGTCTGGAACAAGACACAGTGGGGGCAGCATGGTTTTAATAGGAAGATTCCAATGTCTGGAAAAATTTGGAGTTCTGAGAAATCATAACTCAAACAAAGATGTCCAGAGAGCAAGCGATCCCAGATAACCAGACAGTAGCTATGAGACCTATCATGAACAAGCCTAGAAAGTACCATAACATACTCTATCGGTTGAAGGTATCAGAAGGCCATCAAGGTTTTAAAAGAAGGGACCAGAGATCCTACACGTAATGATATTAATATCAAAGAATTTGGGGTCATGTTTTAAGACCCCATCTTAAAACATCTGCATCAGTTACGAGTAGATGAGAGTAGAAGAACAGAGCCAGAGGTGGCTCCTTAAATAGACCTAGAAGGAGAGTCTGAAGTACTGTCCCAGGTACAATATTTAATCTATATAGCCTATATCTATAAAAAAGTCAGAACCTAGGGTTGAAGATTAAAAATTAAAAGACATAAAGGAAACATAGTGAAGATATAGCCAAGTTCTCCATTTCTTAATTACATTTGCTCCACCTAGCCTATTGGAAACAGACAAAAATTATTAATTTTACTATTTAAGACAGCATAGTTATGACTATTTTTTTCCCCAAATATAGAAGTTCTTCCTAATAAGTCCTATTTATTCTGAAGCATATAAGACAACATTCAAAAGTGTACATTGGATGGAATTATGTGTGTGCACTTTTAAGATGAAAAATAAACAAGTATGTATTTACTGCAATTATTTATTGCTTTCAGAAAACATTTTATTCTGAATAGTTCAAGGAATATTTTACCTCTATTTCACTATGACCGTATAGAAATAATATACATTATGTGCTTTAGAAAACGTCAAATCTATATAACAGATAGTGTTGTTGTTGTTGTTAGATGCCCTCATGTTGATTCTTACTCATAGCGACTCTGTGTTCAACAGAACGAAACACTACCCAGTCTGTACCATCCTCACAATCATTGCTATGTTTGATCCCATTGTTGAACCCACTGTGTCAATTCATCTTGTTGAGGGTCTTCCTCATTTGGGTTGACACTCTATTTTACCAAGCATGATGTGATGTCCTTCTCCTGGGCTGGTCTCTGCTGATAACATGTCCAAAGTACATGAGATGAAGCCTTACCATTCTCACATCTAAGGAGCATTCTAGCTGTACTTCTTCCAAGACAGATTTGTTTGTTCTCCTGTCAGTCCATGGGACATTCAATATTCTCTGCCAACACCATAATTCAAAGTCATTGATTCTTCAGCCTTCATTGTCCAGCTTCCACATGCATATGAAGCTATTGAAAATACCATGGCTTGGGTCTGGTGCACCTTAGTGCTCAAGGTGACACCTTTGCTTTTTAACACTTTAAAGAGGTCTTTTCCTGCAGATTTGCCCAATGCAATATGTTTGATTTCTTTACTGCTGCTTCTTTGACATTGATTGTGGATCAAGTAAAATGAAATCCTTGACAACTTCAGTATTTTCTTTGTTTATCATGATATTGCTTATTGGCCCAGTTGTGAGAACTTTTATTCTCTTTATATTGAGGTGCAATCCCTACTGAAGGCTATAATCTTTCATCTGCATCAGTAAGTGCTTTAAGTCCTCTTCACTTTCAGCAAGAAAGTTGTGTTATCTGCATGATGCAGGTTGTTAATGAGTCTTCTCCATCAAATAGTGGGATGACATCTTTCTAATATTCTCTGCTTTTAACCAAGATCCATTTGACATCAACAATAATATCCCTCATTCCATGTCCTCTTCTGAATCTAGCTTGAATTTCTGGCAGTTCCCTGTCAATGTTCTGCTGCAACCATTTTTGAATTATCTTCAGAATAATTTTACTTGCATGTGAAGTAAATATTAATGATATTGTTCAATAATTTCCAAATTTCATTGGATCATCTTTCTTTGGAATAGGCATGTGTATATGTATTTCTTCCAGTCAGTTGGCCAGGAAGCTGTCTTCCAAATTTCTTGGCATAGACAAGTGAGCACTTCCCACATTGCATTCATTTGTTGAAACATCTCAATTAGTATTCCAGTTCCTGGAACTTTGTTTTTTACCTGTGCCTCCAGTGCAGCTTGCACATCTTCCTTCAGTACCATAGGTTCTCGATCATATGTTACTTCTGGAAATGACTGAATGTTAGCCAATTATTTTTGGTACAGTGACTGTGTTTTTCTTCCATCTTCTTTTGATGCTTCCTGCATCATTGAATTTTTTACTCATAGAATCCTTCAATATTGCAACTTGAGGCCTGAATTTTTTCTTTGGTTATTTCAGCTTAAGAAATGCCAAGCGTGTTCTCCCCTTTTGGTTTTCTATCTCCAGGTCTTTGCAAATTTCATTATATTTAACATTGTCTTCTCAAGCTGCCCTATTGAATCTTCTATTCGGTTCTTTACTTTATCATTTATTCTATTTGCCTCAGCTACTCTAAGTTCAGAAGCAAGTTTCAGAGTCTCTTCTGATATACATTTTGGTCTTTTCTTTCTTTTTTGTCTTTTTACTGATCTTTTGATTTCATCCCCTACTTGTCTAGTCTTCTTATCGTATTGTTGGACAGGAGCTGCCCATTTGGTCTCATATTTCTAACTGAACTAGGAAGCACATTCGTCGTGTGTATTATTTTTTGTTTTATAGTCCTACCTAATCTTTGTCCAAAGAGTGGACTTTGGGAATGTTTTCGGTTCTGGGTTAACAGTGTTTGGGGCAGGGGGAGCATTGATTTGAGTGCCTTCCAACATGAGGAGATCATTTTCTGACATTATATTAGACAATGTTTTGCTGCTATCCATACAATTTCACTGGCCAGGTTTTCAGAAGTAGATCACCAGATCCTTCCTCCCAGTCTGTTTTAGTCTGGAAGCCCCAGTGAAGCCTGTTCTCCATGGGTGAGCCCGCTGGTATTTGAATTACTGATGGGATAGCTTCCACAACAACACACAGGCCACTACAGTATAGCAAACTGACAGACAAATGGTGGATAACAGATATTCCAAAAAACAAAACCAAATCCATTGACATCAAAACGATTCTAACTCATTGTGACCCTATAGGACAGAGTAGAACTGCTCCACAGGGTTTTCAAAGCTGTAAATTTTTACAGAAGCAGACTGCCACATCTTTCTCCCAAAGAGCAGCTGGGGAGTTTGAACCACCAACCTTTTTGGTTGGCAATATTAGGCAGTTAATATTTTAGAAAAAAGAAGTTAAAAAATACTGATGAAAGAATCAGTTTTTAAAAGAAATGGACTAGTGTGAAGGTAAGTGTCACTTACAAATGGGTAGGAAATGAAAGTAATGAACAATAAAAATCAAAGTTGAATTTTTATTAAACACCTTTATCATTATGTTTAGATCTATGAATGATAACTCTTCTGCATATGAATCCTTTTTTATTGATGCTTGGGAATTTAGGAACATTTTGAATACGATAACTCGTTGCCATTGAGTCGATTCTGACTCTATAGGACAGAGTAGACCTGCCCCATAGAGTTTCCAAGGAGCGCCTGGTGGATTTGAACTGCCGACCCTTTGGTTAACAGCCACAGCACTTAACCACTACACCACCAGGGTTTCCTTGAATATGATAGACCTCATGAATTGCTCATCAGAAATACTAATTATACTCAGTTATTTTTCATAGATTCAAGTTCATGAGCATAAAAAGGAGCTTGGTCCATGTTGAAATCTTGAAGATTACCTACACAATATAAAGAGGAAATTGAGTAAGTTTATGGTTACTTTGGTCAATTTAAATCATCAACTATGGTCAGTTTCCCCTAAGATAATGGTATATATTTTTTTCTCTCAACGATCACAATGATTGATTAATTAGTTAATTCAAAATTTTATTGAGCATCTATTAGGTGCTTGGAATACATCACTGAACAGCAAGAAAAAAATTCCTGCTCTTGTAGAACAACAAATACATAAAACTTAAATAAGTAAATTGTATATGTTTATATGTGATAAGTAGTACAAGAAAGGAAAGGAAAAATTTAGATAAAATTAAGACGAATTAGGAGAACTAGGGATGGGTATCATGGTTTATAATCATAATGAGGATGATCAAGACCAGTATAGAATTCATTTAGAAGATGACATTTGACCAACCACCTGAAGAAGGTGAGGCACTAATCCTTGTGAATATTTACAAGGCCATGAGACAGAATTGTGCCTTTGAAGAACAGCAGGGAGGTACATAAGGCTGAAATGGAGTAAGCAAGGGGAAGAGTATTGAGAGAGAGGACGGTCCAGGGTGCAAATTGTGTAGGGACTTGTGAATGCTGTTAGCACTTTGCATTTACTCTGAATGAAATGTAGAACCATTGCTAGATATTGACATAATCTAACAGGATTATTCGGGTGACTGGCTTGACCTTAAGAATGCAGTCATGGAAACTAGGAAGCCATCGTGTGAAATGCCAGTGCCTGAGATCAATGGTTGGATAATGGAGGAGGTGAGAAGTTGCTGGATTCTGTATATATTTGGAAAGCAAGTGCAACAGGATTTTCTGATGGATTGGATTTGGGCTGTGAGAAAAAGGAAAGAGAAACATTAAGGAAGAGGCTTGTTTTGGCCTGAATCTTTGTAAGAGTGGCCTTCAACTGGAAATATGGTAGATTCCAATTGGACCAATATATTGGGAGGTCAGATCCAGAGTTCAGTTTTGATTAAGTATAAAAACTCAATGCTCATTTAAAACCTTTCATTCATTGAAAATATTGTTTTGTTTGTTTTGAATAAGGCCAACTTTGATGTCTCTTTAAAATAATTTTGTTAAATAGTTATAGGATTGACTCAGTTTCTACCAGAGTATTGTATGTTGTTGTTGTTAACTGCTGTGGAGTTGATTCCATCTCCTGGCAACACTATTGGTCGGATACAGGATTAGAAAGAAAATTCAAGCAGTGATTCCAGTCCTTGACCTGCTATAAAATATCACTGTGACTTTAAGACAGGTAACTATCTTTTCTTTTTTCTGGTAATATAATCAGGCAACAGATAGATAACCAACAAACCAAATACTTCTGTGCTAAACTGGGGAAAAAATCCTGAAATTTTCTGCAGCACTTCTCATCAATTGGTGAAATATATATCTCCACCCTTTGCGTCTGAGCTTGGCCATGTGACTTGCTTTGGCTAGCTGGAAATGAACAAAAACTTGAGGCGTGCATACCCAGTGGACCTTGTTCTCTCATGTTTCGGGAAACTTTTTTGTCATCCCACAAACAAGCCAGGCTGATCTTTTTAGAGCACAGGGGAGACACCATATGGAGAGAGAGGCTCACCTTCTTAGATGCCCCAGAAGTGGAAATGTGTCCATTTAGACCACTCAGCTCAAACCAGATCAGACAAATGGGCTGGCCAAACAACAGGATCAAGAGGGGGAAAAAAAAAAGTCATTTTGAGCCACTAACTTTTTAAGGGTGGGGTATCTTAAGCAGGTGTTTAGTTAACATTGATAATATAATATGGATGACTACTAAATCTCCATTAAATTTGGAAAAGACAGGTGCTTTGGAGCCGGCTAAACCTGGCTTTCAGCCTTGACTCTGTCACTTTCTGCTTCTCAGACCCTTGCAACATCTGTTTGGTCTTAAAAGAAAATGGGGATATGACCTTGTGCAATTTTTAGGATGATTCATCTTGATTAATAGTGCATACTCAGCACTTAGAAGTTGCTCAACAAACTAATATTTTCATCCATTATCTTCAGGTAGTTATAAAAACTATTATTTTTACCTGTTACATGCAATTACTTAGGCTTAATGTAATTTACTTACACTTTTCTTATATTTTCTATTAGTACTCTCATTTTTAGTATTCAGCGCTGAAAGCTTTAGGGCTTGTCATTGATTTCTTCAGCTACCATTAATTCTATCTTTGTGGGTCTTGATTACCGCTTTGTGAAATTCAAATCAACATTACAATTTTTGGAAGAAAAAAAAAAGATTTTCTTGCTACCCTCCCTTAATGTTTACCCATAATTGATCTTTCTTTATTCCCAGCATCTGGGAACATGGAGTGGTACTTAAAGGTACTCATGACAGCCTCTATTAGAGATTTGCAGCACTTAGCCTGTCAGAGGTTTGTCCTTAGAATTAAAGAGGAGTAGCATATTTTAGACCTCAGGTCCCATGCTCAGTTACATTCAAAATATCTTGTAACATTAGCTTCAATGTCAGCATACTAATGCCTGTGTCAGCTTTTTAAAAAGAGTGGCAATGATCTACAACCGCCTAACTTTGACTGGAGACTATAAAATAGATGGAGTGGCCAGGTTTAGTCCTAAGTAACCTTTTATCCAATGACAGTAATTACTTATTTGAACCTTTAATTCATTTAAATTTGCTTGAACTTTCAAGTGACTACCCACATATTTTCCATTTTGACAGATAAAATTAAATGACTCATATGTAGAACCACCTCCTTAACGGTATGGTGTGATTGACAGATAAAAAGCCATCAAGCAGCTTTTACTTTGGCAAGTTTGAAAAACTAAATCTTTAATAAGAGGAATTTATAGTTGTTACAATTTTGAACTGTTTTCACAGAAAAGAAAAAGTAAAAATGCAGGTTCCACGCATGAGATCCCAAGAGCTGCGGGGAACTCATGAAATGTTCTGTGTATAAGCACTTTGCTTGTGAGTAGTTCAAAAATTTCATCAGATACATAAGTGTGCCTATGACCCAAATAAAATTACAGTCACTACTTGACATGGTGTTTAAAACATTTGTGAAACGAATAACAAAGTGACCTACCAAAAACATATTGCAAGGGTTAAAAGAGAGAAACTGAGGAACAGGGATTGATAGAGTCCTCTGAGTTTATAGGAACATTCACGAAAGTCACTAATATGAAATGTATCCCAGAGCAGATACAAAGGAAAAATGTGGAGACAGGCAATCGTAAAACCTCAAACCCCTTTGGAATAAGACAACTGTGAAAACCATGAAGTCATTTAATGGCTACCTTGTGCAAAGAATTTATCTTTAGGTAATTTCAAATGAATGGGGGGGCACAGAAACTACCTAGTAACCCGAAGTCAGCTGATCTTAGAAAAAAGAAATGGGGCATAATTTCAATCACTCATGATGTTGCAACTAACCAACTATTAATTTTTACTGTTTCTTCCTCTTCTCTTTAAAAGCTTCATTGTAACTAACCTGCATTGAGCCATTTGTTTTTTTAGAAAAAAAAAAAAAATCCTGTATGCATACAGAATAACTGCTCAGATAAACCCTATACACTTTTTTTGTGCTTGGATTTTTTTTTTTTTTTAAAACACTCCAGTGAAAGAATGTTCTTCTTAGATTTTTTTTTTCCCCCTCATAAATATTCAGTAACTCACTTTCCTCTCAAAATTGTTGGCTGTGTTTATTGACATGGAATCCTTTGAAATGTTTTGCTTTAAGTGGGCTTCTGAACAGAAGCCATGGTAAGTTTTCAGTTTTGAGTTTGTGCTTGCTTATGTCATTTTTGTTTGAGGGGATGGATGACAGGTCATCACTTCCTTGGGTTCTCTGTAAAGGATTTGGGGAAGCAGACTTTATCCTTGAGCACTTTCTTGCATATTGGGGTGGTCCAGCCACATCTCCCCTCAAAGTTAATACCCAGAAAGTTGGTGAGATTTCAGTGGCTTCTGGAGATTTTAAGCAGGTTGTTATGGGAGGGATTGTAGCTTCCGTATGGTTCTGTTGAATTATATGAACAGGCTGCCCTCCCACCTTTTCTGCTATCTGTGCACTGCTATTTCCCAAAATTTACCTCTACATCCCCCACAAAATCTTCTCTCATGTCTTTACCCCAATGGGATTATTGTTGTATTCTTTCTAAGGTTATCAATTCAAAATCCCCATAACTTCGAACCGGTGGTCATCCAGATACAGAATAGGTGTATCTTGGTGAGCTTGGCATAATGAATATTTGAATGAATGAATGAATACATGGATAAATAAATGAAATAAAAATTAAATCAAATAATGAAATCTGCAATCAATTTGTTCTGTTTTGTAGTCATCACTGGCTGCCATTTTTCTCTACTTCCTGGTCATTCTCATGTGTTAGCACACGGAAGAATAGCTTGAGCAACTTAATATAATTGAAGATAATTGGGACCAACTTCAAGTTTCTGAGTCAACAGATCTTGAGTGAATCTTGGGGATCTGCATGTCTAATAAATCCCTCTGAATGATGCTGCTTCTGGACTTCTTAAAATCCTGGTTTGAGAAAATCTGCTTGAGGGCTTAAGTTGGGGCTCTCATCTGAGAGATGGTCTCTTTTTTCTATTCTTTATTTGAATTGCAATCAGCAGGCAAGATTCAGTAACTCTTGTCAAAGCACGTCATTTTTGTTTGAGAGGATGACAAGTCATCACTTTATTGAGTTCGTTGTAGAAGACCTGGGAGTGAGGACTTTATCCCTGGGGGAAAATGATGGCATGCTTTTAGATCTGCAAATTGTTGCCTTTATATGCAAACTTTAATGAGTGAGTATTCTGTTATCAGTTTATTTTGTCATCCTGCCCACTCTTGGTGCTTTTTCCTTGTGGGTATTCAAATTGCACACTGCTTGGAATCAGAGGGCATTAGAACTGGGAGGACCATTTATAATGATTTAAATAAATGCCTTATTTTACAGATGAGGAATCTTAGTCTGGAAAAGTAAATGACTCTTTACTTTAAAAGTAATGACTTAATGACTTATTTAAAGGCTATTTAATTACAAATTAGCCTGCAGTTGCTCTGGTATTGGAGCTAGGACTACTAACATTTGTTTTAGTGTTATTTCTGGCACTTTTTTTTTAGGCTTTTCTTGATAATTAAGATCTTTGCTCAATAATATTTAATTTTATTTTTAATTATGAAGTAATATATGGTTATATAAAAATACAGTCCACATATTATATAATGCAGAGGAAATGAAAAGTGAAATACATGTTCTCAGTTTTCAAATGTTAGTTCCCAGAAATAAAGCATATTTTCCAGATTTTTATTGGAATATAGGTTATATACGTATTCCTGCATATGTACGCATGTACGTATACACACATACATACACATATCTGTGTGTGATGGAGATGTATTTACCTACTTACACTATCATAATAAAAAATATATATTTATATACAGTTGTCCTACAACTTTTTAAAAATCTAACAATATATCATTGCCACTATGTGAAAATAAGAGCCCTGGTGGCACAGTGATTGAGAGCTCAGGCTCCTAACCAAAAGGTCAGCAGTTCAAATCCACCAGCCACTCTTTGGAAACCCTTGTGGGGCAGTTCTCCTCTACTTATTGGGTCATTATGAGTGTGAATCAACTCGATAGCAGCAGATTTGGTTTTGATTTTTAGTCGGTGGCACAACAGTTAAGTACTTGGCTATCTGAAAGGTTGGTGTTTTGAACCCATGCATGGGCTCCATGTGAGAAAGAACTGGTGATCTGCCTCTACAAAGATTACAGCCAAGAAAACACTATGGGCAGTTCTGCTTTGTCACATGGGGTCACTCTGTGTTGAAGTCAACTTGACGAAACTCCACAAAAACAACATGTGAATATAAAAATCCTGGAAAAAGAACTATGCTGTTTTCAACACTGTATACCCAACACTTAATTGACACATTGTAAGCATTCGAAAAACATACATTAAATACATTAGAAAATGGAAGTCATATATCTATCAGTACCTACAGCCCTGCAGCATCTAATTCTCATTTATGGCTGTATAGTATTCCAGTTGATGGATGTAAATAGTAACATTTTAAATGAAGTTAGATAATAGGTATTGGAACAGATGCCCAGTGAACATTCTTTTTTAAAAGAAATAATAACTTCTCTGATTTCTACTTCTTAGGGAAAGGGTTTGGAAATAGGAAAAAAATTCATATCACCAGAATACGTATCCATGATTGTACTGCCTTTAAAATATCCCAAGATATAACATAAGCTGAAATATATTTACAGCTTCACACATCCAAGCACATGTAGAAAATAGATGGATACAAAAACTAAAATAATGGAAAGCCATGCATGTATGAAGCTGGAGACAGCATACATTTTATTTATCCACTAACTATATACCGTGTGGAGTCCCTGAGTGATGAATGTACTAGGTTGCTATCTGAAAGGTTAGAGGTTCTGTTTCACTCAGAGGCACCTTGGAAGAAAGAACTGGTCATCAATTTTGGAAAAGCCATGAAAAACCCTGTAAGAGTTATACACTAATACACATGAAGTTGGCACAAGTTGGAACCAACTGCAGAGCAAATGGTTAAACATCAAGAACCTATTAAATAACTTGAACATTTAAATGTTTGATAAAACAATGTGTAAGACAGTATGATCCTTGATATCAGATTATCTAAGAACATCTATTTTTTAATAAAATAATCCTGGGTTCTCAAACAGATTCCGCCACTTGCTAATTGTATCAGGTTGGATGCTACATATAAATGGTTAAGAAGTTTTCTGCAAACCTTACATTATAAAAAGTTGCAAGAATTGGGCCTAAGGCACTCATTTTATTGATAAACTCAGACCCCCAAAATGTACTTAACCCTCAGGTTTACCTTAAGAACACGAACTTCTGAGAACTGAGAGTCGGTAATTAATCTCTGCTTCACCACCCTCCTCCATAAGCTCACATTCCTATTTTTCTGTTCTGTCATATATAAAATATCTTCCCATTGCCAGAAGCAGTCTCACTTTCAGACTGATCTTTCTGCTGGCAATAATTAAAGCTTCCTTTTTCTCAACTTCTTTTCCTTTGGTCTTACAGTAACTCCTTAGTACAGCTTACTAAACCTCTTCAAATCTTAATTTTCCTGCATTTAAAAATGTGTGATATATTACCATTGAGAACTGAAAATGACTGCAGACACATAGCGTGATTATCAGGAGTAAGATTTAAGGATGCTTACATTTGCACTAATTGTTCCAGGAAATTCCAATTCAAGAAAACAAGTCTGTAAAACATAAATAATTTCATTATTTGCTAGGGGAACATTCCAGAAATCAATTTATGTTAGCAATACACTGCTCAAAGAGCCCCCTCCTCAGGACAGTAGATTGCTCATCTCAGCCAACAGCCTCTTTTGCAAGGACAATGAATTGTTTAACTGGGCAAGCCACTCCTTTTGTTTCCAAACCACTCACGTTTGAAACAGCTGTTTATTTATTTGTATTTATTTTAAGACCTCACTGTGACTATCAATTGTGAACAATTACATCATAAATTCATTGTAAGGGTAACCTTAAATTCCCCAATCCGAGACACACAAAAAAGCCTATTAATACCCGCTTTTTTTTTTTTTTCTGGCCACACTCTTCTGAGACAATACTAAACCAAAAAAAAAAAAAAAAAAAAACAACAAAAAAAACAAACCCATTGCCTACGGGTCAATTCCAACTCATAGTAACTCTATAGGACAAAGTCAAACTGCTTGTCTTAGTCATCTAGTGCTGCCATAACAGAAGTACCACAAATGGATGGCTTTAACAAAGGGAAATTTATTTCCTCATGGTAAAGTAGGCTAAAAGCCCAAATTCAAGGTGTCAGCCCCAGGGAAAGGCTTTCTCTCTCTGTCGGCTCTGGAAGAAGGTACTTGTCCTCAACCTTCCCATGGTCGAGGAGCTTCTCAGGCCCAGGGAGCCCGAGTCCAAAGGACGCTCTCTGCTCCTGGTGCTGCCTTCTTGGTGGTATGAGGTCCCCAACTCTCTGGTTGCTTCCCTTTCCTTTTATCTCTTGAGAGAAAGAAGGTAGTGCAGGCCACACCCCAGTGAAACTAACTCCCTTTACCTTGGATCAGGGAGGTGACCTGAGTAAGGGTGGTGTTACAATCTCACCCTAATCCTCTCAACATAAAATTACAATCACAAAGTGGAGGACAACCACACAATACTGGGAATCATGGCCTAACCAAGTTGACATACACATTTTTGGGGGGACATAATTAAATCCATGGCACTGTCCCATGGGGTTTCCAAGGAGTAGTCAGTGGATTCGAACTGCCAGCCTTTAGGTTAGCAGCTGAGCTCTTATCCATTGCATTACCAGGGCTCTAAGATGCTATTAAGACTCTATCAAATTGTTGGTTTACAGTAGTAGTTTGTAAATTCAGCATTGCATTACTAACAAGTTATTCTGATGATCTTTTGGGGATTTACCTTTAACATTTCTGGAAGTCTCACTAAGAACCATTTGAGACCCCCCACCACTGAGGTCCAACACTCCCACTTCAGAAACGGTTTGCACCTCTGAAGTCCATGGAAACTCCCACTCAGAGATCTCTCTAAGCAGAGCAGTGACTTAAGTAAGGCTAGTACTGAGTTCAAGTCTTATTGCCTGTCATTGATCAATTAAATTCTGAGCTTATTTTTTCTCCTAGGAATGAGAAGCTGTTTCTACCAATGAGATTTTCCAAGTTGTAACCTTGGTAGAAACAAGCAAACTGCCAGGCTTTGTCCCCTGCAGAGGGGCCTTTCAGTTAGCAGTCAATTGCTCACACCATTGAGCGACCAGGGCTAATGACATTATTAGGTCTTTGGATGTACCCTTCCTTTTATCAGATAATGCTGTGACTCTGCCAGGTCGATGCTCTCCCTCACTACGGCTGCTAATACACTAGCTTTAGTTGATCAACAGGCCATTCTGATGGTCTTTTGGGAAGCCAAAAATCTATATTGCTTATATGTTAAACTTACTATAAGTGTTAAAAAAAAAAAAAAACTGTTTTAACTAAATGATAAGCAGATAGAAACTTATAAAATTTTCCCTCTAAGTTTGTGAACAAATATTTCACCAGGCTAGAGTATTTTCTAATTTCTCATTTAGAATTTCTTCTTCTGGTCTCATTTTTACAATGCAAGCTGTTTTCGAGCTCATTATTATTCACAGTAGTCTGCAACAGAGTAGTAATTTCTTTGTTTGAGTGCTAAGATAGTAATTACAGAGTCCATCTGTAGATGTCTTCTGAAGTTTCTCAAATTTTATTCTGTAAACTATCTTATTCTCCCGCTACTAGAATTTCCTTTTTTGTCATGCAGGCGCTCCTTGGAAACTCTATGGGGCAGTTCTACTCTGTTCTGTAGGGTCTCTATGAGTTGCAATCAATGGCACTGGTTTTTTTTTTTTTTTTTATAGCTGTTAGGCTATTAATTTGTGACTGCATAGTCCATATAAATAGTTGAAGTTCAAGTCTCCTCCCAGACTAATACTGTGGTAATATACCTGTTACAAATGTAATAGCTAAAGCTATCTGTCAATGCTTCCTGTGGCTTTTAACATACGTGCTTATTTTCAAGATATCTTTTCTCTTTAAGCATAAAAATGGATCATCTGTGGGTTGATCGATATCTAAATATGGTAGGCAGCCCCTAAAAGAACCCACAATTGTCCCTCCTTCCTGGCGTAACAGCCTTGTGTAACTTGATTCTAAGCAACAGAGGACAGCAATGTCGAGGAGATGCCACTTCTGAGATTAGGTTACAGAAAATTGTGATTTCTGTCTTGCACACTCAATTTCATTCTCAATTTGTCTACTTTGATGATGTAAACTGCCATGTGGGAGAGGCCCACAAAGCAAGGAACTGTGCAAGGCCTCATTCCAAGAGCCTGCAAGGAACTGAATGTTATAACAATCACTGAAATGATTTTGGAAATAGATTCCCCTACAGTTGATACTTTGAGTGAGAACATAGACTCTGGACCAACACCTTGCCTAAAGCTTCACAAGAGACTGTTGAAGCAGAAGACTCAATTACTCTGTACTTGGATTACTGAATCATGGAAACTGAGAAATTATAAATATATATTCTCTTAGAGGCAATTTGTTATGCAATAATAGATAATACACTAAAATATCAATTAGAACTTCTTTCTTTTGTATGTAGTTGCATCTGATGTCCCTTAATCTGATACTTCTTTTAATGTAATGAAGGTTTAAAAATAGGCTTGCTGTGTCTCAGGGGTTTACAGTTTAATCAGTTAGAGGTCATATTAATTTCATTAGAAACAGATATAACTCTTACTGATTAAACAGAAAGGAAGTTTGTTGTTGTAGTTGTTGTTACTGTTGTTTTGTTTTAGATAGCTCATGGAGTTGCTGAAAGGACTGGAGAACCAGGCTTGAAACAAAACTTCCCAAAATGTCAAATGGTCTGTTAAGAAAACCACTCCAACTTCTCCTATCTCCATCAAGTTCTAGAGGAAACTTCAATAGCCACAGAAGCTGATGCAGGAAGGAGCTCAACCTCAATCTATTGCCACCTTAGAAAGCTGGATGCCTGGCTCATTTCTCAACTGGTTCCTTCTGAATTGAAGACTCTTGTGAGTTCATCTGATTTGCAAAATTAATGCTATATGTCTGAATCTGAGGCTGATATTTTGAGTTTTACTTGGCATTGATGGGGTTCATGAAGTTGACAATTCCCCCAATATTGACAAGTTTAAAAAAAATTATAGTCTCAGAAATTTTTAAAACACATATTTTGTTGTTTAATGAAATCTACCATGGGAGGAAATGAAGAGGTTGACTACAAGACAGAATCAGGGGGTTAACACACTATCACACTTCAATTACATCACTTGTGAGTGCAATGCAAAATTGCCCAATAAAGTAAATCCAATGTCTAATAAGCATTTAAGAAGACATTCACTCTTACGTTTTGGAAGGAGGGGTAAAAATCAACAAGCTCAATCTACAGCTAAAAAAAATTTAAATATTCATTTTGAAAACAGGAGAGTCTCAGTAAATAAGGTTAAAATATAAATGTGAAAAGAGATCCAAATTCATATTTGAAAAAGAAGTGTATCATAGTAATTGTTTAGAAGAGAAACAAGAATATAACATTGCAGAAGTAAAAATGTATATATGTTAAAGATATATTTTGGTAGTTTAATTTCAAGTGTCATAAACTTCTGTTGGTTATGAAGAGGAGGTTTTCCCTTTTTACTACTGGGCAGTTATCAATTACGAAACCTCCTGTGTGATATAAAACATTCCTACTGCATCTACTTATCCTGTACTTTTTTAAGCAGGATCCCATCCTCCCTCTCTAATACTGGGATAGGTCTTCCTATTCTGGTTCCAAACATCCATGCTGTTACACTGAACACATTTGTCGCAGTTATCTAGTGCTGCTCTAACACAAATACTGCAAGTGGGTGGCTGTAACAAACAAATATATTTTTTCACAGTTTAGGAAGCTAGAAGTCCAAATTCAGGGAACCTGCTCTACTGGAAGGCACTCTCTCTCTGTTGGTTCTGGAGGAAGGTCATTGTCTCTTCAGCTTCTATTTCTTGGCTTCTTGGTGATCTTCGTGTAGCATCGCATCTATCTTCCCCTATCCCTGCTTTCTTCTGTATGCCTTATCTACTCTTTTTACATCTCAAACGTGATTGGCTTAAACACACCCTACACCCTATGGTCTCTTAATATAACAGAGAAAACCCATTCTCAAATGGGATTATAAATACAGGTATCCAAAACCCAAAACCAAACTCACTGCTGTAGAGCAAATTCCGACTCACAGCAACCCTATAGGACAGAGTAGAACTGCCCCACAGGGTTTTCAAGGTGGTAAGTCTTTACAGAAGCAGACTGCCACATCTTTCTCCCAACCGGAGGTAGAGGGGTTAGGATTTACAGCAAATATTTCTGGGGACACAATTCAATCCATAACAACACTGTATTATAACCCCTTGTTTATTTCTCTGATTTGGTGTAAATTACTTTTGGGTACAAAAATGAGTCTTATTAATTTCTATATCCCCATTATTTGCCAAAACATGAAGCTCAAAACCACAGATGAGTCATAGACCTTTGTGGGCCAAAGTGAGACTTACTTGATATTTTCCATATATTTTACTGACTAATCCATGTCAGTCTCTAAAATAAGAATACCAGAATTTTTCAATTAGAAAATCTACTGTAAAAAAAATTAGTATTAAGGGAGTTTGAATTAGCATAATATTAAAATGGAAGAATACACTCTGGAAGACAATCCTTAAAGTAGCTTCAAAGAAAAGGGATCAGTATTTAAAATTATTTGATATGCATAATATACACTCTCTTTTTGCCTATTGTACATGAAAAAGTTTTTTTTTTAATAAGTAAGATGTTTTGTTTAAAACTGACTTTTCTGTGGTTGGCTGTAATTTTTTTTAAAGTATTGCTTGCTTTGGAACAGTATTAGCTTTACATATAGGTTACAGAGGTAATATGTAAAAGGACATGTCTTTCTTCCAGTGGTGCCTTTAGAATGCAAAGGCTTTTCATTAGCTCAATTATAGGAGTCAACCTTTAATAGATACTGTAAAACACAAATTCAAATAAGTCATTGTTACATGTTTTAAGGAACCGGGTAGCTTGGCTGCTAACCAAAATGTCAGCAGTTCGAGTCCACCAGCCGCTCCTTGGAAACCCTATGCTATGGTTCTACTCTGCTCCAAAGGATCACATGGCTGGAATCAACTCAACGGCAACAGGATTGGTTATTTTGGTACATGTTTTTAAATTGTCTTCTTCCCAAGGAGGAAAAGAATTTTTCTGCTCAGCTCATTCCCATATTTACTCAAGAGCTGTACCTGTAAATCTATGTCAGCTATCAATTTCCCAGAGGGGAAAAAAAAAAAAAGAGAGACCACCAAAATAATCCAAAATGTGTTATCGGAGTGAGAAACACTCCTACATCTGCAAGGTCTTGGTAGTATACAGGGGAAGAGGAGGTCTAGTCAGAATTTGTGATCTAATAGTTTAAGAACAGTGTTCAGAGTGAGTCAAGGATTTTCAAATGAATTTTAAAGAGTACAAGTTGGTTTTTTTTAAATAATTTATTTTATTTTTGTTGCTGTTGTTGAGTTCCAGAGCACTGCTAGGTGGTTTTGAACTACTAACCTTTGGGTTAGCAGCTGATTGTGAACTGCTTGCACAAAACCAACTGAAGTGTATACAAACTCTTCTTTTCCAATCACATAGTTGTGTGAGGCTGAATTTTCTTCATATACTTCAGATGAAATAACAGATTGTACAAATAACAGATGTACGAAAATACCTCAGTTTTAAGCCACATACTGAAGAAATTTGCAAAACAATGTAATGCCATACTTCTGAACTAAGTTTTATTTTTTGTTATGGAAGTGTATTTATTTTTTCAGAAAAATACATATTATTTTTTGTTCATGTATAATGGTTTTATTATTGTTATTTTAAAATGGATTAAAATATATATATTTAAAGATTTCTGTTTTAATTTCTAATATGGTATATTTCAGTTGCTACAACCTTCAAAAACACTCTGTTGTCTAATTTTATTTCTTTTTAAAATTTTTTAAAATGATTTTTAATAGTGTAAAAGGTCTCTGCCAAACTTAACAACTCTGTGTGTGTGGGAATATAGTTTGTTCAACTTTGCTAATTACATAGAGGCTTTGAGGTTACATATTACATTATATATTTCTGTCTAAGAGAAAGAGAAAAAAAATTACACCAGAGATATGGTTTAATTGTCTCCAGGATGGGTAATAACCAGTTTTGTATCTAAACTAAATTTCTCTTATTTAATGCCTGTATATACTCAGCTTCTCAAAAGCTTTTGGAAGTAACTTTAGCATCTTGGCAGTTCCCTCATTTATGAGTTAATGAATCTTTGGCATATGTGTACTGGTTTTCTAGTGCGGCTGTGGTAAAGTTCCACATTGGTGGCTTTACCATAGAATTTATTGTCTCAGTTCTGAAGGCAAGTAGTGCAAATTCAGGGTGCTGGCAGGGAGATGTCCTCTCTAAAAGCTCTAGGGGATGATCTTCTTGACTCTCTCAGTTTCTAGTAGCCCCAGGCATCCCTTGCCAATTCAGGAGGGAATTAATCAGTAAGCAAAGTACACAAGGTAAAAAAAAAAAAAAGCCTCACAATTGGACCAATAAAGCAACTTCATGATAAACAGAGTGAACACTGAAGCTATCAAGGATTTCATTTTACCTGGATCCACAATCAGTGCCCATGGAAGCACCAGTCAAGAAATCAAAGGATGCACTGCATTGGGCAAATCTGCAGCAAAGGATCTCTTTAAAGATGCCACTTTAAGGACTAAGGTGCACCTGACCCAAGCCATGGTGTATTCAATCACCTCATATGCATGTGAAAGGTGGACAATGAATAAGGAAAACCAAATAATTGATGCCTTTGAATTATGGTGTTGGTGAAGAATATTGACTATGCCATGGAACGCCAATAAAAAAAAAAACAATGAACAAATCTGTCTTGGAAGAAGTACAGCCAGAATGCTCATTAGAAGCAAGGATGGCAAGATTTTGTCTCACATACTTTGAACGTGAAATATCTATTCATTAAAGCCACCCACTTTGTAGTATTTTGTTATGGTGTCCCAGGAACCTAAAATAGCATTAATAAATGTATTGTCAAAAATATTCACTTAATCTTTAGAAACTAATATGGTAATGAGAAATGTTAATACTTTAATATTTATGATTGGCCAAACCAATTCTCCTTAACCAAATCTACTTAGGTTAAGTTAAATTTACTGACATGTTTTCCTGCACATTTTTTAGAATTTGAAAAGAATTACCCTTGATAAATAAACCTTACGTGACAAATAGCAAGAGGGAATATTTTCCTTAAATTGTCATTAATTCAAATATTCTCTAAACATAGGCAGTTTCATTATGCCCCATGCACTGCCCTTACCATAAGCAGCAAAAAGAAACAAGAGACTTGTTTCTAGTCTTGACCGACTTACTATAGACTTGAGATAATATGGTATATGGGTAAAAGGTACTGCAATAAGTTTTAGGACTGGAAGGGACATTAAATATTACCAATTCTATCTTATTGTTTTATGACTGAGAAAACTAAAGCCCTGGAAGTTAAAATGACTTGTTTAAAGGTAGACACAAATCTTTTCAGTTGCAAAACTGGGGTTAAGAGTCATTTTTATGACTTCAAGTCCAGTTCTTGGTTTACTATACAATATTTTGCTACAGGAAAAGAAAACAGAGATCAGAAGAGTGTGTGCAATATCAGTGCCCCAGCAAATGGGTTACTGGGAATAACACTGAGAGAAAGAGCATTGTTAACCTGTTTATGTGTGATTCTACATTATAGATGATAAAGTGATTTATATTAACAACCTTTTTAGCCTTTACTCAGGTAACACATTGGATCACCATGCAGCAGAATCGATTTGATGGCAATGGGTTTAGTCTTCATTTTGGAAGGACTTAGCAACACCTATAGTTGCCATGGAAACCCTGGTGGCATAGTCATTAAGACCTACAGCTGTTAACCAAAACATCACCAGTTAGAATCCACCAGGCGCTACTTGGAAACCCTATCGGGCAGCTCTACTCTGTCCTATAGGTCGCTGTGAGTCAGAATCACTGGAGGACAATAGTTTGGTTTGGTTTTTGGTACAGTTGCCATTCATTTGCCAAGCATGGAGGCAAGAAGCAATAACGATGAGAATGAAGATATGGTGAAGAAGAAAAAAGAAATTAAAAAGAACATTAAGAAAATAATAATAACATAAATAAAATAGAAGAATATATACAGCACAAAAACACATTGCCGTGGAATCAGTTCCGACTCATAGAGACCCTATAGGACTCAGAAGAATTGCCCCATCGGGTTTCCAAGGAGTGGCTTGTTGATTAGAACTGCTGACCTTTTGGTTAGCAGCTGTGCACTTTAACCACTGCACCACAGGGTCTCCTACTTTAATTTGGTAACACAGGGCAATTTTTGCATGACTTGTTTAGCATAGATTTTGCAGGAAAACATTTTATTCATTTACTTTTTTTTTAGTATATATTTTTATCACTCTGTGAGAAACATGTCCATTTCATACTCCACCTATTTCCATAACAACTAGAACTGGGATGACTATGGAGGTGGTATGGAGGAGTTGGTGAAAAGAGATGAACATGCCTAGTTAAAAGAAACAAACCAAAAAAAAACTCGTAACCTGCGGACATTCAGAGAAAAGGGAAATCACAGTGGTTTGTGGCAAAGATGGAACTACTGGGCATTGTAGGGGAGTTCAAAAGAAAAGTGAAAATTAAAAAATTATTTTTGAGACATTATAGGGCATCTGTAAGGAAATATCTGATAAAATTGGACACATGGGATTAAAAAAAAAAGATGAAAAGATGGGACTGAGGTGTGTATTTGGTAACTGTGACCTTAAAATGCACCGTTGACATTACTGGAAAATTGAAGTGCTTGAGGGAACAAATGTAAGTAAATAAGCAGGACAAAAAAATGGCCTGAAGTTAACCCTGGGATTGATAAAATGAGGAATTAAGTGCCTGCATGAATTCAACCACCACTCGTCTGTCAGTTTGTTGCAGTGTGGTTGTTAAGTGCTTTCATATTTCTATGATACTGATCTATGATATGCCATTGGTAGGGGCACCCACAGTGGACAGGTTTCAGCAGAGCTTCCAGACTAATACAGACTAGGAAGAAAGGCCTGGCAATCCACTTCCAAAAATTAGTCAGTGAAAACCCTATGGAACACAACAGAATATTGTCCAATACAGTACTGGAAGATGAACCCCCTGGATTGGAAGGCAACAATGGACTCAGGCATGCCTGCGATCATGAGGATGGCATGGGACCAGGCAGCATTTTCTTATGTTGTACACGGGGTTGCCATGAATTGGGGCTGACTGTAGGCAACTAGCAAAAATAACAATGTCTTACAAGGCGTTCACCTTTTATTAAACCTGGCCCTTACACATTGTGTAAATAGCCTGTGATACAAAAAACCCTGAATTTAGAGCCGGAGATCGTAGGTTAAAATACTTTTTTTCTTTCACTCTCTTACCAGCTGCTTAGACTTAAAACCTCTTCTTAGACTTAAAACCTCTTCTTAGACTTGAGTTTCTGTCCTATAGGGTCGCTATGAGTCGGAATGCACTCCATGGCACTGGGTTTGGTCTTTTTTTTTTTTTTTTGTATGCCAACAATGGAGCTCTGATGATGCAGTGGTTAAGAGCTTGGCTGCTAACCGAAAGTTCAGCCGTTAGAATCCACCAGCAGCTCCTTGGAAACCCTATGGGGCAGCTCTACTCTATCCTATAGGGTTGCTATGAGTTGGAATCCACTTGATGGCAATGAGTTTAGTTTTTTTTTTTTAATACTAACAGTAATTTTTTAATTAGAGTTATATTTTATGTAGGCATTTAATGAATAATTATACAAATGCTGGGCCTTTTGAGTGACTTAACTAGGTGCCACATTTCTGAAGCTTACAACGTTTAAGATAGTGTAGACAGAATAAGTTTGTGTGCATTTCTAGGTTACCTTTGGCAAAACTGGGGGTTGAAACAATACAGATAACTGTCAATACTCTCAGGCTCCTGGGATGAGGCACAGTGAAATTTCTTCAAGTGGGGATTTTGCCACCTACCACACATCTGAAAATACTGCTAAGAAAGAAGATAACACATTTGAAAATGTGGAGTGAAACCGTGAGTTGACTAATACACAATTTCCAGCCTTAGAATAATGGTCTATCAATTCAGAAATGAAATATCTATATTTAGAAAGCAAATCGACATTATTGAAGGGATTTCTAAACATTTTTAGTATGGGAAAAAGAAAAAAAACCCTATCATCCTCATTTATATGCAGGGGTTCTGGGTAATGAAATGCCACACCTTTAAAGGGGAAATTTAGATTAGAGTTTCATCTCTTATGAACTAAATCTTTTATCCCCAAAATGAAAGTGTTGCATCTTTTAATAAAATGTGGTTTCTTCAATATTTAGAATTCAGTATCTATAAGAGATGAATGAAAATGAGCTTAATTGCCAGAAGGATAATATATTGGATGAAATAGAAAGGAATAAGATACTTGGCTCATGCATTTTTCCTCAATTTCAATGGATTTCTTTTGTCATAATTACCTTTAAGCCTTGAGGCATTTTTTTCTCCTATCTCATAAAATCTTTAATTAATCATTTGTTTGGCCTATAAAATGAAATCAGTTAGGTTCAACTCTGAATTATCTATGCTAGTGGAAGAAAATAGTCACATATACTTAAAAAAAATTATAATATGAAGGAAATAGGTAAATATTTTTTTGCAGTTCAGTTGGATACAGAGTTTCTGCCTGACACTCAGTCCCCTGCTCCATGCACAGTCTTTCAGCTCTTCATTGCTTTTAGTCCCTGGTTGCCAATTGCCTTTTTTCTTATCCCTTCAGTTGAATTCCCTAAGTCAAGAAGCGGGAAAACTACATTTGGTTTATACTGGCAGTGAAGGGGCACATCTCAGAGGCAATGTAAGCTCAAGGAAATTACAGTCTTGGTTTTCCAGATCAAGATATATCATGATCATGATTACCATCATCTGTGTTATGTGGCAATGGCATACAAAACGAAACTTGTGTCCTTGTAATTGGATGATATAATACCTTAGAGATGGTTAGGAAACCCTTGTGGCATAGTGGTAAAGAGCTACAGCTGCTAACCAAAAGATGGGCAGTTTGAATCCACCGGACATTTCTTGGAAACCCTACGGGGCAATTCTAGGGGGACCTACTGGCTTGCTATGAGTTGGAATCCATTCAAGGGCAGTGGGTTTGGTTTTCTGGTTTGGTTTAGAGATGCTTAGGGAACCCTGGTGGCATAGTGGATAAGTGCTACGCTGCTAACCAAAAGGTGCGCAGTTTGAATCCACCAGACTCCTTGGAAACTCTACAGGGCAGTTCTACTCTACTCTGCCCTGTAGAGTCGCTATAAGTTGGAATTGACTCAACAGCAACGGGTTTGGTTTGGTTTTGGTTTTAGAGATCAGTACTGTTGTTAGGTGCTGTTGAGTCGGCACTAACTCTATTTAAAGGGAAATTGCCTTCTTTATTTCCTCAGTCTTTTTCAGAAGATGTCCTTCTTCCTTTGTTCACATTTGCTCTCATTCATAAACATTACGCCAGACTTTTTAAACTGAGATATATATATATTCATATTCCTAACTTCTAAAATATAGAATAAACGAATATAAAGTTGAGAGACAATTGATTTCTTAGATATTTGCTTTAAAAATATATATTCTGCTCAATCTATTACTGACCGTCTCATAATGAGTTATTACAGAAAATTCTAGACATAGTTTTTTTAATTGCCTTTTTTTTTTTTTGGTTAAAGCAAACACACTAAAAATTCCCATATGAGTATTCAGGGCAATGTGACAATCATAACGCTTACTAAGTTTGTTTCCAGGCATTTCCAAGGTACAAAGTTTTCATGGAAGAGGGTAAATATAAACACCTTACAAAAATCCCCTGATTGGAGCAAATCACTCGCTACCTCAGCCATCAACATCTTTTCTCTTTTCTAAATTTAGCAGAGAAGACAAATGGAAAGTATTTAAACTAGTTCGTTGGTAATTAGCCACAACTGGAGCAATTCAAAGCCACAATTGAACTGTGATTCTGAATTGGTTTACATTGCTTAAAGCAAAATCTTCTCACTCAGATCTATAATCCATTAAATGAGACATGGTAATAAATTGAGAGAGGGAGAAGAGTATCTAGAGGAATAGAAACTTTAAAAAAATTAGTGGTGTTATATCTTTTAATGCACTGTTCAAAGTTGTGACATTTATAAGAAATAATTGGAAATTTGAACTTTGACACAGAAATTTTGATAATATTAAAGTATTAACAATGTTTCAGAAGTATTTATGGTACTGCAGCTATGTTTAAAAAGAGGCTTACCTTATAGAGATATATACTTGAATATCTATAAATAAAATGCTATGCTGTCTGGAATTTAGTTCATAATAAAATAGGAGGGGGAGAGTAGGTGGGGATATAGCTGGAACATGAATTGAAATGAAACAGCGCCATAGATTGATGACACTGGAAGCTGAGGGAGACCAAATGGCACCCCTTATATTATTTAGTCCCCATTTGAATAGTTGCAAAATGTTCCCTCATAAAAGTTAAAAACAAGTCAATATTTAGAGAAGGTGTTAGTACTTGAGCACTTAGTTTATTTGTTAAGCTATTTTTTATACACATATTGGAGAGACCAATTTAATGCCACTTACTGCTTTCTAGAACTGCCCTGTCCAACATGGCATCCACCAGCCACATGTGAGCATTCGGCACTTTAAATGTGACTAATTTGGATTATGATATAATATTAGTTAAATACATACTGAATTTCATACATGGTATTAAATGTAAAAGATCATAATTAATATTCTTGATTTAATGAAAATATTTTGAATATACTGGTTTTGTTAAATATATCACTAAATCAGCTCTCCTGTATTTTTACTTTTCTAAGATGGCTACTAGGAAATTTAATTTACATATGTTGCGTTATATCAGGGAGGCAAGCTAAATTATAGTAGTAGGTGTCCTTTAAAAAATTAGGTCTAATATAGAAATATGGTTGACTTTAAGTTATTTACACTCTCAAGAAAAAAACAAAACAAAACTGTAATACTTATTCATATAGCAGGATGTACATTTAAAAATGAGAAATAATAAATCTAAAAGTTCGAAATACTATACTCACTGAAAAATGTAAATTTTCTAAATTTAGTCATTTAGTTTATTAATATAGAATTAAAAAATTGGACATTATAGAATGATTGTTAGTACGCAAATCACAATTTTAACTGGGAAATTTTATTGTATTTTAGAGAATCTCTATGAGAATTCTCATGTCCAAAGGCTATAGGATTTTGTTTAAATATTGACACCGAATCATTGAAAAAGCCATTTACTCTGCATTTGATATTTTCTCATAAATTTTGTCTGATAGAAGTACTGCATCATTTAAGATAAAAAAAAAAAAACAGGGCTTTCATTAATCAGTAAATTTTATTCTCATGAAAAATTCCAGAGCCAAATTGGTAAAGGAATAAAACAATTGTAAGTTTAGACAAAAACAATGCCTTTGTCATATTAATTTCATTTTTTATTCAGAGAAAGGAGCTTTTAGAAACTATTACTATATAATTAATTTACATATAAAACATTCCTTGAATTGGTTAAAGTTTAGTATCTCATACTTAATCATGTATCATTACATTTATCTACTTGCATTTTCAAAAAAATAATTTTAACTCCTTTCTCTCAAAAAGGATAAAATCATCTTGCTTTTTGCTCTTTCACACTTTCTACTTCTCTTCACATAGAGATCACATCGGTTGTGGTCTTGACTGAGTCTGAATCCAAGCTCCATCTGATCTGAGCAAGTTCCCTGACCCCTCTGGGCCCAGTTTCTGCGTGGCTGCAAAAAACTGGGATGATATTTTCTATTGTGGTTTATTGGAAATACGTGAATCTGAGAGAGAAAAAATTTTGCCAAATGTGGTATCAAACTACATACAAAACTAAAGTCTTTAAGACAGTGCTACCAGGAAACCAACTCCCAGACTGTGAGACCCTTATTTTTCCTTGAAATGTGAGAATATTTATCTTTGAGCCTTCAACAGGAGGAGGCAAAGTCCACCGACACAACGTCTTGACATGTAGCAATTGTGGCAGGATATGAGCTGTGTTCACACAACGATATTGAGATAATCTGGTATGAAACCCTGGTAGCTGGATATGAAACCCAGCTGCTAACCAAAGGGTTGGCAGTTCGAATCTGCCAGGCACTCCTTGGAAACTATATGGGGCAGTTCTACTCTGTCCTATAGGGTCACTATGAGTTGGAAGCGACTCAATGGCACTGGGTTTGGTTTTTTTTTTTTGTTTGGTATGAAAAAAGAAAGTGGGCCTGATCCTCAAATAACCTCAGTCAGTCCTGCTTTGTGTCTGGGTGGTGAGATGAAGAATAATTGCTGGTGGCAGATGAGACTGGTGGCTTTCAACACCAGAGGATAAGATCCTCTGAACGATGTTCCAAAACTATGAGGGAGAATTTACTACTCAATTAGAAGCTTGAGTGCACCCAGTGGACAACAATTCAGAGTCTTAATGGAAATACATTGGCCTCCGTGGTGTCATCTTTAAACAGGAAGGTCACTGATATCATTTTGCATGCCTATCTATTTGCCTAACATTTTTCAAAGCTACTTTTCTAACACAGAAAGGAATGGAATAGCAGGGACTTTTGTGTTTACTGCGGCATGGGTAATATGGACTTCTTGTTTTCCACCTATGGATGGGCAGGTTAGAGGACAGGCAGCAGCATTAAAATCACATTGTAATGACGTGGTCAACTTGTCTTCTGATAGACAATCACGCAATGTGCAATTAATGGATAGACATTTGAAAAAGATACAAAAAGGTAACTGTGACCTTGTCTAATCCCTCAAATATATAAATAAAAATAAATTTGAATATCTGTGGGGGCTGTGTTATAAAATGAGAGAGATAAATACTTCTAAGTTCCCTCAGAAGACAAATTGCTGCCCTTCTATTTTATTCTTTTTCTGGACTCATCTGCACAACATAGCGAAATGGCTGAACTAGACAGTTCTGAGTAGGCTACTTGAGTGAATAGAAAAGGTGAGGTCACAACTTTACTGTCTACCCCACTCTTCCACACACTTCTATATTATCTTTTGATAGTATTTGAATGGCTGCATTAAAACTTTTTCATCAAGTATTTATTTCTGTGCATTGCTGAAAGGAATATATTTATGGCCATTTCAATTTTCAATCCATTTTTTATTAGTGAATTCAAAAATGAATTACTGCTGTGAGATTTTTACATTTTCTTAGGAAAATCCCTTTCCTAAGAAGAAATATAACTAGAAAGTACACTTCAACTTCATGTATATCAGCTTCTTACATCCTTCTTCTTTGGCACAATCAGTGTAAACTTGTCTCCTTCCATTCCTGTTTCTCTGTCACCTGCTGTCTCTCTGGCACCCAGCAAACAAAAAACACAACAAATCAGTCATTAAAATTTAAAGTCCCCCCCCCCGCCTTTTTTTTGGCAGTTGTAACTGTGATTCACGGTACAGGAAAATGGTGAAAATGTAGGTATGACATACAAAACCCAAACCAAACCCAGTGCCGTTGAGTTGATTCCAACTCATAGCGACCCTGTAAGACAGAGTAGAACATATGGGTGCTATATCATTATAAAGTTGCTGTTTAAGACCAACAAGGTCATGTATTCATGACTGTTGGAAAAAAAAAAAAAAGCTTAGAGTTATTTTTTGTTCTGAATAGTTTCTCTAATCTCTGATAAAAGCTTTGGGTATAAACCTAAGTAACACAACACAAAACTTTTTTTTTAGTAAACAACATAAAGAAAGAAATTTATTTTGGGGGAAAATGTTGCAAAGGAGAGCCTGCCTCCTATTTCAAGATTCAATACCATTTTATAGATTTTAAATTGTGAGCATCAACTTGAGAAGGAACAAAGAGAAACTTCAATGCCAAATCAGACAGTTGAGAAGCGTGTATCTTCCCACGATTAATGATTTATGATTAATACCAATCATTTGAGAATGACTAGAAACTACATATAATAACCCAAAGGAGAAGGGCAGGTGATTTTCAACCATTATTTTGATGGAGAGAAGCCAGGGTTAGATTAAATGAAATAGCATGTTTTGGAATGATGATGATGATAAAAACCAAAATGGACTATGACTCAAAACACTTTAGAATACGATTTGAGTAAAAATGGTAAAAAAAAAAATACAAAAACATTCATTATAGATTTAAATAATTTAAATAATTATTGTGATCTTCTACTCTCTTGACTTCGTTTTTTTTTTTTTGTACCTGTCCTGATGACATTTTAACCCTGCAGTATGTTCAACTATTTGCTTTCATGCTCAGTGTCTATATTTAGTTGATGACTACTGCTGGACAGATTTACCCAGCTGCACATATACATTACCAAAGTACCTTATTTTACACAAATACTGCTCAGCTTCTGTGTTTGTTTGCCAACTGCACCTTCCCCCTGCAAGGAATTTTGATAAGCTAAAAAAAAAAAAGAAAAAAAAAGTTTTTTTCTTTTTTTTTTTTTTACCCCTATTCAATTTCGTTTGCCCTGTTGCTGTAAAAAATTAGCATACAGCACTTACAAAAGTAACTTGTGGGAGGGAGGGTATGGTTGGCAAAAAAAAAAAAAAAAACATAGAAAAGTCGTGTACTTTGAGTAAAAAATATGGTAATTCAAGGTAATCACCTTATTTAAGCACTCGATGCTGCCTTATATATCCTATTCTATTTCTCAGGGTAGCTCACTCTAGCAAACCTCCATAAAATATATTCAACGTTCTTTTCCAGTTATCTACTGCGACGTAATAAATCACTCCAAAACGTAGTGGTTTAAATCAACAATGTATTATTTATTACCTCAAATGATTCTGTGGGCTGTCTTTGTTCAGCTGGGTGATTTTCTCTTTGTTCACATACCTAGTTTCTCAGGAGAGAGTTGTCTGAAGTCATGAGTGTGTTGGCCTTTAAGATCGCTTTCTTACTCAGATGTTTGGTACTTCTATACTCCTTTTCTTCTCCCTTTCTGGCAACCTATCCCCCACAGTCTCTCCACATGGCTTTAACTTCTCATAGCACGATGGTCTCAGAGTAGCCTCGCTTCTTATGTGGAGCTGACTTCCAAGAGGAGAGCATCAGAAGCTGCATTCAGCCAATGGCTACACCTAGAACTGACACAAAGTCACTTAGACTATATTTTATCGTTGAAAGCAGTCACTGGGATTTCTCAGATTCAAGAAGGTTCAGAAAGAGACTTCAATTCTAGATAGAACATTGTAGAGCATGAGATGGGAATACTGTGGTGTCCCTCTTTGAAAAATATAATCTGGTACTATTACTTCAAATTTCTGAATGTCACCACTGCTTTCTTCTTTGTCTGTGCACCATAACTCTTACAAATTTTCTCACTTCTTACTTTATGGATAAAATTGAAGTCAGGAGATGGATACCACCTCAAATTCACACCAAGGAATCTGTAGGAATTTCTGCATCTGCATTCATCTGTTTCTCTTTCTCTCCTATCACTAAAGGGGAAGAATTGGTCCTAGTAAAAGCTAAATATCCCCTACATATCAACTATGGATTATATTCTTAGATTCCTTACTTGGATTTTTATCACGGCACTTAATTCCTTCACTCCAAGTTCTTCACCTTCTCTTTCTATTATTTCATTTTCTGTTCATATTAACTTGGCTGACATATGCCCCATTGTTACAATGAACAGACATGCATTTAACAAAACAAAGCATAAACTTGTCTATATTCAATGTACCCTTACAATACCCATGCAGTACAATCCTATTTGTCTCCTGTGTAACCACAAAAATTTTTGAAAGTGTTGTCTCCATTTACTTTCTCTATAACTTATTCTATTCCAACAGGACTCAAGTTATGGTCAAAAATAATCTCTCTGGTCATTAAATCCAAAGGGTACTTATTTGTCTCTATCTGATTTGAAACCTAAGCTGCCTTTGGCAGAGTAGACTATTTATTCTGGAGTAGAATACACTGAAGTATTGTTGCTTCTGCCTCAGTATGTGACAACAGTTTTTGAGAAATAGCCCTTTCAGAGTTTAACTACATTTGCCCCAGGGCCTAGAGAAGGATCTGATGACAGAAGTGATGACCTTTCCCTCCAATGTAAAGGGCTTAGTTAGGTCAGGTTTACTGTGTCTGGCTTCTTTATCCTTTAAGTCTTTAAGATGAGTTCTGTCCAATGAGTTTCCTCAGTCTCTAAATAGAATTCTGGTGGTTTATCCTCACCAGTCACTAAACAGTTTTGAATCAGTTTAGATTAAGCTTGTAACAGTGTTTATACAAATAAATGCATTGAGAGATTTTAAAAACATGTATTTAATGAAAACATACTGGAAAGCTGAATCAATATGGTCTTTGTAATAAATATTAATAAAATCGCTATTTCTCAGGATAAGAAAAAAATAAATTGCCATCAAGTTGATTCCAACTCATAGTGACTCTGTAGGACAGAGTAGAACTGCCCCATTGGATTTCCAAAGCTGTAATCTTTATGGAAGCAGACTGTCACATCTTTCTCCCTCGGAGCAGCTGGTGGATTCAAACCACCAACATTCTGGTTAGCAGCCAGGCACTTTAACCGCCACACCACCAGAGCTCTAGGATAGGAAATAGTACCTTTTTAATAAGTGTATTTGGCCTTGTAGAGGACAATAAAGTAAAATTATCAAATGTATTAAGCCTCAAATAGGACAATGAAAACTAAAAGTACATTAATAAATTTTTTCTTTCTTTTTTTTTTTTTTTTTCCTGGTGAGTTATTTAAAATTTAGTTAAGGAAATAAATTCATGGAGCCTTTAAAAAACTCTATAATCACATTTTCAATGGGCATAAAGCACAAAAATGGATTAAATCATTCCTTTCTCGTATAATTAAACAAAACCCTAACTGTGGTGTACTGAATTACTCTGACCTGTTTCAACTCTTTGATTTAAAGCTTTGCTACAACTCCAGCAGGTGAAAGTAGAAATCAAAAATGAAATTGGGTACATTTTGTACTTGAAAATAGGATCTGATTGTAAGTCCTTTTATAGAATTTAGAAAATGAGAGGGAGGAAAAAAAAAAAAAAGAGCTCAATTGGCTCATTATTTCAAAATATAAAGATTAAACATTTAGAGTACTCATTAGAATTCAGAATTCTGGATAAGTTAAGGTCTTTGTTGAAGAACTTTAAGTTGACAAAGAATGTTTATGGGACTGCAACAGTATAGGAGTATTAGCACTTGGCCCATTATTATCTATAATCAAGGATCACTGGTAGTATTATAAGTAATACTCCAAAATACGTTTTGTAACATCATATCTCTAAGATATAACACATATGAATCTTTAACAGGTAATAAAATAAATTTATGAAAAAGTCCATTTGATTCTATATTTTCATTAGCATGAATTAGCATGTATTAGATCATTATCTGTGTGAACCATGACATATCTCCTGTCCTGTGCAAATTATGATATTTTAATATAATGGGATGAAACATAGTAATACCTGTAAGGATGAAGCAGGACAGACTAGGGTTTTGCTCTGTCGTACATGGGGTTGCTATGAGTCAGAACTGACTTGAAGGCATCTAACAGCAGAATATTTAAGGAGTCATGTGTGCATATGCACAGAGAGTCTAAAGAAACTCGATAATTGAATGCCATAAAAATCTCATTAATGAGATCAAAAGTGTGAATTGTTCATGATTAAAAAAAAAAAAGAATGGAAGGGAAGGGAAATTCCTCAACATTATAAAGGGCATTTATACAAAGCCAACAGCCAACATCAGCCTAAATGGAGAGAGTCTGAAAGCATTCCTCTTGAGAATGGGAAGAGGACAAGGATGTCTTTTATCACCACTCTTACTCAACATTGTGCTGGAAGTCCTAGCCAGAGCAATTAGGCTAGGAAAAGAAATAAAGAGCATCCAAATTAGTAAGGAAGAAGTAAAGGCATCTCTATTTGTAGATGATACGGTCTTATACACAGAAAACCCAAAAGTATCCACAAGAAAACCTATTGGAACTAATAGAAGATTTCAGCAAAGTATCAGAATACAAGATAAACATACAGAAATCAGTTGGATTCCTCTACACCAACAGAGAGAACATTGAAGAGGAAATCACCAAATCAATACCATTTACCATACCTCCTAAGAAGATAAAATACTTTTGAATAAATCCAACCAGAGACATAAAAAACCTATACAAAGAAAACTACAAGGCACTACTGCAAGAAACCAAAAGAGACCTACATAAGTGGAAAAACACACCTTTATCATGGATAGGAAGACTCAACATTGGGAAAATGTCAGTTCTACCCAAAGTGATCTATAGATACAATACAATTCTGACTAAATACCAATGACATTTTCTAATGAAATGGAGAAACAAATCACCACCTTCATATAGAAAGGGAAGAAGCCCAGATAAGTAAAGCATTGCTGAAAAAGAACCAAGTGGGAGGCCTCACACTACCTGATTTTAGAACCTATTATACCGCCACAGTAGTCAAAAAAGCCTGGTACTCATACAACAGAAACAGAATTGAGAATCCAGATGTAAATTTATCCACCTATGAGCAGCTGATATTTGACAAAGGCCCAAAGGCTGTTAAATGGGGAAAAGACAGTATCTTTTTTTAACAAATAGTGCTGGCATAATTGGATATCCATCAGCAAAAAAATGAAACAAGACCTATACCTCACACCATGCACAAAAACGAACTCAAAATAGATCAAAGACCTAAATATAAAATCTAAAACAATAAAGATCATGGAAGAAAAAATAGAGACAACTCTGGGAGCCCTAATACATGGTATAAACAGTATATGAAACATTACTAACAATGCAGAAGACAAACTAGATAACTGGGAGCTCCTAAAAATCAAACACCTATGCTCATCCAAAGACTTCACCAAAAGAGTAAAAAGACTGGGAAAGAGTTTTTAGCTATGATATTACCTACAGACTGGGAAAAAGTTTTTAGCTATGACATTTCCGATCAGTGCCTAATCTCTAAAATCTACATGATACTGCAAAAACTCAACTACAAAAAGACAAATAGCCCAATTAAAAAATGGGCAAAGAATATGAACAGACACTTCACCAAAGAAGACATTCAGGTGACTAACACATACATGAAAAAATGCTCATGATCGTTAGCCATTAGAGAAATGCAAATCAAAACTCTAATGAGATACTATCTCACCTCAACAAGGCTAGCATTAATCCAAAAAACACAAACAAATAAATTGTTGGAGAGGTTGTGTAGAGACTAGAACACTTACACACTGCTGGTGGGAATGTAAAATGGTAAGACCACTTTGGAAATCAATTTGGTGCTTCCTTCAAAAGCTAGAAATAGAAGTGCCATATATTCCAGCAATCCCACTCCTTGGAATATATCCTAGAAAAAAAGACCTTCATATAAACAGATATATGCACACTCATGTTCATTGCAGCACTGTTCATAGTACCAAAAAGATGGAAACAACCTAGATGCCCATCAACAGGCGAATGGATAATTATGGTATATTCACACAATGGAATACTATGCAATGATAAAGAAAAATGATGAATCCTCAAAACATCTCATAACATGGATGAATCTGGAAGGCACTATGCTGAGTGAAATTCGTCGCAAAAGGACAAATATTTTATAAGACCACTACTATAAGAACTCCAGAAAAGGTTTAAACACAGAAGAAAACATTCTTTGACGGTTATGTGGGTTGGGAGGGAGGGAGGTCTGAGGACTGTGGTTTCAGGGGGCTTCTATGTCAATTGGCATAACAAAGTTTATTAAGAAACTGTTCTGCATCCCACTTTGGTGGGTGGTGTCTGGGGTCTTAAAAGCTAGTGAGCAACCATCTATGATGCATCAATTGGTCCCAACTCACCTGGAGCAAAGGAGAATGAAGAATACCAAACACACAAGGTAAATATGAGCTCAAGAGACAGAAAAGGCCGCATAAACCAGAGAGTCCGTCAGCCTGAGACCAGAAGAACTAGATGGTGCCCAGCTAGCACCAATGACCACCCTGACAGGGAACACTACAGAGAGTCCCTGAGAGAACAGAAGAAAAGTGGGGTGCAGAACTCAAATTCTAGTACAAAGGCCCGACTTAATGGTCTGACTGAGACTGGAGGAACTCCAGAAGACAAGGCCCCCGGACTTTCTGTTAACCCAGAACTAAAACCATTCCTGAAGCCAACTCTTTGGACAAAGATTAGACTGGGTTATAAGACATAAAATGATATTTGTTAAGAATGTGCTTCTTAGTTCAAGTAGATAAAACCAAAAAAAAAAAACACCCCCTGCCGTCGAGTCAATTCCGACTCATAGCAACCCCATAGGACAGAGTAGAACTGCCCCATAGGGTTTCCAAGGAGTGCCTGGTGGATTGGAACTGCCCACCTTTTGGTTAGCAGACATAGCTCTTAACCACTACGCCACCGGGTTTCCAGTTTATGTAGCTATGTGAGACTAAAATGGGCAGCTCTTGTCCAGAGGTGAGATGAGAAGGCAGAAAGGGACAGGAGCTGGTAGAATAGACACAGGAAATCTGGGGTGGAAAAGAGGAGTGCCACTTTATAGGGAGAGCAACTAGGGTCATATAACAATGTGTGTATAAGTTTTTGTATGAGAAACTAACTTGAGCTGTAAACTTTCGCTTAAAGCACAAGTAAAAAAAATGTGTGAATTGTTTAGATGAGGAAATTTGGAGACTGAAGAGGAAAACGATGCAAAATCAGAAACACTCATTTATGCACAATTTTTATTGCATGTGTGTGTGTCTTTTTAAGTTACCTAAATCATTTCCTTATAAGACAGAGTAGAACTGCCTCATAGAGTTTCCAAGCTGTGGCTGCTGGATTTGAAATGCCAGTCTTTTGGTTAGCAGCCAAGCTCTTAACTCCTATGCCACCAGAGGTCAAATAATAACAATAAAAGCACCCATAAAATAAGCACCAATAAAATCAATGGCATATACTAAGAATAAATTCTGTACACTATGAAGATCTATATGGTCTTGAAACATATAAGGTTTCAAAATATGTAAAGACCTTACAATATTTTTTTCTAATATTCTTTTAACAATGTACCTGCAGCTTTCTACCTCTTAGGATTTTATATATATATATATATAGACACACAAGATGTATATGCACACATATAAGATGTATATGTAGAATGTATATGTATGTGGGTGTGTGCATATGTGTGTGTGTGTATATATATATTCTACTTGGTTTAATGACTATTTAAATTTGTGCTAGCATAGGCCTCAGATCACATTGAAAACATTTAAAACACAGTCAACCATCAGTGAACTGTTTGAATCCTCTGGTAACTTATGATATAGAACAAAGCAGAGAAAGAACATAAAAATCAGCTGTGCAAGACTTAATTAGGAAGGTGAAGAAAGACATAAGGCAAATAAAAACTTTACCTACTTAAGTCATATTTAAGCTTTGTATGGCCCATTCTTTTAGCAGATAGGAAAGCATAGATTGCAGATATTTGTTATAAAAAAATTAACTATAAATATATTGTTTATAATTCAAATGGCAAGTAAACTGCCTATTATTATGTAAATCTTTATGACAAGCATGAACCAAACCAAAAACCAGTTGCCAAGCCAGTCTATGCTGACTCATAGTGACCCCATAGGACAGAGTAGAACTGCCCCATAGTGTTTGTAAGGAGCGCCTGGTGGATTTGAACTGTCGACCTTTTGGTTAGCAGCCATAGCACTTAACCACTATGCCACAAGCATTTCTAGTCAAGCATGAGGAGGTTATAAATCAACATATATTTTTGTATATTAATTAAGAGTAAAGACTTTAAAATTAGATAGTCCTGGTTCTGAATGCCAATATAATCAAGTATTATTTTTTGATGGCAGAAAATTGTTTAATATACTGAGCCTCCGTCTCCTCATTTGTAAAAGAGAATTAGTAATAACACCAATCTCATAGAGTTGTTGAGAATATTACATAGTAATATTCTTTAGTCTACTGTCTGGCACAGAGAATATTGTAAATAAATTTATGCTTATAATTTTAATCAATTAGTTAATTGCAAAATTGTATAATTCTATTTTTTTTTTTTTTCACAGAGTAGCTTAGTTTAACTGTCTATATATTTGGTTAACTTCTATGTTTGTGTTTCTTCCACCATTTTCTTGATCTCCTTCTTCTCTATTGTACCTCTCATACCCATAACAAATGCCATTATATGGCTCATAATAACACAGTGCAGCAGTATTTCTCCGCTCTGTACCTTGAAATTTTTGCCTCTATTACGTCTCATTATTTTCCATTAAGTCTTCATGTTTCTTGCATTTGATATTTTACTTCATCATGACTATGTGGTTTTCAAATTTGTCCACTTATTATTAGAGTCTTAATTTTAGTCTTAATTGTGTTATACAGACTTGTTCTATTAGGTAACTCGGCCTGTCTATAACAACCCTGAGTTTTCTCTCCCTTTAAGAGGATTAACCCTAAAACTCCCTATCTTTAGATAACCCTGTATTCTGTTACTATAATGTCACTGCTAAAACTGCAAGAGACAGTCATAAAATTGATTAAGTCTACATTAAATTCTTGTCATCCAACCTTAAATGATTCATCATTCTAATTTTTTACTCATTTAATTTGTTTTCCTTAATACATAATTCAAAATATATTTTTCAATGATTTCCCACTATCTTTTAGCTACACGGCAGAGCTGAGATTATCTTCTCAATAGCTTCCCCTAGCACACTGCATGAGACAGCAGCTTCTCTATTTAAACTGACACGGCTGCACACACACACATCCACACGCACAACAGTTGTGAATCTATAGACTGTACATTCTACTCAACATACTCATTTTGGCTTCCTAAGTACGATCTTATTACTTTCCACTAACCAAACTTTATCTCACCACTTCAGATAAATCTCTCAGTTACAGCATATCCTTGGCTTTGGATGCCAGCTTTTGTATAAAACAGTTTCTTCTTCTGTTGCTTTAGTTCCACACACCAGAGCCATGCGCATGTCCTTCCACACATCTGCAACCAGGTGAGGGAATTTGAGCAGCTTACTCCAGACCTCTGGGTCCAGTGAACCACGCTTGCACTTCTCTCTTCCATGGAGATCAATTGCCCGCACTTCCTCATTTTATCCTCTTATTTTAAAAGCTGTCCTCAACTCCTAATTTTAATGAAAAAGACTAAAATTATTTTCAATATGAGCTTCTGCAACTTTCTTTATGTGTCAAAATCCCCTTTATCATTATCTAAACCAAACTCATTGCTATCAAGTCGATTCTGACTCACAGCGACCCTATAGGACAGAGTAGAACTGCCCCGTAGGGTTTTTAAGGAGTGGCTGGTGGATTTGAACTGCCGAATTTTTGGTTAGCAGCCGAACGCTCAACTACTGCACAACCAGGGCTCCTATCCTCTTTATTCTGTTCTATCTTTGAATGACAAGTGACCTCCATTTTCATCAAAGTGAATTCCTTCGTTTGTGTTTTCAGCTTAATCCACTTTATTCTTTGGGATTTTGTACCATTGTATTTATATTCTGCCATGGTTTTCAAAAGGTTCTCTGTGAAATCCTCTGCAACTACAAAGATGCTCAACATTTTCTAGCCTTCAAAACACTTTTATCTTGACACAAATCTAACATAATGTCTTATCTTTTTTTTATTGTAATTGACACCAATCTTCCTGCCCCTCCTTTTAACTCTTTGCTGCCTGTTCTTTGATTTTATTACTCTTGTAACATTAACGACTTCTTGATGACAACGTTCATAGTGTTTCCAGAAATCTCTTTCTCCTCAGCTAATCAGTTTGTAGAAGATGACAGCTTTCTAGACTGATAACATCTTATATAGTGTAGATTCAAACTCTACAGCTTAAACTGTGTTCAGCAGTAGAATTCAACATGGATGAATACGTTTAGAGATCCTAAAAGATTGGGTTGGCATTTTGGAAAAATACTACCAGGAGACAGTTTTATAACTTGCTTCCAGAAAACAACTAAACTAAAGAAAGGGAGAATTGAGGCCCACTTACTTCAAGAAAGTATTACAATTCAGATTATAAAGAGATTCAGGGTCATTTGGCCCAATGGCTAAAATTAAGAACATAAAATCAACAATGAGAAAATGCTATTGGTGTCAATTGCAATAAAAACTTGGATGTGCTGAGGCCCAGATCAATATGTGAGGATTCTGAATACTCTCTGTGGCCACATAAAATACACACCCTTCCATAAAAGAAAGTTTAGTCATGAACCATCTCCATTATATATGGTTATAAACATAACGTGGTATTTTCCAGGGAGCCATGCCCCATGAATTTCTTAATTCTATATTTGTTTACCACAGTGAATTCTAGACAAACCAGGTGCAACCTGTCAAAGGCTTCTGTAGATAAAGATTCTCTCACTAGAAAATGCCTTGAACTTGTTCACCAGGAAGCTAGTCATTAGCATGTTTATAAGGAGCATAGATCAGGTCACCTCCTTCCTTCCTTCCTAGAGATGCTCATACCTTCCCAGGAAAGAAAATAGGTGGCGGACCTGCTGCTTTCACCACTTACTTTCCAGTTGCTAATATGGGTGGTGGGGCAGTTGGGGCAGAGACAAGCCAGGAAAAAGAAAAAGGAAACTGTATGTGATAGGACGTTATTTATGTAAAATAGCTCTGTTGGATTATGTATGCATTCAAAAATTTCTCCGCTCAGAGCCTCTATTATAGTAACTTGTACCTTGTAAATACTTAATATGTATTTATTGAAAGAATGCATGAATTGGCTGTAAAAATAATGCATGAACGCAACCAAAAAAAATTTCTTATGTCATAAGTAACAAGACAACATTATTGCAAAGTTAAATGCCCACAGTCATATGCAGTTAATTCTGTTGGAAAATTTGAGGGGGGGGGGGATGAGTTTGATGGAGCAAAGCCAATTTAACTAGATTTGGGGGATCTGATTTATGTGTGGTGTGTAACTAAAAGAGAGCAAAATTTCCCAAACCCCAGTCTGTAAATTGCCTCAGAATGTGCTGTGAATATTGAAATCATGAGCATTCTGGTTGTTGAGTTCTAATGCAAGTGCAAATCCCATCACTGGCTTTCATTATGAATATTCATTGTTTCCAACCTGATTTTCTCAAAATATAAAAGACTCCAGGTCCACACTGTGAGATGTTATAAAAAAATTAAAATACATACCATTATAAAATAAGATAAACATATACAAACAGAATTTTTAAGAATTTAGGAGATTATGGTAAAATTAAGTAATGTTGTAGCCCCTAAGATGTAGAGTTTAGGAAGACAGATAATTTTCAATGTTGGTGAAAAAAGGGGGTGAATTAAAATGGAGTTTTCTTTTTTTTTCTCTTCTCATTTTCTTCCAGTTTGTTCTATGCTCCTTGTCTATTTTCCAGCTTTTCCCATGTTCTATTATTAGGATGAAAAAAAATCTATGAAATTTGAAAAACAAAACAGTAACACTTTTAATCTGTTTCATTTTTTTACACTGTAAGAAAATTTGTTGGCAAAATTTTATTTAAAATATCTTATTTTTCTGTATCTATCATAAGGCATACAATGAATTTACCTAATTAAATGAACCAAATGAAAATGTTACAAACAAGACATAATGAAAAGTTGTTGACCACACTTTTTTCATGAAAGACACTTCTTAAAATCCAGCTGTCCAACTGCTTTGTGTGAGTGTTGTAGGAAACGGGTTCAATGAAGAAATCATTACATTTAGAACTTTTATTTATTTTTAATTTTTTAAAGGAAGGAGCACACCTGTGAATTAAATCAAAGGTTGTTGTTGTTAGGTGTCATCGAGTCAATTCAGACTCATAGCAACCCTATGTACAAGGGAACGAAACACTGCCCAGTCCTGCACCAGCCTCACAATCATTTTTATGATTAAGCCCATTGTTGCAGCCACTGTGTCAATCCATCACATTGAAGGTCTTCCTCTCTTTCGTTGACCCTCTACTTTACCAAGCATGATATCCTTCTCCAGGGACTGGCCCCTTCTGATAGCATGTCCAAAGTATGTGAAAGAAGTCTCACCATCCTTGCTTCTAAAGAGAATTCTGACTGTGCATCGTCCAAGACAGATATGTTCATTCTTTTGGTGTCCATGGTATATTCAATATTTTTTGCCAACACCGTAATTCAAAGACCTCAATTCTTTAGTCTTCCTTATTCGTCATCCAGCTTTCACATGCATATGGGGTGATTGAAAACACCGTGGCTTGGGTCAGGCACACCTTAGACCTCAAAGGCAATGATTACTTATTATAAAATGTGTACTTATAACTTAAACTTCCACATCTAACTACTATTTATAAAACATATTTTTAATTCTTCAAACCACCTCATAATTTCTTACATATGTGGATTCAAATAATGCTTGGTGAAGCAGAAAGTCAGAGAAAAAGAAGAGAACTCTTAATGAGATGGATTGACACTTTGGGCTCAAACATAGCAATGATTGTGAGGGTGGCATAGGACCAGGCAGTGTTTCATTTTGTTGTACATAGGGTCTTTAGGAGTTGGAACTGACTTGACAGCACCTAACAACAACTACAACAACAGCCTCGAAAACCAAAAGCCATTTGAATATGTACTAGGAAAAAAAAAAATATGGGCCAGTTCCATTTTGAAACCTGAGGTCAAAAAAGTTGAGAAGGAGTTAAATTGAATAATTTGTTCTCTTCTCACATGCATTCATAATTTCTGATTATATTCTGTACAAGCCACAGCCTGGTCATAGACTGCTGTGTCTTGTGTCCACTGTCACCCTCGAGTACATACAGTACTTAAAGTTTAGAGAAGTCACAAGAAAGAGTTCAGACTTACAGAAACCTAGAAAATTGGAGAAGGGTCCCATGGAGTGGGGCTAAGAACTTCCACAAGAAGGTGCTACCTGGTTGCTGCTAGTATGCCTGAGGATGGGAAAAGGTGGTATAAGGCTAGTTTTGGAAGTGCTGAAAAAGCTAGATCTGAAACCAAATGCTGCTTTGCTGGTACGAGGCTGAAGGTAGATTTCTGGGGACAAACTGTTAGGAATATCATGCAAACCGAATGGATTAGATTCTTTCTCAGCTCTCCTGCTTTCTTCCAATCTCCATCTGAGATACCAGAGCCTAATATAAAACCAGACAGAAAAGAAAGATGTATCTTGTTTGGATGCAGTCCCAGCATCACAGAGAAAAGCAAAGAAGATCGAGTTTGGAGTTGAAGGCCAGTAGCTTAAAAAATGGTCCCGTGTTTTGGTGGCTCAAACACTGAACCATAAAACTCCATTATTGAGATGAAAAGTTAGAATATTTCTTCTGAAATGAAGAATTATTAAAGCCTCAGAAGAAAATAAATTGTACATTGTCTTTTTCTAAACATATTTCATTTGTCAATATGGTTTATATATGAAAAAAAGTATATATATGAACTGAACATATTTTTCTCCTTTCACAGCTATAAAGGAAAGACATTAGAAACAATTGAAAAATTCCTCTTTGCTAATTTTGTATTTTCCAGTTATTCTTTTAAGTTAATGATATATGGTTGTTCATCCTGAGTAAGTCACTACGCTTTAACAGAACTTCTGTGGGCCAGCTCTGGTGTGTACATCATGAGGATTTCTAACACAATCCCTCTCTAAATTTTGATCCATATAAATTGTGTAATTAATAATAAGAAAAGGTTCAAGTAATATTTTTAGTTTTTAAATGTATACAATATATTAAAAACTAAAACTTATTTTGTAGGTTTTCAAGCAAAAATTTCAATGAAACAAAATCATGCTTTGATAAAATTACTTTTTTTAAGAGGAATTATTCTTAGAATCGGAGAACTTCTTCAGAATGGTTGGAGTGTAGAAGTTTTACTTAGTTGATAAGCCATCTGAGGCAGGTTCTTGTTGTTGGGTGCCGTTGAGTAGATTTCAAATCACAGTAACCCCACGTGACAGAGTAGAAGGGCCCCATAGGGTTTTCTTGGTTGCAATCTTTATGAAAGTAGATCACCAGGTCTTCCTTCCATGGAGCAACTGGGTGGGTTAGAACACCACTCTTTCAGTTAACAATTTAATGCTGAACTGTCGCACCACCATGACTCCTTAACTGAGGCACAGTATAATAAAATGACTCACTCATGGATAACACATCTGCAGTAATAGAGACCAACCATCTGAACCCCAGAATTCATGATAATCTAACTATTTTATTAAGTTCCTTGAAAATAAAATTTCCAGGCAACAGTACACTCTGGCTCCATATATGGAGCCTGATGTATAAAACGTCAGCCTGAGGAGTTATATTTTATATCTCATATTTTCCACCTCATTATTGATGATATTGGAGCCTTGGTGGCACAGTGTTTAGAGCTCAGCCTATGTCAAGGACTGAATTGTGGCCCCCATAAAATAAATGTCAACTTGGCTAGGCTGTGATTCCCAGTATTGTGTGATTGTCCACCATTTTGCCATCTGATGTGATTTTCCTATGTGTTGTAAATCCTACCTCTATGATGTTAAAGAGGTAGGATTAGAGACAGTTATGTTAATAAGGCCGGGCTCAATCTACAAGATTAGGTTGTGTCCTAGGCCAATCTCTTTTGAAATATAAAAGAAAGAAACAAGCAGAGAGACAGGAAAACCTCATACATCCAAGAAAGCAATGCCAGGAGCAAAGCACGTCCTTTGGACCCAGGGTTCCTGTGCTGAGAAACTCCTAGAACAGGAGAAGATTGATGGCAGGGGCCTTCCTCCAGAGCCGACAGAGACAGAGGATTTTCCCCTGGTGCTGGGTCCCTGAATTAGGACTTCTGACCTACTGGACTGTGAGAGAATAAACTTCTGTTTGTTAAGGCCACACACTTGTGGTATTTCTGTTTTAACAGTGCTAGAGAACTAAGACAGGCTGCTAACCAAAACTTCTGCAGTTTGAATCCACCAGCCACTCCTCGGAAACACTATGGGGCAGTTCTATTCCCTCCTATAGGGTCACTATGTTTACTGATGATGTTTTCTTTTTTTCTGCTCTCATTTCACCTAACTTCTTACCAAATTCTTATTCTATAAATTCTCTTATCCTAGCAATCCATGGAGTAAATGTCAGTCAGTGAGTGATGCTATTCTTGCAATCACTAGTCTAGCTAATATTCAAACTTAACTCAAGGAGCACTCATGAAATTGCATTCAAATGATCATATAATGTGTTATAGTCAAGTATTTAATTTGACACACTGTATGGAATAACTAAAAATTGAATATAGTTACAACTTATCAAATATATTTTCACGACCTGGCAGACTCACTATGCTTTATTTATGGCTGAGTATAGAACATATAACATTCGGTTTTATATTAACATTTATGTAGGGAAACAATTTTCTATGGTCTTTCAGCCTGTGGCTATTCGCTAAATTATATTAATGACTATAACCCAACACTCCCTAGTTCTTGTTTAATGATAGAACACTTAGGACACCTCTTCCCATAAAATGAAATTCCAGAACAGCAGTTCCTTATCTGTCTTATATATAAATGTTTCCTTTTTGCCTGAAACTGTGCCAGACTTCACTAACTCTTCAGTATTGTTGTTTTTAGCTGGCGTCAAGTTAGCCCCTAACTTCTGGCATCGCATGTGTTACAGAGTAGAACTGCTCCTTAAGGTTTTCTTGGCTGTAATTTTTATGGAAGCAGATCTCTAGGTCTTTTTTTTCATGGACACTGGGTGGGTTTGAACTGCCAGCCTTTGGGTTAGCAACCATGGCAAACCATTTGCAACACCCAGGCTCCTCTCAATATATAAATGTTGAATGAATGAATGAATGAACTGATTATCTTATGAAACTTGCTATGTAAAAGAAGATAGGAAGCACGCTTGATAGTTCATCATTTATAGAAATGGTATACAAGTAGTGCCTGACTTATGGTGAATTCAAGTTACAACAAACTGCACTTGTGACCGTCTTTTTTTTTTGTACATCTGTAATTTGTACTACATACAATATTTCAGCATGTAATTTGCTAATGTTATCATTATCAGATATTAATTCACAAATGTTCAAGATCAGATTTATAATACTGATAATAAAAGGCAAAAATAATGAAAACCAGAAGAGGTTTCTGACTTACATCAGAATCAATTTGCCAAGAGTTGTCGAAACGGAACAATATCATAAGTCAGGGACTAACTGCACTTGCATTTTGTAAAATATTGGTGAGCATTTACCTTACTGAGATTCTCTTTTCATTAACATGGTTTGCAATATTTAAAAAAATATGATATTACGAGCTTATCTGGTGTAGCATATGCTTTTTGTGGCCCACATCACATCACCTCAGCACACCACACTTGAAGAGTGCTGTGCCAAGTTCCCCTGGGAACAGCCTTGTCCAGTGGGGATAGGAATCAGTGGAAAAATGTGCCAGTCTTCTGCCCTTTACCGGACAATTCTAAATATATTCTACACAGTTCTTTAGAGGGTTTTCAGGGGAATTGAACTCTGGATGCTTACAGTGATAACAATGCCCGTTATTCATCATTTATTAGTTTTCTTCCTTTCTGATCACAATCTCCCTGCCGCCCCAACTGCGGCTGTAGAGACATTCCAAATTATCTATTTGCACTGAAGTCATTATTTCAGGCATTACTTTTGGGAACACAAACTGAAAAACCTGATAATAATAACATGCTCATGCAAGGTAGGGAAAGTTTTGGTGTTTCAAAGCCAATACGTTGCAGCAACCATTTTGATTTTGATACTATGGGGCATCTAAAAGGTACTCAATGTTTAGTTTGTTCAACATATATTCTTTGAGTTTCTAGAAGGCGTCTGGCACTCTTCTAGGTGTGGGAGGAGCATACGTAAGAAAGAAACACTCTGCTTTTCAAAAGTCTAGGAGGTCAACAGGGTCAAAAGTATTTTAACAAAGATGCTGGAAAGTGTGAAGAGATGGAAATATAGCATTGTACATTGTGTTCCTGAACTGATCACAAACTGAAATGGAGAGAATTTTAAAGAAATGTATCTATTTTTATCTAACATAATCAGATATATGTAGAAACGAAGGTCAGATCTGGAAGAACAATGACCCCATAGATATAAGTATTCCTCATTGTTCATGCATAAAAATATGCTAGTGAAGGCCATAATAATATCTAAATTAAGATATCAGTTGCTATTTTTTTTTAATTAGAAAAAGGGATTGGAATTTTAGGATACTTATTTAATGATGTATTTTTATTTGAGACACACTTAAGCCTAGAATCCAGGCCTTCTGACTTCTAATATATTTTCTCTCAAATGTAATCATTATGTTGAAAAAAAAAAAGAAAAATCTTACTTATACTGGAAAAAGGCATTGGTTTTCTATTATATTGTATGTTTGGCGAATGTGGACATCTTCTCATGGGAACCTTAGGTTGCCACATAAGACAGAAACACAAACAAACAAAAAAACCCAGTCGCTGCAACTGCCTCCTTAACTTATATTCTCTTCTCAGGTTTCCCACGCCTAATCTTTTGCTTTGTTGACCTTTCTAAACCTCTAAAACCTAGCCACTTTTTCTCTGCTTATTGTTATATCCCTTACTTGTTTCTACTCCTTTGATAGGATTAAAAAAAAAAAAACCTGTTGCCAGTCGATTCCGACTCATAGCTACCCTATAGTACAGAGGAGAGAGAACTGCCTCATAGGGTTTCCAGGGAGCTGCTGGTGGATTTGAACTGTTGACCTTTTGTTTAGCAGCCAAACTCTTAACCACTGTGTGACCATGAGATCCCAGCCTCTGGGCACCATTACCAGCCACCAACATACAAGTAGAGTAGCATGAGTCCCCTCCCCTTCTAGCTGGTTTCTCCAGATGTTTTTTAGGCTATTAGGCCAACTTCCTGCCCAAGATAAGAAAAACAAGAGGCGGAGGTCTACAGACCACAGAACCAGTTAAGAACAAATCTGGCCCGTTTGACATACACAGAACCATCAGCCCCCTCCTCTGGGTGACCCTGGAAGATTTCTCCACAGATGGGAACCAAATTTTAGCAGCACAAGATTGGGGGAAGACTTTCAGAAGCGAGGTCTGAGCCTAAGATTTGGTTTGAGAGAGCCTACTTTTGGACTGAAAAGACACAGAAAACAGAACCACTCCGGGAGCATCTTTTTCGGGCTAGATCAATCAGCCACCTTGCTCCTTTCCCCAGGACCCGTCTTTAATAAATACTGTTTCAGCCATTGTTCAGGGAACCATTCGGGGGACCCGAGTCCCAGTGTACTCCTTTGCTTGGCCAACCAAATAAAGCTTCTTTTTCATTTTCGCCCCTTTAGTGTCTCTATGGCTGTGTTGATCAGACCTGGAATAGTCCGTTACAACCATCATGTGATAAGCACTTATGAATTATAAATTATGGACTTAACTTTGCTCAGACTTTGTTTCAAATTTACGCTACATTTTTATTGCCTCAAGCTACCTTGAGTTTTCTTTCCTTCTTTCTGGTTCAAATAAGTTGAAGTACTCTACTAACCTAACTCTGTCTCTTTGCTGTGGAGTATGCTCCTTCCTGGTTTACCCTGATCTTTTCAACAAAACTGAGATGTATTAATATTACCCACTTGAGACAAAAAAATGTTTAAAATTTTTTTTCTAATTTTTGCTATGTGAATGGATTTTAACACATTTTTATGTATTTATCTGTAGTTCTTATCTTTAGCTACAGCATGCATATTAATATTAGCACAAAGCCACAAATTCTGGGTTAAGATATTTCTGAATATAATACTTCAATAAGTCCAGTTAATTTTTTAAAGTATATATCAATGTGACCAAAAAAATCCTTGCCTGACTTTTGAAGGTTATTATAATTCTCTGGCATGTGAATTCAATCATTTTTCAGCTTGGTAGTGAAAGGACAAATTAAGGTACCACTACGTCATCTTCTATTTTGGAGATAGGAACTGCAGATTTTTGAGAAATACAGCCCATGGACTAATTGTTGGCAATATTTCTTCATGGTCTAATATCTTGCTTTCATCAGAACAAGTTTGTGAAGGCTTAAGTCATCCCTTATTTCCTGAAGGTCATTATCCATTTCCAACTACAGACACATTTTGCAGACTAACAGTAGTAAGAAAGAATTTCACCGGCATGGCAAACTTCCATAAGTATCCATTCCACAGTCCCTCAAGGTTCATTCCTCACTACACTTAGTAGTTAGTGAGCCATTGGTCCCTTTTTTACTGTTGTTGCCCTGTGTTTTCCTTTCATCTTATAGAAGTGTTGGCAGTAGCTCTCCAATCTCTATTTAGTCCCAGAATTACATCCAAAAATATCATCATGAGCTTATCATCTGGATATTTAAAATAATACATTTAATTTTTTCATTCAACAGTCATTTTGTCAGTGCCCGTCTGGTGAAGACCATGATTCCAACTATGAAGAGTGAGACTTCCAAAAAAGTGAGATAACAGCTGCAATGGCTTCCAGGTAGATGTGACTTCCAAAGAGGAAAGTAGGAGATGTAAGTTCAAGGTCAGAGGCATTCATCATATAGCTGCTTTTGCTACAAAAATCTCAGAAAGGAGAACTATGAAGAAATCTTTTGTTTCCTTTGATTTACTTCCTTGAGAAAATTGTCCTTGAATCTTTAGAGATATCCTTCATTTCTTTTCTGAAAGCCATGCAACCAGATGTGTTTTAGAATTTAAAATTTGGAGCTACTTTAGAGAACAACCTGTATATATATTGTTATTGTTACCTAATACTCCCAGTGGACTCTGTAACCAAGCACAGTTTTATGTCCACAGCAAATCATACGAATATGCACACTAAGTGGAAAAGGAAGCTATAAAGAACCTTACATCCATTAATTCACTAAACGAATTCAGAACAGGTAATATTTTACTGCTCAAGGAGTTATGAAAACTTTTTTTAGTTTTCTGAGATTTTTGGATTTTGGAATTGCAGATAAGTGATTAAGGACGTGTATTTTGTATTTCATCTTGATTACTGCAAATACATAGTCACTTTAACCTATCAGTTTATTAAAAGAGTACAAATGTACACGAAAATGTTTAAGGCATACCACTGGTTCTTACTGTCTTCCTAACTTAGCTGGTCATCTTTTCCTAAAAACCCTTGTGTTGGTCCTAAACAGCCACAGAATAAAATATAAGCTCAAGTTCTGGGCCACATCTTCTCCCTTGAATTTTCCAGCTATTTTATAGTATTTGAGGTTTGCCAGACTCTTGTGATGTTTTCATGCCTCTTTGGTTTTGGATATATTTCTCCTGCTGTCTGAAATGCTATGTTTTCCTTGTCTGCCTTGGACATTCATATTCATCAAAATCAGTTTAAATATTGTTTCTTTAAAAATAATCCCCATCAATAAGATTAATTATTTAAGTTTCTGTGCTGTGTCCCTTGTACATGATTCTATGATTACAATTATCACCCCTGCATTGTAATTATCCAGCATCTGTCTGTCAGTTTGTCTTACTAGGTTGGTGTGCTTGTTGCCATGAGGGTGGAAGCTATGTCACTGATATTTCAAATACCAGCAGGGTCTCCCATGGTCAACAGGTTTGAACAGAACTTCCATACTGAGGCAGATTAGGAAAAAGGCATGCCAATCTACTGTTGAAAATTCCAAATAAGCAAACTCATAGTGACTGTATAGGACAGAATAGAACTGCCCCACAGGGTTTCCGAGGCTGTAAAACTTTACAGAAGCGGATTGTGACATCTTTCTCCCATGGAAAGGCTGGTGGGTTTGAACTACCAACCTTTTGGTTAATCACTGAGCCATCAACATGAAAATCCTATGGATTACAGAATATTATCCTATGTACTGCTGGAAGATGAATCTCAAGGTTGGAAGGCACTCAAAATACACAGTGGTCACAACAATGGACTCCAGCATACCAAAGATTGTGAAGATAGCACAGGACCAGGTAATGTTTCCTTCGGTTGTACATGAGGTCACCATGAGTCGGAGCAGCTAGACCACAGCTAAGGAGAGCAACAACATTTTAATTATTTGTGACCATGTTTTTCCTTCTCAACTGTGAGTTCTTGAAAGCAGGAACCCTGTCTCAATTACCAGAGTTGTTTACCTCTGTGCTCTATCCTTAAGGTTGACACCTAGAGGATTATCAATAAATGACTGTTAAGTTGACTTAATACAGCTATTTTAATATTGTCACTGGTGGCTAATGGAAGATGAAGTACTCAGAAGGATAATGTAAGAAATAAACGCAGGCACTCTAGAGAGTAGACAAAAATTAGCCTTTTTCCCTAGGAGCAAAACTAGCTGCCAACTGGTGAATGTCCTGCACTATTTCTCACTTTGAAGAGTTTGCTTTTAGTATTGAATGATTCCGTTATTCATAAGCTGCACTGAAAAATTAGAAAGCAATTTCAAGCTTCTGAAAATAGAAATATATTGAGGAGACTGGAGATTTTATTTGTAGAGTCTACAATGAGACTAACTGTATACAAAAGTCTAAGCTCATATTTCTATGTGATCTAAATTTTAATATTGACAGTGGGGAAGAGGGTATTCGACTATCCCTAATTTGTATCAGAGCAACAGTTGAATAATGAAATATACACAAAATATAAGACATGCTTAATTGAAACTTTTCACACTTTGGTAGTTTCTAGAAGGATATGTTTCTGGCCAAATGAGAAACATAAAACATACCCTAGACATTTGGATATATATTTTTATTGATGCCCATAGGACGACTTCACAATGTATTTTATGCTGCCATAATTTTTTGGTGCTGGAAACCTTTGTTTTCCATCACTTTTCTGATGTATTATTCCAAAGCCTCTGAAACAGAGAAACTTCAGTTGTTTCTACAAAAACGTAATTCACTGCCATCCGATTTATTGAAGGAAAGAAGCTGCCTATTACGTGTGTCCAGTTTTTTTTTTTTAAAGTTTGGTGCTACTTTGCTTTTAAATTTAAATATTTGAAAGGCAGATGTGTAAAATACGGGTATTTTTACCCTGTGAATATTTTCCACTGGTTTAATTTGGCAAACATTAAAGATACATTTCAATTGTTTTTATTTTTCAAATACAGTATTTTTATTAGTTTTGTGAGCAGTGAAAATATTCAGCAGACATTTCTATTTTCTTTATGCATTTTTTATAAAAAGGACGGAAAAAAAGATGGTATTTTCTTACACAACAGTAATTATTAACAAGTGCTTTTTCTTCCTGCTACATAGATTTAAAGTAGTTTCCAAAGTCCTCCTTTTTCAGGAAGAAAACAGTCTAAGATTTAGTCAGGTTTAAAACTCTTCAAATATTCCTTAAGTTTCTAGGAAGAAAAGACAATGTAAAACTCTATTCAGTACATGTATCAGAAAGTGTTTTAGATCTATAGCTTCCTGCACTTGTCTCGAGCTCATTGTATTCGTGTTAAAACTCCCCTTGGTCTTTTAAGGGCTGTAGGGTAAAAAAAAAAAAAAAAAAATTTTTTTTTTTTAGGGTGTGTGCTCAGTATGGCTGTCCACACATCTTGGCTGTAATTGTATTTACCAAGTATTGCTTGTAATTTTACATCAGGCTTTTCACTCTTTTTTTTTTTTTAACTCATCTTTTGCCTTTTCCATTGAAACTGATCTTAGAGCAGTTTATGTAAGAATATCAAGAGCAATTTTATATGGGTTCTGCCAACTTCATTTGGTAGCCTAGGATTTCATATTTTCATTATTTCATATTTTAAAGGGCCCCAAAACAGCTGATGCATCGTTTCTTCAAGATGATCTGAAAAGTCCCATCTAATTTAATGGGTGGAACAGTTCTTTACAAGTTATGTTGCAAAAATATTCATTAACATGGAGGGAGAGTGTTACTCAAACAGCAAAAAATGTGTCTGGAGAAGCTTATTAAGATTCAGAGGCTCAAATGATGCAACATAAGAGTTCAAAAACCTCAGTGAAATTCAACTGCACGTTACATCAGATGCACTTTCAAAAATGGAGTTTGTGACAAATATGATTCGTTTCTGAAAAACAATTTGGTTGTCTTGGTTTTAAAATGTAAAAGAAATTTTCCCTTTGAAAGTGATATTTACCACGTTGCCCTCAATTTGCTTAGGCTACAAACCCATTGTCATCCAGTCGATTCCCACTCATAGCTACCCTAAAGGACGGAGTAGAACTGCCCCATAGATATCCTAAAGGACAGAGTAGAACTGCTGCATAGAGTTTCCAAGGAGCGCCTGGTATATTTGAACTGCCGACCTTTCGGTTAGCGGCTGTAGCACTTAACCATTATGCCATCAGGGTTTCCAGAGGCTACATAGCTTGTGTGAAATTAAGATAACGTTACTTAGCCTATGACTGTACTGTAGCATGCTATTTAAAATGATTTTCACTAAGATATCTTACATCTAGGGTTTATTTTTCTCTAATATCTGCTGTGAACTACGGACTTTCCTTTTAATCCCTCCCTCTAAAGTGTTATTTTCAGATTTTGAATTTTATTTTATTTTTTGAGAACCTAATATGCATTTAAGTTTTTAAAATGGATTTACCTTGAATTATGTTTCGACCTGCTCTGCATTTCACTTATCAAATACATGTTAGAGTTTTTAAACCAAGTAAGCTGAAAAAAATAATTATACTACTACTGGAGAAATGTTATAAGTATTTCATTGCTACATATTAAAAATTTTGTTGTGAGTTAAAATGGGTTCTTTTTACGAAGTGTTTTCGTATGTTTGGAGCAGAAGGAGAATATCTTATATCAGACCTGTTTGCCAGATTCATGAGAAATTTTTCTTCAAAATATAAAGTTCAGATAATATTTAAAGACAGAAAAATTTTCAGTATTGTTGAATAATTTTAACTAAAAGAATTAAACTAGAATAACATATTGTAAGGGGATTAAGTATCTTTAGAAAGGTCATATTCAAAAGTTATAATTCGTAAAGCCAATTTTCCTGCTGATATTCGATGATTAACAACTTTCCTGTTTCATCAGGAAATGATGAAAAAATGTTGGATCCGGTATTACATCATGACAAAAACTTTCTCCTCAGGAAATAAATTACACACGAGGGAACACAGAACATCAAATTATGGCTGAGGATATAAAACCAAATCGTTATCAACAAATTTATGTTTTGGAGAAAATAAAATCTTTCTCACAACATTCAGTTACAACATTTTTATCTCCAATCCCTTCCAATCCTTTGGTGTTTTTTCTTTCCTTTTTTTTTTTTTTAATCAAAAAGCTTTTTGTTTAGTTTTCTTGTTTAACCCTTTCGCAACTGAATGTAAGTACCTCAAAATGCTAATCAAAGAATTGATATTTTGATGGAATCATGAGTTCTAAAGGTTTTATACAGTTATACAATTTTATAGTGACTAAGGTCCAGTTCATACTTTTTCATTCTCATATTTTTAAAAATTCATTTTTGAGCTGAAAGGATAGCAGAAGATTAAAGAAAATCAAGATGTCAGTTTAATTCTCTTAAGCTAGACCACTTTCTCTCAAGCAAGGCCATAGACTCTGAATTGATGTTGACATTGACAAGAAAGAATATGAAAAATAAAATGATTTGACAGGACAGCCACTCTGAGGAGGCTTCCTTAGTGTTTTCACTTCAACAGACGTTCTACGGCCCTACTGCTATGCTGTGTTTTTTATTTTTTTCTCTGCAAATATGTAATTATTGTAAATGTTTCATGAATATTAAAAAAAATGATTTCCTTAATATCAGTAGAAGACAATGTATTAAACAAGAGATAATCCAAAGAATTATGCTTATTCCAGATTTAAAAAACACAAAACAAAAACAATGACAAAACTCCCTAATCAGTCTGCCTAACAAGCAAATAATAAAGAGGAGAATGTCTTTTAAAGTCATATTCCCTTAAAAGCAGACAGTATTCTCCCAACTTGCTCTCTGATTTTATTCTTTATGGTGCTAAGATATATACTCATCTTTCATTCTGATATTATAGAACTATATAACTATAGTACAATCCTTTTAAATAAGAAAAGATATTAATCACAGAAACAATGCAAATGATTTCATTCCCATGTAAGATACAATAACAATATTTCTATAAATATTTTTACATTCTTCAGATTTCTATTAATTCTCTTCCAATTATAGTGCCATCATTTAAAAAACATGGGCATTGACTATTCTTAACCAGTTACCTTCCAGCCCATTCTAATTCATGGCGATCCCATGTATGTCAGAGCAGAACTGTGTTCCATAGGGCTTTCAATAGCTGATATTTCAGAAGTAGATTGCCAGGCCTTTCTTCTGAGGCAACTCTGGGTGGATTTGAACCACCAACCTCTCAGTTAGGGGCCAAGAGCATTAACTGTTTGCACTACACAGGAATTCCCTGACTATTCTTGTTTTAAATTTTTTTGTTGTACTTTTGATGAAGATTTACAGAACAAACTAGCTTCTCATTAAACAGTGAGTACACATACTGTTTTTTGACTTTGGTTAACAACCCCATGTCATGTCAATGCTCTCCCTTCTCAACCTTGGGTTTCCTATTACCAGCTTTCCTGTGCCCTCCTGCCTTCTAGTCTCTGCCCCAGGGTTGGTGCGCCCCTTTGGTCTCATTTTGTTTTATGGGCCTATCCAATCTTTGACTGAAGTGTGAACCTCAGCAGTGACTTCATTACTGATCTGGAAGGGAGTCCAGGGGCCATACTCACTGGGTTTTTCTAGTCCTTGACTGTTCTTATATTCAATTTCCCAACTTCAAGGATGTGTTCACTTTTGCATATTGTTATTCTGCAGAAATTTTGATATAATTTTATTGGGTGTATTGATTAAGGAATATTATTTCCCCCTTTTAACATACTAATATATTGATAATCTTTTTAAGAAATTCATTCATAACCAATAGTAACAGTGAACTTATCAAGCCAATGGAAGTTAAAGCATGGTTGATAAAATGTCTATAAAAAGTATATAAATCTAATCACCCAAATTTAAGTCACGAGACACATGTTTTAATCTTAGCATTGATTAATTTGCACCTTCCGTCTTATCTCATTTACCAAAATTTGTGATTCATGATATTCTTTCAATAAATATTTGTTAAATGATTACCGTGCGCTTAACATGGGGGATATAGAGATAAAAACCAAAAATTAACCTGACTCCTCCATGTTCCTAGTAGTTCTGTTGGTTAGTATTGAGACTTAATATTATTTATGATTAAGAATGTGGGTTCTGGCATCAGACAAACATACAATGGGATGCATCTTCTAGTTGTAAGAGTGTGGGCAAGTTGCTTAATCTTGTTAAACCTCTGTTTCCCCATTGTAAAACAAAGGATGATAAGAGTTTCTACTTGTAGAAGCACTGAGAGAATTAAATAGGACCAAGCACTGAATGTGAACAGCATGGTTCTTGCAAGTGGTCATTGTTGTTGTGTGCTGTTGAGTTAGTTCTGACTCATAGAGACACAGTGTGACAGCACAGAACTGCCCCATAGGGTTTCATAGGCATTAATCTTCAGGGGAGCAGACTGCCCCACCTTTCTCCCGTAAAGACACTGGGTGGGTTCGAACTGTCAACCTTTCAGTTAGGAGCCTACCACTTAACCATTGCACCACTAGGCCCATAATTTCTGGCCCATGTAACAATTCTGGCATAAACCCCCCCCCCAAAAAAAAAAAAATCCACCAAATCATGGATATTGTCCGTCATCCTCATTTTCTCTAAGGCTGGTATTGGTTCTACTGCCCACGTTTGCTTTAGTGTTAGCCACTCTATTTCACCACATCCTCATTTTTCCTCACTGTAAATGTCTAGGAGCCCTGGTGGTGCAGTAGTTAAGAGCTCAACTGCCAACCAAAATGTCGGCAGTCTGAATCTATCAGCTGCCCTTTAGAAACCCTGTGGGGCAGTTCTACTCTGTTCTATAGGGTCACTATGAGTCAGAATCGACTCACGAGCAATGGGTTAGGTTTTTGGTCTAAGTATCTGTTATGGATTGAATTGTGTCCACCAAAAATGTGTGTCAACTTGGCTAGTCCATGATTTTCAGTATTGTGTGATTGTCCACCATTTTGTCATCTGCTGTGATTTTTCTGTGTGTTGTAAATCCTACCTCTGTGATGTTAATGAGGTGGGATTAGAGACAGTTATGTTAATAAGGCAGGGCTCAATCTATAAGATTAGGCCGTGTCTTAAACCAATCTCTTTTGAGACATAAAGCAAAGAGGCATGGGGACCTCATACCACCAAGAAACAAGAGCCAGGAGAATAGCTCATCCTTTGGACCCGGGGTCCCTGTGCTGAGATATTCCTTGGCCGGGGAAGACTGATGACAAGGATCTTTCCCCAGAGCTGACAGAGAAAGAAATAAATTTCTCTTTGTTAAAGCCATCCACTTCTGGTATTTCTGTTATAGCAGCACTAGATGACTAAGACAGTATCTATACCGAGCAACTTTGTTGGTTTCATTTTGCTTTCTTTCTTTTTTAATCAGCTTGTCAAAAGCAATATTAATAATGATAGCATCAAAATGTTTATGATAGATGAGGGTGACTTGTAAAGATTTTAATTACATCATTTCTTTTTCAGTAGAATTGTACTGAAATCATTCAAAGAAAATAATTTTTATTTTTGTCTCTATAACATCTTGTGCTGCTCTTAAACACGCACACACAATAAAACATTAAGCAATCATCATCCAGATGTAGTTTAATTCTCAGGTCACTGTTTATTCTCACTTCCTTCTGCTCTATGAGCCTTGATGGAGAATTCCTGCACTCCACCCTTTGCAGAAGAAACCTTCCTATGCTGAACATAACTCTTAGTCTCCTCTCAGCATGGTCGCCTCTTACTTACCCTTCTTTTATACAACACGGAAACTCTGTTGGCTTGGTGCTTAAGAGCTATGGCTGCTAATCAAAAAGGTTGACAGTTCAAATCTACCAGGTGCTCCTTGGAAACCCTATGGGGCAGTTCTACTCTGTCCTCTAGGGTTGCTATGAGTCAAAATAGACTCCATAGCAGTGGGGCTTTTTTTTTTTTTTTTTAATACAACACATTAATTAACCCTTTAACAGATGTTATCACCCTCCTCTGTATTTGCTCTCATTTTTCATGAAACTCTTTAATGGCAGAGTACATATATATATATATATATACATTCATATATGTATATGAACACACACACAAACACATACACACACAAAAAACAAAGCACTGTTGAATATGAACATAATTTGAGATTTACCTCATTGTCTCTGAGCGCACTGTTGCCACTTAGAATTCAGCAAGGTACTTGCTTTCCCCAGAGCTGCATCACTGATCATAGCTAGTGTATTACCTACTATGATACTTAGTTATGTTTTTGCTACCTGTGCACATCTTGCAATTTACATTTTAGGAAATACTTTCCTCTCCTTATCTTTCCCTCATGCACCATTAATGCATGTTGTTTTCTGTGCCTTTACAGTCTCTAGATCACTAAGCATTATCCTGTCAGTTTTAAGCCACTTCCTTTCCCTCTCTTGCTACTGAAAGTTATCTGAAGGGTTAAGGAGCACAGTTGATATCCTATCATCTTGATTTGAGAGTTTCTTGTGTTAAATGATTCACAGCTTAACACTCACCACACATTTCTAGAAAAAGAATTTCATTAATGCAGTCGTCATTCTGGTTACCATTAATTGAATAAAGCATGGAATTAAAGCTCATGAGTTTTTAAAATTTTTCAATGGCTCCAAACTGTCTAACAAATTAAGTCCATTTACTTGTTCTAATATTCACCGCTATTCATTATTTGATTTAAATGTGTTTTTCAGGCTTATCTTTGTGGTTTTAAAAAAGGGGTAGTGTAGGAATACCCCACCTTCATTGCTGCTTCCTTTCTTCCTCTCTAGCCTCCTGGGGATAAGTCAAAAGGTACCACCAGCCATAGGCTCAGGAATCCACACAACTCCCCAAATTTCAGATCAGCTGGGCTCTCTCTTCCTCTCCAGCCACTCAGAGCTAGGTCAACAGGTTAGAAGGACTCTGCCCTTCAGATCAACTGCCAGATAGACAGAGGCCAGACTTTGCTGGCTCTCACTGCCCCTTATAGGTTCGTTAATTCTCTAAAAAGGTTCACGAAGTTCACTGAGACTATTACCTATACTTATGGTTATCCATTTATTATAACCAGAAAGGATATAAGCAAAGAGATGTATCAGGTGGGGGCTGGGAGAGGTTCGAGCATGAGGTTTCCACCTTCTCCCATGCATGGATGTTCTTGCCAATCCAGGAAGCATCCTATAAGTTCCTCCTTCAGGACTTTCATTGTGTCATTAATTGTCAGTGATTGAGGCCTCATTACACAGTCATATGCATGACTAATTTCATCATGCACCCCTCCCTTCCTGAGGTTTGTTGTCAGGGTGGGGGTCCATGTAACGCCTACTCATTTGCATATATTTAAGTGTTTTCTGGCTATTTTAGAAAACAAAAGTCACCTTGATTGCTGGCAAATTTCAAGGTTTTTTGTTTGTTTGTTTTGGTAAGCAGAGACAAAAGCCAAATGGAGGTCTTTGTCCCACACAACTTTTGACTACTTTTATAACCTGTGAAGAATAGACTATGATATGCTGGTGTAGAAAGGGAGGAAGACTGAAATGGGTGGAATCAAGAATTGATTTTATTGATTCATGCAGTCATAAATCCACTCAATATTTATCGTTTGCTGTGGAGTTCCTGGGTGGTACAAACAGCTAGACATTCCAGGTGCTAACTGAAAGGTTGGAGATTGGAGTCTATTCTGTGTAAGTGAATTAAAAAAAAAAAGGCTTACCTATTAAGATCTGAAACGGCCAGTTTGAGGATTGGGCACCATTCCTTCTTTGCCAATTCTGTCTTCACCCTAGTGGCAGCCATCTTCCATACTGTTTCTAAGAGAGGAGTGTCTGGTAATGATGACACGACTATACTTCAGCGCCTCCCTGTCACATACCCGTGTAATTGCCACACTGTAACCTGATAAAAGAAAGAGAGTATACCCTTTTAAGCCAATCACCTTACAGAGTTTGGCACAGGAAGTCCTTCTTAGAAGTTCTACTATAGGAATCCATGCTTCGTAAGTTTCTGCCAACTGGAAGCCCTGCCTTAAAATGATCTACCAATCCAGTAATGTCTTTCGGTGACTTGAACTTGTTAGTACCAATCAAGTGACATGTTTCATATTTATTGATTCCCCTCTATAAAATGTCACTGCTGAGTTGCTATTTCGAATTACTGGTTCCACTGTATGGAGTTCACTCTATTCCTAGCTCGAGCTGTCTCTTTCTTTTCAATAAATTTCTCAGTTTTACATTAATCAGGGTACGGATGGTTACTCTATGACAACCCAGAGACATCTCAGAATAAAGGCCTTGGGATCTAATTCCAAAAAACCCAGTCACTGAAAATTCTATATAACATACGTTGACATGCATGGGGTCACCACGAGTTGGAATAGACTTGACAGCAACTGGTTTTAGGACAGACATTTTGTAGATGCTGGAGAAACAATGATACAATGATATTATGAAGTTTAGGTTTTGGAGATAAATAATTACAAATGCAATTAAATTACAATTCTTACCCTTAATAATAAGGGGTGAATAGGGCATACATGGACTTCAAGTTCATTAGAAAAACTTTTAAAACAGGCTTGGATGGGAAGTGTCTTAGTTTCCTAGGGCTGGTGTAAGATAAATACCACAAACGGGTGGCTTTAAAGAAGGAAAGAAGAGAAATTTATTTTCTCACAGTTCAGAAGGCTAGAATTCTGAATTCAGGGCACAGGCTAATGGGGAAGACTCTGGGATAAGATCCTTGTCTCAGCTTCTGTAGCCCGATGTTCCTCTGTTGCTTGGCGGTATTCACTTGGAATCTATCTTCCCCAGTTTGTGCTTGCTTCTGTGTGTTTACTCTGTGTTTCTACTCCGCTCCTCAAAATTCACAAGTGATTTGGTTTAAGACATACCTATACTGATATGGCCTCATTGATGTAACAAGGAAAACCCTATTCCTAAATGGGAATAAATCGGAAGGTATAGGGGTTCGGATTCCAACAGATATTTTGAGGGGATACAACAATCCACAACACTGAGAGCCATCAAAAATCTAAGTTGAGACATTAAACACAAATAGAAGTTAGCTTTGGGAGGAGGAGGGTATAAAGGTATACAGGAAGAAGGAATCACATGATCAAAATACTTGAGAAAAAAGAGGAAATACCCCCTTTATTATTTTGAAGGTATGGCAGAACATTTCATGAGATGGTACTGGAGCTCAAGAAGTACTTTGTGTGCATAGTTAAGTAATTTGGTCTGTGAAATAAAAGCATCTAGTGAAATTTTTTACAATATATTGAGATTAATAATAAAATATTAATAATTAAAAAAAACTTATTGGGTGAGGGACAATGTTTACTTTAGTTTAAAAAAAAAAGAAAAAGCCAAACCCGTTATCCTTGAGTTGATTCCAACTCACAGCGACCCTATAGGACAGAGTAGAACTGCTTCATACGGTTTCCAAGGAGTGGCTGGTGGATTCAAACTGCCGACCTTTTGGTTAGCAACTGCAGCTCTTAACCACTGCACCACCAGATCTCCTATTCAAGTTAAAATGAAGATACAGTTATTGTTACAACTAGAAATGACAAATATTTCATTGACTCTGCAGTTCTGGAGGAAACCCTGGTGGCGTGGTAGTTAAGTGCTACGGCTGCTAACCAAGAGTTCGGCAGTTAGAGTCCCCCAGGTGCTCCTTGGAAACCCTGTGGGGCAGTTCTACTCTGTCCTGTAGGGTTGCTATGAGTCAGAGTTGACTCGACAGCAATGGGTATGGGTATAGTTCTGGAACTTGACAAAGAGGTCTAGACTGGAGATATAGACTTGAGACTCCTCATCAAAAAGATGAGTAGAAAAGCCATACTAGTGAAGGAGATGTCGCATTGAGTGTGTTTGAATTGGAAGAAAAAACAAAAGCTGCAAGGAGCTTTGGCCAGAGAGAAGGAATGTAAGCTAAGAGTGCGAGCTGTTTCTGAAGATATGGAAAATATATTTTCGTGACAGGAAGAGTGTTCAATTTAATTAAATTCAATTGAGAAACCAAATAGAATCATATTTGAAATAAAAATCTGTTCTATAGTAACACAATAAAAAAAAATAGTCACTATGAAATGACCAGCAGAGATGTGAAAAGGACCATGAATAGAATGGATATTGGGTAAGCAGAAGGTAAAAACAAACAAAAAAAACAAACCAAACCCAGTGTGGTAGAGCAGAACTGCCCCATAGAGTTTCCAAGGAGTGCCTGGCAGATTCAAACTGCCAACTCTTTAGTTCTTTAGTTAGCAGCAGTAGCACTTACCACTTCGCCACCAGGGTTTCCAAAGTAGAAGGTAAGAGATAGTAAATAGAATCAGCTTTATCAAAAAACGTGTGTAAACAAAACGAGTATTCAAGGCAGTGGCTGGGAGAAATATCTGAAACCTAGAAGGGATTTTATTTTCAAATGAGCGAGAAATAAGCCTATTTAAAAGTAATGGAAAGAACCAGCAGCAAGATTTTGAAGACAGAGGAGAGTTAATAATAAGAGCAAAAGCGGCTATTGGAGTTCCAGAGTGGTGCTAGCCCTTGCAAGTTAATAATCTCAGTGATAGTGGTGATGATAATCTTAATAATAAATGACATGTAAATGTCAAGCAAGGTCCCCAGGTGGTGCAAATAGTTTGCTATTTATGCTCCACCACTAACCTAAAGGTTGGAGCTTCAAACTCATCCCATGGTGCCACAGAAGAAAGGCCCTGTGATCTGCTTCTATAAAGATTACAGCCAAGGAAACCCTATGGAGCAGTTCCATTCTGTAACACATGACGTTGCCATGACTTCACTTAGACTTGAAGGTCTGGTTTTAGTTTATCTGTCAATCATCACAGCTGGGGGTGGAGGCAGAGTAAAAACTAAGGGAGATGAGGAAACACATGGTGGTCCACGGCAATTATCAGATCCCATGGGTAGAAATGGTAAATAATTCCTTCTCTGGCAGTAATGTAATCTGTGTTTCGCCCAGCTGGTTCTGCTTTCTGGGATATCTCCCTGGCCCACTGAATTCTCAGGCCTTGGCTATATTGCTTTCTGTTCAGTATCCTCCATGGCCATTTGTAGAAATCATCTTCCTTTGACCTGTGTTGGACCTTCTTGGATCCATATTGACATGTAGTCTGTGTTTGAATGGATAGGTTTGGGGACATAGGGTTGCTTTAATAGGTAAATTATAAAAGAAAAAGAAAAGAAAACAAGTAAACAAGCAAAAACAGAACAAAACACCTAGTGCAGTCTAGGCTAGATAACACAATGCCCTCAAGAAATTAGTAGCCTTCTAGTCTAATTGCTCCCAGTCAATTACACCTTCAGGAGATCAAAGAAAACATTCTCATTTGGACTTGACTCTGAAGCCTGAAGATTTTGGTCATTTGCTTACCAACTTTTGTGCTCTGTACCCTATTCTCCCATCCTAATTGAGGCTGTCATGAGGCACATTCCATGAGGCGGTGGAAGTCAAGACATTTAATCTTATTTTTGTTTTGTTTTTGTTTTACTGAACTGGCTCTCATTGCCAACAGAAAACTAAACATAAAATGCTGGAATATCTTTAGGACTACAGTCTTATTTTTGTTAAGTCTGTGGCTTTGGGAACATAGCTTATAATTATTTCAGTTGATGTACAGAAGTAGTTGACTTTTTTTTAATCTTGCAAATATTTATATCCAGACCAGAAGACTCTGAGCCAATTTAGATTTCAGGCCACTGGTAGACTCTCTCCCTGAGTGCCTCCTCTCTTGTATCTCTGTTTGAAGATTACCTACCTCTGGTCAATTTCATCTCAGACCTAGGAGTCTTCTGAAAGCAGCAAACAATGCACACAAACCTTCTTGTATGTTCTTATCTTTTAAAGTTAAACTGCACACTCACTTGGCATGTCGTTTGCAGAGATAGCCGATATTACTCCTCTCAGGTCTGTAATCATCCTCCCTGTATCCAGGGGTTTGTGCGTCACAAACCCCTGCCGTGTTCAACTAACCCCTGGTCGTGTGAACGGAAGTGGGATGTGTCTATGTCACTTCTGGGCAGCAGCTTTAAGAACCAACACATGATTCACCATATTCTTTTTACTCTGCTTCTGAGATTTTGGAGGTATGTGTCCACATGGAACGTATGTAATGCCAGCCTGGGTCCTTGAGAAACAATAGCCATCAGAGTTCCTTGTAAATCCATGATGGAAATAAGATGTGAACTGCAGCATAACTCATACCCTGACAGATACAGCTTACTTTTAAATATAAAATTAGAGTCACTAGCTTTCCAGTCTACAGTATCTATTGACTTAGTACTTGCTACTTAACTTGCTTGATTCAATGCTATGTATTTTAGATTCTTCTACTTCCGGTAACCAATGTACCAACAAAACCCACTGCCGTCAAGTTGATTCCAACTCATAGTGACCCTATAGGACAGAGTAGAGCTGCCCCATAGGGTTTCCTTTACTTAAGCAGACTGGCACAACTTTCTTCCGTGGTATGGTTGGTGGGTTCCAACTGCAGACCTTTTGGTTAGCAGCCCAGCACTTTAGCCACTTGCCACCAGGGCTCCATTGACTAATGTACAGGTAGATAAATCAGCATTACTTAGAATTAAGCTTGTCTGGAATTAACAAAAAATGTATACTAACTCTGGCATATACAATATGGCAGCTTATTTTTCTGTCATATCAAATTGTGAAGAGGTGCAGTACAGGCTTGAAAAGGGCTGCCAGGTATCCTAGACTTATGAAAATTTTTCATTATATTACTCATTGAACATGGTCACTACATTGGACAGTGTGAAGCATTGCTTAGATCACCCACTGTTACAGGATGTGTTGTCCCAGTTGTTGGGCGAGCTGTCACCAAACAGCTGTCAGCCCCTTAGGTTCAGAGGTTGCTTCAGCAGCAAAAACTTGACTTCCCCAAGATCTCATGTCAAGATTAACCCATATTCAATGACTTATTCATACAGGAGTATAAAGCCCTGGTCACCTCAACCCAGCATGATTTGGACAACTCTAGCTCCATAGGTCTCATGGGGTTGTCCGAGGTTGTCATGGGACCTTCACTGCAGCTCTACTTTTCTCTCTGTTCAATCCTGCTTCCTTTCCCTACCTTCTACAGTGGACGATCCCAACGGCACCACTTAATAAATGTGCTGTATGCCAAACTTTATTTCAGTGTCTGCTTCCGAGAGCTTCAATTAATGATAGCTTCCATTTACAAGATCTTCTCATGGTGACTTCTTCAGTTCCGACCACTATGCCCAAATGCCATCTAGTAAAAAGAAAGAAAACAAAGTATTACTGCTTAACTCTTTCCTTACACATTCCAGAAATTGCTCAGATCATAACTAAGGGTCCAGAACTGAGTGTCAAGACTAGAAATAGTTGAAAACTAGACTAAGAAATGTAATTTTTATTTTGTGTGGCCATGTTCCCTGACAGAATAATTTCTTAGGTCTTTCATCCATTATGATAATACATTATATGCCCTATAGGTCATCTGGACAATTCTTGTGATGTCATGCCTGAATGGAGTGGGTAGGTAAAAAATTAGGAGAGTGTGCCCTTCAAATAGTCACTGTGTAATATTATTTTCCAACAGGGGGAAAAAAAGGATTATTTGGCTAAGAATTTCTTCAGCTTGAGCACTTTTTTTGTTTGTCTGTTTGAGAACAACTTATTTAGCTGGATATAGATCATGTTTTCAAATTTCATTACTGAGTTCTATTCAACATACTTTTAGTATTTACATGCTATATACCAGGCACTGTGCTAGGCGGTGGGATGCAAGGCATTACAGTAGATTCAAAAGCTTTGCTTTAATGGCTCTAGCGTATAAGCATTTGGCGGCTAATCGAAAAGTCGGCAGTTTGAATTCACCAGCCTCAGGAGACACAGGGGGCAGTTCTACTCTGTCCTATAGGGTTGCTTTGAGTTGGAATCGACTTGAGGGCAATGGGTTTTATTGTCTACTTAGCACAACAATTAAAAGAGCATCTAATTATCATATTACTGTTGTCAGCTGCTGTTTCGTCAGCCACGACTCACGGTTGTCCCATACACAAAAGACCCAAATACTCACTGGTCCTGTGCCATCCTCATGGTAGGCTTTGGATCAGACCAGGGTCCACAGGATTTTCATTTGCTCATATTATGGTAGTAGGTCTCATTCCTTTCTTTTAAATTTTGAAGAATATATTTTATGTTAAAACACTGTTTTTCCTCTCTCTTTTTTTTTTATTATTACTATCGTTCTGAATCTACTTTTGAAGCTTATTACTTTATGATTTAGAATAACAGACTGTGGAGTGATACTGTTTCATCACCCACAGATTGACTGTAGACAAGTTATCTAATTTATCTGAACTCTGGTGTCCCCCATCTGTAAAATGGCACTGCTAATGGCATTTCTCTTGTATGGTGACAGGGAGGACCAGTGAATTAGCCAAGCACTTAGAACAGTGTCAGGCACATAGTAAGTGTGTATTGTGATTCTTCTTATTGTTACTATTATCAACACACTTCCATATTCTTCTTCCTAATCTACTTTCAGTGCATACTGAATAGGGGTGTGGTAAATCAATAAACATGTGCCAACTTAAAAATAAAATGAAATTTTTCTGGATGGAGTGTCTCCTTTTATATATATATATATATAACCAATTTGGGGTTCACCTATGTTATTTTATTTGATTTTTAATATATATATATACACAAGTCTTTCAGTAATTTTTTCAGTGATATCAGGATGAACTTAAAATCAAATGCATCCATTTGATTTTTACAGTCAATTTCATTTTGATGACTGCTCTCAAACTTTAAGAATTTTGATTTTTTTTTTTTTTTTTAATTTCTGGTCTGATAATTCTGAAATCTACGCCATATCTGAGAACTGATGCTTGCTCTGATTCTTCAGACTGTGTTCTTTATTTTATTTTTTTGCCTTTTAGCATGTCTTGCAGTTTTTTTGTTTAAAGATGTATCTGGTAAAAGGACCTGAGATATATAGACCTTCAGTGTGAGGTCTTATCTTTATCTGGCTAGGAGTTAGACTGTGTTTACTGATTGTTTTAGCTGTGGTGTCAGAGGCTAAATCTGTTCTACTGTCATTACTTTTTTTGTCTCTGGGTTTCCCTAGAGACTTCTTCTGAAAAAGGGTCCAGGGCTTAAGTTCTTTCAGCTTTTACCCCCTGTTATCATAAAAGACCCATGTTGATGTGCTGGTAGGACGTGAGGGAAGGGGAAACATTGTATGATTGAATCTTAGTGCTGTAGTGAACCTGTGTCTCTTGGTTGTTACCTTTACAAGTGTTCCTGAGCTTTTTTTTTTTTAACCCATTAAATGAGATAAGAAGGCTAGCAGGGCTGGAATTGGGACTATATCTTCCCCAATATCAGTTAGAAAATCCTGGTGGCGTAGTGGTTAAGTGCTATGGTTGCTAACCAAAGGTTTGGCAGTTCGACTCCACCAGATGCTCCTTGAAAACTCTATGGGGCAGTTCTACTCTGTCCTATAGGGTCACTCTGAGTTGGAATCAACTTGAAGGCACTGGGAATATCAGTTAGGTGTCTTTAAAACCTGTGTTAATTGTTGTTATTGTTGTTGTGTGCTGTCAAGTAGATTCTAACTCATAGTGAAGCTATAGAAGAGAGTAGAACTGCCGCGTAAGGGCATCTTTACAAAAGCAGATTGCCACATTTTTCTCCCACAGAGCCACTGGGGGTTTATAACCACTGACCTTTCAGTCAGCAGACAAACATTTAACCACTGCACTACCAGGGCTTCCATTTATGTTAATTAGGATCTGGTAAAGCATTTTCCCTTGAGGAAGAACAGCAGAGCACTGTGGACTTATTTCGAAATGGTTACTTTTCCCTTCCCCCTGCCAGAGGTGGGAGAGAATTCTTCTCCATTGTCACAATGAGAACTGGTGGGGCTGCTGGAGGTAAAAATTGATGAAATTTGCTGCCCTCATCCCAAGACTAGGTCTCTGGGAGTTCTTATCACTGAAGCTAATACATGCTAGTCTCCAACATTCAGTCAATTATCTTTAAGAAGTCTTACCTAATGCTGGTTCCAGAGGTGGACATTTCCGATCCTGATCAGCTGAAATTCTCTGTATCTCCTTATATCTTCAGACTTTAGGTAGTGGTTTGTCATGTGGTCTTGATTCTGAGATAAAGAATTGTTGATTTTCAGTTTTTCAGCTTTTTTCTTGTTATGAAAATGGAAGTTCAGACTTCCAAACTCTTTATATATCAGAACAGAAGCTCACTTTTCATTTAGCTACTAAGCACTTCTTGAAATAAGTAAATTTACTTCCCTTTAATTGTAGACTATTTAGATAGAAACATTTGCTATGACAATTTCGTTCTCTGTTATGGTCAGAATAACTTGTAGTTTACTCTTGGCTTCAGTTCATAATTGCTGTGCAGCCTTATTATTCTATGTCTTTTAGTTTCCCTCCTCTATTCTGAGAATAAATATATCAACTAACATTTTTTTTTTTACAACTGTAACATAATAATTATTATCCAAACCCAAACCAAACCCATTGCCATTGGGTCGATTTCTACTCATAGTGACACTATAGGACAGAGTATAACTGCCCCATAGGGTTTCCAAGGAAAGCTTGTGGATTTGAACTGCTGACCTTTTGGTTAGCTGCAGAGCTCTTACACTACACCACCAGGGCTCCAATAATTACTACAGGAGTAATAAAATAGTAGGGGTAATAATAAGAGTAGCAGTATAGTAAAAGTAGCAGCAATAATATCAAAAGAAAAAAAAGCAGGTAAAAGTTTTGAGAAGGCATTGTGGTACGTATTTTATTCATGCATTGTGATAAGCATTATATTCACAGCAACACTTGAGGTAGGCCATACATTACCCCATTACACAAATGAAGAAACCAGTTCAAAATATTAAGCCACTTTCTCATGCTGCCCAGATGATGTGTCTGACTAGAATTCTCATCCAGAAATTTCCCTACTAGTCATTGCACTACACTATAAATGTAAAGGAAAAGCAAAAAACAATACAACAAAAATGAAACAAAACAAAAAGTCAGCCAGCAAATGTTAGCTTTTTCCTTCATCTTTACAGTGGCTCTCAAACTTTGATGTATCTCAGAAATACGTGAGAGACTTCTTGAAGTATGTATTGCTGGATTCCTCCCTCAGAGTTTCTGATTCATTAGGACTGGGGGTATGCCCAAGAATTTGTGTTTCCAACAAGTCTCCAGGTGATGCTGATGTTGCTGGTCCAGGGACCACGCATTGAAAACCGTTTTTCTAGGTTGCATATAAAACCAAAATCAAAGCCACTGCCGTGGAGTTGATTCCAATCTATAGAGACCTTATAGAACAGAGTAGAACTGCCTCATCAAGTTTCCAAGGATTGGCTGATGGACTTGAACTGCTGACCTTTTTATCAGCAGGCGAGCTCTTAACCAGGGCTCCAGAGGTTGAATATACAAAGAAAAAGCTTCTAAATTTATAAAGTACCCTTACTAAAGGAGGTGTAGATACTACTTATACTTAAAGAAAGGCAGGCTACCACCTAATTTGAGTATTTCATTCAAAAGATATTTCCTGATGTCTAAAATTTTACCATTAGACAACCATTCCTTTCCATCATTATATTTTCATCTTGTTAAACTGCAATTAACTTTTGAGTTAATTATTTAGTTATGGCCACTTCAGTAGATACAAATAAAATACAAAGAAGAGAAATATATGATCACTGACTTTAAGGTGCTTAAAGTCTGGAGAATGGAACTGAACTTATAATCAAATAAGTTAACAAAGCTTATAGATCTTACGTGAAAAGGCAAAAAGTTTTCATTTAGTCATAAAAGCAGATGACACTTTAAAATAATTAGGTATGGGGTACTTGGATTAGGTGAGGAATTGGACAGAAAAGATGGGTAGAGAAAATGATGTTTTAGCTAAAGTCTGAAATCTGATTTGTTGTTGTTGTTAGGTACTATAAAGTCAGTTTTGACTCATGACAACCTATGTACAACAGAACAAAACACCGCCCAGTCCTGCGCCTTCTTCACAATTGTTGCTATGTTTAAGCCCATTGTTAAAGCCACTGTGTCAATCACCTCATTAAGTGCCTTCCTCTTTTTTGATGACCCACTACTTTATCAAGCATGAAGTCCTTGTCCAGGGACTGTTCCCTCCTGATAATATGTCCAAAGTAAGAGAGACAAAGTCTCACCTTCATCACTTCCAAGGAGCATTCTGCCTATACTTCCTCTAAGACAGATTCATTCATTCTTCTTGCAGTCCATGGTATATATGATATTTTCCACCAATACCATAATTTGAATACATTGGTTCTTTTTTGGTCTTCCCTATTCATTGTACAGCTTTTGCATGCATATGAGATAATTGAAAATACCTCAGTCCTCAAAGTGACATTTTTGCTTTTTAGCACTTGACAACTTCAATATTTTCTCTGGAAATTCAAGTAGGTTTACACTAATCAGAGTAAAGGGCTTAGGCTGGTGGAGTGTGGAATGGAGGGAGAGTCCTACAGTATGTGAGACTAATTACATACGTAGGAATTAAATTAAGAACATTCTCGTATATCCAATAAAGCATTTTGTTGAACATGGGAAAGGGATTGTTGTGATCAACCTTGTGTTTCTTTTTTTGTATTGCTAAATTTATGAATGAGTCTCCACATCATAGTTTATTTGATAATATTTGTATTAGTTTTCTAATGCTGCTGTAATAAATTACTACAAACTTGGCTTAAGACAACGAAAACTTATTATCTTATAGTTAGTGCAATAGTTAAGCTCTCAGCTACTAACCAAAACGTTGGAAGTTCAGACCTACCCAGGTACTCCCCTGGAGAAAAGACTTGGTGATCTACTCCCATAAATATTACAGCCTAGGAAACCCTGTGGGGCAGTTCTACTCTGTTATTTAGGGTCACTGTGAGTCGGAATCGATTCCTTGGCACACAACAGTGACTACCTGATTAGATAAGACCAAGGCTAATCCAGAATATTTTTCCCATCTCAAGACCCTTAATTTAATCATATCTGGAAAGTCCCATTTCCCATGTAAGTTAACATAGTCACACGCTCTGGTGATTAGGCTGTGAGTATCTTTGGCTATCTACTGTAGCTTCTTTAGCCCTAAGTTAAGTATTTCCACTGAGTATATATCTATTAAAATAAATTATTGTTTTCTATTCATTTTATATAGGTATTTTGCCAAAGGACACATTGCAAAGACATAAATAAATCCCATCCCAGATCACAACCAGAAAGCTCTTAATAGCAATTTATCTCATTATGACATCCGTAAATCATTCCATCTTCCATCAAAATCAAGGCTTAGCTTTACACATTAAAAATGGTATGTAAGGGTAGTTGTTAAGAAGTAAGATTTATCTTTACTTTATAGTCTTCCTCTTTTAGTCATGACATTTTTCTTTTGCTTTCACTGACAAAGGCATTTTTAAAATAAATTCCATAGCCTAAATCTTACAAAATAAAGAGATTAGAAAGTCTTCTTTATAACTCCTCTTGGGTTGATAATCTTTAACATAAAGTAAATACTAATCAGTGATCAATTAAAATTTGTTCACAAAAATTATTATATAATAAAATGCTTTATCTGAGGAACTCATTATTACTATTAATTTTGCTAGCTTGGCATTTTGTTTTTGTTAGCAATAAATCGTAAAAATTAAATATGTTCTTCCATCTATTGATTCAATATTTATGTATTGAATGTTTACTATGTAGATACTTAACATAAAATTTGTGTATGTGTTAAATTTACCTATTAAGTTTTTATTATGTTCTAGTTAGTTAGGTCCCTAGGTGACACAAACGATTACAGTCAACTACTAACTGAAAGGTTGACGGTTTGAATCCAACCAGCAAGCAATGCTGTGGAAGAAAGTCCTGGTAATTTACTTTCACAAGATTACAGCCATTGAAAAACCCTGTGGAGAGTGGTCTACTCTGAAACACATGCGGTTGTCATTAGTTGGAATCAACTCAAGGCAATGCCCTTGGGTTTATGTGCTAGGTACTGCGTTCTGCTAAACACTGGCCGTATAAAGATGAATGAGACGCTGCCCCGGACCGCAAGAAAATTGTTGTCTAATTGAAAAGATAAATATATGTACAAAGAATCAAAGCACAGAATTCTTGGTACTAAGAGAAGTCCGAACACAGGAGCATGTCTGCACTCTGAAAGGAGGGCCAATTCCTGCATGCCTGGGAAGTCACCCTTGAAGGAAGTGAAGAAACTGGCTAGAGGACAAAGTAGGAAAGACGTTACAGGTAGATCATAGGTCAAAAAGCATTAAATTTCAGTATATTTTTTAGAAAATGGCACATTTCTTACAGTTGATTACAGGAAAGAACGCTAAGAAGGTAAGTAGAACCATACTGTGAACAGCCTTGAATGTCAGGTCACATTTTATCTTGCAGAAACTAGAGTTGTGATTGGTAATGAGAGGAGTGCCTCAGATTTACCATTGAACTCGTTAAAACAGCCACTTTCATTTGAGAAAAAAATCCAGTCCTTACTTGCTCACTCCCCAAAGTAGCTAAAGATAGAGAACATGGAAATTGTCATTAGTCTGTCCAAATACAAAGGCGTTGAGAACCAGTTATGATTATTATTTCAAAGTTTTGATAAGTTTCACACATGATTCTATTTTTTGTTTGCTTGCTTCTGAATCATGATTTATTTCATAATATTCAGAATATTGAAGTATTCTACTTAAGCACCAGACATACAAATGTATCAGTGTATCAGTTTCCAGTCTGCGCGACAAATCTCCATAAACCTAGCAGCTTAAAACAACACGCGTTTAGTATATCCCAGTTTCCATAAATCAGAAATCTGACTACAGTTTAACTGGGTTCTCTGAATCAATGACTCCCCTGACTACAATCCAAGTGTTGGTCAGGGATGTGGTATAATCAGAGGGTGGGCTGGCACGACTGTTTCTAAGCATCTCACGTTGTTAGCAAAATTGATCTCACTCAAGGTGAGAGCATACACAAAGGTGTGAATGCCAAGGGAAAGGGATCATTGATCCTAGGTCTCTCTGTCAAAATGACATATAAAAACAAGTCACTGCTAAATATCTGGAAACCTCCACTCTTGAAGCATTCTGAAAGAAAATGTAAAAGTTAATTTCAGAATGCCTGAGTAGAACATTTTTTCTAAACACTACATTCATCAAACTTCAGTGACAAGGATGAAAATATAACTTTTATTATACAGAAACTTAACAAGAACTGATAATCAAGTAGAATTCTAACATCAATAAACAAAAGAAAACTAATGGTGTTCTTGAATCATATTTAGGTTATTTTACATTAGATGTCTTTATGAATATACATATAGCTTAGTGGCAGAGCTTGACTATACACACATTCATGCAAAATTATATATATACATACACGTGTACATACATATTTATATTTTATATTGATATTTATATCTGTATGCAATGAGCCCAAGATGAAAAATGGGCTAGTGGAGGGTTGTAGGAACTTTGGTGGCACAGTGGTTAAGAGCTTGGCTGCTAACCAAAAGGTTGGCAGCTCGAATCCACCAGCCACTCCTTGGAAACCCTATGGGGCAGTTCTGCTCTGTCTTACAGGGTTGCTATAAATTGGAATAGACTCAATGGCAACTGGTTATGTTTGGTTTTGGTTTAGAAGGCTGTGTCTCAGTGATTAATTGGTGTCACTCAGTGAGTAGATCACAAGCTTGTATTTACTTGCATAGCAGTTAGGACACAGATGAACGTGGTAAATTCATGGTGGGATCAGTTTCCCTCGGACCCCTGTCCCAGGGTGAGTTTACATAGGAAATGTCTTCTGTACATGTAAGGCTCCAAGATTATGTTGCAGGTGAAAGGCCAAGAGGGTTTTTTTTTTTTTTTTTTTGTAGTGTCAGAGTGCGTGGGAATGGGGAAAGGAGATAAGAGGAAGGGACCCTTGTTCAGCTGCACCTGGCTTGACCATCCTGTTGTGAAGTTTTGTTTAAATATAGACAGCCTGGCAGTTCTGTGACCATGGGTACATGACCATAAAGAACATTTCTTATCCTATTAGCTACAAATTTAATTAGTACAGTTAAATAGTCATATGTAGTTATCGAGACAGAGAAGTTACTGTGGGCTCAGAACAGGGAGGAAGCTTTCTCTGATAAGCAGAGGGGACTGGGAGAGAGAGAGAGACCCAAATCTCAGGCTTCCTATCACAGAATGCTCTGAGCTCAAGGTCTCAGCTTAGGCAGCCTGGATAAGGAATCATAAAGACAGACCACTCTCCCAGCACTTATACTTGTATGTTTTTTAATGCTAGTGAGCTCTGAGCTGGAAACCTTATCTTGATGGTAAATAGACATTTGTGTGTCGAATTGTTGATGATCATAGAATTGTATTAAACATAGGAAAACCCAAAACAAGTTTTATAATGATGTCAAACACTGCATTTTTGCTGTAATAAGTGTAATGGATCAATCACAAACTCCCTGGGAGAGGGCAAGTGTTTCCCACCTTCCAAGGTTTTCCAGGAATGATGGATCTCAGTGAATGCACCTCATTCACAGCACATCTGTCAGCAAACAGGACATGCGCTGCAGTCCCCAACACAAGGGATAACTTCACACTGAGTGAACAGATGACAGATTTTCCTATCAGCTTCAGGATGGTCAGCAGTTATGACCATAGGCAGATGAGCCTGGGACATATCAGGGTTTTGTATCAGCAGAAATATCGAGTTCTTGAAGTTAACTCGCATTTGGAAGGGCTATAGCATATGGCCTTTATTTGGCTCTTATAGCATATAGGAACACTATAACGAACAAGTCAAAGCTGTTCAGGCTCTGTCCAAGAAGGGCATTTTTTAAGTTGTCTATACAATTAGTAAAACCCGTTGCCATTGAGTCGATTCCAACTCCCTGGTGCCACAATGGTTAAAGAGCTCAGGCGGCTAACCAAAATGTTAGCAGTTCGAATCTACAACCTGTTCCTTGGAAACCCCTATGGCGCAGTTCTGCTCAGTCCTGTAGGGTTGCTATGAGTCGGAGCTGACTTGACTGCAACGGGTATATAACGATTACGCTGTGGATCATTCTAATAGTTAGGATGCTAATTTTGGATGAAATCACAACCGTTATATGAAGCATTGATTAAATTATTTCTTGTTTATTATTATGATTTGTATTCAACAACATTCTACTTAGAGAACTTGATGAAAAGCAAAAGATGGAAAATATATGCGGTGCTTTGAGCATCATTTGGTCAGGAAATTTTTGTTTGTTTTGATATCTAGTGTTGCCGATTTTTTTGTGTATATACAGAAAATAAATACTTATAACTTATCCCTACTATTTTGCTTTGATCAGCTTCTCCAACCTTGTCTTTCTTACTTTCCTGTGTTCCCATATTTAAACGTGTACTGTCCTAAGCATGTAACAAGCTCAAAATCATTTAAAGTGGATTTTTTATGGACCTGAATTCGATGGAACGTTTCCAAAACTTGTCACCAACTTTATTTATTTTTTTTTTAACTTCAGTCTCTCAGTGTTTTATTAAATAGAATCCACATGCGATTCATTTGCAAGCATACACTGTGTAAAAACTTTCTGGCTGGTTCCTGATTAGGTCTTTAAGCCTAAAATATTTTCTTTCAATAGTCAGAGTCAAACACCAGTATCTCACGATAATATATTTAATAGAAAAAACATAAGTAACTGATTAACTAAACAAACAAGCTAATTGCTTCACAGATCATTGCTTTTCTACTGCACGGTAGTTTTTTGTTCAGTTCTTGAAAATTGCCAGGCTTTTTATCATATAGAGCATAAAAAACAAACCAAACCCATTGTGTCGATTCCAACTCATAGCGACCCTATAGGATAGAGTAGAACTGCCCCATAGAGTTTCTGAGGAGCGCCTGGTGAATTTGAACTGCCAACCTCTTGGTTAGCAGCCATAGCAGTTAACCACTACACCACCAGGGTTTCCATATAGAGCATAGTTCCATATAATTGTAAGTAAGTGTTGACATGAACTGTATTCACAATCATCTCCAAGTATCATAATAGCCATAATGAAGAATATAACCCATTGGTTCTCTCTTTCTGTCATTTATTGGTGTATTTAATATTAGTAGAGTATTACTTTTTGCCAGACATATTACATAGAACGAATCAGTTCTGTACCGTGGATGCAAAAAAAGGAGTGCGGTATAATAAGAAATCAGATACATAATACATACTTTCTATTAGGGCATTCTGAATATGTTAATATTTATGCCTGCTCTCCTCATGTGGCTTTGTAGGGTAATTGCCCATTTCTGCCTCATCCCCATCCTGCTTCTCCATAGCTCCATCTACCTCAATGGCCAAATTTTATACTACAAGCTCCAGACCTTCCAATCCATTGTCATGGTAATTGAATCAGAAAGTTGATACATCACTGACGCATTGAATCCACAAACGTGTACACCCACTACCATTGAATTGAATCCGACCTCTACTGACCCTATAAAAAGGACAGAGTAAAACTGGGTTTCCAGGGAGCAGCTTGTAAATTTGAACTCCTGACCTTTTGCTTAGCAGCCAAGCTTTTAACCACTGTGCTACCAGGGTTCCATTTAATCCACAGGCAATTATAACCCCCAAAAACCTATTGCCGTACAGTTTATTCTAACTCACATATACCCTTTAGCAACACTGTAGGGCAGAGTACAACTGCCCTATACTGTTTCCAAGGCTGTAAATCTTTAAAGGAGCAGACTAAACCTTTCTCCTGTGGAGTGGCTGGTGGGTTTTAACCAGCAACATTTTGGCTAGCAGTTGAGAGTTTAACCAGGGCACCATCAGGGCTCCTTATAGGCGATTATGGTGTATACAAAATGGGCTTGGAAAGATGATAAGTTTTAAGCACAATTTCTTTCATAGAAATTCAAACTAAGACTATATAAAGACTTGGACTTTGAGCTGTGTAGAAGTCCTGAAAGGTCTTGATATTGAGTTAGGACAAGAGAAGCTACTATGGGCCATGTTTTCTCGAACTTGGGAGAGCACATTACTCTTCATTAGGATCTATGTTTCATTGGACATTTTGAGGACTGTGACAGGTAAACTCAGGTTAGTTGGCCTAGGAATTCACTAAGCAAGAGAAGCTTTGAATGTGTAATTATTCAAGGAAACAGGGCTTTGAATACTTTATAATCTTGGTGAATGCGAGCCTACTTTAGTTGTGAAGAAGATGAATTTCCAAAAGATGCCAAGCCTCTTTGGTATTAGTCTGTGTATGACCCATGCCAGGAGTAAACAGCCTCTGCAAAGCATGTAATTTCTAGGCATGAGTACAAAACATACCAACCCCAGCTGTAAGTGGGCTTTCAAGAAGAAATTACCCCACTGCATAATCCTGAACAGTTAGGCTTTCTATCCAAGGAATGCAGTGTTTTATAAAACAAATGAGGGAAAATGTTGTTCCTGATGTTATTAAGTAATTGGTCAGATCTATTATCACTGACACACAGCTTGTTGCTTTAGAGTGAAAGCCAGGTTCACGATGTAAGCATGGGTGTTGGGTATGTAGTCAAAATTTACTTGGTGCCAGACATAATGCAGAAAGTAAACGACCCAGATATACAACCGGTATACAGAAAAGATTTGGTATAATAATAAGGCGTAAATACTAACATATCCAGAATGACATATTTAAACTGTAGTAAAAAATAACAGTATATTGAGTTTGCTACAGGTAACTACAACACTAGCTCTTATTCCACATGCTTTTTTTTTATTATGTGACCTATGGAGCAGTTATAGTCTCTCTCTTTGAAACTGAGTGGATCTTTGTGACTATGTCAACATATTACACAAAATGCCATGGCCTCCCACCTTGCTGTTTGGGATACTTGTTTTTGAAATAGAGCTGTCCAAATTAGAGAAAGCAGAGAGAGTTTATGTGAGGCAGTGTGCATAAGTTTGAGCCGATAAAATAGCTGAGGCCCAAACAGATTAAAAAAAAAACAAAAAAAAACAGATATTAGCTAGGATAAATTGCCAGCTATGTAAGGTTGCCATTTTGAATGTAGACCCCAAAGCTTCTATTTTATTTGCTTCAGCTCACTCTTAAATCAAGCATCTCTGATTTTTAAGCCCTGTTCAAACCCTAAATATCTGAACAAAATTTATGACTGTTGCTTTGTATCTTTTGGCTACTAAGTTTCATGATTTTTTTTTTTAATTATTTTTGTTGTTGAAAATATACCTTTTTAATTCAACAATTCCTACATGTACAATTCAGTGACATTAATTGTATTCTACCAGTTGTACAACCATTCTGATCCTCCCTTATCCAGTTGTTCTTCCCTGTTATCATAAACTCACTGCCCCCACGCCCCAGTAGATACAATCAGCAACTGATATTTTGTGCTGTCCTTGATATTTTTATTCCTTTTCTCAATGGGACATACTATTGCAATTTGTCTACTCTTACTCCAATTTTTTACTTAAACTGTGTTAGCAGTAATTGTATTGACTGTGAATTCCATAGAATTCAGAAAAATGAGAAATTATAGCAGAGGCAGTTGTATAACATGTTTGTAACGGATACTGTGAGTATCGGCTAAATAAACATGCATAATAATTACAAGATGACATATTTTTGGATTGGTGCTCATCTCATCCATACTTCCTCATAATGGAAATTTCTTGAGTTCTAGTCTATGTCCAGAGTCCTGGTGGTGCAGTGGTTAAGCATTTGGTTGCTATTCAAAAAGTTGGCATTCGAGTCTACCAACTGTCCCTTAGAAACCCTATGGAACAGTTCTTCTTTCTCCTGTAGGGTCGCTATGAGTCAGAATCTGCTTGATGGCAATAGGTTTCATTTTTTTTTGTTTTAGTCTATGTTACTGAGGCAGCCAAGGCTTGTACTATGTAGTTATCTGTACAGAAAAAACAGTAAAGAGAGACAAAACCAGAAAATTCCTTGTGACCTATGTAGACTTAGTGACAAGGTTCATATCAAGGTTAGCTGAATTAATCAGATTATCTTTCTAAATGTTTTATTAAATACAGAGAATCATTGAGTCTGGAGAAAGTCATATTGAGTTTTATGTAAATCAAAATTACGAAAAACTTTATGAAGAAAAGGACAGAAAATTCAAGTGAATTGGGGGATAGAAAGAAAACTTTAGAGTGTGAATAGGTCAAACAGAGCAAGTAAGAATAAAAGGACATAAATCCCTGTTGTTAAGTTTTCCATGGTGCCCCTGAATCCAGAACTAGCTATAAAGCTAATCATGATTGGTGTCTCCACCTCTATCATTATGTACTGATCTCTACCACCTATTGACCTCAATTCCTTGCAACCAAAAAAGGCAAAGTGAAATGGATTCACAAATATGATCAATAAGGAGCAGACAAACCCCATTAAGGATATGACAATTGAAATCAGTCTTGAAGAGTGAACAACAATCCAGTGGTGGCAGAGGACTTTTAAGGCAACGAAAACAGCATAGTTAAAATAATGAAACATTCAGATTTAGAGACTATAACTATTTTAGAGTAACTGAGGCAGGGCATTCTAGATAAAGATGAAGTCGGAGGTAGAAGCAGAACGCTCATGATGGAGATCACATGTATCTCAGTCTATGAAGTTTGACTTTGAAACTGAAGGTAATAAAATCACAAAAGACTTTATGCAAGGAGAGGCACAGTTGAATTAGTATTTTACAAAGAACACTTTAGGAATATTGAAAGCAGGGAGGTCAGTGTACACTTAGTTGATGACATTAACTCAGGTAATAGATGACGGTGGTAGTGCAAGCAGACACAAAATTGTTAAGACCTTACAATCAATAGGATCTGGTGACCTATTAGATGTGAGAAGTGAAGGGATCTGAAAAGACTTCCAAAGTGTCAGATCGTGAGGAATTCCATGAGCAATAATAAATTCAGTTTTGGTCATGTGTCTCCTGGTCACACTGGACCTCTCACCTAGTTTCTACTATTAAAAATCTTAGGTACATCGTTGGTTTTTCTTTCTCTGTTACACCGGCTCTACAGAATAGCAGGTATGATTATATCTCAAATTTAATCACTTCTGGGCACCTTCACCAATACATGTTATTCCTCAAAATATTATCAAATGCAAATCTAAAATTGATGTGTGTGTTAATGATCTACCATTCACCTTCAAGTCAATGTGGTTGGAGCTTATTGAGTGAGGAAAATAATGATCGAAGATGATGTTAAAGATATAGTAAAGATTGAGATCAACTAGGTTTTGGAGGCTATCATAAGGCGTTAGGAATTTATTTATATTTGAAAAGGAGCAACTGGTATTCTTTAATTAGCCAGGAGAAGCACCTCATGAGATTCTTAAACAAATGCTGCTGTCTAGAGAACTGAATGTAGGGAGACAAGAATAGAAATAATGAGAAGGCTATTCTTGTATTATGAACTAAATCTGATTGAATTTCTTCTTCTTTGCTGAATCAGACTACTTTCCAGTCTAAGACATTATCCTTGCTGCTTCCTTTGCCTTTATGGTTTTTTTTTTTTCACCTGATTTTCACTTGGTTTATCAACAAGATTTCAGGACATATGCCACCACCTCAAAGAGCCCTTCCTTCAGTATCCTACCAAAATAGCTTTGCCTCCTCTCATTCCTTGACCTGTAGTTCTGTTTTGATTTTTCAAAGAAGAAAGCATTGTCTGAAATTATTCATTTATTTATTTTCTGTATTCTGCCATTAGGATATAAGGCTTATAAGGAGAAGAAAATATATTTTAATTATCAATACAGCTTTCTTCCTGTCCAGCAGAGAACTTAGAGTGACATATGTGTACAATACATGTTTTGAACGGATCAACGAATGAGAGAAACATAAAATATAATTTAAAATGTGAGAGATATTTGCTTAAAAAAGGCAACTCAATGAGATTGGCCAAGAGTAAGGGATTGTTTTAGCCTCGAGATGGGGCAGAGGCTGGATTTTGACACACACTGGCAATAAATTGGGTTGTCAACAAGTAAAATTATTCTCTAAAAGACTGTAGAAAGTAAACCATAAATTTAAAATTAATGTAGCGAGGAAATTGAAAGTAAAAGTCAATCTATTGAATATCAGATGCTATACTAGGTGCTTCATATAATAATCTCATAAGCTTCCAAAAGTCATGTCATGTTTTATTTGATTATTTCAGATTTATGAAGTAAGGAGTCCCTGGTGGCACAAATTGTGAAGCCCCCAACTACTAGCTGAAAAGTGGGAGATTCGAACCCACCCAAAGGTGACTCTGAAGACAGGCCTGGAGATCTGCTTCTGGAAGACTACAGCCTAGAAAACTTTATATAGCAGTTCGGCATACATAGGCATGCCCTGAGTTGCAATCTACTTGATGGCATCTAACAACAGCAGATGAAATAAAAATACATCTTTTAAGCATTGAGACAAATTTGTTGTAATCAATGTAGTTACAACACAGCGGGAAAAAAAAATCAAATATAAATACATAGCAAGTGATAATCTCAATATTGACAAACATTTACATCTCTGTTAGCATAACAAAGAGCAAAGTATTTTATTTTTGGAAAAAAAAAGTTCTTGAATATATTGGTCACTAAAATTTGAAGTGACATCTTGTGGTGGTTTTATGTAGACCTGTTTTGCATAAAACTACATTTGACCAACACAGTTAAAATGCCTGCAGAAACGTTGTTCATGTTAAATTTTAAGCATATACTCGTGCTTACCTTACTGAATCATCAATAAAATAATTCAAATTTTATAGCATAGTGGTACCTTGCACCCAGTGTTGTTATTGTGACATATTATGCCATCTTGTGAAATACTATAATTCAGATGTTAAATTATGTGACTGTTGTTCTTTATATAGAAAAGATAAAGATCTCATTTCCTCCAAAAGTTATAATATGCATGTTTCACACTACAGGCTATATCTATTTCCAAATAGTAGTTTCAATTATTTACTGGGATTCTTCTTAATATACTAGTAAACATATCCTAAATTAATTTGTGGAAATAAATAAATCCAGAAACAAAAAAATAAAAAGCTGCAAGTTGATGAGGTTCTGGGACATGTGAACAAGATATTTTCACACAGCATTGACAGTATATTAGTGTTACATCTATGTTCCTCAGACTTGGGGGTGAGGGGGACTCAAGTTACGTATTTTTCAGAGTTTTCACAATAGCGTCTATATGGAGAATGATTTTTCCTTTTTTTTTACCTGATGTTTTATAGATAAAGTATTAGGTAAGAGAATTTGGGTAATAAGGAGTTTTTGGGAACTAGAAGTGAATTTTCATGGAAGTTAATATTATCAATTCTGTATGCTAGGGTTCAAGATGTACACACACAATTTGCATCTTAAAACATTAAAGAATTATTGAAATTAAAATCTATATTGAAAAGATAGAGAGGTTGCCTGTAGCACTCCTATAAATACATGCCCAAATGACCAGCTTTTAAAATAAACTCTCGAATGTCAGCTGGTTTGCAGACTTATCGAGGATGGTACTAAAAAAAAAAAGGTACTAAGGGGGAGAAAAAAGAGAAGTGAAAAAGTGAGATGCTGAAATACCAATTCATGATTATATGAGATTATGTTTGGTTTTATTTGTTTTATCTTTTGGTCTTCAAAGATTCCCTTTGAAAAAAGGGCTTCACGGCTAGATAAGATTAAGAAAAACTAAGCTATTCGTGGAATTCAAGGCTATTACTGTGAAAAGTGGGAAGAAAAGCACCAATGTATGACATGCTATTATTATTGTACTTAGTTGCCATTGAGTATGCCCTACCTTATGGTGACCCCGTGTACAACAGAATGAAATGTTGCTCAGTCCTGTGTCATCTTCATGATTGTTGGTATGCTTGAGTCCATTGTTTCAGCCACTGTATATTTTGAGTGCCTTCCAAACCAGGGGATCATTTCCCAGTACTGTATCAGACAGTATTCTGTTATGATTCATAAGGTTTTCTTAGACTAATTTTTGAAAGTAGAACTCCAGGTTTTTTCTCTACTCTGTCTCAGTCTGGAAGTTCCACTGAAACCTGTCCACTGAGGGTAATCCTGCTGGTATTTGAAATATTGGTGGCATAACTTCCAGCATCATAGCAACACACAAGCCACCACAGTTCAATAAACTGACAGATGAGTGGTGGGTATGATGCATACAAATGACCAAATAAATCAAATTGCCAGTGTTGTATCTGCATTTGGTATGCGTTAGCATCCTTAATTAAGAGTGCTAATATATATTTTGATGGATAAACTAACATTTAAGGAGAAACTATAGTTTTCAGGAGGGTGCTAGAAAATTTAAATTTATTACTTCTAATTAACTAAAAAATTCTCCAATCTCTGTATTATTGTTTTTATTTTAAGGATGAGGAGATGGTGAATCATAGAAGTAAAATGACATGTCCAATAATAGTTAAATGATGGAGAGACGATTTCAAGCAGTTTAGAATTAAGTCATGGCCCCTTCTCTCAGACTGTACCACACTGCTATTAAATTGCATGGTTATCTGAATAACTTGTGTTAAACCATTTTCAGTATCTACTTCAGTTTTTTTTTTTTTTTTTTTACTTCAGTTATAGTAATACTTCTATGTTCCTTCAATTTTAGAGAGACCTAATTACATGAAACCCTGGTGGCCTAGTGGCTAAGAGCTAAGGCTGCTAACCAAATGGTCGGCAGTTTAAATCCACCAGGCACTCCTTAAACCCTATGGGGCAGTTCTACTCGGTCCTATAGGGTTGCTATGAGTTGGAATTGACTCTATGGCAACGTTTTTTTTTTTTAATTAAGTAATTAAGTGAAAAATCTACAGGAGCAGAGAGCAGAGATTAGAAAATTTTTCATGACTGGCATATTTTACTGGAATATTTACTATGTCTTCTATTTGTGGTTTTCTAATATAAAAATTAATGTAACTGATGTAGAGATCATTCATATGAGAGCGAATTTTAAAAGTGATGGAAAATATGGTATATAAAGAAAAGAGTAGAAGAATTGGGGCTCTCTTACCCGAAGGTCACAAACAGATTTAATAACTATCCATAACCCTATAAAAGGTTATGCTTATTAGAATGGTTTCCAGACATCTCCCCAGAGGAAGCAACAAAGCTTAACAGATGCAGAAGTTTAAAGAACAGGAAACAGCAGACCTTGCCTGTTAGGAAAAAAACCTTTTACGTAACGTTAAATCACTAGAGTTGAATTTTTTACTGTTGACTACAGCAAGAACATTGGAAATAATATACTGAAGAAAAATACAGACGGAATAAAAGAATATATGCTCTAGTCATAATTTTAGGACTAACATTCTCTGTGACTTTGTATAAGACACTTAATTAGTTTGAATTTCATGTGTCATTAGAAAAAAGGATAAAGCTAGAATAAAATGGTCACTTTTGATCTTACTGAGTCATGGAAATTTTGAAACATGATGAAAGTTTTATCTCCTTTCTCCAGAAAAATCAATTGCAATTAGACTTTTAATTTCAAAGATGCAGTAACACTCTGTAGCTCATTCAAGGATATTCTCCAGAGGTTCCTTCAAGTTAACCCAGATTCTACAGCTGCGTGAAATAATAGAATCTCTCTTTTGTTCATATGTTACCACTATCCAGAAGTTTAGATATTTTGGTAGTCTCTCTTTTATCTAATATTAATGCAGGCAATGATTCCTTCTCCTTATATAAAGAAGAATTTCTCAAATTACTAATAATTTCCTTGGAACAATGTGATAGAGACCTTATCTACTGTTACTCATGTTGGTTCCCTGGTGCCTGGCACAGAGCTTGATATAAAATGAACAAACAAAATTCTTCAAAAAATATTTCTTGTGCATGTGTTCATGATATTTTATCCTGATAAAAACATTCACTATGTTTTTGAGTTATATAACACAGCTTTAATCATTTAGCATAATTTCTTTATTATTCATTCATATATCCCTTAAAAAGAGAACACGGAGACCATCTTCTGTTATCTGAATATTTTACAATAAATTGAAAATAAAAATTCAAAATCTTCATCTTGTGAATATTTAATCAATACTTTCCTAAATCTCATTTATTCAGTTTAACCCTTCATTTAGAAAATTTGACTCCCTCTTGCTTTTTTTTTTAAATTGTTAGCTTATTTTTCCTCCATCATCAGATTTTCTTCTTTCTTAAATAGCTACTATATTCCTTATGTTTCTTAATATTAGGTATTCTCCAAGGCTCTGTTTTTGACCATTTTTTCTTTTGTCCTTTTCCATAGAGATCTTATGTATTTCCATTTTTCTTCCTACATCTGACATTTACATTCTCAGCTTTGTTTTTTTCGTTTTAACTCTAGAAATATAAACTAAACAAACTTCTGAACTAAATAACTGAAGATCTTCAGGGTTTAACACAATGGATGTATATGTCTTGCTCTTCTCAAGTCTACTGCAGATTTCTGAGATTGAAGTTCTCTTGGGTGGCTTTCTTGAAGGACTAACTTAGGAATACAGACTTCTTCCATGAAGTGGATCCAATATTCTCCAGTGTCCTCCAGGATTATGTGGCTCTTCATAGGATCATCTTCATCTGGCCAGTCCTTATGATGAGATACAGAGAGACAGTTTAAAAAATAGACCTGGAAGAGAGGTATATTATTTCTACCCATATTTTCTAGGTCAAAACCTGATCACATGGTCTTACATTCACAGGCGTGAAGAAGTGGATGTGGTTTAGTTTTGTGTACAGGGAGAAAAGGAACACTTTGTCGAGCACTTTGGAGAGTCTTCACTGTATTTTCCTATCACTCTTTAATTAACCAGTTTCCTTCTCATATTGACTGACTCTGATTTAACTTATCTCTTTCTTTATTTAAATACCTGTCTCTGGGGAGAACTGCTTATAAGTAACTGCCTTTCTCTAACTATTCTGCTCTTGACAAATATTTCCATTATTTTCTCCCCACTGTATGACACAAGCTAGTCACATTGATTAATTCCAAACAAGAAATATGAACAAGTAACTTGGCTTAAATAATTTTACTTAAAATACCATGGTTCTCTGTGATACTGACCACTTGTATATGGTCTTCCTTTGGACTTTTATTTCCTTTCAATTTTAGATGGCTTCTTAAGTTTCTTGAAGACTTTGGTAAAGGATGATATGATAAAATCAAAAACCAAACCTGTTGATGTAGAATAGAGCTGCCTTATAGGGTTTCCAAGGAGTGCCTGGTGGATTCGAACTACCGACAATTTGGATAGCAGCTGAGTTCTTAACCACTGTGCCACCAGGGCAGTGATACTTCTGCCTAAATCTTAGAAGCTTAATGTAACTTGATATAAGAAATGTCTGATGAAGAAAAATATCCTTCCTGGGAATTAAGGCAAATATTAACACACTGCGACCCTTTAAAGTACAGAAGAGTCTACCTTCTAAAAGTTCAGAAATAACTATTATACAGAGGTAGTTCTGTTTCCCATTACCGTTGCAACAAGAGCCTACCTGGGAACATTTCTAATTCTTGCCTCAGACCTTGGAAACACTGCCTTATTTTACTTACGCTCTGACTTTTGCTGGTCATCATTATTCAGATTACCTTGATCTTTATTTTTGACCAGTTCTAAACCTGGTCATATCCAGTAATCTTGCTGAGTTCACTTGGTGGTCCACCTGGTTAGTAGTCTGTTTGACCACGTTTATGGTGCGATTAGCAGTCTTCCATTGTCAAGACTTCCATCAATATCACAACATTCCAGACCTGAGCCAGAAATGAAATCTGTCCATCATAAGTCCAGGCTTCCTGATTATCTGTCTCTGCAGAACTGGTCTTTTCTCATTCCTTCTACTTTCCCAGAAATAAGTCAGTGATTATATAAACGTTTATGCTCTCAACTTGCTTGCATGCTTTCCTGTGGCCTTAGTCCTTATAAAATTCTGACTGCTTTATTAGTATTGAGCTTAATTCCTCACCTATTTTCTCTTTCAGTTAGCTGCCCTACCTGGCTTGACGCTTCCATGGGTGGTGACTGATGAGATGAGATAATTGGGCTCAGCTTCATCATTGCAGGATTTTCACATTCTTCTCTCAAACCCATATCCACATGTGTTGCAAATGTTTCCTACTTATAAACATTTTTTCCCTCTTATTATTTTTTATATGTGTGTGCTTACTTTATTTAGATAGTGAGCTTTGACTTCTTGTTTTGTTTTCTTTTTCATGAACTAATAATAAGAAATGAATGTACAAATCAAATAGGAGACTGCCTGGTATACAAAAGTGATAAACTGAGACTATTAATAGCATTATTTATGTAATAGTACCACATTGAGGTAGATTCTTATTTCCACTATTTGATTAAGTCTCTGAATTGTTGGATAAACTAATTCACAAATCCCAGCATACACTGCAAGAAGGGCTCTCTCCATCTTTTCCTTTTTGTAATCAACCTTATCGTGTATTTTCTTCTTCTAGGTCTGCTTGTTCGTGGAAGTCGCAACTTCTGAATGGAGGCAAAATAAGATGGACTCACAGTTGGTTAATGAGAAAATGAGAGAGAGAACTAAACAAAGTATTATGTCTCCTGACAAAGGTAGTGTTTCTTGTAGAAAGTTGACTGCACAGTTTTCAACCTGGGATGGTTAGATGGTATTTGAGACAAATACAGGAAATATAACCTGTTCTCTTTTATTCAATCAGGTTGGAGGTCTGCACCTTTAGGAAAACATAGTGTATCAGTCCAGGTCCATAGATAAAGATGAACTCCTTCACTGATTTTTATTATTATTATAAAAGATTTATGGAAGTATTCACCAAGTAGAAAGAATTGGATAATAAACCCCTCAAACACCTATCATTCAGATTAAAAAATGAAGCCCCGTTTTTATAAACACAGTTCAGCTCTTTTCAGTTTTTCCTTCTGCCTTTTTTGGTGATGAAATATTTCAAAGCATTTCAACATTCATGGCCTTTCATTCAGTTTGTGACTATACACATTTGGACATATTCTTACACATTGCAGTATTGTTATCATACCTAACAATATAAATAATTCCTTATTTTTTTTTATCCTTTAGTACCCAATCTATACCCTGAGCATTTGATATAGTTTATTTAAATATTCCCATTTGTTAGCCAAAGGTTAGATTTAAAATGAGGCTTTGGAGGTCTAATGAGAGCTGAGGCACACCTAGCTTGTTTGGTAAAAAAAAAAAAAAGAATGAATCTTTTTTTTTTTTTGATGAAAGTACACAGTTAAAGATACACCATTTCACCAATTCTACATGTAAAATTCAGTGCCACTGGTTACATATTTCAAGTTGTACTACTATTCTCACTATCTTTTTCCACATTATTTCTCCACCATTATCTTAAACTTACTGCCCCCTAAGCATCCCACAGACTGGATCATTTTTAAATACCAGGCTTCTCTATATGACACAATTATTTTTAGGAGAAATAATAATGTGAAACAAATTCTAGAAAAGACCAGAAAAATTCAGAGTATAACTTTTATTTTATTGAACTTCAAATATATAAATAATCATGACAGAAAAAATTTTTAACAAGTATAAAATAAAAAGGGAAATAATGAATTTGTATTTTTAATTGCATTAGAAAAATTTTGGAAAAAGGGAAAAACATAAATCAATCTATTGCTTTAATAAATAACATTATAACTTTTGAGTCTTAACTTACACATTTGCCAATGACTTATTCAGAAATTATATTTTCTCATACTCAATAGCTATTCTAAGCACACTTATCAATCTATTTTCTCTTCTACTAGTTAAAAAAAATAATTCTTACGAATTTTAATTGCAAAAAATCTCTTTCACATGAAGCAACAAATTAATTCTTAACAAATGACTCATTAACCAAAGTCTCAAATAAAAGGATGAATTTAGTAGAAATTTATTAAAATTCTATTTGGGAGTGTATCAGAGTGACTTTTCCCCCTGTTATCTCAAATTTTTCATTACAATATTGTCAACAGAAAATGCAACATGAATTTCAATTGTATTTTGTGAAAAATGCTGAAGCTATTTTTCTTCTATAGAAATTGTAGAAAATGGCTGAATAATAGCAAACATTGACACCATTTGATTAATTTATACTGAGCACTCAGTTCTTGATGAAAATAATCAAGGCAATAAAAAGTACTTTGGTTTTTTGACAATGTAAGATAAGCATCTTTTGTTGGTTCTTTGAGCATTTTTCTTCAAGATTTAATTCGATTTTTCTTTGGATGGGTCCTTTTCCTTATTTTTGTCTTTGCATAATTAATGGCCTTCTTCACAGTTTCCACACACTGATTTTCAAAAAATAATTTCAAAGCTTAGTTTTTCACTTTATGTTATTAAAGGCTGATTCTGGCTGTTTGCAAATATATTTTGCTTCTGATTAACCTCATTTAAAACTTCATATTAGGGAAAAAAGAATAACTTCTATGAGGAAAATTGCATACAATGATTGGATACTGAACTATATAATACTTTTCAGGTTAGAGACAAAAAATGCATCAATACAAAGGTCATACAATTGTGAATTCTTACGAACTTACTCTCAAGATGACCATGTATAATTGAGCTCGGAATCTCTTGACTGAGTTTGTGGCTTACTACATAAGTAGGAATTCTTTGTATTCGTTTCCATACAGAATATAACATCTATTAAAGGGTAAATAACAGAAGTGTAATAAGTGGAAATTTACAGATCTATTGTTAAAGCTAAACGTTAACTACAGCAAGTGCTTAGAACTTAGGCCACAACAAGAGTTTTTTCTCATATAGTTTAGTATAGTCAACTCATAATGATAATAAAAAGCAGGCTGACTTTTACTCTGCTTTATTAATGTTTTAAATTTATCTGTGCTTAATGTACTCCATCATTCCATACTTGGATTACAAGGGAAAGTGGGAGAAGCTCAGTTAGGGCAGCTAGCTGTACCCTCATGTTCTCATGGATATGAGATTTAACAAATCATAGATTCATAAAGCATATGCTCACAAGTGAAAACCAGCAGGCATACTATATGTACAATGCCATATTCAATAATAATGTTATTCTCCACTTTAACCTTATGCCTTCCATTCTGAGTAACAGATGTAACAGGAAACAACAGATGCTAACAAGAAACAATGGAAATTTTCTGATGAGATAGCTTGGTTAGAATTGTTTCAGGAAACAAGTAAAGTGCAAAGTTTCACTAGGCCCCTCAAATAAAAATGATGTAAACCCATGGATGACAGTTTAATGGGCTTAGGCAGGAGGATGGAGCTATATAATATCAAGATAGATGGTGTTGAATCTCATGGACAGATTTGGTTACTGACTCTACAGATCAATAATGGCCATCATGATGATGATTTACTGTTCGGGAAACATATTTTGGTGGTATCTAGGGCTTGTCTGAGAATGCATATGCAAAAGACAGATTGAATGCCCTGAAGTGTTAACCTTGTCACTGATGATTTTAGTATATTTTTGAAATGCACTAAAAATAATGTGATTTTTTTTCCCTTCTAAAATTATTTGGCTGAATAAAAGTATTTACTTAGATCAATTCTAGCTGAAGAGTTCAGTATGTCTCAAAATACAACACTAAGGTTAAATTGCATTTCATTCAGAAGGTCTAATATTCATCTTTATTCTTTTAAATGAAAACTCACTGAAGGTTAGGAAATAAAATAGTTTCACCTCTATTTAGTTTGCAACAAAGAGAAAAAGTGACATTGAGGGATTTTCATTGTAGTGAAATTGCAAAGTGATATATTGGGTTATATTCAGGGAAGGCTTCAGGATTGCAGGAAGTTGGACACTATAGCATCTGTTAGGAAAACAATCATTGACATCTTTGCTATAAGAAAAATGGCACTGTTTCCTATGAAGATTGGCAAAAGTGCAATTAATCAAAAGTCACTTTCAAGGTATTTGAGAGTCTCCTTTTCATCCTCCAAAATATGAAAGAATAAGTATCAGAATTTTATTTCAGTTTGGCAATTGTCTAATTCCGATGTTTATTTATTTATTTATTTATTTATACCTGTTGTTGATAGGTGCCATTCAGTTGGTTCCAACTCGTAGTGACAGTATGAACAGAACAAAACACTGCCTGCTCCTGCACCATCCTCACTATATTTGTTATTCTTGAGCCCATTGTTGTAGCCACTTATTCACTTTCAACATATGAAGTCATTTAATTACTGTGATTAATATTTATTTACTTCCCTGGCTACAATGTGCATCCTTACAAGGACTGGGGTCTTTGCTATTTTGCTCACTGATAAATCTCAAATGCATGGCATATATTAAGCACTTGATGAACATTTTTTGAAGGAATGTATAGTATATGATTCTCCATACACCTTTGGAGTTTCCAGGAATTATTTCACTTTGGACCCACTGACAATGCAAAACCATGTTTATTTTCTTGTGCAGAGTTGCGTGTGTGTGTGTGTCTGCATGTTATTATATGTGTGTGTATGTGCATGCAAAAGTTTAGCTTTTCTTGCTCATGCCCTCTTTCCATTCTGGATGGGTATACATATGGCTGGTAAAAACACTTGCCAAATAATGATAATGTGCTCTGTACGGATTCCTTCCTTTTTGTTTCTTTCTTGCTTCTGAATCACGTCCTTTTCCAGGGATAAGTGATTCCCAAGATAGACAACAGAAGAGTGGCTCAAGGAGTGAATTGTAGTTTCTACTTTTTTCTTATAAAACACTTCAATTAAATTTTTAGTTTTCAGTGTCAATCAAATATTGTAATTGTTACCATCCCACTAAATTGCTTAACCCCATAAAATGCTTTTCTTACTTTAAAAAAAGGAGTATTGTCTGGATTCATGAAACCCTAGGCCATTAACATAGTGAGGAGATAATCTGGTTCCTAACTCTCTGTTTAGAGATGAGGAAACTGAGTCCCTGAAAGACTAGCTCATTTGCCCAAGGTCACAAATATGAAGTACTTGATATTTTGAAATGGTTCTTGAGACTTTTATTTTCAGAAACTTAATACAAAGCATTTCATGCGTGCAGGAAATTATGCCTTTATGTCCCTTTTGGGATAGGAAAAATTACAATTGAAAATATTTCTTGTTCAGATAGCCTTGATTCTATTTGACATTTTAACTGTACTATCTTTACCCCGTATAATGAATGGATTAGGTAATTACATTGCTCTATATATTCTGTTAGCATAGGCAGGCATTAGAATTTGGGAAACCAATTTGGCTGGTAAATTAGAAAAAGAAGTAGTTGGAATAGCCCGAGGAAAATGAAAAATAGGATTTCGTTTAAATTAAGTCACAGGTTACCAAATTAGAAGTCTACATCGTTCTTTTTAAAAAAACATCTTATTCACATTTCAGTACACACCACTACATTTCACACAAATTCCCTGCACAATGTCATATTTTACCTCCTTGTTACCTGATACTACAATTTTCTTCCTGTAATGTAGTTAATAAAATGGCTGAGTTTCCATAGTTGTTTTCCCATGTTCTCCTTTATTATTATACACCATCACTTGAGAATGGAGGCCAGATGAACTCCAAGTTTTGGATTTTTTTTTAGCCTAATTATATACATCACCTTTCATAAGAGCAGCTGGCTATGTGTGTGTGTGTATTTTTCCTTTGCTTTATGGCCATAGCTGCTATGGTAAGAGTCACTATATGCCTGTGAAAGATGGTTATTTAACAAGGCATTCACTTGTAAAATGGAAAGAAAAGCAAACTAGGTTGTTTTGTCTTTATATACCTGAGTAATTTTTAAAGAAAATTTTGTTTTAAATACAGATAGTCCCTGACTTATGACTGGGTTCCATTCCAAAGACTCTGTTGGAAAATTGGTTCTGACATAAGATGAATATTTCACTTTTTAAAAAAATTTTCATTATTATTGCCTTTTATTTTCAGTATCTTTATAAGCCCAATCTTTGTCTTTGAGGTTGGCATGAGAATGATCACATCAACGAATCATAGGCTGCAACATTGTCGAGCAGTGTGTATTACTAAGGATAAGTTGTATAAAAAAAAGAAAAAAAGCAGTCTTAAGTGTGGTTCCTGATAACTCAAATAAGTAATACGTCAAGGATTACATGTAGAAGGTGGTCACTGAGCCCTTCAGAAACTTGATTGTTCCAAGTTCATGTCAGATTTTCTTCAGATTCTTGGGAAAATTTTTACATCGCCATCAAGTTTGGTTTCCTATTATAACAATGAAAGGGGAATTAAAAAAAGAAAAAAAAAAATGTTGCGGTGGAGTTGCTTCAGACTCATAGTGACCCTATAGGGCAAAGTAGAACTGCCCCCACAGAGTTTCCAAGGAGCACCTGGTGGATTCCAACCGCCAACCTTTTGGTTAGTAGCTACAGCATTTAACCACTACACCACCAGAGTTTCCTAAAGGGGCATAGTCAATGAAATTTAAGATCAGATAAGTGTATTACACATATATAATGTCAGAGATGGAAGGATTCATGTTAAAAAACAAAAACAAAATTTAGCTATTTTGGGATACCCAACAAACACCCAGTGCCGTTGAGTCGATTCCGATACATAAAGAATATAACCAAAAAGCGGGTGGGGACACCTCTAGGTCTGATAATAGCTATCATTTAGAGACCATTAACTAGATGGAACATGGATTATTCATTTTGTCCTCAAAAAATTCTATTAGGAAATTAATAGTTGAAGAATTGTAATACTAAGTGGTATGGCTGAAGTCTGTAACCATGAAGTCTGAATCCGGAACCCGTTTCTTAATTGCCTCTGTTACTTGACTTTATATTAGAAACTGAAGTAAAGGGCTTAACAATTAATATAGAAAAGCTCAATAAGCATTTCCACCATTACTCTAATGTCTGTTTTAACTAGAAGTCTTTTGTCTGAGTTTAAAATGATTCGGAGCCCTGGTGGCAAGTAGTGGTTAAGAGCTCTGCTGCCAACCAAAAGGTCTACAGTTCAAATCCACCAGCCACTCCTTGGAAATCTTATGGGTCAATTCTACTCTGTCCTATAGGGTCTCTATGAGTCGGAATTGATTAAACGGCAATGGGCTTTTTGGTTCTTTTTTAAAGATGATTCCAGAAAAAAGAATGACGCTTCATGTTAATTGTTCAGAGGGTTTTTGAATGTATGGATCTGTTCTTATCTGGTATAAAAATATATAAGTGTTAATCAGAAGTGCATCGCGGTTAGCAGCATTCTTCAACAATAACTTGACTGAGATGATTTTTTACTAGGTAAGCACAGGATATTTATAACTGAATTAGAGCTAAGTCACAAGAAGAGGAAAAAAAATTCCTTGGTAAGTAGGTTGCTTTTTAGTACATTCTTATCTAAGTTTTGTTTAAATATATTTAAAAATATTGACCATTGAATGACCTCTGTGGAGATGATTAACCTAATTACTCTAAGAAAGTGAACAGTTGTTTAGCTACTTTCAGGGTTATTCCAGACACAGGCTGGTTCAGAACAAATTCATGAATTAAATCTCTTTCTAAAATATGAAGTCCTGGGAAGTAAGCCAAGGTCAGTGTCTTGAAGGTAACAGAAGTAGGCTAATATTAAGAACTCTCATATTGGCTAACCTAACTTATTCAAACATAATCAATAGTGTCTAGAATTTCCACATTCCTTGGAACAACAGCAATATGTCATTATATTTAAATGTCTGGTTTAATTCTGGAAGGATCCACTACACCTCTATATTCTGAGGTCAGGGATTGTATTCTTAAAACTGGAGTAGAATTTTTGTTAGGACAAGCTGTTGATTGACACTGAAGGAAAGGATTGGCTTGGATTATTTTCACAACATGAAAACAATATTAAGTGTATGTGTAATTGTTAGTGGGTCATCTGCGTCATCTTAACTTTTTAAGCACTTTCTCTTATTTACATTGTATGTGTTTTATTTTTCTTAATGTATTCATTTTTAAAGCGCACCTGAATCAGATTCCTTGTCTTTAAACCGAGTGGCTCTTACTAAGTAATTCTGTGGTGTCAGTCAGGTGTTTGCTTTCTTACCAAGCACCCAGGTGATCCTGTCACAGGTGAGTCAGACCTTACACTTTGAGACACACAACATGCATAAGTGTAAGTTCTGTTTCAGGGAGGCATGGTATTGCAGGTCATTTAGGTAGAATAGGTAAATCTGATTAAGCATTTGGAGTGGCTGCATTGACTGGAAACAATGTAGTCTGTTCAGGAAGGTTTCTGGACTTAACCTTGATTTTCACCTCTGAGATGGGCCTACAGAGTAAGAAAATGAATGCTCGGTGATTTGTATCCAATTATTCTGTGCTCATAAAGATTGATAAGATTAGGAGAGTCTGCCTTGCCCCTGGGAGAGGAGAGAAAAGGGAAAGTTTTAGGCAAAATAAAACGTTAGACAGGGATGCTTATCCCTAAGCAAGTTTTGTCCCATGGGGCAGAGCTTTAAAGGCAATGACTGACACCCCCAAAATGATAGGAAACTGAGCCTTGGAGTAGACTCATGTCTTATTTTTATGTAGAGGCCCAGAGAATTACATGATTCTATAGATTTTGCTTGCACCAGCATGGTGATGATGCATATAGTAGAAATGAATATTGGGTGTCTCCAAAGTTGAGAGTCTTAGATAATTACACAGAATTCCTGCACACTTCAGCATGGTTTTACCACGGATATAATCATTTTATGTAAAGAAAAGTAAGACTGGGATTGGTGTAAGACCCAAGACAATCTCACAGAATTTTCTGTAGTCCCAGAGTGATTTACAACAGACAGAGATAGAGAGAAAATGAGAGATTAATGACAGGAGTTGAAAGATGGTGCAGAGAAGAAAATTGAGTTATATACAAAAATCAGATGGAAAGACAATACAGACTTGTCAGAAAACATTTGAAGGATAGATGAAAAACTAGGATTAAATACTCCACCTCCTTACTACCTTGTATTGTTTAATTTCCTCTAGCTTGGGTACAACACAGAGGCTCAGTCAGCTCTAAATTAACAGACAGGATGTAGTTTTTACTACTTGGTGAAATTAGGATTCAAAACAAAACAAAAACCAGTTATAGATGAATAAAGAAACTGATATTTATTGAAAACCTGAGATTTTTTTCTGATAAATTTTCAAAACTGTTCTTGAAATAATCCATAAAGAGTAAGTGAACATATAAAAGAATGCTGTTGACAAAGCAGTTATGAATACAGGAGTCCCTGGGTGGTGCAAGTCCTTAGCCTACTTGGATTCTAACCAAGAGTTTGGAGATTCAAGTCCACCCAGGGGCACCTAAGAAAAAAGGCCTGATAATCTAATTCTAAAAAATCAGCCATTGAAAACTCTATGGAGCACAATTCTACTCTGATGCACATGGGGACTCCATGAGTGGAAATTGACTAGTCAGGAGATGTTTTCTTGATGATATCTTAATTCATTTATAACTTAATGCTTTCAAAGTGCTGTTAAATTCCTACTAATTGCCAAAAAGCAGCTCTAAGTTCAGGGATATATGGGTGAAGAAGTCAGGTAAGATCCCTGCTCTCTTAAAGCTTATACTGTAGTGGAGAAAATGCAAGTAGAAAGGAAACAAACAAAAAATCAAATGGTTACAAAGGCTAGGCAGATAATTTAAAATAAGACATTATGTTGACGAGTGACTGAGCAGTTACTCTAGTTGAAGTGGTAAGAGAAAACCTCTCTGATGTGATCGTTAGCTTTTTCTGCATAATAAACATTAAACATTCCAAAACTTGGCGGACTAAAACTACAGCCATAGGCTCATCTCTGAACTCTATGGATTGACTGCTTGTTTTTTCTAGTCGGGGTTCTCTGGTGTTTCTGAAGTCAGCTAGAGGAGTTACTGGGTGCTGGATGACCTTGAATTGTCTTTCTCACATATGTGGAGTTTGGCAAATTGTTGGAAAAAGTAATAGGGGATCTTGGTTCCCATGTCTCTAATCATCCAACAAGCTAGCCAGATCTTGAGAAGCTGGCTAAGTGAGGAGGCGATTGAGGTGTTTCTGCCAGTGTTTTAGGAAGAAAACCAATTAAATGTCTGTCATGGACAAAAGAGAAAATGTTTCAAGAAAACAGAAAGGCCAACTATATGAAATGAAGTTGAGGGATAATATAATAAGAGACACATAACCTTTGGATTTGGTGATATTTGACAACAGTGTATTTGAAATAACAATGACATGTTCTTTGTATGTTATTATATTTTTTCTACCAAAAAAAATGAAGTATTGTGTATAGGACAAGTAAATGTAGGAGATGGGAGAGTGATCTTGAAGAAGACAGTTAGGAAGTTGACAGTGGAAAGAAAACAATCCAGACAATGAACAATAGTGGTGGTAGTATTCAAGTATTGACCTTTTGATATGGGCTATGGAGAAAATGAAGTGAGATTTTAGAGGTTGAAACTTGCCATGTGATAACAAGATTTAAGGAGTGCAATGAGTTTTTTTTTTTTTTTTTTAATGAGTTTTAACTGCTGACATTAAACTAATGCCACATTACTGAACAGGCAGCCCACATGAAGTTGGGGGTTAACCAGAATAATAGCAACAATCGAAGTAAGAACTTCTGTAAAGTGGATGTCTAAATTCTCAGTGAATACAGAAGTAGGGCCAGAAGACTGAGAGCTAGATAACGTTGTGTTGTGTGTGTGTGGATGTGTGTGTGTTTGGGTAATCATGCTACGACTGTACCTAATTGAGTATTTATATGTTAGATAAAAGGTTCTTTATGGCTTATAACTGGTTTATACACTTTATTTGGTGAGAAATGGTTAAGGTAGAGTTCAGAATGCTGGAAATATTTATAATGATAATTCCTCCAGTACTTAAATGGTATGAACTTCTGCATTTCATAAAGTGATGTACAATAAAATTATGCACAGCTTTTACTTCACAATTTGCATCATAAAGGAAAGAAAAACTATGTTAATTTGTTAATTGGGTTGTTTTTTTTTTTGAATCACCGCTCTCATTTCCATTTTGTGGTGAGGATCCAAAACTAAAATTCAAGCTTATTACATTCAGCTATGTCCTAGGTGACCTTGTAATGCGTTGTTATAATTACATTAAATAATCAATAGAAAAACAGGAAAATTCAAAGGCTAATGAATAGAATACTCTATGGCAATTAAGGTAAAACATGACCAGCTTTTCATTTTTCTTCTCTATGCTTTTTGCAAAACTAATTTCCACCTTTCATCCATGTGAACTTTAAAACACCTGATATTCTTTTTGACCATATAGATTAGTTCCATTAAAAAAAACTCTACTGTTCACATAGTTGTACATTCCACGTTACATTCATCGCTTAGCATTATTGATTTTTAAAGTAACTTTGCTGGGATATAGGCTACTCTTAAACATCATAAACCCAGGAATCCTGTTCAAAATGACATTTTATAATCTTTTCTGAGAGAGGAATTAATAGTCCCTGGTCATAGTCATCAGCCTACTATACAAATATAAGATCAAAAATAAAATTTTAAACAATTATCAGTTTTTATTTGTACTAGAATTATATAAATTTAATACTATTTCTAGAAAATGCTTTCTATAAAAATATGAGCCAAAGATAATTATGGTTTTAATAAATAATTCAAAACTCTTCACAAAAGAGTTTTGCTTAGTTAGCAAAGCAGTAGTTCAAAAGGAGGAGAGCTGTTGGAGTTCATGGTATTTATTAAATACAATAAGTTTAATTTTTGACAAGTCTGAGCATTTTATAAATCTGTATAGATGAACGTTGGTAGAAAACAAAGACTGGAATTTTATAACATGTTCCAGAAAATGCTAAATCCATAGGATACTTTGCAAATACTGACCTGTTAAGGTAGAGATATAGAAGGAAGTTTAAACAAAACACCATCTATTCATTAGCTTGGAAGTGCCACATGCAAATCCAGAGTTCGAGCCACAGATTTTAAGCTGTGACTTCAGAGTTTGAGCCATAGTCTTCTAGCTGTGACTTCAGGGTATTTGTTTTTCAGATATTCTTTTTCTGACTCACCAATTTCTGACACCACGTGCCCCACTTTCATTCATTCCTATGATGACTTCAGTTCTCCTCCTCCTTCTTCACCTTCCCAATCCAGTCATTCGTTTAATATGTACTTATTGAGTGCCTACTTTCTGCTGGGCGATTGTACTAAGCACAGTGCCAGGTATTACTAATTCTGGTTAGGTATCATTTCTTGGAAATTAATTTTCCTCAATTGCGTGGACATAGGAAGCCTCTACTCACCTTATATTCTGAAGCCGTGTAGATAAGACTATATTTTTCTTCTGATGGTGGACAACAAATTCTATAGCTCACAAAGGTCAGACATGTGACCAATCATGGGGATTGTGTGAGAGCAAACAGTGCTTTGTTCCATTCCATTGTGCATGAGATCTGTGTGTGTGTCTGTGTGTCTGTGCATACATGTGTATGCATAAGTGTGTGTGCATGTGTGTGTGGGGGGGTGAAATACACGTATTTCCCTCCTTTTGGTGAGGATGCATGGAGACAAGAACACTCAAACATTTCTAGTAGGAAAATAATGTGGCATAATCCATATATCTAAAGATATTGCTGTCTAAAACCAAGAACTTCTTAAAAAAGTTCTGAAATCTTGTTAGGAAGTATTTTGTGGTGACAAGGATTAGTAATTCTGAAACTGTTTTCTGTGTATTCCAAGAATGACAAATGGGAATATATATTGTGGGCAGTGGCATCAAGATATTTATTGTGGGAAAAGAAAATAAGATTATGGAAGGGGAGTAGAGGGTGTCAATGAATTTTCTAGTGTGAAATTAGAATTGGAAGTATCAGATGATTAATATATATGGATACATAGATGATAGATATAGATAGATAGGTAGAAGATAGATACAGACAGGTAGAGAGAGAGAGGTAGATAGATGATACAGATGTATGAATATTTTTGATGAGAAATGATAAGGTGAAGGGATTATTTAATATCACATAAGTTGACAAATAAAGCATCTTACATAAGAAAACATTCCAGTTAACTTAGAAGAACATGTTTCTCAGATTTCCACCAAGCAAATGTAATTCATCTTAGCCTCCCATTTGGGATACTGCTGATAAATGGGATTGTGAGGATGGCTCAGGACCAGGCAGTGTTCCGTTCTGTTGTGCACAGGGTTGCTATGAGTCAGAACTGAATTGATGGCACCTAACAGCAACAACAACAAAGTTCTGAAAATATATTTTAACTAGTAGCGTTCATCCTTTTGTTTCCAGTATTTCCATTTTCCCCAAAGTAGAAATTAATAAAAATGTCCATCAACAATTAATTATGCTTTCTCAGAGTATGTGTACATGGGCAAAGGGAACTCCTTTGAGTTTGCTGTCATGTTGTCTTCTAGTATGAGGCAAATTATTAGGGGGAGTTTTCTGGCAGGTCTATTACAATTATCCTAGTAGACTGAAAACACAGAAGCTGCTGAAGCATTAGTTTTGAGGGTTAATATTAAATCACTATTCTTATATTCTGCTTCCTCAATAGATCAATAATGCAAAAGGTCTAATGTAATGTCAAAGGACTTGCATTTGTCAAATTGGAAATATCTTGTGGCTGCTTGTCAGGGTCAGCACCACCACAATCAACATTTAATACACTCTTCCTTTTTTTTCTTTTTTAATATATATTACTGCAGGATTTTATTGGATCAATAAATGTGTATAGAAGAGTCTATGAACTGCATTAGAAAACAGATTGGGAGAACTACATGGATAATAGATAAATGTGATAAAACCTAATAAGTAGAAGATTATACAACATAAGTTCCTTCCTTGCTAGATTAAAAATTGAACAAATACAGGATTGTTCAAAACACATATATTATGGGATTCAAGGCTCCACTGCATTGCAGTTGACTAGATATAACACTGGTATTTAATATAAAATGAATAAATTGAAGACAACTTTGTAATCGTATATTATTGATTTTACATTTAATATTCATTTATTAGCTAGATGATATTCAGTGTACCAACTCTGGTCTGAAGCAACTGCCTGAAACCTGTTTTGAAACATTTTTAAAATACCCAGTAAACTTAACATCATCCTCCAATTCTATCATTTATTTTTGGCAATGTGTTTAATTTCTCAAAAATTCCTTGTCTAGTACTACAGCAGTTAAACAACTATGCTAAAAAAAAAAAAAAAAATGCTAGTCTTCCCTAAAAAGCAGCTTTTAAAAATTAAGTGAGCTTCTTTTACATTAATAACTTCACACAACTTTTAATTAATTAAATAACCTACATATTTACTAAGTCACTGAGTAAGCAGGAGATGTTTATTGAAATAATAAACTGAAAATAAGTTAATTTAGTTTTAACTGATATGTTGTATAAGCAGGGGACAGACAGACCTATAGTCACTTAAAGTCATAAAAACTGCCTAATTTCTGAAATTTTGAATGTTCAGTTTTAGGTAAATCATCAACCAACCAAAACACATACACACACACTGAAATAAATAAATAAACAGCTGCCATCAAGATGTTTAAACTCATGGTGATCCCATGTGTGTCTCTGTCATGGATTGAATTTTGTGCCCCCAAAAATGTTTGTATCAATTTGGCTGGGCCATGATTCCCAGTATTGTGTGGTCATCCTCCATTTTGTGATTGTAATTTTACATTAAAGAGGATTAGGGTGGGATTTTAACACCCTTACTAAGGTCACAGCCCTCATCCAATGTAAAGGGAGTTTTCCTGGGGTTTGGCCTGCACCAACATTTATACTACAAGAGATAAAAGGAAAGGGAAGCAAGCAGAGAGTTGGGGACCTCATACAACCAAGAAAACAGTGGCGGGAGCAGAGCATGTCCTTTGGAACCAAGGTTCCTGTGCAGAGAAGCTCCTAGTCCAGGGGAAGATTGATGAGAAGGACCTTCCACCAGAGTCAACAGACAGAGAAAGTCTTCCCTGGGGCTGATGCCCTGAATTTGGTCTTCTAGCCTATTAGACTGTGAGAAAATAAATTTCTCTTTGGTAAAGCCACCCACTTGTGGTATTTCTGTTATAGCAGCACTAGATGACTAAGACAGTCTCCTTTAAATGATTTTTCTTAAAGAAGCTCATTACTCACTGGTGATATTCTTCATTTAATGAGCCAATCAGTTATTTCACTAAAATGTGACCTCAAGGGATAATATCTCAGGGCAATACCTCAGGGAGTCCTCTAGTCTCAATCAGTCCAGTAAGTCTAGACTTTTTGAGAATATGAATTCTATTCCACATTTCTCCCCTGTTGTATAAGAATCCATCTATTGTGGCCCTGATCAAAGTAGTCGATAGTGGTAGCCAAGCACCACCTAGTTCTCCTGGTCTCAGGGCAGATGAGGCCATGGTTCCTGTCAACAATTAGTCCTGTAGACTACTTTCCTCCCTAAGCCTTTGGTTTCCTTCCTTCCTTCTTTTTTGCTCTAGGTGAGTAGAGACCAAAAGTTGTACCTTAGATGGCCACAAAAAAGGTTTATGCCCCAGACAGTACTCACCACAGTGGGATGTAGAACCTATACTTTATGAACTATATGATGCCAATTATCTGAGTTGTCCCATGAAACCCATAAAAGCAATCTTGCAAGGTGTTTGGTTATGTCTAAGCAGTACCTGTAGCTGTGTTGCCTATGTGGTTTATTTTATATATATGGGTATATATAATAATACAGGTTTATTGTATATATATATATGTATCCTGTTTGTACAAATGCCTATAGATACTTTTATCTGAGAACACATATGTACTCACATATAAATACTCATATTCTTATATGCCTATATATGTATTTGTGTAACCACACATATTTTTTGATTATTGTTGACACTGTTGTAAAATTGTTTGTCATACGGTTTTACCAAAGACATCATTTTCTCTTGTGCACGTATTAATGACATTACTTACCTTGGTCAAGCTGTGTGCACTTCACCCACCTTCCATGCTACCTGTCCCATCACAAAAAATAACAAGTGCCTATTATCTCAATAGTGCTTCTCCCTTTTTCTTTCCCCCCATCCCTGGTAACCACCAGTAAGCGTTGGTCCCTTTCTCTCTCTCTATGTATGTATATCTATTCTTGTCTTCTTCCCCCAAGTGTCTGTCAGTTTGTCATACTGTGGGGGCTTGTGCGTTGCTATGATGTTGGAAGATATGCCACGGGTATTCAGATACTAGGAAGGTCACCCATGGTGGATAGGTTTCAGCTGAGCTTCCAGACTAAGGCAGAATAGGAAGAAGGACCTGGCAGTCTACTTCTGAGAAAAATTAGCCAATGAAAACCTTATGAATAGCAGCAAAACATTGTCTGATATAGTGCTGGAAGATGAACCCTCCCCAGGTTGGAAAGCACTCAAAAGATGACTGCGGAAGAGTTGCCTCCTCAAAGTACAGCAGATCTTAATGAAACAGATGGAGTCAAGCTTCTGAGGCCTTCATTTACTGATGTGGCATGACTCAAAATGAGAAGAAACAGCTGCAAAAATCCATTAACAATCGGAACATGGAATGTACGAAGTATGAATCTAGGAAAGTTGGAAATCGTCAAAAACAAAATGGGATGCATAAACACTGATATCCTGGTCTGGTATTGGTCATTTTGAATTGGATGATTATATGGTCTACTATGCCAGGAATGACAAATTAAAGAGGAATGGTGTTGCATTCGTTGCCAAAAAAAAAAAAAAAAAATTCAATATCTGTCCTGAAGTACAATGATGTCAGTGATAGGATAATATCCATACTCTTACAAAGACAACCAGTGAATACAATTATCATTCAAATTTACACACCAACCACTAAGGGCAAAGATGAAGAAATTGATGATTTTTACCAGCTTCTGCAGTCTGAAATTGATGGAACATGCAATCAGGATGCATTGACAGTTATTGGTGATTGGAATTTGAAAGTTGGAAACAAAGAAGATGGATCGGTAATTGGAAAATATGGCCTTGGTTATAGAAAGCAGGCCAGAGATCAAATGATAGAATTTTGCAAGGCCAATGACTTCTTCATTGCAAATACCTTTTTTCATCAACATAAATAACAACTGTACACCTGGATCTCACCAGATGGAATACACAGGAATCAAATCAACTACATCTGTGGAAAGAGATGATGGAAAAGCTCAATATCATCAGTCAGAAAAAGGCCAGGGACCAACCATGGAACAAACCATCAACTGGTTACATGCAAGTTCAAGTTGAAATTGAAGAAAATTAGAACAAGTCCGTGAGCACCAAAGTACAGTCATGACTATATCCCACCTGAATTTAGAGACCATCTCAAGAACAGATTTGACACATTGAACACTAATGACCGAAGACCAGACAAATTGTGGGAAGACATCATATATGAAGAAAGCAAGAGGTCATTAAAAAGACAGGAAAGAAAGAAAAGATCAAAATGGGTGTCAGAAAAGACTCTGAGACTTGCTCTTGAATGTCAAGTAGCTAAAGCAAAAGAACTGAACAGAAGATTTCAATGGGTGCCTCGAGAAGACAAAGAATTAAAATGACATGTGCAAAGAGCTGGAGATAGAAAACCAAAAGGGAAGAACGTGCTCGGCATTTCTCAAGCTGAAAGACTGAAGAAAAAATTCAAGCCTTTAGTTGCAATAGTGAAGCAGTCTATGGGGAAAATATTAAACTATGCAGGAATCATCAAAAGAAGATGGAAGGAATACAGAGAGTCATTATACCAAAAAGAATTGGTCTATGTTCAACCATTTCAAGAGGTAGCATATTATCAGGAACTGATAGTACTGAAGGAAGAAGTTGAAGCTGCACTGAAAGCATTGGTGAAAAACAAGGCTCCAGGAATTGAAAGAATATCAATTGAGATTTTTCGACAAGTGGATGCAGCACTGTAAGTGCTCACTTGTCTATGCCAAGAAATTTGGAAGAGAGCTACCTGTCCAACTGACTGGAAGAGATCCATATTTATGCCTATTCCCAAGAAAGGTGATCCCACTGAATTTGGAAATTATTAAACAATATCATTAATATCACAGGCAAGCAAAATTTTTGAAGATCATTCAAAAGCAGATGCAGCAGTACATCAACAGGGAACTTCCAGAAATTCATCTCAGATTCAGAAGAAGGCGTGGAACCAGTTATATCATTGTTGGTGTCAGCTAGATCCTGGCTAAAAGCAGGGAATACCAGAAGTATGTTTACTGGTGTTTTATTGACTATGCAAAGGCATTTGACTCTGTGGATCATAACAGATTCTGGATAACATTGAAAAGAATGGGGATTCCAGAACACTTAATTGTGCCCATGAGAAACCTGTACATAGATCAAGAGGCAGTTGTTCAGAGAGAACAAGGGGATACTGAGTGGTTTAAAATCAGGAAGGGTATGCATTAGGGTTGTATTATTTCACCATACCTATTCAATTTGCATGCTGAGCAAATAATCCGAAAAGCTGGAATATATGAAAAAAAGGGGCATCAGGATTGGAGGAAGACTTGTTAACAATCTGCAATATGCAGAAAATAACCTTGCTTGCTGAAAGTCAAAAGAACTTGAAGCACTTACTGATGAGATCAAAGACCACAGCCTTCAGTATGGATTACACCTCAACATAAAGAAAACAAAAATCCTCACAACTGGACCAATGAGCAACATCATGATAAACGGAGAAAAGATTGAAGTTGTCTAGGATTTCATTTTACTTGGATCCACAATGAACACCCATGGAAGCAGCAGTCAAGAAATTAAAAAGATGCATTGAATTGAGCAAATCTGCAGCAAAAGACCTCTTTAAACCGTTGAAAAGCAAGGATGTCACCTTGAAGACTAACATATGGCTGACCCAAGCCATGATATTTTCAATTGCATCATATGGGCAATGAATAAGGAATACTAAAGAAGAACTGAAGTCTTTGAATCGTGGCTTTGGAGAAGAATATTGAATATACCACAGACTGCCAAAAGAATGAACAAATCTGTCTTGGAAGAAGCACAACCAGAAAGCTCCTTAGAAGCAAGGATGCCGAGACTATGTCTCATGTACTTTTGACAAATTAGCAGGAGGGATCAGTCCCTGGAGAAGGACACCATGTTTGGTAGAGTACAGGGTCAGCAGAAAAGAGGAAGACCCTCAATGAAATGGATTGACACTGTTCCTGCAACAAGGGCCTCAAGCATAACAAGTATTGTGAACATGGAGCAGGACCAGGCAGTGTTTTGTTCTGTGGTACATAGGGTCCCTATGAGTTGGAACCGACATGACAGCTCCTAACAACAACAACAACATTCTTGTCTTCTTATAAAAGTGCAATTATACAATATTTGTCCTCTCGTGATTGACTTATTTCACTCAGCATAATGTCCTCCAAATTCATCCACATTATAAGACGGTTTCACAGACTAATCATTATTCTTTATCACTGTGTACTATTCCATTGTGTATATGTACCACATTTTGTTTATTCATTCATTTCTTGATGTACACTGAGGTAGTTTCCGTATTTTTGTTATTGTGAATTATGTTGCAACGAACACAGGTGTGCGTACGTCTATTTGTGTCACTGCTATTAGATATCTAGAGTATATACCTAAGAGTGGGATCGCTAAATCATAAATTGTATCTAGCTTTTTGAGAAAGCACCATATAATTTTCCATAGTGATTGTACCATTTTACAGTCCCATCAACAGTGGATAAGGGTTGTAATCTCCCTACAACTTCACCAGCACTTGTTTTGTTTTGTTTTTAATACCATTTTTGGAGGGGTGAGATGGAATCTCATTGTATCAGGATTGTATGCAGATGACACAACCTTGCTTGCTGAAAGTGAAGAGGACTGGAAGCAAGTAGTGATGAAGATAAAGACCGCAGCCTTCAGTATGGATTACGCACCAACATAAAGAAAACAAAAATTCTCACAACTAGACTGATAGGCAACATCATGATAAATGGAGAAAAGATTGAAGTTGTCAAAGATTTCATCTTACTTGGATCCACAATCAATACTCATGGAAGCAGCAGTCAAGAAATCAAAGGACAAATTGCATTGGGCAAATCTGTGGCAAAAGTCCTCTTTAACTTAGAAAAATAGGGGTAAATAATAAGGTAACCACAAAAAGGTATAACAACCCTATAACTCAAGATAAAAGCCAAGAAAAACGTAACGACTCAACTAACATAAAGTCAAACACTACGAAAATGAGGATCTCACAATTTACTAAGAAAAACGTCTCAGCACAAAAAAGTATGCGGAAAAATGAAATTGTCAACAACACACATAAAAAGGCATCAAAATGACAGCACTAAAAACTTATTTATCTATAATTACGCTGAATGTAAATGGACTAAATGCACCAAAAAAGAGACAGAGAGTCACAGACTGGATAAAGAAACACGATCCATCTATATGCTGCCTACAAGAGACACACCTTAGACTTAGAGACACAAACAAACTAAAACTCAAAGGATGGAAAAAAGTATATCAAGCAAACAATAAGCAAAAAAGAAGAGGAGTAGCAATATTAATTTCTGACAAAATAGACTTTAGACTTAAATCCACCACAAAGGATAAAGAAGGACACTATATAATGATAAAAGGGACAATTGATCAGGAAGACATAACCATATTAAATATTTATGCACCCAATGACAGGGCTGCAAGATACATAAATCAAATTTTAACAGAATTGAAAAGTGAGATAGATACCTCCACAATTATAGTAGGAGACTTCAACACACCACTTTCGGAGAAGGACAGGACATCCAGTAAGAAGCTCAATAGAGACACGGAAGACCTAATTGCTACAATCAACCAAATTGACCTCATTGACTTATACAGAACTCTCCACCAAACTGCTGCAAAATATACTTTTTTTTCTAGCGCACATGGAACATTCTCTAGAATAGACCACATATTAGGTCATAAAACAAACCTTTGCAGAGTCCAAAACATCAAAATATTACAAAGCATCTTCTCAGACCACAAGGCAATAAAACTAGAGATCAATAACAGAAAAACTAGGGAAAAGAAATCAAATACATGGAAAATGAACAATACCCTCCTGAAAAAAGACTGGGTTATAGAAGACATCAAGGAGGGAATAAGGAAATTCATAGAAAGCAACAAGAATGAAAATACTTCCTATCAAAACCTCTGGGACACAGCAAAAGCAGTGCTCAGAGGCCAATTTATATCGATAAATGCACACATACAAAAAGAAGAAAGAGCCAAAATCAGAGAACTGTCCTTACAATTTGAACAAATAGAAACTGAGCAACAAAAGAATCCATCAGGCACCAGAAGAAAACAAATAATAAAAATTAGAGCTGAACTAAATGAATTAGAGAACAGAAAAACAATCAAAAGAATTAACAAAGCCAAAAGCTGGTTCTTTGAAAAAATTAACAAAATTGATAAGCCATTGGCTAGACTGACTAAAGAAATACAGGAAAGGAAACAAATAACCCGAATAAGAAACGAGAAGGACCACATCACAACAGAACCAAATGAAATTAAAAGAATCATTCAGATTATTATGAAAAATTGTACTCTAACAAATTTGAAAACCTAGAAGAAATGGATGAATTCCTGGAAAAACACTACCTACCTAAACTAACACATTCAGAAGTAGAACAACTAAATAGACCCTTAACAAAAAAAGAGATTGAAACGGTAATCAAAAAACTCCCAACAAAAAAAAGCCCTGGCCCGGACGGCTTCACAGCAGAGTTCTACCAAACTTTCAGAGAAGAGTTAACACCACTACTTCTGAAGGTATTCCAAAGCATAGAAAATGACGGAATACTACCCAACTCATTCTATGAAGCTACCATCTCCCTGATACCAAAACCAGGTAAAGACATTACAAAAAAAGAAAATTAGAGACCTATATCCCTCATGAACACTGATGCAAAAATCCTCAACAAAATTCTAGCCAATAGAATCCAACAACACATCAAAAAAGTAATTCACCCTGATCAAGTGGGATTTATACCAGGTATGCAAGGCTGGTTTAATATCAGAAAAACCATTAATGTAATCCATCACATAAATAAAACAAAAGATAAAAACCACATGATCTAATCAATTGATGCAGAAAAGGCATTTGACAAAGTCCAACACCCATTTATGATAAAAACTCTTACCAAAGTAGGAATTGAAGGAAAATTCCTCAACATAATAAAGGGCATCTATGCAAAGCCAACAGCCAATATCACTCTAAATGGAGAGAACCTGAAAGCATTTCCCTTGAGAACCGGAACCAGACAAGGATGCCCTTTATCACCGCTCTTATTCAACATTGTGCTAGAAGTCCTAGCCAGGGCAATTAGGCTAGACAAAGAAATAAAAGGTATCCGGATTGGCAAGGAAGAAGTAAAGTTATCACTATTTGCAGATGACATGATTATATACACAGAAAACCCTAAGGAATCCTCCAGAAAACTACTGAAACTAACACAAGAGTTTGGCAGAGTCCAGGTTATAAAATAAACATACAAAAATCACTTGGATTCCTCTACATCAACAAAAAGAACACCGAAGAGGAAATAACCAAATCAATACCATTCACAGTAACCCCCAAGAAGATAAGATACTTAGGAATAAATCTTACCAAGGATGTAAAAGACCTATACAAAGAAAACTACAAAGCTCTACTACAAGAAATTCAAAAGGACCTACTTAAGTGGAAAAACATACCTTGCTCATGGATAGGAAGACTTAACATAGTAAAAATGTCTATTCTACCAAAAGCCATCTATACATTTAACGCACTTCCGATCCAAATTCCAATGTCATATTTTAAGGGGATAGAGAAACAAATCACCAATTTCATATGGAAGGGAAAGAAGCCCCGGATAAGCAAAGCACTACTGAAAAAGAAGAAGAAAGTGGGAGGCCTCACTTTACCTGACTTCAGAACCTATTGTACAGCCACAGTAGTCAAAACAGCCTGGTACTGGTACAACAACAGGCACATAGACCAATGGAACAGAATTGAGAACCCAGACATAGATCCATCCACGTATGAGCAGCTGATATTTGACAAAGGACCAGTGTCAATTAATTGGGGAAAAGATAGCCTTTTTAACAAATGGTGCTGGCATAACTGGATATCCATTTGCAAAAGAATGAAACAGGACCCATACCTCACACCATGCACAAAAACTAACTCCAAGTAGATCAAAGACCTAAGCATAAAGACTAAAACGATAAAGATCATGGAAGAAAAAACTGGGACAACCCTAGGAGCCCTAAGACAAGGTATAAACAGAATACAAAACATTACCAAAAATGATGAAGAGAAACCCGATAACTGGGAGCTCCTAAAAATCAAACAACTATGCTCATCTAAAGACTTCACCAAAAGAGTAAAAAGACCACCTACAGACTGGGAAAGAATTTTCAGCTATGACATCTCAGACCAGCGCCTGATCTCTAAAATCTACATGATTCTGTCAAAACTCAACCACAAAAAGACAAACAGCCCAATCAAGAAGTGGGCAAAGGGTATGAACACACATTTCACTAAAGAAGATATTCAGGCAGCCAACAGATACATGAGAAAATGCTCTCGATCATTAGCCATTAGAGAAATGCAAATTAAAACTACGATGAGATTCCATCTCACACCAGCAAGGCTGGCATTAATCCAAAAAACACAAAATAATAAATGTTGGAGAGGCTGCGGAGAGATTGGAACTCTCATACACTGCTGGTGGGAATGTAAAATGGTACAACCACTTTGGAAATCTATCTGGCGTTATCTTATACAGTTAGAAATAGAACTACCATACAACCCAGAAATCCCACTCCTGGGAATACACCCTAGAGATACAAGAGCCTACATAGAAACAGATATATGCACACCCATGTTTATTGCAGCTCTGTTTACAATAGCAAAAAGTTGGAAGCAACCAAGGTGTCCATCAACAGATGAATGGGTAAATAAATTGTGGTATATTCACACAATGGAATACTACGCATCGATAAAGAACAGTGACGAATCTCTGAAACATTTCATAACATGGAGGAACCTGGAAGGCATTATGCTGAGCAAAATTAGTCAGAGGCAAAAGGACAAATATTGTATAAGACCACTATTATAAGATCTTGAGAAATAGTAAACCTGAGAAGAACACATACTTTTGTGGTTACGAGGGGGGGAGGGAGGGAGGGTGGGAGAGGGTTTTTTACTGATTAATCAGTAGATAAGAACTGCTTTAGGTGAAGGGAAAGACAACACTCAATACATGGAAGGTCAGCTCAATTGGACTGGACCAAAAGCAAAGAAGTTTCCGGGATAAAATGAATGCTTCAAAGTTCAGCAGAGCAAGGGCGGGGATTTGGGGACCATGGTTTAAAGGGACTTCTAAGTCAATTGGCAAAATAATTCTATTATGAAATCATTCTGCATCCCACTTTGATGGCGTCTGGGGTCTTAAATGCTAACAAGCGGCCATCTAAGATGCATCAATTGGTCTCAACCCACCTGGAGCAAAGGAAAATGAAGAACATCAAGGCCACACGACAACTAAGAGCCCAAGAGACAGAAAGGGCCACATGAACCAGAGACCTACATCATCCTGAGACCAGAAGAACTAGTTGGTGCCTGGCCACAATCGATGACTGCCCTGACAGGGAGCACAGCAGAGGACCCCTGAGGGAGCAGGAGATCAGTGGGATACAGACCCCAAATTCTCATAAAAAGACCAAACTTAATGGTCTGACTGAGACTAGAGGAATCCCGGTGGCCATGGTCCCCAGACCTTCTGTTGGCACAGGACAGGAACCATCCCCGAAGACAACTCATCAGACATGAAAGGGACTGGTCAGCGGGTGGGAGAGTGACGCTGATGAAGAGCGAGCTAATTATATCAGGTGGACACTTGAGATTGTGTTGGCAACTCTTGTCTGGAGAGGGGATGGGAGGATAGAGAGAGAGGGAAGCCGGCAAAATTGTCAAGAAAGGAGAGACTGAAAGGGCTGACTCAAGAGGGGGAGAGCAAGTGGGAGTAGGGAGTGAGATGTATGTAAACTTATATGTGACAGACTGATTGGATTTGTAAACGTTCACTTGAAGCTTAATAAAAGTTATTTAAAAAAAAAAGTTCTCTTTAAAGTGTTGAGAAGCAAAGATGTCACCTTGAAGACTAAGGTGTACCTGACCCAAGCCATGGTGTTTTCAATTATCTTATGTTCATGAATAAGGAAGACAGAAGAAGAATTGATGCCTTTGAATTGTGGTGTCAGAGAAGAATATTGAATATACCATGGACAGACAAAAGAACGAACAAATCTGTCTTGGAAGAAGTGCAACCAGCATGCTTCTTAGAAGCAAGGGTGATGAGACCATGTATCATACTTTGTACATCTTATCAGGAGGCATCAGTCCCCGAAGAAGGACATAATGCTTGGTAAACTAGAGGGTCAGCAAAAAAAGGAAGCCCTCAAGGAGATAGGGTGACATAGTAGCTGCAACAATGGGCTCAAGCATAACAACAATTTTGAGGATGGTGCAGGACCCAGCAGTGTTTCCTTCTGTTGTACATAGGGTCAGTGTGAATCGGAATTGACTCGAAGGCACCTAACAAAAACAACCGTGGCTAATGATTGTAAGCATCTCTTTATGTGTTTTTTGGTCACTTGAATGTCCTCTTTGGTGAAGTACCTATTTGTGTCCTTTGCCCATTTAACTGGATTTTTTGTCTTTTTATTGACTTTGACCCCTTGTCAAAAATCAGCTGCCTATGGATGGATGTTTATTTTGGTTCTCAATTCTATTCCATTGGTCTATGTGTCTGTCATTGAACCAGTACCAGATCACTTTATTACTGTGGCTATATAGCATATTTTGAGATTGTAATATGTGAGATCTCCTATTTGTTCTTCAATATTGCCTTGGCTATTCAGGGCCTCTTTACTTTCTATAATAAGTTGGTGATTCGTTAATAGCTGATTTTTTAAAAAATAGTTTTTATTGTGCTTTAAGTGTAAGTTTACAAATCAAGTCAGTCTCTCACATAAAAACTTATATACACCTTGCTACATACTCCCAATTATTCTCCCCCTAATGAGACAGCCCCCTCTCTCCCTCCACTCTCTCTTTCCGTGTCCATTTCGCCAGCTTCTAATCCCCTCTACCCTCTCATCTTCCCTCCAGGCAGGAGATGCCAACATAGTCTCAAGTGTCCACCTGATCCAAGAAGCTCACTCTTCACCAGCATTCCTCTCTAACCCATTGTCCAGTCCAATCCATGTCCGAAGAGTTGGCTTCAGGAATGGTTCCTGTCCTGGGCCAACAGAAAGTCTGGGGGCCATGACCACCAGGGTCCTTCCAGTCTCAGTCAGACCATTAAGTCTGGTCTTTCTATGAGAATTTGGGGTCCACACCCCACTGCTCTCCTGTTCCCTCAGGGGTTCTCTGTTGTGCTCCCTGTCAGGGCACTCATCAGTTGTAGCCAGGCACCATGTAGCTCTTCTGGTCTCAGGATGATGTAGTCTCTGGCTCATGTGGCCCTTTCTGTCTCTTGGGCTCGTAATTACCTTGTGTCCTTGGTGTTCTTCATTCTCCTTTGATCTGGGTGGGTTGAGACCAATTGATGCATCTTTGATGGCTGCTTGCTAGCCTTTAAGACCTCAGACGCCACTCTTCAAAGTGGGATGCAGAATGTTTTCTTAATAGATTTTATTATGCCAATTGACTTAGATGTCACCTGAAACCATGGTCCCCAGACCCCTGCCCCTGGTATGCTGGCCTTCGAAGCATTCAGTTTATTCAATAGCTGATTTTGGGGGCAATAGACCTTCAGATCTTTCTGCTGAGTTGCCTCTGGGTGAACTCATACCTCTAATCTTTTGGTTAGCAGTTGAGTGGGTTAACAATTTGCACTATCCAGGGACTAAATTGTAAACACACACTTTAAAAGACACTCTATTTTGTTAATCATGACTGAAATGCAAAGTGAAAGCACAATGAGATACTATGTCATGCCTGTTCAAATGGCTTATATTTTAAAAAAAGACTGACTAGACTGAATATTGAAGTGAACGTGGAGGAACTTAAACTCTTCTATATTGCTAGTGTGACTATAAAATGATACAAACTTTTTGGAAAACAGTTTGGAGGTGTTTTTACAAAGTAAAACCTATACCTACCATTTGATCTTGTCATTTTACTCCTAGGTATTTAGCTAATAGAAAAGAAAAATATGTTTATTCAAAGACTTATACATGAATGGCCAAAATAATCTAAATGTCCATTAATGAATGGATAGATTAAAGAAATCATGGTATGCACATAATATGGACTACCATGCTCAGTAATAAAAAACTGAATGAACTACTGAAACAATCAACACCATGGGTACACCTCAAAATAATTATGTGACTTAAGAACGCAGATCCCCACCAAAGTGTATATACTGCATGATTCCATTTTTATAAAACTCATGAAAGTGCAGACTAATATATAGTGACAGTTCTGTTGTTGTTTTAGGATGTAAAGATGAGGTAATGAGGGTTGGGAGAGAGATTACAAAGAAGCATGAGAGAACTTTAAGGGGAGGTGAATTTTTTTCATTACTTGTGTTCATGGCTTCACAGACCTATACATATATCATAATTCTACACTTTAAATATGTGTGATTTATTGCATGTTAATTATAATTACATTTTGTCATTGTTGTTGTTAGGTGCCATTGCTATGGTTCTGGCTCATAGTGACACTATGTACAACAGAATAAAACACTGCCTGGTCCTGCAGCATTCTCACAATCTTTGCTGTGCTTGAGCTCGTGATTGCAACCTCTGTGCCAATCCCTCTTGTTGAGGGTCTTCCTCTCTTTTGTTGATCCTATACTTTACCTGGAAACCCTGGTGGTGTAGTGGTTAAGTGTTGCAGCTGCTAACCAAAAGGTTGGCAGTTCCAATCCACCAGGCACTCCTTGGAAACTGTGTGGAGTAGTTCTATTCTGTTCTATAGGGTCACTATGAGTGGCAATCAACTCGATGGCAATGGGTTTGGTTTGGGTTTGTATACTCTACCAATCACGATGTCCTTCTCTAGGGACTGGTCCCTCCTGACAACATGTCTAAAGTACATGAGACAAAGTCTCACCATCCTTGTTTCTAATGAGCATTCTGGCTGTACTTTTTCCAAGACAGATTTGTTCTTTCTTCTGCCAGTCCATGCTATATTCAATATTCTTTGCCAACACCATAACTCAAAAGCATCGATTCTTCTTAGATCTTCCTTATTCATTCATTGTCCAGCTTTCGCGTGCATATGAGGTGATTGAAAATACCATGGCTTGGGTCAGGGGCATCTTAGTACTCAAAGTGACATCTTTGTGTTTTAACAATTTGAAGAGGTCTTTTGCAGTAGATTTGCCCAATACCACAATAAAACTCTTTAATTAAAAAAAAAAAAGCAGAGGCGGGGCCAAGATGGCAGACTAGGTGGACACTACTGCGGATCCCTCTTGCAACAAAGACTCGGAAAAACAAGTGAATTGATCACATACATAACAATCTATGAACTCTGAACAACAAGCACAGACTTAGAGATGGAAAACGAACAAATACAGGCAGACAGCGACCGTTTTCAGAACCAGGAGCCAGCGTACCAGGCAGGTGACCTTCGGAGCCCGATCTGGGGCAGAGCCCAGGGGGGCAGACGGCACAGACAAGGGACCCAGCCCTACCCCCCCGAACCCATCCCAGGAGAGAGTCTAGCTGGTTGGCGCGGGCAACGAAGCAGCGCAGCCGGAGGAAGAAGCACCCGGGAGGCAGTGACTGATCTTGGAGCGGGGAGAGCAGCGTCCCAGCCGGGGAGCCGTCCCGCCGGGAGTTTGGCGGGAAGAGGGCGGGGCGCGAGCGGGGGGGGGTCAGCTATATTTTCCTAAAGCGACACCGGGGCAGGGACCACACGTTCGTGTGGGGGGACGCCCACCCAGCTCGGGCGTGTGGCGCAGCGCACCGGAGGGAGAAGTCCCCGGGAGGAAGTGACTGGTCTTGGAGCGGGGAGAGCAGCGTCCCAGCCGGGGAGCCATCCCGCCGGGAGTTTGGCGGGAAGCGGGCGGAGCGTTAGTGGGGGGGGGGTCAGCTATATTTCCCTAAAGCGACCCCGGGGCGGGGACCACACGTTCATGCAGGGGGACGCCCTCCCAGTTTGCGCGAGCTGTGCAGCGCACCAGAGGGAGAGGTCCCCGGGAGGAAGTGACAGGTCTCGGAGCGGGGAAAGCAGCGTCCAAGCCGGGGAGCCGTCCTGCTGGGATTTTGGGGAAAGCAGGCAGGGCGTGAGCGCGGGGTCCAATTATATTCTCCTGAATAGACCCTGGGGGCGGGCCCACCCGTTCGTGCGGGAGACGCCCACCCAGTTCGCGCGAGCGGTGTCGCGCACCGGAGGGAGAAGTCCCCGGGAGGAAGTGACAGGTCTCGGAGTGGAGAGAGTAGCGTCCCAACCAGGGAGCCGTTCCTCCCGGATTTTGGCGGACGGGGGCGGAGCGTGAACGCAGTGATCAGCTCTATAATCTGTGGTGCTACACTCCTAGCTCTCTGATCCCTCCCCCACCCTCCCCAGGCGGCTCCATTAACATCCGAATACCTGGAGCCACAGGGAGAATTCAGATAGGGATCTGACTGCATTTTTTTTAGCTGATTACCTGGAAAATCTAGTTTCCCAGTGATGGCTCGGATACAGCAGTCCATATCAAACCACATAAAGAAACAGACCATGACAGCTTCTACAACCCCCCAAACAAAAGAATCAAAATCTTTCCCAAATGAGGATACAATCCTGGAATTATCAGATACAGAATATAAAAAACTAATTTACAGAATGCTTAAAGATATCACAAATGAAATTAGGATAAATGCAGAAAAAGCCAAGGAACACACTGATAAAACTGTTGAAGAACTCAAAAAGATTATTCAAGAACATAGTGGAAAAATTAATAAGTTGCAAGAATCCATAGAGAGACAGCATGTAGAAATCCAAAAGATTAACAATAAAATTACAGAATTAGACAACGCAATAGAAAGTCAGAGGAGCAGACTCGAGCAATTAGAATGTAGAATGGGACTTCTGGAGGACCAGGGAATCAACACCAACATAGCTGAAAAAAAATCAGATAAAAGAATTAAAAAAAATGAAGAAACCCTAAGAATCATGTGGGACTCTATCAAGAAGGATAACTTGCGAGTGATTGGAGTCCCAGAACAGGGAGGGGGGACAGAAAACACAGAGAAAATAGTTGAAGAACTCCTGACACAAAACTTCCCTGACATCATGAAAGACGAAAGGATATCTATCCAAGATGCTCATCGAACCCCATTTAAGATTGATCCAAAAAGAAAAACACCAAGACATAGTATCATCAAACTTGCCAAAACCAAAGACAAACAGAAAATTTTAAAAGCAGCCAGGGAGAAAAGAAAGGTCTCCTTCAAGGGAGAATCAATAAGAATAAGGTCAGACTACTCAGCAGAAACCATGCAGGCAAGAAGGGAATGGGACGAAGTATACAGAGCACTGAAGGAGAAAAACTGCCAACCAAGGATCATATATCCAGCAAAACTCTCTCTGAAATATGAAGGAGAAATTAAGATATTTACAGATAAACACAAGTTTAGAGAATTTGCAAAAACTAAACCAAGACTGCAAGAAATGCTAAAGGAGATTGTTTGGCCTGATGACCAATAATATCAGGTACCAGCACAATACAAGGTCACAAAACAGAATGCCCTGATATCAACGCAATTCAAATAGGGAAAGCACAAAAACAAACAAAGACTAATTCTAAAAAATAAATAAATAAACAAAATAATACACAGAACAGGAAATCATGGAAATCAATAGATAAACGATCACAATAATCAAAAAGAGGGACTAAATATAGGAGGCATTGAACTGCCAGATGGAGAGTGATACAAGGCGATATAGAACGATACAAGTTAGGTTTTTACTTAGAAAAATAGGGGTAAATAATAAGGTAACCACAAAAAGGAATATCAATTCCATAACTCAAGAAAAAAGCCAAGAAAAACGTAACGACTCAACAAACACAAAGTTAAACATTATGAAAATGAGGATCTCACAATCTACTAAGAAAAACGTCTCAGCACAAAAAACCATGTGGAAAAATGAAATGGCCAACAACACACATGAAAAGGCATTAAAATGACAGCACTAAAAACTTATTTATCTATAATTATGCTGAATGTAAATGGACTAAATGCACCAATAAAGAGACAGAGAGTCACAGACTGGATAAAGAAACATGATCCATCTATATGCTGCCTACAAGAGACACACCTTAGACTTAGAGACACAAACAAACTAAAACTCAAAGGATGGAAAAAAGTATATCAAGCAAACAATAAGCAAAAAAGAAGAGGAGTAGCAATATTAATTTCTGACAAAATAGACTTTAGACTTAAATCTGCCACAAAGGATAAAGAAGGACACTACATAATGATAAAACGGACAATTGATCAGGAAGACATAACCATATTAAATATTTATGCACCCAGTGACAGGGCTGCAAGATACATAAATCAAATTTTAACAGAATTGAAAAGTGAGATAGACACCTCCACATTTACAGTAGGAGACTTCAACACACCACTTTCGGAGAAGGACATGACATCCAGTAAGAAGCTCAATAGAGACACGGACGACCTACTTACAACAATCAACCAACTTGACCTCATTGACTTATACAGAACTCTCCACCCAACTGCTGCAAAATATACTTTTTTTTCTAGTGCACATGGAACATTCTCTAGAATAGACCACATATTAGGTCATAAAACAAATCTTTCCAGAATCCAAAACATTGAAATATTACAAAGCATCTTCTCAGACCACAAGGCAATGAAGCTAGAAATCAATAACAGAAAAACTAGGCAAAAGAAATCAAATACTTGGAAAATGAACAATACCCTCCTGAAAAAAGACTGGGTTATAGAAGACATCAAGGAGGGAATAAGGAAATTCTTAGAAAGCAACGAGAATGAAAATACTTCCTATCAAAGCCTCTGGGGCACAGCAAAAGCAGTGCTCAGAGGACAATTTATATCGATAAATGCACACATACAAAAAGAAGAAAGAGCCAAAATCAGAGAACTGTCCCGACAACTTGAACAAATAGAAAGTGAGCAACAAAAGAATCCATCAGGCACCAGAAGAAAACAAATAATAAAAATTAGAGCTGAACTAAATGAATTAGAGAACAGAAAAACAATCGAAAGAATTAACAAAGCCAAAAGATGGTTCTTTGAAAAAATCAACAAAATTGATAAACCATTGGCTAGACTGACTAAAGAAAAACAGGAAAGGAAACAAATAACCCAAATAATAAACGAGAAAGACCACATCACAACAGAGCCAAATGAAATTAAAAAAATCATTTCAGATTACTACATAAAATTGTACTCTAACAAATTTGAAAACCTAGAAGAAATGGATAAATTCTTGGAACAATACTACCTACCTAAACTAACACATTCAGAAGTAGAACAACTTAATAGACCCATAACAAAAAAAGAGATTGAAACGGTAATCAAAAAACTTCCAACAAAAAAAAGCCCTGGTCCAGACGGCTTTGCTGCAGAATTCTACCAAACCTTCAGAGAAGACTTAACACCATTATTACTGAAGGTATTTCAAAGCATAGAAAATGACGGAATACTACCCAACTCATTCTATGAAGCTACCATCTCCCTGATACCAAAACCAGGTAAAGACATTACAAAAAAAGAAAATTTTAGACCTATATCCCTCATGAACATAGATGCAAAAATCCTCAACAAAATTCTAGCCAATAGAATCCAACAACACATCAAAAAAATAATTCACCCTCATCAAGTGGGATTTATACCAGGTATGCAAGGCTGGTTTAATATCAGAAAAACCATTAATGTAATCCATCACATAAATAAAACAAAAGATAAAAACCACATGATCTTATATCAATAGATGCAGAAAAGGCATTTGACAAAGTTCAACACCCATTTATGATAAAAACTCTTACCAAAATAGGAATTGAAGGAAAATTCCTCAACATAATAAAGGGCATCTATGCAAAGCCAACAGCCAATATCACTCTAAATGGAGAGAACCTGAAAGCATTTCCCTTGAGAACGGGAACCAGACAAGGATGCCCTTTATCACCGCTCTTATTCAACATCGTACTTGAAGTCCTAGCCAGGCCAATTAGGCTAGACAAAGAAATAAAGGGTATCCAGATTGGTAAGGAGGAAGTAAAGCTATCACTATTTGCAGATGACATGATCGTATACATGGAAAACCCTAAGGAATCCGCCAGAAAACTACTGAAACTAATAGAAGAGTTTGGAAGAGTCTCAGGTTATAAAATAAACATACGAAAATCATTTGGATACCTCTACATCAACAAAAAGAACACCGAAGAGGAAATAATCAAATCAATACCATTCACAGTAGCCCCCAAGAAGATAAAATACTTAGGAATAAATCTTACCAAGGATGTAAAAGACCTATATAAAGAAAACTATAAAACTCTGTTACAAGAAATTCAAAAGGACATACTTAAGTGGAAAAACATACCCTGCTCATGGATAGGAAGACTTAACATAGTAAAAATGTCTATTCTACCAAAAGCCATCTATACATATAACGCACTTCCAATCCAAATACCAATGTCATATTTTAAGGGGATAGAGAAACAAATCACTAATTTCATATGGAAGGGAAAGAACCCCCAGATAAGCAAAGCATTACTGAAAAAGAAGAAGAAAGTGGGAGGCCTCACTCTACCTGATTTCAGAACCTATTATACAGCTACAGTAGTCAAAACAGCCTGGTACTGGTACAACAACAGGCACATAGACCAGTGGAACAGAATTGAGAACCCAGATATAAATCCATCCACTTATGAGCAGCTGATATTTGACAAAGGACCAGTGTCAGTCAATTGGGGAAATGATAGTCTTTTTAACAAATGGTGCTGGCATAACTGGATATCCATTTGCAAAAGAATGAAACAGGACCCATACCTCACACCATGCACAAAAACTAACTCCAAGTGGATCAAAGACCTAAACATAAAGACTAAAACGATAAAGATCTTGTAAGAAAAAATAGGATCAACCCTAGGAGCCCTAATACAGGGCATAAACAGAATACAAAACATTACCAAAAATGATGAAGAGAAACCCGATAACTGGGAGCTCCTAAAAATCAAACACCTATGCTCATCTAAAGACTTCACCAAAAGAGTAAAAAGACCACCTACAGACTGGGAAAGAATATTCAGCTATGACATCTCAGACCAGCGCCTGATCTCTAAAATCTACATGATTCTGTCAAAACTCAACCACAAAAAGACAAACAACCCAATCAAGAAGTGGGCAAAGGATATGAACACACATTTCACTAAAGAAGATATTCAGGCAGCTAACAGATACATGAGAAAATGCTCCCGATCATTAGCCATTAAAGAAATGCAAATTAAAACTACGATGAGATTCCATCTCACACCAACTAGACTGGCATTAATCCAAAAAACACAAAATAATAAATGTTGGAGAGGCTGCGGAGAGATTGGAACTCTCATACACTGCTGGTGGGATTGTAAAATGGTACAACCACTTTGGAAATCCATCTGACATTATCTTAAACAGTTAGAAATAGAACTACCATACAACCCAGAAATCCCACTCCTCGGAATATACCCTAGAGATACAAGAGCCTTCACACAAACAGATATATGCACACCCATGTTTATTGCAGCTCTGTTTACAATAGCAAAAAGCTGGAAGCAACCAAGGTGTCCATCAACGGATGAATGGGTAAATAAATTGTGGTATATTCACACAATGGAATACTACGCATCGATAAAGAACAGTGACAAATCTCTGAAACATTTCATAACATGGAGGAATTTGGAAGGCATTATGCTGAGCGAAATGAGTCAGTTGCCAAAGGACAAATATTGTATAAGACCACTATTATAAGATCTTGAGAAATAGAAAAAATGGAGAACATATACTTTTGTGGTTACAAAGGGGGGAGGGAGGGAGGGAGGGAGAGGGCTTTTTATTGATCACTCTGTAGATAAGAACTGCTTTGGGTGAAGGGAAAGACAACACTCAAAACAAGGAAGGCCAGCCTAATTGGACTGGACTAAAAGCAAAGAGGTTTCCCGGATAAAATGAAAGCTTCAAAGGTCAGCGGAGCAGGGGCTGGGGTCTGGGGAACTTGGTTTGAGGGGACTTCTAAGTCAATTGGCAAAATAATTCTATTATGAAAACATTCTGCATCCCACTTTGAATTGTGGCGCCTGGGGTCCTAAATGCCAACAAGCGGCCATCTAAGATACATCAATTGGTCTCAAGCCACCTGGAGCAAAGGCAAAGGAAGAACACCAAGGTCACACGACAACTAAGAACCCAAGAGACAGAAAGGGCCACATGAACCAGAGACCTACATTATCCTGAGACCAGAAGAACTAGTTGGTGCCCAGCCACAATCGATGTCTGCCCTGTCAGGAAGCACAACAGACAACTCCTGAGGGAGTAGGAGGCCAATGGGATACAGACCCCAAATTCTCATAAAAAGACCATACCTAATGCGACTAGAGGAATCCCAGAGACAATGCTCCCCAGAACTTCTGATGGCACAGGACAGGAACCATCCCCGAAGACAACTCATCAGGCATGAAAAGGACTGGTCAGTGGGGGGGACAGAGATGCTGATGAAGAGTGAGCCAATTAAATTAGGTGGACACTGGACAGTGTGTTGGCAACTCTTGACTGGAGGGGGGATGGGAAGATAGAGAGAGAGGGAAGATGGCAAAATTGGCACGAAACGAGAGACTGTAAGGGCTGACTCAATAGGGCGAGAGCAAGTGGGAGAAGGGAGTAAGATGTATGTAAACCAACATGTGACAGACTGATTGGAATGGTAAATGTTCACTTGAAGCTTAATAAAAATTAATTAAAAAAAAAAAAAAAGCAACAACCACAACAAAAACTAAGCAGGGTTCCTCACCTGGGCCTGCTTCAGGACAGAACCTGAAGTTCAGGAACTGGGTTGGGGTCCTTCGTTTCTCTTTCCCAGTTTGATACATATCTTCTTCCTTAAACTTTCACTGTAAGATTTCTGGCCCTTCTGGGTCTGGTTTAGAGAAGACACAAAGGGGGAAAGCAAGCCAAAGGTTTTACTTTACAGATATTATCTTCAAGAGTCTTTTATGTTTTCATGGTTTCCCGAAGTTTCACATATTGGGCCCATTTTACTGCAACTCTATTTATGTGGACAGTGCCTCTCCTTCATTTCAACACTCCCAACCCCTTTCTGCTTCTGCATCTGATGATACATCCCACTTTTTTTTTTTCCTCAGGACCCCTCACCATCTGGTAGAATTCTTTTGAACATGAAACTTTTTTAAAAGGCCCTTGGGGGTCACACACTTTGGACCAGGTTGGGAGAGTGTGGAATTCCTTCCCACAGTTTCCACTTCTCAGCCACACTGGCTGCTGTCGTCAGATCCCTGTTGTCATCTTTTCTGGGCATGAGTCAGATAAAGGTCTTCTGGGTCTCCAACTGCAGAAAATAAGTATTACGCTTTTCGAATGGTCTTGTTATTGCCTTGACTTTAGATGAGAGACAAGAATTCTCTACCTTGGTGGGAATTGAGATTTTAGTATAGGTCTTTCCAAATACACCCTCATCACAAAAGCCTGTAGACAAACCTGACCTTTGCATATCTTAGATATGGCAGAGACCTCTAACTGGTTCATAACACCTACTCCAAAATATCTGTCTGGTGTTATATCTTACAGGCCACTGTGGAATGCTACGTCTATTCATTTTATGTCTCAGACAAAAGTGACTTAGGAATCTTCCCTTTTAAAAACCTATTACAGATTTTTACTGATTCAGGATTTGTTTATTGAATATCTACTCTCTGTAGGGCACTGTATCATGTTTGTTAGAAATAAAGAGATGATAATAGGTGTACTATATTATCAATTATCTTCGATAGAATCTAGTACAGAAAATTAGATGTGTGTGTACTTTATAATTCAGATAGAAAGTGGTATGTCACACACACACACAGATACAAATGAAGGGCAATAGGAAATTATAAGTATACAAAAGTACTTTATTCTGGATAGGTAGGATTTGGGCCAGTGGAGAGAGTAAGAAAGAACATTCTGATGGAGACAATACATGAGCAAAAAAAGATGAGTAAAAATAGAAAATATGAAACTTAATTTTCTAAACTGTTCTTCCTAAACGCTTTATCTTAGTAACTGTTCACCAACAGTTATTTCCACTTAGAATAATAATTTTTAAAACCCCCAGGCCTAATGACTTCGCGGTTATCCAAATATCTATTAGTATGTTTCTGAATATATTTGAAATGAGCAAATTGAAGTATTTATATGCACATTAAATTCCAAAAATTTAATAAATCACAGCTTCCTTCACAGTTTATTTGTGAGTAGACTACCTCTGAAGATTCCCGGCTGCTTGTGTATTGATCCGAAACTTAATAGTTATAGTAATGATACTTACATTTCATAATTACCTTTAATAATGAGATTTTGGTATTCTTTTAACAACATAATATCTTATTTTGATTAAAAATATGCTATATCATGAAAACTGGACAATCCAAAAATGATAAAGTGAAAAGGAAAAAATATAACATTCTGTAATGAACCCTATATAATAAAGGTTTCCCCTTTCTTGATACATGACATGACAACCTGAAGATGCTGTTGAAATGGACATGTGTAAAACAAAATTGCAGCTTGAGATGTCAGGTACTATTAAAGTAAGGCTTTTTTTTTTTTTTTTTAACAAATTTGAGCTGGGGTACAATGGTGGTCAGTAACATACAACAGAGTAAATGATCTACCAGGCTCTCACTTTGATCCCAATAGGATGTATATTATCCATGGAAAACCAAACCCGTTGCTGTCGATCCGGTTCTGACTCATAGTGACTCTATAGGAGAGAATGGAGCTGTTCCACAGTTTCCAAGGAGTGCCTGGTGGATTTGAACTGCCGACCTTTTTGCTAGCAGCCTTAGCTCTTAACCACTATGCCACCAGGGTTTCCATACTGGCTATAGGGAGGAAAAAGCAAAAAGCAAACTATGAAATGTATATGTGTGTGTTTGTACACATTCTTTGATGCTCCAACTAGGAGGCAGTGGTCATTTTTTGAGCTCCTTACTAACTTGTTTTGCACCATTCAAAATTGTCTTCCTTTAAAACACAAAATAATGCCCATCATTATATACACTTCATTTTGCTCTTGTTACCATCATTAAACACCATTTAACATCTGTCTTCTTGTTTCTTTAACATCTGTTTAGCTTATTCAGTCCTTGTATTGCAAAGGAAGACATACGAAAGCAATAAAATGAAATCTGCAGATTTTGTTGAGGCAAAGAGGTGGCCACTTCATCCTATGTAAGCACCATAACTCTCATGTGGCCCATATAGTTAATTTGCCCCTGAGAATAATTGGTTAAAGAATTTGGGAGGGGGCAAGAATTTACCATGAATCCACCCCAGTGCCAATAATACAAATGACTCTGTCATTTATCTGTCACTAGATAAAAAATAAGTAAATAAATAAATTTAATACCATTACTCAGATGTGTTAGAAAACACGTTAGGGTTATTTTCTCTAAACTTTTCATTGGCCACACAGGTTTCTATTTCTGCAGAGAGCAGGGAAGCTTTTAAAAATTACAGATAAAAGTAATGTAGCTTATTTTCATTTTAAATTGTCTCTTAGGGGGAAATGCCCAGTCATTCAAGCATTTTTCTGCACTTGAACATGACTAGTGTGTATATGCCTGCCAATATGTCCACATCATGATTAGAGCAATGGGACTTATCTCTAAATCAGACCCTGGGCTGTCCTCTTCCACTGGCTCATGCATTAATACTGCCTTCTCTGGAGCAAGCTGCGGCTGAGCAATCTCGTCTGTGTTCTTGCCATGTTCAGAATCCCCACCATGGTCCTTGCTGGCACCGTTGATCCTCGGGGACTCTGATATGTCCCGCATTCCACTGTTGTCCTAGACTTTTTATGCTGTAGCCTTTGCTATGTGGTTAATGCTCACTCACAATATACCGGACATGCTGGCTCTCGACTATCTCTGCATGTTGTTGTTATGTGCCGCCAAGTCGATTCGGAGTCATAGCATCCCAATATGACAGAGTAGAAGTGCCCCCAAAGGGCTTCCTAGGCAGTATTATTCACAGGAGCAGATTGCTACGTCTTTTCTCCCATGGAACCGTTGATGAGTTTGAACCGCCAAATTTTTGGTTGGCAGGTGAACTCTTAAGGTAACACCCAAGAAATGGCATGGAAGTGAGTACTGTTCCTAAGTTCCTAAAAAAAAAAAAGTTCCTATCTGGGCCTAAACAAATCAAGCACCATAACTCTTCTCCTAAAACTATGTTGGTACAGGATCTCTGCAAGGAGTCCAAGTTCCTTAATAAGAAAATAAACCAAGGCCAAACTACATACAGCTTTCTCCTTTATTTGGAAGCATTCTTTTTTTTTTTTTTTTCTTTTTTAACCTGTGTTGCCTAACCCCGATGGCGTTATAGCCCAGATGAAGTTTCATGAATCTCAAATTTGATGGCTTGCCCACTCTTCCTTCTTCTTCCTCTATATAATGAACCCAATGGTTTTTTTACACAGGAGCTATTGCTCTGCCATATTCTTCTCCTTCCTGGGATAACAATCACTAATTTCTCTTTTATGGGTATAAAACCAAAAAAAAAAACAAAAACAAACTAACTCATTGCTGTTGAGTCTATTCTGACTCACAGTGACCTTACAGGACAGAATAGAACTGCTCATAGGGTTTCCAAAGCTATAAACCTTTACAGAAGCAGACTGCCACATCTTTCTCCTGCAGAGCAGCTGTTGAGTTTGAATCGCTGACATTTTGATTAGCAGCTAAGAGGTTAATCACTGTGCCACCAGGGCTTCATAGGCTGCAGGTAAACTTGAATTATGAAATCATTTAAAATAAGTTGATACGATGTTTTGAAAATTGTATTATATGTTAATTAATTCATGGTTTATTCTGTTAACAGAAGATGTACTATGTATCTTAGTGGTAGCACAAAACATAAGGCTATAAAGATAAAACAGTGCATACACAGTATATGCTCTCAGTGAGCTTTCAGTAGGGTAGAGAAGACAAATAATTACATAGAAAACTTCAAAAGAGTGCTGCAAGTGTTATGATGGAGGAAACCCAAACCCTACTACCGATGAGTTGATTCCAACTCATAGCAACCCCGTAGGGTTTCCAAGCCTGTAAATCTCTACAGTAGCAGATGGAGGGGCTGGTGGTTTTGAATCACCCACCTTTTGGTTAGCAGTCCATCAAGTTAACTACTGCACCACCGGGGCTCCTTTATAATGGTGGAAGGAGAGAGTATTATGAGAGAAATTATCAGGTATATCTATAACCTCATGAAGTCAGCTAATCTTCATGTCCAGAGATGGAATAAGAAATACATTGCAGCTGGACAGAAGAGCTATGACTTGATGTGACAGTTAGCACAGAGAGGCTTCCCACAGGTTGGAGTAAAGCATGGGTACTTTAGGAATATTAATCTATTGGTGGAAGATAGATGGACTGAAGAGGAGAGAGATGGGGTAGATAACACTGTCCAAGCTCCAAGAATGTTGATGTATGAATGAATAGAGAGAAATGCTGTAGGAATAATAACTCCAAAAAAATTACAAAAAAAAAAAAAAAGATTACTGAACACAACATCTAGGGCTATGTAAAAATCTACATTAAAATGCTATTATTAAAAAAAGAGTCCACTAAGTTACTGAGTAATATTAAATAAAATCATTAGAGTCACCTTCCCCTTGGGAAACACAGTTCTGGAGGTGACCAGGCCACTCTCCAAGTGGCTGATTCAAACCAGGGAGCTGGAAAAGTGGATGGCCAGGCAGGCTGAAGAGTGTTGGCAGCAGCCACCCAAATTGGTCACTACTGATGCGCTGCCCAGACTGTTCTCCAATCTCTTCCAGAAGCAGAGGTGGCTAGGTGGCTCCATGTTGCTGCGGAAGCCCAGAGCTCCTGGTGGGCCCAGGAGGACAGCAGTCTCAGGAAAAAGGCAGGAGGCACCACTGACATCACTTGCCAGACAGAAACCAACCGTGTTGGAAGGCCAAATTCCAGGTGAACTTCAACAAGATCAGGTGGGGCTCCTGGATCATCTGCCCCAAGCAGCACAATGCCAATTGCTGGGACAGTGTTCCAACTCTGCTGGGGAGAAGTTTCATCCAACCAACCACACGTACATCCAGAATCTGCTAAAACGTTACCAGCCCCATGGACTCCCTTCCACCTGCTGTGCTCCTGTGAAGACTAAGCCCTTGACTATGCTCATGTGGTAAACAGCAGAGTTCCTCTACATCATCATAAAGGTATGACAATGGGAGAATAGAAGTGTCTTTGAAGAGATTCAGAAGGGACGCTGGGTTTGCCTGTACACTGGAAGTTTGGGAATCTCCTAGAAGACACGATTACCATCTAATCCGATGAGGAGAAACAAAGAGGGCAAAAATGTTGCTCTGTCCACCAGAACTGAAGGGGAAGGCATCCCCACTCTGTAAATGGAATGATTTCTGAAGCAAATCTCACAAGAATTTTCTCTTAACTTTCTATTCAGTGGAGTCTGGCTAAACACAGAGGCTGCTGTCAGGAAGAGGGAGGAGGATGCTAGTGAAGGGGGCTGCTGGGTTTTCTCTTTACTGAAGATAGTGGCCAGTAAAAGCACTAGTGCAGGCGCTCTTCACTGATTTTTTTCTTTTTAAACTTGTGAACCTCCTAAAGTTGCAAGTGAATTTTTTTTTGAGGTGGGACAAGGTTTATAGCTTTTAAATCTTCTTGAGGTGACAGCCCCCCCTCACCACACACAGGAAGATTAAGTATCACTGGTAAGTATCAAGTCTGTTGGCTCAGTTGACCCAGGCTGGGTTGGGGGAGCCCTCACTTCTTTCTGGCTGTCCAGTGGTGGTCTGTTTGCCTTGTCCAAAGGTTCCTTGGCTGCAGTGGGTCTTTGCTAATGAGTTGTACAAACAATAAATCCATTGTAGAGTTCTCCTAAGCCAGCTGGTGCCTTTGAAGAGAGAAGCAGGAACTCCTCCAAGAGAACTGGTCATTTTTCAGTATAGAACCTAGAGCCCTTCAGGCATCCCCGAGTCAGTCTGCTTAGGCAGACACAACCCAAATCTATTAAAGTTGGTAACAATTAAAAAAAAAAAAAACTTGCTGTCCTGCATCAATCAGATTTCTGTAATTGTGTGTCTACTTTGAGTTATTGAACTTAGAAAAAAAAAATGTAGAAGAACAGGAGATGGCCAGGGAAGAGAAGGAAAGATAATTAAGCTACTGGCAAATGGATAATAAAATGAATTCAATTTGTTTAGCCTAGAGAGAGGAAGGACAAGGCAGGTTTGATTACCAAGCGGAGTCAAACAGAGAGTAATTAGAAGGGGGATGCAGTTTTCCATGTCTACAGAAGACTAATCAAGAGGAAATGGACTTTACAAATGAAAAAAAAAAAAAAAAAACCTTTTTAAAATCTACCACTAGTAAGCTTCTACACAGCTTATTATGTTTTTTCCCTGAGTCTCTGTTAGCATCCTTCTATGCTAACTTGTTACTGATGAAGTCGTGGAACACAACTAGATGTGTTCAAGGGTCTGTGATTTAAGCAAATCTGCATAAGTTTCTTAATTTGATTTCATAGATTTGTTTTGAAAACAATGCGAATATTTTTTTCCATGTATGCCTTTTAAAAGCTGATACCTTCATCACAAGGGATGGTTTATATTTTGAGAAAATATATATATATTTTAGTTTTTACCTTATTACAATAAAAACTGAATATCCATTTCTTAAAAAATATGTCATTAATCAAGAGTTTTCAATAATGTTTTGAATAATTTTATAGCTCAATTTATGATTTTACCTTTTTTTTTCCAGTTATACAGGAGAATCTGAATTTACTCAAATTTAAGCGGGCATTTTTAGAACACTCTAGACTGATTTTCCTCATTCTTTACAAATACACCTGCATTTCCTACACATGTCTGTAAGTTTCTAAGGTTATCTTTACACAAACTAGACATAGAATCTAAGATCAATTCCGTCAATGAATTTGAGGACATATCCTAAATCTGTCACAGCATAAATAAATGTTCTAGAGAAGATATTTTTAGACTGGGCAAATAACCCATTTCTGTGAAGGTTTGCTTAACCTTTAAATTTGTAAAGGTCCAATGTCATGAACAGTTCAGGTATGAACTTAAGGAAAAAACCAAAACCCGCTGCCGTTTAGTCAATTCTGACTCGTGGCAAACCCCGGTGTAACAGAGTAGAGCTGAACTCCATATGGTTTTCTTGGCTGTAATCTTCATGGAAGAAGATAGCAAAGGCCTGCCTTCTGTGGCACTACTGGGTGGGTTTAAACCGCCAACTCTCCAGTTAGCAGCCAACCACAAATCATTTGAACCACCAGGGACCTTACAAACTAAAGATACAATAAAACACTTATAGGACCAGCCGCACAGGATGCTCTGGGGAGAAGGCTGAGCTTTGAGTGTATTGAGTCTAGGGGAAGATCTGGAGTACATTGTAGGAAGAGGTAAGGAGTTGAGGTCATGAGTTTTTCTGGTAGGCAGCAGGTAGCCAACTGATGTTTCTTTATTCAGGACTGCTTTTTGCTTGCTGTTGATGCTTTTAGTTAAAGTAGGGATATCAATATTATCTTTGTTTGGTTTTAAGAAATATAACTTAGGTTCTGTCAGTGGCAAACAGGTGGACCCAAGATTAGGAGTAAAGGTTATTTTAATAGGTAAATTGAGAGATAGTACCATCTCACCTACATGGCTCTGCCGTACACTGCCCACGGCAAGGAAAGGCTGGGTTATGGGGACAGGGGCTTTGGAATAAAATTGACCAGCTTAGGAGACTTAGTAGATAAAGGAGGTCCCATGTCCTAGTACACAAATCACAGCATTGTCTTTTTGTTAAGAAGTTTCATCTAAAGGTGAACCCTTACCACAGTGTGAATTATAATTGCTCTTGATTATTAGATAATGCAAGCATTTTTAGAGAAATGCAGTTTGTTTCTCTAAGGTATTAAAAAAAAAAATTCACCCTGCTTACATGTTGGTTCAATTGTTGAACTTCTCTTGAGTATGCTAAATATTAATGCCAGATGGCTTTGCATTTGGGTTTGCTATCAGCTCACTTCATAAGCCACGCACTACACTGAGCGTGATTCTATAAAGAGCTCTTCATCTTGTCATAACCTTCCATTTATGTGACGACCCTACTTGACTACCTTATATTTAGTTGAAATACCAATTGAGCCTGGGAGCTGGAAATAAAACTATTGTGTATTTCTCTCCATTTGAATTATTTCTTTGAGGTTGGCAATATCTTTTCTTTCTTAAATTTTTATTTTGAGCTTCTTTATAAAAGGAGAAAAAGTCTATACAGTGGATTTAATAAAATTCTACACATGCTCAGGAGACTTTTTTCCCCTAATGTTCCCCCCGCCCCCCACATTCCCCAAACAACACAAGAAAAATTTTCCTCTGGAAATACCAAGCATGTCACTGTTTTCTAATTGAAGAATTAAAATCAGAATTTCATATTACAAATTGTAGTATGCTCTAAGAACTTTTCCAAGACTTTTAGAAAAGTTTGATGTTTCTAAACCTCATCTCTGTTGTATCCCTTTGATTTAAAAATACCAAAAAAAAAAAAAAAAAAAGCAAATACGTTAACTCTAGCTGGCAAGTTTAAAGATTTTATTTTAGGCTAAGTTTGTTTAAAAGGTGTGATACCATGATTTATTGATTTACTATTTTTGTGACTATTTTTTGGCTTCCTTTCAAAATGCCAATAACTTTTTTTTAATAGTTTTTATTGTGCTTAAAGTGAAAGTTTGCAAATCGTCAATCTCTTCCAAAAAACTTATATACACCTTGCTACATACTCCCAATTACTTTCCCCCTAATGGCATAGCCCACTCTCTCCCTTCACTCTCTCTTTTCCTGTCCATTTCGCCAGCTTCGAAGCCTCTCTACCCTCTCATCTCCCCTCCAGGCAGGAGATGCCAACATAGTCTCAAGTGTCCACCCGATCCAAGAAGCTCACCCCTCACCAGCATCCCTCTCCAACCCATCGTCCAGTCCAATCCATATCTGAAGAGTTGGCTTCGAAATGGCCTATCCTGGGCCAACAGAGGGTCTGGAGGCCATGACCACTGGTGTCTTTCTAGCCTCAGTGAGACCATCAAGTCTGGTCTTTTTATGAGAATTTGGAGTCTGCATCCCACTGCTCTCCTGCTCCCTCAGGGGTTCTCTGTTGTGTTCCTTGCCAGGGCAGTCATCGGTTGTAGCCGGGCACCATCTAGTTCTTCTGGTCTCAGAATGATGTAGCCTCTGGTTCATGTGGCCCTTTCTGTCTCTTGGCCTCGTAATTGCCTTGTATCCTTGGTGTTCTTCATTCTCTTTTGACCCAGGTGGGTTGAGACCAATTGATGCATCTTAGATGGCTGCTTGCTAGCATCTAAAACCCCAGATACAACTCTTCAAAGTGGGATGCAGAATGTTTTCTTAATAGGTTTTATTATGCCAATTGATTTAAATGTCCCTTGAAACCGTGGTCCCCACATCCCTGCGCCTGCTACACTGACCTTCGAAGCATTCAGTTTATTCAGGAAACTTCTTTGCTTTTGGTTTAGTCCAATTGTGCTGGCCCCTCCTGTACTGTGTGTTGTCTTTCCCTTCATCCAAAGTAGTTCTTATCTACTAATTAGTGAATGTCCCCTCCCACTCCCCCTCCCTCCCCCCCCCCTCGTAACCACAAAAGAATATTTTCTTCTCTGTTTAAACTATTTCTCAAGATCTTATAATAGTGGTCTTATACAATATTTGTCCTTTTGCAACTGACTAATTTCACTCAGCATAATGCCTTCCAGGTTCCTCCATGTTATGAAATGTTTCACAGATTCCTCACTGTTCTTTATCGTTGTGTAGTATTCCATTGTGTGAATATACCATAATTTATTTATTCATTAATCCACTGATGGGCACCTTGGTTGCTTCCATGTTTTTGCTATTGTAAACAGTGCTGCAATAAACATGGATGTGCATATATCTGTTTGTGTAAAGGCTCTTATTTCTCTAGGATATATTCTGAGGAGTGGGATGGCTGGATTGTATGGTAGCTGTATCTCTAGCTTTTTAAGGAAGAGCCAAATTGATTTCCAAAGTGTATATCAATAACTTTTAAAAAGCAAACACATTAATGAAAAATAACTCTAAAAAACATAGTTTTAAATTTATTTTGAGTATTGAACTTTAATTGTAATATAACTTTTTTGGATTTTTCAAACTATTTTTATACTTAAAATATGCATTATTAGATAATTTTACATTTAACAACTACTGCAAATCCAAACAATAATGCTTTTAATTCTTTAGAGATACAATTGCACTTCTCTGTAAATGTTTTATTGTCTATTAATCAAGAGCAACTATAAGTAACATTGATATGGGTGTTGTCATGTAAAATATTTATTCTTTAGTGATGTCTGATATAAATTATATAGTAATATTCTCTTAAATATACTAATTTACCTAATTCACAGACAATAAGCATTTTAATTTATAAATCAGAATAATTACATTTATGCATATGCAACTGCTATGTTTATTTATGGTTACTAAATAAAGTTAATACTATGTTTATTAACTGTTACTTCAAAACGTTATTTTTTGGAAGCCTATTCTTCACATTATATTTGGAGGCTTAGTCATATGTTTATACAGTATGATGGATTTAATTTAATCACATGTTATAAGGAAAACAAGTTAAAACTTTACTGAAATTCTCATATTTAAAAATGGATCTGTTAGGATTAATGCAATCATTTTCTTTTCCTGCATGGTGGCAAACAATTTGTTTAATGGATGCTAAATATTTGTTGAACGTCAAGCAGCTAAAGCAAAAGGAAGAACTGATGAAGTAAAAGAACTGAGCAGAAGATTTCAAAGGGCATCTTGAGAAGACAAAGTATTATAATGATATGTGCAAAGAGATGGAAAACCAAAAGGGAAGAACATGCTCGACGTTTCTCAAGCTGAAAGAACTGAAGAAAAAATTCAAGCTTTGAGTTGCAATAGTGAAGGATTATATGGGGAAAATATTAAATGACACAGGAAGCATCAAAAGAAGATGGAAAGAATACACAGAGTCACTATACCAAAAAGAATTAGTCGATGTTCAACCATTTCAAGAGGTAGCATATGATTAGGAACCAATGGTACTGAAGGAAGAAGTCCAAGCTGCACTGAAGACATTGGCGAAAAACAAGGCTCCAGGAATTGATGGAATATCAATTGATATGTTTCAACAAACAGATGCAATGCTGGAGGCGCTCACTCATCTATGCCAAGAAATATGGGAGACAGCTTTCTGACCAACTGACTGGAAGAAATCCATATTTATGCCTATTCCTAAGAAAGGTGATCCAACCAAATGTGGAAATTATGGAACGATATTATTAATATCACACGCAAGCAAAATTTTGCTGAAGATCATTCAAAAATGGCTGCAGCAGTATATCAACAGGGAACTGCCAGAAATTCAGGCCAGTTTCAGAAGAGGACGTGGAACCAGGGATATCATTACTGATGTCAGATGGATCCTGGCTGAAAGCAGAAAATACCAGAAGGATGTTTACCTGTGTTTTATTGACTATGCAAAGGCATTCGACTGTGTGGATCATAACAAATTATGGATAACATTGTGAAGAATGGGAATTCCAGAACACTTAATTGTGCTCATGAGGAACGTTTACATAGATCAAGAGGCAGTTGTTCAGACAGAACAAGGGGATACTGATTGGTTTAAAGTCAGGAAAGGTGTGCTCCAGGGTTGTATTCTTTCACCATATCTATTCAATCTGTATGCTGAACAAATAATCAGAGAAGCTGGACTATATGAAGAAGAACAGGGCATCAGGATTGGAGGAAGACTCATTAACAACCTGCGTTATGCAGATGACACAACCTTGCTTGCTGAAAATGAAGAGGACTTGAAGTACTTACTAATGAAGATCAAAGACCACAGCCTTTCGTATGGATTGCATCTCAACATAAAGAAAACAAAAATCCTCTCAACTGGACCAATGAGCAACATCATAATAAATGGAGAAAAGATTGAAGTTGTCAAGGGTTTCATTTTACTTGAATCCACAATCAACAGCCGTGGAAGCAGCAGTCAAGAAACCAAAAGACGCATTGCATTGGGTAAATCTGCTGCAAAGGACCTCTTTAAAGCGTTGAAGTGCGAAGATGTCACCTTGAAGGCTAAGGTGTGCCTGACCCAAGCCTTGGTATTTTCAATCAGATCATATGCATGTGAAAGCTGGACAATGAATAAGGAAGACCGAAGAAGAATTGATGCCTTGGAATTGTAGTGTTGGTGAAGAATATTGAATATACCATGGACGGCCAAAAGAACGAACAGATCTGTCTTAGAAGAAGTACAACCAGAATGCTCCTTATAAGCAAGGATGGTGAGACTGTGTCTTACATATTTTGAACATGTTGTCAGGAGGGATCAGTTCCTGAAGAAGAACACCATGCTTGGCAGAGTACGGGGTCAGCAGAAAAGGGGAAGTCCCTCAATGGGGTGGATTGACACAGTGGCTGCAACAATGAGCTCAAGCATAACAAGAATAGTAAAGATGGCTCAGGACCAGGCAGTGTTTCGTATTGTTGTGCATAGGGTTGCTATGTGTCGGAACCGACTCGACGGCCCCTAACAACAATAACAACAAATATTTGTCAAACTGACCTATTGCTTAAGTAAACAAATTCTATTAGTAGTTTGAGATTTGTATGATTAGAATGTATAGATTGTGAGCCATTCATATCCTAGAACAGTTATTGCCAATCCATTTTAATCATTCACCTCTATTTAAATGTTTGAAAATATGTTCTCAATACATGTGTATTATATGTTTATTAAATATATAAGTAAAGAAATATAATTACACATGTATATAATATATAGTTATTTAGGAAACGCAGGTGGCATAGTGGTTAAGAGCTATGGCTGTTAACCAAAAGGTTGGCAGTTCAAATCCACCAGTTCCTCCTTGGAAACCCAATGGGGCAGTTCTATTCTGTCGCTATAAGGTCTCTATGAGTCAGAATCTATTCCATGGTAGCAGGTTGATTTAGTTATATGCATTTAAAAGTTATAAAATATCCACAAAATAGAAATTTAAAAGGTATAATTATGATGAAACAATAATGTCAAACTATTTAATTATATTTTATTTCATATCATTCATTAATAAAAAAGCTATTCATTAATACTGCCAAAAAATTAATAAAATAATTATTGCTATCTTTTACTTTCTATATACAATTATTGATTATTTCTTTCTCTTAATTGTTATGGAGTTTTTAACAGTTTGCTAATCTTGGTGGATTCACACTACTATCAACTGATATCTAAAGAAATAACATAGGTTTAGATTTGATGGTGCAACAATTAAGCACTGGACTGCTAACCAAAACGATGGCAGTTTGAATTCATCCAATTGCTCTTCGGGAGAAAGACCTGGCAATCTGCTCCGGTAAAGATTACAAGCCTAGAAAAGCCTGTGGGGGCAATTCTACTCTTGGTCACTACGAGTCTACATTAACTCAATGAAAACTAATGACAACAGCAGATGGAAATCAAATCCTTATTTAAATTATTTTCAAAAATTTCAATTTTTGTCATCCTCTTTTTTAAATCTAATCGTGCTAGAATTGGAAAAAACAAGACTCCAGGAATTGAAGGAATACCAGTTAAGATGTTTCAGCAAATGAATGCAATGCTGGAAACACTCATCTATGCCAAGAAATTTAGAAGATACCTACCTGTCCAGTAACAAAGAGATCCATATTTGTGCCCGTTCCAAAGAAAGGTGATCCAACAAAATGTGGAAATTATCAAACAATATCATCATCACTTGCAAGAAAATTTTTTCTGAAGATAATTCAAAATGGTTACAGCAGTGCATTGACAGGAAACTGCCAGAAATTCAGGCCAGGTTCAGAACAGGATATGGAAGGATGGATATCATTGCTGACGTCAGATGGATCTTGGCTGAAAGCAGAGAATACCAGAAAGATATTTACCTATATTTTATTGACTATGCAAAGACATTCAACTGTGTGGATAATAACAAATTATGGATAGCATTGCAAATGAGGGAATTCCAGAACACTTAATTGTGCTCATGAGGAACCTGCACATATGGCAGGAGGCAGTCATTCAGACAGAACAAAGGAATACTGCATGGTTTAAAATCAGGAAAGGTGTGCATCAGGGGTGTAACATTTCACCATACTTATTCAACCTGTATGCTGAACAAATAATTAGAGAAACTAGACTACATGAAGAAGAATGGGAGATCAGATTTGGAGGAAGACTCATTAACAACCTGTCATATGCAGATGATACAACCTTGCTTGCTGAAAGTGAAGAGGACTTGAAGCACTTACTGATGAAGATCAAAGACTACAGTCTTCATTTATGGATTGCATCTCAAAATAAAACCAAACCAAACCAAACCCATCGCCGTTGAGTCAATTCTGACTCATAGCGACCCTATAGGACAGGGTAGAACTGCCCCGTAGAGTTTCCAAGGAGCACCTGGCGAATTTGAACTGCCAGCCTTTTGGTTAGCAGCCATAGCACTTAACCACTACGCCACCAGGAAAACAAAAGTCCTTACAACTAGACCAATAAACAACATCACAATAAATGGAAAACATATTGATGTTGTCAAGGATTTCATTTTACTTGGACTCACAATCGATGACCATGGAAACAGCAGTCAAGAAACTGAACAGTGTATTGCACTGGGCAAATCTGTGGTTGAAGACCCCTTTAAAGTGTTGAAAAGCAAAGATGTCACTTTGAGGACTAAGGTGTGCCTGCCACAAGTAATGGTATTTTCAATCACCTCATATGAGAAAGCTGGACAATGCATAAGGGAGGATGGCAAGACTTTATCTCACATACTTTGGGCATGTTATCAGGAGGGACTAGTTCCTGTTGAAGGACTTCATGCTTGGTAAAGTAGATGGTTCGTGAAAAAGAGGAGGACCCTTAATGAGGTGGATGACACAATGGCTGCAACACTGGGCTTAAGCATAGCAATGATTGTGAGGATGGCACAGAACTGGGCAGTGTTTCGTTCTGTTGTACATAGGGTCACTATGAGTCAGAACTGGATTGAAGGCACCTAACAATAATACTAGCATTGTTTTTATTCTGTAATTGCTTGCAAAGTACTTTTGTTTCAAGTATATAGTCAAGAGATAAAGCTCTGCTATTTATTTTTTGCTTGTGCTTGCCCTGCTATCACTACCTTCAATCCATTGTTATTTGCAGGGATATTTTTCAGCAGATTGTCTATTTTATAAGACTTAGGTTTGTTAAAAGTAGATGATGCAATCCATATATTCACTTAAACATAATAGTTATCTTTCAATGCATGAAAATATTTATGGGAAGAAAAAACAAATTTGCCTTATTAAATCCCTTTATCTAGTTGAACTCCCACTCCTTCCTCAGGGATTAGTTCCCATCCTGTGGCGCAATTCTCGATCTAAAATTAGGATGGAGAAAAAATATTAGTATTGATTCTTATATTAAGTATTTGTAAAACTTATTTTTTTCTAAGTTTAAATATTATTCATTATAATATTTTCTCCCCACACTCCAATGGATCTTTCTGCTCACTCCCTGTGATAATACATCCCACTTTTGTGACAACTAATTTAGGGAGGATGGAGGAAATATCTATCTAATCCAACCAGGGACGTAGGTGGAGCCTTTGGGGTCATGTCTAGAATGTGTCAAACTATCTCAGTAGTAGATCTAGTAAGTTGTATTTTGGGAATCAGAATTTTTTTTTGTAAATTTTAGGATTATGATGAATATGGGATAGTTATATGATGAATATGGGATAGTTATTCTGTTATGTCTTTACCTACAGAAAAATACTGCAAATCAGTTTTGGAGATTTTCACATCAAATTATCCAATAAAAGATGGCCATATTTTGTTACTCGAACAACTGATATTAATTTTCTTCTGAAAGAAGAATGTGCACATCATGATCTTAGTTTAATTTAACCCTTTCAAGACTCTATTATTTTGTCTTTTTAAAACTTTTTCGGATACTATGTATTTTCATAGTATCCTGAAAAATTTTAAAAAGACAAAATAATAAAGAAGGCATGCTGAATCAAGGAGTTTTCCTGAATTCATATTATGAAAATGGATTTTCATGGTACACTATTTTGTAGGATAACAATGTTCCAGTGATAATCGGTGGCACCATTTGGTTACATTGGGCACCATTAGTTTTCCAAATATGATACACACACACACAATCCAAACCCACCAGGGCTTCCTGTCACACAGGAAGATATAAGTATGCTTACAAGGCAAAGAAACAAAAGTTTGACCCAATGGCACTTCCTGGATGCACTGCTTCATACATAAGCCTTCTACTTTAGTGAATTTTTGCCAAAGAATGTTTATTTCATTTTTATTGTTACAGAAGCCCCCATTGGAGGGCAATAAATGCTTCTGGCACGAAAAGTAGTCTCCCAAGAAATTGAGAACCCAAAAATATTTGTGGTGAGCTTCTGTTCTCCAACATGCATGCAAGAGATAATATTAGTTTAACTACAAATGTATCTGGGAAACTTTGAATACTTTCAGTATTTGCATGGACTTTTAATTTATTCAATAAGTATTTGTTGAGTATCTCTTTCCAGGTGCCTCTGAGTGGGTCAAATCACTAACTTTTTGATTAGTACTTGAATGCTTAGCTGCCGTTTGTGCCACCTAGGAATAAAGCAGCAGGGGAAAAAGACAGAAGTCCACCCTGGGTACTCAGTTATAAAAAAGAAAAAAAAAAAAAGGCAATTAATAGGGAGGAAGAGGAGATTGTGGTGTTATTCAAATACAGCCTCTCCAGTAATGTGACATTTGAACAGACATGAAGGAAGAAAGGGAAGAACAATACAAGTAGATATCTAGAGGAGGAATGCCCCAGCCTGAAAGAACAGTTTTGAGAGAACTTGGCCGGAAGGCCCTGAAATTGGAAAGGGGAAGTGTGTAGGAGGTTGTCTTGGTCATCTAGTGATGCTATAACAGAAATACCACCAAGTGTATGGCTTTAACAAAGAGAAGTTTGTTCTCTCACAGTCTAGCAGTCTAGAAGTCTGAATTCAGGGTGCCAGTTCCAGGGAAAGGCTTTCTCTCTGTGTCAGTTCTGGAGGAAGGATCTTGTCATTGGTCTTCTCTTGGTCTGGGAGCATCTCAGCACAGGAACCTCAGGTCCAAAGGATGTGCTCTGCTCCCAGCACTGCTTTCTTGATGGTATGAAGTCCTAATGTCTCTTTGCTTGCTTCTTTCTTTTATATCTCAAAAGAGATTGGCTTAAGACACTAATGTTATAGATCTCATCAATATAACTGCTACTAATCCACCTCATTACATCATAGTGATAGGATTTACAACACATAATGGTAGACAATCATACGATACTGGGAATCATGAGCTAGTCAAGTTGGCAGACAGTTTCGGGGGACACAATTCAATCCATGACAGAGGTGAAGTTAGAGGGAAAGCAGTGGAACGGATCTAGCAGACCCTGAAGTGAAAGAGTATAAAGGTTTTGGCCTTCCTTCCTGCCTGCCTGCCTGCCTGCCTGCCTGCCTTCCTGCCCTCCTGCCTTCCTTCCTGCCCTCCTTCCTTCCTTTCTTCTTCTTCCCTTCCTTCCTTCTTTCCCTTCCTTCCTTCCCCCTCCCTCCTTCCCTCCATCCCTCCCTCCCTTCCTCCCTTTCTTTTCTTCCTTTCTTTCTTTCATACTTGCTTGCTTTCCTCTCTCTCTCTTTCTTTCTTTTTGAGAGTGATAAGAAGATCCTGGAGGGTTTTGAGCACAGGACAGATAAATGCTACATGGGTGTTAAAAAGTAAGAAAAGTCATTCTGGCTTTTAACTATAAGGAGTAAAGGTTTAAGTCTGAAAAGTAGGTAAGCAGGTAGTGGAATACTGCAATTAGCAGACAACAGTAGAACAAGTAAGAAATTTTGAAGGCCATGGGAAATGACTGGATTAAGTCTATAGTTTTAAAGTTAAAAACATGTACTCTGGAGCCAGGCTGAGTTGGTATGAATCCCAGAACCATCTGTTTATTGTTATATACCCATGTACTACTTAAACTTTTGTGATACATCGTCTATAAAAAGAAGGTGAAGACATTACCTACCTCAGCAAGTTGATGTGTGAATTCAGTTAGCTAATATATATAAGCCAATCAGAACATTGCTTGGCACACAGTAATCCCTGTGTAAATGTTAGCTTTTTTCTTATTAATATGGGAAGAGAGAGAAAAAGATGACTCCAAAATTTTGTCTAATTAACAGGAAGAAAGGAATTGTCATTTACTGAGATGGGAATGAGTTAAGAAGTAAATTTGGGTGATAAGAAAATAAAAGCTTGGATGCAGGCTGCTAAATTGAAGATGAGCCAAAGGCATGAAAGTCAATGTTTTGAATAGAAAGATGTGAGTGTGGAGTTCAGATGACAGGTTTGGATTAAGAAAAAAAGTGAAAATTTGTAACATTTATAAGGTTTTTAAAGCTATAAAATGGGATATAATCACTGAGAAAGTAATTATAGATAAAGAAGAGGATCCAAGATTAAACCTTGGCCATTACAAAATGTAGAAGGTATATAAATGAAGATGAATCAGCGAAAGTGTCTGAAGGGTGAGGTGAGAGGAGGATAAAAAGGGCATGGCTCCTAGATACCAAGTGAAAAAATGTTTGTAGAAAAAGGTGTGATCAGCTACACCAATTGCTTCCTATAATGCAAGTAAGATGAGGCCAATAATTGCCCAACAGACTTAGTAAAGAAAACTCATTGGTGACATTATCTGACATGAGTCGCTTCAAGAGAGAATGGGAGCAGATAAATTGAATACAACAAATATGGGCACCTCGGAAGATTTTTACTCTGAAGAGAGAATAATGGTGTGATAGCAGAGATAATATGTAGTCAAAAAATTGTTTAAATTTATTCTGCGTTTAGCTTTTGAACTCATAACATGGTAAGAAGTAGAACAACAAACAACAACAACAAAAACCCGTGACAGGAGATAGAACCAGTGAAGAACAGTTAGACTTGACCTAGGGTTTTAATAATACACATAAGTAAACTTTAAATCAGGATAAAAAGAGAATGTATGTACAAATGCAGGTTGATGAGTAGACAAATAGCAGACACTGCTTTTCTTTTTTTTTTTTTTTTTTTAAGATGCTTGAAAAGAAAGACTAAAATGCGATATAGTCCTTAAGATTAGAATTGGAGAGTGAATGGACACGAGAAATTAAGTAGAATCTTTGAGCAGAAGGTAAGTTGAGGCTATTGCTCATGTACTAAAAGTAGAATCAGTCAGTATGTGTGTTTTTATTCAGTCAATCTGAGCTGGATTATATGAAGAAGAATGGGGTATCAGGATTGGTGGAAGACTCATTAACAACCCACCTTATGCAAATGACACAACCTTGATGCTGAAAGTGAAGAGGACTTGAAGCACTTACTGATGAAGATCAAAGACCACAGCCTTCAGTGTGGATTGCACCTCAACATAAAGAAAACAAAAATCCTCACAAGTAAACCAATAAGCAACATCATGATAAATGGAGAAAAGATTGAGGTTCTCAAGGATTTCATTTTACTTGGATCCATAATCAGCACCATGGAAACAGCAGTCAAGAAATCAAAAGATGCATAGCATTTGGCAAATCTGCTGCAAAAGACCTCTTTAAAGTGTTTAAAAGCAAAGATGGCACCTTGAAGACTAAGGTGCACCTGAAGCAAGTCATTATATTTTCAGTCACATCATGTGCATGTGAAAGCTGGACAATGAATGAGGAAGACCGAAGAAGAATTGAGGCCTTTGAATTGTGGTGTTGGCAAAGAATATTGAATATCCCACGGACTGCCAAAAGAACGAACAAATCTGTCTTGGAGGAAGTACAACCAGGATGCTCCTTAGAAGCAAGGATGGCGAGACTGCGTCTTACATACTTTGGCCATGTTGTCAGGAGGAATCAGTCCCTGGAGAAGGACATCATGCTTGGTAAAGTACAGGATCAGTGAAAAAGTGGAAGACCCTCAATGAGATGGCTTGACACAGTGGCTGCAACGATGGACTCAAGCATCACAACGATTGTGGGCATGACGCAGGACTGGGCACTGTTTCGTTCTGTTGTACATGGGGTCACTATGAGATGGAACTGACTTGATGGCACCTAATGACAATGACAATTTGAGTTGTTCTGATGAAGGTATAGAACAGATAGATTTTTTTAAAGCTGGAATTTTTTCCAGGTGGTAAAATTCATATATAAGGGAGAGGGAGAAGGCAATTACAAGTTCATGCAACAGAGTGACTATGATGTTAGCTCATGGCATCTAACACAAGTACTGAGGAAAATAAGGACATCACAGGAGTGGTGGACAGCATTAGGTCAGTGGATTAGAGGAGGTACAGGTGGCAAAAAAAAAAAAAAAAAAAATTAAAAATAAAACTTGCTGGAACTGTGAGGTAATAAAGTATGCGGCTGAAAAGATAGAAGGTGATGGCTGGAGAGTGAGATGATTAAAGCTGAGATTAAGGAAGAGATATGGTTGTTCGTAATAACAAAAGCCAGGACATGACCATGGTGTAGAAGGCTAAAGGGTACATCATTGAAGATAAAGTGTTAAACACCTTGTGACTCTAAAGGGCTGGAGGGATCTTTTGTTTCAAGTAATTTTAAAATCACCAAAAATTTTATCCAGAATTCTATTGGGAAGATGGCGTGACAGCTGCTACCATCTTCATACATCAACCACCTGACAAATAAAGTCAGGTTCAGTCTGTTGGGTTCATTTCCTATAATTTCAAGCTGAGTGATAAATAGGAATTTTAAAATTTTTATATCAGAAAGGTCAAGATGGTGGAGGTTATCTATGGTGGGCATAGTTTAAATGGCTACTGCAAAAAATTCCATCAGAGAAACATCAGTAAAGAATATAAATAGGGAAATTCCTGTAAATGGTTACTACTTTAATTTCTTTCTTTTTTTCTGTGTAGAACTTAACGGTTTCTACAGCATTTACCATGATTTCATTTGGCCCTTACGACTCTGAGGACTCTGGAGGCACTGTTATGCTTATCGAGGTAAAAGAAAAAAAAAAAAAGTGAGACCATGAGATGTTAAAGGTCAAGACCAAAGGCTTATGACTAGTAAATATATGGAAATCCCATAAATATTATCTGAGTTTTCTGATTTAATGCATTGTTCTTTTCTCTGAAACATTACACTTATTTTATTTTTCACAGTATTCAATAGAACATCTACCACAAGGTTATTGAGGTTAGTTGTGTTAGAATAATCTTACTAAATTATTAGAAACATTTATGGCATTTGAAGAAAATTACAGGATTCAACTTATTCATTCATGAAAATTCCCCTATAAAATAGAAAAAATCATTGGCATATATATATATATATGTATATATATACACATACATATAGAGCCCTGGTTGCACAATGGTTAGGAGCTTGTCTGCTAACCAAAATGTTGGCAGTTCAAATCTACGATCTGCTCCTTGGAAACACTATGGGCAGTTCTACTCTGTCCTATAGGGTTGCTATGAGTCGGAATGGACTCAAGGGCAACGGATTTGGTTTTTTTGGTTATATATATATATATATATATATATATATATATATATATATATATATATATATATAATTGTTGTTGTTAGGTGCTGTCTAGTCAGTTCCAATTCATAGCAACCCTATGCACAACAGAACGAAACACTGCCTGGTCCTGAGCCATCCTTACAATCGTTGTTATGCTTGAGCTCATTGTTACAGCCAGTATGTCAATCCACCTCATTGAGGGTCTTCCTCTTTTCTGCTGACCCTGTACTCTGCCAAGCATGATGTCCTTCTCCAGGGACTGATCCCTCCTGACAACATGTCCAGGGTATGTGATACGCAGTTTCGCCATCCTTGCCTCTAAGGAGCATTCTGGCTGTAGTTCTTCTAAGACAGATTTGTTCACTCTTTTGGCAGTCCATGGTATATTCAATATTCTTCACTATATATATATATACACACACACACATCTAGATTGCAATTGAGGAAGGTTTTATGAAGCAATGAAAATAATTCTGTTTCCATTGTCATCAAGTTTTTTCTGGGTTTCCAAGGCTGTAAATCTTTATGGAAGCTCACTGCCACATCTTTCTCCCATGGAGCAGCTGGTGGGGACTTATGAGAACGAACCATCCAAAACACTGGCCTCTTGGTTAGTAGTTGAGAGCTTATCCACTGCGCCACCAGTAGTATACTGCAAAATTCTATTGAATACTTCAAAACTTTTTATCTTTTTTGTCTCAGGAAATTAGTTTCAACTATATCACATTCTTTTTTTTTTTTTCTAGTGCCATATCACATTCTAGTATACTTTAATTTTCATAATGAGTTAGCAACTTTAAAACTTTGATGCAATCAAGTTACTGAATCCATCAGAGATTCAGATTCCTCATCTGTAAAATAGAAATAACTGTGTATGTCCCCCAGGTTGTGATGAAGAGTAAAGGACGTATCTAATGTGATGAGCACTGTGACTTTGTTGTAGTAAGCACTCGATGAATGGTGGTTGCTGTAGTTACCGTAACACTTACCGAATTTTTATAGTGCATAACCTCATTCAAAGCTACAAATTTAAATAATATTTTGATATTTTAACTGTGTTTTAATGATTAAAACACAAACCTGTGCATTAAGTATTTCTAGACAATTTACAATTATTTCTATGCCTTTATAGCAGGTAACTGGAAATCATTATCTAGAATTATTTACTTATTTTTGGTGCTTGCTCTAGTTTATTTTAAAATTATACAATTTTTTTTTCTCCTTTTTGGATTCAAAATAAATTTTCTCCTTGAAATTAACTTCAAGCTTCTTCTGGACTTTTGTTTTCTCCCCCAGGTAGAATTAAATAAAGAAACATATTAGGTACCTAAATAAAGTGTGTGGTCCCTATGTGTACTTGAAATGATAAAGACAATGATAAATGTGGGACAAATAGGACATAAGATGGTGAATATAAATCTTAATATATCAAAACTCTTAATAAACATAAACGCAAAAAAAAAAAATTCTTCAGTTAACAAAGATTGAGAACTTGGATATCTCAGTTGAAGTCTCCCAGAAGCAGATCCTGAGAAAAGAATTTGAGTACTTGTAATTTATTCAGTGTTTGAAAGACAAGCAGAGAAATGGAGATTGGAAAAACAGCTAATAAAACATGGACATTCTCTTGCTATGATGGAGGGCAACTGGAGTCTAATCATACAAGAGAAATCGGAAACTGAGTATAAAAATGTGCATAGCAGAATGTATCCACCGTACAGGTGATGGAGCTGGGGTGTATATTCACCCAATCTGGAGAGTCCTTGATGGAGGACTACGTATGAAGTTGGTTTATGAGAGAGGGTATTTCAGTCTTCGTATCTGGCAAAGAAACTTTCGTGTTTCTTTGACATGCAGATATATATCATTGCAAGTCTTCTGACCTAGAGTTACAAAACTCTAGGGAAGAACACATTTGGCATTTCTCAAGCTGAAAGAACAGAAGAAAAAATTCAAGCCTCAAGTTGCAATATTAAAGGATCTACAGGGAAAATATTAAACTACTCAGGAAATATCAAAAGAAGAGTCACAGTACCAGAAAGTATTGGTCTATGTTCAACCACTTCAAAAGGTAGCATATGATCAAGAACTGATGGTACTGAAGGAAGAAGTTCAAGTTACACTGAAGGCTTTGCTGAAGTACAAGGCTCCAGAAATCGACAAAATACCATTTGAGATATTTCAAGAAATGGATGCAGCTACCTGGCCAACTCACTGGAAGAGATCCATATTTGTGCCTATTAAAAAGAAAGTTGATCCAACAAAATGTGAAAATTATCAAACGATATCATTAATGTAACACACAAGTAAAATTTTGCAGAAGATGATTCCAAATTGGTTGCAGCAGTACATCTACAGGGAACTGCTAGAAATTCAAACCAGATTCAGAGGACATGGAATGAGAGATATCATTGCTGATGTCAGATGGATCTTGGTTAAAAGCAGAGAATACCAGAAAGATGTTTATCTGTGTTTATTGACGATGCAAATGCATTTGACTGTGTGGATCATAACAAATTATGGATCACATTTCAAAGTCTGGGAATTCCAGAACACTTAATTGTGTTCATGAAGAACTTGTACATAGACCAAGAGGCAGCCATTAGAACAGAACAAGGGGATACTGAGTGGTTTAAAGTCAGGAAAAGTGTGTGTCAGGGTTGTATACTTTCACCATATTTATTCAACCTTTATGCTGAGCAAATAACCCAGAAGCTGGACTATATGAAGGAGCACGGGGCATCAGGATTGGAGGAAGACTCATTAATAACCTGTGTTATGCAAATGACACAGCCTCACTTCCTGAAAGTGAAGAGGACTTGAGGGACTTACAGATGAAGATTAAAGCTACAGCCTTCTGTATGGACTGCACATCAACATAAAGAAAACAAAAATACTCACAAGTGGACCAATAAGCAACATCATGATAAACAGAGAAAATATTGAAGTTCTCAAGGTTTCCATTTCACTTGGATCCACAATCAATGCCCATGGAGGCAAAACCAGAAAAGAACCCAAATCATTGCCATCCAGTCGATTCCGACTCATAGCGACCCATGAAAACAGCAGTCAAGAAATCAAAAGACAGATTGCATTTGCAAATCTGCTGCAAAAGGCCTTTTTAAAGTGTTTAAAAGCAAGGGTGTCACTCTGAAGGCTAAGGTGCACCTGCCCCAAGCCATGTTATTTTCAATTGCTGCATATGCATGCAAAAGCTGCACTGTGAATAAGGAAGACTGAAGAATAATTGACACCTTTGAATTATGCCTTTGGTGAAGAATATTGAATGGACTGCCAGAAGAATGAACAAATCTGTCTTGGAGCAAGTACAGCCAAAGTTCTCCTTAGAAGCAAGCATGGTGAGACTTCCTCTCACGTACTTTGGACATTTTATCAGTAGCAACCAGTCTCTGGAGAAGGACATAATGCTTGGTAAAGTAGAGAGTCAGCAAGAAAGAGGAAGACTCTCAATGAGATGAATTGACATAGTGGCTGCAACAGTGGGCTCAAGCATAACAATGATTATGAGAATGGCACAGGACTGGGCAGTGTTTTGTTCTGTTGTACATAGGGTTGCTATGAGATGGAAACAACTCAATGGCATCTAACAACAAGTCTTCTGAGGCAGATTCAGCTACATTGCAGGGGCCAGCAACACAAACAGACTATAATAAAAATTAAAATAGAAATAATACTAGCAAAAATTATATATATAGTAATAGCTAAAAAGACAACAAATAGAAATAAAGAGTATAAAATATCAAAATGAACATTCAGTATACCAAAATTTCAAATCATTTCAAGTCTTTATGTATTTAATAATATGCTTTCACAATATATACAGTGAGGGTAAAAAAATAAAATAAAAAACATTGATAAATCCACTCTCTTACTGGGTGATTTTAACACACCTCTCATCGTGATTGATAAAGTAGAAAAAAAATAGTAAATATATAAAGAGATGAACAACACTCTTATGCTGAGAGAGAGAGAGAGAGAGAAATTTATGTCAAGGAAATGGCTCGTGCAGTTGTGGAGGTTGGCAGTTTCCAAATCAGTGAGTCAGGCATCAGGATGAGGACTTCTCTTGACTCATGTGGTTACAGGGGCTGACGAACTCAAAATTACAAGTCAGGTGGAAGGCTGCTGGCTCACGTCTCAATAACTGGAGATCAGAGGATAATGAGTGGGATGCAGAATTCAGAGAGCGTTGCCAGAACACCCACATATATATTGGATGCAGGACAACACCCCAGGGAAATTGATTGGCTTTCAACTGATTGGTTCCACTGATTAGATTTCAACTGATTGGTTCTCAGCTGATTAGCCTTTCAACTGATTAGCTGCTCACATTAGATCACTAATTGGAGGATGATTACATAATATCCCCCAAACCACTGAAAATCATGGCCTAGCCAAGTTGACACATAACCTTAACCATCAAAGCATCTGTTCCTTCTACTAACCCTCCATTCAAACCACTATTCCCAAGAAACAACTACTTCTCAGATGCCAAGCTTAAAGGATGTAGCTGGATCCGTTTATCTAACTCAAGGCCATAAATTCTGGAGAGAGAGTTTCATTTGTAGGAATGTAACAAACTTTCATTTTACAGCTGGCAAGAGGGGACCAGAGACCCTTGGAATCACTTCCTTAGTTGATCTCTACTCACTCTGTCCCAGTGATTTCATCCGACTCTAGTCTATGGTCTATTGTGAAGGGACTTAATAGGGTTACAAATTGGTTTACTTTGATTTAATCAAACATAGATTTTGTGGGTCTGACTCAATCGTATTTAAGGCCTTTAAAAGTGCCTGGGCTCCCAAGTGGTTCAGAAACTGCATACAGCAGAGAAGGGCAGACACATCTCTACATTTGTGCCCTCCTTACTTACCTGAATTCCATCACCTCAGACTAAGTGCCAGCTCTCTGTCAGTCTTGGATTAGGCACCGTGGCTGCTGAGAACAGAACCACAGGAGAAAACTCTGAAATAAAAATGGAAAAACTGATGCTTCATACTGAAATTACTAGAAACACCCAGGAATTAATGAAGAAAAAAGAAGCTCAGGAACCTAGGAAGGACTCAGGCAAGTTAACTAAATATTGGAGTAAACAGGAAATCCAGAGTTTCCTACAAGAATGGAATTCCTTGAATCTGAGGTACATCTAGAGATGAGGAATAGGAATCAAGTGCTGTCAAAAGCAATTGCCAAGGCGCTCAAGCACAGGGCCACAAAGAAGAGTTGGCGAAAATGTCTCCACATGCTGACAAGTCTGCAGGACTTACACTGGACTTTTCATGAGGACAACTAGAGGCCAAGGAGTAAACCCTTGCCTGGCCCTTTTGGAAAGGCCCTATAGAGGTTCCTGAGCTATAAATGGGACAACAGAGTCTCCTCAGATCCTCCCGTGCAGTGGTGTATGAATTCCAACCTCCCAAGCTCCAGGCCTAGACCATCCATGATCCCTTGGAGGAGCTACTGTGGACACCCAGAAGTGGGATCTACATGGAGAATCCTCAGGTACTCCGATAGGATCCCTGGACCAGCAACATTTCATGGTGTCTTAGTTATCTAATGCTGCTGTATCAGAAATACCACAAGTGAATGGCTATAACAAACAGAATTTTATTCTCTTACAGTCTAGTAGGCTAGAAGTACAAATTCCAGACATCAGCTCCAGGGGAAGGCTTTCTCTCTGTCGGTCCTGGGGAAAGGTCCTTGCCATCAATCTTCTCCTGGTTGAGGAGCTTCTCTGCACAAGAATCTCAGGTCCAAAGGACGTGCTCTGCTCCAGGTGCTACTTTCTTGATGATATGAAGTCCCCCACTCTTTGCTCACTTCCCTTTCCTTTTATCTCTTGTAAGAGAAAAGGTGGCACAAGCCACATCCCAGGGAAACTCTCTTTATATTGGATGAGGGATGTGCCCTGAGCAAGGGTGTTACATCCCACCCTAATCCTCTCTAACATAATCTAATCTTGCCTCATTAACCACAGGTAGAGATTAGGATTAACAACACATAGGAAAATAATATAAATCACAAAATGGAGAACAACCACACAATACTGAGAATCATGGCCTAACCGAGTTGACACACATTTTTGGGGGACATAATTCAATCTATGACACATGGTTATCTCCAAGCCTGTTTCCTGGATGTCTGCCAGCAGATCCCACTACTCAGTAGCAGTGGTTGACATCTCCCATTCTGGTCCAGATGCTAAATTTAAAGACAGTTTCAACATGGATTGCATTCCATTTGAGTGATAACACAATACTGTAGTTTTATATACTCATGATTATTTTTCTTGACCAAATCCAATAAAAGGAAAATAAAATATGAAATTAAACAAAAATACTTCATATAATGAATAACCATTTTAACTCCACAAATAAAAAAAAATGTGATTTTTATGAATTCATACATTCCCATTCTATCTATTTACGGGCCCTGGTGGTGCAGTGGTTAAGCACTTGGCTGCTACCAAAAGGTCAGTGGTTCGAACCCACCAGCTGCTCCAAGGAAGAAAGATGTGGCAGTTGGCTTCTGTAAATATTTACAGCCTTAAAAACTCTGTGAGGTAGTTCTGCTCTGTCCTACGTATTGCTATGAGTCAGAATTGACTCATTGGCAGTGGGTTTTTGAATCTATCTCTCTATCCATCTAGTCAAATTACTCCACCTCACAAAAAGATGTATGGTGCAATTATTATGTCAAGAAGGAAACAAATCAATTCAAGAAGGAAAGCGTTGCCAAAAGTTAAGAATCTAAAGTGAGAGTAAAAGTAAAAACTGACAATGAATATAAATAATACATAAAACATAAAAAATACAAATTTATAAAGTAAGTTTTCTTTTCATCCAGTTTCCAAAATGAGAGTTAGCAGAAAATATTTCATACATTTTTTAAGTGGATGAGATCTTGAACCACAAAAAAAAAATAAGATATTTAAATCCAATTGATGATATTTGAGTCATAATCCAAGCACTTGTAATTTATGTCAAAGGAAATTACAGAAAAAATATTGTATGGAACATTGTACTAGAAGACCATGGATCTGACTCATTATGATAACTCAGGTTTTTATCATCAGAATTGTATGTTTTCATTTTATTTATTAACATCTCTGTGGAGGTTTCATCAGCATGATTTTTCAAATCTGATTTGGGGCACAAATTTTAGAATTAGGTGGACTGTTTCAAGAAAATGGTCTCAGGCTTTGCAGAATTTTTAGGCTAAAGATGTTTGATTATAGGCAAATTTTAGAAGAACATGAAGATATTTATAAACAAATTAAATCACATCATTAATATAGGTATTAAAATAAAATAATACTCTTTTTTATGTATTTATAAAGTTAAATTTGCCCAGAATGATATCAGATGTGAAAACAACATAATTAATACACAAAAATTAGGATTTGAGATACAAAGTCCTTAGAATTTTAAATGCAAAATAATTTCATGTATTAAAGGATGATCAGAATGGAAATAAAGGGTAATCAGAATGAGTAAAGCAACATATGATGAAAGTGTAATTTCTACTGATAAAATTTAAACAATGAGCTTTATTTTCATTATTTTGACAAAAATGTTTTAAGGTGTTTCCCACAAAGTTGAAGATTTGCAACAAATAAAACAGAAAATTTCTGTGGTGGAAAAATACTGATTTCTCTATGTAGGTTAGACAAATATAATCTTATGTCATAATTGGTGATATAATTAATGACTATGTTACATATCATTAAAACATAATAATTCTATGCTTATTATTTAAGAAGCCCTGGGGGCACAATAGTTAAGCATTCGGCTGCTAACCACCCAAAAGTTGGAAGGTTCGAACCTGGCCAGTTGCTCTATGGGTAAGAGACCTGGCTATCTGCTTCTGTACATATTACACCCAAGAAAAGCCTATGGAGCAGTTCTGCTCTGTCACACAGTGTCACTGTGAATCTGAATCAACTTGATGGCACTCAACAGCAGTATATTTATTATTTAATGCAGAATATTTTTAAGGATTTATGTTACCGTCTTCTATTTTATTACTATATGATCATAGAGATAATTCATATAGAGTTAAGAGTGAGAATCAATTTTCGAACATGGAGTATGGGTGAGAAAATGTGTAAATATAATCTGAGGAAATATAAACTAATAAAGGCAATATTCAGAGAACTGAAATAGTTTCCCTTATAAAGGAGGAAAAATTGCCTAAAAGGAGAGTTTTTTCTCAGAGCCTTATTAATTATGCAATGTACTAAATAAATATGAGTAAATAAATTTTAATTACTTAATTTTTAATTTAGCTAAAACATACAAATTCTTTCATTTTAATGATACTATTTACATTTGTTTATGAGATTAATATTAAGATGCCATTTTCCATGTTGAGGTAATTGAAAACAACTACCATCTTCCTTAACACTAACGTCATCAAAACAGACTTTCACTGTGTACAGTTATATTTTGATAATTTGTGTAATACTAAGTGCATAAAAATTATTTTCTAATAAACCATCAGCATTAAATAAGACTATTTCTCTTTCAAGAGGCTACTATATCAATCAAAATGGATTAAGTAATAAGGACATTTATTATATCGAATGTAAACAATATGGATGTTCAAAAGGCACAAAAAAAAAAAGCAAGACACTTTTTGGAATGGGGATACACAATGAATTTATTTACCCGAAGCTTTATGAAGACATTACAAAAGTAATTAAGAAATTGATGTAGGATTTTCCAGTAATATAAATAAATGGATGTAGAGCTCAGAAACAGGCCCAAACATATTTAAATCAATACACTTGATAGAGCCAGTAGGGCGTACATTTTAGAAAGGGGTAAACTCTTCAGTAAAGAGCAATGGAACTGATTATATATATCAAAAATTATATTGTGTTCATATGCAAATGAATTCCAGATGAAGAATGACATAAATGTAAAAGAAAATACCTGAAGTTTATAAAATAAAATACAGGTGATTAATGACATATCTCAAAGTAGGGTTTTGTGCCACTTTCAACTTAATATCTATGTCAATCAAAATTTATTTTTGCACTAATACAAAAAACAACTAATAGGAACTTAAAAATAATAGCATTGAAATTATCCAGCAGAGCAAGAATTCTAGCCATTAGCTGTTCTCAAATTGGATCTGAGCCTCCATGTAAACTTAAGAGACCAGATTCTTTCTCTTCATTCTTCCATTCTCCCTATGATAGCAGTATCTTCCCTTATAGCTGAAAGTCAGTTCTTGTGGATTTAATGATCAGTTCCAGAAATGACAGCATTTCAAGAAGGATGGAGAAAAATAAGATACAGTATTTTCTTCTTTAATCACTCTCATTTATTAAAGTAAATATCTTTCCCTGAATCCCTCTCCCCCTCAAACAGCCTTCTCTTATATCTCATTGGACACTGCTATACACAATGTATGATGAGAAGACACATTTTAACACGTCTTCTGTCATAGAAGGTGGAATTTGATAGGAAGGAAGAATGGGAATGAAAATGGCTGCTAGGGAGACAAGTATCCGTTTTAGTATACTATGCTGTATGATAGCCCTTTATAGTTAAAATCGTGAAAGACGTACATTATTATAATTGAGGATGATAAGTCCTCATCTACAAATTCTCTAAAGCTTTCATCGGTATATATGTAAATGATAAAGTATCTTCATTTGGTACATGAAAACTAAAATTATGTATTTATTGAACAATGTACCTGTCAGAGTTTCAATAGCACCAGATGGCACAGTAAAATTAGAAGAATTTAGCGAGAGCTAGTTTACAAAGTTGTGGATTATGCAAAAGTGATTATAGAGTGACTTGGGCTTAGTAGTAATGGAGCTGTCACTAACCCATAACCTGAAGGAAACAGGGAGAGAGAGCAGTGACAACAACTTGATAGAATAGATTATAGACTACAGACTCCCTTGAAAAGAGCAGTGACAGGATACACAGAGAATTTAAAGCAACATCTCAGGGGGGGAGCCAGAGGAATAAATACCTGGAGCTACAATCTTTCTTCTTTCTGACTTTCTGTCCGAGCACGTCACTGACTAGACCCAGCTGGAATATCAGAACACAAAGGTGCCTATCATTATACATCATACAGGTGTACCCCATGAAGCACGTGACAGGTTGAAGAAAGCTGGGGAGTAAATCTAAAGAAGCAAATAAAAAAAAAAAAAAAAGACTGCACAGCAAGTAAAACATCCACACGGTAAGAAATACAAAGGAAGAAAAGTCTACAAGTACACTCCATGCTTGCTAATCCAGGTCACTGCCCCAGCGAACGTCACTATCCATATTCATTTGTATAAAAAAAAAAAAAATAGTATTTTTTTTTTCTCGTTAAAATAAGTAATTAAAGTCAAGTTTTCTAGGAAGAAATTGAACCCAAATGGAAGGTACCGGATTCCAGATATATCACAAGATAGGGGAAAAAAAAAGTATTGCCCTGGTTGAGTTGGGAAGATTTGTGCTATGTATTTGAAATGACATGCTTCAAACGTGAACCAGTTGTATAGTGAGGCTTGATTGGGCTTGATTCAGGCCAGTATTCTTTTGCCAGTGACCTTCATTTCTCCAAATCCCATTGTAATTTCAGTTAGATTCTTCAATTCTGTTGTATGTTTTATTTCTCTCCACCTCCACAACATACACTGTTAAACTCAGAATTTATTTTTTCCCCTGATGGCTTAGAAGGTGTGTGTCAGTTTGGCTGGGCCATGATTCTCAGTAGTTTGGCAGTCCTATAATGATGAATCACTTCCGTGATGAGATCTGATATGATGTAATCATGTCCATGATGAGATCTGATATGATGTACTCACTTCCATGATGGGATCTGCTGTGAGCAGCCAATCAGTTGAAAGGGAGTTTTCTTGGGAGTATGGCCTGTGTCCAATACATGGTGCTGTTTCTCCCATAGCCAGTATTCATGGTCCAAGAATCAAGGTGTGGAAATGGGAGTGGCACCACTGACTGTTATGCCTAGCTACCCACTCACAAAATTTTTGCTTCCTGTCTCCACGACCCTATGCTCTATAGGTCTAGACGTCTTAGATCCTTAGGGAAGGAATGTTCCCATCTGGAGCCGCATCACTAATTTCATTGAACTGGAAGATAAGAATGCCACCTGGCCACTTTGGGCTCCTTACGCCTCTGGATCAGCAGACAAAGAAAAGTTACCATATTGGCTGGTGTTATTGATCCTGATTACCAAGAGGAAAACTGGATTAATATTACGTACTGGAGTTTTTTTACTGGAGGTAAAGAAGAGTATGTCTGGAATGCAGGAGATCTCTTAGCATCCCTGCATCCAACATAGGTGGACTTTCTGGCATGACTCATTGGCTTTTGCTTGCTCTAGATCCTGAACCTGGCTCCTGTTCGTCTGACCTCCGATCCTTGGGACTTGAGCTAGCAGCTTGCCTGCTGATCTTGGGATTCGTCAGCCTCTGAGGTCTGGATCTTGGTTTCACCAGCCCCTGCAGCTAAGTGAGTAGGAAGAAACCTCCAGCCTGACCCAAAGTCTTGGGACTTTCCAGCCTCTACTACAGCATGAGCCATTGTTTGACATAAACCTCCCTCTCTCTCTGTGTCTCTTTACATATATATAGACGCTCCACTGGTTTTGTTTCTCCAGAAAATCGAGCCTAAGACAAAAGGTAGACATATTTCTACTCTCTCAGTGGCTACCTTTAACTAATACATCTAACTAAATACTTTTATAATCAAGTGAGGGATGTGTTGTATGTGAATTCTCTTCGTTGTTATTTTGAAAATGTCTTTATTTTGCCTTCAATTTTGAATGGTACCGTACCTGATTAAAAAATATTTGGTTGACAGTTATTTTCTGCCGGAGTTTAAAGATTTTACTCCACTCACTTATGACATCTATTGATAATGAAAAAAAACTTACTGTCAATATAGTTTTCATTTCTTTTCTACTACAAAAGACTTTGTTGTTTTTTTTTTTGTATTTCTTTTTCCCAGCACTCCATATATATTCTCAATTTGAGGATTCATAACATTTTAAAATCAGGGCAATTCTAGGTTATTTTATCTTCATATACTGTCTATTTGACATTGCCTCTGTGATTGTCATCTGGAAATTCTATTAGACATGTGCTGTTATTTCTAAATCTTGCTTATTCTTATTTTGTTGTGGTGGTTGTTAGTTTCTCTCATTATACTGTGCTCTGAGTGAATGTCTCAGAGCTCTCTTTTGTAGCACTATTTTTTTTAACTATATAAAGCCTATAGTTCACTCCACTCATTTATCTTTTTAATTCTGTGGCTGTATTTTCTTGTTTTCAGGATTTATAATGTATTTTTATAACTACATAGATTTATTTAAAGTCTACCTTTAATAAACAATTTTTTGTATGATTACTATTCCAGTTTTCACCGCAAAAAAGTGTCTAAAACATATTTATATTAAACTCACCTCCAGTTTTTTAAGTTATTTTCCTTTTGTATCATAAATTTATCTTCTGATTTGTTTGGTTGGCTATCATTCTTAACATCAATTTGAGCATAACAGTTTTTGATTTACAAATTCATGTTGCGTACAGAATTATTTTTATTTTTTGTGTTTGTTTTTCTCTTTCTTGTGTACTCATCCTTCCTTATCAAATAAATCTGTGTATTACTATTATATTTCTTCTAATCAGAACTGTATCGTGTACAGGTGGCTCAGAGCTCTTATCCGATGGTGGTACTGATGTATGACACATCCAGCCTGGTTAACTGCATGGTTGTGTCTGCTTCAGTCTATCTCATCAACTGTGCAACTGTATCTATTTCATTCCTCTTATCCCCGCAAAGGCCTCATTTCCTTCTTTCTCTATTTCCTGACTCTGAAACTAGCAGGCCTGCACATTTAAACTCACCTATTGCTTTGTGTTTGTATCCTGTTCAGCTCTAGGAGATGTTTCTTTTGAACTTAGATTGTTCTTTTAAATACTATCTTTCTGTACTTTTTCTAATATTGTTATGTGCTTAGAGTGGGATGGGGGCAGTGGAGCTCAAATCATTAACTTTGAATTTATTGTTTATATATCTACACATATATATGATTTCATTATACATAGATATATGTGTTTGCATGTATATATATGTATACATATTTATGTATATATGCAATGAAATTAAATGTGTTGATCCACTTATCAAGGAACCATATTTAATAAGTAAAAATGTGCAATGCCTTGTTTTGTTTTATGTAGACAGATGAAGTAATTACCTTGGGAACTCTGCTACTTAATTCCATGACTTGGATAATATATGAGATACAGCCCCTGTAATGAATAAGATGTTAATTAGGGAGATTTACAGATTAAGTGTGAGAAAATGTATTGCATTTGGCAAGGTAATGGCTATGATAGATATTTAGAGAAATTCACTACCTATTTCAATCGTTCAGGTATCCTACAGTGCTGATGAAATTACGGGTAGGTAAAACCTATTAGATCATTTAGGTCATTAGCTTGTCATGCAGGGCATTCTCTAGAGTATATTTTTTAGGACTGTTTCCAGTCTTAAATGATGTAAGCTGTTGTACTTCATAAGTGGGTCCATAGTCAGAGCAAAGCTTTTATTAATTTATTTTAAGATTGGGACAGAGATGAATTAAGTGAAGGTATGCATAGAGTGCATTTTTCACTCTGAAAGTTGCACAAATGAAAGCACAATTGTTGTAGCTATTAGCAAAAATTGATCACTCTCATAATATCAGCTTTCAAAGAGTGTCTTAAGGTCACCAGTTTTATCATTTCCATATTTCACACAACTTTTATAAAACAACTCCAATAAGTGGGAATACCACTTCAGCCTACATACTTTGAAATCAGATGGCACCACATTAGAGATAACTTTCTTAATGAGGGGATGAAGGTGGGGATAATTGTTGGAAAGTTTTTCTTCCCATAACTTCTGTTTTTCCTATTAAAACTCAGCAGAATACCTCTAAGGCCTTTTTCAAATGTCATCTGTCATAGATTGAATTGTGTCACCCCAAAACATCTGTCAGCTTGGCTAGGTCATGATTTCCTTGTATAATTGTCCACCATTTTATGTGATTTACCTATATGTTGTAAATCCCAACGCTATGATATAATAAGATGGATTAGCAGCAGTTACATTGATGAGGTCTACCAGATTAGGTAGTGTCTTAAGCCAACCTCTTTTGAGATATAAAAGAGAGAAATAAGCAGAGATACATGGGGACCTCATACCACAAAGAAAGCAGTGCTGGGAGCACAGCATGTCCTTTGGACCTGAGGTTCCTGCGCTGAGATTCTCCCAGACCAAGAAAAAACTGATGACGAGGACCTTCCTCCAGAGCTGACAGAGAGAGAAGGCCTTCCCCTGGAGCTGGCACCCTGAATTTGGACTTGTAGCTTACTGGACTGTGAGAGAATAAACTTCTCTTTGTTAAAGCCATCCACTTGTGGTATTTCTGTTATAGCAGAACTAGATGACTAAGACACTATCCTTTCAAATATGTGCCTGCAATTATCACAGGTTTTCAGCATCCCTTCTCTTTATTAACCAGTTCCTCTGCCCTCCATTATTTCTTAAATTTCATGACATTAATTGCCCTTATAATTCTGCATATAATTTTCAAGATGTGCTACTCTAGTTTATCAGCATTTTTATTGGATGCATTTCATCCCACATTGAACACAATATTTCAGATGAATATAACTGACACAGAGGATGGTGTAAATATTACCACTCCTGATCTATACACTGCATTTTATTAAATTTAACCCATAACTTTCCAAACGATCCTCATTTTGGAAAACTCAGAATTTTTATAACTTCTAAACACAAAATCAACTAGTTAATGCAATTTTCCAACCTTGTACATGAACAATATTAAGCTCTATCAAGTCAGAAGTCTAGATTTAACATTCTAGCCTTGTTTTCAATCTTTACTGTATCTTTGATTTTCCATCATTTCTCATATATAATTGACGTTAGTGTAATTAACTCATATTCAAGTTCCTTCAGTGCCCTAACATGTAATTTGTGTGAGCCAGGAGTCTTAAGCTTGCATAGTAAGTTGGTGTTCTATTATAATTTTTCTCAATACTTTTGATTTGTGTTGTTAATAAAGTTTACCCCATTTTGCTTTTAATTTCATTCCCAATGACAGAGAAAATGAAAACAAGAGTTGAGGGCTTTATCTTGTTTCTATTTGTTTTTTTAAATATCTCTTTCAAGCATCAGACAATTAGACTTCTATAACTTCTCTCTTTTTTCCTCCGTATATAGACAAGATATCCTATTCCTGTCTTCTACATTTGTGTGTGTGTGTTAGGTGCAGTCGAGTTGGTTCTGACTCATAGGGTCGCTATGAGTCAGAACAAAATGCTGCCTGGTCCTGACCCATCCTCACAATTATTGCTACGCTTGAGCCCATTGTTGCAGCCACTGAATCAATCAGTCTCCTTGAGGGTCTTCCTCTTTTCCACTGACTCTCAATTTACTAAGCATGATATCCTTCTCCAGGTACTAGTCTCTGTGAGATGAAGCCTCACCCTCCTAGCTTCCAAGGAGCACTCTGGCTCTACTTCTTTCAAGACAGACTTATTCATTCTGGTAACCCATGGTATATTCAATATTCTATATTGCTTATTGGTCTAGTTGTGAAGATTTTTGTTCTCTTTATGTTGAGGGGTAATCCATACCAAAAGCTGTCTTTCATCTTCCTCAGAATTGCTTCAAGTCTTCTTCACTTACAGCAAGCAAGGATGTGTCATCTGCATATCGCAGGTTGTTAAAGAGTCTTCCTCCAATCCTGATGCCATGTTTGTCATATAGTACAGCTTCTCAGATTATTTGCTCAGCATACAGATTGAATAAGTATAGTGAAGGAATACAAAGCTGATGCATGCCGTTCCTGATTTTAAACCACACAGAATCCCGTTGTTCTGTTTGAACAACTGCCTCTAGGTCTATGTAAAAGTTCCGCATGAACACAATTAAATGTTCTGGAATTCCCAGTCTTTGCAGTGTTATTGATAATTTCTTATGATCCACACAGTCGAATGCCTTTGCATAGTCAATAAAACACAGGTAACAGGCTTTTGCCTATTGCTTTTTTTCTTTTTGTCTATTTCCTTCTTGTTATTGTTATCCTTATTTGATGTTGATTGTTGTTGGTTATTGTTCGTTGGTATTGTTAGCAGCTATCAAGCCAATTCTGACTGATGGTGATCCCATATGTGCAGAGTAGAACTGTTCTGTAGGGATCTCCACAACACATGGGACAATCATGAGTCAGGGATCAACTCCATAATTTTTTGTTTTAAAAAACCACTTTCAAATTTGTGCATCCTCTTAGGGTTAAAAAAAAATCCAAGAAAAATGTATAAGGATATTTTGAAAAAGATTCAGTCAAATCACTCTTATATATGCTGCAGTTTTTCCATGAATAAAGTGAGAGGCCTTGAATTGCAGCTCCTACAAGTGTAAGACAGGAAACACAAATGCAGAGAGCAGGCAGAATATGATAGTAAGCATTGCTATTTGGAGATCTTATGCTTTGTCTTACGAGTTAGAAATTATTGAAATGGATCACCTGGTTATTGAGTGAAAATGCAGGCTAAATACTGTCATATCTTCCAGTTTTTAGGAATAAGTTTGAAACCTGGATACTGGTTTGAAATCCCTAAATATTCAAGTTTTGGTGGCTAGTTCTAAATTTCTAAATAGGCCAAGCAATATTTTTTTAAACAGGCCAAATAAGAGTAAGACCCTCAACGAGATGGGTTAACACAGTGACTGCAAAAATGGGTTCAAGCATAGCAACAACTGTGAGGATGGTGCAGGATTGGGCATTGCTTCATCCTGTTGTGCACAGGGTTGCTGTGAGTTGCAACCGACTTGATGGCACCTAACAACAATAACAAACAATGTTTGAATGGACCTGTGACCCAAAAGGGGCCCTTGTTGCACAGTGGTTAAGATTTTAAGCTTGTAACCAAAAGGTTGGCAATTTGAATCCATTAGCTGCTCCTTGGAAATCCTATGGGGCAGTTCTACTGTGTCCTGTAGAGCCACTATAGTTTCTATCCACCGAGCTCTACACTCTCCTGTCTCTCTTTAAGGTTCTTTTAGAATCATATTTACTCCCAGGCATTTTATCATTGAGGCTCTGGCTTATTTTGAGGAGCAACATAAGAAATCACATATTGTATTTATTATAACATGTCATACTTACATAAGTTCTTAATTACAGTACTTAAAAGACATTGCTTGCAGTCATACTGTGCAGTCTTTGGAAAATTTACCTCAGTCCTTGGAAGTCTTCTCTTGAGAAATAGGTGTGTTTTTATCTTCTACAAAAAAAGAAAAAAGTTGTCATCAAGTTGATTCGGACTCATAGCTACCCTGTAGGACAGCGTGGAACTGCCCCATAGATTTTCCAAGACACAGCTGGTGGATTTGAACTGCCGACTTTTTAGTTAGCAGCTGTAGCTCTTAACCACTGTGACTCCAGGGCTTCTTCATCTTCTAAGTACTGTGAATTAAGTAATAGAAAATGTCCTGTTTTGTGATGGCTTCAGTTTTTTTTCAGAGAAGCATCTTAATGCATCTTAAGTAAATATATGGATTTCATGACAGGGATTTTGGATGACTTTAATTTATTGCATCACTGAATTCTAATTGAACTTGGGAAACACTGCCAATAAGCCTCTAAGATTGTACTCTGTTTTTATAGCCTTCCTATCTATAATGCACATATCTATTACAATGTGTAAAACCCAAATCTATGAAACAAAGACATTGTCTGTCTTATCCATAGTGCATGTTACTAGCACCCAGAAAATGCCTGGTAAATGATAACTGCTCAATATTGTTAGAATAAAGGAATGAATCCATCAAGTTGTTAATGGGATGCTTACTAAGTGTTAAAAGCCATCTGAGTACCTAATATACAGTAGTTATTTGATTAAAAGTAATTCAAATTTTTGATAGCTGTATCTTGATTCTCATCTCACAAAGAATGAAATTGTGACTAGAAGAAGTTACAAAATTTGTCCATTACCACACATCTAGAATAATAAAGTACATCTAAAAAGTTCATGCTATTTCCATTATTTCATTATGATTTTAAATCACATGCATTGGATGTTTACAGAAGTGATTAATAACTTACTAAATCTTTCCTGTATGGTAAGGTCATAAAATAGAAACAGAAGAAAATATTTTTTCAGAATAACCTTTCTTAAAGAACAAATACATTAAACCAGTTAATAAAGAGATAATCAGCTTGATTGTTAAGATTCATGGTTGTAATAAGACATGTTCACAGGAAACATAATTATAACTATAGATTTTATTTTTAACAGCCCCTAATTTTTTTTTAATTTTTAACAAGTCAACCAAATTTTGCAATTTATTAAAAACAAGGAAGAACTATCTACTGAACAATATTTACTGTTACTTTTACATTTCCAGTGCTTATTATGTTTACCAAATTTCTATTTACACACAAAACTTAAAATAATCAGATTATTTTAATTTCCATGTTGCCAATATAAACATGAGCAACAAATTCCAATTAAAAGAAAAGACATCCTGAAATGTTGGTTGTTCAAATACTTAAAACTTTTCTACAAAATAATTTTGAACTCTTGGAAGAATATTTAAGATTATGAAGAAGGTCTTGAACCATAGTTATGGACATCAATAGCTACCTTCAGAAAATTCCAGCCTTATAGAGAAGATATTTGGAGAAAGAAATCATTATAAAACTTCTGGGTCAACCCTAAGTCCCTGCCTTTTAGAGTTACTGAGGTGCAGAGAGAGATCCTGAAGCTCTAGAGGTCTGAAAGCATTTGGTTATAAACAACCTGATTGTGACCCAGGCGTTGTATTTATTTTTACATATTTAGTAGCGTTGTAAGGCTTTAGATATCTTCAAGATGGGGGAAGAATTCAAGAAAAATATTCTTTTGACTTTATTATGTAATATTAAATATGGTATTAAATATATATATATAAATAAGTTATTGCTTGGTGGGATAGTCAATATTGTCAAAAATGGAACATATTTAACAGTATTTAATTATGATATCAGCACAATAAAATTTATCTTATAAGGTAAGAACAGAAGATTTCAAAGGGCGGCTCCAGAAGACAAAGTAAAGCATTATATGACATGTGCAAAGAGCTGGAAATGGAAAACCAAAAGCGAAGACTACGCTGGGTGTTTCTCAAGTTGAAAGAACTGAAGAAAAAATTTAAGCTTCAAGTTGCAATAGTGAAGGATTCTATGGGGAAAATATTAAATGAAGCAGGAAGCATCAAAAGAAGATGGAAGGAATACACAGAGTTATTATACCAAAAAGAGTTAGTCGATCTTCAACCATTTCAAGAGGTGGCATATGATCAGGAACCAATGGTACTGAAGGAAGGAGTCCAAGCTGGAAGAGACCCATATTTATGCCTGTTCCCAAGAAAGGTGATCCAACCGAATGTGGAAATTACAGAACAATATCATTAATATCACTCACAACCAAAACTTTGCTGAAGATCATTCAAAAATGGCTGCAGCAGTATATCAACAGGGAACTGCCAGAAATTCAGGCCAGTTTCAGAAGAGGATGTGGAACCAGGGATATCAATGCTGATGTCAGATGGATCCTGGCTGAAAGCAGAGAATACCAGAAGGATGTTTACCTGTGTTTTATTGACTATGCCAAGGCATTCGACTGTGTGGATCATAACAAATTATGGATAACATTGTGAAGAATGGGAATTCCAGAACACTTAATTGTGCTCATGAGGAACGTTTACATAGATCAAGAGGCAGTTGTTCAGACAGAACAAGGGGATACTGATTGGTTTAAAGTCAGGAAAGGTGTGCGCCAGGGTTGTATTCTTTCACCACACCTATTCAATCTATATGCTGAGCAAATAATCCAAGAAGCTGGACTGTATGAAGAAGAAAGGGGCATCAGGATTGGAGGAAGACTCATTAACAACCTGTGTTATGCAGATGACACAACCTTGCTTGCTGAAAGTGAAGAGGCCTTGAAGCACTTACTAATGAAGATCAAAGACCACAGCCTTCAGTATGGATTGCACCTCTACATAAAGAAAACAAAAATCCTCACAACTGGACCAATAAGTAACATCGTGATAAATGGACAAAAGATTTAAATTGTCAAGGATTTCATTTTACTTGGATCCACAATCAACAACCATGGAAGCAGCAGCCAAGAAATCAAAAGACTCATTGCATTGGGTAAATCTGCTACAAAGGACCTCTTTGAAGTGTTGAAGAGCAAAGACATCACCCTGAAGACTAAGGTGTGCCTGACCCAGGCCATGGTGTTTTCAATCACATCATATGCATGTGAAAGCGGGACAATGAATAGGAAGACCGAAGAAGAATTGATGCCTTTGAATTGTGGTGTTGGCGAAAAATATTGAATATACCATGAACTGCCAGAAGAACGATTAAATCTGTCTTGGAAGGAAGAAGTACAACCAGAATGCTCCTTAGAAGCAAGGATGGCAAGACTGCATCTTACATACTTTGGACATGTTGTCAGGAGAAATCAGTCTCTGGAGAAGGAAGGACGTCATGCTTGGCAAAGTACAGGGTCAGTGGAAAAGAGAAAGACTCTCAACGAGGTGGATTGACACAGTGGCTGCAACAATGGGCTCAAGCATAACAGGGATTGTGAGGTTGGCTCAGGACCTGGCAGTGTTTTGTTCTGTTGTGCATAGGGTTGCTATGAGTCAGAGCTGACTGGATGGCACCTAACAACAACAACAACAACAAGATAAGTTTTTATTGCAAATATTTGACAATTTAACTATAAATTTGTAGTATATTTTCATTATGGAAATCAATGCTTTACTTCAACTTTAATAATTTGATACCTCTCTAGGCATTTATAGTGATTTTTTTAAAGGTTGAAATTGAAAATCCACTTTTTATAGTTATTCCTTTAAAGAGGAAACAAATGATTAACTTTAAAAATAAAGAGTTTTTGTGAAACTTTTAACACATATGGTATAATGTATCTAATTTTCTAAAAATATGAATAAACTAATAAAACAGGCTATACCATGTTAAATAATGATTCTTGAATTGGTAAAGTATATGTGGCTAAATATACAAACTTGAGAGTCAAACTGCCTAGATTTAGGTTTGGTTTGGTTACCCACTGGTTATACAAATTTGCTCAAGTAATCTAACCATTTTGTAACTCCATGTCTTCATTGTTAAAACAAAAACAAAAAAAAATTGGAACCTCCTAAAAGCTCTCCGTTTTTTTTTTTTTTTTTTTTTTTTAATTTACCAATGAATAAAGCAAATCCCCTAGCACTTAAGAACTTACCAAATCTTATACAACTGGTGCCATTGGTCTTAACCACTGTGCAACCAGGGCCCCAATAGGCTGTAGAACTAGGAATTTAAACAGGGTTTCCTGAATTGAAAATACTTCCTCTTGGCCATTTATTCATGATAACCCTGTTTTAACCCTGTTTTAGTTTATTGAGGAAATGTGGTCTAGGACTACAGACAAATTTAGAATATGTGTGAATATGCGTTGTTGCTGTTGTTAGCTGCCATTGAGTCAGTCTCCTATTCATGAGGACACTACACACAAAAGAACAAAAACCTGCTTATTGTTCACCAACCCACAATGGATTGCAGATCGGATCTTTATGATCCACAGAGTTTTCATTGGCTGATTTTCAGAAGCAGATGCCAGGCCTTTCTTTCTAGTCTGTCTTAATCTGGGAGCTCCACTAAAACCTGGCCGGCATCATCCCCATTGCTGTCAAGTCGATTCTGACTCATAGCAACCCTACAGGACAGAACAGAACTGCTCCATTGGTTTTCCAAGGCTGTGATCTTTACAGAAGCAGACTGCCACATCTTTTTCCCACAGAGTGGCTGATTAGTTTAGACTACCAACTTTTCTGTTAGCAGCCCAGCGTTTCACTGTGGGATCACAGCAGCACATGAGTCACTATTGATAGATGGGTGGTGACTGCACATGAGGTGCACTGGCCAGGAATTGAACCCAGGTCTCCTGCATGGAAGCCGGGACTTCTACCGGTGAACCACTACTAAACACACCACCACTGCCCTGTAGAATATGTGTGAAGTCACTTAATTCTTTGTTGCTTCTTTTCACAATGCAGGGATCCTATTTAAACTTTCATTACTGTTGTTAGGCGCTATCGAGTCGGTTCCGACTCATAGCGACCCTATGCACAACAGAACGAAACACTGCCTGGTCCTGAGCCATCCTCAAAATCGTTGCTATGGTTGAGCCCATTGTTGCAGCCACTGTGTCAATCCACCTCATTGAGGGTCTTCCTCTTTTCCGTTGACCCTGTACTTTGCCAAGCATGACGTCCTTCTCCAGAGACTGATCCCTCCTGACAACATGTCCAAAGTATGTAAGGCACAGTCTAGCCATCCTTGCTTCTAAGGAGCATTCTGGTTGTACTTCTTTCAAGACAGATTTATTCATCCTTCTGGCAGTCCATGGTATATTCAATATTCTTCACCAACACCACAATTCAAAGGTATCAATTCTTCTTTGGCCTTCCTTATTCATTGTCCAGCTTTCACGTGCATATGATGCGATTCAAAATACTATGGCTTGGGTCAGCTGCACCTCAGTCTTCAAGGTGATGTCTTTGCTCTTCAACACTTCAAAGAGGTCCTTTGCAGCAGATTTACCCGAAGCAATGAGTCTTTTGATTTCTCGACTGCTGCTTCCATGGCTGTTGATTGTGGATCCAAGTAAAATGAAATCCTTGACAATTTAAATCCTTTGTCCATTTATCACAATGTTACTCATTGGTCCAGTTGTGAGGATTTTTGTTTTCTTTATGTAGAGGTGCAATCCATACTGAAGGCTGTGGTCTTTGATCTTCATTAGTAAGTGCTTCAAGGCCTCTTCACTTTCAGCAAGCAAGGTTGTGTCATCTGCATAACACAGGTTGTTAATGAGTCTTCCTCCAATCCTGATGTCCCTTTCTTCTTCATTTACTCTGGCTTCTCAGATCATTTGCTCAGCATATAGATTGAATAGGTGTGGTGAAAGAATACAACCCTGGCGCACACCTTTCCTGACTTTAAACCAATCAGTATCCCCTTGTTCTGTCTGAACAACTGCCTCTTGATCTATGTATACTCATGAGCACATTAAGTGTTCTGGAATTCCCATTCTTCGCAACGTTATCCATAATTTGTTATGATCCACACAGTCGAATGCCTTGGCATAGTCAATAAAACACAGGTAAACATCCTTCTGGTATTCTCTGCTTTCAGCCAGGATCCATCTGACATCAGCAATGATATGCCTGGTTCCACATCCTCTTCTGAAACTGGCCTGAATTTCTGGCAGTTCCCTGTCGATATACTGCTGCTGGAATTTTTGAATGATCTTCAGCAAAATTTTGGTTGTGAGTGATATTAATGATATTGTTCTATAATTTCCACATTTGGTTGGATCAACTTTCTTGGGAATAGGCATAAATATGGGTCTCTTCCAGTCAGTTGGCCAGGAAGCTGTCTTCCATATTTCTTGGCATAGATGAGTGAGCACCTCCAGGGCTGCATCTGTTTGTTGAAACATCTCAACTGATATTCCATCAATCCCTGGAGTCTTGTTTTTCACCAATGCCTTCAGAGCAGCTTGGACTCCTTCCTTCAGTACCATCGGTTCCTGATCATATGCCACCTCTTGAAATGGTTGAAAATCAACTAATTCTTTTTGATATAAGAGCTCTGTGTATTCCTTCCATCTTCTTTTGATGCTTCCTGCTTCATTTAATATTTTCCCCATAGAATCCTTCGCTATTGCAACTCCAGGCTTAAATTTTTTTCTTCAGTACTTTCAACTTGAGAAACACCGAGCATTTTCTTCGCTTTTGGTTTTCCATTTCCAGCTCTTTGCACATGTCATTATAATGCTTTACTTTGTCTTCTCGAGGCACCCTTTGAAATATTCTGTTCAGTTCTTTTACTTTATCAATTCTTCCTTTTGCTTTAGCTGCTCGACGTTTGAGAGCAAGTTTCAGAGTCTCCTCCGACATCCATCTTGATCTTTTCTTTCTTTCCTGTCTTTTCAATGACCTCTTGCTTTCTTCATGGATGATGTCCTTTATGTCATTCCACAACTCGTCCGGTCTTCGGTCACCAGCGTTCAATGCGTCATATCTATTCTTCAGAACGTCTCTAAATTCAGGTGGGATATACTCAAGGTCGTATTTTGGCTCTCTTGGACTTGCTCTGATTTTCTTCAGTGTCAGCTTGAACTTGCATACGAGCTATTGATGGTCTATTCCACAGATGGCCCCTGGCCTTGTTCTGACTGATGATATTAAACTTTTCCTTTTTCTTTTTCCACAGGTGTAGTCAATTTGATTTCTGTGTGCTCCATCTGGGGAGGTCCATGTGTATAGTCGCCGTTTATGTTGGTGAAAGAAGGTATTTGCAATGAAGTCGTTGGTCTTGCAAAATTCTATCATTCGATCTCCAGCATTGTTTCTATCACCAGGGCCATATTTTGCAACTAGTGATCTTCTTCTTTGTTTCCAACTTTTGCATTAAAATCACCAGTTATTATCAATGTATCTGGATTGCACGTTTGATCAATTTCAGACTGCAGCAGCTGATAGAAATCTTCTATTTCTTCATCTTTGGCCCTAGTGGTTGGTGTGTATATTTGAATAATAGTCATATTAACTGGTCTTCCTTGTAGGCATATGGATATTATGCTATCACTGACAGCATTGTACTTCAGGATAGCTTCCAGCTTCTCTATCCTTTGAAAATATCCCTTTATTATTATTTTTTTCAATGCATCAACCGTCTTTGCTCTTCTGCCAACAAAGCAATGTCTCATTTTTCCTTGGTTCTCTCACATAAAGCTTCTCAGCACATAATTGGTGTTTAGTAAATACGTTACTTGCTTATACGGGAGTCTTCATCTGTCAACTTGCAATCATTTTCATTATTTCATTCTTGAAATATCCCAACAATAATTAAATTGATTTTTCTGTCACTCACCTTGTCATTCTTTTCATCCTGTCAGGAATTACAATTTTTACTCTAAACCCACTCTTTTATTAGTACCCATTTCAACATCACAAAACTTTCAAATAGATAATATGTGAGAGTTGATTGTTCTCCTTACAGCAGACTGATACAATTACTGTCCTCATGGACCACTGATTCATGGTTATCGTTCGTATTTTTCTGCAGCCCCCCCTGAAATATTCAGTTGCCACTGCAGTAATTTGATGTCAAGTCAATGCTCAGTATTATTTTTCTGAGTTCGAGAACAATTACATAATTTTTATTTAACTGATTATATAGTAACCAGTATAACAAGTATTGTGATGTATGCAACTTTCTGGCAATATTTTGCATGCTTCTCCTATTTTTCACATGTATGTTTATTACATAGTGTTTATGATTGTCACTGAGACTCCAAAAAACTGATCTGAATTTTTTTTTTTTTTTTTTTTTAGTGTAATGAGGCTTCTTGAGACTGCTGGAACATTTCCTGTACCTTTATTGCTTCATTAAAATAGCAGCCACTGTTGCCCTCACATGACTGGTTAACCTACTTCTGTTTAGTCAGTTCAACTCATAAGGGCCCTATCGGACAGAGGAGAAATTCCCCATAGGGTCATCAAGGCTGTAACCTTTACGGAAGCACACTGCCACATCTTTTTCCCATGGAAAGGCTGATGGGTTCAAACCACTGACTTTCTGGTTAGCAGCCACACACTTTAACCATTAAGTCAGCAGGGCACCTCATTATTGGTACCATGAGACTAATAAAAACCAAACCAAACCTGTTGCTGTAGAGTTGATTCCGACCAACTTCGACCCTACAGGACAGAGTAGAACCACCTCATACAGTTTCTGATGAGAGCCTGGAGGATTTGAACTGCTGACCCTTTGGTTAGCAGACCTAGTTCTTAACCACTATGCCGTCAGGGTTTCCATAAGGTTAATGACAATCCATAAAAGGTTCACGCTCCCATCTTACTGTTTTACAAAACGAAATGACAAAATCATTTTGATTCTTCTGGAATCCAGGTTTTTGGATTCATGGAATTGGTATGACCCACCCAGGCCATCCACCTTAGGTGTCCTTCTGAACCTTGGAGGAACTCTTTCCCTGGAGCCACCTTTGGGTCAAACAATAGCTTAGTGAAGTGGAAAGCATTTTGCCTTAGGCATTGAGTTCTCTTGGGAAATTATCTAGGTGCATCCAGCTTTGAGAACCAGGAATTCCAGGGTCTGACTAGAGGCTGTTTAGGAAGTATAGCATGTCCTTGGCGACTGTTTCCACAACCTGCCCTATACTTTGAGCAGAGGATTGTCTATGGAAAATAGTACCTATGCCAAGTACTGAAATTGGGAATCTTTTTTTTTTTTTAGGGCCATAAGGAGGGTAATAACTGCCCAGGGACAGTTTCTAAATTGCACAACTCCCCAATTTCAAGATGAACAGATGTTGACAGCTGCAACCATGACATCAGAAATGCCTTGCCCACCTCTTGTCTGGCTGCCTCAGTCAGTTGCCTCTCATGTCGTATTTGTGGTGCCTAAGAATGTCATTCCATGCATCATCAAATGCCCTCTTGGACTTGCACCCAGGGGCAAGTGCTCCCTCTGCCCCCCAAATCGGCCCCATCCCCCACCCCCACCTCTACTATGCCTCCATGTCTACCATGCTTGACAAAGTATGTTGTGCAGTACTGGGTTAATAGAAACTGCTCTGTGGTGGCCCCTTCAAGTGGCGCTCAGGGCAGGTGCCCTATATGCCATACCTTAGACACATCTCTGGCTTATTAACAGAACAATGACCTATATAACCTACTTTCACTGTCCCCTCTTTGGAGCATGTTCAGGTGGTGCTGTTCAATTCAAATCCTATCTACTCACAATAAATATATTCTGTTACACTAATTTTTGGTGTGTTTCTAAGCAATTAAGTTTTTGAGAAAAAGAAAACACAAAACGTGTAATCTTTGATCCTAAAAAAAAAAAAAAATTTTTTTCCCAGAAGCTTATAATTACTACAAATCACAGGAAATTTTTTTTTTTTTTTTAGGCAATGTTTATAGGTTACTAAAGACAAAATCGGAGCCCTGGTGGGGTAGTAGTTAAGAGCTCCTCTGCCAAACAAAAGGTCAGCAGTTCAAATCCACCAGCCGCTCCTTGGAAACCCTTAGGGGGCTGTTCTACCCTGTCCTATAGGGTAGCTATGAGTCAGGATCGACTAAAAGGCAGTGGGTTTTTTAAAGATAAAATTACGTAAAGTAACTAATAAACCCTAGTTGCCCAACCATGCTTTGCCTTATGTAATAGTACAATTTGGGATTAAATGTAGATCTGTTAGAGGTAGTGTTAAATATCTTAGGACCACATCTGCTAATCATATTCTCAGATCCACAGACTGCTAAATCATAATAAATATGATTGTTTTAAAGTATATACTTTATTTTTAATTGCAGGATCAAAAATAACCTATTACATTTATTAGTACATTTTTTTCCCTCATATATTGTAGGCTTTGACTACATGAGGAACTAACTTGAGAATTTTGCTTAAAATGCCTAAAGTCAGAAGAGAACAATTTAGCCAGTGTGTTTGTGTTTGTGTGTGTGTGTGTGTATGCATGCACGTGCATTAAAATTTCAGAATAGATAGCTGTTTCTAAGAATATTGTATAAGGATAAGTATAAGGACACAACACTATTTGAGAATTTGATAAAATCCTTACCACTTGAAGTCATCTCTACCAGTAACACCTAAACTTTATTTAAACTGAAGACCAACCCAGTTGCCGTGGAGTCGATTCTGACCTATAAAGTGCAAGTGCCCCATACGGTTTCCATGGAGCGGCTCGGTGGATCCTCGAACTACTGACCTTTTGGTTAGCAGCCCACTTCTGAACCACTATGCCACCAGGGCTCCAAGCTTTCTTAGGGCTAGGTTATTTATTCTCATTAATCAAATAACTTATAAATATGCCATTTCATAATTAAAGATTCATCTTTTATTTAAAACAAATATAAAGAAAACATTTTAAGGGAATAAATTCCTTCAAAGTATAAATTCCTCTAAAATGCAAATTAGGACAAATAAACTTCCTCCTTTTGTGGTTGAATTCATTGCTCAGCGCAATTCAATCAACTGAGTTCATTTGTTTCATAAAAGAAATACTCTAGTAAACAGAAAAGAGCTCATTTTAACCTTGAAAAGATTACAAAAGCCACCATGCCGTGCTACAGAGAAACATTTAATTTAGAGAAAAGGCAAAACAGAAATAATCTTTACCAACAATTACTGCAGTTTTCATTGTCATGTTGGAAAGGATTTTTGAAATAACTTTTTTTTTAAGTTGTGCAAATGTTTATTCCTGCTGGGCTGAGACAGAGAGATGGAGTGTTATAGACAAAATTGATTGACCTTCTAGTTGTGGAAGTAGGGTCTATATTCCTGAGAAATGAAACTGCAAAATACTAAAGTGAATTGAGCTAAGGCCCACTACGGAGCCTTGGTGGCAAAGTGGTTAAGAGCTCAGGCTGCTAACTGAAAAGTCCGAGGTTTGTATCCACCAGCTGCTCCTTGGAAACTCTATGGGGCAGTTCTGCTCTGTCTTACGGGGTCGCTATGAGTCAGGATTGACTCGAAGGCAAATGACAATAACAACAGGCCTTCTCAAGAGTAGCAAAGTGGCATAGTGGTTAGGCATTTGGCTGCTAACCAAAATGTCAATGGTTTGAACCCACCAGCAGCTCCATGGGAGAAAGATATGACAGTGGCAGTCTCTTTCTGTAAAGATTTACAGCCTTGGAAACCCTGCAGGGCAGATCTACTCCATCCTACAGGGTCACTATGACTCAGAATAGACTAGATGGCAATGGTTTTTGGTTTTGTTTTGTACCCTTCTCAAACAAGTTAGATGCATTCAACTGCCGTTTGAATCATTCACAACTGGTAATTTTCACGAATTGATGTGCCGTTTCCAATTATGGTCAGCTTTTTTCGTTAGGTTTTCAGACTTAATATCAGGAAATGAATTTGTATTTAAAGCTCAGAGCATGACTAAGCCTTGCATCAGGACAAACCATTAGACTTTTTCATGAGAGGAACATGATTCTGGGTTTGGCTGGTATTTTATGACTATGGCGCTAATTGCTAAATGGCTTGATTTGTCTGACATACTGACAATGCTTTCATGCAGATAAATGCTTTTTTTAGTTGACATGTCTTACTCTGTATTGAGTGTGAGTTGTAAAAGTTTTCCAAAGCCTAGCAAAATAGAAATTTACAAATCAATTTATAATAGTATTGGGAATAGAGAGTCTAGAAGGTGTAGTTCCAGATTGATCAGTTCATATCTTTGTAGGAAGTTCAGATGCAAAAAACTGGATTAAAAAATAAGAATACAAAGATCCTCTTGATGTCTTAAGAATAAGAGTAGAATATTTGTTTTTAAGGGTTATAGGTCAAGATACATACAATTTGTTTATCAACAACTTTCAGGTTCACATTTTCTATTAACATATGTAATTTCTGTTCCATAAAAAACAAATTTCTACCTATGTTCACAACAGTTGTTGTTGTTGGATGTTGTTCAGTGGATTGCGACTCATGGCGACCCCAAGTAACAGAATAGAACTACCTCATAGGGTTTTCTTGGCTATATTCTTTATAGAAGCAGATTGCCAGGTCTTTCTCCTGCAGAGCCTCTGAATGAGTACCAACTGCCAAGTTTTTGGTTAGCAGCCAAACATGTAACAGTTGTACCACTAGGGTTCCTTTAGTGTATTAATTATAGGAATAACATAATGATATTTCTAAAACATTTTAGTGTTGTTAGTTGCCTTTGACTCAAGGCAACCCAATGTATAACAAAACATTCCTTAGTACTGTGCCACCTTCACAATTATTGGTACGTTTGAGCCCATTGTTTCAGCTATTGTGTCAATCCACCTCATGGAGGATCACTTTCGTTTTTGCTGACCCTCTGCTTTACCAAGCATGATGTCTTCTCTAGCAATTAGTCTTTCCTGACAATGTGTCCAAAGGAAGAAAACTAAGTCTTGCCACCCTCACTTCAAAGGAGCATTCTGGCTGTACTTCTCCAAGATTGATTTGTTCTTCTGGTTTGTTGTTGTCGTTAGTGCCATTGAGGTGATTCTGACTCTTCTGAGTCAGAGCAACCCCTTGAGTGCAAAGTAGAACTACTCTATAAGGTTTTCAAGGCTGCAGCCTTTCGAATACAGATCACCACACCTGTCTTCAGAGGTGCCCCTAGGTGGGTTTGAACTGCCAGCCTTTTGGCTTAGAGTGTAGCGGTTAACCTTTTGTGCTACCCAGGGACTCTTCTGGTGGTCCATGAATATTCAGCATTCTTTACCAACACTAACATGAGATAGGTTTTATTTTTATTAGCCCTATCATTTATAGTGCTGGAGACTTCAGCGGAAAAAGATCTTCTTAAATGTGTTCTTCTCAACCAGTTCTTTATGCATTACACTTTCGATTTTTCAAAATGTGGGTAGAAAACCTGCAGCATCAGCATAACTAGGGGGCTTGTAAGAACTGTAGCATATGGAGCCTTATCAAATCCACACTAAATTACTAAATTAGATCCTGCATTTTTAATGAGATTCCCAGGTAATTCCCATTGGACATTAAAGTTTGAATAGCACTCTTTTAGACTACCTTCACTTCGTTCCAGCGGGGATCCTTATGTGGCATGAAGATAAATATTAGTCTCTGATTATTTAACATGGATCGAAGCACTATACCAAGACCTGATTCACAATCTGTAAGCGTCTACATTTTTTCTCTTGTTTTGTTTTTTTTCTGAGCATATAAGTAGGTCTCATTTCTATACTGAAATTTTCATGTCAGGAGAAACAGTAGTAATTACCATCCCCTACTGTTACATATTCTAGAAGAGAATATAAAACAACATCTAATCACTTCTATAAAAGGTATACGATATTAAATGCCTTAATATGAGTAAAAATAAAACACTACTAAGTTGTAGAATTCTTGCCTTCTCAGCCAGCGCACCTCATGGGCACCAACCGCCTGTTTGTCAATAGAGGCTTGTGTGTTGCTATGATGCTGAACAGATCTTAGTGGAGCTTTCTTCCAGGCTTGGAAGAAAGGCTTGGCAATCTACTTTCGAAAATCAGCCAGTGCGTTCCGTGGCTCACGATGGTCTACTATAGTGCGTGCAGTTGCCATGAGCCAGAAGCCAGCTTGAAGTCAGCTAGCAACAGCAAGGCCCAAAAAAGAAAAAATCATAACCAGTTGGGTAAATTAGAAAAGAAAAATCTTTATGGAGGAAGTACTGAAGATAAAGAATAAAATGTAAAAAGATATAGCTGGAAGTGTTCCCCAGACAGATTAGGATGTGAGCGAGAGTTCAAGATACAGGAGAATCGGAAAAGGTTTTGGTAAATACATAGCCCAGTTTTAATTATCCAGTATGACACAGTAGGAGCTTAATAAAAAGCAAGCCTGGCAAAATAAATTGAGGTAATGTTAAGAATTCTGAAAGCTAGATTCAAGTGTTTTTACTTTACTGGGTGTTGTGATTCTTGAATGATTTTCATTAAGAGACTAATGTGGTTGTAACAAAGTTGACCAAAGACCTGTTGTTTGTTTGTAGGAAGGGTGATAAAAAGGGTAGACAAACACTGGGAGAAAGAGTTTGCCCTCTTAATATTCTAAGATCGGAACTGGGACAGTGAAGGTAAGGAAGGGTGGAAGGGTTAATAAAAATAAACCTTGAGGATGCAATCTACAAGATGTGGGAACAATTGGGTATGGCAAATGTTGGAGAAACTGAATAAATGCTAACTATACATTCTTTTTATATATATATACATTCTTGAGAAAGAACATTCATGTCATTAAAAGAAATTGGGAAATCAGGAAAAGGGACAAAGTCAGTTTTGGACATGTTGGTATAAATCTATCAGAGTCACAATATTCAGGTGTCTGTTCATAAGATAACTGATGAGGTGAGAGATTTCATTTCTGTTTTTGAGAGCTGTCAGTACAGGAAAAAACAAAAAGGGGGGGTGCTGAAACAGTAGAAGTGAATGGCTTCCTGGAGGGCCAAAGAGTAGGGGTCAGGATCGTTTTTAATCTCCTCTGTCCTTTGTGGCTGTGATTCTGTCAGCATCCCAGAACAAAATCTCCTTGATTGTGAACCTCACCCGATACATTTATGTCATCTTTTCCTTTTTTGCAAGTTGTAAAATGCCAGCTTCTCTTAATCTGATAAATGTGACAAAGACAGGTAGGTGCCCCCTCACCCAACTATTCACTCTGCCCTTTTTTTCTAAATACCAAACTTGCTTTTTTTTTGGAGCAGGGGCGTTCATCAACTCCACATTGGGGAAAAAAAAAAGTTTCTGTATTGTTTCTCTTGTCCAAATGCGATTCTTAACTGATAAAATGAATTCATGGTGTTTCGGATCCAAACTTAGTCAGCCTGAATATGCAGATTTAATATCATCATTGGCAAAGCATACACCTTAAGGGAAAGGAATGTTAGCACACCGTGCCGAGTCTTATAATCAATGTGGCCTAAAAACGTGTATTAAACTTGGCTGTAGATGTTTAAAAAGGTGTGGTTTTAGATGACAAGCTTATCACTTGAATATTACCTCAGGTTTCTGTTGCAGTTGTCTTCTGTTGAGAGGAGCAAGCATGGATTCCAGGTTAGCAAGCACAGCATCAATCACAGATGAGAGCTGAGAAAACGTAACATCGCAGAGTCCCTTGATTCTGCATTCTTATCCTGCACGCCTACAGGAGTGTGAGATGCACACTGATCTATTAGGGGATGATGAGAAGCAACGTGATTAGCTAGTGATTTATATCCTCCGAGATGGGCAGCCTATAGAAAGCAGTGACAAATGAGGGATCTAGTGGGACTAGGAAACATTATATTAAAAATAGAAAGCCTTATCTTGTGTCATTCATCATCCTTGCTTTCATCAGTTATCTCCCCTGCTCCCCTGAAGAATAATCAGCGATGTTAAAAAACAAAAGCAAAAACAAAACAGTACTCTATGCTAGACTTATACAACTTACATACTATTAGGGCAAATGCAAGTTTTACTCCTGAGAAACACCAGGAATTCTCAAATTACACTTTATAAATGATAACATAAAACAGTCAAACATATTCATATTGAATGGGGAAAAATTCAAGGAGTCTGACTCACTTAAGCATATTTGACTTCAGTATTCAAAAACATCGGAGCGCTGGTGGCGCAGTGGTTAAGAATTAGGGGTGCTAACCAAAAGGTCGGCAGTTCGAATCCACCAGCTGCTCTTTGGAAACCCTGTGGGGCAGGCAGTTCTGCTCTGTGCTGAGGGGTTGCTATGAGTTGGAATTGACTCCACAGCAATGGGAAATAGAAAATTTCAAAAATCCAAACAAAACAAAACAGGAAGCAGATTAATTAGTGCAATTGACTGCAACTGGTTTTGGTTTTATGTAATACAGGTAAAAAAAAAAAATATACAACTTTTATAAAGCATTTGAGCAAATTCTTAAAAATCACAAGGAGAAATTTTGGTTCCCTTCCTAAATGATATCCTTCTGCTTTACTGGCAGAATTAAATAAAATATTTGTGTTCATCCTCCAGTACCTCAGCAAACAGTCACCTGTCTTCAGTTCCAGGTTTCATACCTAATTAGTTTGAATCCATTATCCTAACACCCCATTCTGCTTTCCAAAGAGGGATTTGGGCATTGGCTTGGGAAGGAATTTTAGCCAATGGCAGATAAAGGCGTGTTTCCCAGAAATTGTGGGGAAAGGTTCTAATCCCCTTAAAAAACAAAGAAAGAAAGAAAGAAAGGAAGAAAGGAAGGAAGGAAGGAAGGAAGGAAGGAAGGAAGGAAGGAAGGAAGGAAGGAAGGAAGGAAGGAAGGAAGGAAGGAAGGAAGGAAGGAAGGAAGGAAGGAAGGAAGGAAGGAAGGAAGGAAGGAAGGAAGGAAGGAAGGAAGGAAGGAAGGAAGGAAGGAAGGAAGAAAGAAAGAAAGAAAGAAATTCTCTTCAAGTGTTCTGGCCCTTGTCATACCTGGATATGTTCAATTGTTGCAGGTTTCTGTTGACCTTGTAGAGAGTTAGCTTGAAATCAGGCCAAAATGCTGTATGCGGTGGGGGGAGAGAGGGCAAAACAGATGTTTAATGGTACATTGGTCCTTAATGCAATAATTGAGCTGCTAAATTGATAATCCTGGGGCCCTCTTGTTTTGTAGCAGGATGATTTGTGGCTTGTTGTTTAAGCCAGGCAAGTAAGGTTTTCTGTTACATGAAGCCAAACGTATGCTGATAAAAACATGTAAAGTCAATTCTTACTATTGGCATTGTTGTTTAGATATTTTTAGAGGTATATTGCAGGATAAATCAAGAGGAAATTATTTTGCTGTTGAAAATAAGCAAGGCTCTGCACTCAAATTAAAACAACAAAAACAAAAAGATGTAAGGTTAAAATGCAAAACAGTAGCTAAAAATTCTGTAACATTAAATTTGAATGAAAATATATACATATTAAAAGTAAACAGATAAATAGCTATGGATGCCTATGATGGGCATGCCTAGAATTAGAACTATTCATGATTTCTTATTTATGTTTATCCTAATTTTTTATGTAAAATAAACACATTTTCTGTGTCTCTTAATTTGGGGAGAATAGCATGATGTGAAACATAATTCCCACTGGTGTTTACTAAACTAGGATCTGAGAATTGCCTGAGTACTAATTGCTTGAGGTTAAAAATGCAGATTCCTGGGTACCATGCTAGACTAGGGTATCAGCATAATCAAAGATGATGACCTAGATTGTAAAACTAAAAAAAAAAAAAAAACAGGAAGAGAAAACTTCCAATTGTCTTTGGTTGTTTGAGAAACAATGATAAATGTGTAATGAGCTTTATAGTATTTCAAAATTTGAGCACCTTTGCATTTGCTCACTAAAAAAAAAATCCTTTAGCTTAATATTGTCAAGAAATCTTTTCCAAAAAGTTCAAAATATTTTAAAAATATAAGTTTTTCTTCAAGTTAGCTGTCTTTAGCCCCAGAGGTACTTAACTCGTACTTAAACTCATGAACATAATTCGTATCAGCATCGGCAATTCCTTAGTATTGGTACAAACTTAACTTTTAACTACCTTGATCAATTCCAGCATATTTAAAAAAAAAAATTCCAAACAAATGGAATTTGCATTATGTTTTCAGCCAAGAAATTCTACGGAACTTAGTTCCACTCTGTAACTCATAGGATCACCATGAGTTGGAATCGACTCGACAGCAACAGGTTTGGTTTATTTGGTTTTATCATAATAAATAAGTGATGTTTACATTTTTAAGTTATTATTTAGATTGTTAGAAATGGAATCAATAGCACAATTCCCATAGGGTATAGAATCACGTTTCATAAGCATGAATGCCTCAGTTTTAAGGACGACTAATTTACAAAGGCTTTAAAAGATTTTAACTGTGTTGCGGAGCCCTGGTGGCGTAGTGGTTAAGTGCCTGGCTGCTAATTGAAAAGTCAGAAGTTCGAACTCATCAGCTGCTCCATGGGAGAACAATGTGGCAGTCTGTTTCTGTAAAGATTACAGCCTTGAAACTCTGTGGAGGCAGTTCTCCTCTGTCCTGTAGAGTTGCTATGAATCGGAGTTGACTCGGGGGTAACAGGTTAAGCAGTTAACTCTGTTGTTAGGTCTGCTGCCTCCATAATCTAATAGCAGAAGGAACTTCATTTTGTTTAAAAACAGAAGAGAAGAGAAGAAACTCCCTGTCACACTCAGCCCTGACTGAAGGAATGTGCTCTGTGCTGGCAGTGATGGCCCAGCATGGAAAGGCACCACCTGCCTGCAGGTTGTGAGGAACAATAGGAGTTGGAAATGGAAAATATCTCACTGCCCCGTTTATAAACCTGAGAGTTTATATGTGTTCCTCAGAGATACAACTTGCAAAGGGTTTTTTTGGATCTTTACCATTCCTAACATGCTATGATTTGCACTGGTGATCAAGCCAGTTGGCTTGCTGAAGAGTAAGACTGCCAAGATCATTACCAAAGATACAAATAGACAGAAATGTAGGATGTCAGTAATAGTTTTTCTGTCAAGATGCTCCATGGTAATGTGGTTCCTTTTTGTACAGCATTTGCTCTATCACATCCTGTGATGTCTTTGTGAACCAGTTCTAAGAACTTAATATGCAAATATGCCAGCATAATTGAGAATATAGAACGTATCTTGTGCTTAATGCTAAATATGCATGAAACATCATGTCTTCATGTTTAATTCTATTATAATTTGAGGAATATATTTGCACATTCAAATTTTACATTTCTATTTTTTATTATTAACATACAGATACAAGGGCAATATTCTGCAGCTACAAAACCTTAGGCTTTCAGGACTTCTTCCCTGAAAAAAGAGAGAAAGTTATTATTAGAGGACATAACTAAGGTAGCAACCCTTCTGATCCATCAATAGCACACAGTATGAGTGTCTTTTAAATTTTTTACCAAGACTATTTACATACAATATATGCTTAACAAACCATGGTGCTAAATAAAAATACAAAAAGGCATTTTACCATAGGCCTGTAAAGGTGTTCAATTTACTTCAAGGTATATTAATGATTTAAGAGAATACTCACGAAGTTAGAAAACAAGTTCCTATTTCTGTTTCTTTGCAAGTTGGGTTCTCTATTAGCATCTTAAACTGGAGTAATACTGTAGAAATTTTTTTAGTGGAAATAGAAAACAGGAAGACTTCCTTTTGCTTAGCGTGCTTATTTTTCTCATGCCTCATAACAGGGACTGTTCCTGCTTCCTCTATAAAAAATAAAAAAAAATATACCTGGTACTTATTTCCTGAGTAAACTTCCAGAGACCGGTTACATTCTTATACATATCGCCACATGTGGTGCTGTTGCTGTTAGGTGCCCTTGAGTAGTTCCGACTCATAGAGGCCCTATGTACTGTACAACAGAATGAAATGCTGCTAGGTTCTTCGCCATCCACACATAATTGTTGCTGTCTTTGACTCATTGTTGCGATCACTGTGTCAGTCCACAATGTTGCCATGTAGGAGCAGAAAAAGAAAACATCCTTGGTACTTTGATTATTTTGTTAATGATCAAAAATAACCTTTAGCTTTGGTCCTTAATTGTGGGCTAATGATATTGAAATACTCTTTTTATAGCACCAATTCAGATGCTAGTTATAATGAGTTTTTGTTTGCTTTAAATAAAACAAAACACAGTAACTTTACGTTTAATCGCAACTGGTAATCATAAAATTTTCTTTTTTTGTTCATCCCTTCTTTAGACATAACTCTGCATATTAACAGTGGTTATTTGTAAGTTATTTCACTAGCTATATTGCCATTTTTCTTAAGCTTGAACAAAGATATCTACAGTTCTGCCATTTCCTGCAGAAGACGGCCACATAGTAAATCAGACTTAGTTTATCACCAGCATTTATAAAACCAGACCTTGGGAAAGAACTAGGCCTGGGGATGCATGTATGGTCTTAAGATGGCGGACGTTTAGCCTGCCCAGATTAGGAAAGAGTTTTAACAGAACCCGACGTCAGTTTTTTTGTTTTAAACAAATTAGTGCTACTTGGTGATGAAATTGAAATTAAATCGTAATATTTCTGCATTCAAAGCCTGATTAACAAAAGATGCATGTAACAGCTAGTCAGCACGCTGATCAACACATAAATCAACAGTGACTTTTTTTTTTTTTTTTTTTTTACCGGAACCACTCACCTTGTGGCAGTTGTGAATTTAACGCTGATTTATTTATTTACTTTTATTTCAGCCATGACAACCACCAATCCTGGAGTTTCTGATTTACGAAAGCATTGAACATCGTCACTAGAAACTCAAAGCGAGCGCCTCAAAGTTCTCAGTCCCCTACAAACACAGTTCTGTTCGTTCTGGGCCTGTGTTAAAGTTACCATACAAGTCTTCTCAGTCCCCATTCTGTTCCCCAAAATGTCCCCCATTCTCTCTGGATGATCAGTGACAAAATTATCTCCCTTCTCCATGAAGCGTCTTTCATACTCTAGCTAATACTAAGCTGTTCCCCCCTGCCCCCAGACTATAGTGCACGTCAAGGAGCCCGGCTGGCGCAAACAGTGTGCCATCTTCTGCTGACTCAAACCCTGGTGGCTTAGTGGTTCAATGCTACGGCTGCTAACCAAAGGGACGGCAGTTCGAATCCACCAGGCGCTCCTTGGAAACTCTATGGGGCAGTTCTACTCTGTCCTATAGGGTCGCTATGAGTTGGAATAGACTCCACGGCACTGGGCTTTGTTTGGGTTGCTGACCCAAAGGTCTATGGATCAAATACACTTGGTGGCTCCACAGAAGAAAAGGCCTGGTAAACCTCTTGCGTAAAGATCACAGCCACAAAAACCCTAAGCAGCAGTCCAACTTTGTAAAACATGGGTTGATGGGAGTCAGGGGCCAATTCTAAGGCAACCAACAACAGCATAGTGCTTGTCATCCATACCTCTGTCTTTGGTAGAGAATCATATAACCTCACTATTCTTGCCATCAACCCCCCCAAATAAAACAGAGCACCTGCTATGAGTTAACATAGATCATCTTTCATTCCCCATCTATATACTGTTTCAGCTTAAAGATGGGAGAAGTGGAGGAGAGGGCATGGTCATCTTCTCACCTCCATCTTAAACATACTTAACCCCCCCACCCCAAAACCAAAACCAAATCCATTCTTGTTGAGTTGATTCTGACTCATAGTGACCCTATAAAACATAGTAGTACCACCCCATAGGGTTTCCAAGGAGCAGCTGGTGGATTAGAACTATGGAACTGCCCACCTTTGGGTTAGCAGCAGAGCACTTTAACCACTGTACCACTGAGGCTAGCTATAGTCAAAGTTCTAATATCTTGTCACATGTACACAACTACCACCTTTTCATTTTTGAAAATATTTTATTTTCATAAGCTATGTTTTTTTCTTCCTGTTTTATAAACAAAACCATTCCAAGAAGTCAAAATCTAGGATACCAATCTCCCGGGTTGCCTACATGGTACACTTCCATCCTGTATTTACCTCTTAGTCTAAAATCCAGATTAACATATTAAAAACCAATTATATTTCAATGACACAGGCTACATTTATACTGAAAGAGTCAATGGAAGTCTATATCTGCTTAACTTTTCTTTTGTGTTTTCTTTTGTTAAGTTGATGCTGTTATCCCGCATCATGTCTACCAGACAGCACCTTTTCTAGAGATGAAGGTTCTTGGCATTCTGTCTCTGCCAGAAATCTTGTCACATATTCATGGTTGTCAAGAGCTTTTTTTTTTTTTTTTAACAAAAAGAAAAAATCAGAGAATCCAACAAAGGAAATACTCTATTTCATTTTATAAAATGAAATAGGTCAAAAGAGTTATCAAGAAATCTCTTGTTAATTTTATATAATGGTATACAATTTTTTCTTATTATTCTGAGAATGAATTCCTAAAGCTTCCAATCTGTGAGACATAGAAAAAGCCAAGATCACACTGGGGGATGAAACCGTGTTTCAAGAATTAGCATAACTACATGTGTTAGGTATTTTTGGGCAGGGGAAATAAGTCATTGAGGCAAGGAAAAACAAAGCAAACCCACTGCTGTCGAGCTGATTCTCACTCATAGGACTTTTGAGGACAGAGTAGAATTGCCCCATAGGCTTTCCAAGGCTCTAAATCTTTACAGGAGCAGACTGCCACATCTTTCTCCCATGGAGTGACTGGGGGGCTTGAACCCCTGACCTTTTGGTTAGTAGCCATATGATTTAACCACTGTACCACTAGGGATCCTGACAAGAGTTAGAACTTTTTTCTTTGGATATAAAGGGATGTGTATATTTCTGTTTCAAAGTTAAAATCAGTAAAGATTTGTTGAGGAGGCTTTTTTTTTCCTGTAATTTAGTCATATCCAGATACACTCAAGATGTAGGTGCAAACTTTTTTGGGGGGCAGCTTTACCAGAGGTGATTATTTTGGGAGCAATCATGTGGAAGCTTCACCTGGTGCACCAAGCTTGACCTGGTGATTAATTAGTATAATCTAATTTTTTTTTAATTGCATATTATTTCCTCTCATAGTTTCTTTTTAGAGGTGTGCTATACAACCCAAAGTCTGCAACCAAAATTTATTTATCCATTTAACCAGTAGCTTGGTTTTTTTTGTTTTCTTTCCTCAAGTTCAGTAAAAAATAGGTTTCATGTGTGATCCAGGTCACATATACTGGTTATATGATTTGTCAAATTAAAAAATAAAAATGAATTCAATAGGGAGAGACTTTGTTCAGAAAGAAAGACTATTGCAAGGAGGGGCCTATCACAGTAGGGAGACTGCTCTGACCTAAGAGCGGCAAGTGCCTCAAGAGTTAGGCAAAAAGGGGTCTTCTTTTATAGAAAAGTCAAAGGCCGGAAAGAACTGAGTATGAGGAAGTGAGATGGGTTGCTCTGCAGCAGGCCTAGTCTTTGGAAGGGGGCTTTAAGAAGCTCTCGTACATTAGATAAGAAGCCCTGGTGGTGTAGCAGTTAAGAGCTACCACTGCTAACCAAAAGGTCAACAGTTCAGCAGTTCAAATCCACCAGGCGCTCCTTGGGAACTCTATGGAGCAGTTCTACTCTGCCCTATAGGGTCGCTATGAGTCAGAATTGACTTGATGGAAACAGGTTTGGTTTTTTTTTTTTTTTTTTGTACATTGGATCAGGAACCCTGCTGGTATAGTGGTTAAGTGCTACAGCTGCTAACCAAAGGGTCAGCAGTTCAAATCCGCCAGGCACTCCTTAGAAACCCTATGGGGCGGTTCTACTCTGTCCTATAGGGTTGCTATGAGTTGGAATCGACTCGACGGCATTGGGTTTGGTTTTGGTTTGGACATTGGATCAGGCTAAGTATGGGCTGTAGTTCAGGCACTTAAAGGTCAGAGAGAAGCTTAACAATTTTTGTTAACATGTATTTTGTTCTGATTGTTCAATGGGAGCAACCATTTTAACTAATCATATTTATGAGATAGAGAATGGGAATTTAGAGGGTCTGTGCCTGGTTCTGTCCTAAGTAAACAAGGGGCATCCTTGAGTTTCATCTAAGTCATATGTGAAGGGGTGGTTCTTTGCCGTAAGCCATTTTCTGGAACATAAAGGGTAGAGAATTTCCTTAACCATTGCTGTTTTCCAGGATTACAGGGTTTAGATAGAATTCAACATTGTATGTGTATACTGATATGCATGCGTATATATTAACTTATGGAGCCTGGTGGCAAAGTGGTTAAGAGCTTGTCTGATGACCAAAAAGGCTGCAGTTCGAATCCACCAGCCATTCCTTGGAAACCGTATGAGTTGGAATCGACAGGATGGCAATGGGTTTGGTTTTGGTTTTAATATATGTTGTATTCACATAAATTCATATATGTATACACACGTGCATGAAATAAAAGTTTCATGAAACAATGCATTTCACTCTGATATTGTTCTATTTCATTAAAAAACATAAATCTAGTCATGACAACAAATTTATTTCATGATCTATCAGTTGAAATACAGTTTTAAACCATTTATTTTACTTTTTTAATTACAAATAAAGCCAAATAAGGGGTTTAGAGAGAACAGAATTTATTTAATGATATGTGCTATCTCAGGGAGGGCAGGAGAATCAGTTTTGAAGGTCATGCAACCAGAGACTACAGTCAAACTGCATGACAGAACCGTTCTTTGGAGCCGCCACTGCTGCTGTTGAGAACACACAATGCAGGTTGTCTCAGAACAGCTGGATACTGTGTGCTGCCTTTGGAAGCTCTGTTTCTGCTGCCATTGGGGAGACTCATGAAAGAGTAACAATTCTTGGCATCAGTAGGTCATTAATAAAAGGCTCGAGAGAAATTTCTGACCAGTGGAGCTCATGTCACATGACTGAAGACTGACTGAAGGAAAAGCCTTGGAAGATGAGTTTCTGATGAATTTATAATTTGAGGAGGAACATTCTCTAAAGACCGTCAATTGCATGAACATAGGAAGCATTTTTAAATCTTTTGGAACTCCAAAAAATGTGACAAATGATGTGTGCACTGTATAGCCCAGAGAATCTGCCCTGTATTGTATCTTTAAAACCAAAAAAAAAAAAAAAAAAAAACCAAACCCACTGCCGTCGAGTCAATTCTGGCTCATAGCAACCCTAATTTCCAAACCCAGAAAGCTATAACACTGAGAAAAAATCTTAGCCACAAAACATAATACAGCAAAATATATTGAACTGATGAAAAGATTTAATTTCATGTGCATTGTTACATACTTTCCGCAAATGTTTAAATAATTCATTCTAGTTACTGCTTTATTAAAACAATGTGAGGCAGTCTAATTCAATATGTGATAAATACGTTTCCCCAATGTTCAAATTATATCATCCTAAATTACATCGTACATCTGCTAATTCACTGATAAGTTGGTTTATCTGAGAAACGCATAACAAATGACAACAATTATAGAGCTAAAAGTTATAGTTACTCCTTTTCCTTTTTATACATAACAACCTCCTAGAAGTATTAGTTAAGACAGTTGTTTAATCCTGATATTTTTAATGCAAATTACTTTTAGAAATAGCATGCTAATGATACTAAATAATTATACAATGACAAAAAATACATATGATATTATCATAGAACCTTAACATCACTTTATGATGTGTAAAATTGACCTTGTTGATGTGTGTAAAACATGGCTCAAGTAATATCTGATAAAATCATATAATAATCCATATACTCCTGATGTTTGGGTTTACCCACATACTGCATGGGCCTATAGAGAGAAAGCAATTTTGGCCCTCTAATGTTTGAAACCAAAGAGCACTTATTCTTATGTAGTAGATAAAATCAGTGAATTTAGTAGAGTTCATCTACTACATGAATTATTTTAGTGGATTTGTTGTTCGAAGTGGATTTATCTGCTTTACGTGTACTAAATGTAACTTCTCATTGCTAGGAAAGGGTTTTTTTAAAAACAGAGTACCACATGGTAGATTTCTTTGTTGAATAACGGGAGAATGAGGACAGAACGAAATATTCTTGGACACTTTATAAACACATCCATACTGGGGTTCCACAACCATTGAACAAGGCAAACCATTATGGAATTGTTCAGTCTCACTTGGTATATTTTAAATGATCAGCAGTTATGTGCTTGTCACAACCTGCCCAAGCTTCATGCCATGGTAAAGTTGGTTTATGGTCTTCATATTTAGATTTTTGCTTTTGGTTATAAATTCTGCTCTTCACAGCTCTTTGCCATCAGAAAGGGTGAGCAGTAGATCACATCATTGCTTTGGTTTCATGCAAAGATTGGGTTTTCTTGTAAATTTTTTGACAAAAAAATACTGGGATTTATTTGTTTTTCCTCCTGTAACTAATTGTCCCATAAACAGAAACGCAATATTTCCAATATTTAACTGAGCCAGGGATGTGCTCAATCTGGCTCCTACTGGCTTACCAGAGCTGATTGTAAATTTCTAGGAAGTTTTCAAACCCTTTCATGTCACATTGAAAGCTTAAATTGACCATGGTGGGAGTATTTACACCATGGAAATTAGCAGATTAAAAACAGAAGCTATTATTATTATTTTTCTTTTTTTCAGAGAGCTGGTCTACCGACCTGTCATGTTTAGTCAGCATGAGATCTTTTGACATATTAACTTGACAGAAAACACTCCAAATATTTGTTATTGTTTCAGAATCGTCACCCAGTTCATGCTTATTTTGTTGGGTACAGACGTGTTTATTATATATGCTGGCACGGAGATCCCTTCATTTGTTAGGAAAATGCCTTGAGATGTTCCTTTAGCTTTGGACAATGGGTATCAGAATGAATGATCTGGAAATAGATGTCTTAGTTACCTAGTGCTGCTATAACAGAAATACCACAAGTGGGTGGGTTCAACAAACAGAAGTTTATTCTCTCACAGTCTGGTACGCTAGAAGTCCAAATTCAGGACGTCACATTCAGGTGAAAACTTCCTGCTGGCTCTAGAGAAAGGTCCTTGTATTCAACCTTCCCCTGGACTAAGAGCTTCTCAGTTGCAGGAATCCAGGGTCCAAAGGACACACTCTGTTCCCAGCACCACTTTCTTGGTGGTATGAGGTCCCTATGACCGTCTGCTCGTTTCTCTCTTTTATATTTCAAAAGACATTTGCTCAAGACACAATCCAACCTTGTAGATTGAGTCCTGCCTCATTAACATAACTGCTGCTAATCCCCATCTCATCAACATCATAGAGACAGGCTATACAATACATAGGAAAATCACATCAGATGACAAAATGGTGGATAATCACACAATACTGGGAATCATGGCCTAGCCAAATTGATACACATATTTTTGGGGGCATGATTCAATCCATGCTAATATGTAAATAAATAAAATATATTACTAAGTTGTTATACATATGACAGTGTGACATTTATTGGAATTTGGGCCTGGAAGAGTGGTTTGGGAGGAGAGATGATTATGATGGAGAAGGAGAATGTCCTCATGACTGAAGGGTAAAAAACCAAACCTATTGCTGTCAAGGCAATTCTGACTCATAGTGACTCCACAGGACAGAGGAGGCTGCCCCACAGGGTTTCCAAGGAGCATCTGGTGGATATGAACAGCCGATCTTTTGGTCAGCAGCCATAGCAGTTAACCACTATGCCACAAGGGTTTCTGAAGGCTAAATATTGTGGAAAAAAACATCACCATGGAGAGGTTCCCAAAAATGGGGTGGCCAATGGGATTATTAAAGAAAATAAAATTTCATATTCTTCTTTAATCTGTGTTTGGATAACATAGTAACAGGGCATAAATTTCAGATAAAAACCAAAACCAAACCACTGCTGTCAAATCGATTTCTACTCAGAGTGATCCTATAGGACAGAGTAGAACTGCCTCATAGGGCTTCCAAGGAGAAGCTGATGGATTCAAACTGCTGACTTTTTGGTTAGCAGCCATAATCTTAACCACTGCACCACCAGGGCTCCTAATTTCAGAAGGTAAAGAAAAACAGATGTTTAATAGGGGAAATGATGAGGCAAAAGAATAGCAAAAAGGTTAATGAACTGTACGAAAGTAGGGAAAAGCAGATATGCGGAGACAAAGGTGAAAGGTCTAGATACATCTAAGAGTCAACAAGCAATTGGTGGCTACCTTTGTATTACTGAGTCTGATGTGGGATCCTATTCAATAGATTCAGTTTTAATTTAATCTCAACTGATTAGGTGACTTGGGTTCTCGTACTGGAAAAACATAGATCTAAGAAAACTCATTCCAATTCAATAATGGAGCTCACAAACAACTTAAATAAGAAGGCATTTCAAAAGAGTGAATACTTTCTCTGATGCCAAGATTAATAGTATCTTGAAAAGAAAAGTGCCTATTATCTCTCTCCCTCTCATTCCTTCCTGTTCCTATCACACTTCATTATCTAACTCCAGTTAGTGGCTTAATTAGCCTTGGTGGCGCAACAGTTAAACACTTGGCTGCTAACCCAACAACAACAGTAGCTAAGAGTTGCCTTTGAGTAGACTCTGACTCATGGCAACCCCATGTATGTCAGCGTAGCACTGCACTCCTTAGGATTCTCAACGGCTGGTTTTTCAGTAGTAGATCTCCAAACTTTTCTTTCAAGGTGCCTCTGTGTGGAGTTGAATCTCCAATCGTTCAGTTAGCAGTCGAGTGTGTTAGCCATTTGCAGCACCCAGGGTCTCCTAATTAGTAGCTAACTTTCCTCACTCCAGAGAAAATGTGATTCTTAAATACTTAGTAAGTGTTTATAGAGATGAAAATAAATAAATGTGTGTTGGTGTGTTTCAGAAACTTAATCTAATAACATTTTTGTAGATTATGTTAACTAAGGGCTTTGTGTTTAGGGCTTTTGATTCCCCCTTCAATATTTAATGGTTATTTTGCCTTTTCTAAAGATTTATTCATTTTACAAAGCTTGGTAAATAATATCTTCAGCATGATCTGTTAATTTTAATCTACAAAATAAAATTAACAAAAAGGACATGTGTAGCTTACATAGATGTTTCAATTACACTGAAGGATACTATGAATGTTGTCATCAATGCATTAGAGTTTTGTCCTCTCAGCAAGTATTTCCCCATGATGGAACCTGATACTTGTAATCATCATCTAAGATCACATTTCCACAGCCTTCGTCCTTTGCTTATATTTATCAGACCATATCAGGTCATAATTTACCATCTAATTCTTTGCCTAATGGTCTGAGCAAAATATTCTGATATGTTATGGTGTATCCACACTGGAGAAGAACAAAAATAGCCACCAAAGCATATAGCACCCTTCGAAACAGAACATGACCTTAGGGTAGTAGGATACAAATTTTTTGTTTTGAAAAGGATATAATTTAATTATTCACTGAGTCTTATATACTGTAAGTTATAGTTTATACAAAAAAATAGACAATGAAGCTCTTTCCAAGGAAGGAAAATTATGTTCCTGGTGCTTGACATGTTCTCAAACTAAGAAGGCATGGGGACAATTAACTTTTATTTATGGAAATGCTTGTTGATCTCTTTATGCAAATTTACCAGGTTTTTTCTCACTTAAAAGTCAATTCACAGTGAATAAGATTGTTATAAATAAATATTTATGTCATATCTGTGAAGCTCCATGTAATATTAACTAACTTCTTAAGAAAATTTAATGCCCTGCCAGCTGTCCACTCCATCACAAACTTAAATGCTTCCTTTTGGCAGCTTTCATAATATTTATACGTTTTACATCCATGTAGACATGTTTTCTAAATGTCCTCTTCCCCAAAAATGTTGTTTTGAGAGGATCCAGTGTTTATAAAAAGAAGGCTAAGTCAGAAAACCTTAAAGTGCTTTTAGCAAAAGTTCTCAGTTATATTGAATTTCTTTTTGGTAGTATAATAACAGAACAAGAGTATTATCAACAGAAATAATCCAATGAAACAGAGATAAATGGGCCACACCTCACGTGCCAGTAATTCTGGTAGAAGGAGAAGACCACAGCTCTCAACAATGTAGACAATAGGCTCCATCTTTGGAAACAAGGAAACTTGGTTATATTTCATTCATAGTCTTGGCTCTAAGAGGTCATCAATATTGAGCCACTATTACTAACTAACTAACTAACCAACACAAGTCCTCAATGATATTGCTTGGAATTCATAATTACTCACAATATTCTCTTTTTCAGTTAGATATTCAGATGGCATACTTACACACAAATACACACATAACACACGTTATCATCGACTCATTATAACTTTCAGTTAACATTTATCTTGACCTATTTGGTGTAGAGTTTTTATTCCTTAAAAATGTTGTGGGCAAACTCAGGAATACAGAGAAATAATTTCAACTTGATAGCGTAATGGTAACAGAGCCAGGGTAATATCACAGAAAGATCACTTTCCATCACTTTTTAATAAATCAATGCTATCAATTTTCTTTTTATCTCATAAATGTCACTTCTGAAGTTTTACCTGTATCTTTCTATGGAAGCCTAATCAGCATCAAGTAGCTGAATATTTATAATATGTAGGGAGAAATACAAAAATATTTCTGCATTTATTATTATATGCTTGTGACCTATCTTCTAGAAAATAATTTTGTATATCCAAGTTGTTCTAGTTTCATCTCTGACCATATTCCTGGGTTTCTAGATCTCACACTGACATATATATTTCAGCCTCAAAATAATAAACGTGGCTTTGAATCAGAAAATGTTCTCTGTTCCTGGTTTTGAGAATGTTATTCTACAGGATTTAATCTTCCCTTCGGATAAAATGGAAACCCTGGTAGTGTAGTGGTTAAGAACTACAGCTGCTAACCAAAAAAAAAAAGGCAGTTCAAATATATCAGGCCCACTTTGGAAATCCTATGGAGCAGTTCTACTCTGTCTGACAGGGTCACTATGAGTTGGAATGGGCTCCATGGCAACAGGTTTGGTTTTTCTTTTTTGTTTGTTTGGGATAAAACACATTCCATGATAATTTTCCCTTTGCCTTGAATGCTAATTGAATTGGACCAAGGTGAAGTAATCATAGCTCTGTATGCACTATTCTACGGGTTTCTTTCTTTACACTGCTTTGTCCCATTTCTGCTCCACTTCCTCTTAATGATGACATCTAGGGATGCTTTCAGAAACCCTGATGGTGTAGTGGTTAAGTGCTATGGCTACTAACTAGAAGGTTGGCAGTTCAAATCCACCAGCTCCTCCTTGGAAACTCTATGGGGTAGTTCTACTCTGTCCTGTTGGGTTGCTATGAGTCAGAATCTACTTGACCTTAATGGGTAGGGATAGTTTCAACCAACTTTTGACAGATGGATTCTTAGAGCCCACCCATCTATAATCTCTTCCAGCCAATCCTCCACTGTTATTTGGCCAGGTCTGGTAGTCATGGACAGTTTCTTTCTATTGGGACTGCTACAAATGACACCATTTCTACTGGCTCTTGCTCTGGTCCCACTACTTCTACTGCATCCACATTCAGTGCATCTGTCAAGGTGAATAATTCTGCTGCTGCTCTCAGATCTGGGGTTATCTCTGACAGCCTTGGTCCCTTTGTTCTACCACAAATCTTGGGGGAGCGCTGGTCCAATTATTTCTTCTGCATTGGCTGCTTCCTCTTTTTTTTTTTTTTTTTTCTTCTTTTTGTTTGTTTTTGGTTGCAATATATACAACCAAACATGCATTGGTTGACAATTTCAATATGTACAGTACAATGACTTCGGTTACATACTTCACATTGTGTGACCATTCTATCTCTACCCACATTGTTGCTTCACTATTAATTTAAACTATCTGCCCCTTAAAGTGGTGCAGTGGTTGAGAGAATGGCTGTTAACCAAAAGGCCGGCAGTTCGAATCCACTGGCCACTCCTTGGAAGCCCTATGGGGCAGTTTTACTCTGTTTTATAGGGTCGCTGTGAGTCAGAATGGCCTCAATGGCAATGGGTTTTTTTTCTTTTTCCTTCCCCTTAAAGTTTTCATCTGTGTTTAGATTAACTGTTGTCAGATTGAACTCATATAGATAATTCTTTACGTGAGCGCAAGGCTCAAGGCAAATGTTCATTATTAATTGAGCCAAATTGTTGTTTAGTTTAAGGATGGCTTCATGAGATAGTTTCAGTTCAAGATTAAAAGGTTATTCTTGAGCAATAGATTTGGATATTCCCCCAGTCTCACTGGATCCAATAAGTTTGGCTTCCATAAGAACTTGAAGTTCTGTTTCCCAATTTTCCTCCTTTTGATTAGGATCCGTCTATTGGGTCCTCGATCAAAATGTTCAGCAATGGTAACTGGGCACATCCATTGCTTCTGGTCTCATGTCAAAGGAGGTAGTAGTTCATGGAGGCTTTTCAACTTGTAGTCCATTCCCTTCTCTGATTCCTGGATCTCCTTCTTCCTCTCCTGTTTCAGGCAAATAGAGACTAATTGTTATATCTTGTGTGGACATTTGCAAGCTTTTAAGACCCCAGGTACTACACGCTGAATTAGAAGTAAAACAAAAACACTATAAAACAACTTTAGGCCAATTGACTGCATAGACCCGTGAAACCATGACCTTAAGCCTTCAAACCAAGAAAACTAATCCTACAAAGTGTATAGTTGTACCTAAGTAATATCAATAGGTAGCCTTTTTTTTTTTGTCCACTTTTATTGTTATTTTTCCCTGGTGTACAGCTTAGTGTTAACAGCTAAGAGTCAAGTTCTATAGCCATTACCCTTAGTCAATGCTAATTTTCCTATCATCATAGACAAAAATTCACTACTTCCCAGAGGGTGATTTCTCCTCTCTTTCCCACCCCTCACCCCTGGTAATCACTTGTAGCCACTGGACTCTGTATAACTACGAAGAGTTGTCATTTGATGTAAGTGAAGACCATACAGCATTTGTTCTTTTGTGTTTGACTTATTTTGCTCAGCATATTAATATCTTCAAGGTTCATTCATGTTGTAGCATGTATCAAGACTTTATTTTTCTTTAAGGCTGAGTTGTATGCATGTACCCTGTTTTGTTTATCCATTCATCTGTTGATGGACACTTGGGTTTTTCCCATTTTTATGCTATTTAGAATAATGCTGCAATGAACATCAGTGTATATATGTCTGTGGCATTACATTTAGGTCCTAGCAGTGGAATTGCTGGGTCACATGGTAGTTCTATTTCTAGTTTTTGGAGGAACTGCCATACTGTTTTCCATAATTGTTGTTGGCTGCTTCCTCTTGATGGCACTTCTTACAGGATATTTTATGCCACATGTGGCTATAGCTTCTTAAGTCAGTTCAGTTCACCAAATATCGTTAAGCACTTAGAACTGTGCTAGGCATAGTGCTAAGTGCAGGAGAAACAGGGATAAAGAAGACATCATTCCAGCCCTGAAAAAAACTGTTAATTTTTTGTACAAGAGAAATAGGAGATTTCAATTAATTTGGATGTTACTTAATCGTGTTGATTTAATTATTGCCTTTACTCTTGCCTGCTCCAGCAATCGCCATTATTAGTATGCAATCTGCAGAGAGCCACTGTGGATAACCCCGACTACAGACATTTTTGTATGTTAGCTAAAATAGATCCTTGCTTTTGGTCTTTCCAACAGATTCTCAGTGCCTCACCTTGTACAGCTTCCTTCTTGGAAATCCTACACAGCCATTTGTGGCATCCTCTCCTTAGACTAAAAGTAGAAGTTAAATGGCAAAACAGACTTTACTTTTTTGCACATATCACTTTAAACAAGTATCTTTTGGCAATCGTTTTTTTTCATGTAATAAGATCAATAAACTCATGTAATAAATCAATAAACACTAAACACTAAAATCAATGAATGAAAATGAATTTTTGTATAAACAAACAGAAATTAAAAATAGGTCTAGAAAATTTCAAACCACTCTATTCCTTTACAGACAATGATTAAAGAACCATTACCTTCTGTATGTGTTTGTGTGGGGGGAGGTGATCTCTCCAAATATTTTCCTCAAATCTAGAATAAAAATAGAGATTACAATGAATCACAGACTTCACATTTTAACAAGTGTCCAAAGCATATAGCACACTAAAGTCTTTTGAGCGTACTGAGAGTATCAGCTGAATCGTTCATTATCTTATCATCAAATAACAAACCTGTATTCAAGTCAGGAAATTTTCCCAGTTCTTGGCCTCAGCGTGTTTAGTAGTAAACTTTCTACACAATTATTGCTCATGAATTTTTTGAAAGCAACCTAATAATGTAATTAGTCTGTATGAACACAGTGAATTGGGGAATTGTCATATTCACAGATATAATGCAAATTAAAAAACACTTCTACCTAAGATAGCTGCCTATTTCAGATCAGTAGTCTGCTGGCTTGAACTGGAAGGGATTTTTGCAGCACTCTATTCCGTATGTATAGGCATGGTCTTAATCAGCCTTACCATATCTGGTTTCAAAATGTCAGTGGTTTTAGGCACTTAATAATTAAACATGGATGATCAAGCATTCCCTGGCATTAAAGTGGTACACTGGGTTGTAAAATTCACGATAAAGACACTAAAAATTAAGGTGACAGTCAGCGGGCAGATGGCTTCTCTGATGTTTTAAAATACACACGAAAGATTTTATTAATTTAACCACCATCTGGAATATAGTTGAAAATCGGCATCTATGGGCAGTTAAATCTAGCTATAACCTGGATGCCACGGTGTGTTCTACTCCAACTGCTATTTTTTTCTCTGGTAGCACTGCCTGGAATCATATTAGTTCTTCCCATTTGTATGCAGAAAGAAGATACCTGCCTTCCATCAAGGTGATATTGTAAAGCATACTTGAAATTGAAATATAAACATACTGTGTATACATCCAGAAACTGGCATTTGATTCCTACACAAATGCTAAATCGTTTCCTCATAAAACTCATGAAGTCACATGCTTTTAACATCTTATATTAATTTAATTTTATCTTCACTGGCTACTGAAAATTTTTACATCAAAGGCGATTTTTAAATTGAAAAAAGTAAAGAATGATTTTCCAAAATGTGTGTATATCCACAGTGGTGGTTTGATTAGACAGGGCCTTTTGAATGGCATTCTGCCCTTCAGTAAAAAGGTCAACCTATGTCAAGTGTAACCCAGTTTCTAAACTGTAAATTTAAATTGTCAATACTCTCAGATCTACTAGACCAGGGATTGGCAAGCTCTGCCATATTCATCCTCTATCGTTTTTGTACTATCCTTATGCAAAATTGCCTTATTTTTTTACATGTTAAAGGGTTTCAAAAACCATCAAATAAATAAGCCAAAATATAAATAATAATAGGAAGAATATGCCAGAGAGACTATATGCCAACAGAGCTTATGATATTTACTATCTGACCCTGGAGAGAAAAGTTTCTCCAACTCTTGTACTAGATTTCAAGCTCTTACAGAAATTTGGATCTGTTGGCCTCAACACAGATGCTGTGTTGCAATAATTTCATAAATATAAGAAATACACACTAGATATGACAGTTCTAAGTTGAACACAAGTACAGAAAAGCCATAGTGGAATGAGTTAATACATACGAACAGTGACAATGTTAATTGGGGACAGTGAAGTCTCTGGGTGGCACAAATGGTTTGCGTTTGACTGCTAACCTAAAGTTTGGGGGTTTGAATCTATCCAGCAGAACCTTGGAAGGTCTGGTGATCTGCTTCCCTAAAGATTGAAAAAAAAATTAAAAAAAAGATTACAGCCAAGAAATTCCTGGGGAAATGCATTCTACTACGTAATGGGTGGGATTTCCGTGAGTCGGGTTTGAAACTATGGTCACTTTTTTGTTTGTGTGTTTTTTAATCCAATCCAGGGCAGTAGATTCTGTGGGAAGTCAAATTAATTGTTAATAGTAAATGATTTAAATTAACCCATTTTTTTTCATGATTCTGAAAATGTAATCTTATTTCTGAACTTTAAAATGTAATGATCACCAATAACTTTGTAGTGCCTTTGTATTTCATAAAGTACATTCATCTATAGCTTCTCATTTGATATTCACATAGTTCCTGGATTTTGGTGTTTTGTTTGGCAGACTTATGTAAAGTTACACAGCTGCTTAATGATAAATCTGGGCGGCAGTTAATTCAAGGTTTCTGTCTCCAAGCCGCATGCACTTTGCTCTAAGTAGGGTTGCCTCTCAGCAGGTGAAAAATAAACAAGTAACAAAAACAATAGATGAAATGACAAAATAACTCAATTAATTTTATCAAAGGAAAGAAAAAAAAATGTTTCCATGTAAAATCAAGTGGAATTAATGGAATATCAATCTTAAATAAGCTGGTTGCAAGTTTACATACATATTTTAATTCCTTATATTTCTAATTTAATCAGTGGGTTCATTTGTCAGTTAATACGACTAAGAATAGAAGAAAATAGAGTGAAAAACCATAAACATTAGGCTGTACAATAACTGCTCATTTTTAAAGTAGTTTAAAACAGCTATTATAAAACTGAGTTCTACAGATTTCTACTCACAACTGAAATAGATCAAAATCATTAAAAAAAAAAAAAAAAGATCAAAATCATTAGATGCTGTGATATCCCTGACAAAACCAAGATGGCTTTAAAAGTACAGTATTAAGAGTTTACATAGCTATTCTTATATATTGTCAAACAGTTTTAAAAAACTGGTAGTATGACGTACAGAGTTTGCTTTCCATTTTTCATTTTCTTGCTCAGCATTGTATTTCATACAAATATAAAATTAATGTATAATTTAATTCCAAATTATAACACATTTTAGTACAGTGTAAGAGATTGCATTTCCTCCTTGATATTCATCAACTTAATATAAAGTAAAAGTTACGGTATTTCTGAGTCATGTCGACATCCTTTTTACCACAACCATTAGTGTTGGTTTGTAAAACTATAGCTTTATTACCCTACTAAAATCTTTTATACTGCATTATATAATATGGAGCACTCTAGTTTTCCCTGTGGTATACAATCTTCCACACTCCTAGGTTTTTATAACCTCACTGAGTAAAACACTCTCCAAGTTACTGATTTTTTTTAAATATAAGATTTTAAGACTCACTAGCAAATACATTTGAAGAAATAACCAGGATTTTTAATAGGCTATTATACAAGCAATATAGTTCATCAATTCCAAACCACAGTTCCCAGAACTTAAGGTAAAGCTTGTCTCTTGGACTTACAGCTAAAGAGGTCAGATCTCTGAAAACATTTGAATACGGTGGTCTGCTGTATTCACCTTGAGTTTCCTATTGAGGGAATTTATAGTTTTATCTTTCTACTTTACATTCAAAGAAAAAATTCAAAAGTTGTGTTTCACACACCTCTAATTGTTTAATGTGGTCCAACCTTCACCCAGTATTTGCCACATAGCCAAATACCTAACATAGCACGACCTAAAAAGCCTTACAAATATTAATTTTGAAAACCAAAGCAGAAAGTGCTAGTCAATTGCAAAACAAATTCAAGTGTGCCTATTAATTTCTGTGACTTATTTGACCCATAAAGACCTTCCTACTTGAGCACAGAAGAATCATTACTGTGACTTTCCGGCAGTAACCTCAGAGGAGAATTAAACGACATGGTTCTATCTAACTGTGTAGCAATAACGAAGGGTCAGTTCTGTCTTTTTTTTTTTTGGCAACTGTTCAATTTTTCTAAGAGTACCAATTCAACTATTGCACTTGGCCTTGGCTTAATTTCTTTCTTGTAAACAGAAAGAGAAAGTTACGACCTAAGTAATTAGGTAATATTCCTAAAGGACTTAGCTCCTCAGGGAAAACATAAAGCAGAATAAATGTGTTTAATTATGATTTGGTCATGCCTAGCCTGTTGTGGCCCACTTAGATTTTTTTATTTAACTTACGCAAAATTATGGAAAATAAAAGAACACAATATGAAGATCCTGAATTATCACAATACACAAGACAACACATTATTCTGGAGAGTTTAGTAATTTAGCAACTTAGAAAGATGGACATATATTTAAAAAGGTAAGATCAATTATATTACAAATATATTTCAGAAAAATTCATAGGGAGTATAAAGACTCTGTTACCATACCTACAGAATGAGCTTCCTTTTATCATTCAGAGTTAAGTCAATCCTGCCAACACCTGAACATCTCAGAAGGGTAGTTCTGCTCCAGGCCATAGCCTTAAGACTACATGATCTAATATTAGGGCCAACCATAAAATCTTGGGCACAGTTCATTCACCTATCTGAGCTTCCATTTCCTAATTTGTAAAATGGGTTTGAAAATACCATACTCCTGGGGTTGTTGTGGGATTAAATAATTCATGTGAAATATTTAAAATAGTTCTTATACCAGAGTATGCATTTGATTATTATTATTAGCCTTTTATCTATCTATATCTGAATATGCAAATTTAAACTAATCCCAAGCATGATCAACACTAAATCTCTGTTTGAACTTTCCAAACACAAAAGCCTTTCCAATTCTACCATTGAGGCATTGCTCTTGCTGTCACTTCTATCCTTTTGTCCCTTCCCAGACTCTCAATGATACGTTTAAGATTCATATCAAATTTAATCTTTAGTTTACTATATCTGTGTTCCATTGTAATATACTCTAAGGCACTATTTTTTAGTGTTGTTAGAAAATCTGCTACGTAGAATAGAGATGGGCACATAACAAGCACTGAATAAATATGTGTTGGAAGAGTATACAAATGACTACTTGAATAAAAAACTTATATTTAGAACTAGATTTAAATCTGGTAGTGTTAGGTGCCCTAGAGTCAGTTCTGACTCATAGCAAACCTATGCATGACAGAACGAAATACTGCCTGGCCCTTCACCATCCTCACAATTGTTGCTATGTTTGAGCCCATTGCTGCAGCCACTGTGTCAGTCCATTTTATTTAGGGTGTTCCTTTTTTTCCCTGACCCTCCACTTTACCAAGCATGATGTTCTTCTCCAGGACCAGGTCCCTCATAATAACGTCTAAAGTGTGTAAGAAGATGTCTTACCATCCTCCTTTCTAAGGAACACACTGTATATACTCCTTCCAAGATGGATTTGATTGTTCTTCTGGCAGTCCGTGGTATATTCAATATTCTTCTTCAACACCATGATTCAAAGGAATCAATCTTTCTTCAGTCTTCCCTTATTCATTGTCCAGCTTTCCCATGCATATGAGATGATTGAAAACACAATGGCTTGGGTCAGGTGCACTTAGTCCAAGTGACATCTTTTCTTTTTAATACTTTAAAGAGGTCTTTTGCAGCAGATTTGACCAATGCAATGCTTTGTTTGATTTCTTGACTGCTGTTTCCACAGATGTTGATTGTGGAGCCAAGTAAAATGAAATCCTTGACAATTTCAATATTTTCTCCATTTATCATGATGTTGCTTATTGGTCCAGTTGGGAGAATCTTTTGTTTTCTTACTGAAGGCTATAGGCTTTGACCTTCATCAGTAAGTGCTTCAAGTCCTCTTCACTTTCAGCAAACAAGGTTGTGTCATCTGCATATCAATGAGCCTTTCTCCAATCCTGATCCTATGGTCTTCATATAGTCCAGGCATTCAGATTATTTGCTAAACACACAGATTTAATAAGTATGGTGAAGGGATACAATCCTAACGCACAAGTCTCCTAATTTCAAACCACGAAGTATTCCCTTTTTCTGTTCGAACAACTACCTCTTGGTCCATGTAGAAGTTGCTCACAAGCAACAATTAAGTGTTTTGGAATTCCCATTCTTCCCAACACTATCCACAATTTTTTATGATCCATACAGTTGAATGCCTTTGCATAGTCAATAAAACACAGATAAACATTTTTCTGGCATTCTCTGCTTTCAGCCAAGGTCATTCTGACATCAGCAATGATATACCTCATCCCACATCCTCTTCTGAATCCTGCTTGAATTCCTGGCAGTTCCTTGTTAATGTACTATTGTAACCATTTTTGAATTATCTTTAGCAGAATTCTATTTGTGCATGATATTAGTTATTTAGTAATTTCCACATTCTTTTTGATCACCATTCTTTGGAATGGGCACAAATATGAATCTCTTCCAGTCAGTTGGCCAGGTAGCTATCTTCCAAATTTCTTGGCAAAGATGAAACATCTCAATTGGTATTCCATCAATTCCTAGAGCCTTGTTTTTTTTTTTTGTTTGTTTTGTTTTTTGCCAATGCCTTTGGTGCAACTTGAAATTCTTCCTTCAATACCATAAATTATTGATCATACGCTACCTACTGAAATGGTTGAACTTCAATGAATTCTTTTTGGCACACTGGCTCTGTGTACTCCTATCTTTCATTTAAATGTACTAGATGGTTAAAGATCCCCTATCTGGCTCTCTACAATCAATCAATATTGTACAGTGGTAATAATAGACATATAAGTCATATAAATCTAACAAAAAATCTGGTTAATTGACATGATAATTAAATTACACTAAATTGAGAGATGACTATGCAAAGGTATTTGACTGTGTGGATCATAACAAACTATGGCTAACACTGCAAAGAATGGGAATTCTGGAACACTTAATTAAGCTCATGAGGAACCTTTACATAGATCAAGAGACAGTTGTTCGGACAGGACAAGGGGATACTGATTGATTTAAAGTCAGGAAAGGTGTGCACCAGGGTTTTATTCTTTCATCATACCTATTCAATCTGTATGCTGAACAAATAATAGCAGAAACCGGACTATATGAAGAAGAACAGGGCATCAGGATTGGAAGAAGACTCATTAACAACCTGCATTATGCAGATGACACAAACTTGCTTGCTGAAAGTGAAGAGGACTGGAAGCACTCACTAATGAAGATCAAAGACCACAGCCTTCAGTATGGATTGCACCTCAACATAAAGAAAACAAAAATCCTCACAACTGGACCAATGAACAACACATCATGATAAACAGAGGAAAGATTGAAGTTGTCAAGGATTTCATTTTACTTGGATCCACAATCAACAGCCGTGGAAACAGCAGTCAAGAAATCAAAAGACGCATTGCATTGGGCAAATCTGCTGCGAAGGACCTCTTCAAAGTGTTGAAGAGAAAAGGTGTCACACTGAAGACTAATTCAGAATTCAGTCAAAAACCAAAACCCAAATCTGTAACCGTCAAGTTGACTCTGACTCATAGCAACCCTATGGGACAGAGCAGAATTGCCCCATGGAATTTCCAAGGAGGGGCTGGTGGATTTGAACTGCTGACTTTTTGGTTAGCAGCCAAGCTCTTAACCACTGTGCCACCAGGACTCCGAGAATTCAGTAGATATCAGAAAAAGCGTCAAGAAAAACATACAGGCACAGATAGGATTATCACACAGTGATATAGCTTGATTATAACATTATTATAATAGCTTTCTCATTTTGCAGGTAATGTGAATATGCAGCTTCCCATGCTATCATAGTTAACAAATGAAGAACTGGAATTTGATTTTATTTACAATTGGTTTCAGAGTCTGTGCTTTACTTTGCAGTAATGTAAATAAAAGATCCAAGGAGGTATACAAAAAGAAGTCACAGCACAGTCAGTTAAAGGGGTGGAGGAATAGTGTTGGTCACCAGAGGTTGCCAGTATAAGGAGTAGGCAATAAAATCATTCACTTTTATAGTTAGATTGCAGTGGGGGGACCGATTTTAACCAATTCATTAATAGTCTACTATGGGCAAGGATTTAAGTAGACTAAGAGATTTGATTTTGTAATTCTGGTCTTTATGCAGTAAGAACCTGCACTGCAGATAGCCACGGAACTATGGATAAGGATTTAGGGAACCTCATGCATTTATATATGATGTCTAATGGAAACCACAAAAAAGATAACATGTTCAAGATACAAAGGGGAAAAAAAATGAACTCAAGAAGTTCCAGTTTTGCACACTGCATGCTTCCTCTCTCACGGAGAATATAATATCGTGTTAAACTGTGAGCTTTGATCAGATAAGCTCTAATATATTGATTTTTCTGCCATGCTGCAAAGATCTTTTTAGGTCCTTAAGAAAAAGAAATAAACGGACTCACAGCTTGTGCTAATATATCACTTTAAAAATCATATCCTACCCCTGAGAATTAGGGAACTTTTTATACCACTGTTAGAGCAGATGATTGAGGATATTATTCTGTGAAAATCAACTTGAGCCACAGTCTCTTCATTTTTGATTGTCATGTTATTTTTAATTCTAAGTATAGGTGTTCAAAATTTGTTTTAAAAGATTGAATGGACCTACAGCCAAAGCACACTCTTTTCAAGTTTTGACACGGCATCTGTAAATAGAATACAAGACTCTTAAAACACCGTTGGCTCTAATTCCCTGCGTGTGAAAATCAGACATCAGAGATTTAATCCCGCTGTGTAGAAGCAAAGAAAAGACAGATTCGAATGTTGAAATTTCTGAAGTTAAAAGGGCTTTTCTGAGTACTGAACTTGTATTTCTCCAAGGTTATATTTATCAAATTTCTAATAAAATCTAAAGGAAGGCAAGTGAAATCTTCAGCATCTCTCTCTCTCTCTTTTTTTTTTTTTTTATAGGGGGAAGGGTATTACAGGAATAGGGAGAGAGACAAAGAAGCCAGTCAGGAGACTCAACCTGTCTCTGACCTTATCAGTAAGGCATATGCTGCCATTCTATTGTATTCACCACTGTCTATTTTGTACTTATATGTCTATAATTTTCATAATAATATCAACCATGGCATTTAGCATTTCCTGAGCACCAACTTCATAAAAAATACTATTCCAGGCGGGGCCAAGATGGCAGACTAGGTAGACGCTACCTCGTATCCCTCTTGCACCAAAGACTCGGAAAAACAAGTGAATCGATCACCCACATAACAATCTACGAACCCTGAACAAGAAACACAGATTTACAGATGGAAAACGAATTAATACGGGGAAGCAGCAATTGTTTTCAGAGCCTTGAGCCAGCGTCCCAGTCAGGTAACCTTTGGCGCCCGATTTAGGGCAGAGCCCGAGGGAGCTGACGGCGCAAACAAGGTGCCCAGCCCTATCCCCCGAACTCACCCCGGGAGGGGGCCCAGCCAGTTCGTGCGGGCTGCATGGCGACGCAGCCGGTGGGAGAAGTCCCCGGGAGGCAGTGACTGGTCTTGGAGCTGGGAGTAAAGCGTCCCAGCAGGGGAACCTTGACGCTAGGATTTGGACTGGCAAAACCCTCCGGGATTTTGACTGGGTATTGTCACGGCACAAGCACGGGGAGCTGCTCCACTCCCCTGAACTAACCCCAGAAGGCGGCCCAGCTGGTTCGTATGGGTGGCGTGGTGACGCGGCTGGCGGGACGAGAAGTCCCCGGGAGGCAGCGACTGATTTTGGAGCCGGGAGTAAAGCGTCCCAGCAGGGGAACCTTGACGCTAGGATTTGGACTGGCTGCGGGTGGCTTCAGAGGGCCAGACCCCCGGGGGCAATCTCCACACAGTCAGCACACATAGGCGACACGCCCCGCGGGAATCTCAGATATAATAGTCATTCCAAGCAAGACAAGCAACTCTGGCTATATTCTGAGGTGCTACTCTCCTATCTCTCTGATCCCTCCCCCACCCTTCCCAGGCGGCTTCATTAACATTGGAATTCCCTGAGCCAGAGGCAGAACGGCTCCGGCTCCGCAGAGGCTTTGCTTTCCTCCCCCCCCCTTTTTTTGGTCTTTTCCTAACCCACTCTTTCGGCCTGAGAGAAGGAACAAAAAAAAAAAAAAAAAAAAAACCCAGGGACCAAAAATCCATCCCTAATTGGACTAAAAACAGAACCAGCTACAGCCAAGCATATATGATCCAAATCTCGGACTTTCATCCTTACAGGGAAGAAGGTGGCGGTTATAATCCAAAGGCAGTTCTGATAGGGATCTGACTGCATTTTTTTTTAGCAGATTTTCTGGAAAAACAAGTTTCCCAGTGATGGCTCGGAGACAGCAGTTGATATCAAACCACATAAAGAAGCAGACCATGACAGCTTCTATAACCCCCCCCAAAAAAGAATCAAAATCTTTCCCAAATGAAGATACAATCCTGGAATTATCAGGTACAGAATATAAAAAACTAATTTACAGAATGCTTCAAGACATCACAAAAGAAATAAGGCAAACTGCAGAAAAAGCCAAGGAACACACTGATAAAACTGTTGAAGAACTCAAAAAGATTATTCAAGAACATAGTGGAAAAATTAATAAGTTGCAAGAATCCATAGAGAGACAACATGTAGAAATCCAAAAGATTAACAATAAAATTACAGAATTAGACAACGCAATAGGAAGTTAGAGGAGCAGACTCAAGCAATTAGAATGCAGACTGGGACATCTGGAGGACCAGGGAATTAACACCAACATAGCTGAAAAAAAATCAGATAAAAGAATTAAAAAAAATGAAGAAACCCTAAGAATCATGTGGGACTCTATCAAGAAGGATAACTTGCGTGTGATTGGAGTCCCAGAACAGGGAGGGAGGACAGAAAACACAAAGAAAATAGTTGAAGAACTCCTGACAGAAAACTTCCCTGACATCATGAAAGGTGAAAGGATATCTATCCAAGATGCTCATCGAACCGCATTTAAGATTGATCCCAAAAGAAAAACACCAAGACATATTACCATCAAACTGGCCAAAACCAAAGATAAACAGAAAATTTTAAAAGCAGCCAGGGAGAAAAGAAAGGTTTCCTTCAAGGGAGAATCAATAAGAATAAGTTCAGACTACTCAGCAGAAACCATGCAGGCAAGAAGGGAATGGGACAACATATACAGAGCACTGAAGGAGAAGAACTGCCAGCCAAGGATCATATACCCAGCAAAACTCTCTCTGAAATATAAAGACGAAATTAAGATATTTACAGATAAACACAAGTTTAGAGAATTTGCAAAAACCAAACCAAAGCTACAAGAAATACTAAAGGGTATTGTTTGGTCAGAAAACCAATAATATCAGATACCAGCACAACACAAGGTCACAAAACAGAACATCCTGATACCAACTCAAATAGTGAAATCACAAAAACAAATTAAGATTAATTAAAAAAAAATACTCATAACAGGGAATCACGGAAGTCAATATGTAAAAGATCACAACAATCAAAAAGAGGGACTAAATACAGGAGGCATAGAACTGCCATATGGAGAGTGATACAAGGCGATATAGAACAATATAAGTTAGGTTTTTACTCAGAAAAATAGGGGTAAATAATAAGGTAACCACAAAGAGGTATAACAACTCCATAACTCAAGATAAAAGCCAAGAAAAACATAACGACTCAACAAACATAAAGTCAAACACTACAAAAATGAGGATCTCACAATTTACTAAGAAAAACGTCTCAGCACAAGAAAGTATGTGGAAAAAGGAAACTGTCAACAACACACATAAAGGCATCAAAATGCCAACACTAAACACTTATTTATCTATAATTACGCTGAATGTAAATGGACTAAATGCACCAATAAAGAGACAGAGAGTCACGGACTGGATAAAGAAACATGATCCATCTATATGCTGCCTACAAGAGACACACCTTAGACTTAGAGACACAAACAAACTAAAACTCAAAGGATGGAAAAAAATATATCAAGCAAACAGTAAGCAAAAAAGAAGAGGAGTAGCAATATTAATTTCTGACAAAATAGACTTTAGACTTAAATCCACCACAAAGGATAAAGAAGGACACTACATAATGATAAAAGGGACAATTGATCAGGAAGACATAACCATATTAAATATTTATGCACCCAGTGACAGGGCTGCAACATACATAAATCAAATTTTAACAGAATTGAAAAGTGAGATAGACACCTCCACATTTATAGTAGGAGACTTCAACACACCACTTTCGGAGAAGGAGATGACATCCAGTAAGAAGCTCAATAGAGACACGGAAGACCTAATTACAACAATCAACCAACTTGACCTCATTGACTTATACAGAAGTCTCCACCCAACTGCTGCAAAGTATACTTTTTTCTAGCACACATGGAACATTCTCTAGAATAGACCACATATTAGGTCATAAAACAAACCTTTGCAGAGTCCAAAACATCGAAATATTACAAAGTATTTTCTCAGACGACAAGGCAATAAAACTAGAAATCAATAACAGAAAAACTAGGGAAAAGAAACCAAATAATTGGAAACTGAACAATACCCTCCTAAAAAAAGACTGGGTTATAGAAGACATCAAGGAGGGAATAAGGAAATTCATAGAAAGCAACGAGAATGAAAATACTTCCTATCAAAGCCTCTGGGACACAGCAAAAGCAGAGCTCAGAGGTCAATTTATATCGACAAATGCACACATACAAAAAGAAGAAAGAGCCAAAATCAGAGAACTGTCCCTACAATTTGAACAAGTAGAAAGTGAGCAACAAAAGAATCCATCAGGCACCAGAAGAAAACAAATAATAAAAATTAGAGCTGAACTAAATGAATTAGAGAACAGAAAAACAATTGAAAGAATTAACAAAGCCAAAAGCTGGGTCTTTGAAAAAATTAACAAAATTGATAAACCATTGGCTAGACTGACTAAAGAAATACAGGAAAGGAAACAAATAACCCAAATAAGAAACGAGAAAGACCACATCACAACAGAACCAAATGAAATTAAAAGAATCATATCAGATTATTACGAAAAATTGTACTCTACAAATTTGCAAACCTAGAAGAAATGAATGAATTCCTGGAAAAACACTACCTACCTAAACTAACACATTCAGAAGTAGAACAACTAAATAGACCCATAACAAAAAAAGAGATTGAAACGGTAATCAAAAAACTCCCAACAAAAAAAAGCCCTGGCCCGGATGGCTTCACTACAGAGTTCTACCAAACTTTCAGAGAAGAATTAACACCACTACTACTGAAGGTATTTCAAAGCATAGAAAATGATGGAATACTACCCAACTCATTCTATGAAGCCACCATCTCCCTGATACCAAAACCAGGTAAAGACATTACAAAAAAAGAAATTTATAGACCTATATCCCTCATGAACATAGATGCAAAAATCCTCAACAAAATTCTAGCCAATAGAATTCAACAACATATCAAAAAATAATTCACCACGATCAAGTGGGATTTATACCAGGTATGCAAGGCTGGTTTAATATCAGAAAAACCATTAATGTAATCCATCACATAAATAAAACAAAAGACAAAAACCACATGATCTTATCAATTGATGCAGAAAGGCATTTGACAAAGTCCAACACCTATTCATGATAAAAACTCTCACCAAAATAGGAATTGAAGGAAAATTCCTCAACATAATAAAGGGCATCTATGCAAAGCCAACAGCCAATATCACTCTAAATGGAGAGAACCTGAAAGCATTTCCCTTGAGAACGGGAACCAGAAAAGGATGCCCTTTATCACCACTCTTATTCAACATCGTACTTGAAGTCCTAGCCAGGGCAATTAGGCTAGACAAAGAAATAAAGGGCATCCGGATTGGCAAGGAAGAAGTAAAATTATCTCTATTTGCAGATGACATGATCTTATACACAGAAATCCCTAAGGAATCCTCCAGAAAACTACTGAAACTAATAGAAGAGTTTGGCAGAGTCCAGGTTATAAGATAAACATACAAAAATCACTTGGATTCCTCTACATCAACAAAAAGAACACCGAAGAGGAAATAACCAAATCCATACCATTCACAGTAGCCCTCAAGAAGATAAAATAAAAAAAAAAAAATTAGGAAGAATTCTTACCAAGGATGTAAAAGACCTGTACAAAGAAAACTACAAAGCTCTACTACAAGAAATTAAAAAGGACCTACTTAAGTGGAAAAACATACCTTGCTCATGGATAGGAAGACTTAACATAGTAAAAATACCTATTCTACCAAAAGCCATCTATATATATAATGCACTTCCGATCCAAATTCCAACGTCATGTTTTTAAGGTGATAGAGAAACAAATCACCAATTTCATGCAGAAGGGAAAGAAGCCTCGAATAAGCAAAGCATTACTGAAAAAGAAGAAGAAAGTGGGAGGCCTCACTCTACCTGATTTCAGAAGCTATTATACAGCCACAGTAGTCAAAACAGCCTGGTACTGGTACAACAGCAGGCACGTAGACCAATGGAACAGAATTGAGAACCCAGATATAAATCCATTCACGTATGAGCAGCTGATATTTGACAAAGGACCAGTGTCAGTTAATTGGGGAAAAGATAGTCTTTTTAACAAATGGTGCTGGCATAACTGGATATCCATTTGCAAAAAAATGAAACAGGACCCATACCTCACACCATGCACAAAAACTAACTCCAAGTGCATCAAAGACCTAAACATAAAGACTAAAACGATAAAGATCATGGAAGAAAAAATAGGGACAACCTTAGGAGCCCTAATACAAGATATAAACAGAATACAAAACATTACCAAAAATGACGAAGAGAAACCAGATAACTGGGAGCTCCTAAAAATCAAACACCTATGCTCATCTAAAGACTTCACCAAAAGAGTAAAAAGACCACCTACAGATTGGGAAAGAATTTTCAGCTATGACATCTCCGACCAGCACCTGATCTTTAAAATCTACATGATTGTGTCAAAACTCAACCACAAAAAGACAAACAACCCAATCAAGTAGTGGGCAAAGGATATCAACATGCACTTCACCAAAGAAGATATTCAGGCAGCTAACAGATACATGAGAAAATGCTCTCGATCGTTAGCCATTAGAGAAATGCAAATTAAAACTACAATGAGATTCCATCTCACTCCAACAAGGCTGGCATTAATCCAAAAAACACAAAATAATAAATGTTGGAGAGGCTGTGGAGAGGTGAATGTAAAATGGTACAACCACTTTGGAAATCTATCTGGCGTTATCTTAAACAGTTAGAAATAGAACTACCATAGAACCCAGAAATCCCACTCCTCGGAATATACCCTAGAGAAACAAGAGCCTTCACACAAACAGATATATGCACACCCATGTTTATTGGAGCTCTGTTTACAATAGCAAAAAGCTGGAAGCAACCAAGGTGTCCATCAATGGATGAATGGGTAAATAAATTGTGGTATATTCACAAAATGGAATACTACGCATTGATAAAGAACAGTGACGAATCTGTGAAACATTTCATAATATGGAGGAACCTGGAAGGCATTATGCTGAGAGAAATCAGTCAGAGGCAAAAGGACAAATATTGTAAAAGACCACTAGTATAAGATCTTGAGAAATAGTAAGAACTGAGAAGAACACATACTTTTGTGGTTACAAGGGGGGGAGGGAGGGAGGGAGGGAGAGGGTTTTTTATTGATTAATTAGTAGATAAGAACTGCTTTAGGTGAAGGGAAGGGCAACACTCAATACATGGAAGGGCAACACTCAATACATCGAAGGTCAGCTCAATTGGACTGGACCAAAAGCAAAGATGTTTCCGGGATAAAATGAATGCTTCAAAGTTCAGCAGAGCAAGGGCGGGGATTTGGGGACCATGGTTTAAGGGGACTTCTAAGTCAATTGGCAAAATAATTCTATTATGAAAACATTCTGCATCCCACTTTGAAATGTGGCGTCTGGGGTCTTAAATGCTAACAAGCGGCCATCTAAGATGCATCAATTGGTCTCAACCCACCTGGAGCAAAGGAGAATGAAGAACACCAAGGCCACATGACAACTAAGAGCCCAAGAGACAGAAAGGGCCACATGAACCAGAGACCTACATCATCCTGAGACCAGAAGAACTAGTTGGTGCCCAGCCACAATCGATGACTGACCTGACAGAGAGCACAACAGAGAACCCCTGAGGGAGCAGGAGATCAGTGGGATGCAGACCCCAAATTCTCATAAAAAGACCGTACTTAATGGTCTGACTGAGACTAGAGGAATCCCGGTGGCCATGGTCCCCAGACCTTCTGTTGGCACAGGACAGGAACCATCCCCGAAGACAACTCATCAGACATGAAAGGGACTGGACAGTGGGTGGGAGAGAGATGCTGATGAAGAGTGAGCTAATTATATCAGGTGGCCACTTGAGATTGTGTTGTCATCTCCTGTCTGGAGGGGGGATGGGAGGATAGAGAGAGTGGGAAGCTGGCAAAATTGTCACGAAAGGAGAGACTGGAAGGGCTGACTCATTAGGGGGAGAGCAAGTGGGAGTACAGAGTAAGATGTACGTAAACTTATATGTGACAGACTGACTGGATTTGTAAACGTTCACTTGAAGCTCAATAAAAGTTAATAAAAAAAAATACTATTCCAAATGATTAAAATGTATTCTTTCATTTATATTAAAATTATTATTTTTTCTTGTTTTGAAGATAAATGCCTGAGTATAGAAGGCTTAAGTATTTTGCTAAAGTTACACAGATCATAAGTGGAAGAGTTGAGGTTCAAATCTATAATATAACGCTGGTATAATGCTGGGAGATGTATATGTATGTATAAAATCCTTTGCCGTAGAGTTGATTCTGACTCATAGCCACCCTATGGGATAGAGTAGAACTGCCTCATAGGGCTTCCAAGGAGTGGTTGGTGGATTTGAACGGCTGACCTTTTGGTTAGCAGTGAAATTTAAGGATGTGTCCATGCGTGTCACTGTGTATCTGGGCAAATACTTATTATTTATCTATTGTGTGTGTGTGTGCATGTACCTTTCTTTGCAATGGTACAATGACAGACAGGTATATCAGTCAAGGTTCTCCAGAGAAACAGAACCAGAACCAGTATATATATATGGAAACCCTGGAGGCATAGTGGTTAAGAGCTGTCTATGGCTGCTAACCAAAAGGTCAGCAGTTTGAATCCACCAGGTGCTCCTTAGAAACTCTATGGGCAGTTCTACTCTCTTCTATAGGGTCTCTATGAGTCAGAATCGACTCATTGGGAATGGGAATGTGTGTATATATATATGTATGTAGGAAACTGGGTTAATGCAACTGTGGGAACTGGGAAGTCTGAAACTGTAGGGAAGGTTGGCAGACTAGAAACTGTTGGGTCGAAGCTGATCCTATAGTCTTGAGGTAAAATTTTTTCTTCCTCAGGGAAAGCTCAGTTTTTTCTCTTAAGGCCTTCAATTGATTGGATAAGACTCACCTACTGTATTGAAAATCATTTCCTTCACTTAAAGTTAACCACATCAAAATACCTCCATAGCAACACCCAGGTTAGTCTTTGATTGAATAACTGAGTACTATAAAAAAAAAAAAATTTTTTTTTTTTTATAGCTTAGCTAAGGTCCCTGAGTGGCACAGATGGTTAAACACTGGACTAAAGGTTGACGGTTTGAACCCACCCAGAGGTGCCTGGGAGACAAGCCTGGCCATCTGCTTCCAAAAGGCCACAGCCTTGAAAACCCTATGGAGCAGTTCTGCTCTGCACACACAGGGTCGCTATGAGATGGAATTGACACAACAGCAAGTAATAACAATATAAACAATATAGCTGAGCTGAGCCAAGTTGACACATTAAACTAACCATCTCAGCTGACTATAACACAAATAATTAAAGGAGAATAGAAAGAGTTGGGAATTGCAGACAGGGAACAGAGATGAAGTTTAATGTAACTGGTGAGGGTCAGCCAACAAAAATTGAGATAAACAAGGTCTTTGCTGTTAAAAAAAAAAAAAATTCCATCAATTCTGACTCATAGCGACCCTATAGGACAGAGTAGAACTGCCCCATAGGGTTTGCAAGGAGCAGCTGGTGGATTTGAACTGCCGACCTTTTGGTTAGCAGCCAAGCTCTTACCCACTGCACCAGGGCCCCGATTATTGTTGTTAGCTGCCCTGAAATTGGCCTTGACTCATAGGAACCCTACGTGTTACAGAGTGAAACTGCCCTAGAGGATTTTCTTGGCTGTGATTTTTAGAAAAGCAGTCTTCTGGGCTTTTCTTTCATGGAGCTGCTTGGCAGGTTTGAACTGCAGACCTTTAGGTTAGCAGCTGATTGGAAACCCCTTGCATCACCCAGTCTTCTCAATAAACGAGGTAAACAATCTAAATAGGGAAGAAATAAGTACAGAAATGGAGAAACGGAAAAAGTAGAGCGAACAGTAAGTAAACAATGAAGTAAGGATACAATGGGAGAGAGTAGAATAAAATCTGTTGGTGCTTCTTTTAACAAATAGAGATACATAAAAAAATGACAGATATTTCTGTAGAAGAAATAATCACCATAAACCTTGGTACATTTCTTGAAGGAGCAAATGAACTAAAACTTTTGGAATGGAATGCACATTAGAGGAGGAAGTAGGGATTCTACAGTTATGTTATTAACTTGATCAATACCCATAACCAAAACAATTTAGCACCACCTTCACACTCAACTCACTTTAATGCTTGTAATCTCCTGTTGATTGTCAGCTAACCAAATGATTACGAAAGCCCCTATTTTCTGTCAAGTAAACACAATTTCAGTGCCAACCATGACTTATTTAAAATGGATAAAAGCTGTATCTAATAAATGGCAAACATGAAGTGTACGATCAGTTTGAAATTTTACATTATCTCTTTGATTATTCAAATTGCATTAAATTATATTGCTGAAGTGTCAAAATAACGCATTCAATAAAAAAAAAAAACCTCAAATATTATTTTCAGTGACATGGTCTGCTCACATTGGAACGTTTCTATAGAAATGAATAAAATAAAAGTATTTCTGCTCAATCTGGATCATTAGCAATAGCCTTTAAAATACTGTAGATAAATGTGCTTTCAAATACTAAGAAGATAAAGTTTAACATTATGGAAGATGTACAGGGTGGCTATGAGTTGGAATCGGCTCAGTGGCAATGGATATGTTGAACACAGTATTTTAAAATAAAATTTTTATTATACTTTAAAAATGAAAATATATAAAATATTTATTGTAACATAAATGACATTGCAGCTTCTCAATATTATGTTTTGATACTAGAATATAACACTTACAAAAGTAAATGCAGGAGCAATAAGGTAGATTGTAGTCTAATATCCATTGCTGTCTACACTTCCCCTCCACACACGCACCTCTAAGTCTATAAGAATCAACGAAGGATGGAAACCCAGGGAAAGTAACTATAAACAGATTTCTCACCACGCCTGTGTCTTGCTTGAAGAGTTAGGAAAAGGAGGTAGGCAGCTAAAATCACCAAGCTTGGAGTGCATTTAGCCTGCAAAATATGATTCTCTAATTTAGTGTTTTCGAGGAAAATATTCATAGCTTTCCTACAGTCTCAAGTTTTTGTCACAGGTATGTCCCCCCATCTTCCAATTTCTGGAAGAGTTTGTGTAAGATTGGTATGATCTGTTTTATGAATATTAACTAAAACTCAATTGCAAACCCACCTGTGGTTGGTGTTATTTTTCAAGGAAATATTTGAAATCGTGGGTCAAAAAAAAAAAAAAAAACCTGTTGCCATCAAGTCACAGTGACCCTACCCTTAAATAATAAGAAATGACTCATTGTGACTCTACCTTTAAATAATAAGAAATGTTAGGCTATCTATTTCATCTTGAGTTTCTTTTTGATGAACTTTATTTTTCCTAGAACCTATACATTTCATCTATATTTTCAAATGTATTTCATAAAGTTTTATATTATCTACCTCTTAAATTTTGGCTGCATACACAGATTTTTTATATTCCTTGGCAATATCTCTGGAGATCAATCCATTTTATCAGTTAAAAAAAATAAGTTTCAATTTTATTAATCTTCTTTTATAAGTTTTTTAAATAAATTATTATATTTTTTGTCATTACAATTTTCTCTTCCTTCCCTTTTTTAAGTGTTTAATTTGTTGTGCCCTTCTTTCTTCTTTTGGGTGTTTACTTTTTTTTTCTAACCTTTTGAAATTGGTTCTTCAATTTGTTTTGAGCTATTCTTTTCTCTAAAATAATTTATTAAGTAAAATTCCTCTTTAAATACTCATTAGCCCCCTCTTCTGTTTTCACATAATGCCTTTTTTAAAGCTAGTTCAAAGCAATGTCTAATTTCCATTGTGCCTTTTTCTTTAAACCGTAAGTTTTTTTTTAAATATCTCTACCTATTGAATATACGTAGTTATATTTTAATAAATTTCTAACTATTTATTATAGACAAAGAATGATACTAATCACTTGAACTTCGTTTAGATTTGCTTCATTGCCTACCAAATGTGGATTTTTGGTAAATGTTCCATGCTGCTGGGAAAGGATGTGGGTGTTTCCACATTCCATAAATGTCCCAGGATATTAACTGTGCTATTCAAATATTCCATTTATTAAATTTTATCTGTTGGATCTATCAATAACTGAGAGAAGTATGTTAAAGTATCTGAAAATAATAAAAGGGTTTTTTTTTTTTCCCCCTCATATTAAGGTGGATTTTATATAGTCGTTTGTTATATTAACAGCCTGGGTTCTTTGCTTCGCCCTAAATTTAACCCATTGCTGTGTAACTTTACAATGCCTTCGCACTTGACTCTGGCCTTTACCTACTTTGCCAATAGAGATTTAGCAAACTTGACATACATTTGAAAAGGAATTGAGCAATCGTACTTGTTTCTTGTTGTCTGCTGAGCACCATGAGATCATGCCTAGCTACTCTTTTGGAGACATCCCAACAAGACCATCAAGACTAGCTGAAAGTTAGCTCACGATGAGTTAGTTATATCAGTGACCCCCTTTGCAACCAGAAAAACTGCACAAGCAAACTGAACTTAACTGTCTGACCTACAGCCTCTTGAGCTAAATATATATTTCTGAATGTCCCTGAGGTTTTGTGTGTGTGTGTGCTTGTCATTTAAAGATTTTATTGCAATAGAGAAAATGTACAATATTTTAAAGTTTAATAGATACATACATGCATTTTATTATTTAATTGGTAATTAACAACATTTAATCATCATATAAAGACTCTCTTTGAGACAAACAATAGGGCAATTTTAACCTTAGATTATTATATTTTTTTCTTTATTTTAGACATAGTTGTGTGATAAACCTTTTTACGCTTTCATTTTAACTTTTTGTCATCTCTATAATTTGCATGGTTCTTTCATATAATACGTAATGGAGATGATAGTAGCCACCATAATCATATTGCCTTGCTTGTCTTACTCGTAACATGGAGGTACTTGTACAAGTAACATACAGAGTAAAACAGAGGTGGGAGGTCTCTTCAGCACTTGCAAATTAATTTTATATCATATTATCAAGGATTCACAAAATATCGAAATCCTTTTAGCATATTTTCTCTCTGCTTGGCTAACCCGGGGTTCAACACCAACTTAACTTTTCCAGCTGGAGGACTGAATCTGTGCAGAGGAGTTTCATCGGCTAAGTACCTTGTCACCAAGTGGGCTAGGATCTATGGAATTCTCTCAAGCACCCCCATGACTGTGCATTGCAAAGGAATACCCTCGTGGTTCAAACCCAGAAAACCAAACCCAGTGCCGTCAAGTCGATTCTGACTCATAGCGACCCTATATACTCACCTCTTATTCTAAGTCAGCCCTGCTCTATGAGTTTGAGCTTTAGGCAGAAGAACCATTAGCTCCAACCATGTCAAATCTACCACCACCAAAACAAACATAATTTATTCTCAGCATATCAATGACACTCTTCAAGAAGCTTTGAAATGTGCATATATATGGCCAAGAGCTTGGGTAGCTTTAGCCTAGTTGGAAAAAGTGGGTTAACCTGCAGCATCCATAAGCAAGGTCAGATGCTCCATTGGGCATAACATTCAGGAGGGTGCTAAAAACTCCATATACGTTATTAAAGTAGATAAATAATACACGTAACATAAAAATCCATGATGAACAAAACATCAAATTTCTAAATTTTAAATAAAGACAAAATCCAATAATATTATGAGCACCCACAATTCTTATATTTTCTGCTTAAGTACCGTAAGGTCCTTCCTCAGCTGTTGCCTGCAGAGAATTTCTGGAGTGGGTCGTGGTTTGTTCTCATACGTAAAACAAAACACCCGTCTCTGAAAGTGATGGACAGCTCCATTCTTCCTGAAGCTTTTTTAAAATTCTGGTTCTGAAATGTTTTCCCATAGGCTTAGCTTAATTTTATTTTTGTATGCAGTCTGAAATCTCTGTCACTGACTAGTGAGTTTATGTATATTTATTGTGATTTTTGATCTCTGACTTATGAAATTTAGCCTATTAACTTTCATGGTGATTGTTGATTTATTTGGGTTAATTTCTAACATTATATTTGTCTTATTCTGTCTTAGTAGTGTTTGTCTTATTTTCATATGCCCAGTTAATTTTAGCAAAGTCTAAATTTATTCAGTTTGATAACTTTCTAAAAATAATACATGGATATTGAAATTATTTAGTGCCAAATTTTCCTTATAATTAATTTTATCTTTTTAATCCAATAAAATAGTGATATCATACTTGTTTTTAGTATACCCATAAAATACATGATTTAAAATCAGTAATAAAATAAAGTAAAATCATACTTATGAATGGGAAAAAAGTGCATGTGTCTTTTAATGAAATGTTAGAACAATGAAAACAGATATAAGACAAGTTGATTTGGAATAACATATCCTGTTAAAATTGTACTATGTTTCTCAATACTTAAATATATCCAACGGTTTGGCAGAAAAAGATAATGTAAAAAAATGTCAAATAATTTCAATCCTTCTCAGGGAAGAATGGAACCCTGGTGGCACAGTGGTTAAGAGTTCAGCTGCTAACCAAAAGGCCGGCAGTTCGAATCCACCAGCTACTCCTTGGAAACCCTTTGGGGCGGTTCTACTCTGTCCTATGGAGTCGATATGAGTTGGAATTGACTCGATGGCAACAGGTTTTTCCATGGAAGAATGGGAGATCTGATTTCAATCTGAAGGAATAGACTTTCTTCTATATGTGCACATAGCCATAAGGCTAGAAGAAGCCTAATTACTCCTTTTTAGATATCTATGTCTTTGTCTGTGTTTGTATCTGTATCTATATATCTTTCCTCTTTATGAACCAAACCTGTAGACTAAAATTGCATGGGAAAATGGGAAAAAGGAAAGAATGAATGCTTGTAATTTATGGAGACCCATTTTCCAATGTTATGCTGAAATACCCAATGCATCCACATACTTTCATACACCAAATTCAAAAACTGGATCTTAGACTCGAGCTCTAGTTTTTTTTTTTTTTTTTATAACTTTTATTAAACTTCAAGTGAACGTTTACAAATCCAATCAGTCTGTCACATATAGGTTTACATACATCTCACTCCCTACTCCCACTTACTCTCCCCCTCTTGAGTCAGCCCTTTCAGTCTCTCCTTTCTTGACAATTTTGCCGGCTTCCCTCTCTCTCTATCCTCCCATCCCCCCTCCAGACAAGAGTTGCCAACACAATCTCAAGTGTCCACCTGATATAATTAGCTCACTCTTCATCAGCATCTCTCTCCCACCCGCTGACCAGTCCCTTTCATGTCTGATGAGTTGTCTTCGGGGATGGTTCCTGTCCTGTGCCAACAGAAGGTCTGGGGAGCATAGCCACCGGGATTCCTCTAGTCTCAGTCAGACCATTAAGTTTGGTCTTTTTATGAGAATTTGGGGTCTGCATCTCACTGATCTCCTGCTCCCTCAGGGGTCCTCTGCTGTGCTCCCTGTCAGGGCAGTCATCGATTGTGGCCGGGCACCACCTAGTTCTTCTGGTCTCAGGATGATGTAGGTCTCTGGTTCATGTGGCCCTTTCTGTCTCTTGGGCTCTTAGTTGCCGTGTGGCCTTGGTGTTCTTCATTTTCCTTTGCTCCAGGTGGGTTGAGACCAATTGATGCATCTTAGATGGCCGCTTGTTAGCATTTAAGACCCCAGACACCACATTTCAAAGTGGGATGCAGAATGATTTCATAATAGAATTATTTTGCCAATTGACTTAGAAGTCCCCGCAAACCATGTTCCCCAGACCCCCGTGCTTGCTCCGCTGACCTTTGAAGCATTCATTTTATCCCGGAAACTTCTTTGCTTTTGGTCCAGTCCAATTGAGCTGACCTTCCATGTATTGAGTGTTGTCTTTCCCTTCACCTAAAGCAGTTCTTATCTACTGATTAATCAATAAAAAACCCTCTCCCACCCTCCCTCCCTCCCCCCCTCGTAACCACAAAAGTATGTGTTCTTCTCAGGTTTACTATTTCTCAAGATCTTATAATAGTGGTCTTATACAATATTTGTCCTTTTGCCTCTGACTGATTTCTCTCAGCATAATGCCTTCCAGGTTCCTCCATATTATGAAATGTTTCAGAGATTCGTCACTGTTCTTTATTGATGTGTAGTATTCCATTGTGTGAATATACCACAATTTATTTACCCATTCATCCGTTGATGGACACCTTGGTTGCTTCCAACTTTTTGCTATTGTAAACAGAGCTGCAATAAACATGGTAAAAAATGTCTATTCTACCAAAAGCCATCTATACATTTAACGCACTTCTGATCCAAATTCCAATGTCATATTTTAAGGGGATAGAGAAACAAATCACCAATTTCATATGGAAGGGAAAGAAGCCCCGGATAAGCAAAGCACTACTGAAAAAGAAGAAGAAAGTGGGAGGCCTCACCTTACCTGACTTCAGAACCTATTATACAGCCACAGTAGTCAAAACAGCCTGGTATTGGTACAACAACAGACACATTGACCAATGGAACAGAATTGAGAACCCAGACATAGATCCATCCACGGATGAGCAGCTGATATTTGACAAAGGACCAGTGTCAATTAACTGGGGAAAAGATAGCCTTTTTAACAAATGGTGCTGGCATAACTGGATATCCATTTGCAAAAGAATGAAACAGGACCCATACCTCACACCATGCACAAAAACTAACTCCAAGTGGATCAAAGACCTAAGCATAAAGACTAAAACGATAAAGATCATGGAAGAAAAAATTGGGACAACCCTAGGAGCCCTAATACAAGGTATAAACAGAATACAAATCATTACCAAAAATGATGAAGAGAAACCTGATAACTGGGAGCTCCTAAAAATCAAACACCTATGCTCATCTAAAGACTTCACCAAAAGAGTAAAAAGACCACCTACAGATTGGGAAAGAATTTTCAGCTATGACATCTCCGACCAGCACCTGATCTCTAAAATCTACATGATTCTGTCAAAACTCAACGACAAAAAGACAAACAACCCAATCAAGAAGTGGGCAAAGGATATGAACACACATTTCACTAAAGAAGATATTCAGGCAGCCAACAGATACATGAGAAAATGCTCTCGATCATTAGCCATTAGAGAAATGCAAATTAAAACTACGATGAGATTCCATCTCACACCAACTAGACTGGCATTAATCCAAAAAACACAAAATAATAAATGTTGGAGAGGCTGCGGAGAGATTGGAACTCTCATACACTGCTGGTGGGAATGTAAAATGGTACAACCACTTTGGAAATCTATCTGGAGTTATCTTAAACAGTTAGAAATAGAACTACCATACAACCCAGAAATCCCACTCCTCGGAATATACCCTAGAGATACAAGAGCCTTCTTACAAACAGATATATGCACACCCATGTTTATTGCAGCTCGAGCTCTAGTTTTGATTGTATGTGTGTTTTGTTTGTTTGTTTCAGGTTGATCCAGTAAAACACCCCTAAATATATCGCTGAACACCAAAAAGAAAGAAAAAAAATCTGAAAATTTACCCAAAGAGCAGATGTTAATCAGAAGGCTGATTAATGAATGACTGAAAAGAAGCAGCCAGTAGATCCCAGGAAAAGAGCTGAGGAAGGTACTTGAGACTTTTCAATGCATAGCTGTAGAAAATGGCTAATCACAACAAATATCCTATTTAGCGTAGAAATACCACACACACACACAAAAAAGAAATATAGGCTGGAATATATGTGTATTTTTTCCCCCTCAACCTAATTCATGAAGATAATTTCTTAGAGCTTAGAATTCTTGGTTAACACCTTTGTTCTTTCAACCGAAGGTACTCCGCTTATATCTAGTTAACAGTTGTGCTAACAATCTAATAGTCATTCCTTTATATATAACCTTCTTTTCAAAATCTTCCATTTCTCTTTAATGCCATTCTTATATTTCTGGATGTGAATTTCTTTTGATTAATCCTTCTTGAGCTTCACTACATTTTACTTTACTGAAGTTTCACATTCAATTTTTGTTTTCAACAATTCTGACAAATTCTCAACCCCAATTTTCTTAAATATTGTGTCTTTCTTATTCTCTTAATTATGTCCTCTATAACTTCCAGGAGACAAACCTGAAAGCTTAACACTTTGTCCACAATGACCCTTAAATTCTCTTCCATAATTTATATATTTTGTCTTTCTGGACTGCATTTTACATCTTTGAATATACTTTCAGATCAATAATTCTCTCTTCAGAAATATTTAACCTGCTGATTTAAAAATCCACTGCTTTTTTGTTTTTCATTACTATAGTTTTTCCCCGTGAAATAAAATTCATATTTTTTTCAAATTTGTGCCATCATTTTTATATAGATTTTAGGTCATTATCGATATACTTAGGCCTCACAATTTTTCTTTAAAAATGCTTGTCCTTTAAAAATAAAATAAAACTCAGAACCGACTCGACGGCACTGGGTTTTGGTTTTGTTTTATATTTGTTTCCGATAAGTTTGAATTGTAAAATTTTTGTGAGGTTGATCCTGATCTCTATTGTCTCTTCTGGTTCTTCCTCATGGTCTTCTGCTTTTTTGTGTTTTATTTGCATTTTTCCAATTCGTGCTGCTTTCCTTTTTTCTTGAATCTTTACTTGTGGTGGTTCTTTCAGTCTAGGATTAAAATTGTGTCCCTCAAGATTGGATTTTTTAATTTTTTTTCTGTCTGCTACCAGAGGGCATTATCACCCTCGATCATTTTAATTCTTCACTTAATATTTTCAGACAAGGCAAGTAGCATAAATTCAGCCCTAAACTATGTATGTTAGGGCAGCTAGCTTGTTATAGTTTCTGAGGAGTCTTTTTTTTCTTTCTTTCTAATCTAAGGCCAAAGCCAACATTTCTTGCTCTTCTCTTCTATTTGGTGAATATATTCACACTGACACTGAAGGAATATTCCTCTGGTGCTTAACTATATATGTTGCTGTTGTTGTTAGGTGGTTCCAACTCATAATTATATATGAGATTTGCTTATTAGAGTTTCTAACTTTGTTATTCCCTAGGCATTTTGGGGGGCATCCTCTTTTGTTTCTTGCCCTATAGAGTACTCAGAGTAGAGGCTAATGTTTACCAGGGTTGCCTGATAGAGAGCATTCTTTTTAGGGTTTGCTTTCCTTCAGAGATTCTGCTGTTATTTTATCATTGGGCTCAGCAGTACCTTCCTTTTTTTAAATTTTTTAACCAGATAAGAGATTCATTTTAAAATGTCATTTCAAAAATATTTCCTCTGGTAACTTATTTTTAACGAGTTGCCTCTACTACTCAAAACTGTTGCTGTCAAGACGATTCTGACTAATAGCGACCCTATGGCACATAGCAGAACTGCCCCACAGGGTTTCCAAGGCTGTAAATCTTTACTGAAGCAGACTGCCACACTTTTTTCCCACGGAGTGGTTGGTGCGTTTGAAACACCATCTTTCTGTCAGCAGCTGAGGGGTTAATCACTACACCGCCAGGGATCCTTGCCTTTACTACAGTGCTTCTTAAATTTTTCTATGTCATGGTATGCATAGAAAATGTCAAAACTAGATGACACATTGGAAAAAAAAAAGACTAAGTTATTTGGAGTTGGAGGCAACTGACTTAATATTTTAAGCCTTTCTCAGCTGACCAGGTGCCTGGTGGGAACTTTTTTTTTGCACACTTATAACCCATTTTTATACACTTGTAATCCATTTGTGGAAACAAGGCTGCAGTAACAGCACACATGAACATCTATTCAGTTTAGTACGTTTATTTCATCACATTGTTTTAATATGTAAAAGCTTTCTCTAGTCGTTTATTAATTGTGAAAAGTTCCTGCAACTAAATTTTTTATGTATTGTAAAATTAACCATTTCCAAAACTTGAACTCAGTAGCTACCACCTTTTGATAGCATATTAAATATTTTTTTGAAAAATTGCTGATATCTCATAATAAACACACACACACAAACTGTCACAAAAATTATATATGAAATCCATGTCCACAAACTCTCTGCTGCTTTCCATTTTTCAAAGTCTAGTCTTTTTTCAGGTACAAAGAGATAACTCTGTTTTTCCCCAGGGTATATAAGCAGAGCACTACCTGAAACCAGATGAAAAATAAACGTACTTACTGAAGTGGAAAACTACAGCAAGTACGTCTGTTATTTATGACACCAATTATTTCATGAATTTCCCCTTTTTTATATTAAAATGACAAACAAAGGTCATGGTATATTTCCATTTAGACAATGTCTGGGTGTGTACATCATAGTGGAAATGTGAGAGCTTCCTGTGGATGATTTAGGCCAAAAGTGTCATTTTACCAGTGGGAAAAAAAAATTTTACCAGAGATTGGGTAAATAAAAGATAAGGAAATAGAATTTTTATCATAGACCTTATTATTTCAATCTTTGAATGCACATGTAAAACGATGTAGAAAGATATAAAGACATTTGGTTCTTTCAGAAATGTATGTAATTTAATTTTCACACACACACATATGCAATTTGATATCTACATGAGAACACTGAACCTCAGGAGAAGTAATTGACCAAAGTCACCCAATTAAAATATACTGCTAAAATTTGAGCATTTCTGCTGCATTACAAGGACATCATCCTACCATACCATGTTATATCATTGAGAAGGAAATTTTATACTCAATTACTAAAGAACATACTATAAATCATAACACTCTCAAATTGTAACGTATTGATAGGGTATAAAAACATTTATACCACACTTTAATATTCTTAATACATCTTCAATTATTATGTACTAATGTAAAATTTGAATAGTGCTCAGTGTTTACATATTCAAATTTCACACATTTAATGAGTTATATTTAATTAGTTTCTATGTCTATGAACTTTATTTACATTATTTGGTTAAGAGTTTTACTCACCCTAAGAGAGGGATTGTATTGCTGAGTCCAAAAAAAAAAAAAAAAACCCAAACTCATTGCTGTTGAGTTGATTCCAACTCATAGCAACCCTATAGTACAGAGTAGACCTGCTCCATAGGGTTTCCAAGGAGTGCCTGGTGGATTCAAACTGCTGATCGTTCGGTTATCTTAACTACAGTATTAGGAGTTATTTGATACAGGTAATGTTTTGTATCCAAAATACCTTGTCTTTAAAATTGTTTACTAATAAGCTATTTTACATAAAACAATGATTTTAAAATACTGAATGTTAAAAATGGAGCCTTGTTAACTATGAGATTGTTGCATTTTGTGTGCATAATATGCAGTTATCCAGATATTTTTTAAAAGTTTACAAAGGAAATTATTGGCAATATTAGCAATATGCAGGTTGTTTGTGTATTTAAAACATATTGCAGGAGCAAGAAACTGTGAGCTACATTAATTAATGAATTTTTTAAAATGCATTGGAATGAATCGTCTATTAAATCATTAGATAAATCAGCATTTATATATAAAATATATTAATTGATACTATTATGTTAATATTTAAATAACTCTGACAGTTAAGATTATGTGTCAGCCTAGCTGGGCTATGATTCTCAGTGTTTTGGCAGTCGTAAAATGGGATCACTTCTCTGCTGAGATTTGATGTGTGACCACCCTCATGATGGGATCTATTGTGAGTAGCCAATCAGTTGAAAGGGAGTTTCCTTGGGCATGTGGCTTGCACCGAATATGAGCAGACTGTCTGGCTTTTGTCTGCTCTGGATCTTCATGGATCTTCACAGCATGTGGGCAAGAGCCCTACTCTCTGACCTGCCAATCTTGAGTTCACCAGCCCCTGCAGCTACTCAAATCAAGGGAAGTCCTGTGGTCTTGCCTGTTGATCTCAGGATTCATCAATCTTCACAGCCTGTGAGCAAGAGTCCTGCTTTCCGACATGCTGATCTTGGGTTTGCCAGCCCCTTCAGCTATGTGAATCAGGAGAAGCCTCTATACTGATCCACAGACTTGGGACATTTCAGCCTCTACAACCCTGTGAGCTGCTTCCTTGATATAAATTTCTCTCTCTCTTTTTTTTTTTTATATATGCTTCACTGGTTTTGCTTCTCTAGAGAACCCAGCCTAAGACAATAACTTAACGATTAAATATTTTAACCATTTAATATTTAAATATATTTCCAGAAATACACATCAAATTAAACTAGTTTTCTTGTCTACCACTTCTCATCTTGGTGCCTAACTGCACCCTCTACTACCCTGCCTCCCAATTTTTAATGTTAACTTTACCTTCAAAATGTATGCTCTCCACAAGTCAGATGGTGTTTTCTTATTTTCATATGAAGGTTAATATTTCCAGGATAAAGGCAGTGGCCAGAGTGTACATAGATCTGGGGCTAAAGAACAAAAACTGTACTCAAGGTCACTTCCAGGCAATACAATTTGTGATACACCAAAAGCAAAAAACCAAACCTGTTGCAGTCAAATCAATTCTGACTCGTATAAGACCGAGTACAACTGCCCTGCAGGGTTTCCAAGGAGCAGCTGGTGGATTCGAGTTGCTGACCATTTGGTTAGCAGCCAAGCTCTTAACCGCTGTGGACCAGAGCTCCAAGTACATGCAGAAGGACCAAATATCTTTGGGACATTTTCATATTTGATACAGTAAAATCATCAATATGTCATTATGAGAAAAGTGAAACTTAGCTGAACTTCCTGACAATTATTTTAATAGATAGATGGATAGACGGACAGACAGACAGATGGACAAATAAATAGAGCAGAGAGTTACAATATCTGGGACAGTCAGGAACACTGTCAGTTTTCAGAACTGAAGACCCGTAAAGGTCTTAATATGGAGATAGTTAAGAAACAGTGAAAACCAACCCGAGTGGCATTTATTAGGAGAAAAAGAGAGAGTTTCTTTTGAAAGAACAATAATAAGAAAGAGAAGTAAGGGTGGATGGCTGATGACCACCTTGTTTCACATTTTGTCTTTCAGTTGCAGCATTTAGGGTAACTATCCCTCTAGGTTTTGACTGCTGGAGCAGGTGTTTATCTACAAGCAGTTGTTTTATGTACATTTCTTTTACCTCAACTAAGTAGTCAGTTTTTTCCCCCAGGTTCTCTTTAGCACGACTGCTCTTCATTAAGAGCACCAGTGAGAAACCAATATGTGACGTGAATACTTAGAAAGATGGCTGAAAACCAATGTGGTTGTGCAGGGCCTTCTAATATGCAGTGATACTCTGCTTTCTTTGAATTACCCATTTCTTTGCAGTCAATACTTGGGGACAACCTACTTTACTTTCTAAACATGGTTGGTATACCTCTCTGCTGTTAGAGAGAAATAACCCCTAGATACCCTTTCCATTTCTGGGGAGATAATAATGCATTCAAATAGCTCCCAGGTGTACCTGAAATCATGACATTGCAAGGAAGTTTATATTTTAAAGCAAAGAAGTTACATTTCATTAGGTGTTAGTATCTAATAAATATGCAGTGTGCACTGAAAGACTTCCAGGAAAAATGGAGAGTCGGTGCATATTTCCAAAATTGTTTGACAGACATTAAAAGTGATATAAATCACAATAAAATAAAGATGAAAACTCCTTCGACAGTAGAACTAGACAAGTTTTCATTATCATCCCACACATTCTGAAATATCAACCTGGTGCAATTAAATTTAGATGAAGCTGAGAGAAGATACTAGGGACTAAAGCTTAGTTCTCTGGAAAGTGGAGACAGTGTGGTTTAAGAACACAGACAATTAAAAAAAAATGCGGTAGTAATTTTTATCCTGGAGGAGTGATAAGTAAAGCCCTGGATAGGATATTGATACCATAAGAAGCAACCTATTTGGGAATCAGCATAGCAAGCAGACCTGGAGTAAAATGCTTTCATCGAAAGCAGTGGTACTTAAATTTCAGCATGCAACAGAATATGAGGCAGGCTCCTTAAAACCTGATGACTGGGCCCTACTCTCAGAATTTCTGACTCAGTAAGTCTGGGATGGAGCCTGAGAAATTACTTCTCTAAAAACTTCCCAGGTGATGAAGTTGTTGATCTGGGACCACACTTTGGGAACCTATGGTATAAATGACTTTTCATTGTTCTTTTTTTTTTTTTTCTTCACAATTGCCGGGTTTATTAGGAAGTAACGGGTTATAATATAGGTTTAGGAACACTCAAGGTACAGTTCTTCCACCAGGACAGCCTTTCTCTGGCCCCTCAGCCTCTGCCCTGCTCAGGCAAGTGTTACAAAGCTCTTTTAGCTATGCCAATAAGTGCCCAGAGGCACTTCACTCCACCAGTAAGCTTCAGCCAGAAGGCGCTCAGCTCTAGTTCCATGGGTCACCAGACCTAGCTCCACCAAGTGCCTAGAGGCACCATACTCCACCAGCAAGCCTCCTCCCCAAAGACACTCAGCATTCTCACTCAGTGGCCCCCACCACGCAGTCTCCTTCCTGTCTGCCACTCTCCTGGTCTGCTGCCTCTGCTGCTGCCATTTCTCTGCCGCTGCTTCTTGCTGCCTTCCTGTCTTCTGTGTTACAACTCTTTCTCTCTGTCCTGGATCTAGATGGGTATCAGTGCACGGATCACAAGTCCAACGGGCATAGTCCCACTGCTGGCTCTTCCTTGGTAGTAATGCGATCTCCTTCTGCTCTGGAATTGGCTCTCTTTTAAGCCTAGCAGATGGCAAAACTGACCAATCCACTTGGTAGGCCACAATCACCTTCTTTGCACAGTCCCATCCAATCACTTGGGTGGGAATTCCAAGACCATAGTGAGAAAGATAACAAAAAAGTGATCCCTCACACCATACCACCCCAAGATTATAAAACTTTTTTTTTTCTATTAAGAAAAAGGTTTGTGTTTTACTTTTAGATCTTTAACTTGGCTACAATTTATAGTTGCATATGGTGTGAGGTAGGGGTCTAACATTGATTGTTTTGAAATGGCTAGCCAATTGTTGCAGAACCATTTATTTTTTTTTAATAATTTTTATTGTGCTTTAAGTGAAAGTTTACAAATCAAGTCAGTCTGTCACATATAAGCTTATATACACCTTACTACATACTCCCATTTACTCTCCCCCTAATGAGTCAGCCCACTCCCTACTTCCAGTCTCTCCTTTCGTGACCGTCTTGCCAGTTTCTAACCCTCTCTACCCTCCCATCTCCCCTCCAGGCAGGAGATGCCAATACAGTCTCAAGTGTCCACCTGATACAAGTAGCTCACTCTTCATCAGCATCTCTCTCCTACCCACTGTCCAGTCCCTTCCATGTCTGATGAGTAGTCTTCGGGAATGGTTCCTGTCCTGGGCCAACAGAAGGTTTGGGGACCATGACCGCTGGGATTCCTCTAGTCTCAGTCAGACCATTAAGTCTGGTCTTCTTATGAGAATTTGAGGTCTGCATTCCACTGTTCTCCTGCTCCCTCAGGAATTCTCTGTTGTGTTCCCTGTCAGGGCAGTCATCGGTTGTAGCCGGGCACCATCTAGTTCTTCTGGTCTCAGGATGATGTAAGTCTCTAGTTCATGTGGCCCTTTCTGTCTCTTGGGCTCATAGTTATTGTGTGACCTTGGTGTTCTTCATTCTCCTTTGATCCAGGTGGGTTGAGACCAATTGATGCATCTTAGATGGCCGCTTGTTAGCATTTAAGACCTCAGACACCACATTTCAAAGTGGGATGGAGAATGTTTTCATAATAGAATTTATTATGCCAATTGACTTAGAAGTCCCCTTAAGCCATAGTCCCCAAACCCCTGCCCTTGCTCTACTGACCTTTGAAGCAATCAGTTTATCCTGGAAACTTCTTTCCTTTTGGTCCAGTCCAGTTGAGCTGACCTTCCCTGTATTGAGTATTGTCCTTCCCTTCACCTAAAGTAGTTCTTCTCTAAAAAAAAAAAAAGTAGTTCTTCTCTACTAATCAGTAAATAACACTCTCCCACCCTCCCTCCCCCTGCTCTGGTAACCACAAAAGAATGTGTTCTTCTCAGTTTATACTATTTCTCAAGATCTTATAATAGTGGTCTTATACAGTATTTGTCCTTTTGCCTCTGACTAATTTCACTCAGCATAACGCCTACCAGGTTCCTCCACGTTATGAAATGTTTCACAGATTCGTCACTGTTCCATTGTGTGAATGTACCATAATTTAACCATTCATCTAATGATGGACACCTTGGTTGCTTCCAGCTTTTTGCTATTGTAAACAGAGCTCCAATAAACATGGGTGTGCATATATCTGTTCGTGTAAAGGCTCTTATTTCTCTAGGGTATATTCTGAGGAGTGGGATTTCTGGGTTGTATGGTAGTTCTATTTCTAACTTTTTAAGAAAACGCCAGATAGATTTCCAAAGTGGTTGTACCATTTTACATTCCCCTCTCCGCAGCCTCTCCAACATTTATTATTTTGTGTTTTTTGGATTAATGCCAACCTTGTTGGAGTGAGATGGAATCTCATCGTAGTTTTAATTTGCATTTCTCTAATGGCTAATGATTGAGAGCATTTTCTCATGTGTCTGTTAGCCACTTGAATATCTTCTTTAGTGAAGTGTATGTTCATATCCTTTGCCCACTTCTTGATTGGGTTGTTTGTCTTTTTGTGGTTGAGTTTTAACAGAATCATATAGATTTTAGAGATCAGGCGCTGGTCAGAGATGTCATAGCTGAAAATTCTTTCCCAATGTGTAGGTGGTCTTTTTACTCTTTTGGTGAAGTCTTTAGATGAGCATAGGTGTTTGATTTTTAGGAGGTCCCAGTTATCTGGCTTCTTTTCGTCATTTTTCGTAATGTTTTGTATTCTGTTTATGCCTTGTATTAGGGCTCCTAAGGTTGTCCCTATTTTTCCTTCCATGATCTTTATCGTTTTAGTCTTTATGTTTAGGTCTTTGATCCACTTGGAGTTAGTTTTTGTGCATGGTGTGAGGTATGGGTCCTGTTTCATTTTTTTGCAAATGGATATCCAGTTATGCCAGCACCATTTGTTAAAAAGACTATCTTTTCCCCAATTAACTGACACTGGGCCTTTGTCAAATATCAGCTGCTCATATATGGATGGATTTATATGTGGGTTCTCAATTCTGTTCCATTGGTCTATGTGCCTGTTGTTGTACCAGTACCAGGCTGTTTTGACTACTATGGCTGTATAATATGTTCTAAAATAAGGTAGAGTGAGGCCTCCCAATTTCTTCTTTTTCAGTAATGCTTTACTTATCCAGGGCTTCTTTCCCCTCCATATGAAGTTGGTGATTTGTTTCTCCATCACTTTAAAAAATGTCATTGGAATTTGGATTGGAAGTGCATTGTATGTATAGATGGCTTTTGGTAGCATAGACATTTTTACTATGTTAAGTCTTCCTATCCATGAGCAAGGTATGTTTTTCCACTTATGTAGGTCCCTTTTAGTTTCTTGCATTAGTACTTCTTAGTTTTCTTTGCATAGGTCTTTTACATCTTTGGTAAGATTTATTCCTAAGTGTTTTATCTTCTTGGGGGCTACTGTGAATGGTATTGATTTGGTGATTTCCTCTTCGATGTTCTTTTTGTTGTTGTAGAGGAATCCAAGTGATTTTTGTATGTTTATCTTGTAACCTGAGACTCTGCCAAACTTTTCTATTAGTTTCAGTAGTTTTCTGGAGGATTCCTTAGGGATTTCTGTGTGTAAGATCATGTCATCTGCAAATAGAGATAATTTTACTTCTTCCTTGCCAATCCAGATGCCCTTTATTTCTTTGTCTAGCCTAATTGCCCTGGCTAGGACCTCTAGCACAATGTTGAATAAAAGCAGTGATAAAGGGCATCCTTTTCTGGTTCCCGTTCTCAAGGGAAATGCTTTCAGTCTCTCTCCATTTAGAATGATGTTGGCTGTTGGCTTTGTATGGATGCCCTTTATTATATTGAGGAACTGTCCTTCAATTCCTATTTTGCTGAGATTTTTTATCATGAATAGGTGTTGGACTTTGTCAAATGCCTTTTCTGCATCAATTGATAAGATCACGTGGTTTTTGTCTTTTGTTTTATTTATATGGTGGATTACATTATTTGTTTTTCGAATATTAAACCAACCTTGCATAAAAAAAAAAAAAAAACCTGGTATAAATGCCACTTGGTCGTGGTGGATTATTTTTTTGATATGCTGTTGAATTCTATTGGCTAGAATTTTGTTGAGGATTTTTGCATCTATGTTCATGGGGGATATAAGTCTGTAATTTTCTTTTTTTGTGGTATCTTTACCTGGTTTTGATATCAGGGATATGGTGGCTTCATAGAATGAGTTAGGTAGTATTCCATCATTTTCTATGCTTTGAAATACCTTTAGTAGTAGCGGTGTTAACTCTTCTCTAAAAGTTTGGTAGAACTCTGCAGTGAAGCCATCCGGGCCAGGGGTTTTTTTGTTAGGAGTTTTTTGATTACCTTATCAATCTCTCTCTTTTTTTATGGGTCTATTTAGTTGTTCTACTTCTGATTGTGTTAGTTTAGGTAGGTAGTGTGTTTCTAGGAATTTGTCCATTTCTTCTAGGTTTGCAAATTTGTTAGAGTACAATTTTTCATAATAATCTGATATCATTCTTTTAATTTCAGTTGGGTCTGTTGTGATGTGGCCCATCTTGTTTCTCATTCGGGTTATTTGTTTCCTTTCCTGTATTTCTTTAGTCAGTCTGGCCAATGGTTTATCAATTTTGTTAATTTTTTCAAAGAACCAGCTTTTGGCTTTATCAATTCTTTCAATTGTTTTTCTGTTCTCTATTTCATTTAGTTCAGATCTAATTTTTATTATTTGTTTTCTTCTGGTGCCTGATGGATTCTTTTATTGCTCACTTTCTATTTGTTCAAGTTGTAGGGACAGTTCTCTGATTTTGGCTCTTTCTTCTTTTTGTATGTGTGCATTTGTCGATATAAATTGACCTCTGAGCTCTGCTTTTGCTGTGTCCCAGAGGCTTTGATAGAAAGTATTTTCATTCTTTTTGCACTCTATGAATTTCTTTATTCCCTCCTTAGTGTCTTCTATAACCCAGTCTTTTTTCAGGAGGGTATTGTTCAGTTTCCAAGTATTTGATTTCTTTTCCCTGGTTTTTCTGTTATTTATTTCCACTTTTATGGCCTTGTGGTCTGAGAAGATGCTTTGTAATATTTCGATGTTTTGGATTCTACAAAGGTTTGTTTTATGACCTAATATGTGATCTATTCTAGAGAATGTTCCATGTGCACTAGAAAAAAAAGTATACTTTGCAGCTGTTGGGTGGAGTGTTCTGTATAGGTCTATGAGGTCAAGTTGGTTGATTGTAGCAATTAGGTCTTCCGTGTCTCTATTGAGCTTCTTACTGGAAGTCCTATCCTTCTCCAAAAGTGGTGTATTGAAGTCTCCTACTATAATTGTGGAGGTGTCTATCTCACTTTTCAGTTCTGTTAAAGTTTGTTTTATGTATTTTGCGTCCCTGTCATTGGGCGCATAAATACTTAATATGGTTATATCTTCCTGGTCAATTGTCCCTTTAATCATTATGTAGTGTCCTTCTATATCCTTTGTGGTGGATTTAACTTTGAAGTCTATTTTGTCCAAAATCAATATTGTTACTCCTACTCTTTTTTGCTTGTTGTTTGCTTGATATAGTTTTTCCATCCTTTGAGTTTTAGTTTGTTTGTTTCTCTAAGTCTAAGGTGTGTCTCTTGTAGGCAGCATATAGATGGATCGTGTTTCTTTATCCAGTCTGAGACTCTCTGTCTCTTTATTGGTGCATTTAGTCCATTTACATTCAGTGTAATTATAGATAAGAATGTGTTTAGTACTGTCATTTTGATGCCTTTTTGTGTGTGTTGTTGACAATTTCATTTTTCCACTTACTTTTTTGTGCTGAGAATTTTTTCCTTGTAAATTGTGTGTTCCTCATTTTCATAGTAGTGGAATTTATGTTTGCAGAGTCATTATGTTTTTCTTGGTTTTTATTTTGAGTTGTGGAATTTTTAGACCTCTTTTTGTGGTTACCTTAGTATTTGCCCCTATTTTTCTAAGTAAAATCCTAACTTGTATCATCCTATATCGCCTTGTTTTCCTGTCCATATGGCACTTCTATGCCTCCTGTATTTAGTCCCTCGTTTTGATTATTGTGATCTTTTAAATAATGCCTTCAATGTTTCCCTGTTTTGAGCATTTTTTCCTTTTTAAAATTAGTCTTAATTTGTTTTTGTGATTTCCTTATTTGAGTTGATATCAGGATGTTCTGTTCTGTGTCTTTGTGTTGTGTTGTTATCTGATGTTATTGATTTTCTGACCAAAGAATTTCCTTTAGTATTTCTTGTAGCTTTGGTTTGGTTTGGTTTTTGCAAATTCTCTAAGCTTTTGTTTATCTGTAAATGTTTTACTTTGACCTTCATATTTGAGAGAGAGTTTTGCTGGATAAATGATCCTTGGCTGGCAGTTTTTCTCCTTCAGTGCTCTGTATATGTCATCCCATTGCCTTCTTCCCTGCATGGTTTCTGCCGAGTAGTCTGAACTAATTCTTATTGATTCTCCTTTGTAGGAGACCTTTCTTTTATCCCTGCCTGCTTTTAAAATTTTCTCTTTATCTTTGGTTTGGCAAGTTTGATGATAATATGTCTTGGTGTTTTTCTTTTTGGATCAATCTTATATGGGGTTCGATGAGCATCTTGGATAGATACCCTTTTATCTTTCATGATGTCAGGGAAGTTTTCTGCCAACAGATCTTCAACTATTCTCTCTGTATTTTCTGTTATCCCTCGTTGTTCTGGAACTCCAATCACATGCAAGTTATTCCTCTTGATTGAGTCCCACATGATTCTTAGGGTTTCTTAAATTTTTTAAATTCTTTTATCTGATTTTTCTTCAGCTATATTGGTGTCAATTGCTTTATCCTCCAGCTCCCCCACTCTGCATCCCAATTCCTTGATTCTGCTCCTCTGACTTCCTATTGAGTTGTCTAATTCTGTAATTTTACTGTTAATCTTTTGGATTTCTGAATGCTGTCTCTCTATGGATTCTTGCAGCTTATTAATTTTTCCACTATGTTCTTGAATAATCTTTTTGAGTTCTTCAACTGCTTTATCAGTGTGTTCCTTGGCTTTTTGTGTAGATTGCCTTATTTCATTTCTGAGGTCATCCCTGATGTCTTGAAGCATTCTGTAAATTTGTTTTTTATATTCTGCATCTGGCAATTCCAGGATTGTATCTTCCTTTGGGAGAAATTTTGAATCGTTAATTTAGGGAGTTGTAGAATCAATCATAGTCTGCCTCTTTGTGTGGTTTGATATTGACTTTTGTCTCTGAGCCATCTATAAGATATTGTAATGATTTTTTTTATATTTGCTCACTGAGTCTTATTTTGTTTTGTTTTCTTTCAATATACATAGGTGGGCTACTAGATTGTACTGTCTTGATTGTTGTAGGCTTTGATCACTTATGACCTCTTACCAGCTGGTTTGGGCCTGTACCAAAAATATAAGCCTAAGAGTCCATTCACTATTCTTGAGTAGAATCTGATTTTGGGTCACCAAGTGTGTGGGGTAGGCTGTCACCTATTCTCTTAGAGGAGTAGTGTTGATAGTTGTGTGCACCAGATACTAGTAGCAGCAGGGGGTCACATTCCGGGGGTGGGGCAGGATGCTGACAGGCTTCCCCCAAGTGCCAGTGAGGTAGGTGTGTCTCTATTCCTAAAGCACTTTGGTGGGTGGACTCTGCAGCTGTACCTTAGGCACCCAATGCATGTACCTCTACAGATTGGTAGACGTCACTATCCTCAGACCCCTATGGCAAGAGGTTAGGTGGTTTGGGTGGAGCTTCAGCCCTCAGTTCCCCATTGTGGGTCAATGAGGGCTCTGTTGAATACACAGAGATATCAGACTTGAGAAACTTGTCTTTCCAGTAATCCACTAAAACAATTACAGTCAGATCACTATCAGAATTGCCTTTGCATTATAATAGTCACCTCGTTCCCTGTAGGGATGAAAGCCCAAGACTGTGGATCACAAATGCTTGGCTGGAGCTGGTTCTGTATTTTTAGTCCAATATCGGGAAGTCAGAAAAGGATTCTTGGTCCCTGGGTTAGTTCCTCTGCTCCCAGTCCAAAGCCCAGCTCCAAGGTTCCCCAGCTGGGATGCCACACTCCTGGCTCCAAAATCAGTCACTGCCTCCCAGTGACTTCTCCTTCTGTCAGCCTTGTCACTGTGCTGCCTGTGTGCACTGGCTGGGCTTCCTCGGGGTTCACTTCAGGGGGCTAGGGCTGCGCCCTGTGTTTGCACCATCTCAGGATGCCATGTTCAGCTCCCCTGCGCCCAGTCCAAAGCCCGGCGCCAAGGTTTTCTGACTGGGACTCTGGCTCCAGGCTCCGAAAACAGCTGCTGCTTCCCCGTGGTTGTTCATTCTCCCGTTAGCCCTGTCAGTGTGCAGCCTGCTTGTGCTGGTTGAGTTTTTAAGGAGGTTACCCCAGGGGGCTAGGGGTTAGGGCTGTGTCCCATGCCTGCCCTGCCTCAGCAAGCCGCAATCCTCCCCGCCACTTGGTACCAGGGAACCGCAGGGACTCAAGGCTGTGGGGTGGGTCATGGGTTCCAGAAGCGGTTGCTGGTTCAGGGCGCAGCTTTTCGCTTACCTGTCACTCAGGTCAACTCTTTAGATCTGTGTTTGATGGTCAGGGCTCGTAGATTGTCACATATGTGATTGATTCACTTGTTTTTCCGAGTCTTTGTTGCAAGAGGGATCCGAGGTAGTGTCTGCCTAGTCACCAATCTTGGCCCCGCCTTCATTGTTCTTTATTATTATGTTTGCCTTTGTGTCTACATTCCAAATTGAAAGTAAATGGTTTGAAGACAAGGAAATAGCTTACTCTAATAGCTGTGAGATTGGTTGAGGCTCAGGTTAGAAACTAGGGGTGGTGATGATTAGGGGTCTTGGGTATGGCACACTGAAAAAGCTACATTGCTTCACAAAATCATCTGGTGTCTTTATGTAATAGCTTAGTGGTTAGTCATCTTGGCTAGGTTAAATTATGTTCCCCAGAATTCCTTTCTCATATGCATTGAGATAGTGTGGACAATAAAAAATAATAATAATAAAAAAAAATTCTCTTGCAAGGATAGGAGAATGTAGTATACACACATCTTCTCCCATTTATCCAATCAAACACTAATGTAGGTGATGTTTTGAAGGATTTTGCAGATGTAGTTAAAATCCCTAATCAGTTGTCTTTTAGGCAGGGATACTATGAGTTGGAATTGACTGGATGGCAATGGGTCTGGTTTGGGTTTTTTGACTACACTGGGTGGGACTGAGTATCAGTTGGAAGCATTTTAAAGGCAGGCTTAGAACTTCCCTGAGAAAGAGGGTGAAAGAAACGCTAGACCTGTGGACAACAACTTCAGCCTGTGACTGTGGATTTTCAGTTTGCTTGGGTCTTTTATTCCCGCCTGCTTGCCTTATAGGCTGTGAACTTTCTTAGAAAGTTTCTACAATTGCATAACCCAAAAGATAAATAAATACATACGTAAATGTGCGTGTGTGTGTGCGTGTGTGTGTGTGTGGTGTCTTTCTGGTTGAACTCACTGATACACATTCTAACCAAGTTTCGGATCAAAATAGTCGTTTAATGCAGAAGAAAAAAAAAAGAAACTGAAATATGGTTCCTTTCACCAATTACAGAAAAAAAAAAAAAGAGCCCTGCCGATTGACAAAGATGGTTTGTGGTGTTAGAAAATGCTCCATATCTGTGAAGAAAGTGTGAACAGATACTTGTCTGTGACTTGTCAGTTTCAATCCCAGTTTCTTTCCTTAATTTTTCTGACCCTGACTAAATTCTGTCTTTAACACAACTTCTCAGGGGCAAATTAAAAAGAGATTTTTTTTACCTGTGTTATTCTTGAGCCAATAATAAAACTTGATAGAACTATCCCCATTAAAATCACAGCTTTATCAATAGCTGCAACAAAGGTAAAATATCTCAAAATATGAATCGGTAGAAAACACTTTTATTTTCTGTGAAGGCTTAATTATTTGGTGCCTGAAATTATCAATCCTTCATTCTATTTTAAATTCTCTTTTAAAAATTTCAAGTCAAAAGATAAACATCAAAATATTTTTTTTCAAAATCAGAGTCAGATTTAATTTTCTGGATTTCTTGACATTGATGCTAATTCAAACGACAGGTCATTTTTAAGACAGTCTTATCTTTTAACAACTTATTTGTACAAACCTTACATATAATTTTTCATTTAAAATTTATGGGTCACTACAACTATTCAAAAATTTAACATAAATATTCCTAAGTATAATCAATTTAACCAATGGACATTTAAACTGATTCTAAATATTTTAAATTGTAAGAGTGAGTTATAGTATAAAAACAATCATAACTCTTTAAAGCTATGCACTAAAATTTTCTACTTTTAGATGAGTGGTCAATGAAAGAGATCATTGCAAATCAGCAGAAAAAACAAGAAAGAAATCACTATAATTTTCTCATGCATTCTTTAAGGTAGAATAGAAATCGCATAAAGGTAGGTTTATAGAAGAAAAATAAAAATAGTTTGCTTTGAAGGAAAATAAAAACAGATAAACTCTTTAATGATTTCCAGGCAAGAACCAACCTGTGTCAGAAAACAATACAGGGTGATACTGAGCAAGGAGGAGGTGAAGTGTTAAAAACCATGGGACCTTTTAAAAGGAAATTACAAGAACCTAACCTTGATCACTTTAACTCATAAGACAAATAAATAAATAAATAAAATGCCACAACATGGGACTAGAATAAGATTTAATCAAATTTTAAAATATTTTTGCAGAAAAAAGTATAATTCAAAGGTGAATTAAGTCTTCAATTCATATAGTTTGGATGTGAATCAATTTTATAATTTACTGCTAATTTACTTGTGTCTTTTAGGATTCATTTACTTTATAAAACAAACAAAGTGGTTTAAACTGTCAATTTTATACCACGTTTCTTAGTTATCTAGTGCTGCTATAACAGAAATAAGACGCATGGATGGCCTTAACAAAGAAAATTTATTCTTTCACAGCCTAGGATGTTAGAAGTCCGAATTCATGGTGCCAGCTCCAGCGGAAGGCTTTCTGTCTGTGTCAGTTCTGGGGGAAGGTCCTTGTCATCAACTGTCCCCTGGTCTAGTGGCTTCTCAGAGCAGGGAACCCAGGTCCAAAGGATGCACGTGCTCCTGTTGCTTCTTGCTTGATGGTAATGAGGTTCCCCTGTCTCTCTGCTTGCTTCTCTCTTTTATATCTAAAAAGAGATTGACTCAAAGTACAACCTAATCTTGTAGATTGAGTCCTGCCTCATTAGCATAACTGCTCCTAGTCCTGCCTCATTTAACATCATTTAAAAAACAAAAATGCTGCCTTGGAGTCCATTCTGATTCCCACTCTTTTCAGCCCCATAGGGTTTCTAAGGCTGTAAACCTCTATGGGAGTAGACTGCCACATCTTCCCAGGAGCCGTTGGTGGTTTCGAACCTCTGAACTTTTGGTTAGCAATCTATCGCTTTAACCACTGCACCACCAGGGCTCATCAACAACATAGAAGTAGGATTTACAACACATAGGAAAATCATATCAGATGACAAAATGGTGGACAATCACACAATACTGGGAATCATGGCCTAGCCAAGTTGACATGCATTTTGGGGGGACACAATTCAATCCATAAAACCATGTTTCATTTTTGTTTTCTAGATATTTCTCTCTTCTTTAAAATTAAAAAGCAAATAAACTAAGCCAGGTAGCAGAAAAATGCAGGGATATTTTATTCATTTGGTAAACTGTTGAGTACATTTCTTAGGGATCTCAGCTAATTCAGCTAATTACTCTCTCTCTGTCAGTCTTCCTTCCCTCACTCTCTTCCTTCCTTTTTTTTTAAATCTCTTCTTTTTTTTGTCAACTGGCTTTCTCCTGCTTTGTGATGATATTCGGCATCAGCCATTTACTTAGGCTCACTGAGTAAACTGGATCCTTAAGTCGGATTCACATAACAAACTTAATTTAAGCCTGATTTATTATTTATCTTTCCAAATGATGTGAGGTTAGAACAACACCAACTGCAAAAACTTTCCATCTCTATTGGGAACCTTCACTTAACTCATCAAATTAGATTAGATTTTCTAGCAGAAATAAGGTAGGACGTTGACAAAAAAATGAACAAATGCCCTGATATTTGGAACAAAGGGCAGGTGAAAGAGGGTAAAGAATAAAATTGATTCAGGTTCTAGATACATTCAAAACCATTTAGAAGGAGAATTGCTAGAATACTAGTTTGAAAACATAAACATTTGCAAAAAAAAAAAAAAAAATGAAATAACTATTGGTGACCAAGGTATGCATGCAGATATTTACTTCGATTAGGTAATTTTAAAGAAATAATGTGTTTTACAAATTCTGTATTTTTTTTTTAGTGATTTCTGAAACAATACAAGGACAAAAAAAAAAAAAAAAGATGATTAAAAGGATCAAATCTGTGATCCTCAGCTTTTTGCCAGATAATATATCCTGCTGATGGAGCTCTATATTAATCCTCTGCCCCGAACACATTGGCAAATTAATAAATGCTCAGTATACGAGTATCTGGTGACACATTTGTAACAATTTTGTTACAATTTGGTAACCTTTGTACATCACAAAGTTAGAATAATTTCTCTCAAGAGGTGAAAGTGTGGGGGGGCAAGTTATAGAAGAAAGGTTTATAGAAGTAAAAGACAGATTTTTTTCAATACTTTTTTCTTCCTTAATCATTTTATTCAACAGAAAGCCAAATGATTTATGGCCCTTCATATTCTCATTTGCAGCTCTTCTCAAGTTTACTTAAGCTCTGTGCCGTGTCCTGACAAATTGTCTTAAGAACAAAGACTGGTTAAAATAAAATCCCATTAAGACTGGGTTGACAGAGGCGTGTGAACGTGACAGAGACATCAGTAGAAATTGGTTGCTTTACTGAAGAGCTAAGTCTCTCATTCTAATAACACAAGTCATCCAGAATGGTCTCGTCTGATCTGATCAAAACCTTGTCAGAAACCTAATGGTTCTTTACACGTTCACATCTTCGCAAATACTAGATAAACTCTTCAGTGTGGTTATAGTTGCTCTCTTTCTCTGCCTGGGGAGTTGTTTTTTTTGGTTGAAGAGGGAGTTTGTAGTCATCAAGACAGCATTACTGAATAAAAGTATAGGTATTTTCCTGTTAAAAGAAAAAAAAAATCAGGTGCTGGAATTAAAAAAAAAAAATTGATGTTGAGTCAATTCCCACTCATAGTGACCCTATAGATAAGCCAAAATGAGCATTATAGTGTTCATTCTCTAGGAAGTAGACCATTCTAGTAACATTTGTACTGAAATAAGTAAGGCTTGCTGTCCCAACATGCCTGTAACCACAGGTAGAGGGTGTATTGCAAACTCTAGCAGGGACGATGAATCCAAATATACTGCGCAACCTCTCCAACATCCCATTTATACAACTAATCTAGAGACACAAATGTTGAAATACTTGCTAACAGTCATCTTAGAACAGAAACTTAAGAAAATGTAAAGTATCTGAAAAAAAACAAAAACTTCATAATGAATGAATAAACATATATTTTAAAACCAGGTGCTGTAGATTCAGCTCTGACTGATGGCAACCCTAACAGAACTGTGCTCCCAGTGGGTTTTCAATGGCAGCTTTTCAGAAGTAGATTGCCAAGACTTTCTTCTGAGACAACTCTGCATGGACTTGAACCTCCGATCTTTCAGTGAGCAGCCAAGCATATGAGCATTTGCACCACCCGGGGACTCCAAATGAGATACATACATAAGTAGGAAGAGTATTGCTCATATTATAATGTGTGCTTTTGGTTAAAGTAATCTATTCTGGTAGTCTGATAAATTAACTACAATTTAGAACACATCTTATGGGAAATATTAGATACAAAAAGAACCTACATGCACAGCATTTTCTATTTTTTAACACAATCAGTATATTTTTTGGAGATTGCCAATACTCAATTATTCAACCAACCTCAATCAGCCATCTGTTATGTGAGACTCGCTGTGTCCCTACATGTGCTATGAATATTTTAAAGAGGGATTTGGCACAACTGATGCTTTTGATATACTCTTTCAACAAGAATGCATTTAGAACCCACCACGAATCAAGTACTCTGCTAGGTATTTCGGTTAATGAGGCACATGATGTGATCCTTTGCTTCACAGTCTGGGGATAGAGGTGCGAGCACACAAAAAAGAGCAATGGTAAACCCCAGTATGTAAAGGAGAGGATATACATTCTGTACCACTCTACAACAAATGTCCATATCAAGTGGTTAGTGATTTTAAGGAGGTAATAGCTTTAAATCATTCCTGAGTCATAAAGAAGTTAGTCAAATCTAAACTGTGCTTCTTTCCAGACCTCTGACCTTAGGCAAGTATTTTAAACTTGCCTCTCTCCCACATAAAATGAAGGTAAGAATATCTGCATGTTCTGCCTCTACCACCTGTCATTTTGTTGTCCTGTGGTGGTTTACATGTTGCTGTGATGCTAGAGGAAACCCTGGTGGCATAGTGGTTAAGTGCTACAGCTGCTAATCAAAGGGTCGGCAGTTCGAATCTGCCAGGTGCTCCTTGGAAACTCTATGGGGCAGTTCTACTATGTCCTGTAGGGTCGCTATGAGTTGGAATTGACTCGACGGCCCTGGGTTTGGTTTGGTTTTGGCTTATGATGCTAGAAGCTATGCCACTGGTATTCTAAATATCAGCAAGGCAGTGCATGGTGGACGGATTTCAGTGGTGCTTCCAAACTAAGACAGACTAGGAAGAAAGGCCTGTCAATTTACTTTAAAAAATTAGCCAATGAAAGCCTATGGGTCAGAACAGAATATGGTGCAATATAATGCTGGAAGATGATTGCTCTAGAATGAAAAGAACCCGAAATACTCAGTGGCTGCAGCAACGAACTAGAACATATCAGCAATCATGGAGATAGCTCAGGACTGGGCAACATTTCCTTCTTTTCTATGTAAGGTTGCTGTGAGTTGGTGCAGACTTGTAGCAACTAACAACAACTTTCTGCCTACCTCACAAGCTTATTGAAATACCAAGTTTTTTTTTTTTTTTGGTTCTTATCATTATTATTAGCAGTAATTTTAGTGTTGTTGTTGTTAGGTGTTGTTCTGCTGGTTCCGACTCATAGCAACCCTATGTACAACAGAACAAAATACTGCCCAGTCCTACACCATCCTCATGATTGCTGCCATGTTTGAGCCCGTTTTTGCAGCCACTGTGTCAATCCATCTTGTTGAGGGTCTTCCTGTTTTTCACTGACCCTCAACTTTACCAGGCATGATGTCCTCCAGGAACTGATTCCTTCTGATAACAAGTCTGAAGTATGTGAGACGTAGTCTTGCCATCCTTGCATCTAAGGAGCATTCTGGCTGTATTTCTTCCAAGACAGTGTTGTTGTTCTTTTGGCAGTCCATTGTATATTCAATATTCTTTACCAACACCACAATTCAAAGGCATCAATTTTTCTTTGTTCGTCCTTATTCATTGTCCAGCTTTAGTACGCATATGGGGCTGTTGAAAACACCATGGCTTGGGTCAGGCACACATTAGTCTTCAAGGTGACATTTTTGCTTTTTAACACTCTAAAAACTTCTTTCGCTGCAGGTTTGGCCAATGCAATGTGTTGTTTATTTCTTGACTGCTGCTTTCAAGGGTGTTGTTTGTGGATCCAAGTAAAACGAAGTCCTTGATAACTTCAATATTTTCTCCGTTTATCATGATGTTGCTTATTGGTCCAGTTGTGAGGATTTTTGTTTTCTTTATGTTGATTGTGTAATCCATACTGAAAGCTGTAGCCTTTGGCCATCATCAGTAAGTGCTTCAAGCCCTCTTCACTTTCAGCAAGCAATGTTGTGTCATCTCTATAATTCAGGTTGTTAATGGACTTCATATAGTCCAAGTTCTTGGATTATTTATTCATCATACAGATGAAATAAGTATAACAGTAGTAGTAGTAGTCAAGTAATACTAATATTATTGTTTTCAAGAAATGTTTTAACACCTCTAAGCTTTTTAACTGGATGGCACATATGGTTAAGCCTCAACCTCTAGCTGAAATATTGGTGGTTCTAACCTTCCTAAGGATGCCTCACAAGACAGGCCTGGAGATAAGCTTCTGAAAGGTCACAGCCTTGAACACCATATGGAAGAGGTCTGCTCTACTCATGGGGCCACTGTAAGTTGGAATTCACTCGATAGCAACTAACAACAACAACAAGCTTTTTAAAACCATAGTCCACTATTTAATCCACAGATACATAAGAGTGAAGGGACTGAGAAAAATGGTAAGAGAATGTGAAAGAAAGAGAGAGAAAAAAGGGTAAGGAACAAAAAAATAAACAAAAACAGATACAATAAGAATGAGCAAGCGAGTTCTGAATGAAAGGCAGTAGCAGGCACACGGATAAGGCTCCTGAGGCAGCCTGGAGTCATCTTTGTCATAAAGTGACTTGTATTGAGGCATCTTTGCCTAGGGAATGGTGATCCTGAAGACTGTCTCTCAACTGGAGTGCTTTATAGTGGCCTGAGCGTATTGCCAGGTAAGTGGCCTTCTCCATCTTTTAATGAAGACAGTGCTTTCCCACACTGGGAACATGAGGGTACAGAATTTGCATTTGCCATCCTGTTTCTTGTACAAAAAAAAAAAAACTTTTTCTTTCTAGCTCACATAATTGGGCTACTGTCAGTAAAAATAATTTTCATTGAATTTTTCCAGTGTTTGCAGTGTGTGTTTGACAAATAATGGTTTTCTCAGAGCACAGCATTTACAACCACTCCATTTGTGGGGAAGGCACCACTCAGAAGATGGAAGCTATTGCATCTGACCCCGATAAATGAATGCGTTGCATGATCCCAAACCCTGCTCTTTAAAACAAAATAATGAAAATGTGCTTTAGAGGAGATAAATGACTCCCCAGAGAGAGGGCAAAAGACATGTTCCTCAGTGAGTTTTAAAGTGTTAGTTATTTGAGGCAAAGATTCTTATCCCTGCTATTCCCCAAAGAAAGGCACTGGGGAATAAAGATGATGAGCATGAGATGAATTCAGGGAACATTTTCTTTCAGAGAGCATCTGCTGGCAGATAGTAAATCCAGTGACAACTGTCATGCAATGTGGGTGTCTTCCTTTCTAGTAGGCACAGTGAGGACAGCTTATACCTTTGGCATAATTACCCTTGTCCCGTTTGAGCATAATGGAGATTTAAAAACTCTGAGAGATGCTAAGATGCAAGAAATACGTACCGTGTTGAAAAAGAAAAAAAAAAAAAAAACCTATTTCTACCAAACGTATTTTCTTTTGATGTCACTCACACTTACCATTTTATAATTTGCATGAAATACTTTATAAATGTTCTGCAACGTCTTCTTATGAATCTAGTTGGAGACCCTTGTGTACCATTGTTTTCAAAAGGGAGAACTGAGCTAAGAAGCAAGAGTGACAATGATGATAATTGCTTTGGCTACCGAGGACTTGATGGACAAGTATTGCTTAGAGACAAATGTAATTGCTTGTTTCAACCTGTATGTGTTAAAGAAGGTCCTAGATATTTTAGATTTAAACTCAGATGGAGGCCACTTTTAAAGAGAGAAATAATAGTAACCTTACCTTCTGAATAAATGTATTACATTTTTTCCTTAAAACAATAAAATTTTGGATTCTATAGAACATGTATTTATATTTAATGTGATTGATATTAATGTTGAAAATATTGATAGTAATGATTACTCATTAATATAAATATTGTCTTAGACTGGGTTCTCCAGAGAAGCAAAACCAGTGAAGCATATAAATGTATATATAGAGAGATTTATACCAAGGAAACAGCTCACACGATCTCAGAGGCTGGAACTTCCCATGTCTGTGGACCAGGACTAAGATAGAGGTCTTTCCCAATTCACAGAGTGACAGAAGCTGTCAAACCCAAGATCGGCAGGTCGGAGAGCAGGGCTCCTGCTCACAGGCTGTGGAGGTCAATGATATTGGGAGGCAAGATTCCAAGGTTTCTCCTGATTCAGGTAGCTGCAGGAGCTGGTGAGCACCAGATCGGCAGGTCTGGAAGCAGGATTCTTGCTGTGAAGATTGATGAATCCCAAAATCAATAGGTAAGCTGCTAGCTCAAGTCCCAGGAATCAGAGGTCAGGTGACGGGAGTCAGCTGCTGAATCCAGATCAAGGCAAAAACTTTGTCAAGGCAAGCAGGAAGGAAGTAGGCAGCAGAGGGCGAAGAGATGAAAGCTGAGGGGGCAGTGAGCCGCAACAGCCCGCACCCCCACTGGTACCACTCAGCAGATTCTATCATGGGGCTGATCGCATATCAAATTTCAACAGGGAAGTGATCACAACATTATACAACTGCCAAAACACTGAAAATCATGGCCCAGCCAAGTTGACACATTATCTTAACCATTACAGATATACTGTATTTTTGACATACAGTATATAACATATAGTTGGAGTAACCTAACTAAATATAAAATTGATACTGGATTATGTGATTTCCTATAATGCGGAATTGCCCAAAGCATTTATTTACCAGGAGTTCTCTTGAAATTAATCAAAATAGCATCATCTCAACATTTAAAAAATTATTACATGGCTATTCTTTGTCAAGGATTGTAATGACTGCAAGCAGATCCTGAGACACCTCTGAGGAAGTCCCAGCCCCTCTATCTCAACTCTGGCATAATATAATTTCCCTCCCTGATAGAGCTGGTTAAAGGTTATTGATTCTATGAATCGAAATATATGGTTTCAAAAAAACTGGAAAAACTAAGTGTTGCTAAAGTCAAGAAGTGTTGTATTGGTGTAGATTGCTTGTATACTACAGAGATTTGCTCTCAGAGTTAATCTTTTTTGCTGGATAACCACAAAATCATTTAAATATTTTACCTTATCATTCGCATGTCCCGTAGGATTGTGCAGAACTCACAGCTGACTCTACTGTTAGACATTTCTCAGAGCTTGAATACCAAAGTCCGTCATTAACAAACAACACTTAACTAATCACACACTGTCAGGTCATGTGTCTGAATAATTTACCTTGCAATTCCCTCATATTAGCCAAATTAAAATGTGGAAATGCATATAGTATTCTAGGCAGTTAACTTAATGATAGGTGATATGTTACAAATTAATTATTTTTCATGTCATATTATTCCAAATTTGAATGTGATTTCCATTTAACACAAAAATTTGCAAACATGGTGTACATATGGGTCACTGACTGAAATAGTTCACACATGTTCATATATATTAAATTAAAAGTAATGTTTTCAAAACATATCTATATGTGGTTGTATACTGTTTTGCAAGGGGGTCATGGACAAAGACCATAAAATCCACATCCACATGATGCAGATATTACCAAGCCAAAACCGAAACCCGTTGCCGTCAAGTCAATACCAACTCATAGCACAGAGTAGAACTGCTCCACAGGGTTTCCAAGGAGCACCTGGTGGATTCAAACTGCTGACATATTGGTTATCATCCATAGCTCTTAACCACTATTCCACCAGAGCTCCCATGCAGATATTACCTGGGGTTTATTGGGGAAATGTATTAGCACAGAACAAGCCCTGGAGACACAGTGGGTAAGCTCTCGGCTGCTAACAAAAAGGTTGTTGGAACCCACCAGCCTTTCTGTGGGAGAAAGATTACAGCCTTGGGCACCATATGGGGCAGTTTTACCCTGTCCCATAGGGTTGCTATGAGAAGGAATTGACTCATGCTGCAATGAGTTTTTTATACTAGCAGAGAGCACACTGTATCCCAAACATGTTTTGTGTGCTCCATGATCAAGGTTACGGCGCAGATGCTTGCATCAGCTAACAAGCTGTACATGCAGCAAAGAGCTCCAAGAATTGCAATCCTATATGTTAGTCTAAGAAGAGCAAAATAAGGCTTCATTTCTGTAACTGATAAGAAAACTATCAAGTGAACAGCTTTGCATGTGAATAATGCTGACATCAGCTAAAGACCTAGCTCTCTCTGTGCAAACTGCTCATTCCAGCTGAGTCAGCTTTTGGCAAAACTCCTGAAGGGAAAAAGAAGTGAGTCTCCAGGGCCATCCAGATTAGTCTTTCATTAGTCCACTTCCTGGTCTTTGGGGCTTATTAAAAGCAAACATATCAATCAGCTCTGATTGATATCATCTCATAAGTTCCACAGTGCTGTCTGGAAGTAGTATAGTTTTCACAGGATAGTCAGGAATGCTCTATGGCCGGGAATATCATTTGAACAGCCACCATTAAGCAGAGGGCAAAAAGCTGGGAAATGCTACATACACCCTTCTGAGAAACTTACCTTCTGAGTCATTGCCAAGATTGGTTGTTGTTGGATATTTGGAGGCATTCTTACTTCTCCTTCCCTCACTCCCCTCTACCAACCAATTTCCCAGGGTTGGGCATACATACACACAAATAACTTAAGTCTGGCATTACTTCTTAAGAATGAGCCAGGCATTTATTTGTTTTCTGGAATAAGAATTTCTTCATTCGGTTACCATATTGTCATCATGTGACTTCTGGGATCAGAGGAGGGTGGCCAGAGAACCAATTGAAACAAAGTCAGTATCCAGGTTCATGTTTGTCCAGATATCTTTTTTCTAAAAAATATGATCGACAATCCATCCACAGAAATCAAAGCAGGTACTATATAAATTGTCCTTCTATTTTCAGAGGTCCCACATGGCACACAATGAAAAAAGTAATATAGTGTTCTGAACAGAAGGAAATTATACTACTTATTCTCAATAAAGCCAGAGGAGACTACTATACTGAAAATGAGGGGAAATATGTATACGTTCTCAAATACTACTTGTTCTCCATCACCTGAGAACTAGGCCAAGAGAAAGGGTATATGCCCTTGGAATAATCCATGTTGGATTATTTAGCTTTTTTTTTTTTTTTGTGGTTATCCTTGTTAGAGGAGCTGGTGTAGTAGCCAAGTAATAAAGACCTTGCAGTATCAATAGCTTTCATATGTGTCAAAATGCCATAGTGCAGGTGATGGTCCCCTTGCTTTGCTTTAAATATGTTCGCTTTATGTAACCTAAAGTTTAACTTCATGAGTAAATTGTTGCATAAGGGTGTGTCATTATTAATACAGTCTCTAGCAGTCCAGTGACCTAAGTGTGGAATTAGGCTATTAATGTTGGCCCATCAGTCTGCAAAATGATATGTGTCAATAAATTTTATGGTGGTGTGCTCTATAGCTCAGATTACCATTTACATTTTGGACAAATATGCAGAGCATCCAAGACCAAGTGCTCCTTATTATCATGGCTGTCTTATTATATTGCATATATTCATCTTTGAGGCAGGCTCTTAACAGTAGATCATATCGTATTTTTAAGCATCAGATCTTGAGGGCTAGGACACTATTGATCTAGCCATTTGGCTAAAGTAGTGGGCAAGGTTGTGTCTGTATTCAGTGGGTGAGCAGCCACCTGTTAGCAAACTTAATTGAAGGCTCAATTTTAGGATGAGGGTATCAGATTGGGGACGTTGACTTTGTGTGTGTGTGAACTTCCCTGTTAGTGACCAAGAAGAGACTAGCTGTATACATATGGGAGCTATTTACACTGCAGGGTCTTTTATTATTTGGCAACTAAGCCACGACAAATGGAGAAAATATGGAAATTGTCAAGGATATCATTTTCCTTGGATCCACAATCCACGTCCATAGGAACAGCAGTCAAGAAATCAAACCATGTATTGCATTGGGCAAACCTACTGCAAAAGACCTCTTTAAAATCTTAAAAAACAGTGATGTCACTTTGAGAACTAAGGTGCACCTGACCCAAGTTATGGTTTTTCAATTGTCTTGTATGCTTGGGAAAGCAGGAAAATGAAGAAGGAAGACCGAAAAAGAATTGAGGAATCTGAATTATGGTGTTGGCTAAGAATATTGAATATACCATGGACTGCCAGCTGAACAAACAAATCTGTCTTGGAGGAAGTGTAGTCAGAATTCTCCTCAGAAACAAGGATGGCAAGACTTTGTCTTGCTTACTTTGGACATGCGATGGAGGGACCAGTCCCTGGAGAAGAGCATCATGTTTGGTAAATTAGATGGTTAGCAAAAAAAGAGGAAAACCTTCAATGACATGGACTGACACAGTGGCTGCAACAATGGGCTCAATCATAGAAATGATTGTGAGGATGACAGAGGACTGGGCAATATTCCAGCCTGTTATACATGGGGCCATTACAAGTCAGAGCTGACTCAATGGTACCTAACAATAACAGACCTTCTGCAGCAGGAGGAAGTCCTCAAGTACAAAGTAATTGTTGACAAAAATTTCGATCTGCTGTGAAGTTGGCCCAAATATTTATAATTTCATTGGGTTTGAAGGAGGTATGGGCTCTAGAATTGATTTCAAGGCTCCTAACTGTGGGTACTTCTACCCAAATTTAGCTATCTGCCTGGCATCTTGGAATAGATTCAAGAATAACATTCTAAAGTATATAAGTAATGTCTCCAATAGCCAAAATGGTCAATTAGACTTTTGGTCTTTTTTCATGATAGTTGTTGTTTGCAGAGGCAACAATGTATTGCTAATGTTTCTTTGGATTACACTCCAAATGATCACCTGTGTGATGGAGCCTTGGGATTTATCTTCATTCAAAGCTCGTTATTCAGTTGTGCTGGGATAGCATGCAATGCAATACAAGCAATTTTCTTGGTAGGCGTCACTATCAAAATGCCACCATTACAAAAGAGTACCTCGATGTCAACCAACAGTTCATTTTTTTCAAGGGTTTATCCAACTCATTGATGGCCTGTTATTGGCAAGTAAAAGAAAACTGATTTTAGTTTACTTTCCAGTAGGTATAAAAAATAAAGCAGTAACAATATCCAAGGCCACATAACAAATGACAGTAGTGACAACACAGTCATACTTATGATGTCAAGTAATATGGGAACAATAGTGGCCAGCTCCTTTAAGTTTCTATATTTCACAAAAGGTTTCAAGCATCTATGGCTTCCATTTGCCAATCAGAGCTGTTGCATTGGAGATAACCTTGGATAGCATTGCAGTTCATACTCTTTTGTGAAAAGACCAGGCTATTTTTTTCTTCTTCTAGTCTGGGAAATTGTTTCAATTGTACAATCTTGGCAATGCTAAGGTTGAGGTCATTATTGGCCATGCAGTCTGCTGACTTTTGTGGACGCCGAATATGGGTGTCTCAATGACTCCAGCCAATCGAATTTTTCATGTATTTGAGCAACCAAAACCTCCCTATCACCTACACAGGCTAGCATAATAACAACAAGTAAAACATGGACATAAAAGTCAAAATAATAGCCATGTATGGTATCTTAGAAATCTTAAGAACATCTCAGGTATTGTCTTGGGATAGAAATGGGAAACCAGGCCCTACACCTATCCCTTGTCTTGGCTTATACCATGCCCAAAATTCCCCAAAGTCAAGCCCATGTTTTGACATCAGCCCCTTTATACAATGATGCTTTCAGCAGCTACTACAACTTCCATCTCAACAAACTGTTTTTCCTTTTATCAGTCTTCCAGTCTTTAGCTATAAAGCGTGTATATTTTTTCAGTTTTATTTGACTTCCTCCTTTTTGCTACCAACACTCTTACTAGGCAAGATTTTCCTCTTGTGACAAATCCACCTTTACTTCAAATACCCTGCATGTTTTACAGTTTTCATGGCTGACATACTTCTCCATTATTGTCCCTTCCACTCTGTGCCCCTAGGTCTTGCTGGGTGCTAGATGATTGGAATCTATGGCCATACTACCTCCTCTTGGGTTCTGACCAGACACCTAAACAGCTTCTCCTGAGTCATTGGGCTAGCAGACACTGTAGCCCCTCTGCTTACTTTTGAGTTATAGGGTACCTAGTCATCAGACTTACTGGTGACCTGTCATTTCCCTAGGTAATAGGATTCCCAGTTAAGTGCCTCTTATTTAAAAAAAAAAAAAAATTGCACCAGAATGAATGGGTACTGAGTGTCTTGTAAGGAGGCCACAGGAACAAGCCACCAGCGCCTCAAGTTGTGGATATTACACAGTTTTCCGGGTGGAAAGTTTACAAGCAGTAGAGTAGCATATTGCATGCTGCACCTTTAACTCATTATTCCACACCTTAGTTGGACATAGATGTTCTGTCTGCACCATGGCCAAAGTCCATCTGAGCCAGAAGGCTGAGCATATGACCAAGGATACCCCCAAGAAAGAGAACAAATCTTGCTCTCATTTTGTATTTAACACCTACAAGTTAGGACAAGATAGGCTAGGTAACATTTAGTTTTTCTAAGAAACAAGAAATATTTCAAGGGATCCTAGGCTCAAGAACATCTCTAGGGACTGTGTATAGTGAGGACAATGTCTATGTACTGAAAGTCCCGAGAAGAGCCTTCAACTGCAGGAGCATTGACGTCAACCATAAGGGTTGTCTCTCTGTAGAATATTCACTTTCACTCAGCTATGTCTGCTGAATTACCAAACAGATCATGGAAATTATCTTCCAGGGCCATTAAAATTGATTTCTCATCATATATTCATTTTCTCCTCCATTTATTTTTCTTTATATTGTAGTGAAAATATACACAACCAAACATTCACCATTGAACAATTTTTATGTGTATAATTCAGTGACATTGATTATATTCTTCAGGTTGTGCAACCATTGTTGGGATCCTTTATCAAATTATTTCATCACCATTAACATAAACTCAATGCCTCCTAAGGAAAAAAAAATCTCTCTTTCCTCCTCCCTCCCACCCCCGGCTACCAATAAAAAAAAAAAAAAGCAATAGTATATATATATATATATATATATATATATATATATATATATATATATTTGGTTTCTATACATTTCCTTAGAAACCCTGGTGGCATAGTGATTAAGAGCTATAGCTGTTAACCAAAAGGTCAGCTGTTTGAATTCACCAGATGCTCCTTGGAAACCCTAAGAGGCAGTTCTACTCTGTCCTATAGGATTGTTATGAGTCAGAATTGGCTCCATGGCAGCAGTTTGTTTTTTTGTTTCTTTTGGTATAAAACCCAGTCTGATCCGTTGCTCAGCATAATGGTGTCAAGTTTCATCCACGTGGTAGCAGGTATCGTGACTTTCCACTGTATGTATATATCACATTTTGTTTATCCAATCATCTATTGATTTCAGTTGTTTACATATTTTGGCTACTGTGAAAAGTGTTGCAACACTGGTGTACTGGTTTCTTCCTCATTTCTTATCATGACTGAGTCCCAAGTCATGGTTTAAAAAAAAGAAATTGAGTTTTTATTGACTTATAGTAGATTAAAAAGTGGTTTTATTTTAGTTCCTGAAGAAGGACATGCTTCATAAAATTGAGGGCCGGTGAAAAAGAGGAAGACCCTCAACAAGATGGATTGACACTGTGGCTGTAATAGTGGGCTCAAGCACAACAATGATTGTGAGGATGGCACAGGATCAGGCAGTGCTTTGTTCTATTGTACATGAGATCGCTATGAGTCAGAACCAAACTGAGAGCACCTAACAACAACATACTGTACTTTACCTCAACATTACTTTGCATACATATGAGCGGTGCTCTTTCCATCCTTCTTTTATTCCTGTACCAGGTCCAGGCCATCTGTTATGTGTCAGGCCATTGTGCAAGCTTTAAGGGATATAAAAATAAATGAGACTGAGTTTTGGACCTTGAGAACTTTTGAATAATGTGGGACTCAGTTCATAAGGTTCAGTCCTTGGAGAAGGACATCATGCTTAATAAAGTAGAGGGTCAGAGAAAAAGAGGACGATCCTCAACGAGATGGATTGACACAGTGGCTGCAACAATGGGCTCAAGCATAACAACATTTATGAGCATGGCACAGTCCCAGGCAGCATTTCGTTCTGTGGTACATGGGGTCACTATGAGTTGGAACCAATTTGATGGCACCTAACAACAACGGTTTATAAGGAGATAACAACCACATGATATAGACAGACATAAATCATACAACTGCAACACCTTACTGCACTAGAGATGCCTATAGAATGCAGTGGAGAAAAACACTGAAAATGCCAGACTGCTTGTGGGAGGAGAAGGTGTAAATAAAGTCTTAAAAAGAAAAGGTAATCTTTAAAAAAATTGATAAAAATGAAGCAGGCATTTTACAGTTGGATGAAGTAGGAAGTGGAACTTTAGCTGAGGAAGGGTATGAATAAAGACATGGAACTATGAGAAAAGAGATTATTACTGTTGGGGAATTTAACATAGTTCATAGAATGCCTGGAGCATGAGGTGTGCAGGGAAGAGGGATTTAGAGAGAAGGTCAGTGAATACACATGCCTTTCTAAGAGATTGAACTTTGAATCTTATGTCATGATCAGCTACTGACAGGTTTGATGCAAGGGAGAGACTCAAATAGGATTGGTTTTAGAAAGAACACTTAGGGGAAATGCAGAGGGTGGATTAAAAGAAGTGGGGATTAGCAGTGGGGAGACAGGTTAGGAGATGATGGTGAAAGCCTAAATGAGTTACCATTCTTAGAAGTGTAATCTTCCATTTTTATCACAATTTCTTACTATCTGCTCAATCTTTTGACTTGACGGCACTGGGAACTCAATCTTTAACCATTTGGAACTTGACTTCTGTTTATGAATCAAATCTTTTTTTTAATGAATTGAACCCTAATGTCACAGCTAATTAACTAAATCAGTCAGAAAGGAAGTGTCAAAAAGAAAATATGGAAAGCGCTCTGGAGTTTTAAAAAATGAAAGTGAGCCTTAGTAATGTAAAGAGATTAAACCCAGAAAGAATTTAAACAAATGGTTTAAACTGAATGAAAAAGAAAAAAAAAAACCTACATAAAATATACATTCTCACCATATTAACAGCCTGCTTATCCTTTTATTACAGCAAATATTTAAATAAAATAATTCATAGCATTTGCACAGTTCAATTGCAAGCCACTTACCAAATAATGGATTTGTCACTTTTTATTTTCAAAGGTTCAAAAGTCCTGCCAAAACTCTGAGCCCTTAAATCTTCTTTGACATCATAGATCATTAGCACTGATGAGGAGACTATGTTTATGGTCACGCTTGTGGGGAAATCATCCTTTAACTAGTGTGTGTCCTGATTTGGGTGGAGGTGTCTGCTGTGATAAATTTTCAAGATGTTTCTTAGTTACCATCTGAAACCTCTTCATGGTCAGCTGGAGCCCCAGAGATCCAGGTGTATTATACCTGCCGAGTAATATTTTGGCTCCCCCTGAAGGGCATTAGAGTGTCACAGAACTTACTAAGCAATGGAGTCAAGGTTAGTTTTGCCACAAGCATTATAAGTTTGAAGAGATGATATGAAACAAACAAAAAAAGCAGGACTTCTGACTATGATAGAATAACTGGTACTGGACTAATTGCCTCATAGTAAATAACTTTAAATCTGGGCAAAAAGAAATGCAAAACCTGTTTTCCGACAAATGTAACAAGAAAAGAAAGATTGATTGCTGAGAGAAAGGAAACTCAGGAGGTGAGCTTCTCCTTGCTCAGTGAAACTTTCCCCAAAAGTGTTGCAACAAGAGAAGGAATTCTAGCAGCAAATTAGGCTTTGCATTTCCCCTGTGTTCTTCCTAAAGCCAGTCTTATTTAAGTCCCTCCCTTGCATCAAATCTCACAGCAGGTGACCATGACATAAAACTCTAAGTTGAATCTCTTGGTAAGGCATGATAGATCCTCAGAGTACAGGCAGTGACCTGGAATCTGCAGGACAGGGCGCAAGAAAGGAGGTAGCTTCAAAGTGGTAGGAAGGGGGAGGAAGAAGTCTGTGTGAGGCTTCTCTGTGAGTCTATGACCCATGGCTTACCTGAGCATTTTGGGACAAGACTGTATGAGGCTTACAACAGAGCAATTGCTATCAGGTTGAGGACAAAGAAATGAGGATATTAGAGGTCAAACAGTGCTGGCCACATGGGAGGTCTAGCCCAGCCAGAGGGGAAAGAGTTCATTAAACCCTCCTTAATCCCCAGGAAATCCAGCTGAAACTCTGAAAATGCTGTGATTTAGGAATAAGTGCAATATCCAAGAGATACATAGTGAATTTCAACACATAATTAGGTTGTAAATAAGAGGATGTATCACATAAAGAGCTAAGCATAAGAAAGCCCATATGGCTACATTATTATCTGACAAAAGAGACCTCAAAAAAAAGTCACAATAAATTAATTTCTCCATAATCATAATTCATAACTATAAAGGGGCAATTCATTAGGGTGACATAACAGTTCTAAACATGTGTAGATCTAATAACAGAGCTTTGAAATACATGAAGTAAAAACTAACAAAATTAAAGGCAGAAAGACAAACTGGTAAGTATCATTTGAGAGTTTAACATTCTTCTGTCAGTAAATAATAGCACAAGGAGACAAAAATACAGTAAGCAGGTAGAAAGGCAGAGCAATTCAACCAGGCAATTTGATGAAATGGAGGTGTACAGAACAATACACCCAACAACTGAAACAACTGCACGTGCTTTATTTATGCACATGGGAAAGAGCATATTCTGGCCTGAAAATTAAGACTCAGTAAATTTCAAGACATAAAAAAGTACAGAGTATTTTCTCTAATTTAATATAAAGCTGTATTAAGTTAGAAATCAATAAAAATAAGGGATAGCAAATTCACAAAATTTGATATTATATACCACATTCTAAATAATTCGTGGGTCAAAGACAGCACCACAGGGGATATTAAAAATATTGGAAAAGGGATGATAATTAAAACTCAATATATGAAATACTTTTGAGTGCAGCTTAAGCTGCATTTAAGCAGGCAAAACTATAGCATTAAAAAAAAATATATAGGCATTAAATGCCTATATTTAAAAAAAATTTATATATGCATTTTCACTTTTGTAAGCTATAAAAAGAAAAAAACAATTATATTCTAAATAATAAGCAAAAGAGAATAAAGATTAAAACAATCAATAAAACAGAATGAAAATAAGAAAAAAATAAAAGTAAGAAATAAAAGAAAGAGTTAATTCTTTCAATGTTTAGTAAAACTGTTGATAGACTTCCAAAAGTAATCAAAAGGAAAAAAGAGAAGAAACACAAACTACCAGTGTAAGAAACGAGAGGGGGGATATCACTACAGATCATACAGACATCAAAATGGTGAGGAGCAGTTTCATATCAATAACATGATTACTTAGATAAAATGAAAAACTAAAACAAAAACAATAGCTTCAAAATCAGAATTTAGTGAAACTAATTCAAGATGGAACAGGAAACCTGAACACACCTATATCTATTAAAGGAACTTAATTCATAATCAAAAATCTTTCCAAAAAGGAAATGCCAAGCACAGGTGGTTTCACGTATTCTTTACAATCTTTACCACTCCAGGTGAAGTCTGGAAACCTTACTTCCATTTAGGTCCCTATGCCTTCTCCACTTTTAAATAGTTTTACTTGAGAATCATAAGGTGGTTATCATTTTTGTTTCAATCATCAAATACGATTTATAAAACCCATGAGGAGAATAGTAAATTGTATGTAAGTGTATTTCTTCTGTTTCTGTTGTCCTTTTTTCCTCCTTCATGCTCCAAGGTTTCTCCTTTTATAATTTTCTTTGGTGTTTGAAGAACTTCTTTTAACCATTCTTTAAGAGTGATGACACGTTTTTTAACTTTCCTTAATCTGAGACTTTCTTTATTTTCCTTTCAGTCCTGAAAAATAGTTTCACTGGATATAGAATTTGTGACTGATCTTTTCCTTCAGCACTTGAAAAATGTGATTCAGTTGAAAAATCCACTGTAATTCAAATTGTTGTTTCCTTATTAGTAATGTGTCATTTTCTCTAGCTGCTTTCAAGATATTTTCTTTATCTTTTGTTTTCAGAAGGTTAACTATGATGTACCTTGGCTTCTATTTTTGAGAGTTTATTCTGTTGGGGGTTCTCTCAGCTTCTTGAATCTATAGGTTTATCTCTATCTTCAAATTTTGAAAGTTTTCATCATTTATTTTTTCAAATACTCTTTCAAGGACACTTTATTTCTTCTCTCCTAGTGTTAATTGGGAAACCCTGGTGGTGTAATGGTTAAGTGCTACATCTGCTTAACCAAAGGGTAGGCAGTTCGAAGCTGCCAGGCACTCCTTGGAAATTTTATGGGGCAGTTCTACTCTGCCCTAGAGGGTCGCTATGGGTTGGAATCAACTCGAAGGCACTGGGTTGGGTTTTTTTTTTTTTTTTTGGTTAGTGAGAATCATGTATTAGGAATGTTCTTTTGTTATTTTCCCATATGTCTTTGATGCTCTGTTTATTATTATTATTTAATCTATTTTTCTCTTTGTTGTTCAGATTGCTTAAATTCTGCTGATCTGTGCTCAAGTTCAATTCATCTAGCCTCTGTTATCTTCACTTTATTATTCAGCGCATACAATACTGTTTTTTTTAATTGTATTTTTCATTTCTGTAATGTCTGTCCATTTGGTTCTTTTTTTACACCTTGTGTTTCTTTGCTGTGGTTTTCTATTATTTTTTCATTTATTTCTAGAAAAAGTATAATTCATTATTGAAGCTTTTTTCATGATTTTCACTTTAAAATCCTTGTCAAACAACTTGAATATTTGACTCTTCTTGATGCTGGCTTCAGTTCTTTTTCAATTTATGCTTGTGCTCAGTGAGGAAGGACACGGAGAAATGAGTTTACATTATCTTCTCTAGACTGTAAGTTCTCTTTATAACATTTAAAGAGGAAATATTACCAACACTTCACAAATTCCTTTAGAAAACATAGAAGGAAGAAACACTTCCTAACTAATTTTTACAAGACTGGCATATGCCTGAAACAAAACACAACAAAGAGACTTTTGAAAAAAAAAAAAAAAATTACAGAAATATATCCCTTATGAATACAGGTGCAGAAATGCTCAACAAAATACTGCAAATTAAATCTAAAAACATATGAAAATGTTTATGCATTCTTACAAAGAAAGATTTATTCCAAGAATTTAAGGAAGGTTTAGAATTTGAAAGTCAATCACTGTGTGTGAACACATTGATAAAACAAAGAAATGAACTGTAGTATTGTCTCCATAAATAAACATAAAAAAATTACAGAGATACGTACAATATTGAACATGAGAGGGATATATTGGACAATATTTTGCCAATTATCTTATATTTAACTGTGTCTCCACTGGGTATTCAAACTAGAAAGACTATTTTTTATTGAGATCATTAAAAAAAAAAAAGGCATTGGAATAAATGAAACCTGGAATTCAATTCAGTTTTACCTAGGATGTCTGTAATGTTGACATCTTACCTAAACTCTCTATGAGTGGGAGTCAACTCGGCGGCACAGGGTTAATATCACTTTCTTTAGTAAGATGTCATGGATTGAATTGTGTCCCACCAAAATACATGTCAACTTGGTTAGGTCATGATTCTAAGTATTGTGTGGGTATCCTCCAAATTGTGTATCAAATTTCAGGTTGGAGGTTATGTTCAATAGTTTTCAGCAGAACTACTGAGGAGTATACTTGCATTTTCTAACTTCTTCAGCTTTCTTTTTCATCACTGAAATAGATTATTTTAAAAAAATGCAGCATAAACATGGAAATACATACACATATGCACATACAATAAAAAGTAAAATTTTTTCTCTCCCACAAAAGTACCAGATTTATTCCTCTGGAAGTGGCCACTCCTAACAACTTCTTGTATATCTTTCTATGATTATATATACAGGAAAATATATGTATATGTGTGCATATATAGATATGTAAACTCACATATATATATAAATATATAAAAACCAAAAAAACCAAACCCTTTGGTGTTGAGTCAATTCAGACTCATAATGACCCTATAGGATAGAGTAGAACTACCCCATAGGGTTTCCAAGGAGCGGCAGATGAATTCCAACTGCTGACCTTTATGGCTAGTAGCTGTAGCTCTTAACCATTGCGCCACCAGGGCTCCTACAAATATACACATGCATGCATATTATATATTTATATTTATATGTATACTGAGGCTGTTTTTGTTTTGTCTTTGCTTGTTTGTTTTTTCAATAAATCATAAATTTTAAAGATCTTTTCATATGGGCACATGTAGTTTTATCTTATTTTTTTCTAATGATAACATAATATTTCCACCGTCTTTGAAATATTATATATAGTAGTTGATTACCCAATCCTGTACTGGGTAGGTGATTTTTATTCTGATGTTACACTTACGTGCGTATAACTCTATAGCACATATCTGGAAGTAGAGTTTCTGAACCAAAGGATAGGTGTACTTGTGTTTTCCTATATATTACAAGTTGTCCTACAAAATGCTTGCTGTGATTCATATTCTCACTAATACTGTGAAAAATTGTTCATTGCACTTTTGCAAACAAATTTATGTCCAGCTAATCTGACACACACACACACACAAGCACACTGTATTAGCAATGTGGTTTTTATTTGTAAAATAAAAACCTCTGTTCATATTCTCAGCCCATATTTCTATGTATGTGTATACATGTATATATTTCCATGTTTATGTTGCACTTTTTGTTTAAGAGAATCTATTTGAGTGATGAAAAAGAAAGCTGAAGAAGTTAGAAAATGCAAGTATACTCCTGAGTGGTTCTGCTGAAAATATTGAATATAATTTCCGACCTGAAATTTGATTCAAGCTGGTTAGAATGACTTCATGGAAAAATACTGAAGAATTTGTTTATATTCAATCCATTTCCTGAAATTAATATTCAGAAAAGATTTCATCACATTTTAAAGTAAATGTATAAGACCCTAAACTCAATTATGCTTACGATAGTTTATTGGGCTCTGAAATGGCCACCTTTATTCCTTAGTAATCTTGAAAAATTATGTAATCCCTATGAGCTTTGGATTTGTTATATATATCATAGGGACAATAACCAAATGTACTTCAAAGTGCTTAGGAGTCGCATTCAACTTGTATAATATATTGTATTTTAAAACTACTTTAAAAAACTGACTACACATTTCAACTAAACGGAGACAGTAAGTTGATATCTTTTCTATCTAGAATTCTTCCTAAGGGTGCTTTTTTTTTTGAACTGTGATGCTTGACACTGCTGATATTAATAGTACCCAGGTTAACATGTTTTTTTTTTTTTTAACATAAGTGAAAATATATTTTAGTTTTAGCTTTACCGTATTTACTATAAAAAAATAACATACAATCCAATAGTTATATAAAAAAGATATACTAGTTTTTCATAACTAAACCAAATTACATGCTATAAAATTAGCTATACAGAGCTAGAAAATACAATTAGTTGTAAAATGTTATACTATCAATATATGTGTCCAGTTTTCTTTAGGAAATAGTTTTACATGCAAGGTAAGCATGTTTTTGTTTTTGTTTTGTTTTATTATTATTGCAGGAGGCACACGTCTCACTACTTCCACGGGGCTGAATTTCCTTCTGTGAAATGACCCAACCTTCTTTCCTCCATACTTCTGTGCAGAGCACTCAGCCAGAGTACTCCAGTAGCTGTAGATCTTAACTGCCTCATTGAGCAGACGGTTCTGAATGGCACTGAGACACGAGCTGATGCAGATAGAGATGACAAATATTGCTGAATGGGCACATGTAAACATAAAGGAGAATGAAATCCACATTTTTGGATGGGAGGTCAAAAAAAAAGTATACAATAATAGCTGTCTTTGTCACCACTCTTGAAAAGAATAATAGAATGAATGTCACATAAAATTGCATCATTTATTTAAAGGGGCTTAAGAAAATTTAATTTCTCAAATTTAAACTTCCAAGTAATACAAGTAACTGGGAAAGAGAAAAGTCAGGTAAGGTGCGAGTGAAACTTTCCATGCATTTTTCTTCTGTTTTTAGGAGAAAAAAAAAAAAAAATTGAAGGTACAAGTAGAGTAACTATCACGTAATTTCTCATTGAGAATACTGGAAGCTATGTGCAGTTATTTTGAAATGCTTTTCTTCTAGATCTATTGTTACAAAAGTCTACAAGCTTCAACAAAGTTGTGACGACTTTGTTTTGAGCCCTGGACTTGCTGACCTGAAACAGAACAAAGATGTAGAAACGACATTCACACCTCTTAATTGGTATCATTAAGAGATTTTTTTTTTTTGTGCCAGAGGACAAGTGAGAGACCTCCTTGAGATTACTACGCTCTTGGGAAAACCGAAATTGTCTTCTAATGAAAATGCAATGCTTGTACCTCTTAAAAAGGCATCAGTTGGCATTTGGGTAGACACTTTAATTCACATATTTTGCTCTGAAAGTATTTAATGTTAGTGTCCCAGAAGGCAAAATGAAAAAGGAAAGAGCTGTGAGAGATGTTAAAAATATACATGTTATTGAAGGTATGATAGTAAAATTTGGGGAGGAAAGGGAGATTGGGATGTCGTGTGCGTGTGTGTGTGTGTGTGTGTGTGTGTCTGAGCGTGCATGCGTGCATGGGAGTCAGGGAAGTGTTTCCTGAAAACCTTGTGGTCTGTTATAATCCAGGTCATACTACAAGCTGCAATCTACCAACAACTTGACATAAAAATACTAGGATGTCTGCTGTTGTTGTTGTTAATTGGTGTCAAGTTGATGATTCTGACTCATGATGACTCCATGGGTATCAGAATAGAATTGTTCCATAGTGTTTTCAAGGCTGTGACCTTCTGGAAGTGGATTACCAGGCCTGTCTTCCAAGGTGCCTCTGGGTGGGTTCAAACTGCCTACCTTTCAATTAGTAGGCCAGTGCTTAAACATTTGTGCTAAGCAGGACCTCCAACTAGGATGGTAAATGTGGGAAATTTAAAGTTTTTTTTTAACAATAAATGTAATTTTTGAAGAATGTGTGTAAACAAAAATGACTGTTCATATCTGTAAATATTTTAAGAAAGTTTTAAAGGGATTATGTGCATTTTGATCGAACATACCACATTCCCAAACTAATCAAATCCCAAAGCCCAAAACCCATTGGTGTGGAGTCGATTTTGACTCATAGCAAGTAAACAGAACAGTGTAGAACTGTCCCATGGGCTTTCCAAGGTTATAAATCTTTACGGAAGGAGATTTCTGCCTCTTTCTCACATACCACCAACCTTTTCTTTAGCAGCCAGCACTTAACCACTGTGCCACCAGGGCTTCTCAAATTATTTAAGAGCCCCTAATTGTTCGTGTGTGTGTGCGTGCGCGCGCACGTTTCAAACAGATCGAGCTACCCTGTTTCTCAGAGTAATTTTGTTGCATTAGTGAGATCTGTGGCAGCTTTACCCAAAGAGTTTGTGACCATTGTGTTCAAGGTATGCATGAGGTTGTTCCTGTTTCTGTGGCTTTCACTCTTCCACTACACCACAGTAGTGCTTGTTCAGCATATCGATGGGTATATCCCATTTTAGGGATTCAGTAGAATTCCAGAGGATTACCCTTCCTCCTCCCCAATTTCATATTGATTTTTTTCTCTTAATTTTCAATAACCATAGATTCATTAAGTGCTTTCTCTGTATCTGATTTTCTTCATCTATAAAAGTGTTTTTGGTAGATACTCTCTCAAGTCTCGTCATTAACATGTAATTCTCATCTATCATAATTAACATCAGTCTAGAGTTTAAGATAGAGTACCTAAAAGAAAATCTGTACTTAATCTGAGCTTGATTCTTTCCTTTACAGCTGGCAAGGCACATAAGTCAGAAGAGCTTTCTCATCTTTCCCCTTCTTCAAAATTTTTGATCATTCTAGTTTTGATTTCCCAGAAGACAGGAAAATAATTACTCAACTAAAGTCAAAGCATTAACCCATTGTGGTTCAACACTTTGCAGGGCTTGCACCAGTAACCACTTTAAAATAGCAACGTTATGTCCTCAGTCCCCTCTCCAGACCCCTGTGCTACTCATGTATTCATATACTGCACTGAATTTGATTTCTTTCAAACCTAGACCTGACTTCAAGTGTGCCTACTGCTTACTTTGGACATGTTATCAGAAGAGACCAGTCCCTGGAGAAGGACATCATGCTTCGTAACATAGAGGGTCAGTGAAAAGGAGGAATATTCATAACAAGGTGGATTGCTACAGCAATGGGCCCAAACATAGCAACTACTTTGAGGATGGCGCAGTGTTTTGTTCTGTCGTACGTAGTATTGCTATGAGTCTGAACCGACTCTATGGTACCTAACAACAACTGCTAAATAGATACATGAAGAAAATCCACATTAGAGGGGGAGCTATTGTCCCCATCATTGTGACATTTCAAAAATGCAGAGAGTTCCCAAAAACAGTTTTATGTTAGATTGGCTTTGTCATGGTATCATAGAATTAAACAAACAAATAAACAAAAACCTACAATCACTCCAATCAATTCTGGTCTGGAATAAACACGGATAATATCATAAAATTGTATACAAAATGTGAGGTTCAAATCTAAACTCCATTGTGAAACTGGCAAAAACTAATATTACTTGATTACTACTGATTTTTTTCATTTATGGCCTTTTTATAGAGTAAAATTATAACCAACTTTAATGTAAACACCCAAATATACTGGGGTGGATATTGTTCCTTTCTGTCAAGTTCGATATAATTGATAATAAGAACAATGTCAGATATATATTTGCCAAGTGAGTACATCTTCCTTCAGTTGTATGTATGTTTATTGAGGCTATTATTCCTCAGAATTATTCTCACACAGCTATTATTCCTTGATATTTCCCTTACTTAGTTTTTGTCTAACTCATGTTGGTATTCTCAGCTTTTTTTTTTTTTTTTTTTTCCCATAAACTAAGCAGTTTTAGAAGAGGACAAAGACTGTTGAGTGACTCATTCTCCCACTGCCCCCAAATAATCATCCGAATCACCTGGTTCCAATTTTGTTTCCAGCCCTGGGGTTACTCACCTGTAATGTTTGCCTGAGACCTGAATATTGGCTCTAGTCCAGGATGGAAGTGCACTTCAACTAATTGTGGAGCCAAGGCACTACTTCGTCCTCTGAGATCCCTTAACTTAACTGATGGGCTTTACCTGGTTTGAGAGCTAATATTATCAGGGAATGCTGCTTGACCATCTAGTTTATTTTTTTCAGTATTTTAAGAAGTTGAAATGATTGTCTCTATATCTTGACATGTATAAATGAAAATGCAAATTTCTAATTTTTACTTTAACAGTTCATACTTATAAATTATGTTAATGAATTAAATGTTCTACCTTGTTATAGAAAGAAAAAGCAAAAAAGTGCCTCCAGTCAGCTGTGAATGTCCCTGAAACTTCTTTAATTACAGCATAACTTTGGAATTTTTCTTGCAGGTAAGTGTACAAAACACTGCCTGGTCCTGAGCCATCTTCACAATCGTTGGTGCTTGAGCTCATTGTTGCAGCCACTGTGTCAGTCCACCTTGCTGAAGATCTTCCTCTTTTCCGCTGACCCTGTACTCTGCCAAGCATGATGTCCTTCTCCAAGAACTGATCCCTCCTGATAACATGTCGAAAGTGTGTGAGATAAAGTCTCACCATCCTTGCTTTTAAGGAGCATTCTGGTTACACTTCTTCCAAGTCGGATCTATTCATTCTTTTGGCAGTCCTTGGTATATTCAATATTCTTCACCAGCACCATAGTTCAGAGGCATCAATTCTTCTTTGGTTTTCCTTATTCATTGTCCAGCTTTCACATGCATTATGAGGCCTTTGAAAACACCGTGGCTTGGGTCAGGTACACTTTAGTCTTCAAGGTGACATCTTTGTTTATCAACACTTGAAAGAAGTCTTTTGCAGCAGATTTTCCCAATGCAATGTGTCTTTTGATTTCTGGACTGCTGCTTCCGTGGGTGTTGATTGTGGATCCAAGTAAAATGAAATCCTTAACAACTTCAATCTTTTCCCCGTTTATCATAATGTTGTTTGTTGGTCCAGTTGTGAGGATTTTTGTTTTCTTTATGTTGAGGTGTAATCCGTACTGAAGGCTGTGGTCTTTGACCTTCATCAGTAAGTGCTTCAAGTTTTCTTCACTTTCGGTAAGTAAAGTTGTGTCATCTGCATAACGCGGGTTATTAATGAGTCTTCCTTCAATCTTGATGCCATATTTCTTCATACAGTCAAATTTTTCTTATTATTTGCTCAGCATACAGATTGAAAATGTATGGTGAAAAGATACAACCCTGACGCTCACCTTTCCTTACTTTAAACCGTGCAGTATTCCCTCGTTCTGTCCAAATAACTGCCTCTTGATCTATGTACGTGTCCTTCATGAACACACTTCAGTGTTTAAGAATTCCCATTCTTCACAGTGTTAAACATAATTTATTATGATCCACGCAGTTGTATGCCTTTGCATAGTCACTAAAACACAGGTAAACATCCTTCTGGTATTCCCTGCTTTCATCCAGAATCCATCTGACATCAGCGATGATATTCCTGGTTCCACGTTCTCTTCTGAATCTGGCCTGAATTTCTGGCAGTTCCCTGTCGATATACTGCTGCAGCTGCTTTTGAATGATCTTCAACAAAATTTTGCTTGCCTGTGATATTAATGATATTGTTTGGTAATTTCCAAATTAAGTTGGACCGCCTTTTTGGGAATAGGCATAAATATGGATCTCTTTCAGTCAGTTGGCCAGGTAACTGTCTTCCAAATTTCTTGGCATAGATGAATGAACACTTCCAGCGCTGTATCTTTTTGTTGAAACATCTCAATTGATATTTCATCAATTCCTGGAGCCTTGTTTTTCACCAATGCCTTCAGAGCAGCTTGGACTTCTTCTTTCAGTACCATGGGTTCCTGATCATAACCTGTTTCATGTTGTAGTGGACTGTAATACTTAATATTATATCCTCAAATTTCTCCATACCCCAAGAATAGTCATGCGCTTTAAATAATTTTCAGGAAAAAACACAGTCTTACCACTTTATATGTATCATCATATTCAAATGCTCTGCAGATGAGTTATGTTTAATGTTGCAGAGGAGTTTTTGAGAAGAAATGTCCAGATAAACTTTTCTATAATCCTATTTCTTCTGTAATTCCATTATTTTAAATCAAGAAAATAAATATTCTATTCACTGAAGAAAAATTTAATAAAGAAGACTGAAATGTTAGGCAGAATACATTAAAGAAGATAGGATTAAGAATATATATTTTCCTTAAAAGTTACAAATCAATGTCTTCTGTTATTCATCGTAGTGATTCTTCAGCTAATAAGGAAAAAATGTGCAACTTTTAAAAAATATAGTTAAATGTTTTCTGAATTTTAATATAAGGAATGTGACAACTGCATCTGGCAATGCACACAGTATACAGCCTAAGAATATTAAGAAAACTTAGTCTTAAACTTAATTTCTAAAATCTCTGATTCAGAATAGTAAGTACTGAAAGTAGTAAAATGCTCTGTTGTTGTTCTCCTTTTTCTTTGTTGCCATTGTCATTGTCTTGTTTTTTTTTCCCTTTGCTTTTTCAACTATGTTGAGTTTATTAGTAAGAAACTAAAAATTCAATGTAAAATTTATGCAGTGAAACCTGTGAGAGCCAAAACTCAACAGGACTGCCTTGTTTTTCTGGGTGTGGTAAGTTTTCCACCTTTGACAGGGTGTAATCTTACCATTTTTCTATCACTTTTTTTACTGGAAAATATTTGCATTTTCCCTCTCTGACAGGTTTCCTCATTAAACCAGTTGCAGCTTTCAAAGATTTTAATGTAATTTGAACGATTGTGTTTCCTGGACTATCTATCTGATTTCTATAGTTTATGTGAAATCTTCCAATTACCAAATCCTAAAATTTCTTTATGGTGATTTTAAAAACATTACACAAACAAACAAACAACAACAAAAACTTCAGCTTTTTTACTCAGGATGTGAAAGGGATATGGAGGATTTTTTTTTTAATCAAAAAGAAAACATCTCTTACTCTCTTCTGGATTTTTTCAGGATTAAACATATTACTTTTGCAAACTGGAGAAGACATTTCAATATAGTTCCAAATTTGCTGAAATCAGTCTTTGTACTAAAACAAAACAAAACAAAAGCAAACTCATTGTCATTGATTTGAACTCATAGCAACCCTAAAGGATGGAGTAGAATGTCCCATAGGGTTTCCAAGGAATGCCTCGTGGATTTGAACTGCCAACCTTTTGGTTAGCAGTCATAACTATTAACCACTACTCCACCAAGGTTTCCTTTTCTGTACTACAGATCGTGATTTGGAGGCAAAAAGGATTACCTTGGAAATATGTAAGTATATATTTGTGATATATATGTAAATTGGGGCCCTGGTGGCACAGTGGTTAAGAGCTTGGCTGCTAATAAAAAGGTCAGCAGTTCGATTCCACCAGTCACTCCTTGGAAACCCTTTTGGGGCAGCTCTGCTCTGTCCTATAGGATCACTTTGAGTTGGAATCGACTTGATAACAATGGGTTTTTACAGGCATATTATATGTATATATATGCATATATATATATAAAACCCCAATATATATAATATGTAAAATATAAATATAACGTATATAAATATTATATATGTTTTATAATATGTATTATAGTTAATTTTGATTATCAACATTATTTATGCAGTAAAATAAATATTTCCTGAGAACGTGCAATGTGCCAGGAATGGTTCCAGTTACATGGGACTTAATAGTGAGCAACGAAAGTCCCCATCCTGAGTCATTCTAGAAGGGAGAGTCCATTATTAGTACATATAGTAAGTAAGCACATAGTATGGTAGAAGTTGCAAAGAAGTAGGGGATAAAAACAGAGTTGGGGGAACCTGAAGTTCTCTGCTCCTAGGGGAATCTGTTGGTGGGTAAGGGGAAGTGGTAGAGCTTATTGAGAGGGTGAGATCTGAGTCACAACCTGATGGATGTGAGAAGTTAGTCAACAGGTTTTTAAAGAGAGAGCAGATAAAGACCATCCATTGGAATGGCGACTATCATATCTGAGGAATAGCAAAGAGGTACATGTCAAAAGTGGAGTGAGCAAGAGGATTGTAAGAGATAAAGTCTGGGAGGTACTAGGGTGAGATCTAGTTGTATTGTGAGGGACCAAAAAACAAAACAAAACAAAAACTCACTGATGCTGAGTCAATTCTAACTTTTAGTGAACCTAGAGGGCAGAGTAGAACTGCCCATAGGGTTTCCAAGGAGTGGCTGATGGATTTGAGCTGCTAACCTTTCGGTTAGCAACCCAACTCTTAACCACTGGCCCACCAGCATTCCATCATGAAGGAAGGGAGGGATATTTATAAGTTTTTTAAGCAGATTTACATTTTAAAAGCTTCACTCTCCATGCTGTAAGAACATCAGGTTACAGACGAAGGAGAGAATATAAAGGTGTGAGGAGGTTTCTGCAATTATCAGGTAAAAGAGAATAGCAGTTTGAGGGTGAGGGGAACCCCAGAGACAGGAGAAGTGGACAGATTCTGGGAGTTAAACCAGAGTGATTTCTTGATGCACTGGTTGTGACCTAGGAATAGTGACCGTGTAATTTTTGTCTAAACTAGAACAGTGTTAAGAGTGAAACAGAATGTTAAAATAACTAAAATGATATAATACATTGAAATATTTATTTATGGACTGACAAATGGGTTTTATTATACAAGTGGCTCTGTATTATATTTCCATTGAAAAAAAATTTAAGTGAAAATTCCTTTTACAATAAAATTATTAAATTTATAAACATATAAGCTAAAATTAAAAATAAATGAATATCTGAACCTTGAAATGTGACATAAGCAGAATAATTATCCTGCATATCTTTTCATATATTTTTGTTTTTCTTAGCTTTATTAAGCCATATACCCATTATTTTTTGAAGAATATACTTTTTTAAAATGTGACCTGTTAATTTTATTTTCATATAATTGCCTACAATCTGCTTCAAAGTTATATTTAGTTTAATAAATTTAAAACTATTACAGTTAACTGATTCTACTCTTTACAATAAAAATTTAATTGAGGATATTCTCTCTAAGTGCTGAGACACCTCATAAACTCAGAAAATTCTGCTAAATAGAGGATATTCTCAAATTTCCTTTTTTCATTTTTATAATATTAATATTTCTGTCTACATGCTTTCTTACATGGGCCATTTTTGCATCTATTTATGCTAGCATTTTTCAAGAAATAATATTTCAAGACAAGACTTAAATAAATTGTCTTTATTATTTCAACAATTTGCCAAACAAAGATGTTAAATTTTTTTTCTCAATTTCATTTCATTCCAAAACAAAATATAAATCAACACAAAAAAAACAGAGCTACAGGCAATGATTGTTCCCAGAGATATCCCAAATTATGAGCTCCAATTACTTATGTTCATTTTTAATTGTTTAAAGTTTAAGTTTCCTTGTTTGCAATCTTTGTTTTCAACAATGAAATTTCTCTTAGAGTATCAAAAGTGGAAATTTTTCAGTGTTCCTATTATTGAATACTTTATTAAAGATTCACAACTAATTCATAAAATGAAATCTAAATTAGAAAACTCATTTGCAATGATGTTCAAAACCATATCGGGACATTTATGTTGATTTACCAAGTAGTTCTTCAACGTTTTCTAAAATCTGCTTGTTAATGAACAACAAAATAAGAAAGCATACATAGCAATGATGATTTTTTTTTCACATTCAACATCAGCTTCATTTCCAAAATTTTATATTTCATTTACTCTATGTATGTGTATATTATTTTTTTAATTGTAAATTTTGACAATACAGCCTTTATTTTGATGGGCAAAATATTGATGCTTGTTTGGACACAATTACAAATGATGTACCCAAAACAATAAATTCCAAGTCTATTTCTGCTGCATAAATTTCTAAATATTTTATTATTAGTGCAGGAACTAATAATTTTGTCTTCTGTCCTGAGAATTTAATATTTTATCATAGCATTCGATATAATGTCATATATTCCATCTCTGACACAATAACACCAAATTTTACTTTGATTCACTGAAGTGGATAAAACATAAATCCATTATTTTAATTTACTTATTTGATTTTCTATTTGAAGCATTCAATGATGCCAAAGGCTTCATTTAGATCTTTTTCTGCTAAAGAAGCTACGGCCTTAGCAGCTATCACGTCATTTATCTATATGCCAGAGTACTTAGAATAAAAAAAAAAAAAGAAAATATTTTAGAAGATCAATCATTTAATCTAAATGAAAATTCTTGCTTCACAGGATAATATGCAAAGGTATATTCTGTAGCTATATATTTAAATTATCCTTTCAAGCACAGGCTTCTTAAAATACTGACTTTCAAAATAGGTACTGATGTGTCTTGTTTCTTCTGGTTTTCATGTAATCAGTGATAGTGGTATGGCACCCAAGGTGGATGATATTCACATTTAAAGATATAATGCAAGTTAAACATTCAATATTGACTTCCTCAAAAAACAAATTCAGTTATTTAATTTTTACATTAAAATGAACCTTCACTTTTTTGGGCTAATCACTGGCTAAGGATATGCTGGGGAAAAAAATTAAAAACCATTCCTAACAACAAAATAGTGAAGGTTTAGAACATACGACTGTCAATATGATGTAGCAAGAGTGTTCAGATAATTCTTTACACAGTCCACTGGAACAGAACTCAGCCTTTCTCCTGCCCATATTGTATGTTTACCTAAGTGATGATTATTTCCATTTCTCACTGGCATTCACCAGCTGGCAGCCTGAAGACTTGTACTGTACTGCACTGACCATTTCATACTACGCTTGAACAAGTGTCTATGAAGGGCAACTGTAGCATAATTCTCCCTTTACTGCCAGAAGGTGGAAGATCTTGGCTGTCTCTTCCCACTTGTGGCTGAGAGCTGCTTGTCTTATCAGTGAACACGATGTGTTTGCAAATGAAGTGTTCGCTATGTTGAATTTGGAAAGCTTTGGTATAAGAGATGGATTATCACTAGACATCTTTCAGACTCAACACATGTTCAGCTGATAATTCTGTTCACTGCACATGTATCTCAGTCACTAATGGATGAGATCGTGACAGAGTCTCTAGTGCAACCAAACCTACCTTGGCTTATTTTATTGTGACTATTATTATTTCATTAAAAATGAAAAGTCTCACTCAAAAGCTAAACTGGGTCAGGCATTGGAAAAACAAGAGTAAACCAACAATGCCCAAGGCAAACCCGTTTGCATGGTCATTTTAGGTATGAAATTAAAAAAAAAAAAAAAAAAGGACATCAAAGAAGACTTAAAGACTTTTGTTCTTTGTAGTAAAAAAGGAGAAAGAATGTACTGAGTGCTAAAGAAGCTATATCATGCTTCCATCAATCAAAAAGCCTAAGTTGATTAACTCACTTGAGAAAGAAACAACACAACCAACTAGTCCAACATCTGTGATACAAAGATAGAGAACAAGACGCGAGATGTCCTCTGGCCCAGAAAATTGAGCACTTCTTTGAATCTATATTTTTAGTGGGGTTATAAAATAGATTTCAGTACTTTATTACACAATGGGAGAAAGACAAGAAACAATGAATCTGATAGGCAGCAGATGTCCTGAGAAACAGCCATAAGACAGATGGCAGCAATGTGTGAATAACAAACAGACTTATGGGATGGGACGTCATGAAGAACGTTATTTGGAAGAATTTGCTGAAGATTTTTTTTTCTTTCCTTTCTTTTAATTAATGACTGTGATTTTTCTGGAAAGCTTACAGGTATTATAATTAGAGAAGGGGTAGAGAAGGGAATGGAGAAATGATAGAGAGAAAAAGAGAGAAAGAGAATGAGAAGAAACACAAAAGCAAAATTCTATTTTAGACATTGGACCAGCATTCAAATGACCAGCTCTAGAATTTGATCTATGTAGAAATGATGTGAAATGTGTATATATGAGACAGCATATTTTTATAAAAAGTACATATAAAAATAAAATATATTTTAGTCAGACAAAGGTGACTTTCTCTTTTTAACAAAAGACATTGTGTAAAAAATTTGGAATGGCCCCTGCTCCTACCATATCGTCCTCTCCCAACCCCAGCCCAAACACATACAGTAATTCGAATTCTACTCAACTTCATTTACTTCAATACCTCACCTGAAACATACACTTTAAAATTAGGAAACTACTTTTCCTTTATAAATTTAAAAAATCATACCTTGAAAATGGCTTGAAAAAATGGAGAAAGTCAGCAGCATTGATTTAAATATTGAAAATTGATCAGGTCAGGAAAAGCAAGGCAATGGAACTCTCTGGTCAGACATGGAGAGTGTTTAGAAAAGCTGATTAATCATTTAGCCCCACAACTGTCATTCAATGGACATTTTTTTCTTAACACAAATTTATTAACGCCTTTAAATGGCTGTAAGTTTTCATGTAGACACACAGGAAATGTTATGATTATTTAGCAATCCCAATTCCTCTTTTCTTTTCATTTTAAAAACTTTGAAACAGCACACATTCAAACACCATTGTTATTATTTAAAGTTCCAACATTATCCAAAATGTCAATAACTTCATTGAGCAAAACTATGAAGGAGCATGATGTCCAGATTATAAATGAAATGATGACATTTTATATTAAAATGCCACTACAACAGTTGTGTAAAGACTGAATTACTCACCATAAAGATTAAATCTTCATTGTACTGTGGCAAGTGGCAATGAACTGGCAATCTATCAGCACTAGCTTTCTTCAAATATTAGGATTTATTACCACTGAAAATAAGACCTGCTAATTTTCTAGCCAACCACCTGAAAGTACAATTCATTAAAAAGACAAGATGTGATTTTTTTTTTTTCCTCATGAGTTGCTTCTTTAGCTATCTTCATTACCTCTATTTGAAAGAAAGCATATTTCAAGAGCAGACCAATTTTATGGTTCTGTGCTTTGTATAACTTGTTAAAAACAGTGATTTGCTGACATAAAATTAATTTTGTGCTCAGTTTACAGATACAAACTACTAGGATATATTTATATTTTCAACAGCTTTAAGAATTTGGATAGCTGTTTGAATAGATTATAGGTCATGTCCAAACTTTATTTACATAGTTATAAAATATTTCATGGCATATTTATCACTAAGTCATATTACATTCTAATATACTATACTGAGAAGTAGAGTGCCATGGTTATTTTGAAAATTGTATTTGATATGCAAAGTTTTAGATAAATATAAACATAGTTTAAATAATTATTAGTATTAAAGAATAAACAGATGAGGGTTCTGATTAGGGGAATTCCAGGAGAACAAGATGTATTTGGAGCCCTGGTGGCTCAGTGGTTAAGAGCTCAGCTGCCAATCAAAACATCAACAGTTTGAATCCACTTGGACACCCTGTGGGGCAGCTCTACTGTGTCCTATAGGGTTGCTATCTATGAGTTGGAATTGACTCTATACAACAGGTTTGGTTTTTTTTTTTTTTTGAAGTTGTGTTATCATGGATTGAATTATGTCCCCCCAAAAATGTGTGTATCAATTGGGCTGGGCCATGATTCCCAGTATTGTGTGATTTTCCTATATTTTGTAAATCCTGCCTCTATGATGTTAATGAGGGAGGATGGGCGGCAGTTGTGTTAGACAGGCAGGACTCAATCTACAGGATTGGGTTGTGTTTTGAGGCAATCTCTTGAGATATAAAAGATAGAAGCAAGCAGAGAGACAGAGGACCTCATACCACCAAGAAAGCAGTGCCAGGAGCACAGCGCGTCCTTTGGACAAGGGGCTTTTGCACAAAGAAGCTCCAAGACCATAGGAAGATTGAGGAGAAGGACCTTCTTCTGGAGCAGAGAAAGCCTTCCCCTGGAGATGATGCCTTGAATTTGGACTTTTAGCCTACTTTAGTGTGAGGAAATACATTTCTCTTTGTTAAAGCCATCTGCTTGTGGTATTTCTGTTATGGCAGCACTAGATAACTAAGGCATGTATCTACCATTGAAGGCCCAAGCATTATTTGAATGTTTAGACAAAATGGTACTGAGTTTGAGTTAAACCTTAAGAGATTTGGACAAGGCATTTTCTTTAGGATTATTATTATTATTATTTAAGTTATATTGTAAATTACAACTAGCAGTTCCATGAGGGTAAGGACAGTGTCAGTTATCAGCAATTAGTTTTCATGCATGTTACATGCATGTATCAGTAAAGATTTGGATTAGCTTTGACTGTTGGAGAAGCTTTAAATAATAGTGGCCCAATCAGCTTCCAAAAGGTCAGGGTCTTAAAACCTTATGGGACAGTTCTACTCTGCACATTCGGGTCACCATGAGTTGGAATTGACTCAAGAGCAACTAACGACAACAACAAATAAAAACCTTTATGTTTCTCATGGGCGCATCCAGTCTGGTATAGCACCTCTTTGAACCTCATGAACTCAGGTTGTTTTTGAGGTGCCACCCACAACATGCAGATTCCACATCATGGTTGAAGATGTTTGCTCTAGCTGAAGCCATTATTTCGGTGTTCCAGTCAGGTGGGTGGGGTGGGGGAGAAAATCTATGCCCTTTTTCTTTTATAGTCACTTCAATACACTTATATATACAGTATTCCCACTGAGGTATCACAGGTCAGAATTAAGTCAATGGCCACAACTAGCTGCAAGGAAGGCTGGGAAATCTCTATTTTTGGTGATCTTTTTTTTTTTTTTTTGGTAACTGTGTTTTTCAATTAACTTTACCCAAATAATTTGGTCTTTATCCTTGGTTTCTGAGAGATAACTTTAAAATCTTGGAATTTCCCCAATGAAGGGTTTTTATTATTGATGGAGAGGCTCCAGACTATACTTATCTAAAAGGTTATGCTAATGAGATGACTTTTATGTTGGGGCTGGCCAGGCCAGAAAGAACTCTTGTATGGCATCAGCCTGACCTCAACCTTCAAAGAAGGGTGCTGGAGGTTGAGTTCAACTACCTGGGGAATGATTCAGTCAATCATATCTATGTAATCATAACCAAATATAAAATTTCTGGACACATGAGCTTCCTGGTTGGTGATAGACATCGATGCACAAAGTGAGAATAATACTTCCTTCACTCGCTTTGGAAAATGAAAGTTCCGTGTTAGGAAGCCTTCCAGACCTTGTTTTCTTTGTCTCTTCATTTTTGTCATTTTTGCTGTAATGAAACTGTAATCATAAGGATAGTGCTTCACTGAGTTTGGTGAGTCATTTTAGAGAATTATTGAACCTGAAGAAGTAGTGAGAGTTAGCGGGTTAGAGGTAAGGGGGACCCTGGCTATCCCCAAGCCTATGGCTAGCATTCTGAAAGGGTAGTCCCAGATTTTATAGCCAGCAGGTCAGAAGTGAGGGTGCTGTGGGAGCCCCCAAGCTTGTGGCTGGTTTATAAGCCTTGGGAAGAATTGGAAGTCTGGAGGATATCTAACTTGTGAGGTCTGACCTTGCTCTGATGGTTAGGGTCAGAGAAAGAATTATTGCAGTTTCAGTCGATGTCAGAACAGGGTTGATTGATTCACTGAGTACCCAAGTGCAGAGCAAAAATCTGGATTTGTTATTATATTGGGAATATTAGAAACACTAGTAGCTTATGTTGCAATTACTTATGAGTGCATTCCCAGTGCCTAAAATATCAGTATTAATACCAATGAAAGAACATGTGTTAAATAAATGTAATAGGCCAGATTTGTTTCAAATCATATCTCAAATATTCTCTGTAATTTTCTTATTCTATGACTTAGATTTAATGAAAATACCTAATATTCATTTGAGTTTTATGTTTAATTAAAATCTTAGCCTATTTTTCCCCAAACCATTCATTTCTATTTCTTTGCAGTATTAAATTCCTAATAATTTCAGTCTAGGTCAATTTTTATCTATGAAATGATCAATTTATTTTTAGTGATTAAGGGAATGAAATCTGGGAGCTGGGGGTGGACTGTCTCACTTCTAACTCAACTGATGGTAAAGCATTAAGTATTCCCTACATTTCAATTTTCTCATCTTTAAAATAGAGATAAAATATCAAATTAATATAATTAAAGCATTTAGAATAGCACTGTGATGAACACGTAGTAAGGTGACCCCATGGCCCAGCCTTTTGGTATTCAGGACCTTGTGTGAACCCCTCCACTTGCGTGTTTGCAGGGCCTGTGACTTGCTTCTCGCCAATAGAATACAGCAAAGTTACCAAGACGTTTGTGGAGGCCTGTGCGTTATTATGTGATTACCTCATAAACGGATTGCCAGAAAACCCAACAAATCTGTCTTGGAGGAAGTACAGCCAGAAGGCTCCTTAGAAGCAAGGATGGTGAGACTTTGTTTCACACACTTTGGACATATTATCAGGAGGGACCAGTCCCTGGAGAAGGACATCATGTTTGGTAAAGTAGAGGGTCAGCAAAAAAGAGGAAGGCGCTCAACGAAATGGATTGACACAGTGGCTGCAACAGTGGGCTCAAGCATAACAACGATTGTGAGGATGGCATAGGACTAGGCAGTGTTTTGTTCTGTTGTACACAGGGTCTCTATGAGCCGAAACTGACTTGATAGCACCTAACAACACCACCTTATATATAATTTCAGTACCATTCTTACTAAGAGTCTTTCTCTCCCTTGCTGACTTTGAGGAATGAAGAGGGAACTTTGAAAAGACATGCATGGTAAGCAACTGAGGATCACCTTTGTCTGATAACGAACAACTGCCTACACGGAACTGAATGCTCCTAGCAACCATGTGAACTTAGTAGATCCTTCTTCACTCAAGCTTCAGATGATGTTATGGCCAACTCCTTGATTGAAGCCTTTGAATGTGAGACCCTGAGTTGGAAGACCCAGCAAAGCTGTGTCCTAGCTGCTGACCCACAGAAACCATGAGGAAATAAATGAAGGTTGTTTTAAGCTAAGTTTGTGGTAAGTTTGTTATGCAGTAAGAGATAACTAATAGAGGCATCTAGCACATATAAAGTACTAAACTATTATTATTACATGCAGTAAAGGTCATAGGTTTGAAAGCACGCAGAAAATAATTTAAAAATAAAGTGTCTCTTAGGCTTACTAGCTATAAATCTTCCTGCAAATACTTTCTGAGTTTCAGTTTCTTCAACTGAAAAGTAGGGGCAGCGATAACAACCTAATACATTTGTTAGAGGAGATCAACATAATTAAGTCAAATTTGAAAATATTGATAGCCAATACTTAGAGAGTATATTCTATGTCCTCTTTCTATATTATCTCATTTAATCCTTATGAGAATATTATGAATTATCCATTATATGTGCAGTAGGCATTTACATATAAGGAAACTGAATCACGGAGATATAGCTCAGCTTTACTCACAGTGTTATTAATGAATATAGCAGGGTTCAAACCATGTCAGTCTGGCTTTAGAATCTGAACCATTCACTGATACTCTGCTACCTAAAATAATTATTTTTACATATACGCTTCTGAGTACAAATTGTGCATCACTCTCTGTTCTAGGTCCCGGCAACGTCACAGAATAAAACAGTCTAAATCCCTGACTTCATGGAGCTTACATACTAATGGGAACGTTAAATTTTATATGAGAATGTGATAAATACTTTAAAAATAAAGTTTAGGAGATTGTATTGTAAGTATTGGAGGAAGAAGTAGTTTTAAATAAAGTGGTTTGAGAAGATTTCAGTATGAAGCAATGTGATGGTTAATTTTATGTCAACTTGGCTAGGCTCTGGTGCTCAGTTGTTTAGTCAAACATAAGTCTAGATGTGGTTGCGAAGCTTTCTCGCAGATGTATTAACATTTGTAATTGACTTTAAGTAAAGGAATTTATCCTGAATAAGTGAGTCCTTATCCTCCTTGAAGAAACCCTAGTGGTGTAGTGGTTAGGTGCTATAGCTGCTAACCAGAGGTCAGCTCAGAAGTTCAAATCCACCAGGGGCTTCTTAGAAACTCTGTGGGGGCAATTCTACTCTGTCCTATAGGGTCACTATGAGTCTGAATCAACTCGATGACAGTGGGTTTGGTTTCTTTTTCTGGATCCTCCTTGAATGAGGGTGGGCACCATCTAATCAGTTGAAGGCCTTAAGGGCAAAAGCTGAGATTTCCAGAGAAGAAGAAAATCTGCCTAAAGAACATTACATAGAAACCCTGCCTGAGTTTCCAGCCTGTCTGCCTGTCCTAAAAATTTTGGACTTAAAACTGCAACATTAATTCTTAACTGGTTTTACAGCCTGTCAGCCTGCCCTGCACACTTAGACTTGTCAGCCCCCACAATTGCATGAAACAACGCCTTTAAATAAGTCTCTTTCCATGACAGATGCAGACATCTTTTGTGCAACTACTAAAAGGGAATGTGGGAACAAGTGAGGTGGATATTGGAGAAAAGAGCAATGCTAAGAGTCCTGAGGTAGGAATTTACTTCACATTATCAATGTACCACATGAGTTCAATATGAGTTGGATTGGCGTGAGCAAGTGAGAGAGTGGTTAGGGATAAGGTCAGAGAAGTTGTAGATGCCAAGTCATTAAATGCTTTGTAAGTATTGCAAGGACTTTGACTTTTCCTCTAACTGAGTAGGGGAGCATTGCAGATTTTTTAAACATAGAAATGGTTTACCTAGGTTGCACTTTAAAAACATCACCTTGGTTGCTGGTTTGAGAACAGCTTCTAAATGGGGGATGGGGGTGAGAACGGAAGCAGTTTCAATGTGAGAATTGTTGATGAATTCCACTGGAATGGTAATAACTGAAGTGGCCAATGGATCTAACTTGAGATTTTGATTTTTTGAAAGAATAACCAACAATATGCACTGATGGATCAGATGTGAAGTACAAGAGAAAAAAAAAAAAACAAACAAATGTGAATCTAGGCTTTTTGGGCAGAGCAATTGGAAGAAGAGTGTTTTCATAGGCTGAGAGGAGCAAGACTATGTTGGAGCAGGTTGTGTACATTGAAGGAAGATCAGGAGCTCAGTTTGGGCCATTATATATTTGTCCTGTCTTTTCTACATCCAAATTATTGATATTTTATAGGCAATTAGAGTCTGAATTGAAGAGAAGTAGTCTGAGACAGAGATAAACTTTAGAGATTCATGTGCATATAAATTTCATATCAAGCTGTGAGACTGGATTATGTACTCAAGAGAATAGATGTGTACCGTAAAAGAATGTTGAGAGATTAAAATCTAGGGTACTGTAATATTTAGATATTAGGTAGATAAGAAGAAACATTCAATGTGAATTGAGAAGAAGCTGCCAGAGAAGTAGGAGGAAAACCAATTAAATATGGTATTCTGTAAGCCTAGTGAAATTGTGGTCTAATTTTAAAGTATTGCAGATACAATGAGAACCAAGAATTGGTCATTACAGTAAAGAAATGGAGGTCGTCATTGACCTTGCTGACAGCATGTTTGATGGAATGGTTTGGACAAAAGTCTAACTGACAATGGGTAGAAAAGGCTGAAAACAGGGCGTATAGGCAATATTTACATGAATTTTGCTAAAAAAGCAACAGAAAAAATAGGGTAGTAGAGTGGGAAAAAGAGTCTCTAGGTGGCGTAAATCGGCACTGGGTAGGTGGTGTAAATGGTTAAGTGTTTGATTACTAGCCAAAGAATTGGTGGTCCAAACACACCCAGAGGTGCCTTAGAAGACAGGACTGGTGATCTGCTTCTGAAAGGTCGCAGCCTTGAAATCCTATGGAGCCATTCTATTCTGCATACATGAGGTCACCATGAGTTGGAATCAACTCATTAGCAACTAACAACAACAAAAACGTAGTTGGAAAGAGAAAAGTAGAAATGAGAGTTTTTTTGTTTGCTTTAAAGTGGGAGGGAGAATAATGTTTATATGCTGAAGGAAATGATGCATTAAAGAGGAAATATTAATGACCAAGAGAGATACAGGCAAACGGCTGGAATATTGTCCTTGAATAGGTGAGAGTAGATGGAATCTATTGTATGAGTGATGAGCTGGCTTTCGGTAGACAGATTGACAGTTGATTGATCACAACACTAAGAGGAATGTCATTATAGTGGTATAGACACCACAAGGTGCACGAAAGGGTAAATAGTAGCTTGGGAAACTTCTATTTTTCAGTGAAATTAAAAGCAAGGCCGAAGATGGGGAGTGGGAAGTAGAAATTACAGGAGAAAGGAGAAAGTATAAAATAATCATTCAGAGAGTGACTGGGCAAAAGTAATGTAATACCATTGGCAAACAGCATTAAGAGTGCACTTCGGGTTAGCAGCTCATGCATTTAAAGCGCAAACAGTCTATATGTCCTTGATTTTCTTCCAGCTGCATTCAGCTCTACAAGTGTGGTACACAGTAGAAGAATTATATTTGACCATGTTTGGAGTTTGTCCAGGCAAGTATGATAAAATAAAAAGGATTAAAAAAAAAGTGACAGTTTATGCAATCATAATCAACCCTGGAATTTTAACTGGAATAGAAGCAATTGAACACACGCCAAGAATGGGAGACAGGGAAAAGACGGTGGCATGACAGGGATGTCTGGTCATTAGAGAGAAGACTATGGAAAAGTGAGAAGTGTTGGTGGGTGAGAGGGATGTGTGAAATTGAGATAAGAGAGGTGTTGCAATTGTTACTAATGACATGTTCTTGTGTAGGGTCATGCAGGTGAAAGTTACAGGTGGAAAAATAAAAGGATTATTGAAAGGGAAGGATTACCTGAGCTCCAAATCAGATAATTGCAAAGGCCATCTAAGTGCTTATTGAAATCATTAAGAATTATACTAAAGTAATTTTAGAAAGAATGACAGTAAGCCAAGAATTAAAATGAGGAGATGTTTGTGTCAAGAGCTGATCTGAGCTATCTGAGCTTCCAGGTGTTAGTTAATTAAGACAATAAACCAAAATGAATGCAACAGGCACGCCTTTAATCACTTACTGTAACAGAGTTAATAAGAGGCTAGCCTGAAGAAGTCCCCGGATGGTGCAAATGGTTAATGTGCTTAACTACTTACTGAAGGGAGTCCATCTAGGGGTGCTTTGGAAGGAAGGCCTGGCAATTGATATATTTCTGAAATATCTGCCATTGAAAACCCTATGTAACATAGTTCTACTCCCAACTCATGGGTGCCCCAAGTTGGAATCAACTCAGCTCAACTGCAACTGACAACCTGGAGAAAGTGTCAACTCCCTCACTGTTCCTTTTTTTCTCCAAGGAATGGAGTCAGGCAAGGGTCAGGTAGACAAACGCAGATGTGTAGATTCATCTCATTGCCGAGAGAACTCCAAATAAAAGACTCCTACAATGTTGGGGGAGAGAAAAGGAGAGAAGCTAGGGGTGGAAAGACACTGAGTAGGAGTAAAGAAAAGTTTCTTCAAGGCTGTTAGGTTTGAAATCACCTTTAATTTGGCCTTTTGGTCCTGGTTGCTGAGCCCCGGCCAGTAACCGGCCTTTACCTGGATAGGCTGGGGGAATGAGGTGGGCCCTATCTTGTAGTGGACCTTTACATGGATTGGCTGAGTGGGTCCCACCAGTGGTTGATCTTTACCCAATTCGCTGGGCTGCTCCTCCTCATCTGACCTTTACCTGGATTGGCTGGGGAGCCTAGCCTGGTAGCTGAATTTAACCAAGATTGGCTGACCTTTACCCAGATTGGTTAGGGCGTCTGCCTTGTAATTGAGAAGTAGTACATGTGCTGGCTGGTAGAAACTCTAGAACCTGAGAGTGGAGCTGTTCTGATAGAGGGGAGAGGTGCCCAAGAGTTGCCCTAAGAGTGAGATGTTTCAATGGGGAGTTTGTCTCAAGCTGCCCTAGGTTATGACGCAAGAGAAGTGCTCATGCTCTCTGCTTGGGGGATTTCCCCAGGCTTGCCCATACAGCTTGCTCTGAGGTATAGCCTGGGTTTCCTGACATTGACTCTGAGTTACATCCAAAATTACATACTGTTACTTCTGCATTGATACTCTAATGAACCACATATCTGTGAGTGTAGTCTGTGAGCTTGGTAGGACTGTCGCAATGAACTACCAAACTTAGCAGATGAAGAGGGTGCTATGCACAGGGTGACTTGCATCAGAAATAATGGAGAAGTGTAAAAATAGATATAATTGACCTCACCTCATAGGAAGGGATTCTTATAATGATCCTGTTTCACAAGATTACAGTTGATGTCAGAGTAGTGGGTTTCGTAGCAACTCTCTGGTCTCATTGGAATATTTGGGTTGGAAGAGAAAGGATACATGAGACAAGGACAAGAAATCTTTGACTCTTGAATGGGATAAAAGTCGCTCAGGGTTTGAAATATCTGCTGTATTGCAATCAGTCATGAAAAGCAAAAGCTATGTGTGGGGTTTAGAGTTGTGGACCAAATTCCTGAGGAATTAACTTATTGGTTGCATAAAGAAATGCAGAGTAATGAAGTAAGAGCGAGATATGTAATTCCTTAGTTCTTGTTATCCATAATAGCTGAAAAGAGAGAGGTAAAGGGAAATTTGTGAATGTTTAAAAATGTTTATGTAAAGCCATCATGTGTTTATCTGAATGAAAGTAGATAACTGTATATGACTGAAGAGACATTTTTCCTATATGGGGTTGTAAAACAGACCTGACAGTATAATGGAAATGGATATTGTGTGTTGTAAAAAATCAGGGCTTCAAGCCGTTTGAAATAGTTCAGTCCTGGCCATGGTAAACAAGAGCAGCATAAGCATTGCATAGCAACCAAATCTGTTGCCCAGTGGATTTTTGACTGGAGTAGGAAACAAATAGCAGTGCTGTGCTCAAAGATGGCAACTGACTGCTGGACATTGATCAGGGGCAAAATTTTTAAACTTTGAGTAAGTGAAAAATAAACTTCTGTTATCCAAACACATGGGTATTACAGGCTTTACCTTTTATAGTTGCTTGCCTGTTAATTTATGACTCCATAATGCTCTATGAACATTTCACACGGTATATTCAAGCAGTCTGTTTATGAATCTGTTCCAGCCATTAGACTGTGAAATTCATGATGAAAGAGATGGTGCCTGAGATGTATCTTTAAGTATCTATTGATCAGTAAAGCGTAGGTGTAGAATAATGAATGACATAATAATTGTAGTATAAGTAAGCAGATATCTAATCTATGTGGCTAAAATATTCTGCCTGCTTGCATCATACTGACTAGTTTAATTAAAAAAAAAAACAAAACACTGCACAGTTTAAAAATCTTAAGGCTTGGGTAATGGAAATAGTCTACAACTACATCAATGAAGAAAAGCTTTTTTTTTTTCTTTTTTAACTCATTGTAAACATTTGAAAACATTACCAAAATATAACTGCTTATTTAGAAAGTCATTGCTTTAAAAGCTATGGAAAATTGTGTTTTATATTGTTATCTTAAAAAGAAGCTTAAGATTATATAGGTTACATTTATATTTTTAAGATGCGATTATGTCCCCTACTTCTCTTCATTTCTTTGGGTGGTTAAGGGTACATCTACATGAGATGAGTTAAACAGCACGGCAATTACTGTACTGCAAGATGTCATTTGCTAAGTGGTTGAGCAGTCACGTGGGCAAAGACTTTACACTCAAAAACTAATTTACTTAGAGAAATCAATACCTATGTTTTTTTGGCTCTAAGTGGTTTATGGAATATAACCTCAACAAATTGTAGAAATACAATCACCACTGCATATTGTGGCTAACTTCAGTAAGTATCTGGAAGCAATGCAGAGTTGGTGAAATGAAGTTCTATTGAGTTATATTCACGTATAAGTTTTAAGTAAAATGAGTTTAAGAATTACTGGGAATAAATAGAAACTGAACTCTGATTTTCAATAATTGAATATTATAAAAAATCATAATTTTAATACTTGAAATTATTTTTAAGGTAAGATTAACTGAGACACTAATTGCTATTTTTTTTTTTTTTAGGAGCCATAGCCCAGGGACTTGAGTTCCCATTATAATGCCTGTTTCTAGTAATTTTCATCAGGTGTGGTTCCACTGGTAGGGGATGGTTTGCAGATTTATGTAGGTAGGTGTTTCTAGATTGGGATGCAATGCTTCCCTTTTGAGTGTAGGAACTGGGAAGGATAGAAGACTACAATGAACAGGAGAGTCCTACCTTACATCCCACTCATATTTAACTGGGCTCTCAGGTAACTGAAACACCTGATTATAATTACCTGATCTGGGAACTATGAGAAACAGAGATCAAAACACAAATGTTTTTGCTGTTATTTTTGAAGTTCCAATATGTACAGGATTTCCCTCAAAATGAAACATCCCTTTAGATCAATGGAAGTTTCAAAATTTTACTGAGTGGTGGTTTTCCTTGACCTTTGGATATGGTTGGGAATAGTTTAGCAAATCAAGCTCAGTATAGAGTTGACTGTGTTTTGCCTAACTTCACACCCCAAAAAATCTTTTTAAATCGTATGATACTGCCTTTGGTTGGCCTGTGGTCTGAGATGTGCTAGAACTTGCATGCACAGGCTCATGAAAGTGAACTTCTGAATTTCTAGGACTTTTGAAAGCCAATTGCCAAACACAGCTAAACAAATACAAAATTACAATTAAATAAATACTCGAAACTCATCACTGTTTAATTTTTGAACACATTTTGCTATTATCTGGGTTTCTCGAGATTATTGATACATGCTGTATCTGCATGGCGGAAACAGTATTTAATGGCGTGTAACTGAGCATCTCTTCCTAATACTGCTTTTTAGTGATATCACATAGGTAGATTAAAATTGGCTATGGTGGGAATATTTACACAACACAACTGGCAAACAATACAAATCAGAGCTCACTTCTCTCTGCAGAGCACTTACCAGCATACCACCACCTGAAAAATATTGCTGTCTCTTCTAGACAACCAGTATAGATAAATCCTATCTGCTAGTCATTAACTAAAGTTTAATACAGTTAGATAGGAGTTAACATAGGTAAAGACTGCACAAAGAGTTTTAGTTATGAACTATGCAAAAAGATCTCCTTTTTTCATATATTTTCCACATTTAGTTTTTACTAATAACTGTGTATAGTCAACCAAATCTTTCAATTAATTATTGCATATGTTTTGCAAATGTAGAAGGAGCACATGATTTGTGTAAAAATAAGCTATGTTGCTAGACGATTTTAAAGTAGTCTATCCCTTTATCTAAAAGGTACTGTAAGAATTCTTTGCACACACACACGCACACACACACAACACACACAGAACTTTACTAAAACAATATTATCATGTGTTCTCCCAAAATTACCTTGTGGTATATTTTTACATTATCAGAAATAATATTAAGAATGAATCATATAAAACTCATGCCCGAAATTGTTATGGTAATTGTTTCGACGACGCTGCGTCGTATGTATTCTTATTGTCAATATATGGGATACGATGTGGTAACGTTATCTAAGGCACTTGGGCTAGGTTAGTTGGGAGCTTAGATCTGTATGGGGATCCTTCTTTTTTACTAAGACCAATGAAATGATTATGTCTCCATTTCACATGTGTTTCTAGATAACATTACAATCAACACTGAGGGTTAATTTAACCGAGTCTGTAGTCATCGTATTTGTACCTTTTCCTAATCATTAACTTTCTGCACTTATTTATATTTTTATTTGAACTCATGATTTATTTGTAATGACAAATTTTCTGTTTTTTTTTTTTTTGGGGTGTATGCTCATGTTCTCAGTGTGTTCAAAATCTTTGGGTAATGAGACAGTCTAAAGGTAAAGTATTTGAAATAACTATGCAACATTTTATTTCCATGCAAAAAAAAATTTCTTTTTTTTTTAGTTCATACAAATATAAAGTCAAACAATAATACAAGAAACCAAATCAAGTAACCAAAAAATGCAAAGACCACTTGAGCACTGATTTTAGGTCACCCCTATTTGCCTACCTGAGTGTTTTGCCTGGCAACACAGATAAAACAAGAGTGGTAGTATGACTGATAATAGCCTTTATTTTCACCTTTGCAAACAGCCAATGAGGAAAATATGAGCAGATGTCAAAAAAAAAAAAAGTCAACCCTGTTGAAAACATATGATTTTGTTATTAAGAACAGAGCCCTCTGAAGTACATTTTATAGGTTTTAAAAAATCATACTGTAAACATTTGTTTGCGTTCCTGACTGGCATTAGCTAAACAATAAACTTACATGGGGAAGATCTATTGACCTTGACAACTGTAAGGATGTATTTTGAATTCATGCTACAGTCTTTATGAAGTGACTGGCCTTTTTTTTTTTTTTTATCATCAATGATGCCCTTTGGGAATATTCACTCATGTGTTTTTCGAACTGGACAGTTAATATCATTGCTGTTCTTATTTTGTTTAGCAGAAGCAAGGCTTTATTTATGGTGCTTACTAATGCTATTCTAGAGTAGAGTAGTTGTACTGTGATATAGGAGGGCAGTTTGTCATTTCTATATAAAAAATATCCCTTTCATATGATAATAGCTCCATCAGGATACTGGTTTTAGCCGTTAGTAGCAAAATGAGAAGCAGCAATTAAAGTTGCTGGGGTGAAGAAAGAATCCAATGTGTGCTATATTAATAGTGCATTCTTGCAACACCAAGTAGTGTAACAAATGTATTTAGCAATGTAATTTCTTTTCCAAAGGGAGCTTAAAAAGATTAATGATTCCAGAACATTCATCATATAGTCAAGACTGAAGGACTTAGATTTACTGTTGCCTATGGGTTTTTTTTTTTTTGTTGTTATTTTTTTTTATTCTCTTCATTCTGATATTGTGTTGTATTTCTCTTTATACAAATGTCACATTAATACCCCTTCTACTTTGGATAGCGCACGGCCTACATTTTATTATCTCTTTTAAATGACTAGGGCTACAAAATAGCTGTCACTTTGCTGAGTGTTTTCATTTTCATAAAGTGAAATTTTCCTTCGGAGGAATATTCTGTATAAATTCATTCAGCACTGCCCGAAGTCTTCATTCGGTGATGGTAGACTGTTGCCCTGCTGGTGTCATGTTTACAAAGGAGATTTCTAACTGAAGTGACATTTTCCTCAACAACAAAGATTCAATAACTTGTGTCATATTGGAAAAGGACTTGATTTATTTTCCCACTTACGTAGTAAAAGCTTTGATTTAGAAAGTGCTCTCTGCTATCTTGTGGTGTAGAGGACAGGGTATTTATTGAGGCTTTCTAGATTTATATAATATACAATGTTAATTTTATACATGCTTCTCTTACTTTCTTGTAACCACCACTATGCTTTGGCAGTTAAATGAGGCACTAGGAAGTCATAACTTATTTATTATCTCAGACCAAATGAACTGTCTTAGCCGGATTCTAGAATATGTTTTTTTCAGTACACTCTTATTAAATTAACCAATATTAAATGGTATTTTTCTAAACAAAGACAAAATAATTAAATATAAAGAACAGCACTGCAAAATAAAATGTATTTTATTTCATTTAATCATTGAACAGATATTAATTAAGAACCTATTAGGCACTGTGGGGCCCTGGTGGCATGGTGGTTAAAGAGCTCAGCTGCTAGCTAATCTACCAGCCACTCCTTGGAAACCCTATGGGGGCAGTTCTACTCTGACTATGAGTCGGAACCGACTACACGGCAATGGGTTTGGTTTACCAAGCACTATAATTAGAAATGGGGAAACACTATTGTATAGGTTTTTGAAGTGATTCTAAATTTAGTGAGATTTATATTTTGTTATTTCAATAATATTTCTGTTCATTATTTAGATAAATAGAAGAAAATGTTATATAATATTTTAGATTATGATATCATTGTTGTTAGGTACCCTTGAGTTGGTTCAACTCATAGCGACCTTATGTACTATAGAATGAAACACTGCCTGGTACTGCACCATCCTTACAATCCTTGTTATGCTTGAGCCAATTTTGCAGCCACTGTGTCAGTCCATCTCATTGAGGGTCCTCTTTTTCACTGAAACTTTACTTTACCAAACATGCTGTCCCTCTCCAGGAACTGATCCCTCCTGATAACTTGTCCAAAGTATGTGAGACATAGTCTCGCCATCCCTGCTTCTAAGGAGCATTCTGGTTGTACTTCTTCCAAGATAGATTTATTCCTTCTTTTGGCGGTCCATAATTCAAAGGCATCGATTCTTCTTTGATCTTCCTTATTCATTGTTCAGCTTTTGCATGCATATGAGGCCACTGAAAACACCATGACTTGGGTCAAGCAAGCACACCTTAGTCTTCAAGGTGACATCTTTGCTTTTCAATACTTTAAAGAGGCTTTTTGCAGCAGATTTGCCCAATGTAATACATCCTTGGGTTTCTTGATTGCTGCTTCCATGGGCATTGATTATGGATCTAAATAACATAAAACCCTTGACAACTTCAATTTTTTTCTCCATTTATTAGGATATTGCTTATTGGTCCAGTTGTGAGGATTTTTATTTTCTTTACATTGAGGTGCAACCCATGTTGAAGGCTGTGGTCTTTTATCTTCATCAGTAAATGCTTCAAGTTCTCTTCACTTTCAGCAAACAATGTTGTGTCATCTGCATAATGCAGGTTGTTAATGAGTCTTCCTCCAATCCTGAAGCCAGGTTCTTCTTCATATAATCCAGCTTCTCAGATTATTTGCTCAACATACAGACTGAATAGGTATAGAGGAAGGATACAACTCTGAAACACACTTTTCCTGACTTTAAACCACACAGTATCCTCTTGACTGACTCTTGGTCTATGTACAGACTCCTCATGGGCACAATTAAGTGTACTGGAATTCCCATTCTTTGCAGTTTTATCCATAATTTGTTATGATCCCTGCAGTCGAATACCTTTCTGGTATTCATCTTTCTGGTATTCTCTCCTTTCAAGTTGCAATAGGTGGTCCAAATAAGAATAAAGATAAGGAGCTAAGAATAACAGTTTTGATAGGGCAGGAAGAAGGACTTCTAGTGAGCATGGTAAGAGAAGTGTATTATTTTTCAATAAATTATTCTTTCTATTTTCAGTATATTAAAACCGTTTTGTTACCAAATTTTTATTTTTATAAAAAAAGTTTTGATGGCATGTGGTTTCAGTATCAGAATACATGCTTACTAGTTGAGAGTGTTTAAATTTTTGGTTGGTAATATGGATTTTGAGAAATATGATCTGGTAATAGACATCACCAATAAAGCAAGTGGCACTCTGGTGCCACTGATCTGTGTTGTAACAATATACCAATAAGAGCTAAATAGAGAATTTATTGAGGGAGCTTTTCCATTATTTTATATGGGGAACTTCTGGATTTCCAAATATGACACCAAAAAAAAAAAAAAAAAAAAAATCATTGGGACTCCCTAACTGTCACACAGGAAAGTCATAATTATACTTGCAAGCCTTATCTCACAGAAATTAAAAAAAAAAAGCAAAAGTTTACATTTTTTTTAACTGTCACACAGGAAAGCCATAATTATACTTGCAAGCCTTATCTCACAGAAATTAAAAAAAAAAAAAAAGCAAAAGTTTACAAAGCTAACACATCCAGGAAACTTCACCTAATAGAATGCTCAACCTACACAACAATGAGGCTCCAACTCTGGTCTGCTGAGCTTCACACATTTCAAATGGATCCACCTGGAAGCTTAACCCATTAGAACCAGACTACTTAGGAGGCATAAAAAATGGCTGGTATACCATTAAACCAATAGTAACTAAAGAGTTAACAAAAACATTATTATTACAAGGTATATTTCAGAGTAAAGCAAAGAATAAGGGATAGTTCAAAAGTATACTTTTGACATTTGTAGTAAAAAGGAAGTAAACAAGAAGTAAAATGTTTCTGAAGGTTTAATGAAAATAAACGTGAGAAGTTAAGAAAATAGCTATGTTTGAAACCTATCGACTCGTGGCTCATGTTTCTAGAACTAATTTACTTAACTAATGCATTCCTTCAGTCCACACACATTTATTGACCATGTTTTATGAATTTCGTTAGAACCTGAGGATACAATGCTGTGCATATTTACTATTTTCAAGAAGTTTGTAATGCAAAGTATAAAGCCTTATATATGCCACAAAGAGTTTCATGGCAGTATAGGGTTAAATCAGAGCCCAAAGCTGCAATTCTAGGCAGATGTTGGGAAGAGTAGGTTGTTGCTTCACAACGACGTAGTTTCAAACCCCCAGTGGTTTGTGGGAGTAAAAATTAGAGTTTAAGCTTCCATTAACTATAAGGATATGAATTAAGTTTTATTTCTGATTATTCTGATTACCGAGTGAGTTCTAAGACATTGGGGGTTGTTAAAAGAAATTGTTTCCTGTTTCTAAAGTATTTTTAATCTATTGGATTACTTTGACACATCTAGTACACACCTATAAGGTTAACAAGTGGAAAATATTAAATTCAAATATGAATGACTGTTAAAAACAAAGAGGATAATTACAGAGTTAGGTTGTCTTTGAAAATTAAAAAACTAAGATGCTTTATAATTTCATAATTCGTTAGATGGTGACTTTAATTACAAAACTTCCAAGGTTCTTTTTAGCTTCAAATATGTTTTACATTTGTTCTAGAACATTGTTTTGCCTCTCTATTAGGTAAGCTACAAAAATATTTTCACTACAAATATCTAAAAGCTTGGGGAATGAACAAATGAGAAACTGAAATCAACTCTTGTTACCTCACACATGGATTTTTCATTACTGCTTGGGACTGGCCACACCCCTTCAACTGTTCTCTTCATTAACTTAATCTGAGAAGTCACTCCTTTTCACTGCCTGCTCAAGACACTGAAATACTTTAGGTCAGCCCATTTGTTAGGCTCCTTCTCAGCACCAGTCTCCTGACTTGGCCATTCCTTTTATCCGGAACATTTTTTATCCCCTGCTTCTCTGACCAACTCTCATTATTTTCACTTTCCGTTTAGATGCCTCTTTCTGTGAGAAAACTTCAATGCTTGGGACATATAATGAGTTGAATGTGGTTGCCAAAAATTATGTCCCCCTAGAACCTCAGAATACTACTTTAATTAGAGCAAGGGTCTTTGCAGATATAATTAAGGTAAATATCTCAAGGTGAGGTTATCCTGTATGAGTTGTTCTTGTTGTTGATAGGTGCCATAGAGTCATTTTCAACTCATAGCGACCCTATATGACAGAGTAGAACTACCCAATGGGGTTTCCAAGGAGCTGCTGGTGGATTTCAACTGCCGACATTTTGGTTAGCAGCGGTAGCTCTTAACCACTCACTGCACCACCAGGGCTCCTCATGTATTAGAATGTACCCTAAACCCAATGACAAGTGTCCTTATAAGAGACAAAAAAGAGCACATACAGAGACCACAGCAGAGAAGACACGGAAAGACAGAGGTAGAGGTTGGAGTGATGTGTCTAAACACTAAGGAACACTAAGGAATGCTGACAGCCACCAAAAGCTGAGAGAGATATGAAACAGATACTCCTTAGTGATGGAAACTAATAACAACATATTAAAGAAAGAGTCCCTGGGTGGCACTGATTTTTAAGTACTGGGCTACTAACCAAAATGTTGCCGGTCCTAACCCACCCAGAGGCACCCCAGAAGAAAGGCCCAGGGATATGTTTCAAAATGGTCACAGCAATGAAAACCCTACAGAAGTCAGGTCTATTCTGAAATGCAGGGGGTTGTCATGAGTTGGAATTGACACGATGGCATCTGGATTGGTTCTGTTTTTTGGATAATAAAAAGAAACAAACAAACAGAACAAAGTCTCGGGAATAAAGGAACATGGTGTCTTCCCTCCAATTTAATGGAACATTTTTATTAATTTTGGAGATGAAGAAAAAATATGTCTAATATTTTATTTCTAATGATTGGGTTTTATTAGTGTGACTCAAGAGATATGTACATGTGGCAATAGAAAATTAATTGAATTATATGACCACATTCACAGAAAATTATGTTCTATTTTAGCTTACATGTCATTTTTATGTTGTAATTTTTCTTGAAGTTCCTATTGTGTGAATCTCATATTGTACGTTTTGAGAGGTAAGAAACTAATTATGACACTGAAAAGATCAGTGAGGATGCAGTGGACCGAAGGGGAATAAATTTTTGAGTTGGTTGCATGAGTCAGAGTCTACTCAATGGCAACTAGCAACATCAACAACTTATTTCTGGGAAAACTTGGATAGTTAGAAATACATAAGGGTAGTATGGTAGACAGCATAAATGTCCTCCCCCCCGCCCCAAAATATCCACATCCTGATTCCTGGGACCTGTGTATATGTTACTTTACTTGGCAAAAGGGCCTTTGCTTTCTTCTTCATACAGCCCAGCTTCTTGGATTATTTGTTCAGAGTACAGGTGGATAAGTAAGGTGAAAGTATACAACCCTGCTGTACACTTTTCTCAGTTTGGAAGCAGGCAGTATCCCCTTACGCTGTTGAACTACTGCCTCTTGATCCATGTACAGATTCCAAATGATTACAAGTAAGTGTACACTTCATACATTCCACGTTCAGATTACTAATGGATATTTGCAGCTGTTACAGCTCATTTTGAGTCATGCCACATCAGCAAATGAAGGTCCTGAAGGTTTTACTCTATCAACATCATTAAGGTCCACTCTACTTACTGATGAAGGTTAAAGCCTACAGCCTTCATTATGGGTTACATCTGAATGTAAAGAAACTAAAAATCCTCCTAACTGAATCAATAAAGTTCATAATAAATGATGGAGAAATTGAAGTCAAAGATTTCATTCTACGTGGACCAATAATCATTGCCCATGGAAGCAGTATTCAAGAAACCAGACAACTTACTGCATTGGGCAAATCAGCAAAAAACAAGAGTTAAAAAAAAAAAAAGTTTTAAAAAACAAAGATGTCATTTGGGTGACTAAGTTTCACCTGACCCAAGACATAATATTTTCAATCACCTCTTATCATGCAAAAACTGCACAATGAAAAGAAAGGGCAGAAGAATTGATATATTTGAATTGTGGTGATGGCCAAGAATACCAAATATACAGTGGACTGCTAGAAGAATGAATAAATCAGTCTTAGAAGAATGAATAAATCAGTCTTAGAAGAAATACAACAGTAATGCTCCTTAATTAAGAGCTCCTTAAAAGAGAGAGGATGACAAGAGCTCATCTTGCTTACTGTGGAAATATTATCAGGGAAGATCAATTTGTAGAAAAGGACACCATGTTTGGTAGAGGTTGGACAAAAACAAGGGAAGCCCTCAGTCAAATAGATTGACACATTAGCTTTTCAACAATGGGTTCAAACATATCAAAGATCATGGAGATGGTGCAGGACCCGGCAAGATTGCTTTCTGTTATAAATAAGGCTGCCATTAGTTGGAGCCAACACGATGGCAATAACAACAACAATGGTCAGTGAGGAGAAGATCTCTGACTCTCTTTACCTTAAATTCATTTTTAAATCTCTTTCATTTATTCCTGAATTGATATTTTTCTAACTTAATCATTTAATTATTAAATATCACCTTACTTCCCATACATAAAATTGTATTTTTATCTTTTCTTCCTCTTTGCTGTCAATACTGCTGCTGACATTTTAGAATTCAAGTTCAATGTGCATACCGACATGATCCTGATCATAAATGATGTGTAATATCAATTAGTGAAACCACACATCAAAATAATAAGAAACCAATGAGCAAGAGCTCTTCTGTATATTACCTCTAAGCAGCATTAAAAAAAAAAAAAATTTTTTTAAGCAGCATTAGCTTGTCTTAATAGCATTCCAGAAATGAAAAATCATTTAAAGTGTTAAAATAAAACTTGATAATGTGTCTTTTTCCCATTAGGCTTAGTGCATTTTGGTAGAAGAAGTTTAGAAAGAGGAAGGAAGAACACACCGTTGTAGTTGGGGCTGACTAATACACCCGGCATTTCAGTCATTAATGTCAAACCACTGGTGACGGAGTATTCAGCACAGGTCTAATTATCATTCTCGGGCACAGAACTTGGGCACAGACCTCAGGGCTGCATCTTCATATGATTCTCACAGTGCCCCAAACTGCCTTAACCCCTAAATCATATTTTTCATCATCAGTACTCTTTGTTGACACAGAAACCTCTTAAAACTCATCTGTTTTTACTCATGTTAGATTTCTGGTCTTGTAAAACTTAAAAAAAAAAAAAAAAAACCTCATCCAAGGAGGTATCATTGACTTTCTTTTTTTTATTATAAGCACATACGAATTTATAGACATATCCTTTTTCTTCCAATGCTTGAGTTATATTTGCATTTTTATTTCACTACTGAGGGACTTCAAATTAAAAAAGCAAAATGTTAGAAATATCGGAGAAAATAACAAAAGATATAACCAAACACCACTTACTTTTACTCTTCTGGAGTCTTTTTTTTTTTTTTTTATTCAAATATCTCCATTGGCTCCTTATTGCCACTTAATTGAAATTCTCTCCCTTGCTATTCGTGTTCCTTTTTCCTGTAATGTCTTTTTGTAGGACGTATTATTTTTGTGTAGCCTATATTCTTAGAGTCTGCTACATACATTGAACTTACTCCAATGTCTGCAAATTTGTTTAGGCTAATTCTACCAACTCAGATATGTTTTGTCATGCGTTTATTTATTTATTTAACAAATACTTACCAAAACTTTTATTGAAAATTCTATACTAGATACTAGAAATTCAAACAGAAATCAGACCACATGACCTCTGCTCTCAAGTAATCAATAATCTTTCTGTAGAAATAAATATGCCAGGATTTAATTACACTTGTGAAGTATACAATGTATGGTATGGGGATGCTCTTTAACATATCCTTGAGATTTAGGGAGGGTTCTCTAAGGAGTTGATTTCTTGCCTAACATAGGAAAAATAAACAAGATTTAATAAGATAAAGGTCAGGTGGTATAGAAAATTATGTAAGAAAGGAAGCATAGCAGGTAGGTGTTCCTGTGAATAAAAGATACTCAATTTAATTAAGAAACCAAAAGAAAATGGGATGGCTGTATCATGCAGGACTTTTGGCTCACTATGAACTGAAGAGGTGATCAGATACAAGATCATTTTGGGCCCTATACTCAGATTGGAAACCCTGGTGGCATAGTGGTTAAGAGCTATGGCTGCTAACCAGAAGGTCAGCAGTTCCAATCCACCAGATGCTCCTTGGAAACCCTATGGGGCAGTCCTACTCTGTCCTATAGGGTCGTTATGAGTTGGAATCAACTCGACAGAAACGGTTTTTAACGGGTGTGCTCAGATCAATTGATTATCATCAAGCAGTTTTTACCATGGATGAGATCTGATTGAATTTCTATTCAGTTAAGATATCTTTGACTGCTGAGGGCATTGAAGGATGGAAGGTGTAGAAGTAAGCTCAGTTGCCCTATTCAGGAATAAGAAGCCCCTCTATGTGTTCCATGTTTTCCAGATATGAAACACTTGAATAGAAGGAATTGCACGTTTACCCAGTCATGTAGGACAAAGATCAGCCAAGCTATCACCCATATTCTCAACCTGGAACACTAAGGTGGTGTTTCTCAAGAGCTCTTTCAGAAATGTCAACAAATTTAAGAACCTTTCAGAAGCTGCCAATGATCTCAATCTGGAGAACCAACATAAATTACAGAACGTCATATCTGTAATTGCCTCCAGAATATCATGGCCTCTATTTCTTTTCTGACTTCTAAATTGTGCAGAAGAATTTCCAGTTGACAGACTCTGACTCAGAACCTTATGCAAAAGGGAACTCTGGGAAATAAATTTCCCAACGTTGTCCATGAAAATCATAAAAAAGTAAACAAACAACAACAACAACAAAACCTTAAGGGAGGGAATAGTGGTGATGCTGAGATGACATCAGACAATCCAGAAAAAGCCGTACATATCCGTTTCATCAATTTTAAATTTCCAAATAACAACAGTAACAAAATCATTTTTCTGCCTAACATATTTCCTGTCTGTGTGGTCTCTTGTGTATAATAAAGTCATGACCTATTCTTTTCCCAAAAGGGGAAGTGCAAAATTCTCTATATCAAGTTTTTCATCTTGGGGTGATGTTCACTTCTTGTCCAGTGAAGTATTAAGCTCCTTTTGTAACATAAACATGGAATTATGTGATGTCTTAATTTGAATTCCTTCTAAAAGCAGAGATTGAGAAAATGATCTGTGTGTGGGTAATTTTGGAGGAGGTGGTCTAAGGAAGTAGAAATGAGAGTGCTACAATAGTGAGACAGAGAAGGAGAAAGACAATAGTGTGTCACTGAGCTAGATACTGATGTGGAGTAGGGGACTCAATGAAGCTCCCAATGGGGAATCTGAATGCCTGTGTAGAATGCACTACAGACTTATCTATCCCAGGGATAAAATGCTGAGACATTTCCTATTGACTCCCTTCCTCCATTCATGGAGAATTGTTTCTGGAGGACAATTTTTGCATTGTTGTTTTGTCCCTTTATTTCGCTACTGCCCTGTTTGTGGGCTGAGTATTTTCAGAAAAGAAATAAAGAAAATAAAATAAAAAGCTGTGAAATAAACATGCAGAGAGAACTTTCAGAAACTTGAGATGAGATCCTTCAACCTGCACTAATACTCTAATAGCAGAAGATGATAACGATTTAGGCAGAGTAGATATTGTCTAGGCAATGAAATGTTCAGCTACAGTCCACCACATGGACCACCTACAGCATTCATACCTCACATTAAATCTGCTTTATCACCGACTTCTTCCAGTCAAGATGGCAGAACAAGGACCAGATTCACCAGTATACCTGAAACAATGAAAAAAAGGACAAAACATGAAACAATGGCATTCATAACATTGGAGGTCAGGCAGCAAACACAGATCTGTAAGAGAGAGATGAGGTGAGATTTATGATTTCCACAACCTACTGCCTGGAGAATATTTCCAGCTGTGGAACAGGAAGTGGGAACCCAAATTACATCTAGCAGACTCCCTGAGTTGAGAAAGCAGAGCTGTGAGCCAGGGGAAGTCAAGATAACTAGTATTCACTAGAAAGATTGCGCAAGAGGAGAGACCTGCATAGGGAGAGAACTCTAGAAATTTGTAGAGTCCCACTCAAATATTTAATTGCATGCTTATTAGTTTATGTGTGTGAGGAAACTATCAAGTCCAGGGAATTAAGTGTTTTTATGCTGAGAACAACTAATACTACATCTGTAAGTCTCTGAGGGCAGCACTACTCTCTGAATCCCTCTCGGAGCATAGCGTTGCTTCTGACTTAGTATTCTGTTTTGAGAGGGCAGTGTCAGGTTCTTTTCTCGGCCCTTCTTGCTGTAATTGCCACAGGTCAGAAAACCACTGTGAAGGTCCAATCAATGTTAAACAGATTCCAGGTACACATTCAGAGATGAGGAAAATGGTCACAGGGTAGAACTACAGGCCCATTGACACACTGCCAGATGAACTAGGACCAAACCAAAACAAACAAACAAACAAAAAAACCCATTCCCATTGAGTCAATTCTGATTCATGGCATCCCCATAGGATAGATTAGAACTGCCCCCATAGGATAGATTAGAACTGCCCCATAGGGCTTCCAAGGCTGTAAATCCCTTTGTCCCCCTGGAGAGTGGTTGGTGGGTTGGAACTTCTAACCTTTTGGTTAGTAGCCAAGTGCTTAACCACTGTGCCACCAGGGCTCCTTCTGAACTAGGACCAGGAATCCTTAATTCCTACTTGGCCTGTTTAAGTCTTAAATCTAACTGGGGAGTGAAATGACACTTTGAAATCTCTGGTATTTGTGTCAACTCAGACTCTGTTTACAGTATTGCTCAAAAATACTATTGTTACGGATAAAATTGTGTCTCCTAAAAAGAGATGTGTGAAGTCCTAACCCCCATGCCTGTGAATGTGACTTCTTTTGGAAACAAGTTCTTTGAAGATGTTATCAGTGAAATTAACATGGCCATACTGGACTAAGGTGGATCCTAGCCCCTTCTGAGTGATAACATAAAAAACAGAATAGACAAAAAGACAGTGTCACACAGGAGGAGACACTTTGTGAGGATGAATCTAAAAACCAAGGAATGCCAAGATATGCCTGGGACTACCAGAGATTGTGAGGATGGCGCAGGATTTTTTGTTGTACATAGGATCACTATGAGTTGGAACCGACTACAGGGCATCTAATGACAACAACAATCAACAACCAGGAATTAGAAAAGACAAAGCATTATCTGCCCATATAGTGGACAAAGAGAGCACGATCCTGCCAATGCCTGAAATCCGACTTGTGGCTTCCAGAACTATAAGATCATACTTATGTGTTCTTTAAAGCCACACACTTTGTGGTAATTTGTTATGGCAGCCCTAGGAAACTCAGAAAACTGGTTATTCTTCTCTCTCCAGGGTACAATTACTTGGATAAACAGCCCCAATTTTCTTTGGGAAAAAATTAGGGGAATTTTTATTATACAAGTGTTTCCTGCCTCCTTTTCAAATAATTGTTACAAGTTCAGGTAATAGATTTGGTCTGGAAACTGAGTAAGGGATCCTAATTTTCCCACTGTGGTGGAAGTAACAACTTTTAATATTTTTCTACTTGTATGAGTATTTTTTTTTTTTTTTTTATGAGTTAAACAGAAACCCTGGTAGCATAGTGGTTAAGTGTTATGGCTGCTAACCAAAAGGTCAGCAGTTCGAATCCTCCAGGTGCTCCTTAGAAACTCTATGGGGCAGTTCTATTCTGTCCTATAGGGTTGCTATGAGTTGGAATCGACTCGACGGCAGTGGGTTTTGGTTTTTTATGAGTTAAACAATACTCCATCATATCTGTTTCTGTCTTTCTCATAAGGCACTATGGTATATTAACCCAACCCATTGCTGTTGAGTCGATTTGGAATTATACTGACCCTATAGGACAGAGTAGAGCTGCCCCATAGGGTTCCCAAAGAGCAGCTGGCGGATACGAACTGCCGACCTTTTGGTTAGTTGCTGAGCTCTTAACCACTGCATCACCTGGGCTTGTGGTCTATGGTGATTATTATTATTATTATGGTATGTTAGTAATCAGTATAGATCATTTTTGTGCAAGGCGCCTCAGTTGCCACCCTGGCATTGCTTCTCATTAGAATATTACTTGAAGTCTTCTCTGATAGTTAAAGCTTGCCACCTAGTTTCTGCCATTCTAGATTCCTATCAACCCCATTGAAATGAGGAATCTCAATTTCATAGCAACTTTCCCTACTGTCAACTCTGTCCTACAGAGCACAGCCACTGTGACCTTAATGATGTCAGTGTCCTCTACACTGGCATAGTCTTTATTGTTTTTGTGTAAGCTATGTCCTCTGGACCATCTGGAGAAGAAAGTCAAATGATGACTTCTTAGGGCCTATATGGCTGCAACAACGAGCTCAAGCATAACAAAGATTGTGAGGATGGCACAGGGCCAGGAAGTGTTTCATACTGCTGTACATAGGGTCGCTAAGAGTTGGAACCAACTTGATGGTACCTAACAACAACATGTAAAAGCATATTCTCTTAAGGATCTTCCCCTGAGCTTTTTCACCCCTTCCCCAATACTCTGGTAAAGCTGAAATTGCTATAATCTAATTTAGTTTGGGCCATTATTGTTTGCAAACTTCAAGGAACCATTCTGACAACGTGTTAGGATCAGTTCCAGGTGCTCTTGTCAAGTTGTTAAATCCTAACATGTGGGAGAGTGCTCCCATGTCCATAAATTCTAAATAATCCAGTCATATAGCCCACCCTCTTTCAGCCCAACAACTTCAAGATCCACTCTCACAAGCATTTTCCTGGTTCTTGCTGGCTTATAATGGTGAGGTCCTGCAATACTTTTCCATAAGTAAGCTACCTAATCCCATAGTAGAGAATGTGCTTTTTGCTTTAGTTTTACTGAAATCAAAATCAAGATAATGAGTAGAGAGGAAGGTGGGATCTAGATTAGAACAGGTATGTGCTTGTAAGAGAGCTGCTTCAGGTGAGATCTTTCTAGTGTCACTAGACAAGGGGAGAATGCTCACTTCTAGTTGTGTGGTGTGTGCTGCATGTCCCAGACTTTAGTGTTTCAGGAAATCAGAGGCTCAAATGCCTCTTATGCAGCCACCAAAGTGTCTCACTCATTCCTCATCAAACCCTGGGTTTATCATAAGGAATACATCAAATTTCTACATTTAGTTTTCTTTGTGATTCTCTTGCCGTTAGATTAAACCTGGGGCCTGCTTTGTAGCAGTATTCTCTGTAACTGGAAAAGTTAAAGATCTCTTTAAACACTGCCATGACAGCCCTCTAGCTTTCACAGCATGCCCTGAGTTGATATTTGGCTCACACAAGCCTCTTTTATTTAAAGCTTCCAAAACACATAGCAACCAGCCATCCTCTAAATCTTCATTATTACTGTCACCTCCATTCTGTTCAAGTACTAGAACTAGGGTGTAATCCAATCATTCTCTTTCTACCTGTGTTTCGTTTCAGTTCATCCTAAGAGATAATCTCAGGATTCCTAATGCTGTGGTATACCCTGGGTGAAACTATCCTAGGTTCCTCCAGCACTGGGATCCCCAGCGTCAACTAGCAAACGAGTATTCCAAATTGCTGGCTTGCCTGCTAGGGCTACCTCTGCCACAACTGACATAGTTTAGGGCCCTCCTGGAAGCAAAACCTGTCAATTCCCTCTGGAGAATTGTCTCCCTACAACGACTGCTTGAAATAGAAATTCTTAATGTGACTTTGTGAAAGAAAGAAACATGACGGGCCTTACTATCCTGTTATTCTTTCATAATGATTTTTTCTTCTTTTCTCCTTGTTGTCTCATCTATCCGCCTCTTCACTGCCCTTAACTGCACCATAATGCAATCATCTATTTGTATTGTTTTCTCTTTCATTCACATTCCAATTCTCATTTACATCTTTTTCCCTCTTTTTCTGAATTACATCTCATAATCTGGGGCAACAGGTTTGCCAACTAATTTTTCATTAATGTAAAGTCATATTACAGATGATAGATCCAAATAATTAAAATAGAATTATGGCAAATAACAAATGAATGTGTGTTCTTTATCCATGTCACTCCAAGTTCTAGATTCAGTCATTTCTTGGAATTTAGCTAACTATAAATATACGTAGATGGTGATGGGTGAAGACATGCCTCTGTCTTCACTTCTTAGGGCCGTGTCATTACCAACTACTGCAAACCTGTGGCTTTGAAGAACAACTGTATTGTCTCACAATTCTGGAATCTATAAATTTGACTTCAGGACTTCAGCAGGACACTGCTTTCTCTATCAGCACTGCAGGAAGATCCTTCCTTATCTCTTTTAGCTTCCTTATCTCCTCTGGCAGCCCCAGGCATTTCTAGACTCTACTTGGCCTGCAGGTGCATCATCATGTGGTCTTTGTCTTCCTCTCGTATGACTTTCTTATCTGTCCTCGCATTTTTAAGACACCACTCAGAAGGAGGAGTCCTGGTGGTTAAGAGCGCAGCCACTAACCAAAAGGTCTGCAATTCGAACCTACCAACCTATCCCTGGAAACCATGTGGGGCAGCTCTACCGTGTCATATAGGATCACTGTGAGTTGGAATCTCCTGGAAGGCCAAGGGCAATGTGTTACTCAGAAGGAATTAGGACCCACCCAACTTTGGTATGACCTTGTTAACATAACTGATCATATATTCAAAGAAAGGCTCGGTATTCAAAAGGTCACTTTCATCAATACAGGAATTAGGACATCATCATACCTTTTTGGGGGGCACATTCAATCTTTAACAGCCTCTTTTTAATATACATGTGTTCGCTTACTCTTTAATAAAGTGGAGAGGATCAAAATAGTGATTCTGTTGTTTTATTAATTCAGTAAAAAATAGTTGTACTTCATTATCTAGAAATATCTTGAATAAATAAAAATACATTAATATTAAATAAGCTCAATGTTGCTCTACAGCAAGGAAGAGATGTAACAAGTTAAGAAATCTCCATTTATCAATAGCAAATACCTGAGTATTTGTATGAGAAATAATTTTGTATAAGACATATTTTGTATTACAAATTGTGGTAGAAATTCTCTACTCTCATACGTATGAACATCAATGGATATTAACTCATCTGTTAAACTTACTACTATGTTAAATTCTATAACAGAATCTATAAGAAAACGTATTTTTCTTGACCAAAAACATGTATCAAAATACATTTATATTTGTAGCACTTTAAAACAAAAAAGAAAATTAATATCTTTTCCCGAATTTGTTCCTTATGTCTAATTGATCTAGATGCAAATTGAACCAAATTAGCCAGTAAAATAAATCTAGCCTAAGGCTGGGAAATTGTAGAAACCTGTGAAAATCCAGATCCCTTATAAATAAATTACCCAGTATCCCAGTATCATCTTTCTGTACTCAGTCTATTTTTGGAGTTTATGTTTAATTCAACACATACTAGTCAGAAACAGGGGTGATGACGTTCGATGTTCCATTCTCTTGGAATTATGCCTAATTCAATCCATTCCAAAGGATGTGAGTCTTCACATATACACCCTCTGCAACCCCACTTCTCTAGAAGAAGCCATTCAGCTTTGTCCTGGTCTAATCTGGCACATTTTAAAAGGACAATTTGCTCCCATAGTGTCTGATCTACTTGTTAGGAGATTAGTGAGAGAGTGTATGATGTCCCAAAGGTTGTCAGATATCATTAGAGGCTCCAACAAGTCATAATTAACTTTGTGTTTAAAGAAAAGAACAACAGGGTCACCAATAACAGTCTGGGAAGGTAGCCAGGACACTACCATGGGAGTCATGAAGCCTAGATTTAAATTGAGTAGGCTGAACTTGCATTGTATACTGATCAGAAGTGAGGCAACTATTAACATGGCAAGGGAAAGATAAATTTCTGATAAGATGAGCAGATGTCTTAGAAAGACTGGAACATTAGTCTTCGGCTTCATGGCTGCAGCTTATATACACAGGACCCTCTCTTAGAATCAGCCCCTATTATAAGCCAAGAACTAACTTGAACCTGAGGGTGAAGAGAGAAACGCTATCCCCTGGAGACAACATAAAATTGGCAAGGCTGTGAGATTTACAGACTGCAAAAGAAAGACAAAACACCTAGAGGGATTCTTTTGGTCAAATTTTTAAAAATTCCTTCCCAACTGGAAAATATTTAATTTTGATCGAAAACTTTAATAGAACTAAGCTTATTTAAAGAAAAAGTGCCATTTTCTTACAAAATTCTATGAAAATATTTGAGTGTCCTTTACTCATTTTTTTCTGGACTGCTGTGCAGTTTATTATATAGCTCAACAAGCTCTATATTCAAGTTTTCAGAAATGGGCAGAACAGAATCAGTCATAACTATTTTAAAAGCATAGGAGAGCAAACACTCCAAATTGTCCTTTTTCTTTCATATTTTTTGAAAAATTTTTTTTTTCCCTTCTCTGCACCGACCCTGCACCCACTTTAAGCTAATCTTTGCTCCTGGGGTAACTTCTGCTCCACCACCTCATTGTCCAAGCTAATGTTGTGCTGTTATCATGGAGGAGAGGCTCCCAATAATGTGAAAATTCCTGTCCTTTATTTTAACAAGTTGGCCATACTTGACAGCAGCATTGAAAAGCAAATGAACTTATTTTGAGGAGCAGCCATCATCAAAATTTTGAATTATCAATGAGAACAAAGTCTTGGAGCCAGAGGCTGATCTCAAAGCCGAAAGAGACTCTGTCCATATAATTCTCCACTTGGGAGGAGACCTTTGCTCTATTCTGGAGCTTTTGAAAGCTACCTCCATTAATAGCAAACTCACCTAAAACATCTGTCTGCTCCTTTAAGCCTTTTTTTATGGAAAATATCAAACATCTACAAAAGTAGAGACAATAATACCATAAACCTGTGTGCTTTTCATCCAGCTACAACAATCGTCCCAAGTTCAATTTTGTTTCACTCCTGATATTACTCACTTCCACTCCATTGAAGCATTTTGATATCCCATGATATCAAGTCATATCTTCCATAACTCTTTCAACAGAATACCCTCTTTTAATGTCAATATAATACATGCTATTTAACCATAGATTATGTGTCTTAATACTATGGAAAATAACTAATTCTAATTACCATAAATATAAAGATAGATATAATCTTATAGTAATAGCAAGTAGATCATATAAAATAGCCAAATAGGTGTTGAGATTAAATGACTGAATCTCTCAAATCAGTACAATCGTTATAGTTTAAAGCTGGAGGGGATATGTTCTCTATCTGCCTGCACATTTGTTTACTTTCTAAAGCTCACAGCAGGACACATCGCATTGTTCATATTAACATTTGAGGCATCGTTCAATGAAGAAAGGGTTCTTAACATTATATGGTAAACTGTCTCATATTTTGACTTCTCAAAAAAAAAAAAAAAACCCAGCTCATATTTTGACTTCACATGAATCTGTAATTCAAATGAAGGGGAAATAACAGCTTTTACATTCCAAGTTTACATAAAGTAAATGCAGAAAACTCAAACAAACCCTATTAAAAAGCCAATATTATTATGATTTTTTTTCCATCTAAAGAACTACAATACCATTGTATTTATTCTACTTATGACAAATTGTTCACATGAATTTTCATCAGAGAATTCAAATTTGTTTTTACTCTTTGGAACATTAGTTTGAAATCAGAAATGAAACACACACATACAACTACTAAGATACTAATATGCAAATATAAAGCAATTATGAAGAAACACAATGAATGATGTATCTTGAAAAATGTTAATGAAAACAGGGTGAAGGGGAAACCGACCGAAGTTACATTAGTTTCTCCTGTTTTATCATATAAAAATTCAGAGATTATTACAAAATGTTAAAGTTCCCACTTGTTTTTCAAATGAAGAGAACCATTGTCGTTGCAAATGGTACATAAAATTAATCATACAAAGAAAAAAAGTATGACTATATTACTTTTTAAAAATATTGAATGTGTTGTGTTAAGCCTATCTAAATTATCTTGTTAAAAGTATTCGACTGTACTTCCAGTGTAGTTTTTAAGTTTTCTAACTTTCCCTGAAATTACTGGGCCAGAATGACTTGCAGGATGCAGAAAACATGTGTCAGGGCTGAACGCCCTGATGATATAAGAAGCCCAGAAGGCAATCAGGAAGTTAGCTCACCAGCTACTACGTTGGTGGAAGATATCAATTAGCAGCAAATCTTAGGTACTTTTCTCACCTACTTACTGTGTTCTAGCAAATCCAAGTTCTGACATCAACTATGTCAAGTGGAAACCTCAGAATTCCACTATTTGGTCCTCCACTGTGAGGAGGCTTTTTCACTTTTCTGTTCAGTTTTGACACCAGCTGCCCATGAAGCATTTTTTTCTCCGACCCTAGTCACCTGGAGCTAGATCAGATCATACAAATAAAAAGGTCACTGTCCTTCAGACTGCCAGATGGGGAGACGCCAGCCCCAAATTTGGGAGTCCACACAACGCCCTCACTTCTGATCTACTGGATAAAGATTTGAGGTTTTCCCACTACCACTTAAGGATGCCAGCCCAAGTTCAAGATTCTCCTTCACTTCTGATCTACTGACTTCTCTGGATTCGATAATTTGCTGTAACAACTCACAGAAAGAGCTATACTTACAATTACAGGTTTATTATTGCAAAAAGGATACAAATCAGGACTAGTACAAAGAAGACAGGCATAAAGTGAGGACTGAAAGGGTTTTGAATGTGGAGCTTCTGTGTCCCAAAGGGTGTGCTACCCTCCTATGCACATTGATGTCTTTCACCAGCCAGGAAGCCCATGGGGCTTCTGTGTTCAGACCTTTTATTAGTGTCATTTTGTAGGCACAATTGATTGAATCATGCTTCCCTCCCTCCCTGAGGTCAGGTGTCAGACTACCAGGTGGTCTTTGTGGTCTGGCCAGCATCCTACTCATTTTCACAAATCCTTGGTTGTTGGTATCTCAATTACTCAGGAGATTCCAATGGCTTAGAGTTATCTTCATAAAATAAAGACAAAGTCCACATTACTTTGGAAAATTCTTTGCTCCACATCTACTCATATTCTTACAGAAGTTAATTTCTTTTCAGTTGTAACATTTTATACTAAGGAGTCTACCATGTGTCTGTCACTTTACCATACTGTGGTGGCTTCCATGTTGCTGCGATTCTAGAAGCTATGCCACCAGTATTTCAAATACCAGTAGGGCCACCCATGGTGGACAGATTTCAGTGGAGATTCCAGACTAAGACAGGCTAGGAAAAGGACCTGGTGGTCTACTTCTAAATAAATTGGCCATTGAAAACCTTCTTAATAACAGCAGGACGTTGTCTGATATAGTACGAGAAGATGAGCCCCTCAGGTAGGAAGGCACTTAAAACACAAATGGAGAAAAGCTGCCTCCACAACATAGAACTAAAAAAAACCAAGCCCATTACCGTCAAGTTGATTTCAACTCATAGCGACCCTATAGGACAGAGTAGAACTGCCCCATAAAATTTCCAAGGAGTGCCTGCTGCATTCCAACTTCTGACTTTTTAGTTAGCAGCCTTAGGTCTTAACCACTGTGCCACAAGGTAGAGTCAACCTTAATGATGAAGATGAACTTAAGCTTTTGGGCCTTCATTTGCTGAGGTGGCATGACTCAAAATGAAAAGAAACAGCTGAAAAGATCCATTAATAATTGGGACATGGACTGTATTATGAATCTAGGAAAACTGAAAGCCATCAAAAATGAAATGGAAGGCATAAAGATCTATATGCTAGGAATTAGCATCCATGGACTGATATTGGCCATTTTGAATCAGATGATCATATGGTCTACCAAGCTGGAAATGACAAATTGAAGAGGAATGGCATCGCACGCAACCTCAAAAAGAACATTTGAATTTCTATCCTGAAATGCAACGCTGTCATGACAGGATAATATTCATGCACCTTTAAGGGTAATAAAGGTTATAAAATTATTATTCAAATTTACACACCAACCACTAATGCCAAAGATGAAAATTTAATATTTTTACCAACTCTGCAGTCTGAAATAGATCAAACTTGCAATCAAGATGCATTGATAATTACTTGTGATTGAAATGGGAAAGTGGGAAACAAAGAAGAAGGAACAGTAGTTGGAAAATATGGCGTTGGTGATAGAAGCAATGCTGGAGATCACATTATAGAATTTTAAAAGACCAATAACTTATTCACTGCAAATATCCTTTTTTTTTAACAACACAAAAGGCGACTATACACATTGTCATGGATTGAATTGTGTCCCCCAAAAATATGTATATCAATTTGACTAGACCATGATTCCCAGTATTGTGTGATTTCCTCCATTTTGTCATCTGATGTGATTTTCCTGTGTTGTAAATCCTGTCACGATCACTATGATGTTAATGAGATGGATGAGCAGCAGTTATGTTGATGAGATCTACAAGATTAGATTAGGTCTTAAGCCAATCTCTTTTGAGATATAAAAAAGAGAAGCAAGCAGAAGACATGGGGACCTCATACCACCAAGAAAGCAGCACCAGAAGCAGAGCACATCCTTTGGATCTGGGGTTCCTGCACCTGAGAGGCTCCTAGTCCAGGGGAAGATTAAAGACAAGGACATTTCTCCATTGCTGACAAAAAGAGAAAGCCTTCCCCTGGAGCTGAGGCCCTGAATTTTGACTTCTAATCTACTAGACTGTGGGAGAATAAACTTCTGTTTATTGAAGCCATCCACTTGCGGTGTTTCTGTTATAGCAGCACTAGATAACTAAGGCACATGTGGACCTCACTGAATGGAATACACAGGAATCAAATCAACTACATCTGTAGAAAGAGAAGATGGAAAAGCTCAATATCATCAGTCAGAAAAAGACCAGGGGCCGACTTCAGAACACACCATTAATTGCTCATATACAAGTTCAAAAACCAAAAGGGAAGAACATGCTCAACATTTCTCAAGCTGAAAGAACTGAAGGAAAAATCCAAGACTTGATCTGCAATTTTGAAAGAGTCTCTGGACAAAATATTGAACAACTTAGGAACCATCAAAAGAAGGAATCGACTCGACGGCAGTGGGTTTGATTTGGTTTGGTACCAAAAAAAAAAAAAATGGTCAACACTCAAATATTTCAGGAGGTGGCATATGATCAAGAACCTATGGTACTAAATTACTTTGACATAAAATATAACTGTTGTGAGTAGAAGTCAATAATATTTATTTTCACTATAAAAGACTTGAGGGAATATGCAGAGATGAATGGAATGAGGAAAATGCAAAATGATGTTATACACTGACCATAGTATCTATGAGCACATGAAAGAAATAATATGAAAGAGAATTCTCACATGAAATTTTGGAGAGACAGGATTTCAAATTTGAGGAAGATGCCAAGAAGAGCAAGGAAATTTGAAGAGACTAATAGAATCGATGTAGCTGCACTTCTAAAATTTGCATCCGGGTTATACATCACAGCAGTATTATTTTTCAGATGGTCAATATCTTTGACTGTTTAAATGTCATTAAGAATATCCTAGGGAATCTCTATTCTTCTTCAACATGATAATCACTTCATTGCTTCTTGAATGCCTGTTTATGTGCTTTTACTGGGTAGTTAAAGGGATGGTGTGCGGGAAGAGAAAAGAATGTTCATGCATGCCTTAACATGATTTATAAACAGGAAGAGCTGACAAACTACAAACCTGCTGGGTTATTGTAAATGATGAAAAAAATATTATCTCACTCATAAAAAGGTGACCATTAAAAACTCTCCTGAGAAAATTAATTTACTAAAATATAAAAGATTGAATTTTATGCCTATCTATTTTATTCTATATGCATAGTTTCTAAAAGAGACAGGATTTTGAGATATCATTTGGTATATAAAACAGTATGTGTGTTTAATATGATGTGGTATTTTTCATTGCTTGAGCACTTCCCCATGCATTTGATGAAGAACATAGGGAATCTCTTATTACTTAGGTGTCTTTCATTTGTCCTGTACTGCAGAGTAATCCCTGCTAGGAAGATTAGCTTTGCATGGTTTGGTTCACTTCCATAGTGGGAGCCATAAATTCATCAAAACACATAAAGGAGACTGATGTCTTCCTAATTAATGCTTGAATTTATGGTAAAGACAGTCTTCTCCAGGAAATCCTTCAAGGAGCAACAGAGGAAGAATTGCTTATTTTTACCTATTAAGAGGTTGTGAAATTTATTTAGAAAGCATAAAAAGAAGATATAGGCAGCACACGTGTAGTTACTATATTAATTCCATGACAAACTGGTAGCAAATATATGACATTTGGCACACCAAAGTGGGCCATTAAACAACTACAAGGATTGTTGCTTATAAACATATTAGTGCAAACGTGACCTAAAATGATCAATGGGGGAGTATTACTACTGGCATAAGACTGACGTAGACCTAGACATGTGTGAATTGTCCTGTATATTGAATGAGACTGTCTGAACTTCTGATTAGAGGTGTTCTGTTTCAAATAGTAAAACATCTACTCATTTTACACAGACAGGATGGATAGCCAAAAGGATATTTTTGCCTCATCATTATTTGTACCAAAACCTATCCTTAAGTAGGCTCATTTTTGTAATCTAATAATCAACAAAATGCTCATTATTGTAGCAATTTTAAAATAAGTACGAAGTTATTGACAAGATAGCATAGTAACATGATTCACGGAGAGGAGTGTGATTCTATATGACTTCAAGATATTTAGTAAAAAAACTATCACAAAACAAATAAATCAGGTTGTAGAATTTATGAATTATACCTGCAAAACCCCTATTTTCAAATAAGAACCTATTCCTAGATGTCAGGGGTTAGGACTTTTATTTAGATTAATAAATCAAATTAAAAGACTAATTAAAAAAAATAAGTGTCAGTATTGACTAAATACAAATAAGATTCATTAAAAATAGTTTACTTCACAAATATACATATGAATTTGAATTCTGTTATTTAAAGCACATGGTACCCTTCAAAAATATTTTTTCTACATTTTGTTGTACTCTAAGGTTTAAAGGAAAGACATATCTTTGAAACAAGTTATATATTTCTTGCTAAAGAAAGGGCATGCATATTAATAAGAGCTCCCATGAGAGAGTGCCAATTTCATGCAAGGGATGCATATGTCCAAATATATTTAAAAAATGATGGTGCATTTATCAAGTTCAAGCATACTTTAAAAGAATGGAAGAGTGTATATGAAAAGAGGCAATCAAACCTGTTAGTGGTAAAGTCATTGATTTTATTACCATGAATCTGACCAAGTCAGTTTGTTGCAAGTAGACTACTCCAGTCACAGAGATGCATGAATCCTTGAAATATCCATTTATTTTAAAATTGGACCTAAAAGGAATTTTTATTTTCATAATCTCAATGTAAGAAATATTTTATAATTCAGAGAAAAGTTGTCAAATACAATGCTTAAATATTTTATACTTAATCATACCAATAGGTTACAAGAGAAATCACATTTATTGGAATTAGTTCATAGGTGTTTTGAGTGCGTTAGTGTTAATGGCTTTGAGTGTGCATGTATATGTGTGTGTGTTTTTCTGTGTCTATTTATTCGCATGTGTGTTGTTGTTGTTGTTCTTAGGCACCATTGAGTCCGTTCCTACTCATAGCGACCCTATGCACAACAGAATGAGACACTGCCTAGTCCTGCACTATTCTTACAATCATTGTTATGCTTGAGCCCATTGTTGCAGCCACTGTGTCAATCCACCAAGTTGAGAGTCTTCCTCTTTTCTGTTGACACTATACTTTACCAAGCATGATGTCCTTCTCCAGGGACTCATCCCTCCTGACAACATTTCCAAAGTATGTAAGACACAGTCTTGCCACCTTTGCTTCTGAGGAGCATTCTGGTTGTACTTCTTTCAAGACAGATTTGTTCATTCTTTTGGCAGTCCATGGTATATTCAATATTCTTTGCCAATGCCACAATTCAAAGGTGTCAATCCTACTTTGGTCTTCCTTATTCACCGTCCAGCTTTCACATGCATGTGATGCAATTGAAAATACCATGGCTTGGGTCAGGCGCACCTAAGTTTTCAAGGTGCATATGTGGGGGAATATTTGGACTTAAGCCCCATAGAAGAGAACTAATCATAATTTTTATTCAATACACATTCTCATATCATCAGTCCATGCATAATCTAATTTTTGGTTAATTAATAATTTTGCTAATGTAATATAATCCATGAAATCATTACCACACACACACACACACAGACACACACACACACACACTAGAGGCTTGACAATAAACTATATCTTAACCACTGCCATTGAGTCAATTCTGACTCATAGCAACCCTATAGGATGGAGTAGAACTGCCCCACAGAGTTTCCAAGGCTATAAATCTTTATGGAAGCAGACTGTCATATCTTTCTTCCACAGCGTGGCTGGTGGGTTTGACTCACTGATCTTTTGGTTACCAGCTGAGTACTTAACCACTGTGCCACCAGCACTCCTTCAAAACTTTATGATTATTCCCATTCCATTCTGTTATTCTTACCCCCATGCCAGCCTTGATACAAACGATTATCTGAAAGTGAATGCTACAAGTGACTAAAAGAGACCTACACAAATGGGAGGATATTCAGTGATCGTGGATTAGAAGACTTAATGTAGTGAAAATGTCAATTGTACCTAAAATGATCTACAGATACAATGCAATCTCAATACAAATCCAAACAACATTCTTTACTGAAATGGAAAAAACTAATGGCCAACTTCATATGGAATGGAAAGAAATCACAAATAGCCAAAGCAATACTGAAGAAGAAAAGCAAAGCACACTCCCCAATATCAAAACATACTACACAGCCACTGTAATCAAATCAGCTTGGGTCAATGATAAGTACTTAGATGAGTGGAATAGAACTGATAACCCAGAAACAAATTAATCCATGTATGGAAAACTGATTTTCAAGAAACGGTCAAAGTCCATTCAATTGGGGCAGAAACAATGTCCTTAATCATTAGTGCTCGCAAAACTGGGTATCCTCTTGCAGAAAAATGAAACAGGACTCATACCTCGCACCATGCACAAAACTAACTCAAAACGTATCAAAGACCTGAATGTTAAATCTAAAACTATAAAGTTCCTGGAAGAAAACATAAGGATAAAACTATAGGGGCCTAATCTTTTGTAAAAATAGGATAACAAATTCATAAATAGCAGAAAACAAATTAGATAAATGGGATCTCATAGAAATTAACAACTCATGCTCATCAAAAGACTTTAAACAGTAAAAAGGCAAACTACAGACTGGGAAAAAAAATCTTCAGAAATGACATATCCTATAAGGGTCTAATCTTTAAAGTTTATAGAAAACATCTACGACTCAACAATGAAAAGACAAAGCAACAAATCATAAAATGGGCAAAGGACATGAATAGAAACTTCACCAAAAAGGACATCCAAGTAGCCAACAAACACATGAAAAGATGTTCAAAATCATTAGCCATTGGAAAGAAGCAAATAAAAAATTGCACTGATAAAAAACAAACAGGTAACAACAAATGTTGGCAAGAATGTGGGGATGTTGGAACTTTTATCCATTGTTGGTGGGACTGTAAAATGGTACAACCGCTATGGAAAACTGTACGGTGCTTCCTCAAAAAATTAGAAAATAAAACTGCTCTAGGATCCAGCAATCCCACTCCTAGGCATGTATCCTAGAGGCCTAAAAGTAATGACACAAACAGACGTATGAACACCTATGTTCATTGCAGCATTATTTATAATAGGAAAAAATGGAAAAAGGGCACCCTGGGACAGCCTGTACAGGAGCGCCCATGAGAGAAGGACATAAAGTGTTCTCCATTCTTGCCTCAGGGAAGACCAGTCCCACTGCTTAAGTTCACTCCTGTGGCCAGCAAAAAATCCCCATTCATGCAAACCGAGCTGCAGAGGCAAAACCATTCTAAATTCCCCAAAGGGAGGTAAATGAAAGCAACCCCAGGAGTACACTCGGGGCTGCAGCCAAAACCTCAGAAGACATAGGAAACCTGAGACACCAGCAAAATTAGCCACCTCAGGGAGAATCGGCCAGAATATGCGCTCAGTGTCTTAAATGCTCAGATAAGACCTCAGACAGAACTCCTGACTCAATGCTGAAAAACCTAAGGACAAGAATATCAGCTAGCTGTGCTTAGGAGAAAATAGTGGAGCTAAATCTAACAAATACAATTCCCTTGAATATCAGAAACCTTAGAATTTTAAAATATTTTAAAAAAAGGTATTAAAGTGCCCCATGTTCAACCAATAATATTAAAATACACAAAATCACAGGAGAAGAAATATTCCACACTCAACAAAAATATTAAAATACACAAAATCACCAATCAAAGGGAAAACTCAGCGGGAGCAAAAGAGTAATAGGTAACCAAAATGTCAGAGAAGAAACAAGTCTACAAGGCTAATAGCCTACATGAAGCAAGCCTCATCTACTCTTAGTCTAGAAGAAGCTACCACTACTGACCATTCTGACCAGGGTCACAATAGATGGTCCCAGATAGAGCGGGAGAAAAATGTAGAAAAAAACTCAAATTCTTAAAAAAGGCCAGACTAACCAGACCAGTTGAGTCCAGAGGACTCCCTGAGACGCTCTTTGAACCTTGAACCAAAATTATCCCCTGAGATCATTTTTTCGTGAGGTAGAGCGACACACAAAATAAAGGATATTATCTGTAAGGACAATATTCTTCTAAAAAAAAAAAAAAGGAAATCTGTATGAGATTGGAAGGTCAACATTTACTCTACAGCAAAGATGAGAAGATAAAGGCAGGGAAACTAGAGCACTGGCAATGGAACAAACAGAACACGATTAAAGAGAATGTTGACATATTGTGAAAAATGTAACTAATGTCACCAAACCATTTATGTGGAAATTAATAAATGGGAACCCAGCTTACTATGTACACTTTAACCCAAAGCACAATAAAATATTATTTTAAAAAAATCTGTGGGGAGAACAGGCAGGCTGGTAGTTGCAGGACTAATATAAATTCCTCAATACTGTTCTAGTTCCTTTGATTGTCCAGGTTCTGCTAACCTGGTTTTGTCCGTTCATGGACTTTAGAAGCCACAGAATGTGTATACATTCACCTCCTGACTTCTTGAACGCTACACAAAAATTGTTAATGATGACCAAATTCACAATGCAAAATGAGACCAATATAATAATGAATAGCACATGTACACACAAACACATGTGATGTTGTTGGGTGCTGTCAAGTTGATTTTGACTCATTGTGACCCCATATGACAGAGTGCAGCTGCCCCATAGGGTTTTCTAAACTGTAATCTTTACTGGAGTAGATTTCCAGGTCTTTCTCCCGTGCAGCTGCTGGTGGGTTTTAACTTTCAAGCTTTCAGTTAGCAGCCGAGTGCATAACCATTGCATCAGCAAGGTGCTCCTTATCTATCTGCCTGCTTGCCTGCCTGCCTACCTACCTACCTACCTGTCTGTCTAAATAATTCTGAAAATAACAAGCAGTATGATACAGTATTTAAGTATAATACATATGGAATCAAACTCAGTTCAAATTGTAGCGTTTTCACATTTAAACTATGTGAATTGAGCACATCGCTTGTACTCCCTCTGACTCATTTTTCCGATAATATAATAACTGTAAGAGAGACAGATTGTAAAATTACTTATCCTACATGGTTTGCAAGAGGATAATATCAACTATTTCAAATAAAGTACTAGTTTACTAGCAACTAAATTTAGCTCTATCTGGATAAAGGGTACTCGGTCTTCAGAATGTGCTAAGTATGTGGTTAAGAGCCATGGCTACTAATCAAAGGGTTGGCAGTTCGAATCCACCAGCCACTCCTTGGAAATGCTATGGGGCAGCTCTACTCTGTCCTGTAGGGTTGCTATGAGTTGGAATCGACTCAAAGGCAACTAGTTTGACTTTATTCTTGGAAGTCTTGCCTTAAGCACTTTTCATGATATACTGAATTTTCACAATTCTACTGACATTTAGGAGGGACTAAGAAAGAATGTGATTTTAACAGGATCACATAGATCTGGATTTCAAAACAGGCAGTCTGACTTCAGAGCAAGTGCTCTTAACCAATGCTTCCAAAGTGTTGATACTAGTTTTCATGTTAGTTTCCATGTCCTTCTCATTAATACAATGACATTAATATAATTCTGAAATATTTAACCAATGTGACTAGATTGTAAGTCTGACTTGCCTAGCTACATCATATGCTTTGAACTGTCATAGGATGTTCTCAGGCTTTGCCCATTAGCACCAAGGGTGGCTGTATCATACACTCAAGATGGCTTTACATATGGAATTATTCTTTAGGATTTATGTGATCAGTAGTGTCCCTCATCCTGAAGCTATTCAAAGAGAAAATACAAATTTGCTTTTTCGAAAAGGAATATTTCCTGCTGGGAGACGGAGCTGGAATCTGAATGCCCTTTTTGTAATAGCATGTCAATTTCTGTTAAATCTTTGAACATTGCCTTTGGAACAGTATGTCTGGTCAATACAGCTCATTGCCTTCTTGACCAAGGGACAGTAACCTCGCCTACACTGCAAATGTCACAAGTTAGCCAAGTTTAAATTTATTAATTATGCTAAATTTTCAAGTGATCCTTGATCCTGTCAAGTTAAAAATCTGTTTTCTTTTCAACTTAAGTCAATATGGAGGGAAGAGGTCACCAACAAATCATTAGGCAGAGAATAGCAGCTCTTAGGATATTTGTTAATCAAAATTTATCCCTGTTTAAACACACACACACACACACACACACACACACAACAAAAACTACACAGCTTTCCCTTGGGCTTAGTAAGTTTGTGTAAGCATAGGCTGTAGAACAACAGGCATCTTTTCTTCATTTTCTCCTTTTCAATAAGGTAAGAAAGGAAAAGTTATCAGTCTAACTTCTCAAGAATTAAAAGCTTGATAACAAAAGGAAAAAATCAGGCTCTAAAAATTATTAAAATTTTTTGAATTTGTATTATTATTTTATAAATCCACAGAAAATTCAAGCTTACTGTTTTTGTAGTGGAAACCCTGATGGCATAGCGGTTAAGAGTTTGGCTGCTAACCAAAACGTTGGCAATTCGAATCCACGCGGCACTCCTTGAAAACCCTATGGAGCAGTTCTATTCTGTCCTGTAGGGTCGCTATGAGTTGGAATCGGCTCTATGGCTACAGGTTTGGTTTGAGTTTTTTGGTCTTTGCAATGGCGCCGTGCTGGTGTGTCTCTAATACATGGCTACCACGGAACAGGGAAAGTGAGCAATCCATTGATTTTTAAAATATTTCAATAATGCATTTTGTCCATGGGATTCAATAGCTTATTTTATTTCTTTGTCCTTTAACCAATAATGATTGTTAACAAGTATTTACCTGGAATGTTTTATAAAATGCCTATAATGTCTGAGAAACATTACATTCTAGAATTACAAATAAATAAGGGAAAGAAAATGATTATTGTGTATGGGGAAAAGTCACCAAAACAGTGATTTTAAAGCCTGATATAGAAAGAAGCATTGGCGTTAGGAGTGAGAAAAAAAATTATATTCATATCTGTTATTAAATGCCCTTTCTACTATGAGAAAACAGCACACAAATATGAGACTAACATGACACTTCTGAGAGGCTAGAGAATTATCATTAATAACTCAAGAATTTAGCAGTCATAAAACTTCTTAAACATGGCAGTCGGAAGATAAATGTGATCAGTAACAAACATCGTTCACCTCTGGAGTTCCATAAAATCCCCAGATATACAAGCCGAGTTTAAAATATAAGCAACTTCATGTTTGCAAGCTTGCTCAAAACATAAAACTATATCTTTGACTCTATGTCTCAGTATTTACATAACTTCTATCACCTTAGCACCATGTATTTCAATAAGGGAAACAAATACTAATGTCTTTATTCTTGTCCTGTTTTCAGGAAAAAAAAATAAGGCCAAGGGAAATGCAGATGCAATATTTTGCTGCTTTCAAAATGAATAAGATTTATATATGCTTGAAATAATGAAAATTAACTTTTCATGATTGTAGCATATTTTGAATTTCAGTCTTAAGTTCTCATACATATTTTTGAAAAAGATAAGATTTTATATAAAAAAAATTCTCTTAGACAAATGTTTGACTCTATGTGAATTGTATACTTAGTAAACTTAATGCTCATATGTACATATTAATGCTTATGTAATAAGATAGACAATAAGACCTTCCTTATTTCTAATAATTTTGGCCAAGTGGCCAAAGCAGAGATGTCAGTGTTTTATATGTTATTATTATTAATTTTTTTAGTTCGCTAATTCCCTCTTCTGTTCTGTATAATATGCTGTTAATTATTGGTATTGAACTCTTAATTTTATTTATTATATTTTCCCTTTAAGTGGTCCTATTTATGTTTTTAACCTACTATGAAATCTCTCATACTATCTTGTTTCCAAAAGATATTTTTAACCTTATTTTTATTTCTTTATACGTTGCATCCTGTTTATTTCTTTATTATTGCAAATTACAAATTGGAAGCCTATGCGGGACTGTTTCTGCTGGTTCTTGCTCATGGTGATTTTTTTCTTATGCCTGTAGTTCTCTTTGACCAAATAACAGCCATTATTTTGAAAAACCTTTTGTAAAAAGAATTTGATGTCTGGAATGAATGTACCTTCTGCTGAAGAGAACGTACGTTTGATTTGTCAGGAGGTTGGCATCTACAAGGAGTTCATATCCTACCAGGCCACGATACCCTTACACTTGAGGCTTAGGATTAACTTTAAGGGTTAAATTTCCTTGGAACCCACAGAACTGATAAGCCTGCAAGTCCATATGAGGGCTTACGTTTTTCCACTAAGTCTCATCTTGAAGGTGCAAATTTTCAGGTCCCAGGTTTATGTTTTATATGTAGGTGTGGGTGTGGGTGTGGGTGTGGGTGTGGGTGTGTGGAGATGTTTCTTATACTCTCTACTTAATAGTGCTTTGGGCTTGATTTTTGTCCCTCTCAAGCAGCTAGGCTGCCTAGCTTTTAGCTGTTTTTGCAACTGTATTTTTCTCATAAAACATTACTCTCAGAAAGCCTGTAAAACAAACAATAGCACGTGTGGAGAATGTGCTTCTTGGTTCAACCAAGAATACGAGACAACGGTCATCACCTGCCCCAAAGAAGGCAGGAAGGGCCAGGAAAACTGTACTAACGTACATGGGGACCCCGGGGTGGAATGGAGAAGAGTGCTGACAAAATGTGGGCATTGCATCTAATGTCGCTAAACAATTTGTGTATAAAGTTTAGAATGAGAAACTAATTTGCTCTGTAAACATTTACCTAAAGCACAATTTAAATATATATATATATATATATATATATATATATATATATATATATATGCTCTCAGAATACTACTGATTTTTAATACTAGTCTTTCTGTGTTATCATATTCTTCTAAATTTTACTTGACATAAATGGCCAGGGTAATGTTTCTAAATTACAATACAGTTGTCATTCTCATTGGTCAATCACATTACTCCATTGGTCTAAAGGAAAAGAATATAAGGTATGAACACGTAGCACAATAACACCTAATGGAATTGTAGCTGCTTGCTCACTACTGTTAACCCTCACCACTTTACATGCTTAAACGCCACAAGGCAATTATACACGACTATTTGAATTTTCCTGAATGGATCCTTATTATTATTCTCCTTTGGTCATGTACTTCTCCTTCCCAGGAATTACTATTCCATATCCTTGTTAGGGTGGCTATAAGTTGGAGTTGACTCGACAGCAACAGGTTTGGTTTTTGGTATTCTTGTTTGTTAATTTTTAATTATTTAGAGCACTTTATAAAAATTGTTCATCATTTTTGTCTATTTTAGAATTTAAGTTATTTTCTTATCAGCTTATATAAACTTTAAAATAAAATATTGACATCAAGCATTTTTTACATTTGTAACAAATACATTTTACCAGCCTATGTTTTGCCTACATTTTAGGTTTTCATTAAAATTGTTGTGCTTAGTTTTATTAAGTTAAAATTTAGAAAGCTATCGTTTTGATTTCCAACTAAAGCATTTGATATACAAGAGCATGGTGAAATGTTTTTGGCATATTGTTTTAATTTTCAACCAATCTAAAATGTTATTTTAATATGATTTTCAGGGTACTTATCATCATATGAAATTAATTTTTAAGTGAGTGATACAAAATTTATTTTTCTTTGTTTTTTCTCCAATTACCAAATGATATCCTACACTAATGTTTTATTACTCTTTGTTATCCTTCCTTATCAAATAGTTATCACAATATATGCTACCTATAGATTTTTAAATTTTTCTTTCATATTTATTGAGAAATGAATTAGTAGCACACAGTGGAGAACAGGGACTTATTAATAATATGTACTTACTCATGGCTTTACTGTTTATAAAATAATTTCCCGTTGTTTTTCACTTATTTCTAGTAATAGTCCTATGGTAACCAACAAATATCTGAATCTACTTATATACAGTTCCAATACTGAGACTCAAAAAGTTACCTGACATGATTTACCCCTACATTTTGTAAGTTTTGTACCAGGAGCCAGGCATCATGGTTTTCAAGTTTCTAGTCAACTCCATTTCCCACTTGGCCTGATGTCGTCATGACAAGAGGTTGTGAATAGATGAAATTAGTCAAAAATTAATATAGACTGCTATTATTTTCACTTGCCAAAAATTTATATAGATTGCTATTCTTTTCGCTTGCCAAGTACAAAAATAAGGAAATCTTTAAACCTTGATTTCCTTTTCTTTCATTGCAATGTCAAGTCCTTATTAATTTGCATGCTATAGTTTACTGTTTATTAGTTTGGGGGTAAATGACTACAACTGACTTTTATTCCACAAAAAGACAATAAGGATGTAAATTTCCACACATAGTGCTATTGATAATGTTGATTTTGCAAATGACGGTTAAACTATTATGATAATACTGAATTGTTACTATAGAGTACAGTGAATGGCATTCAATAAATTGTTCCAATTCTCCCTAAGCATAATAAAGATAACTTAGTCCGTCTACATTCTCATTTTTTAATTGAAATTTTCTATAAAAATGTTTATTGTGTACATGAGTAGGTGCGTATGTTTTCTCCACTTTTGAAAAATTGTCTTACTCTTTTAGGTATTGACATTTTACATAAACAATTACATTTTGTTTCCAGGAAATAACTAACATGTATTTTTACATTTTCCTAGCGAACACTATGTCTTTAAATGTGTCCAGTTTGTATAATGATAACTTTTCATATTACTGCTATTGATGATAGATGTGAAAACTGGAGCAATACAGCATCTGTCAAAATACTGCGTTAAGTTTAGCTTCATTAAAACATATAAATTAATTGTCCATGTGTGTCTTGTACAACATTTAAACTATTTCAAGAAACAAAAGCATAATTCAAAAAATTTCTGAGACCATTCTTACAAATGTCCAAATATTGCATTTGAAATATAATTGTGCGTTACTAGAATATATACTCATTTTAAAAAGAAAAGGAAATTAAATGTATGTATTTTTTTTATGATTGGTAATATTCCTTTTTAGTAAGATCAGATATATTTTCCTGTCCACATTCAGTCCATTACTTGTCCTTTTCAAAACAGTGAGAATTGCACTTAAGGAATTTAAAAGAATCTCCTATGATCACCTAATCAAATTCTCAGAGGAAGGACCTTGCTACACTTCTGTGATGTGAGCCTCTTAAGGAAAAGAAATGGATTAGTTCACTCCATTTGAAAAGCACTTAGTGTTAGAGTACTTTTCTTCCACAGTTAAATTTTCACCCATTCTTCTATACTAATGGCCTTTTCCACATCTCAGTTCACGATTAGGATGATGTTACCATTTTAATAATTTTCTACGTATAAGGAAAGAGTGCCATGATACCCATGGCTTTCTCTTCTGCAGGCTAAATAGCTCTGATGTTTTTCCTTAACTGAACCTTTTATATCTTATTGCTTATCTTATGATGCTTTCCAAAGCCCATCTGAAAATTGTGATAACAAAATTTGGAAGGTCTGTGGGACATTTCAAAAGGGTTTTAAGCCAGACCTTACTACATGGAAACAAAAAAGCCAATGAAAGCTACAAACAACATTCCTTCAATGTTTACCAGTCCAGAAATCTTGTCAGGATGGGATTAACGGTTAGGAATAAGGTTCCATATCAGGCAGCACCTCTGCTGCTCTTAATCAGAGGCAGACATTTCCTGGAAATGGAGAGCTGGTGTTCTTTGCGGTTACTTTTGAAATGCCGCCACCAGATGGAGCTTCATCTACCAGGGTCATGGCCCTGGAATCAGTGCTCAGGTGGATGTGGTCTGCTCAGTACTGCTATTATTTTTTACTGTAGCTTGACCCCACATACCTCATTTTTTGTGGCCGCCTGATCCTCTTTCCTCAGAAGCCAGTCAGTTGGCTCAGCTGGACTTAACCTCTGCCCTAGCTAGACTTAGAATTTGCACCTGATCCTTGCATTTTCTTCTGCTATTTCAGTTCTTGATTTTTATGTACCAAAAATCTGGCAGGAGACGATAATAGATGTGGAAAGTAGAAAACAGTTGTATGTAAAAAGAGTTGCATGCTCAAAAACTAATCAGAGATGACAAGGAGTAAGAAAATCAGTGATTAGAAGCCAGGGGCTCAGGACAGCCAACATGGGAGTCATTATTAATTATCAATAACAATTTCACCAGAACTAAAATGCCATTCCATTGACGTTATCTCCTGTCTTTAAGTTATTTCTCGTTCCTCATATTTGAAGAACTACATAAGTACTAACGTTCTAATATTATTGGTGCATTACAATACACTTTTTTAAGTCAGACTTATCATCCTGACTCATCACATTAATGCTGTTGCCACTAACACATCAGTCTGAATTCACGTACCCAAGAGGCAGGGGGCATACAAGTACCAGAATCAAGGCAAAGCAAGGAAGTCAATAATTACAAAAATAAATAAGATGAAAAATTAGACATCATTAAAAAGAGAACTTAAATAGAGGAAACTTCTTTTTCAAAAAGGAAACATATTCACTCCTGTTGACTTCTGATCAGAATCTGTAGGACAAAGTTAGTAAGGTGAAGTAAAGAGATTGCAACAGATAACCTAAGGACCATCATTAAAGTAGGATCTATGGGCAATAATTGGAGCCCTGGTGGTGTGGTCTTTAAGAGCTCAGCTGTTACCCACAAGGTCGGCAGTTTGAATCCACCAGCTTCTCCTTGGAAATCCTGTGGGGCAGTCCTACTCTGTCTTATAGGGCTGCTATGAGTCTGAATCAACTTGTTGGCAACAGGTTTGTTTTTGTTTTGGATGGTCAATAATTAATGTTAATATATGTTTTATCTTCTACCCTAACTTCTCCATAATGATGTAAAATGATTTGAATCAAAAGTTAAAGTCTTGTTTATAATTAAAAAAAATATTCCACAATCAGTTATATATCTAAGGAACTTAAGCCTTTTCATTTGTAAAATAATTTTATTATAGCTCTTTTATTCATGTATTCATTAGCTTACTCAATAAATATTTCACAAACATGTACTATGTAGCTGTGTGCTGCCTAGTCTATTTTAATTCATAGTGACCCGATGGGGGGTCCTATAGGGTTTTGTAAGCAGAAATCTTTACAGGAAAAGATCTCCTAGTCTTTTCTCCCACAGAGCTGCTGGTGGGTTCAAACCACCGACCTTTCAATTGGCAGCCAAGTGCTTAACCATTGAACCACTAGGGCTCCTTGTACTATGTAGTAGAAACTTGAAAGGTAAAGTAAGACACAGCCTCTTATGTATGAATGATGGATATAGACAGAGAAAGAAACAGACACATAGGTAGAAAATACAAACTAATAGATAGATGGTACAGTATTTTAGATAAAATATATTGTACAATGTGATAGGTCATAACAACATACTCTTATAACAAATGAAATGGGCCATCTGTCTTTGCATGGGGGAATCAGAGAATCAAACTGGGAAATACGTATTGAAGTGGGACTTGAGAAGTTCCAGTAATTGGTTAGGTTATAGCAGGACATTGTTTCTTAGGATTACAGCAGCAAAATATCACAAATCGAATGGCTTGTGAGAACAAAAATCTGCTGTCTTACAGTTCTGGAGTCCAGGAGTCTGAATATCAGATGTTGGCCATAATGACTTTTTTTGACTAATAATATGTACTATGCTTCCCTTCCAGCTTCTGGTAGCTCCAGGCACCTCTTGGCTTACCGCTGTTGTGTCACATGGCATCCTTTCTCCGTCTTTCTGTCTCTGTGTATCTTCTGTTTTATAAAGACACTAGTCATATAGGAATATGACCCATGCTACTGATAACATCTTCAAAGACCTGAGAAGTGTTTCCAAACAGGGTCACATTCACGGGTACAGGATTAGAACTTAAACATATTTTTAGGGGGACACAGTGCAATTAAGTCTGCCCTCTGGCCCTCAAAATTCATGTCCTCTCCATGTGCAAAATACATTCATACCTTCCCAGCATCCCCCAAATTATTAGTCCATTACAGAATCAATTGTAAGTCTAAAATTCCATTGTATAAATCATCTAAATCAGGTATGGGTGAGACTGTAGATACGTGTCATCCTAGGTCAACACTCTTCTCCGTCTGTAAACATATGAAACCTAGAATACATGTTATTTGACTCAAAAGTACAGTGGTGAAATAGGCATAGGATAGATATTTACATTGCAAAATGGAGAAATTGTAGGGGAGTGTAAAGAGTCACAAATCTCAAGCAAATCTGAAATCCAAAGGGGGAAATTTCATAGGATTCCAATGCTCGAAAATAATTTTCTGTTCTCTGGGCCCACTGGGCCTTCCCTGTAGGCCCACCACTGTGGGAGTCCTGTCAACCAGACACTGTTTGGTGGTCTAACCCCCTTGTTCTGAGAGGCAACCCAGTTCTTCTACCTCACTGTGGCAGCAACCTCGGCATCTTGAACCAAGAAGACCCCCCACCCCATGGACTAGAAAGCAGGAGGTGGACAGAAAAGCTGGTAATAGGAAACTCAAAGTTGAGAAACGAGAGTATTGACATGCTGTGGGATTGGTAACCAATGTCACAAAACAATATGTGTGGTGTTTAATGGGAAGCTAGTTTGTTTTATAGACCTTCATCTAAAGTACAATAGTAAAATAATAAATAAACAACCTATATTAAGGGCTTAAATATGCTTGGCATTGAGCTGGTTTGAAAAAAAGAAAAGCAAAATGACATTTTAAAAAACTGAAGAACAAGAGGGCTTCTTAGGAAAAGGCATTGTAAAGACGTTTGCACTGTAATGAGGGATACAAGAAATGCTTGTTTATTAGAAAATGCAGTGTTTAATGAGTATAATCAAACAGGTAAATATTTAAATAGACAATTTGTGCAAAGTTTTGCCCACAGAAAAGACAGTTGCAGGATTTGGGTACAAGAGCTTCTCTGACCAAGTTAAATCATAATCCTAAAAAATTAAACCCTGTTGCCGTCGAGTAAATTCCAACTCATAGTGACCCTACAGGACAGAACAGAACTGCTCTATACGGTTTTCAAGGAGCGGCTGATGGATTTGTGGTGAAAATATACACAACCAAAAAACTTCTCTTAGTTCAATAATTTCTACATGTATAATTCTGTGACATTGATTACATTACATTCTTCATGTTTTGCAACCATGATTGCTATCTTTTCCAAATTATTCTGCCACCATTTGTAGCTGTAAAATGTTTTGACATCTAGGAAGGCAACTTCCACACTCACACTTGTTACTTGTTGAGGAAAAAAATTAAAAAAAGATGGGGCCCCACCCTCTGGAACTGAGGAGGTGGTGGCCATGACCCCATGACCTATGCCAGAAACCCTGCTGACTTCTGAACTGTTCTGGGATTATTGTTTCTTTTTCATGACAGACAACAGATGTCCACAGCCAGGCAGCTCCATTGGCCATTTCCTGTCTACAGAATCCCAGGAGTCAGACAGCTTTTCTTCATTTCATTCATCTTTGTACTCTTCATCTAAGTTGTCAGTGTTGCTACTGAGATGGTTGATAAGATCTATAGATCACATGCCTCATGTCTTTAGGAAATGGCTGTTCAGCCACACCTTTGTTGTTCTTTCCATAGCGTGTTTTCTCAACTTTTACAAAAATGCAAAGCCTGGGAATTTTCTAAGTCTTCAAGTTCTGATTCCTTTTTGTATGTATCATTCCTCAATTTAACTCTTTTCTCTCACATTTTACTATGAGCATCTAGGCATTTACCACACCACTCCTTCAGCATTTTGTTTAGAAATCGCCTCAGCTAAAGATTCAAGTTCATTACTTACAAATTCTACTTTTCACAAAACATTTGAATGTAATTCAGAAGTACTTTGCTACTTTATAACAAGGATCATCTTCAGTATCCAATAACATGTTCATCTATTTATTTCAAGGCCTCACTAGAAGCACATTTAATATTCACATTTATAGAAACATTCTGTTCACGATGATGAAAATTTTCTCTACAGTTTCCCCAACTTGTTTCTGTGCCTTCACCAGAATCACCTTTAACATCCCTAATTCTACCAACATTTTCACAAGGCAATCTAGGCTTTTACTGTAAAACACCACAAAATTCTCCTTGTTTCTAACAATTAGCCAATTCCAAAGTCACTTGCACATTTTTAAGTATTTGCTCAGCAGCACCCCACTTCCCTGTATCAAAATACAGTGTTAATTTCCCAGGGCTGCTGTAACAAAATATCACAAATTAGGTGGCTTCTAAAAACAAAAATCAGTTGTGTCATAGTTCTGGAGCCTGGGATTTTGAAATCAGAGTGTCAAACATGTTGATTTTTTTCTGAGGCTTTGAAGGACAATCTGTTTTATACTCTCTCCCAGCTTCTGGTAGCTTCAGGTGTTCCTTGGATTGCAGCAGGAGTGTCATATGACATTCTTCCAGTCTCCCAGTCTCTGCGTGTCTCCTCCTCTTTAATAAGCACACAAGATATATTGGACTATGACCTATCTTATTCCAGTATGACCTCATATTAACCCAGTTGGTAATATCTTCAAAGACTCTATTTCTGAACAGGGTCACATTCACTGGTACTAAATTAAAACTTCAGTGTATCTTCTTGAGAGATACAATGCCATCCATAACAACCATGAATAACCTTCACTTCTACAGAAACCACAAAGATCTTCAGATTACAAATGAACTCATACTTTTCTTTAAAGTCATAATAAAGAGATATGGACACCAAAAAAATCTAAAGGAACCATACTGGCGAGGAAGTGACTGGTCTTTGATTAGCAAGAGATGGAAGGTAACATTCATACCTGGTGACAGTTACTGATTTTGTAATTTGAACAGACAGATGAGCAAAACTTTTGACAAGGGTAGAATTTAGAGGAAAAAATGTCACATTTTTACCAATTCTGGGCTGAAATGTTATATAGGAATATAAGGAACTCAAACACTACGGTAATCCTCTCCAAGTAATTTTCTTTTATAGGAATTTTACTGAGTAAGCAGAGGCTGAGGTTAGGGATGGAAAATGGAAAGAAATTTTGAGTTCCTGTAGTCTAACATTATCCCAATCTCATAATCTTGATTTCACATAGTTTCACAGTCTTTCAAAAGTAGAGTCTTATAGTCAAATGTTCCATAATATCATATTCTAAAATCTTACAGTTTTATAATGTTTGCCTAACATTCTGACAGTGAAACGGTCTCAAAAAAAAAGAAAAAAAACTTATAATCTTATGGAGCCATGGTATCAACATCTTACAGTCTCAAAATTTCATGATCTTGAAGACTGAAAGTCAAACATTTTTGTGGTATTTTGTCCCATGGTCCTCCTAGATGAGGAAACCAAAACTCACCTTCAAACCACTGGGAGCCAACGGTGAACTGATTTTAACCAAGGCAACAATTATACTGTAACTCAATTTATCTCCTGATAAGATCAATGCTATCAGCCCCTTGGCAGGTCAGGAAATTGGGGACTGGACTACTACAAAGGAAGAATCTGTATAGATTCCTATTTCTTCAAACTGAAAGCCTATTTGAATAAAACTGAAAATCTGCCTAAAATAATACATATAATGAAGCAGGGGAATAGGATTCATAATTAATTTTTAAAAACCCACCAATAAAAACACAGTCAATCCAGAGGTTGGAATTATCAAAAACAGATTTTAATGTATATAATGGGTAAAGCTATGGACCATTTCAGGGGAAATTTGGAAAGTACAATAAAGAACTGAAGGAAAATGTTAGAACTAAAAAAGTAAAAATAATACCTCCTAAGTTCAAAATTTAGTAGATGAGAGTAAGAGCAGATTGGAAACAACAAATGAAAGGATGAGTGAACTTAAAGACAAAGTCAAAGAATATATTCAAACTAAAGCACACAGAGAGAGAAAGAGAGAATACAACCTTAATGACATGTGATGCGAGTTATGAGGTACATGAATATTTGCAGTAACAGAGGAGAAGAGAGGAAGAATGTGAGAAAAGAAAAAATGTTGGAAAATAACACTTTGGCTGAACAAAGTCCAAATTGATCAAAAATATCAAACTGCAGTTATAGCAAAATAAGCAAATTAAATTTACAGTAAGTACAAACAAGACACACCAGAGTCAAACTTATGAGCAAAATCAAAGAGAAAGTCTTAAAAGGTACAAAAAAAAAAAAAAAAAAGTCACATTACCTTCAAGGAACAATGACAAGAATCAGAAGCAATGTAGGCCTGAAGACAATAGAGTGCAACAAGGGACTGTGAGCCTAAAATTATTTATACAAGTATAATAACTTTTAACAATAATTATTAAATAAACTTATTTCCAGATGATAAGTCGAAAGAATTTGTTACCAGCATTATCTGCATTATAAGAAAATCTGAGGAAACTCGCCAAGCTAAGGAAAAAGCGCACCATGGTACAGGAGAGAATGAACATCACACCAAAAACCAAACCCGTTGCCTTCGAGTCAATTCTGACTCATAACACCAGAGATGGTAAAGGTTTGGGAATACATAAAATCTTAGTTTGTCGTCTGTTTATCTATCTACCGTTACCTTATTTAAAGGGTATTGGCCATTTCAAACAAGATGGCAATATATTGGGCAGTTTAAGACATGCATATGTTATGATAATTATATTAAAATCCATGAAAAGGGAAAGGATTGGACAGATGTCTTTGTATAATATTTGAAAGTTACTTTTCTTTGTTAGAGGTGCATATTATAAACTCAGGAAAAACTACCAAAAACATTCACACAAATATAAACAAAAATATTTGGCTAAAAGTTTAATAGAAGCTCTTCCTCTTTCCATTCTCTTCTCTTCCATCCGTGAGTAATTCAGTCTTAAAGCCATAAGGAAGCTGTGGTGGTACGATGCGTCAGAATCCAGGAGGGTAAAGATGGCCTCTCCATAACTGACATAATAAGTCAGACCCAAGAAGGATACAAATGGACAATCTTGAGTCAGGTGAAGGAACTCCAACAGGGTGAAAGGGGCACCCAAGCAGGGAGAGTTTCTCATATAGGGAAAGAGATCCTGAGTAGAATAGATAAGCCATCTAAGGTGAGGGAAGACCTAGCATGGGATATCAAAGCTGAAGTGAGTTTGAGGAGGGTGTCTATGCAGAGAATAGTCCAGTGGGGTGATAGTGGGGGAGGGGTGAAGGCAGGGACTAAGTAGTGTGAAGCTGACATCCAGCATAGGTGCTCTGTGGTGTGGTGTCATACATAGCCTGAGAGTTTGAGAAAGGTGTCCATATGGTGGTAGGGCAGCATGTGGTGGGGTTTCGGAGACTGAATAGGGTAAAAGTGCATCCAAGAGTGGGGTAGCTTGGGGCCAGAGTGTCAATGCCTAGGCCAAGTGAGGAGCGCATCAACTTAACATCAATGTTTTGGGATGTTCAGATCTCAGGTATAGTGAGAAAAGCACCCATGCAGGTAGGCTGATTGTTTTGAGTAAGCAGTTAAAGCCCCAGCAGGATGAGGTAGACATTGACATGGGGGAAACCTTGGACAGGGCATTGAAACCTGAGCAGAATGAGCAGGGAGTCAGAACATGAGTGAGCTGAGTATGAGTGAGCTGGTAAAGGCATCGGTGCATGGCAGAGAGTGGTTACAGAAGTTGACTGATTACACACAGTGGGATTGATCAAATTAGTAAATATATTCAGAATGGTAGGAATTATCATTCTCACTGAAAGTATAATAAAAGGAACAAATGCAGAATAAATCTTTCTTTTAGATCTTTTTTTTTTTTAATCTTTACCTTTAGATTACAATGGGAAGGAATGAAGAGAATTTATGCTTTTCAATATGCATTTTGACCTAAGTGTTAGAAGTCAATATGTGAGCACACATACACATGCATGTATGTTCGTACATATATTCCCTAACTGTTGTGCACTGAGAGGACTTGAAAGTGGTGACATCCCAACCAATGAGCACACTTGGGTTCTAAACACTGTTGTCCACTTAAAGGATGCAAGGCTTCTTGGAAAAACCACTGATTCCAAGGCAGGTGTAAAAAAATACAATATTAACTTAAACATCTTGTTCTGATAGACAGCAAAGAAATAATCAAAGATGTCAGAGACATTTAAAAAAAAAAAAAAAAGACAAAGAAGCCTGTTTGAAGAAACTCCCACTGACCAAATCAGAAACAATGCAAACATCAAAATAAATATGACATTAATACATAACTTACTGTAAAAAAATTGATGCTCCATAGATATATATTTAAAAATGAATAAATTGAAAGCTTTATGAAGGTGATATTTACTTAGTTTTAAAGTACCTCTGAAATAATCTGTATTAATAGAAAACAGTAACATAAGGGAGAAACCTAGCAAAGAACACCTAACCAACTGGTCTAAGTGAATATAATGACTGATGGTGTGGTTATCAAGCAGAGGTGATTTTGTCCCCTAAGTCCATTTGGCAATATCTGGAGACAATATTGCTAGTCACAGCTGGGGTGGGGGTACCGTTGGCATTAGTGGATAGAGGAGAGGGATATTGCTATGTACAATACTCAGAGACCCACCCCACAACAAAGACTTACCCACAGCCCAAAGTGTCAATAGCGCACAGTTTGAGAAACTGTACAGTAACAGGACAAATAGAAACGGTATGCCACCAGGTCAGATGGAATGAGAACACATCTCCTATGTGATATTCCTGATAAAATGCAGAGTGTGAATCTAATTATGAGGAAGCAGCAGAAAAACCTAAACTAATGGACTATTTAAAGAATAACTCCTTGTTATCTTCAAATGCCTCAAGATCATTAAGTCAAAGAAAAAAAGGAGAAACTCTTCCACACAGTAGAAGAAAGACACATGGCAACTAAATGCAAAATTGTATTCTGAACTTATTCATGTGGCTATAAAAGACATTAATAAGAAATTAACAGAATTGAATGAGGTCTAATGTGTAGTAAAGTACAAGATCAATTGCTTCATTTTAATGGTCATATTGCGGTTATATCAGAAACACGCACTAAAGTATCTGAGGTAACGGGTGATTATACGCGATGATTTCTTTGACATATCAACTTGTCTAGGCTAAACTACTAGGATGAAAGGCAGGCAGCAGTTATTTTGTCCCATACACAGGCATTCTCTCGTTTATTTAATCAACCACTAATCTAGGTGTTGATGTGAATGAATTTTGCAGATGTAATTATAATCCCAATCAGTTGAATTTAATTTAGTGAAAAAATTGTTTTTTTTTTTTTATACTGGGTGGGACTGGCTTTATCAGTTGGAAGCCCTTTAAAGGAAGGCTTAGGACTTTCCTGAGAGAGAGGGAGAGATAAACACCCCATCTGTGGACGAGAGCTTCAACCTGTACCTGGGAGTTTCTGCTTGCTAGGGATCTTCCCTTCCTGCCTCCCTGCCTGACTGCCTGCCTTCTGGGCTTCAGCCTTTGTTAACCACCCTCCACAATTGCATAAGCCAATTCTTTGTAATAACCCACTGCTGTTGAGTTGATTACAACTCATAGGGCCCCCAAAGGGTTTCCAAGGCTGTAAATCTCTACGGAAGCAGACTGCCACATCTTTCTCCCACAGAGCAGTGGATGGTTTTAAACTGGTGACCAGTTGATTGCTTTAACCACTGTGCCACCAAATAAATACATAAGTGTGTGTGTGTGTGTGTGTGTGTGTGTGTAATCCCTCTGAACCCTGACTGATTGATACACATTCTGAGTTTCCTATCAAAATAGCTTTTTAATGCAGACGAGGGAAATTATATGAAATGTGGTTCATCCCACCAAATACAGAAAAAACAGCCAACTGATCACTTGACTTTGATCTTGGGAGATTATTCTTTCCTGAGTGCTGTTGGACAAAGCATCAGTCTGCATCCATAGTTTTAGCCTGCCCATGATCTTCCCTTCCTGACCACCTGCCCTATATATTTCAGGCTTGTTTAGCTAGTCTCCAAATTTGGGTATGCCAATTTGTTTTAATAAATCTCTTGGTATCTGTATCTCCTACTAGCTTTGCTTCTCTGGATAAACTCTGGCTAATATATTATTGATTCAAATAGTTTGGGAATAAGATATTTATTTTAATATATATGCAATTTTTAAATAACTTTTATTGTTTTAAAAATATTAAGAAAGCCAATAGGAAGATAAAATGGAATAGTAAATAGAACGTAAAACATGAAGAGTTTGTTGGGTAGAGAAAATTGAAAAGCAATTTCAGGCAAAGAGAAATGCATGTAGAAAGGAACAATTTTGAAATAAATTATGTAACTAATGACAAATTAAGAGTTTATTATGACTAGGAAGTGGTACTTATGAGGTATGTAAGTAAAGCAGAAAATTAAACCTGAGACTTTGATTGAGACCAGATTGTGATAAACCCTTTGTATCATGCTGATGTATTTACAATGCAATCTAGGAACAATAGTTAAACAAGATAGGTAATTACTATTATGGCACAGTCAGACTTTATTTGTAGAAGATAACTCCAGTAGGATTGTGTATAGAGAACAAGCTCTTTGAGCCTGAGTGAAGGAAATTTAATAATGATTGTTAAACAGGACAATGCAAAAGCCCAATTAGGGGATGGAAACCCTGAAGGTGTAGTAGTTAAGAACTACAGCTGTAACCAAAACGTAGGCAGTTCGAATCCACCAGGTACTTCTTCGAAACCCTGTGGGGCAGTTCTACTCTGTCCTTTAGAGTTGCTATAATCAACTCGATGGCAATAGGTTTGATTTTTGGTTAATTAGGGGATGATATTTTTTTTTTAAAGGGTGCTCTTAGACAGTGGTAGAGGATTTAGAGAAGGAAGGACATATCTGAGACAAATCTGAAGAATGTAAAGGCTGATTGCATGAAAGAGTGATGGAAACAAATAAATCAATGGTGTCTCCAAAGCCTATCATTTGAAAGTAACTGATTATGCCATAGATGAAGTACTGAATTCAAGAGAGGACAGGATTGAGGCAAGAGAACCAAGAGTTCAGTTTGGGCCATATTTGTCTTGTGTTACATGTGGGACGATAATTTAACAGTGTCTAGGGTTTTTTGGTTTTTTGTTTAGGGTGGCGTAGTGGTGAAGAGCTACAGCTGCTAACTGAAAGGTCGGCAGTTCGAATCCACCAGGTGCTCCTTAGAAACTCTGCGGGGCAGTTCTACTCTGTCCTGTAGGATTGCTAGGAATTAGAATCCACTCGACAACAAAGGATTTGGTTTTTACAGGTTAGGGTTTAAATAGGAGCCCTGGTAGCACAGTGTTTAAGTGCTAGGCTGCTAACTGAAAGGTCAGTGGTTTGAATCCACCAGCCACTCTGCGGGAGAAAGATATGTCAGTCTGCTTCTGAAAAGGTTACAGCCTTGGAAACCCTATGGGGAAGTTCTAATGTGTCCTGGAGGATCACTATGATTCAGAATCGACTTAATGGCTATAGATTTGGTTTGGTTTTTGGTTTAGAGTTTAAATGTACCTGTTAGGGTAATAGAGGACATTAAAATTTGGGTATCATCCGAATAGTTACATACCTATATTGGGAAATGTGAGAATGGCTGATATCACAGAAAAATGATATTTAAAGCATGAAGAGAAGAGAGAAAGTTCTGAATTCTTTTTCCAAAAAATCCAATCTGATCACAACTGTAAGCCCAGTCTATCCCAATTACCCAGGTTAATAGAGCTGGGGTGGAAGGACAGAGAAGTAAAGACTAGAAACCATGCTTACTCTCTCAGAGTAGTATTTTTAAATGTTTTCTGTCATAGATATACTTAAGCATGGTATCTCTGCACAGGTAATCAAGAGATGGTTATTTCTCTAATGTATCTATAAACAAAATATTCATGAATATTTTAGAAAAAAATTACTTGAAAAAGCCTTGGGAAATATTTTTCTGTTCTCTTTTTAAAATTAAATATGCAAAACTTGTTTCTCTTGGATGCTACAATTCTTTACTGTGCCATTTTGTGACATTTTGAAAATAGTATACCAAATATAAAAGGCAGAATCTGCCCTTTAGAAAACAATGGCAGAAAATGCTTATAGTTTCAAGGCTGAACAAATGACTTTAAATGGATGAAATCTGTTTTAAAAGAAGCAATATATCATGAGTCACAAAACACTAATCTAATGGGTTTGGAGCTGGTTCATTTTTATAGAAGATTTTTTTGTTCATAAATGCTATTTTTTCCAAAATTATGATAACTTTTAAGTGAAAAATTCTTACGTAATTTGAAAATTACCTAAGTTAATGGAGGATGTTATATTAGTTTCAAAGAGTCAGAGTATATGACAAGCTTCTCTGATGGAAAAGAAAATTTAATTGACTTTTTCTTTATTATTTGAAAGAAATTATCACTCAAAAAAGATGTGATAGTTCAGAGACACAGAAATTCACAAGGGGCTTATTTAGATTGACGGTAAATACTAGGCTTATTATGACCCGATTTCTCTGCATAACCTGGATTTGTGTTAAGTATTATATATTACCTGCTCACAAACTGTAACATAACTGTCATGTTAAGATAAGGTGAGATAATGTGTGTAAAACACTCAGATATAGAAGTTGTTTTTATTATTGTCACAGCTTCCACATTTTGGAAAACAGCCAGCATGGTTGGCATCAATACCAATTATAGCAATATTTGATTTAATCTCTTACCTACTCAGTGGTAATGTTCAAACCATAATCTGATTTACTCCATGGTGTTATTATAACAATAAATTTTATTTTTTTATATAAAAGTACTTAGAAAGCATTCAGTGATTGACACATATTATTTTCTTCATTTTCAAGTGCCTTGAGGTTGAATTACTCTGTTTGAGTCTGTGTACTAGAAATGATAAAGGTGTGTATTTTTGAAACATCTGATGATTTAACTCAAAGAGTTGTTTAAAGATGAGTTATTACTTATCTAAAATGTACTGTTCTAATTAAGGGTTCTTTTTTTTTTAATGTAGAATTTGTGTACTGTTTTGCCACTTTTTGAGGACAAATACTACTGATCATGATTCATAAGTTATTAGCTGTTTGTCTGGTATTGACTACTCTGTGGTATATTTTGAATTACATATAATTTTTTTTTCCTAACCACAGCCCAGGATTGAGGACTAGGCTACATCTCTAACATTTTTACAACTGAAAAGCAACAACAAAAATACTTTATGTCACTTGCTGTTGTTGTTGTGTGCCATTCAGTGGATTTCTACTCACAACTACTCTATATGGCAAAGTGGAACTGCCCCATAGGGTTTCCTAGTCTTTAATCTTTACAGGAGCAGATTATCAGGTCTTTTCTCCCACGGAGAGGCTGGTGGGTTCGAATAGCAGACCTTTGGGTTAGCAGCTGAGTGCTTAACCACTGTGCCACCAGGGCTCGTGTTATATTGCTTATTCGAACTTTAAACTAAATGTCATTAATTTATACCTAGTAAATTGCTCCATATATTATTTATTGATGTTAGCCATTCTTGAATAAATACACTTAAATTTTGATGGACTCTTCAAAACTGACATTAGTAATTACTTAACATTGTATAGAGTTTTGCCATTTACAAAATGTTTTCAGATGAATGCTCAATATTTATTGAATATGTGTTATATTTCAGGTATTGTTATTACTTTATTTGAAGATTAATTTACTGTCAAAATAGATTGGTAAAGCATTATTTTTCTACCTTATAGAGGGACCCTGAAACAGTAAAATGTTGAGGGACTTCAATAACAACTTAGAAATAGTAGGTGGCAAATTCAAGATATATAATCCTATTCCAGTGAATTTCTAAGTGATATTGTAATTTTGCAATACTACTTTCTACTAATGTTAGAAACTGTGTTTTTTTGGTGATAGGAATATTAATTTTTAAATACATCAACACTAACAGAATTTTAAATGGGATGTGAGCACTACCACTGATTTTTTTACAGTAAAAATCAAGTAGTTTATTACTCTTAACATTCTTAATTTTTGTCTAATCAAGAAGACATGACTTGTGATTGTAATTGTGTATTTTAATCTCAACAAGAGTTAAGGTATGTGATTTGATGAAAGCTTATTCAAAAAACTATGTCTAGGCAGTAGCATTTATTTTATCAAGGGAATACATAAGTGCTTATTAATAAAAACAACAGTTCTTCCAGTCTATACCCACTCTTAGGATTGTTACATCTATAAATTTAACAATATGCTTGAATATATATTGTTTAATATTTCAGATTAGGACATATCTGCTCACTTTCTGCTATGAAAGATTAAGATGCAACTAACTTAGATTTACTGTTTTTCTCTTCCCCTATCTAAAAGTTTGTTATTTACACAATTATACATAAAAAAAAAAAAAAAAAAAAAAAAATTTTTTTTTTTTTTTATGTAGTTATTCAGTTGCATGCTTTTGTATTTATGTAAAATTTTTACACACTATGTGTTTACTCATCAGTCTGAAATAATAATTCTTTCCTAGGAAAGGTAAAGATATTAGAGCTCATTCCTTCGTACTGGCATTCTTCTCTCTTTTTTGTATCTTATGTGTTCACAATTACTAGTAGCTATTTTTTATAATCTATTCCATAGCAAAAGTGAAGTTTCTGATGTTACTTTAAAATTATGTCATGCCCTTTGATTTTATACTATAAGAATTTTTCAATGTTGTATATCCATTTCCCTATTCAAGGGCTGTGTACTATTTTTGCGATATATTTTGCTTCTAATATGTTATAAAACCCATAATATACTCATTATTTTGCTTTAAACATTCTCCTTAAGGAGATTTTTGAAGTGAAAAGAAAAAAACATTATTTTGTTTTCATTTTGGGAGAAATTTTTATTAAGTTTAGACTGCTAGGAGGATTTGTTTTTTCTGTACTTCAAGAGATTGCTCTACTGTCTTCTGGCTTGTATTATTTTTGAAGTGAAGTCTATTGTCATTTTTTTCCTAGGATCTTATTGTGTCTCTTTTTTTTCTGACTTTATGATTTCTTCTTTATCACTATTAGACAGTGTACTCTTCTTCAGATTTCTTTTTTGGGGGGGATTTATTGACTTTTTGGACCTGTGGTTTTATAATTTTATTTAAGTTGGAAATTGTTCATCTATCATTTCTTTACACACACACGCACACGCACATATATACATATTTAAGCTCCCTCTGTCTTCTTTCCTTAAGGAATTCCGATTATACATATGTTAGGACACTGGAAAATATTCCACAGATTACTGATGCTGTATTCATATTATTTCTTTTTCTTTTTTTTTATCTCTATGCTTCATTTTAGATAGTTTCAACTGGGAGGTGTTCAAGATAATTCATTTTTCTTTTGTTGTGTCTAATTTGATATTAACCCCATCTGTTTAATAGCTCTTCTTAGGCAATTACATCATCTTTAGAAATTTGATTTGGATGTTCATTACATTTCTATGTTTCTACTTAAAATTGTTGCTATTTCTTCCTTTTAGTTGGTTGGATCATTCCCTAACCTTGGGTTCTTTTGTCAGATGCATGTTTCTAATAAATATTCAGCTAAAAATTTGGGGAGAGATTCTGCAGATCTTTGGGGCTTAATCTCTTTTTAATTACCTCTAACTCATACCTGATTCTCTTGGTATTTTTTAGATTAATTCAAACTGATAGTAAAGGATCACCAAGCATTTAATGAAATTTAATCATTAAAAGAATTAAGATAAACAAACAACAGAACAAGCGGAAGAATTGGTGATAATTCAGGGGAGAAAAAAACTTAAAAAATTTGTTGCATGTCTTCTGAAATATTTGAAAAAAAATCATTCACAAAAAATCAGGGGGAAACCCTTATCTTATGAACAAGATGTAAGAATTAGAAAACTAAAAGTGTCACTATATTTGAAAATATACTATTTTTAAAAAAACCAACAGGAGATTGGAAAAAAAAAGACAAGAAATTCTTCCAGAAAGATGAGCAAAAAGACAGTGGAAGTATATGAGTGATAAGTGAGTAGACATAGGGGACCAAACCAAGTGATTACACATCCATCTATCATTAAAAAAAAAAAAAAAACAACAAACCCACTGCCATCCAGTGGATTCTGACTTATAGCGACCCTATAGAACAGAGTAGAACTGCACCATAGAGTTTCCAAGGAGCGCCTGGCGGATTCGAACTGCTGACCTCTTTGGTAGCAGCCATAGCACTTAACCACTACACCACCAGGGTTTCCATCTATCATAAAAAAACCCCAGTGCCGTGGAGTCGACCGACTCATAGAGAGGAAAAAAAAGAAGAAAACAAAAATGAGAGGAAAATATAATCAAATATATATTTTAAGTACCATAGCTGAAGCAGAAACTATTCTCAGCATGAAAAATCTAATCAAATGTAAGAAACTTAATTAAAATTAATTTACAATTAGACATGCCTTTTGGAAATTTTATAGCCTTCAAGGGATAGAAGATCCTAAAATTTTTCCAAAAATAAAGTGGAGGTTACTACCTAAAGAAAAAGCATCACCCTGGAAAAAAAAAAAAAAAAAAAAATTTTTTTTTTAGATTTCACACCTGAAACAAAGAATGCTGAAAGATCATATGAAAGTCCACTCAATGATCTAAGAAAAAATAACTTTAAAAACATTTGGATTCTGTAGTGTCTGGGTAAATAATATATATTTAATTTCCCAGTCTTCCTTTTTTTAAATTCAACTTTTGGTGGAAATATTCACGTGAAAACATGCTCCCATTGAACAATTTCTACACATATTTTTCAGTGACATTGATTCATTTCTTCACGTAGTGTCAGTGTTCTCATTATTTCTGCTCTAGGTGATTCGACCTCATTAATTTAGACTCATGGCCCCTTAAACTCCTCATCTATGCTTTAGAGTTACAGTTGGTCCTTTGGTTTCACATACAGACACACACATACACACACAAGCACACACATGTACTTTAAACTGCAATACTTAATTAAATGTGACATTCTTTACCTTTTGAGTAAACTGTTTTTATTTGTTTAAAGATGACTTCAAGAGAGAGTTCTGTTTCAAGGTTTGAAAAGTATCCCAAGGTAAATGTCTTGGGGATCCTTCAGCCTCAATGGGTCCAGTAAGTCTGGATTCTTTGGAAATTTGAAATTCTGTTTCAAATTTTTTCCCTTCTATCAGGATTCATCTATTGTGTCCCCAGTTGAAATGTTTGGTAATGGTAGCCTGGCACTCTCCAGTTCTTCTTGTCCCATGTTAGAAAAAGCAGTGCTTCATGGAGGCTATTAATCCTGAAGTACAGTTGGTTCTCTGATTCTTGGGTTTTCTTCTTCTTCTGTTGCTTTAGGTGAAGAGAAACAAATTGTACCTTGGATGGCTGCACACAAGCTTTTAAGATCCCAGGCACTTCTCACCAGAATGGGAGGCAGAACAGAACCTTTAACCAGTATTAAAAATGTATTATGTCAAATGGCTAGATTGTATCTCAAGACCACAACCCAAATCCTTCAAAAGAAGAAAACTAGTGAAGTAGTGAGGTATTTGGTTATGTCAAAGTAATATTAGCAGTTACAGTCCCTCCCCTTTTTTTGATTGTTACTGTTACAAAATTATACATAACATTTGCCAATTTGCCCTTTCTCTTATGTAGAGCTTGGTAAATGTCGCTTATATTAGTTAAGCTGTGTAATTTTCACCCACATTCAGTGCCACCTTTCCCATCATCATAAATAAAATTCACTACCACCTAGAAAATGATCCCTCCTCTCCCCCCACCTGGATTTCCTAGTCTTTCTTGCAGTTAGTTGCAGATGAGGTGTGGGGGAACCTGTGTGATAGCTCTTACCAACAAGATTAAGAGTTTGAGGAGGCTTTTCTTTACCTCTTTTCATTGTCTCTTTCTTGTGAGGATATAAGCATGACCCCCCCCAACAACAACAAAAAAAAACAGCTAGAGGGAAATCATTGCCTTGTGACCACAAAAATGAAAACTGCAAACACTGAGGCTATTGGCGCAGGAAAATGGAAAATGCTTGTTTCCTTGATGGTGTCAATGAACTGCCAAATCATCTTCAGGCTTCTTGGTACCTGTAGAAAATAATTCTTTCATTTGTTTAAACCATTTTTTCAGGAACTCCTGTTAACCTATTCTAAAACATTTGTGATAAATGCTGCAATTTTAAACCCAGCTAAAGTATAAATCAAGTGTCAAAACTAATGATGTTTAATTACCCAAGTTTACAGTAATTCAATCACTCGAGACTCTCAAAGAATAATTCAAGACAATACTAAAACAAATATAAGAAAATGGAAAAAAAGCATAAGATATGATCTCAAAAATGTTTGGAATTAACCTGAAAGGGTCATAAAATGAATTTGCAGGTTGACGGATACCTAGCAAGCCTAGAGAATGATCTGTTCAAATTAGAAGAGAAAACCAACAAATCTTGGAAAGGATATCTTCAGTTAAAAAAGAAAAAAGTGACTAAAAAACAGGAAGATTAAGATCTTTTTTTTTTTTTTAAGATCCTTAGTAATCTTAAGGATAAAGTGCAGGCATATCATTGTATAGTAAATAATAATAATAATACTATATATATAGTCTATGCATACATTATATATATAATGTACGTATAGATTATATACACACACACAGCTCAATTGGACATAAAATCACTCAGTGCTGTGGTATCACATAAGTGAATGGTAGATAAATTCTCATAATATATATTTAGTTCAAGCAATAGTTTAAATAGGGGTAAATGCTAAAATATAGCAATGATAACAATGTGGATCAAAAAAATGTTTGCAAAGGAGGGTAATGGACAAGTGTATGTCATTAATGTTAAGAAGAATTAAAAAGGCAAACATCATTAAATGTGAATAATTATTATTTGATAAGTGAAATACATGTGAGCATGTGAGTTTTTCTTTTTAATAGGTTTGTAACAGCAGAAATGACAGCTTTTACCAAAAAATGATAAATTATTTCTTTTTCTTGGTTGAGCCTCCTAGGAGGAAGAATAATATATTTAATGAAATACATTAATAATACATTTCTAAAATATAATTACTGGATGTCAAAAACAGTCACTGGATAAACACTTCCTCGTTGTTAAAAAGTCAAAGTTTATCTTCAGTGCACCAGCAGTTAAATTTAGTTGCTACCTTTTCCCACAAGTGCAAAAATTTGAGCTCAGAATCAATGGTGTATGAGCTCTTTTCCTATCCCCTTATAAAAATTTGCCCTCAAATTATTGTTTCCTTATAAGGTGTAAATTACTGTCACAGTTTAAATAGGTACAGCTCTCAGGGTTGGTCGGATTTGCATTGGAGACAGTGTTTGCTCTATAATCACACAGTTGAATCAGATAAATGGTTAAATAATTCAGCTATAAGAGATGCACCATTTTAGATAAAATATACCTATTATTTTCTACCTATCTTCAACTAATTGGTGAATCCATGGAGTATATAGATTATGGCATACTGAGATTTTGGTTAGAATTTCATTAGATATTTAGATGTGTTTAGGGAGAATTGACATCTTTATATTATTCTCTTCCATACACATAGCATTTGCCTCCATTTATTTAGGTCTTCTCACAATGCTTTGTGTTTTTTTAGCACACAGGTCTTGAACATGTATTGTTAGAAATGTTTGGACATACTAGATGTTATATCCTACTATTTTAGATGATATTATTTTAATTTTTATTCAGGACAGTTTTTGTTGCTAATATATAAAAACACCATTGATCTTTAAAAATGTACTGACATAAATACCAAGAAAAATAAGTGCATAAGTCATAAACTCAATGAGATTTTGTAAAATGTACCCACTTATGTATCTAGAGTGGAATTTCTATCAGGTTATTTTGATTTAAATAGATGTGAAATAGACAAACATTACCATCCAAGGCATAACAATTGGTCTCTATTCACCTGGAGCAACAGAAGAAGAAGGAGAGCCAGGAATAGGAGAGTCAGGAATAGGAGGAGGATAAGGAATGTGTGGCTAATTGCCTCCAAGGACAACGACCTCCTTTGCCACGAAACCAGAAGGACTGGATGGTGCTTGGCTACCATTACTGAACATTTTGAACAGAGATTCTAGAGAAGGATCCTGATCATACGGGAGAAAATATAGAACAAAATTTTAAATTCTCATGTAATCCAGACTTTATGGATCCATGGAGACTGGTTGAACCCTGAAGCTACTGTCCTAAGATAATCTTTAAACCTTAAACCAAAAATATCCCCTGAAGTCTTCTTAAAAGCAAACGAGTTTAGCTTAACTAGTAGAGAATTTCAGCCTTGAATATTATGCCTTTTAATATCTATCTATATATATATATATTTTTAATATGGAGTCAAATTAAAACAGCAACTGGAAAGATTAGATAGGAACCTTCGTGGGCAGTGAGTTTATGTTAATGGGGAAGGAACAACTCAGAAAAGGAGGGTGAGAATGGTTGCACAACTCAAAGAATGAAATCCATGTCACTGAATTGTACATCTAAAAACCTGAATTGGTGTATGTTTTGCTGTGTATGTATTCTTAGCAACAACAACAAAAATAAAATAAATTAGAAAATAATAATAATAAATCAAAATAATTTTGTTTTCTAACCTTGTAATACAAACATGGAGTATATTTGATAGGGAGCATTTATAAACATAAGAGAAATATCTGACAAACTGGTGAGGTGCCTGAATGGCAACAGTTATCCCCAAAGCAGACTCTCCTGTGTGCACTGTCATCTAAAACCAGTCTTATTCTAAAGACAGCAGATACTTAGCTAATGGTGTTTGCCAAGCATGTCTTCATTGGACAAATATGGCCTTCATGTGTTGCATAAATCTGTAAAGTAGCTAATTAAATCACAAGTAGCAGAAGCAATAGAAATATTTTAGATTCAGCCTGTCTCTGTAAGTCAGAAAATTACTTCAGTTGAACACTGGATTTTGGACATTTTAAGACAGATTTATACGTCTCTGCTATAAGATAGTGAGCAATATAGAAGACACATATAATAAAACCAAATATTTGGACCAGAATGCAGGAGGGGACTACTTTAGTAGCTCCTGGATATGGCCTCACCATACTTTTAGTTTCAAGACAGTACCTATTTCTGTCAGTCAATTCTGACTCATATCGATAGGAAAGGACACAGCAGAACTGCCCCAAAGGGTTTCCAAGGCTTTAAATCTTTACAGATGCAGACTGCCACGTCTTTCTCCTGTGGAGCGATTGGTAGGTTCAAACTGCCAGCTTTTTGGTTAGCAGCCAAATGCTTAACCGCTATGCAACCGGGGCTCCTTTTTAAGACGATAAAACAAACAAGCGAAAACTGTTGCCATCAAGTTGATTCCTATTCATAGTGACCCAGTAGAACAGAGTAGAACTGCCCCATTGGGTTTCCAAGGAGGCTGGTGGATTTGAACTGCTGACATTTTGGTTAACAGCTGAGCTCTTAACTGCTGAGCCACCAGGGCTCCTTTTTAAAACATTACTTCCATTTATCCACAAGAGGAGCTATAGTAATGTCTTAAGATTTTTTTCAAGTGGCAGTATGTAAAAAAAAAAAAAAATATTATTTTTTTTGATGTATGTACATACGTACATATGTATTACAGATCTTTTAGAATTTAGAATTAACTATAAGAAAATGTTTATGGGCTCTACCCATTTTTTTACATTCTTAAATCTCTCTGTAAGCACGAACACAAACTCATAGCAGGATAGGCTATAATATAATGGACACATTGTTTTCAACTTTCCTATATTGCCTGTTACCTTGAACTGTTGATACTAAAATATTTTCCCATTACTTGGTGTTACAGAAAACACTCCATACCATTAACTCCAAAGGAAAGAGGAAAAGACATGTACCAAGGAAATTAAGGTTATTTTAGATGTTAATTTATTATACCTTTAGAATGTATTACTTTAACCAATTTTAAACAAGTGCTGAAACCCAACTTCCAGCATTTGGCACAATCTGACACATTGTAAATTCGAGCCATCCAGCATACGCTGTAACTCAGAACCTTGAATGAAAAGCCAGCTTCAAAAAATGTAACCAACACCGAAAATATAGCAAATATATCCACATGTATTTAATAATTATTTTTTAGGGGACTTAAGACAGGAACAAATGTTCTGAAAACCACAGACTGGGAACAAATTTAGCATAGTTTTGAGAACGCAGTAATAATGCTTTTTGTCTGTTATACCAGGAAAGAAAAAGGAAAGTGCTGGCTGTGCTAGTATCATACTCCTTACCATACAGAGATGAACAAAAAACTGAAAAAGTACTCACCGCCTTGATTTTTTCTCACTGACAACCAAATAAAGTATGTAAGAACACTGCATACCTTTTTAATATAGTGCTATCTTACCAAGGACTTACAAGTAAATGATTATAAAAGATAATTGTCCAACTATTACGCATAGACCAAAAACTAAACCCATTGCCTTTGAGTTGATCCCAAAACACAGCAACCATTTAAGACAGTAGAACATCCCCATAGGGTTTTCCAAGGCTGTAATATTTACGGAAGCTGACTGCCACATCTTTCTCCCGTGGAGTGGCTGGTGGGTTCAAACTGCAGACCTTTTTGTGGTTAACAGCCTAGTGCTTAGCCCCTGCACCACCGGAGCTCCTTATTATGCATATAGAAAAGTGTAATAAAATGCCTTACATTTCTTTTCATGTGATAATATGAAACTGTGACTCTAAGACTCTATGGAGTACTGCTAAAACTATTAGCTTATGGATCCCCTCACAGGAGTATAAAGCAGAGCCTTGCCGTCTACCTCCTTCCCCTCCACATGTAGACAGGTAATGGCTGCGGCAGAGCACTGCCATGACTCACATTATTAAAAAATTTCCCCACCATCCCCTTTGCTGAAAGGAGGTTTGAGAAGATGAGAATGGCAGGCAACCACGAATCAACACTGAGATGTAGAAACCCAGTGATGGTCGGTGCACACCTTTGAGGGCTGTGGGACTGCCAGCGTATACCCTACAATAGTGCTGTCCAGTATAAATGTAATGCAAACCACATATGTAATTGAAAATAGTCCAGTACTTATATTAAAATAGCGAAAAGAAACAGGTGGACTTAATTTTAATAATAATCCAATATATTCAAAATGTTATCCAAAATGTAAAAATTTTTAATGAGATATTTTACATTCTTTATCTTATACTGGAGCCCTGATGGTGCAGTGGTTGAGTTTAGCTGCTAACTGAAAGGTTGACAGTTTGAATCCACCAGCCACTCCTTGGAAACCCTGTGGGGTAGTTCTGTTCTGTTCTACAGGGTCACTATGAGTCACAATTGACTCTATAGCAACAGGTTTGAGTTATGTGTGTGTGTGTGTGTGTGTTTGGTATTTCATACTAACTCTTTAAAATCAAGTGTGTATATTCACTTGAATATATTTCAATTCCGACTGGCAACATTTTAATGGCTCAACAGCTCCATGTGGCAAGTGGTCACTGCAATGGACATAGTACAGCTCTTTACCATTCAGTGGGGGTCATTAGTAATCACCTTGAAACACACAGGATTAACGAGTGTTAACTTCACTATATTCTCCCAGTGAGATCACCATTGATGATGATCTTTCAAGATTACACCACATGTTTGGGACATGCTGATTTTTTTTTTTTCAAAATTAAAATAGCACTATTTTCCATCCTGCTTTAGAAATGTATAGCTGCTCATGCAAAAAAATTTCAAACAATAAAAAAATATAAAGATGAAGTAAAATATGTGAATATCTGTAAACCAGGAGTGAGCAGTGAACCATGGTTAACTATTAAAAAAAAGAAAGAAAACAAAAAATGTTGTTGTTGAATTGATTTTGAATCATAGTGACCCTGTAAATGCAGAGAAGAATTGCCCTATAGGGTTTCCAAGGAGTGAATGGTAGATTCGAAGTGCTGACCTTTTGGTTAACAGCCTGAGCTCTTAACTACAGAGTAACCAGGGCTAGTTGATATGACAGTGGAGAAAAATTAACTATTCACTTATGATATGTCACCCCACTTATGACATATCACTAATTGTATATAATTGATGTGTGTATCTTTGCACATTTGTCTATAACTTCTGGATCAAAGAACATTTTAAATGATTTAAAATAAATGAAATCAGTAAAACAGAAAAATGAGGTGACGTTTCTAATTTCTTAAATTGTTAATCATTCAATTTATTAGAAAAAAAATTCTTGAAATAATACCTGCTAAATCAAAACAGGAATAAACAACTTGACAACAGAAATCCTCTCATCAGGTATTTTATTTGATCTCTTAAAATGTCTGAACATTTCTGAAATATGTTCTCACCTACATATTAACTCTGATCATTGTTCCAGAAATTAATAGGAGTTAGTCTCACTAGAATGGAGTTTCTATGGGGGCAGTATTTAATGTCTTTTGCTCTGTGTTGAGGTTTTAGGTAGATGTTACTTAGGTATAAGTAGGGGGTAGAAAATAGCCAAACAATAAGAAGCAGCTACACCAAAAATAAAATTATTTCTCATCAGGACACTTGCACAAATTTTCAAAAGGATTTCTGAAGCTGCAAGTTTGGCAACAAAGAACTGCAGTTAAGTGCAAATATGGCTTGCTTCTAAAAAAATGAGATAAGATTTCTATTTTTCTGAAAAAATATAATTTGTCAAGTATGAACTGTGTATTCTACAGTGCTGCCACCACTTTTAAATGAATGTTATACTGATGAATGTTAAAAAAAAAGATTGTGCAACTTTTACCGATATACATCCAACTTGAATGGATAAACACTAATGAAGTCAGGGTGTGCTATAACAGAAACAACACAAGTGAATGGCTTTAACAAAGAGAAATGTATTCTCTCACAGTTTAGGAAGCAAGAAGTCCAAATTCAGAGCACCAGCTCTAGGAGAAGGTTTTCTCTCTCGGTTGGTTCTGGACGAAGGTCCTTGTCATCAATCTTCCCCTTCTCAGCATAGGATCCCTGGGTCCAAAGGACACTCTCTGCTCCTGATGCTACTTTCTTTGTGGTATGAGGTCCCCGTCTCTCTGCTCGCTTCTCTCTTTATATCTCAAAAGAGATTGACTCAAGAAACAACCTAATTTGTAGATTGAATCTTGCCTCATTAACGTCATAGAAATAGGACTTACAACACATAGGAAAATCATATCAGATGACAAAATGATGGACACTATACTGGGAATCATGGCCTAGCCAAGCTGACACACATTTTGGGGGGACAAAATTCAATACATAACACAACTCCATGCTAAACTGTTGTCACACCAGAGCAGAACACTGCCTCTCCTCTGTAGGTTATGTCTGTGATTAACTGTTGCACAAATACAGGCCTTTGGTCACCAAGTTGCCAATGAGAAAGGAATCAGTAAGGGAACAGAATAAATTTCTTTCAAATTATGTTCTCTAGACAGTTAGATTTATAGACACCAAAAAACCAAACAAAATAGCCAACAAACCAAACAAAGAAACAAACACCTGTTCTATGTTTGGTAATATTCCATAACTACGTTCTCTAATCTTCATGTGCAGTTCTTTCTGTGTGGTCTAGCTCTGTGCTTCTTGCAGTATGGTTGGCAGACTGAGATGATTCACAACCTGTTATCAATCTGTGACAATGTAAGCACAGATATAAAGAATAAATATTTAGAAAGCTTTTAGCAATTTGGTGGAGGAATTTTACGAATGTAGAATTCAACAATTAAAAAAAAAATATGGGCACAGTGGTTAAAGCGTTCAGCTGCTAACCGAAATGTTTGTGGCTTGAACTTACCAGCTGCTCTGTGGAAAAAAGATGTGGCAGTCTGCTTCTGTAAAGATCACAACTTTGGAAACCCTATGGGGCAGTTCTACTCTTTCCTATAGGGTCTCTATGAGTCAGAATTGACTTGATGGCTGGCAATGGGTTTGGTTTTGGTTTTTGTTTTATTCATTTTATTCTATTTATTTATTTTTATTGTATTTTACACAAGTGACTTAGTTTTCCTAGGACTTCCATAAAACAATACAGTGAAGTAGGTGGTTTTAATAAAGAGAGATTTATTTTCTCATAGTCTGGAGGCTACAAGTCCAAATCAGGATATTAGCCATGCTGATTCCTTTGAAAGTTCTCCGTGCCTCTCTCACAGTTTCTGGTGCCTGCTGGCAATCTTAGACGTTCCGTTGCTGCCCGTAGTTGCATCTCTTTCCATCGTCTCATGGTGTGTGTCTTCCCCCTGTGTGTGTGTGACACTATGTTATATCTTTTCTCCTTTTTTAAGACTTCACTCAGAAGGACAAATGCCCACCCTACTTTGGTATGACTTAAATGAATTTTCAAAGAAAGATGTTACTCTCTCAAAGAATGTCATATTCACAGACACTGGGGCCAAAAAGTCATCATATCTTTTGCAGGGACATAATTCAATCCATAACAACAAGTAATACCCCATGGGGAGTTGGAAATTAGGAGTATTTGCTGTTCACTACAGATAATTTAAGAAGCATGGGTCTCGACCACTGTCTTGAAAAACTCTCTTAACTGACATGCTAGATCATGACCTCAAATTTCTTAAGACACTAACCTGTTCAGAAATAAGAACTATCAAAGAAAGGCTGTAAGTCGTCTAATAGCCTGCTGATTTAATCAATCAATTTGTTCTCTAGCTTCCTTTCTCCGCTTTATCCCCATTGAATTTTATGTTTCGTGAAAGCTTGATGCAATCCTATCAGTATCTGTTATGTAGGCCAGCAAAAGAATATTCTGAAAAAAATTTGAATGCATGAGTTTCAAATATTTTTCTTAGCCCCTACCATTTTATGAGGGAATATGATCTACAAAATGAAATGATATGATCTATTTATTTTAATGTTATAGAACCAACATTAATGATATTTATTCCATTCTTAACTCCAAAGTTTGTTTTTCTTAGCCACATCAGCAGGACATAATAGACTATATTTTATTTAGTATTTACCAAAACATTTTAGGATGATTCCTAAGTATGTCATCACTGGGGTCTCTTTTTTCAGCTAATAACTCATATAAGGCTTTTACTAAGTTGTAGAAAAAAAATCCTTATTATTTAATATTTTGAATATTGAACCTCTTAAAAAAAATATTTAAGTGAGCTTAATTTAACTAATCTTGTTTATTTGGGATTCCTTCAATAAACACTGCTATCATCAATTGAACAATATACTTGTTTCACAGTACTAGCTATTCAACAAATATTCATTCAGCAAATATTTATTCAACAAATATTAAGCATCAAATATTTGCCAATTTACAATGCTGGACTTCAGGGATAGGATGCAAATAAAAGATTTATGACCACATGATTTTATTAAAATTCCTTTCCAAAGAGGAATTGGAAACTGGTGGTGTAGTGGATAAGTGCTACGGCTGCTAACGAAGAGGCTGGCAGTTGGAATCCACCAGGCATTCCTTGGAAACTCTATCGGGCAGTTCTACTCTGTCCTATAGGGTCACTATGAGTCAGAATCCATTCGACGGCAGTGGGTTTGGGTTTGGGTTTTCAAAGAGGAATTTGAATTCCATTTTATTTCTGATTAGTCTTAAATATCTCAACAAAACAAGTTAATAGTCTAAATGAAAATATACAGATAGTTTCTAAACTCTTTCAGAAAGAACAATGTATTTCATTTAGTAAGAATGTAACAGACATTGCCTTTTTATCATTATAATCATGATCATTGTTTAGAAAATAGAGTGGAAATGCCCAAATAATCCCACTTGGAATATACAAATTTTATCATTAGTAACTATTTTTTTAACTACTACAATCAGTAATTTCCATATTTTGTTTACTTTTTTAAATATTTTAAGTCCCAGTTTCTATCCCTGACAGATGAAAAAAAAATTTTTTAAATAATTCTTGTATAATAGCCTATGCCATATATTTTGTAAGAAATATTCTTAATAAAAATTTTTTTTCTAGTTAACAGACTTTTTCTTGTATCACCAACTGTAGGTCACTTTCACATTTTTATCATTCTGAATGAAGAATAATCTAAATCCTTGTCATCATGAGATATATGCCAGCTACAGAAGAAAAATAAAACAAACAAAACAAAACAAAAATAATCATAGCAGAAGAATTCGTCCAAATTAGAAAAACTCTTGGACATGAAAATTCTAATAGACAATCCATTGGTAAACTAAATGCTTTTATCTTAGTTTGATTCACATTTGGTATTGAGGATTCAGTTAAAACAGCTTTCTTTGTTATCTTAGTCTAGAAACAACCACTCCAATCTATTTCCTGCCCATATGGGAAAGCAGTGTAGGGAAAACTGGTATACAAGTGGAAGACAGTGTTAGGTATATTCATTTTAAGTGAATATTATATGAATTAATGTCAAAAAAAAATATGTGCCCTTACCTCTGTACTCTGTAGCATTTATTTTACAGTTTTGACTTAGAAGCTCCTAAGTATCTTCTGATTATCACAGTTACATATATATACTTTATACCTTCTGCTAAATTCTATTTCACAATAAAAGCTTTACATTAGAAAACATTAAGATTACTCACTTAAGTTTCATAGTTCAATATTTTTGGCAGTATTATTAGTACCAGTAATAATAGTAGTAATAAAGTATTATTAAAAACAGGATTGTTAGTAATAGTAATAGCTCAGGACTATTGAATACTCTGTGGCTGGAACCATGCTAAAGTCTTTGAATTTATTAACACTTATTATGAAAACAGAATATATGGGAAGCATTATTAGTAAAGTAAGAGGCATGATATATTTGAAGAGATGCACCTGAAGTGAACATTGAGAAGGGCAAGGCCATCAAAGAGGGTATGTGTTTGGTCAAGTCTGGGTGTAAGAATATTTTGAGTCTCAGAAAGTTCCTAATGAGTGATAGATGTAGATTAACATTCAGGACACATGACTGCAAGCTAATGTGTTTGATCCTTTAGTACTTTTCAATGGTTCCCAAAGGTGGCAGTGTGTGCAGTCACTAAGAAAATGGATTCTGGAGTCAAACTGCCTTGGTGTGAATATTTTGGCTACACCAAATCACTTCCCAATCATTAGCGTGGCATTAGGTAAGTTACTTAATTTCTCTGTTCCTTAGTCACTTTGCATGTAAAATGGGGATAATAATAGTGGCTCCCTCATGGGGTAGTTGTTACCAATGACATATATTAATAGAGACGATATATGTGAAGGAGCTGTGTTGGTACAGTGGTTAAGAGCTTGCTGCTAACCAAAAAGTTGGCAGTTTGAATCCACCTGCTGATCCTTGGAAACCCTATGGGGCAGTTCTACTCTGTTGCTATGAGTCAGAATCGACTTGATGGCAACAAGTTCGTTTATTTATATATTTATTTTTGGTTTTTATGTATGTGAAGGGTTTCAAACTGTGTCTGGCACAAAATAAGCACTAAGTAAGTGTTCAAATACCCCCCGCCCCCCAGGCCAGGCCAGGATTCCTCATTGTAAAGGTCGAAAACTTTAACTGGTTTTTATGCCAGCCTAGATTATTTATAAGCTTATTTGCTTCTATTGGCGAAATGACTGCATTTGTTTAGACCTAGAGAACTGCATCCTAAGACATTTCAGTTTATTTTTTCCAGGGAAAGGAATAAATATATAATTACTCCAGTTTAGTGCTGCTAAAAAATAAAGTTGAAGTACAAATAAAATCACAAATAATACATCTAGCTTTTTTTTTTTTTAACACATTCTTCCAGCCTGATATTGATATCAGATTTTAGTAGTGCGTATTTTTTATATTACCTAGTATAGGTGGCTCTACAAAGAAATGTTTGCCAGTACTTGTGAAATTATCAGTTGCTAATGTGCAAAATAAAGTATCCAGAAAAAAAAAGGGAAGACGAGCTGCACAAAACATTCTTCTCAGGCAACAGAACTATCAGCCTTAGTACGTGGCTTTACCACCCAAAGTGAGAGCGTTTCTAAAGCTTTGCATATGGCGTTCCACATGAGTAAGTGAAAATTTGATGTTAAAAAATGGCAGCTGTTTTGTGTTCCTAATGCAGCTGTCTCAAGTAAACATTTTAAAATATATTTGTACAGATGTAATTTTCAGGACTCAACAGCAAAACCGAGGATCTAAGAAATGAGAAAATCTACTGCAATTTTCTGGATAATTTAGGCAGAACCTATCTACCATTTAAGTTATTTAGGGAACTGATCTAGTCCTATTAAACTTTCACTGACAATTAGGTGATAATTTTCCACTTTGCTATCCAAGTATTGGCATTTCATAGTTCCCTTACAGGCAGAAATTTTAGATTCAACACTTTAATGCATCACTTGTAATCTTTGGAGTTTCAGTGGAAAAGAGTGACATGCAGCATCCAAAACTCAAAGTCAATATTGATACTTAATTTCACAGATGGAGAAAGTAGGTACAGTTACTTGAATAACAGAATTACTACCTTTTATATTAAGCCTTCAAAAGAATTATGGATCTGGAAAGCTGACTTTGGGCCAAACGAACAATCAACAGCTCTGCTAGGCAGGTTGTCTTTGGGTACTGCAACTGAGTGGCTGTTCCGGTGCCGAAGCTTGGGAGGATGGGCTACATGGCTTTGTTCCTCATTCTAAAACATATTTATTTAATGATATCCAAGTGGCCCATTGAAAATGCCTGGCTTCTTTCAAATACAATTATTTTAAGCAGGCTCAAGCTGGTTGAGTTGCCCTAGGGCACCTCATTCTTTCAGGTATAGCCCAAATGCAAGATATTAAATAAGCCAACATAGTACTGATCAAAGACAAAAAACGAACCCGTTGTTATCAAGTCGATTCCGACTCATAGCAATCCTATATACCCTTCCCTTAAAGAATCCATCATTTAGTTGAAGAGATGAACAAATAAACAAATAAAATACATCACAATAAATGCAGTAATATTTGTATAAGTATTCTAATAGTGCAGAGGAAGATATGATGAATACTAATACAGAATAATTTCTTGGAGGTTGAGACATCTGACAGCAAGGAACTGAGAAATTGATAGCTTCTGATTGACAAAACACCAAGGCCTGTCGTTATTGCTGAAGTATAACAGGTGTGGAAGAAACTCCTTGCTATCCTCTTACTCATATATTGTTTTAGCTTTGCTCCATGTTATTTTGGATCCTGTGGAGAAGTCACATTATTATGACCCAGTAGTTTGGATGGTGTTGAAAGCGACTGATTTTTATGCAAGATGGAGACATTTATTCTACAGTGTGAGTTTTTTCTACATTGAACAGGAATGGTTACTTATCACAAATTACGTATTTCAAACTGCTATTGGTTTTAATGTCTAACAAAAGGCAATTATACCATGTAGGTCAGAAAAGACACAGCTCCATTATTGACCTTGTCATTCTTTCGTTTCCTTTTGGAAGTTGTAAATTGAACTGCAACAAAAATAGGGTAAGTTTGGGGACAAATATGATAGTGTAAATGTGATTTTAGATTGAAAGGCAAAGACAGAAAGTGATTTTTTCTTTTTCCTTATTGGTTAGTTTTCAGTTTTTTAATTTGGGTTTTCTTGTAGTAATAAAACGGTTATCACTGAAATTGTTGAAGAAAAATAATTTGACTATTTTATGGCTGGCACTTCAATGTCTTGGTGAAGCAACAAATTTTAAGATATTGCTGAGTTGTGTAAAGTTTCTCAGGAATGCATCTATAATATCATCATAGAGAATATATTTTCATTTTTAAAACAATTGAAAAATCATATAGCCATAAGCCTTTTCTGAATTTCACGTGTCCAAAACACATATAATCAATATTGTAAACTATTGATTCATAAATAATGTGAGAAATGCAATTGAAAAAGAAAAAAATAACAGAGTACATGATGTCACACACATTTCTGTGTCACCTGGTACCAATCACTAGTATATTCTAAAATACTTTGACTTTGAACAAATTAATTTTAATAGGGGAATATATGTGTGCATATAAATATATTTACATATATATGGATTTCAATGTCACATCGAAATAATTTTACATAAATTAAGTGAATTTGTGAGAATGTATTCTTGCAATATATTTACTACATTTTAGAATTGTGTCAATAGGTTTCTTAAAGCATAATTATCTTAAAATTGATCATAATAATCTTAATAACAAATCTATTGTATGCTACAGTATAATATTTAATATTAACGTTAGAACTCTTTCTTATAAACCTGATAAATGCCAAGCTTACCTTGGCAATATGGACTACATGGATCCCTTTCCCCAGGTCCCTGATTGGTAAAAAAAAAAAAAAAAAGGATATTTTTCCTAAAGATTTAAATGGCTGTGTGGTAGCAGGTGACTAATACCCTGATCTCTGCTTTAGGAATACATGGTAATGGTTGGGGCTTACCTAGGGACAGGGAAAGGAAAAAGAAAAAAAAAAATAAGGGTTTCCCTCACTCTCCACTTGCAAGGACCCTTGTTTTTGGTCTCCTGTCCTGAGAGAGAGAGACTTGTTTTTTTTTTCTTGGAGCCTTTTTTCTCTCTATCCCCACAGGGAAATTCCATGATTTAGGCTGCCTCAAAGTCTAAGCCTCGAGATTAAGAAAAAAATAAAACAGAAATCTAACTGTCATATCAGTTCTAAGATTTCTATTTCCATCTACAATTATCTTGTTAGCATTTATGTTTCTATTTCCTCAGATACCTTATTTATATAATTGGCCCAGGGTTTTTAGTCATAATCTATAGGAATCAAAGGTTGAAGTATTCTTACTCCATCTTAACTTACTCCAAAAATAATTTTCTACCTAAGAGCAAAGGAAATTCAGTGGAGGATAGATTTTTTCTTTTTCTTTCGCAAAAAAAGGTGCAGGAAATATTAAATATCCATTTGCAAAACAGAACAAAACTCCATTTCAGTCTTCATACCAGATAGCACAATTATCTAAAAATCGATAGTAAACCTAAATTCACCCCAAACTATTAACAACATCTAGAAGAAAACATAGGAGAGAATCTTAGTAACCTTGGGTTAGAAAAGATTTTTTTAACATACTCGAAATCATGATCTGTGAAAGAAATACAAAAAAAAGAGATGAATTGGAATTTGTCAACATTAAGAGATTTTGCTATTTGAAATATACTCTTAAAAGAGTGAAAATGCCAGGCATATTTTGGAAGAAATATTTGCAAATCAAAAATATGATAAAGAACTGGTATCTAGAATATTCAAAGGATACTGAAAAGCAATATTAAAAATTCAAAATGGGAAAAAGATTGGAAAAGACGCTTTAAAAAGAAAATATACATATGAAAAAGAACAGGGAAAGGTACTCAATGGAAAATGCAAATGAAAACTAGAGTGAATGTATTAATTTCCTATGGTTGCTTAACAAATTGCCATGAGCTTGGTGACTAAAAACAAGGGAAATTTATTCTCTCATAGCCCTGGAAGCAAAAATAAGCACCACGGGGCAGAAATCAAGGTCTTAGCAGGGTTCTCTAGGGGTAATCCTCTTTGGCACGTCCAGCCTCCGAGGGAAACACCATTCCTTGGATTGTGTCTGCATCACTCCAATATCTGCATCCATTTTCACATTGTCTTCTCCTTTTTTGCGGTGTCAAAGTTCCCCCTGCCTCTCTTTTATAAGGATACATGTGATTGTATTTTGTGCCCATCTAGATAACCCAGGATACTCTTTTCCTCTCAAGACCCTTAATCATATTTAAAAAGTCATTTTATTATGCCATTTTTAGTAACATTCAAAGATTCCAGGGATTAGAATGTGAATATTTTGGGGGACATCATCATGCAGCCTACCATAATCTATCCTCTGATCCCAAGTATTTGGGACCAACTGATAAGAAAAATTTATTCATTCCATCCTAACATTCCCAAGTGTTATAACTCATGACAATATTAACTCAAAGTCCAAAATCTCATCTAATTCTTTTCAGTTCAAAAGTCCCGAATCATATCATCTAAATTAGGTATGGATGAGACTCGGCATCTAGAGCAAAATTCCTCTCTACCTATGAACCTGTTGACTTTTAAAACACAGTGGTGGGGCAGTCAGAGGATAGACATTCCTGTTCCAAGTGGAGAAAGTGGAAGGAAAAAAAAAAGAAAGGTAGAAATTCCAAGTAAGTTTGAAACCCAGTACAACAAATTTTATAAAGTTTCAAGGTCTGAGAATAAGCCTGTAACTTGAGACTCTGCCCTCTGCACCTACCTAAGGCCACATTGGTCCTAGCTTCATGGTCTGCAGCAGCAACAAAAGCAGTGGCCTCAACCTCATGGCCTGCAGCAGGGTGATCCATGATTTCAGAGATGAGATTTGGGACTTTCTGAGTTGAATATATTTTGATGAGAGTTTGTTCATGCTGGAATGGGTTATATGATAACCTAATATTGTATGTTGAAGTCCTAAACCCAAGTATCTGTGACTGAAACTTATTTGGAAATAGGGTCTTTGCAGATGTAATCAAGTTAAGATGAGGCCATACTGGATTAGGGCAAGCCTTAAGTACAATGTTGTTGTTAGTTGCCATCAGCTACGACTAATAACAACCTTATGTATAACAGAATGAACCATTGCCTGATCTTAAACCATCTTCATTATCTTTGGAACATTTGAGTCCATCATTACAGCTGTTTTGCAGTGCCTTCCAACCTAGGGGGCTCATCTTCCAAAGGTATATTGAGCAATATTCTGTTGTGACCAATAAGATTTTTGTTGGCTAACTTTCAGAAGTAGATTTCCAGGCCTTTCTTCCTAACCTGTCTTAGTCTGGGAGCTCTAATGAAACCTGTCCACAATGGGCAACTCTGTTAGTGTTTGTATTATGAGTGGTATAGCTTCCAGCATCATAGCAAAGCCAAGTTACCACAGTATTTCAAACTGATAGACAGGTGGTGGAAATCCAATGACGGAAGTTCTTATAAAAAGACCATGTGAGGACACAGAAACACAGGGAAGAAGGTCATGTGATGATGATGACCAGGTGAAACTAGAGGATAGCCCTGTAGTTATGTTGCCACAGCCAATGAACACAAAAGATTGACGGCAACAGCTAGAGATAGGAATAGGCAAAGACTTCTTGAGAGCCTTCAGATGAAGCATGTCCCTGTTGGCGTCTTGATATCAGCTCTATAACTTTTAGGCTCTATAACTGTGAGAGAAAAGATTCCTGTTGTTTTAAGCTGCCCAGTCATTGGTTATTTGTTATGGCAACTTAGGAAACTAATACAGGCACCAATTATAAGATAACACCTTGAGGGACCAGCTCGCTGTCCTTCAGCTGAACTAATGAACTGACAATGCCGCTGCCCTCCTTGAAAGTCTATACTTGTTTTCTTCCTATTTACGGAAGATAGAAGTGCCTTTTTTTTTTTTTCTGCCAGTCAACACCTTGATTTCAAAAGTGGACACCACAGGTGAGAGCCGAGAGTAAAATATTAGCATTTATGCTTCCTCTCAGGCTCTGTTTTCTAACATTCAGGCTATGAAACATCATTTTCCTGGAAAATTTTTTATCATGCTTTTTCTAATAAAACTTCCAGGCTTCAACTTCTGCTATGTAGACATACTATGATGTTGAAAGTGTTCATTAAAAATAATAATAATCATGACTTTGTTTACGTTTATTTCAGAAGTTAATACTTTTCCAAAGGTAGGTCTTCTTTTCATTTAAATTTCCATTTTTTTCTATCCAAATTATAACACTTAAAACAATGATAATAATACTAAGTAAATTATATTAAGGGCTAATTTTGTGCCAGGTTATTTTCTAATTTAAGAGTGTTTAAATCTACTGTAGATCTACTCTATGAAGATTTTTGTTTAATGGCACTTCCCATTATACTTCCTTTGTTGCAATAAACATCTATAGCCTATTTGTTGGAAGGTTTCTGATTTTATCTTCCAGTGTGCATGTGTGTGTGTGTGTTTGCCTTTGACTTTTGGAGTCTAGTATAGTGTGGAATAAATAGGCGCTAAATAAACACCACATTTTTTACTCAACCTGATGTATACACCCTTGGACATTTTAGAACACATTTTTATAATATGTGTCTGTCTGGACGGAAAAGCACCAGAGAAAATTTAGCAAAGGCCATGTGTGAAGATTCCTGAGAGTGAGCAACACTTCAGAGAACCAACGGGGCATTGTTTTCCTGAGCTCATGACAAGGAGGTGTCTTAATGTAGAATGATGTGGTGGTAAAAGCAGTAGGCTGAATGCTGATGACAACTTCCAGCCCCCTCTGTAGTGAGGAACGAGATTGGAGAACGTCCTTTCATCTTTCAGTTCTTTTATCTCATTACAAGAATAGATTTGGACTGGATCTACTCCAGGGTCTACACTATTTATAAACTTTTATAATTTTAATGAAAAACAATTTAAAAATAACTCAAACCTCATTCCTAATAATTACTTCAAGTTTCATTGAATAGGTTAAATGAATCATATAATATTGAAAGCATCCCAGAAGACGTTAATGACAAAAATGGAAAAGGGGAAAAAACAGTGAAACAGTAATGCCCTTTTTTCTTGTCAGTTCTTACTAAGGCCTAAATTCCCATGTCATCTGACTTTACATAGATCATTATAAATGTCTCTTTTTGTATGTTTGTATTGTTTTAATTTTCCCAGTCTTATAAGAATTGTCACAAAAAAAATCAACAAATTCAACAGTTCTGTGATGGGCATTTTCATAATCTGCATCTAGCTGCATGCATAAATGGTTCTGGCCATTCATGCTGGTAAAATGAAATGACCTGGAAGGCCAGCAGTAGCCCTACTGAATACCTCATCTGATTTAACTTTGTGTTGTAGCTTCTCTTACAAGGTGTTACAAAGAAAAAGACAATTCATTTTCTGTCATCTATTAGGGCCAATTCAGAAGTTAGAGATGCCATTTCTGTGACAAAGGTTATTAAAAGAAAGGGAGACAAAATCTCTAGAGCATTGACTGATTTTTTTGAAGAAAGAAACCTAAAGTAGATTAAACTGAAAACCCCAGATAATGTGAAAATTAGCTTCAGAAAACACAGATTAAAATAATATTAGTAATAATGGTCATGCTCCAATCACAGCTGTGAATAAAGAATATGTGTTTATTAAGAAAGAAAACATCTTTATATATTGTTTATCATTTTTACTAAAGTCATGAACCAGATATCTGCTGCCTAAAATTTGGCTCTTCTCATCTATATCATATAGATATGAATTCTTTTTCTCTACTTGTGGGGCAAATCCACAGCCCTCTCAATAATTCTATGAATTCCATGGAGTTTACATTCTCACATTCACCACTAATCTCAAAGTTTTACTTTTAAGAATTCTCAGTAGTTACAGATCTTATCATACCATTCTGATCCTTCTGGGTTACTTGAATCCAGAAATGTCACTGAGAATATTTTGAAGATTTCCATTAAAGATAAGGACACAAACAACAACAAAAGGATTAAAAAAAGAAAAATCAAGTACACATGCAATTAAATCAAGTGAGTATTTTGGAGTTCATAATTCATCACAGAAATAATAAAAGATCTTTGCCTAAAACATTATGTCAAGAATCATAAGGGGTCTGTGATTTTACCCTACTTTCAGACTAACAAGTTTGCCGCAGTTTCACAGATGCTGGCAGAAGACAAGAGCTTCCTGGGTCAGAGAAAAGAACGTGATTCCTCATGGCAGAGAAGGCAGCATAGCTTTATGTTTGCTTTGGTTCCCTATGTCCTCCCAAGTCCCACTGGGACACTGCAAAGGCAGGCCCTGCTGTCCACACAGTTGCTTTGTGCTCCCCTGAAGGATCCCAAGCTTAGAAAATGTCATCTTTTTTTAAAATAATGGGCTACAACAAATCTGCCCAATCTTTGAGCCAGAGTGAGACATTAATTTTCTTATCTGCGACAGCAAACAAATCAGCCCTCTACTTTGGAGGAGGGCATAATCTGTTTTCCAAGTTATTTTGCTCTATAAACATCCTTGAAAAGATAGTCCAGAACTCAAGGTGACAGCAAATCTGTTCAGAAGACATGGTGAAATGAGAATTGTCCCCCAGTAGTCTCATTTTTGGATGGACCTATAAAATGATCTGGGCATAATTCTTCTCCTGCCTTACCTCATAATTTTCTTTCTTACTATGCTTTCCTTCTCCCCATCCATTGCAAATTCTTTTCATTCCTAGTGTTGAACAGATTAACTAATTCTTGTGTCAAGTGGCTCATAAAAACATACTCTCAAGATCTTAGAATCTACTCCAAGGAGTAAATTTACGTATTTAAAAAAAAAAAAAAATTACTACTCCATCTCAAGATAATACTAAATTTCCAGTAGATATGTATATATGTATACATTGGCCATAAACCAAAAGAACAAACCAAACCTGTTGCCCTCAAGTCGATTCTGAGTCATACCAATTTAATATCTTTGCCAAATCTAAACCCATTACTGTCAAGTCAATTTCAATTCATAGAAACTCTGCAGGACAGGGTAGAACTGTTGCATAGGGTTTCCAAGGCTGTAATCTTTATTGAAGCAGACTGATGCATTTTTCTCCTGCAGAAAGCCCGGTGGGTTATAAATGTTGACTTTTCATTTAGCACATGAGCCCTCAACCATTGTGCCATCAGGGCTCCTATTTTGAAAAACCTGGAATTCTCAAATTTGGTTATTTCTCTATCATTTCAAACAGAGATAAATCTATAGGTATTGTACTCTTATACAACAAAATAATTTTGCACCTAAATTGGTATCTAGAAAAGACAGTGTTGAAAGACAGTTTTCAGATCCAAGCTTAAGTAAACTTCACAGGAAAGCTGGATGAATGGAAATCAGGAACACAAGGTCAAGAAGGGGAGAGTGTTGGCACATAGTGAGGTTGGCAACAATGTCACAAAACAATGTGGGTATTAATCGTTTAATGAGAAACTAATTTGCTCTGAAAACCTTCATTATTTATTTTAAAAAGTTAAAAAAATAATAATTTAACTGTTCTGGTAGGATTGATTAATGAAAGGAAAATGGTACAGTTTGGCCATGAGCCTGGACACTTCAAAAATATAGGAAACACTCAAATAAATTTCTTATATTGGAAAGAAAAATGACTCAATTAATTAGAGAAAATGGCATGAAGAACTGGACAAGAAAATAGCAAAAGGAAAAATAAAAACCAAAACTTAAAAGTGGGTAGGTAAAATTTCTATAGAATAAAAAAAAAAAGAAAGCAAAGCCAGTGTAAAAAGAAAATGCTTTGTAAACCTTATACATGACAAACTATTATAAAGAAATGTCAACTACTTTCCTTTATATATGTATACGTACATCTATCTATCTATTTATCTATCGACTCGACGGCACTGGGTTTGGCACTTGGTATCTGTCTATCATCTATCTATCTATCTATCTATCTATCTATCTATCTATCTATCTATCTATCTATCTATCTATCTATCTATCTATCTATCTATCTATCTATCTATCATCTATCTATCTATCTATCTATCTATCTATCTATCTATCTATCTATCTATCTATCTATCTATCTATCTATCATCTATCTATCTATCTATCATCTATCTATCATCTACCTACCTTTCTGTCTATCTATCTGCCTACCTGTCTATCTGCCTATCTATCTATCTGAGGGAGAAAGATGTGGCAGTCGGCTTCCATAAAGATGACAGCCTTGGAAATACTATGAAGCAGTTCCACTCTATGACGTTACTATGAGTCAGCATTGACTTTATGGCAATGAGTTATCTATCTAATTTATCCTTCCATCTTTCCATCCACCCACATCCATCCATCCATCCATCCATCCATCCATCCATCCATCCATCCATCCATCCATCCATCCATCCATCCATCCATCCATCCATCCATCCATCCATCCATCCATCCATCCATCCATCCATCCATCCATCCATCCATCCATCCATCCATCCATCCATCCATCCATCCAAGCAACACCGATTCTGAGTATTAGTGGGTATCTGAATGTTGGGGGAGACAATAGTATGTACGGAGAGAAAATTTAAAAGAAAAAACAATCTACTTCAGGCAGCAAATAAAGCAGGAAAGGATGTATTTGGTCAATCAACTATATTATTTCTTTATTCATTGAGCGATTCCCTATTGAACATTACATGTAACTGTGATTTATATGGTGTGGATATGCACACATGCATATACATTCAATTAAAATGCATTCACAATGTATTTTTAGACAGCATATATAGTATTACAAATTCATCTCATAATTTTGACAGTTTCTGATATTTCAGGTAATAAAAGTTTTTTTGCTTATAATTTTAAATCCTTGTAACTGTCTAGGCAGAAGTATTAGAAAGGGAAAAAAGGAGAATTGTTTTAGTAATAATGTAAAAATTTTTAGTTGCCCTTTTACATAATGTCTGGAATAGACCAACAAGTCAGGTATCTAAAACACATTTAAAATAAATACATTTGAACAGATAGTTATATAATATAGGTCTGCATCACCTCTAAGTAATTTACTGTGTCTTCTACTCACTTAAAAAACAAAACTAAACAAAAAAACCCAAACCTGTTGCCTTCGACTCCTCATAGCGGCCCTAGAGGACTGCCCATAGGGTTTCCAAGGAGCACCTGGTGGATTTGAACTGCCAACCTTTTGGTTAGCAGCCAAACTCTTAAATACTATGCCACCAGAGCTTCCTCATTTGCTTAAAAAAGGGGTTCATAAATATGGTAACTTAAAGATACTTTTTAATACAAGGCGTATCTATTAATTAATGGTATAATGGCTATATCCTAAAGTGTTTAAATGACACTTATTTTTGTTAGCCTAAATATTATCCATAAATCACGAAATAACACTAGAAGTACATGATAATATACAAGATGCTGGTCTGTACGTTGTAGGCCTGGTGGCTTGGTGGTTAAGAACTATAGCTGCTAACTAAAAGGTCAGCAGTTTGAATCCACCAGCCCCTCCTTGGAAACCACATGGGGCAGTATCACTCTGTGCTGTAGGTTCGCTATGAGTCAGAATTGACTCAGTGGCAACAGGTACAGTCTGTACATGAGCCTTTCTGAATTTGAAACCTTACTGTGCTAATAAGAAGCTCTGTCACCTTGAATAGAAAATTATCTATTCACTTTGTTTTCTTCCCTTCATGATGAGCTATCTCAAGTGAACTTGTTGGGAAAGGTGATGCCCAAGTGACATTTCAATAACAGAAAGTAGGGCCACTTTCTCTCTAAAGCAAACCTAGCGTGACAGGCCATTTCAGTCACATTTTCACTTGGAGTATTCTCTTCCGCATTGTCAAGAGGAAGACTACCATTCTTAACTCTTGATTCAATTGATGAGTGTATTAGTGAATAAAACCAAATGAAACAGTGTTACAATTTCCTCCATTAAAGACACCTGAGTGTTTCATGGCTACAAGTACTTGTCTACTTAGATGCCCTTTTAAAAGGAAAATATAAGCAAAGAAAGGATAGAGACTAGGATAATTTTGAAGACGTCATTTAATCATTGTATCAGTAGAAAAAGAAAGACTACAGAAAAATAGCTATCGTACAATTATCCTTGGGTGTCTGGGAACTTTAATATCTCATTTTTAAAGATATTTTATTTCATCTTTTTTCTTTCAGTATCTCTATCCATGCTTTTTCATTTGCAGATGATTCTTGAAGCCTCCAAAAGATTTCCAAGATATTACGTGACATATTGCAAATGCAAGAGAATGCTAGTTATTAAAACAAAGCAAAACAAACAAGTAAACAAAATAAGGAACTTTTTAACCCATTATAACAAGACAGCTAGGATCTTAGAGAAATTAAAACATAACCTAATAAAAATCAAAATGTCTTCTCCTTAGATGTAAGAGATGCACCCAATATTCAGCTACTGTAAACAATTCCAAAAGCCTTTTTGAAGAAGCTAAGATGAAGGAGAACTGAAAGTGATCATTAAAAGATCCCATGTGACAATATCCAGCATTTTGTTCAGCTTCGCCTCTCCATCTAGTGGTCTTCAGATAGGTCAAGAAATTTCTAGACACAGGAAAGCCGTCCACCTAAACTGCAGTTTTATTTTTAATTTTACAGGAAAATCAGTGTTGCAAATTTTACTTAGGATTTTGAAAAATAAAAGGATCTCCATTCAAAGATCTAGACTGAATTGATAATTTTAAAATGTCAGTCTTTTTCTAAGCATCACCAAAAATTAAGGTCAAAAGAGACTTCTAGAGATAGTTACTACTGATAACATAAGCCTCTCAGGAGAAGGAGTCATGTTTTATAAGTTTTTCCATTCGTAGAACCTAGAAATTTGTGGGCCATGTTAGTAACTAATAATGAAAGTGTTTTGAAAAGAATAAGCAAGAAGACAGCCTCACTCCAAAGAGGCACATTTTGTTCAAATTAAAACAAAACAAAACAAAAAAAACACCACCAAACCCATTGCCATCAAGTCAATTCCAACTCATAGTGACCCTATAGGACAGAGTAGAACTACCCTATAGGTAGACTGTCACATCTTTCTCCCATGGAGCAGCTGGTGGGTTAGAACCACAGACGTTTTTGTTAGTAGCGGAACACTTAACCATCCCAACAACAGGGCTCCTTTGACCAAATTAAGAGATATAATTCCTTTTTCCCCCCCTCTTTTTCTTAAGAAATACATTTAAAATCTTCTAGAAGAGAAAATAGATTTGCTACATTTTACCTTCTAATATTTTGCTGAAATAGTTTTCTCTTTAACTAGTTTAACATAAAGACTTTCAGCTAAAGATGGTGGATTTAAAAACTTCTTGATCTCTAGCAAAAGAGACAATGAAAAGAATTAAAAATGGGGGTAGTGTAAATTTCTCAAGGACAAAAAAAAAAGGAAAATGGCAGGATGATTTTTTTTTTTTTGAAAGTTGATAAGGAAATAAATCAGTGATAATGGAATTATACTGAGAAAGCAGAAAGGAAAACCATAAGGAAGCACAGATGTTGAATGAGTGCTCTGCTGAATTTAAAAAAGGCTCAGGAGTTCTCATGGAACCAGGCATCTCGCAAAGTGGCTGCAGGATTTAAAAGAGAAGATTTGAAAGATTTGAAAGCTACTGAGATAGAGTCCTAGAGAATCCTCCAGCATAAGAAATCTAGATTTAAGAAAATCAGACAGAGCTGATGATAAGAGGACCATACAGAAATCAGAAGGACTAGAAGGAAATTTATTAAGTGAATGGTTATAGCCATTCTTCCAGCTCTGTTCTTCTAATATGCTCCCAGTACCTTGGCAGTCAAACTTTCATCTGGGATAGATGAATGGTAGATTTTTCATTTAGGAAACTGTTACAGGTTGAATTGTGTCCCCCTCAACATACGTGTTAGAATACTAATATCTGTACCTGTTGATGTAATCCAGATTCGGAATAGGGCTGTCTTTGTTATGCTAATGAGCTCATCATATCAGAGTAGAATGTGTCCTTAACCTAATCACTTCTGAGTTATAAAAAGAGCAGATTAGATACAGATGGGGAAGATACCAAGTGAAGATCTCCAAGAACCAAGGAAGGGCCCTGTATTACCAACAAGGAAAGAATCAACAAAGTCAAGGCCCTGGTATGGACTTTTAGCACATATAACTATGAGAAAACAAATTTCTGTTCTTTAAAGTTATCTGCTCGTGGTATTTCTGTTACAGCAGCACTTGGAAACTCAGACCGAAACTAAGAAGCACAAGGGGAGAAAAACTAAGCAAAACAAGCAGACATCTAGGTAATGGCATTTGGTTGTCCTCCAAGAGAAATCCACTAATATCATCCTTAGAGTGAAGACCCATTTAAAAACCTGTCCATGCAAATAGAGCAAATAGGCTGCCTTATTCTTCCACATGAACCAGCAGCCAAGATCGTGGGAAATGAAAGAAAAATCTACACTATAAAAGAAAAAAAGTCAAAATAAATTACAAATGAATTGTAGCCAACAGCCCAAGCAAAATTCAGGAAATACAATAAAAAGTCAGTAAATTTATAAAGATAAAGAATGAAGCATCCGGGCCTTTCGAAGAGGATGTCGTTAGAAAGGAATACACAGAGAATGAAGAAGCATTTGGTTCAGCTGAAATAAGATAGATATGATATCCAATTATTTCAAAAAAGGATGTCTGAAATGGTATCTTTTTTCTTCCAAAAACATAAATATTGCTAGGTCCCTCCTTATCTCATTCCAAAATAACAAAAATTATAAGTAGTTGTAAGGTGCAGAATATACTTAAAACTTTTTAACAAATTACAGCCTGGAAAAATAATTCAATCACTAATCTTTATTACATTGCCCAAAAAGCACAGGTTTCTGTGAGAAACAGCATAATGTGCTTGCTCAGGTATACAATTACAACAAAGACCTACTCGGAGTCAGCAGAACATGAACTAATAATATACATATTATTTTTTACCATTCTTTTTAAATATTGAAATGCTTAAAATATCACATTATGTAGGTTTCTAATCTGAAAAAATAAGTACGTCCTACAAGAATATGTATTTAAGCACATATATCTCTAAAGTGAAGAGACTACAAATCAGGTTAGTACTTCAATTTTAGTGAAAATCTAAGCTTACATTTGTATTTCAAAATTGGATTCTTAAAACCATGAATGCTGGTCTTATTAAAAGTAAGCTACACATCTATGACATCAAGTTAAGTTAAAAACACATCATGGGTATAAATAACTATCACAATGTTATTATGGAATTTAGAAATGAATAAAAGATCGAAGAGGACGAATGAATTAGAAATTGTGTTTAACTGGTGTTATGCAATATTACATAAACAGATCATCAACTACAAATAGCAAGATTTGTTTTGGCAAAGAAAATAATGGAAACTACGTTGGTTTATTTAAATTCTGTGCTCAAAGCCTACTGAAGAGCTTAGAGAATAAATGAATGCTATTTAGTTTCTAAGTTTCTAGACCCTTACACATTATACATTAATATATCTAAATTTAGTCAAGTATTTTAGCTATATTAATAACTAGCAAAGCCAAGCTACCTTTTTGGAAACAACTCTTTCCATCAACAGCTTAAAATTGTCTTTTTGAAAAACACTATACAATTTAATTAGTATTGAGTAAAGTCATGAGGATTAGTTAGTACAGAATATAAATCAGTGATTTTATTAGAGCATGAAATTAAGTACCTCAGATAGAAGAGGGAAGCCCCAAGAGTTTAAAGATGATGATATTGACATATCATACAAGTGATTAGTGGCTGCGTTTATATAAATGGATGGAAGGGTCTTGTGGTATTAAGTGCACACACCAAAGAATTCCATTAAAAATTTTAAATGCCCTGATCTTATGTTCATTTAACAGCTTATTTGCATATTGTAGCTCCTATAAAGCACCCAGGATGAATTTTCATAGCCAAGCGAAGTGAGGAATTTCGATGACTATCTCAATAACAGACAAAATGTCACACTTGGGGCTCCAAAGAAGTGCGAAGCAGCAACAATTATACTCTGAATAAAAGAGGTAATTTTCTATGATGGCTTCCAAATTAATATAATGAACCCTTGCTGCCTAGGCATTTCCTCAGAAATCTCAGGAGAGGGAAGGGGAAAAGTAATCTTTAGAGCAAACACCCCAGGAAGTGACAACGACTAAGCAATATGAATATGAACTTTAGTCCTATGTTGTACTGAAAGGCTGAATATTTTATTCTTTCTATTGAAAAAGGATCTAACAATATGTGGCTTTCCAAGATATCAAGCTTCCTACCAGAGAGCCCTAACATAAATTTTAGAAAATTAAGAAAAAAAATCTAAATTTTCCATGCTGGCAGAGAACAATCCTGAAACAGATACTGCAGTAGAGTTTTGATATCAAATTCAGTTTTTTTTTTTTTTTGGAAAGATAATAGCACAGATTTCATGTTGCATACTTAAAAATACCTTACATTTTTGCATCATCCCTTAATATTATTGCCTTAACATTGTAATCGGGAGATTCTAATACAGCAAAATGAGGAGAACCAACTAAAAACCCACTGCTGTCGAGTCAATTCTGACTCATAGCGGCCCTATAGGACAGAGTAGAACTGCTCCACAAGAGTTTCCAAGGAGCGCCTGGTGGATTCAAATTGTGGGCCTTTTGTTTAGCAGCCATAACTCTTAACCACTGTACCACCAGGGTTTCTAAGTGGAGGAAAAAAGGAAACAAAAAGAAGAAAATGAAGGAGCAAGAAGAGGAGGAGAAAGGAGGAGGAAAAAGACTAGGATAAAAAGGAGGAGAAAAAGAAAAAAAAAAGGAAGCTTTTGGCAATTTGCTGCTGAGACAACACAAAACTGAGAAAGACCAGTTTATACACTCTCAACTTGGTATTTTTGAGTATATTGTTTCTAAATATCTAATTGATTTAATTTTTTAAACAGTGGAAATTTGTTCTTTAAGAGCTATTTTTTTCTAGACAATTATGTCTAAAGGTGCTGTTAATATTCCCCAGTACCAAATGATCATTTAAATTACAAAGGTAACAGTCATATTTATGACCAGATTCTCTAAACTTACATTAAAAAAAAAACTTACATTAAGTACCAATTTATCTCTTTGTGAGACTTCAATGTAGATGAAGACAGAAATGCATGATATCAGAGCAGGTTGCAGGGCCAAAATCTCAAGTTTTTGAAAAATCTGGTTTCTTTTGTCTTATATTTCACGTATAAACCAAACCAAACCCATTGCCACCAAGTCGATTCTGACTCATAGTTACCCTTTAGGACAGAGTAGAAGAGAACATAAAAGTAATCATAACATTAAATATATGAATAAAGTCCATTAGTTTGTATGTCTATCATTGTATCAGAACCATACTGTATAGATTACTATAGCTTTGTAATATGTTTTGAGATCTGGAAGTATATAGAGACCAATGTTTATTTATGGTTACAAGGAGCAGACGGGAAGGAGGGGATACACTGCTTAGAAGACACTGAGCTTCTGGTAAGGGCGAAGGGGAAATTTGGAAACATACTATTGCTGTGTCTCTGGGAGAAAGTGTGCCCCTTTCAGAAGGAAAAACCTCAAACCCTGCAAAAAAACTTCACAGTGCAAGAACAGGAAGCGAAAATTCTCCCAGTGTATCATTGGCTTGAGAGTAAGTGGGAAGATTCATGCTTCTATCATTTGTTTCCTGACCCATATATACCTCCAGCTGGGAACACAATGCCTTTGAGTCAATGTGTATTTTTCATCTTGCAGGATGGCACCCCATCCTTGCCTAGTATTGGCTCCAAACAGGTGCTTCAGTTATGCCATCAGTATGCCGTTGCAATAATCTATCAAAGTGGACAATTCTGCTGGATGTGATATGGCTCGTGGGCCTGTTGATCCTTTCCCTCATTTTTGCTATAAAGTATGTCCCCAGATCTTACATGATGTTCTTTGGAATCCTATGTCATTAGTCCTCAGATATTGATGATGGCTAGATAGATCCAATAGAAATTCACACACATGCCACACACCAAAAGATGTGTGCTAAAATATTCATAGGCACATTGTATTTAATAGCTAAAAACTTAAAAACAATGAAAATCTTCATCATAAAAAGGTATGGGTAAAGATTTTGTGGTATATTTATAAATTACAAAGATATGGACCAAGAGAAATAAATATTGGAAAACAACTGGTCACAAAATCACACATATTGTATCAACATGCCCTCTAATGGAAGAAACAGAGCTCTCAGTTAACTCTGAAGAGGAAAAAAAGATCAGTGATTGTGAACGAATATGAAGGTGGCAACTGTATTATCCTCCTTCATATTCCCTTGCAATCGCTGATCCTTCTGTATTATGGGGAGCCCTCATAGCGCAGTGGTTAAGAGCTTGGCTGCTAACCAAAAGGTGAGCAGTTTGAATCCACCAGCCACTCCTCGGAAACCCTATGGGGCAGTTCTACTCTGTCCTGTAAGGTTGCTATGAGTTGGACTTGACTCAATGGCATGAGTTTGGCTCTATCCTCAGCCCATTAAGTATTTCATCAACCTTTACTAATGCACTGTTCAAACTTACCGTTGAGTTTCTAATTAATGTTGTCCTTCCAATATGGGATTTCCCTAGAAAAACAAAAAAGAAAAAGAAAAATCCTGAGCATTAAGGTCAATTAGAAATAAGGGCAAAGCATCTCTAAATTGGATCATTTTAGAAAAATCTCCAAGATTCTGCTTGTATTCTTTATCAAGATGAGCTTAAAAATCCCCAGCCCCTGCTGCTGCAGCTGATGTTAAAGAATTCAACCGATTCTTTTTGTCTCTCTCCTCTACTATTACCCATTCTAGATATTGCTTAACCTTGGCTAGCACCTATGTTACTCTAGATCCTGGTGTGGTGATTACTGTCACTTATCCTTGAGGGGTATGGAAGAGATAGTCTGTTGTGGACCTAAGTGCCCCTGCACTGTCTTATTTGGTATGCAAAAAATGCAAGGTCCTAACTACTCTTTACTTGGGAGGTTTCTTCTAGTTGTATTTTCAGTGAAAATCCTTGAGGGATGAGGTCATGTCTCCTTCCATAATAAAGAGCAGGCTACTATAAAAGAGGTGGTTTCCACAAGCTCAGTGTTCTCAGCTTTTATTTAAATGCACAATGTGTACAACATCTACCTGGCCCCTGCCACATCAATGTCATGGACAGCAGGGGCAATCTGTACAACCATGATATTTATGCTTCTTGCTGTGCCTGAAATAATAGTCTTTTGTAACTTACTAAGGAATCTTGTGTCTTCTGCTAGCATCCATAAACTCATAAGAGGATAATTTATCAGCTTACAAGCAGCAGCCTTGACAAGGGGTCTAAATCTCTGGGAACTATCCCCTTCTTAAATCAAGCTGTTATACTTGCCATTTTACTGTCAAAACTGGGCAGGACAATTCCAAGAGGTGTGCCATGGTGAATCACTTGGGTGCCAAATATATTTTCCCTGTCCCACCTTCTAAAAGCATCCCTAACTTCTCCTGATGACCAGGATTAATTGCTTTTGACAATATGCTGACCCCTTTTTTGGCTTCTGACCTCTAGTAGGACAGTATATTATAGCATTTATGGACATTATGGTCAAATTCCCCACTGCAATATCTCCATTCCTGTAAAGTGGCCCTTTGGGTCTAAAGATTGGTTGTACAGGATTGTATGTTGGTGGTTCAATATTCAGTAAATTCTGAGAGAGTAACATTGATCAAGTTCCTGCACAGAGAAAGGCAAACCCACGTTGTAACTAAGACAGACTAGGAAGAAAAGCCTGGTGATCTGCTTCTAAAAATTAGCCAATGAAAACCTTATGGTTCACAGCAGAACATTGTCTGACTTGCTTTGTACATGTCATCAGCAGGGACAAATTCATGAGAAGAACATCAAGTTTGGTGAAGCAGAGAGCTAGTGATGGCAAGGGAGAACCTCTGTGAAATGGTTTGGCACAATAGCTGCGACAGTGGACTTGGATATGCCAGTTATTGTGTTGATGACAGAGGGCAGGGCAACATTTTTTGTTGTTGTACATAAGGTCATCGTGAGTCAGAGTTGGCTCTACAGCAGCTATCTAGCTAACTAGCTAACTGGAAAAATGGTGTCATATCAAAGGTACTACTATTCTCTGTTCCTTGTCGATATGTTATTTAGCAGTAACATTACCTTGATTCCTTTGGGTGAGTCACGCTGTTAAGGTATGGATAGCCCCGATCTCCGATAAAATATCTACTCCCTGTATGCACCCTGTGCCTGCTGTAGAATGGCAGAGACTGGCTAATAAAAACTTGCCAAGCCATTCTGTCTGTGCAATCGTTTAGCAACTCCTCTGCAGTGGGTGCTCACTGGTGAAATTAAAACATAATACAAAGATCTTCACAATCTGTGTCAACTCATGTAGATTCAGCCACATGCTTCTTCCCAAGACCTAGACACCTAATGTCTAAATCTTTCCATTCAGGTTACTGACTAAGCATCTAAGTTATTTCTCACTACCCATGGGGTCAATTATTTTTACATCGGGCCATCTCTGCACAAATTGGTTACTCAGATGCACTGCCTAGAACACTGATCTTTGGAAGGAATTCCCAGGGTAAAAGACTATTTAGCAGGGTTTCAGAAGGTTTATTGTAGAGTTCTCTCCAGAACAGTAGATACAGAGCTTGAAAAATAGAAATGTTGAGTTAAGATGCAGTTGCAAATGTGGGTTTGTGATGGAATTTCAGACTTTTCTGTATTGAAGGGGTGGGACTTCAATAGAGAAGTCCTTTCACCTTAAAACAATCAATGAGTGGCTGCAGACTGTCCCAATAAGGGGCATAATATTGGAGGCCACAGCTCCCTTCTGCTGACTACACATCTCCTTGTGAGCTGTCAGCACTAAACACTCCCAGTACTTGGGGAAGCTAGTGCCTCAATTCTAGAGGAAAGAAGCAGGACCCAGCACCTACAATGGAAAGAACATTTCTGAAATAGGAACAATATGAGAGGCCACTATGTAAACAGGGATCATTTTGAAGTCTGCTGACGTTTTGCAACGTTCTTTTTGTAACTGAATGAAGGAATGCATGTAAAAGCACTTGGGAAATTACCAGCATCTTACCAACATAAAGTGCTATTATTATTAAAAGAAAGCCTCAGGGTAGCATCTATCTTTATTCAACAGATGCACTTTTGAAAAGAAGCCATTGTCAGCAATCATGTGTCAGTTAAATAATTTAAAGCTTTGTGATAGTGGCCAATAAAAACGTAAGAAAGTGGAAATGTTTTCCCTTACCTGCTTAAAATGTGTCAACCCTTCTTTAAAATGTCTAATAAACTAGATACGAGAAAAACAAAGCGAATCTTCAGGTTTTCTTTGCTGTACCAAAACCCAAACCCAGTGCCGTCGATTCGATTCCGACTCAAAGCGACCCTATAGGAAAGAGTAGAACTGCCCCATAGCGTTCCCAAGGACCACCTGGAGGATTCGAACTGCGACCCCTTGGTTAGCAGCCATAGCACTTAACCACTATGCTGCCAGGGTTTCCTTCCGACTCATAGCAACCCTATAGGACAGAGTAGAACTGCCCAGTAGAGTTTCCAAGAAGCGCCTGGCAGATTCAAACTGCCGACCCTTTAGTTAGCAGCTGTAGCACTTAACCGCTACGCCACCAGGGTTTCCTCTTTGCTGTACAGCCATGAAAAAAAAAGACCTTTCCTCAAATTTTTAGGAATGCCGAGACTACTTGCCTTCATTTTTATTCGTGCATTCAGTAAATATTTATTGTTGTGGTTGGGTGCTGTCAAGGTGATTCCAACTCACAGCGACCCCATGTGACAGAGTAGAGCTACCTCACAGGGTTTTCTTGGCCATCGTGTTTATGAAAGCAGATTGCCAGGTCTTTCTTCTGGGGATGCACTTGGGTGAGTGGAACTGCCAACCACTTGGCTAGCAGCAGAGAGTTTAAGCATTGTACCACCAGGGCTCCTTAAATATTTATGGAGCACCTACAATGTTGTGTAGGTTGTACATTTTAAATAAACTTTAAATTTTAGAACAGTGTTAAATTAAAAAAAAAATGTGAAAATAGTACAGAGAGTTCTCATAAACCACACATCCAGTTTCCCTATATGAAAACCCTGGTGACATAGTGGTTAAGAGCTACGGCTGCTAACCAAAAGGTCGGCAGTTCCAGTCCACCACAGGCTCCTTGGAAACTCTATGGGGCAGTTCTACTCTGTCCTATAGGGTCGCTATGAGTTGGAATCGACTCCATGGTAATTTTTTTTTTTTTTTTAATACTAGTATAGTATCACACACTACCCACTGCTGTCAAGTCGATTCCAACTCATAGCGACCCTATAGGACAGAGTGGAACTGCACCATAGAGTTTCCAAGGAGCGCCTGGCAGATTTGAACTGCCGACCTCTTGGTTAGCAGCCATAGCACTTAACCACTACACCACCAGGGCACAGGTGTTATAATTAATGCAGTATATGTTATTATTACAGAAATTTCATACAAGATTCAAAATTCCTTTGAAAAAAATTAAGCTTTTACTTAATGCCGTTTTTTTTGTTCTAAGACCTATCCAGGACACCTTATTACATTTTCTTATCACGTCCTCTTAAGCTCCTCTTGGCTGTTACAGCTTCGCAGACTTGTTTTTATCACTTTGAAGTTTAGAACAGTACTGGTTAGTTATGTTGCAAATATTCCTCAACTGGGTTTTTTTTTAATGCTTTTGTCTTAATTTGATAAGGATACACATTTTGGGGAGGAAGATGATAGAGGTTGTGTTATTTTCATGATGTCATACCAAGGGCACATACTATTAACATAACTTATCCCTGTTAATGGTATCTTTGACCACCTAACTGAGGAGTAAGCAAGGCTAAAGGACCTGGAATGTGAAAAGTGCCTTTCTCCCAGTTGGTATGGTGGTTAAAGCACTCAGCTGCTAACCAAAAGAATGGTGGTTAGAACCCACCAGCTGCTCTATGCGAGAAAGATGTGGCAGTCTGTTTCTGCACAGATTTTCAGCCTTGGAAACCCTATGGGGCAGTTCTACTCTGTCCTATAGGGTCTCTATAAGTCGGAATAGAATTGACTCAAAGGCAACAAGTTTAACAGTAATTCTTCGTTATGGAGAACAGTCTGGGCATATTTCACAATGACTGTTCTTACCCACCTCTTCTCAGAGCCATGAGGAGATACTTCCAGAGTCTGAAGCATGGAAATGTGGTAGTTGTCTTGTAGGTAAAATCCACTGAAATTTGGAAGCCTATATAAGACTATTACCTTTAGAAGTTTCTCACTCTGGTGCTATGCCACACTTAGCTTCCAGCAATTCATCGAAATTACCTTATAAGGGTTCCTATAAGTTGATGGCTCTAGAGGTGTGTCTGCAGGCCATAGCCAAGTAAGCAGATCTTGGCTATGACTCCAGAGTTTTCTGTCTCTCCAAATTTTGGGATGTCAGTTTGCCCTGTAACCTCCATTCACGGATAGTACCATGAGAAGTTATTGATTTTCAATTTGTTGTGCTCGTTCTCATCGTTATGAAGCAAAGGATGACTTCTAAATTCTTTGTATGTTGCAGCTGAAGCCAGAAGTCCTGATTGCTGTCCCCAGGTGATGGGTTTGGAGCAGTGAATAGAATAGAAAAGACTTAAACTTTGGGTAAACAGGGGTGAAGTGTGCCACAAAGCTTTACACATGTGACCCAATTTTAAAATATCTACGAGGAAGAGCAAAACCTAAAGGAATAAACCTTCTATTTTGTTGTCTGTCAATAAAGTAAGCTAATAAATATTTGTAACAAGTCTAACCAAATTACTCTTGAAGAGTAAGCTGGTCTATGTTTTTCTGTATTGTACGTAGAGATGCATCTTCCGACATTTTGTGGATTTCCAAATAACAGCAAGCAATTATAATGCGCTATGTTTGATGATCATATAACACTGAAGACTTTCTATTCAACGTGGGTCTTTTATATGCTGTCAAAATTCTTAAAGTCTTTATTTCATAGACATCATCTGGAGTAAAGTATTATTATTCCAGGAAGCTGAAATAAAGGACAAGTCATAAGTGAATGAAAACACCTTGTTAGCTTTGAAGAAGGAGGAAAATACTTCTGTGGGCAGGATATGGCAGTGGATCTTCAGGAAACTACCAAAAAATAAAAAAGATGCAGGTAATGGAAATTCTACTACAGATGGGGAGATTTTACTACAGAAAGGGAGATTTTTATTTTGTTGTTCATTCCACAACTATTTATTGAGCACCAGATCTATGCTAGCCTCTTCTACTGGCACTGTGTTTAAAGTGGTGTTAGTAAAACACATCAAGCTGGTCATGTTTGATGCTGCAGCAGGGCTTTTTCTGACCTGTAATCCACTGTCATACGAAGTACAGACTACAGTTTTAAATAGGAGTAAGAATACCTACTTTATTCATGGGAGATTGTTTTAAAACGCTATGACTCACATCTCTACATTAATTTCTTATAAATCATGTAATATGAAATGATGAGATGTAAAAATGTTTTCTAAACCCTAAATTACTACTTACCTACTAACTATATGATCTTGGACAGCATATTATTGACCTTTTAAAGCCTTAGTTATCCATCAGTTACATGGGAATAAGGTTGCCTGCCTCACAGAGTTTCATAAGAGAACCAGCAGAAATGTTGAATTAATGATCACTTTTTTTGTTTGTTTGTTACAGACACCTTGGTGGTATAGTGGTGAAGTGCTACAGCTGCTAACCAGGCGCTCCTTGGAAACTCTATGGGGCAGTTCTACTCTGTCCTATAGGGTTGCTATGAGTTGGAATCAACTCAAAGGTGCTGGGTTTTTTTTTTTTTTTTTGGTTTTGTTACCAATAAAGCTTATAAAAAAAGCACATGCTACATTCAGCAGTAAGTTATTGAAATGCACCATTTTATTAGCTTTGGGGAATTATACAAATAAAGGAGGTATGCTGCCTAACCTCAAGATTACATTTTTATAGGGGAAGATACAGCATGCATGTAAATAACTATAGACTAAGGAAAGGAAAAAAAAAAAAAACAGTATTTCTCTCTAAAGTAAATATTAGGCAGTGTTATGGATTTAATTGTGTTTCCAAAAAATATGTGTTGTAAATCCTAACCTGTATGCCTATGGTAGAGAGCCCTGCTGGCACAGTGGTTAAGAGCTTGGCTGTTAACCAAAAGGCTGGCAGTTCTAATCCACCAGCTGCTTCTTGGAAACCTTATAGGGCAGTTCCACTCTGTCCTGTAGGGTAGCTATGAGTCAAATTTAACTGGATGGCAACAAGTTTTGGTGGTTATAATCCCATTTGGGAATAGATTGCTATATTAATGAGGCAGAATTAGTGTGGGGTATATTTTAAGTCAATCTCTCATGGACCATAAAAGGAGCAGATTAAGCAGCAGAGAAAGAGAGAGTTGCCAAGCCACATGAAGATTGTCCAGGAACAGAAGCTCAGAAGAGACAAGGACCTTCCTCCAGAGCCGACACAGAGAGAAAGTCTTCCCCTAGAGGTGGCACACTAAATTTGGACTTCTAGCATCCTTAACTGTGAGAAAATAAATTTCTGTTTGTTAAAGCCACTCACTTATGGAATTTCAGTTATAGCAGCACTAGATAACTAAGATGGGCAGCAATGTACACAGCACCTCATTTAATCCCCTTAGAAGTCCTGTGAGAGAGGAGTTTTTTATTTGATTTTGAGAAAGAAAAAGCAATAGCAGAAGCCTTGAGAACAATTTTTTTGAGAATAATATTTTAGCTTGTGAGGAAAAATACATACCTGGAATCATGATACGCTCTAATGTGCTTCTCCAATTTCAGTTTGATTTTGAAAAGTGTTTCTTACTAGATAATCATCATCAGGCGAACTTTCGATTTATTTTCTAGAGAAGAGTTGGTTGAAAGATACGCCTGAAAAGCAAAATGTTTTCAAAGGTCATGAAAGGGGAGAGCTGACATAAGATAATTGGACATTCTACTAGGGAGTGCCTTACGTGATAATTTAATTTCTTAAAATAAAACTCAGTTGAAGAATGGTTCTTTTCCCTATAAGGACTAATATGGCCAAGCTCTTGCAGAAGGCAGCCAAGCATGAAAAACTGTTTAACGTGTTAAAACCTACTGTTTTGGTCTAAGCTTTGTCATCTTATTTTTGTTTTAATTTACCAAACCTATAAATCTAACTACCTCAAGACTGTGGCTCATGCTGACATAAACCAGCTACTATTAGTGATGCTCCATTTTTATTGCAAGCGTGAATAACTGACTGGAATTGAAGGAAACTTAAATATAAATTAATTGATTAATAAATATACTGACAGGAAAGAACATGGGAGGCAATGAATTATAAAATGATTCAGATCTGTTATTGAGCATATGATTTTTTATCAAGAATCAAATATATGACTCCCAAAGATTTTTTAATTGAATTGCAATTAAGGCAGAAAATACATTCTATTAGAAATCTGATTTTGTGTTTATCAGATAATATATTAACACTAATACAGGTCAATTAAAAAATATAGGTCAGTTATGTACTCACAATTTTGAAATTTTATTAATTTATATTCTCCTTTTTGCCGGGTAATATGCTCTGCCAAGATAAAAAGATAATGCTATATTTTCCCACTGTATCTTCATTTCTGTCTTTTTGTAGGTGTAGATATAACTATTTCTTTGACTTGAAACAATAGCCTCAGATGAAGACATTTTGAATTTACAGAGAAAGCCCAACATGGAAGTGCTTATATATCAGAGAGTATCTTGAATTTGAAGAACTCTGACCACATCTCTTGCAATATTCCCCCTCATTCTTTAGTTCAACTAGACTATGTGCTAAAGGTCATGGATAGAGCAAGATGATGAGGGAAGAATTATTTAATTTAATAAAATGAGTTATTCTCTCTCTCTCTGTTGTTTTCTGTTTTGTTTCTTTAACCTTTATAACTACACAACATATTTTGGAGGGGGAAGGATTTATGTACAAACAACTGCTATTTAGGACAGTGATAACTCCTATGTTCTGCATCTTTTTTGATGAGATGATTTATTTAAGGATGTAGAATAAATTAATAAGAAATACACCTTGATGAAACATAGTGGCTATCAAAGTTGAGTGGAAGAGTCAGGAAAATGCAGCAAAATTATGAGGAAAAATATTAGGTACTAAAATCTGTTGCTGTCAAGTCAATTCTGACTCATAGTAACCCTACAGGATAGAGTAGGACTGACCCATCGGGTTTCCAAGAAGCAGCTAGTGGATTCGAACTGCTGACTTTTTGTTAGCAGCCGACCTCTTAACTACTGCACCACCACTCTCCAAAGAATCAAAGTAATACTTTACAAAGAGTAAGTCAAACTCATTCTATTTTATAGGTAGCTTTTTTTTTTTCTTTAACTGGGTCCTTTTTTTTTTTTTCAGTTTGATAATTTCTGTATTTTTGCTGTAATTTTTATACCACCTATAGTTAATATGATTAAAAATACTAGTTTGCTATTTGTTTTCAGCTAATGCTTAGAAGGAGAGCTAAGGACTTCTGGAGCTATTTTCTTTATGGCTGCTGCTTCTTCAAGAACTCTGCCTTTCTACATCATGCAGCCTCACCTTTTGAACTCTGATACTTTTCTACTTTACAACCCTGCTGGACTCTATTTGTGCTTCCTTTCCCTAAATCAGTGGTCCAGAAAATGCCACCAAGCAGATACATAGGGCAATTTCAGAGTCATGTCATATGTTTTTGTTTTACAAGGAATTGCAGTTGCGTGTGAAGCCTTTTGTTTACTGTCTAATAGTAATTATATGTATTCTCCAGTTTTATTTTTTAATTTAATTTAATTTATTTTTTTTAATGAAATCCATTGCTGTGGAGTCTATTCTGACTCATAGTGACCCTACAGAACAGAGTAGAACTGTCCCATATGGTTTCCAAGGAGCAGCTGATGGATTTGAACTACCGACATTTTTGGTTACCAGCTGAGCTCTTAAGCACGGCACCACTGGTGCCATCGAACAGATTCTGACTCATAGCAACCCTATAGGACAGAGTAGAACTACCTTACAGGGTTTTGAAAAAGTAACTGGTGAATTCGAACTGCCAACCTTTTGTTTAGGAGCCATAGCTCTTAACCACTGTTAAAAAACCAAAAACCAAACGCAGTGCCGAGTCGATTCTGACTCATACCGACCCTATAGAGTGAGGCTATTCCACCATGGGTCAAAGTTTAAGATCTTAATCTACCAATTTCAATACTACTAATGTTCTGAAACTTGAGGACATGTGAACTGCCAGAAATTTGATCTGTCATAAACAAATTAAACATGATGGGCTTATTTCCCTAGCCCCCCCAATTTACATATGAAAACAAATATCCAAATTGAAGGGAAGAATATCAAGGCTAAAGGAGGCATAGAAATATAGCCATGGTTGTGATAGTGATGGAAGGGATCACTGGCATCATCGCTGTGGTATGACAGAACACGGAATGTTTTCTTGGCAATGTTTATTTTTGTCAATGTATTGTCTTACCTATGTGTAGCTCTGACTCTCTTTAAGCACCCGCTGACTGCTGAAGCTATTCCCTTTGTTCCACTTGCCTGTTCAGCAGATCAGGGGCCAAAAATTACAGTATCAAAGCAATACATTTAATTTTATGTCTTCTAAAATTATGCTGAAACCAAAAAACCAAACCCACTGCCATGGAGTCGATTCCAACTCATAGTGACCCTCTAGCTGACTTAAAAGACTCTCTATAGCTTGTTCTCTTTCTGTATGAAGGAACGATCTCATAACAAATTCATCATCCCACAAATGACAAGAATTGCTAAGAAATTTAACGGAAGAAGGAAAATGGAGAATTTGGTATACATGATTAAAAGAGTAGATATAAGTACATTAAACATGTAGATGAGTAAAACCAATAGTGTACCTTGTGATAACCCCACACATATATGGTCATAGGATTTTCAACAAAGCTAGGACAATTCAAAGACAAAAGAAATGTATGTTTAACAACCGATGCTGTAAATGCTAGATAATTGAATACAAAAAAAAAAAAAAAAAGAGCATGAACTCTGACCATAAAAATGGATCAAAAAATTAAATGTAATGCTTAAAATCATCAAATTAATGCAGAAAAATTTTCGCCTTGGGGAGGTAAATATTTCTAATCATACATACCTAAAAAACAAAATAGAACAAAACAAACAAAAAAACCCATTCGGACTACAAAATAATTTTAAAAAAAGATTGATTAAGTTTATGAAAAGTGAATTTAATCATTAAGGAAACCAAGGAAAAGCCACATAACGAGAAGAATGCTCCCATTCATATATCTGACATAGAATTTGTGTCAATAATAAGACAAGCACTCAATTTAATTAAAAAGTAAAATATTTTAACAACCAATTCAAAGAAGAAGATCTCTTAACCACACATAAGCAAAAAAAAAAAAAAAAAAAAGAGGCTCAAAATCATTTGGCATCATGGAAATGCAAAGTAAAACCATGATGAGACTTTAATGTACAACCAGCAGCCCCTATCTTATGGATAACAATAGAACAAGCCCCTCATGTTAGAAATTACTCAAAATATGAGAGAAGGAGAGCTTCCTCCTTAGATTAGAATTGACCTTCATGACTTTGATGGAGTAAAGCTTTCAGGACCTTAATTTGCTGATGTGGCATGAGTCAAAATGAAAAGTAACAGCTGGAAACCTCCATTAGTAACTTGAACGTAGAATGTATGAAGTATGAATCAAATAAAATTGGAAGTTGTCAAAAATAAAATGGAATACATCCTAGGCATTAGTGAGCTGAAGTGTTCTAGTATTGGCTGTTTTGAATGGGACGATCATATAGTCTACCATGCTAGAGAGAACAAATTGAAGAGGAACAGCACCGCATCCATTACGGAAAGAACATTTTAAGATCTCTCCTGAAGCACAGTTTGTCAGTGATACCATTGTACTTCCTACAAGAAAGACCAGTTAATACAACCATTATTTCAATTTATGTACCAACCATAATGCCAAAAGTGAAGGTACTGAGGGTTTTTATGAACTACTGTAGTCTGGAATTGATCAAACATGCAAGCAGAATTTATTGTTAGTAACTAATGATTGGAATGCAAAAGTTATAAACAAAAAGGAAGGATCAGTAGTGGAAAATATGGCCTTGGTGACAGAAATGATGCATTATAGAATTTTGCAAATGACTTATTTATCAGAAACACTTTTTTTTTTTCTTTTCAACAGAACAAATGACTATGCACATGAGCCTTGCTTGATAATGTACACGGGAATAAAGTCAATACATCTGTGGAAAGAGACACAGAAGAAGCTCAATATTATCAATCTAGACAGAGCCAGGGCCAACTATGAAACAGATCATCAATTGCTCCTATGCAAGTTCAAGTGGAAGCTGAAGGAAATCAAATCAAGTCCAAGAGAGTCAAAGTATGGCATTGACTATATGGCACCTAATTTAGAGAAGTGCTACGGCTTTAATTTAGAGAACTGCTACAGCTGCTAACCCAAGGGTCGGCAGTTCAAATCTGCCAGGCACTCCTTGGAAACTCTATAGGGCAGTTCTACTCTGTCCTATAGGGTCGCTATGAGTCGGAATCGACTTGATGGCACTGGGCGTTGGTTAATTTAGAGACCATCTCAAGAATAGATTTGATGCCCTGAACATTAATGATCAAAGACCCGAAGGGTTGTAAGATAACATCAAGTACATCATATATGAAGAAAGTAAAGATCATTATAAACACAGGAAAGAAAGAAAAGACTAAAATGGATGACAGAAGAGGCTCTGCAACTTGCTCTCGAGTGCAGGATAGCTAAAGTGAACAGAAGAAAAAATGAAGTAAAATCACTGAACAGAAGATTTCAAAGGGCACCCTGAAGAGACAAAGTAAAGCATTTTAATGAAATGTGCAAAGACTAGAGTCAGAAAACCAAAAGGGAAGAACATGATCAGCATTTTTCCAAGCTAAAAGAACTGAAAAGTCAAGCCTTGCGTTGCAATATTAAACCTCCATAAGAGAATGCAATCCTGCCAACACCTTAATTTTAGCCCATTGTGACCTGCATCGGACTCTTCACCTACAGAGCTTAATAAAAAGTGGTTGCTATTTTAAGATGCAAAGTTTGTGGCAATTTGTTACAGTAACGATAGAAGACTAATACAGAGGTGATAGGACACTGTGAAGAAAAGAGCTGAGAGTGCAGATCTGAGTCTGCTAAAGGCTTGTTTACAAAGCTGGTCCTTGGCTGAGTGTCCGGGAACTTGGAGTTCATGAATGTTCCTACCATTCCCTAACCAATAAGACTGGTTTAAATTGTCTTAAATTGAACAATGTATTTTATGCTGCAGTCTGCTCTCCTTGGGGAGTCTAGAATTTAAGTACATGCTAGGCAGAAAGTACCTAGGTGACTAAAAAATTAGGACCCAACAAAAGCCTTGGGTGTGCCTTAGTTACCTAGTGCTTCCATAACAGAAATACCACAAGTGGGTTGTCTTTAAGGACTAGAAATGCATTCCCTAAGTTTCTAAAGGCAAAAAGTCCAAATTGGGGGTCTCAGCCATGTTCATTCCTTCTCTGGACTTCTCTCCAAGTTTCTGGTGGCTGCCATTGATCCCTGGCATTCCTGCCCTTCTTTGGCATTCCTTGCCAGCTGTCTTCTATGTGTATCTATTTGTCTATTCTGTTCTTTTTAAAACTCAGAAGTGATTAGGTTTATGACGCACCCTACTCTGGTATGACCTTAAAAACATAAGAAAACCTCTATTTCTATTGAGTCATACATATTTAGAGGCTCGGGGGTTAGGATTTCAAAATGTTTTTTGGAGAATACAATTTCATCCATAACAGGTGCTGAGTCTCCGGTGGACTTCCTTAGGTAAAAATATCAGAAACGTGTTGCTGCAATTTCACTGTTAAGGAAAGATTGTACATTGTGTGACTCCTCCTGGGAGACAGAGAGTGTAAATAAGGAAGCCTGGACATGGACTACTCCAGATTCCACCTGTGGCATCGGGCTGTGCGTCCTTATGGCACTGCTGTAGTAAATCTTATCTGTGAGGACAAATATATACTGAATTGCCTGAGTCTTTCCAGCAAATTTCCAAATATGGTGATGATCTTGAGGGCCTCCAACACAGAGACCATGTTAGAAACTTACATAGTTCTGGGGGGAAAATTTATTTGCACTGTTTTTACTTTTTTTTTTTTTTCTTTTCTGTACGTTTGTAATTATTTCAAACTGATAATAAAAAAAGAAATAAAATATATAATATAATCATGTTAAAAAATCATGTTAGGACTGAGAAATGTGAATTTTTAGGATATTTTACAATTCAATATGATACAGTTGGAGACTTTTGTTTTTTAAACTCTAAAGTGACATTTTGTCAGATTTTGTAAGGAAAAAAATAGTCACCGAGTATGAATAATAATTATTATTTTTAGTTTAGAAACAATTTTAGTTGGGATTAATCCAAACAACAAATTATATTGAAATTTCCATCTTAACTCCCAGTTGTCTTCTAAATATACAATTTCTAGAAGATGAAATACATTTTAAGTAAGAAAATTTCATACAATTCTTTAGATTTGAAAAATATTGACTTTTATATTATTTGCCCAAATTCTTTTCTCTCTTAAATTTATGTAGGGTCAGTCTTCACATAGGCACTACTGCCTCTGGTTATTTGGTTTCCATAGACTGTATCCCCAATACTAGTTACAGGCATGATGGCTCTATTTGTTAAATGCTAGTTAATGAAAATTTCTTTCTTTTTTTTCTTTTTGCATATAATTTTTAAGGGTCATCAAAATTTGAACCTCTTATCATGATGTTTTTCCTTCAGTTTTGGCTTTTCCATATACTTCTTTAAAAACACATTCTGTCAAGTATAAAAAGTATATACATCATTGTTAGGAAGGGACCCTCTTTGACCTAGAAGAATGCTGTCAGGACATTTGGTGTGAGGTGGGGGAAGGAGAATGGGCTTACATGTGAACTCGGGCTTGGAAATCACTGCTCAGGAGGTATTGGACAAATAGCTGAACTTTTTTTATTTTTCTTTTTGTTGATCTTTTAAATGTGGATAATAGCAAATTTGCAAGCTTGTGGCGAACATTAGAGATGTAAAGCTGAGTTGACAAAATATAATTTCAGCCATTTAGGTGACTAAAAATGGAGAGGAAAAGACTCTATCCTCTTTAATCCTTTAATTCTCTCCTGCTTATAGTACTAATCAGGGTCACCGAACTGTGTCCCAAGCTGGGAAAAGATCAATTATCTACATTCAAAAGTTTTGCATTTTGCCAATCACTAAGCTAAAAGAAGAGGAGAAAGTCATCCACAAACCACACTATCTTGTCGGACTACCATCATCTGTTCTGCGGTATTGTTCCAAGTTTCTATTTCCTTTTATAATAGCTTGCACTAGGACATATGAGCATACTTGTTCAAGTGAGAAAAATTCCTCTTAGTACTATGCATCTTTGACATTATTATCAAAGCAATCATGTGAAAGGCAAAAAAATAAAACACTACCAAATGAGAAAACAATTTGATTTTTCAAATAGTATGCAATGTTAAAGTTAAAGAATAGTTATGATTTTATTGATTATACAGCAAAATTCCATCACTCATATTCTTAATAAATCATAATTTACATTGGTTTAAGTTTCATTGGAAATACTCAGAGAAATGGGTTGACCGAATAGCTGTGACATGAACTCAAACATACCAACAATCATGAAGATGGCACAGGACCAGACAACTTTTCGTTTTTTTATACACAGGGTCTGCATGAGTCAGAGCCAACTGGATAACAACTAACAACAACACAAGCTTCAATGATACTGAAATTTCAACTTACTTAAAATTCATTTGGAAATAAAAAGTGAGAGAGAGAAAGTCTTAGTTTTTAGCAACTCAAATTCTTATTGACTCCTTAAAGAAATTACTAATTTTACCTTTACCAAAACCAAACCAAACCCGTTGCCGGGGACTCGATTCCAACTTGTAGCGACTCTATACAAGGAAAAAAGAAGCGTGGCTTTATTAATGAGAAGATATGTTGTTGTTAGGTGCTGTCGAGTCAGTTCTGACTCATAGAAACCCTACCTACGACAGAACAAAACGCTGCCTGGTCCTGCACCATCCTCAAAATTGTCGCTAGTTTTGAGCCCATTGTTGCAGCAACTGTGTCAATCCATCTCATGAAAGGTCTTCCTCTTTTTTGCTGACCCTTAACTTTACCAAGCATAATGTTGTTCTGTAGTCAGTGAGATTTTTTTTTTCTTAGAAAATTCCATTAGATCTACAACTTTGCACCAATTTAGTATATGTTTTTATCTAGTTAATATTATAGGTTATTTGATGTTTTTGACATAATGAAATATGTCAAAATGAAATGTGTTCTTAAAAACAATGCTGAAAGTTGTTTCCCTGGCACATAAAAACTAAGATTCTGGATCTCCAGCTGATTAGAATCTAATGAAAAATTCATTAGTGTTTAGTGGCAAACATTTTAGAGTGCTTTCATCAGAGGGTTCGAATAAATGCGGTGGGTCATAATGTCAATTCAGTAGAATAATTCATGAATCGACTCATCCTCTGACTTATTTTTATTTGCCAAACAGTTGGTCCTAACCCCTAGTGATCGACTATAGAATTTGAAATGTATAAATTATATGTATTCATATTCAATACACCACTGTGTCTTGAGTTTATCTCCTATATTTTATTTTTTAATATATTGATGAATTAATTTCCTGTAGTTTTTGTTTGTTTTAAGAAACAACTTTTTGAAGTTGTTAGAGGGTAGAGTTTTCTTATTTTTGTTTTTATTTTGAAGGGTGACTTTTTAAGGAAGACACTCTCTCTCTTCTTCCAAAATACATACATACATATATATCCCTTTTTTTACTTTCTACTCAACGTCAAAAAAAAAAAAAAAAAGGGACATGGGCTAAACTATCATATAAATAAATTCCTAGAGAAAAACAATAAAATGTCTTTTACAACATGCATTTAAATTGGCTCTTGATTTCAGTTGTTATGACAATGAAACAAAATAAGTTACTGTTTAACATTAATTTTTTTATCGTATAGTTAATCTAATGTGAAGTAAAGGTACAGATTTCTGATAAATATCCAGGTTTTCAATAGATTCAGTTACTATCAGTACTAATTAAGAAGTAGAGGTTGGGCCAAGGAAGTGCATCACTACAAATGACGAGCAATTGGAGAGCTCTTAAAAGCTGCCATGGAGCATCCTTAAGTACTATACAGTTTAGTAGGTGAGAATGGCGAGTTTTAGCATAATGGTAGTATCACTGATTGGTAATATGTTTCATGGGTAAATGCCTCTTCTGTAAGCTAAACTATTCATCTAAAATTAGAAAAAGTTTAAAAGCAAATGAACAAATAACAACAAAATGCACAGTTGCTAAATCAACCTGTTACATGGGAATTTTTGGCCAAATATCAGAAAGGACTCATTTCTCATTGTCACACCCCAAATTAATTGTTGATTTTAAATTAATGATAAACTTTTGGAACTCTAAGTAACAGGCACTAGTCAATAGGTCTTTTCAGCTCATTTTCTTTATTCTCTAACTAAAATAATAATTAAGAATCAGGTATTTCTGTAATATTGTCAGGCATCTGCAGGAAATAGAAACTTTATGGAATTGCTTTAAAGGACCCAGTAGAACTGACTACATTCCTATAAATGACAGACATAAACTATTTCCATAGAAATCAAGTATCCTATACTTTTCTCTACCACAAAATATCCTGTTGTTGTTGTGAGCTGCCATTGAGCCCCCATTCACAATACAGCAAAACACTGCCTGGTCCAGCAGCCATTCCCATGATCAGTTGAGGACCAGGCCACTGTGATCCATAAGGTTTTCATTGGCTGATATTTGGAAATAGGTCACCAGGCCTTTCTTCCTAGTCTCTCTTGGTCTAGAAGCTCGGGTGAAACTTGTTCAGCACCACAGCAACCTGGGTGCCTCCACTGGCCAATGACTGGTGGCCACATATAAGGTGTATTGGCTAGGAATAAAACCTGAGTCTCCTGCATGGAAGGCAAGAAGTCTACCACTGAGCCACCACTGCCCCCTACCAGATGACTTACCTCCCTTCTTTTATACAAAAAGTGATATCAGTTACCCAGTGCTGCCGTAGAAGAAATACCACAAGTGTGGAAGGCTTTAAAGAGGAAACATTTATTTTCTCACAGTTCTAGAGGCTGAACACCCAAATCAGGATTTCAACAGTACTGATTCCTCCGTTGTTAGTGCAGTTGTTATTGTTAGGTGCTGTCAAGTTAGTTCTGACTCATAGTGACACTATGCACAATGGAACAAAAACTGCCCAGTCTTGTGCTATCCTCACTATCTTTGCTATGCTTGAGCCCGTTGTTGCAGTCACTGTGTCAATCCATCTCACTGGGGGTCTTCCTCTTTCTTCGCCGACTCTGTATTTTACCAAGCATGATGTCCTTCTCCAGGGACTGGTCCCTCCTGATGACTTGTGCAAAGTATGTGAGACGAAGTCAGTGCAGTAGCCCCTGACATTCCTTGGCTCCAGGGAATTCCTTGGCTAGCAGACATGTTCACATGACATCTGTTTTCTCAATGTGTGTGTGTATATGTGTGTCATTTCTGGTATTTTTAAAACTCAGCAGTGGTTAGGTTTAGGATTCACCCCACAGTGGCATGCCTTCATTAACATAACAAAAAGACCTCTTGCCAAACAGGATCACATCCATAGATACAGGGCCAGGAACTCAACACATATTTTTGAGAGAGAAATTTAATCCATAACAATATCCAACTACAATATTCTCACATTTAATCTATAGAGAGATACACTATTTTCTATTTTTCTACTGTTGTTATTATTAGAAAAAAAGTAACAAGCCTGCAAACATTCTAATGATATGCAGCAATTTGTAAAGATTGAAAATAATTAATGCTTTTTTTATAATCCCATTTTTGTAACATGTATGTTATGCCTGATACCTTATACCTTAATGGTCTGTTACTTTGAAGGGCATGCTCTTCTAGATACAGCAGATCACAGACAAAAGATGCATCATCTTATGGTCCATGACTCATGATTTCAAGCAAGAAAACTTGGGAACCTAGACTGCAACTACTAAAGAATTAACACAACTTCTAATATGTTATCATTGAGTTAGAGAAACACTGATGCATTGGTTTACATCATTCGCATTTTAATTGGTTAAAGAAGATCCTATAACATGTAAGGAACCCACAAAATTACCTTAGTGTTGAGAAACTTATTGCATTCTTTTCCCATTCTGCTGTACTTTTACTCTTCTAGGCTTTCACTTTCTAGAAAGTATAGACTCACCTTAATCCCTGTGGGCCTAGTTGATGCCTATGACAAACCAGGAGTTCAATAGCTTTAAGTTGACAAGGTTAGCACCTATGTTTGATGCTGTGTATTTGGATTGGCCAGATACTTATTAATTTATTTACTAATGCTCATATAACCTTTGTAATTGTGACTACTCCCAAGACCACCAAGTACTGATTATTATTATTTGGACATAAAATTAAATTGAAAAAAATATTATTTGAATTTGTGTATATATATGTATATGTACACATATAATGTCCAAGACAGTTATAGAGTAAGAGATACCATCTTTAAAATGCAAAGGGAATGAAAACGGATCACTTCCGGAAAATCCAGAAAGAAGAAATGTGATTATGTATTATGTATTATCTGCATATAAAGTTAATACACTCAATTTAAGATGAGTAATAGAAAGTCTGCTAAATTAAATTTCCTCTCTAAGATAGATGAATATGTAATTAAAACTGAGTATCAAAGAAGGAATATAAACACACACATTAGACTACAGTCTAATTAAAATCAGTTCTATGTCATTTGGTTAGTCCTCATTACAATAGACAACCAACCAGAAAAACAAACAAATAAATAAATATCTATACAGAGCTAAAAGACTATATCCATGATTGCATGGTGAGATTGAATATTAGATAATTTTAATCTTAAATTATAACATAAATTAATGTTTGGAGTAAAATATCTGAAATTTTTCTCTTATATGTCATTTGCATTTATTTACTAGATCATAAGATATATTTCAAAAAGGAATTTTACATCTAGTTACTATTTGTATTTTTATTACATGGAACCTGATGATTAGTAGTGATTGTTAATTGGTTCCTGTAGCCAAAGCTAGGATCTCCCCAGGCAATATTTCTCAATTTGGGCTGTGAAACTACCTGCATGCACTACACGTGTACATTCCTTTGACATTTCCTGACCCAATGAATTAAAATCACTGTCTTGGGGCTATGGATCTTGCATTTATAGTCACAGCCCAGGTCGTTTTATGCACGCTAAATTTGAAATTCTTTGTTCCATTAGAAAAGCTTAGTATAGTCGATACAGATATATGTTGTTGCTGTTTTTTAGGCACGTTCAAGTCAATTCCAACTCATACGGACCCTGGATATATAGATATATATATATATAATGAAATGAAACTAATCAAACAAGAGCATAAACTGGCAATAGCCAAGATAGCAAGCCAGGAAAAAGCATGGGATCTAGACTTAAACAACCTGACTTGCTTTGACTGGAAAATCGCTTACACTCTTGGTGCTTCAGTTTTCTCACCTTTAAAATGGGAATCATGCAAGCCCCTGTCATACTGTTGTAAGAATCAAAAGAAACAAAGTATGTAAATCATTTATCACAGTACTTAAAACACAGTGTTTATTGTTAGCTTTTATTATTAAATTTGCCCCCATTATTTAAAAAAAATTATGAGAAGTAGAAAAATAATAAAATAGAAACTTCTTACACATATCTTTGACAAAACAACTCTAGATGTTCAATATAGGTAATAACTACAGCTATCCCATGAGATTATTCAAAGGATCAGAGATTAAATAGATGAGATTTCTTAGGAAGTATCTGGCCCATCTTTCATTAGTATCATTACCTTAATAACTGGGCAATACTTGTTTTCAAACTCTTCTTAATTATGGTTTTCTTCTAGCTTTCAGAGAAAGAAACAGAATCAAGATAAGCCTGGTAGAGTTTTTCCCCAACTTTTGTAGTTTTTGCCATAATTTTGGGTTCTACAGTAATGGTGGAAACCCTGGTGTCGTAGTGGTTAAGTGCTAAGGCTGCTAACCAAGGGGATGGCAGTTCTAATCTACCAGGCACTCCTTGGAAACTCTATGAGGCAGTTCTACTCTGTCCTATAGGGTCGTTTTGAGTTGGAATCGACTCGATGGCAGTGGTTTGGTTTTGGGCAGTCACGGTTAAAAAAAAAAGGCCCTTAAATATTTGAACAGAATATTTTAAAGAAGTATATATTGCCTATAGCTTTCTCACTTGACTCTCAATATGTCTCTGTTATCTCTTCTTATTAGGAAATTAAATACATACATATATATTATTATTTTTCTTTCTATAGTTTTATTGTTTTTAAACCTCTTTGTGCTCACTTTTACTAAACAGAGAGAAAAGCTGGAGAACACTAACATAATATAGTTTAGAGATTGAAATCAGGAGTAGGTCAATCACTAAAAGCCCTGTTTCTTAAACATTCAATGCAAATACACATTACTCTACCCCCCCCAAAAAAAACTACAGGTATATTTAATTGGTTAGTTTGCACATCTTTTCAAATTAGGTAGTTTTGGCTCTGATTTAGTAGACTCTCTTCACAAAGATTTTATGCAGTATTATGGAATGAATTATGTATCATTCCATAATTATGTGTATCAGCTTGGCTAGGCCATGATTCCCAGTATTGTGTACTATCTTCCATTTTGTAATCTGATGCAATTACCTATGCGTTGTAAATCCTACCTCTTTGATGTTAATGAGGCAGGATCAGAGTCAGTTATGTTAATGAGGCAGGACTCAATCTACAGGATTAGTTTGTATTTTGAGTTAATCTCTTTTGAGGTATGAAAGAGAGAAGCAAGGAAAGAGGAAAGGGACCTCATTACAACCAAGAAAGACGATCCAGGAACAGAGCATGTCCTTGGGAACTGGGGTACCTGTACTGCAAAACTCCTAGATCAGGGGAAGGCTAATGACAAGGACGATCCCCCAGAGCCAACAGAAAGAGAAAGCATTCCCCTGGAGCTGGTGCTGAATTTCGACTTCTAGATTTCTAAAAAGTAAGAGGATGAATTTCTGTTTGTTAAAACCATCCACTTGTGGTATTTTTGTTATAGCAGCACTAGACAACTAACACATGCAGATTACTTTTTTTCTGTTATTTCAAGAGCTCAAAAAAAAAAAAAAAGCCATTTGAAATACAACCAGATTTACCTATCTGTCAATGGAGAACACAAATAATCTCCCAATTATTTCTCTCAATTAATGTTGATTCTCCAATAGTCTTTTGGCAATAGAAAGCTCTAATATTTCATTCTGTGGTAGAGATTGTTAGGAGATCACCAATGTCTAGGTCTCCTCCATTTCCTTAGTATACAGTTTAACTACATCCCTCAACTTCCTTTGAATCTCAGTGGTACTATTTGACTAATTCAGGTCATTGAGTATGAAAGAAAGGGATACATCATTTAATATCATGGCCATGAAATGCCATTTTGGCAATATTGTAGCCTCTCTCTTGCCCCTATTATCCAACCCTCAGCTAAATGGCTAGAACAAAGGATTCTGAAGACGTAGACAATGGTAAAGCCATAAAAAAAAGGAGTAAGTAGGCAATAAAAGGTTCCCAGGCCCCTGAATTGGCACTTGCAGAAACAAGGCCCATGAAAACGACATGATTATCCATATTGACATTGCCTGAGTAAATGTTTATATTGTTAATCTGGTGACCATATGTGACGCAGACAGTTAAGGCACTGTTAACTGAAAGCTTTAAGGTTCCAGCCCATGTAGAGGTACCTTGGAAGAAAGGCCTGGCAATCTACTTCTGAAAAATCAACCATTTAAAACTTTTTGGAGCATATTTCCACCCTGACACACATGTGGTCACCATGTGTGTGAATGGACTGAATAGCAATTAGTGTATTTTTGTTTTGTTTTTGTTTTCATTGTTAACCCACAAGACTTTTGAGTTGTTTCAGTAGTTAACTTTGCTTAATCTGGCAATTACAATGGCTCTAATAGCTCCAAAGGATATCATTTAAAATTCTGTATAACAGCTCACTACTGCCACATGTTGAAGACTAATTAATATAAAGTTTCATGGCTCTTATATAAAAATTTAATAACTTTATTCCCCCTCTTAAATGTTTTGCTGGTCCAAATATATTCCACAATTATAACTCCATCTTATTCTCAACTTATTATCCTATGATCTACTAGTTTTTTCCAAAATAGTATCAAAGCATATCCTCACATCAAACATATATGTTATTAAAGGATCCTTGGTGTAGTATTTAAGAGCTTGGCTACTAACCAAAATGTCGACAGTTCAAATTCACCAGCCACTCCTTGGAAACCCTATGGGGCAGTTGTACTCTGTCCTATAAGGTCATTATGAGTTGAAATCAACTCAATGGCATTTTTTTTTTTTTATTTTTAATTCTCTACAGATGACCTATGTTGAATAGCACAGAACCTGTCTACCTCAAGGAGATTTTATTTCAGGGGTACTATTCGTCTTATCTGCCACCATGGCCAGACTACTACCATTGACTCCTCTACTCATAGCCCCATCTCCTAATCTCACAGTGCATACTTTAGACAGGAATATCAGCTCCTTGACTTCTTAAAAAGTGTTTCACTCTCTCCTTGGCTGATCAGTCTTGCATACCCAACAAAGGATGATCTTTCTGAAATCACAAACCACTCTCTCACCTTTTAATCTATATTTGCATAAATGAGAGGTGTCATGCCTGTGGCTTTCTGTGAACAAAAAAACGACCAGTTATAATTGACCTGAGGTCTGATCCCCTGAATACTACAGAGGCTTGTGTTAAGTGCCCTCTGTTGGAGAAGCCCATTTATCTTTGTTTTGACAAGTGCTTGTTACAAACACATAAATACATAATTATTTTTTCATGCTATGGAAAATAAATTAAACAGGATCAAAATGAATGATTCAAAACCTTATGGTTTTTACATGCACTTGTATTTCTTTCCTAATGACTCTTTCAGTCAAATGGCTTTCTTCTCCCTCTTTATTTGTGGTCATAACCAGGCATTTCATCCTTACATTTTTAACATCTCCCTTTGGTTCATAGTCTTCATACCATGTTTTTACATTTAGTAGAGCACTTTCCATCTGCAACTCACTTAGTGTTTCTTAAATCAAATGATTTTCTTTTGCTATACCTGCAATAGAAATACCTGGTCAGAAATAACTGAAATCCAGACTTGAATACCCTAAAGCAACAACAACAAAAGAAATTTAAATATAAAAAAAAGTAAATTTACAGTTTGGCAAGTGTCACTATGATCATTAACAAACATTCAAGACAGGAAAGGAAGTATAATAAAAGTCATTTCATTACAAATACCAACCTTCAGGACTAACCATCACTAAGTGAATCTCATTTCCAGTGTATTCTACACTAAGTGCAGATAGAACCATAGACAGGAGGACAAAAAGAAAGATAAGTTTTATTTACTTTGGGTTATTACTATTTGTGCTGCTTTCCAACAAAGTTATTTCATTACTTTTCTTTGAATTTAACAGAAGAAACTGAAGTGAAAGTGAAACAAGCATACATTCAACAATGTTTAATTACCAGAAGTTATTAATAACATTAAAAAAAAAAACTCTCTAAAGTTAACAGAAGAGATTATGAAAAACTTAGCAAGTTATATAAATATAATACTGGTTCTTTCTTCCATGCTGATTTTCATGCAGGTTTACATTTCCAGTAACTGAAATTAATGGTAGTCTTGAAACATTAAACATCGGTAATGATATTGGCTATGAAGTTGGGGAGGGTGGAGGCAACATTGGTTTTTAAGTCAGATAATTATGAGTTCAAATCTGCCTTAAACCTTTATTACATCAGCAATGAAGAAGCAATTTAAATATTTTGAACCAAGATATGATTACTTTGTTTATGAATAACTGGATAGATTATGAGACACAAATAGTTTCTTTCCATTTGAGATGAGAAAAGAAAATCCATTACATAGTATTTCCATGTAAGGATAATTGGAGCACTGCCTAAGTATGGAGGCATATTCTGAAGCTTGTAGGAAGAGAATTCATCTCAATCCAGACATTGCAAACTCTTATGAATTCCCTTAATAAAGGCTGAGCAATAGAATTGGTACATTATATCCTGTACAAAATATGTGTCTCGATTCATTGATGTAGTCCATCTTTGCCCTAATTACCTTTAAATTTTTTAATATTTAAGCTATTTTAAAATTTTTGAGCAGCAACAAAATTCAATTCAATCACCATATATCAAGAATTTAAAACAAGCAAATGAAAAGAAGGAACCCTTTTAGCATAAATTAAATAAATATGAAATAAACAGTTCACAGCTAACGCATGCAAACTAATGTAAGCCTTCTAAAATAAACACAGTGATCATTATTCAGTAGGGAGCCAGAGTTTCTTCAGCAAGAGATATCACACTGTTAACATATTGAGTAACATCAGGCAACGTGGTAGGATGGTGTGCCAAAATGACATCTTTATACAAATTCAAGGCAATAAAAACTCACTGACTCCTTCTGATAGAAAAATATATTTTATATGTTTTTTACCCAAGTAGCATAAAGATACAATGATGAATCTTTATGACAGATAGGGTCAGACCTAATGCTGAGAAAGAATTTCATTACCTAACAGGCTAATTCTTAATAGACTGTGGTAGCTTGTACTTTATGCTGTTCTTTTAACAGATAAAAAGTAAATACTCTTTTGTTCTTAATAAATAGTTTTGCCAAGGACAGTACATGTATGTATCGATTTTAAAAAACTGAAGCATGAAGACCATTTAGTTAAGAGTTTTACTTCTTGTAATAAAGAGTATTTTCTATACTGATTTTTATTGTTTTTTTATGAACATAGCTCTTCTTTTATGAAATGTTGCACGTAATCCCCTTAATGCAAAATGCTGTTTGGAACAGTGATCCCACTGCTTTATAAACCCTAGTTGTACTAAAATGCATTTATTTTAGGTCAAAAAAGAGCTGCTCTCTGACCACAGACATCCTGAAGACATGACACCCAGTTCTACATTTGCAGTTTCTAGGACTCCTTTCATTAGCAAGCAGAGTGATAATCTCACTGTTAGAATTATGAAAATGGTAACGGAGTTCAGTCAAATTTTCTTCATCACTATTTATGTAAAAACATGAAATGCCAAGGGATGGAAATCAGGGATGAAAAACAACAAATAAAATGGCTTACGATATTGTCCCATTTTTTAGGAAACACCTATGAAAACAGTAGGACATGCCACTGGGGAAAGAAGTCTTGAGAAATAATTTGAAGAAAGCTTATGAATTGTGAAAAAAGAAAATAAAACAAAGGGTGAGGTGTTAGGAAGAGGCACGAAGCTGTGAAGTAGGATGCAGGGACAGTAAACATCATTGTATGACTACGGGGGAAGGTTTTCAGAGGACTGTGTAAGAAGCATGAATATGAGTTAGGATGGAAGCAGGTCACACAAAACAAGGAAAGAAAACAGAAAGTGATGTAGACAAAGAGTATTTGGAGAAATTATTCTAGCGACCTCCTGATGAATATATAGTGAAGGTAAGAGCAGTCTTCTCTTTATGTAGATACGTTGGTGGCGATGGTGGTTACCACCCAGGTCAGTTCCGACTCATGGCGACCCTTTATGAATGAACAAAGCCCTTTTTAAGATTGCCTCCGATAGTACAGGAGAACAAGGCTTCTCACCCAGGCACTTTTAGCACTAAATGATTCCGAACAAATTCCAATGTGTGTTCAGATGCCATTATGCAATTATGTTTATTCAGTTTGAAAAATATGCTCTTATTCCTACGTGGATTTGGGCAAGTTACTTAAATACCTATTCCTTACGCTGCTCACATGTAAAATGAGACTAGCAATACTACTAAAAATAATGTTGAAATATAATTAACAGTTCTCTGGGGGAAGGCATTTTTAACATCTCAAAAGACCTGAGATTAATGTTTTTATCATCATTATAAATTCAGTATAATAATATCTAAAATGGGAATATAAATAATACAGTGATCTTATATTTTCTAAGGACATAGTCAATATACGAAATTAAAAATTTCTGCCAGACCTAATTCTCTGTCTTAGAATAATAAAATTGTAGGTTATAATAAAAAAAAAAAAATTACTGTCCTAAAATATCTTTTATGTAAACTTTATTTTTGCCTATTTTCTGTTCTAATGCAAGAATATCTTCTCTTCTAGAAGCGTCAATAAAATAAGCAAAACAAATGAACAAATAAAAAACTTAACCATTTCTTTCTCTGGGAAAACCACTATTAGCAGAGTGATGAGGTACAGAATTTTTCTGTGCATTTATACCTATATATATATATATATACCTACCAGAATGTACGTTCCCTAAGGGAATATATTTCTACTTCTTTTATTTACTGTTGCATTACTAATCCCTTCTAGCATGCTTGGCACTAAATATATTTGATGAGTAAATGGATACATAGAACTACATGCAGAGGGCATCTAATGGTGGTGAGACACAGAAAAAAAAAAAAAAAATCTTTCCAGATAGAGACCATTCAACCATGAGTGAGAAATACTGAGAACAGGTTTGAAACCTGGTGAATCGGTGCATTGTCTTCTCTGATTGAAAGAAATAGTCTTGAAATTGTGGGACAAGAGGCAGCAATATTATCAGGGTAGTGTCTAGGCAAAAAGAAATCAACTTGGTGGCAGAAGGCATCCTTTGTAGATGTGGTACTGAAGCGAAAGAAGGAAGCAAATGATGGCAATTAAGAGAACAGAAGCATGATAAAAACGGAGGCCAACCCTATAACCGATGACTGCCCTGACAGGGAACAGAGAGGAGGACCTCTGAGGGAGCAGGAGAGCAGTGGGATGCAGACCCCAAATTCTCATGAAATGGCCAGACTTAATGGTCTGACTGAGATTAGAAGGACCCTGGTGGTCATGGTCCCCAGGCCTTCTGTTGGCCCAGCACAGGAATCATTCCCAAGCCAACTCTTCAGACATGGATCGGACTGGACAATGGGTTGGAGAGGGATGCTGGTAAGGAGTGAGCTTCTTGGATCAGGTGGACACTTGAGACTATGTTGGTATCTCCTGCATGGAAGGGAGATGAGAGGGTAGAGGGGGTTAGAAGCTGGTGAAATGAATATGAAAAGGGAGAGTGGAGGGAGGGGGTGGGCTGTCTCATTAGGGGGAGAGCAATTGGGAGTATGTAGCAAGGTGTAAATAAGTTTTTGTGTGAGAGACTGACTTGATTTGTAAACTTTCACTTAAAGCACAATAAAAATTATTAAAGAAAAAAAAAACGAGGCCAATCAAACTCCCAAAACTCTATCAATGAATGTAACTGCACTTCAACCTAGAAGCAACCAAGATATGTATGTTTTATATAACCAAAAAATAAATCTAAAATAACAAAAGAAACCAAGATCTGTAATTAAATATAAAAACAGATAGCAACATATTTATCTTTCAAATCAATAATAGAACCAACTCAGAATAAAAGTAAGTTTAAGTAATTTTTAAACACAGTATTCTGGCTATATTCCCTTAAAAGGATAAAATTTAGGGGCATGCGCATACAGGGAGTCATGAGCCTTAATTAGTAGAATCATTGTTTATAATGCTATATAGAACTGAGCTCTCATATATGGCTTCATAAGATAGTATGTGGAAACGCTGGTGGCGTAGTAGTTAAGTGCTATGGCTGCGAACCAAAGGGTCGACAGTTCGAATCCGCCAGGCAGCCCTTGGAAACTCTATGGGGCAGTTCTACTCTGTCCTATAGGGTCACTATGAGTCGGAATTGAGTCGACAGCAATGGGTTTGGTTTGTTTTTTAAGATCATATGTATGTTATATATATATGTATACATAGATATGTTTTATATGCAAATTTTTTATAAAATATGGGGAAGTATTAATGATTAGAAAAGCAATCAAGAAAAATGGTAGAACTGGAAGGGGACTCAAAAATTATTCAGCCCAAACCCTTTTATGTTTTCAACGTGAAACTGAGACCCTGGGATTTTAAGTGACTGGACTTCAGTCCCACAGCTAGTAAGTGGCCAAGTTGAGGTCTCACTTCTTGTGCAGTCTTCTTTCGCTTCTTTGGAGTGGTTCCTCAAGATTTAAACTGAAAAGACAAGACAGTTTTAAAATTCTAAGGAAAGAAATAGAAGTTTATTTTTAAAATTAAAGCCATTACCATTAACAACTCTTGGGGGTCATGCTGTTGGGTAATTTTTAACAAATTCTGCCCTACACATAAGGATTGAAGCTTTCCTCCTTTTTACAATACAGAAATAGGATACTCACCAATATCACGCAATGAAAGTCATTCTGAAGAAATTAAAACAACAGCAACGACAATAAAAACATGACTATAAAAGGGAAATATCACTTTTCATACAAAATACACTGGTTTGAAACAAGTATTTTGATGAGCTGCTTTGTAGAGCAAGCTACATGATTCTCTTTTAAGAAATGTCTCTTCATGGTTTTATGTACTAATGTATTCCTTTCAGAATTGTTAATTTGGCATTGTGATGAGACAAGCTGAGAGATTCAGCATGTTTAAAATTAAACGACAGAAAAAGGAAGAATCGTGCAGTGTGTCTGAAACTGGGAAACATGGGTATTAAATATGAACTGTTGAAAAGTTTTCACTGCTATTTTTTTGTGTGTGTGTTTGCTGTATTCCTCAACATATTTATAGAAATTCACTTGTTTTCTGATTTCTAAAAGAATTTCAACTATAATCCTATTACTTTGTTTTATATCTATAAAGCATATAGTCATTATTACAATTGTTTTCAGGGAAATATAATTATTATGATGAACTAGACATGTTGTTACAATTCATTTTAAGAATGGGCCATATTTACCTAAATGTAAATATAATAATTTAACCCTGAATAATAGAAAACAAAAACAAAACTCAAACTTGAAATCCAAATCTCCTTTTGGTTACTGTTCATATGCTGACAGAATTTCAACACTTTTATATGGATAAGGGAGAGATGCTTTGGACATGTTGTCAGGAGGGATCAGTTCCTGGAGAAGGACATCGTGCCTGGCAGAGTACAGGGTCAGCGGAAAAGGGGAAGACCCTCAACGAGGTGGATTGACACAGTGGCTGAAACAATGAGCCCAAGCGTAGCAGCGATTGTGAGGATGGCTCAGGACAGGACAGTTTTTCATTCTGTTGCGCATAGGATCACTATGAGTTGGGACTGACTCAACGGCACCTAACAACAACAACAACAACAAGGGAGAGAAGAGAAAGCTGACTTTAAGAGTGGATGGAGATATTTATCAGCTCATGGAATGGAAAGAGAAACAAATATGCTTGCACAATAAAACAAAGGGTGCTTATAGGAGCATTAGGGATTGAATTTTGTCCCTCAAAAATGTGTGTTGAATTTCTGGCCCTATACCTTTGAATATGATCCTTTTTGGAAATAGGATTTTCTTGTGTTATGTCAATAAGGTTGTACTAGTATAGGGTGGATACTAAACCTAATCATTTCTTAGCTATAAAAAGACCAGAATTGACACAGAGACACACACAGTGGGAAGATGCCATATAAAGACAAACACACACATGACATGTGCTTCTACAAGCCCAGGAACTCCAAGGACTGCAAATTACTAAAAGTCAAATAGACAAAGAAGAACCTCCTCCTACAGCCAGTCCCCTGAATTCCTATTTCTAGCCTCCTGGACTGTGAGAAAATAAATTCCTATTCTTAAATCCATTCACTTGTCGTGTTTGCATTGCAGCAGCACTAAGTAACTAAGACAAAAATCTTCACAACTACACCAATAAGCAACTTGATGATAAACAGAGAAAAGATTGAAGTTATAAAGGATTTCATTTTACTTAGGTCCACAATCAACACCCATGGAAGCAGCAGTCAAGAAATGCATTGGGCAAATCTGCTGCAAAAGACCTCTTTAAAGTGTTAAAAAGCAAAGATGTCACCTTGAAGACTAAGTGTTTTCATCTCACTCATATGCATGTGAAACCTGGACAATGAATAAGGAAGACCAAAGAAGAATTGATGTCTTTAAGTTATGGTGTTGGTGAAGAATACTGAATATACCATGGACTGTCAAAAGAATGAACAAACTTTTCTTGGAAGAAGTGCAGCCAGAATACTCCTTAGAAGTAAGGATGATCAGACTACATCTCACATACTTTGGACATGTTATCAGGAGGAATCAGTCCTTGGAGAAGGATATCATGCTTGGTAAAGTAGAGGGTCAGTGAAAAAGAGGAAAACTCTCAAAGAGGTGGATTGACACAGTGGCTGCAACGATGGGCTCAAGCAGAGAAATGATCGTCAAGATGGTGCAGAACTGGGCAATGTTCGTTCTGTTGTACACAGTGTCACTGTGAGTCAGAACTGACTTGACAGCACCTAACAACAAGAAGTAACTAAGACAAAAGTGTTGGGCGAATGTGTTACCTTTTCATTTACATTTGACCTGATTCTGGAGCCCTGGTGGCATAGTGGTTAAAGGCTCAGGTGCTAACCAAAAGGTCTGCAGTTCAAATCTGCAGTTGCTCCTCAGAAACTCTATGGGAAGGTTCTACTCTGTCCTATAGGGGCGCTATGAGTCGGAATTGACTCAGTGGCAACGAGTGTAATGAGATACTAATTTAATTTAGCTTGATCTCCTTCCCTTACACTTACTGTAGTAAAATACCAACAGTTTAGTTAAGTGCTTTATATGTATCTGATATTTCATTTCATTAGATGGCTACTGAATATTATTCTGGAAGACTGGATAGAGTATGGCTTTTTGGATTAGGTTATTGCAGCATAAGAATTTACCAAGAAGCACTGTTTGAGGTTTTCAAAAGAAAATTGGGAAGTACTGCCTCCATTAAAAAATAAATAAATAAAGTTGTCATCCAGTCAGTTTCATCTCACAGTGACCCCACGTGTGTCAGAGTAGAAATGTGCTCCACAGGGTTTTCAACGGCTGATTTTTCTGAAGTAGATCACTGGAACTTTCTTCCAAGACACTTTGTGTGGACTGGAACAGCTGCCTTTTGATCAGCAGCCAAGAGCTTAACCATTTGTACCACCAAGGGACTCCACTACAACAATAGATTATGAATTTATATGCTATTTAGAGGCCAAGAAGAGAGTCCAAAGTCTATATTTCTTATTTATGCTCCTCAATATGGGAGAAGTCATCCAGCAGGATAAAGGAGCAAAATTCAAATGAGTGCCAGTAACAAGAGGTAGTAATTCCACTACCCTTTCCTGGATTACTATCCTCTTCCATGATATCACATTTTCTTGTTTTTTTTTTCTGAATGCTTTGGCATATAATTCTCCCATGTTGACATATCTCGGAAGTACTGGTGGTGTAGTGGTTAAGAGCTACGGCTGCTAACCAAAAAGTTGGCAGTTGGAATCCACCAGGTGCTCCTTGGGAACTCTGTGGGGCAGTTCTGCTCTGTCCTATAGAGTCGCTGTGAGTCAGAATCGACTTGACGGCAATGGGTTTGGTTTTGTTTTGTTTTTGTTTTTACATATCCTGCTATATATTATGTCTGGACATTAGAATTTATTCTTTGTCTACTAATCCTTTTCTCTCTCCTTCCGATGACTAATAAATTCCACGCTTTTAAATGCTATGTAAATACTGACAAATTACAAAGTATACGTCCAGCCCTCCAATTCTCCACTGACATTTAGAAGTTTATACACTGACAAGTTAATACCTCCATTTGAACATGTTACAACCATCTCAAATAGCATTTTCAAGCCAAACTATTGATCCAGCTCTCAAACCATTACCATTTCCAAAAGTGGTAATGCATTCCTTTATTTGGAGAAGCAAAGAGCATCTTTTTTCATCTTCTTAATCCTACTCCTGGAGTCTTCCTATCTATGGTATCCACGTGCAATCCACAGATAGTCTGAAAACATATTAACTGGTTCATGTCATGCTGAAGAAAATTCTTTGAAGGCTTTCCATTGTCTTTCAAATAAAACCCAAACTCATTAGTCTAGAAGCTGTGTTTGATAAGGGTCCTTAGGATATTTCCAAACTCAGATTGTGCTACTCTTCCCTAGTCAACCACATTTTAAACACAATTGTCTCCTTACGTTTTCTAAAACACACCAACTACTTTTCTGGTTCAGAGCCTTCACGTGTGTCTTTTTTTGTCAGGGGCACTTGCCACAAATCTTCACAATGATGACTTGCTTATTCTTCAGTCTCATAGTTAAATATTAACTTGTCAGAGAAATTTCCTTCTAAATAGTGCACATTCATTCCTTACCTCTGTACTTTATTTATATTTTTATAAAACTTGTTACAATTTATGGTCTGCCATTCCTGACTATAAGTCCCGTGAGGATAAGGACAAGAAATGGTAAATCACCAGTGAAGTTCAGTGCCTAGAACTACTTCTTACACTTTAGAAGAGCTTGTCATGGGCATTCATTAGTTTTTGTTGTGTTTTACCCATGCCACCAACTTCAATAATATTGTTTTCATTTTATTTTTAAGCAAATGTTCCTTTTATATTAGAAACAGTCTTGCGAGACTGTTAATAAGATGTTCTTTTCCCTGCAACCAAAAGGTGGACACATAGCACAAGCTAGGGTGATGAATGCTCCCTTTCTGGAATTTGTATCTTCAGCTAATGACCAGTGGAATATAAGTTTAATCCTCTTCATTTCTAGCCTTTTTATGAGACTGTTCACACTTTAGCCTTCTTAGAAGATGGCAGTACTGGTTTCTCCTCATGTTCTAATATGGTCTTTTTGTTTTTCACTGTTGCTGTCATTGACTCTGTAAGCTTTGCAGTGGCCTGAATTTTCTTGCCTTGCTTATTAGGCAGAGACAGTTGGGATGATTTTTGCTATAATGGAAAATCCATTTGAAGTGGTTTTCCTAAGAAGAAACATTTATTTTCTCACTTTAAATAAGTTCTGAGATAATGAATGTCCACTTTGTTAATTTTGTGGCTTTAGTGCTATTATCAAAACTTCCATCTTTCTTCTTTGCAGACCTGACTGTTATTCACCTCACCTCATGGTCAGAAGATGTCTGCAAGAGCAACAAATATAGCTTCAAAAACAAAAGCCCGAAGGCAAGAAACAATCTAAACCTTTCCAGAACAGAGTCTCTTTTAAGAACAATCTTTCCCCAAATCTTCACACTTGCACCAGCAACTTCCCCTCATGTTTGTGGGCCAGCATTGGGTCACGTATTCCTTCCTAAAACAGTCACTTCACACGGAATTAAATTATTTGATTATCTTAGTAATTTTCCACAGCACTGAAACATTGTTCAATAAGCCTGAACACAAATGTGAAGAGGTGAAAAATGAGCTTCGTAGAAAGTGAATCTCTCCCCAGATTTCAAAATGCTGCTCATTTTGGCTCTTTTATAGCAAAACCAAAGTAAAATATAAGACTATTGTGTTTAAAACGGGGTTGACCAGGGAAGAGTGGCACAATCTGAGTTTGGAAATGTACTAAGGACGCTTATCAAACACAGCTTCTAGATTAGAGTTTTGAGTTTCAGTTTTGTTTGTAGGGCAATGGAAATAAATCGAGACTCTCAACTTACTGGAGGTAGGAGCATTGCATGATGTTGCACAATGCTGAAATACCATGTATAAGCCAAGTGATAAAATTTCTAGTTCTTTTTTTTTTTTTTTACTAAATGTATGACATTTGGTGAGTATTTAATCCTTTGGTGGTCTCAGTTTTCTGATCTGGAAAATGATGAGATGGGTCTAACAATTTTCTAAGAATCATTTCAGTAATAACATTCTCTATTGCTAGAACTCAATTCCTCTACTAAACTACAAGGTCTAGTCATGATTTCTTTATTAATTTTCTCATTCCTTCCATGTTGTCTCTCAATATTAGGTTAAATTTAAATTTGAAAATCCTTGCGATCATTCACAGTCATAGATCACATGGTAACTTATCCTAACTAACTCTTTTTATAGATGAAAAACTACAGACAAAAAAAGATTAATTACTTGCTCAACTTAGAACTACTGAAAAAATTAGTGTTTATAAAGCAGAAAATCTAAATATCACTTACATGCTATATCTAGAGTAGACTCCTTTATTCTGCAATTCAGCACATGGTTTTATTATTTACTCCCCACCAAAAAGCGTTTTTACAACACTGGAAGATAAATCAGAAGGTAAAATAGATTGCTTACTTACAGGGTACACCTCAATGAATTAACTCCCCAAAAGCTTTCCCAAATTATTTAAAGAGACTATTCTTTGACAGTAGCTCATGCCTGTTTTGAAGCCTGAATACAGATCCTTGACATTAAAGACCAAGGTTTATCATGATTTTGATCAATACAATCATGATAAGCAATTCAGACTATGATCCATCATTCCTTGGCTTAGGATATGAGTAAGCATTAAGTAAGGTAGTTCAGATTCTGTTACTTTCCACAGTTAATAATTTTTGCTTTGTTCTGTTTTAAGGTAAAAGCTGTTTGAAGTTGTGTTTAAACGAACTGTAAGGTTTAGTTCTGAAACAATACCATCACCATCAAAGTTCTGCTTAGTTAAAATGGAAAAAAAAGCAAACTAACCATTCTTTGACAGTTTCTCAATCAGCTAAGGTAGAAAATTGAAAATATAATGAAAAAAGCAGCTATTGATTAAGCAACCAGCTTTTGAGCAAAAAGAGAAACTAATACAGAAGAGGTCCCTAAGAATATTTTGAGGGTTAAAGTTCATTGTTAGAAGTAGAATGCTATGTTATGTAAATACATTGTGTAAATATAGTTGGGGATTTAAAAAAAAAAAAAAGTTGAGAGAAGAATTTATACAAGTCAGCAATGAATTTATTTTATTGGTGTTATTTTGTATCAACCTCAAAACAGCCTTATGAGTTAATGCTGCTTAAAGAAATAATGTGGTTTGTCTAGAACCCAGCTCTGCCTGATTCCAGTGCCCATATACTGTTTTAACCTGGTCACTGAACTATTGCATGGTAGACATTAAGAAGGCAAAGAATATAGACTTCTTGACGGAGGAAGCCATTTCTAAGGTATCTGTATAGTACTGCACACTCAACTCTCTTGGGCTTCTACGTTACCACTTGAGCCTAACTGGTCATAAACCAAGACCAAACTGTTGCTGTAGAGTCTATTCCTACTCATAGTGACCCTATAGGACAGAGAGAACTGCCCCATAGAGTTTCCAAGGAGGATTAAAACTGCTGATCCTTTTGTCAGCAGCCAAGCTCTTCATCACTTTACCACCAGGGCTCCCAACTGATCATAATTATTCGGAAAGGACGTACGTGATCAAAACAATGCTGAGGAAGTAAAAATTCGTAGATTGGAAAACAGGTAAAGCACCATATCCTAAAAATCAATCTTAGAATAGATTTATAAGAAAACATTATTCACAGTTCACACCACAGAGACTGGACAGAACTATCATGGAGAATGTCTATCGTAGAATGATTAGAAAATCATTAGTTGTTTTCAAAACAGCATTTTAAGACAGTAGTAGTTGAGATAGAAACCTAATGTAAAGTCTAACATAAGGTAAAAGATACTGGAAGAAAGAGCCCAAAAGAGAATAGACTAGTTTGAAAGAAAGGTATTCCTATCAATTAGATTTCCTTTGAATTAATTATATTCATCAATTGAGGAAAGAAGTATTACAAACTGAGTTGCAGAAGATGCTGAAGAGATAAAATAGGATTAAAGAAGATCAAGGGAGAAAGACTAGGTACAAAGAAAGTCTTGAAGAATAGGAATGAACTGGCCATGCTATAAATCTGGAAGAAAATAGAAAATGAGTGGGGAGTATTCAGAAAAATTTTAAAGTGGAGGAATAAGAGTTGAAAAAAAATATTTTCTCAGATGAAATCAGTATTCATGGTAAAGTAGAGAGAAAGCCAAAAACTTTACATCCAAACAATGGGGAGGAGGGAGGGAGAGAGAGTGCCTTTGGAGAAGACGACAGAAGATTGGATGTAGTTATTGTGGAGCATTCAACAGGCAGTCAATTAAAGGTGAGAAAAACATGGATAAGCAGGTTTAACAACTCACTTGATATGTGAACTTTCTATGCTCCCAAAAAGTAATACCAACATTTCTCCTGATTTTCTTTATAAACAGTGGAAATGTAACTCTATAAAAATGTGTAGGGAAAAAAAACAAATTGTGTAGGGAAATGGAATACACAATGTGATTCAGCTTACAATGTGCAACCCTCCCTAGACAGCTGAATGCAATGATATTTCCAGATGAGAAGGGAAGCCTTGGTTCCATCTCTCCTACTGAATAAAAAATGCATAATTTGATGCTGTCTTCAAGGCAATCTATGGTGTATCCCAATATACCTGATATAGCTCGATTCCCATTATACCCTCTAAGGTACGCTGAGCTCCATCCAGTCAGCTTGAACTGCCTGAGATAACCTTTATATGCTCCAAAATAGCATGCATTTGCTCGTGCAATCACATCACCTACGAAGTCCTGGTGGCACACTGGTTAAGAGCTCAGGCTGCTAATCAAAGGTCAGCGGTTCAAATCCTCTAGCTGCTACTCAGAAACCCTGTGGGGGAGTTCTACTATGTCCTATAGGGTTGTTATGAGTTGGAATCAATTCACAGCAATGGGTTTTTTGGTTTAACCCATCATCTAAAATGCTTTTCTTTTTCAATTCTATCCATTAAACATCATATTAATTATTCAAAAAAAACTCCTTAGGCAACTCTCTCTTAGTGATATTTTAGCCAGATAAAGTTGCTAATATTCTAGCCAGATTCATACCATTTTATTCTTCATTTATGGTCACTGTCATTCTGAACCTGGGGGTTTAATGATGTGTGATTCTATCTGACGCTGTCCACTCCTCAGTTCCTTTCAGGTAGCTAAACACCTATACGATAGAAACTGTGCCCTAATCACCTCTGAATTCTTAATAAACACATTTTGTCTTATCACTGTCTGTAACACAGTCTTCCTTACTAATTGCACTAAGATTCATTCCTCTCTCATTTATTTTCTGTTTCCCTGAACATTTCAATTTATTTACTCATCTGACTTTTTAATGAATATGTTAAACATGAGAGAAAAATCACATCTTCTGTGGTGTCTAGTAGGTTTCTCCAAATGTGGAAATAGAATTTATTTACATGCTCATATCAGCTTTCTATGGGTTACAAAAAAGCTTTCAATTTAGGTAGCTAAGTTTTAATTTAAAATAAGTTAAACCTATTTTCTTGACACTTTCTTGGGCATACTTTGTGTCCTTTCTGTAAATCAGTTCCTTTTAGATGAACTGTCATTCTTCTGCTTAAGAAACATTTACATAAACAGATGTAAGTAATTTTGGGATGGAAATTTTGCAAGTTTGAAATGTTATTGATTTACTTGCTATTTTCTTTAAAAAGGTTGCTAATTGTTAATGGAAATAGTTTCTCATCTAAAAGCTAAGGAACCTGCAGCAAGAAGATTTTTTTAATGGACTTTATTTTTATAAAGCAGTTTTTAGGTCTACAAAGATAAAAAAATACACAGAAAATACAGCAGGTTTTCATCTATATCCCTCTCCCTGCTGTACACCCTTTCTCTTATTATTAACATCTCACACTCATGTGGGATACTTGCTGCAATTTATAAACCAGCATAGATAGATACATTATTATTAAGTAAAGTTCACAGTTTACTTTAGAGCACCTTTCTGTGCTGTACACTTCTATGGGTTTTGGCAAACACGTAATGGCGTGTGTCCACCATTGCTGTGTCCTACAGAATAGTTTCACTGCCCTAAAAATGCCCTGAGCTCCATCTATTCACTCCTCCCTCCTAGCCCTCGGCAAGAAGAATTGTAAATGAATAATCTGTAGCCTCACATGACTCAATTTTCATATGTTAATATGAAGCTAGGGCAAATATTTCAAAAACTTCTCAAAATGAAATATAGGCTTGTATTTGCATGTCTAACTTAAAAAAAAAATCAAGAGGAACAAATCAGGATGTCATCATTTAAAAATCTCTCCTGATTCTTAACAAAATTTCCACCAATGTTTCTAAAGTCAAAAAGTTCACACATATTATTAAAATTACTTCTGGTTTGTAAAATCGTATTTTAAAGTTATTGTATATTCCAAGTTAGTGTTGTATTATACTTTTGTATCTTTTTTCTATTTTTAGATTGGAAACGCTTATAACCATGTATACCTAGCACAATATTTTCCAACAGTTTTTTACCTGACTTTTTTTTTTAACACTCATTTCACTTATCTGTACAGACACTGTGGGAATAGGCCAAGACATCCTTGGAGACAAATTACATTCCATATAATCTTAGTTCCTTGTCTTTAAAGATCCTAAAAAATGTGTAACTATGTGCCATGTTTTACAGAAGAGCTCAATTTCAATTACTGGAGATTTGTATTTTATCTTCTTGGGGTTCTATGAAACTTCTAGTTCATACTTTATTAATAGGCTACGTTATTAGCAATGACCATGTCTTCAGGATGTCAGCAATTCAGGCAAACAAGCATTTATTTGGCTTCTATTGGCATAGTGGTTAAGAGCTCGGCTACTAACCAAAAGGTTGAACCTACCAGACATTCCTTGGAAACCGTATAGGGGCAGTTCTACTCTGTCTTCTAGGGTCACTATGAGTCAGAATCAACTCGATGACAACAGGTTCGGGTTCGGTTTCAGTTGATTTTACTAGTCAAAGTTATAAAAACACACAAAGTAGAAGTTCAGTGAATGCCCCATATGTACAGAGGCTACTTTGGAAGATGAAAAAGAAATTACTAGCTTTCTAGCAAGATGTTGTGAATATAGAATAGGTTAAATCAGAACATATATGCTTGTGTTCCTTTTTGTCATTTGATATTCACTTTCCTCATTCATATAACAGACTTGCATAGGGATTTAAAAAAAAAGCAAAAATTGTGCTTTGTAAATATCAAAACGTAATAAAATAGTATTGCCGTTACAACACATGTGAAATCATTAAGGAAAGTGCATCATATTGTTTAGTTAAATTGTTAAACATTTAAGAATACCTGGAAATCTGGTATTTGCAAGAACACCTAGGAATGTCACTAGTTCAGGTGAGACAACCCAAAAGACTGTTCAGTTTTTTCTAACTTACTCCACTTTGGGGATTTCCTTTCCTACGCATACTTATTGTAGGATCTTCCTGTCTGTTCATTAAAGTAACAGGCTTATGCTCAGACAACCTTGACTAATAACTCTTTTCAGAACAATTATAGTGCAATCATTTCTCACATCAGTATGAATTCAATCATTCATTCATTTATTCACTCAGGTGTTTGTTTAATAAAACCTTGCCCTTGACTAGGTATTAAGATAAGGTCTATTTTCAGCCATTAAAGGCTAACAAGGTTTATTTTTCTATGCCATTATTCACTTCACTGAGGTTGGGAAAGAGGTTCTGAATTAAGAAACAAGGAGAACAGGGTTCAAGACTAGTCTCTGTCACTGTGTGACTCTCTGGAAGCTTCTCATCATCTCTATTATTTGATTTTAAGCCGTTTCAGTTTTAAGGAAAACATGAAGTTTAGTCAATATAATTTCTGGAAGCATATCAGAATCATTTTGAAATGTTCAGTCTCTTAATTATGGGCAGTTGTTACAACATATTATTCTATATTAGTATTCCACGCTACCACCAGCCTGTCAGTTTGTCATACTATGGTGGCTGTTATGTTGCTATGATGCTGGAAACTCTGAGCCTGGGATTTCAAATACCAGCAGTGTCATTCCTGGAGAACAGATTTCAGTGGAGCAGGCAAAGTAAGACAGAATAGGAGGACAGGCCTAGAATTCAACTTCCAAAAATTAGCCATGAAAACCTTATGATTCACAACAGAATATTGTCAGATATAGCGACGGCTCTCGATTTTTTTGTTTGTTTGTTTTTATAGTGCTGGAAGATGAACCCTCTTGGTTGGAAGGCACTACGCCATAGCGGTAACAATAGGCTCAAGTGTTCCAAGAATCCTGAAGATGGTGCAGGACTGGGCAGTATTCTGTTCAATTATATCTAAGGTCACCGTGAGTTGGAGTTTTTTCAAAGGCAGTTATTAACAATTATAACAACAAGCATTCCATCACAAGTTTATCTACCAGTCATGATGGTTGTGACTGTTAATGAAAAAATCATATGGAAATAACCACACTTTGTATAGGTTTTAATAAAATAGAATTTAACCTCCATTCCACTGGACCAATGGGAAAGTAAATGTTAATCATTAGGAGATTCCCACCACGTCACAGCGTTGTGACAATTTCCTAATTTCTTGTGAATTCCCAAAGCTTCAGAGTGCTTGAAATGGCTGTCATACCTGCAGGTGGGAACCCTGGTGGCGTAGTGGCTAAGTGCTACTGCTGCTAACCAAAAAGGTCAGTAGTTTGAATCTACCAGGCACTCCTTGGAAACTATGGGGCAGTTCTACTCTGTCCTATAGGGTTGCTATGAGTCGGAATCGACTTGACGGCAGTGGGTTCAGCAGTGGGTACCTGCGGGTGAATTCAGGGGTGACTGAGGGGATATGAGGTTAATTAACGATAGCATTTGTTACATAAAGAAAGTTTGCCCTGAATTAAAAAGCCCTACACAAGCTATGCTACAGCTGCTAACCAAGAGGTCGGCGGTTCAAACACTACGGGCGTTCCTTGCAAATTCTGTGGGGCAGTTCTACTCTGTCCTTTTTTTTTTTTTTACACAAGCTATGCTACAGCTGCTAACCAAGAGGTCGGCGGTTCAAACCCTACGGGCGTTCCTTGCAAATTCTGTGGGGCAGTTCTACTCTGTCCTTTAGGGTAACTATGAGTCAGAATGGACTTGGGGCAGTGGTTTTTTTTTTTTACACAAGCTATATGGCTTTTTTTTTTTTTTTAATATGGCTTATATAATTTTACTCAATGTTAATATTGATTATACACAATGCAATGGCCACATTTAAGTTTAATATCATGACACTTGCTAAATTCTTTAATAACATATTTAGAAGTTTCTATTAAAAATTAAAGAAGTGGTATGTTTTTAATACTTTATCTATACATAGGGATTTGGAACACTTCAAGATCTCAATATCAAAAAGAGTAAGACAAGAGTGAAATTACCATGTTATACTTGCTAACATCATTAAGTCGTTGCTGAAGAGTCCATTCCAACTCATAGGAACCCTATAGGACAGAGTAGAACTGCCCCATAGGGCTTCCAAGAAGTGAATGATGGATTCAAACTGCTGACTTTTTGGTTAGCAGCCATAGCTCACTGTAGCTCTTAACCATTGCAACATCAGAGCTCCACATTAGTGCTTGGTTAAATTCAAAATCTTTCACACAGGTTTCTCATTATATGCTTCAAACATCAACGATTGGCTGATATCTAATATTTTGAAGGAAATGTGCTACAAAAGTAAGCGCAGAAAAAAAAGAGTAAATTGATTTAAAGCATTTCTTAAATACAACAAAGCATATTTAATATTTTAAGTATAATTAAAATCATACACAGAAATTATGGGTGATTTCTCAAAATTCTAATTTTTGTTGAGCTTCTTATTAATCATGAAAACTATTTTGATATTGTCATTAATTCATTGTTCATTTTTAATGTTTAATATCTATAAATATAAGTAAACACTATATACATTGATTATTATGTAAGTGTTTATATAAAAAAAAAAAAAAAACTAGTGCCATCGAGTCGGAATAGGTATTGGTAATTATATTTGTATATATTTATTTTATGTTCTGGGTCAGTGATTATGCCAAATTGAACTTTTAATAGCCTATTTCTCTGAAGGTACAAATATATATTATACAGTCTTATGTATGTAAGAGATATTGAATAATAAAGCAAAATTATTTGTTGCTAGCATAAATTTATGCATTTTTCCCACCAACTAGCAATATTGGAGAATACATAAGGTGGTCCTAAGTAATTTTAATTTAGTCCTTTCCTAGTATACTTAAACAAACAAATCAGAACCTATTTTGGAAGAATTTCTTTTAAAGCTTAGTTTTTTATTTCAAATGGAACAATTGATAATTAATATGCAGTTTTGGATAATGACAAAATGGATGAGTTCACTACCTCTCCTCCCAACCAAACATACAGTAGTGAAGGCTGATTTTATTTAAAAAAAAAAAAAAAAAGTAATTAGAGGGAATCGCATCAAAATCATTTTCATTTAATTTATTTTTATATTCTTACTACCAGAACTGATAATTACCCTGTAATCAAATTGACATTACTAGATACTATAACAAAGATCAAAGTGACACATTTTAATTTTAATTTTTTTCTTTTAATATTGTAATTAGACAGGCTTATCTTTGAGAGTGATTTGCTTTGTATTTAAGGAACTAATAAACACTGTAGGGAGAAATTGTATGATCATGATTTATAAACATGTTTTAGCAGTTTATATGAAAAGAGATAAATATTCATATTTATGTAAAATTAAAATTATTATAAAAGTAATATATATGCATATCAAATAACACAAATTAAAGCTTAATTGAATAGTAGGCATATTTACAACTTCTTTTAATTTACTGATTTTATCACTTAATAAAGAATAAGCACCTATTATATTTCAGGTTTTTTTTTTTTAATTGTGCCTATAAAAATGAAGACGACAAAGTCACAGCTCTTTTAAGGCTTATGGATTGAGACCTACTAAACAAATGAATAAACCTTAAAGAAGGACAAAGAATTTATGTAGTTTGAGGTGAGAGAAACTTAGTAGCTACTTTTACTTAAGTAGTTAACCAAGTTCTCAAGGACACCTGAAAGGCAAGAAGAAAAAGTTGGGGATGGGGAATATGCATTCTAGGGATTTACATCTGAAGGAAGACACTAAAATAGAAACTAGGTGGGCATTTTCTAGATTAATAAGGTGGATGAGGCAGAAGCTTAACTGATGAAAGGCAAATGTTTGAGATTCAGTGACAGACGTACCCAGGAAAGACAATGTAGGCATTAATCCACATTTAAATTTACACCAAGGATAATGGAAAGCCATTAGTGAACTTTAGATAGTGGAGTGACAGTCAGACAGATCATTGTGGTTATTGTGTGAAAAGTGGATTTAAAATGGGCAAAAATATAAGAGATCATTGCAACAGTCCAGTGGATAGATGATGCAGGCTTGGTGCAGGACTTTAGCAGTGGAGATGGAAAACAGTGATAGATTTGCAATGTGTTTTGTTGATGAAATATTGAAGACACTGATAGATTAGATTTAGGAGTTGAGGAAAAATGAAGAGCAAAGAATTGTTCCTAGATTTTTGTCTTTGGCAATGGGGTATAAATTTACTGTGAGGAAGAAGACTAGGGAAAAATGGTTTGGGAGGAATATAAAGTTGTTTTGTTTGTTTTTTCACACTAAGTTTGTAATGCCCAAAGATAAACAAATTGAGATAACATTTAAGAATATCATAGGAATAGATTTGGACTCAATCTATTGTTTTAGGGGTAACTGGTAAATAGCTACCAGTCAGAATCGACTCGACGGCACTGGGTTTGGTTTTTGTTTTTGGTTGGTAAATAGCTATGGCTGCTAACCAAAAGGTCGAAAGTTTGAATTCCCCAGGTGCTCTTTGGATACCTTATTGGCAGCTCTACTCTGTCCTATAGGGTTGCTATGAGTCAGAATGGACTCGATGCCAGTGGGTTTTTTTTTTTTTTTTTTTTGGTTTGGTAAATAGATAGTGGCCTACTGTGTAGCAGAAATGGCTTGCACTACTAGTAACCTAAAGGTTAATGATCCTAACCCACCCAGCAACCCCTTGGAAGAAAGGCCTGGTTATCTACTTTGTTTGGAAAACAGATGGTCATCAAGTATAAGACAGCATTTGACTATTTTAGCACTTTATATAAATGATAAAATGCTAAATTATTAGAATTATATTCTGTGTACTCTTTTGAATCTTCTTATTTCACTCAATATTATATTTAAGAGATTTATCACATTGTATTGCACTTATTTACCTATAATTCAAAATTAAATTTTTAATTGTTTACAATATCAGAATTTTATTCTACTTTTTTAAATAATGAATTTCAGGGTTTTAAGTCAAAGAAAAATGTGACTGTCAAGTTGATAAAATCAAGTCAGTTTCCAAAGTTTATGAAGGCTAGTTAAATTTTCCACTTTAATTTCAATTTTAACGTGTACATTTATATCTCCAAAGTCCACTCACTCTAATAGCTGATATGTACGTTATTGAACAGATAAACCTATCACAAAATATTTCAGAGATAACCACACATATTTTCTTTATTCAGTTAATTGATTTATCTGAAATTGATACTAAGAATAAAAATATTTTTTTTATCAAATCCATTCTCGTAGGCATTTGAAAAGATTTGTTTATTCTTTTGCAACATTTAACACCTGTGGCAGCTATACATATATCTTTGTATAACATACAAATAACCATTTGACATTTCACTCATTTTCTTCTCTTTATTCTTCTAGAAAATTTTGGATAAAACTAACATTCTCTTAACACTAATAAAAATAGATATACTGATTTATTCTTATGCATAAATAAAAATGTTTAGAATATTTATAACACTATATATATTTATATATGTATATATATAACATATATGTTTTTTTTTTATATGTTGTTTCTTAAGCACATATGTGTCTGGTGTACAAGTGTCTCTTTACATTTCTTATTTCATTTAAGTAGCTCAAATAGCTAATAGTCACAACCTGTCCCTGTTACATTCCCAATTCTTAACTCCATTTTGCTATCTAAGTGCCATCTTGAACTGAACATGGGGAAAAAAACAGAATTTTTATTTATGGAAATATAGACCTATACTTGACATATGCATATGTGTAAGCAAAATGTAGGAAAACAATAGAGAAAGTGAAACCCTATCTTAAGGTAGTTTCCCTGGGTGTTGCAAATGGTTAAGAGTTAGGCTACGAACCAAAGACTGGTCATTTGAATTCACTCAGCGGCACCTTGGAAGAATGACCTCATAATCTTCTGAAAGATTACAGGCACTGAAAACACTATGGAAGTCAGTTGTACTCTGAAAGAGAAGGGGTCACCATGAGTTGGAATTGACTCAACAGCTTCTGGTTTATTTGTTTGTTTTAATCTTAAGGTAATTATGTTGTATATGAAGTGGTATAGTATCACTGGAACATAAACTCTAACAAGTTGGAATGCATACTATAAATCATAAAGAAACCAAAAAATAACACAATGAAGAAAAAGAGCTAATAATACAACAATGAAAAAAATGGAAATAGAAAACATTACTCAACCCAAAAAATGAAAAGAAAAGAAAGACTAGGTGGGACAAGTAAAAAGATAGTAAGATGTTATTCAAATCTAACTACATCAATAACCACATTAACTATAAATACCCTAAAAGAACAAAACCAAACTATATGCTGCCTACAAGAAATGCTCTTTAGAAATAAAGACATAACGGGTTAAAAATGAGAAAATAGAAAACATACATACCAGGAGAGTACAAATAATATAATAAAAATAAACACATATTTTTTTATTGTTTATATGTAATTCAAATTTAAATGGGTGCACTTTTTATTTTATTTTTTAATAAATCTGGGAACTCTAATCTTAGGTACAGTTTGAAAATGATATTGCAATCTGCTAAAATACTACATCTTATTGTAAGATACAGCCTTCAATGATGATACAACTTATTATGTAAAACAAAAAAAATTTCATTATGATTACTTTATTTCGATAAATATATATGTAACAAAATATTTGACATTTTGCAATCTTCATATGGACAATTCAGTGGCATTGATTACATTCATCATGGTGTTCAACCATCATCATCCTTACACATTCCCAAATTATACCATCGACCTTAATAGAAGCTCAGAGTCCCCTAAACATGGATTCCCACTCCCTCCTGCTCACTCCTGGTAACCACTGAAAAGCAATGGTTAAGCCCTAGACTACTAACTGAAAGGTCAGTGGTTTGAACCTACCAGCCTCTCTGCTGGTAAAAAAAAAAAAAAAAAAAAATCTGTTAATCTGCTCCCGTAAAGATCAGCCTAAGAAACCATATGGAGCAGTTCCAGGCTGTTGTACAGGGTCACTATGAGTTGCAATCAACTTGACAGCACACAACATTCTAGGTATTTTATAAAAGTGGGGTCATATAATCTTTGTACTTTTGTAACTGACTTATTTCACTCAATGTGATGTTCTCAAGTTTCACCTACGCAGTAGCTTGTATCAGGACTTCATTTATCTTCATGGCTGAGTAATACTCTATTTTACGTATAGATCTCACTTCATTTATTCATTCGTCTCTTGATGGACATTTAGGGTATTTCCACTTTTCGGCTATTGTGAATAGTGCTGCCATAGTGCTCCCATAAGAATTAAAAGCAGGAACACAAGTATCTGTTTGCATTCCTGCTTTCAATTCTTATGGGTATATGCCTAGGGATAGAATTGCTGAGTCATATCTACTCTGTCCTATAGGGTCGCTGTGAGAAGGAATTGACTCAATGGCAGTGGGTTGGGGTGGGGTGGTAGTTTTATATTTAACTTTTTGAGAAACCGTGAAACAGTTTTCTACAATCTTACCAGCACCGGATGAGACTGCAGTTTTTCCACAAAGTTGCCAACACCTGTTCTTTTCCTTTTTTTAAATCATAATCATCCTAGTGGGTGTGAAGCGATATCTCATTGTAGTTTTGATTTATATTTCCCTAATGACCAATGCCTTTGAGCATCTTTCCATGTACTTATTGGTCCAATACATTATTTCTAACTTAATGTTCACTTTGTTTAGAACCAAAGGCAGTGCTCAAATAAAGGAATAAGTATATACAAGTTCCTTTTTAAACTTTCTGGCAATGAATCATTCTGAAGTAGCGATGACCTGGCAATGTCCTAGATAGAACTAGGAAATTCATAAAGGAATACCCTTTAAAGACAAATCCCACGGTCAAAGTGCTAGCAAATTAATGAGGGGTTCAGTCAAATTTCCAGTAGAGTATGACCTGCATTTGGCAGTAGAACCAAGATGTGATCAGGCTGCTGTAAGAACACAGGGGAATGGCAATGAGTTCTGAAGAGAGAAGGACAATGAAGAACCTCCAGATTGGCTGACATGTAAGGTGAGCCTTAAAAAAGATAGAAGTTTGGATAATCTCAAAAGAGTGAAGGTACACATCAGAGAGCAGGAAAGGCTCATGCCAATAATTGGAGGTGAGAAAGAGCAGAGGCTGTGCATCTAGAGAGTTGGAAGTTGTCCACTATGAAGGGAACAGAGTTCCGTATGTCCAGATCATGGAACCTTTAGTATATCATTTGTGACTTCTCTTTACTTATATCTTTTCTATTTTGCATTTCATTTAATTTTGCATAACACTTCACATCATTCTCTTCAGAGGTCAATGGAGAAAAACATAGGTCTGTGATTCTAAAGATTTTGCCCCAGCTTTGCCACTTACTTATTGGGCAACCCTAGTAAAGTCACTTAAACTACCCAAGAGTCAGATCGTTTGCTAAAGGAGCATAAATTCTCTCAGGAGCCCTGGTAGTACAGTGATTAAAGCCTTCGGCTGCTAACTAAAAGGTTGGTAGTTGGAAACGACCAGCGGCTACATAGGACGAAGACGTGGTAGTCTGCTTCTGTAAAGATTTACAGCCTTGGAAACACTATGGGGCATTTCCTTTCTGCCCTATAGTGTCGTTATGAGTCACAATTGACTAGACAGCAGTGTGTTTTGGGGTGGATAGTTCTATCAATAATACACGAAAGTTTAAAAAAAATTATCTGCAGCATGAGAAAGTCTCTACAGATAACAAAATGCTGTGTGAGATTAAATGGGCATTACTGTGACTGATAGTGTTTTAAGTAAATATATGTTACCACAAATCAGAAGTATTGTCCACTGGAATAAATGAGACAAAGAGCAACGAGAAATTTTCAAGTCTCTTAAAATAGCATGTATTATAGACGCTTTATTTCTTAAATTACTACCAGATCTTTATAAGAAGCTAAAGTGCATTTTGGGGTGGCTGATATATTGCTTTAAATTGCCTGTTGTCAAGGTAACCCGTTTTTTGGAATTTCTGGTAAAAAGGACCTTTCCAAATCACAGTTAGACTCTCCACAAGTGTTAGTCAGACAGCCACCTGCTACATTATATCAGTTTTTGATTCTGTTTTCTAAAGAAGTAGTTATCGTTTAAACAGTATATAGGATATTCTTAAATCATGAGATTATTTTTAAACAGCTTTTAGAGGATAAGTGCACTTAGATGAAATAATAAAGACATGGATATGATTATAAACTAAATATCCTTGCAGAGCAAGTTGTCTTTGATAAAAACAGATCTTTACTACAAAGTAAAGGACAGGGAGAAGTGACATTATGATAGTTAATAGTCATAACACATACATAACTAGGTCTGATTGATTCTAAATTCAGGTAACCCAATAGTAAATTTTCAGTTGCTGATACACTTGGAAATTTCAGTTTTCAATAATTCAATGCAATCTATTTATATTTAATGTTTTAGGAGCAATTACTTTTTGAAGTAGAATTTCAAAAATTGGTAATTAATAACTACCTTATTGTGGCGTGGCAGTTTTTTTTTTTCATATATATATATTTATTGAACTTTAGATGAAGGTTTACAGAACAAACTAGTGTATCATCAAACAGTGCACACATTATTGGATGACACTGGTTAACAACTCCATGACTTGTCAGTGCTCTACCTACTCAATCCTGAGTTCCCTATTGCCAGCTTTCCCGTTCCCTCCTGCCTTCTAGTCCCTGCCCCAGGGCTGGTACGCCCCCTTAGTCTTGTTTCGTTTGATGGGTCTGTTCAATCTTTGGCTTTAGGGTGAACCTCAGGAGTGACTTCAGTACTGAGCTGAAACGGTATCCGAGGGCCATACTCTCAGGGTTTCTCCGGTCTCTGTCAGGCCAGCATGTCTGGTCTTCCTTTTTGAGTTAAAATTTTGTTCTACATTTCTCTCCAGCTCTGTCTGGGAACCTCTATTGTGATCCCCGTCAGAGCAGTCAGTGGTGGTAGCTGGGCAGCATCTAGTTGTACTGGACTCAGTCTTGTTGAGGCCGTGGTAGATGTGGTCCATTAGACCTTTGGACTAATCTTTCCCTTGTGTCTTTAGTTTTCTTCATTCTTTCTTGCTCTCAAAGGAGTGAGACCAGTGGTGTATCCTAGGTAGCTGCTCACAGGCTTTTAAGATCCCAGATGCTACTCACCGAAGTAGAATGTAGAACATTTTCTTTATAAACTCTGTTATGCCAATTGAGCTAGATATTTCCCAAAAGCATGGTCCCCACAGCCCCCAGCCTAGCAATTTGGCCCCTCAGGGAGTTTGGATGAGTCTAAGGAGCTAGTGTGGCCTTGCTTTGTACAGGTTCTGCTGGCTTCCCCAGTATTGTGTACTCTCTTACCAAAGTTACTGCTTACATTTTGTCTATTGCTTTTCCATCCCTACCCCTCTCTCCCCGCTGTCCGTCCTCTGTCAGTTTTTTACTCCATTTGGTTCTTGGCTGGGTTCTCTATCTCTTCATTTGGCACTTCAGGTTCCAGAAATGACGTTTGTCTGTGTTTTACTTAGTTTTTTGGTTCTTTTCTGTAGAGGGATGGTGTGGTGCTTCAGTCCATGGCGCCATGTTGGCCAGAAGTCTTATTGTGGCAGTTTTAAAACAGGTTTGCAAATTCTTTGGAAAGAAATATAAGGTGATTTCTCATTAGAAAATGGGTTCTGATTTTCAAACTTTTCAATCTTGGAAGTCTTGTGAATGCCCCCATCAATAGAGTATGGCAGAATTGGTACTGGGTGACTACTCAGGTTATGTTGTATAACTTCCACCTTGTTCTCTTTGGACATTCAATTTTGGAGCCTTTAGCTGTCATACAATATCTGGCCACCCTGCTTCCATGCTGTGATAAAGCAGAGTGTAATGGGCTTTTTAATTCACCATTTGTGCGATGATGCTGAAAATATATTAATTGGCAAGTAGTTATAAAATTATCAGTAAATATATTTCTCAGAAGATGCAAATAAACCCTTATGAGAACTACTTTTTAGTTGAAGAAAATGATATTTAAAAATTATGCATTGTTTTCTCTCTTCCACCTGGAAGCCTGAGAAGAGGTAGGGAAGAAATCTTCAGATCGGGGTTATCTGTGAATGTCACTGGCAGATTCGGAGGATGTTACGTGCCCAAACTCACGGCATATCTGTAAAGGGAGAGGCTTCTTCACAAGAAGGATTAATGAGATATTGTGAAATGACTAAGTTAACAGAAGCAACTAATCCTTTGCATTGTCCCACGCATGGCCAATGTTGACTACTGGCAGAGTGTACCATACATTAACAGCACCGATATGAGTTAGGGTGGCACTGGTGAGGTGGAGTTTCAGAAATCACCTGGGAAGGGGAGGAGAAATCAACTGTCTGCTATTACGAGAGGAATTTCTGAATATTAAAATTGGGTGGTATAAATGTCAATTTTGTAGTCTTGCCAAATGAACCATGGTAATATAATGTGTTAACAATGGAAAAAACTAGGAAAGGGGTACAGAGGATTTCTATGTACAATCTTTGCAACTTTTCTGTAATTCTAAAACTTTTGTAAAATAAACAGTTTATTTAAAAATATGGTGAAAAAAGCGATTTTATAAACCAAATATTCTACCTCTCCCTTTCTCTTCCCATTTCTGTGGTCATATTGGAGAAATAACAACAGCTAGAGCAAGTTTGGAAACGCTGGTGGCATAGTGGTTAATTGCTACGGCTGCTAACCAAAGGGTTGGCAGTTTGAATCCGTCAGGTGCTCCTTGGAAACTCTATGGGGCAGTTGTAATCTGTCCTATAAGTTCGCTATGAGTTGGAGTCGACTCGACAGTACTGGGTTTGGTTTTGGTTTAGAGCAAGTTTAGAAGCTATAAGATCAGACAATTAGATAACAGTGTATAGGTCTTTGAATCTATATGTATATCAGGAACATAGGCTGTCTTCTGTCCTTTCCTAAACTATCTAGGTTCTTTCCCAATTCTCAAGTTTTCTTCTTAGCCTGTATATTCCATTAGTTATTTTCTAGCCATCTAATGATTTCTCTAATCTCTGGGTGGCCCAGACGGTTAAGCACTTGACTATTAGCCAAAAGGTTGGTGGTTCAAACCTACCCAGAGGCACTTTGAAAAAAAAGCCTAGTGATCTTCTTCCTAAAGGTCATAGCCATGAAAATCCTATGTAGCACAGCTCTACTCTGTACACATGGGGTCTCCATGAGTAGGAATTGACTCCCTGACAACTAACAATAAAAACAATGAATTCTCATCTGATTAAGTTATCCAGAATAGTTTTTCTTTTATTTTTGCAATAAGGAACTCTGAATTACAGCAAAAATTGAAAATGGAAAGGTAACACTTGAATAATGGAGAAAGATTATTTTTTCCTCTTAACTGATAAAAACCACATGCAGTAACAGAAGGAATCAGAATTCTAAACCAATTTCAAAAATAAAAATTTGTGCTCGAGAACATCTTTAAATTTGAGCAAAACAATGCAAATTTTCTCATCCAAGGTTATATATTTTTTTAAAACTTAATGTTTACGAACAAGTCAAAAATACAAACCAAATCCACTGCTGTCCAGTTGATTCCAACTCATAACAACCTTGTAGGACAGAAGTTTTATAATTGTCCCATAGGGTTTCCAAGGCTGTAAATCTTTACAGAAACAGACCACCATATCTTTCTCCCACAGAACAGCTGGTGGGTTCAAACCACAACCTTTCCGTTAACAGCTTAGTGCTTAACCACTGCACCATCAGGGCTCCTCCTTATGAACAAGTAAACCCAGCCCAGTGCCTTCGAGCCGTTTGTGTTTGTGTTTTACTCCTTCTACTTGTCTATGAACAAGTAGAAGGCATAAAACACAATTAGAAGAGCTTCCTAATGCAGGCTATTTTTAATTTCTGCTTAATAAGAAGGAAATATTTGGCAGGAAATTTATTTTTATATTTGCAAACTATGCTGGTCTAAGCAACCTTTTTATTGAAATATTTCATCATTGTTAGAGGCCTTCCATGAAAGTGTTATTCTTTGCGAATTTATACTTGCTTTGTAAAGATGGGTAAATCTCATTATGGACACTTGAAAACAGACTATGGTTCTGGGATCTAACTAAATCACACTGAGAAAATAAAATGAGCATAGGCAGTCACAAGGCAAAGAAACATTTTCCTTATCAGTGAACTGAAGAAAGAATTCAATTTTATGTCAATGTAAGTCCTGGTCAGAATTTTTATGGAATCTTTAAATGAAATACAAGGATTGTTTCATTAATTATAATTTCCAAGATGTTTTACAAGACTGCTAAATTTTTCTTACTTATATCGTATTAATAGTATACAGTTTTAGCTCTGGCTTTAGTAAATTCCCTTTGGCACAATTTTCAGTAAGTTTATTAATTAATTTATCATCATCTATTGTTAAAAGGGAAACCCTGGTGGCATAGTGGTTAAGTGCTACAGCTGCTAATCAGAAGGTCGGCAATTCAAATCTACCAGGCGCTCCTTGGAAACTCTATGGGGTAGTTCTACTGCGTCTTGTAAGGTCACTGTGAGTCAGAATCGACTGTAATGGTTTTGGTTTTTTGGTGTATTGTTAAAATATCATGGATGTCTCGACAAAAACAAGTGCCACGGAAAAGCCTCTGAGACCTTGTGGTGAAATTGTTTCTTGCCATTTAACCTTAAAAATATTTTCTCAGTTTGGTTGAGTCTTAGTTCCACATCTGTGTTGACCAAATAGTTAGGTTAAACGAAATTATTTTAAAAAAAAATCCCTTCCAGGTTAAAAATCTAGAAAAGGGCTGCTTCTTTGATCATTTTTGATCAGAAATATTTTTCAAGAGACAATTCAGTTCAAACTATGGCTCTGATGCTTGCAGTACCCCCCCCCTTTTTTTTTTTCCTTTTGGATATTCTGCCTTTGCCTATTACAAATTAAACCCGTTGCCCTCCAGTAAATTCCGACTCATAGAGAAACTATAGGATAGAGTAGAACCACCCCACAGGGTTTCCAAGGAGAGACTAGTGGATTTGAACTGCTAACCTTTTGGTTAGCAGCCAAATGCTTAACCACTTCACCACCAAAACCCATTACAAATTATATGATGTAATGTTGTGATTTTATATTTAGGGCAATATCTGAAAACAAAAATTAAGAGCAAGCTGGCAGTAAGCATATAAAGCTGTGTTAATAAACGTTTGCTGGTAGAATATCCAGACACTCTAAGCATGTGTGCAGACATCAATGGCTTTTAGTTTTTTCTCCATTTTAACTGAGCCAAAACAATATTCTCTCTAGGGTAGCAAAGTGGCTAGACCATCTGCTGAGGTGTATAGTTAAGAAATTAGGAAAATTTTAGTTTTTTTCTAACTTAGAATAAGCTGGAACTAATATATAAGTTTCCACTTTGGGTCTTCCTATTTCCTGGAAAATGTAAATCCATAGTTCTTAGCATTTCTAACAAAATGTGATATATCCTTAAGAAAACATTTAAGACTTATGGTTGTTCTTAATGGGTCTGAGATTCATAACACCACATCAAAAACAGATTTACTCATATTCACGGGCTGAGTCTAAAGGCAAAACAAATAAGTAAGCATTCAATATATGGGATTGCTCCCAAAGATGCAGTTAAGGAGAAGAAATGTAGGTAAAAACTAATTTTATAAAAATATGGTAAAATCTCAATCGCCTATGTATTTTTACAGCTATCATTGCTGAATTTACATTCTTTATGCTTTTGAAGAATAAAATTATTTTAAATGACAATGGGTCTGTGTCTCAATTTAAGTACTGCCTGGTTCTTAAAATGTTTTTCTAAACCCTGTTACTACAACAACCTTTACCTTCAACCTTTACCCTCACCAAAATTTTACATAAAATTAAGAGCAGATAAAAGCTTATTATTCTCATTCTTTCAAAATAGATACTTGTGAAGATTGGATTCTTTCATAATTTAAGCTACCCTATTGTGATTACTGAGGACTTTGACAGTGACCCAAAACCAACCAAACCCATTGCCATCAAGTCAATTCTGACTCATAGTGACTCTATAGGATAGAGTAAAACTGCCCCATACGGTTTCCAAGGAGCACCTGGTGAATTCGAACTGCTGAGCTTTTGGTTAGCAGCCATAGCTCTTAACCACTATGCCACCAAGGTTTGACAGTGACAGTGACTAGTTATTCATGCTCTGAAAATATATGCTCTTGTATAAAATGTATGTGTGTGTGCGTGTGTGGATAGCATTGTTGTCATAGTCAGAAGTGAGAAATCTTATAGATGAAGGGAAAAGGCCCTAGACTAATATCTGAAGAGGGTGCAGGAAGCCTGAGCAAGGGGAAGGATTTTCCTGAGGGCAAGTGCTAATATGGATAAAAACCAGTCATCTGTTGAGGCTATTCAGACTCACAGCAACCCTATATGACAGAGTAGAACTGCCCTATGCGGTTTCCAAGGAGCAGCTGGTGGCTTGGAACTGCTGAACATTTTGGTTAGCAGCTGAGCTCTTAACCTCTGTGCCACCAGGGCTCCTTATATGGGCAAATAAGCCTCAAATCAGTAGCAAACAAAGGGTATCATTCTCATGAATTAAGCAGAAGAACAATGAAGGGGCCCAAGATGTTCATAAATTGAGATTTTTTTTTTCCTGGCATTGGTAAAAGGAAACACAAATCTTCTTTGGAAGAAACAATACCTGTTTGTGCTTCCAATTTTTTTTTTTAATGTTTTTTATGGACCAAGGTAAATAGAACATGAGCTAAAACAAACAAAAAAACACCAAAACAAAGCTAATGAGCAGGAGAACTAGGACTGAAACTTAGGCAGACAGGCTGCAGAATATGCCCTTTACCTGGGATCAGCAGACTTGTTTTCCGGCATCATCAGGAAGTCAGTATTTGTGGCTCTGTCAGCCACGGTCTCTAACCCAACTCCACAGCTCTGTCATTATTGCATGACTGTAGCCATCAGCAATATTTAAAGAAATGATGTTGGCTTTATTCTAACAAAACTCTATTTTCAAAAACAGGTACAGGCCAGATTTGCCCGGTATGCTATAGCTTGCTGACCCCCACTATTAAATATTTTAATGGACTATTAAACATAGATGCAATAGAGAGTATCATCTATTACAAGGATTAGTAATTTGATAAGATAATACAAAAATCTCAGAGGAGACAGTTAAGAAAACTTTTTTTTTTTTTTCCTGGTGTGTTCTTCACTCTCCACTTGTTTTTTCCATGTTTTTTCCTTTTCCTGAAAGTATCTCTGCATAGATACTCAGCTGGTTCCTTTTTGGCTATTACTTTTTTGAGTGAGGTGAATTCTTCCAGTTATGTTTGCAAATGATTCCTTTGGGGGAGGGACTGGAGCAATGTTCCAGGCAAGAGGTAACTTTGCCGTGTTCACAGTGTGTGTTATTGAACTGTTTTAACTTTCATGTCTTCCTAGTTCAAAGTACTCAGCAGTTGTGGGACTGGTCGTAATTCAAGATTCATTTCCTTCACCCTTCTTCACTGACACATTGCTTCTCGCAAAGATGTGTTTCTTATTTAGCCCCACCTCCCTTGCCTATTTCATGGGGTCAAAGAGGGTCCAAAGAAGCTCCGTGCACAGGCCCAGGCATCCTGTCCCCATTGTTCCAGAGGAGAGCCTGTGGTTTTGCATCTCATGCTGTGCCACGTACTTGGGATAACTGCTCTGCCTGCTCTGTGATCTTCAGTCACAGGTGTCTCTTTAGCCATTTTCCTGCAGTTGGCAGCCCTTCCTCAAGTCCTGTAGTTTGAGGCTACAGGTGTCTCCAGCTTTATTAAAGATTACTTTTATGCTTTGTTTTCACTGTTGAATTGATTTCTTAGAGAAGTGGGGGTAGAGCCATCTTTAGTCTGGCAATTTATAATCAGACTTCCATTTAGAGAAATCCAGTATTATTTCATTAAGATTAATCCCTCTAAGTGGTACATTTACAAAATCTTAAGAATTCTAATTTGCTTTCAAAATAATTATACAAATCTACATTCTTTCACACATGTGTAAGAGTTTCTATTTTCCTGTACCCTTCTAATACATATGTACAGCTTTGCCAATTTAATATGATTACATGGTGTGCCTTTTAAGTTGTGCTTTTATTAGGTCGCAAGTAATTATATCTTTTGTAAAATTTCCATTTTTATACTTTAGTAATTTTTTTTTTCCCTCTTGTTGCCTTCCTCTACCTTCTGCGGATTGGCATGAGCTTTTTCTTAATGGTATGTTGCATGTATTTTCCCCTTAGTCATTTGGATGTTTTAATTTATTTTTAACATTAATCTCTTACTAAATAAAGATGTATCTTTTTGTAATCTTTTTTTGTGTGTGTGCTTTAGGTGAAAGTTTACAGCTCAAGCTAATTTCTCATTCAAAAATTTATACACGTATTGTTTTGTGACATTGGCTGCAATCTCCACTATATGACAGCACACCCCCCTTTCTGCCCTGGCTCCCTGTGTGCATTCGCCCAGTTCCTGTCCCTTCCTGCCTTCTTATCCCACTTTTGGACAGAAGCTGCCCATTTGGTCTCATATATTTGATTAAACTAAGAAGAAGTTTCCTCTCACATATTATTTTTTCATTTTAAAGGCCTGTGTAATCTTTGTCTGAAAAGTAGACTTTGGGAATGGTTCTAGTTCTGGGTTAATAGAGCATCTGGGGCTGTATTTCCAGGGGTTCCTCCAGTCCCCAGTGGACCATTAAGTCTGGTCTTTTTATGTGAATTTGAATTTTGTTCCACATTTTTCTCCTGCTCTGCCCAGGACTCTGTTGTGTTCCCTATCAGGGTGGTCATTGATGGTAGCGGGGTACCATCTAACTCTTCTGGTCTCAAGCCAGTAGAGTCTCTGGTTTATTTGATCCTTTAGTCATTTTGGGCTAGTATTTTCCTTGTGTCTTTGGTTTTCTTAAAAAAAAAAAAAAATTTTTTTTAAAGACGAGTTAAAGGGCTTTCCCTGGGGTAAGAGACAAACAAATTTTAGTCAAAAGGCCATTTACTAAGAAACAGAAAAATAACTTAAGCAAGTATCAGCACAAATTAGCACACGTTAGCAGTACTTATATAACGTCTTTGGTTTTTTGGTTTTATCAGCATGAGTTAGCAGCAGTCATCCAATCAAGATAAGCCAGTTCAGAATCCAGTGCCCAAAAGAAAAGGAAAATTAAATGCGATTAATCAATCAAAGCAAAGGACAAAACTCACCTAATCTTTTAAAAAGGTTTGCAACTGCATAAACTAGAGTCGTTCAGTTTGGGTGCTCCCTGTTCTCAAAAATAGTTTTATCACTCAGTAAACCCTTATAAAGGAGCCCTGGTGGTACAACGGTTAAGAGCCCGGCTGCTAATAAAAGGTTAGCAGTTTGAATCCACTGGAAACACTAAGGGGCAGCTCTACTCTGTCCTACAGGGTCACTGTGAGTCAGAATCAACTCAAAGGCAGTGGATTTTTAAACCATTATAACTCTAACTGACACATTCATCAGAATTTTCTTTCAACAAGAATAATCAAGAGGGGGGATAAACACACACATACACACAAATGAATAATACAATAAAAAATGACAGCAACAAGGTGGAATGAGACGTGTAAGAGAGTGTTAGTTGACACCCCACTTCACCTCAACCTTGTGCCAACAAGTCCACAACATAAAGAGCAGAAGTTCTACTCTCCCTGTCAGCCATGAGACAGAATACAGCAGTGTGAGGCAGTGTTAATCAGCACCTTGCTTCTCTCCCCAGCTTTTATCAAAGGAGCTCAAGGGGGAATGTGTCACAGTACAATATCCCACATGTTCAGGACATAATGAAAAATTACTCATTAAGAATTAAAAAAATCTCCAAAGGGATGAAATAATGACAATCAAAAGACTACTACACTGTGATGACATAAATATTAGAATTACCTCACAAAGGGTTTTTAAGGAGTCATCATAAAAATACTTCAGCAAGCAAATAAAAACACAACTGAAACAGATGAAAAAATAGTAATTCTCAGCAAAGAAATAGAATATATAAAGAAGAACCACATAACAATTCTAAAACTGGGAAAAAAAAAATTACCAAAATAAAAACTCAATGGGTGTACTTGATATTAGGATGAATATCACACTGGAAAGAATCAGTTAACTTGAATAAAGAAAAATAAAAATTAACCAATCTGAACAATGTACAAAAAAAAAAAAAAATGAAATGAACAGAGCTTCAGGACTGATAACAAATATGCATATCATCAGAGTTCAAGAAGAACAGGAGAGTGAGCGTGGGCCTGAAAAAAGTATTTTAAGAAATAATGGTGAAAATGCCCAGATTTTGTGTAAGGCATAAAGCTACAGATTCAAGAAATTGTGTGAAGCTTACACAGGATAAACCCAAAAATTCCATACCACCTCACATCATAAAGAAACTTCAAAAACCTAAAGACAAAAATCTTGAAATCAGGTAGAGAGAAAGGAAACATTACATATAAAAAAACAAAAACCAACGCTGTTGTCATTGAGTCATAGCGACCCTATAGGACAGAGTAGAACTGCCCCATAGAGTTTCCAAGGAAAGTCTGGTGGGTTCTAACTGCCGACCTTTTGATTAGCAGCTGTAGCTCTTAACCACTACACTACCAGGGTTTAAGGAACTAATAATTATAAATACCATGGATTTGTCATCAGAAACAGTGGAGACTGGAAGGAAACAACAGCATTTTTCAAGTGATAAAAGGTAATACAAAACAAAACAAAGCAACAACAACAAACTGTCAACTAAGAAATCCAGTGAAAATATCCTTTAGGAATGAAGACGAACTCAGAACATGAAAAAATACTAAGATGAAGAAATACTAAAAGTATCTGCCCCCAGAATACCTTGCATGAAAGGATGGCAAAAAGTTCTCTAAACATAAAGGAAATGATAAAAGATGAAAATGCAGAACGTCAATAATGAAGAAAGACCAAGAGAAAGTAATAGTATGGATAAATATAATCAATGAGCCCCTTCTCTTTAGTTTTCTTAATAATGTGAAATGGTTCAGGTAAGAATTAAGACACTGTCTGATGTAGCTCACAATGTATATAAAGAAAATATGATTGTTTCTATAACATTATTGAAATTGTAAAACTGTAGAGATGGAGAATAGATTAAAGGTTGCCAAAAGCTAAGGGTGGAGAGAGGAAGGGGATGAATGTGACTCCAAAGGGGTACTGCAAAAAATTGTTGTGGTGATGGAACAGTTCTTTTTCTTATGGCCTTTACAAAAATCTACACATATATTAAACCAGATGCAAGTATACACACACAAATGAATTCATGTAAAAATGTTTTATATGAATAAATCCTGTGGCTTGTGCTAAGGCCTGATTTTGATATTTTACCATAGTTATATAAGATGTTAAAGCCCTAGTGGTACCACAGTTAAGAGCTTGGCTGCTAATCCAAAAAATCAGCGGTTTGAATCCACCAGTTACTTCGTGTAAACTCTGTGGGCAATTCTACCCTATAGGTTCACTATGAGTCAGAATCAACTCAACCTCAACAGATTTGGTTTTGTATAAGACGTTACCACAGGGTAAGATTGAGTGAAAGGTACACAGGACCTCTCTGTACTATTTTTACATCTTGTAGACATACACATATTTCAAAATTTTGAAAAGTTAAAAATGAGATGTGACCATAAATTCTTTTTTTGGCACTTCCTTAAAAGGTAGAAATAGAAATACCATATGACCCAGCAATTCCACTCCAAGGAATATCTCCTAGAGAAATATCTCCTAAAGAGCCATTACATGAATAGACTTATGCACACCCACGTTAATTGCAGCGTTATTCACAATAGCAAAAAGATGGAGAAAATGTGACTGCCCATGAACAGATGAATGAATAAACAAACTATGGAACACACACACAATGGAATACTATGCAATGATAAAGAACAATGATGAATCTGCAAAACATCTCACAACATGGATGAATCTGGAGGGCATTATGCTGTGTGAAATAAGTCAATCACAAAAGGAAAATATTGTTTGAGACCACCAGTGTAAAAACTCATGAAAAGGTTTACACACAAAAAGAAACAACCTTTGATGGCTCTGAGGGAGGGGAGGGGCAGGGAATGAAAAAACATTAAGTAGATAATAGATACGTGGTAACTTTGGTGAAGGGTAAGACAGTACACAACACTGGAGAAGCCAGTACAACTTGTCCAAGGCAAGGGCATGGAAGCTCCATCAAACCCAAAAAACCCCATTGCACTCTAGTCGATTCCAACTCAGAGTGACCCTGTGGGACAGAGTAGGACTGCCCCATAAGGTTTGCAAGGAGTGCCTGGTGGATTTGAACTGCCGACCTTTTGATTAGTAGCCATAGCTCTTATCCATTATGCCACCAGGGTTTCCAGAAGCTCCACAGACACATTTAAACTCCCCAAGGGACTGAATTACTGGGCTGAGGGTGGGGGACCATGGTCTGAGGACATCTTGCTCAATTGGCATAACATAGTTTACAAAGAAAATGTCCTACATCCTACTTTGGTGAGTAGTGTCTGAGGTCTTAAAAGCTTGTGAGAAGCCATCTAAAATACTCCACTAGTCCCACCCCGTCTAGAGCAAGGAAGAATGAAGAAAACCAAAGACACAAGAGAAAGATTTTTCCAAAGGACTAATGGACCACAAGTACCACAGCCTCCACCAGACTGAGTCCAGCACGACTAGAAGGTGCCCAGCTACCACCACCAACTGCTGTGACAGGGATCACAATAGAGGGTGCCAGACAGAGCTGGAGATAAATGTAGAGCAAAATCCTAACTCGCACAAAAAAAGGCCTGACTTACTAGTCTGACAGATACTGGAGAAACTCAGAGAGTACTGTCCCCAGACACCCTTTTAACTCAGTACTGAAGTCACTCTGAGGTTCATACCTCAGTCAAAGATTAAACTGGCCCATGAAATAAAATGTGACTAAATGGGCACACCAGCCCAGAGGCAAGGATGAGAAGGCCGGGGCGGGGGGGCGGGGGGGAGACAAAAGCTGATAATGGGGAAGCCAAGGTTGAGAAGGGGAGAGAGTATTAACATGTCGTGGTGTTGGCAACCAATGTCACAAAACAACATGTGTATTGTTTAATGAGGTTAAAAATAATTCTTTTTAACTTATAAATGAGAAGGCATACATATATGGACAAAACAGTAACAAATTACAATTTGAAAACATATTTATTCTGCTTGCACAAAAAATTAGACATTTTAAGACATAATTAAATTGTATTTTATGTAAAAAGAAAGCACAGAAAAACTGAATAGCTCAGTGCTATCAATTTTCAGTAAGTTGATTTAGTATTTAGTGCAATGCCAATCAAATCCCATAAGATTTTTGTGAAATTTTTACATCAGTGCTAAAAAACTTATAGAGATTTAAGGTCCAAAAAAAAAAAAAAACAGCCAAAATCCTCCTGAAGAGGAATATGTTGGAGATTTTCTATTCCATAAAATTCTTCAATTAAGATGACATGCTATTGAAGCAGGGATAAAAATGTTGATCAATGGAATAAAACCACACGTATGCAAAAATTTTACATGGCTGACTTTGCATCATAGGTCACTGGTAGAATAATAGACTCTTTCATAAATGAAGCTGAGAGTATTGTTTTTCCTTATGGAAAATAAATATATTTCAAGCCTTTTGAATTTCTGTGCTGTTGATTCTTAAAGTGAGGTGCCTGGCCCAGAGCATCAGTATCACCTGCAGACATGTTAGAATGCATAGTCTTGGGTCTTGCCCATGCTGACTGAATGAAAAACTATGGGAATTGGGCCAACAATCCCTGTTCTCATCTCTTAGCTTTGCTATGAGTCAGAATCGACTTGACGGCCATGTTTTTTTTTTTTTTTAATCCCTGTTCTAACATACCGTCCAAATGATACCAATGCATGCTCAGGTGTGAGAACAACCCCTATAACCACAAACCCAACCCTGATGGATGAAACACTTAGATGTAAAAACAAATTTCTAAATATTTTCAAGTAAAATAACATGTATTTTTCAGAGTTTGGGATATGAAGAATTTCTTAAGCAAGGTTTCTTATATAAAATCTTTTGGTATGATTAGCCAAATGTGCTAACCATAAAAGGAAAGAAAAACAAACTTGCCCACATTGAAACTAAGAATGTATTTTCCTCAAAATAAAGTGAAACAACAAGCTAAACAGAAGTTTTGTCATAATTGCTAAAGAGTGATTATCCAGAATACATAATGAACTATAAATCAATATAGAAAAGGCAAGCAAGGTAGGAGAAGAGTGGGCAGAAGACATAAGCAGAAGAAACAAAAAGCAAATGTTGAGTAAACATAAACAGAAATCAAATGTTGGATAAACATATGAACAGATGCTCAGCCTCATTAGTGATTAGGAAAATGTAAGTTAAAGTCATGACCATTTTATACCTGCTCGACTGGAAAAAGTTAAGAAGTATAGCAATTGGCAAAGTAATGACCTGGATTAAAGGAGATTCATATATGCTGTTGGTAGGAAGATAAATAAGCGAAATCTCTTGATAACAATTTGAACATTGATGTTGATTGTATTGACAAGCAATCCACTCTTAAGTGTGTATTCGTCCATGCACACCCAACATACATAACAGGTATGTTATTTCTTTATAATAGCCACTACAACAGATTGGAGAAAACAGGATATTCATTGACAAGGTAAGTAACAAGCTGGGGTAAAATCACACACTGAAGTAGTGTAACAGAACATAAATAGACCTAGACACCTTTAAGAGATGGATTCTGGAAACCTGATAATGAGCACATGAAAAATGCATTTGAAGGTTAAACAGCAAGTAACATCATCTTATAAATCCCGAAACCTAACATTATTTTGGTGCATGCAAATCGATAAAAAAAAAAAAGAAATGCAAAAAAAGGCTGATAATACACACAAAATTCACCCCTGGGCAAAAGCCAGAAGGCAGCTGGGGAAGGGGCACGCCGAAACTTTAAACTATAGCCGTTTTTTTCTTAGGTTTGGTGGTAGCTTCGCAGGTATCAGTTATTTAAATTTGAAAATTTTACACATATGTAAAGCACATGTTTTGTTTGTACACAGCATATATAAAATAATTGTTTTTTATATTATAAAAAATACTGAATTACTACAAAATATTACATTGGGTAATGTACATGGCTATGAATTATTTCTACCAATTGATTGCTATTGATTTTACCATGTAATGTTGAATTATCCAAAACCCAAACCCGCTGCCATTGAGTTGATTCCAGCTCATAGCGACCCTGTAGAATTTCCAAGGCTGTAAATCTCTAGGAAGCAGACTGCTGCATTTCATTGGGCAATCTGCTGTAAAAGACGTCTTTAAAGTGTTGAAAAGCAAAGATGTCACCTTGAAGACTAAGGTGCGTCTGACCCAAGCCATGGTATTTTCAATTGCTTCATATGCATGTGAATGCTGGATGACGAATAAGGAAGAACAAAGAAGAATTGACACCTTTGAAATATGGTATCAGTGAAGAATATTGAATATACCATGGCCTGCCAAAAAATGAACAGATCTGTCTTGGAAAAAGTACAACTAGAATGCTCCTTAGAAGCAAGAATGACGTCTTTCCCCTGTGGAGCAGCTGGTGGGTTTGAATTACCCACCTTTCATTTAGCAGTTGATCAGTTTAACCCCTGTGCCATATTTGCACAATAGGACCTGAGGTGCTTCTTCTATTTACCACACTTTTCAATTCTAGAAACTACATTTCTCATGTACAGAAAGACTCAGTCACCAAAACTTTAAGTTAAACCCGAAGGACATATTTTGTCATTGTGATTGGTGAGTGGGTATTAAAAAAGGTATAATCACTTGTTTTTGTGTAATTTACTGTAATAGTTTAGTCATTCATTTATTCATTCTTTCATTAATTTATTCAAGAAAGAAAGCAAACATAGCTTTGCACACCTAATATATGTCAAGGAGCCTAGTGACGAAGTGTTTAAGCACTGGGCTGCTAACGGAGAGATCAATGGTTCCAATCCTCCAGCTACTCCGTGGAAGAAAGATGTGGCAGTCTGCTTCTGTAAAGATTTACATTACAGTCTTAGAAATCCTATGCGGCAGTTCTACTCTGTCCCATAGGGTCTCTATGAGTTGGAATCGACTGGACGGCAGTGGGTTTGCTATTTTTTCAGTATATGTCAGGTATCATTATAGTCCTGGGAATACAGAAGTGAAAAAATAAAACAATGTGAAACATTTTCCATCATTGAGTTTACATAATAACAATAACATTCTCTATAACTTTGAATATTTTTTTAACTGTGTTAAAATTTTATGAATGCTATGGAGAAAGTAGGTAAGGAGAATAGGAGGAGATGCTGGGCAGGTTGCAATGTTGAACAGGTTGACTAAGGAAAGCCTCTCTCAGTTGTCACTTATATTTTTTATTCATTGTGTGTAAACACAACTAAACTGTGGCCCATTTTTTTTTTTTATTTTCTAGAGTCTTCAGGATTTTTAAATACACTTCCAACAAAATAGAAGCTACATTTCACATACTTTGGACTTGTTACAGGAGGACATCCTGTTTAGTATGGTAGAGGGTCTTCAAAAATGAGAAAAAACCCTTAAGGAGATGGATTGCCACAGTGGCTGCGACAATGGGCTCAAGCATAACAATGATAGTGAGAATCGCATCGCTGAGAGCCAGCAGTGTCGTACATAGGGTTGCTATGAGTGGGAACCCAGACTTAAGGTCACCTAACAAAGACAACGAGAAAACCCCGAAATCAAAGGAAGATATTTGTTATCAAATTCTCTTCTTGACACTATTTACAGAACAATGAAAAGTAATCAAAATGTAGAGGATAGCCTTGTTTTATTTCTACTGTAGGAGAATGGTTTGCTCCCTTCCTTACCCCTTTATGCTTTTTACTTAATTTTTCCTCCTTCTGATTTTTTTCTAGGATGAATCTGGATTTTTTTTTTTTAGGGAATACTACATTCCATGCACACATCCCAATATGCTTTTTTTTTTAAATTCAGTAAAGTGCTGCCTTATAATTAACATATTTAATTTATAAATTAATTTGTTTTTAGACTGTGGTTATTTTCTTTTGCAATTTTGTGCATTGTTACTTTTCTCTTGCTTAAAAATATAGCAGATTATTTGGAGAAGTATGCATTTTTTATTGTTTTAGTTTTATATCTGACATTTTTATTTTATATTTCACTCCCAAGTCATGTTTTAAGTATGTATTCCCTTACTTTTCCTCTTTTAAAAAGAAAAAACATTATGGAAACATGTGGCTCAATCATTTTATTTATTTTCACATTTTCATTCTCTTTCTCTACCACCATCTCAGTAATATTTGTTTAAAATGGACTTTTTATTCCTGAATCTTCTGTTATGATATTGAACAGATTCTAAGATCTAATAATTTTAATAATGACTATTCCTGTTTACAGACAGCAGATTTGATTCTAATGTCTTCTTGAATAGTAGAGTGCCTAAGATTGTATAGACAATTGTGTTTTATTTTAATCCCTTTTTTATTTCTAACTTGCCCAAGGTCACCCAGCTAGGGAGCAGTCCAATTACTATTTGAATCCAGAAGACCTAAGAAAAAAGTATCATCATCTCTGTCTTATGAAAGATCAGACTAAATAAAAAAGTTTAGTTTCTCTTTTCTTTCTCTCTTTTATTTTAAATATATTTTCATAAAATTATCAATATTTTATATTTCCTATATTGCACAATTTTCTTGAACAAAATATTTTAAGAACTAGATAGATTTTAATGCTGCTCAGAGATGTATTTTTTAAATCACTAAAAACTAGCTTGCTATAAAGAAAAATGACTATATTGGTTCTTTAATGAGATGAAGTAACTTCTAATTGGTGTAACCTTGTAGGAATTCTAAACAAATACAAGAAAATGGGCCCCTCAGTGGGAGTTCATTAAAGATCTGTATACAGCAGCAGAGTAGTCTGTGATTTTCCAGAGAGTTTTTGAAAATTAGCCTACTGTTATGCTAAGCCCTGAAGTTCTCGGTAAGACAGTTGGACCACAGATATGATGAATCTTATCTAAGTTACCTAGAAATCCAAGCCCATTGCCACAGATTTGTTTCTGACTCATAGATATCTTGTAGGACAGAGTAGAACTGCCCCACTGGGTTTCCAACAAGCAGCTGGTGGATTCCAACTGCTGACCTTTTGGTTAGCAGCCAAGCTCTTGACCCACTGCAGCACCAAGGCTCAAAAACTGAAGACAAAGTTGCTGCTTTTTCTCACAGCCCAACATTTGTCAGCTCTCAAGGAAGAAAGGAAGGATTCAGAAAGGAGTGCACAGATAGGGAGATGTATTAGAGATACAGTCTTAGTAAAAAATAACAAGTACCAGAAGAGACAAAGAGAAATTGGTGGCCCTGGCAAAAGAAAGACTGCACGGGAGTCACCAATTTTTCCCTCCTCTGGGCTCAAAATCCCCCACTGAAATAATGTCTTGTTAAGATAGTCTTTGTGCCCTGGTCATTAACATTTTGGTTAAAATCTAAGTATTTCCTTCTAGTATGAAATATTCAGTCTGTTGGCCCAGTAATTTCAAAGTTTAGTGTAAGTTGGGTAGGAAAGATGGTTTTAAGAACCTTTTCTTGCCTTGTTTTATTATTGTCTCAAGTTTGATAGATATGTTTCTTTCTCTGATTTTTCTCTTTGAAACATATTTTCTGGAACGAATAGCAGCTTCACTAGATGATATGAAAACCAAAAATTTCATCCTTGTTTCAATGTCTGAATTTTTAGCTATTTGAATATAAGAAATAAATAAATAACATAGAGCATGCTATCATATTACAAGCTGCAGATTAAATTCAAGGAAAGCAATAAAGTTGCAGCTGCTATGTTTTTAAAAGAGAACATTGTAAGCTGTTGTTCACATTTAGAAAAATGGCTATCAGTGGAGGAATCATGTAATTTTCTCTACTTTTCCCATCTCTTCTGTTGAATTCCAAAATATACTGCTGGGTCGGGTGGGGATCTTATTATTTTTTCCCCCAGCTTAGTTATAAAAAGGATTCATGGTGACTTACAAGAGAAAAAAATATCTTTCAAAAATATAATTTAAAAAATTATTATTAATGTGTATTGCATAGTTTAAAATCAGTAAATAATGACGATTGACATTTTCCAGACACTTGTTAAAGAAGACATAATTTAAACACTTGAAGTGGAGCCACCAATTAAAGACATTGAAACATATTAAAATCAATGTGTAGAAATTTACAGTAATAATGTTTTCCTTCTTAATAAGGGCTGTTCTTTCTTACAACAAAAAAGAATAACACATGGGATGGAAAAAACTGAAAAGATTGAAGTCACTTAGAGTTGGATTCTCCCAGTTGCTCCTTGGAAACCCTATGGGGTAGTTCTACTCTGTCCTATAGGGTCACTATGAGTTGGAATCAACTGGATGGCAATAGGTTTTTTTTTTGAGTTTGATTAAAATTGAGCTGATTACATAAAGTCCCTGTAACATAAAAATGCAAGTAAGTGGTAGAGATTATTATTGGGAAATATTTAAGAAGCATAGAGAAGGAAAATACCAAAGTATAGTTACTAATTTTATAGTAGGAATTATTTTTTTAATTCTGTGCCCAGATTTCTTAACACAAAAGGGGTAATAATAGAGGAATATTCAAACTGGTTATATTACATATTATACGTACAGCTCGTATACACAGCCTGACACAGAGTAGGTCCTACGTATACTATTATTTATTAATCGTTTAATGTATATAAAACAATCAACCCGAATAAAAAACCAATTACATTAGAAAAATATTTTTGTTTACATGCAAAGAAGAGCGGAGGTGGTTCCTGACCACAAAAATATTAAATGGCAAGTAATAGGGGTTGCAAGTAGGGGTTCCTACTTATTTGTCTTGTCTTTTGTTGCTCATGCTTTTGGTGTTATACCTACAATTTCATTTTTAAATACTGAGTCCCAAAGTCCTATCCTATGTTTTTTTCTAAAATTTTATAGTTTTAGTTCTTACCTTTAGGGCTGTGATTCATTGTGAATTAATATATGTATGGTGTAAGTTTTGGTTTCAATTCATTCTTTCGAATGTGAAGAACTTGTCCCAACATCATTTATTGAAAAAACTATTCTTTCGCCAATTGATGGTCTTAGAACCCTTGTCAAAATCAATTGGTCATAGATGTATGAGTTTATCCATAGGTGCTCAATTCTCCATCATTGATGTATATGTCTATCATTATACCAGTATTATACTGTTTTGATTACTGTAAATTTAAAGTATGATTTGAGATTGGGAATGTGAGTTCTTCTACATTGTTTTTCTTTTTCAAGACTGCTTTGGATGTTTGGGGCCTCTTATAGTGTCATATTAATTTGAAGACGGGCTTTCCCATTTCCTCAAAGAAGGCCATTGAAATTTTGATAAGAATTGTATTAAATTTGTAGATAGTGTTGGATAGTATTGGCATCTTAAAAATATTTAGTCTTCTAAATCATGAACATGAGAGATATCAGTGCCTTTGTTCAGGTGTTTTTTAAAATCTTTTGGGAATATTTTGTAGTTTTCAGTGTCCAAGTTTTTTACCTCCTTGGTTATAGTTCTTCCTGCATATTTTATTCTATTGGATGATATTGGAAGTTGAATTGTTTTCAAGTTGCCTTTTCTTCTTTTTCATTTCTGGTACATAGAAGAAAACCCTGGTGGTGCAGCGGTTAAGTGCTATGGCTGCTAACCAAAAGGTTGGCAGTTCAAATTCACCAGGCATTCCTTGGAAACTCTGTGGGACTGTTCTCTGTCCTACAGGGTCACTATGAGTCAGAATTCACTTGATAGCGTTAGGTTTGTTTTTTGTTTTTTTTTTGGTATATAGAAACAAAATTGATTTTTTTTTTCATGTTGATATTGTACCTTGCAACTTTACTGAATATATTTATAAGATTTTTTTTAGAATTTTTTTTGTCAGATTTATATCTCTATCTCTATATATGTATGTATGTGTATATATGTGTATATATAATTGTGTCATCTGTGAACAGGGGTAGTTTTGCTTCTTCCTGTTCAATTTGGGTGCCTTTTATTTCTTTCTCTTCTATTTGTTTATATTCCACTCTTTCTCTGATTAGAAATTCCTAGTACAATGAATAGCATTGGTGAAAGTGGACATCTTTGTTTTTATCTTTATCTTAAAGAAAAGATTTCATTCTTTCGTCATTGAACATAATCTTAGCTGTGAGTTTTTCATAAATGATCCTTTATTATTATATATTTATTTATTTCAATTGCTGCTTTTCTGAACGTTATTATTTTTTTAATCATTAAAGGGTTTCAGATTTTGTCAAATGTCTCTTCAGTGCTAATTAAAATAATAATTTTTCCCTCTATTAATGCAGTGTATTACATTGACAGATTTTTGTATGGTGACTCACCCTTGCATTTCATGGGTAAATGCCACTTTTTCAAGATGCATAATACTTTCAGTATGCTTTTGATTCTGTTTGCTGGTATTTTTTGAGGATATTTCCTCTTTATTCATGAGGAATATTATTCTGTAATTTTCTTTTAATGGTATTTTTTCCTGGCTTTGGCATCAGGGTAATGCTGGTGTCATAGAATGACATAGCATTCCCTCTGCTTCTATTTTTTTGAGAAGCATTTGAGAGGGCCTGGTGTTAATTATTTGAATGTTTGGTAGAACTCACTAGTGAAGCCATCTGGACTGAACTTTCCTTGTCTTTATTTGTTATAGGTCTGTTGAGATTTTCTATTTCTTCTTGTGTCAGTTTTGTTTGTTTCTAGGAATCTGTCAATTTCATCTATGTAATCTAATTTTTTCGTGCACAATTGTTCATACTATTCTCTTATAATTCCTTTTTATTTCTTTATGATCAATAGTAATGTCCCTACATTCATTTCTTGTTTTAGGTATTGCATCTTCTCTCTATTTTTTTCTTTTTAGAAGAGGTGAAGTTTGTAAATTTTGTTGATTTTTCAAAAGAACCAAATTTGGTTTTATTGATGAATAATCACGGAATTGTTTCCTGTTCTCTATTTCATTATTTCCTCCTTAAATTGTTATTACTTCCTTCATTCTTCTAACTTTGGGCTTAGTTTGATCTTATTTTTTCCACTTTCTTAAGGTGTAAAGTTGGGCTATTGATTTGAGACCTTTCTTCTTTTTTTGAAAGTAGCCATTTGCAGCTATTAATTTCCCTCTGAACATTGCCTCCACTATATCCCATGAGTTTTTATATGTTGTGCTTTCATTTTTATTCATCTCAGATATTTTATAATTTTCACTATTTTGTGTAATTTTCTAAAAATTGTCTTCTTTGACCCATTGCTTGTTTACTAGTGCATTATTTTCCATATATGTGAACTTTCTGATTTTCCCTCTGTTGCTGATTTGCAATTTTATTCCATAGTGATCAGAAAAGATGCTTAGTATGATTTAATCATTTTACACTTATTGAGACTTGTTTTGTCAGCAAACATATGGTCTACCTGGAAAATAATCCATATAATGGAAAAGAATATGTATTCTGTTGTTGGATGACACATGTTACATATGTCTGTTAGATCTACTTTGTTTATAGTTTTGTTCAAGTACTCTATTTCCTTATAGTTCTTCTCTCTAGGTGTATGTACCATTATTGAAAGTAGAGTATTGAAGTTTACAACTCTTATTATAGAACTGCCCTGTTTTCTTTTAATTCTGTCAGTGTTTGCTTCACATTTGGGGGGCTCTTTTTTTTTTTTATTGTTAGGAATATATATGTTTATAATTGTTATATCTTCTTGATGAACTGACACTTTTATGCATATGTAATATCATAAAGTGTAACAGTTTTCACTTAAAGTCTACAAAGTCTATTTTATCAGATATTAGTATAGCCACTTCAGCTTTCTTTGGTTACTATTTGTGTGAAATAGATTTTTCTATTCTTTCATTTTCTAATATTTGTAGTTTTGTATCTAAATTGAGTCTTTTTAAACAGCACATAATTACATCATGCTTTTTCATGTATTCTGTCAATCTCTGTCTTCTGATTGTAGAATGTAGTCCATTTACATTTAAAATAATAAGGGAGAACATTCTTCTGTGATTTTGCTATTTGTTTTCTTTATGTATTATACATTTTTGTCATTCATTTCCTTCATTACTTTCTTCTTTTGGGCTTAATTGATTTATTATAGAGAACTCTTTTGATACTCATCTTTTTTTTAGTAATTTTTATTTTAGATAATTTTTTAGTGGTTACCATAGAGATTATAATGAACCTTCTAAATTAATTAATAATCTAATTTCAATTGATACCAGTTTAGCTTATGTAATATACAAAAACTTTGCTCCTATACAGTTTCTCACTCTCTTTGAGATTATCATCACAAATTTACACCTTTATACATTGTGTGCCCAACAAGAACACTTTGTAATTGTTTTTATGCATGTATCTTTTAAATAAAGGAGGAAATAAAAAGTGAAGTTATAAGCCAAAACTTTTACTCTCTTCAAGAGTTTTGTCAAATTGGTTTTTACAGTGTCTGCTGTTTTTCAATGTTTCTGGGAAGGGATAAGCTTTTAAGTTTTCCTCCTTAGCATTCCCCATTAGCTTTAAAACTGATGTGAGATGGGAATAAGACAAGCAAATTTAGATGAGAAGGAAACTACGTTTTAAGAAAACCAGAGCAGCAAGAATGAATGAGTCAGATCTCCAATATCATGGCAACACCGTATCAGCCCTAGATGGTTTATGCTGAGAATATTCATGAGGGAAGAATAAACTTATTTTAGCCAAATACATTTTACCCTGTCACAATAGTCAAATTATTTTCTCATATAATATGAATGTTTACTTAATTTGTTATTTATAAATTCTAAGACACATCATTGATTAATATAACTTTATGTACAAAGATAACATGCTATTACAAATTGTAGAATGATGCCTCTTTTCGAATTTTTAAAAACATAAAAAAGTATATTTTGCAATTAATCCAATAGACTTATTAAGATTTTCTATGCCCTAATTTTTACCTAGAATTATTGATCCACCAGAATGAGAAAAATAACTTTTTTTTTTCTGTCCATTTCTCCTGGTGTTTTAAGTAGGCTTTGTTTTCACATATTATATACATTTACAAATATACACAAGTTTGTAAGCATTGCAGCTCTATTTATTTTGAACTATTTATTGTTATAAATTTGCCCTCTTTGCTGTAGTTGATGCCCTATCCCTTTTAGTCTGCTTCTTTTGATTTTACTAATGTCATTTATCCTTTATTTTACAGAGCCCTGGTGGTGCAGTTATTAAGCATTCCACCACTAACCAAAAGGTCGGTGATTTCGAACTTACCAGCTGCTTCATGGGAGAAAAATGGCAGCATACTTCTGTAAAGATTTATAGCATTGGAAACCCTATGGGGTCATTCTACTCTGTCCTGTAGGGTTGCTATAAGTCAGAATTGACTCAATGGCAATGAATTTGGTTTTTGATTTTTGGTTTATTTTTGCTTCTGTTTGAAATATCTTTCCATATTCTTTTATTTTTTTTTCCACTTTGTTATCACTTTACATGAAAAATACTACCTTTATGTTTTAAAATATTTCCCTTGGTTTTATGCTTTCAACATGTGTGAATTTGATCTCTGTTGTGGGGTGTGTCCCCTATATAAGTGTGTTTAAACCCTAATCCCTAGTAACTATGAATGTGACCTTATTTGCAAATAAAGTCTATGCAGATATAATTAGTTAACATGAGGTTATATTGGAGAAGGGTGGGCCCTAGTTCAACATGACTGGTGTCCTTATGAAAGAAGAGACACAGAGGAAAGATGACCATGAGAAGAGGGATTCAGATGCCAAGAAATCCCAAATACTTCCAGCTATCACCAGAATCAAGATTCAATGTATTTAAAGAAGATGGCTTGTATTAGCTATGCCCTCAGGACAAACTGAAGCAGCAAGAGACTCTAATTTATCACACTAATGTTCCTTTTATTACTTTTCACAGAAACTGTGAACAACCTGATTTCTGAGGAAGTTAAGCCTGCACGGTATGGGTTTAATCATGATAAACAAATTAGTTTGATCATTGTAAGGGAGGGAATGTAAGGATACTTTTGGTGACCTACTTAGATAACTTTCACTAAGCTGCTTTTATGCCCTGGTTGCTTTAACTGTTGACTGTTCATGGCCCAAGGTTACCCTATTTGAGTATGGCCTTATGTGTTTGAGAGCTACTTCACCCAGGAAGTTATGCCACCACTCGACTCCACCCCTCCTTGGGACGTCAGGCAGTTAAAATCTCCTACTTACTCCAAACTCATTGCCAATGAGTCACTTTCGACTCATAGAGACCCTATAAGGGCAAAATAGAACTTCCCCATAGGGTTTGCAAGGAGTGCCTGCTGGATTTGAACTGCCACCCTTTTTAATTAGCAGAGTAGCTCTTAACCACTACACCACCAGGGTTTTTGGCAGAAGACCAGAGATATGTAAAAATGGGGCTGATTGTTTCGTGCAATTCTTGAGCCCTTTTGCCCCATGGGGCCAAACTGAAGCTGGTTTCTAACTAAGGTATCATCTATCTTTAGATGTGTTTCCTGCCCTATCTGGCTTCCCTATTTACCTTCTCTGAGGGAACACCCTCAAGAAATTACCTTTACAAGAATCCTCATCCAGGATTTCCTTCCAAGCATCGAGAAACATTGGATACCTGATATCGTATGAAAGACAACTTATCTCAATATTATAGTATTGGGCAAAAACCTTTCTCCTCCAAAATTTGGAAATGCTGCACCAATATTTTCTGAAGTTTACTCTTAAAACAAAGCAATCTTAGGTTAACCTGATTTTATTTCTCTGGATTTTATTTCTTTATGCTTTTTTATAATTCAACTTCCACCAGCTTTCTCAAGGTGTAGATATTGATCTGTTTTTTTGTTTGTTTGTTTGATTGATCGCTTGTCTGTTTTTAAAATATGTGGCTATTTTGTACACATTTGCAGTTTATTGTTTTAAACTCATAAAACTGTATTTGTTTTTATAGAAGTAAAATTCTCATAACATAAACTTAACCATTTTAAAGTGTTTATTATATTCACAATGTTAGTTAATTATTATCTCTATATAGTTATGAAAAAACCTTGTTTCATTAAATGGTGAATTAATGCATATTTTCTAAAAAATCTTATATATTCAAGATCATTAATTTTGTAATAGATTGCCATTATCTTTTCATCATATCATTGCTTAATTATTTGTGTTTACACACTAGCCAAGTTGATACACATTTTGAGGGGATACAATTCAATTCATAACACAGTCTATGAAAAATTTAATTTTTAAATAAAAAACTTGATAATATATCTATAGTCATAAAATTACAAAAAAAGTTTGAATTGTATCTCCTCAAAATGTGTGTCAACTTGTCTAGTCCATATTTCCCAGTATGGTGTGGTTGTCTTCCATTTTGTGAACTGATCTAATTATTGTATGTGTTGTAATTTCTAAACTCTGTAATGTTAATGAGGCAGGACACTATCTATAGGATTAGACTGTATCTTGAGTCAATCTCTTCTGAGATATAAAATAAAGAAATGAGCAGAGAAAAAAGGGACGTCCTACCACCAAGAAAGAAGAGCCAGGATGGAGTGCATTCTTTGTGTTGGGTTCTCATGCTCTGAGAAAATCCTAAATCCAGAGGAAGATTGATGCCAAGACCTTCCCCTAGACCCGACAGAGAGAGAAAGCATTTCCTTGGAGCTGGTGCCCTGAATTTGGACTTCTAGCTTTCTAAACTATGAGAGAATATATTTCTCTTTGTTAAAGCCAGCCACTTGTGGTATTTCTGTTATAATAATGTTAGATAACTAAGACAGTCTATATATTATTCTGTTAGCTACCTTTGATCTAAACTAAGTGGTTATTGCATGTTAAGTTTCATTACAATAATTATGTGTTCTGTCTATATTATTTTAAACCCCAGGTACTATATTTTCATATCAAACAGTTTTAGTTTAGTCATTTTCTGATGCTATCTAATAATAAAAAAAAATCTAATAAAGGGAGTAACAAATAGTATTCTTTTCTTTACCACCTACAGAGAAGCCAACCTAAGAAATAAGGTACAGGAGACATTCACATGAAATAAAATTTATGTTTAAGAACTGGAAAATGAATTTTATAAGGTGTATTTAGAACTGTACTCAAAACGTTTGCAAATTCTCCCTCTCTGTTGCTATCCCCAGTACCAGTCTAGACACCAGGATGGCTTACCTAGGGGAAATGCAAATCCACTTGATTGATATATTTAGCCAGATTTGTTGGTGAAGTATGTATAGGTTTCTTAGGGCTACCATAACAAAATGCCACAAGCTGGGTGGCTTATAAGAACAGTAATTTATTGGCTCACAGTTCTGCAAGCTAAACTTCCATATCAGGGTATCAGCCATGTAGATTACTGAGGGCTGTGAAAGAAATTATTTCATTTATCTTTTCTAGCATCTAGTGGCTCTCAACAATTCTTGGAATTCTTTGACTTGCAGCTGCAGCTGCTTCTGACGTCAGTTGGAAGTTTTTCTTCTATTTCTTTGTTTCTGTTTATCTTTTCCTCTTTTAAGAGGACACTGGTCATATACTATTAGGACTGACCCTACTTTAGGATGACCTCACTTTAACTGATAACATCTTCCAAGACCCTCTTTCCAAATATGGTCACATTCACAGGTACAGGTGTTAGCATTTTAACATATCTTTTGGAGTACACAAGTCAATCCATAACAAGAAACATAAATGGTTCACTAATACCTGCAGGTTGAGCCCTGATAGCACAGTGGTTAAGAGCTCAGCTGCCAACCAAAAGGTTGGGAATTTGAATTTACCAGCCATTCCTTGGAAACCCTGTGGGGCAGTTCTACTCTGTCCTATAGGGTAGCCACTAGTCACGATCAACTCAGTGGCAACTGGTTTTGGTTTTAATGCTTGCAGATTTTAACACATTTGCTCTACTCAGTTTAAAAAAAAAAAAAACTGAACAATGGATGTCATTCACCAATAGTTTATAAAATTTTTGTAACTGAAGATCAGAAGGAGCTTTAGAAAAAGTTAATGACTTTTTCATAACCACAAGGTCTACATGTAGCAAAGCTATGGCTCTAAGTGAGGCAATCTGAATCCAGATTTTGGATAGCTATGCTTTTAAATTCCATGTTGTCATATTAATCTCTCCCTTTTCTCCTGTTTCTCTCCCTCAATTTTATCCTCTACTTTCCCATTTATCAATCTAGCTACATATCTATCAATACACTTTTATTGAATGGATATTAGGTCTTCAGAACAACCAGAGTATCAAAAATGTCATACAAAAGATCAAGATGACTTGGCTGTGATTAAAAAAATAAATAAATTTTCTTTAACTTGTGATCATCTTATAAGAGGCTTCTCACACACACATGAACACATGTGCACGCACACACACACACACTTAAATACACATTCTCTCATCCTGCAGATATCTTTGATGTATAAACTCATTGTCATTGAGTCAATTCCAACTTGAAGTTACCTGTGCAAAAAATGGTCCCAACAAGGAGAAGCTCTACCAATGCACCTGAAATATGATAATCTACATGCAAAGTAAAATATAGAGATGTTAATTGAATAATCAGCCGTGGAAATGGAAAATACCTCAAGTTAGAGTAAATGAAATAAATAACATTTTGTTGTTGTTGTTAGGTGCCATCGAGTTGGTCCCGACTCATAGCGATCCTATGCACTACAGAACAAACATTGCCCGGTCCTGAGCCATCCTTACAATCATTGTTATGTTTCAGCCCATTATTGCAGCAACTGTGTCAATCCACCTCGTTGAGGGTCTTCCTCTTTTCCACTGACCCTGTACTTTGCCAAGCGTGATGTCCTTCTCCAGGGACTGATCCCTCCTGACAACATGTCCAAAGTATGTAAGATGCAGTCTCACCATCCTTGCTTCTAAGGAGCTTTCTGGTTGTACTTCTTCCAAGACAGATTTATTCATTTTTCTGGCAGTCCATGTTATATTCAATATTCTTCACCAACACCACAATTCAAAGGCATCAATTCTTCTTCGGTCTTCCTTATTGATTGTCCAGCTGTCACATGCATACGATGCAATTGAAAATACCATTGCTTGGGTCAGGTGCACCTTAGTCTTTAGGGTGACATCTTTGCTCTTCAAAACATTGAAGCGGTCCTTTTTAGAAGATTTGCCCAATGCCTTCTGAGCAGCTTGGACTTCTTACTTCAGTACCATTAGTTCCTGATCTTATGCCACCTCTTGAAATGGTTGAATATTGACTAATTCTTTTTGGTAGAATGACTCTGTGTATTCCTTCCATCTTCTTTTGATGCTTCCTGTGTCGTTTAATATTTTCCCCACGGAATCCTTCACTGTTGCAACTCGAGGCTTGAATGTTTTCTTCAGTTCTTTCAGCTTGAGGAAAGCCGAGTGTGTTCTTCCCTTTTGCTTTTCCATCTCCAGCTCTTTACATATGTCATTATAATACTTTACTTTGTCTCCTCGAGAGGCCCTTTGAAATCTTCTGTTCAGTTCTTTTACTTCATCAATTCTTCCTTTTGCTTTAGCTGCTTGATGCTCAAGAGCAAGTTTCAGAGTCCCCTCTGGCATCCATCTTGGTCTTTTCTTTCTTTCCTGTCTTTTCAGTGACCTCTTGCTTTCTTCACACATGATGTCCTTGTTGTCATTCCACAATTCGTCTGGTGTTCGGTAACTAGCGTTCAGTGGGTCAAATCTATTCTTGAGATGGTCTCTAAATTCAGGTGGGATATACTCAAGGTCATATTTTGGCTCTCACGGATTTGCTCTGATTTTCTTCAGTTTCAGCTTGAACTTGTATGTGAGCAATTAATGGTCTGTTCCACAGTTGGCCCCTGGCCTTGTTCTGACTGATGATATTGAGGTTTTCCATTGTCTCTTTCCACAGATGTAGTCAATTTGATTTCTGTGTGTTCCATCTGGCGAGGTCCTTGTGCATAAACAAACAAAAAAAACAAAACCAAACCCAGTGTAGTCGCCGTTTATGAAAGAAGATATTTGCAATGTCTTCAAAATGGTCTTGCAAAATTCTATCATTTAGCAAAAGTAAAATTAAGAAACTGTTCTGAATTATTTGGATATTTCTGGTGAAAGTGTGCTTTGTTTCTTTTTGTTTCAACCACAGAGTTCCCAAACAAACTGCCCATTTTCTACTCTTCTCTGGGCAATGAAAAAAGAAGTTAGAAGAAGAATTGATGTATTTGAATTTTGGTGTTGGTGAAAATATGGAATATTGTGTGGACTTCCAGAAGAACAAGTAAATCAGTATTTGAAGAAATATAACTAGAATACACCTTCAAAGTGAGGATGGCAAGACTTTGGCACCCTTACTTTGGACACATCATCAGAAAAGACCAATCCGTACAAAAGAACATCATGGTTGATAAAGTAGAGGGTCAGCTAAAATTAGGGAAACCCTCAATGAGATAGATTAGCAAAATAACCACAACAATGGATTCAAATATATCAACAATCACGAAGATGGCAAATGATCAAGCAAAGTTTCACTCTGTTATATATCAACTTGGCATGAGACAGAGCCAACTCAATGGCAACTAACAACTCTTGTATTGACTCTGTTGACTCTGAAATTTCCTTATCTTAAAGACTATTTAACACTACTTTATTTGTTTTGTAGCACTGTGTTAACTTCTGAGAATTTGACATTACCAAAGATAGGGAAGAATGTAATGAATAGGATTTTATAATTATATATATACATATTTGTATTACATATATATGTGTGTGTGTGTTTATGTATATATATCCCCACACATCTCTCAGTTTATCGTACTGTAGTGGTTTGCGTGTTGCTGTGAGGCTAGAAGCTCTGCCACCAATATTCAAATACCAGCACAGTCATCCATGGTAGACAGGTTTCAGTGGAGCTTCCAGGCTAAGATGGATTAGGAAGAAGGACCCGGATGGCTATATCTGAAAAGTTGGCGAGTGAAAACCTTATGAATAGCAGTGGAACATTGTCTGGTATAGTATCAGAAGATGAGTTATTCAGGTTGGAAGGCACTCAAAATACAACTGGCAAAGAGCTGCCTCCTCAAAGTATAGTCAGCCTCAATGACATGGATGGAGTCAAGCTCTCAGGACCTTCACTTGCTGATGTGACACAACTGAAAATGAGAAGAAATAGCTGCAAACATCCATTAGTAATTGGAGCATGGACTGTATGAAGTATGAACCTAGGAAAATTGAAAGTCATCAAAAATGAAATAGACCACATAAAGATCAATATCCTAGCCATTAGTGAGCTGAAATGGACTGGTATTGGGCGTTTTGAATAAGATAAACTTATGGTCACTGTGCCAAGAACAACAAATTGAAAAGGAATGGCATCACATTCATTGTCAAAAAGAACATTTTAAGATCTATCCTGCAGTACACTGCTGTCAGGTATGGGGTAATATTCATATGCCTACAAAGATCAGTTAATACGACTATTATTCAAATTTCACATCAACTACTAATGCCAAAGATGAAGAAATTGTAGATTGTCACCAACTTCTGCAATCTGAAATTGATCAAACATGCAATCAAGATGCACTTGTAGTTACTGGTGATTGGAATGTAAAAGTTGGAAGGAAAGAAAGAAGAAGGATCTTTAATTGGAAAATATGGTCCTGGCCATGGAAATGACTCCGGAGATGGCATGATAGAATTTTTGCAAGACCAACGACTTATTCCTTGCATATATCTTTTTTCAACAATATAAACAGTGACTATACATGTGGACCTCACCAGAAGAAAAATATAGGACTTAAATCAACTACATCTGTGGAAAGAGATGATAGAAAAGCTCAATATCATCATTCAGAACAAGGCCAGGGGCCAACTGTGGAACAGATCATCAATTGCTCATATACAAATTCATATTGAAGCTGAGGAAATTTAGCAAATGTTCCCAAAAACCAAACAAAGTTGAATATATCCCACCTGAACTAAAATACCAGCTGAAGAATAGATTTGACACATCAGGCAGTAATGACTGAAGAACACCAAGGACATCATATATTAAGAAAGCGAGATGTTATTAAAAAGACAGGAAAGGCGGGGCCAAGATGGCGGACTAGGTGGACGCTACCGCGGATCCCTCTTGCAACAAAGACTCGGAAAAACAAGTGAATTGATCACATACATAACAATCTACGAACCCTGAACAACAAACACAGATTTAGAGACGGAGAACGAACAAATACGGGGAGGCAGCGATTGTTTTCAGAGCCTGGAGCCAGCGTACCAGTCAGCGGATTTTCTGGAAAAACTAGTTTCCCAGTGATGGCTCAGAGACAGCAGTCCATATCAAATCACATAAAGAAGCAGACCATGACAGCTTCTCCAACCCCCCAAACAAAAGAATCAAAATCTTTCCCAAATGAAGATACAATCCTGGAATTATCAGATACAGAATATAAAAACAAATTTACAGAATGCTTCAAGACATCAGAAAAGAAATAAGGCAAACTGCAGAAAAAGCCAAGGAACACACTGATAAAACACTTGAAGAACTCAAAAAGATTATTCAAGAACATAGTGGAAAAATTAATAAGTTGCAAGAATCCATAGAGAGACAGCATGTAGAAATACAAAAGATTAATAATAAAATTACAGAATTAGACAACACAATAGGAAGTCAGAGGAGCAGACTCGAGCAATTAGAATGCAGACTGGGACATCTGGAGGACCAGGGAATCAACACCAACATAGCTGAAAAAAAATCAGATAAAAGAATTAAAAAAAATGAAGAAACCCTAAGAATCATGTGGGACTCTATCAAGAAGGATAACTTGCGGGTGATTGGAGTCCCAGAACAGGGAGGGGGGACAGAAAACACAGAGAAAATAGTTGAAGAACTCCTGACACAAAACTTCCCTGACATCATGAAAGACGAAAGGATATCTATCCAAGATGCTCATCGAACCCCATTTAAAACTGATCCCAAAAGAAAAACACCAAGACATATTATCATCAAACTCGCCAAAACCAAAGATAAACAGAAAATTTTAAAAGCAGCCAGGGAGAAAAGAAAGGTTTCCTTCAAGGGAGAATCAATAAGTTCAGACTACTCAGCAGAAACCATGCAGGCAAGAAGGGAATGGGACGACATATACAGAGCACAGAAGGAGAAAAACTGCCAACCAAGGATCATATATCCAGCAAAACTCTCTCTGAAATATGAAGGCGAAATTAAGCTATTTACAGATAAACACAAGTTTAGAGAATTTGCAAAAACCGAACCAAAGCTACAAGAAATACTAAAGGATAATGTTTGGTCAGAAAACCAATAATATCAGATACCACCACAATACAAGGTCACAAAACAGAAAGTCCTGATGTCAACTCAAATAGGGAAATCACAAAAACAAACAAATTAAGATTAATTAAAAACAAAATAATAATACACATAACAGGGAATCACGGAAGTCAATATGTAAAAGATCAATAATCAAAAAGAGGGACTAAATACAGGAGGCATTGAACGGCCACATGGAGAGTGATACAAGGCGATATAGAAAGATACAAGTTAGGTTTTTATTTAGAAAAACAGGGGTAAATAATAAGGTAACCACAAAACGGTATAACAACTCCGTAACTCAAGATAAAAGCCAAGAAAAACGTAACAACTCAACTAACATAAAGTCAAACACTATGAAAATGAGAATCTCACAATTTACTAAGAAAAACGTCTCAGCACAAAAAAGTATGTGGAAAAATGAAATTGCCAACAACACACATGAAAAGGCTTCAAAATGACAGCACTAAAAACTTATTTATCTATAATTACGCTGAATGTAAACGGACTAAATGCACCAATAAAGAGACAGAGAGTCACGGACTGGATAAAAAACACGATCCGTCTATATGCTGCCTACAAGAGACACACCTTAGACTTAGAGACACAAACAAACTAAAACTCAAAGGATGGAAAAAAATATATCAAGCAAAGAATAAGCAAAAAAGAGGAGTAGCAATATTAATTTCTGACAAAATAGACTTTAGACTTAAATCCACCACAAAGGATAAAGAAGGACACTACATAATGATAAAAGGGACAATTGATCAGGAAGACATATCCATACAAAATATTTATGCACCCAATGACAGGGCTGCAAGATACATAAATCAAATTTTAACAGAATTGAAAAGTGAGATAGACACCTCCACAATTATAGTAGGAGACTTCAACACACCACTTTCGGAGAAGGACAGGACATCCAGTAAGAAGCTCAATAGAGACACGGAAGACCTACTTACAACAATCAACCAACTTGACCTCATTGACTTATACAGAACTCTCCACCCAACTGCTGCAAAGTATACTTTTTTTTCTAGCGCACATGGGACATTCTCTAGAAGAGACCACATATTAGGTCATAAAACAAACCTTTGCAGAGTCCAAAACATCGAAATATTACAAAGCATCTTCTCAGACCACAAGGCAATAAAACTAGAAATCAATAACAGAAAAACTAGGGAAAAGAAATCAAACACTTGGAAACTGAACAATACCCTCCTGAAAAAAGATTGGGTTATAGAAGACACCAAAGAAGGGAATAAGGAAATTCATAGAATGCAACGAGAATGAAAATACTTCCTATCAAAACCTCTGGGACACAGCAAAAGAAGTGCTCAGAGGACAATTTATATCGATAAATGCACACATACAAAAAGAAGAAAGAGCCAAAATCAGAGAACTGTCCCGACAACTTGAACAAATAGAAAGTGAGCAACAAAAGAACCCATCAGGCACCAGAAGAAAACAAATAATAAAAATTAGAGCTGAACTAAATGAATTAGAGAACAGAAAAACAATTGAAAGAACTAACAAAGCCAAAAGCTGGTTCTTTGAAAAAATTAACAAAATTGATAAACCATTGGCTAGACTGACTAAAGAAATACAGGAAAGGAAACAAATAACCCGAATAAGAAATGAGAAGGACCACATCACAACAGAACCAAATGAAATTAAAAGAATCATTTCAGATTACTACGAAAAATTGTACTCTAACAAATTTGAAAACCTAGAAGAAATGGATGAATTCCTGGAAAAACACTACCTACCTAAACTAACACATTCAGAAGTAGAACAACTAAATAGACCCATAACAAAAAAAGAGGTTGAAATGGTAATCAAAAAACTTCCAACCAAAAAAAGCCCTGTCCCGGACGGCTTCACTGCAGAGTTCTACCAAACTTTCAGAAAAGAGTTAACACCACTACTACTGAAGATATTTCAAAGCATGGAAAAGGACGGAATACTACCCAACTCATTCTATGAAGTCACCATCTCCCTGATACCAAAACCAGGTAAAGACATTACAAAAAAAGAAAATTAGAGACCTATATCCCTCATGAACATAGATGCAAAAATCCTCAACAAAATTCTAGCCAATAGAATCCAACAACACATCAAAAAAATAATTCACCATGATCAAGTGGGATTTATACCAGGTATGCATTTTTTTTTTTTATGCAAGGCTGGTTTAATATCAGAAAAACCACTAATGTAATCCATCACATAAATAAAACAAAAGATAAAAACCACATGATCTTATCAATTGGTGCAGAAAAGGCATTTGACAAAGTCCAACACCCATTTATGATAAAAACTCTTACCAAAATAGGAATTGAAGGAAAATTCCTCAACATAATAAAGGGCATCTATGCAAAGCCAACAGCCAATATCACTCTAAATGGAGAGAACCTGAAAGCATTTCCCTTGAGAACGGGAACCAGACAAGGATGCCCTTTATCACCGCTCTTATTCAACATCGTACTTGAAGTCCTAGCCAGGGCAATTAGGCTAGACAAAGAAATAAAGGGCATCCGGATTGGCAAGGAGGAAATAAAGTTATCACTATTTACAGATGACATGATCATATACACAGAAAACCCTAAGGAATCCTCCAGAAAACTACTGAAACTAATAGAAGAGTTTGGCAGAGTCTCTGGTTATAAAATAAACATACAAAAATCACTTGGATTCCTCTACATCAACAAAAAGAACACCGAAGAGGAAATAACCAAATCAATACCATTCACAGTAGCCCCCAAGAAGATAAAATACTTAGGAATAAATCTTACCAAGGATGTAAAAGACCTATACAAAGAAAACTACAAAGCTCTACTACAAGAAATTCAAAAGGACATACTTAAGTGGAAAAACATACCTTGCTCATGGATAGGAAGATTTAACATAGTAAAAATGTCTATTCTACCAAAAGCCATCTATACATATAACACACTTCCGATCCAAATTCCAACGTCATATTTTAAGGGGATAGAGAAACAAATCACCAATTTCATATGGAAGAGAAAGAAGCCCCGGATAAGCAAAGCATTACTGAAAAAGAAGAAGAAAGTGGGAGGCCTCACTCTACCTGATTTCAGAAGCTATTATACAGCCACAGTAGTCAAAACAGCCTGGTACTGGTACAACAACAGGCACATAGACCAATGGAACAGAATTGAGAACCCAGATATAAATCCATCCATGTATGAGCAGCTGATATTTGACAAAGGACCAGGGTCAGTTAATTGGGGAAAAGATAGTCTTTTTAACAAATGGTGCTGGCATAACTGGATATCCATTTGCAAAAGAATGAAACAGGACCCATACCTCACACCATGCACAAAAACTAACTCCAAGTGGATCAAAGACCTAAACAGAAAGACTAAAACGATAAAGATCATGGAAGAAAATATAGGGACAACCTTAGGAGCCCTAATACAAGGCATAAACAGAATACAAAACATTACCAAAAATAATGAAGAGAAACCCGATAACTGGGAGCTCCTAAAAATCAAACACCTATGCTCATCTAAAGACTTCACCAAAAGAGTAAAAAGACCACCTACAGACTGGGAAAGAATTTTCAACTATGACATCTCAGACCAGAGCCTGATCTCTAAAATCTACATGATTGTGTCAAAACTCAACCACAAAAAGACAAACAACCCAATCAAGAAGTGGGCAAAGGATATGAACACACATTTCACTAAAGAAGATATTCAGGCAGCCAACAGATACATGAGAAAATGCTCTCGATCATTAGCCATTAGAGAAATGCAAATTAAAACTACGATGAGATTCCATCTCACACCAACAAGGCTGGCATTAATCCAAAAAACACAAAAGAATAAATGTTGGAGAGGCTGCGGAGAGATTGGAACTCTTATACACTGCTGGTGGGAAAGTAAAATGGTACAACCACTTTGGAAATCTATCTGGCGTTATCTTAAACAGTTAGAAATAGAACTATCATACAACCCAGAAATCCCACTCCTCGGAATATACCCTAGAGAAACAAGAGCCTTCACACAAACAGATATATGCACACCCATGTTTATTGCAGCTCTGTTTACAATAGCAAAAAGCTGGAAGCAACCAAGGTGTCCATCAATAGATGAATGGTTAAATAAATTATGGTACGTTCACACAATGGAATACTACACATTGATAAAGAACAGTGACGAATCTGTGAAACATTTCATAACATGGAGGAACCTGGAAGGCATTATGCTGAGTGAAATTAATCAGAGCCAAAAGGACAAATATTGTATAAGACCACTATTATAAGATCTTGAGAAATAGTATAAACTGAGAAGAACACGTAATTTTGTGGTTATGAAGGGGGGAGGGAGGGAAGGAGGGAGAGGGTTTTTTATTGATTAATCAGTAGATAAGAACTGCTTTGGGTGAAGGGAAAGACAACACTCAATACATGGAAGGTCAGCTCAATTGGACTGGACCAAAAGCAAAGAAGTTTCCAGGATAAAATGAATGCTTCAAAGGTCAGCGGAGCAGGGGCAGGGGTCTGGGGAACATGGTTTGAGGGGACTTCTAAGTCAATTGGGAAAATAATTCTAGTATGAAGACATTCTGCATCCCACTTTGAAATGTGGCATCTGGGGTCTTAAATGCTAACAAGCGGCCATCTAAGATGCATCCATTGGTCTCAACCCACCTGGATCAAAGGAGAATGAAGAACACCAAGGTCACATGATAACTATGAGCCCAAGAGACAGAAAGGGCCACATGAACCAGAGACTTACATCATCCTGAGACCAAAAGAACTAGATGATGCCCGGCCACAACCGATGTCTGCCCTGTCAGGGAGCACAACAGACAACTCCTGAGGGAGCAGGAGACCAATGGGATGCAGACCCCGAATTCTCATAAAAAGACCATACTTAATGGTCTGACTGAGACTAGAGGAATCCCGGCGGCCATGCTCCCCAGACCTTCTGTTGGCACAGGACGGGAGCCATCCCTGAAGACAACTCATCAGACATGAAGGGGACTGGTCAGCGGGTGGGAGAGAGATGCTGATGAAGAGTGAGCTAATTATATCAGGTGGTCACTTGAGAGTGTGATGGCAACTCTTGTCTGGAGGGGGGATGGGAGGATAGAGAGAGAGGGAAGCTGGCAAAATTGTCACGAAACGAGAGACTGAAAGGGCTGCATCAATAGGGGGAGAGCAAGTGGGAGTAGGGAGTGAGATGTATGTAAACTTATATGTGACAGACTGATTGGATTTGTAAATGTTCACTTGAAGCTTAATAAAAGTTAATAAAAAAAAAAAAAAAGACAGGAAAGAAAGAAAAGGCCAAAATGGATATCAGAAAAGACTCTGAAACTTGCTATTGTAAATTGAGTAGCTAAAATGAAAGGAAGAAATGGTGAAGTAAAAGAGCTGGACAGAAAATTAAAAGGGTATATCAAGAAGACAAAGTAAAGTATTATAATGAATTGTGCAAAGATCTGGGAGTTAGGAAACCAAAAGCGAAGAACACGTGGAATGTGCACATAGGCCAAAGTGCAGTTAGATCGGTAAGGTGTGAGTCAGGGTTGTATCCTTTCATCATACTTTTTCAGTCTGTATGCTGAGCAAATAATCTGAGAAGCTGGACTGTATGAAGAAGAATGGGGCATCAGAATTGGAGGAAGACTCATTAACAACCTGTGACATACAGATGACACAACTTTGCTTGCTTGAAGTGAAGAGAACTTGAAGCACTTACTGAGGAAGATCAAAGACTACAGCCTTCAGTACGGATTGCATCTCAACATAAAGAAGACAAAAAAGTCTCACAACTGGAACCATAAGCAAAACCATGTTACATGGAGAAAATATTGAAGTTGTCAAGGGTTTCATTTTACTTGGATTCACAATCAACCTCCATGAAAGCAGCAATTAAGCAATAAAACGACATATTGTAGTGGATAAATCTGCTGCAAAAGACCTCTTTGAGGGCTAAAGGGTGCCTGATACAAGCTATGGTATAGTCAATCATCCCACAGTCATGTGAAGGCTGAACATTGAATAAAGAAGACTGAAGAAGAACTGATACCTTTGAGTTACGGTGTTCACAAAGAATATTAAATACATCATGGACTGCCGGAAGAATGAACAAATATGACTTGGAAGAAATATAGCCAGAATGCTCCTTAGAAGCAAGGATGGAGAGACTTTGTCTTACGTACTCGGGACAGGTTATAAAGAGGGAGCAGTCCCTGAAGAAGTATCATGTTTGGTGATGTAGAGGGTCAGTGAAAAAGAGGAAGACACTTAATGAGATGGACTGATACAGTGGCTGCAACAATGGGCTCAAGCATAGAAAAGAATGTGAGGATGGTGCAGGACTGAGCAGTGTTTTGTTCTGTTGTATATAAGGTTGCCATGAGTTGGAACCAACTGGACAGCAACTAACAACAATAAGTGTGTGTGTGTGTGTCCAAGTAAACACAGAGAGAAAGTGCTGGTGCTAACTGTATCTTTATGAGCCTTTTCAGTTTAATTTCAAGTAAAATCATACAGTTTAACTTATGTAACTACGTTTTAATTCAGGAAAAAATTATGAAATAGAAAGAAATCTTGGAAAGAGATAGAATACTAAGAAAGTTTCAATTGCTAAAGTAGGTCAAACACAATTAAATTGCCTTCTTAACATGTCTTCTTAAAATTCATTTATCCCTGTAAATTATATTTCTACAAAGTTCCTTTGAAAATATTGCTTTTTTGTTTTTATAAGCTTTTAAAGACATATTCACACATGTCTTATTGCCTGTCAATCATTTTCTTTTGCTATAAAAGTCATTTTGTAAGGGCCTTGATTTAATTAAGAGACTGTATTTATTAGGGCAACTGACCAACTGAAGAATCCCTGCTGCTTTATTCAGTAGAAGTAGCTCCCAAAGTTTTGTGTTTAATTCACTCCATTTTCCCTGGTTCATAAACTATGAAAACATTGATTTTTTTTCTGTATTTTTCTTGGCTCTCTGACTGAATCAGTTGCCAAGGAATAGACATATGGATGAGTTATATATTCTTTCTTGCAAAAGCTTTTTTTAAATTACCAATACAGAGATTTTTCAAGGCTAAACACACAGAAATACCTATTGTGCAAGTGTGTTATATTGAATGGTCCCACATCTCCATGCTTCTTGTTACAAAATCTAGGAGAAAGAGAATATTGGCAAAGCTCTTCTACATTTTCAAAGTAAGTGTATTTTCAAAGTGAATTTGATTTAATCAATTGTTTCAAGAATGTAATCCTAGCATCTCACAGAATTTTATTGACACTTTGGCAGAGTTGCTTTCTCTGTCTGCTGTACCTAGTTGGTTCCCATATCCTTAGGTGTGGAATTCTTTTGGACAATTTCAGATGATAGACTATTGAAGAATTTTGGTAGGGGGAGTAGGGAAAGAATGATGGGTCTGGCATGATCAATAACAGCTATTGGATCGAGCACTGCAGAGTTGTTCTTTACCTGAGGGCCGTAACGAAATTCAACTTGAATTGGAAACAAAAAAATTTCACCTTTACATTTACTGATATCCCACAGAAATTTAGCAAGTCTCAAATAGGAGTGAAAAATGAAAAACTAGTGCTGACAATACCTGTAAATAGTTACTGATTTAAATGGCAGATATATTCAGAACACATTAGGGTTGTAGATTTCTTGATATAATTTTACAATCCTCACTACCTATAAAGTTTTATTCTTATTTGCCCTGTCACAAGAATGCATCATTTCAAGTATCAATATGAACTCATGTATATCTACATTTTAGTATTTTGACTACTTTGATTGTTGTATTTCAAGAAGACTGAATTTCTTTGTTATCCTAAGTTATTTTATGTATTTACAGAAAAAATATAGTAAGAAAGAATGTGTATATTTTATAGGGTTTTCCAAATCTGTGTTTGGTATGAAAATGGCTACAAATCCCTACAAGAGAGTAATATTGGACAAGAAGTCTAGTTTGCCCCTTTTTGTTCACATGTGAGCCACAGGGGACTTACATACCTATTTCAAATGTGGGATTTTGCTGCACTCAGTTAAGTTCTGTGGTCACGATTTGCCTCTGTCCCTAGGCTTAGCTAGGCTGAGACGGTCAGGGAAAGAATGGAGGCTAAGGAAAAATACTCTATGATCAGTTAAAAAATAAAGATTGGGTTACACTTCTGCCTAGGGTCACTAAGTTTACTAAAAGTTTATTAATTTTTAATCTTCTGAGATGAATCATCATGTGACCACAATTTATAAGCCTATCTCAGAACACTCTAGGATTTGAAAAGGACAATAACAATAAATAAAATAATCAAGTAATGTAGAGTAATTTGAGAACTATCATACATATCTGGAAGACAATTTGCAATATTCAGAAATTAATCTCTCTCCTCACTAATGGATTACTCTTATAATTTTATACATTTTTTTCATATTTAAATGAGAATTTTTAAATTTTAGTTAATTAAGAGTTCAAGCACAATGCCATCTCATTTTGCAGATAACTCATTCCAGGTATAATAATAAATGGCATGATTATTTTATTAAAGATGAGCTTTTATGTCTGAGCTTTTGAACAGACCCAGGCTTACCACATTCCTGTATTTGATAAAGAGCTTTGCTGATCCTTCCAAGCTTCTGAAAATGGCATGGATTGAGAGCAGAGTTTGTAAGTTTCATCTCAGACACAAGTAATAACTTGCAATACAGGAAAGATTGATGGTAATTATCTTCAGATCCCTACACTACTATTATTAATGATAAAGGAGATTCAAATTGGAAGCTTATTGAATATGAGTGAGCGGTTGTAAAAACTGAAATTTCAACCTGATGAATTCACACGTAATCATTTATATTTATAGAACATTCCAAAAGGACAGAACTAGCATTTGCAGAGAACGTATTCGATTGCATCTGGCCATTCAATTTCATGTTTTGGAGCTACTTTTATACAGCAGTGCTCATTTAAAGGAATGGTTAACGGAATCAAATACAGGATTTTTTCAAGAGTGTCCAGGCATAAATTTTCTTCACCCTGCTATTAATGAAGTTGGTATGTTATACAATTATGGTTCAGACCATGTGCTTGCTGAAAGCAAAAATTGAGACAAGGGTTAGTGTGCAGTCAATTTATTTGGGTGGTGATCTCAGGAAGCAAAAGAAAGTTCTAGAGTAGAGTTAGACAGGAAAGAGGAAAAGCCAACATAAGTGTCCTATTGACAGCAATACTTGAGCAACAGAAGCTTGTTTCTGTTGAGACTCTTAGTGCTATTTAGCCCACCTCCTTGAATTGTAAATAGAAAGGAAAATGTTTGAGGTATTCATCAACTGGCTACTGCCTCGTCCCATGGGTTGAGTTTTGTGAAATATTAACTCTACCATGTTATCAGGTTGCTATTATGCTCATGATGAATGGGTTTTAAAGTGTTGAAGAAGCACCCTGGCAAGAAGTGAAAAAGGAGTGGCACACACTTGTCGTGGGGTTTTGTTAGCTTGTGGAGCGTCTGAAATAGAGCAGAGATGTCTGCTAAAGTGAGAGGTGTGCAAGTGAAGGCACTATACAGTACCAAAATTTCTTCTGTAGTACACCTGTTCTACCACTCTAACTCGCTTAGGTTCTGCATTAGGTTTATCCCTTCACTGAGTTTATTAGAAGGTGGTAAGCTGCAAATTATCTAATATACTGGAGGAAGAGTCCCTGATGCTGCAACTAGTCCCAAGGCCGTAAGTTATACTCATCCATTATGTTCTTTAGGACACTTTGTAGATTTCCCAGATTGGCTGTACTACATTGTATGATTGGTGATAAGACCAAGACTTTTAAGCCTTTTGTTTCTTTGTACTTGGCAGGCCATAGCTTATAAAATTGTTCATTAATGGTTTGTGCAGAACCTGGACACACCAAGAAGCTATATTGCTGATATACTTTTTCCTTTGCATGTTTATAGCAGTGATCATAGTCTTCCCTACTTGTAACCAGAGCTTCTAATCTAGCACAGCTCCTGACTTCAGAGGCAGAAGAATTAAGTTCACATTTTGAGATATAGAGCACTGGTGGTGCTGTGGTTACGAGCCACAGCTGTTAACCAAAATGCCGGCAGTTTGAATCCACCAACTGCTCTTAGGAAACCCTATGGTGCAGTTCTACTCTGTCCAGTAGGGTTGCTATGAACTGGAATCTGCTCAATGGCAATGGAGTTTTTTCTTGGGGTACTACAGTACAGGGAGCAAGACCAATCCTGCTTTCAACATTTATTCTGCTATTGGGGAAATAAATAATGACCATCGGTTTAATTAATATACTACTTCTTGAATCACAGAGGCCCAGAGTTACTGTCCTTGAGCTGACAAATTTGTTCTGCATAAAAGAAAGGACATTCCATTATTCCATTAACTTTGCTTTTCTTCTTTTTTTTATTATGTTTTTTAATTTTTTTTATTGTACATTAGATGAAAGTTTACAGAGCAAACTAGTTTCTCATTAAACAATTAATACACATATGGTTTTGGGACACTGGTTGCCAAATCCACGATATGTCAACACTCTTCCCTTCTTGAATTTGGGTTCCCCTATCAGCTTTCCTGTCTTCTCATCGTTGCCCCTAGGCTGTTGTACCCACATAGTCTCTCTCTCTCTTTTTTTTTTTTTTTTTTTTTTTTATGGGCCTGTCTAATCTTTGACTAAAGGGTGAACCTCAGGAGTGACTTTATTACTGAGCTATGAGGGTGTCCGGGGCCATACCCTCGGGGTTTTTTCAGTCTCTGTCAGACCAGTAAATTTGGCCTTTTTTGTGTCTGTATGACTTAGAATTTTGTTCTACATTTTTCTCCAGCTCTGTCTGGAATCTCTATTGTGATTCCTGTCAGACCAGTCAGTGGTGTTAGCTGGGCACCACCTAGTTGTGCTGGGTTCAGTCTGGTGGAGGTTGTGATACATATGGTCTAGGAGTCCTTTGGACTAATCTTTCCCTTGTGTCCCTGGTTTTCTTCATTCTTCCTTTCTCCAGAAGGGATGAGATGCTCCAGAGTGAAGTATCTTAGATGGCTGTTCACAAGCTTTTAAGGCCCCAGACACTACTCAACAAAGTAGAAGGTAGAACATTTTCTTTATAAACTATGTTCTGCCAGTTGACCTAGATGGTCCCTGAGACATGGTCCCCACAGCCCTTGGTCCAATAATTTGGTCCCTCAGGGAGTTTGGATGTGTCTATGGAACTCCTATGACCTTGCATTGGAACTGTTATGCACTGCTGGTGGGAATGTAAAATGGTACAACCATTTTGGAAAATGATATGGCACTTCCTTAAAAAGCTAGAAATAGAAATACCATAGGATTCAGCAATCCCACTCCTAGAAATATATCCTAGAGAAATAAGAGTCATCACGTGAATATACATAAGCACACCCATGTTCACTGCAGCATTGTTCACAATAACTAAAAGATGGAAACCACCTAGAAGTCCATCAACAGATGAATGGATAAACTAACTATGGTACAGACACACAAAAAACCAAAACCAAGCCCACTGCCATCGAGTTGAATCCGACTCATAGCAACTCTATAGCGACCCTATAGAGCCGAGTAGAACTGCCCCACAGAGTTTCCAAGGAGCATCTGGCAGATTTGAACTGCTGACCTCTTGGTTAGCAGCCATAGCACTTAACCACTATGCCACCAGGGTTTCCACATACACACAATGGAGTATAACTCAATGATAAAGAACAATAATGAATCTGTGAAACATCTCACAACATGGATGGATCTGGAGGGCATTATCCTGAGTGAAATAAGTTAATCACAAAAGGACAAATATTGTATGAGACCACTACTATAAAAAAAATGAAAAGGTTTACACACAGAAAGAAACAATCTTTGATGATTACGAAAGAGGGGAGGAGTGGGAGGAAAAAAAATTAAATATACAGTAGATAAGTGGTAACTTTGGTGAAAGGTTAAGATGGTACACAATACTGGGGAAGCCAGCACAACTGATCTTGCCTTTTCTTGAAGATGTGGCATAGCAGTAATGTCAGTGGATCATATAGTCATGAGTCAAATGTCACCACACTTTCAAACAGGTGGTGTGCTGTATAAATTACTACTGTTACATGTTGTAAGGTGTAATGGTTGAAGTGTTTCCCTAAAATTAAGGCCTACCCAGAACCTCATAATGAGACCATATTTGGAAATAGAGTCCTTGCAGATATAATTAAGGATGAAGATGACATCATACTGGATTATTGTGGCCCCTAAATCCAATGACTGATATCCTTTTAAAATGAAGAGTGGAAAAGAGAGTCACAGAGAGAAGAATGCTACATGAAGACAGAGGCAGAGATTGAAAGTATGCAGCTACAAACCAAATAACACCTGGTACTCCAGAAGCTGGAAGAGGCAAGGAAGATTCTTCCCTAGAGCTTTCAGAGGGAGCACAGCCCAGCCAGCACCTTGATTTTTGATCCTCTGGATGGTAGATCTGTAAGAGCATAGTATTTTATTGCTTTAAGCCACCTGGTTTGTGGTAATTTGTTACAGCAGCCTAAGGAAAAGAGTATATACATAATTGATCTGATGTTAATAACTTTATTACCAGATGTCTAGAGAGTGTCCTCAAGGGACAGCACCATACTGAGCACTCTGTAATATTCTTGGTTGCTTGCAGGTCAGACATTCAACATTGTATGACATTTTGTTAATCAATTCTTTAGCTAATGGGCATTTTTTTTTTTTTTTTTTTAATGAGTAAAGCTACCGCAAACATTCTTGTACAAGTCTTTGTGCGGACATATGCTTTCATTCCCCTTGGATAGATATTTGGAAGTGAAATTTCTTGGTCATTTGATTACTTTATACTTAACATTTAGAGAAACTGTCAAACTGTTGTCCAAAGTGGCTTTGCCATTTTACATTACAGCAATACATGAATTCTACCTTATCCTTGCTGATACTTGTTATTGACAGTTTTCTGATTATAGCTATGCTGGTGGTTGTGAGGTACACTAGTGGCACAGTGGTTAAGCATGTGGCTATTAACCAAAATGTTGGCATTTCAAATCCTCCAGACTTGGAAACATTATGGGGCAGTTCTACTCTGTACTGTTGGGTTACTATGAGTCAGAATTGCCTTGATGGCAATGTGTTACTTACCTATTTATTTTTGGTTGGTGATTGTGAAGTAGTGGTATCTCATGCTGTTTTCATTCGCATTTCTCCAATGAGTAGTGATTTTTGGCATGTCTCCATGTGCTTATTGGTCATTCATATATCTTCATTGGGAAAGGTCTATTCAAATCCACTATACTTTTTTCATTTTTCTTCTTAGTGGTTGATCTAGATACAACAATATGCACCTTAAATTATCATATTCAGTTTGAGAGTAGTAATATCATTACTACTTCAAAATATTCAAAATTTGCTTCAATATAGCTTAATTTCTCCTCCCCTCCTTTGTTATGTTATTATTATATACATTACATCTATGTGTATAAACCAACCAATATATTGTTAGAATTGTTTTTATGTAATTGCATTAATTTTAAAGAAATTAAGAGGAAAAAAAAATGGCAATATATTTATATATAATTTTATATTTCCCCATACATTTACCTTTTTATTGTTGTTCATATCTTTGTGTGAACTCACGTTACCAACCCATGACATTTCTTTTCAATCTAAAGGTCTTAGTTTAATATTTCTTTGAAGGCAGGTCTTCCAGCAATTAATTCTTTTATTTTTGTTTATCTGTAAATGCCTTTATGTAATGTCTCTGGACTTCATTATTTCTTCTTATTATTTAGTCATTAAGGAATTGTTGCTTCCCTATTTTTTTTTTATAGGTAGTCATTTCTATTTTGCTGCTTTCAAGATTTTGTCTTTGTCTCTCAAAAGTTTGACTATCATGTGTCTAGATATAGATCACTTTCTGTTTTTCTTAATTGAGTTATTGAACTTCTTAGGCTTGCATATTAATGTTTTTAATTAAAATTATGAAAATGTCCAGCTATTATTTCCTCAAATATTTTTTTGTGTCCCTTCTTTTTTCTCCTCACTTACAGGGACTTCCAGTATTCAAATATTGGTATACTTGATATTCTCCCATGGGACTCTGAACCTCTGTTGTTCTTTGTTCTCTCTGTTCTTTGGATTAAATTTTTATATTTATCTTCAACTTCACTGATTTTTTTCTCCTGAAATACTATTGAATCCCTCAACCAAATTCTTAATTTTAATTATTTTACTTTTCAATTCCATAATTTCCACTTTGTTATTTTAAAAAATAATAATTTCTGTCTACTGATATTCTCTATTTGTGTTTTTATCATAATTATATTTAATTCCTTTAGCATAATTTCCTTTATTTTATGAATATGTGAGTAATAGTGCCTCTGAAATCATCATCTGCAAACACCAACACCTGGCTTCCTTTGAGATACTTTTTACTGACTTTATTTTTCCTGAGTACAGTTCACATTTTTCTGTTTGTTTTTATGTCTCATATTTTACTGCTGTTGTTGTTGATGATGACAATGAAAACCAGTATTGAAGACACTATATTGTAGCAACTATGCATTCTGATTCCCCCCATGGGATTGTTTCTTCGACACTCTATTTTGTTTGTTTGTTTAGTGATTTGACATAACTATATCTGTAGAATTTTCTCTATTATTATTATTATTACTAAGCCCGACTTTGTATGGGTCAACACTGTGTCTAGGAGTCAACACTAAGTGGTCAATCAATGATTGTTCAGAAGTTGTGCTCAAACATTTAATACTGGTAAGACTTTTTTAAGACTTTTACGGTCTACTATTAAATTTGTGTTTGGGTTGCAGAACTATTTCAAATATTGAGCAGGGCATTTTCAAGTCTACCCTGGCTTTTCCTTTTCACAGGACTTTCCGACTTTGTTTGTTTGCAGGGTGTGCATAGAGTGACATAGACAGCCAGCGATGTGTGGATAACTATGACCTTTCCAGTCTCTCCTGTGACTACACAAAGTTATTTCAGTTAGCCAGGGATATCTATTAAAGATAGCAAAGCCTCCTATGGTGGTCACAGTTTTCAGATCTCTTGGTAGATACCTGGCTAATTGTCTATTGCTTGCTGTGGCCATTATTGCAATTTCAGGTTCACTGAGATTCTCGCTGCTGCTGTTAATTGTCTGAATTTGCTATTGTGTCTAATAATTTTTCTAGTTGCAGGTTGTTTTGTACCCTTCACTAATCATCTAACATCCCTCCATCAGTGAAACTGTTGGTTTTTGTGATCAGCCCACCCTAGTTATACTGCCACGTTACAGAGCTGAGGTGGCAGTTAGAAGCAATCCCAGGCAGTAACACCAAGACTCCCAGTGTTCTTACCCAAATTCAGTAGTTTTCCAAGTATAAATACTTCCCAGTTCATTGCATTCAATGGTTTTTGTTTATTTTTAGAGTCCTGAAATGTTTATTTTTGACATTTTTGTCCAATTTAATCATCGATTCTTTGTGTATGTTTTTTAACCCAGAAGCACATGGAACAAGAAATTGTATTTACTAAGTTTAAATTGTTTGTAAAATTTCTAATAATGCTGATTTTCAATATCCTTTTTTTTTTTAATTTTAAAATTTACTCCTAAAATGACTTAATTTTTTAAAAGAAAGATTTATTTGACCCAGACGGTAAATAGTGATTGTTATTTATCTGGAATTCTGAGGGTTGATTAAAGTTTTAAAATAAAATATATTAACGCAATAGCCTCAAATACGAGCATGAATAGTGCTATTGTCAATAGAGCTACCATTTACAAACAATTTGCCATTGTCCCATTGTTGCTTTTTTGTCTCATTTTTTGCTGTTGTGTGTGTGTGTGTGTGTGATTTACGTAGACCCTGTTACAGACTAGACCTATTCATAGGGTTTTCCTGGCTGTAATCTTTACAGAAGCAGATTGCCAGACTTGTTTCTGCCACAGTACCACTGGTGGGTTTGATCCATCAACATTTTGGTTACCAGCTGAGCACAAACACTTTGTGGCACCCAGGAACTTTTACAATACAGTTTTAAGCACTTATTAATGTAGTGAAATTTATTCTTCGCTCTAGTGAGAGTGACTGTATTTTCCTAAAGAAGTGTTTGAAGAAAGGGGTGAATTCATCCTGATTTCCACCCTAGGTAGGTAAATTTTGTGTAAGCCAGAATTTCATTCTTAGTACACACATAAAGAGCTACCTTAAAGACCTAAGATAACAAAGGTGGAGGCCTTTTCTGTTACCAGGCCCAAGAAGGCTATTTGCTTGTGCTGTGTGTTAGAGGAAGAAATGAGCCCTGTGGAAAACCTCCATCTGTTTTAAAAAATATATAAACTGAGAGTTATTTTAGTGATGCTTGTTGTGCGTAAAATGCTTACTAACATGAATACTTAGCAGTGCATTCTTTCAAATGCATTGTGTTATTAAATGTAACAGATTAGAATCATAATTTCTACATATGATTAAAAAGCAGCTGTTGTATTTGTTCTCCTACACCAAGTTCCTCACATAAACATGTGATATTTATTTTAAAATACAGCATTCTCATTCAGAAAATATTCCTTGCGTCATTAATTTTCAGTCTAAGACCTGTAGACTATTAGACTGGTCACATCTTAGAATTACTATTGTTAAAACTAAAAGGTATAGTGTCAAAAAGAGAATCCACTATCCAGACAATGCCCAAGATTATATATATATTGGTTCCAAAATTTAAACACCTTTGATACCTCTGGTGCAGCAGTGGTTAAGAGCTCTGTTGCTAACTAAAAGATCAGCAGTTCCAATCCACCAGTCGCTCCTTGCAAACCCTGTGGGGCAGTTATACTCTGTGCTATAGGATTGCTTTGGCTCAGAATTAACTCAACAGCAATGGGTTTGGTTTTTTGGTTTTTGACATCTCTGTCATTACTTCCCAGTGACTTCAAGTAAAAATAAAGAAAGAAATAAAAATCGGAAGAAAGTTATGTTACTGACATATGGTTCCAACACATTTATTTTTAAAAGAAAATGCGGAGTTTAGAACTGCTGGATATGAGGCTGTGTCTTCTCCAGATGGAATGATCTTTAGCAGGTGAGATTAAATAGTAATCAAGTATAGCTTCCACACAGAGTAGTCAAAAAAAAGAAGGCACAATTCATTAGAATAATATGAAAACATGCAGACATTGTTATGGGAATATTAAAATGTTTGAAACAATAACATTTTCACATACAGACAAGAGTTTAATTCAAAATGAGCATGATTAAAATGTGGTAGAAGCTATAAAATATGCTTGATGAATGAACAGATAGTAGAGCACTGGAAATGGACATGATGTCAAAAGCAGGCAAAGAGCTTGTTAACATAGGGATATAAAAACCAGGGTGAGTCCAAGAGCTATTGGAAAGCAAAGGAATTATCTGCTCCAATTTACCTGTTTTTGAGGCTCAGTCTGTAATTTCGTGGCTATTGATGGGAAGGGAGTAAGAGTAGAATTTGACAGAGCAGATGGGAGGCCACTGTATAGGCAAGAGACAACAGTAACATAAACTAGACTGATAGAAGTAGAGGTGCTGAGCTATTATTTGAATTTAAAGCATACATGACTTTATGATGGGTTGCATACTGGAGTCTATACCATAGTATTAGGGAAAGAAATGTGTCATGCTTGCTTCTTAGGATTTCAGTTTCAGCAGTTGCGTTAAATGGTGGTGTCAGTTGCTGGAATGGAAAACACAGGAGCGGAAGAAGGTTTGGAGGTGGGGAAAAAAATTGTTATGGGCATGTTAATTTTGAGATGCTTAAACAAAAAAAAAAAAATTTTTTTTTTTTTATACTTAAGCAGAGATGTTGAATTTTGAGTTTGATATCTTAGTCATAAATTGAGAGATAAAATTGGGACTAAATAAAATAATGAGGTCATTAACAGCTATAAATAGCATTTGAAGTCATGGAGATAGATGAGATCATGTTGGGAGTTAATGCAATTAGAGAAGAGAAAAAAGCAAAGACTTGAGCCTTGTGGCACTGCAGCAGTTATTGCTAAAAGGAGGAAGAGCCAGGAAAGGAGATTTAGGCAGATTTGAAAAGAATAATTAATTGACTTTCACTCAAGAAAAGTATATATGCAAGGGCAGATATGTGCTTTTGTTTCTATACCAAGGGAAATTTTTGATAAATACGCTAGGTGTTGCATAGATAAAGTCTTACAGCATTATAAGTGAAGAAGATATTATTTCTAGCCCAGGTTAATTTTAGACATTTCTTAAAGCTTTGGCTCTGCCCTTTCTCTTATTCCAAATAATCTGTTTCTTTTAAATTTTTCAGTTGAATGGCCCATAGGCTAATGCATCAGTCTCCCCCCAAAAGCCCCAGCCTTTTTTCAGAGCTGTTTGGTGCAGCGTGATCACATCTGACATAGAGAGAAGCCAGTCACAGATTGAAGATTTACATGTGGCCTGTCGTGGAAGGAAATTAGGACTTGGGTTGACTGAATCAATAATTGAAACAGAATGATGGAGAGACAAGGAATGCAATTGATTTATGTTAATTGCATATGCAGGAGTTAAAGTCTACGGTCTTGGGATGTTGATTCCAATAGTACCAGAGTTACTGCTTTCTTCGTTTGACTACTCACTATTTTCTTATTTCTATAGTTTATGTCTTCTTCCTAATGATCTTTTTGTGTGTGTGTGTGAGATAATTTGATGATCTGTGTTCCTTCTAACAAAGTGAACCCTATCAAGGACAGAGATTCTTGAAGATCTCATTAAATGGAAAAGCTTTGAGTAGAGACTTACAGCTTGCACAGAATTTGAGCATATAAATATGTTTATATATATATGACTTTTTATTCTGCCTCATTCCAACAGCTTGAAATTGCAGTTTTTTTTTTTTTTTTAATCTGGCAGAAGAAGACTAGATAATCATTTCAGTCAGATGACCACAATCTAGTTTAGATACCCAGTGGTGATAGGCCTTCTCTTCCCAATTGACTAAATCAGCTCCTAATCAAGTGTTTGAATCACCCTGCTCACTCCATCTACCACTATGAAAATGAACTCCGCATTTCTTTGCTATACCCAAATTCTTCTTGTTCAGTTTATTTTTTATACAAGTACTTACTCTCGTCCAATTTCATCTGCCTGTAATAGTTTTGCATCAAAGCCCATGGTTGCATTGCTCTTATCTGAGCAAATATCATATACATGCATTTCGCTTTCAGACATCTCAGCCTGACGCACCCATTGTAGGTATTTCTTCTCTGCTCTCTTGAACTCTCAAGGAAAGTGACTATGATATTGACTCTGTTCTTGTCCTTCAGTGCCACTTCCAGATAATTGATCCATAATCCTCTTCCCTTATAAACACCCTTTTCAAATTATACTGGCCGGTCAATTCTCTTATATGATCTCAAAATTTGTATGTGAAGTAGTAGTTTCCTTTTTTTTTTTTTATCCAGGCCTTGGTCATCATCTTTAGTGGAGCTAACTTCTACATTAAAGATACTTCTTATTCTTTTACTTTAAGATTCCTCAAATTCCTTAAGACTATAAAATTTAGAACTCCCCTTTAATCAGCACGGCCCTGAATTTGTTAGGTTGCATTCTTGCTTTCTTATCATATCGTTTCTGTCATCTTTCTTATTCCAATTCCCATACATATACTAAACATCCTTTTGTTATCAAGGGGTCACTAATAAAACAGCCTCTCTGACTTAATAATGCCTTTAGCCCACTCATATATTTGCCTTTATTCCTGAAATTACATTGCCTTTAATGCTTAAATGTCAAGTAAAAGAGTATAGAAGTGAAATAAAACATAGTGAAGGAAAAGAGTTGCCTAAAGACATCCAAACATTTACTTTTTCAGGGTGAGGATATTTACCCCAAAGAAGCACCTGAGAATTGTTTTAGCTCATTCATTATTCTCAAAGAAAAAAATACTTCAAAAAAAGTCAAATAAAAAGATTCTCAAAGTAGTGAATCCAAAAACAGAATGTGACACAGTTGTGAGATATTTTGTTCTGTCTTCATAATGCACTAGAGGTATAAGAGTGCTCCGGGCAAGAAAAATGAAGCACCCTTTAGAGCTGACCTTCTCAAACAGAGATGCTTGAATAGCCCATGTATACACAGCAGAGTAACATAGAGTAACAAAGGGACACTAGATTTTGTGCTGTGGCAGATTATTTTAATCTAGTATGATTTACTACAAATTGTATGTGTACCTCCATCTCTGCTGACCAGTGGATATCCCCACACTAACAGATTTATTCTGTATCTGCATTGCACTGTGGTAGCCACCAGGACCATAGGCAATTCAGCCCTTGAAATGTTGCTACTAAAACTGATCAGCTCAATTATTAATTTTGTTTAGTTTAAATTAATATTAAATTTAAATACTTACATGTAGCTAATATTTACCATATTATATACGAAAGCTCTAGAATTACTTACTTGGAAATTTTTGACATAAACTGTTCAAGAGTGTGAAGAGCACACTCAGTGTGACCAAAATATTGTTGTCTCTTCCAAGTGTCTTAAGTCTTCACCTATATATGTGACCTTTTATATTTTCTAAACACATAGACAAATGGAGTCCATAGAGTCTATGTAGAAAGCAAAACTTCTCAACTGTGTTTGTTTCACGAGGACAGGAAATGAGAAATGGAGCAAAAAAGAAGATGAACTGTAGGCCCCACCCTTAATTCAAGATTCTTTGCTGCTCCCCAATGGATGAGCTCTGGCAACTGTTGGACTCTTAATTCAGGCTTTTCATCTGCCATTAAGGAGCTGGTAAGAGAAAGAATACAAAAGTGAAAGAGTCTAATAGCAGCAAAAATAGGGTGTATGTCTCATCTACTATGATATTAAATAGAATTACGGGAGCAGTAGAAACAACATTCTCTGTATGGATGAAATAATACAAAACTCTAATTCTAAAAACTTGAAAATACTATAATAGTTTTATTGCTATGCCTTGATAGTAATATAAATTTTGGAAAGAATAAATTATACTTGCCACTTCAAGGGAGTGCTAGAGAATACCACTAAAAATAGGCAAAAGATATATTGTAGGAAAATATATGTTACAATGTGGATTAAAAACACTCTCTTTACACAGAACAGTTCAAATACCCACTTTCCTCCTAACTAGCCGAATGCCATTTAGTAAATCAATTCATTTCGGTGGGTCTTTTTTTCTTTTATAAAATGGTACCACTAACTTGATGACACCTGAGGATCTATTTATCTCTATTTTTTTTTCTGTTTACTATCTTAGAGCTATTTAACTATATAAATAGCTGAAAATGTCTACAAGTACTGAATGATCACCATCAGTATTTGATGGTCAGACAAAACACTGCATTTTTCTCTTCCCTTTCTTTCTATAATGAGGGGATTTTTATTTAAATAAGAATTATGGATAGCCTAGAAAAGGAAAGAAGTTACTACAAGAAAAACTGCAGGAGTAAGAAAGAGAAAAATGTAGAAGCTGTCCATGTTGCTTATCTTTGTGACACTTGGAAAAGAAACATAATTTTATACATGTATATATATATATATTTTTCCATATCACCAACTGACAGCCCTACCTTTTTCTACCCACATAGACTTTAGGAATGAGTAAATTAATATCTATCAGAAATATCATATTTGTTACTTATCCAGCATGAGTCTTCTGTACTGAATATATCTAAGTAGAGTTGTTAAGCTAAAGAAGTAGAAATTTTACAGAATTGGTAATACAAAGGTTATAAATGTAAAAGTAAGAAAAAGAAAACTGAGAAACACTGTCTATATAATTTTGCAATTCACTTGGTAATTTGTAATTTATTTGTTATAAGTATTGCAAGATCATCACAGAGCTATTTGCCAGATTTGAATTCTTTTTTTCAGAAACAATTTCCCAAAATTTTCAAACTCATTTGACCTCCTCAGTTTATCCAAATAACAGAGAGGGAACACTTACAATGTTGAAGGCATTTTGGAGGTACTAAAAAAGCTTAGAACATCAGTTTCATTAGTAGTAGAAAAAGAAATCAAAAAAAAAAAAGCAGCACAACTTTACAATTTAGTAACATAGGTTATAATATTGATCATTCCTAATCCAAAAATGCTGGTATTTATTTGAAGTTTCAACTGAAAGTATTTTATCATTAAATATGTAGATTCTGTTAAATATGTAGAAAATAGAGGATTTTCAGAAAGACTAGCTCATGTTGCTAAACTTATCCTCGTCAGCTGAGTTTCTTGCTCCTTCCAGAAAAGGCTGGACAATTTGATATTATAACTCAGTAAAGTAAAAAAAACCTTATTGTCTCTCAAAATGTTATGGTTTCACGTTTTATGCAGGTATTTCCTCTTCTTTTTTAAACTGTTGTTGACCTTTATTTCCTGTTATATTTAAAGTTCTATTGCTATTATTCTTTTTATTAATCACAATTAAAAATTCTGCAACTTTCAGATCTTTTAGGTTATCAAACACCTGTTTTCCGCTTCACTGAGTGAACTAACTCACAGCCTTTTTTAAACCTTTTCGCTGACTGCTTAAATCCACTGACAGTTACACCATCATCTGACGTTGTGAAGAGACATTCTGAATCCCCTAACAAATACATTAAATAGATAATGATCTTAAAATATTATTTCCTACCCATGACCTCAGCTTTTGGGTGGCAGATCTGAAGACAGAAATAAATCATAGGATGACATCAGAGATCTGAATAAGGAAAAGGGAGAGTTCAGCTCATTTCTGTTACTCATCATACCAGCTGGCCAATCCCATTTGGGTTATCATACAACACTTATTTCCATTAATTTTGAATACATCATTTCTGTTCATAAATGGATGGAGCCCTTGATTGGCACAGGCATATGTAATTAACAGGCATTTAATTACGTCTTGTTAAATCATGAGTATGGAATTGAAGAAAACCAAGGTTGAGAATCAACGTGTAAGGTATGGCAGAAAGAGACCATGATATTTCATGATAGATGTGCATGCAGTGTGTCTGGCATGCCTCTAGCCAAGGATCTTTGGTCATTGAATTGGCCTGTTACTTGAAGAATTATCTGGTAGTCATGAATGATTTAATCTTAGAAAATTAATAGAGACTCAGTCTTATCATGCATAAATTTCTTTAGTTTATTGCAAGGTAGTCATGGCAAGGCACTAAAGTAAGACCTTACAACATTCATCCAGAACCAAGGAATCAGAATTAACAACTATGATTACAATGTTAGCACAATGGCTAGAGTCCAAATCTTTAGATTTCAGGCTTTTATCTTCAAGAAGAGGTCTCAGGAGGAAGGCTTAACCATAGCTCAAATTCAGCTGAGGTCCCTTTTAGCTAGGTTCTGATACAGGTGGCTGGCAGAGTCTCAGCAGGCTGTCTGTATTCAGACAGAGTAAAAGACTAGAGAAAGACTCCATTGCCTCTGCTTTCTCTCATTGAGTGAGCAGAAATTTAGGGTTTATATGTGAAATTCTGACCTTAGCCTCACACACTTTGGCTCAGTGTGACATCAATGATTAGTATATTACATCTTTATTCCAGGGTTAGAGATTAGCAGAATGACACATTTTTTTCTTCAGGGTTAGAGATTACGGAGGTTGATTAGACTTATGTCTCAAGAACAGTTTACAAAGGTTAGCTATGTCTTCTTTATCACTGCATGTCAGGTCAAATTCAATCTAAAAGTTGTTTGTTATTTACATACTTCACATGTTCATGCTTTTGTGTCTAAGTTCAGAAATTTTCTAAATAACTTTCTCATGACTTACAGGTTTCTAATGGCTTATAGTTAATGTTTAGAGAACTTCACAGAGGTAGATATATTTTCCTTTTTAAGTTCATATTATGAGTACTTATACATAAGTGTTTTGAAATCCTAGTAGAAACTCACACTGCAAGGGATCTGAGATCACTGTAGACACAGAACATGATCGGCCTGTAAACAAGACGAATAACAATCTCCCAACTCACAGCTACTTTTGCATCTTCCAAGAATTCCTTCAAAGGAAAATGTATTTCTCATCTTTTGGCATAAGTAGCACATTTAAATTTTTATATTTTATAAAATACTCTATCTTATTCCTATTTAAGCTATTAAATACACCTCAAAGAATTCCTCACTCTAATAACTTTAATAAATGGCAATACCTCCATCTGAGTTAAGAAAGCTCAGTTTTTGTTTTTGCTTTTTTACTTTAGCATTCTACTTGTTTCTGCTTTTCTCGTTTTGTACTCATTGAGCATGGAATTTTTCAATGACCCTCAGTAGGTTTCAGGGTAAAGTTGAAACTTCTAAACTAGTGCCTCTGGTGAAGTATGACCTGACATCTTCCATACTTTCTAGCTCCTCTTCTGCTGTTCCCGCCCCATATACCATTTGTTCCAAGGGAACCAGTCAACTCGATTTTCCTTAAATGTGAATCGCCATTTACATTCCCCCATTTGCTCTGTCATAACTGTCTCCCATCTTGGTACAGTATTCTTCATTCTTCGATTTTCGCATCATGCTTTAACTTTTTGTACCTTCAGTTCTGATATACAGAAAGCTCCTCTCTCCTTCTATCCTGTAAAAAACCTATTCTCATCTACTCGATTCTGACTCATAGAGACCCTACAGGACAGAGTAGAACTGCTCCACAGAGTTCCCACTGAGTGACTGGTGGATTCGAACTGCTGACCCTTTGGTTAGCAGCCATAGCAGTTAACCACTACACCACCAGTCTCCCTCCATAGAACCCTTAATACATATACCTATACATGTTATCACAACATTCTTGCCTGTGTCCAGATTTGTATTGTGACCCACTGACTAGTAAATACTCTGAATACACCTTGTATATATTCTACACAGAGTGAGAAACAGTTTCAATTCAAACCAATTATTAACTCATGTAGATATGTACATACATAGAAGCAATATAAATACATATGTATAAATAGATACATGGGGTAATACACAAATAAAGATGTACAAATTAAATAAAGATTTGTTGTTGTTAGGTGCCATCCAGTCAACTCAGACTCAGCATCTTCACAATTGTTGTGTTTGAGGTCATTGTTGAACACTGTGTTCAATCCATCCTATTAAGGGTCTCCCTCTTTTCTGCTAACATTCAACCAAGCATGACATCCTTCTCTAGCAATTGGACTCTCCTGATGCAGTGTTCAAAGAGAATAGACAAAGTCTTGCTATCCTTCCTTCTAAGGGGCATCCTGGCTGTACTTCTCCCAGGAGAGATTTGTTAGTTCTTATGGCAGTTCATGGTATATTCAATATTCTTTGCCAATAGGACAATTGAAGTGGGTCATTTCTTCTTTGGTATTACTTTTTTGTTGTCCAGCTTTCACATGCATATTAGGAGATTGAGAACACCACGGCTTGGATCAGATGAACCTGAGCCATCAAAGTGACATCTTTGCTTCTTAGCACTTGAAAGAAGTCTTTTGCTACAGATTCGCCCAATGCAATATATCATTTGTGAAATATTAGCATAAATACAGTGGCTTAAAATAAAACATTTCATTTTATAGTTCTGAAGTCAGAAGTTTTAAAATCAAGGTCTCAGCAGGTCTGCAATCCTACTGGACAATCTTGTTTTTAGTTGCCTTCTAATCTGTTCTGACTCCTAGCAACCCTTTGTACAACAAAAAGACACACCACTTAGTCCTGTGCCATGCTCACAATCATTGCTATGTCTGAGCTCATTTTTGCAGCCACTGTGGCAATCCATCTTGTTGAGGATCTTCCTCTTATTCACTGACCTTCCATTTTACGGAGCACGATATCCTTCTCCAGAGAATGGTCCTCCTGTTAACATGTCCAAAGTACTTGAGAAGTCTTACAATCCTAGCTTCCAAGGAGTATTCTGACTGTACTTCTTCCAAGACAGACTTTTTTGTTCTTGCTTATTGGTCTAGTTGTGAGGATTTTTGTTTTCTTTATGATGAGGTGCAATTTATACTGAAGGCCATGGTCTTCGATCTTCATCACTAAGTGCTTCAAGTTCTCTTCACTTTCAGCACGCAAAGTTTGGTCATGTGTATAACACAGGTTGTTAATGAGTCTTCCTCCAATCCGGACACCATGTTCTTCTTCATATAGTCCACCTTCTCAGATTATTTGCTCAGCATATAGTTTGAATATGCATGGTGAAAGGCTACAGCCCTGGCACACACTTTTCCTGACTTTAAACCATGCAGTATCCTCTTGTTCTGTCCAAACAACTACCTCTTGATCTATGCACAGGTTTCTCATGAGCACAATTAAGCATTCTGGAATTCACATTCTTTGCAAAGTTATCCATAATTTGTTATGATTCACATAGTCAAATGCCTTTGCATAGTCAATAAAACACAGGTAAACATCTTTCTGGTATTCTCTGCTTTAAGCCAAGAATTTTATTTGTAGAGTTGTATAAATGGGAATTATCTGTAACTGCATGTGTTTGATACCAATTTTTAAAATGGTCTGGGTTCCATTGTCTGCTTTCTATTGCCCATGAGATGAAAGCCTGAAGTAAAAAGTTGCAGCATTGTCCATATGGGCTTGATGGTTAAGCACTATGGGCAACACAAGAATGGTTCATTATTGCAAATAAATACATTGAAGTAAAGAGATAAGTTCTAAATAAATTTGAGAGTGACGTAAGATACATGAAATCAGTAAGACATTTAATGCATCTGAATCCCCAAAGACTTTATAGCTGTAAATGTCAAAAGAAGTTATCGCAACAGTTATGGGTTCTGGAAGGCTTATGACAATTTTACATCCAGAGTAGCTCAAGTTCAACAAGTTAATACTTGCCTTTGCTGAGCAGTGCCTCCTACTTTAATCAGTCTTACTGATTTTTAACCAGCCTCCATTGATAACAGCACCATCTAGAATCTGTCCAGGGTCCTAACCCTGAGGTTCCAGGCTCTAGGCTACTGACATCCTTTCCTAAGAATCAGATAGAAATTTAAAGCTAATACAATCTGATGAAATCTGTTGGGAATCAATTCTGTGATCCCTTTGAGCTATATTAACGTTTATATATATTAGGACCTTGATTACGAGTGATATACTGGATGGTTACACTCACTGGAAACCCATGTGGGATTCCTATTTTTTTTTTTTTTAATTAGCTGTGACTAATAAACTAATTATATTTTTAAAGCCTCAGCTATGAATAACAAAGCATAGATCCATTAGGGACTAGAAAAAAGGGTTGATTTTCTTCCACCACCCAATAGCTTTTGTGATCTAGTGAAAGGTGGTGATCATTCTTTAAAAACCTAGTGGTCCTACTACATTAGACAACATTGTTTATGTTGTGACTTTTTGAAATATCCTAGTGAGTCAACCACCTGTACTACATAAGGAAAAGGAATCGTAAGGGAAAGAAAAGGTTAAAAGGTGAAGAGAGAAAATGATTTCTTTTTCAGTGAAATTGACACATCATTTTTATGCAAACGTGTCTTCCCTCTTTCTATTCTGTGAGCTATTTCTCTCACAAAAAAGATTTTTAGACTAATTGTTGTATCTGCCACTTGCTAAATCTGTTTTCTAAATTACAAATTCAGCCTTCACTGCGGGTGTACTGCCAGCCACTTCTTTCACAAAGGATCTTTGTACTAATTGTTTTATCTGCTGCTTGCTAAATCTGTTTGCTAAATTATACCTTTCATTGAAATAACACCAAAACCTACTCAGGAAGCAATTAGTAGGTATTGACATTTTTTAAAAAAGCAAAGCTTATATGCTTTAGATTGTGTGGCAAGGCCTGAAAGATAAATGTACAAATAATGTATCAGTCACAGGACTACAGGGCTTTTAGGAGGACATAATATTATTCGGCAAATGCATTTTCTAAGATATTTGCCAAAAGTGGGTCTCATGATATTCAATGTGCCTAAAACCAGAAAAGTGTCATAGGAGACTTTATTATGTACCGTTATTAAAAATAAATAGTTTAGACACCTTCTGAATTTCAAAAAAAAAAAAAATGAAGTTTCAGCCTAGATATTAAGTTTCCATATATTTTCTTCTCAGTTACAATTTACAGACTATATTATAAAAAATGGTTTTGCCTAAAAAACAGACATACAGAACATTGTCCTTGTGTGGTTAAAAAGAAAAGGTATAACCAAATAAGCCACATAAAAAAATAAAGTCTCTATATTGCCGTGATGAATTTTAACCTTCATGAACTCAAATCCATTTGTCTCTCTTTTGAAATAATATTTATGAAATCATTCATCCTCGAGAAAACAATCTGTACCAACAAAGCAAAAAGAAAAAATTGAGGTGACTGATGACTAGATGAATCCTAACGTGGTGGGAAGCTGTTTCTCTAGTATCTGCCATAAGGGGGAGTTGAGGTTCAGCAATAACCATACAATTTGTTCCACTTTTCGATACTTCTCTCGTGGTTCACATAATAAGGTATATAAATAATGTGTACTTTCAGAGTCCAGATGCACGTGACTACGAGCAGAAATATTTCTGGATTTTAGAATAAAAAATAAGCATCAACGCACTAGTAAGGAGCTCTGGTGGCACACTGGTTAGGTACTTATCTGCTAAACAAAAGATTGGTGGTTTGACTCACCCAGCAGATGTGTGGGAGGAAGACCTGGTGATCTGGTCCCATAAAAATTACAGTCTAGAAAACCCTATGGGGCAGTTCTACTCTAAAACATGGGGTTGCTGTGAGTTGAAATCAACTGGACAGAACTTAACAACATGTGCTGGCTAAATTTCCTTCACAATGGATTGTTTTTTTAATTTACGGTATATATTTCAAATACATATGGCCAATGATCTTCAGTCTGGCCTTTTAAATGTGGATTTTCAACATAGGATAACAACTGTTAGCATAAAATATTATGTATCCAAATGGAAATGGGAGAAAAATTCTCAGCTTGTGTCTACTTGGAATATGTTTGGCAGTGTCAATGACAGATTTATTTTAGTTAATCGATCAACATCAATTCCACATTAGTTATAAAAATATTTATGTATCCTTTAATGTGGGTTTTTCATGGAACAAATTTGTCCCTTATTTTAGAAAGATTATTAATAAATAGTTATTGATAAACAGATTAACAAGTCTGTCCTTTCTTGATACTGGAGATGTTAGCACTTTATTGATGCTTAAAGTAGCAAAATAGCAGTGCTCAAATTTTACCTCTGATCAAATATCTGGGAACAGTAATCATTTAACGGAGGGAAATTGGAGTAAGAATATTGCTGTCATTTTTATTGCTAATAGGAAATAAAAGAACAAGAGATAGATACAGAAATATAGATATTTCCCACATGAAATCTGTAAAAAAATTACTAAAATACAAACGAAAATTTCTAAAAATGAGATTCTCTATACAAATGCCAGTTCCAAAGGGAATTCAGTGGTTAATTGAAATATACTTTTAACTTGTGAAGCAAAATACAAGCTGTCAAATATTATTAATAAAATGTTATAATTACTACTTAATTACTGGGTATATAATGATGTAGCTTCAGTTTATTTAACATTCCATTATCCTTTTGTTAATTTTTATACATATCTCTTTTTGAATGAATTGGAAATAAGTTAATATGTTTGTAAATAAATTTATTTCACTAGGATTTAAAAGATTCAATTTTTTCATGCTTAATTATAACATACAAAAATGACTTTATTCAGTTTTTTGCTCTTGGAGTTCATTTTTATTGATATAAAATATTCACTTTTCCTTGTAACCTGAAGTAAATTCAGTTATAAAGTGCATGCAATTATAAAAATATTCTTGATACTTTTCCTAGGTGCATTTATAATTTATTAAATTATTCAATAAAGATAGTCCTACTTAAAAATCCCTTTACCCTAGCTTTTTACTGTCAAATATGTTTTAATTTTGACCCATTGTACCACTTTACTAAACATGCTTATCTAGAAGGACGCAGTGACCCACAAGCTGGCAAATCCAATAGCATCGTATCATCATTGTTTTGGTTTTGTGTCATTTAGTCACCTCTTTCCTTTGACTTTTTTTCTTCCTTTGGAGTTCTCTAGTTGATTTTCATGGCAAATTGGTAAAAACTGGATTTCAGTCTCCTTTGTTGATCTGTGCACCATGTTAAAGATAAGTGCGTCTAGAGCTAAGTCCCCCAGTAGGTACTGCAGACCCTGAGGTAGTCCTCCATGCCTCCCCTTCCTGGGCCTTAGTGTCTCTGTGAGCAGGGCCCCTTCCAGACCTGGGTGCTCAGGGTCTTGCTTGAAGGGGTGGGACAGAGGAGGCTGCTCAGAACCCACAGTGAGGCAGCAATGTGTCAGAGTGGAACTGTGCTCTGTAGGGTTTTCAGTGGCTGATTTTTCAGAAGCAGATTGCTAGGCCTTTCTTTTGAGGTGCCTCTGGGTGGACTCAAGCAGAAATCAGTGTCCTGCTGACTGTGATTGACTGGGGTTGGCACTGCCATTCCACCTTCAGGACCACCCCCATCTTTCTGCTTCCCCTACCTGCCATGGGCAGGGGACAGGGACAGAGGTTTCACATTGGAATAGGTGCAGAATGCCCCATTCAGGGAGTCTCTGGCTGGTACAAACGGTGAACGCCTCAGCTGCTAACCTCAAAGGTTGGAGGTTAGAGTCCACCCAGAGGTGCCTTGGAAGAAAAGCCTGGCACTCTTCTTCTAGAAACTCAGCTATTGAAAACCCTATAGAGTGGAGCTCTACGTTGACACACATGGTGGTTGCCATGAGTGGGAGTCAACTTGACAGCACTGTGTCCTTGGTTAAGCTGCAGTGTATGGTGATGCCGGGAGGTAATAAACAGTTTCTCCTCAAGGAAAAGTCGCTGCCACATGCCTGTGTGGCTTCTGCTTCCGTTCCCTGCTGGCTCCTGTGTCCTTACCTGCCCAGAGGCTGCTGCTGTGGCTACTGGTGTACCAGGTACACCAGGACCAGGGGCCAGGACAGGCCTTGGTTGTTATAGTATTATATAAATGCTGTATATAAAATGCTGGATATAATGTTAAAAAGCCTTACAGTTTACTTCCATGGTATTATAACCTGGAAGTAAACTGTAAGGCTTTTTAACATCATATACAGCATTTTGTGTGTTCATCTTATTTTTATTAAAAATTATGCTGATGATAAAGAACAAGAAAACTATATGCATATAATTGCTTTTAAGATTCTTGAGGAGAATACAGCAATAATTTAATCCAGCAAGCATATGTTTACTGGCGTCTCTTTGACGTAATTTTTCAGAAGCAGATGCCTAAAAATACTCAGATTCAGACTGCAGTGATAGCTCAAGTAACTGTGCTGTTTTCTTTGTTTTTCAAAGTCAATTTTGGTGAGGTATAATTTACACACAATAAAATTCACCATTTTAAGTGACCAGCTTGATGAGTTGGAAAAGTCTATATAGTTGTATAACATCCACAACAATTAAGATATAGAACATTTCTATAAATCCAAAATGTTCCCCGGTAGCCCTCTGCAGTTAATCTCTTGCCCCCACTTTCAGTCTCTAAACTGAAAAACTTGGTGATCCTATAGGACAGAGGCGAGCTGCCCCACAGGGTTTCTAAGGAGCAGCTGGTAGATTTGAACTGGCCATCTTTTGGTTAGCAGCTGAGCTCTTAGCCACTGTGCCACCAGGGCCTTCAGTCTCTAGCAATTACTCATCTTTCTCTACTTATTACTTGGTTAGGTAAGATGAGTTGAGAAAAGTGACCATTGCATTTCGCAGTACAGAGGTCAAACAAAAGCAGTTTCCATGCAGTTCTGGCCGTGAAAATGTAACTGAAAGGGCTTTCGGAGAGAATTTGAGACAAGTGAGGAAGAGGAAACAGCTTTGACTTTTCCTGTGAATGGAGAGGAGAGAAATGAAGTGAGAAGTACTATGAGGCGTTTTGTGTGTTTGCTATTTTGTCTGGGAAATCCTGGCACATGTCTACATGCTGATGACAATTTTCCAGGGAAAATTGGCCCTTGGTGATGCAGAGTAGTGAGAAGTAACATGCTGGAAGGATTTTTTTTTTTTTTACAAAGGATATAGCCTGTAACCCCCCCATTGCCATCGAGTTGATTCCGATTCACGGTGGCCCTATAGGACAGAGTAAACTGCCGCCTAGAGTTTCCAAGGAGCCCGTCGTGGATTTGAACTGCCAACCTTTTGGTTAGAAGTCGTGGCACTTAACCACTATGCCACCAGGGTTTTCTAAAAATATAAACCATTGTTATCAAGTGGATTTCGACTCATAGCAACCCTGTAGGACAGAATAGGGTTTCCAAGGAGCGGCGGGTGGATTCAAACTGCCTACTGTTTGGTTAGCAGTCGTAGCTTGCCATAGATCTTAGCCACTGCCCTACCAGGGGTCCTCCTATAGCATGTAGGAACCAGAAAATAATTTGATAAATGGGTTGTCCTTAGATTTAAACAGGAATATAAAAATAATTGAGATGTGTCATCCTTTGCAAACATGGAAAAGGAAGATCATATCTCTACAAAGATTCAAGATTTGACAGTGCAATGATGAAGAACAACAAAACCCTGCTTCACAGCTTCCACTTTCTCATTGAATAAGAAGCATTAGCAGTAAGGGACATGTAGAAGATTTGGCATATTCAAAATATATTTTTTTTAACTAAAAAGTGTATATTGTGCACTAGTTCTACATATTATGAGAACTGGAAAATATGCAAATAGGTAACTAATGTTAATTTTTGCTCTCTGAAATTATTCTAAGATCTGAAACAGTGATAATTATCATGATACAAACAGAATTTTTTGGTGTCATATAAATATGAATAAGAAAATTTCCAGGACTTTTGTATGCTTTTTACTTTTCTTTAAAAAGCAAATATATAATAATGATATAATATTTTTTAATCCTCCCTAGTGATGGATGCTAATATTTCTTGATTTTAAAAAGAGATGATTGATTCTTATAGCAGATACTGAAACACAGATCATTTGGTGGTAGACATGAATGATCCAGAAATGTTCTTGAATTCTAAAGCAGCAAGAATAATTTGTATATTCATAGGCAGCAAAGCCACTAAGAAAGCACAGGCAACAATATTTTCAATGATAATATCATATAATACGATGTTTTTTGGGTCATTATCAGAGACTGACACATGGGGAGTAGTCTCCTAATCAGAGAATTTTGATTAATCTAATCATCCCTTAGCTGTGCCTATGCAAATAATGTTCCCATTGGTGCTCTCATTTGAAACAACAGGTTTCTTAATGAATAAAATAAAGTTACCAGTGATAATGACAGCATTATGACTGAATATTAAAATCGGAAAAGCAATATGACAGAAATAATAAAGTTGATTACTAAAAGAGAAAAATGAAAGCTCATTAACAATATTTACTTAGGCCAAATTCTAGCCATCAGCAGCCAGGGTCAAGCAGATAACAGAGAAAGACATTCTCATATTAAATATGCTTTTTCTGGTAGTAAGTCTTCCGAGTGCCAATTATTTTCATCACTTTCCTAAATAAATTACATGTTAGGAACATAAATAAGTTCTCTTAGAACATTTTAAATCATTATTAAGGGTACAATGTTATTGTTTACTTAATAGATTTTTAACTTGTCCCCTCCCTACACACAAGTGGAGTCTATCTTTTCCATGCTAAGTAGTTAAATACTCAGCAAACTAATCAGAGGAAGCTAATTCAAAAAAATAATCACAACTACTATGGCTCACTATTTTAATGCATAAAAATATAAACAATGAAAATATATAAAATACAAATCATATAAAAATATAAATATACTTATTATAAAAATATATAAATATAAATAATAGACTGAGCAAATCTGTCTTTGAAGAAGTACAATCAGAATGCTCCTTAGAAGCAAGGATGGCAAGAAGGATATCATGCTTGGTTAATTAGAGAGTAAGTGAAAAAAGAGGAATACCTTCAACGAGATGGCTGCAACAATGGGCTCAAGCATAACAATGATCATGAAGATGGCAGTGTTTCTTTCTGTTGTATATAGGATGGCTATGAGTCAGAACCCACTCGATGGCACCTAACAACAAAAACAAGAAGTTTAAATGGGATCTTGAAAAGTATAGCCAAAACCAAGATGCATTAAATCTAAAGTGCTGAGAAGCTGGATGTCATTTGTGAGATCCTGATGCACCGTTTCTTGGCCACTACTGAACCTTGATGTAGGAAAGATATTAGCTAAAGTCAGGTGTAGATGCAGAAAACATTAATTTGAATTAGAGGTGATGCACAGAACCAGGAGGCAAGAAAGGAAGAATTTACTTTCCAGAAATCTAGACTGGTACCACTCCTAACACTAATATCATTGATTGTTTATTCCCATTTAATGTTACATAGAAAATGGCACTGTCTCCATCATAATGGTGACTCAACCCTTGGAAGCGGCTTTTTCAACTTCATCCATGAGAGCTCTAGTTCCCTAGCAATGGCTTCCGAGGCAAATACACCACAGGCCTATTCCACACAGTCTTCTTTTCCAGATCACCAACCACCAGTTGCCATCAAGTCAATCCTAATTCATGGAAATTCCAATTGAGTCAGAGTAGAACTGTTGTCTGTAGGGTTTTCAGTGGCTGATTTTTCAGAAGTAGGTTGCCAGGTTTTTTTCTTGAGGCATGAGGCATCCATCGGGGGGGACTCAAATCACCAGTCTTTAGGTTAGCAGCCAAACATGTTAACTGCACCACCCAGTGACTCCAAACCACAGTATCAGAATATTTCTTGTTGCTTTCAGGACCTCTACCTAAGACATTCAGCCAGTGGTTATGCCAGGGAATGAAGGGGCTTGGGTGGTATTAGCTTTCTTGTCAAACTTGTAGGAAGTGACGAATTCAACAGACAAATTAATCTTTATATTTTCTTCTCTAGTATTTAGCTCCTCTTCATCTCACATAGAAATACAAATTTCTATGCTGTTGAGCATCTTAAAGAAGGTAAATCCATTCTACTGCCAATAATCACCTCATTTGCTTTGCTAGCAAATTGATGACCAGCTAGCTGGCTTCTGTCTATAGATTTAGCAACACCCAAGATAACTCACACACATTTCTCTGGGTTCTTCAAAGCCTTGACAAAAGAAAAAAAAAAAAAAATTAACTACTTCTTCATGAAGAAACCACTATCCTTTGTAGAATCTTCGCTCTTACCATGGAGCTCCAGTTGGGTGAGAAACGCTATAAACATTTTTGATATATAAATCTCCTAGCTTAAAAAATAAGACAAAAAGACTTCTATTTTGTTTGGTTCAACTTCATCCTTGTTTCCGGAGCATCTTTGCCCTTTACCTCTTTCTCCACATGAAAACATAAATTCTCCAGTGGCATGAAAAAAAGTAGTTAAGTCAGCACAGGCCTTCTCTATTTCTGGGCCCAGTTTATTTCTCTGGGAACAGAACAGGCTTTCTTAGCGTGAACCTGAGATCAGTAGAAACTGGTTCCAGAGAGTACACTTCAGACGTCCAGACACCACCAGCCTGATCAAGAAGGTTCATAAGAATAACAGACTTGGCTTTATTGACCACCAATACTTAGAAGGAAAGACTTTATCCTCTACTTGTTGACTGATATCATATTTCATTGCAGCACAACTGAAGTTCACTTTTGTGATGAACTGTATCCACTATCGACTTGTTAGAAATAGATAAATCGAAAATGTAATGATTGCAGGAAGCTCCAGGCTCTCACTAAGACATACGGTTATGTGCAATCATTAAAATTATGATTAATTTTTCTATATAATCCAAACAAGCTTTTGTTTGCTATGTATTTGTGTTGTCTTCTTTTGTTATTCTAATGACAAATACTTTTGAGAAATTACTTAGATGCTATGTGATTACTGAGGAGACGTGATTGTTTACAGGTAGAGGGAGTGCTACATGAATCATTTTTGAAATGGATCAGTTAATGGAGGGTGAACAAATATCCCAGGGTGGCCAGGAGAGTTCTCATTCATGCCTGTTTTCCTGGAGTAATAATTAATAATGTTAATTTTCACCTTCAGAGATATCCTGGTTTGGATGAAAAATTATATGGTTGCCAGAATTTAGGTGATAAAATTGTACAAATTGTGTCATGTGGACAGCAGTATGAGTCGGAGTTGGCCAGAATTTTAGAAATTTATCTTTCAGATTGTTAGATTGGTTATTCACACAGATATGAAAATTTTCTGCAAAGATGATTGAACTCGGAGCAAAGAAACACAAAAATTTTATACTCCTAAGCCTTTAATAAATGAGAAGAATTGTCAGAGAAATTAGTATAGGTAGAGAGAATGATACAGATGTTCTTTTTTCTTAATTTGATAATGGTAATGATGGCCATAAAGTACCAACAGTAATCAAGTAGGACGTGAAACCCCCCTTTGCAATTCTGAGGTCCACGAATTATAAGGGAATAATGGGACACCACTTGCAAGACTTCAGGAGAATGAACTTCGTTGGAAAAGAGCAAAGTTTCAGTGACGGTGAAGCAGTTGAGTAGCAGTTTAAAAAACAGCTGAGAATATTACTGTAATCCTTGTATACAGAGCAGCTGTTCCAAAGACCACAGTAGAAGACTTAATTGCAGAAGATAAGATGTGAGAGCACCTAGAAACAGGGCAAGACAATAATATTATAGAATATTTTTGACAATACTAATACAAATTATGGATAACATTGCAAAGAATGGGAATTCCAGAACACTTTAATTGCACTTGTGAGGAACCTGTACATAGGCAGTCGTGTGAACAGAACAAGGGGATACCATGTGGTTTAAAGTCCATAAATGTGCTTTTCAGAGTTTGAGGATTTACTAATTCATTCAGCATTTATTGAACTTTCTCTTCACTCTACACTAGGAACTAATTAAAAATTTGTAACAGAAAAACATTTAAAAATTGGCTCTATGTAGCTTCAAGTCAGTGGGGGAAAAAATACATAATAGACAAGACAACAGATGAATAATTGTAAATTTAAAGACCATGATCACTCTGAAGAAAATAGCCTGCGTGGATCTAAAGAACAATAAGAGACAGGCTTGAAGGTGATTTTTTTTTTTTTTTTAATTTACAAAGCTAGCTAGAGACAAACTCAGAATTCCTGACTCCTGGTCATTTCTCTGTTAGTTGGATCATGGAAGCGTAGTGCTCTTGTTTAAATTTGAGATGGTATTTATCAAAGATAACAGCCAGAAGTAGGGACAGACTTTTGCATGTGGGTGTCATCATTGTGAGTGTTGTTGTCATTGTAACTGTCATCTAGGTAAGCCGGGCTGGTATGAAATCCTTTCTGGTAAAGTGAATTACATCTCCACTATCAGGTAATTAAGGAGGCAAACTTTATTTTCCAAATGAAAGCCTTACATCTCAAAGGAAAATTTTTACAGATGAAAAAAATTATCTTTATAGATTGGCTTTAGATATTTACATCACAGCCTGAAAACTGTGATGTACTAATTTATATGCATTTCACCTTTAAAGAATAGGGTATTTTTTTTTCACCATTCAAAGGCTACATTTTTCTAACAAAGAAATACAAGGATATGCTTACTGCTTATTTTTTAAGGCACACAAACATAAGAGATATAGAGACAACTAACTTGTCTGTAGGAAATTTTCATTTTTTTTTTTTAGAAAGCTCTATCTTCTTAAGAAGAAAATTGAAGATCCTATGTCAATCCAAACAATACAAACAGAAGGCAGAAAAAGAACCCAGATGTGAGAAGGAATGCAAATCACCACACTAAGAAGTTGAGAAAATTACTCAGCAGGATCCAAAAATAATTAGGAACTGAGTGAGCATATTGGTAAAATATTAAAAGTACTTTAAAGTTGTGAAAACTTTAAAGTGACAATGCATTTAGAAGTTTTTTTTTTTTTTTTTCCCCCTTTGGTCAGTATGATGAGACTTTTCTGAAAATATATTACCAGCAGGGGTTGGCAGCGGTTGCAACATTTATTTTTCTTTTTAACTAAAACAGAATTAGAAAGAGAAGGTTAGTGAGGATGAGTTCTGATACATCAGTATATTTCAATGTATCTGGTACAATCTACACTGGAGTTCAAGGATAGGGAAAACCAGAAATTTCAGAAAAAACCAGAAATTTCAGACACATATACACTTGGCTTATGCATATTGCTAGACTTTAAAAAAATAACAAACAAACCCAGAAGCCAAACCCACTGCCATAGAGTCAATTCCTACTCATAGCGACCCTATAGGACAGAGTAGAACTGCCCCACAGAGTTTCCAAGGAGCGCCTGGCGGATTCGAACTGCCAACCCTTTGGTTAGCAGCTGTAGCACTTAACCACTACACCACCAGGGTTTCCTACAAACAAATAAATAAAAACGTCCATATAAGTTCTTTTGGTAGGAGTTCCAGAAATTTGCTGTTACTTCCATTCCAACAGTTTATGGCTTTTCTTTAGGATTCTTTATCTGGTCGAGTATAAAAAGAATAGTATTTTTGGTCTATATGTATTCAGTATATATGTAAAAGTAACATATATGTAGCTGTAAATGTTTACATGCCCAACTAGTAGCCGATAGGTTGGTGGTTCAAACCCATGCAGAGGTGCCTGGGAAGACAGACCTGCTGGTGTTTTTCTTCCGAAAGGTCACAAGTTTGAAAACCCTATGGAGTACTTTTACTCTGCACAGATGGGGTCACCGTGGGTTGGAACTGACTCAATGGCAACTAACAATAACAACAATAACAAGGTATATTAACAACTACAAAGATATCAACTACAGTAAAACCTTTCCTTTCTAGTGGAGCAGTAAAATAGCTATTATGTTAGTGGATTAAAATTTGGGGTAATATTAGAAGCTGAACTCATATTTTAAAACCATGTATTGCCATGTCATCATGAGAAGTTCAAACTATACGGGAATTATTTTCCTCAATTTTGAGGATAGGCAGAGTTTAGAAGAAGAAAGATTTTCAAGTGAATGATGAAAGAATAATGATCAATTGAATAAGATAGAACTCTGTGTCTGAAGAGAAAAAGAATAAACAAATAAGGATAGCTAACACAAATCATACTTTTTTTTTTTTTACACAAATCATACATAGCCGTCTATGTTGTGTTCCCTAGAGGAGCAAATACAGTGAAATGCTTGTGTCTATGTGTGTGTGTGTGCTGCAGTGTTTAAGAGCTTGGCTGCTAAGATGTCAGCATTTTGAATCCATCGTCAGCTCCTTGGAAACCCTATGGGGCTGTTCTACTCTGTCCTATAGGGTCATTGAGTTGGATCAACTCAAGGGCAATGTTTTTTTCTTTCTTTTGGTTTATATATATATATATACAGGGAGAGAAAGAGAGAGATTTACTCCAAGGAAATGACTCACACAATTGTGGGGGCTGGCAAGCCCAAAATTCCTAGGTCAGGTGGCAGGCTGAGGTCCTCTGATGGCTCACAGGGTTGCAAGCGCTGGTGAATCCAAAATGTGCAGGTCACGCAGCAAGCCAGAAACTTCTGCAGGCTCACATCCCAGGAACCAGAGTACAGGGGACAAGAAGAGTGCAGGGTGGAGAGAGAGCAAGCTTCGCCATAACATCCATTTACATACTGCAAGCAGGCCACAATCCTAAGAAAACTCTCCTTTCAAGTGCTTGGTTGATCACATCAGATCACATCATGGAAAGTAATCACATTACATGACATTACATTGTGGAACAGTAACCAGTCCCGTATCTGGTTAAACCACCAAGAAGCATAGCCTAGCCAAGATTAGACATTACAAGGGTTAAAAATACTTTACAGAAGAATACTGATGAACTTGAGGTTGACCCTAAGGGAGCCCAAAAGACAAGCATAGATGAAATAACAACTGAAACATTTGGTATTTAGAAGCACTAATGCTCTATTGTATGCTGAAGTTGAATAAATATTCTATGACTCAAGTGAAACCCTGGTGACATAGTAGTTAAGAGTTTGACCGCTAACCAAAAGGTCGGCAGTTCAAATCCACAAGGCACTCCTTGGAAATCCTATGGGGCAGTTCTACTGTGTCCTATAGGGTCGCCGTGAGTTGGAATTGAGTCCACAGCAATGGGTAAAGAGTATGACTCAGGTGTCTTGTCACTTACCCCTAACTTCTAACCAGGTTTCTCTAATTACATCTGAAATACCCAGTAGTGCAGTCACTTGAAATATATACTGTGTCCATCTCTCTCCAGATCTTCTCAGAATGCATTTGTTGATGTTGACAGTAAAGCCATCTATAGCAGTCTACACACTGTGCTTCTGCAGAGTGATGGTCCTTGCTTCCTACTGAAGCTTCCCCAAATGATTTTACCAGTGACATTTCATATTGAAACTGCTCTGCCAGGATGTGGAGAATCTTTTTTTTCTCACCCACACTTACTCAAAGTGTGTGTGTGGAGTCACTTTGTCTATTTAAGTAAAAAGAGTGATAGCTTGAATTTGCAAATATTTCAGGGAGACAACTTTTTCTGTTAGAGTTTAGAAGCAGTTACTAAGGCTTACACAAAATTCATATTGGCTGGCTAGTGAACCAATTTCTCAGACACATTCTGTCTCAAAATTCCTCTCACCTGGTGTGTGGACATTTTGACAGCTTCCTGGACTCTTTCCTGCTAAAAATCCCTTGTCACCACCCAGCCAGCCATGTGCCCCAGTGTTCTGTAAACAGCTTACTGACACAAGACTAGTATTTCGTTTCGACGTTTCAATACAGTAGGTTAATTGTCCTTGACTATGCCTAATACTAAGCTAAAACAGAATCAACACACCTCTTCTTTCTGGGTTGCCACACCTGAAAACTTTATTATATTGTCTATGTTACCATTACCATTAATAGGCAGTACAATTCATGTTCATTCAATGAACAAAAATTAGTAAAAGTAGTACTTACGGAGGAAAAAAAAACGCATTTTTTACTTGCTCTGAGACTTCAAATCTTTAAAAAAGATAAGATAGCAATTGCAGCACAAATCAATGTGGATATTTTGAAGTTACCTGTATATATGTATATACCAAATTATATTAACTGTTCACTTCTGTGAGAGTGTGTGTGTGTGTGCATTTTATCTGATTTCTTGTCTGCAAGATTCTTTAAGGCAGGCATAATACCATCATGATTATAATTGTTACATCTAAGACAGCTTATTACAAGGTAGAAAAAATAAAGTTCTTAAAACTCAAATGGCTGCCAGCATTAGTTTTAATAAATTTCAGTCAATGATTTGATGTTTAGTGCAAGGTTCAGGAAATTATGGCCAGCAGGCTAAATCTAAGAAATTGTCAGCTATGGATTTATTTTCTAATATATGCAAGGAAGAGGGGACGGAATTGTGGATAACAATTAGCCATCATCTGGCTTCATAGGGTTACTATGATTTGGAATTGACTCGACAGCACAAGGGTAGTAGCTTTTTTTTTTTTTTTTTTGGCTTCAATCATTATCAACATATTGCTAATCTGGTTTTATCTAACCATTCTCATTTTAAAGCAAATCATACATTATTATTTTTCCTGTAAATTTCTGAGTGGATAAAACTAAAAGAATTTTATCAACATAAAACACTTGTAAAACATAAAACAATTCCTTTATAGTTAAGTCTAGTTCATTCTGAAATTTTTATAATTACCTCCTAAAAGTATTTTTATGTTTGCCTTTTTTAATCAGGATCTAGATTGACCCAACTTTGACTTAATTGCTATGCCCTTTAAGTCTTCTCTAATTCATAGGAGTTTCCACTTCTTTATTTTTTGTCACTTTATTTTTGTGGAAGAAACTAATCATCTATCCTGTTTAATAACTCACATTCTTGATTTGGCAATTTGCATTTTGCTGGTGATCCCATATTTCTATGCCCACTATTGTATAAAATGGTATTTAGTACACGCATTTATAGGAATTCATGATGCGTTTTAATATATAGTAGTGCTAGAACTGTACATTGTTTTTAGTTTTTTGTTGTTGTTAGTTGCCGTCAAGTCAACTCTGAATGACAGTGACCTTAAGTCCAAAGGAAGGGAATGTTGTTTCATCCTGTACCATCTCCATAATCTCTGATATGTTTCACCTCATTGTTGAGGCTATTGTGTCAATCCATCTCATTGAGGGTTTTCCTCATTTTCACTGTTTTTTTTTTTCTGACTATACTTGCTTATTAGTCTTATTAACTGTATGTATATATAGCCAAAAAAAAAAAAAAAAACTTGTAGTCCAGTCGATTCTGACTCATAGTCACCCTATAGGACAGAGTAGAACTGCCTCACAGAGTTTCCAAGGAGCAGCTGGTGGATTTGAACTGCCGACCTTTAGGTTAGCAGGCATAACTCATAATCACTATGCCATCAGAGTTTCTGTATGTATATATTAAAAAAAATTTTTTTTTATAGACAGGGAAAATTAATTTCTTTACAATATTGAGCATTCATTAGATGTATGCTGTCAACACTTACAGAAGCAGCAGTCAAGAAATAGGAGACACATTGCATTGGGGAAATAGGCTGCAAAATAATTCTTTAAAGTATTAAAAAGCAAAGGTGTCACCTTGAGGACTAAGGTGAACCTGACCGCAGCCATGGTGTTTTCAATTGCCTCATATGCATGCAAAAGCTGGACGATGAATAAGGAAGACTGAAGAAGATTTGATGCCTTCGAATAGTGGTGTTGGCGAAGAATACTGAATATAACATGGACTGCTGAAAGAACGAACAAATGTGTCTTGGGAGAAGCGCAACCAAAATGCTCCTTAGAAGCAAGGATGATGACTCTGTGTCTCATATATTTCGGGCATGTTATCAGGGGGGCTCGGTCCCTGGATGGATAAAGACATCATACTTAGTAAAGTAGAGGGTCAGCAAAAAAGAGGAAGACCCTTAAAGAGATAGATTGATACAGTGGCAGCAACAAGCATAGGATAGCATAGCACGGGCATAAGCACAGCAACAATTGTGAGGATGGCACAGGACCGGGCATTTCATTCTGTTGTGCATAGGGTCACTATCAGTCAGAATCGATTTGACAGCACCTAACAACAACAACATGCTGTCTTTACCTCTTTTATTTTACTTGTATGCACTTTTAGAAGTGTGCCATATATTTTCTTTTTAAAATTTTGAAATTGCTTGTTAATTTTAGGCCTAGATATTTGAGTTTAATATTTACTGTTATGCTTTTTGCTGTTTTATATGCAGATTTCTCCTACATTTATTACTTCATTTTGAAGATTATAGATTTTTACATATTAATAAAATATCCTATTATCATACTAAATACTTTTATATGTTTGAAATAATGTTTATTCTTTGGAGTTTTTAGATATAAAATGTTGCTGGATGTTTAGATTAGGGATATGTTAGGGAGTTTCAATTTTTAATTTACTGGAGCTTTTAAAATATGAATGAATATAATTTTTCAGATGCTTCTTATTATCGATGAATTTATTACACAATAGTTCTGCATAAATACTTTTACATGATTAACTTTATTAGTGAATTTTCCAATGCAAAACTATTCTTATACTCCTGGAAAAAAATTTACATGGCTAAAAGGTAGTATTTTTAATGTGCTATTGCTTTAGATCCTCTTTGCAAATGTTATAATAATAATTATTATTTGATAATGTTTTGAAGTAAGGTTTGGTTCCTAGGTTTCTTCCCTAATAGAAGTGTGTCCATTTTGGCCATGCTATTGATACACACGCATCATAAAATAAAATTAGAAGTTTTTCTTTTTACACTTTGCAAAAGTAGTAGGAGAACAAGACAATCGAGTCTTAGAATTTTTCAAGCGAATCTTTCAGAGCATTGTGCTTTCTTCTAAGAGAGCTCTTCTACAAATTTCTCTAAAACTACTGTTGAAATTGCCCTATGTGAACTCTCTATATTTATTCAAGATAATTTTGGTAAATTATATTTCACAAGAAAGCAATTTTTAAATATTTTGTTAAATTTATTTTTATTTTGTCAATCTGTATTTCTCTTTTTATGCTTCTTTTTTTTTTTTTTTTCAGTATTTGATTTTCTGGTTTTCTATGTATTTTTTTTCCCACAAAAAAAATCACCTTTTGAATTTTCTTGTTATTATGGCTCAACTCTTTTGTACATTTAACACATGAATTTTCATTATTATTATTATATTTTTCTGCCTTCCTTTGGTTTACCTTATTTTTTTTATTGAATGAGAATGTTGAATTAATATTTTTTCAATTTTAAAAGTTTTATTTTAATTGATAGTTATGCTATGAATATTTCTCTGAAAATTGTTTTATCTCTGTCTTAATTGATTCTGGTATATGGTGCTTTCATTATCATTCTCTTCACTAAATATAAAACATTTTCTAATTGTCTTTCAGTTTGACCCAAATGACAATTCATGGCATGTTTTATAAATTTATTATCCACCTGAAATGTTGTGTTTCTCATTGTGTTATGAATTTCTTCTTTTATTGCATAATGGTTAGAATGGTTCTTTATATTTGTAAATGGTATTAATTCTTCTTTTTTTTAACCTAACATGTATATTCAGCTTTCAACAATAATGCACTTTATCTTAAAAGGTATATTCTCCATTTGAGGACACATATATATACCCAAACCAAACCCACTGCCATTGAGTTGATTCTGACTCATAGTGACCCCATAGGACAGAGTAGAACTGCCCCATGCAGTTTCTAAGGCTGTACATCTTTACAAAAGCAGACTGCCACATCTTTCTCTTGTGGAGTGGCTGGTGGGTTCAAACTGCCAACTTTTTAGTTAGCAGCTAAAAGCTTAACCACTGTACCAACAGGGCACGTTCATAAATATGTATATATGATTTTTTGGGGGGGTGGTATGGGGCAGAGGAGACAATTCTTCACAAGTCTCTTTGATTTCTGTGTGTCTTACCATCAGACTGCCTTTCATTCTGGATTATCTTTTCAAGAGTGTTCCTGTGGCAAAAGAAAAACAAACATCCTTCAAAATTAGAGATAACCTCTCTCTTTAGAGTAAAAAGGATGTTTGCTATGAACAATAGAGATAATATCTCCCTCCAGAGCAAAAGGCAGCTATGCTAACTGTCTTAAAAGAGTATGATGAAAATCTTGCCACTACTATTGCTGTGTGTAATAAACAGACCATTTTATTTGACCTTCAAGTCTTGTGTCTTCTACTAGAATCCTTGATACCATAACAGGTTAATTGTTACACGGCAAATAGGGTAAAACCTCAGATTATTACAGTTCTTAAAAATACATATCTTTTTGAATGTGTTAATTTCCTTATTCTTTTCTATAACATGATTGACTTTTTGCCCTGTTAACTTTTCTTAGGCTGCGAGAAGAGTATTATACTATTTTATTGTTAACATGATTTTACATTTCTCCCAATTTTTTCTTTTTTAAAGTACATACTTTGTCGTTGGTAGAAAAGTTATATACTGGGTGTTTTGCCTTGGATGTCTGCTTTTACTTCTCTTACCTATAAGTCCAATTATTTTACGAGAATATGTGTCTGAGTTGACCATTTTGGGTAAAAATTTGCAGGTACTATTTATGCCCTCTAGATATATGCATTCGAATTAAAAAAAAAATAGCCTGTATCATATTTTTTATTATTGTCAATGTCTTCCCCTCCCTCCAACAGAGTTTTTCTTATATAGGGATTCCTATTATATATGTGTTGGACTTTCTCTTTGCTTGATTTTTTTTCCAAAAACACTTCTTACATTATCCTTACTATCATTTATTAATACTTGCAAAAGAGAGCTAAAGGCAATACTTTATACAATTTATTTGCAGCAGTCAGTAGAAATAAGACAATTAAAACTCACATAAGAATAAAATTGAATATAAATGAACTGTGAAGAAAATCCAAAGGCAAATACAGAAATGTTAATATGTTTAGCTGCCTCCTTAAATCAAAGAATCAAAAATACATCAAAATAACTATTTCACAGGAACTACCAGATTAGTGAATAATTTATCTTTAAAATGTAAGTTAAAAAATAATTTTTTTGGCTGTTACCAAGGAGTCTTTTTTTCTGATGACCATCTGGTATACATTGATATCTAGGTAGTTCCCAACTTACAATGGGCTTTCATTCTAACAACTTCATCATAAGTTGGTTCAGATGTAAGTCACTCCTCTTTTTTTTTTTTTTTTTAGTTTTCATTATTATTGCCTTTTATTATCAGTATCTTTATAAATCTGATCTTGTCAATGTCAGTGGCCTTAACGATGAAGTTGAAGTCATAATGGCTGTTGGGTGCATGGCAGTTTAATCACAGTATGTCATTAGAGTTGAACATTGCCCAGCTGTCTATCCATTATGACTCTTTAAACTGACACCAACACAGATTTACTTGTAGACCAGGCCATAATCTGCTATATGGCAGTGTTTTGATCAGTAAATTATACCACTGAACATCTGCTAGTGAATATCTGAGAGAGAGAACATAAGCAAATGATGCACTGCAACATTGTACATAGTACATATTATAAATGATGAGATTTACCCCCCCCCAAAAAAGGGTGGTCATAAGTGCTGTTCACCATAACTTGAATATGTTGTAAGTGAGAGAATAACTGTATTCAGACAGTCCCTGGAATACTAGTAAGTTCTGCTCTTAAATCTTCCTTTAAGTCAGATTTTTATGTAAATTGGAGAAGTTAGATACAGTTTGTATCTAACATAATTTAGTTAAAAACATCTTAGTATATAGTAAGTAGTGTACCTTCCCATGCATAAAAAAAAAAATTAAAGAAACACTAAAACATCTTCAACATAGTAACAACACTAATAATAATAATGATGTTTTGATGAGTGCTATTACAAACCATTGTATGTACCTTGAATTTTTAATATCATAGACTTTAAAAAAAAAAACAATTTTTGTTTTTTTTTAGACTTTAAGGGAGGTTGGTTTGTCGTTGTTGTTAGGTGCCATTAAGACATTGAAATTTTCTATAAATTTCAGAGATTTGCCTCTTGTCCGATATGTCATTGCAAAATTTTTCCCAGATTTTCAGGTTCTCTTTTTAGTCTTTTGGAGAAGTATTTCGATTCACATAAGGAGGTCCCAGTTGTTTAGTTCATCTTTTGGTGCTTGTGCATTTTTAGTTAAGGTTGGTAGTCTTTGTGCCATAAATTATGGCCACAAGTTTTGCCCTGGAAAACCTGCATTGATTAAGGGTAGGATTGCTTAGTAAATTATTGTAATTGCTGTCGATGAGTTGTACATCTGTAAAAAGTTGAACTGGCAAAAGTTCTGTGATAGATACACTTACAACAGCAATAAAAACAACAAAAGAACAGTTTTCTGTCCCATAAATCCCCCTTCCTTCTTCCTCTCCCTATCATCCCTGGTAATCCGTAATAAACTTTGATCTCTATACATTTGCCTTTTCTTGTCTTTTTATAGAAGTGGTGAATACAGTATTTATCCTTTTGTGATTGACTTATTTCACTCAGTATAATGTTTTTTTTTTTTAAAAAAAAAGCTCCATACAAACTATAGTTTTGTACCTCCTTAAGCAGAGTTTTAATCATTCTTCCTAATTTTAGCTTCACTTTCAACCCTGAGTCTAGAGACATTTGGCGCTGTCTTTTTCTAAACTTTGGGGATAATTTTTTGGTCTGGAACAGTTTCCATTTTGCCTATCTCTGCTAATGGCTTAATATTTAGTTTTGCTAACACTCTAATATCTGTTCATATGATTTTGAAGTTCCAACGTTTTATTTTTGTATACATTCCTTTCTTTTTTCTTTTTTTGTCTTTTTTATTCTCTCCTCCTATATTGCTTTCAGTAGTGAGCAGAGGTGAATGAAGGTATTAGATACACTATCTTTATCTTGAAAATCCCAGGGAAATTATTTTTGATGCATAACAAGAAAGTCAGATGCTGATATCTAAGCTCATGTTGCAACCCTTTGATTCTTTCAAGGACCTTGGCTGCTTCTATTTTCCATGTACAATCCTTAGCATCTGGGATTTTTCTCGGTGTTCATAATTTGGTTGCTCCATCTCTAGGCCTATTTCAACAGACTAAATGAGAAGGATGAAGAGAAAAAAAACAATTTAATTAGATGTGTTTGATCTTTTTCAACAGTAAACAATAGCTTTTCTGGGGCACTTACCCAGGGTACACCATTTTACATATCATGGGCTTTAACTGTGTGATACAGTTACTGCTAACTACAAAGGAGCCCAAGAAATCAGTTCTTCTTCTTAAAGTTTAATCTGGAAAATTTATACTCCAATATGTTTTGCAAAGGAAATGGAGAAAAGTTATAATAGGTAGAAAACTACGAGTATCTGTCACACACAGTGCTCTGTTAGCCTAGTTCTTCTTTCCCTACTCATCCTTATTAATGCAGATGATCCCTAGTTCTACTGAATCATCTTAGGTTTTGATATACGATACCACTTCAATGTAACATCCTCTTGTGCTCTAGATTTAGAATTATCTATCAGTCATGTATACAGAAATTTGAGCAGAAACCTCAAACTCAATGTGTTGAAAGCTGACAAAATTCATCTTCTTCCTTTGGCAACCTAATTTTGAAGTTGCTTCTGGAATTAGTGACATATTGTCTTAGTTTTCTAGTGTTGCTATAACAGAAATACCATAAGTGGATGGATTGAGCAAACAAATTAATTTTCTTACAGTTTAGGAGATTAGAAGTCCTCGTTCAGGGTGGCAGCTCTAGGGGAAGGCTCTCTGTGTTGGCTCTGGAGGAAAGTCCTTGGCTTTTCTGAGCTTCTGATCCTGGGCAATCTTCAAGTGGCATGGCATTTCTCTTCTTCCATTTTTTCTCTGCTCTCTTGTTTAATCTCTTTTATATCTCAAGAGAGACTGACTCAAGAAACACCTTACACTAATCCTGCCTTATTAACATAACAAGGACAACTCATTCCTAAATGGGATTATAACCACAGGCATAAAGTTTAGGATTTATAACACATATTTTCGTGGGACATAATTCAATTTATAATACGTATTGCCTACCCAACTCTCAAAACAATGATTCTAATAATTCTAGAGAGGAAGCTTTGGCTGTCTCTCTCTTTAACCTTGAACAGTAAACCAAAGAGTGATTTTTTCAGTTTTAGAGGTGAAAGGTATCCGTGATCCCTTTTTTTTCTTATTCATAGACTTATGACCTCTTAAATGGATGAAGTCAATGATTTTATAACTGGTTTCTTTGATCCTATGTACTTAGATCTCTAATTCTTTCTTCAAAATTCTTTCAGAGTTAATTTTTCTAGACAATTTCATGTTTCTCTACTACAGTTACTTCCATTGTTGGTCTTTATAATATTATCTCATCTTCCTGCCATGAAAAATAAAGTTCTTCTCATTTTGGCTCCAGCTTATATTTTCAGTCTCACTCTTGCCCCAGCCTTCTTCCAACTTCAACCAGACTGCATGTTTTGGACTTTAAGCTCTAGCTACATAGCTCTTACTTTTTGATGACATGTCACAAGCTTCTGGGTCTCTATTTTTCCACCAATATGCTACTTGTTAGCTGATAATCCATTAAATACCACCTTTCCTTGAGTCTTTGTGTGAAACCAGAGTCAGACAATTGCCTTTTCTTCAGCACTCTTACAAACATTTTTGTAATCAATTTTATAGGTTGACATGATTTTATCTATAGGTATCTATCTCTCTCTCTCAAAGCTTAGAATTCCTAGTACAAAAAAATTAGATCCAATTCTTATTTAATCATTGTTTTAAAAGTGCCTAAGCACATATCTGACAAAGAATAGATGAACAATAAAACATGGATTGATGTAAAGCTCTAACTTGTATAAAAGAAATAGTGATGAAGACTTATCAGTGTTCAGAGGAGAGACATTTCCAGTTATAGGGGTCAAAAAGGTAGCATCACTTTTCTCATGGTTCTATGATGTTAGAAGCATGCCAATATGCAAAAACACATTCCATTTAATTAATCAGGGTGAGTAAAACAAAAAGGGTTGGGAAACTATGATTTAAGTCAAGAGAGTGGGAAAAAATAGAGCAAGGTAAAGAGCTGAAATGAATGAAAGGTGTTTGTGTGAAGTAAGACTACAGTTTTGCACATACACACATATACACATGCACGTGCACACAAATATTTAATACATATACACACATATATAGTAAATGCATATACGCATGTAAGTCTATACCTATTTATCTATACATGTACCCGTTAATCTTCTTGGTTTAGCTGTCACTGGCATTTAAGGTTTTTGTGAGAGAATAATATGATCTGAAATGATTTTAGGGCAAAGGAAAACTAAATCTTGACAAAAGAAAAATATATATAAGTATATGAGATTTTGAATCACAAAGCCAGGCATTTCATTTATTTTTTAATTGTAAAAATCATTTATTTGGTTAGAATATATGGATATAAATGATCATGGTGGATGTAATTTTTCATTCACTAAATCACATATTCCTTCCCTTGAAATATTTGTCATAGATTACTCTTCTTACACTCTGATCTTTTTCTCAGAAATATTTGATGTAGTAAATGTCATTTCCAGGAAAATTTGCAGGTTAAGAGAAACTTTGGGCACAAACAACCGAGGTCATGTGCATGACCTCAGACTTTTATTTTACTTTACTTTTCTGTGTCATGGTGATTAATAACTCTGAAACATGAATAGCATTATTACTTTTGATAATTAAATCATAGTAGTTTGATAAGAATATGGAAATGCCTGACATTTTGTGACAGACATTTGGCCTAGAAGAATTTCTTCCTTCCTCTTGCAATGAGTATATTGCATTATTTGCATATTTAGTGTAAAGATAATAGGTTTTCTCTATGGCAAAACTCTTTTGGTAATTTATCCATAATTGAGTCAGGCTTTTAGTTGGTATCTTGTGAGTACGTGAGTTTTTGTAGTTTAGCAGCTTTGTATTATATTGCAAGGGTTACTGCTTTAAGAAATTATGCACCAAGGAGATAAATGTCAAGCTCAAAAAGTTCAAATTCATAACTAAATCACCTGCTTTCTTCTTCAGACATGGCACATAGCAAATGGCCCTTTCATTTTCAACTAACACAGATTTATTGTATTCAGTCTTACAAGCTTTTTCTGAAGTCTTATATTATTTATCCTACTAATTCTCTTTATGCTTTGAATTTTTTTTTAACAAAAATGTATAATGTGATATGTATATTTTGGGAGTGTGTGGTAATTTTCAGGTGTATGATATTGTGCAGGTTACTGAGGGTATTTTATGTTAAGAGTGCTGGTACCTTTCAGTTGGAAGGCACCTTGGTTTTAGGAATGTTTTGACAATAGGGAAATGCTTTGACAATTGGCAACATGAACGACTTAGACAAGCTAGGAAGAAACAACTCCACATTTTGTTTAAAATCTTAGCCTCCTCTTCTGTTTCTGATTCAACTAGTCTTCATAGGCTTGATTACGTACCCTTAATTGAATATAAGTTTAGTTGAACGGCTGAAATAATTCTACCTTCAAGTATCTTCATACCTTTGAATTCTGGAATCATAAGAAATATCCCATAAATCTGTTTGTGCTAGAAGGTTAAATCTTTAAAGAATGCATAGTAAGTTATTTTTAAAAAGCAGTGATGGCCTTATCAAACCTAGTTGAGAATAAGCTGTTCCTATAATTATTTAATACGTTAAAATAAAGCTATGGGTACATGATTTTCTTCTAAGATGTGAAACTGGAAAATGAATACATGAAGTGCACACCATCTATGTGTTGTCTTCCCTGCATCCTTCCTTGAGGAATTGCTTCTCCCTAACTCCACGTAATTAGGTGCAGCTATCATCCCACGATCCTGCATGGCTATGAGGGATACCTGGAGGACCTAAGCTGACCTGTCTGTGAACATACCCTCTCCTTGGATACATTGATTATACCAGTGGGTGGCTAAGTAACTCAAACAGTGCCAGAATTCATTTTCTGATTGAGAGTGCTAAAGATGTCATATACCTGAAGTAACAAAGACAGCGTCACAATGTGGAACAAACTGCCTTAGAAAGAGGCTAGAAGAAAGAATACCTATTGGAGAATGGCATGAGAGTCTGTGTTTGTGAAAATGTGTGTATGGCTATGTATGTGTGTGTCTGAACAGATGTGTATACAAGTCAGACCGAGAGGGAAAATATCTTGATAACACTACTTGATTTGGATTTTCTTTTGAATAAAGCCCATTTGACTTTGAAATTAATTAGCATACCAGTGATAGCTGAGATCATAGGAATAAACTTTTTTTTTTTTTAAGGGAAAATGTATAATTGACAGTCTGACCTTTTAAGAAATTCAGTAGAGGCCACCAAGTGGAACTATCAAGGCATGGATGGTAGATTCAAACTGCTGACATTTTGGTTAGCAGCTGAACTCTTAACCACTGCTCCACCAGGGGTCCAGATAACTTTGGAGTAGAACCAGGAAATAGCAGAGCACTTTAATGTGAAGAAGTTACACAAAGAAGGCAATTGAAAACAAAGGTAAATATTGTGGAATAAGCAATCATGCAATTTGCTGTAAATATAGTATAGTACATCTTATGAGTCATATTAAAAAAACATTTTGGACAAATTTTAAACAAAAAAAGTTCTGTAACAGTGGAAGGAGAAAATGGAATTGGACCCATATAGCCAAGTTTGCATTTGAAAATATATCAAGAGATTTACCAGTAAAGGTATCCTGCAGATATTATCCAGGCCAGAGATAGAAGAAAATGCAACCTTCCTGTGCACCTGTAGACTGGAAGGGAGAAAGATCCAAAGAGTTAAAAATGGGTTCAATGAACTAAAATTCTCAATTTGAATGAAGAAACAATTTGGGCTTAAAAATGCTATAAAAATGTTTTGATGAAAACATCTGGTCACTTGAAAGAAGAAGCATTTTCTAACAGAGTTGAGGCAGCTTTTGCCAGTGCTTACATAAACAACATATAATAAAAGCAATTAAACCTACAAAAGCTCTGACACAAAAGCCAATTTTAGTTATTTTCAGAAAAAAAAAAACTTATTCTGTTCTGCAAAATATATTACTACATTTTACACAGATTAAAGGAGAATGTGCAGCGTTTTGTCTGTGAATGAATACAATTGCCAGAATCCTTATTTCTTCCATTTTAAAAGTGCAGTTGTTGTGGACAGAGACAGAACAATGGACTAAGAGGGACTAGGTATCATCTGAGTGTTTGGTAGGTGCACAAAAAGGCAAATCAATGGCTTTTTTTTTTTTTATGTAAAGTTCAAGCATGTAGGAATACATTTTGTGAAATGCCACTTGAAAATCAAGATGCAATGAGGATTTATATATATATATATATACATATATATTTCCTAGAACAATAAAAACAATGCAACCATTTCTCCTTGAATCTCAAAAGACATGTAAATTAAATATAAAGAAGTAGTCAACAATTAGAAATACTAAACAGATATTCTTGTCACAAACTTTTTTTTTTTTTGCCCCGCCTACTCTACGTTTGGAAACCCTGGTTGCATAGTGGGTAAGTGCAGCAGCTACTAGGCAGGAAAAGACGGGATTGTTTTCTCTCTCGAGTTCAAAAAGTTAAGTATGTTTGACCTCAGGAAAGAAAATGTTAGGTTTTTAGTCTCAATATTGTTTGTGACTGTGAGAGGCAGCCTTCCATTAACTGTATTTCATCTTCCACTCATTTCTTCCTTCATATGGAAATTAATTTTCGAGTACTTAATACACATTGGACACTTTCCACCAGCTGCTCCTTGGAAATTCCATGGGGCAGTTTTACTCTGTCATACAGGGTCACTATGAATCAGAAAAAAACACAGGTAAACATCCTTCCAAAAGATGTTTGCCTGTGCTTTATTGACTATGCAAAGACATTCAATTGTGTGGATCATAACACATTATGGATCACATTGCAAAGAACGGGGATTTCAGAATGCTTAAGTGTGTTCATGAGGAACCTTTACATAGATCAAGAGACAGTTGTTCGGACAGAACAAGGGGATGTTGATTGGTTTAAAGTCAGGAAAGATGTACGTCAGGGTTGTATCCTTTCACCATACCTATTCAATCTGTATGCTGAGCAAATAATCCAAGGAGCTGGACTATATGAAGAAGAATGGAACATCAGGACTGGAGAGAAGGCTCATTAATAACCTGCATTATGCAAATGACTCAACCTTGCTTGCTGAACGTGAAGAGAACTTGAAGCACTCACTAATGAAGATCAAAGACCACAGCCTTCAGTATGGACTGCACCTCAACATAAAGAAAACAAAAATCCTCACAACTGGACCAATGAGCAACATCATGATAAACAGAGAAAAGATTGAAGTTGTCAAGGATTTCATTTTACTTGGATCCACAATCAACAGCCGTGAAAGCAGCAGTCAAGAAATCAAAAGACTCATTGCATTGGGTAAATCTGCTGCAAAGGATCTCCTTAAAGTGTTGAAAAGCAAAGTTGTCACCTTGAAGACTAAGGTGAACCTGACCTAAACCATGGCATTTTTAATCGCATAATATGCGTGTGAAAGCTGGACAATAAATAAGGAAGATGGAAGAATTGATGCCTTCGAATTGCGGTGTTGGCGAAAAATATTGAATATACCATGGACTGCCAAAAGGACGAACAAATCTGTCTTGGAAGAAGTACAACCACAATGCTCCTTAGAAGCAAGGATGGCGAGACTGCATCTTACATGCTTTGGACATGTTGTCAGGAAGGATCAGTCCCTGGAGAAGGAAGTCATGCCTGGCAAAGTACAGGGTCAGTGGAAAAGAGGAAGACCCTCAACAAGGTGGATTGACACAGTGGATGCAACAATGAGCTCAAGCATAACAACAATTGTAAGGTTGGCACAGGACCAGGCAGTGTTTCGTTCTGTCGTGTATAGGGTTGCTATGAGTTGGAACCGACTCGATGGCACCTAACAACAACAACAACATGAGTCAGAATTGACTCAGTGACAACAGGTGTGGTGTTTTTTGGTTAAAGTGCTACAAATTTTTATATATCTGACAAAGCCCCTGTTATCATTGAAGATATACTCTAGTAATACTACACAGGTAATAGATATAATAAGCAATGCTATGATAAACATAATAAATATAATATGATAGTGATATTTCTTGTTCATCAATTTTTCATTTCATTTAAAAAATCCTTTCCTCTAGGTTCTAAAACATAAGCTGTACATTGCATTTAAAGTTTACTCTGTAATGTGGTATAATAAAATCACAAAGTTGAGTGATTATACTATGGTAAACACAGAACTATTTTGAAACAAAACAAAAATAGCTAGACAAATATATTGTTAATAGTTACTGTTTTCAAAAAGCTCATTTGAATGTCCATATATTTTCCTTATTCATTTTAGTCAAGTGCATTTTAGGACAGGTGTTTGCTTGGCCTCCCATTTAATTGTCTACTTGTTTTTTCCATCTGAAAGATTTTTCTTCAAGTGTTTTGCCAAGTATCCAATGTATTTGCAGTTTATAGTCAGCTCTTGATTATCTCCTGGGATTACTACATTATAGATTACTATATTAGGGAGCAAAACAAAATGCTATAGATAGAGGTGCAAGGATGATAAGCCAACGACGTTGGCTATGAATGGTGCTGTGGACTTACCTATGAACTCTAGAAAAGTGTGTTAGTAAAAAAAGAGAGCCAGTTCTCATAGTTTAATAAGTTTGTCAAGGTAAAAAAAAAAAAAAACATATATTATGGAATATTTTCAATCTATCCCAGAAGGTGACCCACTGCGGTCGAGTCGATTTTGACTCATAGCGACCCTATAGGACAGGGTAGAACTGCCCGATAGTTTCCAAAGAGCACCTGGAGGATTCGAACTGCCGACCTCTTGGTTAGCAGCCATACCACTTAACCACCACGCCACCAGGGTTTCCTCCCAGAAGGTAGATCACCTAAATCAAAATGTTTATTCAAAACCAAAACATTGTAAACCAGAATGAATATGATCACTGAGTGACACAGGGCCATAAAGAGAAGACATGTAAACAGTCTTTTTCATGATTGTATGCGTGAAAGAAGTGGGGGGATTGCAAGGATACGGAGCTAGCCATTTTGACTTTTCTCTAGGAACATATTTTCCACTAATTAATTGATTTTGTATATTAATTTAAAAGGATACAAAGTATTTTATTCTCTAATTATAGATGTGTTTTTTTGTTAGGTGCCTTCCAGTCAATTCCAACTCATGGTGGCTACAAATGACTAACATCAGCAACAAATCATCTTCAAAATCAATAAATATTTAGCAGGGACACTAGCCTTTTGATCTGACACTCTTAAGAGGGAAATACGAGGCACATCACCTCTCTCTTTTTTTACTAACACACTTTTCTAGAGTTCATAGGTAAGTCCACAGCACCATTCATAGCCAACGTCGTTGGCTTATCATCCTTGCACCTCTATCTATAGCATTTTGTTTTGCTCCCTAATTCGTCTGGAGTTGCCTATATTCTCTAATGAGCAAATCCTACAGGGTTATTTCACACAGACCTATAGCATTGCATAGTGATTACATCTTTACATTTTGTCCCTCTATGTGCAGCGTTTTGTCAGAGAAATCTTACTCATTCCAGTGTTTCCTATCCTCAGTATTCCCAAAGCAGTAGGATGCCTAAAAGGACTCTGTGTGGTGCAAATGGTTTGCTCTCAACTATTAAATGAAAGATTGGTGGTTCTGCAGAAGAAAGGCATGGTGATCTATTCCATAATATTACAGCCATTTAAAACCCTATGGAGATGAAGGACTTACAGAATGAAAATTATAAAACACTAATGGAAGAGATTAAAGAAGACTTAAATAAATGGAAAGATGTTCTGCTTTCTTGGGTTGGAAGACAATATTATTAAGATGTCAATACTATGCAAAGCAATCAATAGATTCAATGCAATCTCAATTGAAATACCAATAGCTCTCTTTACAGACAGAAAAAAAAAAATCCTCAACTTTATGTAGAGTGGCAAAAGAAATCTGAAAAGCTAAAGCAATGTTGAAAGAGAAGAACAGAGTAGGAATACTCACATTTCCGGATTTTAAAACATATTATACAGCTACAGTAATCAAAACAGTCTGGTACTGGTATAACAACAGACACACAGACCAATGGAATAGAACTGATAATCCAGAAATAAACCCACACTTCTATGGTGAACTGATTTTTTACAAGGATGTGATTTATGTCCATTCCACGGGGAAACGAGAGTCTCTTCGATAAGTGGTGTTGGGAAAACTGGATTTCCACATGCAGAAAAATGAAACAAGGTCCATGCCTCACACCATAAGCAGAAACATATTCAAAATGGAAAAAGGATCAAAATGTGGAAAGTAAAACCACACAATTCTTAGATTAAATGCAAGGGCAATGCTGTCAGACCTAGCTTTGAACAATAGATCACCTAATATGATAACAAAAGCACAAACAGAAGAAGAAAAAATAAAGAAATGAAACCTCATGAAAATTAAAAACTTCTGTTCATCAAAAAGCTTAAACGAAAAAGTGAAAAGACAAGCTACGGACTGGGAGGATATTTTCGGAAACCATATGCCCAATAATTAATAATCAATATATATAAAACTTCAACAACAAGAAGGCAAATACCCCAATCATAAAATGGGTAAAGAAATTGAATAGACATGTTACCAAAGATGGCATTCAAATGGCTACCAAACACATGAAAAGATGCTCAAAGTCATTAGCCAACAGAGATGGTAATCAAAACCACAATGAGATACACTTTTACTCCCATTAGAATGGTTAAGATTAAAAAAAAAAAAAGTAGAAAATAGTAAATGTTGGCAAGGCTGTGGGGAAATTGGAATCTTTATCCATTGCTGGTGGGAATGCAATATGGTACAATATGGTACAGCTGTTGTGGAAAAGAGTGTAATGGTTCTTCAAAAAAAAAACTAAAAATAGAACTGCAATATGATCTAGGAATTCCATTCCTAGACATATACTCAAAAAACTTGAAAGCAGAGGCTCAAACAGAGACTTGTACACCAATGTTCCTTGAAGCACTATTCGCAATAGCCAAAATATGGGAAATAACTTACTGATCAACAGATGAATTGATAAATGAAACTCAGTACATACATACAATGGCATACTACTCAAACAACAGAAGAAACAAACTCTTGATACATGTTAAAATATGGGTGGAGCTTGAAGACATTATGCTGAATTAAATAAGTCTATCACAAAAGGATAATACCTGTATGTCCTCACTTATATAAAAAGACAGAAAAGGCCGATGTATATTAAAGTTTATTAGTGGTTACCAAGAAAGCAGCCCTGGGAGCAGAGCCTTTTCTTTGGACCCAGGGTCCCTGAGCTGAGAAGCTCCTAGTCCAGGGGAAGATTGATGAGAAGGACCTTTCTCTGGAGCTTACAGAAAGAGAAAGCTGGAGCTTACACTCTGAATTCTAGCCTACTAGACTGTGAGAAAATAAATTTCTCTTTGCTAAAGCCGTCCACTTGTGGTGTTTCTGTTACAGCAACACTAGATGACTAAGACATGTGGCTAATTGCCCCCATGAACAACTGCCTCCTTTACCATGAGAACAGAAGAATTGGATGATGCCCGGCTACCATTATTGAACCTTTTGATCAAAGATGCTATAGAAGAATTCTAATAAAAAGGGAGAAAATACAGAGCAGAATTTCAAATTCTCATGGACTCCAAACCTTCTGGAGCCATGGGGAAGGGAAGAACCCCTGAAACTATTTCCCTGAGATAATCTTTAAAATTTAAACCAAAAACGTTCCCTGAAGTCTTCTTAAAACCAAAAAAGAATGTAGCTAAACTAGTAAAAAACGTTTTCCTTGAGCATTACGCTCTTTTAATTAACGATTTTCTATTTGGGATCAAAGTCATAACAGCAACTCAGAAGATTAGACAGGAACCTTAGGGGTATGGAGTGTGTGTTCACGGGAGAAAAACAACTCAGAAAAGGAGGGTAAGAATGGTAAACTGTGGTGGTTAATTGAGAATTAACCATCTCAATTCAAAAATATTCATTCTCAGGGCTTGTTTATCATACTCTATCTCTGGAGATATTAAATACAGAAAAATTGTGAGCAATTTTGTTCAATAGTACATATAAAAAAATGGTAAGCAAGACAGGAATTTCAAGCAAAGGAATAAGATTTCTGGAACTTGACAGTAAAACAAAGGAAGCATTTCCAGTGACAATGCAATCAGTGTCACGGAATCGTATGTGTAGATATGGTTGAATTGGTGTATGTTTTGCGGTGTATATTCTCAAAAATAAAATAAATAAAAAATAAAACCCTATGGAGCATAGTTTTACTATGAAACGTAAGGTGTCTCCGTGAGTTGGAATAGATCTGACTGCAGCTGGTTTAGTTTTGGTTTTATGATACAGAAGATGTCAAACTGTGCTGCATGCAAATGAGTTATCACTGAACTGGTAGTACATGCAAAGACCTGCAGTCCTAAGGAGTAGGGCCCAGAGAAAAAACATCAAGTTTTAGGTAGATAGATGCCCAGCCAGAAGTAATTTTATATATTACATCAACCCACAGCCACCCAAACACACACATATATATAAGAAAGTGTACATATAAATACTCCTAGTAATACCTGTAATGTTGAAAAGGGAGGACTTCACTTTCAGGAGTAAGCTGTGCCTAACCCAAGCCATAGTATTTTCAACTGCCTCATATACATGCAAAAGCTGGGCTCAAACATAGCAACAATTGTGAGGATGGTGCAGGACTGAGCGTTTTTCATTCTGTTGTATATAGTGTACCTGAACTGACTGTTGTATAGAGTGTATCGGAACTGACTCCAACACACCTAACAACAACAGCGAATGTTTTTCAGTTTGTGATTCTTTAAATGTAGTGAAGTAATTGAATCTGGGAAAAACATTTATTTGTTTATTTATTAGACTTTAGCCCTTGCAAGTGAAGTGATTTATGCTGGGTAAAATGTGTTCGTCTTCACACCTGTCAATAAAGTAATGACATCCAATGCATTCCCCTGCAGTAATTTCAAACTGGTCTTCAGGATTCCATTCTTCCTACTCTAGGTATTCCACATATCAGTGAGAGTTATCTTTTAAAAATATAAATCAAATTTTGTCAATTTCTCTCAAAATCTCCCAGCGTCCTTACATATTGAATGCTGATTGGGTAAAATTCAAAAATCTTGTCATGACTTAGAGTCACTGGGTGATGCACACAGTTAAGTGCTCTACCACCAGCAAAAAGGTTGGTGGTTCAAAATCACCCAGAGGTACCTCAGAAGACAGGCCTAGTGATCTGCGTCGGAAAAGCCACAGCCTTAAAAACCCTGTAAAGTACACTTCTTTTCTCAAACACATGGGGTCACTATGAATTGGAATTGACTTTACAGCAACTTGAAACCCTGGTGGCACAGTGGTTAAGTGCTACGGCTGCTAACCAAAAGGTTAGCAGCTCGAATCCACCAGGTGGTCCTTGCAAACTCTATGGGGCAGTTCTACTCTGTCCTATAGGGTTGCTATGAGTCAGAGTCAATTCTGCGGCAATGGGTTTGGTTTGGTTTTTGTTACAGCAACTAACAGCAACAACAAAAAGCTGTGACTTCCAACGTCATAGTCTAGTCATCAAAGGAGTCCTGGTGGTGCAAAATCTGAATTAAGCCCACAACTGCTAAAAATATTCAGCGGCTGGAACCCATCAACTGTTCTGAGGGAGAAAGACATGGTGATCCGGTTCCATAAAGATTACAACAAAGAAAACACTGTGGGGCAGTTCACTCTGTCACATGGGGTCCCTATGACTCAGAATCGACTCACAGCACACAACAGTGATCTAGTCATAAACTGCTTCATTAGGCTCGTTCTAACACTCCCCCTTCACCCTTGTGCTCTAAACCCTCTAGCCAACTTATTTCTATAGTCATACTAATGTTATCCTGGTTTTCTTTTTTTTTTTCTTGCTACTTAATGGAATGTCTTTTTTTTAACATTCACATGACTGGCTCTTCTTTTATTCAGGTCTCTGTTTAAGTCTGTCCTTCAAAAATATCTTCTCCAACTACTGTATACAAACAGACCTCCATTTTTTTTCCATCTCATTTCATCCTTTTTCATCTCTGGTTTGATTTCTTAAATTTATTTTTTAGTCTGGTTGTTCATTTTTTGCCTACTGGTACATGTAAGTAAGCTCTCTTCCCCTCTGCCTTCTCATCTCGCCTCCAGACAGGAGCTGGCTGCATAGTCTCATGTGTCTACTTGAGCTAAGATGCACACTCTTCACCAGTATCATTTTATGTCTTATCGTCCAGTCTAATCTTTGACTGAAGAGTTGGCATCGGGAATGGTTTTAGTTTTGGGACCATGTCCTCTGGGGTCCCTCCAGACTCAGTCAGACCATTAAGCCTGGTCTTTTTACTAGAATTGGAGGTCTGCATCCCACTTTTTTCCTGCTCCATCAAGGAATGTCTGCTGTGTTCCCTGTCAGGGCAATCATTGGTGGGAGCTGGGCACCATCTAGTTCTTCCAGTCTCAGGCTGATGGAGACTCTGGTTTATGTGGCCCCTTCTTTCTCTTGGGTTCATATTTTCCTTATGTCTTTGGTGTTCTTCATTCTCCTTCACTCCAGGTGGGTTGAGAGGTTGCTTGATAGCTTTTAAGACCCCAGATGCCATTCACCAAAGTGGGATGCAGAAGGTATTCTTAATACACTTTGTTATGCCAATTGACCTAGACGTCCCCTGAAACCATGGTCCCCAGACGTCCACGCCTGCTACCCTATCCTTTGAAGTGTTTGGTTGTATTCAGAAAATTTCTTATCTTTTAGATTAATCCAGTTGTACTGACTTCCCCTGTATTATGTGTTGTCCTTCCCTTCACATAAAGTAATTCTTGCCTACCATCTAATTAGTGAATATCCCTCTCCATCCCTCACCACCCTCGCAACCATCAAAGAATGTTTTCTTCTGTGTTTCAACCTTTTCTGAGTTCTTATAATAGTGGTCTCATAAACATTTTCTTTTTGCAACTGACTAATTTCACTCAGCATAATGTCTTCCAGATTCCTCCACATTATGAGATGTTTCATGGGTTCATCCTTGTTCTTTATCATTGTTTAGTATTCCATTTTGTGAATATACCATAATTTGTTTATTCATTCATCTGTTGGTGGGCACCTTGGTTATTTCCTTCTTTTTGCTGTTGTAAACTGTGCTGCAATGAACATGGGTGTGCATATATCTATTTGTGTGAAGGCTCTTATTTCTCTAGGATATATTGCAAGGAGTGGGATCATTGGATTGTATGGTACTTTTCTTTCTAGCTTTTTAAAAAAGGGCCAAATCAATTTCCAAAGTGGTTGTACCATTTTACAGTCCCACCAGTAGTATATAAGTGTTCTAGTCTTTCTGTAACCTCTCCAACATTTATTATTTTGTGTTTTTTGGATTACTGCTGGCTTTGTTGGTGTGAGATGGTATTTCATTGTAGATTTGATTTGCATTTCTCTAATGGCTAATGATCGTGAGCATTTCCTCACGTATCTGCCTGGATGTCTTCTTTGGTGAAGTGCCTGTTTGTATCCTTTGCCCATTTTTTAATTGGGTTATTTGTCTTTGATGTTGAGGTTTTGTAGTATCTTGTAGATTTTAGATTAGATGCTGATGAGATTTGTCATAGCCAAAACTTTTTTCCCACTCTGTAGGTTGTCTTTTTACTCTTTTGTTGAAGTCTTTGGATGAGCATAAGTGATTTTTAGGCGCTCCCAGTTATCTAGTTTTTCTTCTGGTGTTTGTGCATTGTTAGTAATGTTCTGTATATTGTTTATGCCATGTATAAGGGCTCCTAGCGTTGTCCCTATTTTTTCTTCCATGATCTTTATCATTTCAGATTTTATATTTATGTCTTTGATCCCTTTTGAGTTTGTTTTGGTGCATGGTGTGAGGTACGGGTCTTGTTTCATTTTTTTGCAGATGGATATCCAGCTATGCCAGGACTATTTGTTAAAGAGATTTTCTTTCCCCAATTTAACAGACTTTGAGACTTTGTCAAATATCAGCTGCTTATAGGTGGATGAATTTATGTCTGGAATTCTGCTCCATTGGTCTAAGTATTTGTTGTTGTACCAGTACCAGGCTGCTTTGACTACTATGGTGGTATAACATGTTCTAAAATCAGGTGGTATGATGCCTCCCACTTTGTTCTTTTTCAGTAATGCTTTACTTATCCGGGGTCTTTTCCCTTTTCATATGAAGATCGAGATTTGTTTCTCCATCGCTTTAAAAAATGCCATTGGAATTTGGATCAGGGTTGCATTTTACCTGTAGATCGCTGTGGGTGGAAGAGACTTTCCAACGTCGAGTCTTTGTATCCATTAGCAGGGTATGTTTTTTCACTTATGTAGGTCTCTTTTGGTTTCTTGCTGTAGTCAGTGTCTTGTTATTTCCTTTGTATAGATCTTTTATGTCTCTGGTTAGATTTATTCTTAAGTATTTTATCTTCTTGGGGGTTATCGTAAACGGTATTGATTTGGTGATTTCCTCTTCAAATTCTTTTTGTTGGTGTAGAGGAATCCAACTGATTTTTTTAATGTTTATCTTGCATCTTGATATTTTGCTATTAGTTCCAGTAGTTTTCTTATGGATTCTTTAGGGCTTTCTGTGTATAAGATCATATCATCTGCAAGTAGAGATACTTTTACTTCTTTTTGCTTCTTCCTTACCAATTTGGATGCTCTTTATTTCTCTTTCTAGCCTAATTGCTCTGGCCAGGACCTCCAGCACAATGTTGAACAAGAGTGGTGATAAAGGACATCTTTGTCTGGTTCCCATTCTCAATGGGAAAGCTTTCAGGCTCTCTCCATTTAGGATGTTGTAGAACATTTTCTTAATAAGCTTTGTTATGCCAATTGATCTAGATGTCCCCTGAAACCATGGTCCCCAGACCCCAGCCCCTGCCACTCTGTCCCTTAAAGTGTTTGGCTGTGTTCAGGAAACTTCTGAGCTTTTGGATTAGTCCAGTTGTGCTGACTTCCCCTGTATTTTGTGTTGTGCTTCCCTTCACCTAAAGTAATTCTTGTCTATTATCTAGTTAGTGAATACCCCTCACATATAGAACATATATATACATATATTTGCTAAATTATGTCTTAAATGAATTGATAAATTAATTAAATAAAATAGGTAAGGAACATTATTTTATATGTGAAAATGTTTTCTTGCTACAGATTTAAGTATGCTTTGAAGGTAAAGTTGAAAATGTAGGGAAATATGGAACTAATCACCAAGTATACACAGAGAACAAGGGAAAAGCAAAGTAGTGTCATTGTGTGTTTAGTAACCAACATTTACAATAATCATAAAAGGTAAGTATTAGCCCTGCTTTTGGAAGAGGAAGCTGTAGTACACAGAAGTTGGTTGGCAGGGCCAAGTCACCTAAAAATTATGTATTTTGTTTCTGCATTTGACTAGAAACACCCATAAGCTGTGTTTCTCAGAACAATTGAGTATGCTTTTATACAGTTATAGAGTTACATGTATATACATATATATACATAAATACACATATACATCTAAAGACTAGATTGGCTAGAAAGAAGAATGACAAATCCATCTTGGAAGAAGTACAGCTAGAGTGTTCCTTAGAAGCAAGGATGGCAAGACTTCATCTCACATACTTTGGACAAGTTAACAGGAGGGACCAGTCCCTGGAGAAGGACTTCATCCTTTGTAAAGTCGAGGTTCAACTAAAAAGAAGACTTTCAACAGATGATTGACACAGTAGCTATAACAATGGTCTCAAACATAGCAATGATTGTGAGGATGGTGCAGGACCTGGCAGTATTTTGTTCTGTTTTACACAGGGTTATTATGAGTTGGAACCAACTCAATGGCACGTACAAACATCACCAGATATATGCATACATATTTTCCATAAGATAATAGACTTTATTTAAATAGGTAGATGGGTAGATAAATGAATGGATGGATGGATGGATAGATGGAGGGATGGATAGGTAGGTAGGTATATAGATAGATAGATGATAGATAGATTGATAGATTGATAGAAGACAGATAGATAGGTGATAGATAAATCATAAACCAAAGAAGATTTTGGCCAATATTCAATCTTATTCAAAATACTGTCAATTGAGTTTCCAACTGTTTTGATTATATAGATTCATTATTCATATTTATGCCAAAATATCATCTAATTATCTTATCAAATTAATTATGTATGAAAACCTAAGATCATGATGCTAATTAATCATATTTGAATGATATAGGCAAATCACATTTTTTTTTTCCATTTTCAATTAATTGATTCCTCTACATACAGATTTAGGACATCAACAGAAAAACACTAAAGAAAAGACAAAGTATTAAGAGTCTGATAACAATTCAAAAAGCAGCAGGTGATAAGCACGGACATGGAAAGTTTAGATAATTTTTATAAAAGAATGGTGCATTAGTTTCCTATGGGTGCTATAATATAGTACTATACACTGAGTGGAAACCCTGGTGGCATAGTGGTTAAGTGCTATGGCTGCTAACCAAGGGGGTGGTAGTTCGAATCTGCCAGGCGCTCCTTGGAAACTCTATGGGGCAGTTCTACTCTGTCCTATAGGGTCGCTATGCACTGAGTGGCTTAAGACAACAGAAATGTGTTGTATCACATTATGGAGATTGTTGTTATTAGGTGCCATCAAGTTGGTTCCAACTCCGTAGAACAGAACGGAACACTGAGAAACTCTGCCAGGGCCTGCACCATCCTCTAATCATTGTTATGCTGGAGCCCATTGTTGCAGCCACTGTGTCAATCCATCTCATTGAGGATCCTCCTCTTTTCAGCTGACATTCTACTTTAGGAAGCATGATGTCCTTCTCCAGGGACTGGTCCCCCCCTGAAAACATGTCCATAGTATGGGAAACAAAGTCTAGTCATCCTCTCTTCTAAGGAGCACTCTGGCTGTACTTCTTCCAAGACAGGTCTATTCATTCTTTTTGCAGTCCATGGTATAGTCAATATTCTTCATGAACACCATAATTCAAAAGTATCAATTCTTTTTTCTATCTTTCTTACATTTCTTTGTGTACGATGTCCTTGATGTCATTTCATATTTTGTCTGGTCTTTGGTTATTAGTGTTCAATGTGTCAAATCTATTCTTAAGATTATCTCCAAATTCAAGTGGGATATAGAAATATTTAGTACAGATTTCTTAAAAGGAATCATTGAGGATAAAAGAGTCAAGAAGCATAGAGAGCTTTTTAATCCAAAAGACAAAAGGTATGCTAAATTGATTATTTTATTGGCTTGGACTCTTTACCCTTTTTATTTACACATATTGACATCCACCCTTACAGTGCAATCTATTCTGGGGAGAGTCTTCTACACCACCCCTTGACTGTGGCTCAGCCACATGACTCACTTTGAAATGTTAGCAAACATGACATAGACACAAAGAATATCATTTGGATGTTTCTGCTACTGCTCTTGTTCTCTTTTACCATCATGGGAAGGGCATCCCCAGGCTGGTCTCAGGTGAAGTATGAGAAATATATGGACCAGAGCCACGCAGCCTCAGATGACTCACCCAAAGCCATAATATACCAGTCAGAATCCACTAAAAACCTAGACTGTTGGGCATCCTAGCTAACCCAGCATTTAGATTCCTGAGCTAAATAACTATTTATTACTTTATGTCACTGAAGTTGTGTGATTGTTTGCTATACAATATTGTTTTGGCAATATATAATTGAAACAGACAGTAAAGAGACCATGATGAGAGTATGTAAAATAATTTGATGAAAGGAAGCTTCCTGAAAGGATTAATTCATTTTGGGCTATGAACTCTTGACATTTTGAAGTACCGAGTATTAAAAATATCTCAACCATCATAGGTTTAGTAATAGGCAAGTTGAATTAATCTCATATTTCTTCTTTAGAATCTTGGAAGAAGTCGTTTTTACAAAATGAGAAATCTGTAAAATACAAAGGAGTCAGAGAAGCTCTGAACTTGTTAATGCTCCCCTCCCCACAAATACCCTACTCTTCTCTCTCTTCCAACACCATCCCCACCATTCTATTTTGCTCTTATTTAGAACAAAGAGGAGATTTCGAAGTTCTTTGGAGCCCCAGAAACATGGGCGGCAGCTCATAGCACTGGTTTAGGGAGTTACCTGAAGGTCTATGTGCAGGTCCACTTGGCACTTAGAAAGGGGCATAATTAAATAAGAAGATACTGTGACAACAGAGGAAGATACTTTGGCCATGTCATTGCTACAAACCATAAGGATCAAAACAGATGCTCAACAGCTTGGCATGGAGCAAACTACCCTTTAATCAGGAGTTATTTAGGACAAGGAATCACCTATAAATTCTGGAAGACTAGTTGTGTACCCCAAAAAGGACAGTAGATGTGTGAGTTACCTCATTAAATCAGAAGTGGCTAAGTAAGATATTTGCTTTCTGAGTATAAGAGGGAATTTGTTAGGAAATTGACCAGTTATGCAGAAATAAAAATGGCATATTTCTGCATATATAAATGAATGTTGTAAAACTTAAACCAATGCTAAGAATAATGACATACTGAATCCCCTCAGTGGTCTCTATTATTACCATTATGATGAATATCTTTTAAATTAATATGTCTATGTTGATGTGTGGATTGGAGAAAAACTAAAGAAAGGCAATGCAAATTTACAGAATAATAGAATATAACCTTTGGCACAATATACCTCTTTGTCCATTTATTTTTTATTTTTTAATAAGCAAATAAAATTAGCAAGTTAATTTAAGTAGAACACTGAGCGTCAGTTTCCTTCTTGGTATCTGTGTATGGAAATCTGAAATGTCAAAAGTGATAATTATATGAGAAGTAATGTGATGTAGGAGCCCTAGTGGTACAATGGTTAAGAGCTCAGCTGTTAACCAAAAAAGCTGGCAGTTCGAATCCACAACTGCTCCTTGTAAACCCAATGGGGCAGTTCTACTCTGTCCTGTAGGGTTACTGTGAGTAGGAATTGACTCAATAGCAATGAGTTTGTTTTTTTGGAATGTAGTAAATTTGCCAATGTTTAAAATGCGTACAAGCCAGTAAAAATTTAGCATGGTTTCACAAAGTATACAATGTCTTACCTAGTGATACATGTGCTCAGGACATGAACTATACTCTCAGTTTTTAAATAAGAACAATCTCAAACAGGGCTACAGTAACCCCAGAGGAGCCTTCATACAGTCATGTTTCTGTTCTCCCAGACTGTCATTTATGTAACTGTGAACAGATATTGCCAGCAAATCAACTCCAAGGAAACATTACAAACTGTTAAACAATAAGGGCTCTTGATCTTTTATTTCTTCCATTAAGGGGAATACGGAGATTGAGGCTGAATTGAAAGAGTCAAATACCTAGATTCATTAAATACAGAGCATGCAAAAAAATCAGAGGAAAATAGAACATACAGATATACCTCTAGAAACTTCAGACCAACATGCACATGAACCTGTTGTACAGTTCCTAGAAAGAAATTGATTTAAACACACTGTAAACAGAAATAGCCTAGTTTTTAATATCTGTAGAGAGCCATTATATACATATGGTTATTTTAAATCTTATCACCAGGACATGTTTATTAGACATATATCTACTAACCACCTACAATGTACCCAAGTATTGCTCTAAAAAAAAAAAAAAAATTGCTATCAAGTAGATTCTGACTCATAACCACACTGTAGGACAGAGTAGAGCTGCCCCGTAGGATTTCTAAGCATCAGCTGCTGAATTCAAACTGCAGACCTTTCGGTTGGCAGGCGAGCTTTTAACCACTGTGCCACCAGGGCTCTAAGAATTAAGTTCTAGACCCCTGGAATACAGCAGTGGGGGAAAAAGTCAGACAAAAATCATGGCCTTTTGGATAATATAGTTAGTGGGCATTTTCTTTCTTTTTTTTTCTTTTCTATATTTATTCAACAAATGTGTATTGAAGAACAATGATGGGGCAATAGTTTGCTGGTACCTGCATCTGCCTAGATGAATGGGAAGACCTGTTTTCTGCCCTCACAGAGCTGACAATGTGGCCTATCTGCATGCCTCTATAATTATTAAAAGGCAAGTGAATTAAATTTGCATTCTCTAAAATATTATTGGAGTCCTTTGGTGGCACAAATGGTTAAGTGCTAGGCCAGTAGTTGAAAGGTTGGTGGTTCGAACTCGTCCATATATGCCTCAGAAGACAGGCCAGGCAACTTCCTTCCAAAAGATCACAGTCTTGAAAACTTCATGGATTGGTTCTACTCTGCACATAGGGTGTTGCCATGAGTAGAAATTAACTCAACAGAAACTAAAAACAATAACAAAATATTATTATCTAAGTTTTGTATTTAGAATTATTAAATTGGAGATAAATTTAATTAATGAGACCTAAGGTCCCTACAGAAACCCTGGTGGCGTAGTGGTTAAGTGCTACGGCTGCTAACCAAGAGTTCGGCAGTTCAAATCTGCCAGGTGCTCCTTGGAAACTCTATGGGGCAGTTCTACTCTGTCCTATAGGGTCGCTATGAGTCAGAATCCACTCGACGGCAGTGGGTTTGGTTTTTAAGGTCCCTACTGGTAGAAAAATTTTTTTTTTTTTTTTACTCGTAAAAATAACGTAGGTGTTGCTAAATTGAGATAGTATTATTCTGCGCTCAACAGGGACTCTTAGAAATATCCATCATTTTTACATCCATTTTAATAATTCCTGCTGAATCCCTACTGAATACAATATCATTTAGTAATTATTGCTTTAAAGGACACATTAGTGATTAAAATCATTCAAACCCCTGGTTTGGGAACAGTGAACTTATTGCTGTTGATGAAACCTCTCTGGCCCAGTTATCCATTTAATTTCATCCAGCTGGAAGGACATGACTGCTAAGGCACAAAGAAACCCACTTAGTGAGTGAATCCTTGACCCTCAGCCAGTTAGAAGAAATTGAATCCTTGACCCTCAGCCAGTTAGAAGAAATGTGTCTTGGTTTCAATTCCTGTCATTCTACTCATAGATATTTAACCGACTTTTACATTGAGGTTTCAAGTTTGTTGCATCTATCATCACTTTACAAATTGCTCTTTTTCCAACAGCTAAAACAGATTCAGTTTTCTGCAACTTTGCAGAGATTCTTCACTGGAATATAAAGTGAGATTGTCAGAGGGAAAAAAAAAATGCTTTTCCATCAATCAGATCCAATAGAAAATGAAGTCTACTGTAAAACTGTGCTTCTGTCACTCAAGGTCAAGGGATAGTTAAGTAACATCACTCAAAGTGTTCTGAAACAAGTCTCCTGTCCTCTTATCCCTGTTCCAGCACCTAGGACATTGTTTCTTCCCTTTAATGCTCTATATGAAGAGGAGTGGGAGTAAAACAACTTCATAAATGGGAGACTTTATTACTTATCAAAAAAAAAAAAAAAAAAACCAGTGCTGTTGAGTTGATTCTAACTCATAGCGACCCTATAGGACAGAATAAAACTGCCCTGTAGAGTTTCCAAGAAGCACCTGGCTGATTCGAACTGCCGACCCTTTGGTTAGCAGCTGTAGCACTTAACCACTATGTCACCAGGGTTTCCTTTATTACTTAAGAGAAGTAAATACATTTGTTTGCCAGAGTATTTTTGTTCCTAGCTTGGTTACCAGTTCTTGTCCCTCCCCACCCACCCCCCAGATTTCACTCTCCACTCTCTTCCATTCTGTGCAATGGGACCCCGATTTTTTATTCTGTGTGGACTTTCTTGCTGCCTGGCTTCTAGTTTTATTCAGCCATTGGAGTGACCAGTAGGAGATAGGCAGATGAAGCAATGTGAGATGGGTGTTCAGTTTCAGGGGTAGACAGTGTATTGTTTATTTTGCCAAAGCAAAAGCAATCATTGGGCAGCTATCTCCAACAACTAACATTTTCTGCTCAGGGTGAGTCAGAGAGATTGTCACCATCTGAGAGAGACTATAGAACAGTCTGAAGTGTTATAGTTTGGAAGCTAGAAGAGCCAGACAGGCAATAAAGTGGTAGAGAGATACCATTTCTCTCAGTCTCTGTCAGCTCCTGCAGAGAATGGCCTTGCTCCTTAGGTGTTGAGCACTTTGGAATGATTCATGATTCTCTTACACCATGGGAAGTCTCAGAACTTTGGTTATGCCACAAGAGATGCATGCAAAAGGAGGAGACTAGACGTAAAGTGCCTGGTAAGAGAACAAAGAACCATACTGAAAAACAGAATCGGAAAGACCCTAGAAACACTGGCTAAATTACTTTCTCTCATCATTGTTTTCATAATCACCATAATAATAGAGTTCAAACCTAATACAAACTTATTTTTAAATCCTAACTTTCTCTTCACATAATTTCACTAATGTTGAAATATTTTAATTTACAAAGTATGCATTTTATAATCTAACTATTTTTAATAAAAAAGGGTACAGGTAAGCAAACAAATGATGATACCAATAATAATACTTTGTGATAATTTTAATAATCTGTCAACATACTCAGACTCATCTTCAAACAATGGCTGCAAGAACTAAGACAAGGCTGCTTATTAGATCTGCATCCATGATGATAAGGAATGGAAAGGAAGTGAATGTGGTAGAAAGAGGAAGTAGTGATGGAAGGAGCAAAGTGAACTGAATTTCCCTTAGTGCAGTAGTTTTTAGTAATTGTGTTTACATTTGTTTATTATTCCCACAAAAACTTGCTTTGAAAGCAAATCCACTTGTTTGAAAGAAGATAGACATTTGTTTTTTAGGAACCTGACCCAGATAGTCTCTTTAAACGTCTAATTAATTAAAAATTAGTTTAATGATGGTTTATGCATGGAGAGGTTAACTGTTTAATACTCCATGTCTGATAAAATATATAATATGAAAACATTTACTAGAAAACATATAATTGAATATTAATATGGGTACATTTTATAAAAAGAAGGTATATGTTCATATTTTCAAATGCATAGGTTTATATTCCTTTTCACATGTTTGTGATAAGCTTTAAAAAAAGTAGATAATACTTTTTGAAATTTTAGTTATGTATGCTGACCGTTTTTAAAATGTTAAAGAAATTAAAATGAAAAAACATTTTATCTTTTAAATATATGTTCACTTTTTTTATTTCAAAATATAACCACTATCAAGAGGTTATGAATTTTTTGGCAAGGTCCATAATAAAAGAATGGATATAGATTCTACTGACAATCCATGACATCAGCATGTCTTTTTTTTCTCTGCAATTTTGGGCACAAGCCTGGCATGGGGTCGTACTGAAGGATTTCATGCTTTCATGTATATTCCTCTATCTATACATTTTTCTTGCAAACAAATGCTAAATAATATAGAATTTGTTGTCATTATTGGAGTTGTTATGTGGATTAACAGAGGAATTGGCATATAAGCTTTCTTTTCTTAATGAATAGTTCAAAAGGAATGTGAATTTTTTTAAATGTCATTATATATCTGGGAAGAAAAATTAGGCTTCTAGGACACATATGATGGCTCTCTTCCCATGCTTGAATCAGCCAAGTTGCCATCAGCTCAGTAACTTCTCCTATCTGTAAATCCTCATGCATTTCCATTTTATTTCACCTATTCCTTAAAATCTCTTGGGGTAAACCAAACATGGAAAGAAATGTCTTACCTAATGCCATTCCCTGAGTTACATTATGATAATATGCACACAATGAAGCAGTTTGCTTACCAAGCCATGAAAACTGCTTCTCGGCTGGAAATACAAACGTTCTCCGTGACTGAGTTTTAATGAAGACAGATATATACATCTGCAAATGCATAGAGAGAATGGGAGAAAGAAAGCAAAGTGAATGCGTTTATGTGGAAGCAGAACCTGCAGGCTTTCCTCTGTCTGATAGGATTATCTCCTGTGAGTTTGAACACCAGGAAAGTGCTGGCGTTCAGCCCTGTACCGCGGCTTTTCCTAACACCCCAGTTTACTATCTTGTCTCCTTTGCAGCCTAACGTAAAGTTTTCCAAACCAAGCTCCTCTTTTTCTTATTTGCTGATCTAATTATCACTGTTTTTCTCAGCAATGTACACAATGTTATGTTCTTTGAAAATGCCTTGTGTTCTAAGGTGTAGGATTTGCCACCCATATTCAATTTCTCTTTTTCACTTGACCAAATAGAGCTGCTCTTGAACATCCTTACAGATTCACCTACATGCCCCCCCATCATGAATGGATAGTTTTATATTCAGACATTCATCCATATATCAGCTTTGGTTGTTCCTCTGTCCATTTAAGTTTGAATCCTTGCTTTGAGAATATTACCCATGCCTGACAACCGCATAGAAAATAGTCTCTATTCTACAGGGTGCTATTTCTTCACACATATTACTACCTTAAATCATATTAGAATTAAGTGTGATTTATTCAAAATCCTTCCCAAAATATGACCACCAAAACCACTAATAGTCCTCAACACTGGTGAATAAAATAAAACAATTTATACTTAGAACCGACAAATTTAATCTTCATCATTTCCTGATTTTTTTTCTTTTTCTTGGCAATTTAATTTATCCCCCCAGTTCACTGAGGCTGTAAACTATAAGTGAAGTGGAAGGGCAGGGCAATCAAAATACAGAATATTGAAAAGGTTGAAGTAGTAAAGCACCTTTTCCGGGATATATGAGACATTAAGGTTTTGATATTTTATGTCAGCACCAAGAGTACACTGGGAAAGCAAAATGGCACAACAAGAAGTCATTATTTTTGAATGATTAATTCAAGAAGTTTCAATATTGGAAAATTCATCTCTTTCTTTTAGTCTGAAATTTTAAACGACAGGTTGCCGTAATTTTTAATTTAAATTTAACTTACTTGAGCTTATCTAAAATTTATATTGACATATGTATATTGGAGTCTGTCATTTTCTGTTACAATTCTCTATATGTATTGATATATATTTTAAATCTTAAATTTAAATGTAGTAACTAAAGATATGCACTTGTTGTTAAGTGCTATCAAGTTGGCTTCGACTCATAGCAGCCTTATGTATAATCGAGCAAACCATCGCCTGGTCCTGTGCCACCCTCATGATCTTTGCTACGTTTGAACCCATTGTTGCAGCCAATGTGTCAATCCCTCTAATTGAGGGTCTTCCTCTTTCTCCCAGACTCTCTACTTTGCCAAGCATGATGTCTTTCTCCAGTGATTGGTCCCTGCCGGTGATATGTCCAAAGTAAGGACTATAAGGAGCCCTGGTGTGCAGTGGATAAGAGCTCGGCTGCTAACTAAGAAGTCAACAGTTTGAATCCACCAGCCACTCCTTGGAAATCATATGGGGCAGTTCTACTCTGTCCTATATGTTCACTATGAATTTGGATCAAGTTGACGGCAGCAGGTTTGGATATGTAGTAAAACACACATATATAGTAGATGGTCAATAAAATCTTATTTATACAGAAACAAGCCTTTTGAGGTCTTTCTTGATATGTATTCTGTAGTCTAGAACTTTTACTAGCTTTGCTATTAAGAGTTCAAAGAACGTTTTAGCTGAATTTCCTAAGCATCTGTTCACCATGCTTTTTGCAGGTGATGGCAATAAGGTAAAATGCATTTACATTTACCATCAGGATTGAATAAGAAAGTATCAGGTGAGATTCCAGTGAATCAAGTCAGTACTGAACATATTCTTCCCTTTCCTTCTTGTGTAATCGTAATTCTACTCCCTCTTGATGGTCAAGGACAATTATCTCTGCCAGGATGATGACTCCTTTCCTTGTCCATTGGTCTATTAGCACAAAGGGTCTGAAGAAACTGACTGGTAGCTGAAGTTAATGCTTAATGGAACCCCTTCTGAATCCCCTAATGGAAGACTCCTAACTTTGGGAATTTGGGCCTGAAGACTTACCATGCTGAAAGTTGCAAAAATGTAGGCCACACATTCCCCAGATGGATCTCTAGGTTGATATTAAATGTGGCTTCTCCTACTTCTGATCCACGATTCCCAGACTCATGTAGTTTACCTGAACACTTAGTACCATATCATGGGAATTCAAAGATAGATAGGTCTTCAGTTTCTGCTTGAGTCCCTGGGTGGTTAGCCCTATAATCCCCTGAGAGAGAAACAATGGAAGAGAACAGGATTGGGGGCTAGGAGATGGTAAGTGGTAAGTGTGGCATTACTGTAAGACCAGCTCCTATGCGAACTAACCATGTCTACCTGGTGGTAAAATATATGCACCCAAAGCTTAGAAGACACACATCTGCATATATGTCTGTATGAGCTTGTTTTTGTATGTATGTTTATTTTGTTATTTGCCATAGAGTTAATTGCAAGCCATGGCAACCCTGTATGTGCAGAGTAGAACTGTTCTATAGGGTTTTCAAAGCTGTGACCTTTCAGAAGCAGATTGCTGGGATTGTCTTCGGAGGTGCCTCTGTTCTCAAACATAGGATAAGGCTGATCTTTGGCACTCTTTAACCCCCAATAATAATATACTACTTTCATATTTTGTCTTCTCTCTTTTCCATGTTCTACAGTGTTTTCTCTATTTTAATTATTTTAAACATAATTCCTATAATCATCTGGCCTTATTTTCTGTATTTTACATGAATTATGTTTTATCTTAACAGCTTGTTTTGGTCCATTTTCTTCTTAAGGAATTAATTTTCATCTGTCATATTTTATTTTCTTTTATCGACCTTCTAGTAGTCATTTTAGAAGCTGAAAAATATACTAATAACAAAATAATCTTTTTCTACTAATTTTATACACCTTATTTTAATAGCTTAACTCTCCCTCGACTTGTTGAACATTACTTTCTCACCTGTGTCCCATAAACTTGTCATCACTCTATTTCCAATACTATTACCTGTACTTGGTGGCATTCAGAAAAATGACTCAACTGTACCTCTTTCGTTGTTTTTCATTTTATAGAACTATAATCATTTCTGTATTTTCTCACAATATATAAAACATTTTAAAATATTGTATTTTTATACAAATGACCCATGACTTCTATGTTTGTTTGCCAACTGCTCTCTCTGCCCCACAAGGTATTTCTGTAAGCATGCTGTGCTAAATTTTTTACAGTTACATGTAAAATAAAATTGAAATAGTACCACTTAGGAAAATATATCACAGGGTATGGGAGCAGCAGAGAAACAAACATAGAAGACCCCTGTTTTTTGCATAAAAATATGAAAGTCAAGTAGCCTATTTCAGTTTTCTTTTTTTTAAGGTAATCTTAACCCCTATTCAAACAGATTAAATCATTGTTGTTTGATTCAAAAATATTTATTGTCAGTCTAGTATGTGTTAGACAATATACTGAAAAAAAAAATATGTACTGCAAATTCACAATTGATTGATACAGGCTTCCTGCCTTTTAGAAGCCCAGAGTTTTGTTACAGAAGCATCTGAATTACTTTGAATCATAGGTGCCTGCTGACTTAGATTGATGGAAAGATATGATGATTTCAATTTGATTAAACTCTCTGTGGATACACTGGATGTGCCATTCTAACTGCTTCTGTCCCAAGAATAATCATTTTGAAATTTTACACTGTCTATGTGTGCAGATAAAGTGGTTATGTTATCCAGAAGGATGACTTAAGTTTTGTATAAAAGCCTCACTGAGGTATATGATATATAGTTTCTGTAAAAAAACTATACCACAAGATTTTTGCAATGAATGAAGAAAGGATCTAAATATAATTAAATGTATATTCATACAACGAGTGTATTTTGAGTGTTCACTATGTGCCAGGAACAGTTCCAGACTTTGAAGATAGAGCACCAAATAGGACCAAAAGCTTTTCATTTTCTTGCAGCTCCAGTTTTAGAGGGGAAAAGAAAACAAATATACAATACTGGAGATGGCGATAAATGATACAAAGGAATGGAAAGCAGCATATAGGAAATTAATAGGAGATGATAGGGGACCATTGTTTTATATAGGGTAACTCTATGGGTGATTAGAAAAGGTCTGTCTTATAAAGTAAGATGTGAGCATAGATTTGAAGAAAATGAGGGATGAGTTACATATCTATATGGCGAATATACAACAGGCAGAAGGAAAAGCATATGAAGAAGCCCTCAGGAAACATCGTGCATAGTGGATTTCTTATGAAACACTAATAGAGCAGTATGGGTAAAATGGAAAAATATCAGAGGGATATTAATGGAGAAATGGTTGGAAAGGTAAGAACCAAAAACCAAACCCTTTGCCGTCGAGATGGTTCTGACTCATAGCAACCCTATAGGACAGAGTAGAATTGCCTCATAGGGTTTCTAAGGAGCAGCTGGTAGATTTGAGCTGCTGACCTTTTGATTAGCAGGTGTACTCTTAACCACTGCACCACCAGGAATCCACAAAGGTAAGAGGGATGGGAAACGCAAGCTACTGTAAAACCTTACTTTTTACCCTGAGCGAATTGGAAGAAGAGAGGAGAGGCCCACTCTGACGTTCACTTTTGAAGTAGAGAAAATACATTTTCTTTAGCGTTTTAGTATTATAGTAGAGGGAACATATTTTCTAGTTTGTTTTAGTATAGCTGTATAAGCTGTGACTAATTTCTAGTCTTTGAAAAATGTCACAGGCTCTATTCAAGATATGGCCAAGCAGCGAGTTCTACTCTTAACGTAACAAGCATGACTGAGCTTTGTTTTGCAGATGGCCTTCAGCTGCAAGAAGGCAGCTAGGAAGGCTGCCTGGCACTTTTGATCTGCAACTTTATTTCTTGCCCCTTATCTCAGTCAGAGTGGACTTGGCTGAGCAGTTCCACTAGCTGAGAGAGCCTTATGTGAGCTTTTTTCAGACTGTTACAAACACACAGATTAGAGTCCAGATGTCTGATATGCATATCTTTAGTTTAATAAAGAGTTTCTTGTAGTTGTTTTGTGATGTATAAGACCATCTGTGGGCTACATGCTTAAAAACACTAGGTAACCCTGACCCTCCCTCTATAAAACCCTCCCGTTAGCCCTTTAGTTTTAGACAGAATTTGGTAGAAATTTAACCTCCTCTGTCTCCCTCCTGCTGCTTACCTCCTCCTGTCTCAGTATTGGCTTTGCGGCAGGTGGATCGAATCCTCGATTTGTGGTTAACACTTAAAATATCATTTGGTAATTCGGTATAGAATAGGCTGAAAGGAGGACTAGTGGAAGCAGAGAGACCAGTTAGGAGGCCATTGTGATAATCTAGGTAAAATATGATGGTGGCTTTTTTTTGGACTAAGGAAAAAAAAAAAATGTAAGAGTGGAGGATATGAGAAGAGTTTGAATTCTGGGTTTGTTTCGAGGTACATCTGACAGGATTTGCTGATTGATTCAATGTTGAAGGAGGAAGAAAATTTAAAAAACACCAAGGACTCCAAGTTCTTGCCCCAGGAACTGAGGGGAACAAAGTTACCCTTAAGTGAGATGGGGGCAAATGTGCAGGACAGAGGACTGGGGGTAGGGAGTGGGGGAACATCGAAATTTCAATTTTGGAAATGGAAAACATGAGAAGCTTATCAGATTTTCAAGTGGAAATTTCAATTTAGCAGCTAGTTGCAGGGTTCCAAGGTTACTGATAACCAGTATTTTTTTTTATATATAACCAATCTATGTATATGCATATAATCACATATAAACAACCCATGCAATATAATAAATAACATGATAGCTATTTTTTAGAAAATTCAGTTCCACTTTCTATAAATTTATTTTATACACCATCTCAGAACAATGAGTGAATATTTACAATCACAGCATTTAATTGGTTAAATAAGAAAGTATGAAAAATAAATAGTTGCCATTTTATCCATTGAAATGATGAGTGTGTATACATGTGTTCATTTTGGGGTGGGGGAATTAGATGAACAATAAATTGCATAAATATACACATTTTTAAATTGTCAATGATAGTAATCTGAATCTCTAGCTTTATTATTTGATGAACTATTTTTTTCTCCAGATAAATTACTTAAATTCCCTTCGTGTCTTTTTAAGAATATTTTTCCATCCTTTCATTTATTGTCATTTTTTTCCCTCTGTATCTTTTCCATTTTCTCAATTAAAAAAATATATATACTATGAATAAACCTGGGCACCTGTAATGGAGTGAATCAATCCAAATCATTCATTGTATATAAAACACTTGCAACGATTCAGGCAAGTGTTGATTTCCAGAAAAATTATCTTTTTTAGTAAATTCAATATTTAATTATAAAGTTTAATTTAAATTAAGCCATTCTTTGTTATTATATGACTGGATATTCTTGAATACTTTTTAAGTTTAGGCATTGCCCAAGATGCTTCTCTAGAATTTTCTAAATACACTTACATGTATGTATCTATGGTTGTGTGTGTGTTTGTGTGTACCCAGTGAATAACACAGTAGATTTCTGAGGAGCTCGTCTTATCATTGTGTGCCTGAATTGCTGCAATCTCATGAGAAAAGTTTAATGGATGAGGAGTTGCTTCTTATGGATGAGCAAAGAAAATGGTTTCTTAAGACTGAATCTCCTCCTGGTGAAGATGCTGTGAACATTGTTGACAAAGGATATGACATAAACTTAGTTGATAAAGCAGTGACAGGGTTTGAGAGAATTGACTCTAATTTTGAAATAAGTTCTACTGTGTGTAAAATGCTATCAAATAGCACTGCATGCTACAGAGAAATCTTTCGAGAAAGGAAGAGTCAATTGATGCGGCAAACTTCATGGTTTTATTTTAAGAAATGGCCACAGGCACCTCATCTTTAGCAACCATCAATCTGATCAGCTAGCAGCCATCAACAATGAGACAAGATCCTCTACCAGCAAAACTATTATGACTCACTTAAGGCTCAGATGATGATTAGCATTTTTTAGCAATGAAGTATTTTTTTAAGACATAATGATATGGCACACTTTATAGACTACAGCATAGTGTAAACATAGCTTTTATATGCAGTGGAAAACCAAAGGTGTGCTTTGTTTTATTGCAATATTCCCTTTGTTACAATATTCACTTTATTGCGGCGATCTGGAACCAAACCCCGAATATCTCCAAGAGATGCCTGCACTTGGCCTTGGACACTCCATTCCACTTAAAAACAATATCATTTTTTTAAATCATTAGGTTACTTTACGAAATAAGTGTATTGTGCCATGTATACTTGAGAAAAATATGTATTCTGCTGTTTCGGGGTAACGTGTTCTTGTATGTATCTGCATTTATATATAATTTTGCGTATGCTTCTTGGAATTCACTGTGCTTCTTGGATGTGTAGATTTATTTCTTTCATCAAATGTGGGAATTTTCAGCCATTATTTCTTCAATATTTAGATCTATTTGATTATAACATTGTTCAAGTTCTCTCTTTTGTAATTGATTGTATAGTTGTTTTAAACATTAATGAAAGTGGTATAATTAAGTCTCCAAATACTAGTGCAGAACTATTTTTGTTTTCCGTTTTGCTAATTTTCCCTTCCTATATTTAGGGCTATGTTTTGAGGTGTGGATATGTTTACAGTTGCTGTACATTATTGATGGATTATCTTTTTTATAAATAAGTAAGGTCCTTCTTTATGTCTTATAACAGCTTTTGACTGTATTTTGTCTGATGTTATTAAAGTCAGCCCAGCTATCCTTTGGTCTTTGGATCTAAAGTGAGTTGCATGTAGAGAGCATTTAGTATTTTTGTTTCTTTAACCATCTTCTCAGTCTTTGCTTTTAACTGGAGATTTCAAGCCATTTCCATTTAAAGTAACTACTGAGAAGGAAGGGCTTATTTCTACCATTTTGCTATTTGCTTTTTATATGTCATATTTTCTAACTTGATTTTACTATCTGTTATGGATTGAATTGTGTCCCAAAAAAATATGTGACAACTTGGCTAGCCCATGGTTCTCAGTGTTGTGTGGTTGTCATCCATTTTTTGATCTGATGTAATTTTCATATGTGTTTATGATGTTAATAAGGCAGGATTAGAGGCAGTTAGTTAATAAGGCAGGACACAATCTACAGAGTTAGGTTGTATCTTGAGTCAGTCTTTTTGAGATATAAAAGAGAAAAGCTAGCAGAGAAGAAAGGGACCTTGTACTGCCAAGAAAGAAGAGACAGGAGAAGAGCATACCCTTTCGACCCAGGGTCTATGTGCTGAGAAACTCCTAGACCCAAGGGAAGATTGATGACAAGGACCTTCTCCCAGAGCCAAAAGATAAAAAAAAAATCCTTCTCTTAGAGCTGGCATCCTGATTTCAGACTTTTAGCTTCCTAAACTGTGAGAGAAAAAATTTCTGTTCATCAAAACTATCCGCTTGTGGTATTTCTGTTACAGCAGCACTAGATTACTAAAACAATATCCATCAGCATGGATATAATAACCATGTCTCCTTCATCATTTAGTTCTTAAAGTAAAAAAAAAAATCACTGAAGATTTTTTTCCAGCAATTTCTACAAGTATAATTCTGTGGCATTGATTACATTCTTCATGTTGTGCAACGATTATCATTACCCTTTTTCAAATTATTCTACCAGCATTAACATAAACTTAGTGCTCCCTAAGCAAAAACTCCCCTTTTCCCCCGTCCCTATCAACTCCTGGTAACCACTAATAATCTTTGATTTCTATATAGTTGCTTATTTCATATACTTGAGTTCACACAGAATTCGTCCTTTTATGACTGATTTCTCTCAGCCGAATGTTTTCAAAGTTCATTCATGTGTGGCATGCATCAGGATTTCGTTTCTCTTTACGGCTGAGTAATCTGTCTTATGTGTATACCACATTTTGCTTATCCATTCATTTGTTGATGAACATTTTGTTTTTCCACCTTTTGGCTATTGTGAAAAGTGCTGCAGTGAATATTGGTGTACAGATTATATCCCATTTTCCTTGTCGTTGTTCCTCATTCATCCATTACTGCCTTCTTTTTTTTTCTGTATATTTTTGTGCATCTTCTTGGTGGCTAGGCTGGGAATTACAATTTATCTCTTAAATTTAAAATGTCTTATGGTGAATTTCTTTGTGTTTATCCTTCTTAGAATTCATTGTTGATTCTTGAATGTGTAATCTCTTTAATCAAATTTGGGAAGTTTTTATCCATTATTTCTGCAAATATTCTTTCTGTCCTTTTCCCTATCTCCTCTCCTGGTAGGGATCCCATTATGCATATTTTGGTACACTCGATGGTATCCCACATGCTTTTTAGGCGCTGCTCATTTTTCTTTATTTGATTTTTTCTTTTGCAATCCTCAGACTAGATAATTTAAATTGACTAAGCATTATGTTCAGTGGTTAAGAGCTCAGTTGCTAACCAAAAGGTTGGCAGTTTGGATCTACCAGTTGCTCCTTGGAAACCCTATGGGGTAGTTTTACTTTGTGCTATAGAGTCACTATGAATCAGAATTGACTCAACAGCAACAGGTTTGGTTTGGTTTTGATATTTATGTTTGCTGATTCTTTCTTCTGCTTGCTCAAGTCTGATACGAAAACTCTGTTTCATAGGGTTGTCATAATAAATTACCACAAAATGAGCAACTTAAAGCAACAGAAATTTAATCTCTCACATTTAAGGAGGATAGAAGTCCAAAATCAATATGTCAGCTGGGTCATGCTCTCTCTGAAGGCTCTAGGTGAGGTTTCCTTGCCTTTTCTAACTTCTGATGGCCTGAGATATTCCTTAGCTTTTGGTAGTATAATTCCTATCTCCTTCTGTCTTCATGTGCTATCTTTCCTCCACATATGTCCTTCTGTCTGCATCTCTTCTCTTCTTATAAGGATACCAATCACGTTGGATTAAGGTGCACGGTGATATACTCCACTATGGTCTCGTGTTAACTTAATTAATTACACCTGCAAAGACCCTATGTCTAAATAAGGTCACGTTCACAGATACTAGGGGTTAGCACTTGAGCATCTTTTTTGGTGGACACAAATCAACTCATAACAAAATGTTTTATTGAATTTCTTACTTCAGTTATTTTACTTTCTTATTTCCAGAATTTTCTTTTTGTCCTTTTGTATTATTTCTCTCTCTTGATTGATACTCTCTGTTTTTGAGACATCAGTCTTTTAGTTTCCTTTATCTTGTTGTCCGCAGTTTCTTTCAGCTATTTGAACATATAAGATAGCTAATTTAAAGTCTTTGTAGTAAGTCCTATGTCTGTGCTTCCTCACACATTATTTCTGTTAATTTCTCCTGTGAATGGTTCATACATTCTTGTTTCTTTGCATACTCCATAAATTTTGTGTAGATAACTGGAAAATTTTTAATATTATAATGTTAAACTTTGGAAACCATATTCTTTCCCTCCCTTTAAAATTTGTTTTTGTTATCTGCTGTGAGCTGAAGTTTGTTTAATGATTTTTCTAACCTGTTCTTTCCAAAAAACTGAGTTCCTTGTCTGATGTGGTCTCTGAAGTCTCTTTTCTTTTAACTTGTGATCGGCTTGTGTTTTGACAAAAATTTTCTTGAATCCCTGGAAAGAAAAGAAAGAAGAAAAACTCTGTCAGTCTTTGTGGATTGCTCTGTGTTGAAGTACTTTTTCACTGTATAGCCACCTCAGTTGTGGTGATGGGACAGGCCCCTGAATCAATCTACTCTGCCATTTTCACTGAAGTCAGTCTTACACGTATATTTCAAATGTCTGCTTAAATATTTTATAAAATTTGATGTCATTTTAAGTAGTATCGTTTGTCTGTAATCCTAAAATAACCTTATATCTTTATCCTGTGTTCTGTCTACACTCACATACTAATTCTAGTAACTTTTTTTTATAGAATTTCTATGTAGATGATCATATGATGCCAAGTGTAAACAAAATTTTCTTTTAATTTTTTTGCTACAATTGGAATGCCTTTTATTCTTTGTGTTTCTGAATGCACTGCTTATGTAATTGAAGAAATATACTGAGAATGGACATACTTGCCTTGGTCCCATTGTTAGGGAGAAATTACCTAGTCTTTTCCATTAAGTATATTAGTTATAGGACTATATATTTTTTCAAACTCTTATATTATTTCAGGAATTTGCTTCTATTTCCAGTTTATAGTAGATAGATAGATAGATATAATTAACATGAATGTAACCATTAATTAAAATAAATTGATTAGTCTGGAAATCTACTTGAATCTCTCTTGCTTTACTTTTTCTTTGAGTAAATAACTTGTAGAGTAAATTTAAATAATTAGTAATTTTTTTAATGTTAGCCCAGCTGGGAAATATATATACTGTAACAAGAAAAGAAGATAAGAGAAAGAGAACTTACTAATGGAGAAAAAACATTTCCTGGAAGGAAAAAATTACTGTTCTGAAGCAAAGTTAAAATGTCAATAAATACCATAGAGTATTTTTGACAAAATAGAAAAAAAATCACTTTAAGTATAAAAAACAAAAACAAGAATACAAAGAAGATAAAACAAAGGTAGAAAATATTAGTTGACCTTAGATTTTCCAAATGCCATTGGCGGTACCAGGAGACTGAACGGTTCCATAGAAACTTTTGCAAATCATAAAATTATAAAAACAAAATCTACATTTTGTACTATGACTAATATGCAGTCAAAATATAGTTTAAATAAGCCAAATGATTTGACATAGGTTCCACATGAATATATACAAAATTCAGATGGAATGATTGCTAGATAAACCTGCCTGTTACCTTACAGACTATTTCAATTTAATTTCAATGACAACAAAACATACCCATGAAAATCAAAAATATGCACATGTATGTGTGTGTATTCCATCTTTTTTAATCATCGTACAAAGCATCGTGTCTTTTTTCTGTTCCTGTTCTACTCTGTGTTGTGGTTGGTATTTTCTTCTTTGTAAATTCCATATTACATTGCTAAGAAATAGGGATATCATCTCATTCATATCATCACCTATCAGTACTTTGCATATTTCGTAAATAGGTGATGTAAATTAATAGTCAACCAAAATGAAATGAGAGAAAATACAATTCGTATCCTCCACCCACCTATAATACTTGATATTTGACAGGAGATATCAAGTCCACCAAAACGTGGAACATCTTATATAACCTAGAAGGTATCATTATCATTGCCTATATTTTGTCCTAAAGTTCAAACAATAAATATGATTGTTATTCTAAGCAAAGATATGAAATTCAGTTGATTTGAGCAAGACCCACAAATAAAATTATTAGTACTGACCTCATAAAGTTTTTACTCTTAGGATGTGAGTCAATATATATAAAGATTTTGAATTACATATGAAAAATACTAAATACCCTGCCAGCATTAATTATTATTACTATAAGAGCCACATTCAGTGAATAGTCATTGAAGTTCCTCTGTGGCTGACAATGCTTGCATATTGTATATCAGTGAAGAGAACAAAGATTCTATTTTGAAGTTTTTTTTCTAGTGAAGCAAGTGAAGAAATATAGATATGGGCAACAAAACATTAAAAAGCACATTATATTGTTTTATACAGTAAGTGCCAAGAAAAAATAAATTACAAGTGGAGCAAGCTGTCCATGAAGCTGTTTTTACAACTTCTTGTAAGATAATAATTATTTCAAAATAAAAATTAAAAAATAAATATAAATAGTACAAAAAATTATAATGTACTGTATGATGACTGTGATTGGTAGTACAGAGTTGGGAATGGTTCCACTTTTAACTAGGGTCGTTAGATTAAAGCACACTAAGTAAACAACATAATTTGGATAAGAATAGAACTATAGCTGATGGTTACATGAACTAAAGAAACCATTCTTATTCTTAAAGTATTGTTTTTTTATTTTTATTTTTTTAACGTGCAAGCCAAACAAAACATTTGCAGGCTGCATTCTCTTTATGTGCCATTGTGTTTGACCTCTGTTTTGTAATAGGAAAAACCTCAAGAGCAACTGCATTATAAATTTAGCCTAGTAGCTTTCAAAACATTTGTTTTGTCAATGAATAAATGGCTGTATGTAGAAGAACACTTTAGGCTAATTTTTACCTTAAGGTCTGATTTTGTTCAATCTAAATATGTACATGCAAGGGTTTTCGAGTTAATTTAAATGTAGTTGGGGTCCATATTGGCTCATCTTTGAGCTATGGCTTAGGCCTCTAATATAGTCTTCTTGCTGCCAGGCTCTCTCTTTTTCCATGTATCTTACCACGGCATCCTCTTTAGGCTAAATGTATGATTGATTTACTCACATGATCAAATGCTCTCTGTAGTGTTTCTGTATCTAATGAATCAAATCCAAAGCCCTTAATCTCAATCAACCCTTCTTAGTTTTCCTCTCACATTTTGTCCAACTACACTTTTAAACGGCAGGCCATTTTTTGCCCCTACCCTAGACTGTTGTTTTAGTCATCCTTGTTTCACCTACTTTTGTTTGCTTGGAACATTAATCGATTCCATATCTTTCTGTCAAAATAATAACTTCCCTTTCAGTATTGTACAGAGTTACCTACTCAGTGCAAATTTGTGTGATTTTCTCCCACAGCTCTTCTTAAGTCTTACATCGCCTCTTTGCTACTCTTAACACAAAACACTTTGGTTTGTACTGTAATTCCTTTAATAGGTTTATATTCTCTATAAGTTTGAAAATTTCCTTGTGAATGACAAATGCATAGTTTTTATTGTCTAATATTTACAACCAAGCTCAAATACAAAAGTGCTAGAGGAAAAAAAATATGAGAATAAGTCAAGTGTCCCATTCTTTTGTCTATTACTTTATGATGTGAATTACAACATGGATAAAATTCCTGATTTATAGGGATATTTTAATTGGACATGGAAAATAATGTTGAAAAATTAGCTCTGATGTATGTTGTTAGTAAAAGCAATGGAGAGAAAAAATATATATAATGTAAATTTTACTATGGAAGCCAATACTGTAACTTGTCATTTAGAAAAAAATGTATATAACTGGGAGTAGTTGTGTAGCCCACTATATTTATGTAGTTGACAGAAAGAGAGACAGAGACAGGCAGAGAGACAGAGAAACTTAGAGAGGGAGAAAAAGAGAACGGAGTTATGGCTTGCTCAATATCACATCAGTAAAAATTGAGAAAATTGAAACCACTGGTTTTGAGGCTAGTATTTCTCAGGGATTTTTCCTTCAAAGTATTTTTTTTCCACATTAATTATCCGATATCCAATTTTACATTAACAAAACTTAAAAAAAACAAATCCATGTAATTACAAAATATTAAATTATATGAACCACATGACTGGTTATTATAAAATAAATTGAAGAGTTAAGTATTATATTTTAAGTTCTTCATTATGACTATTCCATTTTTAACTTATGTACAGGGAATAATTGATATTAGTCACTTAAAAAAATAAAGCATGATGTTCTTCATTTCATTGAAATTTTTATTCTTGACACTTCTTTGTTCAGAACATTTAATACAAGTAATTTACTAGAAATAGTGATAGAGTAGCAGTAGTAATAACAACAAAAGGAAAGTAAACCTGTGGTTTGACATTTCCAGTAACCCCTGAAGAAAGTATTCATGGGTGCCATCAGTGTTTCATGGGTGTCAGCACCAGCCAACCTATATGCACAGCACTTTTGCTGAACATTCTTCCCATGATTGCATCCGTCAAAGATTTCCAACAGATTTAAAAAAAAGAAAAACTTGAATCATTAATCCGTGACCAAATTACAACATGAGAAATATTGAAATTCCTTTTTCTGTTAAAATTTTAAAATGCCAGTGAATTTTATCTAAACATATCAATATTTTATTATACCGTATTAACATATTTTATATTGTCAGCATTGTAGTTATCTAGTCCCTAGGTATACATTTATCTGACGTTGCTAATATGATGTCAGTGTAGGCCTCCATACAATCCCAAAATAATTTCAGAAAATTATAGGACTTTTGGAAAAAAACAGAAAAATAGCAATTTGCCAGTTTTGTTAACAGTGATACCAAGTATGATATTTTTTCCATAATAAAGAAGTAACTAATATGAGCTCAAATTTATATAACATTCTGGTGGATTATCCACTGATATGGAGTAGGAAATAACGAATTTGCTTGTGCTGGCTATTGACCAAGGTCTCTGCCTAATGGAATTTATGCTCAGGTAGAATAAATGAAAGAAAAGGAAAAATAAAAAAAAAGAAAGAAAGAGATCTATAATACTATTTTTTTGAGGTACTGGTTAATGCTAAATAGAAAAATCAAATAACACAATAAGAGAAAATGAGGGCAGACTTGTTTTTCCGAAATAGTAGTGTAGTCTCCTTGGATTAAGTCTTCAGCTGAAACAATTAAAAATGTTGGATAAGTGTAACCAATTCAATAAAAATTGAAGAACTGAATTACCCTATAACCACAAAGGGTTAGAATTGGCTATAAAAAAAATCTTCACACAAAGAAAGCCCAGTCTTTAATGGCTTTGCAATGAGTTCTTTTGGAAGGAAAGAGTTAACAAGTGGAATATAATCTCTCATTCTAATTTAGTGATGCAATGTCAACTCTAAGATGGCATAAGATTTTAACAGATATAATATGAAGAATGGTCTTGAGGAGGGTGTATATTCTTTACTGTATTAAGAATGAATCAGTCAACCAAGCTGTCTGTGAGGTCAGCATTACTTATTTTGCTTAAGATAATTGATGAAAAGCAGCAAAAGGGATCAAGCTAATCTAACACTCCTAAGGATGCTACCAAACAAGCAAAGAGTAAAAGTGGAGAGAATGCAGAAATGAAGGTTTTTCTAAGTTGATGTGATTCACACACACACACACACACACACACACACACACTATCATTATGAAATACATGCCTTTGTAGTGTGATTAAGGACATCAAAACCTATGCCTGGCACAAAATCTATGCCTCAAAATGGATCATAGACCTAAATGAGGTGCAAAACAAAAGTTTTAGAAGATAACATTGAAGAAAATCTAAGTGACCTTGCATGTGGCAAAGACTTTTTAGATACAATACTAAAAGTATAATGCATTAAAAAAAAAAAAATTGGGTTTCATTACATTAAAAACTTCTGCTCTGTGAAAAACACTCTTGTGGAATTGAAAAGGCAAGCTACACACTGGAGAAAATATTTGCAAAATACATATCTGAAAAAGGACCTGCATCCAAAATATACAGAGAAAGCTTAAAACTCAACAATAAGAACACAAAAAAACCCAATTACAAAATGAGCGAAAGATCTGAACAGAAAAAAACTCACCAAAAAAAAAAAAAAAAATTTTTTTTTTTTTTTTACGAAAGAAGATGACAAATAACCATATGAAAAGTTGTTCAACATCATGTCATGAAACCCGTTGCCATCAAGTCAACTCTGACTCATAGTGGCCTTGTAGGACAGAGTAGAACTGTCCCACAGGGTTTCCAAAGCTGTAATCTTTACGGAAGCAGACTGCCACACCTTCCTCCCATGGAGCAACTGGTGGGTTTGAACTGCTAACCTTTCGATTAGCAATCAAGCACTTAACTACTGAGCCAGGGCTCCTTCTTGCGTAACTGGGAAACTGCAATTTAAAACAAGGAGATTTACCTTCATTTAGTGCAGGCCACCTTTGTGCCCATGTATGTCTCATCAGATCAAATCAAACAAACTATTAGAGCTTTTTCTAACTTCTCAAGCTAAAACATTTAATCAATAATTCTGGTTAATGTGTTCATATTAATAAATTTGTTTTGATCCAACTTTATGTTGCTTCCACCATTTTCCTACATCTTTAATATCCATTCCCACATATAAGCTCTTGGTTTCTGTCTGTATAAATTAGAAAAACCGTGTAGTTCCTTTGCAGTGTAATACACCTTCTTGTGAGTCACACTTTGTTTCTCACTTTTTGGTCTTACTGGGACTGAAGTCAGGTCCCTGGATGGTGCAAATGATTTGGGCTTGACAACTATCCTAAAGGTTCGTGGTTTGAACTTACCCAGTGGCACCAAAAAAGAAAGACCTGGTGATCTGCTTCTGTAAAGATTACTGCCAAGAAAACCTTATAGAGCAATAGTACTTTGTAATATACAGGGTCACCATGAGTCAGAATCAACTCGACAGCAACAGGTTTTTGGTTTGAGAATTTAAGTCTAATTATAGTTGTAAAAGCAAAGAACGTTATGGAAGTGGGTTCGGAAGAGAACCATCGGTGTTTTCCAACACAATCTCAGGCTATTAGAGTTTCCTCAGGCAAAGTAGGATTAAACTCCTTAGATGAATATAGGAAATTGCTTCTACTAACAAAGAAGATGCAAGAAAATTTAGTGGTTTGACGTTCTCAGCTTCCTCAGGGTACGTTTATGTGTTCTCATTCCAATTTTCAGTTTTCCCCTTCCTTCTCAATCAATACTTTGCCTTTAAAAGCACATACTCTATGGTGCTGGGAATGAAATTTGCATTGTAAATCAACCACTTAAGGGATGAGTCCGGGTTTAGTTTCAGCAGTCTCAGCTCTGTGGCTATAGGAGATAAGGTTCTATATCAGAGTACACATTGAAGCTTTCAGGTCATGCATGCAGCTTCATTCCATGCTTCAGCTGGGAATTTGGTCTTGAACGTATTATTTTCCTTCCCTACTTTATCCCATAAAATAAGGAATAACAGGCTGATCTCATTATGCTCTTCAGTTTGACAAAAATATTCAAAGGCCCACCCACTGCCATCAAGTCAATTCCAACTCATAGTGACCCCATAGGACAGAATAGAACTGCCCCACAGAGTTCCCAAGGAGCGCCTGGCAGATTTGAAATGCCGACCTGTTGGTTAGCAGCTGTAGCACTTAACCTCTACTCTACCAGGGCATTATTCAAAGGCATTAAATACATAATCACCCACACACTGTCTCCTATAGTATTTGATTAGGAGTATGCAATGGAGATGTTTTACTTACATCTATTGCCACACCACATTAAGGGCTATCAGTGTCCTTTAAATCTAATCATATCTGTGAACAAAAGCCAAAGAATCAATTCAAACCAATTCATTCTTAAGTTTCATCCCTCGAGAACTACTTTTAGACACCAAAATCTGTATTAGTCAGAATTTTCCAGAGAAATGTAACCAAGAATATTGATGGTAAGTAGATAGATAGATGGTGATAGACAGATAGATGATAGATAGATAGATAGATAGATAGATAGATAGATAGATAGATAGATAGATAGATAGATAGATAGATAGATAGATAGATAGATAGATAGATAGATAGATAGATAGATAGATAGATAGATAGATAGATTGATTGATAGATTGATTTTAAGGAATGGGCTCACATGATTGTTGTGGCTAGAAAACCCAGTCTATAGGTCAGGAGACAGGCTGGACACCTTGACTGTCTTGAGTCTGAAATTGATAGACCAGGTGGCCGACTAGGCACCCAGGCAGTATACTTATGTTACAGTTTTGAGGCAGAATTCCTTCTTCTTGAGAAACCTCAGTTTTTGCTCTTAACTGATTGGATGAGGCCCACCCATATTACGAAGGATAATCTCCTTTCCTTAGGGTAAACTGATTATAAAAACTAGTCACATCTACAAAATCCCTTCACAGCAATCTCTAGACTAGTGTTTAAACAAACTGGGCAATGTTGCTTAGCCAAGTTAATATATAAAATTTATTATCACAAATGTTAATATCACCAGTGTCTACTAGCAGGAAATGAAAATCAACTCTGGAGTAAGATAACAGCATCTTAGATACCAAATCATTTATATAAGTGATTATCCTAATGCAATACTGCACCTAATTAAAGACAAAGAGGTACATAAAAAACAAAGAGGCACATAAGAAGATATAATAAGTTAGAATGAGCAGAAATAGTAGAAAAATAAACACACCATAAGGGACTTTTGTTGTTGTTAGGTGCTGTTGAGTAAGTTTGGACTCATGCTGATCCTATAACAACAAAACAAACCACTGCTTGGTCCTGTGCCATCCTCACAATTATTGTTATGCTTGACCCATTATTATTATAAGGGACTCTAGTTAATAAAATCATTAGATACAGGCTGTAACACCTTATAGTTTCTTGTCAGTGGTAGGAAAACCTAAGCTTCATTTTTATTTCCATTTTTTATAGATATTATTTTCTCTTAATAGGCATTGGACTATTCCACCAATAAACAAACCCACAGCAGAGGTGAGGCCAAGATGGCAGAGTAGTCAAACACTTCCTCTGGTCATTTTTGCAACAATGGCACACACAAAACAAATGAATCAATTATATATGACAATCTAAAAGCCCTGAACATCAAAGACAATGTTGAGGAGTTGGACTGAGTGGCAGGAGGAGGGAGCGACTGTTCAGAAGCAGTGAGGATTTGTCAGACCTGACCTGGTTGGCACCCTGCAGGTTGGATCAGCCACAGTGCACAGCTCGAGGCAAAAAGTAGCGCTTAGGAGGTGTTTTCAACACTGGGAGAAACTGAGTGGTAGTCTGCTCAAGTCTGCAGAACCAGGGAGAAGCAGTGCTGAATCTGTGAAAGATAAGTACAATCATCTAACCTACTGCACAAGATCAAAAAAGTCCTTCTCCCCTCTGGGAAGTACCTGTCTCCCATTTACCCACCTCTTCCCACTCTGTTCCAGTCCCGGTCCAGCTTCAGCAATTGCCGCACTCCCTGGTCTAGAAGGGGGACCTGTTGCACATCCTAAGTCATTCTCCAGGCTTTGGAGAGGTAACAAATTAATAAACAGGAAAAATAATCTGTCAGGTCCCCTTAGCTGGGAACTCAGGCCAGGCATAGCCCCTTTGCCTAGGTGCAGGCATAAGGGGTCCATGGACTTTGAATGCTTTTGACCTTTTGACCCCTGCCTACATCTGTGTGGGCCCATTCAACAGCATAGGCCCTCATTAGTACAACAGGGTGTCTACCTGAACCCTATTTTCAACTGCAACTGCTAAGGAGGAGTGCCAGACTCACGATATTTGATACCACCCTGCCCATTAAGCACCACCCTCACTTACCCACATCAGGGGTCTGAGGACTGGTGGTTCCACGCATTCCACCTAGCCACTTGCAACAGGGGTCCGAGAATAAGTGCTGACTCCCAGTCCTTACAGCCAATAGCACTCAGTGCTCAAAGTCAGGCTGCAAAACCCACCCACCTATGTACTCTAGGGAACAGGGACACACCTTCCACCCAGGCACTCAGGGGCAGCTTTCAGTCTCATACCTTGGTCAGCATATAATCCCCTACTGCAGCCAGATACCTATGCCTACTCCAACCACCCTGACGTTGCTCTTCCCATTAGTGACTGTAGGTGAAGGCCTGCACCACACGCTCAGTAACTGACAACCTGGACCCCTAAGCTGAACCCATACAAGAAAAGTAAACAGACTCCTGGGCTTACATACTTAGTGACAACTCTAACCACCTGATGACAGAATGTGAGAACCTCAAAAACATCAGTAATAGAAGTAGCTCACGTACCCAGCCTATTTGGGAATATCAAAACAAAACAAGAAGCTAGGACATAGTAAGAAACATAAAATAAGTATAATATCAACTCACATAAAAAGGCAGGCCATGATGTCTTCAGCAAGTGACCAAAACAAAGAACAAAGAAACCTCCTGCAGGAAGATTAAAAAAAAAAAAAAAAAAACTAATGCCGTTGAGTCTATTCCGACTCATAGCAACCCTAGGACAGAGTAGAACTGCCCCATAGAGTTTCCAAGGAAGATAAGCTCTTGGAATTAGCTGAGGTAGAACTCAAAAGATTAATATGTGGACCTCTTCAAGAGATCAGGAAGGAGATAAGACAAAATGCAGACCAAGCAAAGGAACACACAGACAAAGCAATAGAGGAACTTAAGAAGATTATACAAGAGCATGATGACAATTTAACAGGCTAGAAAAATCCATAGAGAGGCAGCAAACAGAAATCCAAAAGATTAACAATAAAATTTCAGAATTAGACCACTCAATAGAAAGTCATAGAAGCAGAATTGAGGCAATGGAAGTCAGGATTAGTGAGATTGAAGATAAAGCATTTGAAACCAATTTGTCTGAAAAAAAAAAATCAGATAAAAGAATTTTAAAAAATGAAACCCTAATAATTATGTGGGACTGTAACGGGAGGAATACCCCATGAGTGACTGAAGTACCAGAATGGGGTAATAACAGAAAATACAGAGAGAACTGATGAAGATTTAAAGCAGAAAACTTCCCTGGTATCATGAAAGATGGGAAGATATGTATCCAAGAAGCTCCTCAAACCCCATTGAACCTCATCTTTTGGGTAGATCCCAGGCATATTAATCAAACTTGCCAAAACCAAAGACAAAGAGAGAATTTTAAGGGTGGCTAGGGAAAGGAAAAGTCATCTACAAAGGAAAGTCACTAAGACTAAGCTCGGACTACTCAGCAGAAACCATGCAGGCAAGAAGGCAATGGGATGACATATATAAAGCCTTGAAGGAAAAAAGAAATGCCAGCCAAGAATTATATATTAGGCAAAACTGTCACCCAAATATGATGGCAAAATTAGGGCCTTTCCAGATAGACAGAAGGTAAGAGAATTTTAAAAACCAAACCAAGATTACAAGAAATATTAAAGGGAGTAGTCCTTCAGTCAAAAAATCAATAACATCAAATAACAGCCGAAGACTCGAACACAGGACAGAACAACCAAGTATCATCTCAGATAGGGAAGTCAGAAAAATAAATCAAAACTAAAACACTGAAAATAGGGAAACAGAGATGTCAATATGTAAAAGATGGCAACATTAAAACAAAAAAGAGGGGTTAAATAATGTAGTCATAGAACTTTCATATGGAGAGGAAGTCAAGGCAGTATTAAGAAATAAAAGATTGGTTTAAACTTAAAAAAAATAAAGGTAAATATTAAGGTAACCACAAAGGGAACTAACAAACCTACCCATCAAAATAAAAAAAGGAGAAAAGCATAAGGACTCAGCAAATGCAAAAATCAACAACAATGAAAAAGATGAAAAGAAAAAAATGCTAAGATAAATGACTCAGCACAGAAAATTAAGTGGAATAAAGAAACTGTCAACCACAAGCCAAAAAAAAAAAAAAATTAAAATGGCAGCAGTAAACGCTTATGTATCAATAATTATGCTGAATGTAAATGGACTAAATGCACCAATAAAGAGACAGAGAGTGGCAGAATGGGTAAAAAATGACCATCCATCTATATGCTGCCTACGAGAGACATACTTTAGACTCAAAGATACAAACAAACTAAAACTCAAAGGATAAAAAACAATTTGTAGAACAAACAACAATCAAAAAAGAGCAGGAGTGGCAATATTAATCTCTGACAAAATATAATTTAAAGCAAAATTCACCACAAAGGATAGGGAAGGACACTATAATGATTAAAGGGTCAATATACCAGGAGCACATAATCATAAAAATATTTACACACCCAATGACAGGACTACAAAATACATAAAAAGAACTCTAACAGCACTGAAAAGTGAGATAGACAGCTCCGCTGTAGTAGTAGGAGACTTCAACACACCACTTTCAATTAAGGACAGAATATCTGGAAAGAAGCACAACAAAGACAAGGAAGATCTAAAAGCCAAAGCCAAACAACTTGATCTCATAAACATTTACAGAACACTCCACCCAACAGCAGCCAAATGTATTTTTTTTCCAATGCATGTGGAACATTCTCTAGAATACACCACGTATTAGACCACAAAGCAAGCCTTAACTGAATCCAAAACAGTGAAATCTTACAAAGCATCTTTTCAGACCATAAAGCCATAAAAGTAGAAATCAATAACAGAAAAAGCAAGGGAAATAAATAAATAAACACAAGGAAACTGAAAAACATCTAGCTTAAAAACTACTGGGTTATAGAAGAAATTAAGGACGAAATAAATTCACAGAACCAAATGAGAATGAAAACACATCTTTGGGACACAGCAAAAATAGTGCTCAGAGGTCAATTTATAGCAATAAATGCACATGCCCCAAAACAAGAAAGAGCTAAAATCGAAACATTAACCCTACAAGTCAAAGAAATAGAAAGAGAGCAACAAAAGAAACCCAGGGGTGCCAGAAGAAAGCAAATAATAAAAATTAGAGCAGAAATAAATGAAACAGAGAATAGAAAAACAGTTGAAAGAGCAAGACCAAAAGCTGGTTCTTTGAGAAGATCAACAAAATCAATGAACCACTGGCCAAACTGACAAAAGAAAAACCAAAGAGGAAACAAATAGCCTGAATAAGAAATGAGATGGGCGATATCACAACAGACCTAACTAAAATTAAAAGAATCTTAACAGAATACTATGGAAAATTGTACTCCAACTAATTTGAAAACCTAGAGGAAATGGACAAATTTGTAGAAACACACTACCCACCTAAACTAACACAAACAGAGGCAGAACAACTAAATAATCCAATAACAAGAGATTGAAAAGGCAATTAAAAAACTTCCCAGAACAATTAAAAAAACCCTGGCCCTGGCAGCTTCAGTGGAGAATGCTATCAAACTTTCGGAGAATAGTTAACACCAGAACTACTAAAGGTATTTCAGAGCATAGAAAAGGATGGAATACTCCCACACTCATTCTATGAAGCCAGCATAACACTGATACCAAAACCAGGTAAAGACAACATAAAAAAAGAAAATTACAGACCAATATCCCCCATGAACACAGATGCAAAAAACCTCAACAAAATTCTAGCCAACAGAATTCAACAATATCAAGAAAATAATTTACCATGACCCAATGGGATTCATATCAGGCATGCAGAGATGGTTCAACATTAGAAAAACAAACAATGTAATCCATCACAAAAATAAAACAAAAGACAAGAACCTCATGATCTTATCAATTGATGCAGAAAAGGCATTTGACAAAGTCCAACACCCATTCATGATAAAAATTGTCAGCAAAAGAGGAAAACAAGGGAAATTCCTCAATATAACAAAGCGCATTTATACAACGCCAACAGCCAACATCATCCTAAATGGAGAGAGCCTGAAAGTATTTCCCTTGAGAACAGGAACCAGACAAGGATGCCCTTTATTACCACTCTTGTTCAGCACTGTGCTGAAGGTCCTAGCTAGAACAATAAAACAAGATAAAGAAATAAGGGGCATCCAAATTGGTAAGGAAGAAGTGAAAGTATCCCTATTTGTAACTGATATGATCTTATACACAGAAAACCCCAAAGAATCCAAATGAAAACTACTGGAACTAGTAGAAGATTTCAACAAAGTATCACAATACAAGATAAACACACAAAAATTAGTTGGATTTTTCTACACCAACAAAGAGGACATTGAAGAGGAAATCAACAAATCAATACCATTTATAGTAGTCCCCCAAAAGATAAAATACCTAGGAATAAATCTAACCAGAGACATAAAAGACCTATACAAAGAAAACTATGAGACTACTGCAAGAAACCAACAGATGCCTACATAAGTGAAAAAAAACTTACCTTGCTCATGGATAGGAAGACTCAACATTGTGATGATTTCTATTGTCCCCAAAGCGATCTATAGATATAATGTAATCCTGATCCAAATTTCAAAGGCATTTTTTAATCAGATGGAAAAACAATCACCAACCTCATATGGAAAGGGAAGAGGCCCTGGATAAGTAAAGCATTACTGAAGAAGAAGAACAAAGTGGGAGGCCCCACACTACCTGATTTTAGAACCTATTATACCATCATGGTAGTCAAAACAGCCTGGTACTAGTACAACAACAAATACAGAGACCAATGGAACAGAATTGAGAATCCAGATTTTAATTCATCCACCTACGAGCAGCTGATATATGGCAAAGGCCTAAAGTCCATTAAAAAGGGAAAAGACAGTATTACTGTGATGCTGGCGTAACTGGATATCCACCTGCAAAAAAATGAAACAAGGCCCATACCTCACATCATGTTCAAAAATAAACTCAAAATGGATCAAAGACATAAATATAAAATCTAAAATTATAAAGGAAAATCATAGAATGGATGTTGGACTTTGTCAAATGCCTTTTCTGCATCAATTGATAAGATCATGAGGTTCTTGTCTTTTGTTTAAAATCACAGAAGAAAAAATAGGGACAATGCTAGAAGCCCTAATATATGGCATAAACAGAATAGAAAACATATCTAACAATGCACAGCCACCAGAAGAGAAACTAGATAACTAAAAAAAAACTGGGAGCCCCTAAAAAGCCAAACACTTATTCTCATTGAAAGACTTCACCAAAAGAGTAAAAAGACAACCTACAGACTGGGAACAAATTTTGGCTAGGTCATAGCCTATCAGATTGTAATCTCTAAAATCTACAAAGTACTGTAAAACCTCAACAACAAAAAGGCAAATAACCCAATTAAAAAATGAGCAAATTATATGCACAGGCACTTCATCAAGGAAGACATTCATGTGGCTAACAGATACATGAGGAAATGCTCATGATCATTATCCACTAAAGGAATGCAAATCAAAACTACAGTGAGATACCATCTCACCCCAACAAGGCTGGCACTAAGAACACAAAGTAATAAATGTTGGAGAGGTTTTGGAGATACTAGAACACTTACACTGTTGGTGGGAATGTAAAATGGTACAACCACTTTGGGGATCGATTTGGCCCTTCCTTCTTGTTGTTGTTGTTAGGTGCCTTCGAGTTGGTTCTGACTCACAGCGACCCCATGCACAACAGAACGAAACACTGCCTGGTCCTGCGCCATCCTCACAGTCACTGTCTCATCATTGCAGCCACTGTGTCAATCCACTTCATTGAGGGTCTTCCTCTTTTCCGCTGACCCTGTACTCTGCCAAGCATGATGTCCTTCTCCAGGGAATGATCCCTCCTGACAACATGTCCAAAGTATGTAAAACGCAGTCTCGCCATCCTTGCTTCTAAGGAGCATTCTGGCTGCACTTCTTCCAAGACAGATTTTTTCATTCTTTTGGCAGTCCATGGTATATTCAATATTCTTCGCCAACACCACAATTCAAAGGCATCAACTCTTCTTTGATTTTCCTTATTCATTGTTCAGCTTTCACACGCATATGACGTGATTGAAAATACCATGGCTGGGTCAGGCACACCTTAGTCTTCAAGGTGACATCTTTGCTCTTCAATACTTTGAAGAGGTCCTTTGCAGCAGATTTGCCCAATGCAATGCCTCTTTTGATTTCTTGACTGCTGCTTCCATGGCTGTTGATTGTGGATCCAAGTAAAATGAAATCCTTGACAACTTCAATCTTTTCTCTGTTTATCATGATGTTGCTCATTGGTCCAGTTGTGAGGATTTTTGTTTTCTTTATGTTGAGGTGTAATCCATACTGAAGGCTGTGGTCTTTGATCTTCATTAGTAAGGGCTTCAAGTCCTCTTCACTTTCAGCAAGCCAGATTGTGTCATCCGCATAACGCAGGTTGAGTCCTCCTCCGATCCTGATGCCCCGTTCTTCTTCATATAGTCCAGCTTCTCTGATTATTTGTTCAGCATACAGATTAAATAGGTGTGGTGAAAGAATACAACCCTGATGCACACCTTTTCTGACTTTAAACCAATCAGTATCCCCTTGTTCTGTCTGAACAACTGCCTCTTGATCTATGTAAAGGTTCCTCATGAGCACAATTAAGTGTTCTAGAATTCCCATTCTGGCCTTTCCTTAAAAAGCCAGAAATAGAAGTACCATAGGATCCAGCAATCCCATTCCTTGGAATATATCCTAGAAAAATAAGAGCCACCACAGGAATAGATATATGCACACCCATGTTCATTACAGCACTGTTCACTATAGCAAAAAGATGGAAACAACCTAAGTGCCCATCAGCAGATGAATGGATAAACAAATTGTGGTATATTTACACAATGGAATACTATGCAATGATAAAGAACAATGATGAATCCGGAAGGCATTATACTGAGTGAAATTAGTCAGTCACAAGAGGACAAATATTGTATGTGACTACTATTATAAGAACTCAAGAACAGGTTTAAACACAGAAGAAAACATTCTTTGATAGTTACAAGGGTGGGGAGGGAGAGAGAGGGGACTTTGATAGCTAGATAGTAGACAAGAATTATCTTAGGCGAAGGGAAGGACAACACACAATACAGGGGAAGTCAGCACAACTGGACTAAACCAAAAGCTAAGGAATTTCCTGAACACAACCAAACACTTTGAGGGAGAGAGTAGCAGGGGCAGGGTCCTGGAGACCATGGTTTTTGGGGACTTCTAGGTCATCTGGCGTAACAAAGTTTATTAAGAAAATGTTCTGCACCTCACTTTGGTGAGTGGAGTTTGGAGTCTTAAAAGCTTGCAAGTGGCCATCTAAGATGCATCAATTGATCCCAACCTACCTAGAGCAAAGGAGAATGAAGAACAACAAAGACAGAAGGAAAATATAAGCCCAAGAGACAAAAGGCCACATAAACCAGAGACTCCATCAGCCTGAGACCAAAAACACTAAATGGTGCCCAGGCATCACCAACGACTGCCCCAAGAGGGAACAAAGCAAAGAGTCCCTGAAGAGGCAGGAGAAAATTGAGGTGCAGGACTCAAATTCTAATAAAAAGACCAGACTTAATGGCCTGACTGAGACTACAGGATCCCCGGAAGATATAGCCCCCAAACTCTCTGTTAACCCAGAACTAAAACCATACCAGAAGTCAACTCTTGAAAGATTAGACTGGACTATAAAACATAAAATAATGCTCATGAAGTGTGTGCTTCATAGTTCAAGTAGATACAGGGGACTAAATTGGCAGCTCCTGTCCGGAGGCTAGATGAGAAGACAAAAAGGGATAAGAGCTTGTTGAACGGATATCGGAAACCCAGGCTAGAAAGTGGGAGTGTGCTGTCATGTTATAGGGATTACTATTAAAAAAAAAAAAAAAAAAGGCATCTTAAAACTCTTCCAGCCTGTACTCATTACCCAATTCCAAACTTGCTTCCACATTTTAGATATCTGTTAAAGCAGCACCCGACTTTGCCTATATCATTGATTGATTGTCTGTAATCTCTCTGGAAAGAGATTGCCAGGTCTACTGGCCAAGCTGTGCTTTGAAATTAGAGTCCCATCTTTGCCTTACAAGACTATACAGCTACCGTCAGTGTAGATCATCTGTCATGAATATTTCTGTAGGAGGAAAGGTAGTTTAACTGACTTAGTGCATCATTTGGAACAACCTGTCATGATCCTGAGTGCAAAGGGTAATCACTGAAAAGACTGATTTTTAGGTATGCCACAAAAATGCTAACTTAAAGATTTACTTTTTTTGTATAATTAGAGATTTGGGAAAGGAAAACAATAAATGGGAGATGATGTAAAGAAAAGGTAAGATATATAGATGCAGATATAATATTGGAACAAAGAAATGTATTTTAAGCAATAAACCACTATCAGAGTATTTTATGGAAAATCTGATTAGGTTTAGTAATAATATAAATAACTGGGTAATTTCATAAATTATATGTATCCCCTCCACCCCTGCAAAAAAGGATATAAGCTAATAAAAGACAAATGAAATACCAGGAAAAATATTTGAAAACTAATGTGCTCAGGTTGGCTTAATAGCCATGCAATGAATATGAAAATATTCTTAGTCAAGAGAATTAGACAAAAATATTAGTTTAAAATGGGCCAAATTTCAAATATTCAAAAATGTCCAACAATGGGGTAGTGATTAAAAAAAAAAAAGTGATTAGAAAATTATATTTAATTAGGCCAGACATGTGCAACCACTAAATGATGGTGGAAATTCATTGTTCACTCATTGATGGGGAAATTTTCAATTATATTCTTTTATGTAGGTAAAAAACAGATGAACAAACTGTGTGTAGTGGTTCAGTGGTTAAATGCTTGGGTGTTAACAGAAAGATTTGCAGTTCAAACCCACCAGAATGATATGGCAGTCTGCTTCCATAGATATAGCAGTTCTACTCTGTTCCATAGGGTCACTATGAGTTGGAATTGACTCGATGGGAGTGGGTTTGATTTGGATGGGTTTTATGTATATTATGATGCACTCCTTAAAAAAAAAAAGAAAAAGAAAAACTGTGTTTTTCCATCTGAGAGCATATGCAGGCATTTGTGTATACAATTTGCCCTTAAAAACAACCCAGAAGGATAAACCCCCAGTTAATAATAGTTATGTAATGGGTACAAAAAATCCAGTGCCATCAAAGTTGCAGAGCATATTATGCTTAGAAAAAATAAAATGATTGCTGGCTTTATTTTTGAAAAATAAGTCCACAGATTAACTAATGATAATAGAGCATTCACTATGTTCTTGGCACTATACTGATTTATTTAAATTCTTATTCTTTTCTCACATTCATACAGCAATCTTAGAGCCCTGGTAGCACAGTGATTAAAAGTTTAGCTGCTAACCAAAAGATCTGCAGTTCAAATCCACCAGTCTTTCCTTGGAAACTCTATGGGACAGTTCTACCTACTTTGTCCTGTAGGGTCTCTATGAGTCGGAATCGACTTCATGGCAATGAGTTTTTTGGGTTTATATCAATCTTACCAGTTGAGTAAGAGTGTAGATGGGAAAATGAAGGCAAGTGATGTTCTGTGTCTTGCCCAAAGGGACAAAGAGAAGTCAGTTAGTAGTAGAGTTGTGATTCAAACTCAGTTGTTGTTGTTCAAAAGCCTAAACTATTAATCTTTAGGCTTAGCATTAGCAGGAATTAAACTATACGTCTGTAACATAAACATATAGAATGTTAATGTCCAAAAAATTCTAAAATGATACGGAAGAATTTAAGTATTTTTATACAGTAGTATTTTATTACAAAAGCAACAGATAGGGAGAAATAAAAAAAAATTTAAAAATTGCCTTGAGAATTATGGTTACCAACTTCTGCAACTACTCTTTTTTCAACTGTTCTCTGTATCTGTGATGCTAATTTTCCTTTACAGCATACATGTATTAGCCAGATGAATAGTGATTAAAATTTAGAAAAGAATCTAACAATATTTATACTAACCACTAAACAATGTAATTAGGAAAAGTCTTGATTAATTATACAATTCATGAAAGTAAAGCTTCCATCTGTGCCAACACATTTTTAGTTTTTGAAGTAAATCGCATGCTTTCCAACTCTAAGAAGGGTCAGGTAAGTCAGGTAGAATAATGGAATGCAATTTTTAAAATGAAATATATAAAAGTATCTATAGGAAGATGTCATATATCATGCAATATATGTAAGGCTCTGAAAATATGAATTCCATTATTATACCTACAAAATAAACAATGTTGCATAAAATCAATTTGTGCCTCCTGTGGATATTACTGCAGCCATTAACATTATAATAGCTTATTCCATTAATACTCTTATTACCCAAAATGATAAGTGCCTTGAATATTCTCTGATTTTTAAAATCCAAACAATATTTAAATTATTTAGTGGTTGCCTACATTAGTGACTAAGAGCAAAAAAAGAAAAAAAGAAGTCAATCCCCTACAAAGAAGATTTCTAATAGTAGAAATGCATTTCACTTTATTGTATATGAAATTACTGGAATAAGTATGGAATGTACTTTTTTTATATATGTACATTCCATATTTATTCCAGTAATTTCATATATAGTATATCAAATTATATACACAATTTGATATACATTCCCTAATGGAATATACACGGCAAATGAATCAGAATTGTTTTTGAAAGTGGAGAATTATTTCATCATGCATAAAATTTCCAATGTTTATCTTTTTGATTATATTTTATTTCAGATTTCTCAATAACCTGTGTATAGAGGCATTTTTCTTTGAATATATTATCTAGTTATTTGCCAAAGCAGGTATTTTATAACATATTATTGTAACATCTTGTTAAATCTAAGCTTTTCCTGGATATTTAAAAGATGGCACAGTATCATGACTGACTAAGCGGTAATGCTTCCAATGTAGTCATTGAACTTACACCGGCTTGTCAGTGGTAAATTTTTATCAGTGCTCCCATTGAGGTAAAAGTCTCCATAATGTGGTCTGAGGTTGAAAAGAGATGCTTTTAGCATTTCCTAGAGAGGTCATGATGCCTGACCTTAGGCTGCTGACTCCAAAAGAAAATAGATGAATAAAGTTTGAAACATAGCTGCATCTGTTCTCTCTGCCATTGCCTGCTGATGTGTTTATTTCATAATGTGATAACTTTGCTTTCTTCACTCGGGTGTTGGTCTAATCTGACCACACTTCTATCAGGATTCCTTTGGCTAAATCCTGCTCTGTGCCTGTTGGTACTGAGTCTACATTCATGGACGCTTTCCTATACATTCTAATTCAGGGCCCCTTTGGAAACCCTGGTGGTGTAGTGGTTAAGCACTACAGCTGCTAACCAAAGGGTCAGCAGTTCGAATCTGCCAGGTGCTCCTTGGAAACTCTATTGGGCAGCTCTACTCTGTGCTGTAGGGTCACTATGAGTCGGAATCAACTTAACGGCAACAGGTTTTGTTTGTTTGTTTATATTATCAATGTTCCATTGAAAGACCTATTTACTTTTAAAGAACTCTTCGGTACAGAAAAGTAAGAAAAGTGTGGCAGAAATCTGTAATCAGGGGAAATAATAAACACATTTATTTAAAAAGGTAATTTTGGCTACATATTTTGCTAAGAAAAATAATTTCACTTAATGTTTCTTGATGCCTACCTCTGCGAAAATATTAGATGAAGCTCAATTCCTTCTAGCAAATATGAGACATTATAAAAAACTATTGGTGTGGCTGGAGTCCTGAGTAAACATGGGAGCCTGGAAGAAGATGAGGCTACCAAATTAGGTGTAGGATAATATATGAAAGACATGGAAGAGTAGACCAAGGACTTTGGACTTTTATCTTCAACTCAATAAGCTGGTATTGACAGATGATGTCAGTGATGGGAGATAATCATATGTACAATTTAGAATGATTACTTTTGTCTACAAAGTGGACGATTTAATGAATGGCAAGACTAGTTCCCAGAAAAGATGAGTATCTTTCATTCATTCAGGATAAAGGTCATGGGAGTTAGTACTGAGGCAACAGTAGGAGGAATAAAAAGGAGGTGCTATATACTCTGGCCTTTAGGGTCTCTATGAGCGGGAATTGACTCAATGGCATTGGGTTTTTTTTTTTTTAATATACTTTAATTATTACAGAGGTGGGATCAATAAGATTTTGTGGTCAATTCGATGTTGTGGGTAAAGGAAAAGAAAGAGCTGAAGATGATTCTCATATATCTGTCAAGGGCTATTAGGCAGGATCTCTGGTGAAAAATGGGAAAGTAAGAGAAGAAATAAAAAACATTTTTCTTCATATGAAATAAGATATGTTCTTCTCCTACCATGCTTCAAACTCCACAGCGTATTTTAGACTTTGCTAAACCAGGGAAAAAGTTGAAAGGAAGGTGTACAGAACTTCAAAACATGATAAGAATAAATGACATTTAAAAAGTATACTGATAACGGGAACTAAAAATCAAAAAATTTTGGTACAGAAATTTAATGTTGCTCATTGGCAAGTTTTGTAGTTTACCTGAGTCAAAATTATAGAATACATTTACAAATATCAATCAGGAATGGCATTTAATGTATGCCCAGTAAAATAAGCTTCACTGTTGATTCAGAGTTGCCTAATGAGTTTTATTTAAATGTGAAAATACTTTTCAGTTAAGCTAGTATTCATAAAAAGAGTGGCTTCCTGACAGTGGTCCTTTCAATAACATAATGAAGTGGAAACAAAAAGCAAAGATTTTAGCAAAAAAGGAATGAATGATAATTAAAGGCCCCAGGGGTTTAAACTATAATGCATCTGAATCACAAAATGGATTTTGACTTTCTGCTCAGAACTGGCTTAGAAATCTACCTATTAAAATATTATCAGGAGATTACTCTGTCAGAGCTGGAAAAGAATAAAAGATGTGAGCACACAAAATTACAGCTTTGTAATTTCAGAGTAATTTCAATCTGATATATTTCTTTTAAATTTGTTTCCAACAAATGTTTTTCATGCTGAAAATTATTCTAAATGATATGGTTTCTTTTAATAGTGACCTCAAGGCCTTGGAGTTATATTACCCAAATCAGTTATAGCCATTATTTTAAAATTTATAATAATAATAATAATAAAACCTTCCCATGGGAAGGTGTTTGGTTTAGGAATAGCTTAAAAAATTAGACTGCAATTACACTAATACGTGATTCCTATCTTCAGCACACAGTTTTTCCATTTCTGCATCTGGTAGACACAATTAGATAATGCATACTGAACAGAAACAAACTCTAGAATATTCAAGAAGATGAATTGTTTTCATATAAATTAGAGATGGTACAGCTTGATTAATTCTCTTTAGCTTAGTGCATCTTGAGAGTCCCTCTGTAATCTATGAAAAATAATACCTGCAGTTATACATTAGAAGTAAATCACCCTAGAAAATGAATAGCATAAAAAATAGTATGTCACTGGTTCATTTCCATTAAATAAGCTGTTGCTTATAACCTGCCAATATGGATCTTCTCAGGTAATTTTAAGCCCAAGTCTCAATTTTCAAGATAAATATTTAGACCCTTAATTTAGCATTAGTTTCCCATGCAATCTCATTAAGATATTATGTAACTGTTATTACTTAAAATTATAAGGTGATGCATAAATAGGTCATTACCATAGTTATTATTATCATTACTGTCTATCTAGTGCTATAGAATAAGAGATGCCAAATATAAAACAAAACATCTCCACTCTTTGGTAATTTTAATCAATGTTGATTACCTTATGTCTTACCACTTACAGCCTATTGTATTTCTATTAGTAAAAAACTTTTATTTTAAATGTATTTATTTGTATTATTTGGTAACATGTGTATAATGGTACAGGAAGCCCTAGTGGCATAGTGGTTAAGTGCTATGGGTGCGAACCAAAGGGTTGGCAGTTCAAATCCACCAGGTGCCCCTTGGAAACTCTATGGGGCAGTTCTACTCTGTCCTATAGGGTCGCTATGAGTCGGAATCAACTCCACAGCACTGGGTGTTTTTTTGGGTATATAATGGTACTTTACTTTCAGATTATATGATGTCATTATCACGATGTTGCTTATTGGTCCAGTTGTGAGGATTTTTGTTTTCTTTATGTTCAGGTGTAATCCATAAAGAAGGCTGTGGTCTTTGATCTTCATCAGTAAGTGGTTCAAGTCCTCTTGACTTTGAACAAGCAAGGTTGTGTCATCTGTATATCACAGGTTGTTACTGAGTCTTCTTCCAGTCCTAATGCTGTGCTGTTATTCATATAGCCTGGTTTTTCGGATTATTTGCTCAGCATAGAGATTGAAGAAGTACGGAGAAAGATACAACCCTGATGGACACTTTTCTTGAATTTAAACCACACGGTATCCTCTTGTTGTGTTTGAATGACTGCCACTTGATCTTGTACAGGTTCCTCATGAGCACAGTTAAGTGTTCTGCAACTCCCGTTCTTTGCAATGTTATCCATAATTTGTTATAATTCACAGAGTTGAATGCTTTTGTGTAGTCAATAAAACACAGGTAAAATCTTTCTGGTATTCTCTGCTTTCAGCCAAGATCCATCTAACATCAGCCATGATAACCCTCATTGCACATCCTTTGCTGAATCCAGCTTATACACCTGGCAGTTCCTTGTCGATGTACTGCTGCAACCACTTTTGAATGATATTCAGCAAAATTTTACTTTCCTGTGATGTTAGTGATATTGTTTGATAATTTCTGCATTCTATTTGATCACCTTTGTTTGGAATAAGTTTGATCTCTTCCAATTAGTTGATCAGGTAGCTCTCTTCGAAATTTCTGGTCATAGATGAATGAGTGCTTCCTCATTACATCTGTTTGTTATAAATACTGCAATTTGTCAACATAGATAAAAATTAAAAAAGTGTGGAATTAGAACTTTTTTCTGTTAAAAATGACCTAGTTATTTTGTATCAAAGGAGAAACTTTTTTTATTGCTAAAAATGATAATATTTTCTGTCTTTTGATATACTTTAATTTTTTTTAATGAAAGTTGCCTAATTTGAAAGAAAGTGATGTTTTCTAGCAGTTATTGTCATTTATTACTATGTTTTTAAAATATCGCCAGCAACTTTTTCTTGCCTTAAGCATATCCATCTTCCATGGCTACTCCCCTTGATTTTGTCTTTCTGAAATTCAGGTCATAAATGCACTAATAAAAATGTTAAAATGTCTTTCACCTATTTTGGGTTTCCTAAATATCCTTGGGAAATTCTGGTGCCATAGTGGCTAAGTGCTGACCAAAAGGTCAGCAGTTCAAATCTGCCAGGTGCCCCTTGGAAACTCTATGGGGCAGTTCTACTCTGTCCTATAGAGTCACTATGAGCCAGAATTGACTCAATGGCAATGGTTTTTTTGTTTTGTTTTGTTTTTTAATATCCCCTAGTCAAAACTGAGTTTTGGTCCTTCAATGTGTAAAACAAATGACAGTAAGAATGGTTAAGTATGCTCAGCATTCTCCAAATTTTAATTATCTCAAAAACTCAAAGCTATTTTGCAGGCTCTTTTTTTTTTTTTTTTTTCTTTTTTGTTTACTAACTTTGGATAAAAAAGAATAAAAAACTGGCACATTGAAAAATAAAATTTGGATTAATTATGTATATGTAAAAATAGAGGAAAAAACTGGTACATTGAAAGAGAAATCTCTAGTTTAATTATGTATATGTAAAATATATTAATATAACATAGTTCCAATGCTTGTGTCCTTCTTTGCTTAAAGGAAACCTTAAGCAAAGGTTAGTTAAAATGTGTCCTTTAGTTATACAAAAAGATACTTAATTTTATGTGCAAAGACAGAAAGAACAGTATCTACAAAAAGACTTTGGTTCTAGGGTCAAATATGTTTAAAAATTGGCTGTATTCATAGTCCAAAGCCCAAAACCAAACCCTCTACCGTCGAGTCAGTTCTGACTCACGGCGACCCCGTGTTTGCAGAGTAGAACTCCTCCAGAGGGTTTTCGGGGCTGTGATCTTTTGGAAGCAGATATCCAGGTGTGTCTTCAGAGGTGCCTCTAGGTGGGTTTGAACTTCCCACCTTTGGGCTATTATCCAGTGATTAACTATTTGAGTAACCAGGGATGCATTCATAGTACAATTTATGTGAGAAATTAAATGTCTATAGACTTAATTTTATAAATTGTGTTATACTTCAGTTGAGGATTCCAGAATTCTGATAATCCAGGTTAGCAATAAAATAGCCAAAGCTGTTAGAATTTATCAAGAGGTATGGATCCCCTTCTTTCTCAAGACAACCAATCGGCTTTTACGTGATCTGAGACTTTGACATCCAGTATTCTTAAGTACCGTTGGAGGAAGACTCCACTTTAAATTTAGTGGCAAGAAGCTTGTCAGGAAATGTTAACATTTGAACAGAAAACTCCAAGGGATTTGTACTTGAATGCGCTTCTAAGGTTGACTACTAGCCGAAGGTCTGCGTACTTGGTGTCACCATGAGCCGGAATCAACTCAACAGCAACTAACAACACAAGGTAAAATAACGTCAGTCACAAATACCATAAATTTTACAAATATTGAAACTTTCAAGCTGAATTTTTTTTTTTTTTTTGTAGAGAATCTCTAAAAGCTTATGTTTCACAGCTAGCCCAGGAACTTCAGAGAAAAAAAATAAAGTGTAATATAGTCATATAGGCTACTGTAAAAAGCCCATTGGAAAAAGACCCTCAGATTGCCTCACCCTCTCTTTTTCGGTTTATTTATGTTCTACACTATCCCCTTCCCCTGCTGTTTCAAAGTTCTTCAGTCTTAGTAGACATCATTGTCTTTTATTCATGGGACGCCCAAGACCCTTAGAGTTGACATGCACTAGATTTTTGACTGTTTTTTCAGATACTTACAAATTAAACAGCGCATATCCAAACGAAAGTGAAACACCACTTGGTTATATAAAGACGATTCAAGTAGATTGTGGGGAGTACAAGGAAAGTTTCAAATTTAAAAAATGAACCGTGTTTTAGTGACAAAACAACCGCTACTAAGCTGGATGATTCAGCAGATGGCCACCAACAGAAAGACAGTTAGGGTCTGATGACGGCGAAGGTCAAGGGCAGCTTTTGAAAACAAGATACATGATTTTGGAACATTGATCTGAAGTGCACAGACCTACATTTTTTATTTTTCTGGAGATAATTGTTTATCCTCCAGCCTAGGCTAAAGAATTACTGGAAAGGAGGATGGGAAAAGTAAAAAATGGATCTCTTGGCAAAAGGGCTATGAAAGGTAATTGAGAATTGAAACAAAAAACAGAGACCATAATTTGTAAAATGAACTCTACCCTGACTCTCAAAACATACACTAGAGCAAACTAATCTATGACCTGTATTATAGATTTTCTAAACTTGAACTAGCTCATCCACAACCATATGCTTCATATAAGACTTCAGACCATCTGATCTTACATTAACTTGCTTACTTTAAGATTACAACTCCAATCTCCCAAGCCTTTTGGAGATGCCCTAGAGTTCCTCCAGAGGGTATTAGAGCTTCCTGTATCAAGCCCAACAATCCAATTACTTTCTAATACAAATATGTTTCTGATGGTGTTTAGTCAGTGGGCTTTAATGTAATAATCAGTTAACTAAAAGGCTGAATTTACAATTAATTAGAAGAGCATTGACTTATAGAACTAATATTTCATAGACACAATTTTATTGAAAGGAAATCACACTGTTAAAATCTGACCTTCACTTTATGTTCAGATTTCACACAATGGTGTGTTTGGATGTCATAAGAATATCTTCAAGATTAGTCCTAAAGTTGGATAAAATGATAATCATTTTTTGCTCTTTTCCCTAGGGCAAACCATTTCCACTGTCATAGCATTGACAGATAATTATTTTGTCTCTGAAAATCCTGACTCAGAGTAAATGCCACTCTTGGGTAATTTCTTTTTTTTTTCTTTCTTTTCTCTAACAGATGCAGTTTAAGCTCTCAGAAATAGCTGATATATATAACTTGTCATTTGGAGGGGAAATAGAATCACTTTTTTTCCCCAAAAAGTTAGGAATATTTTTAATGAGCTTATGTCCTGAGATCTTCCAACCTCACAGTAATGATGAGCACTAATCCCCAAATCCCAATAACCACAAGTTTGACTTTAGAATTTAAGGCTATATCAACTGATTTGTTTTGTTTTCAATGAATTAGGATATAGATGTTAGTAAGTAATATGGTGTGTGTGTATATATATATATACACACTGAAACTGCAAGTTTCCTTTTTAATTTACCTTTGGTTGAATTTTTAAACTCAGTAAAATAGTATCAAAAATCACAAATCAATAGAAACTGTGTTTAGTAAAACCTTTCTCTCATTTGTTTTTTAAATATTGAAATATTAAAGTAGCTTGAAGCATGCTATATTAGTGAAGTTTTAGGATTCTGGAGACTCATTATGAAATTTAGATTACAGAATCTCTACATTTTATTCCACTTATGTAAATCTTTTGTGAAACCTGATAATTATAGCTACCAATTTCACACATCTAATAAATAAGTATAACAGGAATCTGCACTCATTTGCAAGCCTGCAAGTGGTGCTGAAAACAAATGAGAATGTATGATATTATCAAGCTATTATAGTGCAAATTTATCTAATCAACTATGATAAAAATCATATAATAACTTGTAGTGTATCATTTGGGGCAAATATTTATTATTTTGTAATATGTGTCACTATTTAGCCTAGCAAGATAGGAAAAAAAAAAAATCATGCCACATAAAAATGTAAGTAAACTTATTTTTGTAAGTTCTATAATCCTTTTACATTTTAGGTTTTTTTTTTTTTTTTCCTATAGAAATATGTAATATAGATTTTGCTACTTAAATTTTATGTAAGGTCTCAGGCTAATTTTCAAAAAACTTCAAGTTTGTTACAATCAAAAGGATACATCTTCCTTGGGAAAACACGTTCTTAAAGTTCAGTTTCTGCGTGTCAGAGGTCTCTTCCCATCTGACGGTTCATCTCTGAGACGAAGAAGAACTTGATGAAAACAATGCTTATGCTTCAACTTGGCTGTCATTAGAACAATTTTTATTCAAACAGCATGCTTGAATTGTTCATTTTGGTACCTGAGACATTAATTTTGAAATTGATATTCAGCTAATTAATATATGTTTTTGACAGCTAATGTTTAAAAAGGAAAACAATTTACATGAAGGTAAATCAAACATTTTCTGTAATATTAAAACAAATTTCAGTTCATGTTTATACCTAAGGCAGGAAAGATGCATTTTTAAACATCTGTTGTAGCACTGAAGTGAAGTACTGTATCTCCGTTGGAAGAAAAAGGAGATTATTATATTTCATCTCATAATCGGAAACATTCACTGTGCTTTTTTAGTATATTCTGCTATCCAACAAAATTTACAAAAAAAAAGAGTGCAATCAAATCTTTTGGGGCAACATTGTAAACAAAATATATTTAACTTTGTTTCACTCTAAATTTCTCATAGGTGGTTGGGCTTAGAAGAGCTTTCTTTCTTTCTTTTTTTTTAAGAGCCTGTCCTGGTAGCGTACTGGTTAAGTGCTACAGCTGCTAACCAAAAGGTCAGCAGTTTGAATCCGCCAGGCACGCCTTAGAAACTCTACAGGGCAGTTCTACTCTGTCCTATAGGGTCGCTATGAGTTGGAATCGACTGGAAGGCAGTGGGGTTTTGGTTTATTAATATTTTAAATACTAGAGCTTTATAGAGTATGTTGTAGAATGTGTAAATAAACATTTTTATTCTATAATGATTTTGCTGGTTTTATAAGTACTTTTTAAATGTATAAGCTTATAATTTTCCCAACAGCCACTGAAAGTTATTATTCTAATTGTCCCCATTTTACAGCTGAAACATCTGAGACCGAAAGTGATTAAGTAGTCTATAAGATACAGAGACTAATCTAGGAAGTATATACCTTAGAAATGGAATTAAAATCCAGACAATCTAACTTCAGAGCCTGGGTGCTAACTATTCCACATCTTTCCAACTTGTGATTGGTTACTAAACTAAAACTAAACGCTTTGCCATTAATTCAATTCCGACTCATAGTGACCCTACAGGACAGAGTAGAACTGCCCCTAGAATTTCCAAGGCTGTAAATCTTTATAAAAGCAGACTGCTACATCTTTCTGCCACATTTCCTTACTGATATGTGGCAAACCTACTTTCGAGCATAAGCTTTCTCATGCTGGATCTCTTAGATGTTTATTTGTTTTATTGTTATTTTTTTTTCTATTATTAGGTCCTGTTTAGAATTTATTTTTATTTTTTACCCAGGGAGACATTTATACAATTCTGATTCTCCTAATTTTTTTTTTCATATTAGCCTTATCATTAAAGGTCATTAAAAAAAAGAAAAGCAAACAAACAAAACCCTCTTGGGACATGGATGGAGAAAAGTTATGGATGTCTGTTGACTTGTTAACTTGTGTTTGGAGATATACATACACATACACAAACACACACACACACACGCACATAGTTTTTTAATTTTATTTTTTGCTGGAAACTTGGGACTTGGACCATGAATTAACTCTCTTTGGCTTATTCGGAAGCCCTGGTTGTTCAGGGGTTAAAGCAATCATATACTAACCGAAAGGTGAGCCCACCAGGAACTCTATGGGAAAAAGATGTGGCAGTCTGCCTTGTGAACTTTATGGGGAAATTCTACCCTGTCCTGTAGGGTTGCTGTGAGTCAGAATCAACTCAAAGGCAGTGGGTTTGGTTTTATGGTTTTGGCTCATTTGGCTTTTTTTTTAAAATAATATTTTATTATATTTTAGGTGAAAGTTTACAACAGCAAAAGTTTCCCATTCAACAATTTCTACACAGATTATTCAGTGACACTGGTGACATTCTTAACATTGTGTCAGTATTCTCATTATTTCCATTCTGGTTGTTCTATTTCCAGTAATCTAGTTTCACTGCCCCTTCCTTGTCATCTTTGTTTTATAGTAATTGTTGACCATTTGGTCTCATACAGATGATGTTTTTTATAGAAGCACAGTACTAATGGGTAATATTCTTTATTTTATGAGTCAACCTGTTATTTAGCTAAAAGGTGACTTCAGAGAACAGTCAGAGTCTCAAGGATTCTTCTGGTCTCAACAGATCCAGTAAGTCTGAAAGTCTTAAGAATTTGACATTCTGTTCCACATTTTCTCCCATTCTGTCAGGATACACCTATTGTGGCCCTGGTAAGAGCAATCAGTAGCAGCAGCCGGGCACTACCTAGATCTTCTAGTCTCAGGGTGGATAAGGCCATGGTTCATGTAGACAATTAGTCCTATAGACTAGTTTCTTCTCTGAGTCTTGGGTTTCCTTCTTTCTATTTTGCTCTGGACAGGTACAGACCAACAGTTCTGTCTTAGTTGGCTGTTCACAAACTTTTAAGACTCCAGACACTACTCACCAGACTGAAATTTAGAACATAAGTTTTATGAACTGCATTATACCAATTGACCCAGTTGTCCCATGAAACTATGGCTCTAAGGCTTCAAACCAAGAAAACCAATCCTGTGAGGTGATTGGTTATATCTAAGAATTATCTATAACTGTGCATTACTATATGTACAAATATATGTGCATGAACACATATACATGTATATATACACGTATATATACACAGGCAGTCCCCAGGTTATGAATGTCTGATTTACAGATAACTCATACTTAAGAATGACTGCCATAAAGCCTATTATATTAATATTTGGTTAAATACAATGGTTTGTAATAAAGAATGCATGCACTACATACTTTGTGATGCTCATGAAAACATTGTGCAGTTGGAAGTGTTTCTTAAGTGTTCTTTTCGTTAGGTGCCATCGTATTGGTTCCCACTCATAGCAACCCTATGTATGACAGAATGAAATACTGCCCGATCCTGAGCCACCCTCACAAATGTTGTTATGTTCAAGCCCATTGTTGCAGCCATGGTGTCAATCCATCTCAAATGCACAGAAAAGTAAAATGTATACTATATACTAAGAGAAGCATTTGACTAACTGACACTAAATAAGAACCATATGTACCTGTTCTAATTTACCTACAAATTCTACTTAAAGACAAAGTTAGAAACAGACCTCATGGGTAACTGGAGATTGCCTGTATGTATGTATATATACAGATATAAACATACATACACACACACACACACACACACATACATAAATATACAGGCACCCATCAAAGTGGATGGGTTTGCTGCTGAGGAGCAGTCCAGCACGAGCTCTTAGCTCCCTCCCTTTTTTTCCCTCACCAGTGACTCTGGAGCTCATGCTCCTTGCCATCCTGTACTTTACCTTAGCCCCTTCACAAATGTGCACTCTATCTATGCCCCTTCCTGATTCTCTGACAATTCAATCTGCCTCATTTTGTTCCAGGAGAACTTCCCGGTATTTCCCTAGCTTCAAAGCTATACTTTTCCCATGTGTCACTCTCTCTGGCATGTTTATACTCAGTTCTTTTCCAGTCCACCTCGTTTCTTCCAGGTTTTTTACACAGTAACTCTGCTTCCAGCTGTGTTTTCTGTGAAGCTGATTTCCTGGGATTCTTACCTGGGGGTGTTACTTGCTGCCATCCCAAAATGGCCATGCCGTATCAGGTCACCAGGCAGGGCAGGAATGATCCATGAGCCTCCACATTCCCCTTGGTCTCGATCCTTCTCTCCTTCCAATTGGCGCTTGGTTGGGTTCTTCAGCCCTCTGATGCTCAGGGGTCCAAGGATGTTATTTGTGTCTGTTTTACTTAGTTTCTCAAGTCTTTGTTGTAAGGAGACATCATGGTGTGATATATCTAAGCCACCATCTTAACCAAAAACTTGGTTTATTTTTAAAGTGCCAATCAGTGGTAATACAATATCTAATTCATAGTGTTATTGTGAGGATAAATGCAAAGATGTATCTCCAGTTCCACTAGTTACTTACAAATAACAAGAAGCCCTACAAACACTTTTTTATGACATTGGGCTCAAACTCCATTTTTCATCCTTCCATTCTTACTGGCTTTATTTCATTCTCACTATCATTGCCTCAGGATTTCAAGATAGCTATAGTCCTTACATGTTTCAAACAAGAAGAAAGAGAATGAGACAAAGAGGATGGTGCAGTGCCTGTATCAGGAAAGTAAATGCTTTTTTCAGAAATGCTTTACTTTTCTCGGCTAGAACTATGCACATAGCCACTCTCTCCTTAGCTGCAATGGAACCAGGGTAGGTAAATAGTTTTAGATGCATCCATTGTCCTTCCAAAATCACACAACGAAAGGAGAAAGGTGGCAATGGATATGTGGAAAGCAGTTAGTGATATCTTGTCACAACAGCTTTTAGTACTAGGTACACCACACAGTAATCCCTAAGTGAAAAACCGTTGGTATTATTTGGATAGAGCACTGGTGAATGAGCCACTTCCATAAAATAACCTTATTTAATTCGTAAATTTATCACTCATAAAAGTTCCAGATAAATTTCAAATATGCTGTCCTTATGATTGTTTATATATGGAATTATAGCTGAGAAACAGTTTTAAAAAAATCACATATAGGCTAAATAAATAAGACTCTATGATATAATTTGATTTGAGAAGCTTCATAAGCTCTACTATGCCTAGAAAATATATGTCACTAACCTGTCTGTAATTAATCAGTTAATCACACTTTTGTGTCAGGACATCACAACTTGTAGGGTGCATCAGAGAGAATGGACAACTATGTTGTAAAATTGTGATATATATTGTATGTGGGTATAGATTGTAAATAACATATATTGTTTAAAGTTCACACATTCAGGAATTTTTTTTTTTTAATAATATGACTAAATGTTTAGTATTTACCTCTACTTGGCCTTTCGCTTCTTAAATGGACCAGGAACACTAAATACCTGTTCAGGTTAACTAAACACAGACATTGAATTTAGGTGGGTTTTGGGGGAGTAAATGGGAAGTATTTGCTCTGCACCCAAATGAAGCAGATATAGAATAGAACAGAGGGCAAGTGGACTCTCATGAGGATACTGGGTTTGGTCTTTTTATAGAAAACAACAAGTAGCAAGTTACACTGTGAATCCATCTATTGATTAACTTTCAGAGGCTGTGCTGAGACATCAGTGCATTAATTAAGCTGTCTTTGACTTTTCTAATTATTATTTTTTTTTCTCAACTCAGCTTTCCTGTTTGGTTGTGTATGTGTGTGGGTGGGTGGGTGGATTCTATACTCAGAAGGGTGAACGGCTTTATCACCCTTATTGTGGTTAATTACAAACTAATACAAGTAGAAATGATTATCTCTCCCACCATTCCTACTTTTCTCTTTATTTGTTTCACAAAGTTATCTTCCAACCATGAATGAGTAGTAGGTGTTTGCTTGAATTTACTTGTCTTTTGTATGTTAATGCAGTATATTTTTTTGCCATGTTTCTTTCTAACTTTCCAGTAGCTTGAGACAAACTCAATTTTTTTCACTTAAAAAAGACACAAGAAATATGATCATAATAAAATATCATTTATTTAAATACATAAAAAAATAGATACATTCATATAGTAGAAGGGATTAAATATAAAAGAAATAATAATTTGCCAATAAAGAATCTTTCTTTTACACCTGGAAAAAAACAAACCATAAGAATATTAAGAACAATTATGCATTCTTAGTTTATTTTGCTGTAAAACTCGAGATAAGCCTCCTAGATTTTGATGAACATTTTATTGTGTGACTGAATGCATGCACCTTAAAAGTATTTTGAAAGTAGTAAAATATTATATTCTAGAAGAGACACTGAGTATCTACTCCAACCATCTCATTTATAGATGAATCAATACATACTGAGAGTTAAAGGCAAAGCTGGGATAGAATACATGTCTTCCAGGCTCTCCCCCAATAAATTTTGACCTATGAAAAATCTTTTTCCAATAATATATAATCTTTTAAACCTCTTTAAGAAAATACATTTCATCATTTTTAAGTTGATATTGTACAAAGGCATGGCTTTATGTTAACTATATTTTAGAAGGGTATATTTTAAAGATTTTATTACGTTGTTCATTTAAATTTAAAGTTTAATAGTATTCATGACCTATTAGGAAGTCCTGTTTTTACTTTTCCCAGCTTTTTTAATTTAAAATTTTACTTTCACCATTAAACAAGGAATTTAGTTTGTTTAATAACGAAAAATGGCTTTACATTTTTTCTTTCATGCTGGATCACCTCCTCTACCCAACTTGTACTACATCACACCAAAATTTAGTGTCCTGAAACAACAATCCTTGATTTAATTCACGATTTTGTGGTATGGCATATGGGCTATTGGTTTCAGCCAGGTTTGCCTCTACAAGTGATAAGTGTCTAATCAACAAAGGATTCAGCTTCTGGCTCTTAGCTGAAAACACAGGTTATTGTGTCAGGAGTCTCTTTTCATTTAGGAAATGTTTCATTGTTCAAATTATGTTAGATGGACAAGATCATATTCAATGTGAAAGTGCAAAATCCACATAGCAGATACAGGAAGGGGGTATTATTGCAACAATCTAGGAGCTATGAATAAAATGAGGATCATAAATCAAACAAACATAGTCTGCCTCTAGCTCTAAAAATTCACTTGATTCCCATATGCAATGTATACTCACTCTCTCATAAAAACAGCAAAATTCTCATTCAATCAAAAGATCAGGTTTAAAGTCACAAATCATATAATACACCATCATACAGAATATGGTTGTTGTTGTTTGTGTTGAGTCAATTACAACTCACGGTGCCCTCATGCATGCACAGTAGAACTCTCCATAGGGTTTTCACAGCTGTGACCTTTTGGAACTAGATACCCAGAGTTGTCTTCTGAAGCACCTTTGGGTGGGTTTGAACCAACAAATTTTCAGCTAGTAGTTGAGTGTTTAAACTTTTTCACTACCCAGGGACTCCAGATGTGGATAAGACACTACATTAAAAAGACAAGTTATATGTTCTATACAAACACTATATACAATGGTGATACAAGACTGGAATAACCACAGAATATGTTACCATTTGAATAGGAAATGAAAGGGAACCATTTGTATTCTGTAATCCACAGAAATTCTGAAATTAAATTGGGCAAATATGTCATATGTGTCTATTCCAGGGACAGTGATGCTCTTGAACTGACTTCTTGTCTGTTTCCAGGGAGTGAATTCCCTTTTTTTTTTTTTTTCATGGTTCTTTGCTCCTCCCTTTGAAATTTCCTCTCTTTTTCATCATCCTCCTTGAGCTATTTTTGGAGAGGGTTTTGGAAAACTTTCTGTTAGAGCAATTTACTTAGTCTATTTCCTTCTCATAGGTATGGTGACCCATAGCCTTTTTGGATTTTAAACAGTCTCAGCACATTTTCATAGAGACTAATAAGATGTTTGCTTGTACAACTTTATTAAAAAGTTGGTGGGTTTTCTGTGAATCTGACTAGAGTCTACTCTGTAACTCAAAATCTATAGTAGCTGTTCATCTAATGAATTGCCTTTCTCCTCCACACTTACTGATACATTGGGCATTTAGGCTGCAGTGGTCTTAATCTCTCACAATGTCTAGAAAATTTTATCTAATTGAGAGAAAATAAGAAGTAGTGATTCATTTAATTCTTTCAAAAGTCTTAACAAAAAATCTTGCAACCAAGCCACTGATTTTGTATATACTTTAGGTTATGTTTTGCTTTGCAAATTATTTATCAACTAACAAACTAAAGTGTTGGATAGACTAGAAAGAAGAAACAGTTTTATATTCCAATTTGTTAAAATACTGCTTGCAAACTGACCATTATTTGCCTTACCTCTTGTCTGTACTTTAAAATACATAGTTAAAAGCAACCAGCTTACCTCTTGCACATTCTGCCTGAAGATAGTCTTCCTCAGAGTCTGAAGTTCAGAGGGAATGTTATAATTTTCAAGTACCACAGGTGAATGTTTTTCCAATTGTTTTATCGCTATGTATTAGGAGTGGACATCTTACCAGCTTACTATAGATGTCTCCTCAATATTTTTCAGTCTCTGCCTTTTAACCTTGTAACAAAGCCAATGTCACACATTTTAGGTTTTGTTACAACAGTACCTAACTTCTAGGTACCAATTTACATATTAGTCATCTACAGCTCACGACAAATTTCTCCAAAATTTAGTGGCTTAAAACAATAACATTTGCTTTTATCATGATTCTCTAAGTCTGGAAATTAGGGCCAGGCTGAATTGATTGTGTCCTCTAATGGTGGGTTCATTTGGGCATCTGTGGCAGCTGTCAGTTAGTGAGGTGGCTCTACTTCTGATGTTTGTTATCTGTCAGTTAGGGTGACTGGAGAAACTAGCTTACATTCCTCTCTTGAGGTTGTTAGATTCTGCTCATGGTAGTAGTGTCAGACACCCCAAGAGCAGCAAGAGAAAGATGAAACCTCAATGCCCCAGCACTTTTCTCTAATCTCTGATTGTGTCATATTTTTCATTATCTAACCAGACTTAAGTAAAAAGCATATTGTCGGTGGGAGTTTGGTCACCCAAGACTTTGGATACGAGGACGTATTAACAAATTGAGACTCATTACTACAACATCATACCAAAGTCACCCCAAATTTATGGTCTCACTTTCTATCTCACTGAGAAAATAGTAGCAAAAGAAGAGGACTTCCACAAATAGCCTTTAGCACATCAATCCAGTCTCAAACATTATATTTAATTACTTTTTATAAATAATAGAAAAGTTGAAAACAAAATGTCAGTCATCAAAGTAGTTTCTGTAGATACAGCATATAGCCTATCTTACTTTCTTCAGATTCACTAAGGATTCCACTGACATTTACTTTGGCTCAGGTATGGGGAAGTGCCTCTAACACCAAGACCTATTGGAAAACTGTAAGAATCCTCAACAGATGGTTCAATTGAACTGAGCATTCTATATTCAGTTCCTGTTTCCCCAGTTTAATCCTCACATGACTTGATGAATTTACTATTAATTTTGCAATGACTCTTTCCTTCAATTATTGGGGCTTAATATACCCTGAACTTTTATTTAAGTAGTAATCAATATTCATGAATAAGAATTTGCTAATTATTTCAAAAACAGAACACACATTTTGGCTGGTTCTGAATATGATGGCAATTTAAAAATGATGGACATTTTCTCTATTGTGTGTTTAAAAACTGAGTGTTTCTTTCTGTGTATGGCTCATTTGGTGGGAATCATTAATTCCTGTTTTATCTTTAAATGGCTAGGATTAATTAAGGAGCATCGCTAATAAGGGAGTTGAAAGCACCCCTTGGTGCATGCAGTTTTTTTTTTTTGTTCCCCAATGATTATTATAATGGATAGTCTTAGAATTTAAACAGAGACATTCCATAAATATGGGAGGAGTTTCCTTTTTAAGTATTTAAAACTATAAAATCATGTCTCTCTACACTTCCTCAAATCATCTAAGAATTGAGTATACTTAGTAGGACTAATTGTTTCCCAAAATTCCTATGTATAAGAAATCTTGAAAGCCTTTTACCTATCTACTTAGAAATCTTCTAACTCCACAGATGGGTGTTTTTCTGTAGCAATGAACTCGAGGACAAAACACTGAGCTGAAGTAGCTTCTAATAAGTCCATTACTCAGGGCTATTCCGAAAATAAACATTTCATCACCAGCTGAGTTCTTTTCTGAAGTTTAGATAATATTGTTCAGTACTTCCAAACAAATGTGCTTATGCATCGAGTGAGTGATATTGACATAGTTATATTCCTTTGTGATTGTTTCTGGTGGTCTAGACAGTTTTCCAGCAGGGGTATATTAACTAGGCATGTCTTAGACTTGTGATCATATAAGAAGGATACTCAGGACTGGCAGTTTAATACAAATATAAAATGAACAAAAAAAACAAAATATAAAAAGTTAGCTTTTTTAAGAAGGAAGTAATGTACTTTCTCCTGTCAGCCATCTTGAAAATTGTAAGAGTTGGAAGAGATGTCAACCGACCAAAAGTTCTAAGTGTTGTTAAATGACTTCAGCTACATACTAATATCCAAGTTAATTAGACTTGGTTAAGATCTAATTAAACCAGTATGGGGTATGCTACTCACTTAGTTATGAAATATGACATCAAAAATTCTTGAAATAAATTCCCTGCCACAGGAGCTGGCCTTCTTAAATTTATGGTTTTGATTAGGGAGGGCAATAAAACAAGGAAGAAATCATTATAAGAAAGATTTTTGCCTCATTGTTACTCATATTAATGAGATCGCTGACAAAAACAAAACAACAAAACAAAAAAGAGTGTAAGATGTCTGCAGTACATAGACTTACTTCAGGTCTCTACTACAAAGTGGCCGTTATAGGCTCTCTAATTAGTAATGAAAAAAGTACACACCACAGAAGAAAAATATGTTTGTAACTTGATAAATGGATTCAGGAATGAGAAAAAAATATTTAGAGCAATTAAAGAGCTCAAAATATACATAATTATGTAGTACCAAAAAATCCTTAGTTTCCTAGGAGCTGCTTTAACAAAACAGCAAAATTTGGTATTGTACAAGAACAGAAATTTATTGTCTCACAATTATTGAGGCAAGTACCCCAAGTCAGGGTGTCGGCAGGGCCATGTCTCTGTGATGGCTTTAGGGGAAGAAACTTTTGTCTCCTGGCTTTGGGTGGCACCAGGTGTTCCTTGGCTTGCAGCTGCAACATAACTCCATCATGGTGTTCTTCCCTCTGCCTGTCCCTTTCTGTCTCTTCTCCTCTTTTACAAGGCCGTCACTTAGATTGGATTAGGACCCACCCCTTTCTGATAGGACCCCAGGTTAACTTAACTGATAACGGCTTCAAAGACTATTTCCAAATAAGGTCATTCACAAGTACCAGGGGTTAGGATTGCAACATCAATAGTAGGGCCCTTTCATTTCAATTCATAACAGTCCACTCCCCGCCCTCTCTAAAATTCATGTCTTTTTCATGTGAATCAATACACCTTCTTTTACTAACTCTAAGATTTCACTAAAATGTGGGACTAGGACTCAGACACAGATTGTACCACGTCACTTCTGGTATCCCAAAGAAATTTGCACTTGCCTGTATCATTGAACTCTCCAAAAAATATCAAAATTGCCTATTTTAAGTATTCATCAGTTCTTTGCATTATATATATATATATTTATGTGTAAGTCCTGTTAGAGTTTTGAGCTTATGAAATTTATTCAGCTATTGATATTGACAATTTCTCCCTCATTACATCATAGTACTTAGCACAGTAGGAATATTATTTTGTATATAATTAAGATCTTCTTGGGAAATTCTAAGCAGGTTCTTTTTTGTTTAAATTTTTTGTGGTAAAACTGTGTATATGACAAAACATTTGCCATTTTAATCACTTTTATGTGTACATTAAATAATGTTAATTATCATTGACAGCATGTTCACCATGTTGCGGGACCATCCGTGCAATCTGTTTCCAATTTTATCGTCACCCTTAACGGAAAATCACTACTCCTTAAGTAATTCCTTCTCATTTTCCCCTCTCACCTATTCCTGTTAGGCACTTATAAAGTTTGGTGTCTATGCATTTGCTTATATTAGATATTTTATACAAGGTGGAATCATGAAATATTTGTCCATTTGTGTCTAAATTATTTCCCTCACTCTTAATGTTTTCAAGATTCGTTCATGTTGTAGCAGGAATCAGGACTTAATTTCTCTTTATGGAGGAGTAATATTACATTGTATATATGCACCACATTTTTTTAATGTACTTTCATCTGTTGATGGACTTTTAGATTGTTTCCACCATTTGGCTATTGTTAATAATGTGCATTGGTGTACATGTATCTGTTTGTGTTCTTGCTTCCAATTCTTGTGGGTATGTGCCCAGGGGTAGAATTGTGGCATCATATGATAATGTAATGTTTAACTTTTTGAAGAACCAACAAACTGCTTCTGCAGCATCTACATCATTTTGCATTCTTAACAGCAGTGTAGAGCTGTTCCAATTTCTCCACTTCCCTACCAACACTTGTTTTCCTTTTTTCTGATAATAGCCACCCTAGTGGGAGTGAAGTGGTATTTCATTTTGGATTTGATTTGCATTTACTAGTGGCTTATAATGTTGAACATCTTTTAATTGTGTATTGGCCATTTATATATTTTCTTTGGTAAAATGTCCATTCAAATACTTCGTCCATATTTTAGTTGGGCTGCTGTTTGTCTTTTTGTTGTTGAGTTGCAGGTGTTCTTTATGTATTTTGGATCTTAAACCCTTGTCAGATACGTGGTTTCCAAATATTTCCTCCCATTCTGTAGCTTCTATCTTCATTTTCTTGATAAAGTCCTTTGATAAACAAAATTTATTTCTTTTTTGTTTTGATAAAGCCCAATTTCTCTGCTTTGTCATTTGTTGTACATGCTTTTGGTGTCAAATCTAAGAATCCATTGTCAAAATCTACATCCTGCAGCATTACCTCTACGTTTTGTTCCAAGAGGTTTAAGGTTTTAGTTCTTCCACTTGAGTCATTGATCTATTTTGAGATTTTAATACAGGATGTGTAGTTCAACTTCAGTCTTTTGCATGTGAAGGTCCAGTTGTCCCAGCACCGCTTATTGGAAAGATTACTCATTCCCCTTTGAATGGACTTCGCACCCTTGTTGAAAATCAGTTGATGATTTATTTCTGGATTTGCAAATCTGTTCCACTGGTCTATATGTCTATTTTTATGTAAGTACCATGTTATTTTGATTACTGTAGTTTTTTTTTTTTTTTATATAGCTACAGTAATAAAATAGTGCACTGAAAATCCGGAAGTCTGAATCTCCCTACTTTTGTTCCAGATAAATTTGAAGATTGGCTTTCCCATTTCTGCAAAGAAGGCTGTTGCAATTTTGGTAGGGATTGCATGGTACCTATAGGTTGCTTTGGGTAGAATTCAAGAACAGACAATATTAAACCTTCCAACCCATGAACACAATATGCCCTTCCATTTATTTACATCTTTAATTTCTTCCAGCAATGGTTTATAGTTTTCAGTGTACAAGCCTTTCACTTCCCTGGTTAATTTTGTTTTGAGGTTTTTTTTTTTTCTTTTTTTCTTTTAGATGCTATTGTAAATTGACTTGTTTTCTTAATTTTCTTTTCAGATTACTCATTGCTGATGTACAGAAATCCAAATGATTTTTGTGTGTTGACCTCGTACCCTGCAATATTACTGTGTTTCTCTATTTGTTCTAGAAAATTTCTGTAGATTTCTTGGAATTTTCTTTATATAGGATTATGTCACTTGTGAATAGAGACAGTTTTACTTCTTCCTTTCCAATTTGGATACCTTGTATTTATTTTTCTTGCCTAATTGTTCTTCTTTTTTTTTTTTTTTAATTGTTCTGGCTAGGACTCCAGTACAATACCGAACAGCAGTTGTGCAAGTAGACATCCTTGCCTTGCTCTTGATCTTAAGAGGAAACAGTCTTTCTCCATAATGTTAGCTGTGGATTTTTTCATAAATGTCTTTTATGATAATGAGAAAATTCCCTTCCATTCTAAGTTTGAGTGTTATCATGAAAGGGTGTTAGATTTTTTCGGGTACACTTTCTGCATCAAATGAGATGGGCTTGTGGTTCTTTCCTTCATTGTATTAATGTAGTGTATAAATTGATTGATTTGTAATGTTGACCCACCCTTGCATTCCTGGAATAAATACCACTTGATCATCTTTGTAATACTTTTAATACGGTGTTGGATTTGCTTTAGTAGTATTTTGTTGAGGATTTTTGTATCTGTATTCATTTTGAGATGTTGTTCTTTCATTTTCATTCAGCATTAAGTATTTTCTGATTTCTTCCTTGATCCACTGGTTGTTTAATAGTGTGTTGTTTAATTTCCATGAGTTTCTGCATTTCCAATTTTCCTGCAGTTACTTATTTCTAGTTTCATTCCATTCTGATTGGAGAAGATATTTTCTATGATTTAAATCTTTTAAATTTTTTTAAGACATCTATTGTGACCTGGAAAATGGTCTATCCTGAAGAACGATTCATGTGTACTGGAGAAGAATATGTATTGTGCTTTTGTTTTGCGGATATTCTACAGATGCCTCTTAGGTCTAGTTGGTTTGTAAAAAACAAGCAAATAACAACAAAACTTTTGCTGTTGAGCCAAGTCCAACTCATGGCAACCTGAGGAGTCACAGAGTTGAATTGTTCCGTAGAGTTTTTTTGGCTGTAATTTTTATGGACACGGAGATCCAGGCATTTCTTCTGTGGCACAACTGGGTAGGTTCGAACCACTAACCTTAGATTAGCAGTTGAGTAAAAGCCATTGATGTGATCAAGGGACCCTTTTAGGTGGTTTATAGTGATTTTCAAATCCTCTATTTTTGTATTTATCTTTGTTTCTTGATGTCTCTCTGTTATTTACAGTGGTATATTGATGTCTTCAAATACTATTTTATAAATATTTTATCTTTCAATTATGTCAGTGTTTGATTAATATATTTTGAGATTCTAATGTCGGGTGTATATTTATAATTATTATATCCTTTTGATATATTAACATGTTTATCATTATGTAAAACCTTTCTTTGTCTCATAAAACATCTTAGGGTTAAAATCTATTTTGTCTGATATCAGTATAGCCATCCCATAACTTTTTTGTTTATTTGCAAGGAATTTTTTTTTTCCTATCTTTAATTTTCAACCTATTTGTGACTTTGAGTCTAAGATATATCTTTGGTAGACACATGGATCTATCTTTTTTTTAAAATCTGCTCTGCCACTCTCTGCATTTTGATTGGAGAGTTGAATCTATTTATGCCATTTGATTTTATGTGTGCCTGTGTTTATACATTTTTGGTCCTTTGTTTCCTCCCATATTGCCATCATTTGGGTTTAACTGATTTTTGTAGTTACATATATTTATATATATATGCATATATAATTTTATGGTTACCTTAAGGATTACATTTAACATCTTAAATTTATAACAATCTAGTTTAATTTGATACCAGCATAACTTCAGAAACATACAGAAACTTTATTCCTATACTGCTCCTCTTTTCCTTTTATCTATAGGAATCATATCACTACTTAAGTTAGAAGACAAAAATAACATAAAACTTGCCCATGTGATTACATCTGTTAGAGATCTTTCTTTTCCACATATGCCTTCAAATTATTGTCTTTTATTTCAGTGCTTTAAATATGCCATCCCACTGTCTTCTGGCCTCCAATGTTTCTGAAAAGAAATTGACACTTAATTTTATTGAGGACCCATTGTACGTTAAAATCTGCTTTTGTCTACCTGTTTGCAGGATTCTCTCGTTATCTTCAGTCCTCAGAGTTTTATTAGAAAATGTCTCAGTGTTGATCTCCTTTGGATTACCCTAGTTGGAGTTTGTTGGGCTTCTTGGTTTTGTAAATTCATGCCCTGAGCCAATTATGGAAAAATTTCTGACTTTGTTTCTTGAAATATTCTTTTTGTCCCTTTTCCCCTTTTCCTTATTTCTGCCATGCTCTCTCTTCTCCTTCTGTACTTCCTATGATAATGTTTGCTAGTTTGCTTGAGGATTTCCCATAATTTCATTAGGTTTTCCTCAATTTTCTTGATTCTTTTTTTCTCTTTGCTCTTCAGATTTAGCAATTTCAGTTGCCTTAATCTGTAGTTCACGGATTCTTAGTTTGCCAGCTTAAATTTGATGTTGAGTCCCTGCATTGAATTTTCTATTTCAGTTACCATTTTTCAGCTCTAATAATTGTTTGATTTCTTTCTATAGTTGCTTTTATTTACATTTTTGTTTTATTCTTGTATCATTTCCTGATTTCTTTGAGCATTTTTAACACTGTTGTTTTACATTATTCTAAGCTATCTATTATCCAGACTTCCTTAGGGACAATTTTTTTCTCCTTTATCTTGTTCTTTTATATCATTTCCAGTTTTTTGTATGTATGATTTTTGTCAAAACCAGGATATTAGAACATCACAATATGCTAGCTCTGTGCATGCATGTGGAATTTTCAATTCACCTGTATACAGGGTGTTTTTCAAAGTGCTAATTTCTGCAAGAAACTTTCTGGTGACCACTTCTTTCAATCTTTGCTCAACACTCCTTCCCCTACTCTGTGTGACTTCAGATTGAAACCATTCCTTTGGGAAACTCACAGATATTTAGGACAGGCATACTGAACAGTCTTCCAGTAAACTCAGCCCTGTTCACTCCAGAGCCAGAATCAGGCCCATCTCTCAGAATTTGAACTGTGGCATTCCTCTGCTACAGCTGCAGCCACAATCCCTGTGCAGGGAGGGGGAGAAATAGAAACAGCAGAATTGACATTTTTCTACCATTTAATAGTTGCCTTTTTCTTGTTTCACTGTGCAATTAGTTGCTGCAGTTCTCTGTATACATTTTAGAGTTTTTATAGAGTTGAGATTATATATTTCTATTTACTTTTTTTAGTGCTCATGTAGGAGGGTTGAAATCTTAGACCTGCTGACACTGCCATCTTCCCTGAAGTCCCTGAGTAGGCTCTTTTTGATGGGATATAATGAATGCAGCTCAGATGGGTATAGAAGAGAATCAATAAGCTGGATTAGAATTTAAAACAACAGAACATACAAAGAGATGGAAGCATGCCTAAAGCTTCTGTTGACAGAGATTCTTTCTCTTTCTCAGTACTGTAATGCCTTAATGGCTTCTTTCCTAGAACTTTCTTATTTAATCAGCTCAGAAGTACATATCATAAGTAATCTTATGAACATTATGTCAGTGTCATGTGCAAAGTTTATTTTTAAGAAATGTAAATATAATTAAGTTATTGATCTTTGTGATTTGTTCAAGAATTTAGGCAACTACTGTGATTTTTAACCCTACTTGTTAAGTAAAATAAATAAATAAAAACAACAAAAAAGAAAACTTTTAAACTGCAAGAACAACAAAAGCATGAAAGTAGCCTCATCTATTATTGTTAGTATGGATTAAAAAAAAAAAAAAGTGCATTGCTTATGTGCTCCTTGAAGAAAACTTTTAACCTTATTCACTATATTTGACTTAGTTGAAGAAGAGAGAATATGGGTGTATTTATGATTCTTCAGTCTTATAAAATATAATAATTAGTACCTACTATTTTCATATGATCTATATGCCCCAGTTTATGCAGAAATTATCAAAGCATAAAGGGTATCTACCATTCCAGTTATTAAAGATAATTGGGAAAGAAAAGAGTGGAAGTATAAATATTGCACTGGAAATGGTTGCTGTTCCACATATTACCAAATAATAACAGGCATATTTTGTAATTTATTTTGCTTACAAGATATGTAATATAAATACAAGCACTCATGGCTAAAAAAAAAAAAAGAATTCATGAAAATACAAAATAAATTAAGCATTCCCAAAACACTTTTTTCTTTTTAGGTTTAACAAATTGTAGTAAAATCTAGAAACAGGATTATTGTACAATAGACTATGTCTAATATTGCAAATAATTTATAAAATACATTCCCAAAATTGAAAATTTAATAAACAAGGGACTTTTCAAAAAATGCATTCCAAATATCAAAGCTAAAAACTTGTTTTGTGAAAAATATTGTCTCATAAACACACAATAAGGAAGTATATAATCAGTCAAATTAACAAACCCAGTTCAATTATATTTTATTATTCAAGCTCTAGACAGTTTTATTGTATTTAGCAAGCTGTAATAAAATACTCCAAGAATCTAATTAACGTTCTTCAGACAAAGCCGTTACTGTTTCTAAACATACTGATTGACTTCCGAATTCGAGAAATCAGAAAATCTATCAGGTTTAACAGGAAATACCTAAAGATGATAATATTATACACCCTTCGATGAAACGCCACTGTCTGATGAATTACAATGAATCATACAGCCAGCAAGCTGAAATTATGAGTCCAGAGCCTTCTATCTGCTTTTTAGCAGTTCGCTCTTATATATGTGCAAAATACAAGCATCAGCAAGTAGCTTGGTAAAGTCACTAACATGAAGGATAGAGACCACATAAGGAAATGAATAAAAGCAACTTGAAGACAAAGAATTCATGTTAGGAGAAGGAGACTCATCAATCAGACCAGTAATAAAAAAAAAAAAAAATCTTCAGCAAAATAGGATAAGAATAGAAACCACAAAAAAGAAACAGGCTCCTAGGAAAAGGAAAGATTAAGGAAAGAAAAAGCGTTCTTAGATATTGGACACTTACCAAAGAGAAAAGTAAATTTACAATCATGCAAAAAAAAAAAAGAAATGTGTACACAAAAGTTAATAGCAGTTCTATTTGTTATAGCCTCAAACTGAAGAACACTCAAATGTCTTTCAATGGGTGAATGGTTAAACAAACTATGATACAATGCATATTATGGAATAGTACTCAGCAATGTAAAAAAGGCAATCTGTTGATACTCACAAGGACTAGAATGAGCTCAAGAAATGAATAATTGTGCAGGCTCTGGACATAGATACTATCCTTAGTTGTTGAGTATCTAGCCCAAAGTGGCTCGGGAGTGTGAGAACCTGATACGGGGAGTGTTTGAAGAATGGACTTAATGAGCTGCTTAAGAATGAGAATGACCCAAAGGTTAAGAGCTTGGCTGCTAACCAAAAACTTGGCAGTTTGAATCTACCAGTTGCTCCCTGGAAGCTCTATGGGGCAGTTCTACTGTATCCTACATGGTCTCTATGAGTCAGAATTGACTTGAGGACAATGGATTTGGTTTTTGGCTTAGCCAGGCTCTCAAAACTGGTTGAAGACAGTATTTGTGAAATATTATATTACATTGCCAAATGGGACTTTGCAGATGTGACTAAGGTTAAGGACCTTGAGATGGAGAGGTTATTGTGGGTTATCTGGATGGATTCAGTCAAATCATGTGTTTTTAAAAGCAGAGAGCCTTTACTAGGTGGCTAGAGAAATGAAATGGAAGAAGAAGGAGGAAATATTTAAAGTTGAGAGGGATTGGCCCCACAGCTGTCAAGATGCAGTATGTAGGGCAGGGGCCAAGGAATGTGGAGGGTCACTAGAAGCTGGAAACAATCCTCAACCAACACGAGGCAAAGAGAGGGTGATTTAAATTCTACAACTGCGAGGAACTGACTAACGCCCACAACTGGAAGGAGCAAGGAAACAGATCCTCCCCAGAGCCTCCAGAAAGGAATGGTGACCTCTAGAAATGGTGGTTTTAGCTTCGTGAATCTTGGGTCAGACTCCTATAGAACTGTGAGATAAAAAAATTTTGTATTTTAAGTATTGTGTTTGTGGTAATTTCTTAAGCAACAGTAGAAAAATAATACACAAATTATTAAATTTGTCCTTACAAATATATGATAAATATATGACTGGATTACAAAAAAAAAAAAAAAATTGCTGTCGAGCTGATTCCTACTTACAGCGATCCTATAGGACAGAGTAGAACTGCCTCTGTAGGGTTTCCAAAAAGTGGCTGGTGGACTCGAACTGTCGACCTTTTGGTTAGTAGCCGAGCTCTTACCACTAGACCACCAGGGCCCCATAAATGGATTAGATGGTATGAAAAATAGGAGGATATTGGTGGCACTGTATGGTTACTGAATGTGACATTTACAGTTGTTATTTAAAAATGTATTACCTTTTAACGAGGTGATGAGGAGTGGTAGAGAATGTGCTCCAGAAATGATGTGAGTGCGCTCAGCTGGAAACACTGGTGGCACCGTAGTTAAGAACTACAGCTGCTAACCAAAAGCCTGGCAGTTCGAATCCACCAGGCCCTCCTTGGAAGCTCCATGGGGCTATTCTATTCTGCCCTATACAGTCGCTATGAGTCAGAATCGATTCAACAGTGCCCGGTGGCGCAAGGAGTTTAAGATGCACTGCTAACAAAAATGTTGGTGGTTTGAGCCTATTCACCAGTTCCTCAGAAGAAGAAAACCTGGCAATCTGCTTCCATAAAGATTACAGCCAAAAAAAACCCTATGTAATATATGGGGTCGCCATGAGTTGTGGGCCAACTTGATGGCAGCTAACAACAACAGGTGAGCTAGCGAACATTAGCACTTTCCTATAACTAAAAAGCAGCCATTGTCGCTGAACCAATGGGCTGTATTTAATGAATAGTGGAGTAAATATTGAATCATCTGTCCCCAAGTTCTAAAATTCCATGCACCTGCTATAGTCATTTACTTTATACGCTTTTACCACTATTAACTTCCATGAAAATCAAAGCAAAGAGAGAAAGAGAACTGTGATGTAGACAATATATTATTATATTTACACATGATGGTTTTTATTATTAACTTTATTATCAGCAAAGAAATGTTAGAGCTGAGCAGAACCTGAGACATAATCCGGAATGGTTCCTGTTCATGTAGGTGAGGAAACAAATACCAAGGATACCAAAAAAAAAAAAAAAAAAGACTTACCAAAGATTGTGTTATCAGTTAATACCAGACTTGAAATAAATGATCCTTTTCTGATTTCAATTTTGATGCACTCTTATTTCAGCAAACTATCAACCTAGCAAGCTCTCTACCTGCTTCATCAGACCTCTTCCTCTTTTACTTCCTGTTAGCATCTGTTTATCTCTTCTACCTACTTGGTGGTTCAGGGGTGGAATTCTCACCTTGTAATTGGGACACTCGGTTTGATTCCTAGCCAGTGCATCTCATGTACAACCACCACTCGTCTGTTAGTGGAGGCTTGCATGCTGCTATGATACTTAATATGTTTTAGTGGAGTGTCCAGATTAAGACAGTTTAGGAAGAAAGACCTGGCAATCTACTTCAAAAAATATCAGTGAAAACCCTGTGGATCACAACGGTTCAATCCACAACTTATCGTGGGGATGGTGCAGGACCAACAGGTTAGGGCCAACTGGGCAGCATTTATTCCCCTTGTGCTTGGGGTTACCATGAGTCATGAGGCTGACTAGATATCAGCTAATGACAACAATCTACTTAATTAATTTACTTGTTTTTGAGGTTTTTTTCTTTTTTTTGCTATTACTAATTTAGCAAGAAATGTTTAACTTATGAGTCTCTACAGTCCTTTTTTTTTAATCTTTTCTAATGACTCGTCCAATAAACCTACACATTCAATCTTTCACATCTATTAAGTGAATCATTTCGGGGTGCAGTTATCGAAGGGCAAAATGCTGCTCTAAATGTTGACTTGGATGAAAATAACAGATCTTTTAATTAAACCGAAATCTTTTCAAAGAGTTCTGTTCCCCAGACCAAAGCTTCCCACTGCTCAAAAGTAAATTACTTTGGAGACTTTTGGGGATGCAAAGCCATCTCTCAGATTCACTGGGATGCGCAGAGTTCTCCAGCACACGGCCCCGGGGAGAACTTCACTTTTGAACAGATGCTAACGTTTCATGCAGTTTAGCAGTGGGTATGGTAATGAAACAATTTTATTTAACCTCAGCCTAGGAAGGAGACACAACCTGCATGACTTGATAATGTTCAAATTGAAACTGTCTTAAGGGCATGGAAATTGACACACATCTGAAGTTGTTTAAAATTTACAAAGTAGTTAAAATGTCTTTTTGTGAATAAAAATGTTCTTGACTTTTATCTGTATTTAGTGTGGAGTTTTTTTTTTTAACATTCTAACCACATTGAAATTGGTGTGGCAAAGACAAGAAATGTTGTTTTATTGGACTTTGTGTATCATAACTGAGGAACTACAAATATCATGGGAAATGGCTTTTCTATGCAATTCCTTTCAACTGGTTTAAAGGAAACTGTATCTTGATGAATTTGTGGTTTTAAGTGACCGAGGTTCACATGACTTGGACCGTAAAATGGTGAGTAATAAAATGTCTTTTAAAGTTTCATTGTTTTTATTTTACAGAGCTGGCTAAACTAAAGCATCCTGAAAACACTAGTGTAGTCTATAGCTGTTTTCAGTTATCAATATATCATGACTACAGGCCAAATGGAAGACGACCAAACTTTTTAAACATTTCCTTATTTGACACGAAATATCTTATAAAATTGCTCACTGCCATCAACTGTATTGTGACTCACAGCAACATTATAGGACAGAGTAGAGCTGCCCGATGTGGTTTCCAAGGCTGTAACCTTTATGGAAGTCAACTACCACATCTTTCTCCTGCAGAGTGACTGGTGAGTTCGAACCATTGACCTTTCAGTTGGCAGCCCAGCTCCTAACCACATAACACCAGTGCTTCAAATTACCTTATAAAATACACATATTTATAACCGAGTCACAATGGCATAAGGTTATGGTCTGTCTATTATTCATATGTCTATTTTGTTTGCTAGTCATGGTGATGTCTAAATTTTTCAGTCACAAGAATAATAGGGATCCTGAGAGAGCTGGATATTAGGATTTGATTGCATTGTAATGAGGGGGAACTGTGAACAAACTGCCATTTTAATATAGTAGCTGAAAGAGAACAGATGGCACTCTCTAACAGGCAATCACAAAGAGCTTAACAAAGGGATTCTTTACCTGGGAGGCCAGGGTTACAGAAAACTCAAAGAGATGCTCCCTTCCATAGTCCAGAAGGGTCAAGGGTTATAGTTATATCATCCAGACAGAGGTGGAGGTAGAGCTTTAGAAAAGGACGCCTGGCAAGAGTTTTAGGCTTTGTACAGAAATGAAGAGGGGACTGTTGATTCAGTGGCAGAATGCTCGCCTTCGACAAGGGAGACACAAGTTTGATTTCCAGCCAATGTACCTCATACATAGCCACCACCCATCTCTCAGTGAAGGCTTGTGTGTTGCTGTGATGCTATGATGCTGAGCAGATTTCAGCAGAGCTTCCAGACTAAGACAGGCTGGGAAGAAAGATCTGGCAATCGATTCCCAAGAATCAACCAGTGAAAACCCCATGGCTCAAAGTGCATGCAGTTGCCATGAGTCAGGGACAGTTAATAACAGCGAGAGAAATGAAACCACTGCACATTCTCACTATATCTGTTCTCCTATTTTCTGCCAGTGTCTCCCATTACCCAAAGCCAGAGGACAAAGAGCCCTGATGAATAATCCATAAATTCATCTGCCTGGGCTACACATTAGGATGGAGATAAGTGGAGATTAGACCTGGAGAGGTAAACAAAAATATTCCACATGGGGAGGGAAGCCCATTTACGTTGGCAATGTCCCCAGTGTTCACCTTTACTTTCCTGTCTCTCTAGTACTTGCATGGGGGAAAATAAATGCCTGTTTAAGAGATTTGGGATAAATAATTAGTGCCATTCTTTGATCTTGGGAGCTAGTTTTGCCACAGAGAATATGTGTTCTCTCTCCTGCCATGCTGGCCTCCAAGCCTCACTAACTTGTACCATTACCACCACTGACAAGTTGAATAAATTTGCCTAACTTGAGAGTGTTGTTATTGTATGCCATTAAGTGGATTCTGGCTAGTAGTGACCCTATAGGACAGAGTAGGACTGCCCTATGGGGTTTCCTAGGCCATGATCAAGAGGAGCAGATGGCCAGGTCTTTTCACCCATGGATCCACTGTGGTTTCAAATTGTCTACCTTTGTGTTAGCAGTTGAGTGCTTAACCAGAGTGCCACCAGAGGTTAGAGGGCCCATATCCTCCTACTTGGGTATGTCCCTAATAATGGTAAGATTTTAGTCTCATTATTCACTCTTATTAGTGGACCCGTGAAAATCCCCAGACCTTGGAAGTTATATTACGTGGTATTCATAGCTTTAATTACTGATCCTTCTCAGCAGGAGTAACATAAGAGGCAGAAGTTGCCTTAATGGAAGCAGGGTGCTTTCTTCTCTTCCAGGAGGTATAAAACAATGTTTTGCCATATACTTGAAACAGAATGAATAATAACAATATGGAGATCTTCACCTCACAGGTAAAAAGGTTACCACAACATCAATCCTGAGAAGAGTATTACTGTATCTCGTAGAGTGGTTATCTCACAAGCATCATCCACAGAAAGAGTAGAGTGGTGGCCTTAGAAAAGCAAGGAACAAAATAATTGGCCCTTATTCCTAACATATTTAACAAACTTTCCGAAAAATGTTGAGAAGTACTCGGACAACGTTATGAGAGCAGATGATTTCTACCAATAAAGCAAATGGAGGATTATGAAATCACAATTTGTCTCATAAAAGGATTTCTCTACTGGTCAGTCATCCAAGCCCAGTTTTTTCTTGTCTAGGGTGGGTCAAATACATATGAAAAAGCATATTATTTGTCTTAATGTTAATCTTTAATGGGCATTAAAAAAAAAAAAAAAAGTTGCCATGCAGTTGATTCCAACCTATGGTGACCTCAAGCATGGCAGAGTAGAATTGAACTCCACAGGGTTTTCGATGGCTGACTTTTTGTAAGTAGATCACCAGGCCAAGCTTTTACTTAGCAGCCAAACATGTTAACTGTTTGAGGTTTAATTTATATCCAATACAACTTACCCATTTTAACTGTATCACTCAATAAATTTTGACAAATGCATATACAATGTAACCAAAATCACAATCAGGATATAGAATTTTTCCATTATTCCAAATGTGCCCTCATTGCTATTTCCAGTCAGTACTTTCCGGGCTGCTTTCTGTTACTACAGATTGGCTTTACCTGTTATATATTTTCCTCTAAATAAAATTAAAAAAAATTTTTTTTTTTTTTTTTTTTTTTTAAATAAAATCAATCAGTGTCTTTATTTTTTTTACTGGTTTCTCTCACCCAGCAAAGTGTTTTGATACACATCCATATAGTTGAATGTGTCAGTAGTATATCTTATTATTATTGATAAGTATTTTCTTGTGCATACATTCACTGCAATTTATTTATCCATTCACAAATTGGTGGGCATTTGTGGTATTTCCATTTTTTTGCCTAGTATGATTAAAAGTTTGATCACCTGTGTGTGCATGTATTTTCGTTTCTCTTGGGTAAATACCAAAAAGTAGAATTGCAGTACGTGTAGTAAGGGTACTTTTAACTTTATAAGAAACAACAAGCAGTTTTCCTAAGTGGTTGCACCATTTTGCACTCCCAGTGCATGAACGTTTCAGTGATTTCACATACTCAACAACATTCGATTTTGCCTGCATTATTTTAGCCATTTTAATAGTGATTAGCTGTATCTCATTGTGATGGTTAATGTTATGTGTCAACTTGGCTAAGCTGTGATTCTCAGTGATTTGGCAGACACTATGTAATCATCTTCAATTTTGTGATCTGATGTAAGCAGCCAATCAGTTGAAAGGGGAGTCTCCTGGGGGATGCGGCCTTCCTCTACTACATAAATGAGCGTCTGGCCAAATTCACTCTCTCTCAAGACCCTGCAGTCTTCTTGCTGCCTGATCTCTGGTTCTTGGGATGTAAGCCTGCAGAAGTCTTCAGCCTGCCGTCTGGCTTGCAGATTTTGAGTTTCTCGGCCTCTGCAACCTCATGAGCCAGCAGACGTCTTTAGCGTGCAGCCTTATCCATGGATTTGGAACTTGCCAGCACCCACAATTGCATGAGCCATTCCCTCACAATTGTGTGAGCCATTTCCTTGAAATAAAACTCTCTGTATATACTTATATGGAAACCCTGGTGGCATAGTGGTTAAGTACTATGGCTGCTAACCAAAAGGTCGGCAGTTTGAATCTGCCAGGTGCTCCTTGGGATCTCTATGGGGGCAGTTTTACCATGTCCTATAGGGTCGCTATGAGTTGCAATCGATTTGACGGCACTGGGTTTGGTTTTTTTGTTGTTGTTGTTTATATATACTTATATGTATGCTTCACTGGTTTTGCTGTCTAGAAAACCAGGACTGAAGGCGGGGACAAAATGGCGGACTAGGTAGACACTACCTTGGATCCCTCTTGCAACAAAGACTCAGAAAAACAAGTGAATCGATCACATACATAACAATCTACGAACCCTGAACAATAAACACAGATTTAGAGACGGAAAACAAAAAAATACGGGGAAGCAGCGACTGTTTTTGGAGCCTGGAGCCAGAGTCCCAGTCAGGTAACCTTGGCACCGAGCTTCTGGGCGCAGGGGAGCTGAACTCAAAAATCTTGTGATGGCGCAAACAAGGTGCACAGCCCTACCCCCCTGAATTGAACTCGGGAGGGGGCCCAGCCGGTCCCAGCAGGCAGCGCGGTGATGCGGCTGGTGGGAGAAGTCCCCGGGAGACAGTGACTGGTTTTGGAGCCGGGAGTGCAGCATCCCAGCCAGGGAACCTTGGCACCAGGCTTTTGATTTGGCGCTGTCAGGGCACAAGCATGGGGCGCAGCTCTACTCCCCTGAACTAACCCTGGGAGGGGGCCCAGCCGGTCCGGGGGGCGGCGTGGCAATGCGGCTGGTGGGATGAGAAGTCCCCGGGAGTTAGTGACAGATTTTGCAGCCGGGAGTGCAGCGTCCCAGCAGGGGAACTTTGACGCTGGGCTTTGGACTGGCAGCGGAGGATCTGACCGCGGCTTCAGCAGGCCAGACCCCCGGGGGCAATCTCCACACAGCCAGCACACATAGGCGACACGCCCCTCGGGAATCTCAGATAGAAGAGTCATTCCAAGCAAGACAAGCAACTCTGGCTATACTCTGAGGTGCTACTCTCCTATCTCTCTGAACCCTCCCCCACCCTTCCCAGGTGGCTTCATTAACATTGGAATTTCCTGAGCCAGAGGGAGAACGGCTCCGGCTCCTCGGCGGCTTTGCTTCCCACCCCTTTATTTTTTTTTGATCTTTTCCTAACCCATTCTTCTGGCCTGAGAGAAGGAACAACAAAAAACCCAGAGAACAAAAATCCATCCCTAATTGGACTAAAAACACAGAACCAGCTACAGCCAAGCATATATGATCCAGATCTTGGACTTTCACCCTTACAGGGAACAAGGTGGCAGTTATAACGCAAAAGCAGTTCTGATAGGGATCTGACTGCATTTTTTTTTAGCGGATTTTCTGGAAAAACAAGTTTCCCAGGTCTGATATCTCTGCTTATTCAACAGAGCCCTAACTGACCCACAACAGGGAACTGAGGGCTGAAGTTCCCCCCAGACCACCTAGCCTCTTGCCTTAGGAGTCTAAGGAGGGTGACACCTACCAATCAGTAGAGGTACTTGCATTGGGGGCCTAAGGTACAGCTGCAGTGCGCTCCCACCAAGGTGCTATAGGAATAGAGACACACCTACCTCACTGACACTTGCGAGAAGCCTTCTCAGCATCCTGCCCCCCTGGAGGGTGAACCCCAACTGCCAATAGAATCTGGTGCACACAACTATCACCACTACTTCTCGAGGTGGATAGGTGTTAGGGTGCAACACACACTTGATGACCCAAAATCAGATTCTACTCAAGAATAGTGAATAGACTCAGGCATATATATCTGGCAACAGCCCAAACCAGCTGGTAATAGGTCATAAGTAAGTCAGGGGCTACAACAAACAAGACAGCACAATCTAGTAGCCCATCCACGTATATTGAAAGAAAACAAAACAAGATAAGACTCAGTGAGCAATTATAGAATAAACCACTACTATTTTTTTATATCTTAGTGATGGCTCGGAGACAGCAGTCAATATCAAACCACATAAAGAACCAGACCATGACAGCTTCTACAACCCCCCAAACAAAAGAATCAAAATCTTTCCCAAATGAAGATACAATCCTGGAATTATCAGATACAGAATATAAAAAACTAATTTACAGAATGCTTAAAGACATCACAAATGAAATAAGGCAAACTGCAGAAAAAGCCAAGGAACACACTGATAAAACAGTTGAAGAAATCAAAAAGATTATTCAAGAACATAGTGGAAAAATTAATAAGTTGCAAGAATCCATAGAGAGACAGCATGTCGAAATCCAAAAGATTAACGATAAAATTACAGAATTAGACAACGCAATAGGAAGTCAGAGGAGCAGACTCGAGCAATTAGAATGCAGACTGGGACATCTGGAGGACCAGGGAATCAACACCAACATAGCTGAAAAAAAATCAGAAAAAAGAATTAAAAAAAAATGAAGAAACCCTAAGAATCATGTGGGACTCTATCAAGAAGGATAACTTGCGGTGATTGGAGTCCCAGAACAGGGAGGGAGGACAGAAAACACAGAGAAAATAGTTGAAGAACTCCTGACACAAAACTTCCCTGACATCATGAAAGACGAAAGGATATCTATTCAAGATGCTCATCGAACCCCATTTAAGATTGATCCAAAAAGAAAAACACCAAGACATATTCTCATCAAACTCGCAAAAACCAAAGAGAAACAGAAAATTTTAAAAGCAGCCAGGAAGAAAAGAAAGGTTTCCTTCAAGGGAGAATCAATAAGAATAAGTTCAGACTACTCAGCAGAAACCATGCAGGCAAGAAGGCAATGGGATGACATACATAGAGCACTGAAGGAGAAGAACTGCCAGGCAAGGATCATATATTCAGCAAATCTCTTTCTGAAATATGAAGGCGAAATTAAGCTATTTACAGATAAACACAAGCTTAGAGAATTTGCCTAAACCAAACCAAAGCTGCAAGAAATACTAAAGGAAATTGTTTGGTCAGAAAACCAATAATATCAGATACCAGCACAACACAAGGTCACAAAACAGAACATCCTGATATCAACTCAAATAGGGAAATCACAAAAACAAATTAAGATTAATTAAAAAAAAATGCTCATAACAGGGAATCACTGAAGTCAATAAGTAAAAGATCACAATAATCAAAAAGAGGGACTAAATACAGGTGGCATAGAACTGCCATATGGAGAGTGATACAAGGCGATATAGAACAATACAACTTAGGTTTTTACTTAGAAAAATAGGGGTAAATATTAAGGTAACCACAAAGAGGTATAACAACTCCATAACTCAAGATAAAAGCCAAGAAAAACGTAACGACTCAACAAACATAAAGTCAAACACTACGAAAATGAGGATCTCACAATTTACTAAGAAAAACGTCTCAGCACAAAAAAGTATGTGGAAAAATCAAATTGTCAACAACACACATAAAAAGGCATCAAAATGACAGCACTAAACACATACTTATCTATAATTACACTGAATGTAAATGGACTAAATGCACCAGTAAAGAGACAGAGAGTCTCGGACTGGATAAAGAAACACGATCCGTCTATATGCTGCCTACAAGAGACACACCTTAGACTTAGAGACACAAACAAACTAAAACTCAAAGGATGGAAAAAAATATATCAAGCAAACAATAAGCAAAAAAGAAGAGGAGTAGCAATATTAATTTCTGACAAAATAGACTTTAGACTTAAATCCGCCACAAAGGATAAAGAAGGACACTACATAATGATCAAAGGGACAATTGATCAGGAAGACATAACCATATTAAATATTTATGCACCCAATGACAGGGCTGCAAGATACATAAATCAAATTTTAACAGAACTGAAAAGTGAGATAGACACCTCCACAATTATAGTAGGAGACTTCAATACACCACTTTCGGAGAAGGACAGGACATCCAAGAAGAAGCTCAATAGAGACACGGAAGACCTAATTACAGCAATCAACCAACTTCACCTCATTGATTTATACAGAACTCTCCACCCAACTGCTGCAAAGTATACTTTTATTTCTAGTGCACATGGAACATTCTCTAGAATAGACCACATATTAGGTCATAAAACAAATCTTCGCAGAATCCAAAACATCAAAATATTACAAAGCATCTTCTCAGACCACAAGGCAATAAAAGTAGAAATCAATAACAGAAAAACTAGTGAAAAGAAATCAAATACTTGGAAACTGAACAATACCTTCCTGAAAAAAGACTGGGTTATAGAAGACACCAAGGAGGGAATAAAGAAATTCATAGACTGCAACAAGAATGAAAATACTTCCTATCAAAACCTCTGGGACACAGCAAAAGCAGTGCTCAGAGGCCAATTTATATCGATAAATGCAAACATACAAAAAGAAGAAAGAGCCAAAATCAGAGAACTGTCCCTACAACTGGAACAAATAGAAAGTGAGCAACAAAAGAATCCATCAGGCACCAGAAGAAAACAAATAATAAAAATTAGAGCTGAACTAAATGAATTAGAGAACAGAAAAACAATTGAAAGAATTAACAAAGCCAAAAGCTGGTTCTTTGAAAAAATTAACAAAATTGATAAACCATTGGCAAGATTGACTAAAGAAATACAGGAAAGGAAACAAATAACCCGAATAAGAAACGAGAAGGGCCACATCACAACAGACCCAACTGAAATTAAAAGAATCATATCAGATTGTTACAAAAAATTGTACTCTAACAAATTTGCAAACCTAGAAGAAATGGATGAATTCCTGGAAAAACACTACCTACCTAAACTAACACATTCAGAAGTAGAACAACTAAATAGACCCATAACAAAAAAAGAGATTGAAATAGTAATCAAAAACTCCCCAAAAAATAAAGCACTGGCCCGGATGGCTTGACTGCAGAGTTCTACCAAACTTTCAGAGAAGACATAACACCACTAATACTAAAGGTATTTCAAAGCATAGAAAATGACAGAATACTACCCAACTCATTCTATGAAGTCACCATCTCTCTGATACCAAAACCAGGTAAAGACATTACAAAAAAAGAAAATTCGAGACCTATATCCCTCATGCACATAGATGCAAAAATCCTCAACAAAATTCTAGCCAATAGAATCCAACAACACATCAAAAAAATAATTCACCACGATCAAGTGGGATTTATACCAGGTATGCAAGGCTGGTTTAATATCAGAAAAACCATTAATGTAATCCACCACATAAATAAAACAAAAGACAAAAACCACATGATCTTATCAATTGATGCAGAAAAGGCATTTGACAAAGTCCAACACCCATTTATGATAGAAACTCTCACCAAAGTAGGAATTGAAGGAAAATTCCTCAACATAATAAAGGGCATCTATGCAAAGCCAACAGCCAACATCACTCTAAATGGAGAGAACCTGAAAGCATTTCCCTTGAGAACGGGAACCAGACAAGGATGCCTTTTATCACTGCTCTTATTCAACATCGTGCTAGAAGTCCTAGCCAGGGCAATTAGGCTAGACAAAGAAATAAAGGGCATCCAGATTGGCAAGGAGGAAGTAGAATTATCTCTATTTGCAGATGACATGATCTTATACACAGAAAACCCTAAGGAATCCTCCAGAAAACTAATGAAACTAATGGAAGAGTTTGGCAGAGTCTCAGGTTATAAGATAAACATACAAAAATCACTTGGATTCCTCTACATCAACAAAAAGAACATAGAAGAGGAAATAACCAAATCAATACCATTCACAGTAGCCCCCAAGAAGATAAAATACTTAGGAATAAATCTTACCAAGGATGTAAAGACCTATACAAAGAAAACTACAAAGCTCTACTACAAGAAATTCAAAAGGACATACTTAAGTGGAAAAACATACCTTGCTCATGGATAGGAAGACTTAACATAGTAAAAATGTCTATTCTACCAAAAGCCATCTATATACACAATGCACTTCCGATCCAAATTCCAATGTCATTTTTTAAGGTGATAGAGAAACAAATCACCAACTTCATATGGAAGGGAAAGAAGCCTCGGATAAGCAAAGCATTACTGAAAAAGAAGAAAGTGGGAGGCCTCACTCTACCTGATTTCAGAACCTATTATACAGCCACAGTAGTCAAAACAGCCTGGTACTGGTACAACAACAGGCACATAGACCAGTGGAACGGAATTGAGAACCCAGGTATAAATCCATCCACATATGAGCAGCTGATATTTGACATAGGCTCAGTGTCAGTTAATTGGGGAAAAGATAGTCTTTTTAACAAATGGTGCTGGCATAACTGGATATCCACTTGCAAAAAATATGAAACAGGACCCATACCTCACACCAAGCACAAACACTAACTCCAAGTGGATCAAAGACCTAAACATAAAGACTAAAACGATAAAGATCATGGAAGAAAAAATAGGGACAACCCTAGGAGCCCTAATACAGGGCATAAACAGAATACAAAACATTACCAAAAACGACGAAGAGAAACCCGATAACTGGGAGCTCCTAAAAATCAAACTCCTATGCTCATCTAAAGACCTCACCAAAAGAGTAAAAAGACCACCTACAGACTGGGAAAGAATTTTCAGCTATGACATCTCCGACCAGCGCCTGATCTCTAAAATCTATATGATTCTGTCAAAACTCAACCACAAAAAGACAAACAACCCAATCAAGAAGTGGGCAAAGGATATGAACACACACTTCACTAAAGAAGATATTCAGGCAGCTAACAGATACATGAGAAAATGCTCTCAATCATTAGCCATTAGAGAAATGCAAATTAAAACTATGATGAGATTCCATCTCACTCCAACAAAAAAAAACAAGGCTGGCATTAATCCAAAAAACACGAAATAATAAATGTTGGAGGGGCTTAGGAGAGATTGGAACTCTTATACACTGCTGGTGGGAATGTAAAATGGTACAACCACTTTGGAAATCTATCTGGCGTTATCTGAAACAGTTAGAAATAGAACTACCATACAACCCAGAAATCCCACTCCTCGGAATATACCCTAGAGAAATAAGAGCCTTCACACAAACAGATATATGCACACCCATGTTTATTGCAGCTCTGTTTACAATAGCAAAAAGCTGGAAGAAACCAAGGTGTCCATCAACGGATGAATGGGTAAATAAATTGTGGTATATTCACACAATGGAATACTACGCATCGATAAAGAACAGTGACAAATCTCTGAAACATTTCATAACATGGAGGAACCTGGAAGGCATTATGCTGAGCGAAATTAGTCAGAGGCAAAAGGACAAATATTGTATAAGACCACTATTATAAGATCTTGAGAAATAGTATAAACTGAGAAGAACACATACTTTTGTGGTTACGGGGGGGGGGAAGGAGAGAGGGAGGGAGAGGGTTTTTTATTGATTAATTAGTAGATAAGAACTGCTTTAGGTGAAGGGAAGGACAACACTCAATACATGGAAGGTCAGCTCAATTGGACTGGACCAAAAGCAAAGAAGTTTCCAGGATAAAATGAATGCTTCAAAGGTCAGCGGAGCAAGGGCGGGGGTTTGGGAACCATGGTTTAAGGGGACTTCTAAGTCAATTGGCAAAATAATTCTATTATGAAAACATTCTGCATCCCACTTTGAAATGTGGCATCTGGGGTCTTAAATGCTAAGAAGTGGCCATCTAAGATGCATCAATGGGTCTCAACCCACCTGGAGCAAAGGAGAATGAAGAACACCAAGGTCACACGACAACTAAGAGCCCAAGAGACAGAAAGGGCCACATGAACCAGAGACCTACATCATCCTGAGACCAGAAGAACTAGTTGGTGCCCGGCTACAATCGATGACTGCCCTGACAGGGAGCACAACAGAGAACCCCTGAGCGAGCAGGAGATCAGTGGGATGCAGACCCCAAATTCTCATAAAAAGACCGTACTTAATGGTCTGACTGAGACTAGAGGAATCCTGGCGGTCATGGTCCCCAAACCTTCTGTTGGCACAGGACAGGAACCATCCCCGAAGACAACTATCAGACATGAAAGGGACTGGACAGTGGGTAGGAGAGAGATGCTGATGAAGAGTGAGCTAATTATATCAGGTGGACACTTGAGACTGTGTTGGCATCTCCTGTCTGGAGGGGGGGATGGGAGGATAGAGGGAGTTGGAAGCTGGCAAAATTGTCACGAAAGGAGAGACTGGGAGGGCTGACTCATTAGGGGGAGAGCAAGTGGGAGTATGGAGTAAGATTTATATAAACTTATATGTGACAGACTGTCTTGATTTGTAAACGTTCACTTGAAGCTCAATAAAAGTTAAAAAAAAAAAAAAAAACCAGGACTGAGGCACTCATTATTGTTAAGTGCTGCTGAATCAGTTCTGAGTGATACTGACCCTATGTACAACAGGATGAAACACTACCTGGTCCTGTGCCATCTTTACAAACGTTGCTATAATTGAACCCATTGTTTCAGCCACTGTGTCAGTCCATCTTGTTGAGCATCTTCCTCTTTTTTGCCCATCCTTTACTTTACCATGCTTGATGTCCTTCTCCAGGGACTGGTCCCTCCTGATAACATGTCCAAAGTATACAAAACTATTGACTCTTACTTAGTTCAGTAACATTTAGAAACCTTTTTTATATATTTATGCAAAAAAAGTAAACATTTTTATCTGCTACCAATGAACTGAAGCTATCTTGATGATTTTTGTAAATATATTACTGTGTGTAGATTGTTTCCTTTAAATTACATTAATTTAAAAAAAGTTGAGCCCCTCTTCCTCTTATTTCTTTATGGTTATAACCTTTATTCTTATTAAATATCAGACACTCTTCTAAATTAACATATATTAATTAGCTCACTTCTCAAAACAAACAGACATGGAGAAGGTAAAAAAAATTAAGTTAAAATTTTTCATCTCAAAGTGATGGAGCTTCTTGCCCAGTCAGTTAGGTTAAAAAATGCATGCTCTTTAGCTCATGTTATTCTTCTTCTTAATTTTTGTTTTATTTTGTTGTGTTTGCTTGTTTGTTTACTTTGTTTTTTCTTATTAGTTATCTTCAAGGATATGTAAGACGAGAAATGGAAGAAGGAGGCAAAGAGAATAAATGCAAATGAGAAACAATAATTTAAGAGAGAAGCAGCTGATATCCACTGATAGCACATATATTTATAATACCTACAGGAATAAGTCCCACGTAAGTCACGACACTTTTTTATTATAATGCAGTTTTATACTGTGACAGTATAAATGGTCCAATGGACTATTTTAAATTCACCTGGAATATACAAACAAGCACATTTTTAATACGGGGGGAGGGGGAAGAAGAACCCAAAGAGCATTTGAAGATCAGATCAAATTTGTAGTGTTTTTTTCCCAGCTTACTTACAAAGCAAGAAAGTTAATATTTAAACAAGAACTAGAGCAAAGAACTTAAATTGTAGGTGTCTCTATACGCAATACATTTTCTTATTTTAAAATGTGACATTTTTTAAATGAAAAATTTAATAAGAAGCATAGATGAGCATTTTGGCATCTGGGGGTTGAAGAAAATATGGATGCTTTCTTTAAATAAGTATTGTACAAAAAATGTAGGTCGTGATTGTCATATTATTTATGGGCTAACAAATAGCAAATAGACTCATGATGACCCCATGTGCGTACAGTAGATGTGTAATTGTCAAGGCTGTGACCTTTCAGAGGCAAATGGCCCGGCTTCTCTTCCAAGATGCTTCTCGGTGTTTTCAAGCCAGTAACCTTTCAGCTACTAGACAAGGGCTTAACTACTCGAGCCACCCAGAAGCTGTAGCTCAACAACGTGCAAAATAAATAAATAAATAAAGACTTTATTTGATGGAACATAACAATGTGCTGCTCAGTGTTTCGTTTTTCGTATTAGACATATAGAAATAATACAACTACTTATAATACTTTCTATAGTTTGTTGGTATTTGTTATTTAATTTCCATAAGCTATTGAGTTAAATAGCAATCTTGAAATAATGCACATTTTTAACTAATATAATATGCATTCTCTCTTACTACCATTAAGAGTACTACAGATAAAAAGTACCTTTATAAAATCAAAGTAGAAATGATAATAAGTGATTTGTTTGATACAGCAAAATACAATATGAAATTTATATCTACATAAACTGTTCTCACAAGTTTAACTCAATTTCCTGTTGTAATCTATCACAAAAATCTTTTAGCCATAGAGAAAATAAATGACAAGCAAACACTATTTTATATATTACAATATGTATTTTTTCCATATGCAGTTATATGTTTAAGATAAGTATTTAATTAGCATGTATTTATACTGTTATTTATTTGCTGAGTGTCAAAACCTCTTAATAGGTGCTTAGGATAAGACAATAAACAAAAAAGAAATTCCAATTCATAGACTTTGCATTATAGTAATATGTTACTTTTGATAATATGGAAACCCTGGTGGCTCAGTGGTTAAGTGCTACGGCTGCTAACCAAGAGTTGAGCAGTTCGAATGCAGCAGGCACTCCTTGGAAACTCTATGGGGCAGTTCTACTCTGTTCTGTAGGGTCCCTATGAGTCAGAATCAACTTGACGGCAGCGGGAGTGAATTTTTGACAGTATGGGAAACCTGGTGGTGCAGTGTTTAAGCTAGGACTGCTAACCGAAACGACGGCAGTTCAAATCCACCAGGCACTTCTTGGAAACCCTATGGGGGTTTGTCCTTTAGGACCACTGATTTGGAATCCACTCAGCGGCAATGTGTTTTTTTGGTTTTAGTCTGACAATATGAGAAACATATGGAAGACAAGCCTGGCCATCTGCCTCTGGAAGCTCACACAGTCTTGAAAATTGCACATCTATTGTACATACCTGGGGTCGTCATGAGTCAGAATCTGCTCCTAACAACAGTGATATGAGGAATGACAGTACTATTGGCTATTACTTTGTTAGCCCATAAATACTATGACAATCAGAACAACGTACATTTTTTGTACAATACTTGTTTAAAAAAAGCATCTATATACATAAATGGTTACCAAAAGAAGGAGGGGGGGTTGAGATATTTTTATTCTCTGAAAAGAATGTGGAGATTATGCTGTTGTTAGTTTTAGTCGTTGTGGAGTTATTTTTGACTCATGGCAACCTGATTTACAACAGGACACAATGTTGCCTGGTCCTGTGTCATTTTCATGATCACTGGTATGGTAGAGTTTATTGGTGCGACTGCTGTGCATTTTGAGTTTCTTCCAACCTAGGAGGCTCGTATTTCAGCATATCGGACAACATTCTGTTGTGATCCATGAAGTTTTCATTGGCTAATTTTTTGGAAGTAGATCACCAGCCCTTTCTTCCTAGTCTTTCTTGGTCTGAACATTAAAACCAGTCTACTAGGGCTGACCCTTCTGGTATTTGAAATATCAGTGGCATAGCTTCCAGCATCATAGCAACACGCAAGCCAACACAGTTTGACAAACTGACAGATAAGTGGTGGAGAGATTGTTATATGTATAGCCATTTGGTTTGGAGCATACCAAAGTCTGTACCTGGGAAGTATGTTTGAGGAAATGGATGGCCAGTATGGCTCTATGAAAGTATTCCACCACTTAATAGTGATATATGTTCTCACTTTAGACATGAACATCTACTTGGCCAAAATAAAATGACATAATTTTTGACAGATAATAATGGAATTTTGGTGTAAGGACATGGAGTTTCACTCATCAAGAATACTTTTTTTGCACAAAATGAAGCAAGGCAATTTGATAATTTTAACAATAATTATAAGGAATCTAAATAGATTTATAAGAGCTATGGCTGCTAATGAAAAAGTTCAGCAACTCAAATTCACCGGTTGCTCCTTGGAAACCCTGTGAGGCAGTTCTACTCTGTCCTATAGGGTCACTACGAGGCAGCATTGGCTCAATGACAACGAGTTTGGTTTTCGGGTTTTAAATAGATTTATGTATCATTAGGGCTCCAACAATATTACCTAAGGTAAATATTCATTAAATATTTATTTTCGTTTTATCATTGGGAGGTGTGTTGTGAGATCATGACTCATGCATATGAGAGAGAGAGATTTTGTGCAGTGAAGTATACTATACCAGTTAGGAGTAGCCAAAAAGAAGTTTTCCACCTTGACAGATATATTCCTGAGTAGAAGCAATGATGTCACCTGTGATGATTGATTGTTGATAGTTGGGGAACTGTCCATGGTCCTAGAACCTGGGAAGCGTATGGAGGCGTGGATAAGATTTGATGATTTGTGAGCCCTCACCAACCCTATACACACACTTGAAGAATGATTTAAATGAGCGATTTTCCCTGTAACTTTGCAGGAATAGGAACATCACATTATGCATGTGTTTCTGGTCATTTTAAATCTGAATTTATTCTCAGAACTGGGCATGGAGAAAAATCTTTAGGTATAATTTTGTTACCGTAGACTTAGATGACTTTTTCCCCAGTGCAGCAAAGAAAGCAGAATATACAGGATTTGGAAGGCAAGAAAATAAACGTGAAGACAAATATGTCCTAAATAAAAGAGATATTACTTTAAAAATGGTTTGATTTATCTCAATAAATAAATTTAAACTATTTCAATTGTGAAGGAAATTATGATAAAAATTTATGTTGACATACATCAGGGAACTTCAGACTTTGGACAGCATGAGTGTTAAATATATTAAAATATTTGCATCCTTATATAGATCTTGTTCAATACTGATTCTTTCATGTTAAGGAATACTGGAAATAAAATATTGGTCAAATTCTAAATAAAGTAAATGTACTGTTTTAGCATTAAAAAAGAAAGGCATGCAATTATATTTTATTTTCATTGTTATTTATTAAGTGTTGCCTTGGTTAGAATTTCATAGAAATAAGAGCCTGGATGCAGGTAAGTTGTCATTTGATACCCAGAAGAAGAAATGGGAGGCAAAATTGAGAGAGACAGCAGAGGAGGTGGGGCACAAAAAATGGTACATTACTGAGGTTGCAAGTGTAGGCAACAGGTGCTTGATTCCATGGGGTTTCTGAGAAATGAAGAGGACGCTTACCAGAACTGTGTGTTTGAAGGATGGGAAGCTGAAGCACTTGTCTATTGACTTCTGTATACCACTGGTGAAGATTTGCCCCAGGTAATGACTCCCATTCAATTCTGCAGTACATACGGTAAGGATTTGATAAAAAGAAGCCAGTCATGTGTTCTAGGCATCAGAGAAGGTTATGGGTCAGAGAGTGGAAATTCACTGTATACATACCTGAGGTGTGAATCTCAATGCTGGGTAAATCTGTGTTGACATGAAGCTGTCCACCACCACCGAGGCTGGAATCTGAGGGATACCAATGGAATATGACCCTGGGTGTCAGTAGCATTGCCTAATGCAAAGGGCATTGATGAGAACATTTTATATTGATTTGCTAATATATATATATATATATTTTTACAGAGATTTTCCATTATTTCTAGAATGAATGATTTGTTAGGGTCAGTATTATTTCAAGAAATGTACAGTCATGATTTTGTGGTAAGGATCAACATGAATCCAATCCCAAAAACCTGGATTGGATTGATCAAATCCTTACATTCCCAGTTTTCCACGCTTGTCACCAGTCACCCCTTTGGCACTCTCTTTCTGACCCTAGCCACCTGGAGCTAGGTCAGGGTTCATAAGTTAGAAGGACACCATCCTTCAGACTGCTAAATAGGCAGGTACCAGTCACAGGTTTGGGAAATTCACACAATATTCTGACCTGCTGGCCAAAAATTTGGAACTGGTTTCCCACTACACCGTTAGGATTCCAGCCACAAACTCGAGAGTCTGACATCCCTGCTTTCTGACCTGCTAGTTCCTATTATCCCTTTGGGTTTGAGAATTTGGTAGAATGACTCGCAGAATTCACAAAGAGTATGCCATACTTATAAACAAAGAGTCATGAGGTTTGGAAGGGTTCCCAACACAAACCTTACATGTCCCATGGGATGCCCTATTCTCCTGAAAGCAGATATTCTCATCAACCGTGAAGCTCTCCAAGCCTTAGCGTCCAAGGATTTTTATTGACCAGTCATGCATGATAGGCTAAATCATGCCTCCTTAGGCTAGTTAATATTGGCCTCCCCAGGTGAGTCTTTTCTGGTCTGGCCAGCACACACTTGCCAGTGCAGATTCTCAGGTTCTGCCTGGAAGGCCCAGATCAAGACACTCCAGTTACTCCAATGGTTATATCTCCAGGGCTAAGGAAAAAGGCCGCCTTAACTTAGGGTAAAAGTAGATTATTTACCCCACAAGATGCTTATTACAAAACTATTGACAGACACATTATCCATTTTTCTCTGTGAGAATCATTGAATAACATCTTTTAAAATCTGTTTATATTCTGTATTTTACTACATTTATCATTTTCATAGAAATATTTAATACTTTTACTTTTGTCTTCTTAATGTCACTTTCATTTATTTTAATGACTAAATTGTCAAGTGCTAATGTATTAATCAACTAACAAAACTGTTAACTCCCTTTGGTCACTGGCTATGTTACTTCAATTATCATCATTGCAGGCTCAGTTCATATTTAATTATTGCTATTTTAGTCATCATATCTTTTTCATAATACTATTTTTTCTGATATCTTCCTAGAGTTTGTGATAGTAATTTGATACCTCACATTGGTTGCAGTTATATAAAGAGGTATTGAATATCATCTCAAGAGAGCCAAGGTTAAAATATGAGTGTTTTAGTCAGGGTTTTCTATAGAAACAGAACTAGTTACAGATAGATACATAAATCCATTGCCATTGAGGAGATATGAACTCATAGTGACCCTGTAGGACAGAGTAGAACTGCCCCATAGGGTTTCAAGACTGTCATCTTTAGGGAAGTAAACTGCCACATCTTTCCCCAGTGGAGTGGCTGGTGGTTTTGAACTGCCAGTCATTTGGTTAGTAGCCAAGTTCTTAACCACTGCACAATCAAGACTCCTCATGAATAGGTAGATAGACAGATAGATTTTTTTTTTTTTTTGGAATTGGCTCATGTGATTGTGGGCACTGGCAAGTTCAAATCAGCAGGTCAGACAACAGACTGGAAATTCTGGCCATCTTGTGCCGGAAAATAGTGTCAGCTGGTGGAGGAGAAAGGGGAATTGTGATAGAATATTTATGTAGAATCTGTAGGCAAAATCCTCCCTTGGGAAACCTCTAGTTTTGCTCTAGGCCTTCAACTGATTTAATGAGGCTCAACCACATTATGGAGGATAATCTGCTTTACTTAAAGCCAACAGATATAAATGCTAGTCACATGTAAATATTTCATAAGGACACCTACACAAGTGTTTGACCAAACAGCTGTCCACAATTGCCTGGCCAAGTTGACCCATAAAATTAAATATAACAGTGAATAATAAAATACTTAAATTTTTGTCTGTGCACCAAACTTGGTGACTTCTCCTAAGGCTATTCTAACCTGAGTCCATGGTTATAAAGTCAAGTTTTAATTGAATAGGTTTTTTTTTTTTTTACAATGCAGTTTTCAAATCTATATCTCTCACAAACTTATTTAACACATAAAATAGAAAAACATTGTGTCTGTCTGGAAAATAAAATTCTTTAGAAATTGTGTTGGTCAGAGTTAGCAATCTTATTTTTATAATGATGATGATGGTGAGAGAAAGACAGAGACAGAGTCAGGTTCACACAAATGGATGCCATTGTTTCAGTTTCATGGTTCACATATGCCCTTTCTGAGGATATGGCTTAGGTTTGAAGACCCAATGGGCTGGTTAATGCTGAACTCAACAGTCACAGACAGTACCAAATATCTTCAGTTCTTCCCATGGTGTGCTGGAAGGCATGTGGGGAGAAAGCAATGTGCTTATTGTGGATCGGTTGTCTGCCAGTGAGGAAGATGCTGAGCCACACATGCCCAGGTTCTGTTTCCAAATAACTCTTCTCTTGTATGACCTTGTTAACTTATAACATCTTCAAAGAAAGAATTTATTTCCGAGAAAGATCACACTAATAGGTACAGAGATTAGAATTACAGCATGTCATTTTTGGGGACAAAATTCCGTTATAACATGGTGCCTACCAATAATGCTATGGTCCATAACTGACTCAGCTTCTACAATGTTGTGAGGTGAGCTTTATACCATCAACCAGAGTTGTTATGAAGGTATTTTCACCTTATTCCTAAGTTGAGACAAAGCAGTCCTTCCCACTAAGGTTCTGACTCACGACTTCTGAATTCTGACTTTATGTACACAGACCCATGAAAATGGGATTAAATTCCAGTTTGCAACAATTACCTCATCAGAAATGGGAAAATAAAACGACAAAAATTGTAGTTAACATCTGCTAACTGCTTATTAAAAATCCCAGGTTCTTTGGTAAATGCTTTAGGTAGCTTATTTAATTTTCACATTAACAATTGTTCCGGAGAAGAATTGGAAACTCTGAGAGAGCAAGCTAGTGGCCCAAGATCCCAGTTGACAAGTTATTATTGTCATTAGGTGCCCTCATGTTGGTTCCATGTATAGCAGAACAAAACACTTCCCAGTCTTGTGCCATCAACAAAATTGTTCTTATGCTTGAGCCCATTGTCACAGCTACTGTGTCAATCCATCTCATTGAGGGCCTTCCTGTCTTTTGCTGACCTTATGCTTTACCAAGCACGATATCTTTCTCCGGGGATTGATCCCTCCTGATAACATGTCCGATGTATGTGAGGCAAAGTGTTGCCATCCTTACCTCTAAGGAGCATCCTGGCTGTACTTCTTCCAAGACAGATTTGTTCATTCTTTTGGCAGTTCATTGTACATTCAACATTCTTCGCTAACACCATAGGTTAAAGGCATCAATTCTTCTTTGGCTTTCCTTATTCATTGTCCTGCTTTTGCATGCATATGAGGCGATTGAAAACACCACAGCTTGGGTCAGGCATACCTTACTCCTTCAAGTGACATCTCTGCTTTTTAACCATTTAAAAAGGACTTTTGAAGGCAAATTTTCCCAATGCAATACATCCTTTAATTTCTTGACTGCTGGTTCCATGGGCATTGATTGTGGATTCAAATAAAATGAAATCCTTGACAACTTCAATCTTTACTCTGTTTATCATAATGTCCCTTATTGGTCCAGTTGTAAGAATTTTTATTTTCTTTATGTTGAGGTGTCATCCATACTGAAGGTTGTAGTCTTTAATCTTCATCAGTAAGTGTTTCAAGTCCTCATCACTTTCAGCAAGCATGGTTGGGTCATCTAATAAAGCAGGCTGTTAATGATTTTCCTTCAATCCTTATGCCCTGTTCTTCCTCATACTTTTCCAGTTTTTTGGGTTAATTGTTCAGCATACAGATTGAATAGGTATGGTGAAAGGATACAACCCTGATGCACACCTTTCCTGACTCTAAACCACACAGTATCTCCTTGGTCTGTCTGAATGACTGCCTCTTGATCTACGTACAGGTTCCTCATAAGTACAATTAAGTGTTCTGGAATTCCCATTCTTTGTAATGTTATCCATAATTTGTTATGATCCACACAGTTGAATGCCTTTGCACAGTCAGTACAACACTGAGATAAACATCTTTCTGGAATCCTGTGTTTCATCCAGGATCCATCTGACATCAGCAATGATATGCCTGATTTCACGTCCTCTTCGGAATCTGGCTTGGATTTCTGGCAGTTCCCTGTTGATGTACCACTGTAACCACTTTTGAATGATATTCAGAAAATTTTACTTGCATGTGATGTTAACGATATTGTGCAATAATTTCTACATTTGGTTAGGTTACATTTATTTGGAATAGGCATAAATATGGATCTCTTGCTGTCAGTTGACCAGGTAGCTGTCTTCCAGATTTCTTGGCATAGACAAGTGAGCACCTCCAAAGCTGCATTTGTTTATTGAAACATCTCAATTGGTATTCTATCAATTCCTGGATCTTTGTTTTTCACCAATGTTCAGTGAAACTTGGACTTCTTTTTTCAGTATCCTTGGTACTTGATCATTTGCTACATCCTGAAATGGTTGATTGTCGATCAATTATTTGTGGTACCAAACCAAAAAAAACCAAACCCAGTGCCATCGAGTTGATTCTGGCTCATAGCAACCCTATGCAGTGACTCTGTATTCCTTCCATTGCCTTTTGATGTTTTCTGCATTGTTCAGTATTTTGTCCATAGAATTCTTCACTGTTAAACTCGAGGCTTGAATTTTTGCTTCAGTTCTTTCAGCTTGAGAAATGCCGAGGGTGTTCTTCCCTTCTGGTTTTCTAACTCCAGATTCTTGCACATGTTGTTATAATACTTTGTCTTCTTGAGCTTCCCTTTGAAATCTTCTCTTCTGCTCTTTTACTTCATTTCCTCCATTCATTTTAGCTAGTCAACACTCAAGAGCAAGTTTTGGAGTCTCTTCTGACATCCATTTTGTTCTTTTCTTTCTTTTTAATGACTTCTTGGAATGGGTTTTGTTTGATTGGTTTGCTTTCTTCATGTATGAAGTCCTTGATTTAATTCCATAACTCATTTGGTCTTCATTCATTAACGTTCAATGCATCAAAGCTATTCCTGAGATGGTTTCAAAATTTAGGTGGGGGGCCGGGGCCAAGATGGCAGACTAGGTGGACACTACTGCGGATCCCTCTTGCAACAAAGACTCAGAAAAACAAGTGAATCGATCACATACATAACAATCTACGAACTCTGAACAACAAGCACAGACTTAGAGACGGAAAACGAACAAATACAGGCAGACAGTGACCGTTTTCAGAACTAGGAGCCAACGTACCAGGAAGGTGACTTTTGGAGCCTGGGCTGGGGCAGAACCCAGGGGGGCAGACGGCACAGACAAGGGGCCCAGCCCTACCCCCCCGAACCCATCCCGGGAGAGAGTCTAGCTGGTTGGCGCGGGCGGCGTAGCGGCGCAGCCGGAGGGAGAAGCACCCGGGAGGCAGTGACTGATCTTGGAGTGGGGAGAGCAGCATCCAAGCCGGGGAGCCATCCCGCTGGGATTTTGGTGAAAGCAGGCAGGGCATGAGCACGGGGTCCAATTATATTCCCCTGAATTGACCCTGGGGGCGGGCCCACCCATTCGTGCGGGAGACGCCCACCCAATTCGAATGAGCGGTGCCGCGCACCCGAGGGAGAAGTCCCCTGGAGGAAGTGACAGGTCTGGGAGTGGGGAGAGTAGCATCCCAACCGGGGAGCCGTCCCGCCCGGATTTTGGCAGACGGGGGAGGAGCATGAATGCAGGGATCAGCTCTATATTCTGTGGTGCAACACTCCTAGCTCTCTGATCCCTCCCCCGCCCTCCCCAGGCGGCTCCATTAACATCCAAATACCTGGAGCCAGAGGGAGAATTCAGATAGGGATTTGACTGCATTTTTTTTAGCTGATTACCTGGAAAATCTAGTTTCCCAGTGATGGCTCGGAGACAGCAGTCCATATCAAACCACATAAAGAAACAGACCATGACAGCTTCTCCAACTCCTCAAACAAAAGAATCAAAATCTTTCCCAAATGAAGATACAATCCTGGAATTATCAGATACAGAATATAAAAAACTAATTTACAGAATGCTTAAAGATATCACAAATGAAATTAGGATAATTGAAGAAAAAGCCAAGGAACACACTGATAAAACAGTTGAAGAACTCAGAAAGATTATTCAAGAACATAGTGGAAAAATTAATAAGTTGCAAGAATCCATAGAGAGACGGCATGTAGAAATCCAAGAGATTAACAATAAAATTACAGAATTTGACAATGCAATAGAAAGTCAGAGGAGCAGACTCGAGCAATTAGAATGTAGACTGGGACTTCTGGAGGACCAGGGAATTAACACGAACATAGCGGAAAAAAAAACAGATAAAAGAATTAAAAAAAATGAAGAAACCCTAAGAATCATGTGGGACTCTATCAAGAAGGATAATTTGCGAGTGATTGGGGTTCCAGAACAGGGAGGGGGGACAAAAAACACAGAGAAAATAGTTGAAGAACTCCTGACACAAAACTTCCCTGACATCATGAAAGACGAAAGGATATCTATCCAAGATGCTCATCGAACCCCATTTAAGATTGATCCAAAAAGAAAAACACCAAGACATATTATCATCAAACTTGCCAAAACCAAAGACAAACAGAAAATTTTAAAAGCAGCCAGGGAAAAAAGAAAGGTTTCCTTCAAGGGAGAATCAATAAGAATAAGTTCAGACTACTCAGCAGAAACCATGCAGGCAAGAAGGGAATGGGACGACATACACAGAGCACTGAAGGAGAAAAACTGCCAGGCAAGGATCATATATCCAGCAAAACACTCTCTGAAATATGAAGGCAAAATTAAGATATTTACAGATAAACACAAGTTTAGAGAATTTGCAAAAACTAAACCAAGACTGCAAGAAATGCTAAAGGAGATTGTTTGGCCTGATGACCAATAATATCAGGTACCAGCACAATAAAAAAAAAAAAAATTTTTTTTTTTTTCAATACAAGGTCACAAAACAGAACCCCCTGATATCAACGCAACTCAAATAGGGAAGGCACAAAAACAAACAAATTAAGACTAATTCTAAAAAATAAATAAACAAAATAATACACATAACAGGAAATCATGGAAATCAATAGATAAACGATTACAATAATCAAAAAGAGGGACTAAATATAGGAGGCATTGAACTGCCAGATGGAGAGTGATACAAGGAAATATAGAACAATACAAGTTAGGTTTTTACTTAGAAAAATAGGAGTAAATAATAAGGTAACCACAAAAAGGAATATCAATTCCATAACTCAGGAAAAAAGCCAACAAAAACGTAACGACTCAACAAACACAAAGTTAAACATTATGAAAAGGAGGATCTCACAAGCTACTAAGAAAAACATCTCAGCACAAAAAAGTATGTGGAAAAATGAAATGGCCAACAACACACATGAAAAGGCATCAAAATGATAGCACTAAAAACTTATTTATCTATAATTATGCTGAATGTAAATGGACTAAATGCACCAATAAAGAGACAGAGAGTCACGGACTGGATAAAGAAACACGATCCATCTATATGCTGCCTACAAGAGACACACCTTAGACTTAGAGACACAAACAAACTAAAACTCAAAGGATGGAAAAAAATATATCAAGCGAACAATAACAAAAAAGAAGAGGAGTAGCAATATTAATTTCTGACAAAATAGACTTTAGACTTAAATCCACCACAAAGGATAAAGAAGGACACTACATAATGATAAAAGGGACAATTGATCAGGAAGACATAACCATATTAAATATTTATGCACCCAATGACAGGGCTGCAAGATACATAAATCAAATTTTAACACAATTAAAAAGTGAGATAGACACCTCCACATTTATAGTAGAAGACTTTGACACACCACTTTCGGAGAAGGACAGGACATCCAGTAAGAAGCTCAATAGAGACACGGAAGACCTACTTACAACAATCAACCAACTTGACCTCATTGACTTATACAGAACTCTCCACCCAACTGCTGCAAAATATACTTTCTTTTCTAGTGCACATGGAACATTCTCTAGAATAGACCACATATTAGGTCATAAAACAAATCTTTGCAGAATCCAAAACATCAAAATATTACAAAGCATCTTCTCAGACCACAAGGCAATGAAGCTAGAAATCAATAACAGAAAAACTAGGGAAAAGAAATCAAATACTTGGAAAATGAACAATACCCTTCTGAAAAAAGACTGGGTTATAGAAGACATCAAGGAGGGAATAAGGAAATTCTTAGAAAGCAACGAGAATGAAAATACTTCCTATCAAAACCTCTGGGACACAGCAAAAGCAGTGCTCAGAGGCCAATTTATATCGATAAATGCACACACACAAAAAGAAGAAAGAGCCAAAATGAGAGAACTGTCCCGACAACTTGAAAAAATAGAAAGTGAGCAACAAAAGAACGCATCAGGCAGCAGAAGAAAAGAAATAATAAAAATTAGAGCTGAACTAAATGAATTAGAGAACAGAAAAACAATTGAAAGAATTAACAAAGCCAAAAGCTAGTTCTTTGAAAAAATTAACAAAATTGATAAACCATTGGCTAGACTGACTAAAGAAAAATAGGAAAGGAAACAAATAACCCGAATAAGAAACGAGAAGGACCACATCACAACAGAGCCAAATGAAATTAAAAGAATCATTTCAGATTACTACGTAAAATTGTACTCTAACAAATTTGAAAACCTAGAAGAAATGGATAAATTCTTGGAACAATACTACCTACCTAAACTAACACATTCAGAAGTAGAACAACTAAATAGACCCATAACAAAAAAGAGATTGAAACGGTAATCAAAAAACTTCCAACAAAAAAAAGTCCTGGCCCAGACGGCTTCACTGCAGAGTTCTACCAAACCTTCAGAGAAGACTTAACACCATTACTATTGAAGGTATTTCAAAGTATAAAAAAAAAAAGACGGAATACTACCCAACTCATTCTATGAAGCTACCATCTCCCTGATACCAAAACCAGGTAAAGACATTACAAAAAAAGAAAATTTTAGACCTATATCCCTCATGAACATAGATGCAAAAGTCCTCAACAAAATTCTAGCCAATAGAATCCAACAACACATCAAAAAAATAATTCACCATGATCAAGTGGGATTTATACCAGGTATACAAGGCTGGTTTAATATCAGAAAAACCATTAATGTAATCCATCACATAAATAAAACAAAAGATAAAAACCACATGATCTTATCAATAGATGCAGAAAAGGCATTTGACAAAGTTCAACACCCATTTATGATAAAAACTCTTACCAAAATAGGAATTGAAGGAAAATTCCTCAACATAATAAAGGTCATGTATGCAAAGCCAACGGCCAATATCACTCTAAATGGAGAGAACCTGAAAGCATTTCCCTTGAGAACGGGAACCAGACAAGGATGCCCTTTATCACCGCTCTTATTCAACATCGTACTTGAAGTCCTAGCCAGGGCAATCAGGCTAGACAAAGAAATAAAGGGTATCCAGATTGGCAAGGAAGAAGTAAAGCTATCACTATTTGCAGATGACATGATCGTATACATGGAAAACCCTAAGGAATCCTCCAGAAAACTACTGAAACTAATAGAAGAGTTTGGAAGAGTCTCAGGTTATAAAATAAACATACAAAAATCACTTGGATTCCTCTACATCAACAAAAAGAACATAGAAGAGGAAATAACCAAATCAATACCATTCACAGTAGCCCCCAAGAAGATAAAATACTTAGGAATAAATCTTACCAAGGATGTAAAAGATCTATACAAAGAAAACTATAAAACTCTGCTACAAGAAATTCAAAAGGACGTACTTAAGTGGAAAAACATACCCTGCTCATGGATAGGAAGACTTAACATAGTAAAAATGTCTATTCTACCAAAAGCCATCTATACATATAACGCACTTCCAATCCAAATACCAATGTCATATTTTAAAGGGATAGAGAAACAAATCACTAATTTCATATGGAAGGGAAAGAAGCCCCGGATAAGCAAAGCATTACTGAAAAAGAAGAAGAAAGTGGGAGGCCTCACTCTACCTGATTTCAGAACCTATTATACAGCCACAGTAGTCAAAACAGCCTGGTACTGGTACAACAACAGGCACATAGACCAATGGAACAGAATTGAGAACCCAGATATAAATCCATCCACGTATGAGCAGCTGATATTTGACAAAGGGCCAGTGTCAGTCAATTGGGGAAATGATAGTCTTTTTAACAAATGGTGCTGGCATAACTGGATATCCATTTGCAAAAGAATGAAACAGGACCCATACCTCACACCATGCACAAAAACTAACTCCAAGTGGATCAAAGACCTAAACAGAAAGACTAAAACGATAAAGATCATGGAAGAAAAAATAGGATCAACCCTAGGAGCCCTAATACAGGGCATAAACAGAATACAAAACATTACCAGAAATGACGAAGAGAAACTCGATAACTGGGAGCTCCTAAAAATCAAACACCTATGCTCATCTAAAGACTTCACCAAAAGAGTAAAAAGACCACCTACACACTGGGAAAGAATTTTCAGCTATGACATCTCAGACCAGCGTCTGATCTCTAAAATCTACATGATTCTCTCCAAACTCAACCACAAAAAGACAAACAACCCAATCAAGAAGTGGGCAAAGGATATGAACACACATTTCACTAAAGAAGATATTCAGGCAGCCAACAGATACATGAGAAAATGCTCCCGATCATTAGCCATTAGAAAAATGCAAATTAAAACTACGATGAGATTCCATCTCACACCAACTAGACTGGCATTAATCCAAAAAACACAAAAGAATAAGTGTTGGAGAGGCTGCAGAGAGATTGGAACTCTCGTACACTGCTGGTGGGATTGTAAAATGGTACAACCACTTTGGAAATCCATCTGGCATTATCTTAAACAGTTATAAATAGAACTACCGTACAACCCAGAAATCCCACTCCTCGGAATATACCCTAGAGAAACAAGAGCCTTCACACAAACAGATATATGCACACCCATGTTTATTGCAGCTCTGTTTACAATAGCAAAAAGCTGGAAGCAACCAAGATGTCCGTCAACGGATGAATAGGTAAATAAATTGTGGTATATTCACACAATGGAATACTATGCATCGATAAAGAACAGTGACGAATCTCTGAAACATTTCATAACATGGAGGAATCTGGAAGGCATTATGCTGAGCGAAATGAGCCAGTTGCAAAAGGACAAATATTGTATAAGACCACTATTATAAGATCTTGAGAAATAGAAAAAACGGAGAAGAACACATACTTTTGTGGTTACAAAGGGGGGAGGGAGGGAGGGAGGGAGGGAGAGGGCTTTTTATTGATCAATCTGTAGATAAGAACTGCTTTGGGTGAAGGGAAAGACAACACTCAATACAAGGAAGGTCAGCCTAATCGGACTGGACTAAAAGCAAAGAGGTTTCCGGGATAAAATGAAAGCTTCAAAGGTCAGCGGAGCAGGGGCTGGGGTCTGGGGAACTTGGTTTGAGGGGACTTCTAAGTCAATGGGCAAAATAATTCTAATATGAAAACATTCTGCATCCCACTTTGAATTGTGGCGCTTGGGGTCCTAAATGCCAACAAGCGGCCATCTAAGATACATCAATTGGTCTCAACCCACCTGGAGCAAAGGCAAAGGAAGAACACCAAGGTCACAGGACAACTAAGAACCCAAGAGACAGAAAGGGCCACATGAACCAGAGACCTACATTATCCTGAGACCAGAAGAACTAGTTGGTGCCCTGCCACAATCGATGTCTGCCCTGTCAGAGAGCACAACAGACAACTCCTGAGGGAGCAGGAGACCAATGGGATGCAGACCCCAAATTCTCATGAAAAGACCATACCTAATGGTTTTTTTTTTTTTTTTTTTTTAATGGTATGACTGCGACTAGAGGAATCCCAGAGACAATGCTCCCCAGAACTTCTGATGGCACAGGACAGGAACCATCCCCAAAGACAAATCATCAGGCATGAAAAGGACTGGTCAGTGGAGGGGAGAGAGATGCTGATGAAGAGTGCGCTAATTAAATCAGGTGGACACCAACATAAATGGCAACTCTTGACTGGAGGAGGGATGGGAAGATACAGAGAGAGGGAAGATGGCAAAATTGGCACAAAACGAGAGACTGAAAGGGCTGACTCAATAGGGGGAGAGCAAGTGGGAGAAGGGAGTAAGATGTATGTAAACCTACATGTGACAGACTGATTGGAATGGTAAATGTTCACTTGAAGCTTAATAAAAATTAATTAAAAAAAAAATTTAGGTGGGATATACTCAAGGTCATACTTTAGCTCTCATGGACTTGTTCTAATTTTCTTCAGTTTCAACTTGAACTTGCATATGAGCAATTGATGATCTGTACTGAAGTTGGCCCCTGGCCTTGTTCTGACTGATGGTATTGAGCTTTTCCATTGTTTCTTTCCACAGACATTGTTGATTTGATTTCTGTGTATTCTATCTCGAGAGGTCCGTGTGTATAGTTGCCATTTATGTTGGTGAAAAAGTATTTGCAATGCAGAAGTCGATGGTTTTGTAAAATTCTATTATGGGATCTCCAGCATCGTTTCTATGACCTAGTCAATATTTTCCAACTACTGATCCTTCTTCTTTGTTTCCAACTTTCTCATTCTAATCTCCAGTAATTATCAATGCATCCTGATTGTATGTTCGATCAACTTCAGGCGACCAAAGTTGATAAAAATCTTCAGTTTCTTCATCTTTGGCCTTAATGGTTGGTGTGTAAATTTGTAGGTGTATGGATATTAAGCCTTTGTATTGAAGCATTGTACTTCAGGATAGACTTAAAATACTCTTTTTGATGATGAATGCTATGCCATTCAAGTTGTCATTCCTGGCATATGATTGTAGACTATATGATTGTCTGATTCAAAATGGCCAATATCAGCTCATTAACATCTAGGATATCCATATTTATGTGTTCCATTTCATTTATGATGATTTCCAACTTCTCTAGATTTATACTTCGTACATTCCATGTTCCAATCATTAATGGATGTTTGCAGCTGTTTCTTCTCATTTTGAGTTGTGCCACATCAGCAAATGAAGATTCCAAAATTTGACCCCTTCCACATATGTTATTAAGGTCACCTCTACTTTGAGGAGGCAGCTCTTCCCAAGTAGTCTTTTGAGTGTCTTCCAACCTGAGGGGCCCATCTTCTGGAACTATATCAATGTTCTGCTGTTATTTCATAAGTTTTCACTAGACAATCTTTTTCAAAAGTAGACTTCCAGATGCTCCTTCCTGAAATTAGAACTCAAGTCTGGAATTAGAACTTATGTTTCTCTGACTCCAATGTTTGTAATTACTAGGCTATGCTCTCAGGAAAAAAGAGAATTGTCACTTTGATGATTTGTTCTTGTTGTTAGGAGCCATTGAGTCAGTTGTAACTCACGGGGACCCCATGTACAACACAACAAAATACTGCCGCATCCTGCACCATCCTCACAATCCTTGCTATGCTTGAGCCATTGTTGTAGCCATTGTGTCAATCCATCTCATTTAGGATCTTTCTCTTTTTCGTTATCCTACTTTACCAAGCATGATGTGCCTCCTGATAGCATGTCCAAAGTACCTGAGATGAAGCCTCATCATTGTTGCTTCTAAGAAGCATTCTGGCTGTACTTCTGATAAAATGGGATCAACCACACGTTTGATCACCCACTCTCTTGGTCAAATGATAATGCAAAAGCAATGTGTATAGTATTCTATACTGATTTTGAGCGTGGATAAGCCCTCAAAACTAAGAATAGGCTTTTTATCATACCAATGATTCCTACTCTAAATTTACCCTTTTCTTTACACATATCTACTCCATGTGGTTGGGGGTGGGTGTTAAAATGCTCTACCTTTCTTCCCTACTTGTTGCAGTGGAGAGGAAGTGTTCAAGTTGTGTGAATCACAGTACTCCTTCACCAAGATCACACTGATTGGATTTATAACTTACATGAATCAGAGTTCTTTCCTGGGATTTTGTGTATGGACACTAGATGCAGGAAATTCATATTTGTTGCTGGGGGCTAAAATAAATAAAGAAGACAAAAAAGCCTGGAGCATTCTGTGATCATGCCTCCTACCTTCCTGTCACCTGTATTTCTTGAAGGAAACAAATTTCCTTTCTCAAGATCATGTTAACTTTAGTAATAGATAGGGTGTCAGGGGTCTTAAATCTCTGCCTTCTTTATGATGCTGACAAACTGCCTTCTGAATTAGTGGAAATTTACCCTTGCCTAGTTACTATATCCCGTACCTCATTTTCAATCTATAGTCTCAGAATCTCTAAACAAACTTAAGGAATTCATTCAGGTGATGCTGGTGTTCACAGTGGTAAGACATTCAGGCAACAACATGACTAAATCTAAAGGCATTACCCTAAGTGAAAGAAGCCATGTTCATAAGGTCACATATTGTGTGATTCCATTTACATGGCATTCTGGAAAAGGCAAAAATATAATGGCAGAAAACAAATCAGTTCATCACAGACTAGGGAAATGGGGAATGACTGACATCAGAGGGCCAAGAGGGAATTAGAAAGGGTGTTGGAAACGTTCTATATCTTGATTGAACTAGTGGCTGTATGGCTGTTTGTATTTGTCAAAACTCATAAAACTAAAAACACAAAGTCAATTTCACAGCATGTAAGTTAAACCTCAATTTTAAAAATAAATTAAATTCAACAGCTTGATTGTTTTTATTTTCCCTCTTAAAATTAATATTACTGTTATGTTCTTTGATTGGTAGATGATAATTTAAATAGCTGTATCTTTGTTTTAGGCTGTATCTGTTAGCATTATAAAGCACCTTTTTTTGTATTTAATGATTTGTCTTATTTTGTGTTTTCACCTACTGATAATAAAATTACGATTCATGTTTTATTTTTGTTTGGATTTACCTCAATGCCTCTGTCCATAACTCTATATACAATATTACAAAATATTACAAAATCACTTCCTTTTAGTTAATCTTATATTCAGCACAGAGTTAGATATATTTAGATACCCAGTCTTCAATTTTCCCCTCCCCATGGGTAAATTTAATATCTTTCCCACACTGATTGGCTACAGATGAAGAACGTAGAATCATATTGCTTCTTCATGGCATATTGAATACAGAGAGGTGGGAAAATGATGAATATTCCATACATGGGCTTTTCCACTACTAAAATATCCTGCAGTTTTTCTAGCAGTTCAAAAACACAGGCAAAATTCTTTCTACACTGCTGAAATTGCCTATGCCCAGTTGGCTGTTTTTTCTAAATGCACTTGACAGTGTTGACGATCTTGGGGGATGTTGCTGCAGCTGCAGCCTCACAGAGATTTCTGAAAATAACGGCTTGATAGTAAGGAAAGGCCCACATTTAGTCATGTAGTCCCAAGCATGCATTTCATTTTGTACATGTGGAAGGAGTTATACGCTTCACTGAATGTAATGATGAATTATAAACCACCCACAAAAACAAGCATCCGTGAGAAGACAGGAAGAAACAAGACGTTAATACAAATCAAAGTGCAAGGCTGAAATACATTGAACCAATTGTGCTTTCCTTTCCTTATATAGTTTATATTTTTTAAGGTAGCCTATATACAAGGAAGAGCTCTGGTGGATCAATGGTTAAGAGATGAACTTCTAATCAAAAAAGGTCAGCAGTTCAAACCCACCAGCTGCTCCTTGGAAACCCTATGGGACAGTTCTACTGTGTCCTATAGGGCCGCTATAAGTCGGAACCAACTCGACATCACGTAACAACATACATAAGGAGTTTACTGTTTTTGTGTGTGTGTGTGTGTTCTATTTTGGACTTGGTTTTTAGAAGAATCTGAATAGTACATATGGTTATTCCAAGCATTCTAATTATACTTACATTGTCTTTCCTTTTTTTCTTTTTCTAGAGTATGTATTACCTAAAGAGACCTGGTGGTGCCATGGTTAAAGGGTTCTGCTGCTAACCCAAAAGTTGGTGGTTTGAAGCCACCAGCTACTCCGGGGGAGAAAGATGTGGCTGTCTGCTTCCCTTGCAAACCCTATGGGGCAGTTCTACTCTGTCCTTACAGGGTCACTATGAGTCAGAATCGACTTGATGGCCATGGGTTTTCTTTTTATGTATTACATATTCTATACTAGCCAAAAGGTACTAATTTTTTTTTTAATTTGTGATAAGTAATCATTTTCATTACATTATGAAATTTTTTTCTCTGATGTCAGGTACCAGATGATTAAGTCTTGAAATAGTTTCACTTTTTGGGAATTTCATAATGAATTGGAAAATATTGTTCTCTTACATCTATGGTCATAATATAATAATCTTGCCAATTCATTCTACATATGCCTTGTTTTAAAAATATAATCAGTAAGATCTCACATTTATATGATATTAAGGAGAATTTCAGTTCTATTACTCAATAGTACTAAAATCCCTAATCTACAATTTTAAAATGACTAAAGCAAGAAGAAATTCAGAATCAGAGTAAAGGGAATTTATTGACATTTAAAGATAAAGTGGCTCATTTCCACTGTATTTTACAATTTATGATCCCTCTCTTTTTAACTCTGAGTAAATTATAGTTCATTATAGCTTTTACAAATATTGTGTCCAATAAATTCTATTATTAAAATGAACTCACAATGGAAAAAGTCTATATGATAAGATTATCCTACTTTTCTTGCAAGTATCCGGTATCACACTATTAAAATTATAAATCATGGTTGTACATAAGCTGCATCAAATATTTCTAGTATAATAATTTAGATATTTGCCAGCACTGGGTAAAATCATTAGAAAAAGAAGGGAAAATTAATGGAAAACTATTATTTGTAAAATGTTAAGATTTGAAAAGAAGCAAGAAAGAAACCAGGCCTGAAGAATTCTATATTCAACACAGAGGGAAACATCTGGAAGACATTAATATTGTTGCATTAACTTATTTGTTAGGAAAATATTTCTTAAGTTACTTAAGTAACCTGCCTCGGGTCCTACATTAGGAAACACCAGATGCAGGCTAATTCACATTTTACAAGCTAAGACTTGAACTGAATCCTTTTCTTAATGGTCTAGACTTCCCTCTAAGAAAGTCATTTACTTTTTTTTTAATGCTTTTAAAACTCCTTGTATCAAATGTGTAGCCATTTCCCATCACTTTATTTCATTAGTTGTATCAAATTTCATTTGATATATAAGATTTGTCTATCAAATAAATATTATGTCTTACCTTTGCAGAATTTGATCATGAGATTCTATGTATCAACAATATATATTAAGCAGTAAACACCTTTTATCACGTTCAAGTGGAAGTAGGCATAAAATGATCATAAAATAATGACCTATTTTTCCTGTATTCTTGACAACTCTTTAAAACATGCAAACAATATACTAGTGTTTTTAGATATCTGGTGGCATAGTGGTTAAAAGCTTGGCTGCTAACCAAAAGGTCTACAGTTTGAATCCACCAGTAGTTCCTTGGAAACCCAATGGGGCAGTTCCACTCTGTCCTATAGGATCACTATGCGTCAGAATCAACTTGATGGCAATGGGCTTGGTTTTTGCTTTTATTATATGCTTACCTGTTATGTGTTAGGTGAAGTTTAGTCAGTGTTATCAAATTCCCAATCTGAAAAAATGTTAATATGTTGCACAGCATTACAAGAACTTTATGAGATAAAGCTCATTCCTTAAAATGTTGTAGGTAAACATGCCTTTACTTAGCTGTCACAACATGCTCTGAATATAGCAGCTTGTCTTTTTTTGACTACTCTGCTGTTTAATCAAAGCATTTTTATTTTCTTCCTGTTATATATGCTGTTACATAGACAAACGTGATATATCAACTTTGACTAAAATGGCTATATGAGTTCTTACCCATTGCTGTCTAGTCAATTCTAACTCATAGTGACCCAGTAGGACAGAGCAGAACTGCCCCGGTAGGGTTTCCAAGAAGTAGCTAGTGGATTCAAACTGCCAATCTTTTGGTTAGCAGCCAAACTCTTAATCACCGTGCCATCAGAGCTCTCATGAGTTCTTAGTCACAGTTTAAACCTTCCTACATCTTACCATCTATTGTATGAGTTGGCCAGTCTTAAAATAAGGGTCAGAAAAACAAGACATTATAAAGGAAAATAAACAAATGCTTTAAAGCATAAATATCACTGTCGTTCATAGAACACCTATTTATTCATGATTTTGAGTCACAATTCTTAAATCTGTTTGTAATTCAGCAAATCATATACAATTAGACCAGAGGGTATAATAAAAGCATCTCAGGACTTTTTAATGAATCTACAAAGAGACTGACATAGTTCATAGCAGCGGGCAATCCATGGAACTCCTGGGTGTATAAATTTATCTGTCTCAGTTGTCTGATATTGTCTGTCTTCCTGCTATGTCTGTGTCTAATCTACTTTTCTTTATTCCTCAAAATTGTTTAGGTTTAGGAGCCACATCAACTGACTGATTTATTGATTACATTATATTAGACTCTAATATAGAAGGAGGTTACCTTAGATTAGATTGTATCCACAAGCACAGGAGTTAGAATTCCAACAAATATTTTGGGGGTATGTAATTCAATCCATGGAACCCTGGTGGCATAGTGGTTAAGAGCTTGGCTGCTAACCAAAAGATCGTCAGTTGAAATCCACCAGCTGCTCCTTGGAAACCCCACGAAGCAGTTCTACTGTCTCATATAGGGTTGCTATGAGTTGGAACCAACTGGACAGCACCTAACAACGACAATTCAATCCACAACAGTACACTGGGCCCATTTTGCATGCTGAGGAACAAAGGCTACTTAAGAAGTTAACTTGACTATGGTTACACCTTAGTGAGTAGTGGAGCTGAACATCATGGCACTCCATATGTAACATAGGAAGGCATACAATTTTTATATTTTTACCTTGATGTGAAATAAATTGCAACAGTAACAAAGGCATTCTGTGAAAACCCTAAGAAATAGATGGAGGATTGTAAATTCTTTCCTTATGTAAATTAGTCTTTATTTCTACTTATCCTAAATATTTCAAGACCCTCTAACCCACTGAATATAAATAATGTCATATTCACATTAATGCACTTAGAGTCCCGCTTCTTCTTCACCATGAGAAACTCTTTTTGCCGCAGTCCACTCTTTCTAGAAAGTGCCACAGTGACTCATGTTTTTGTGTAGATTAATAATTGTCAGCTCAATGATATCACCATATACTTCTTTTCTAATTCAGGTTCCCTGAAGCTTCAAGGCCTGAGAAATCACATACTGAAAGCTACTAATAGCCAAATGTTCACTCTAAAGGTGTCATCTCCTAATGTTTCTATTCATTAAATACTAACACATTTCTCAATTCCGTTCAGAATGGGCTCAATCTTTTTTCCTTAACGTGAACTGATTCAGTATTACTTCTTTTCTGTATCTCCAAGAAAACAGTTCTTCCAGTTTTATAAGGAATTGTCAATACACATGAACACATCACGCTGGTAAGAAGAAATAGTTTCAGTATGGTACCATCCGTCTATCTGTATCTATCCCTCTCTCTCTCTACCTCTCTCTCTGTCTCTCTCTCTACCTCTCTCTCTGTCTCTGTCTCTCTCTCTGTCTCTCTGTCATCTATCTTTCATCTATCTACCTACCTATCTATATCTATCTACCTACCTACCTATCTACCTACCTATCATCTATCTATCATTTATCTACCTACCTATCATCTATCTATCTGTCTGTCTATCTACCTATCTATCATCTGTCGTCTATCTATCGTCTATCTGTCTATCTATCATCTATCTATCATTTATCTATCATCGATCCATCTATCCATCTACCCACTCACCCCCCTCCATCCATCCATTCATCCATCCATTTATCTATCTATTCCCAAATAGAACCATAATTTCAAGAGAAGTAATATGCATTTTGCATTTTTAGCATGAAAACTTATCCTCAGTCGCATGAAAGCAGTTTTTGCTCCTTTACACATCAACTTTATACAGTAACTAGATAAACTTGAAGTTCAAGTCCAAAATAAGTCCAAGGTATCCCTTGTAGTCTTCCCCTCAGATGTCTCAAATAAAGTTGTATCTCCTAAGATTATCATCTAGTAACGGAAGCTCAGGTCTAGATGATGGTAGCCAGAAAATCTGTACAACAGCACTATTTTCTCTTTTTATCATGATGTTGTAATTGGTACAGTAGTGAGGATTTTTGTTTTATGTTGAGGTGCAATCCATACTGGAAACTGTAGTCTTAGATCTTCATCATTAAGTAACTCAAGCCCTCTTCAGTTTAAGCAAGGAAGGTTGTGTCATCTTCATATTGCAGGTTTTTAATGCGCGTTCCTCCAATCCTATGCTTCCTTCTTCATATAGTCCAGCTTCTTGAATTATTTGCTCAATTGGATAAGCATGGTGAAAGGGTGCAACCTTGACACACACATTTTCTGATTTTAAAGCACCCAGTATTGACTCTACGGCACTGGGTTTTTTTTTTTTTTTTAGTATTCTATCATTCTTTTCCCACGACCGCCTCTTGGTCTTCATACAGATTCTGTATGAGCACAATTAAGTGTCTGGAATTCCTATTCTTCACAATGGTATCCATAATTTGTTATGATTCACATACACAATGTGTGTGTGTATATATATATATATGTATTAGAATCAAAGTGTCAGGCACAGTAACAAGGTCCTGAATCTGAATATACATTTGTATTTCTCACAGAATAGATACTCCTCTTCAAACTTTAATATAACTGGAAATTTAACTCTAATCCTCTTTAAATTTTATTGATTTTTTTTTGTTGTCTTAGAGATAAAAACAAAACAAAAACTATTTCTATGGGTGTGGGAAATGTTTCTGTTTGTAGTTTAACTGGATATATAAAAACAAATGATAGGTTATGCTGCTGCTTAGGTAGAGATAGCTGGTTTATCTAGCCTAAATTTTTAATTAAAATAATCACAAGATGAAAAAATACACAAAATACTTAGGCAAACCAATCCTTGTATTTAATGAAATGTAGGAATTAATGAATTGCACTTAATGACATGTAAAATTAATGAAGAAGATACAAGCCAGAAATAGACAACCATCCTGAACCAATGGAGGCAAAGATAATGGGATTACTCTCAGACCAATCAAGCCCACCCCTTTAGCTAATTTCAACTCCTCATATGGCTTTAGTGGTATCCAAGGGCGATGGATATTGGGAAATTAGTCACTTAGTCTGCTACTATGTTTTTATTATTAAAACTAAAAAAACCCCAAAAAACTGGGATCTATGCATTAGGAGATAAAATATCCAATTTTTAAAAAAAGGATTAAGATGAATATTTGTGTTCTGAAAATCAGAAAATGTTCTTGTGATTTAAAATTAATTTTATAGAACCTCCTACACTGGGCCTGCATAACTATCATAAATCTTAAATCTATCTGTGTATGAGTGTCCTAGATAATTTCTTGGTGCTCTTGTTTGGGTGGAAATCATGAGTGACCGAAAACTTTTTCTCTTGGCCTTGTGGCAAGTCTACTGACTTTGTCTTGGGCCAAGAGCAGCTGCAGCTAAATTAGCACAACTCTCTGCCAATTTGGTTTTAGGGTGTCCCTTAAACTTGATGGTCCCTTATACTGTGCAATAGGCATTGTTCGACGAAAAGACATAGCATTCTCAACAAGTAAGCACATCTCCAATGAAATTCAGTTCCAATTTCCCTTGCACATTTCTATCCATTACTGTAATACATTAAGTAGGGTCACAAAACCTGTGACTGCTTAGTCTCTGTCTGAGAGCTATTCAGGCCCCAGACATTTTTATTGAACATTTTCTAGAAAATCTGCCTGCATCTTTTTTTTTTTTATTATTAATAGGTCCTATCTTAACACCCAAATAGGAAATTATTAGGTTGAATGCACCATAATGTATCATAACTTATTGCTAGAATAAAACCCATTTTCAGAGATATAGTTTATTCCATTCAGAAGATCTTGTTAAAAATGTAAAGATAAATATATATTTTTGAGTAAATTAGGATTTTGCAATGCTTGAAAACCAGGATGATTATTCACTTCAGCAGAAACTCCAATTAGGAATTTTCAATAGATTAAAGAACTCCAAAGTATTTTAATGTTCCCAAAGGAAGTGGCTGTAACAAAATAATACATTCATAAAAGAAAAAAAAATAATAAAATGGAGACTAAGGAAAATGTCTAGCTGATCATTATGTCAAACAGGTAGCTTTCACTAAGATCTGGCCCCTAAGCTGCCCCAAAGCTGCATATTCCAAAGAGTTTATTTTAAAGACCTCAAGTAGCATATTTCAAAGAGGACATTATGAAGAGCTGGCAATCAGTTCCAGAATAAGAAAAAACAAACAAACAACAACAAAAAAAAATGGGGCAATACCTGGATGTAAATTACAGGAGAATAATATCTAACAATCTCAGTGTGTCCATGTGATGGCACCAGAGGATCTCAAATAAAAACATTCAAAACATTTGCATAAAATTAGCTACTGTCCTCTATTGACATGGTGTAAAGTCCTTACAAAGTTGACCAGGGTGTCTCTGGAGTGTGCCTCATCTGTCATCAGCATCATCCTGGCAAAGCTATGAAGACAAAAGCTGGATAAGAGCCCAAGCAAGTCTCAAGGTCCTTTTCAAGACTTCCAAATGGATTTCATACAACTGCAACTTTTAATGGTTTTAAATGTGCTTTAGTTAACATTTATTTATCCTCCTTTTTATAGGTTGCACAGAAACCCTGGTGGTGTAGTGGTTAAGTGCTACAGCTATGAACCAAATGGTTGGCAGTTCAAATCCGCCAGGCACTCCTTGGAAACTCTATGGGGGTAGTTCTACTCTGTCCTATAGGGTCGCTATGAGTCGTAATCAACTCGACGGCACTGGGTACCAGGTACTGGGTATAGGTTGTATCTCCTCCTTAGCCTAAGTCTCTGGCATTGATAGGAGAAGAAAGTTCTTGATTTTACATTTCCAACTTAAGAATTTCCAGTGTAACCATCCATTGACAAGTGGGACATATTAAAGAGCTATTCTAACCCTTGAGATTAACTCAGAAACTTCACTGTCCATAGTTTACCAATCTGTAGGGAAGTTTAAAACAAAACATGAAGAGAAAAATGAAATAGAAATCTAAACAAAAATGAGTAAAATCTCAGAGAACCTCAAACTTCTTTTGGAGGAGACACGAGAGAAAATTGCCATTAAGTTTTTAATGAAGGAATCTTACCAGGTAGTAGAAATAGCTATGAAAGCCTTAAATCCCTACTGGTTGATCCTTAGATCCACATCTGTTATTTCAAGAGACACAAGTTGTACTTGGGCCACTGGAAGACCGTCCCAGCTAGTGAGCTCAAGCTGAGAATTCTTATAAATCTCTCAGAAACATATGCTTTCTGGTAAAGAGACAGCTTTCAGCAAGATCTCCCAATCAAGTAGACAATTTTGTAAAGTTTACAGTTTCTGACCAAGATCCAAGGGACGAGTTGCATACGAATAGAACCACAGATGGTCATGTTTTGATCAGCCTACCCTTCTTTTTAAATTTTCTGAAATGTGTTCTTTTCTCTTTGTATCGTGTAGGATTTTCATCTTAAACATAAATAAAGAAATGCTTAGATTTGACAAGCATAAACTCATTTAGCTTTTTGCTAGATAATCATGGCCGTGCAAACAAGTATGCTCAACAATGATCATTTAGAATGAGTAAATCAGAAAACCCTTGCAATTACAATATTGTTCAATGGTTAGACTTCAAATCTTTAGACTTCAGGCTCTTACCTTTTACAAGTGGTCTCAGGAGGGTGGCTTAACCACAGCTTGAACTCGGTAGATGTCCCTCGTAGCTAGAATCCGAGGTCGACAGCAGGGGACAGAATCTCAGTCCAGAGTTGTCAGCCTTCAGCGGGAGTCAGACTCTAGGGGGAGGTCCCCTCTCTTCCTTCTCTCAATGAGTGAGTAGAAATTCAGGTTTTATATGTGAATTGTTCACGTTGGCCTCACAAGATACGGGCCAGTGTGACATCAAAGATTAGTGTGTTATGTCTTCTCTCCAGGGTTAGAGATTAGCCAAATGTTGCATGTTTTCTCCAAGGTTAGGCATTAGATTCTTTAGACTTTTGTCTCAAGGCTAGTTAACAAAGATTAACTACGTTTTGTTTTCTTTTATCACAGCATACCTGAGCAAAGTCAACTTAAAGTTGTTTACCACATTCTTCACATATTTCTATTTTTTATGTCTAAGATCAGAAATTTTCTACTAAGTCACATTGCAAGTAATTTAGCATCTGTGGCTTAAGATCATTACAGAAACAACATAATAAAGCCTTATACAAATTACTGCATCATATATGATTTAAGAGTGTTACAGAATCATATGTGATTTGAGAACATTACAAAAAATGTGCATAGTTTGATTGTTTAAAGGCCTATATTGCTATCGTATCCTTGTTATATCTTTACCAAAATATCTGTATGGCCCCCCTTTTTTTGGCATTTTTATTAAAATATAATTCACATACCAAAAAATTCACCCATTTAAAGTGTGCAATTCCGTAGTTTCTAGATATTCAGATATGTGTCACCATCACTATGGCCAATGTTAAAAAATTTCCACCACCTCAAAAACAAAAATCTGTATCACCTCCACTTACTTTGTCCAAGGAATAAGCAACTACTAATCTACTCTATGTCTCTATAGATTTTCATATGTATGGTATTATATAACACACAAACTTTTCTAGATTTCTTTCATTTAACATGATATTTTCATTGTGTATCCAAATTGTAGCACGTATAAGTAATTCATTCCTTTTTAAGGGCCAAATAATATTCCATTGTATAGATACATATCCATCATTCTAATAGATATAATACTACATACAAGGAGCCCTGATTATGCAGTGGTTAAAGCACTCAACTACTAACCTAAAAGTCAGTGGTTTGAACCCACCAGTTGCTCCATGGGAGAAAGATGTGGCAGTTGGCATCTGTAAAGATTTACAGCCTTGGAAACCCTATGTGGCAGCTGTAAACTGTCCTTTAGGATCGCTGTGAGTCAGAATCAACTCAGTGGCAATGAGTAATATTATATCTAAATGCTATATTATGCCCAATAAAATATTATGCCCAAAGTAAGTAGAAGACAGGAAATAATAAGAACAGAAACCTATGAAACTAAAAACAGAGAGACAACAGAGGAAATTAACAAATTTAAACTGATTCTTTGAAAAATCTTACAAACCCTTAGCTTAATCCACCAAGGAAAATAAGAGAGAACACAAATCATCACCATCAGTAATGAAAAAGAGATTATCAACACAGATTCTGTGGACTTTTAAAGGATGATAGGAAAAACTATGAGCAACTATATGCCAATAAATTTAACTATTTAGATGAAATGGACAAATTTTCTTCAAATATACAACTTACCATAATTGACACAAAGTCAGAAAATCTTGATAACCCTATATCTATTAATGGAAGATGGATTATGTAATAAAAATCTTTTCAAAAATTTGAAACAAACAAAAAATTAAAACTTGCAGGTCTAGATGATTTCAGTCGTGGATTCTGTTGAATTTTATAGAAAAAATAATAAAACACCAATGCTGCACAAAAATTTCAGAAAATAGAAGAGGGGGAATCACAGCCTAACTTTTTTTTTAATTTGGAGACTAGATTACCCTAATGTCACACCTGACAAAGCTACTAAAAAATAAAAATAAAAAAAAAAAAAGGAAAGAAAGAAAAAAAATTGAAATGCCCATAAATAAGTGAATGGATAAACCGGCATATTCGTACAATAGATACCTACTCGGCAATAAAATAACTGGATATACATTCCAAGTTCTGATTATTAAGGCAAGTTTGCAGATATTTCTTCACATTGTCAGACATACCACATCAGCAAATGAAGGTTCCGAAAGCTTGACTTCATCAGTGTTATTAAGGTTGACTCTATTTGAGGAGGCAGCTCTCCCCCAGTCATACTTTGAGTGCTTTCCACCTGAGGGGGCCTTCTTCTGGTACAATATCAGAGAGTGTTCTGCTGTTATTCATGAGGTTTACTCTGGCTAACTCTTTTAAAAGTAGACTGCCAGGTACTTCTTCCTAGTGGGTCTTAGTCTGAAAGCTCAGCTGAAACCATAGGTGACCCTGCTGGCATTTGAATACCAGTAGCATAGCTTCCAGCATCACAGCAACATGCAAGTCCCCATAGTATGACAAACTGACAGACTTATGGAAAATCGGAAATACGGAAAATTGGAAATCACCAAAAATGAAATGGAACACATAAATATCAATATCCTAGGATATTGCCAGGAATGACATTCCCTGTGCCGGGAATAACAAATTGAAAAGGAATGACATCACATTCATTGTTGAAAAGAACATTTCAAGATCTATCCTGAAGCACAACGCTTTCAGTGATACAATAATATCCATATGCCTACAAGGAAGAGTACAAGGAAGACCAGTTAATATGACTATTAGTCAAATTTACCCACCAACCACTAAGGCCAAAGATGAAGAACTGGGAGATTTCTACCAATCTCTGTAGTCTGAAATTGGTTGAACATGCAGTCAGGGTGTGTTGATAATTACTGGTGACTGGAATGCAAAAGTTGGAAGCAACGAAGGATCGGTAGTTGGAAAATATGGCCTTGGTGATACAAATGATGCAGGAGATCCCATAATAGAATTTTGTAAGACTAATAACTTCTTCATTGCAAATACATTTTTTCACCAACATAAACAGCTACTATACATGTGGACGTTGCCAGATGGAATACATAGGAATCAAATTGACTATGTATGTGGGAAGAGTCAATGGAAAAGGTCAATATCATCAATCAAAACAAAACCATGGGCCAACTGCAGAACAGACCATCAATAGCTCATATGCAAGTTCAAGTTGAAGCTGAAGAAAATTAGAACAAATCCAGGTGAGCCAAAGTATGACCTTGAGTAATCCCATCTGAATTTAGAGGCCATCTCAAGAATAGATTTGACAAGTTGAATACTAATGACTAAAGACCAGAAGAGCTGTGGAATGATATCAAAGACATCATATATTAAGAAACCAAAAGGTCCTTAAAAATACAAGAAAGAAAGACCAAAATGGATATCAGAAGACTCTAAAATTAGCTCTTGAAAGTCAAGTCGCTAAAGCAAAAGGATGAAATAAAAGAGCTGAACAGAAGATTTCACAGAGCGGCTCGAGAAGACAAAGTAAGGTATTATGATGACGTGTTCAAAGACCTAGAGATGGAAAACCAAAAGGGAAGAACACACTTGGCATTTCAAGCTGAAAGAGCTGAATTAAAAATTCAAGCATCATGTTGCAATATTGAAGGATTCTACAAGGAAAATGTTAAACAATGCAGGAAGCATCAAAAGAAGATGGAAGGGATACACAGAGTCCCTATAAAAAAAAAAAATTGGTCAACATTCAACCATTTCAGGGGGTAGTATATGATCAGGAGTCAACGGTACTGAAGGAAGAAGCCCAAGCTGCACTGAAGGCATTGGCAAAAATCAAGGCTCCAGGAATTGACAGAGTACTAATTGAGATGTTTCAATAAACAGATGCAGCACTGGAAGCGCTCACTTCTCTATGCCAAGATTTTGGAAGACAGCTAACTGGCCAACTGACTGAAAGTGATTCATATTGATGCCTATTCCCAAGAAAGGTGATCCAACCTAATATGGAAATTATTGAACAATATCATTAATATCACATGCAAGTAAAATTTTGCTGAAGATCATTCAAAAGTGGCTACAGCAGTATATGGATAGAAAACTGCCAGAAATTCAAGCCTGATTCAGAAGAGTTCATGGAACCAGGGATATCATTGCTGATGTCAGATGGATCTTGGCTGAAAGCAGAGAATACCAGGAAGATGTTTACCTGTGTTTTATTGGCTATACAAAGGCATTCGGCTGAATGAATCCTAAAAAATTATGGATAACATTATGAAAAATGAGAATTCCAGAGCACTTAATTGTGCTTGTTAGGAACCTGTACATAGATCAAGAGGCAGTAGTTCAAACAGAACAAGGGGATACAGTGTGGTTTAAAGTCAGGAAAGGTTTGCGTCTGGGTCATATCCTTTTACCATACCAGTTCAGTCTGTAAGTTGAGCAAATAACCTGAGAAGCTGGACTCTATGAAGAAGAACATGGCATCAGGATTGGTGGAAGACTCGTTAACAACCTGTGTTATGCAGATAACACAACCCTGCTTGCTGAAAGTGAAGAGGACTTGAAGCACTTACTGGCGAAGATCAAAGACCACAGCCTTCAGTATGCATTACACCTCAACATAAGGAAAATGAAAATCCTCATGACTGGATGAATAAGCAACATCATGATAAATGGAGAAAAGATTGAAGTTCTCAAGGATTTCATTTTACTTGTATCCATGATCAACACCCTTGGAAGCAGCAGTCAAGAAATCAAAAGACTCATTGCATCTGGCAAAAGACCTCTTTAAAGTGTTGAAAAGTGAAGATGTCACCTTGAAGACTAAGGGGCCCTTGACCCAGGTCATGGTGTTTTCAATCGTCTCATATGCATGTGAAAACTGGACGATGACTAACAAAGACAGAAGAAGAATTGACGCCTTCGAATTGTGGCATTGGCGAAGAATATTGAATATACCATGGACTGCCAAAAGAATAAACAAATCTGTCTTGGAAGAAGTATAACCAGAACGTTCCTTAGAAGCAAGAATAGCAAGACTACGTCTCACAGTCTCTGGACATGTTATCAGGGGAGATCAGTCCCTGAAGAGGAATGTTATGACTGGTAAAGTAGATGGTCAGTGAAAAAGGGGAAGACCGTCATGGAAATGCATTTACAAAGTGGCTGCAAAAATGGGCTCAAAGCATAACGACGATTGTGAGGGTGGTGCAGGATCAGGCAGTGTTTTGTTCTGTTATACACAGGTTCGCTATGAGTCGGAACTGACTCCACGGCACCTAACAACAATAATAAAATAACTGGTAAGTTGTATGAGTTGGCCTACAAATGTAATCAAGACATATTTTGCCTTCTAGCCTCTTTAATATGTATTGGATGGAGACTTTTTCCCTCTGTCGGGTGAAAACTTCAGCAAGACAAAGGTTTTTGACTAATCTAGATGATAGACTATCCATACAGTCACTTAAAGTGAAAACATAGTCTTACTTAAGAAATTAAAATGTTCATCCCATAGGTTAATTACACTTCAGTCCTTGCTCAAATGTTAGATTTGTCACTTCACTCCCAGAAGCTAGGGCTTGTTTGTAGGTTCCCATTTGCACTCAGTGTAGGGAATGTGGTCCTTCTCCCCTCTTTTTGGTTCCTTACCTTCCCTATTGACTAGTGCCATCAGAACATGGCAGAGTTTAAAGATGGGAGAGAAACATATAGACAAGTTCTTATTTTACCTATGCTTTTTTTTTTTTTGTCTCTCTTGTGGGCATTTCCGTGGTTACCTTCGAGGCTCTTTATTATGAAATAGTGTTTCTCCTTCATCTGGCTTCTCCCACTCCCCTATCAAGGACTGATTTTTATATAGTTCGCCCCACATGGAGCCCTAGTGGTACAGTGGTTAAGGACTCAGCTGCTAATCAAAGTGTCGCTGGTTCAAATACTTGGGCCGCTCATTGGAAAACCTAATGGATAGTTCTACTCTGTCCTACAGGGTTTCTCTGAGTTGGAATGAAGTCAGTGACAACGAATTTGGTCTTGGTTTTAACCCAAATAGACTTTGCTTTTATAGTCTTGCCTTTGAGCCTAGTAGGTAGTCTAAGGCTGGACCCCTTTTTAAATTACCCCAGCCTTAATATAGCTAGGTTGGGTAACTTAACCAATTGCTTAGTTTCATGTAACACTTACTATTTACAGTTCTTAGAAGGAAGTGCAGTTATTTACCAAGTTAAAAACAACTCCTGTCCTCTCTCTCTCTCTGCCTATCTTTCTCTCTGTGGTTATTACTCTCTTCTCTACCCATAATGCTGAAACATAACCATAGACCCAAATTTTTAGATTTCTCAGATAAGTGTCCAACAACATCCATGGCTTGTCCTATGACTGCAGGCTGCCTATTTTCAATTTCCTGAGTGGTCTCCTGAAAGGCTCTCTCCACAGGCTTGGGATCAGAAGCCAGCTCCTCCCTTCCTTTCTTTGGAGTGATAGTAATTTGGAAATTGGAGGGAATATCAAAGCATGGCAATAGTTTTCTCCGAGTAAAAGTCTACAGAAACTTTCTGTTTAAAATCCCTTTTGATCATTTATACCCTTGTTCTGCATGAGAGCTTTCAAGAAAAAATGCTTAACAGTTTCCTTGGAAATCTGAAGTTTTGTCTGTCTTTTAACTCACTTAGGAATCTGATATCTACACTATCTAAGGAATTCACAGGAAATTTTCAATTTAACAGCCTTTCAGAAATGTTTCAAAATTGTAATCCTGAGAGAAGAGAGAGAGAAAGCTAGAGAGACAGAGAGACAAGCAGAGAGACAAGAGATAGAATGAGCTGAATATCATTTATAAAATTAAAAAATAAATCAGATTAGAAAAGGCTATGTGCTCATCATCAGTACGTTTAAAGAAAGGAAGTAGATTACTGAAATAAAAAAAACAGGTTAATTGCAGCATTGTAGAAATATAGATGAATTTTATATTTTGAACTTATGTGTGTGTGTGTATGTATGTGTCTGTCTCTATACAGGAAACCCTGGTGGCGTAATGGTTAAGAGCTATGGCTGCTAATGAAAAGGTCGACATTTGAAATCTACTAGACGCTCCTTGGAAACTCTGTGGGGCAGTTCTACTCTGTCTATAGGGTCACTATGAGTCAGAATTGACTTGAGGGCAACAGGCTTGGTTTGGTTTTGGTTACCTCTATACAAATACTTATATGTAATTTTTCAAATAATTTATAGTGTTTACATAGTACTCTCATAATGAAGAGATAAAATTGGATTTTTTTTTTTATTGTTAATGGAAAAAATGTGAAGGTAAAAGAGAAATATTCTCAATAAGCAGTTTCAGGGCTTCTGCTTGTCTCCCAACTTCTGCTGGGTTATCACCTCAATTTGCACAAATGCCACCATCCAGGGTCTGGTTTGCATGCATATGTTGTACAAGAAATTGCTATATTATTACGTGTCTTTGAAACGTGTAGACCCAAACCTAAAGTTAGAAATTCACACTTTGGTGTCACACTTGGTAGTACTGGGTCCTGTCACTAAAGTTTTAAGGCCCTCAGATGTTAGTAGGAAGTTTTTATTTTTTTAAGTCTCATTTTCACTCTCTGAAAGTCCAAATATGCCTAACTAAGTGCATTTGCTAAGGCTGACATTTTAAATTTGCCATCAAATCTTCACAGTGTAAAGGATCTTTCACAGTTTAAAAAAACCTACACAGAGGGTGGATTTGTTTTTGACCAATTAGTAAGCTTAGATATCTCACAAAAAGCAGGATTCTTTCCAGGCAGCATACACTTAGTTAAGATTCATTCTCAGTGACACGGAAATGCCAGGCTTCTCTTTTTTTTCTCTCTGTATTTAAAATACGGCAGACAAACATCTTCAGAGAACTTTATTTTAGAAAATTGAAATGCTAGTCTTATTTTAGTCTCATATTGACATATGTCTGTGATTGAAAATCACCTTGAAATATGAAATAATTAAACACCTGCTAATTTCTCATCTGAAAAACTCTTGTTGAAAAGCCGTGACTATTCAAGGTAATTTTACTGATGCAACTTTGAGCAGTCAGAGCACAGCTTGCAAACTTATGACATTTACATAAAACTTACTAACAAAAAATGAGAAAAATGTTATCTCTTTTTTTACCATTTTTCCCTTAACAATAAAATCATAATTTTGTTGACCTCTAACAAGACTTCTGAACTTAGTCTAAATGCCAATTCCATTGTAAAAATTGTGTCACTAATCTCACAAACTTAGATTGCCTTTATATATCTACAGGTTTTTTAAAAAATTCTGTACAAATATTTACTGTTATTTGTGTATAGGTCTTATTCTCTCTGCTAGACTATTCGTTCTCTGATTTTCCGTATCTGTATTACACTTAGATTTTCTACAGTATTTTGTAGTCAGAGACTGTTTTCAAAATTTCATTTGTGGTGTTGTATTTCATGTAAATTCATGGGGCATTTAACAGGTAGTATGCGGTGTATTTTTTTTTTTTTTAATGCGGTGTATTTAGGCAGAGATGTTTCTGTACAAACTGACGTTATGTATGCAGTTTTTGGCTTCTTTGGATGTCTGTGTTGAAAACCAGAATCTTGGAAGCAGTACTTAAAATTCAGTCAAAAAGTTTATCTTTAAAAATCACTGAATTTTTATTATATTTTTTACACTCAGAATTCATGAATATAAATAAATGTTTGTTGATACTGCTAAAAAAAATGTCTACACTGGTAATTTGTTTTTAGGATAAGAACATGTGAATACATAGATATTTAAGCCACGGTGAAGCATACTTTTTTCTGTAAAGGGTCAGACGTATTTATTTTAGGCTTTGTAGCCATACAGACTCTGTTGCAGCTACTCAACCCTGCCTTTTTATTCAAAAAGCATTTAGAGACAATATATAAGCAAATTAGCATGACTGTGCTTCAATAAAAGTCTATTACAAAAACAGGCAGATGGCAGAATTTGGCCCTTGGATTGTAGTTTGCTGACCATTAATCTAATACATTGTTATAGATAGAAATAAGTTTCTGATGTTGGTTTCTAATTTTCTTCACACTATTAATCTGGTGAAATCCTTAGTTGAGAACAAAAACTTTTTCTGCTTTGTTTTGAATTCTTCTCTCATTTCTATTCATATTTTCTTGTCTTCATTTTTCTAATTCTATGAAGTTTCTCAGTGGGATATACATATATTTTTTATAATGTCTTTTTGAAAATACTTGGATATTTTCTCCAGTTTGAGTTTCAATCTCTCAAGTACAACAATTAAATATGAGCAGTGTATCTAGGGAGATGTCTCCCTCATGATGTCCTCTGTAGAATTCTTTTTGAATGATTTACTTCTCTGGAAATCCTGTATAATTGAGTGATTCTGGGGCATCTTTGTTTCCTCGTGCTGCTGTACAAAAATAACACAAGTGGGTGACTTTAGAGAGCAGAAGTTTATTTTTCTCTAGTCCTAGAGGCTAGAAGTCTGAACTCAGGGATTCCAGAGGGGTTTGCCCTCTGACTAAATTTCCAAATCAGGATATCTGCTTTAGGCGACATTCTTTCTTTGTCTCCCTTGTTTTCCTGCAGCCCAGGTTATTTCTTGGTGTTCGTTTTACTTGTTCGTTACAGATCTTCAAAAAGTGTCTTCCCTGTGTATGTATGTCTCTCTGCTCTTTTAAAGACATCATTCAGGAGCAATTAGGTTTAGGACTCCTTTACTCCGGTCTGACTTCATTAACCTAACAAAAGAAAATTATATTTCCAAATATGGTCACATTCATATTTACAGGGCTTAGAACAATATATCTTTGGGGGTACACAATTTATTTCATGACAAGTATCTTTCTCTAAACTACTAATTTATCTACATTTGATTCATTTTTGTATATGCTTAGTTTAGATTATTCACCAAAATTAAAAAGGAAGGGGAGGAGGAAGTAGAAAGGATAGAAAGGAAGAAAAGTGGGAGCGGGGAGAAAGAAAGAAGAAAATAAAGGAGAACTGGTTTTTCCTGTTGTCTGGCAGAAAATGTAGCTTTCAAACTGAACACTTTGTGAAAATTGTCACTACTTATTAGCTTATTGAGAGTTGAAACAAGATAAGACTAAAACTATGCCTAAAAGTATGGTAGTTACCTAGTCCTGCCATAACAGAAATACTACAACTGGGTGTTTTAAAAAATGTGTATTTATTTTCTCACAGTTCTGGAAGCTCAAAATCCAAATCAGGGTCTTGGCTGTTTTGATTCCTTCCGTGAGTCTCTCTCCTAGTTCTGGTGTCTGCTGATGCTCCTTGGATGTGCTTGGCCTCTGCCTTCCCCTGCTTGTGTCTCTGTGTCTCTTCTGTTCTCTATACAACTCAGAATTGATTCCCTTCAGAACCCACTTTGAACTAACATGGTTTCACTAACATGTGAAAAGTTGAAGATACCTTCCAAGCATATTTACTCCCCAGTATCTGTCACACATGGACACGGCCTAAGTGTTTTCTGCTGCTCTGAGCTGTCTTCTGGCCAAGTAATGTCCTTAGACAGAGTGTGGGCAGGGCTTGTGGAGAAAGCCATTGGACATCAGGGAATGATGAGTACCAGGAGAAGATGGGCAGAGCAGTTTCTGCTACACGTAGTAAAATAAGGACATCAAACATGAAAAATAAAATAAAGTGTGTGTTTACGTGTGTGCACATGTACACACACACACACATAGAAAAACTTTCCAAACTTTCATTCATGAATATTATTATAAGAATAAGTAGTGTATTAAGAGAAAAAACATATATTCCCAAAAGAGGTTTATGCCAGCAAGAAATTAATATAATTCACTATTTTACTGGCTGAATTTAGAAAAAAGAAGCACATAAAGATCTCAATAATTTCCATAAAGTGATAAAATTCAATATAAGATGCAGATACAACTATTGCTGTTGTTAGCTTCAGCTGCAGTGGAGTTTGCTCCGACTTCCGACGAACTTACGTACAACGGAATAAAACATTGCTCAGTCTGTGCCATCTTCACAGTCATTGGCATGTTTGAATCCTATGTTTGAATCCATTGTTGAGGCTATTGTGTCATTCCATTTCACTGAAGGTTGCGTTCATTTTCACTCACCCTCTACTTTACCAAACATGATGTCTTTTTCCAACTATTAGTCTTTTCTGATGACGTGCCCGAAATAAGCAGTCCAAAGTCTCACCATCCTCGCTTCTAGGGCCTTTCTGGTTGTATTCCTTCAAAGATGGATTTGTTTGTTCTGCTGGCAGTCAATGGTATCTGCAATCCTCTTCCCCAACACCATACCATAATTCAAGTGCCTCGATTTTTCTGTCTTTCTCTCTCATTGGCCAGCTTTCGAAAAGACCATGGTTTGGGTCAGGTGCACTTCAGTCATCCAAATTACATCTTTGCTTTTTTAAAAAAAATAGACTTTATTTTCTAGAGCAGTTTAGGATTACAGAAAAATTGTGCAGGGAGTACAAATAGTTCCCATTTACCGCCTCCCCACGCCCCCCACACACTATTTCTCCTGTTATTAACATCTTGCACTCGCGTGGTATATTTGTTATAAGGGATGACTGTATATGTATGCGTTATTTTTAACTAAAGCTATTTTTTAACACTTTAAATAGATCTTTTCAGAATATTTGCCCCATGCAATCTATCATTTAATTTGACTTCTGTTCCTATGGGTACCAATTTTCGATCCAAGTAGAGTGAAATAGTTGACAACTTTAATTTCTTCTCCATTTATCCTGATATCTTTTATTGGTCCACTTGTGAGAATTTTTACTTTCTTCATCTTCAGGCATAATCCACCCATCTCTACAGTAATATTTTGGACATATGTTTTACAGAGCATTTTACTGTACATTGGTGATATAGTTAGCTGAATCAATTATGGCTAATCTGTTGGTGACCACGTAGCTCAGTTGTTAACAATACTGCAGGTACATTTATTTGCTTAACAAGATTTGAGGCTAGCCTGTTTTGACGACCCACATGACCTGAGCAGGGCAAGATGCTTAATCCCACTCATGTGAGCCTCGAATGTTAGAAATGTGACTTCAGGTGGCTATGACTCTTCAACATCAACTTTCATCTCCAAATTGGATTCAGATCTGGTATTTATGACTGTATTATTCTCTGCTATTCGTTAAGAGTAGTCAATGACATCCCCTTCTCTGCCTTCTTTTTCTTTTCATGATTGAATCTGAAAAACAGTAATATTTATCCTCATTTTTGAAGGATTTTAGTATAATTAGCACCACTAACCATTTTCTCTTTTGAATCTAAACCATAGTTTAAATTTATGTTTGCAAAAAATCTGATTATGAGTGAAATTACAGATCTTTGTCCTTCAGTTGGCACAACCTTGGAACTCTCCACATTATTCTGCACCCACGGTACAGATGGTCAAACACTGACACTTTTTATAACTCTAACATGTTGTCTATGAGATTGGGGGTTAGTATTTATGCTTCTACACCTCAAAAAAATTGCTAGTATTGTGACATCTTGCTCTTATTAGTCATTTTATATTTCAAAATGTTCTCTAATATTTATAAAAAGCAGTCCCAAAATATTTCCACTTTCTCCCAGAATGTGACTTCTATAAGGAGCTCTGTGGAGATACTGCATTTTGGCTTGCTCAGGGTTCATGTCACCTGCTTTAATGTTTGCCTTTTTTTTTGGTCACCGTTTAAACACATCTATATGTGACTTGGTGCCAGAAGTGATCAACACAAGAGACGGCTGCATATGAGCGTGACAGATTGTGTGATATGCATATTTGCAAAAGGATCTCATTTTCCTGAGGCAGTTAGGTCAGAGCATCTGGCATCTGATTCTGAGCCTCACCACTTCTAGGCTTCAAGTAAACCCATCAGTCCAATGCTACGAAGCACTAGGGTTTTTCACCAGAAAGGTCTACTGGGAACATAATATTCTATATGCAAATCAGCTTGCATGGATTCTGCTGTTTGCAAATAAAGACAGTCCTAAGACTTGCCTAAATTGTATAACATGAACCAAATATTAAGCATTTCTGTTTTTAATACCATTGTTTATTCTTAGACAATTTATTTAAAGGAATTTTCACTAGCTCTGAATCTCTCTCTTTTTTTGAGATAAAATTTCTCAATTCACTGATGCTACAGGACAGAAGAGTATCAGGAATCTCCAAACCACTCAGCCCAAAGGATTCTTTTCAATCCCTATCCCCCTTGACATATCACTGGGTTCTGAAAAAAGACTACTTCTTCTTTCAAAGAAAATGTCTTTCTCTGGCTCACATGACATTTCAACCCCTTGGGTGTTTTTACATCTCTAACCAATCCTTTATAAGTTTTTCTTCACTCATCTAATTATATTATAAAAGTTTTTCTTCACCATCTAATTTCTATTATTAAAGGTCACCAAAGTTTTGAACTTTGTCTTCCATTTCTCACTTCAATTTCTTTGCCTAGATGATTTTATAAATTCCCCTGAATTCAAATTCTATTTATCTACCAATAATTCTTAATGCGTATCTTCAAATTACATCATTCTTCTAGGATCGAGACTAATATACCCATCTGATTAAAAATGTTAAGTGAATGATACCAGTGTGTTTAAAGATGAGCATAAACAGGGAGTTTCAATAAAGGAATTCTGGATCTCCGGCATTCCTAAGCCTCCTTCTCCTAAAATAATTCTTGCCTCACCACCACTCACTTGCCAACTCTAGCTGGAAAGCTAAGAAGTCTACTTCAACACTCTCTCTTACCTGCTTTATTCTTTTTTTTTTTTTAATCATTTTCATTGGGCTTTAAGTGAAAGTTTACAAATCAAGTCAGTCTCTCACACAAAAACCCATATACACCTTGCTACACACTCCCAATTACTCTCCCCCTAATGAGACAGCCCGCTTTCTCCCTCCACTCTCTCTTTTTGTGTCCATTTTCACCAGCTTCTAACCCCCTCCACCCTCTCATTTTTACCTGCCTTATTCTTGCTGTGATTTCCACTCCAAAGAAAATGATTAGTTTTACCTTCTAAGTAAATTTCTAATTCACACTTCTCTATCTCCATTTCCAGATTAGCTCAAGTCACTTGATCTATTCAGATATCTTTATTACAGTTGTCTGTGTTTTTACTCTTGACCCTCTCAAAGGTATTCTCAATTTACCAGCCAGAATTATCTAAAAAATGTAAATTTGATAATTACTTTATCTTTTATAAATGTTGCCTGTGTTATGTTTTTACTCTTGACCCTCTCAAAGGTATTCTCAATTTGCCAGCCAGAATTATCTAAAAAATTTAAATTTGATAATTACTTTACCTTCTATAAACATTGCCTGTTGTTTCTAGGATAAAACTAAAACACAACACAATCAGATCATAGCTCATCTCATCCTTGTCATCAGGTGCACTCCAAACAGGCCATTCATGCTTCAGGTGCCCATAGACACACCAGTCATCTCTCATGACTTTGCTTGTGTTGTTCCATCTAACTGTCTCTTTTTCCTATTTCTATTCACCGTTTCATAGTCTGAATTGACTCGACGGCCATGGGTTTGGTTTTGGTTTTATTCACCATTTCAGCACTGGCTTAAGTGTTCCTTGCTCAAGGTATCCATCACCATCACGGTCCTTGATTATGCTCCCTCCAATTCTCGTTAAAAAAAAAAAGTTGCTGTTCAGTCAGTTCTGACTCACAGTAACCCCAGTAGAACTGTGCTCCATAGAGGTTTTAACGGCTGATTATTCATAAGTAGATCACCAGGCCATTCCCCCAAGTAGTGTCTTTGTGGACTCAAACTTCCAACATTTTGGTTACTAGTGAATGCCATTTGTGCCACCCAGGAACTCTATACTTCTCATATCAGTTTTCAAAATCTACTTCAACTTAATATTTGAGCAATTCTTTTTTTTAATAGTCACAATATTTTCTCTCCTGGCTTAGAAATTAGAACACACACACAAAACCAAGCCCATTGCCGTTGAGTTGATTCTGACTCATAGTGACTGTATAGTGACCCTATAGGACAGAGTAGAACTGCCCATAGGATTTCCAAGGAGCACCTAGTTGACTCAAACTGCCAACCTTTTGGTTAGTAGCCAAACTGTGGAAAGCACTGAGTAATTGTGGGTTAAATGAGAGGATAAATACAGAGTTAAATTCAGATTGTTATGACTCAATCCCCCCCCCCTTTTTGAAGTTTGAATTTATTTATCAAGTTAATTTATTTTATCCCTTGTATGGCAATTTCATATCAGCCTGTGGTTTAAATTTGGCTACTAAACTGCATAGTGCCTAGAGCAGCTTGAAAAATGTGAATTGTTGATATTTTGAATTTTTAAAAGAATGACTTGTAAAGAGTGTATCTGTCTTCTATACCTCTTTTAACCATTTTTAAAAGAAATATTAGAAAATCTAAATGAATGTAATTTACATCGCTGTCAAACTTGATGAAATATAAAATAACTTAAAAATGGAAATTTATTAAGTAAATTGACACCCAGGGCTATTTAAACAGAAAAATATACTGGTAGCTAAATTCAACTTTATTTTCCAAGAATCATGCAATTGAAGACAAACTGAGAAACTTGCTAAAAATATCTTCTTCCTATGAAAGTTGGGAAGCTGAGTGCCAAAATGATGGAATTACCTCTACCCATTTCTTTTAATTATGGTTTGAGTGTATGAAATTGAGTAGATACAATAAGCCACCTTAATTCTGAATCAATTTTATTGTAATATGACAATTGATAAATACATTCATTACTTCAGAGTAGCTTTGTGTTTTATGTGTTTGCTTCAAATTGAATAATTCTTAGTCTCGTCATATAAGTAAAATCATTATGCATATTTTGTTATTTCCTGTAATTTACAAGCTTTGGATTAAAAGAGCTAAAGCTAACGAAAATGAAAATTTACTGCAAATTTTTTGGCAAAGCTTTGTATCTTAGTGTCTATCTCAGAAGTCAATAATATTAATGTAATATTAAAAACCATAATAATAGCAAGGATAATAATATAGTAAATTTTTTTAATGACCAAAATACTTCTAATTGAGTGCCAGTGGAAAGGTTGCTCAGCAACTGTGTTCAAAGGACATTGTTACCAAGAAAATGTTGTACCACCAGGGATGGGATTGGACAAGCAGGACTTTGAGAAATAGAAGAAAATTATAGCAAAAATTCAGGTAAATATTGGAAAATAAAATATTTTAAAGTACTTAGAGCTAGTCATTGAATAAATATGTTTCCTGACAAAATAGCATGTGCCTCTTTCTTTGGAAATATATGCTTAGCTGATACAAATATTATATTTAACGCAAATCTATAAAGAAATTCAGTGAGTACATCTCATTTTTAAGGTACTATGTTAGGCAGTGTAGAAATGTTGATTTAACTGTATATGGCTCCTCTGCTCCAGGAATTTAGAATCAAAATTGGGACAGAACTATGAAGAAGTGACTGGCTGTATTAATGAAAAAGACAAAATCGACCTACACATATAACACTCCGAAAGGAGAGAAAGAAGATTAATCATACAGAGTGGAGGCAGTAAAGCGTAGATGTCGGGAGGCTATCACAGGACTCATGCAAAACACAGCAGGGAAAGTATTGCTAGGATATTGACAGGCTGAAAAGTATTTAAGAATATCCCAGGACCCAGGACAGGACCAAATTAAGAACAATGAGAAGTGCAAGGCGTATATATGGAATGGTAAGCCATTGGGTTTGGCTGAGGTATTCACCAAATACTTACTAAACATCTATCATATACCAAGTTGTGTTCTTATTGCTGAGGATTAACTGTCATCAGAGGGCTAAAAATACTCATTCATATGGAGCTTATTATCAAATAGGGTGGAACTGGAGGCTGGTAGGAGACTAAATAAAAAAAAAAATTCAAAAACAATAAATAGATAATAAGCACTATTTTGAGAACTATAGTATGTAATAGAGAGTACACGGTAGCTACTTTTTAACGGATGCATAGGCAAGAACTTCCATTGCCTGTGTGAAGCATATGGTTGTTGGTTGTTTAGTTTGTACCATGCACTATTCAGTACATTGCTTTAAATCTCTCTTTGCCTCTCTAATTTTCTTTTCAAAAAGATTGTATGCATACACACACACGCAAACACATTAGTGTGAAAGGAAGTTGTTGCTAATTGCCATTGAGTTGATTCCGTCTCATGGCAATCCCATGTGTGGAGGGTAGAACTGCTCAACAGGGTTTTCAAGGCTGTGACATTTTGGAAACAGATCGCCAGACCTGTCTTCTGATGCTCCTCTGGGTGGTCTCAAACCGTCAACCTTTTGACTAGTAGTTGAACGTTTAACCATTTGCACCAATCAGGGACCCAGTGTAAAAGTGTAAGAAGTAGCGTGATGAAAATTACAATAAAAAGAAAAAGGAGACCAAAGATGTGGATTAAATTCCATCATTAACTCACAGTGAACTTTAAATAAGTACTTTTTGTCCTGTATTCTTTGCATCTTTCTACATGAGAAGTTAGGATAGCAACCGACTCATGATGAGGCTATGAAAATGAAATAATATATGTGGATGTACTTTGTAATCTAAATGCAGATGTGGAAATTTGAAAATATATTTATTGCCATTTATACATCATCATCATTGTATATATGTCTAAAGCATAAAAAAGTAAGAGGCAATATTTAAAATGAGAAAATAGGATGGTTTTAGATTTTTACAAATCTCTTTAATGTCTAATTTAAAGAAAGATCTCAATTTCATATTTGTTTCGTGTTCCATTTGTGGTGGTATCACATGTCATTTGGCTTTGAAAAACATCAATGTGCACTTATGAGATTAAAAAAAACAAAAAAGGTGAAAAAGCCTGATACTGACTTAGTATTACTGTTAAAGTAGTTTTGACTTCATGGACCTTCTGAAAAGATATTCAGGACCCCCTGGAGTCCTTGGATCACATTTTGAGATTCCCTGCTTTAGATAGTATACATGTCATAGACGGTGTCTTCATTTTTAATCAAAGTACTAAAGACTCATTAAAACATTTTTCTCTATATTAAAATATAACATATGTAGTAACTTCTCAAAAGAAAGAATAAGAAAATTTTTAGCATCTCTGTCTTTCTTCTCTTTCGTTCTTTCTCTGTCCCTCCCTTCTTTCTTCTGTCTCTTCTAATCTTAAGTTTAATTAAAGTTTCACAGGAAGTGCTTGAATATTAAGGATATCAAACATTAGAGCCTCAAAAGCCATTCCCTCAAAATGCATTTATGTTCAGGTTTTAGGCTGAACTTTGTTTTTCTCTAACAATTTGTGATCTCCTACAGACTAGACATTACAAGGATTTATTCAGCAGAAAATATTATTCACACTTTCTGGCCCCCTGGAAGATACCAAGTACAGTAGTGATAAGAGCCCACATGTGGAGAGGTTACTGGTTCCTTAATGCATATGCTAAAAATTGTCCCATTCTGTATACAACTTTAGTAAGTGGTTTAGTCGAAAACTCTGCATGGGTCTTCTCCTGGAAACGAAGATTTTCCTACTAGGGGTGATTTAGGCTATTTGCGCTGTTAAAGAGACCGGAAAATTCATAGTCAATGGGATTATCATACTTGTAGGAAAATTTGGGATATTTATACTGAAAATTGAATTCATATTCCCATGGTCTAGTAAAATCTGTAAAAGGTACATGTGATTAGGAAACAAAGCTATTTCTTGTTAGCAATGGAGAAGAAAAAAAGTACTCCCTTACATTTTTTGTGATGGAAATGCTTCTCAGTCAATGAGTGCATAAGGCTTTAATAACTCTTTCCACACCTGCACTTGAAATCAAACCTACATAGGCATGAAGAATGGAGATTGCCAGCACAGATGCAGCATAATGAAAAAATGGAGAAGAATGGGTGAATCTATAGATTAAAGTGACTTTTACACAATTTCCTCAGAAATTTTAGAAAACAAACATTTAAAAGAAAAGGTAAAATAATAAAAGAATAATCAGATAATTAAAAAATTCTATACGTAATACAGTTGTATACTTGTAAGCACATTCAGTTGACTTTCAGGAATTTAAGAAAACAAATTTCTGTGAATAAATAAATAACAATTAGTGTGTTTAAATTTTAAATCTTTCTGTAATTCTCAATTTTGGCAACACTTTTTAAAATTTTTAAATATTTTCTCTTTGTATCTTATGATTACATTAAAACATTTCTAATAATTATGTTAAATGACTATATACAACATTGCCAACTTAACACCTTAGGTCCTCATCATGTTTTGACTGGTCTTTTGTAATATTTTTTTCATTAGTCTTCTTGTTCCCCACATGAGCTACTTTAATATATTAATTCCTTCAGCTGTGGATGGATCATTATTAAGAACTAACTAGATCATGGTATTTTTACTTTATATGCTTCAGTGATTCACCATTACCTTCAAGCTGTATTTGAATCAACTTATCATGGCGTACAGATTTCTTCATGATCTGGCTTTTCCCTCCATGTCTTTGTACTAACATATACCATCCATTACACCAATTATGCCTCTATAATAAAAATTTCCCAAAAGTTCAATGCTGTTTAGTATTGTATAGTATGCATTGATTTACTAATTCTACATTTTTGGCAAAGGTGTCTGCCTACCTCAGAAGACTCAAAATATTTAAAGTGACATCAGGATTTCAATCTGTATATGCTCTACTCCCTCAACAACATTATTTTAATGATGCTCTATTAGTTTTTACAATGATAATATATGTTACAAAATTCAAAACATGCAAAACAACAGAAAGTAAGAAGTCTCCCTCTATCCCCTGTCATCTTATCACAAGTTCCCCCTCACTGGAGTCAACTATGTGATAAAATTCCTTTGTCAATATTTAGAGTCCATTCATATATAAGCAAACACTCTTTCAAAATATCTACATTTTGTGCTTCATTCTCCATATCCCGTATATTTTCAACTGCCTGACTTTATACACATTTTATAGATATTTATAGAAATATTGTGCTAGTTACTAAGAATATAATGTGAATAAAACACAGTTTCTGCCCTTAAGAGTACATTATAGAAGCAATTGCAATATGTATAGAGTTCTATAAAGAGGCTTATGGGTTTTGTATTTGACCAGTAGATAGATGATAGATAGATAGATAGATAGATAGATAGATAGATAGATAGATAGATAGATAGATAGATAGATAGATGATAGATTGATAGATAGATAGATAGATAAAATATATATATATTTTTTGTCTACAGAGTGGTTAAAATATAAATCATAATTTAATTATCAGAGGTAAAAAAAATCCAGCTTCCTCTTGAAAAATTGAGCAATAGGGACTAATTTCATTTATTTTAATGTACAGATTGTGAAACTCACTCTGGTATATAAATCAAAACAAAGCCATCACTGTTGAATCATTTCTGACTAATAGCCACCATTTAGGATGGAGTATAACTGCCCCATAGGGTTTCCAAGGGGCGCCTGGTAGATTCGAACTGCTGATCTTTTGGTTAGCATAAAACCCACCAACCCACTGCCATTGAGTCGATTCCAACTCATAAGGGTGTGAAATTCTATTAATTTTGGTGAATATATCGAGTTTTGTAACAACAAGCACAACAAAAATACAGAAGCATTGAGTCATTCCCCAAAAATATCTCTCTCGTGATATCCCTTTATGTTCAAACACTTTCTCCAGTATTAACCACTGGCAATCAATGATATAGTCTCTCTACAAAAAGGTTTTTTTTTTTTTCTATTGCAGTATTACATATAAATAGACTCATAGAGTATGTAGCCTCAGAGGTTTCTTTGAGTTAGCAAAATGCATTTGAAATTCATCCATGTTGTCTCATGTTCAAGAGTTTGCTCCTCTTTATTGTTGAGTGGTATTCTCTTGTATGGATACACAACAGTTTATCCATTTACCAAATGTAGGACATGTCTGAAATTCAACAAACATGCAATCATGATATATTGATAATTACTCATGGTTAGAACAAAAAATTTGGAAACAAAGAAGTAACGCTAGTTTGAAAATATGGCCTGGGTGATAAAAAAGATCCCAGAGATCACGCAATAGAATTTTGCAAGACCAACAACATATTCAACGCAAAGTGCTTTTTTTTAAACAACATAGGTGGTGGCTATACACATGGATCTCACTGGATGGAATACATAAGAATCAAATCAGCTACATCTGTGAAAAGAGACAATGAAGCAGGTCACTATGATCCATCAGAACAAGGCTAGGGGCTGACTGCAAAACACATTATCATTTGCTCATATGTAACTTCAAATTGAAGCTAAAGAAAATTAAAACAAGTCCTTAAGAGTCAAAGTACAACCTTGTGTATATCCCACCTGAATTTAGAGACCATCTCAAGAATAGATTTGACTCATTAAACACTAACGACTGAAGACAGAACAAGTTGTAGAATGACTTCAAGAACATCATACATGAAGAAAGCAAAAGCTTATTAAAAAGAGAAGAAAGAAAGAAAAGAACAAAATGGGGCTAAACAGAAGATTTCAAAGGGCAGCTTGAGATGACAAAATAAAGAATTATAATGAAATATGCAAAGACCTGGAGCTAGAAAACCAAAGGGAAGAACACTCAGCAATTCTCAATCTGAAAGAACTGAAGAAAAAATTCAAGCCCTGTGTTGCAAGATTGAAGGATTCCATGGGCAAAAAATTGAATGATCGAGGAAGTTTCGAAAGAAGCTGGAAGGAATACGTATAGTCACTGTGCCAAAAAGAATTGATCAATGTTCAACCATTTTAGGAGGTGGCTTATGATCAAAAACTGATAATCACAAACTGATCAAGAAAAAGCTGCATTTAAGGTACTGATGACTAACAAAGTTCCAGGAATTTACTGAAGACCAATTGAGATGTTTCAATGACTGACGCTATGCTGGAATCACTACTTTGTCTATGCCAAGAAATTTGGAAAACAGTTACCTGACCAACCGACTGTAAGAGATCCATATTTGTGCCATTCCAAAGAAAGGTAATCTAACAAAATGTGGAAACTATAAATAAATAAATATGACAAGCAAGTAAAGTTTTGCTAAAGATAATTCAAAAACTTTTCTAGTAGTACGTCAACTGAGAACTGCCAGACATTCAGGCCAGATTCAGAAAAGGACATGGAACAGGGATATCATTGTTGATGTCAGACGGGTCTTGGCCGAAAGCAGAGAATACCTGAAAGATGTTTACCTGTATTTTATTTATTATCACAATTATGGATAATATTTCGAAGAATGGGAATTCTAGAACACATACTTGTGGTCCTATGGAACCTGTACATACAACAAGAGGGAGTAGTTCAAACAGAACAAGGGGATACTTACTGCATGGTTTAAAATCAGGAAAGGTGTGCATGAAGGTCGTATCCTTTCAACATACTTATTTAATCTGTACTCTGAGCAAACGTTCTGAGAAACTGGACTATATGAAGAAGAATACAGCTTCAAGATTGGAGGAAGACTCATTAACAACCTGTAATATGCAGATGGCACAACCTTGGTTGCTGAAAGTGAAGACTTGAAGTACCTACTGATGAAGATCAAAGACTAAGCCTTCAGTATGGATTACACCTCAACATATAGAAAACAAAAATCCTCACAACTGGAACAATAGGCAACATCATGAAAACTGGAGAAAGATTGAAGTTGTCAAGGATTTAATTTTACTTGGATCAATAACCAAGGCCCATAGAAACTGCAGTCAGGAAATCAAGCAACATATTGCATTGGGCAAATCTGCTACAGAAACAAAGATGTCACTTTGAGGACTAAGGTGTGCCTGACCCAAGCCATGGTATTTTCAATATCTTCATATCCATGTGAAAGGTGTACAGCAAATAAGGAAGACAGAAGAAGAACTGATGTTTCTGAACCAGGACGTTGGTAAGGAATATTGAATATGCCATGGACTACCAGAAAAAAAACAAGTCTGTCTTGGAAGAAGTACAGCTACAATGCTCCTGAAAGAGAAGATGGCAAGACTCCATCTTACGTAATTGGTCCATGTTATCCTGAGGGACCAGTCCCAGAAGAAGGACATCATACTTGGTAAAGTAGAGAGTCAGGAAAAAAGTGCAGGACCTTGAACCCCACAATGATCTCTAATACAGCAACAATTGTGAGGATAGAGCAGAATGCAGCAGTATTTCCTTCTGTTGAACACAGGTTCGCTTTGAGTTGGAACAGACTGGACGGCACCTAACAGCAACAACTGGACATTTGGGGTTGGTTTCTGATTGTAAACGGAGTGTTTATATGCAGATAAATAGAGATGTTTGTGTGAATTTAAGTCTTTATTTTGAGAAATTCCTTTGAGTGGAATGGTATGTTTATTTTTATAAGAAGCTGCCAAATTATTTTCCAAGTGGCTGTCCCATATAAGAGTTTAAGTTACCTTAATTCTCAGGAGGACTTGATATTTTTTATTTTCTTTTTTTCCTTCTTTTTTTTAGCCATCACAAAAGTTGGGTAGTAGTATCACATTATATGTTTAATTTGTGGTTCTGTAATGACTAAAAATGTTGAGTATCCCCAGATAATAGGGGCTCTGTTTCCCAGTTGCACTGACATCTACACATGGTATTTCAAGTGTCCATGCTCTTGTTGATTCTATCTGCATGCTACATCTGGATTATATATACTATATCATGTATAATCACTTATGGAACAGAAGTCAAGAATAGTCCAAAAAAACAAAATATTTTAGGACAGGAGTAGAGGCAAATGAGATTGAAAAAAATAGCCACTAGAAGCAGGCAAAAATCTATGAGTAGGTTATCCTATGGGATGAGAGTAAATGAGTACTGCAGTGTGAATTTGGGAGGCTAATTAATGACTGTTTTTGCTTTCATACCCTTCCTTTTTTCCCTTGGTCTAGTTCAAATGCCAACTTCATGATATAGCTCGAATGCTACTTGTTTAGTGAAGTCTACCATATATTCTCCAGTGGAGGGATACTCAGTCAGCTCTAATGATTTCTATATATATATGTGTGTGTATGAACCCATTGCCATTGAGTTGATTCTGACTCATAGCGACCCTACTGCCCTCCTCATGGGGTTTCCAAGTAGTAACTGGTGGATTCAACTGCTGAGTTTTTCGCTTAGCAGCATGAACTCTTAATCACTATTCCACCAGGGATGCATATATGTATATATATATATATATAGGTTATTGTTGTTAGGTGCTGTGGAGTCAGTTCAACTCAGAGATCCTCTGTACAACAGAACAAAACACTGTCCTGTCCTACGTCATCTTCACAATTCTTGCTATGCTTGAGCCCGCTGTTGCAGCCACTGTGTCAGTCCAACTCATTGCGTGTCTTCCTCTCTCTTATTGATGTTCTACTTTACCAAACATGATGACCTTCTCCAGGGACTGGTCCTTCATAATAATATGCCCAAAGTTCGTGAGACACTGTCTCATCATCCTCGCTTCTAAGAAGCATTCTGGCTGTATTTCTTCCAAGACAGATTTGTTTCTTCTTTTGACAGTCCATAAACCAAACAAAACCAGTCCATAGTATATTCAATATTCTTCACCAACACCATTATCCAAAGGCATCAATTCTATGGTTTTCGTTAGTCGTTGTCCAGTTTTTGCGTGCATATAAGGCGATTGAAAGCACCATGTTTTAGGTCAGGCACACCTTAGCCCTCAAGGTGATTTCTTTTCATCATCTTAAAGAAGTATTCTGGAGAAAATTTGCCCAATCCAATATGTTATTTGATTTCTTGACTGCTGCTTCTATGGGTGTTGATTGTAGATCCAAGAAAAATGAAATCCTTGACAACTTCAATATTTTTTTCCATTTATCCTGATGTTGCTTATTGGCCCAGTTGTGGGAATTTTTGTTTTCTTTATGTTGATGTGTGATCCACACCAAAGGCTATGGTCTTTGATCTTCATCAGTAAGTGTTTCATGTGCTCTTCACTTTCAGCGCACAAAGTTGTGTCATCTGCATTTTGCAGGATGTTAATGAGTCTTCCTCCAATTCTGATGCTTTGTTCTTCTTCATATAGTCCAGCTTCTTGGATTATTTGCTCATCATACAGTTTAAATAAGTATGGTGAAAGGATACAACCCTGACATACACATCCCCTAATTTTAAATCTACAGGATCCCCTTGTTCTGTTTGAACTACTACACCTTGGTCTATGTACAGGTTCCATGCGAGCACAAATAATATTTTAGAATTCCCATTCTTTGCAATGTCATCCACAATTTTTTATGGTCCACACAGTTGAATGCCTTTGCATAGTTAATGAAACACAGGTGACTATCTGGCATTCCCTACTTTCAGCCATGATCCATCTGACATCAGCAATGATATTCTTCGTTTCATATCCTCTTCTGAATCTGCCTTGAATTTCTAAAGAAAGATGATCCAACAGAATGTGGAAATTATTGAACAATATCATTAATATCACATGCAAGGAACATTTTGCTAAAGATAATTATAAAGATTTCATATATTTATATCCATAAACAAATTGGCTGACAATTCCTATTATTTTCCTGTTATTTTGTGAGCTTTTGTTGTCAAAGTCTTTATTTATTTACCAAGTTTACAAGATAACCTAATATGTTAGTTTTATGAGGTAATTCAGTCTACCAAATTATTGGTGTCATAACTACTCTAATTTAAATTTTTAAATAATTTAATGTAAATAGAATTTTTTGTGGTTTTTCACAAGATTCAAGAGAAACACAATTTACTCAGCTCTGATCAATTTTCAGGGTCCAATTATTTATGATAGTGCATTTCATATGAAATTCAAAGTAAAACGAATTTTTAGGGTTTTTTTTTTTTTTTTTACACTACGGAAATTTTAAAATAAATTATTCATGGAAAGATTGACCACAGTATCATAGATTATAGATAAAAACACTAAAATATGTAAACCTGATCTTATTTTTATGTGTCCTATGTAACTGATTTTGGGTTCTGTTCTAAGTAAACAGAAGTAATGGCTATAATATAAAAATGAACTGAAGTAATTATTACTGTTTGTTTTTGTCTGACTGTTTTTGTTTCTGGGGATATGTTCGCTTAATGTGTATGACAGTAGCTGATTGTTCACAACAGAAAATAAAAACAAAAAACCAAACCCATTGCCATTGAGTCGATTTTGATTCAGGGACCCTACAGGACAGAGTAGAACTGACCCACAGGCTTTCCAAGGAGAAGCTGGTGGATTCAAACTGATAAGCTTTTGGTTAGCAGCTGAACACTTAACCACTGTGCCACCAGGGCTCCACAACAGAAAATATCAATGTTAAAATCATACATGGTTATGTAATGTGGATGGGGAATTTTTTAATTTTTTTCAAACATTTTACTCTCTACATATATGCTGTGTAAGATTGTTGACTGTGGTAAGATCTTAATAGGAGGTAATTTAGAATATGAGGCTTTTCCTAATCTGTGTAGCCAGCATTGTCTTCTCAGAAGAACCCAAAACAATGTTTTGATGAGAAAATATTAAAAGGGACATAATATCAGTGGATTGCCAACTCCTTTATTTATTTATTTATTTTTACATGTAACACATGTGGGTGACGCACAACTCTACAATGGCCCTCTTCATTTATTTTGAAAACAAAGCCTTAATTCCATTTATGGCATTTCTTTTTTATTTACAATGTTTATAGTTTTGTAGTAACCCATGCCATAATTTTTGACTGGCACTTGTTACATAATAACAATTGTAAAATATTGGTCAAGGCAAAACCACATCTCAAACTCTTTGGCAAGGATTTTCAAAGCAGGAAGCTCATATTAGACACTACCTCCTGTGGTCTTAAAGCTCTTCTCATGCTGCAAGCTCTAAAGCTTATAAGAGTTGCTTGTTCTCTCACATCTCTGAGTGAGCATAGAAAAAATGTCAAAGGCTAAATCACTCTGTGCTTTGGTAAATAGGGCATGGAGAGCTGGAGTACAGGAGCCATGCCTAGCCTGAGTTCTGTTTGATCACAACTCTTAAACAGAGGAGGTAACAAATTCATAGAGTCGGGATGCTTGCCCTTGCAAGAGAGGGAAAAGAATGGAAAGATAATAATGACTCTATCTGATCACCCAAGGAAGATAAGAAAGGCAATTGCCCTCCTGAGAGTCCCATTTATTGCCAAATCAGGGAAACAAACAGCAGCCTTAGTCCTCTGGTGCTGAGAAATGCCTTATACTCCAAAGCCATTTAGGCACTGGGTGTGTGTGTGTGTATTCCTTCATAGCAGAAAGCTGAGGTCCTTATGCCATGACCACTAGGTACAGGGTTCAAAGTACTTGCTTTGCATTTTCTTTCAACATTTACTAGGAACAAATATATATTTAGTGCCACTATTTTTTTTATACACTAGCATTGTGCATGGTAGAGGGAGCAAAATGATGATCATACAGTAAATATAGCTTGACGGAAAAAGCTTCCAAAGTAGTGAGGGGGAAAGGCATTAATCAAATGTAAAATCACAGCTGTGAAAAGTTCTGTAACAGACAGGTGCATGGATCATTAAAAGTGTGCTAAATTTTAGTAAGAATAGCAAGACATAGAAGTTAATATATGGGACAAACTCAAGTGTGTAAAAAGGATACACACACACAAAATCTGAAACTCTTAAAGGATATTTAAGTAGTATGTTATCTCTAAACGATTCGATTCCGAAAAAATACATATTCTTTATTATATTTTTCTAATTTTAATAGAGGAAATTATATTTATCATTGTAAAATAATATAACTATTTCAAAGGTATTATGTTTTATTCTCTGATTAAAATGCATAAATTGATAATACTAGGAAAATAAGAGAAAGATATCAAAATGCAAAGAACACACACGCAAAATCCAGTTGTCATTCAGTTTCAGAAGTGAACATTTCGGTAAACACTTAAAGACATTAGTGAATCAAAATGTTAAATATTATTGATTGATGACTACACATATATACACACATGAATTTTTAATTGATTTTTATATGTTTATGTTGTTTACAACCACACTAGCAAAAAAATAACTCCAGGAAGAGAATCCTTTGATACATAAATGATTATTTTTTTCCTGGTAGAAATAAATGAAGAGGAAGTTTTTTATTGATAGTCTCTCAGTACCAAAAATCACCTTCTCACCATGATTAGGGAAAGATATTCAGAAATTTTTCTTCATTTCCTGAAAACATAAGAGAGATTAAGTTGCTCTATTAACATAATGAATCCTGGGACAGATTCTAGAAAAAGGAGCCTAGAGAAAGTATGCACACATAATTGAAATAAGAAATGCTCACAAATTCATCCAATCCCTATTTACTTGAACTTTTATAACATGATTTTCTTGCTGAGCTTCTCAGAAAAGGTAGACTGTTTTTCCATCTCATGAAATAAGGACTGGCCTTGTAACTTGTGTTAAACAACATTCGGTGGAAGTGCGCTGTTGGAATTCAGATCTTATGCCTGAAGAGGGCTAGACGTTTCCACTCTTACCTTCTTGGAAAGCTGCCCTGATACTGCCATGTAAATAATCCCCGTCTAAACTATTGTAGGCTTAAACAAACAAACAAACAAAAACTAAACAGGTTGCCATCAAGTTGATTCTCATTCACGTCGACTCCATGTGTTTCAGAGTAGAACTGTGGTCCTGGTTTTTCACAGCTGTGATCCTTCAAAAGCAGATTGCTAGGACTTTCTTCCAAGACTCTTCAGGGTGGGTTCAAACTGCCAACTTTTCAGTTATTAGCTGTTTTTAACCATTTACATCACCCAGGGACTCCTATTGAGGATTAGAAATCGCATAACGCACAGCTGCCCAAGCTGAGTTCTTCAAGAACTGCCATGTGATTGCTGCTGTTGTTGGTTGCCATTAAGTTGGCTCTGACTCATGGTGACATTATGTATAACAGGACAAAATTTTGACTGGTCCTACGCCATTTCATGTTTGTCAGTATGTTTGAGTTAAGCCACAAACAACAAACAATATGTTGACAGGCAACCACAAGCATCAGACATGTAAGCCTATCTTAGAACACTTTGCTCCAGTGGCATCACAAAATGATTACTGCCTCTTGAGCGACACCAGGCAAGTCTTGCTGGAGAACTGCCCTTTACAAACTGCTGACATACAGTGTTATGAGCAATTTCTGATTGTTTAAAACCACAGAGTTTTGTTAATACTTTGTTATGCAGAAAAGGATATGTGGTAAATCTCAAAGACATCTAGTTTCTGGAATAAAATAAAATCTGACCGACAAACTCTGATATAGTGCCTTTGAGTAATAGCTAATAATAAAAATATTATGTAATATTTATTTGTAAGAAATGTCTTAAATATTTTACATTTATGGCCTCCAATAATCCTCACAGTAGTAAATTTAGTACTTTTCTTATCTCTACTTTACACTAGAGATAATAGTATTGGAACTTTGAGAGAGATTTAAAATGTTGCCCAAGGTTCTACAACTAGAGAGATGCACAAACGAATTTAAATACAGATCTAACTTTTACGGTATTATTCTTAACTATTACACAATATTCCCTCTCTTTCCTCCTTATATTTCCATAATTTCTAATTACACTGCCCATGACAAAGAAAAAAAATATTGAAAGTTTAAATAACACCGTACATTAAGATGAAAGACAAATCAAATGACACATATAAAATCAGGTAATTATTGGTAATTTTTCTACTGTTTTCTCACACAGAGACTAGAACACCTTCCTATCACAAGCCTTAATTATCCCTGTAGGAAAGGTATTTTGTTTTACGGAGCTAACAAAATACATCATTATAGAAATAACAACTGCCCATTTTCCAGCAGTCAGAAAATCTGGATATTGGTAATTGGAGAATCTTCAGAATTGTAAGATTTTAAAGGCAGTGAATTACAATCTTTGAGAGTCATTAAGAAGCTTTTATATATATAAAAAAATGAAAAGTATATGAGGACAAGCATTGAGTTAGGAGGAGAACAGATATTTAAAATACTAACCAATATCATATCCTTGCTTAATATGATGTTATTACAAGCAGAAGTAAATCAGAACATCAAATATACACTATTAACATTTTTTCAACTAAATATTACATGTATGTAGAAAACACTCAGCATATGCTAAGCAAGATGACAGAAAGGGTAGCATATTCCCTTTTATTCTTGAGTAATTATAGTAAAGCGATATTTTGCCAAATGCATGCCGAGGAAAAAGGAAATATTGCTTCTCAGTAACAGGAAAAAAGCTGTTTGATTCTTTCTTTTACCAAGATTAAAGGGAAAAATTTATTAAATTGAATATTCAAAGAATTACTGGGGAAAGTTTATGACCTATGAATTTACAATAACTGCAGTAACATGGCATTTTAAGTTTACTTTTGAATAGTCATGTCTTAATTCTCCAAACATCAAACAATCATGAGAAAAAAATCTCTCTCTCTCCCCTCCCAACTCCATGGAAGTTAACAACAACCACATAGTTTAGATTACATTAAGGTTTACTGTTTTATACAGTTCTATGGGATATTGTCATGTGCCACCACTATAATAGCATTCAGAATAATTTCTTCATTCTAAAAAGGCTCTATGTTACACCTATTCATCCTTCCCACTCTTCCCCTGAACCCCTGGTAACCACTGATCTTTTAATTGCCTGTATAGTTTTACCCTTTTCAGAATGTCATATAGTTGGTGCTCAGTTACTAACCAAAAGGTTGAACGTTCATATCCACCAAGGGACACCACAGAAAAAAGGCCTGACAATTTATTTACATAAGATTAAAAAAAAAAAAAAAGTTGTCCAGTATATTCTGATTCATGGTTACCCCATGTGTTGCACAGTGGAACTGCACTCTATAAGGGTTTCATGGCTGTGAACTTTTGGAAGCAGATTGCTAAGCAATACAATGTGTCTTTTAATTTCATAACTGCTGCTTCCATGGGTGTTGATTGTGGATCCAAATAAAATGAAATCCTTGACATCTTCAATCTTTTGCCCATTTATCATGACATTGCTTATTGGTCCAGTAGTGAAGATTTTTGTTTTCTTTATGTTGAGGTGTAATCCATACTGAAGGCTGTGGTCTTTGATCTTCAGCAGTAAGTACACCCAGTCCTCTCCACTTTCAGCAAGCCAGGCTGTGACATCTGTATATCTCAGTTTGTTAATGAGCCTTCCTCCTATTCTGATATCATGTTCTTTATTACATAGTCCAGCTTCTCCTATTATTTGCTCAGCATGCTGGCTGAATAGGTATGGTGAAAAGATACAACCCTGATGCACACCTTTCTTGAATTTAAACCACAAAGTATTCTCTTGTTTCGTTCCAGCTGGTGCCTCATGGTCTATGTTGAGATTCCCTATGAGCACAATTAATTGTTCTGGAATTCCCCTTCTTCTCAGTGTTATCCATGATTTGTTATGATCCACATAGTCAAGCGCCTTTGCATAGTGAAATAGGACACAGGTAAACATCTTTCTGGTTTTCTCTGCTTTCAGCCAGGATCCATCTGACATCAGCAATGATATCCCTCTTTCCCTGTCCTTTTCTGAATCTGGCTTGAATTTCTGGCAGTTCCCGGTTGATGTACTGTCACAACAGCTTTTTGAATTATCTTTAGCAAAATTTTACTTGCATGTGATATTGATGATAGTGTTGAAAAATTTCTGCATTCTGTTAAATCACCATTCCCTGGAATGATTACAATACGGAGCTCTTCCAATTGGTTGACTAAGTGGCTGTCTTCCAAATTTCTTGGCATAGATGAGTGAGCTCTTCCAGTGCTGCAACCATTTGTGGAAACATTTCAATTGATATCCTATCAATTCCTGGAGCCTTATTTTTCGCCAATGCCTTCAGTGCAGCTTGGCCTTCTTCCTTCAGTAGCTTCGGTTCGCTATCATATGTTACCTCTTGAAATGTTTGAACATGGACCAATTCTTTTTGGTATAATAACTCTGTGTATTCCTTCCAGTATCTTTTGATGCTTCCTGCACCATTTTAATATTTTCCCCATAGAATCCTTCACCATTGCAACTCGAGGCTTGAATTTTTTCTTCAGTTCTTTCAGCTTGAGAAATGTCAAATGTGTTCTTCCCTTTTGGCTTTCCATCTCCAGCTCTTTGCACATGTCATTTTAATACTTTGTTTTCTTGAGCTGCCCTTTGAAATCTTCTGTTCAATTCTTTCACTTCATCATTTCTTCCTTTTGCTTTAGCTGTTTGACATTCAAGAGCAATTTTCAGAGTCTCTTCTGACATCCATTTTGGTCTTTTCTTTCTTTCCTGCCTTTTTAACGATCTCTACTTTCTTCATGTATGATGCCCTTGATGTCATTCCACAACTCGTCTGATCTTTGGTCATTAGAGTTCAATGCGTCAAATCTATTCCTGATGGTCTCTAAATTCAGGTGGGATATAGTCAAGGTCATACCTGGGCTCTTGTGGGTTTGTTCTAATTTTCTTCAGCTTTAACTTGAACTTGTATATAATCAATTGATTATCTGTTCCACAGTTGGCCCCGGCCTTGTTCTGACGATGATATTGACTTTTCCATTGTCTTTTCCACAGATGTAGTCGATTTGATTCCTGTGTGTTTCATCTGGTGAGGCCCATGTGTATAGTCGCCATTTATGTTGTTAAAAACAGGTGTTTGCAATGAAGAAGTCATTTGTCTTGCAAAGTTCAATCATGAGATCTCTGGCATAGTATCTATTACCAAGGCCATATTTTCCAACTACTGATCCTTCTTCTTTGTTTCCAGCTTCCACATTCCAATCACCAGTAATTATCAATACATCCTGATGGCATGTTCCATCAATTTCAGACTGCAGAAGCTGGTAAAAGTCTTCAATTTCTTCATCTTTGGCCTTAGTGGTCAGTGTGTAAGTTTGAATAATAGTCATATTAACTGATCTTCCTTGTAGGTGTGTGAATATTATCCTATCACTGACAGCATTGTACTTCAGGAGAGATCTTGAAATGTTGTTTTTGACAGTGAATGCAACCCCATTCCTCTTCAAGTAGTCATTCCCAGCATAGTAGGCCATATGATGTTTGATTCAAAATGATTGATACCAGTCCATTTCAGTTCAGTAATGCCTAGGATATCAATCTTTATGCTTTCCATTTCATTTTTGACTGTGTCCAATTTTCCTAGATCCATACTTTGTACATTCAAAGTTCTGATAATTAATGGATGGTTGCAGCTGTTTCTTCTCATTTTGATTCATATCACATCAGCGAATGGAAGCCCTGAAAGCTTGACTCCATCCATATCATTAAGGTTGATTCTACTTTGAGGAGGCAGCTCTTCCCCAGTCTTCTTATGAGTGCCTTCCAACCCTGGAGACTCATCTTCCTGCACTATACCAGACAATGTTCTGTTGCTATTCTTAAGGTTTTCTCTGGCTAATTTTTTTCAGAAGTAGACTGCTGGGTCCTTCTTCCTAGTCTGTCTTAGTCTGAAATCTTAGCTGACTCCTGTCCATCACAGGCCACCCGGCTGGTATCTGAATATTGGTGGCATAGCTTCCAGCATCACAGCAACATGCAAGCACCCACAGTAGACAAACCAACAGAAACATGGGAGACGACAGACATAGATGTTAGGATTTACAACATAAATTTTTAGGGAACAAAGTCAATCCATAACAGTGTGGAAAAAAAAAATTAATCTCTCTAAAGCATTTGGAATAGAATCCCACACATTACAAGAACTCACTACATTTTAACTAGTAGTAGTATTTAGTAGTAGTAGTAGTATTTAGTGCTCAGCAGTATCATATAAGTTCAGGTTCTTTCTGTTCTTTCACTCAGCCATCTTAAGTGTTGCATTCATCCTCACGTTGGTAGTGATAACCCTAAAAACTATGCAGGCTTTCTTTTGATGAAACAGTACCCAGAAAATATGAGAGATCATCTCATTCCTGGGCTCAGTTTGGCATCTGGTATCCTTTCTGACAGAGGGAAGGTGTTTCCATTTTTTTTTTTTTTAATCATTGATGATTTCTTTGAAATTTTTCCCTCCAATATTTTGTTTATTATAAAATCTTCATTGGGGTTCTGTGTCACATCTGTGTATATGCCTGTGTTCTTACAGCAGTCTTACCCACAGGTGCCTATATAAGGTTAAAATTTAAATTGAGTCTAGTGACCACTTCCAAATGCTGTCTGATTTATTTCCTTATTAACACAGTTAAGGTTATTTTAATAATTTTCTCATTATTATCAGAGTAGAAGCTGGAGTGTAATTCCCTGATGCGTGATAGCAGATAAACCAAAGTTTAAATTGGTTATGTTTTTCATAAATTTTAATAAATTCATCTTTCACAATCAACAATTTGTTAATTCAAGATAAGAGAAGACATCTCTATCCAAGCAGAAAAGATATTTTCAGACATAAACATTTCTCACATAGATCATTGTAGCCTCTCTATTTTCAATTCACTTTTATCCAGTTCTTAATTACTCCAAGGTCTAATTAGGAGTAAGAAAAATTGAGCTGAGTACACATTGCCTTATATTGATCTTGGAACATTTCTAATATTCTTATATATTATCTCTTCCCAGGTCACGATGCTCTATTGTCGTATGGGTTTTGTAATGCTTTTGTTTAGGTGATTGATCACCATTGAGAAAACATTTTTTTTCCTTTAAATTAAAAATGTCTCAGGTTTGTGTTTGGCCTTTAGTACAAAAAAAAAATATATAGTTTTATTTAAGTTGAATTTGTTCTGGTAATAGTAATTTTCATTAAAGCTTGGGAATGTTGGACCTTGTTGAAGCCTCCGTGTGTATAAATTCATGGCATACAGAAAATTTCAAAAGTATTAAGTTAACAGAAAGGTTATTCATTCTAAATATCTATAATGTCATAGCCAGCTAGTCTGTTGGAGCCCTATGTAATCCATCACCAGAAAAGCATTGTGAAATTTGGTATAACAGCTACACCATGACAGAAATTATGATTAGAAGAGATAAGAAAATGTCTTTTATTTATATTTATTTCTGATGTATTTTTCTTGGACCACCAGGCAGTAAAATTTATTAAAAACATAAACAATTTAAATTGATTACAAATAGTTTATGCTGTTCACAGTTAATAACAGAAATTTATCTAATTTTTGTTTATTTTTTTCTTTTATTTTGAAGTGAAAAATTTTGTATTTTGCAAGTCTATATCAGACATATTTGTCTATACCTTGGACAGGAGCCCTGGTGGTGCAGTGGTTAAGAGCTTCGGCTGCTAACCAAAAGTTGTGAGGTTTGAATCCATCAGCTTCTCCTTGGAAGCCGTATGGGGCAGTTCTACTCCAATAGTGTCTCTGTGAGCCAGAAGCAACTCGATGATATTGGGTTAGTTTTAGATTAGATACCTTGGGACTTTGTTTGATAGAATTATGGATTTGCATTGGGCAAATCTGTTGCAAAGTCCTCTTTAAAGTGTTAAAAAGCAAAGATGTTACTTTGAGGACTAAGATGCACCTGACTCAAGCCATGGCATTCTGAATCACCTCATATGTATTTGAAAGCTGCATAAGGAATAAAGAAAACTGAAAAATAATTTATGCCTTTTAATTATGGTGTTTGCGAAGAATATTGAATATATCATGAATATATTATATATATATATATAAAATATATATTATTGCCAGAAAAATTAGCAAATCTGTCTTGGAATGCTCCTTAGACGCCAGAATGGAGAGACTTCATCTCATATAATTTAGACGTGTTATTAGGTGGGGCCAGTCCCTGAAGAAGGACATCATGCTTGATAAACTAGAGGGTCAGGGAAGAAGTGGAAGACCTTGGAGGAGGTGGACTAATACAGCTGCTGCAACAATGGGCTCAAACATAACAACAATTGTAAGGATGGCACATGATTGGGTAGTGTTTTGTTCAGTTATACGTGGGGTTGCTATGAGTCAGAAATAACTCTACGACACCTGACAACAACAACATAGATTCCTGAAAACAATGCCATGTCTTATGCCATTTCATAAACCAAAACCCAAAACCAAATCCAGATCCCAATGATGTCTTCCTCACATTTAATACCCAGTCTTTGCCTTTAGGTTGGATGTGTGTCTTTCTCCTATCAAATAGAATATGCCAAAAGTGATAGGATGTTATTTCCTAGGTTAGGTAACAGAACTCTGTGACTTGGTCCTTCACTCTGCCTTCTTTTACTATGTCCTTCTCTTTGCCTTTCTGTCTCTCTCTGTGTCAATGCCTCTCTCTCTCCCCTTTTTTCTTTCTCTCAGAACCCTGGCTCTGGAGGATGCAAGAGGCCATGCTGTGAATAAATCTATGGCCTACATGGCCAACAGCTCTGTGAAAATGAGCTTGGAAAAGGGTTGTCTCTGGTCCAGTTTTGAAATAGCTGCAGGCACGGGCAGAAAGTTGATTGTAACCTTGTGAGAGAGACAGAGCCAGATAAGCCAACTAAGCCACAAACAGTTTCCCACCCATAGATTCTGGGAGATAATACATGTTTGTTGTTTTAAGCCAATAAATGTCAGGATAATTTGTTGCACAGGAATAGATAATTAATATATTCCAAATTTGCAAAATACAGTAGGTAATATTTGCACATACCTAATTTAGATAATTTACTAAATTTCTTCCTTATATATTTTATAAATATTGTATTTTTAAAGAAAGGAATGCCTAAAATTCTAATGGTTATAATATTCATGGGAAATTATTTCATTAGCACAATTATCCTAATTATTTTTTTAAAGGTAATTGCAATTATACCACCCACACTTTATATTTGAAAAGAATTTCAGTAAAGTTATAAATCTCATTAACTGGTGATATACTCTATCACACATTTCCTTCCCACCACCAGGAATGTCAGTATGTTACTCTGCATCCCAGCTACATTTGAAAGGGGCAGAGGTACCCCTCTAGTCCAATTTGTAGAGACCATTTCTGTCTGGGAATTTGATATTAATATCACACAGTGGGTGGTACAAACAGCATTGGTGTTGGTGTTGGGCACAGTAGAGTCAATTTTAACTCATACCAACATCAAGTGACAGAGTAGAACTACCCCATAGGATTTTCTTTGCTGTGATGTTTACAGAAGCAGATCTCTAGATCTTTCTTCTGCAGAGCAGCTGGATGGGTTCCATCCACCATCCTTAAGGTTAGTAGCTGAGTGCTTAAACATTGTGCCACTAGAGTGCCTTGGAACAGCTTTATTATCCCTAAAATTCTGCCCTTGACAAGCTGTTCTGTTTTGCCTTTGAAAAAAGTCGTGTAAGTGGAATCATATAATAGGTATCATTTTAATTCTGCTTGTTTTAATTTATGACAAGGCATTTAAGATTCAGCCACATCACTGTCTGTTTTGTTAATTTGTTGTTTATTAGTGATTTTAGAGGCACCTGGGTTATGTCCAGGATTTGGGAACTGGAGATAAAAGCACTGTCACATTTTTAGATAGATATTTGTGTCCACATAGGTTTTCATATTACTTGGGTAAGTACCTAGAAATTGCATTGCTTCTCATGTAAAAAGCATTTTGTATTCATTACGGTAACGCACGTGGATTCCAGCTGCTCTATAACCTCACTAGCATTTGGGATTTTAGAATTTTTTACTTGTATGTATGTGTGTGTGTTTTAGTCATTACAATATCTGAGCAGTGATACCTTCTTGTGATCATTTGTCATCTTTTAACTTTGAAAGATCTATGACCTTTACCAAATGGGCAACATCTGCTCAAGAGCAAAAACAAGAAGGAAGGAAGGGATAGAAAAACTGGACGAATGAACACGGGGAACCCAGGGCAGAAAGGAAGAGTGCTGACACATTGCAGAGATTGCAAACAATTGTTGCAAAATAATTTGTATATACATTTTTGAATGAGAAACTAATTTGCTTTGTAAACATTCACTGAAAGCACAATAAAATAAAAACAAAACAAAAAATCTATGACTTTTTAAGTGTTCAATCTCTGTCTTTAATTGGCATAAACTGTATTTAATATAAATATTAATATGGGTGGGTTGGTTATCTGATTTCTATGCATTTTATCTTTATTTCTTTTATCCTCCTTCTCTGCCTTCTTTGTATTGAGTATTATTAAAGAGAAGGTATTATTTCCAACATTGCTTATTTTTTTTTTAAATAATTTTAGAAATCAGTCATTTCTCTAGGTTTTATAATCTTCATGTTGGATATATTTCAACACTGAACTCTCTGCAATTTTTCTGTAAATCTAAATCTTTCTTAAAATAGTTTATTCAAACAAAAACTATAGAAGACATATATTTTATTTATCCTAAATGAAATGAACAGAAAAGGAAGAAAATTCAAGGGTGAGGGGCTAAAAATGGAGGCCTTAGTACAATTTCGAAATTAAATATTGATAAAATGATGAAAAACACATTCTGACTTGAGAAATGAGCAATATTTTGAGGTACTACTTCAGATATGTATGCTCGTGCATTTATATGAGTGTCCAACCACGTTTTCTTAATCACACCAAAACCTGCAAATATTTGAATTACAACAAAAATATAATTTTAGAATTCTTTTGAAAGTTTTAAACTTTGTTATGTTGGTGACCCAATGCTTTTGGCAAAAATTTTTGTACGTAATTAGCAGTTTTTTAATCACTCATGGGGTGTAATATACATGCCATGCCACTTATTTATTAAAAGGAACCATACGCATCACTGTTATACAAGTAAATATCTGTACTTTAAAGCTTTTTAAAAATATGTATGTAGTTCAATTAAAAAAGAAAAGCATCCATATCTGTCCTATGTCACAGTGTCTCCTAATGGTTGATAAGCCAAATATGAGTCTGCGGAGACTAGAGGATTTTCTGCAGGAGGTTAATGACTTCGTTTTCTCACTGTCAACACATAAAAGAGAGATTATATTGTTATAATTAATGGGCTGGCTTTTTCTTAAATAGGTCACCACAAAATGAGATGTAGCTTTGATGTAATGAATTGGCATTTAGGAAAATATTTAAACACTCCCTTGCCAGCCTATAAAGGCAGCACTTTTTTAAAAATTTATTTATTTTTAGTCTGTAATTACCAGAGCAAAGTTTAATTTGTTTTAAGCTATGTACTTATAAGTATTAAAGAGTATGCTCTTTCAAAGGAACATGCCTGAACTTCATTTTTTTTTTTGCATTGTAAAGTTTAAATCATACTGGAAGTATTCATATTTAATATAAGCCTGCTTTTAAAAAAAAAAAACACCTAAACACATTGTGTATAATAATTAACTGTTCTGGAATTCCTATTCTTCGCAGTGTTATCCATAGTTTGTTATGATCCACACAGTCAAATGCCTTTGCATAGTCAAAACATAGGTAAACATCCTTCTGGTATTCTCTGCTTTCAGCCAGGATCCATCTGACATTAGCAATGATATCCCTGGTTCCACGTCCTCTTCTGAAACCAGCCTGAATTTCTGGCAGTTCCCTGTCAATATGCTGCTGCAGCCATTTTTGAATGATCTTCAGCAAAATTTTGGTTGCGTGTGATATTAATGATATTGTTCTATAATTTCTAGATTCAGTTGGATCACCTTTCTTGGGAATAGGCATAAATATGGATCTCTTCCAGTTAGTTGGCCAGGAAGCTGTCTTCCATATTTCTTGGCATAGAGGACTGAGCACCTCCAGTACTGCATCAGTTTGTTGAAACATCTCAACTGATATTCCATCAATTCCTGGAGTCTTGTTTTTCGCCAATGCCTTCAGAGCAGCTTGGACTTCTTCCTTCAGTACCATCGGTTCCTGATCATATGCCATCTCTTGAAATGGCTGGATATCGACTAATTCTTTTTGGTATAATGACTCTGTGTATTCCTTCCATCTTCTTTTGATGCTTCCTGCATCATTTAATATTTTCCCCATGGAATCCTTCACTATTGCAACTCGAGGCTTGAATTTTTTCTTCAGTTCTTTCAGCTTGAGAAACACCAAGTGTGTTCTTACCTTTTGGTTTTCTATCTCCAGCTCTTTGCACATGTCATTATAATACTTCACTTTGTCTTCTCAAGAGGCCCTTTGAAACCTTCTGTTCAGTTCTTTTATTTCATCAATTCTTCCTTTTTTTTTTCTTAGCACATTTTGTATTTCACTGAATATCTGGTTAAAGAATGTTTTAAACATTCTTTGGCATTTAAAAAACATATCAAGTATTCCTTCTTCTTTATTATTTCACAAACATGTAATTTAACGTTATATAATAATTTAACATTACAAACCCTTAAATTATATGTTTTAAAACTCCGGTCTATTTGATCATTCAAAATAAAAAAGACAAGACAGGTGTATGAGTTTCCCAGGGTTGCTGTAAGAAATAATGACAAGCCATGAGTCAGCACTGACTGGTTTGGGTGTGTGTTTGTTCAATGTGGTTAAAAACAACCGAAATTTATTGTATCACAGTTCTGAATGCTAGAAATCTAAATCCAGGGTGTTGGCAGGGCTGTGCTCTCTTAAGGCTCTGGGGGAGGATCCTTCCTTGTCTTTCCCAACTTCTGGTAGCTCCAGGCATTCTTTGGCTTGTGGCAGCATCTTCCCTGTGTGTCTGTGTCCTTTTTTAAAAAAAATTATTTTATTGTGTTTTTGGTGAAGGTTTACACAGCAGTTTAGGTTCCCATTCAACAATTGCTACATAAAATTTTCAGTGACATTGGTTACATTTATCACAATGCGTGAACATTCCCCTTGTTTCTGTTGTGGTTGTTCTGTTTCCATTAATCTAGTTTCCCTGCCCTCTTACATTCTCATCTTTGTTTTGGAGTAATTGTTGTGACCATTTGGTCTAATATAAGTGATCTTTTAAAGTAGCACGGTACTTGCAGGTGATATGCCCTATTTTTTGAGTCAATTTGTTATTTAGGTACAAGGTAACCTCAGGTGTTAGTTTTGGTTCAAGGTTTGAAGAGTGTCTCAGGACAATAGTTTCAGAAAGTCCTCCAGTCTCAACCAGTCCAGTAGGTCTGTTTTTGTTTTTTTTAGGAATTTGTCTGTGCCTTTTTTTTTTTTTAATAACTTTTATTAAGCTTCAAGTGAACGTTTACAAATCCAATCAGTCTGTCACATATAAGTTTACATACATCTCACTCCCTACTCCCACTTGCTCTCCCCCTCTTGAGTCAGCCCTTTCAGTCTCTCCTTTCTTGACAATTTTGCCGGCTTCTCTCTCTCTCTATCCTCCCATCCCCCCCTCCAGACAAGAGTTGCCAACACAATCTCAAGTGTCCACCTGATATAATTAGCTCACTCTTCATCAGCGTCTCTCTCCCACCCGCTGACCAGTCCCTTTCATGTCTGATGAGTTGTCTTCGGGGATGGTTCCTGTCCTGTGCCAACAGAAGGTCTGGGGACCATGGCCGCCGGGATTCCTCTAGTCTCAGTCAGACCATTAAGTTTGGTCTTTTTATGAGAATTTGGGGTCTGTATCCCACTGATCTCCTGCTCCCTCAGGGGTCCTCTGCTGTGCTCCCTGTCAGGGCAGTCATCGATTGTGGCCGGGCACCAACTAGTTCTTCTGGTCTCAGGATGATGTAGGTCTCTGGTTCATGTGGCTCTTTCTGTCTCTTGGGCTCTTAGTTGTCGTGTGACTTTGGTGTTCTTCATTTTCCTTTGCTCCAGGTGGGTTGAGACCAATTGATGCATCTTAGATGGCCGCTTGTTAGCATTTAAGACCCCAGACGCCACATTTCAAAGTGGGATGCAGAATGATTTCATAATAGAATTATTTTGCCAATTGACTTAGAAGTCCCCGCAAACCATGTTCCCCAGACCCCCGCCCTTGCTCCGCTGACCTTTGAAGCATTCATTTTATCCCGGAAACTTCTTCCTTTTGCTTTAGCTGCTCAATGCTCAAGAGCAAGTTTCAAAGTCTTTTCTGACATCCATCATGGTCTTTTCTTTCTTTCCTGTTTTTCAGTGACCTCTTGCTTTCTTCATGGATGATGTCCTTGATGTCATTCCATAACTCATTTGGTCTTTGGTTACTAGTGTTCAATCTGTCAAATCTGTCCTTGAGATGGTCTCTAAATTCAGGTGGGATATACTCAAGAAATCAAAAGACACATTGCATGGGGGAAATCTGCTGCAAAGGCCCTCTTCAAAGTGTTGAAGAGCAAAGATGTCACCTTGAAGACTAAGGTGCACCTGACCCAAGCCATTGTATTTTCAATCGCATCATATGCATGTGAAAGCTGGACAATGAATAGGAAGACCGAAGAAGAGTTGACGCTTTTGAATTATGGTGTTGGTGAAGAATACTGAATATACCACAGACCGCCAAAAGAAAGAACAAATCTGTCTTGGAAGAAGTGCTGCCAGAATGCTCCTTAGAGGCAAGGATGGCAAGACTGTGTCTTACATTCTTTGGACATGTTGTCAGGAGGGATCAGTCCCTGGAGATGGACATCATGCTTGGCAGAGTACAGGTCAGCGGAAAAGAGGAAGACCCTCAACGAGGTGTATTGACACAGTGGCTGCAACAATGAGCTCAAGCATAACAACGATTGTAAGGATGGCGCAGGACCAGGCAGCGTTTTGTTCTGTTGTGCATAGGGTCACTATGAGTCGGAACCGACTTGACGGCACCTAACAACAACAACATACCTTCTATTATGTTGTCCTTGCTGTGAGCTGCCATGGAGCCTACCCCCCATTTATGGTGAGCTCATACACCACAGAGCAGAACACTGCCCCGTCCTGCACCATCTCTGTGATTTGTTGAGGATAAGCCTTAATGATCCATTAAGTTGTCATTGTGTGATTTTTGGAAATAGATAACCAGGTCTTTCTTCCTAGTCTGTCTTAGTTTGGAAGCTCCACTGAAACCTGTTCAACGTCATAGTAACATCAAAGCCTTCCCTGAAAGACAGGTGGTGGCTGTGCGTGACGAATTTGTTGGGAATAAAGCCCCAGGTCTCCCTCATGGAAGGTGAGAACTCTACCACTGAACTACCAATGCTTCCACCTTCTGTTATTCCTCCTATTTCATTTTTTTATATAACTGTATTGGTCAAAACTGACAGATCCATGTTTAGCAGTAATAATGAATAAGGTAATTCTTGTTTTGCCTTCAAACATAAGTTAATGAAGTGGTTTTCTATGCTACAGATATCGATTTCATATCAGATTAATAATACATTTTTTCATAATTTTTAAAATAATTTAAATTGTACATATATATTGGACTGTAACAACTGTATTTCTGCATTGACATCATGAAATTGTATCACATTTTAGTTCGTTAATGTGTTGAATTGCGCAAGAATTTTTTTATTTATATCACATCTTCCATCTATGAATTAAACCTTAGTTTACAGTGTACTATTTTTTAAACATGTTGTATGTGCTTAGCAAATATTTGATACAGGAGTTTTCATTTATGTCAATGAATTACATTGGCTTATAATGTGTTTTCTTGTGCTAGTCTCCTCTTGTTTTGAAATAAAAATTATTTTAGTCACGTAAAAGCATACTGTTTTCTCATTTTAAACTAATTACACAAAAATAAATTTCTTTAAAACTTATTAGAACTCAGTTTTATAAGATCTGGGCATAAAGTCAGTCTTTATGTTCAAGATGGAATTTAATTAACATATCCTGGTGGTCATTACTCTATTTAAATTCTCTATTTTTTTGGGTTATTTTCAAGTTACTTTTGACATTTTATAATTTTCAAAAAATATCCATGAAGGGTATTAAAATGTATCAATATATACAATTTGTAATTCTATTTCCATTATTTTTTAAAACACTCTTTTATGTGGGGCTATTTTTCCGTTTTTATTCTATATCTACTTTATCTGAAATTCCTTAATTTTTACTTATTTTTTTTATAAATGTCACCTTTCTTATTACTGTTCTAAAAAAATCAATATTTGTTAATAACCTCTATTATTTTTATTGTTTCTTCTGTACAATTGCAGTTAAAGCTGTGGGGTGTAAAGTTCAATAGTTCTGTGTGTGTGTGTGTGAAATTATTAAAGCATGTATGTTCTTATATTTTTTGCCACATAAATCCTTTTCTGAAATGTTTTATTATCCCACAAAAACACTGACTTCTTTATTTTTCAAAGGTTTGTCCATTTCCTTTAAGCACTCTTAGGCTATATTGTGTATGTGTGAGGGACCATTTACTAATTAGACAGGTCGACAAATTTCTACAAGAAAGAGAGCACATGTATAAGTGATGTAAAGGTAGTAATTTACATGAACGGTACCTGATTTGGCAAGAAGTAGAAGAATCTGAGAATGTGTGAGAATGAGGAAATTGAAGATTCAGTGGAGTCTCCAAGTAGCCCTGGTGACACAGTGGTTAAAGCACTCGACTTCTAACCAAAAGGTAAGAGGTTCAAACCCACCAGCCACTCTGTGGGAGAAAGATGTGGCAATCCGATTCTTTAAAGGGCACCAAGCCTTGGAAACCGTATGGGGCAATTCTACCCTGTCTTATCGGGTTGCTATGAGTCAGAATCGACTTAACAGCAATGGGTTTGGTTTAGTTTTGGTTCATGCACATCTCTGTAAGTCAGATAATCAGTGTGAGGACAATGTATTTGGGTTTTTGGTTTCTAATTCTATTTGAGAATATAATTATTGATGTGATTTTAGTGCTAATAAGCATCATTTTTCTTAGTTTATTAGATGCATTTTGTGTCCATCTACTATGATGTTAAAATTGCTTTAAAAAGCTTTTCAGTTTTAGTTTTACTTAATTAAGATTTTAATTTTAATAGAAGACCCAATGACATTTTAGCCTGTCGTATTGAGATGATATGATGAAATAATTTAGTGAAATATGTTATTTTATGATAATCTAAGAAATAGTCCATAGCCAACAGTCTTTTTTCTTTTTCTGACATCACTGGATCATGTATTTAGGGCAAGAGTGCAAGGTAAAAATTATGAACATGCTGATTCAACGAATGTCCAATACAGTGGTTTTAAAATTCATGTTCAAGTATCTTTTACACACTTTCCTAGGATAACTTACCTCACTTTTATGTATGTTTTAGAACTGCCCCAGAGGGTTTCCACAGCTGTAAATCTTTAGGAAACAGACTGCCATATCTTCCTCTTTTGGAGCAGCTGGTACATTTGAACCACTTATCCTTTGGTTAGCAGCTTAGTGCTTAACCACTGTGTCACCAGGAGTGTCTAGACAACCAAAAAATAAATTACTGTTTAAAATGTATATCTATATGCGTGCACACCCACACATCTGTCAGTTTGTCATACTGCAGAGGCTGGTGTGTTGCTGGGATTATGGCAGGTATGACTCAGGTATTCAAATACCAGCAGGGTAACCCATGGTGGACAGGTTTTAGCTGAGCTTCCAGACTAAGACACTAGGAAGAAGGACTCGGCAGCCTACTTCTAAAAAGAATTGGCCAGTGAAAACCTGATGAATAGCAGCCAAACACTGTCTGATATAGTGCAGGAAGATGAGCCCTTCAGGTTGGAAGGCACTCAGGATATGACTGGGGAAGAGCTGACTCCAAGCAGAGTCAACCTGAATGACATGGATAGAGTTACGCTTTCAGGACCTTCATTTTTCTGATATGGCATGACTCAAAATGAGAGGAAACAGCTGCAGACATCATTAATAATAGGAGCCTAGAATGTATAAAATATGAAACTAGGAAAATTGGAAATTGACAAAAATGAAAAGGAACGTGTAAAGATTGATATCTTAGGTGTTAGTGAGCTGAAATGGACTGGTATTGGTCATTTTGAATCACACAATCATATGGTCTACTATGCTGGGAATGACAACTTGAAGAAGAATGATGTTGCATTCATTGTCAAAAAGAACATTTCAAGATCTGTCCTGAAGTACAATGCTGTCAGTGATAGGATAACATCCACACGCTGACAAGGAAGATCAGTTAATATGACTATTATTCAAATTTACACACCAACCACTAAAGCCAAAGACGAAGAAATTGAAGATTTTTACCAACTTCTGCAATCCGAAATTGATCGAACATGCAATGAGGATGCACTGAAAATTAATGGTGATTGGAATGTGAAAGTTGGAAACCAAGAAGAAAGATAGGTAGTTGAAAAATAAGGACTTGGTGATAGAAACAATGCCAGAGATTGCATGGTTGAATTTTGCAAGACCAACAACTTCATTGCAAATACCTTTTTTCACCAACATAAATGACAACTAAACACATGAACCTCACCAGATGGAATACACAGGAATCAAATTGAATACATCTGTGGAAAGAGGCAATAGAAAAGCTCAATATCATCGGTCAGAATAAGACCAGAGGCAGACTGCAGATCAGACCATTACTCAGAGGCAAGTTCAAGTTGAAACTGAAGAAAATTAGAACGAGTTGACAACAGTCAAAGTATGACCTTGAGTATATCCCACCTGAATTTAGAGACCGTCTTAAGAATAGATTCAGTGCACTGAACACTAATGACTGAAGACCAGATGAGTTGTGGAATGACATCAAGAACATCATCCATGAAGAATGCAAGAGGTCATTGAAAAGTCAGGTGAGAAAGAAAAGACCAAAATGGATGTCAGAAGAGACTCAAACTTGTTCTTGAACATCAAGTAGCTAAAGCAAAAGAAAAAAGGATAAAGTAAAACAGCTGAATTCAAAGGCAGATTCAAGAAGACAAAGTATTACGATGACATGTGCAAAGACCTGGAGATAGAAAATCAAAAGGAAAGAACACACTCAGCATTTTTCAAGCTGAAAGAGCTGAATTAAAAATTGAAGCCTAGAGTTGCTATACGGAAGGATTCTAAGATGGAAATACTAAATGATGCAGGAAGCATCAAAAGAAGATGGAAGGATTACACAGAGTCACTATACCAAAAAGAATTAATTGATCTTCAACCATTTCAGCATTTCATTCAGAGTGTGAACAGGAACCAGTGGTACTGAAGGAAGAAGCTCAAGCTGCACTGAAGGCATTGGAGAAAAACAAGGCTCCAAAATTGATGAAATGCCAATTGAGATGGTTCATCAAAGCTATGCAGTGCTGGAAGTGCTTACTTATCTATGCCAAGAAATTTGGAAAACAGCTACCTGGCTAACTGGAAGAGTTCCATATTTATGCCTATTTCCAAGTAAGGTAATCCATGTGAATGCAAAATTATCAAACAATATCACCAATATCATGTCCAAGAAAATTTTGCTGAAGACCATTCAAAAACGGCTACAGCAGTATATCGACAGGGAACTGCCAGAAATTCAAGTCAGATTTAGAAGAGGACGTGGAACTAGGGATATCATTGCTGATGTCAGGTGGATCTTGGCTGAAAGCAGAGAATACCAGAAAGATGTTTACCTGTGTTTTATTGACTATGTAAAGCCATTTGACTGTGTGGATCATAGCAAATTATGGATAGCATTGCGTAGAATGGGAATTCCAGAACGGTTAATTGTGCTCATGAGGAATCTGTACATGGATCAAGAGGCAGTCATTCAAACAGAACAAGGGGATACTGCACGGTTTAAATACAGGAAAGGTGTGCATCAGGGTTGTATCCTTTCACCATGAATATTCACTCTGTATGCTGAACAAATAGTCTAAGAAGCTAGATTACACGAAGAACAGGGCATCATGATTGGAGGAAGACTCATTAACAACGTGTGACATGCAGATGACACAACCTTGCTTGCTGAAAGTGAAGAGGACTTGAAGCACTCACTGATGAAAATCAAAGACCACACCCTTCAGTATGGATCGCACCTCAACATAAAACAAAAATCTTCACAACTGGACAAATAAGCAACATCATGATAAAAGAAGAAAAGATCGAGGTTGTCAAGGATTTCATTTTCCTTGGATCCACAATCAACATCAATGGAAACAGCAGTCAAGAAATCAAAAGACGCGTTGAATCGGGCAAATTGGTTTCAAGAGGTCTCCTTAAAATGTTAAAAAGCAAAGATGTCACCTTGAGGACTAAGGTGGGTCTGAGCCAAGCCATGGTGTTTTCAATTGCCTCATATGCATGCGAAAGCTGGACACTGAACAAAGAAGACCAAAAAAGAATTGACACCTTTGAAATGTGGTGTCGGTGAAGAATATTGAATATACCATGGACTGCCAAAGAACGAACAAATCTGTTTTGGAAGAAGTACAACCAGGATGCTCCTTCAGAGCAAGGATGGCGAGACTATGTCTCACATATTTTGGACATGTTGTCAGAAGGAATCAGTCCCCAGAGAAGGGCATCATGCTTTGTAAAGTAGAGGGTCCACAAAAAAGAGGAAGACCCTCAGTGAGATGGATTGACACAGTGGCTGCAACAATGGGCTCAAGCATAGCGACAACTGTGATGATGGTGCAGGACCAGGCAGTGTTTTGTTCTGTTGTGCGTAAGGTTGCTAGGTCGAACCCACTTGACTAGCACCTAACAACATGTGCACACACAGATACATGTATGTTGATCTTATATATTGTACCCTCTACTAATTGGAAAGAGCGATGATATCAGACATTTCAAATGGGAAATTTACGCAGAAAAAAAAATAGGTACAATAACCCCATTTACACAATTCCTTCCACAAAATATAGTCCCAAATTCATAATCAGAAAATGTTACTTCCTCAAGTGGAGTTTGGGCCCAGTGCACAACTATCTTTGTTGGGATTTCCATTGGAAACACCTCTCCGCATGATTCTAAGAGACAAATAGATTAAAAATGACTTTATAGGGAGTTTATTTTCTCCTACTTCCAAAAAAAAGGATGATTACATGTACAGTTATTCTTGTCTAACTCTTAAAGAAAACTCATACTTTAGAAAATAAAAATTTTAAAAAGCCTTTAATTCTAGAGGGAAAGCAATCTATCTTCCAATATGAAAAAAAGAAAATAATCCCATCACTTATGAAACTTTCTTGTTAATATTAATATCCCACCTTTAATTGGTTCCTCTGGACATTCAATCAACTCGACAGATTGAATTTTTCTGAGAACGTAACTGTGAATATACTTGAAAGTTTTAAAGATTATAACTGCTAAGAGTGCAGTCAGGAAATTATGGTCATTAAGTTTCAGGCAGCTTTATCTACCTTTGAAAGTATTTTGACTTTCTGTAAATATATTAAAAAACCCTTGACATAAAAATTGTATGTTAAGTTAAACTGTATTATTTATTTTTTTTTTTAGAAAAGGTTTCATCCTTGACAGTGAATAGTTTCAAAGAAAACTTGCTGACGTGAGTAAATATACTTGTGAGTATATGTGTGCTATGTGTGCTGTACTCTTTTCTTAGAGCTTTTTGAGGAAAAAAAAAATTCTTTCCAAAGATTTTATTTTTAAGCTTTTTAAAATCTCAGAGACTTTAAAAAAATTCAGATCCAAAAACCGAACCCAGTGCCGTGGAGTCGATTCCGACTCATAGCGACCCTATAGGACAGAGTAGAACTGCCCCATAGGGTTTCCAAGGAGCACCTGGTGGGTTTGAACTGCCGACCCTTTGGTTAGCAGCTGTAGCACTTAACCACTAGGCCACCACTGTTTCAGATAGGAAATAGTTAATTGCTACCTGTAGTGTTAGATCAAATGTATCCTAAAAATATAAGATTTTAAATAATTCCAGCATATATTTAATTCATTCTCATTATTTGGAAAATACAACTAATTTCCAAAGGCAATTTTTATTATACATACATATATGCAGACATATACGTATATGTATACGTATACATGGAGCCGTGGTGTCGCAGCAGTTACGAGTTAACTGCTAACCAAGAGGTTAGCATTTCAAATCCACCAGCCGCTCCTTGGAAAGCCTACCGGGCAGTTCTACTTGTCCTACAGGGTTGCTATGAGTAGGAATTGACTCTATGGCACTGGGTTTGGTATTTTGGGTTTTTTTTTTTACACATATACGTACATGTATATGTACAAACACACATATACATATATGTACACATATACACAAAGAGTTTTAATATTTCAATTTGGAAGTGATTTTTTAAAAATATTCTTGATTGAAAGTGATGGTTCTTTGTTGATTTTGAAACCATACTATAAAAATAATAAAAGTCTACTTAATATTCTACTCCTCTAATATACCATGACTATATGAATCACAATTGACTCAAGGGTGACAGGTTTGGTTTGAATTATTACATAGACAGGGATTTCTTACTAATAAAACAAAACAAGGAAAGTGTCTTTCCGTAAATCTGAGTTTGCATTTTTTTAATTTTTTACATAAATTTTCGTATGTGGTATTTTTTGTTCTTTAGGTAAAATATATATAACATTATTGATTTATATTTACAAATTTTATTCCTGAAATAATTTTAAACTATTGTTTCAGTTAACATAATTTTTATTTATATTCTATTTATTCTTGGATAATTGCTGATAAAAGCTAGGTAAATCTTTTAAAAATATAAATATTTAAATACATGTGAGATCTACATATACTATTGGTCAAATCTGCCTTCAAATAATATTATATATGACTTCATTTGTAATGTAAGAACTTTAGATAATATGCTTCCGTCATTTGTAGCCTTGTACAGTTGCATATTATATAATATCACAATGCATCAATATTGCTTATTTTTCATGGCATATTACCTGTTAGTGAAATTAATAATAGTTTTTTAATAGCAGTCCTTCAGGTTTAACTTTATTTCATTTGTTTCCAAACATATTCATTTCTTTGTGGAGATTCAAGTTTCTATCTTTGTGATATTCTTTCTGTCAGAAGTTCCTTTAACGTTAGCTTAGAGTACACAGCTGCTGGTAATGACTGTTTTCAGTTGTTTCTCTGAAACACTTAAACTTATTTTTGAGCTATGTTTCTGTGTTTTTTAGGACTAAGGCATGTATTATCATTAATTTCATTAAAATATCAGGAATCCCTTATGAGAAAAACTATAAGATAAAATAAAAATTTATTTTAAAAATCAAAATTTAAAAAGATGTGCTCAAATAGAAACAAACAGCACTAGTGAAGCAGTATATGAAATTTCCTGAACAGCACAGTCTGAAGAGGAAGAAATTGGACTAGTTACTCATGGACCACAATGCAAAACACAAAAAATTAAAAAAAATCTATGACGTTTATTTGTATTTTACATTTTCTGCTCATTTTTTCTTACTGTAAAAATTTCTATGAACACTGCAGTTGTAATTGTCCCTATTCATTTATTTCTTTGCACACAAACCCCTTTGTTGAAAAAAAATATGGTATTTGTGTGTCTACCACGTGCCACTTATTTTTTAGAGGCACACCCGGTCCCCAGTATCATTTCTTCTAGAGCGTGCTGTAACTTTTTGGGTGGGTCATTTTTTTCTCTCCTGCAAGGAAAAGTATTCAGTGGTTAGTTGGAAGAAAATGTAGCTCCTGTATTGATTGATAACTGGAAATTTTTCCCAATAATTGACACAACATCTATTCATTAGTTAACTGATTTTTCATAGGTTTATGGTGCCTTCATTAGAGGTGGTAGTCACTTCAATAAAGCCTGGTTATTTCACAATTGCATGGTCATTTTATGTGCTGTGTTTTTACCCAAATAACATGCACTTGTCTGCATTTGCTTGCCGGTCATGCTCTCCCCTATGAGGTATTTTCATAAGTGTGCTATGCTAATTTTTTATAGCAACTTATAGAAGAAGATTGGCATGCTGGCACTTGCAAGGGTGCTTCTTAGCAGGGAGGTCTCGGCTGGCAAACAAATGCAGAAGGTCTACATTATTTGCATAAAGATACAATATATTAAATAGGCACTTGGAGACAAAGCTATAGATCACAGTTTTAATCATTGAGTATGAATCAGTAAACCATTAACTGTAAAAATAAAAACTAGTAAACATGCATGTAAAAGGGCAAGGATATAACATTTTTTTTTTATAATGAAGGATGAAAAGTGAAACATTTTATTATAAATTAGTCAGAATCAGTTGCCATGGACTGAATTCTGACTCATGGTGACCCCATGTGTGTCAGAGTAGAACTGTGGCCTTAGAAGTTTCAATGGCTGATTTTTCAGTAGTAGATCGCCAGGCCTTTGTTCTGAGGTGTCTCTGGGCTGACTAGAACCTTCAACCTTAATGTTAGTAGCCAAGCTCATCAATCATTTACACCACCCAGATCTAAGAATTTCGTGTTTTAATAACTCTAATTGAAAGGACATTGCATTCAGTCATTTCAGAAACATAATCATAACAAGGTAATTTATGCAGGCAATAGTATTTATTTTGCTTTGCTCTAGAAATATAAAAAATAAGGTTAATTTTTTTTTGTCTTCTTTTATCAAAGAAATGGCTAAGCATAGATGTTTAGATACTAGGCCGTAGATTAAGGACTTACCAATAATAGCTTTGTACTGTTGTTGTAGTTGCCCTTGGGTCAATTCCAACTCATGTTAACTCCGTAAGTGCAGAATAGAACTGCTCCTTAGGGCATTCAAGGCTGTCACCTATAGGAAGCAGAACCAAAGAGCCAGGCCTGTCTTCTCAGGCAACCCTGGAAGCATCAAACCACCAACCTTTCAGCTAGTAGTCCTCTGCTTAACCGTTTGAAAGTTCTGCAATTTTCTTACCACCTGATTTTTTTTTTTTTTGGAACCTGAACTTAATTGGCAGAACTTTTCTGCTCAACAGCTATTAGACTTACTAAAAATTTCAGTTCCCATTTTTTGACAGTAAACTGTCTTAAGGCAGAAGGAGTAAAACTGACCACCACAGAATGAAGATGCAGAAAATTCTCAAATTCTCTACATATTTCATTTGTCTACATCTCTACATTAGGACCCAAAATAATGTGTCTGAGATTGAATTTCTCATTACACAAGGAACAAAACTTGATCTTAATTTTATTTGTATCAGGAAAACAACTATATGTATATATACACATATATACACACACACATATACATATGTATCTGGCAATTTACTTTGATTTTGCAAACTATGAAGAAAGGCTTTACCAATTTCAGGAGAGTATCTCTGATTTTGGTTAGCTCTGTGTTCTAACGCTGCTCATATCTGGGCACACTTAGACACTCCATCTGCAAGCTTAATGTGTTCCCAGCCAGAATAATAATACATGTGACTTAAGAAATCCATGCATTTATTCATTTAATGTTTATGTATTTACAGTACCAACTATATGCCAAATATTTTCCAGAATAATTGGGGATACAACATTATACAAAACAGAGAAAACACTTTTCTCAGGGATATTATATCCTAGTTGACAGAGACAGTCAATGTGCAAATTGATCAACTGGATAGGCATGCAAACATCAGATATTATAATTGCTATGATAAATAAAATAGGCTAATAGATGTACTGGGAACTGGGAACTACAATATATTGGATAGTCATTAAAAGTTAATTAGAGGAGGAACCTACAATTTAAATAAAGTAACTTCTCAGGCAAGGGAAATAGGCCAACGACCCTAAAGAGAGGACAAAGTCAGTACAATTGAGTTCACAAAGAAAGTCCGTGTCCCTGGGTGAAAGCAAGTTACAGAAAGAAAGCTCAGTTATGATTTCAGAGACTATGTATTGGGCCAGACCACGCTAGGCATCATAGACCAAAATAAAGAGCTTCCATTTTATTATAAATTCGTTTGTAATTGCTGAATGGTTTTGATTTGGCAAATAAAATAATATAATTTCTGTATTCAAATGTTTCTCTGACTACTATATTAAAAGTATGTTATTCATCAGGGCATGGAAAGTATGAAAACAAGAAGACGGTTAGAAGTCTGCTGCATAATCTAGATGTTGTTGATGGCAAGTGTAAGAGGAGAGAAAAAAATGAACATATTCAGAATATATTTTTGTAGACAGCTGTAGGGATTGTCATTGCAAGAAAAGAAATAAATCCTAATGCTTAACTCCGCAGCCTAACAACTGAACACTGAACTGCCAGATTCTGAAGTAGGGAAGATTGGAGGATCACTAAGATTTTTTGAGAAAAATAATTGTATTGTTATTAGACAGCAAAGTGAAGCACAGCTGAAATATGGAGTGAAGATTATATGAAGCTGGTGAGAGCAAGAGATATAAATTTGGGATCCATTGATATATAGAGGGTATGCATGTCTACATAAGATTAATTAGAAGTACTGTATGAATATATTAAATATATTTAAAAAAATGAAGGTGGAGGACCAAACATTTAGATGCTTTACAATCAAAATTTTACAAAAACTAGGAGACAATAGAGATAATTTAAAATATGTGGCTGGTGTTCCAGAAACTAAAATGGAGGATTGGGCTCTAATCATGTCCAAGAAAGAAAAGTTATTCAAGAAGTAGGTGATAACAGTGCTGATGCTGTTAGGTCAGGTAAATTGAGCACATAAAATTCACCATCGTAATATGTATCTCACTGGCGACGAGGAGCTTTCCAATGAGTAGGAGTTTTATTGGAATGGTGAGGGAGAACTGATTGATTTGTTTGGATTGATAACATAAAAAGGCGGGGATGGATGGGTAGAGGCAGTGATTACAGATAACGTTTTAAAGAAGAGTCACTGTGGAAAAAAAAATAAAAAGAAAGAGAGATAATAGATGGAGCGAAAGTGGTACATAATTCTATGATGATGGGAAGAAGGTGAGATTAACTGGTAACAGAAGACCTTGGTTCTTCAGAATCAAATAGGGGATGGTATCCATGGTGCATGTGAATAATTTGGAGTTAAGTAGTAGCAAGAATATTTCATGTATAATAACAAAAATTGAAGCAGCAAGTGTGGTTATAAGTAGATTGGATAAGTTTTGTGGTAAGGAAATAAGAGGATAGGTGTGTTGTGGAGACTGAAAGAAACATGCTGCAATAATTGGCTCCATTCTTGGTGCCCCAAGACAGAGAAGTGTGCTGGAATGTAGAAGCTGTTGTTGTGAGTTCCAGATGTCTCCAGCCAACTCTAAATTCTCTTCGCCTGTCAATATTCTCTGTCAAATTTAGATTAAGTGTTCTAATAATTATTTATCTTTTTCAAACTTTGTTTATTCAAACAGAAATTAAGATCTTTTGGGGAAATTATTTAAGACATTTTAGGAAAAAAAATGTTTAAGTTGATGAATAATTGTAGCTTAATTTTATTGTTGTTACTGAAAAAACCATAACCCATTGCCGTCAAGTTGATTCCAACTCACAGCGACCCTATAGGAGTAGAACTGCCCCACAGGGTTTCTGAGGAGCAGCTAGTGGATTCGAACTGCCAACATTTTGGTTCGCAACCTGACTTCTTTTTTTTTTTAAATAATTTTTATTGTGCTTTAAGTGAAAGTTTACAAATCAAGTCAGTCTCTCACACAAAAACCCGTATACACCTTGCTACACACTCCCAGTTACTCCCCCCCTACTGAGACAGCCTGCTCTCTCCCTCCACTCCCTCTTTTCGTGTCCATTTCACCAGCTTCTAACCCCCTCCACCCTCTCATCTCCCCCCCGCCCCAGGCAGGAGATGCCAACATAGTCTCGTGTCCACCAGATTCAAGAAGCTCACTCCTCACCAGCATCCCTCTCCAACCCATTGTCCGGTCCAATCCATGTCTGAAGAGTTGGCTTCGGGAGCGGTTCCTGTCCTGGGCCAACAGAAGGTCTGGGGGCCATGACCACCGGGGTGCCTCTAGTCTCAGGGCATTAAGTCTGGTCTTATGAGAATTTGGGGTCTGCATCCCACTGCTCTCCTGCGCCCTCAGGGGTTCTCTGTTGTGTTCCCTCTCAGGACAGTCATCAGTTGTAGCTAGGCACCATCTAGTTCTTCTGGTCTCAGGATGATGTAGGTCTCTAGTTCATGTGGCCCTTTCTGTCTCTTGGGCTCGTAATTGCCTTGTGTCCTTGGTGTTCTTCATTCTCCTTTGCTCCAGGTGGGTTGAGACCAATTGATGCATCTTAGATGGCTGTTTGCTAGCGTTTAAGACTCCAGATGCCACTCTTCAAAGTGGGATGCAGAATGTTTTCTTAATAGATTTTATGATGCCAATTGACTTAGATGTCCCCTAAAACCATAGTCCCCAGACCCCTGCCCCTGCTACACTGGCCTTTGAAGCATTCAGTTTATTCAGGAAACTTCTTTCCTTTTGGTTTAGTCCAATTGTGCTGACCTCCCCTGTATTGTGTGCTGTCTTTCCCTTCACCTAAAGTATTTCTTATGTACTATCTAATTACTAAATGCTCCTCTCCCACCCTCTCTCCCTCCCTCCCCTCTCTCGTAACCACAAAAGAATGTTTTCTTCTCAGTTTAAACTATTTCTCAAGTTCTTATAATAGTAGTCCTATACAATATTTGTCCTTTTGCAACTGACTAATTTCACTCAGCATAATGCCTTCCAGGTTCCTCCATGTTATGAAATGTTTCACAGATTCCTCACTGTTCTTTATCGATGTGCAGTATTCCATTGTGTGAATATACCATAATTTATTTATCCATTCATCCGTTGATGGACACCTTGATTGCTTCCAACTTTTTACTATTGTAAACAGTGCTTCAGTAAACATGGGTGTGCATATATCTGTTCATGTAAAGGCTCTTATTTCTCTAGGATATATTCCAAGGAGTGGGATTATTGCATCATATGGTAGTTCTATTTCTAGCTTTTTAAGGAAGTGCCAAATCAATTTCCAAAGTGGTTGTACCATTTTACATTCCCACCAGCAGTGTATAAGAGTTCCAATCTCTCCACAGCCTCTCCAACATTTATTATTTTGTGTGTTCTGGATTAATGCCAGCCTTGTTGGCGTGAGATGAAATCTCATTGTAGTTTTGATCTGCATTTCCCTAATGGCTAATGATTGAGACCATTTCCTCATGCATCTGTTAGCTGCCTGAATGTCTTCTTTAGTGAAGTGTCTATTCATATCTTTTGCCCATTTTTTAATTGGGTTATTTGCCTTTTTGCAATTGAGTTTTTGCTGTATCATGTAGATTTTAGAGATCAGGCACTGATCAGAAATGTCATAGCTAAAAACTTTTTCCCAGTCTGTGGGTAGTCTTTTTACTCTTTTGGTGAAGTCTTTGGATGACCATAGGTGTTTGATTATTAGGAGCTCCCAGTTATCTAGTTTTTCTTCTACATTCTTTATAGTGTTTTGTATACTGTTTATGCCATGTATTAGGGCTCCTAACATTGTCCCTATTTTTTCTTCCATGATCTTTATCATTTTAGATTTTATATTTAGGTCTTTGGTCCATTTGGAGTTAGTTTTTGTGCATGGAGTGAGGTATGGGCCTTGTTTCATTTTTTTGCAGATGGATATCCAGTTATGCCAGCACCATTTGTTAAAAAGACTGTCTTTTCCCCATTTAACGGTTTTGGGGCCTTTGTCAAATATCAACTGCTCATATGTGGATGGATTTATGCCTGGATTCTCAATTGTGTTCTGTTGTTCTATGTATCTGTTGTTGTATCACTACCAGGCTGTTTTGACTACTGTGGCGGTATAATAAGTTCTAAAATCAGGTAAAGTAAGGCCTCCCACTTTGTTCTTCTTTTTCAGTAATGCCTCATTTATCCGGGGCCTCTTTCCCTTCCATATGAAATTGGTGATTTGTTCTCCATCTCGTTAAAGAATGTCCTTGGGATTTGGATTGGAATTGCATTAAATGTATAGATCACTTTTGGTAGAATGTTAAGTCTTCCTATCCATGAGCAAGGTATGTTCTTCCACTTATGTAAGTCTCTTTTGGTTTCTTGCAGAAGTATACTGTAGTTTTCTTTGTATAAGTCTTTTACATCCCTGGTAAGATTTATCCCTAAGTATTTTACCTTCTTGGGGGCTACTGTAAATGGCATTGATTTAGTGATTTCCTCTTCAATGTTCTTTTTGTTGGTGTAGAGGAATCCAAGTGATTTTTGTGTGTTTATCTTGTATCCCGGTACTCTGCTGAACTCTTCTATTAGTTTCAGTAGTTTTCTGGAGGATTCCTTAGGGTTTTCTGTGTATAAGATCATGTCATCTGCAAATAGAGATACTTTTACTTCTTCTTTGCCAATCTGGTTGCCCTTTATTTCTTTATCTAGCCTAATTGCTCTGGCTAGGACTTCCAGCACAATGTTGAATAAGAGTGGTGATAAAGGGCATCCTTGTCTGGTTCCTGATCTCAATGGGAATGTTTTCAGGTTCTCGATTTAGGGTGACGTTGGCTGTTGGCTTTGTATAAATGCCCTTTATTATGTTGAGAAATTTTCCTTCTATTCCTATTTTGCTGAGAGTTTTTTTTTTTTTATCATGAGTGAGTGCTGAACTTTGCCAAATGCCTTTTCTGCAGCAATTGATAAAATCATGTGATTCTTGTCTTTTTTTTTTATTTATGCGGTAGATTACATTAATTGTTTTTCTAATGTTGAACAATCTCTGCATACCTGGTATGAATCCCAATTGGTCATGGTGAATTATTTTTTTGATATGTTGTTGAATTCTATTGGCTAGAATATTGTTGAGGATTTTTGCATCTACATTCATGAAGGATATAGGTCTGTAATTTTCTTTTCTTGTGGTGTCTTTACCTGGTTCTCGTATCAGGGATATGGTGGCTTCATAGTACGAGTTTGGTAGTATTCTGTCTTTTTCTATTCTCTGCAATACCTTTAGTAGTAGTGGTGTTAACTCTTCTCTGAAAGTTTGGTAGAACTCTGCAGTGAAGCCATCTGGACAAGGGCTTTTTTTTGTTGAGTTTTTTGATTACCTTTTCAATCTCTTCTTTTGTTATGGGTCTATTTAGTTGTTCTACCTCCGTTTGAGTTGGTTTAGGTAGGTAGTGTGTTTCTAGGAATTCATTTCTTCTAAGTTTTCAAATTTGTTTGAGTATAATTTTTCATAGTAATCTGATATGATTCTTTTAATTTCAGTTGGGTCTGTTGTAATATCGCCCATCGCATTTCTTATTCGGGTTATTTGCTTCCTCTCCTGTTTTTCTTTTGTCAGTTTGGCCAGTGGTTTATCAATTCTGCTGAGTTTTCCGAAAAACCAGCTTTTGGTCTTGTTAATTCTTTCAATCGTTTTTCTGTTTTCTATTTCATTTAGTTCAGCTCTAATTTTTATGATTTGTTTTCTTCTGGTGCCTGTGGGTTTCTTTTGTTGCTCTCTTTCTATTTGTTCAAGTTGTAGAGATAATTCTTTGATTTTGGCCCTTTCTTCTTTTTGGATGTGTGCATTTGTTGATATAAATGGGTCTCTGAGCTCCGCTTTTGCTGTGTCCCATAGGTTCTGATAAGAAGTGTTTTCATTCTCATTGGATTCTCTGAATTTCTTTATTCCATCCTTAATGTCTTCTATAATCCAGTTTTTTTTGAGCAGGGTATTGTTCAGCTTCCAAGTGTTTGATTTCTTTTCCCTACTTTTCCTGTTATTGATTTCCACTTTTATGGCCTTATGGTCAGAGAAGATGCTTTATAATATTTCAATGTTTTGGATTCTGCTAAGGCTTGCTTTATGACCTAATATGTGGTATTCTAGAGAATATTCCATGTGCACTAGAAAAGAACGTATACTTGATTGCTGTTGTGTGGAGTGTTCTATATATGTCTACGAGGTCAAATTGGTTGATTGTGGCATTTAGATCTTCCGTGTCTTTATTGAACTTCTTTCTGGATGTCCTGTCCTTCACCGAAAGTGGAGTGTTGAAGTCTCCTACTATTATTTTGGAGCTGTCTATCTTACTTTTCAATGCTGATAGAGTTTGTTTTATGCATCTTGCAGCCCTGTCATTGGGTACATACATATTTAATATGGTTTTATCTTCTTGATGTATTGTCCCTTTAATCATTCTATGGTGTCCTTCCTTATCCTTTCTGATGGATTTAACTTTAAAGTCTATTTTGTCAGAAATTAATATTGCCACTCCTGCTCTTTTTTGATTGTTGTTTGCTTGATACATTTTTTCCATCTTTTGAGTTTTAGTTTGTGTTTCTAAGTCTAAGGTGTGTCTCTTGTAGGCAGCATATAGATGGATCTTGTTTTTTAATCCATTCTGCCACTCTCTGTCTCTTTTTTGGTGCATTTAGTCCATTTACATTCAGGGTAGTTATGGATAGGTATGAATTTAGTGCTATCATTTTGATGACTTTTTTTGTGTGTTGACAGTTTCTTTTTCCCACTTGATTTTATGTGCTGAGTAGATTTTCTTTATATATTGTCCTTTCCTCATATTTGTTGTTGTTGATTTTGTTTCTGCTGAATCTGTATTTTTTCCTTGTATTTTATTTTGATGAGTAGGATAGTTTGTCTCCTTTGTGGTTAAAATAAAGAATTTTTGTGTGTGTGTGTGTGGTTACCTTATTATTTACCCCTATTTTTCTAAATTTACAACTAACTTTTATTTCTTTGTATCGCCGTATCTTCCTCCCCATATGGGAGGTGTATGATTACTTTTCTTAGTCCCTGTTTATTATTTTAATGTTGTTTTCTTTTCTATAATATCACCGTTACCCTGTGTTGGGCTTTTTTTTTTTTTTTTTAATAATCTTGCTTTGTTTTTTTGGATTTCCCTGTCTGGGTTGACTTCTGGTTGCTTTGTCCAGTGTTCTAGTCTTGGATCGATACCCAATATTATTGATTTTCTAACCAAAAAGTCCCTTTAGTATTTCTTGTAGTTTTGGTTTGGTTTTTACAAATTCCCTCAACTTGTGTTTATCTGGAAATGTCTTAATTTCACCTTCATATTTAAGAGACATTTTTGATGGATATGTGATTCTTGGCAGGCAATTTTTTTCCTTTAATTTTTTAAATATGTCATCCCATTGCCTTCTTGCCTGCATGCTTTCTGCTGAGTAGTCCGAGCTTATTCTTATTGGCTCTGCTTTGTAGGTGACTTTTCTTTTATCTCTCGCTGCTCTTATAATTGTCTGTTTTTCTTTGGTTTTGGCAAGCTTGATTATAATATGTCTTGGTGACTTTCTTTTCAGATCTTCCTTATGTGGAGTTTGATGAGCAGCTTGGATAGATATCTTCTCATCTTTCACAATATCAGGGAAGTTTTCTGCCAACAAATCTTCAACAATTTTCTCTGTATTTTCTGTTATCCCTCCCTGTTCTGGTACTCCAATCACTTGTAGGTTATTTCTCTTGATTGACTGAGTTGAAATTGATAAAAATCAAAGTAATGTGTCAGCTGTGATGGATGGTAGTGCCCATTTTATCATTTAAAAAATAACCTTCTGAACATAGTAGGGAGCTCTGTATTTTTTGAAATTTATTTGATGGAATATTATTACAGGAGAAAAAGAATAAAATTTGTGTTTTCAAATTCATTCTTTTCTGGTCATAACCTCAAAGCAAATTGTTTTTCTCTAAAAATGTTCAGTTGGAGATTAGCATGAATTATACTCCTGTTGTGGAAGGGGTCACCGATCTTCCCTAATGCTTCACACTGGAGGATTTAAGAGCTTGGCTGCTAAACAAAGGATCAGTTCAAATCCACTACCCACTCCTTGGAAACACTACGGGGCAATTCTACTCTGTCCTACAGTGTCTCTGTGAGTCAGAATAAATTCGACAGCAATGGTTATTAAGAGCTTGGGATGAGAGAAAATGGAGTTTACTGTTTTATCCATTTACATTCCAGTCACTGAAAAAATAATAGTCATATGGTATCTAGAGTAGAAAGAGTGCATTCAAAAATGGGCATTCTCTCAAGCCTTAATAGTTTCCACTATAAAAGCTGAAGATGGATCTTTCTATATTCACTATTTCAGAAACCTATTATTAGTTGAGTCAAAACTTTAAATGGCTTTTGTTGTAAAATAAACAGTTGGAATATGGCATTCTATGAGAGGGATGGTCTGAGAATGGTTTATTGTGACAATGCAATCACTTTCAGGTATTAAATTTTGGGATGAAAACTGTAAATCACTCTCCTCGGCAGAGTGAAATTTGACTTATTTCTGCGGTCAACATGGCTTGTGGACTCCAAGGGCAAATGAGTCAGAATGACTCGATGAAAAACTTCTAAGCAATGACCACATTTCTTTCTCCTCTTGTATGAACAAAAAAGTGTTAAATCTCTTGTAATAACAAATTATTAGGTATGTATTTTTTTTATTAGCCCTGATTATTTTTCTATGATGTTGTGCAAGTGTATATGTATACATATATATCTTACTATATAATGTATTAATATATAAATTAAGATCAGGACATACACCAAAACTACAGTTGGCTATAAAAAGTATGTTTAATTTTTATCATTTAATTGATCTATAACTGATAACAGTTGTAACCCTAATAACATAAGAATGATGTATTTTTGTATGGTTTTGTAGACACATAGTTTAATCTCCACACTTTATGCAAACAATGATGTAGTTTTGTAGTTTATTTTATAGTTGCACTTAATTTTATATAAACGGAAGGGCCTTTGTGGTATTCCAGAAAGTGTTTCTGAAATTTTAATGTGTATGTGGATCGCACAGGATCCTGTTCAAAGGTGAATTTTGATTCAGTATATAGGCATAAGGAACAAACGCTCTTCTTTTCAAACTCCATCCTGATGCCAGTGCTGCTACTCTGCTGACCAAAGTTTCAGTAGCAAATAACTTAAGTATTTACGCCTTTGCATATCAATAGTTGTGACATGAAATGAAGTATTTTTCAATAAGGAAGAGTAAATTCCAACATGATTTTTCCAAAAGGAAAGAGAAAAGAAAGCTATTACAAGTACATTTGCTCCTTCTCTTTCCCCTGTGCCTTTCTTTACAATTTCTTCTTTCCATTTTAAGATTATTTCCAAAACACAAATTCTTCCATTAGTGACTCATGCTGATTTCCTAGTTCTTAGTGCAGCTCAAAAATAAAACCACCATCCGCAATAAAGCTTTTCTTCTGGGACTGGCAACTTCTCTTGCCGTTATCTTTTTCTCCTCCTCCCTCTTTTTCCAAAAAATGATCTGATAGGACATCCTCAACCTTGTATATCTTAAAACTGGAAGAGTGGCAAGGCAAGAACTAGTGCCAAAGGCCAGGAGACTTAAAGACCACACTTGATCTCTTTACTCTTTAATCTACTTATTTGGAAATACTGAAATATTAACACCCACCATCATTCAAAAACTTCTTATCAATCGAACATTTCAAACCGGCAGAAAGGAGTTATGCAAAAGCAACCACTGAAGATGTTCCATTTGATGGCCCTCAATAGACGACTCCGGAAGGCTGGTTGTACCTTGTTACTCAGTATGTTGTTATGTAGGCAGATTACAAAGGGTTTCATAAAACTAAACAAGCAAACAATAAGTAAGTAAATAAATAAAGTGTAATTTCTTCCCCCCTGAGCTAAAAGTTTGTGTAATGGAAACTACCACCTGCAGATCTCAGGGCATTGGAACTCCAGGTCAGCAGCTGCAAAAGTTACATCAGCTGCAACCTTGTTTTCCCAGGAGTTGGAATCATCTCTCACGGGTACATTTGTAGCTGGCATAGATACACGGGTTGTCCTAGCTGGGTTTTAACTTTGATATAATAGGTATAAAGGTAATAATAGAGTTACATTTATTAAATTTGAAAGTATAGCCTCTTTTGCTCTGTCATGGTCTTCAAATATATAGGCTTGATCAAATACATCAAGACAACAGTTCCAATTGGGAGAAAATATATATAAATGTTTAGGAGTTAGGGAAGTACCCACTTATAATATCGAGTTTTCCTTAAACAAAATAATTTTAATAATCTGTGGGTGGACTAGGTGTTTAAAATCAATAAATAGTAACTTTTTTTATAAATTGATTTATTATTTATTTTAAGTGGCAATAGTTAATGATAGCCCTATGTCCATGGCTCTTGAAGAGCAAATTTAAGGAATTGGATACTTGGGGGTTCCTTTCTCCACCTGGCACCACGCAATGCTTATTGCAGCACATTCAAAACTAATTTTCATATATAGGAAAAATAGCTCTCAGCTCAGAACGCCTCCTAAGCAAAAAACAAAAAAACCAAACCCGTTGCCATTAAGTCGACCCTATAGGACAGAGTAGAACTGTCCCATGTTGTTTCCAAGGAGCGCCTGGTGGATTCAAACTGCTGGCCTTTTGGTTATCAGCCGTAGCTCTTAACCACTATGCCACCAGGGTTTCCTTCCTAACCAAAGTAACAAACTTATTTGCAACTGTGATTAAGTGGACAGTTCAATGAAATAAAAAATTAGATAAGAACACTTTTTTTCCCATGGTATTATTAAGGCACTTAAAGGAATGTAAGGGAATTAATAGATTGTTCATTTAATCTATCATAATTACTCTAAACAATTGAAAAGCTTAGAAATATGAGCAAATTATTTAATAAATCTGTAACTCCTACATATTCATCATATTTCATCCATCTCATTTAAGTCCAAGAATGATCAAAGCTTTGATTTTAGTAACTTGGTTTTGTCTTAAGTGTGATTATCTGATAAAATGTATTGAAATGAATTTCAACATATTCAATGTGTTTGGCTTATAAGCTGCAACTTGTAATGATGCATATGATTTTGGTTAGCTGCTAACCATAGAACAAATTGACTTTGAACTCTTTGGAATAATGCACTATGCCTTCTCCATCATTATGTGCCATTGATTCACACAGAAATTATATGTACTTTATAAATACTTGCTGAATGAATGAGTGAATGAGTAAGTGAATGATTGCCTATCCATAAACTGAAGGTAGCTATGTGCTCATTTTAGCTACCAACCATCCGAGCTCAAGTCAATATTACTTTGCAGTCAGACAAAATTTTCTCTTTTATTTCAATCTTACAAAATTTTTCATGGTTGTGTTCATTTAGAAAGTGTTATGGCATTCTCATTTTCTTAGATGTAAATCTGCCCTTTTATGTTTCCCATTAAAGAGTGCTAAATAAACAGATATATAATATTTTAGCCTAGTCTAGTAAATGAACTAAGTATTCAAGTAATTATACATGAAAACTGTTCTTGATATTACCAACTATTTTGCTTTATTTTACTCAACACTTCAAATTTAATCACAGTATACATTTTCTCATAATACTAAATTAAGCAAAAACTCTGTGAGGATTAAAAAAATATACATATAATGTTAAAATCAGTTAATTTCTATAACTCTTGCCAATTAGATTTGTACTTCTGGGGTATCATATGGTTAGTATAGAGACTAGGATTGACTTCAATCTTAAACTTTAGGTGTTTTATCATGATTGAGTCTTTTAAGAAAACAACAACAACAATGATTTATCACCTAGACAATGAGAGGCTAGGTCTGTTGCTGAACATAGAAATGTAGATAATGTTTAAAGGGCAGAGGATTTAAGTCAGTCATGTCTGTGTTTGAAAAGTCTTCTGTGTTCACTAATTTTGTGATGTTAGAATATGCACATAACACACCTATCTATCTCATTTGCCTTACTATTTATTGTATTACATTTTACAGTTTACTACCGCAGCATCGTGACACCCTGGTGGCAGAGTGGTTAAGTGCTACAGCTGCTAAAGAAAAAGTCGGCAATTCGAATCCACCAGGAGCTCCTTGGAAACTCTGTGGGGCAGTTCTACTCTGTCCCAGCGCTGAGGATGGAACTCTGGTGCCAGATTAGGAGTGAGAAAAGTGATTTCAACAGGACAGATTTCTAATCATATTACTAAAAAACTCACCTTTGAATGGTTCACTAGATTATATCAGGAAACAGGATAATTTGATAGGTTTCCATTATACTTCAGAAAGTTCAGAATGGTGATTCTGCGAGATCCTTCCAAAACCAAACCCATTGCCATCAAGTCAATTTCTACTCATGTCAACCATATAGGACATGGTAGAACTGCCCCATAGGGTTTCTAAGGCTGTAATATTTACAGAAGCAGACTGACACATCTTCTCCGTTGGAATGTCTTGGCAAGTATGAACTCAGACGTTTCAGTTAGCAGCCAAGTGCTTAACCACTGTGCCACCAGGGGTCCTTACAAGATCCTTATTAAAATGCAAACTAAGGAAAATATAAAAACAGCCAAGGAAAGTTCTGATTTCTGCCTTTAAAACATTAGGTTTGAGGTTAACTGTCTTTTAATTTTTTAATTTTACAAAATTTATTTAAAAAAGAAAATCTTTGAAGAAAATCAGGAAAACCTGGTATTTGTTCAAATCACTATAATTTCACCAACTGGTCAGTTTTCCAAATAATATATTTTCTTTTGAACTAAAATTTATTTTAAACTAATCTATTTTTACAACTGTTTGACAGATAGATATGCCATTTTTTCTATATTTTATTTGCGGACTCATCTCCTTTAAGTGACATATCCTACGATGGAGAGAAAAGTGAAAACATTTTCAGATAACTCCCAATGGAAAGGCTTAAATAACAAATGATTATTATAAAGTATTCACTTCATGAAAGTATTAAGTATGAATACTTAAATGTGTGGTAAATACTTCTCTGAATGAATGATAGTATGATTGAAAACTAAAACTAGGAACTGTTAACTTTTTCTTATCAAATTATGTTTCCTAGATGTGAAAGAGGTTTTAGTTTTCTTAAGTACAGTCTGATATTATTTCATGTGTACTGGTTTTGCCATTCTAGTGCATTTCAGTATCATAATTTATTTTTCTTGATAATTGTTTTGTGAAAAATAGTAGCTCCGTACATGACAAATGAAGTCAAAATATATATGAAATAAAATAACAAGCCTTGAATTTCTTTTTCTTTTTATAAATCTTTAATTAAATTTCAGGAAAAAAAGTTAGCTTTTTCTTTTTCCTCTTTGTTATTTGAGTCCATACAAAATGGTAGTACAGGATAATTGCATAGTTCTGTGTTCTCAACCATACTAAACCGAAGCAAACATATAGGCCATGTAACACAGGTGTAAATCAAATCTATTTTTGTGTTTTGCAGCCTAGCAATTTTCTTAATGCCATTTAAACATGGCATAAGGTGCAAACTGTACTAAGAAATTAGAGGGTGAAGAACTGTGTTTCAGGTGTAAGTCTAGAATATATGCTGGTGATAGACTTTTTCTGCAATGTGAACAACAATTATCTTGCTTTATACATCACCACAAAATTTGAAAGACTTCCTTTCATCTGAAATGGCTCTAGTTACCATGAGAGCTACAAGTATGCAAAATTACATGGCACATTTCATTTGCTAAGAAAACAGAAGTTGATCACTCCATTAATTCAGAATTAGATGAGTGTATTATTATTTTTTTTTTTATACAGGTAGTTTCTGTGCTGGGGATATGAAGGTACAGATAGATGTGTTTGTGTATCTATGGAACCATCCGGAAACTGTATCATTTTTTTTTCCTCCCTCTTTTGATAATATAAACAAAAAAGTGGTAAAACTGCATTTTTGCTTGGCTGCTTATTTTTATTATTTACATGGTATCTTATAACTTTTAACATAATTTGTTATACCACATTTAAGTACCTGTAAGTTGACCTTTTAGGAAAACGAAGTATATTAGTTTTATAATATTATTAACATAATATTTTGTGTTTTTACTTGACTATGTATTAACCATAAAATATTTAGGGTAAACCATGGTATATGTGTTATTTTATACACCTGTGTATCCCTATATTATTAAATAAAAATGAGTCCAGCCATAGATAAGAAGAAATTTTATTAAAAAAAAGCTTTCACAATAGGGAAATATTTCTTCAAAGTCAGAAATACGCAAGTGTCTGAGTATCCACCAGAAAAAGGCTTTTCTTTTTTAGGGAAGAATAAGCCTTATGCAGATTGGACAAGTGAAGAAGAATTAGCAAACTGCACATTCCATGAGGGTTTGACAGGAAATGGGTCTTGTTGTGATCAGTAGATTCTTGGAATAAACTGATAAGAGAGGTATGGTTCACATTTTAGTGCTTGTGAGGCTGGAGGCCAAACTAAAGCTCAGGTGCCCGTGAAGAGGAGAGAAGCCTCACTGAAGCTTGGTCAAAAGAAATCAACCCCTTCCCCCCGCCGCCCCCCCAAAAAACAAACTCATTGCTGCCTAGTCGATTCGACTTATTGTGACCTATAGGATAGAGTATAATTGCCTCATAGGGTTCCCAAGGCTATAAATCTTTATGGACACAGACTGCCACATCTTTCTCCCACAGAGTGGCTGGTGAGTTCGAATCCCTGACCTTTTGGTTAGCAGCCAAGTGCTTAACCTCTGCGCCACCAGGACTCCTTCAAGACAAAGCAGACCAAGGAAATAAACTAAAAAAAAAAATAAATAAATAATAAAGTTTCTTATCCCGAGGCTCTCAATAAGATAATTAAAAAAAAAGTGCTGAAAGTAAAAATTGGTCTCAATGCAACAATCAAATCAAGGGTGAGCCTGTAAGATCCTTTGTAAAGATTTCTTAAAGAATGAAGGATGATCTCACTTACAAGAAATATCTGGAATAAGCACTTGTATAGAGACCACAGTTGGTTAGTGGTTACCAGGGCTAGGCGTGAGAGAGCAGGAATGGGGACTCATTGCTTAGAGAGCACTGAGCTTCTGTTAAGGTTGATGAAAAAAATTGGAAATGAATATTTGGGGTGGTTGAACAACATGATGAACTTAATTAATGTTACCGAACTGTACATGTAAAAGTGTTAAAATGTCAAATGTTTTGTTACATACATGTTTACCACAATTAAAAAAAAAAAAAAAAAAGATTAAGACATTGCCTAGTATACCCTCCGAACTAGACAAAGGGACTTCTAGGAGGTTCTAGGAATCTTGCCACAAGTGTCTTACCATATGGTCCAAAGTCTGGTAGTTCAATAACCATTTCTGAGGCATGGGGGTCGAGGGTCCTGATTCATAGTATTAATGTTGTATAAATACTCCCACCTTGGGTGCCTCTCAAAATTTCCTGACATTGAATAATTTTATCTCACTAGTCAGTGCCAGCTGGCTCCAGCACACCACCACAAAGTAGACACAATCGGAATGCTTATAGAGTCTCAAGTGCCATTATATTTTTGTGTATGGGTAAGAAAGCTTCCCACCTTCTCAGCTTCATACTTTATGAAATCTTAATATTATATAGAAAAAGAGTCATGAACTCAACGCTAAAAAGTGGTATCAGAGAATCCTGAGATACTCAAGAAATCTGAAGCCTTAGCAGAGGTGAACATGCCTCGTGGAAGACAAAATCTTTTGAAAAAAGGAAAGCAACTCTCATGAGAAAAAAGTAGATTACTGAGAGAAAAAGCAGTAGAGATGTGCCCAGCAGAACCTAGTGACTATAAAAAAAAAAAAAAAAAAAAATTTTTCTATAGGCTTACATAAAATAAACTCCTTTACCACTTCTCAGTTTTGTCTTTCCAATAACAATTAGAGGAAGAATGTGAAAGGCAGTGTAGATGAGTGGACCCTCCAACACTGAGGGTCAAGGGACTCAACTGGCTTGAACAAGACTGTAGAGGGAATTTAGTGTACTGTCATCTGCTCTGCTCATTGAGATTTTACCATTCTTTTTATAAGGGATCACATCTCCCGCTAACTCAAAGTGGAAGCAAGAAAATATCATTTAAAAATGGTCATTGAGGATTTAGGATAATAGGTAAAATTGTCAGTGATTTCATAAAGCTTGTTAAAACTTAAGAAGAAGTAGAAAAAAAATGGGACTTACACTTTTAAAACTAGCAATCCAAACAAAATGCTTTGGAATATACCATTTTCGAGAAAAGGTCCTGCATTAGAAGAATTAGAAAGAAAAGAGGAACAATACCCATTCTTATGGAATTTATGATCTAGGTTGTTAAATGCGGAAATATGCTTCCGGCAACTGGAGATTGTCTAAGTGTATACTTATGTCTCGGTTCCTATCGGATTGAAGTTTTTAGTAGGACAATAATGCTGTGATTGTGTGGAGAATGGTTTTAGTTTTATCTTTGATTGAATGGCTATTGAAGTAACAGATTTTATTTATTTTCCTGAAGTGGAATTCCCTAGAATAATCAATAAAAATACTTTTAATGTTTATTTTCTGACATACTTTAAACCGATTCTGAACTGTATGATTTTCTAAATTGAGAACTCTTTCTATTGATAGACCTTTATGATCAATTGATTGCTTTGAGCCATGTGGCTATTTAATTGAAATAGCGTTCTTGTCCAACTCAAATAGTTATTAAGACAGCACTTTAAGAAAATGATATTGCAATTAATCGCTTGATGTCTTGACATAGTTTTGAGGCCCTGGCTGGAGGCCGATCTGTTCCCCTTCTTGAGCAGCTACTTAGGTCCACTTTCCAAACACTCCCCTTATCAGGTGCTCACACTCCTGGGCCACTTATGGACCATCCTAACTGTCATGGGACCAGGTACCCAACAACTAGGGACAACCCCTATACCCTCTGAGCCTGCAGAAATATTCAAAATACCAAGTTCCAGGAAATGCATAAAACATAGTTTTGCCATGCATAGGCCCTTTTCTTGTCCCAGGGTGCAACCCCTTGTGCACCCTGCACATAGCATGCCGGACATCTTTGTCTCTGGGAACTATGAGTATAATGAACCTGGTTACTTTTCATGGCCTCTCTGACTCTTCTTTTCTACAGCACACTTGACTTACCACCCTACAAATCTGTTAGAACAACATTTTAAGATGGATAGAAAGTAATGTGAAATATCATAATTAATTTTAAGCATTCTGATTCATGCTGTTTTTAAATTTGGAAAGGAATATAGGCTGACCAAAAACAAATTAATTAAGGTTGTTTTGACAAAATGTGTTTCATTGTTTGTGTTACAATATGTCATTAAAATAAATAGGGTTTACATGCCTACTGAGCTGATAAATCCCATCACTGACTCATTTTTCCCTATGGCATTTTTTTTTATGCTGCTATTCTGACACTAGTAATAACTTGTAAGATAATAATTGCATTCCTTTTTTCCATTACTATTGTCCTAAAATTCCCATTCTTTGCAAAATAACCAATAAAAAACACCAATCCGAAAATAATCTATTTTGTTTTCTTTTTTTGTTGTACTTTAGGTGAAGGTTGACAAAACAAACTAGTTTCTCATCATACAGCTAGTACACGTATTGTTCTATGATATTGGTTGACAACCCCATGACATGTCAACACTTTCCCATCTCAATGCTGGGTTCCCTGTTATCAGCTTTCCTGTCCCCTCCTGCCTTCTAGTCCTTGCCCCAGGGCTGGTGTGCCCCTTTAGTCTCATTTTGTTTTATGGGCCTGCCCACTCTTTGGTTGAAGGGTCGACCCAGGAGTGACTTCATCACTGAGCTGAAAGGGTGTCTGGGGGCCATACTTTCAGTGTTTCTCCAGATTCTGTCAGACCAGCAAGCCTGTTCTTTCTTTTTGAGTTACAATTTTTTTCTACATTTTTCTCCAGCTCTGTCTGGGACCCTCTATTGTGATTCCTGTCAGAGCAGTCAGTGGTGGTAGCCGGGCACCATCTAGTACTGGGCTCAGCCTGGTGGAGACCGTGGTAGATGTGGTCCATTAGTCCTTTGGACTAATCTTTCCTTTGTATCTTTAGTTGTCTTCATTCTTCCTTGCTCCTAAAGGAGTGAGACCAGTGGGGTATCCTAGATGGCCATTCACAAGCTTTTAAGATGCCAGATGCAACTCACCAAAGTAGAGTGTAGAACATTTTCTTAATGAACTATGTTTGCCAATTCTGCTAGATGTTCCCCGAGACCATGGTCTCCCCAGCCCTCATCCTGGCAATTCAGTCCCTCACAGAGTTTGGATATGTCTATGGAGCTTCCATGACCTTGCCTTGTATAAGTTGTGGTGGCTTCCCTGGTATTGTGTACTGTCTGAGCTCATCACTAACTCATTTTTCCCTATGGCATATTTTTATTATGGCTGCTATTCAGACACTTTCAACTGATTGTTACTCACATCATGGTAGTGATCATACTACTGCCAAACTACATAATACCTGTCAAACCAATGAGAATCATGCCCCAGATAAGTTGACGTACAACCTTAACCATCACAGTTAGTATATATGGAAATTGACCAAAATTGTTATATTTAAGGATATATAAAAAGATGTCTAATACAGCTGATATTAATTACATAGCAGGTTGCTAGAAAACATGTTTTGTATTGTCTTAGTTATTTGGGGTTGGTGGGTACCTAATACACTTTCTGGTTTTTCATACCATCCCACATATTTTCATAAATATTTAAAAAGAGTAATAATAATGGATGACATTCATGCACTCCTTAATTCTGGCCAAATACAATTTTGAATTCTAACAGTTATAATCTTGTTTAACCTTTACAACTGCCCTTTGGTAAGGATATTATTCTGATATCATCTTTTTAAAAAAAAAAAAATGAGGAAATGTATAACACAAAAGGTTAATTAACCTGCCCCTAACAATCCCTAAGTTCTGGCTTTGGAAAGAGTATCATATGTTAGATGCAGGTTCCAACAACATAGTATGGGATTTTACATAGACTAGTACCCTAAACATGAGAGGTATTACTAGGCTGACAGCATAACTGATATTTCAACAGACTGTTTCACCTCTTTCTGGATGATGGGTATATAATATGACCCAAACTGCTATAGGTGTTGCTCATTGCCTCTTTTGCTATAAAATGATTGATTTGTTAAAACACAGCAATGCCAACAGAAAAATCAGGAGTGGAACAAGGAAGGTAAATCAATGTTAAGATTTTTCCTCTCATTTTGGAAGAGGCTTGATGTAATCATCTTGTTGTCTAGGTTGTTCTCATGTAAAGGTGGCATATCAGTGGCTCAGCATTGGTGTATACCATCAACTGATGAGCACTCAGAAGTAGTGATAATGAGGACAAGATTGTGAAGCGACTGTTTTTGTTAAATACTAGCATTGTCAAATTCACTGATATCATAGTTATGACTTAATAAGCTAGTACGGTGTGTCTCGGAAAAGAAACTGACAATCAAATATGGAACTGGATATTTGGTCCTCTTGATGATATATCAAGAGCCTCCTCCTCAGTGAATGAACTTTGGTAAGCACCCAAATAGAACACAAACTATTCTCAGAATATCTGCCTTTACCTAGTAGCCCGTTGACATGAAACTGTGCCAGATTCCTACGTCTACAAACCATGGTCATACAACCAAACTGTTAACTTGCTGTTCAAAAATGTCTGTGGTCATATACTATACAATCGAAGATTAGCAGCAAGGTCCATTTTTTAACATAATAAACATTAAGAAGATCGATTTTCTAATTTAACTATTAAAGTGTGAGTTTTTTTTTTTTAAATAATTTTTATTGACCTTCAAGTGAAAGTTTACAAATCAGGTCAGTCTGTCACATATAAGCTTATATACACCTTTCTCCATACTCCCACTCACTCTCCCCCTAATGAGTCAGCCCACTCCCTCCTTCCAGTGTCTCCTTTCGTGACGATTTTGCCAGTTTCTAACCCTCTCTACCCTCCTATCTCCCCTTCCAGAAAGGAGATGCCAACACAGTTTCAATTGTCCACCTGATACAAGTAGCTCACTCTTCGTCAGCATCTCTCTCCAACCCATTGTCCAGTCCCTTCCATGTCTGATGAGTTGTCTTCGGGAATGGTTCCTGTCCTGGGCCAACAGAAGGTTTGGGGACCAGGATCGCTGGGATTCCTCTAGTCTCAGTCAGACCATTAAGTCTGGTCTTTTTATGGGAATTTGGGGGCTACATCCCACTGATCTCCTGCTCCCTCAGGGGTTCTCCGTTGTGCTCCCTGTCAGGGCAGTCATCGGTTGTGGCCGGGCACCATCTAGTTCTTCTGGTCTCAGGATGATGTAAGTCTCTAGTTTATGTGGCCCTTTCTGTCTCTTGGGCTCATAGCTGTCATGTGACCTTGGTGTTCTTCATTCTCCTTTGCTCCGGGTGGGTTGAGACCCATTGATGCATCTTAGATGGCCGCTTGTTAGCATTTAAGACCCCAGACAACACACTTCAAAGTGGGATGCAGAATGTTTTCATAATAGAATTATTTTGCCATTTGATTTAGAAGTCCCCTTAAGCCATAGTCCCCAAACTCCTGCCCTTGCTCTGCTGACCTTTGAAGCATTCAGTCGATCCCGGAAACTGCTTTTGGTCCAGTCCAGTCGAGCTGACCTTCCACGTACTGAGTATTGTCCTTCCCTTCACCTAAAGTAGTTCTTATCTACTAACTAATCAGTAAATAACCCTCTCCCACCCTCCCTCCCTCCCCCCATCATAACCACAAAAGAATGTGCTCTTCTCAGTTTATACTATTTCTCAAGATCTTATAATAGTGGTCTTATACAGTATTTGTCCTTTTGCATCTGACTAATTTCACTCAGCATAATGCCTTCCAGGTTCCTCCATGTTATGAAATGTTTCACAGATTCGTCACTGTTCTTTATCAATGTGTAGTATTCCATTGTGTGAATGTACCATAATTTATTTAACCATTCATCTATTGATGGACACCTTGGTTGTTTCCAGCTTTTTGCTACTGTAAACAGAGCTGCAATAATCATGGGTGTGCATATATCTGTTCGTGTAAAGACTCTTATTTCTCTAGGGTATATTCCCAGGAGTGGGACTTCTGGGTTGTATGGTAGTTCTATTTCTAAGTTTTTAAGAAAACGCCAGATAGATTTCCAAAGTGGTTGTACCATTTTACATTCCCACCAGCAGTGTATAAGAGTTCCAATCTCTCCGCAGCCCCTCCAACATTTATTATTTTGTGTTTTTTGGATTAATGCCAGCCTTGTTGGAGTAAGATGGAATCTCATTGGAGTTTTAATTTGCATTTCTCTAATGGCTAATGATCGAGAGCATTTTCTCATGTTTCTGTTAGCTGCCTGAATATCTTCTTTAGTGAAGTGCATGTTCACATCCTTTGCCCACTTTTTGATTGGGTTGTTTGTCTTTTTGTGGTTGAGTTTTAACAGAATCGTATAGATTTTAGAGATAAGGTGCTGGTCAGCGATGTCATAGCTGTAAATTTTTTCCTGATCTGTATGTGGTCTTTTTACTCTTTTGGTGAAGTCTTTAGATTAGCATAGGTGTTTGATTTTTAGGAGCTCCCAGTTATCTGGTTTCTCTTCGTCATTTTTAGTAATGTTTTGTATTCTGTTTTTGCCTTGTTTTAGGGGTCCTAACATTGTCCCTATTTTTTCTTCCATGGTCTTTATCGTTTTAGTCTTTATGTGTAGGCCTTTGATCCACTTGGAGTTAGTTTTTGTGCATGGTGTGAGGTATGGGTCCTGTTTCATTTTTTTGCAAATGCATATCCAGTTATGCCAGCACCATTTGTTAAAAAGACTATCTTTTTGCCAATTAACTGACACTGGGCCTTTGTCAAATATCAGCTCCTCATACGTGGATGGATCTGTGTCTGGGTTCTCAATTCTGTTCCATTGGTCTATGTGCCTGTTGTTGTACCAGTACCAGGCTGTTTTGACTACTGTGGCTGTGTAATAGGTTCTAAAATCAGGTAGAGTGAGGCCTCCTCCCACTTTCTTCTTCTTTTTCAGTATTGCTTTACTTATCTGAGGCTTCTTTCCCTTCCATTTGAAGTTGGTGATGTGTTTCTCCAACACATTAAAAAATGTCATTGGAATTTGGATCGGAAGTGCATTGTATGTATAGATGGCTTTTGGTAAAATAGACATTTTTACTATGTTAAGTCTTCCTATCCATGAGCAAGGTATGTTTTTCCACTTAAGTATGTCCTTTTGAATTTCTTGTAGTAGAGCTTTGTAGTATTCTTTGTATAGGTCTTTTACATCTTTGGTAAGGTTTATTCCTAAGTATTTTATCTTCTTGGGGGCTACTGTGAATGGTATTGATTTGGTTATTTCCTCTTTGATGTTCTTTTTGTTGATGTAGAGGAATCCAAGTGAGTTTTGTGTGTTTATCTTATAACCTGAGACTCTGCCAAACTCTTCGACTAGTTTCAGCAGTTTTCTGGAGGATTCCTTAGGGTTTTCTGTGTATAAGATCATGTCATCTGTAAATAGAGATAATTTTACTTCCTCCTTGCCAATCCGGATGCCCTTTATTTCTTTGTTTAGCCTAATTGCTCTGGCTAGGACCTCTAGCACAATGTTGAATAAGAACAGTGATAAAGGGCATCCTTATCTGGTTCCCGTTCTCAAGGGAAATGCTTTCAGGCTCTCTCCATTTAAAGTGATGTTGGCTGCTGGCTTTGTATAGATGCCCTTTATTATGTTGAGGTATTTTCCTTCAATTCCTATTTTGCTGAGAGTTTTTATCATAAATGGTGTTGGACTTTGTCAAATGCCTTTTCTGCACCAATTGATAAGATCATGTGGTTTTTGTCTTTTGTTTTATTTATATGGTGGATTACTTTAATGATTTTTCTAATATTAAACCAGCCTTGCATACCTGGTATAAAAAAAGTGTGAGATTTTAATGCAGCATCAGATCTCCTCAGCTGGTGCCAGGTTGTTTTTTTCTTAATAATTTATTTTATTTTTGTTGTTGAGAATACACACAGCAGAACATACTTCAACAATTTCTGCGTGTACAGTTCAGTGACATTGATTACATTCTTTGAGTTGTCCAACCACTCTCAACCTTTTTTGTTGTTGTTGTTCCTCCAACTTTAGCATAACCTCGCTGCTCCCTAAGTTTCCTATCTAAACTATCAAATTATTGTAGTAAATTTAATTCCATATAGATAGATCTCAAAGAGCACAATGCTCGAGGCAGATATTCAGTACTAGTGAAGCTAAACTATCATTTGGTTTTAAGAGGACTTAAAAAAAAATTTTTTTTTTTTTTTTCAGAGAATATATATGGTTTAAAGTTTAAAGATTATCCCGGGGCAATAGTTACAGAGGTCTATCCAGGATTCCACGAGAATTTAAAATTCTGTTCTTCATTTCTTCCTTTTGATCAGAATTCTTCTAAAGAATCTTGGATGAAGATATTCAGTAATGTAACCAGCATCATCCGTTTCTTCTGGTCTCATGTCAAAGGAACCCATTGTTCATGGGTATAATTAGCAACACATTTCATTTCCTCCACCTATTCCTGATTCTTCTACTGTCTCTGTTGCTTCAGGTAAATAGAGACAAATTATTGTATCTTAAATGGCCGCTTGAAAGCTTTTAAGACCCTAGGCAATAGGAGATAGAACAGAGACACTAAACACATTGTTAGGCCAATTAACTGGAATGCCCCATGAAACCATGACCCTAAACCTCCAAACCAAGGAACAAAATTCCTTGAGGTGTATGATTGTACATAAACAGCTTCAGCAGCTACTCTCTCTCTCTCTTTTTTTTTTTTTGCATTGTTGTGAATATAGGTGTACAAGTTATTGACAGCAATTACATCACTTGGATGTGCAACCCTACCCTTAATCAATTCAATTTTTGCATCACCATAAACTGAAAGTCAGTACTCCATAAGCAATAACCTCTTTTTTCTCTTCTTCCCATCCCTGGTAACCATTATTAAACTTTGGTCTTGCTACATTTGCCTTTTCTGGTCTTTACATATAAGTAAAGTCATACAATATTTGTTCTTTTGTGATTGACTTATTTCCTTCAGCTTAATGTTATGTTCTATGGTACAAAGGGTCGCTATGAGTCGGAACCGACTTGACAACACCTAACAACAACAACAACAACGTTTTCAAGCTCCATCCATATTGCAACATGTATCAAGACTTCATTTCTCTTATTGACTAAGTAATATTCCATTGTATGTATGTAGAGTGTTTTGATGGGCATTTAGGTTGTTGCCACTTTTTGACTCTTGTGAATAGTGTTGCAATGAACACTGATGTACAAGTATCTGTTTGAGTGTCTGCTTTTGGTATGTACCTAGGAGTGAAATTGCTGAGCCAAATGGTAGTTTTAGTTTTTGGAGGAACTGCCACACTGTTTTCCACAACAGCTGCACCATTTTGCCTTCCCACCAGCAATGGATAAGAACTCCAATTTTCCTGCGTTCTCACCAACAATTGCTATTTTCTGTTTTTAATCTTAGTCATCCTAGCGGGAGTGAAATTGAATCTCATTGTGCTTTTGATTTACATCTCTCCGATGGCTGATGGCATGGAGCATTTTCCATGTCTTCTTTGGTGAAATCTCTATTCAAGTCCTTTGCCCCTTTTATAATTGGTTTTTTTGTCTTGTTGTTAAGGTGTAGAAGTTTTTTTTTTTTTTTTTTTGGTTATTTGATTTTTATTGGATGTATGATTTCTAAAGATACTGTCTTAGTTGCTTATCTTTTCACTTTGTTTGGTAAAATCTTTTGATGTACGGAAGGTTTTAATTTTTATGAGCTTTTATTTAGTCTTTTGAAGCTTTTGTTTTTGTTATTACATTAGGTAATCCATTTTTAAAAGCTTAACCAGACAACATTATCAGTGTACTTTCTTCTAAGAATTTTACGGTTTCAGTTCTCACATTTAGATCTTCAATCCACTTTGAATTTGTTTTTATGTATGGCGTGATGCATTTGGGTGATGCATGCAACCTGTTTCATTTCTCTACATGAGGCAATCTGATTTTCTCACCATCATTTATTGGAGAGACTCTTCCTTCATCGTCAAATGGATTTACCATCCTTGCTAAAAATCCATTAACCTTATATATGTGGGTTTGTTTCTAGACTCTCAATTCTATTCCATTGGTTTATGTGTTTATTTTTATACCAGTACCAGGTTGTTTTGATTGCTTTATATGGAATGACAACAGGCCTCAAATAGCTAAAGCAATGTTGAAAGAGAACAAAGTAGGAGGACTCACAATTCCAGATTTTAAACTTATTCAGTCTCTTCAATTGTTTTGGATATTTGAGATTTTCTATTTCCTCTTGAGTCAGTCTGGCTAAGTTGTGTGCTTTTAAGAATGTGTCCACTTTGTCTCAGTTGTCCACTTTTTGCTGTACAGTTGTTCATAATCTGTCATAATTCTCTTTATTTACATTAAGTCAGTTGTAATCTCTTTTTTTCATTTCTTATTTTTATTATTTGCGTATTTTTCTTGGTCCAGTTAATGGTTTGTTGATTTTGTTGATCTTTCAAAAAACCTATTTCTGGTTATATTGATTTCCTCTACTGTTTCTCTTTTTTCAATTTTATTTACTTATGCCATGTTTTTTATTATTTCTTTTTCTGTTGGGTTTAGACTTAATTTGATCTTGTCTTCTGAGTTCCTCTAGTTGTAGACTTAGGTTGTTGATTTGAGATATCTTTCATTTTTCATGCAGGCATTAATTGCTATCAGTTTCCTTCTGAGTACTGCCTTGTTACATCCCATAAGTTTTGTTATGCTGTGCTTTCATTTTTATTTGACTCTAAGAAATCAATAAGTAGACAACACAATTAAAATATGAGAAAAATTTTTGAGTAGACATAAACATACATATAGAATGCTGCAGAAATATCTTATAAGATATTAATCATCAAGAAAACGCAAATTAAATCACAGTAAGTTACCACTACACTCAACAGAATATTAGCATTTAAAAAACTGAGTACATAGTTTTGACAAAGTTACAGAACTTTTTTCTTCTCAAACATTGTTGGTAAGGTTGTAGAAATAAACAGCCACTTTAGGAAAATACTTATTTATTAAAATAAATATTCTTCATAACATGCAAATCATCAATTCTACTCCCGAGTATTTTTTATTAAGCATTTCTGGTTTATTGTTTTTATTCATGCTACCAGAATGTAAGCCCAGTAACAAGCAATCAAATTCAACCTATAAATTAATGATTCCCAATCCTGACTCATATGAGAATTATCTGCAGATATTAAAATAAAAATGCTTAAACAGTTCACCTGTATAATACATGCAGTACACACATAAACACACAAACACACACCAATGCCTAGGCTTCACTCCAAAAAAATTTAATCAGAATCTCTAGGAGTGGCACTGGGAATCATTGTATAAGAAGAAACAAAGCCAGTAGGAGATCAAAATTCTATTAGCATTTATCACAAGGAGTAGGATTCCCACTTGCTGCAATTTATAAAGGAATTAAGAAGTCAAGCAAAATCTCTGAGGCAGATTTGGCAGTTAAATCACAAAGTCATTGGTATCAAATGTCACTATGACCAAAGTCAGATATAATATCTATGAGTAGAATAATTGAAATGTGACAAATTAAGAGAACCAAAATATTTTGGTTTCAAATCTAGTTCTACCACTGATCAACTGTGTGCCCTTGAGAAAACTAATTACAAATTCTATCCCTCATGTGTAAAATCTGCCTCCTAAAGATGTTCTGAGAATCAAGCCATTTAATAAACAAAAACCACTTAGTATTTGGCACACATTCAACTTTCAGTGTCAGGTAGATGATGATGATAATTATTATTGTTAGTAGTAGTGGTAGCAACAATGAAGTAGTAATAATGGAGCTCTGGTCTCACAGCGGTGAAGAGCTAGGCTGCTAACCAGAAGGTCAGTAGTTTGAATCCACCAGCCGCTCCTGGAAACATCTTCCTTCTGATATCAAAATAGAGTGTGAATTTATTTATTTTTTGGTTGTAATAGATGTGTAGTCATAAAATCTATTTTATTTTTAATTCTGATTCTCCCAGCAGAAGAAGCTACCATTAACTTGTACCTCAACATTTTTATTTTTAAAATGAGATGGCCATATAGCCAGAGAGAACAAATGCGAATCTGTAGCCACTTGAGAAAATTAGAGTAGGAGTTAAGTGCTGAGGATATAAGAATGCAGATATTAGCTATTTGATGTGTATTCTAGGAACAAAGTCAAGTTAACAAAGCTTGGGCTTGACTTTACAAAATATTAATATTATTTTTAGTCTCTTCTCATGGTTGTAACTTAAAACTTAGAGCATCTGTATTTCACAATTGTTTCTAACTGCCTCATAGAGGTTTGCCTTGTATCTTTCCTATGTGATTTCTATGTCTGAAAATTTATGAGGATAGTTGCGTCCTTTCTGAAATGTGGATCTCTCTCTCTGTGTGCATGTGTTTGTGTGTGTGTGTGAAGTCTCCAAGTCAGTTATTATAACACTATGGTCCATTATACTCAGCAATTATACTTAACTATAGATACAAAGAGCTTAGATTCTTAACTTAAAAGCTGTAGAGAAAACACCTCTCTAAGTTCTATTATAACCTGATGATGTTTCTCTCCGTGTTTGTTGGCAAGCAGGCTGTTTGTTCACATTGTTCATACAATAATAGGAAAAGTTCATTGTAATTTGTAAGATGTTCTCCAGGCCATGTATGTTACCGATTTCCATTTTCTTCTACTGAAATTTAGATTATGAGCAACGGAGAAATTTCCAAAATTATTTTTACAATCTAAGTTAAAATAATCTCTAGAAATATATAAGTATGAAAGTTTTCCCTTATATCTTATAGATTGCACATCACATAATGGCTACATAATGCCTCCAATTACAAAAATCTGGAATAGTTACTTATCATAGACCCTTTGTTTTCTTCTCCCACATCCTTCCCAATATCAACAACTTTGATTATTTTCATTCCTTAAAAGTCTCATATTGGTCACCTCCTCTCTGACACCACTGCTCCATAGCAGTTCAAAATCTTTGTTTTTAAACTGGATTCCTCCGGAAGATTCCTCACTTTTTTCTGGTTGTTACTCTTACCAAAAACCAAACCCGTTGCTGTCGAGTTGATTTCTACACATAGCAACCCTATAAGACAGAATAGAACTGCCCCCATACAGTTTCCAAGGAGTGCCATTACTCTTAAAAAAAATTTTTTTTTTTTTTTTTACTCTTAGACACCAACTAATTGACAAAATTATCTTCATAAAACATAAAAATATTTTTTGTACCTATAGCCTCACTTGCAAAGTTTGATAATATTACAAATTGAATTGTGTCTCCCAGAAATGTGTGTCAGCTTGGCTAGTTCATGATTCCCAGTATTGTGTGATTGTCCACCATTTAGTCACCTGACATAATTTTCCCACGTGTTATAAATCCTACCACTATGATGTTAATGAAGCAGGATTAGAGGCAGTTATGTTAATGAGGCAGAATTCAATCTACAAGATTAGGTTGCATTTTAAGTCAATCTCTTTTGAGATATAAAAGAGAAAAACGAGCAGAGAAACAGGGGGACCTCATACCACCAAGAAACAAGAGCCAGGATTGAGCTTGTCTTTTGGATCCCAGGTCCCTGTGCTGAGAAGCTCCTTGACCAGGGAAGATTGATGACAAGGACCTTCCCCCAGAGCCAACAGAGAAAGAAAGCTTTCCCCCGAAGCTGGCACTCTGAATTCAGACTCTTAGCCTCCTAGACTGTGAAAGAATAAATTTATTTTTGTTAAAGGCATCCACTTGTGTATTTCTGTTGCAGCAGCATTAGATAACTAAGATAAAAATAACTAAGATAGATACTTTTTTTTTCCCCTTAGTCATAAGTGATGGTTAATTTTATGTGTTTTTTTTTTTTTACTTAGTTAAGCTACGGTTCCCAGTTGTTTGGTCAAACACTACTCTATATGCTGTTGTGCAGTACTTACATGTGATTAAATCAGTTTACCTTAAGAAAAGTAGATTACCCTCCATAATGTGCATTGGCCTTATCCTATCAGTTGATGGTCTTCAGGGCAAAAAACATGTTTCCTTTTTGGAAAAAGAAAGTATTTGGAAAGGGACTATTTTGCCTCCAAACTATAAGCAGAAATCTTGCAGAATTCCCTTGCTCCCTTATTATTTGACCTACCACTTCTGGAACACAAGACTGCCCAAATTTCCAGCCTGTAACCTGACCTACGGAAACCCTGGTGGCATAGTGGTTAAGGGCCACGGCTGCTAACTGAAAAGGTCAGCAGTTTGACTCCATCAGGTCCTCCTTGGAAACTCTATGGGGCAGTTCTACTCTGTCCTATAGGGTTGCTATGAGTCAGAATCGACTCAATGGCAATAGATTTTTTTTTTTTTTTTGGTTTTAACATGACCTATGGATTTTGGCTTTGCCAGCACCAACAATCACATGAACCAATTCTTCAAAATTAATCTAGATAGACAGACAGACAGACAGATAGATTAGATAGGTAGATGATAGATAGATAGATAGATAGATAGATAGATAGATAGATAGATAGATAGATAGATAGATAGATAGATAGATAGATAGATAGATAGATAGATAGATAGATAGGTAGGTAGGTAGGTAGGTAGGTAGGTAGGTAGGTAGGTAGGTAGGTAGATAGGTAGATAGATAGGTAGATAGATAGATAGATAGATAGATAGATAGATAGATAGATAGATAGATGATAGATAGATAGATAGATAGATAGATAGATAGATAGATAGATAGATAGATAGATAGATAGATAGATAGATAGATAGATATATAGATAGATGATAGATGATAGAATGGATGAATGGGTGAGTAGGTAAAAAAATTTTTTTTATTTAGGTAGGTAAGTAGATAGACGGATAGGATGCCATATTTTTATGCAAATAATGTGTGCCTTCTGTGTTTGTTTGCCACCCATGCCTCCTACCTCCCTGCAGGTATTTTTGTAAGTGTGATCTGTTCACATAAAAATTACTGCCTAGGAAACAGTATTGGGCAGTACTACTCAGTCATAAAAGGCCATTTTGGGTTGAAATCAACTCGAGAGCACACAACAACAATTAAAATTCCAAGAGTAGAATTTTATATGACAATTAGATATGTGATGTGAGTGTCATCATTTAGAATGTTTTTTTTTTTTTTTATGAGCTGGAGATATAAATTTGGCTACTGAATTAACACCCAGATTTCCATATCTTAACATCATAAAATTTATTTATTAAGCCCGATTCAGTACATGTTGCATGACTCTCCAAGAAACAGCACTGTGTTTTTTTCTCCTATCATTTTATGATACCATTGCTTTCAACACATGGCTTATATGGTTATCACAGAAGGCAATAACCCAAAAATCTGTTGCCGTCGAGTCAATTCCAACTCATGTGGACCTTATAGGATAGAGAAGAACTGCCCCATATGCTTCCAAGGAGCACCTGGTGGATTCAAATTGCTGACCTCTTGTTTAGCACCCATAGCTCTTAACCATTATCCCACCAGATTTTCTGAAGGCATATAAAGAACATAAAATATCATGTAAGGGTAGTTATGTCTTGGTATGTAGGGTTATATGCTTTTCCCATATAATATTGACCAGAACTCAGTTGTTTGGGAATCAGAGAGCTGTTTTCTTTTCCTTTTCCCAGGAAGAGAAAATATGGCCAATAAATGCTTAGCAGATTCTGACACATTGTTATGTGGAAGTAATATAGTTGCATGAAGAAGCTATAAAGGATATCTTTACAACAGAACGTATCTTTGTGGTTAGATGGTTCTTGTTTACTTTGTGGGAAGGAGTTTCTTTTGATATGGGTGAGCTTGTGTACAAGAGATGTCTTGTGAATTGAATTGTGTCCCCCCAAAATGTGTATCAAATTAGCTAGGCAGTGATTCCCAGTATTATGTGATTGCCCACAATTTTGTCATCTGATGTGATTTTCTTATGTGTTGTAAATCCTACCTCTGTGATATTAATGGAAACCCTCGTGTCCTATATGTTTGCTATGAGTCAGTATGGACTCTATGGCAATAGGTTTTTTTTGGTTTGATTACGTTAATGAAGTGAGATTAGTGGCATTTATTAATGAGTCAGGGCTCAATATACAATATTAGATTTTGTCTTAAGTCGTTCTCTTTTGAGATATAAAAGAGAGGGGTGAGCAGAGAGACATGGGGAACTCATACCACTAAGAAAGCAGCACCAGGAGCAGACTGCGTCCTTCAAACTCAGGGTCTCTGTACTTGAGAAGCTCCTAGATCGGGGAAGATTGATTACAGGGACTTTTCCCCAGAGCCAACACAAACAGAGAGCATTATCCTGGGGCTGGCATCATGAATTTACACTTCTAGCCTCATATAGTGTGAGAGAATAAATTTCTCTTTGTTAAATACTTGTGGTATTTCTGTTATAGCAGCACTAGATAACTAAGACAGGGTATCTCATGCCAAAAGAGAACTTCGAAAGGGAATTTGGAAAAAAAAAATCTTATGCCGCGATGAGTGGGTTGTTGGACAGGAGTTCTTTTTGCCACAAAGGGACTTTGAACAATGACATTTTGTTTGATTGTGTCTAAAATAGAGAGGATCAACTGTTGCTTACAGGCCAAGATGCCATCTGATAAATAAAACTTGAAGTCAGCATTTGGAGTTTAATTACTGCTTGAAAAGAGTGGTGGAGACAGAAGTCTGACCAGTGTGAATTCAAAAGAATAGGAAGATTATTTCTATAAAAGTGAACAGAGAAATAGGTCAATAGCTGAAGGCATGTAGGGTCATGAAGGCTTTAATTTTTTTTTTTTTAACTCTTCTTCCTTATATGTTGACAGAGCAGATTTAGTAAAAATGGAACGGTCAATTATGAAGATGTAGATGAGTACAAAAGCATATGCACTATGATTGAAAAACCAAACATATTGGTCCACTGCATAAGAGGACTGTCTTAGTTATCTAGTGCTGCTATAACAGAAATATCACAAGTGGATAGCTTTAACAAAGGGAAATTTCTCTCACAGTTTAGGTTGCCAGCTGCAGAGGAAGGCTTGCTCTCTCTGTCGGCAATAGGAGAAGGTCCTTATCTTCAATCTTCCCCAGTCCAAAAGCTTCTCAGTACAGGCGCCCCAGGTCCAAGGACATGCTATCCTCCTGGCTCTTGTTTCTTGCTGGTATAAGATCTACCTGCTTCTCTCTTTTATGTTTCAAAAGATGATATAAATACTTAAGACACAAGCTAATTTTATAGATTGAGTCCTACCTACCTCATTAACATAACTGCCACTAACCCCACCTCATTAACATCATAGAGGTAGGGTTTACAACACATAGAAAATCACATCAGATGACGAAATGGTGGACAATCACACAACCCTAGGAATCATGGCCTAGCCAAATTGACACATATTTTTGGGGGGACCCAATTCAATTCAACAAAGACCTAGCCTTTTACAGGACAGTACACAGTTCATCCCTTCATCAAGAAGGGAGGAGGACACCTGCAGATGCTGGTAATTTTGTATATTTCAGTTCGACAATAGTTGTGTCAAAATACTTGCTGGAACAGAACTACTAGAGGGATCCTACTGGAAAGTCAAAAGTGCAGGCTGGAAGTGCATGGGAAGCATGGACATCTCAGGAAATGTTATTATTGGCAACACTAAGTTCTAGGGTTTGACCACAATGATGATTGAATGGGTGGGAGGAAAATATATTTGGAGCCAAATTCAAGGATTTTAGGATGCATAATCTTTATCCCACTGCCACTGAGTGTGACTCACAGAGACCCTATAGGACAGAGTAGGACTGCCCCATAGAGTTTCCAAGGAGTGCCTGGTGGATTCAAACTGCTGACCTCTTGGTTAGCAGCCATAAAACTTAACCACTAAGCCACCAAGGTTTCCATAATCTTTATAAGTGTTTCAAATATAGCTTTCTTTGCTTCCACTTTGATTAGAGTAAGTTTCCTCCCAAGAGACTCCTGAGTCTCTTATAAAAAAAATAAACCAAAAATGATCAACTGTAACCCCTATAGCATAAACATAGATATTGCAAAATCTTGCTTTATCATTTGAAAGAAAATTTCCTGCTCTTCTAACTCACAATAAGAATAGAGAATTCAAATCTAAGTTAAAATTAAAATTCAACTTATAGCTTTGCCATCTTAATTCTTTCTGTCAATTTATCATTAGTAATTACTATAATTAACTGTAAAAATTAGTTCATTATTCTCTCTCCCAACATGTATCAATCTAATAGGTGAAAAATGACAGCTATGAATTTTTTTCAGAGAAAACTTTTAAATTTAATACACTTACATCAATGGAGCATACATATATACAATTCTAAAACATAATTTAATATAAAGTAAAATTTTATTTTTGAGGGAATATTGACTCCACACCTCACATTTTATTAAAGTGCTAACTCTCATTCTTTATTTAGCCTCAATATTTACAATTCAAACATACAGGTACTTTAGTCTATAACAAATACAAATTTTCAGTATCATATAAAAAAGATATTTAATAAAGAAGTAAATTTAAATGTTAAACTAATAAAAATTATGAATTAATATGTATAATTTTAAATTTTTGCTCACAAAATAATATTAAGATATGAACAAATGAAAGTGGAATTTTTCGTGGTATTATTTAGAATAAATTAGTGAAATAAGTGAGCCTTTCTAAAATTGCACTCTAAAGTATAACAAGAGGGAAGAAGAGAGAGAAAGGGACGGGTGGGCAGGAGAGAGGAAGAGAAAAAATGAGAGATTAAAAGAAAAATGTCCATTAAAATTTTTTTCCCAGTAATTAGGAGAAATGATATTGTGGCACAATGTACATTTAAAATTAAAGGAACAAAAAGCTCAGTTCATTATTTTCCTGCTACTTTTTTTTTTTTTTTTGTGGAGCTACGCCATATGTCATTATTAGGGTGGATATTTACATACAGTGCTATAACATGTTGAGCTTAAAGGTTAAAGTCTGTAGTAGAAAGAACTTCATTAAAAAGGCCATATTTTAAAAATAGGGAAGTCTTTTTACAAGTAAATGTTAAATGGGAAATTAAAGCAGTGACCCAAATAATTAAAGTAAAGCAAACCCTGAGCATCTAAAAAGAAAAATAGAACTTTGAGGCTTCAATCATCACAGATTACTGTCCACATTCTTCAAATTAATGGGGGTAATTGCTCAGCATGCACTTTAAAGAGCCTATGTATCTTCAGAGTGGAATCATTTCTACATGCAGACACTGATTTACTGACTTTTCTTTTATCTCAAAGTCTCAATGATTAATTTCTTTTACTAAAATGAGCTAATCCTTATGGTAAAACAGAAGAACATTCTACAGTTAGTCTATTATAAGAATTTGTATCAACTTTTGTTTCTATTGAAAACCATACATTTTAAGCATCAGACAAATGTTACTGTATTGGTAGCAAAATTAGAAATTCAAAAGGAAATTTTATCCATTAAAGTTGTCTAAAATTTATGTATTGCAAGCACATGGCCCCTATAACTTTTCATCCCTATTGTTGCCTAAAGCCTTTTTGAAACCAGTTATATTGAAGCCCACTAGCTCTTGTATGTCAGCACCATTAAAGCGCCTGACAATTCAGGCACATTGAGAGAACATACCTCTCTTTTCTACTTCAGTTCTTTCTTTCTTTCTCCCTCTTTCTATCTCTTCCTCCCTCCCTCCCTTCCTTCCTTGTTTCTTCTTCTTTCTTTCTTCCCTTTTCTTCAATTCCTCTCTTCCTTGCTTCCTGCCTCCATCTCTCCCTTACTCCCTTTCTTCTCTCTCTCTTTGCCATGGGAGAATAATCAAAGAAGAAAAGAAGAAACATTTGCTAAATGTGGGATACACACTTGAAGTTATGAGTGTTTAAGCTTAAATTCAGGAGCCCTGGTGGTGGAATAGGGGCTCTGTGTCACAGTGGTTAAGAGCTTGGCTGTTAACCAAAAAGTCAGCCATTCAAATCCACCAGCCACTCCTTGGAAACCGTATTGGGCAGTTCTGCTCTGTCCTACAAGGTCGCTATGAGTTGGAATCAACTCGATGGCAATGGATTTGGTTTGTGGAAAAGTTGGAGCCCTGGATTTATCTGCAGTCATTGTCATGGATCTATGGATGGTAATCTGGAGCTCCTTCTTGGTGTAGGACTGAAGAATTGGGAGGCAGAGGCTTGAGGAATTCCTTCTTGCCTTAATTCTCTATCTTCCATACTTTGAATTTAATGCAAATTATGCATTTCATAACAAAGGTTATGACACTAGATGATCAAAGATCATGAAGACATATTCAATTTTATTATATCAAAAACTGGGAAAAGACACTTTTTCAAATTAATTTATTTATTGCCCTTTAAGTGAAAGTTCACAAACCAAGTCAGTCTCTCATACAAAAAGTTATGTACACTTTGCTATGTACTCCTAGCTGCTCTGCCCCTAATGAGACAGTAGGTTCCTTCTCTCCACCCTGTATGCCCCATGTCCATTCAACCACCTCTTGTCCCCCTCTTCCTTCTCATCTCACCTCCAGGCAGGAGTTGCCCTCATAGTCTCATGTGTCTACTTGAGCAAGAAGCTCACTCTTCACCAGTATCATTATCTATTTTATAGTCCAGTCTAATCCCTGTCTGAAGAGTAAAAGACATTAATTTTGGCATGAGAGCATTTTACCAGTTGGTAGATAATACACCAGTTGATTTACCAGAATTAAGGTAACTGGTTTTTTTGGTAGGATTCTTATTTCATGTGAGTGTCCCTAAGTTCACAAACTTAATAAATGGAGCAAACATTGAACTCTTGAGGTGGTATATTTTTTTAGCTATCTCCAGGATGATTTATACCATACACAATAGAGGCTGAAATGGGAGTTGAATAGGTAGAAAGAATTCACCCAAAAGTCTGAATTCTAAAATCACTCATTATTTAATAGTAACTGTGAAATTCTGTCATATACCAAGAAATTGCAATATAAACAGCAATGAAGCAGATGTATTAAACATCTGAAATTTATTTCTATGTATGATGTGAGTTAGGGATCAAGGTTCATATTTTTCAATCAAGGATAGCTAATATATCCAGAACAAATTATTGAAAAGGCCATATTTTCCCCCACTGAAATGCAGTGGTAACTTTGTTGTAAATTTGGTGATCGTGTATTTGAGGCTCTGTTTCTGGATTCTCTATTCTGTTCTGTTGATTGATTCTTTATTTGCACTCATGCCACCATATTTTAATTTTAATACCTTATTATTTGTTTGCAAACCTGGTTGTGTAAATTTGGCAAATTTGTTCATTTTCAAGATTATCTTTCAGATTTTAGAATCAGTTTGTCAAGTTCCAGAATGAAACAAAAAAACTCTGGGTCTTTATTGGGGATTATTTATCTATCTTCCTATCAAGGAGATAGAGTACCGACTGGATCCTTAATTGTATTCAGAGTTGGTTTTAAGCTTTGTTCAGACCGGGTTATTTATATTTCCTTTTAAGTCAAAGAAATAGTCTATATAAGATGTCTATCCTCTCTGTCAATTGAATATCTGTGGTATTTGCCAGATCCCCTACACCTTCCTGTGTCAAGAATTCCATCCTCTGTCTTACCAGTAGCATGGCTGAACAAATCTCTGCTTAGCATTTAACTTCTCAGCTGTTTATGTTTTGTTTTATTTCCTCGCTGGAATTCTTGGTGTCTCAACTAGCCTTATGATCTGTTTACATAGAAGCAAACACTTGCAGGGAGAAATGCTAGTAAATTTTGAGATTAATTTCATTAAAATTTTCTCCTCTTTGTTTTAGTTTCTTAGTGCTGCTATAACAGAAATACTAGAAGTGAGTGGCTTTAATGAACAGAAATTTGTGTTCTTACAGCTCAGCATGCTAGAGGTCCGAATTCAGGGCATTGGCTCAATGGGAAGGCTTTCTCTATCCACTACGGGGGAAAATATTTGTCTCAGCTTTTCCAACATTCTTTTTGACTTCCTTGGAGTTCTCTACCTGACATCTATATTTCCCCTGTTCATGCTTCCTTGCTTTTATGCCTTATCTGCTCATTTCATATCTCAAAAGTGATTGGCTTAAGACACACCCTACACTGATTTGGCCTTATTAGCGTAACAAAGAAAGTACTATTCCCAAATGAGAGAACATCCACAGGTAAAGGGGCCAGAATTTACAACACATATTTTTGGGGAACATAATTCAAACCATAACATTCCACCCTTTGGCTCCCCAAAATTCATGTCCTTCACACATGCAAAATGCATTTACCTTATAATATCATCCCAATAGTCTTATCCCATTCCAGCATCAAGTCTAAATCCAAAATCTCATCTTGTAGGTCATCAAAATCAAGTATGACTTGGAGTGTGTTCTATACTTCCTTTTCTTGAAGGACAACAAATGTTTGCAGCCAAGTCACTCCGTTGGCCCATTTCCTACCTGTAGAATTCTAGGAGGCAGGCAGCTTTCCTTCATTTTGTACTGTATTTCTGCTGTGGTGTTTAGAGATCCATCGGTCACAGACTTACTCTCTTTAACAAATTATTAATTAGCTATTCCTTGTTGAAAGTTTTTCCAGTATGCATTTCCTTAAATTGTACAACAGAATTCTCCAGATATTTAAGTTTTGGTTCTATTTTGCACAGTTCATTTTTAAGTTCATCTCTTTCTTCTCCCATTTTACTATAAACAGCAAAGAAAAACCACACAACGCCTTTAACATCTTGCTTAGAAATATCCTCAGCCAAATATCCAAGTTCATAACTTGCAAGTTCTACTTTCCACCACACATCTGAATATAACTCAGACAAGTTTATTTTTTTTTTTTTGCCACAGCATGAAAACAATTACCTTTCCTCCAGTATCCAATAACATGTTCATTTCCTTTTAAAGCCTCATCAGTAACATTTTTAACGTCCACATTTCTAGCAACATCTGTTCATGCAATAGAAGTTCTCATCACAGTTCTCAATTCTTTCTGAGTCCTCACCAGAATTACCCTTAATGTCTATAATTTTACCAAAATATGTTCAGGGCAAACTATGGCCTTACTACGAAGCACATCAAAATTCTTCCAGATTCTACTCATTACCCAATTCCAAAACCCCTTCTATATTTTATGTATTTATTATATCTACACTGCCCACTTTTCAGTTAGCAATTTATGTTTTACTTTCTAACTGATGCTATAACAGCAGTATCACAAGTGGGTGGCTTTAACAAACAGGAATTTATTTTCTCACAGTTTAGAAGGCTAGCTAAGGGTACCAGTCTAGGGGAAGGCTTTCTCTTTCTGTCTGCTCTAGGGGGAAGTCCTTGTCTCTTTTCAACTTCTGTCCTTCATGTCTTTAACAATCTTCATGTGATGTAGTATCTCTTTCCCACACCTCTGCTTTCTCCTGTGTCTAATTTACTCCTTTTATATATTAAAATTGAGTGCCTTAAGATACAGCATACACTGATATGGTCTCATTAGCACCACAAAGTCAACACTAATCTCAAATGGGATTGCATCCACAGGTGTAATTGCTAGGATTTACAACATGTATTTTGGGAAACACAATTCAATCTACAACTTTCTTCATGATTTCACCCCATAGCTTGGCTATAATTAACATAAATCTGTTTCCTCATCCCATTTCTGTCTTCTGTACCTAAAATTTTCCATTTTATATATTTTTCCATCATCATATAAACATACTTGAATGTCATTTATAATGAAGTATATTCACACAGTCATATATGCATACACAGGTACTCACATCCTTCACCAGATACTGTTCTCTTTCTATATATATTTAAATTAAATCTCTTTTGAAGAATTTTCTGTACTCATTCTCTTCAGTTTATCACCTCCCTTCTCTTCTCAGCTCACTCTATCCCATACCATTTCACTTCAGCTGTACTTATCAAGATCACTAATGACCCTCATAGTGCTTAATTTCCTGGTTGCACTCTGTCAATACCTTTATCAACTGTTGACATCATTTGATGCAGTTGTCAATTTCTTCTATACCAGATTCTTATGTGGACCTCTATGCCACATTGATTTTTAATTTATGTCTCTATTATATATAACCCAACAATTATATGTATTCATAATTTCTTTAACCACTGAATGGAGCAATGATTGAAAAAATAAAAAAGTTTACTCTTTTAGACAGACATGTTTAGAGGCCACTAAAGTAATCCAAAAATAATTCGAAGATTTGGACCCAGGTGTTAAAAAAATATTATAGCCATAAAGGTGCAGAATCAGAACATATATAATTGAAAGCTATATAATGTATAGTTTTCAATTAGACACAACAGAAATTTATGGCGGTATGAGCTGGTGAGGAAAAAAGACCAGGCTTTCTGGATGCCTTGATTTTTAGTTAGGACAGCTGGCTGAATGTGGTACAATTAATAAAAATGTAGGGTTTGGGAAAGGAGCAGATCTGGGGAAAAATTAAAAGTTCTTATTTAGATACATTGAAACTAGATGTCTATTAGACAAATATCAAGTTGGGAATTGTATTTACAAATCTGTTGGAGTTTGAGATACAAATTTCAGACTCTTTTGATGTAGTGTGAGCCATAGGTGAACATCTATGGCAAGGGTGCAGATAGGAAAGAGAATGGGATACAGGACTGAGTCCTTGTTTTCCCAATATTTTTTTTTTAAATCTTTTTTTTTTTCAACTTTTTTTTTATTAACTTTTTTTTTTCTAACTTTTTTTGAGCTTCAAGTGAACGTTTACAAATCCAATCAGTCTGTCACATATAAGTTTACATACATCTTACTCCATACTCCCACTTGCTCTCCCCTTCTTGAGTCAGCCCTTCCAGTCTCTCCTTTCGTGAGAATTTTGCCGGCTTCCCTCTCTCTCTATCCTCCCATCCCCTCCTCCAGACAAGAGTTGCCAACACAATCTCAAGTGTCCACCTGATGTAATTAGCTCACTCTTCATTAGCGTCTCTCTCCCACCCGCTGACCAGTCCCTTTCATGTCTGATGAGTTGTCTTCGGGGATGGTTCCTGTCCTGTGCCAACAGAAGGTCTGGGGACCATGGCCGCCGGGATTCCTCTAGTCTCAGTCAGACCATTAAGTTTGGTCTTTTTATGAGAATTTGGGGTCTGTATCCCACTGATCTCCTGCTCCCTCAGGGGTCCTCTGCTGTGCTCCCTGTCAGGGCAGTCATCGATTGTGGCCGGGCACCAACTAGTTCTTCTGGTCTCAGGATGATGTAGGTCTCTGGTTCATGTGGCCCTTTCTGTCTCTTGGGCTCTTAGTTGTCGTGTGGCCTTGGTGTTCTTCATTTTCCTTTGCTCCAGGTGGGTTGAGACCAATTGATGCATCTTAGATGGCCGCTTGTTAGCATTTAAGACCCCAGACGCCACATTTCAAAGTGGGATGCAGAATGTTTTCATAATAGAATTATTTTGCCAATTGACATAGAAGTCCCCTCAAACCATGTTCCCCAGACCCCCGCCCCTGCTCCCCTGAACTTTGCATTCATTTTATCCCGGAAACTTCTTTGCTTTTGGTCCAGTCCAATTGAGCTGACCTTCCATGTATTGAGTGTTGTCTTTCCCTTCACCTAAAGCAGTTCTTATCTACTGATTAATCAATAAAAAACCCTCTCCCACCCTCCCTCCCCCCCTCGTAACCACAAATGTATGTGTTCTTCTCAGGTTTACTATTACTCAAGATCTTATAATAGTGGTCTTATACAATATTTGTCCTTTTGCCTCCGACTAATTTCACTCACCATAATGCCTTCCAGGTTCCTCCATGTTATGAAATGTTTCACAGATTCGTCACTGTTTTTTATCGATGCGTAGTATTCCATTGTGTGAATATACCACAATTTATTTACACATTCATCCGTTGATGGACACCTTGGTTGCTTCCAACTTTTTGCTATTGTAAACAGAGCTGCAATAAACATGGGTGTGCATATATCTGTTTGTGTGAAGGCTCTTGTATCTCTAGGGTATATTCCGAGGAGTGGGATTTCTGAGTTGTATGGTAGTTCTATTTCTAACTGCTTAAGATAACGCCAGATGGATTTCCAAAGTGGTTGTACCATTTTACATTCCCACCAGCAGTGTATAAGAGTTCCAATCTCTCCACAGCCTCTCCAACATTTATTATTTCGTGTTTTTTGGATTAATGCCAGCCTTGTTGGTGTGAGATGGAATCTCATCGTAGTTTTAATTTGCATTTCTTTAATGGCTAATGATTGGGAGCATTTTCTCATGTATCTGTTGGCTGCCTGAGTATCTTCTTCAGTGAAATATGTGTTCATATCCTTTGCCCACTTTTTGATTGGGTTGTTTGTCTTTTTGTGGTTGAGTTTTGACAGTATCATGTAGATTTTAGAGATCAGGCGCTGGTCGGAGATGTCATAGCTGAAAATTCTTTCCCAGTCTATAGGTGGTCTTTTTACTCTTTTGGTGAAGTCTTTAGATGAGCATAGGTGTTTGATTTTTAGGAGCTTCCAGTTATCGGGTTTCTCTTCATCACTTTTGGTAATGTTTTGTATTCTGTTTATGCCTTGTATTAGGGCTCCTAGGGTTGTCCCTATTTTTTCTTCCATGATCTTTATCATTTTAGTTTTTATCTTTAAGTCTTTGATCCACTTGGAGTTAGTTTTTGTGCATGGTGTAAGGTATGGGTCCTGTTTCATTTTTTTGCAAATGGATATCCAGTTATGCCAGCACCATTTGTTAAAAAGGCTATCTTTTCCCCAATTAACTGACTCTGGCCCTTTGTCAAATATCAGCTGCTCATACGTGGATGGATCTATATCTGGGTTCTCAATTCTGTTCCATTGGTCTATGTGCCTGTTGTTGTACCAGTACCAGGCTGTTTTGACTACTGTGGCTGTATAATAGGTTCTGAAATCAGGTAGAGGGAGACCTCCCACTTTCTTCTTCTTTTTCAGTAATGCTTTACTTATCCGAGGCTTCTTTCCCTTCCATATGAAGTTGGTGATGTGTTTCTCCAACACATTAAAAAATGACATTGGAATTTGAGTCGGAAGTGCATTGTATGTGTAGATGGCTTTTGGTAGAATAGACATTTTTACTATGTTAAGTCTTCCTATCCATGAGCAAGGTATGTTTTTCCACTTAAGTATGTCCTTTTGAATTTCTTGTAGTAGAGCTTTGTAGTTTTCTTTGTATAGGTCTTTTACATCCTTGGTAAGATTTATTCCTAAGTATCTTATCTTCTTGGGGGCTACTGTGAATGGTATTGATTTGGTTATTTCCTCTTCGGTGTTCTTTTTGTTGAGGTAGAGAAATCCAAGTGATTTTTGTATGTTTATTTTATAACCTGAGACTCTGCCAAACTCTTCTATTAGTTTCAGTAGTTTTCTGGAGGATTCCTTAGGGTTTTCTGTGTATATAATCATGTCATCTGCAAATAGTGACAACTTTACTTCCTTCCTGCCAATCCGGATACCTTTTATTTCTTTGTCTAGCCTAATTGCCCTGGCTAGGACTTCCAGCACGATATTGAATAAGAGCGGTGATAAAGGGCATCCTTGTCTGGTTCCCGTTCTCAAGGGAAATGCTTTCAGGTTCTCCCCATTTAGAGTGATATTGGCTGTTGGCTTTGCATAGATGCCCTTTATTATGTTGAGGAATTTTCCTTCAATTCCTATTTTGGTAAGAGTTTTTATCATAAATGGGTGTTGGACTTTGTCAAATGCCTTTTCTGCATCAATTGATTAGATCATGTGGTTTTTGTCTTTTGTTTTATTTATGTGATGGATTGCATTAATAGTTTTTCTGATATTAAACCAGCCTTGCATACCTGGTATAAATCCCACTTGATCAGGGTGAATTATTTTTTTGATGTGTTGTTGGATTCTATTGGCTAGAATTTTGTTGAGGATTTTTGTATCTGTATTCATGAGGGATATAGGTCTATAATTTTCTTTTTTTGTAATGTCTTTACCTGGTTTTGGTATCAGGGAGATGATGGCTTCATAGAATGAGTTGGGTAGTATTCCGTCATTTTCTATGCTTTGGAATAGTAGTGGTGTTAACTATTTTCTGAAAGTTTGGTAGAACTCTGCAGTGAAGCCGTCCTGGCCAGGGCTTTTTTTTTGTTGGGAGTTTTTTGATTACCCTTTCAATCTCTTTTTTTGTTATGGGTCTATTTAGTTGTTCTACTTCTGAATGTGTTAGTTTAGGTAGGTAGTGTTTTTCCAGGAATTCATCCATTTCTTCTAGGTTTTCAAATTTGTTAGAGTACAATTTTTCATAATAATCTGAAATGATTCTTTTAATTTCATTTGGTTCTGTTGTGATGTGGTCCTTCTCGTTTCTTATTCGGGTTATTTGTTTCCTTTCCTGTATTTCTTTAGTCAGTCTAGCCAATGGTTTATCAATTTTGTTAATTTTTTCAGAGAACCTGCTTTTGGCTTTGTTAATTCTTTCAATTGTTTTTCTGTTCTCTAATTCATTTAGTTCAGCTCTCATTTTTATTATTTGTTTTCTTCTGGTGCCTGATGGGTTCTTTTGTTGCTCACTTTCTATTTGTTCAAGTTGTAGGGACAGTTCTCTGATTTTGGCTCTGTCTTCTTTTTGTATGTGTGCATTTATCGATATAAATTGGCCTCTGAGCACTGCTTTTGCTGTGTCCCAGAGGTTTTGATAGGAAGTATTTTCATTCTCGTTGCTTTCTAAGAATTTCCTTATTCCCTCCTTGATGTCTTCTATAACCCAGTCTTTTTTCAGGGGGGTATTGTTCATTTTCCAAGTATTTGATTTCTTTTCCCTAGTTTTTCTTTTATTGATTTCCAGTTTTATTGCCTTGTGGTCTGAGAAGATGCTTTGTAATATTTCGATGTTTTGGACTCTGCAAAGGTTTGTTTTATGCCCTAATATGTGGTCTATTCTAGAGAATGTTCCATGTGCACTAGAAAAAAAAGTATACTTTGCAGCAGTTGGGTGGAGAGTTCTGTATAAGTCAATGATGTCAAGTTGGTTGATTGTTGTAAGTAGGTCTTCCGTGTCTCTATTGAGCTTCTTACTGGATGTCCTGTCCTTCTCCGAAAGTGGTGTGTTGAAGTCTCCTACTATAATTGTGGAGGTATCTATCTCACTTTTCAATTCTGTTACAATTTGATTTATGTATCTTGCAGCCCTGTCATTGGGTGCATAAATATTTAATATGGTTATGTCTTCCTGATCAATTGTCCCTTTTATCATTATATAGTGTCCTTCTTTATCCTTGGTGGTGGATTTAAGTCTAAAGTCTATTTTGTCAGAAATTAATATTGCTACTCCTTTTTTGCTTATTGTTTGCTTGATATACTTTTTTCCATCCTTTGTCTCTAAGTCTAAGGTGTGTCTCTTGTAGGCAGCATATAGATGGATCGTGTTTCTTTATCCAGTCTGTGACTCTCTGTCTCTTTATTGGTACATTTAGTCCATTTACATTCAGCGTAAAAATAAATAAGTTTTTAGTGCTGTCATTTTGACGCCTTTTTATGTGTGTTGTTGACAATTTCATTTTTCCACATACTTTTTTGTGCTGAGACGTTTTTCTTAGTAAATTGTGAGATCCTCATTTTCGTAGTGTTTGACTTTATGTTAGTTTAATCATTACGTTTTTCTTGGCTTTTATCTTGAGTTTTAGAGTTGTTATACCTTTTTGTGGTTACCTTATTATTTACCCCTATCTTTCTAAGTAAAAACCTAACTTGTATCGTTCTATATCGCCTTGTATCACTCTCCATATGGCAGTTCAATGCCTCCTGTATTTAGTCCCTCTTTTTGATTATTGTGATCTTTTACCTATTGACTTCCATGACTCCCTATTATGTGTATTTTTTAAAAAATTAATCTTAATTTGTTTGTTTTTGTGATTTCCCTATTTGAGTTGATATCAGGACGTTCTGTTTTGTGTCCTTGTGTTGTGCTGATATCTGATATTATTGGTTTTCTGACCAAACAATATCCTTTAGTATTTCTTGTAGCTTTGGTTTGGTTTTTGCAAATTCTCTAAACTTGTGTTTATGTGTAAATACCTTAATTTCGCCTTCATATTTCAGAGAGAGTTTTGCTGGATATATGATCCTTGGCTGGCAGTTTTTCTCCTTCAGTGTTCTGTATATGTCGTCCCATTCCCTTCTTGCCTGCATGGTTTCTGCTGAGTAGTCTGACCTTATTCTTATTGATTCTCCCTTGAAGGAAACCTTTCTTTTCTCCCTGGCTGCTTTTAAAATTTTCTCTTTATCTTTGGTTTTGGCGAGTTTGATGATAATATGTCTTGGTGTTTTTCTTTTTGGATCAATCTTAAATGGGGTTCGATGAGCATCTTGGATAGATATCCTTTCGTCTTTCATGATGTCAGGGAAGTTTTGTGTCAGGAGTTCTTCAACTATTTTCTCTGTGTTTTCTGTCCCCCCTCCCTGTTCTGGGACTCCAATCACTCGCAAGTTATCCTTCTTGATAGAGTCCCACATGATTCTTAGGGTTTCTTCATTTTTTTTAATTCTTTTCTCTGATTTTTTTTCAGCTATATTGGTGTAGATTCCCTGGTCCTCCAGATGTCCCAGTCTGCATTCTAGTTGCTCGAGTCTGCTCCTCTGTCTTCCTATTGCATTGTCTAAGTCTGTAATTTTATTGTTAATCTTTTGGATTTCTACATGCTATCTCTCTATGGATTCTTGCAACTTATTAATTTTTCCACTATGTTCTTGAATAATCTTTTTGAGTTCTTCAACAGTTTTATCAGTGTGTTCCTTGGCTTTTTCTGCAGTTTGCCTTATTTCATTTGTGATGTCTTGAAGCATTCTGTAAATTAGTTTTTTATATTCTGTATCTGATAATTCCAGGATTGTATCTTCATTTGGGAAAGATTTTGATTCTTTTGTTTGGGGGGTTGGAGAAGCTGTCATGGTCTGCTTCTTTAAGTGGTTTGATATGGACTGCTGTCTCCGAGCTATCACTGGGAAATTGTGTCCAGTCCAAATCCCGGCGGGACGGTTCCCCGGCTGGAACGCTGCTCTCCCCGCTCCAAGACCGGTCACTGCCTCCCGGGACTTCTCCTACCCGCTGCATCCCACGCCACCCAAGCGAACCGGCTGGGCCCCCTCCCGGGGTTAGTTCAGGGGGGTGGAGCAGCTCTCTGTGCTTGTGCCGTACCTGATGGGTACGCTGGCTCCAGGCTCTGAAAACAATCGCTGCTTCCCCGTATTAGTTCGTTCTCCGTCTGTAAATCTGTGTTTGTTGTTCAGGGTTCATAGATTGTTATGTATGTGATCGATTCACTTTTTTTTTCCGTGTCTTTGTTGCAAGAGGGATCCGAGGTAGCTTCTGCCTAGTCTGCCATCTTGGCCCCAAGCTCTTCCCAATATTTTTAAATAGGACTAAGAGGGTAAGGAAACCCTGGTGGCATAGTGGTTAAGTGCTATGGCTGCTAACCAAAAGGTGAGCAGTACAAATCTACCAGATGCTTCTTGAAAACTCTATGGGGCAGTTCTACTCTATCCTATAGGGTCACTATGAGTCAGAATTGACTCGATAGCAACGGGTTAAAAAGGTGAAGATAGAAAAGAATGTAAGAAGGAGTGTGATAGAGGGCACGATTGTCATGTCCCGAAATAAAATAAAATACAATAAAATGCTTTAAGAGTATGTGAACATTCTTCCATGTCAGATCATGCTGGGAAGTTGAATGATACAGTACCAGCCATGGGGATTTGTCAGTATGGAAGTTATTGATTAAATAGTAATAATCTTGATGACAAGGAGAGGATGAAACTAGAACCGAAGTTGCTTGAAAAGAAAATAAGAGGTAAGAAAAATTGCGAGTAAGTAAAGACAACTTTGAATGAAGCTTGTTTGAGAAGAGGTGTAGGGAAAAGTGCTATGTTAATTCTTTGGCACTTTGCAAAACTAAGATACAATAAAGGACTGTTTTAGGTAATACAACCTTAAAAATGAGGAATTTGATTAACTGTTGTGGCAGAATATTAAGATAAATTGAGGAATATGGACTTTTAGGGTGCACCTCTAGGTACAAGCAAAAGGATAAACACTTGGTAAAACTTTCATTTATTTGTAAATACTTTTAATAAAGTAAAGACCTTTGGCTCTGCTTTTGCACTAAGGAAGAGGCACAGTGGAGGAAATTCCACCTTCATTGCTAACTGCATGGTTGGCATCAACATGAATTCAAACCTCTCTGGAAATGGATCCAGTCCTCACCTTCCAACTTCTTCTACCTTGTTGTCAGACACACTAGTGGCATTCTCTATTGAACCCCAGCCACCTGTAGCTGTATCAGAGCTTGCAAATTAAAAGAACACTGTCTTTCAGACCAGCTGCCCACACAGCCCTTTTTCTATCCTAGCCACCCTGAGCTAGGTCAGAGCACGTAAGTTAAAAGGGCATAGTCCTTCAGACCACTGAAAAGGCAGATGCCAAACCCTTCTGGCTCTTACTGCCCCTGTAGGTTCATTAATTCCCTGAAACATCTTACAGAATTCACAGGCAGTTTATTACTTACAGTTATTAATTTATTATAACTAGAAAGAATACAAATGAAGAGACACATAGGGTGAAGTCCAGGAGGGATCCCAGGATGGGCTTCCATGCCCCCAAGGCACAATAATTTTATCCTGTGCATGAATGTCTTCCTTCAACTAGAAAGCCCAAAGCTACTTGTACATTCAGAGTCTTTTACTGGCTTCATTGCAGTCATGACTGGGGTGTCATTGAGCACTCATGATTGATTGAATCATTGAAAATGTTTACACGATGCCTCCTTCACTTCCTGAGCTTAGCTGACCCAGGTGTGCTCTGTGTAGCTCCCATTCATTTATATGCATGTTCAAGTGTTGCTTGGTAGTTTTTGATAACAACTCACTTGCTTGTGGAATTCCAGAGGTTATCTTTTAGAAACCAAAGACAAAAGTCAAATCAAGTTACCTGTCTTGCAGCTTTTATCTGATACATACTATGGAACTCTTTAGTTGCTTGTTATTGTCTAAAACAGTATTTAGGATTAGTTTATCCATAATTGTCTCCGAATTCATCTCATAAACTTTTGGGGACGGCATCAAAATTGATTCATAAAAATCCTTAAATTACATAGAAACAATGACTCTATCAAAATGTCTCCATAAAAGTATATGATATCCCTAATTCTGAATGCCCCAACCCAGAAAGTAGAAATTAGTCATAGTCATGAAAAACCTCTGAATTAGCTGTTAATACTATTAGTGTTACAGAAAGAAAATTAAAAAAAAAAAAAAAGTATCTGTCAGTCAGGATAAGCATTGGCTATAGTTGAAGCTTACTCTTTCATTTCTTTCCTATTTTATCACTCCACACTAATACTAGATAAGGGCCAATTTATCCATTGTACGTCAACTAGGTAATCTCTGTCTCTGATGTGAATTTTTCAGTGAGGTTGTGTTTTGAATGTGTGTAGTTTTACACTCAGATTTTCCTCAGTCTTTTTTTTTTTTTTTTTGCTATTAGATATATTTAGGATTTGCTTTTTCTTTCAATAATATAACTAGATCAACATTTAAGGGTGAGATTTGTATAGATGAAGGCAAGCCTGCCTACTCAGGTCAATGTATCCTCCATAAATGCTGGCTTCTCCGTAGAATAACATTTAGCCCCATCATGATCTCTATTGAATTTAAGGTTAAATGTCAGGACAGAATTAAAATACGATGTAATGTTTCATTACCTGAACTTACATGTCCTTCATGGATCTTGAGGGGAGGAATGGTTGGTTATGGGTGGGATTCATGGTTGGAGAAACTGACACTTTTTCTGTGTTTTTAGCTATCATGCAGATCTTTTTTTTTTCTTTCTTTACATTTCATTGTTGCAATATTAAAATCTCAGACTACATTCTTAAGTTTTCATATTTTATTTTGAACTGTTATCTTGGGAGATTTTGCCTTTTAAACATGAAAAAAATCTTTCTACTTAGGGGAAAATAAAAGATTTTCCCACACTCAGGAACTGGCTATTTTTCATAATTCTAAACAAATAGAGATGATAATTTAAATTATGTTTCAAATGCCTCCCAGGGAAATTAGCATTCAGACCAAAACAACAGTCCTTTAATATTCTCTTCAGAGCTGAAAAGTTAACAGAAGTGGGTTATTAGAAAACAAACAAACTAGTTAGGTTTTTCATTAATGTACAAATGACCCAAAATAATATTAACATTTTCCACACTTACCTAATATGCACATAGTCAGTAATGCTTATACATTGACTTACTTTTCCTCTGTTTCTCAATTTTATTAACTGCAAACTGTGTTTCTATGTATGACATTAAAAAACAAAAAAACTGGAAAAGGAGAAAATGTAGGAGTCAGAGGATAAATTCAGGGTTAGTCATTAGATTTTATGGAACCCAGGTCACTGGCATGATCCCATGCTTCTCCTAGCTACACACCATCAATATTTATTGAGTAAAAAATTGTATTTATTTATATGTTTATGAAAGTTCAAAGGCTCCCCATCATTTTAAAAGCATAGTTTCTAAAATGATCTATTACATGATTTATAATTAAATACTATGATTTTCCTGTGCATCTTTCCAGCATGTTTTCATACTTGTCACACATTTGTATTCTATGATATAGTCTTGCAGATATTCCTTAGGAAAAATTATGGCAAGGTCTTTATGGTCTCAGAGCTATTGCACATGCTTTACCGCCTGCCTTAAATATTATTTCTGTGTTTTTATTTTGGCTTACTATAATTTGTCATTTAAGTTTGCTTAAATGTTACTTTATAAATTAAGCATTTCCTAACCACTAAAATTGGCTAAGTGACCAAAGTCCATGGTCCCAAAACATACTGCCTTTTACAATTTATAAAAACTTCTCACACACATTATAATTTATTCATTGACTGTACTTATGGATTGAGTTGTTTCCCTCCAAAAAATATGCTGAGTCACAATATCCAGAACCTGTGAATATGGCATTGTTTGGAATAGGATCTTTGAAGATGTTGTTAGGTTAACATGAGATCATACTGGGGTAGGGTAGGTGCTAATCCTAAATGACTCTTGACCTTATAAATGAGGAGCAGATATACAGAGCCAAAGAGACAGAGGAAGGGTGTCATTTAATACGGCAGCTGCTAGCCAAGGAATGCCTGGGAACATCAAAATCTAGGAGGGAGGCATGAAATAGTTTATCTCTCAGAGACCTTGGAAGTTGTCAGCATGGCCAATACCCTGATTTGGACTTCTAGCCTTCAGAACTGTGAGACGACACATTTTTATAAACTTCAAAGTCTGTAATATTTTGTTACAGAAACCTTACAATTGGGTGAGGGATAGAGGTTTTGAGGTACTTGATAGTAAAAACTGAGAATGCCTTAAACAGACCATTGGTAGAATTATGGGCTTTAAAGATGATGCTGTTGAAGGCTCAAAAAGAAGTGACGTGAGCTGCAGAGAAAGCTTATATTGACATGAACAGAATGTTGCTAGAAATGTGGAAAATAAGTGTGCTCATAATGAGGCTTTAAAAGGAAATGATAAAGATATCATTGGACACTGAGGAAAGGACAGTCCTTGTTATGACGTGGCTACGCTCCTTGGAAACTCTGTGGGGCAGTTCTACTCCGTTCCATAGGGTCACTATGAGTCAGAATCGACTCGACGGCAGTGGGTTTATGTTTGAATGTTTTGTGGAAAGTTAAACTTGCAACTGATGAACTTGGATATTTAGCCAAACAGATTTCTAATAAAAGTCTTGAGGAGTAGCTTGGTTTCTCTTTGCGGTTTAGAGTAAAATCCAAGAATAAAGAGATAAATTGAGGAATGAACTGTGCAATAAGGAACCAGAATTGAAGACTTAGAAAATGTTCAGCATCTCCATATTGTAAAAATTTAAATGTATGCTCTGTAGAAGAAGACACCAAATGTGTGGCTAGACCAACATTTGCTAAAGAGATTAAATATATGACTTCTAGATCCAATCAACTATCTCAGTAGAAATGTCAGCTGAGATTGAAGGGGGCAGAACTCAAAACCCAAACCCACTGTTGTTGAGTTGATTGTGACTCAAAGCTCAGGAATTAGATGAACAGAATACCTCTGAAATTATGGGGAACCTGTGAAGCTGACAACAGGAGAAATCATTTGAAATCTGTATACACAGAAGATAGATACATGATAACCTTCTCCATGTAATCAAGACAGAAAATGAACACTTCCCTCTTTGACAGAGAATGATACATTTGATTGCCTGAGAAAATGAACCAAAAAAGACTCTGAAGGGGTCATAAGACACAGCTAAGATCAAGGATATTATACTTCAAACAAGGGATTTAATTGAACAAGGGGCTTTAATTTTAAAGTGTATTCTCAGAATAGAAGTGAGAACTCCTCCCAAGACATTTTATCCCACTAACTATGAGAACAATGACAGCCAGGCTTAAACTCCCCCGTAGGAGACTCAAGAATTTCTCTCAGGTAAATTTTACCTTCCTGAGGAAAAAGTATTTTTAGGAAGTTTCCTAGTGAAACAGCCTGACCATATCACTGTACAGTAAAATAAAAACCCAACAGCTCCTTCGGCTTACTCAGTGTTCCCCATTAGCACAGCCTTACTGTAAGAGAGAGCCAAGGCTCACCAGATATTTGCAGAAAGTCTCTTACATGAAACACAGGTACCAAAGCAAGAAGATACACAGAAGTAATTTGAAAAGAGAGAAAATTCAGGAAGCAGAAAAATAAGCAAATATTATTAATATACCAAAAAAATTGATATTAAATAGAGCATTAATGCAAAATATTAGGAGGCTTTTACAAAGGAAGAATAAGGACTCCAACAGGACATTCTTCAAGAAAAAGACAAAATTGCTAAACTACCTGAAAGTACTGATAGGAGTTTTATTATTCTGGTGGAAAATTAAGATATAAAATATTGTGGCAGCATGAGAAATTATGCAAACAGAAAATGAGTCTGTTTTAATTTTAGGGAAAAGACAGATTGTGCAAATAAGGGAATAAAATCACTATATGGTGTGTTTACTGCTATAAGAAATAATTAGCTAGACATTATAATGTTAACATTTAATATTGAAGTAGCAAAAATTATGATTTAATTATATTACAAACATGGAGAATGGTGTGCGCATCAATGTGGGGACAGATATAAGAGAGGTAAATGTACTTTTCTTTAGTAATAACTCTTAGTTTTTCTCATATATATTCTACAAGAGACAAACAACCAAATACAAACATTCTTTTTGAGCAATGAGAGAAATACAAGAAGAGAACAAATAAAACTGTAAAGTGTTTGCCTCTGAGAAGCAGGGACTGGAGAGAAGAGAGATGTGAGAGGGTACTGTTGTTTTTCACTATCCATCAGGTAGAATTCTGTAACTATTTTAACCGTGAACTTTTGCATCGTTAGTATAAATGTTTACACATGCACAGACAAAATCATCCCCAGCTCTTCTAAAAAGCCCTCCATACAGAAGTAGATTATGATGAGCTCCATTCTAATCCTGAGTAAACACATGAATACTTAGGTAGAGGAACTAATGGGAGGTCTGTTTGAGTAGTATGGTTTGGCTATCTGTATATTCAGATTATCTGAAGTTATTTGCACAAACTAATAAGTACCAGTTAAAGGTTAGATTTTAAAACAACTGGTTTATATTAAAGGATATATTTTGCGACTACATGTACATGAATAGGCAAGGCAGTGATTTGAAATAAAGAATAATCTTTCTAATACAAATACAATTACATGTAGTTATAGTCAATCCTGGTGGTGGTGTGGTGTTACAGAATCATGTGCTTTGAGTCTAAAACAAAACAAAAAAAAGACATTTTATAAAAATTAACATGTTTCCTTTGTTCTGTAAACTCCATTAGCAAATACATCAGTATGCATGGAAAAAGGCTTTTATTCAACATATTCATGTTTTTTTTTTTTTTATTCATGGTTATAATAGCATAGGTTTTATTATAACATGTGTAATTGATTTTTTTTATTATGATAGAAACATTTGTAGACAACAAAAGTGATTTTAAAACATGAAAATAGTATTGGCAAAGAAGGTGTATATATATGAGAAAATTGTATATAGTTATTAAAAACAATATGCGAAAACAAATTTACTGATTTGGAGAAGTGTTCACAAGTAAGTATAAGCAAAATTGGGTACAATATCATTACATAGAGATGATCCAACAAAATAGTATTGCTAATTATTATTTCTCATTTATATAGTCTCTATTTGAATTAAAATATTTATTAATATAGGTGGAAACCCTAGTAGCATAGTGGTTAAGTGCTACGGCTGCTAACCAAAAGGTCAGCAGTTCAAATCTGCCAGGCGCTCCTTGGAAACTCTATGGGACAGTTCCACTCTGTCCTATAGGGTCGCTACGAATGGCACTGGTTTTTTTTTTAATTATTATTATTAAGATAGGTACTTCAACTACTTATTTCAAATTATTTTTTAGATTCAAATTCAGTAAAGCATATTGCTATCATATGATTCTTAATGTCTATTACCATTTTTAACTTTAAAGTTCAAATATATATTTCTTTTGCCCATTAAAATTGTATGCCGTAAATTTTACAGCAGGCTTTTAGTTACATTGGATGATTGAACACATGTGTTTATCGATCCCCAAGACATTGCTAAAGAAACAGGAGAAGAATTGTAACAGGAAAAAATAATAAAAATATCACCATAAATCAGTTAAAGAGCTAGAACATCAAGTGAAAGATATACCTCAAAGTAAAATAAAACACCAAGCAAAAGAAAGATAAATATACAGAAGAGCAGGACATGTAATACCTGACATATATGATATTCAGAAAGAGAGCAAAGAAAATAAGAAGGGAAATTATAGAATGTTAGGGAATAAAATGAAGGCTGAAATGTGTGCACATGTATGTGTGCATTTGTGCATGTGTGTTGAGAAAATTTTTTTGATGAATAAAGGAAATCTGAGGAAAAAATTATGAACAGTGGGAAAGAAAACAAATTGATTGCTTTAATGCAAACTGAATCTAGGAGAAAAAATGGAAAGTTAAAATCCGGTCCTTGGAATATGTTTGGTCATGACAGTCAAAAGAGCATAAAACCATATAATGTAGAGTTATCACTAGAGAAAGGACTGGGCAGGTGCAAAATTCATTTATCAGGAAAATAAAACATGTCTCTTCCCCATATTGTAAGGACTCATTACAGCAATGCATAGGACATGCAAGGCTGTTTGTTCCAGACATAAGCAGCACACTCCTCCAGAGAGGTTTCAGAAGAGGGGATCCTGGCTACACTAAGAGAAAGAACAAAATGCCTTTATATGATTTATATAATATACAAGTACTTGCCAGGGTCTTTCAGGTCCGTGATTTCTGTGGTACTGCAGATGCTTCTCTCATTAACTTTGCACAAGTTACATTGTCTAACAGATAATTACATAATCTTGTTCCTTCAGCACTTATGATAATCAATTCATATCAGTATATGGGGGAAGTCATGGGCTGGAAAAAAAAAAGCAAAGACCCCTGTCCAGAATTTTCCTGTGTGAATTGTCCTGAAATTGGAACTATTCAGCCATTCTGTTGTTGGGATTATTCTCTCTGTTGTTGTGATTCTCTGGAGCACTGAGCTCACTGATGAGTGTCTGTGAACCGCTGTACAAGAGAATAAAAAAAAAAGTTTGGCTGAATAACATACATTTCTAGACTGAAAAGATCAAAACAAAAAAATGAAGGCGGAAAAATCTTCCAACAAGGCATGTATTGTGAAATTTCAGAATACCAATTTAAAAAAACAGATATTAACTTCTTTAGAGAAAATAAAATGAAAAAGAAGCCTAAGCAGCCTACACAGATGAGTTCAGCTTGTAAACATTCATTGAATTATTTGCTTATCATGTGCACATGATTCAGTGTACATATTGCCCTCCAATAAAATAGAGCAATGTTAATGTTGTTGTTAGGTGCCGTCCTGTTGGTTCCTACTCATAGTGACCCTATGAACAACAGAATTTTATTATTAATAGAAACCTATTAAAGAGTGTAGATAAAAAATACCATCAAATATGCCAACAGCATCCCTGGAAAAGTGCCTGAATGCAAATTATTTTTAACCTGTAATTCTAAACCCTGCTAAATAATTAATAAAATGTTAGTAAAATTAATCTATTTTCATATTCACATGTATTTGGAGATTTTGATTTGGATCTACTTTATTTTCAGACAGTTAATTGAGAATATACTCTGGCACAATAAGGACCAAAAACTAAGAAAGGAAAGAAGGTGTGGTATTTAGGAAACTTTGAATCAAACTCAGGAATGTCCTAAAGGAAAACCTAAAAATGAGAGCGGTGCAGAAAATGTGCGATTAAACAGTCAATAATGGGGAAGAAGGAACGTGGGCTCTAGGATAAAAGACTCCAGAGCTGTGAGGCAAAAATTGTGTCCTTTGTGTGTGTGCACGTGCATGCGTGCGTGTGTGTTATGTGGAGGGATGGGCGTTAATTACCCTCCTAATATAAAAGATGATTTGAAAACCAAAAAGGGACGACTATGACAAAAATAATGAAAGAAAAAGGCAATTAAAGAGTCAAGAGAATGTTAGGGTCTGTATAAGAGCTATCGTTGAATCTAGACTAAGCATTAGAATAAAAATCTTATCCCAGACAAAATGGCCTAGGCTCATTTTCTCCTGCACTTCCTGTCAAATACAATGAAAGGACTTTGAAAGGTGGAAGGAAGAAGATGACTGACCAGCAAACTTCAGACCTGAAGAACAACACTATGATGAAAACCATGGCTTCATTTTTTTTTTTTTTAATCTGTAGTTTTATTTCCTATGTATAAAAAACTGGGCACCTGAGAGGCCTCAGACCCAGAACTACTGATAAAAAAAAAAAAAAAAAAAAAAACTGATAGGAGTAGACAAAATCAAACAATCGAACAAACAAACAAACAAAAAAAAACAGGATTAATAGACCAAAGGACGGGGTTTGGAGAAACCCAGTAGAAATCTGGCAAGAAAATGCATCTCATGATTCATATCCAGTGGTAACTGATTGTCTGAACTTCCAGGTGTTAGTGCCAGTAATGCCTGGCTAGGCTGAACCGCCCTGTTGCACCACAGTCATGGCAGAGATGGCTGATCTGCCCTTAAAATCTTCATCAGCAGTGCTAAAATGGCGAACCTGTCGCTCATCCCACACCCATCATCAGTGGTGGAACCAGCCGGATTGGAGAGGTGCAGATAGTGGAGCCTAGGTTAGCCATCACGTCCTTTGTCCCACACTTCATGGCAGTGGCTGACTCAAGATGTTCTCAGTGGCAGGCAGTGTCACACCAGACTAGGTAGCACAAGCTATCCCCCACCCAACGCACAAGAATATATAAAACACTCTTACAACTTAACAACAAAAACACAAACAACTCAACTAAAAAGTGGACAAAGGGCTTGAATAGACAGTTGCCCAAAGAAGAAATGTTAATTGTCAACAAACACATGAAAAAGTGCTCAGCATCATTAGTTATCAGGGAAATACAAATCAAAATCCCATTAAGATGGTTCTGATAAAAAAAAAAAAAAAAAGGTAAATAAAATCAAACCAAGAAAACAAGAGGTGTTGGTGAAGATATGGGGAAACTAGAACCCTCATTGATGTCTTGTGTGATTGCAAAACCATACACTACTGTGGAAAAGAGTGAAGAATTTCCTCAAAAAGCTAAACGAAGAATTGTCATATAATCTAAAAATTCCACCCCTAGACGTATACACAAAAGATCTGAAAGCTGGAATGCAAACAGATAAATGTATGCCAATGTTCACTGCAGCACTATTCACAATAGCCATAAGGTGGAAACAACCTAAAAGTCCATTAATAGATAAATGCATAAACAAAACGTGATACATACATACCAAACCAAAACCAAACCCTTTGCCTTTGCCGTCAAGTTGATTTCAACTTACAGCAATCCTATAGGACGGTGTAGGACTGCCCCAAATGGTTTCCAAGGAGCAGCTGGTGGATTCAAACTGCCAACATTTTGTTTAGCGGTTCAGCTCTTAACCACTGCGTCGCCAAGGCTCCTGGATATACATACAATGGCATATTATTCAGTCATAAAGAGAAATGAAGTCATGACGCATGCTACAACACGGATGAATCTGGAGAATATTATGCTGAGTGAAATAAGCCAGTCACGAAAGGACAAATATACAGAATAGGCAAATGTACAGAAATCAATGTTAATGGTCACCAGAGGTAGGAAAGAGGAAGTCATTGCACATAGGAAGTCATTGCTTAGGGGACACAGAGCTTCTGCCAGGGGAGGTGGGATAATTTCAAAACAGATAGTGATGTTTGCACAACGTGATGAAAGTAACTAATGTCACAGATAATGCTTGGAAAATATGTTGACATCTCATGGTGACTCCATGTGTTGTGGAGAAGAACTGCATGCCATAGGGTTTTCAAGGCTGTGAACTTTCAGAAGCAGATGGCCTTGTCTTTCTTCCAAGGCACTTCTGAGTGGGTTTAAACTGCCAAACTTCCAGTTAGTAGCCCAGTACTCAACTGTGTGCACCACCCAGGGACTTCTCATATACATACGAAACCAAACCCCTTGCCATCGAGTTGATTTCAACTCATAGCAAAAATAGAGTTTTACCTTCAATTATGATTGTGGATTTATTTATTTATTTATTTTTCAATTACCTCTGTATTTTGAAGACTGTCACTAGGGACACACCATTTTAGTATCATGATATCTTCTTGATAAATTCATACTTTATGAAATTATCCTCTTTATTTATGTTAATTCTCCTTGTTTGATATTAAGCTAAATGTACCTGCTTTCATATGTCTAATATTTGTATTTTTTTTTATTATTTTATGTTTAACATCTCTTAGATTTTATATATAAATTACTGTTTTGAAAACAATATTTCATAGGTCTGGATTTGTTTCCCATGCTGACAGCCTCTGCATTTTATTTGAGTATTTAGGTTGTTAATTTGCATTTTCCATAGTTATTGGTATTGCTGGGTTTAAGTTTACCATCTTGCTATTTCCTTCTTATGTTTTCACCCTTGTGCTATTTGTTTTCTATTTTTACTATCTTTTCTCTGTTATTTGTTTCTTTTTCCTGCCTTCTTTTGGGTTGTTCAATAGTTTTTAACATTTCCTTCTATATATTTTATTGGCTTTTTAGATATGCATCTTTGTATTCTATATATTTCATGTAAGTGGGATAGTACACATTTGTCCTTTTGTGACTAATTTATTTCACTCAGTATAATATTCTCAAGGTTCATCCGTGTTGTAGCATGTATCAGGACTTCATTTCTCTTTATGGCTGAATAATATTCCATTGTATGTCTGTCTGGGAGCCTTGGTGATGCAGTGCTTAAGAGCTCCACTGTTAAGCAAAAGGTTGGCAGTTTGAACCCACCTGTTGTTCCATGTTTGGTGCGTGGGACATGTGTATTTTTTTCTAGAAATTAAAATATTCTTTCTTAATTTTTCATATTTTACTTAGAATTAATATTGTACCACTTCACATAAAAATGAACAAATTTATATTATATTCCATTTCTCCATTCTGTGGAAAAATATATATTTGGGTAGCCCTTTACTGAATTCAAATTTTTTTCTATATTTTTAATATCTTTGCTAGATGAACTTTATTTTTTGTCACATCTGGTGCTGCCTTTTTGCTGGAGCTCTTCATATCCTGCAGCTGCTCTGGCAGAATCTTCCTTGACGTTTCCTCCACCTTCTATCTCACAGTCCTCTTATGCAACCTTCAGACAGTGATTTTATAGCATGCATGCCATGTCACATTGCTGCTCAGCGTTGTTAGTGTTATTACATTGTCTGCAGGATGAAATTGAGTCCCTTTTTTATGGCATACAAAATGCCCTGTATTTTATTTATGCTTCTTAGAATTTATCCTCCAAAAATACAGATCTATCTTCCAGCAACACAGACCACCTTGTTGTTTCTAAATATGTATTCTATCACACATTCATGTCTTTGCACATGGTATTTTTTGTAGTTGAACTACCTCAAGGGTCAGTTTTAGAATTACTTCATTTTGATATGCAATATCACATTTTTATATTTGTCCATTTTTAAAGTTAATTATGCCATTACATCTTGCTTAAGTTATTATTTTATAAATAGGCCTAAAATCTTAGAACTGTTTCCATACCTTTCAAGAGGATCTTCAAAAAATATTTGTAACAGAACAATAGTAAAAAGAGAATTTAATCAGCAAACAATAATCTTTTGAACAAATTGTGCTGGGAACAACTGAATATACATATACAAAAGAATAAATTTGGATTCCTCTTTTACAACATAAACAGAAATTAACTCAAATTGCAATGCGGATCGAAATGTAAGAGCGAAAGCCATGAAAATCCCTAGACAAAAGTTTAGGAGTAAATCTTCACAGACGTGGATTAGGCAAAGCTTTCTTAGATGCTGTACAAAAAGCAAAAACGACAAAATAATTTAAAAAATAGGTGAATTGAATTCCATAAAAGTAATTAGATTTTCAAAGGTCATTATCAAAAAAAAAAAAAGAAAAGATAATTTATAGAATGGAAAAATGGTTGTAAATCATATATCTGAAAAAGGACTTGAATCCAGAATATAGAAAGGATACTTTCAACTCAATAATAAAGACAAGTAACCCAGGTGAATAATGGGCAAAAGATTTGAACAGATACTTCTCCAAAAAAGATATATAAATGGTCAATAAGCACATGAAAAGATGTTCAATGTCATCAGCCATTACAGATATGCTAACTGAAATTGCAGTGACGTATCATTTCATACTCCAACCCTGGTGGTGTGGTAAGGCTGATAAGGAAAAGGTTGGCAGACCCAATCTACCCGGAGCTCCTTGGAAACCCTATGGGGGCAGTTCTACTCTGTCACCTAGGGTTGCTATGAGCGGGAACCGAATTGATGGCACCTAACAACAACAACAGTAATAAAGTCGCTCTGAGTCTGCCTGAATCAACTGGATGGAAATTTTTTTTTTTTTTTTTTTTTGGTTTAGTATGAGTCAGAATTGACTTCAGGGCAATGGATTTGGCTTGTTTATTTATTTATTTATTTATTTTTATAGGATCTCTATGGGAGCCCTAGTGGCACAGTGGCTAAAAGCTTGGCTGCTAACCAAAAGGTTGGCAGTTCAAATTCATCAACTGCTCCTTGGAAACCCTATGAGGCAGTTCTGCTTTGTTCTGTAGGGTTGCTGTGAGTTGGAATGGACTCAGCAGCACCTAATAACAACAATAGGGTCACTATGAGTCAAAATCGACTGGATGGCAACGGGTTTGATTTCAGTTTGTAAGGAGCCTGGGTGGCGCAAGCACTTTACAACCAACTGCTAACCTAAATATTTGGTGGTTCAAATCCACCTAGTAATTCCGTGAAAGAATGTCCTGGCAAATTACTTCCAACAATATTACAGCCAAGAAAAGCTAATGGAGGAGTTTTACTCTGTAACACATGGGGTCGCCATGAGTCAGAATCAATTTGACAGCAAAACAACAAGAAAAAGGTTTATAGTCAAAAGATAATAACTAGATTTGGCAAGCATGTAGAGAAATAGGAAGGATCATACATTTCTGGTTGTAATACAAAATGATGCATGTATAGTTCGGCAGTTCCTCAAAATGTTAAACATAGAGTTTCCGTAAGACCCAGGAATTCCACTCCTAGATATATACCCAAGAAAAATGAAAGTATATGTTCCCATAAAAACTTTTACAGAGATGTTAATACTGTTATTCATTTAGGTCAAAAAGTGAAAACAATCAAAATGTTCTCCATATGATGGACATACACATACAAAGACTAATTCTTCAACGATATTGGTGTTATTATTGTTGTTACGTGCTGTCAAATCGATTTCAGCTCATAATGACCCTATAGGACAGAGTACAACTGCCCCACAGGGTTTCCAAGGAGTGGCTGGTGGATCTCAATTGTTGATCTTTTGGTTAGCAGCCAAGTTCTTAATCACTATGCTACCAGGGCTACAACAATATAGAGGAATAAAATACTTATATATGCTATGACATGGATGAACATTAAAAACATTTTGCTAAATGAAATAAGCCAGTCACAGAAGAACATTTATTGTACCAATTGACTTCTTTGGTAGGAAATGTGAAGATTAGGCAAATGTACAGACCACAAAGTAGAGCAGGAGCTGTTTAGGTCTGGAAGCAGGTGGGATGATGGGGAGTGACTGTTAATGGGTATGGGGTTTCATTTTTGGGTCATATGAATACTCTAAAATTGATTGTGGCTATGGATGCACAACTCTGAGAGCATACTAAAAACTACTAAATTGTACACATTAAATGTGTGACTAGTATTGCAAGTGAATTCTATCTCAATAAAGTTGTTAAAGAAGAATAAATAAATGGAGAGCCAAGTCCAAGATTACTAAATCAGACTGCACAAATTAGCTGTTTTTAAGTTTGTTCTTATTTGTTCTTGTTATGAATGACCTGATGTTATTTGCAAATCTGGTCACTTAGACTATTTGGCTTGCAATATTGAACCTGATTTAACAATTGCTACTTTCTGGCGGCATAAGTAGTTTTTTATTCCACATGTAAATTATAATAAATCAAAAATAGTCAACATATTAATTACAGTTACTAAATTGCACATATAAAAATGTTGAAATGACAAACTTTTTGTTCTATACATCCTCACTACAATTTAAAAAAATGAATTAAATTTTAAGGGAAATGAAAAAAAAAGTTGACACAACATATATTTCCTTGTTTTCTTCCTAGAATGATTTGAAATTATTCTTCTCACCTCAAAACACTTTATTTAAAAAAAAACATTATTCCCATAGATAAATTAAAAAGTGTGCTTACTTATGAATGGAAATGTAATTTAACACAAGCTAAATTCTTTGGCCCCATTTAAATGCAAACCCTCTTTTTTCTATTAAAAATGCATTTAAAAAGAGGTTGAATAATTAGCTTACATGAAATAGTATTAAAAGTGTCCTTCTGTATAGAGATAAATGGAATGCTAGCAAGATAATCACACACGGTTTATACACACACTGTCTTTAAATACAAGATATAATACTTTTCACTACACTTCATTTTCAATTACTACTTTGATTCCTTTCTCTAATAGTTAGTGTTTTGTCCTGAGACTACATAACTAAAGCTAAGTAGTAAACTATGTATATATATAAATATATATATATATATACACATATATACATATAAAATCACATTTGAACATAATTTTCTTCAAACAACTCTCAGACTTACTCTAGAAAATGACATGGGACAAAATGCACAGATGTTAAGATTAGGCAGACTGAGATTAAGTTCCAGTTTTTTTCTATTTAAAAAATTTGAGATTTTGAATAAGTTTGTCAACCTCTCTGGCCATCAGCATTTACATCTATAAAATATTGATGGTAACTTCTCCTTTAGGGTTCTTAGAAATAATACACATAACGAAATGCAATATATCTAATACAATGTCTGACAACGTGACTGTCTTAGGCTGGGTTCTCTAGAGAAACAAAACCAATGAAGCACCTATCTATATATATCTATCTGAAGCATCTGTCTACCTGCCTGCCTCCCTTCCTGCCTGCCTCCCTGTCTCCCTGCCTCCCTCCCTCCTTGCCTGCCTGCCTCCCTGCCTGCCTTCCTGCCTGCCTTCCTGCCTCCCTGCCTGCCTCCCTCCCTGCCTGCCTTCCTGCCTGCCTCCCTCTCTCCCTGCCTCCCTCCCTGCCTGCCTGCTTCCCTGCCTGCCTCCCTGCCTCCCTCCCTGCCTGCTTGCCTCCCTGCCTGCCTGCCTCCCTGCCTGCCTCCCTGCCTGCCTGCTTCCCTGCCTGCCTCCCTGCCTCCCTCCCTGCCTGCTTGCCTCCCTGCCTGCCTGCCTCCCTGCCTCCCTGCCTGCCTGCTTCCCTGCCTGCCTCCCTGCCTCCCTCTCTGCCTCCCTCCCTCCCTCCCTGTCTCCTTCCCTGCCTGCCTGCCCCCCTGCCTGCCTGCCTGCCTGCCTGTCTGCCTGCCTGCCTATCTATAGAAAGAAAGAGATTTATAAGAAGAATTGGCTCACGTGGTGATAGAGGCTGGAAAATCACAAGTCTGTGGGTCAGGCTGGAGGCTTCTCCTAACTTACATAGCTACAGGTGCTGGCCAACCCAAGACCAACAGGTCAGACAACGAGCCTCTGACTCACAGGCTGCAGAGGCCTACAAATCCCAAGATTAGCAGCTAAACTGGCAGGTTGCTTGTCTCACAGACTGAGGAGGCTGATGAATTCCAAGACTGGCAGGTAAACTGCTAGCTCAGGTCCCAAGAACTGGAGTTCAGATGAATAGGAGCCAGCTGCAGGATCTTGAGCAAGTAAAAGCCAAGAGGCTTGCCAGAAAGTCCACCTATATTGGATGCAATCCATATCCCCAAGGAAACTCCCTTTCAACTGCTTGGCTACTCACAGCAGATCCCATTATGGAGATGATCAAATAATTATATGACTGCCAAACTATATCATAACTGCCAAACTACTGAAAATCATGGCCCAGCCAAATTGGCACACAACCTTAATGATCATAGTGACAATATATTGTAATTATTATTACTGTGATTATTACTATGGCTGGCCACTGAAATTTGTGTGACCTAACAGCGAGTCAAAAATGTAATAGTGAAAAACCCTGTTATATATATTGTATATCAATTATGTTCTAATCAATTTTAGGTTTGGGTAAATTCACAAAATCCTATGGATGCATTGCTACTTCACCATTACCTGTTCTGCCCTTATTGTCCTATTGCCCTATGATTTGATACTAGATTAGGAGGCCTGGTGGAGCAGTGGTTAAAGAGCTCGGCTGTTAACTAAAAGGTTGGTGCATTTGAACCCACCAGCTGCTCCACTGGAGAAATGTGTGAAAGTCTGCTTCCATAAAGATTTACAGCCTTAGAAACACTATTGGGATCCTTTCCATTCTAAAAGTGCACCTTAAAGAGATATTCCAATCTCTTTAATTAACCTGTTTAATTAATTTGGTGTGTTCTGTCATTTTTTAGATCATCTTTTTATAGATATAAATAGCTTTATATAGCTTCTTACTCTTACTTTGCTTTTGCTGAAGATTCATATACTGCACACTAGCTTTCAAAGACATACGTTAGAGAAAAGGGGATAAAGTACACGAAGATGCTTGCAGCACGATAAACTTTCAGGCTTTATTACACTTTGTGATTTAACCTCCAGTGTCATCCTAGATCCTGTTAACCTTCTGTGTTTTCACTTCTGCTTTACTTTCCCTTAGGGTTGTCCATCCACCAGGTCAGAAATCATAAGAATCAATTCTATTGCTGCAAAAGTACCCAGTGCATTCACAGACAAAAAATAATTGTTCATTAAAATGTAAACGATACATTGTGAATGTATATTTTGGGCCTGATGTGTATTCAAGTATTTGGTACATTCCAGTTGCTACAGAGTCATTTCCAACTTATAATGACCATATAGGACAGAGAAGACCTGCCCCATTGAGTTTCCAAGGCTATAATTTTTATGGGAGCAGATTGCCAGGTTTTTTGTCCCACAGAGCAGCAGGTGAGTTCACATCACTGACCTTTCAGTTAATAGCAGAGCACTTTAACCATTGCTCCACTGGGGCTCTTTATTAATACATAGAAAGGCAAATTTTTGATGATCATTCTTAAAATTTTCTATGAAATGTGAAAAGGATGTGATTAAGGTCTAAAGAATTTTGTTTTATTCCTAGACCTTTGATTTGTCAACAGATTTTTTTTTTTTAAAGATTATAACAGTCTTACTGTTCTACTACATATTATATTGCTGAACTTGTCAGTCAAATTATGATTTTTTTCTTTCATATGTAAGGATGGCAACATGAACTTTTGGTAAGCTAGCATCTGTATAACACACTTGAAATGTGTTAATCACGTTCTCGAACTTTTTTTTAAGAAAATGCAATGCCGTGATTGAGTGATAGCACAATCAAAGACACACATTTTTATTGTAAAATTTATTAAGCATTATATACAACATCAAAAGCTTCAAATTCAGAAAAAAAAGAAAACATGATTATCTAAATGGTATTGGTTAATAACTGCCATACAGATTTTTAATGTAAATATTAAGAGACTCCTCTAATATTTAATTTTTTTAATAGCAATTGTAAAGGAAAAACAAAATATCTGTGTGCATTGACATCATGTAAAGCTTCAGGTTGATTGTTTTGGAGCTAAAAAATCACTAGCATTTCACTAGTAATATCTTTCCTGTCCTGCTCCCTCCTTATCTTCTATAAGCCAAAGGCAGCATAAACAGATTAGGCAAAGGTTACAGGATACATCGACTCAGTGATATAAAAACATTAAATGTTTAAAATTCCTATTAATTTTCCAATTTTAGTTTCCAAAATTGCTGCTTCTTTCATTTCACCTAATCACTGCAGAGTTAGATCTGAACTTACACTCCCCACTCAAAGGCCAGTTTTAAAATTTTGACCATGTACACCATGGAAAAGGAAAGCGGGTTGCTTGATAGGCCTAACATAGAAGACATTCTATTAGAAAAAGAGAGATGCCAATCAGATTAGCTAACTAGGCCTTCCACTTGAGACAATATACAGTATTGCTTGAATATGTCAACATTTTGAAATGTTATAGATAATATTTATGAAAAGGAAAAAGCTATTTCTACATTTTTCAGTGAAATTTTGTTATTGTTATAAGACTCACATTTGTAGAGAGAAAACACTAGCCGTTTGTCCACAACTGGATTTCAGAATTTGGGGTAACAAACCTAATTTGGTGGATGATTTAAAAATTTGTCACCTCTAATTTTTATGTGAAAATTGCTACACATTTCTTTATTCATGAGCTATAAATCTATACACATACATATTTTGCTTTATACACTATTAGTGTAATTAATGTTAATGTATGAGGAAGCAACTGCAATCAATAATATAATTACAATATTCTGTTTTACATTGTGTATCTATCAATGCTTTGTGGAGAGAAATAAAAACTCAGCCTAATAGCTCAATAACTTTTTTTAAAAAAAATGTTGTAATCCAGGTGAAAAATGAATGTGCTTCTGAATGACAAAGTAACACTTTAGTACATATACATATTTTTATTGTGCTTTAGGTGAAAGTTTACAGCTAAAGTTAATTTCTCTTACAAAAATTTATACACATATTGTTTTGTGACATTAGTTGCAATCCCCACAATGTGACAGCATACTCCCCCTCTCCTCCCTGGGCTCCTTGTGACCATTCAACCTGTTCTTGTCCCGTCCTACCTTCTTATCCTACTTTTGGGCAGTATTTATTTCTGTACATCTGACTGAACTAAGAAGATTCCTCACATGTATTATTTTTGTTTTATACTCCTGTCTAATCTTTGTTCCTTCTTGTGTCTGTCAGTTTGCCGTACTGTGGGGGCTTGTGAGTTGCTGTGATGCTGGAAATAAAGCCACCATTGCTCAAATACCAGCAGGTTCGCCCATGGTGGACAGGTTTCAGCTGAGCTTTCAGACTAAGACAGATTAGGAAGAAGGACCAGATAGTCCACTTCTGAAAATAATTAGCCAGCAAAAACCTTAAGAGTAGCTGAAGAAAAATGTCTGATATACTGCCAGAAGGCACTCAGGTTGGAAGGCACTCAAAATACTACTGGGGAAGAGCTTCCTCCTCAGTGTAGACTCCATCTTAATGACGTGGATGGAGTCAAGGTTTCGGACTTTCATTCACTGATATGGCATAACTCAAAATGAGAAGAAAGAGCTGCAAACAACCATTAATAATTTGGAACATGGAATGTACAAAGTATAAATCTAGGAAAATAGGAAATTTCCAATAATGAAATGGAACACATGAATATCAATATCTTAGGCATAGGCATTAGTGAGCTGAAATGGACTGGTATTGGAGATTTTGAATTGGACAATCATATAGTCTACTATGACAGGAATGACAACTTGAAGAGGAATGGAGTTGCATTCATCCTCAAAAAGAACATTTCAAGATCTATTCTGACGTACAACACTATGAGTGATAGGATAATATCCATAAGCCTACAAGGAAGACCAGTTAATACCACTATTATTCAAATTTATGCACCAACCACTAAGGCCAAAGATGAAGACACTGAAGACTTTTACCAGCGCCTGCCGTCTGAAATTCATCGAACATGCAATCAGGATGCACTGATAATTAGTGGTGACTGGAATCCGAATGTTGGAAACAAAGAAGGGTTGGTAGTTGGAAAATATGGTCTTGGTGATAAAAACAATACTGGAGATCGAATGACAGAATTTTGCAAGACCAACGACTTCTTCATCGCAAATACCTTTTTTCACCAACATAAACAGCAGCTATACACATGGACCTCACCAGATGGAATACACAGGAATCAAACTGACCACATCTAAGGAAAAAGACAATGAAAAAGCTCAATATCCTCAATCAGAACAAGGTCATGGCTGACTGCAGATCAGACCATCAATTACTCATATGAAAGTTCGAGTTTAAACTGAGAAAATTAGAACAAGTTGAAGAAAGCCAAAGTAAGATCTTGAGCATATCTCACCTCAATTTAGGGACAATCTCAAGAATACATTTGATGCATTGAGGCCTAATGACTGAAGACCAGAGAAGATTAGAACGACATCAAAGATATCATATATGAAAAAAACAAGAAGTTATTAAAAAGACAGCAGAGGGGGCGGAGCCAAGATGGCGGACTAGGCAGACGCTACCTCGGATCCCTCTTACAACAAAGACACGGAAAAACAAGTGAATCGATCACATACATAACAATCTATGAACCCTGAACAACAAACACAGATTTAGAGACGGAGAACGAACTAATACGGGGAAGCAGCGATTGTTTTCAGAGCCTGGAGCCAGCGTACCAGTCAGGTACGGCACAAGGACAGAGAGCTGCTCCACCCCCCTGAACTAACCCTGGGAGGGGGACCAGCCGGTTCCATGGGTGGTGTGGGACACAGCCAGTAGGAGAAGTCCCCGGGAGGCAGTGACTGGTCTTGGAACAGGGAGAGCAGCGTCCCAGCAGGGGAACCGTCCCGCCGGGATTTGGACTGGACGCAGGTATGGCATAAACACGGAGAGCTGCTCCACCTCCCTGAACTAACCCCAGGAGGGGGCCCAGCTGGTTCGGGCAGGCGGCGTGGGACGCAGCCAGTAGGAGAAGTCCCGGGGAGGCAGCGACTGGTATTGGAGCGGGGAGAACAGCGTCCCAGCCGGGACACTCGGTCATGGCACAAGCACGGGGAGCTGCTCAACCCACCTGAACTAACCCCGGGAGGGGACCCAACCGGTTCTCGGAGGCGGCACGGGAACGCGGCTGGAGGGACGAGAAGTCCCCGGGAGGCAGCGACTGATTTTGGAGTCGAGAGTGCACCGTCCCAGCAGGGGAGCCTTGATGCTGGGCGTGGGGCTGGAAGCGGAGGATCTGACCGTGACTCCAGCGGGCCAGACCCCCCGGGCAATCTCCACACAGCCAGCACACATAGGAGACGCGCCCCGCGGGAATCTCAGATATAATAGTCATTCCAAGCAAGACAAGCAACTCTGGCTATATTCTGAGGTGCTACTCTCCTATCTCTCTGTTCCCTCCCCCACCCTCCCCAGGCGGCTTCATTAACATCCGAATAGCCTGAGCCAGAGGGAGAACTCTGATAGGGATCTGACTGCATTTTTTTTTTTAGCGGATTTTCTGGAAAAACTAGTTTCCCAGTGATGGCTCGGAGACAACAATCCATATCAAACCACTTAAAGAAGCAGACCATGACAGCTTCTCCAACCCCCCAAACAAAAGAATCAAAATCTTTCCCAAATGAAGATACAATCCTGGAATTATCAGATACAGAATATAAAAAACTAATTTACAGAATGCTTCAAAACATCACAAATGAAATAAGGCAAACTGCAGAAAAAGCCAAGGAACACACTGATAAAACTGTTGAAGAACTCAAAAAGATTATTCAAGAACATAGTGGAAAAATTAATAAGTTGCAAGAATCCATAGAGAGACAGCATGTAGAAATACAAAAGATTAACAATAAAATTACAGAATTAGACAACGCAATAGGAAGTCAGAGGAGCAGAATCGAGCAATTAGAATGCAGACTGGGACATCTGGAGGACCAGGGAATCAACACCAACATAGCTGAAAAAAAATCAGATAAAAGAATTAAAAAAAAATGAAGAAACCCTAAGAATCATGTGGGACTCTATCAAGAAGGATAACCTGCGGGTGATTGGAGTCCCAGAACAGGGAGGGGGGACAGAAAACACAGAGAAAATAGTTGAAGAACTCCTGACACAAAACTTCCCTGACATCATGAAAGACGAAAGGATATCTATCCAAGATGCTCATCGAACCCCATTTAAGACTGATCCAAAAAGAAAAACTCCAAGACATATTATCATCAAACTCACCAAAACCAAAGATAAAGAGAAAAATTTAAAAGCAGCCAGGGAGAAAAGAAAGGTTTCCTTCAAGGGAGAATCAATAAGAATAAGTTCAGACTACTCAGCAGAAACCATGCAGGCAAGAAGGGAATGGGACCACATATACAGAACACTGAAGGAGAAAAACTGCCAGCCAAGGATCATATATCCAGCAAAACTCTCTCTGAAATATGAAGGTGAAATTAAGATATTTTCGGATAAACACAAGTTTAGAGAATTTGCAAAAACCAAACCAAAGCTACAAGAAATACTAAAGGACATTGTTTGGTCAGAGAACCAATAATATCAGATATCAGCACAACACAAGGTCACAAAACAGAACGTCCTGATATCAACTCAAATAGGGAAATCACAAAAACAAACAAATGAAGATTAATTAAAAAAAAAATACACATAACAGGGTATCATGGAAGTCAATAGATAAAAGATCACAATAATCAAAAAGAGGGACTAAATACAGGAGGCATTGAACTGCCAGATGGAGAGTGATACAAGGCGATATAGAACAATACAAGTTAGGTTTTTACTTAGAAAAATAGGGGTAAATAATAAGGTAACCACAAAAAGGTATAACAACTCTATAACTCAAGATAAAAGCCAAGAAAAACGTAACGACTCAACTAGCATAAAGTCAAACGCTATGAAAATGAGGATCTCACAATTTACTAAGAAAAAAGCCTCAGCACAAAAAAGTATGTGGAAAAATGAAATTGTCAACAACACACATAAAAAGGCATCAAAATGACAGCACTAAAAACTTATTTATCGATAATTACCCTGAATGTAAATGGACTCAATGCACCAATAAAGAGACAGAGAGTCACAGACTGGATAAAGAAACACGATCCATCTATATGCTGCCTACAAGAGACACACCTTAGACTTAGAGACACAAACAAACTAAAACTCAAAGGATGGAAAAAAGTATATCAAGCAAACAATAAGCAGAAAAGAAGAGGAGTAGCAATATTAATTTCTGACAAAATAGACTTTAGACTTAAATCCACCACCAAGGATAAAGAAGGACACTATATAATGATAAAAGGGACAATTGATCAGGAAGACATAACCATATTAAATATTTATGCACCCAATGACAGGGCTGCAAGGTACATAAATCAAATTTTAACAGAATTGAAAAGTGAGATAGATACCTCCACAATTATAGTAGGAGACTTCAACACACCACTTTCGGAGAAGGACAGGACATCCAGTAAGAAGCTCAATAGAGACACGGAAGACCTACTTACAACAATCAACCAACTTGACCTCATTGACTTATACAGAACTCTCCACCCAACTGCTGCAAAATATACCTTTTTTTTCTAGCGCACATGGAACATTCTATAGAATAGACCACATATTAGGTCATAAAACAAACCTTTGCAGAGTCCAAAACATAGAAATATTACAAAGCATCTTCTCAGACCACAAGGCAGTAAAACTAGAGATCAATAACAGAAAAACTAGGGAAAAGAAATCAAATACTTGGAAAATGAACAATACCCTCCTGAAAAAAGACTGGGTTATAGAAGACATCAAGGAGGGAATAAGGAAATTCATAGAAAGCAACGAGAATGAAAATACTTCCTATCAAAACCTCTGGGACATAGCAAAAGCAGTGCTCAGAGGCCAATTTATATCGATAAATGCACACATACAAAAAGAAGAGCCAAAATCAGAGAACTGTCCCTACAACTTGAACAAATCGAAAGTGAGCAACAAAAGAATCCATCAGGCACCAGAACAAAAAGCCCAAATCTAAGGAGACTAGAGATGACATCTCCAACAGTCTCAGCGCTCAAGAATGCTACCAGGAAATTAGTACATCCCTTAAGCAGCCGAAATAGGTAATTCAAAATCCAAACAGTAAATCCTGTGTCTTTACCCAAGAAAGGGGCCCCAAGCTCTGGCTGAGAGCCTGTTTGCCCGACATGTTTAGAGAAGCCTGATTATTTGGCTTCCTGGCCCACAGAAGATGGAGGGAGTAGGGGGAGGCGGGCAACAGCTCCAAGGAGTGAAAAGGGCTCCTTAGTAGGTAAGATAAAGCCATTGAGAATGGGCAGACCCACACCTCGGTAACCTGCAGCTTTGACCTGTGAAGTACAGCCCAAGGCAGAATTGAAGTCCTTACTGATGAACCTAAATAGCAAGAAAAAAGTTCAATTATGTTCGGTATGCCGTCTAAGGCATATCATCGAATTCCTGACCTTCCTATGTGACTTTTTAATTATAATTAACTTTGAATACTTAGAGGAATGAAATGTGTTTATTTAAAGAAGATATTTGTGTAATAACTGACCACTTAACAAAAATGAGATGACAATGAGAAGTAAGAATGGTCCTGACTCTGCAAGGGGATGTGCCATCAAAATAATAAAGGCCTGATGAGAAATTTTAAGAAAAAAAAAAAAAAGACAGTAGAGAAAGAGAAGACACTCTGAAACTTGCTCTTGAATGTTGAGTAGCTAAAGCAAAAGGAAAAAGAAAATGATGAAGTAAAAGAGCTGAACAGAAGATTCAAAAGGGCGACTAGAGAAGACAAAGTAAACTATTAGGATGACATGTGCAAAGACCTGGAGATAGAAAACCAAAAGGAAGTACATGCTCAGCATTTCTCAAACTAAAAGAACTGAAGAAAAAATTCAAGCTTTGAGTTGCAATATTGAAGGATTCTACAGGCAAAATACTAAATTATGCAGGAAGCATCAAAAGAAGACAGAAGGAATACACAAAGTCACTATACCAAAAAGAATTGGTTGAGGTTCAGCCATTTCGGGAGGTAACATACGATCAGGAACCAATGGCATTGATGGAAGAAGTCCAAGCTGCACTGAAGGTATTGGCAAAAAAACAAGGCTCCGGAAATTGATGAAATACCAATTGAGATGTTTCAAACATGCACGCGGAGCTGGAAGTACTCACTCATCTATTCCAAGAAGTTTAGAAGACAGCTACCTGGCCCACTGATTGGAAGAGATAAATATTTATGCCTATTCCCAAGAAAAGTGATCCAAGCAAATGTGGAAATTATCAAACAATGTCATTAATATCACACACAAGAGCAATTTTGCTGAAGGTCATTCACAAGCAGCTGCAGTAGTATATGGACAGGGAACCGACAGAAATTCAAGCCAGATTTAGAAGAGAACATGGAACCAGGGATACCGCTGCTGCTGATGTCAGATGGATCCTGGCTGAAAACAGCCAATACCAGAAAGACGTTTACCTGTGTTTTACTGACTATGCTAAGGCATTCGACTGTGTGAATCATAACAAATTACGGACAACATTGCAGAGAATGGGAATTCCAGAACACTTAATTGTGCCCATGAAGAATCTGAATATGGATCAGGAGGCAGTTGTTCAAACAGAGCAAGGGGATACTGCGTGGTTTAAAGTCAGGAAAGGTTTTGTGTCAGAGTTGTATCCTTTCACCATTCTTATTCAATCTGTATGCTGAATAAATAATCCGGGAAGCTGGACTATATGAAGAAGAACGAGGCATGAGAGTCGAGGAAGACTCATTAAGAACCTGTGTTATGCAGATAACACAATCTTGCTTGCCAAAAGTGGTGAGGTCTTAAAGCACTTGCTGATGAAGATCAAAGACAATAGCCTTCAGTATGGATTACACCTCAACATAAAGAAAACAAAAATCCTCACAACTGGACCAATAAGCCACATCATTGTAAATGGAGAAAAGATTGAATTTGCCAAGGATTTCATTTTACTTGGATCCGCAAACAACACCCATGGAAGCAGCAGTCAAGAAATTAAAAGATACATCCCACTGGGCAAATTGGCTGCAAAAGTCCTGTTTAAAGTATTGAAAGTAAAGATGTTACCCTGAGGACTAAGGTGTGCTTGACCCAAGCCATGGTGTTTTCAACTGCCTCATGTGCATGCGAAAGCTGGACAATGAATAGGGAAGACCGAAGAAGAGTTGACGCTTTTGAATTGTGGCGCTTGCTATGAATATTGAATATACCATGGACTGCCAAAAGAATGAACAAATCTGTCTTGGAAGAAGTACACCAGAATACTCCTTAGAAGCAAGGATGGTAAGACTACATTTCACATACTTTGGACATGTTATCAGGAGGTATCAGTCCCTGAAAAAGGACATCATGCTTGGTAAAGTAGACGGTCAGTGAAAAAGAGGAAGATCTTCAAGGACTGGATTGACACAGAGGCTGCAACCATGTGTTCAAGCTTGGCAACAATTGTGAGGATGACACAGGACTGAGCAGCATTTCGTTCTGTTGTGCATAGGGTTGCTATGAGATGAAACTGACTGGATGGAACCTAACAACAACAGCAATCTTCGTTTGAAGAGTGGGCTTTGGGAATGGTTTCAGTTCCTGGTTAACAGTGTATCTGAGAGCATTAAGTTTCATCTTTTTATATAAATTTGAGTTCTGTTCTATATTTTTCTCCTGCTCTGTCCAGGACTCTCTGCTGTGTTCCCTGTCAGTGCGGTCATTGGTGGTAGCCAGGCATTTTCTAGTTCTCCTGGTCTCAGGCTGGTGAAGACTCTGGCTTCTGTGGTCTTCAGTCCTTCGAGCTAATATTTTCCTTGTTTTTTTTTTATTTTCTTTATTCTCCTTTGCTCCAAGTAGGAAGGGACGAATTGATGTATCTTAAATGGTGACTCACAACCTTTTAACACCCCAGATGCCACTCACCAAAGTGGAAAGTAGAACATTTTCTTAATAAACTTTGTCATGCCAATTGATCTGGATGTGCCCCAGAACTGTGGTCCTCCAAAAAACAAAAAAACCAAACCCACTGCCGTCGAGTCGATTCTGACTCATAGCAACCCTATAGGTCAGAGTAGAACTGCCCCATAGGGTTTCCAAGGAACACCTGGTGGATTTGAACTGCCAACCTTTTGGTTAGCAGCCATAGCTCTTAACCACTACGCCACCCGGGTTTCCATGGTCCCCAGGCTCAAAAATTATTTTAAAGCTAAAAGAATGACCAATGCATTAACATAAAAGATGATGATTATCTAGATACAATGATACGGTAATACCTTCCTTTTGACTTGTAAATTTAGAAATTTATAATCTAAAAATTAAGGTTTTAAATAAAGCTATCAGTTTTATGGTAATTTTTTTCCTGATCCAGGTTCATAAGTAACTTCTGTGTGATTCCTAGTCAAATAAATCACTCTAAAATTGTTTTCAAGATTTTACCAAAAATCTCAATATTTATGGTCTTTTATATAAATTTGTATTTTTCATTTGAGAAAGAGAATTCAAAAAAATGACTTTAATCATTTCATGCTCATTAACGTTCGTGATTTGTGTAAGTATAGAAGAGTTTCCTTTAAGAAGTTGTGATGGTTAACGTTCTGTGTCAGCTTGGCTGAGCCATGATTCTCAGTGTTTACATGTGATCACCCCCGTGATGGTGTCTGCTGTGAGTAGTCAATCAGTTGAAAGGAAGTGTCCCAGGGTGTGCGGCCTCCATCTGAATATAAGCGGAGAGTCTGGCTTTTTTGCTCACTGGATCCTGCAGCTGCTTCCTGTTTGTCTGACCTCCAGTTCTTGGGACTTGAGCTAGTAGCTTATCTGCTGGTTTTGGGATTCATCTATCTTCACAGCCTATGAGCAAGAGCCCTGCCTTCCAACCTACTAATCTTGGGTTCGCCAGCCCCTGCATCTAAGTGAATCAGGAGAATAATTGCGGTCTTGCCTGCCGATCTTGGGATTCTTCAATCTTCACAGCCTGCATACAAAAGCCCTGCTCTCCTACCTGCAGATTTTGGTTTTGCCAGTCCCTGTGGCTACACGAATCAAGAGAACTCTCTATCTTGATCCACAGACTTGGGACGTTTCAGCCTCCACAACCGTGTGAGCTGTTTCCTTGTTTTAAATCTTTCTGTATATATTTAGACGCTTTACTGATTTTGCTTCTCTAGAGAACCCAGCCTAAGACACAAGTGTATTATTGGAACTTGTTTAAACAATTGTGAGATCATATACCCTCTATACAAAGTTCTGGAGCTATCCCTGTAGAAAAAAATTAGAGAAACAATTCAGCCATTTTAGTTCGTTTATGGAAATCCCTCAAATAGCTGTTATAATGCATCCCATACAAATATTCTGAAAAAAATTTGTCATTTTTATAACACTGTCATTGTTGTTAGGTGCCATGGAGTTGTTTCTGACTCACAGCGATGCTAGATACAACAAAACAAAATACTGCCCAGTCCTGAGTCATCTTCACAATCCCTGTTGCAGCTACTGTGTCAGCCTACCTCACTGAGGACCTTCTTTTTTTTGAGGACCCTCTACCTTACCAAGCTTGATGTCCTTCTCCAGGGACTGGTCCCCCCTGATAATGTGTTCAAAGTATTTTAGAACTCTCACCATCCTCGCTTCCAAGGGGCACTCCAGCTGTACTTCCAAGACAGATTTGTTTGCTCTTCTGTAAGCCCATAGTATATTCAGTATTCTTCACCAACACCCTAATTCGAAACCATCAGTTCTTCTTTGGTTTTCCTTATTCAGTGTCCAGCTTTCTTATGCATAGGAGGTAATTGAAAATATCATGGTTTGGGTCAGGCCGACCTTAATCCTCAAAGTGACATCTTTGTTTTTCAACATTTTGAAGATTTTTTTTGTAGTATATTTGTCCAATGTAATGAATCATTTGATTTCTTGACTGCTGCATCCATGGGTGTTGATTGGGAACTCAGTTAAAATGAAATCTTTGACAACTTCAATATTTTCTCCGTTTACCATGATGCAGCTTTTTGGCTCAGTTGTGAGGATTTTTGTTTTCTTTACGTTGAGGTGTAATCCATATTGAAGGCTGTGGTCTTTGATCTTCATTAGTAAGTGCTTCAAGCCCTCTTCACTTTCAGCAACCAAGGTTGTGTCATCTGCATAATGCAGGTTGTTAAGGAGTCTTCCTTCAATCCTGATACCATGTTCATCATATAGTCCAGCTTCTCAAATTATTTGCCCAACATATAGATTGAGTAAATATGATGAAAGGATACAACCCTGACACACCCCTTTCCTGACTTTAAACCACACAGAATCCTCTTGTTCTATTTGATGGATTGCCTCTTAATGTATGTACAGGTTCCTCCTGAACACATTCTTCTAAATGTTATTCATTATTTGTTATGAGCCACACAGTTGAATGCCTTTGCATATTCAGTAAATCAGAGGTAAACCTCTTTCTGGTATTCTCCACTTTCAGCCAAGATCCGTCTGACATCAACAATGATATCCTTCATTCCATGTCCTTTTCTGAATCTGCCTTGAACTTCTGGCTGTTACTTGTCAACACACTGTTGTAGCAGCTTTTGAGTGATCTTCAGAATCACTTTACTTGCGTATGATATTAATGATATTGCTCAAAAATGTCCCCATTCTGTTGGATCACTTTTCTTTGGAGTGGGCACTGTGGTGGGTAAGATTGTGAGTCAACTTGGCCCTGCCACGATTCTCAGTGTTTGGCCAGTTGTATAAAGTTGTGATCACTTCCCTATTGAAATTTGATATGTGATAACTTCCATGATGGGATCTGCTGTCTGTACCGGCAGAAGTGGGCCCCGTGGTGGCTCACCTTCCTGCTCGGCTTGTGGGAGCTTTTGCTTGTTTTAGATCCTGTAGCTGGCTCCTGTTCATCTGACCTTCAGTTATTGTGACTTGAGCTAGCACTTGCCTGTCTATCTTGAGATTTGTTGGTCTTTATAGGCTGCTGCAGCCCTGCTCTCCTACCTGCTGATCTTGCTTTCTCCAGCCCCTGTGGCTACATGAATCAGCAGAAGTCTGTAACAGCCCTGCTCTCCAACCTGCTGATCTTGGATTCCTCAGCCTCTGTGGCTACGTGAATCAGGAAAACCCTCTTTTGTACCTCAGGGACTTGGGACGTACAGCCTCTAAAAAGCATGTGAGCCATTTTCTTGATACAAATCTCTCTCTCTCTCTATATATGCTTTACTGATTTTGCTTCTCTAGAGAACCCAGCCTACCAAAAACCAAACCAAACCCACTGCCGTCGAGTTGATTCCAACTCATAGCGACCCTATAGAACAGAGTAGAACTGCCCAGTAGAGTTTCCAAGGAGCGCCTGGCAGATTCGAACTGCTGACCTTTTGCTTAGCACCCGTAGCACTTAGCCACTATGCCACCAGGGTTTCCATCCCAGCCTAAGACAGGCACAAATAGTGATCTTTTCCAGTCAGTTGGCCAGGTATCTGTCTTCCAAATTTATTGGCATAGACAAGTGAGTGCTTTCAATACTGCATCCCTTTGCTGAAACATCTCAATTGGTATTCCATCAATTCCTGGTGCCTTGTTTTTCACCAATGCCTTCAGTAGTACTTGGACTTCTTCCTTCAGTACCATTGTTCTTGATCATATGGTACTTCTGAAATGGTTCGACACTGACCAACTCTTTCAGTTTAGTGACTCTGTATTCATTCCATCTTCTTTTGAGGCTTCCTGAGCTGGTCAGTATTTTGCCCGTAGAATCATTCACTGTTGCAACTTAAGGCTTAAATTTTTTCTTCAGTTCTTTCAGCTTGAGGAATCCCTAGCATGCTCTTCCCTTTTGGTTCTCTAATTCCAGAGCTTTGCACATTTAATTATAATATTTTACTTTGTCTTCTTGAACCACCCTTTGGAAACCTGTGTTCAGCTCTGTTCCATCATCATTGCTTCTACTCTGAAACTTGCTCTTGAACATAGAGTAACAAAAACAAATGGAGGAAATGATTCTTTTAATAGATGATCAATATTAAAGCATTTTATTTTATATGATCTTCACAGTGAAGAAATATATTTGATAAAGCTAGCTGTTATATATAGAATACTGGTTTTAATAGTATATTGTCTAAGCTAGAAAGAACAACGAGAAATTATCTCAGATACTCAGCCAAAAACACAGATGATGCAATAATAAATTTGAAAGTTATTTTGCAATTTCAAAATATAAAAAATAGGTCATATAATGAGTCTTCTCTAAAGAGGATAGAATAGATAAGAAAAATTACTTTGAAAATTATGTTTTTAAGCATTTTTTTAAAGGCATATCACATTGCCCTATATGGCAGATCTTGTGGACTGGATCATTCAGCATCTTTTCCAATCTCCTTTTCTGTGTCTTCTAAGAGATGACTGCTTTAAAAAAAAAAAAAAAAAAGCCTGCTAAGATATGAAACTAACACTGCTAAGTCTGGAAATATGAAACAGTAATTTGAAAATGTCCTTGTAGCTAAGGTGTTAGATGGTATTACTTCTGCTATTAATGTGAAACAAATTCATCTTAAATTAATCCAGGAAAAAGGCAGATCAAAAGGTCATCCTGTGGGTATGGGCTGTAGCAAGAGCAGGTGGTTCTAGCAATTGTAGCTATATTGACAGATTTCCACTTCATAAGGCAGCTTCCTGCTCCTGGCAAAGGGAACAGCAAAATGAAGTTTGGAGAGTGCATGCTGGAAGCTCACTAAGAGTGTGGGTGTTCATCCCTCTTACTAACTCCATGAGTGTTTTAATATCCAATACAAAACCGCTCTCTGTTTAACCTGGCTTTGTATAGCTTATGCCCTGGAAATCAGTTTTGATCAATACACCCATCAGGATTTTTGTTGTTGTTTTTATTGTCTGGTCTTGTTCATTCCTGTATAAATTATTTTAGTGCATAAGGTAGATCCTTGTTGCATGTGCCTTCTCATTCTCACTTTCCTGCCGTTGTTTTGGGCTGTTCCTCCATCAACAGTTTCTTTTTGCCTTCTTACTGGATGTAATTATTTCCTGCTCACTCTCTGTCAATCAGGATGGCCAAATGACCTAGGTTTGGCAAATGTGGATATTGAATCTTCTGGCAAAAATGGTTAATTCAAGCAGGGCGTAACAATCTCATTAATGGCTAGCTCTTCCCTAAGATTCTGCAGGATTTCTACTCTTTTACATTTGTTTAATCATGTCTTATAGTCTATCCTGCTGAATGTTCCATGTGAGCTTGGCAAGAATATGTGTTTTGCTGTTGTTGGATGACATATTCTATAAACGCCACTTAAATCCAGTTGAAAGATGGTGCTGTTCAGGTCAACTATATCCTTATTGATTTACTACCTGCTGGATCTATCGATTATTGATAGAGGGGTATTGAAATCTCTACCTATGCTGGCAGATTTACGTTTTTCTCCTTATAGTTCTATCAGTTTTTGCCATATGCATTTTGATGCTCTTTTGTCAGGCTTTGCATGGATTTTTATATGGATACTGATTGACTTTATTGTTCTGCACTGCAGAGCAGGGCTATTTATGGAAAAGAAATCAGGAAATGAGATGGAGACAAACTGAGAATAAAAGTTAACAAGAAATACAGTACTCTGGCTAGGTAAGTCCTTGTTTCCACTCTTGGAGCTGGAATCAAGGACTTACCTAGCCAGAGTACTGTATTTCTTTCCAAAACTTCTTTCCATTCTTTGAAATTTCCTGAAAGCCAACATAACTAACTTTTGGCTCAGATAGCATTATTTCTGTTTTTATAGCAAAAAGTTATTTAAGGATTAATGATAATACTGCCTTGCCCTGTTAGATTATAATTTGGAGTCTCCTTCTGCCCGAAGTAGGCCATCAAAATTTTGACAAAAATTCATTGATTCCCCGCCTTCGATTTCAAATATTTTAAGTGGTTTGTGCTCTGATTAAGAGCCTGCTGTTCTTTTGTATGATATTTTAGAATAATACTATCATCCCATTTTTAATTTCTTATATCCATGTAAAATGACCAAAGGCAGTAATGTCAATAGGCATTTAATCGTGCTACTTTATTCATATTTCTCAAATGACTGAATAAGCAAATTCCACTGAGGTAATTATTTTTTCTCCCATTTAAATGGAGATGGTAGAATTTCATCCTTAACATCTTTTTAGGCAATTTGAAATAACTTTGGAATCCCCTACCTTATATTTTAGGAGCCCTGGTGGCACAATAAAACCAAACCCATTGCAACTGAGTCGATTTTAACTCATAGCAACCCTACAGGAGGGAGTAGAACTGCCCCATAGTGTTTCCAAGGAGCGGCTGGCTGGTGGACTTGAACTGTGTCCTGGTGGCACAGTGGTTAAAGCATTTGACGGCTAACTGAAAGATTGGCAGTTGGAAACCACCAGTGGCTCTGCAGGATAAAGATGTAGCAATCTGCTTCCCCAGAGATTTACAGCCTTGGAAACCCTATGGGGTCACTATGAGTCAGAATCAACTTGACGGCAGTTTTTGGTTTTTTTTTTTAGTTGCACAGTGGTTAAGCACTTGGCTGCTATCCGAAAACTTCGTCAGTTTGAACCCACCAGCTGCATTGCCAGAGAAAAGACCTGGTGATCTGCTCCCATGGAGCCCTGGTGGAGCAGCGGTTAAGACGTTGCCTGCTAAACAAACGGTTGGCAGCTCGAACCCACCAGCCACTCTTTGGAGATACTATAAGGCAATTCTACTCTTTTCTATACGGTCTCTAGGAGTTGGAATCAACTCAAGGGCAATGGGTTTGGATCTGCTCCCATAAAGATTACAGCCTAGGAAACCCTAACCTGCAGCTCTACTGTCATTAGGGTCTCTATGAGTCAGAATCAACTTGATGGCACACAAGAACAATCAACAACCTTATATTTTACTATTTCAAATCATAATCGCTTTATTTACAAATATTTATACCTTGAAATTTTAATTTTAAACTTTAATCCTCTGTTTTGTAGAAAACTTCGTTCCCGGTATTATATAACATGAACATTTAATGAGCCCACTCACTATTGGTTACCTCAAACTGATTTGTCATGACTTACTTCATTACATCATTTAATGTAGTAAGAGGAAGTAATACTAAGCTGACTGCTATTTAAGAATGAAGAACTATTAAACATTGACACTGTTTTGACTAAGACATATCATTTTGCTTTTGTAATTTTAAAATGACATTTCTTTTGGAGAAAAAAAGGAAAATCAGGCTGACCATAATATAAAAATAAATCACTTTCATGCAAAAATAATTATTGATGTATCAAGTGTCAAGGAAAGTGATATGAAAATGTACAATAATGATAATTTTTTTATTGTTTACTCAAACTGAGTTCATTTTGTGTTTTTACAAAATAATAAATATATATGCTAATAAAAGCATTTCCCTATGCTCCACAAAATTTGACTAATGAATAAATCATTGGCAATTATGTAGCTTACTTCTTAATTAAGTTCATCTAACTTAAAACCTCATGAAAGGAAATAAGGAGTTAGAATGAAAAAAGAGATTGAATATGCATCAATATACCTGGATTTTGTCTTTATATTTCTATCATTTTCCTCTCTCAATCAATGACCAAATTTGATAGATGCCTCAACTAAATCTTTCTCAATTTTTCTGTCCAACTTTTTATCCCCATCATCACTGTCTTAGATCAGAACTTCCCTCGGTTCTCTCAGCAGCATCCTAACAACTCTCACTGCAGCCAGTTTTAATTCATTTCCACACAAAGAATTAAGAAACAAATGTATGTATACACTTGTAGAATACATTTACACATGTATATGAATATATAATATTGTGTGTGCTTGTGTGTGTGTTATGTTCCTCCTTCAATATTTCCACACAGCCTACATGTGTAACACCAAAATTTCTTCATACGTCATACAAGACCCTTTATTATCCAATACCTAATTATCATTTGAAAATGTCCAATAAACCCTGTTTTCCTACTAAAAGCACTATATTTGCATAATATACACTTCTTGTACATTCATAACTATGCCCATAATTTTATTCCATCTTTACACTCTAGGCCACTTCATAAATTCTTACCCATAAAGTTTAAGATCAACCAATTCTCTTGCCCTTCACTCTGTTCCGAAGCAGAGCTTTGTTACTTTTTCTCTCTGTTCTCAGCGCACCATTGATGTACTTAAAGCAATTGACAATGGGTGTATGTGTATGATGTTTGGGTGTGTGTTTAAATTATTTGTTTATTTTTTATCTCTATACACAGTTATGACTTCTGATCCTGCACTTTTCTTTTGTCTTTGTATTTCCAACTCCTTTAAAATGTCCAGAATAAAAAAAAAGCTTCATAAATACTTCCAAATTTAGTGAATGCTTTCATGTTACAATGCCCTCAAAAGGTTCTTAAAAAAGTAAATGTATATAAATTTATAATGTAAAGCTTAACAAATAATGTGGAATCTTAAAGGACAATTTGTTATCTTCTAAATACGTATAAAACAAATGGGCAGTAATTTAAAATCATCCTAGCATAAAATTCCCCTATTATTCTAGTCTCAAAAGAAACGCTTCATTAGTGGTAGAAATAGAAATGCAGGAAACATTGATTGTTTGAGGAGGAGCTACTTGGCGTGAAAGTGGGTCAGGAGATCTTGGAATGAAAACCAATGCACTTTCTCATATCCATTGCTAGGCTTTGTTATGTTATGAATGGCACATGGCATAATAGCAAGTTTTACCTTCTCATTTTATTCAACATTAATGCTCACTGATCACTCATTAGTATTCTGGTGTGATTCTAAACAATAAAGTTAGCATTATCTTAGCATGTATGGATACAAATCATACAACAAAAAAATCTAAAAAGTAGGTTGTTTTTAATTACATTTACATAAAGATTAAAAATCAGCAAAGGTGAGAACATACCTTTTACACAATTTACAAAACCACTTGATTTTTATAAATAAGCATATACTCTATTCACAAACACATACTTCTTACATACATCTCAAACAGAAAAATGTTGGTAATTCTAAAATGCATGCAAAAATAAAACATAATTCCTCCAATCAAGAAACTTTTGGGGTAAGTTCTATGTGCACCCAACTATAAAGCAATGTGACTTTGTTTCTCTACACGCACACACACACACACATTGAATGCACATATTGAACAAAATGCAAATCTGTGTACTTAAAGTAATTATAGTTAATAATTGTAATTCAGAACCCATCAGTATACTAAAATCATGTTCATATCTTGCCTGATATTTAAGACTGAGTTTGAGTTCCTAATCCAGTGCACACTAATTATCAGTTTCTGGCATTTTCTGCATTTCTAGCGTGGGCCACAGCCAAGAGTACTGATTACCAAAATTGTCATTAATCTTTAATGATCATTCACAAGACTGCACGCATATTCCAATGTAAGTCAATTTAAAGACCCAGAGCGTTACATACAGTCTTTCACTCTGCTCTGTCATCACCACAGAATTCTACATTTGTTATTCTCCTTCTGGTTGTCATTTTCATTAGCTGTCTTGAGTGGGCTTATATGACATTGAGCTTCTTTACAAGAGAACGACACACTGCCTTCTGATCTTGTGTTACTCTCACAATTGCCATCATTGTGGCTCTTGTGCCAGTCCATCTCAGACTGGTAAAGTAGAACTTTACCAAACATGGTGTCCTCCTTCAATGACTGGTGTCTCCTGATGATATGTGTAAAGCAACCAAATTAGACAATGTTCTGTCATGACCCATAAGGTTTTTACTGGCTAATTTTTGGAAGTAGATTGTCAAGTCTTTCTTCCTAGCCTGCCTTATTCTGGAAGCTCAGCTGAAACATATCCACCTCGGATGACCCTGCTGGTATTTAAAATATCTATAGCATAGTTTTCAACATTATAGCAGAGTGCAAGCCACCACAGTATGACAAAATGACAGACTGGTAGTGGTCTGCATGGATACCCATGGATAAATGTTTATTCAATGCCCATTTATTTGTTGTTTCAAGGTATTAATTTGTTCAAGAATACCCATAATGACTTTACTTCTGATTTTAAAATAATACAGGAAGCATTTCAGAGCTTGAAAAGTTTTGGGTTTATCATGTGTTAGTATTACAGGGTCACACAAACTACTAATATTTTACTGGGAAGGAGTCAAACTTTTCCTATGATGGAACTTTCTTTGAAGGGAAGCATAAATTATGTTTAACATAAAAAAAAATAACATAGGGGATATTAATATAGATTGAAATTGTCAAGGATTTTTTTTTTTTTTACTTGGATCTGCAGTCAGTGCCCATGGAAGCAGCAATCAAGAAGTCGAAAGGCCCATTACATTGGGCAAATCTACTGCAAAAGACCTCTTTAAAGGGCTAAAAGGAAAAGATGGTATGTTTAAGACTAAGGTGTGCCTGACCCCAGCCATGGTGTTTACAATCACCTCATATGCATGTGAAAGCTTGATAATGAATAAGGAAGACCTAAGAAGAATTGACGCCTTTGAATTATGGTGTTGGTGAATAATACCAAATATACCACGAACTGCCAAAAGAACGAACGAATCCGTCTTGGAAGAACATCCAGAATGCTCTTTTGAAGCAAAGATGGTGAGACTTTATCTCACATACTTTGGACTTGTTATCAGGATGGATCAGTCCCTGGAGGAGGACATCGTGCTTGGTAAAGTAGAGAGTCAGTGATAAACGGGAAGACCCTAAATGAGATGGATTGACACAGTGGCTGCAACAATTGATTCAAACATAACAATGATTGTTATCATGGCACAAGACTGGGCAGTGTTTCATTTTGTTGTGCATAGTGTTGCTGTGAGTTGGAACTGATTCAAGGGCACCTAACAGCAACAATACAGGGGATTACAAAGAAGCCATGGGGAGGCAACTTTTAAGAGCTCGGCTGCTCACTTAAAGGTTTGCTGTTCAAACCCACCCAGTGGCCCCAAGCGGAAACGTCTTAGGCAATTTTTTGACTACTAGTTGAGGCTATGGTAAAACTGTATGCCAAGAAAGGGACAAATATTCTTAATCACCTTAATAGTCATTACCATCTTAGCTGTTATCTTTGCTTAATTTGTCATCATTCCTTCAGATTTTTGGTAGGACTTGAACAAAATACACCTGTCTTAAAAAACAATAAAATTGATACATGTAAAAAGATTTGGGTAAAAGTATGGAAGAATTTAAAATTCAAGCACATATAAAATTGTATAGAGATTCAGATAAATAAACACTATTAATGATTAAATGTTATAATCTTATTGAAGATATAATATTGTGCCTCTTAGAATTATTAATATTAAAAAAATTAATATTAGTAACTTGAAATTAATAAACTTGGTAACATCTAATATTTATTGAGTGTTAATCATATGCCAGGCCTTAAGGTATGCATTTTAAATTCATTTTATTTAATAATGGAAACCAATCTATAAAATATATATTATTGGTATTATAGATATAAGGAAACAGGCCAAGAGAGAGAAAATAAACTCTTCAGTACTGTCAGAAAGTGACTAGGCTAGGATGCAAATCAAGGTCTATGTCACTCTACTGCCAGAATTGTCAACCTCATGGCTAACACCCTGTACAAAGTCTTTATTGTTTCTTAGCTATCTAGTGCTGCTGTAAAAGAAATACCACAAGTGGGTGGCTTTAACAAACAGAAATTTATTTTCTTACAGTTTAAGAGGCTAGTAATCCAAATTCAGGGTGCTGGTACTGGGGGAAGGCTTTCTTTCTCTGTTGGCTCTGGAGAAAAGTCCTTGTCTCTCCTGAGCTTCTTGTCTTGGGCAATCTTAATGTGGCCTTCCCCCATTTCTGCATGTTAGTTTGCATTTTATCTCTTTTATTTTTTTTTTAATATCTCAAAAGAGATTGACTCAAGATACATCCTACATAATCCTGCCTCATTAACATAAGAAAGACAAGCCATTCCCAAATGAGATTATAACCACAGGCATAGAGGTTAAGATTTACAATAGACTTTTTGGGGGGACACAATTCGACCCATAACATTCTACTCTTTCACCCCCTAAAATTCATGTCCTCATCACATGCAAAACACATGCACCCCATCACATCATCCCCAAAATTTAAATCCAGCCCAAGTTAAAAAAAAAAAAAAAATCTCATCTTCTGAGTCATCTAAATCAATATGGGTAAAACTTTAGCATATTCCATCCTGGGACAAAATTCTTCTTCAGCTGTGACCCTATGAAATCTAGATTATAAAGTATCTGTTTTGAAAGTACAATGGTGAAACAAGTGAAAGGTAGACATTTGCATTACAAATGGAAGAAATTAAATGGAAAGAACAGATAACAGGCATCACGCAAGTCCAAAACCCAGCAGAAAAATTTACATTAGCACCAAAGTCTTGAAAAATAATCTTCTATTCTCTGAGACCATCTGCTCTCCAGATCTGGATGTTGGCCATGTCCTCTGGGTTCTGGGTTGAAGGCCCTCAGTCCTGGGCTTCTGCTCTGCCTTCCAGGCCCTTTGGAATGGCTACTCCTATCAGTCATCTTTAGGCAGCTACATTCTGCTAGTCCATTTAAGTGTCAATCCCATGCCCTCGGCCCCAATAGACCCCACTTTCCTGCCCCTTAGGCTGGCAGCCCCATCCCCCTGGCACACCTTAGCAGGAGCACCACACTCCAGAACTGAGTTAGAGAAGATCTGGCCCTTCGAAACCCAGGAAGATGCGACTCACCCTTTGAGATCCAGGAGACTATGGCCTCACCCTTTGAAATCGAGATGGCCTGACTTTCCTTGCTCCTTCCAACACTTCTGGTGATCTCTGAGCTGCTCTAGGGATGGACCTTTTATTTTCTTGGAGGACAACAGATGTAGTTCCTTTGATCTGTTTCCTGCCTGTAGAATTCCAAGAGGCAGAGAGTTTTCCTTCCTTTTGTTCTTTCTCTGTCCCCTTCAGTATAAGCTGATGGATTTTCTGCTGTGGTAGTTGGTTAGATTCACCAGTAACAGGCTTAATCCCTTTAACAAAAGATTGTGTAGCCACATCCTTAGTGAACATTCTTGGACATATGTCCTTAGTTTATAAAACAGAATTTTCCAAATGTTTTAGGTTCTGTTTTCGTTTTGCACAGTTCATTTTGAAGTCCATCTTTTTCCTCTCACATTTTACCATAAGTGGCAAGGAGAAACCACACAGTGCCTTAAAGATCTTGCTTAGAAATCTTATCAGCCAGATATTTAACTTCGTCACTTACAAATTTTCCCTTTTATCAAATATTTGACCATAATTCAGACAAGCTCTTATCACTGCGTAAAAGCATCACTCTTCTTCCGTTGTCCAATCCCATGCTCATCATTTTCTTTCAAAGCCTTACCAGAAGCACCTTCAACATCTACACTTCTAGCAACGCTCTGTTGCCGGTACTATCTGTATTCTCTAAGCTGGTAGACTTTCTCTATAGCTGTCCTCACTTCCTCTGAGACCTCACCAGAATTGTCATTGACTTCCATAATTCTAGCAGCAGTCTCTTCAAGGAAATCCAGGCTTTTACTATTCAAAAGGCTTTTACTATTAGGAATCTTAAAATTCTGCCAGCCTCTACCCCTTGCCGCATTCCAAAATCACTTCCATATTTTAAGTCATTAGATCAGCACCACATTCTTCCGGTACCAAATTCTGTCTCAGTTATCTAGTGCTGCTATAAGAGAAATATCATAAGTGGATGGCTTTAACAAACAGAAATTAATTTTCTCACAGTTTAGGAAGTTAGAAGCCTGAATTCATGGTGCTGGTACTAGGAGAAGGCTTTCTGTCCCATTTGGCTCTGGGGAAATGTCCTTGTTTCTTCTGGACTTCTGCTCTTGGGAAATATTCATGTGGCTTGGCATTTTTCTTCCTTCATCTCTGCTTGGTAGCTTGTATTTAATTTTTTTTATATCTCAAAAGAGATTGACCCAAGATACACCCTACACTAATCCTGCCTCATTCACATGACAAAGACAACCCATTCCCAAATGAGATTATACCCATAGGCATAGAAGATAGGATTAACAACACATATTTTTGGGGGGACATAATTCAACCCGTAACATATATTAAATGGCTCCTTAATAATCATTCAGCATCACTAGTTCATTTAAATACTCAGTTCGTATCAACGCATCTGGATACATGTCATTACTGTTCTCATTTTCAATTTTATATTCGTCTGTCAAATTATCTACCGCCTATGTCCCTTATATTTTGCCACATTAAATCTTACAGTAACCACGATCTTGTATTTTCGACTTTGAGTTTTTAGCTCATTGTCATAAAAGGTATGTATACACTTTCTTTTTCTAAACATCATTCTTTGAGTAAGATAGATAGACAGACAGACAGATAGGTAGATAGACATGAAGTTCCAAGGTGGTGCAAATAGTTAACACACTCAACTGCTAACCTAAGGTTGGCATTTTGGGTCCACCCAGAGGTGCCTCAGAAGAGAAGCGTGATGATCTATTTCTGAAAAATCTGCCATTGAAAACTCTATGGAACACAGTTCTACTCTGACACACATAGGGATGCCATGCGTCAAGGTCGACTCGAGAGTAACTGGTTTGTTTTATATTTATTTACATGCTATTTTTGTGCAAATTTGATCTTTTATTTTGGAAATACAATCAATGTTAGTTATTCCAGATAAATTTTACTACTGATTGATTTGAAAAAAGAGTTCTACGACAAGATTAAGAGCATAGTCTTTGGAGACAGACTGGGGACTAATCTCAGTCCCTGCACTTGCTATCTGTGTTAATTAGTCCAAGTCCCTCAACCATATGAGCCTTTGATCCTACACATATAAAAAATGGAGATGATAAAAGTATTCACCTCAAAGGGTTTTTGTGGAGTTTGCATGAGCTCATATTTGTAATATTCTTAGAACAGTGCCTGGCATGTCAAAGGCATGATATAGAATGGTTTGATTGTATTACTCTTATTTAAATGTTGTTTTAACATATATATGACAAATAGAAATATTATGAGATTTAAATTGATTTATATTTTTTAGTAATTTCACACTCATTATCGCTGTGGCTCTTTAGTCTGAGTTGTAAACTTTATCTTACTTTTGATACCATTCAGTTCACTTTGCTTGCTTAGTCAGCCTTTTAAGCCAACTCCAATAACAGGCTGAGACCCAGCCATCCATTATGTTAGCTGTTATTTAGGATCACTGGTTAACGGCCTTCTGATGTAGATGGAACTTTTTGTATAACTGAGATATCACTTTGACAGATGAGGTCACAATAGCTTTAACTGATGGTCTTTCAAGCCTGAGGAGTGCTTGCTTTCATGAGTTCTACTGAAGCAGTTCAGAAGGAATGCTTGGTACATGGCAGCCTAGATTATTCTATACAGATATATATATATACATTTTAATTTTTTGCTTCCAGGCTTTTAACAAGCTTTGTGAATTGACAAAAGTAAAAATCTTACTTAATTAAGCATAATCTTTTTAGTGAGTACTTTAAAAGGGTTATACACTTGGTACAATGAAATGCTGCCTTTGATGCAATTTTCATTAATATGAATTTAAATTTAAGGGTATTACATTCATCATCCTTTTTTTCCTTAACAAACCCTTGCTGATTCATTTATATTGTTATATTTTTCTCAGCAAAAGTTAATGAAAAAAAAGAGCAGTTAAAAAAGAGAAATGTATTAACAGTCTTACTTTATTTTTTCCTTTCTATTAAACCCATTGCTATTATTAAAGCAGCATTAAGGTACCATGCAATATTGTTTAGGAAATTAGAACATTAAATATTTTAGATCCTTTTCTTCATTAAGAAAAGCACAAAAATTTTTTTTTGAAACTACCTTTGAGAAATTTTTCATCTTCCTTCTAGTAGCCAAAATATGAATTTAGAGTTCAGTTGAGTTAAATTTATCAACTTATTTGTACATCAAAAAAAAAAAACTGACAAAATATATATGTGTGTATGTGTGTGTGCCTATATATGTATGTGTGTGCATATATTAAAACCCTGGTAGCATAGTGGTTAAGAGCTACAGCTGCTAACCAGAAAGCCTGCAGTTCAAATCCACCAGGTTCTCCTTGGAAACCCTATTGGGCAGTTTTACTCTGTCCTTTAGGGTCGCTATGAGTTAGCACAGATTCGATGACAATGCATTTTTTTTTTTTTTTTTGGTGCATATATATTGATACAGTGGCTACAAAAATGGGCTGAAGCAGCAATAATTGTGGGGATGGCACAGAGCTGGGCAGTGTTTCATCCTGTTGTACATAGGGTCCCTATGAGTCAGAACCAACCCGAAGGCACCTAACAAAAATAACAACATATATGAATTTAACATATATGAACAACATATACGAATAGCGTATATGAATTTGCTATTGATAACTAATATAGCAGACATATTTTTAGTTAAGTAAGCCAAAACAAAAAAATAATAACAATCACGTATAATGCAGAGGGAGCAAAAAAAATCATAAGACTTCCAATAGTGCTCACTCAAGGTGAAGAAAAACTTATAACTGACTAGGACTTTTTGCATGAGGATTTTTATTTTTTATTTGAAGGCATTTGTTTGCAAAAGCAGGAATTAAAATTGCCCAGTGTTTTCTAATCTTATCTCTTCATCAAACTCACTTGAGTATTTGTTGGAAATAAAAATTCTTATGAAGATTTGATCCCATATGCCAGTTTACCCAAGAATCAGTGTTTTAAATAGGGACTACAGGCAGTGGTCTGGTAATTTAAGGTCAGAAAACCAGATGTGAATAATATATAGAGTGCTTAATCACTTACATGTAGGTACAGTGCTACCACTCAATAAATTTGAATAATATAGTCATTTATGCTACATCTGAGACCTACGATCATTATCTGTATATATCAACAAACAGAATTTCAGAAAAATAAAGCATAAAGCAAAATAGTCAACTGTAACTTATAGATATGTTATATTAATGCATAAAGAATTCAGAGGATACTAAAGATGGATGATTGAAAGATCACAGAATAAAAGTCAATTCAGGCTTGAAGTTTTTTGTTTGTTTCTTATTTTTTTTTGAGTCAGGACAACAAAATATGTGAGAGGGAGAACAGGGATGCATTAAATGAATGAAATTGCATCAAGAAAAGCAAAGAGGGGCAAATATGATGCATTTTGAGAAGACAGCAGATAGAGCTGACTGAAGCAGTTTCATTATAATCAAGAATAAAAGGGAAAAAAACAAGAATTTGGGGGTATATGCATACATTAGTTACACATTGATTGCTTACTCTGTAAAGTACAAACCATAATAAGAAAAGAAAATGGAAATAAAAAAAATCCTAACCTAAAAGAATTTAAAACTCCATGGAGACAAACAAACTGCAGACAGATTTGTTTTGCGGGAAAGTAAAGCAGAATGTCCTAAGGCAGGACGTAAAGATTCACCTTCTTAGTGAAGGAGAAAAGACTCGGTCAGGAAAGGGTTAGGGAAAGTGTTCCTGTGAATCTCTGTGTGATTTGTGATAACCCAAATTAGTGTGTGAATGTCGATGCATGGGTGTATGGTACGGGTGCCTGTGCATATGTATCTATGAATATTGTATCGGGTTGGGCCTTCTAGGCAGAGTGAGCTCTAAGGCCGGGGTGAAAGAGAAGGAGGGAAAAAATAAGGAGGAATTCCTGGTACTTCAGTTTGTGTCTCCTGTAGAATTGTCAGTAAGCGCTTTGCCATTTGAGTCAGTTCCATATTTGTCGTTGTTAGTTGCCCTTGGGTTGGCTCTGACTCATGGTGATGTTACATATAACACCGTCTTCATGATAGTCGTTATGTTTCGGTGCATGGTTGCAGTTATTGTGTCAATCCATCTCACTGAGGGTTTTCCTAAGGTTCTTACAAGCTGAATAAAAAGTTTGGTGTTTATTCTGAGAGGAACTGGAAATAGAGTTTTATGAGATGAATGAAATGAGTAGGTTTGTGTTTCAAAAAAATGTCAGCCTAAAACATGAAAAAAGGAAATAAAGGAGTCGTCTAGAAATAAAAACCAAAAACAAAATAACAAGTTAAAATTTCACACACCACTCTCCTATATTTGGTATTAGATAAATCAAATGTCTGCCCTCCTTAAGTGTTTACAGGTGATTTTAAAAATATTGCTGCTAACTCTCCGTCATGAGATGTCTTGTCTGTTTTGTGACCTTTGATTATGAATCGTTGCTTGGTATTTATACATACAATTTTTTGAGACCTAAAGAGGATGGTTCCCTTTACGTTTGAATATTTTGCTAATTCATCCTCTGTCAAGATTCCCTGCTCAGAGGGCGTTTCCCATTTTTCCTATCATTGAAGCCTCAAAATAGAGGGAATGTAACAAAATTGTCATTTACTGTCAACGGATTAGCATGCCTCTCAACTTCCTGGTGCTCAGAATTCTCTAATCTGAGGCTAAATCACGTTTTTTAGATGGTGGTTTTGCATAACTTACCTAATATTGTGAGACTAGTAATGTCTTAGTCAAAATGGAGTAATTTTGCAATTGGAGAATCCCTCAAAAGTATTAACATTCTATAATGTATGTATTGGAAACCAATAAGTCAATACAATTCCAAAATATACTAAGAAAGCTCTTCATATATGTGATGACAGTTAAAGTTATATGCTAATGCATGTGCCAATGTGTATGTGGATATATGTGTGTGTGTGAGAAATTATATTTGTTATATTTTTAAACACAAGGTAATGGCTAACGATAGTTGATACTCTCAAAGTCTAATGTATCAAAACCTTCTTTACTCAGATGCACCCAAGTACAACTTGTGTTATGACTATAAATATAAATTTATTGAAAACTGATTTTAAATTTAAATGAGTTTAAATTATTTAAACTGAATTTAAATTTAAATTAATTTAATAATTTTCTAAATCTCTATGTTCTGAAGATATAACAATAAGATCACGTGTTCCCATAAGTAAGCTAATCTCATATTTCAAGCAAACACAGGTTAGTGACAACATGTTGTAGTGAAGTGCCTTTCTGATACATTTTTCCATCATTTTGTGTTGCATTCTTTTACCTGAGATGTTATTTATTTATTTGCATTTTATTGCAATTTAATTTGTATTATTTTTCTCTCCTTTCTCTTTCTGTATTTCTCTTTTCAGCCATCATATTTTCTGAATTACGTACAATAAAATTTCTTTTGTATCAATATATTTCCCTGGATTCATTGTGCCTTTTAATTTATCAATTTAAGACACAAGTATTAAAGCAATGTGCTTCTATACGGTCATACATTCCTTGGAAACATGATATAAGACAATATGGTGATGCTTAGAAAAACAGGTGGATAAAAATCTTGCCTACTCCCAGTCCTCCATCATGTAAACACAGATGTAACAGTTAATTAGGTCAACAAGGCATTGTGGTTGGCTCCCTTGCGTATTGGCTTAGAGCAGTGTGATTATTTTCTCAAGAGCTTCCTGAAAGTTTTTTTTTCTTTCTCAAACTCGAAGTATAAATTACTCATTAAAAGCTTTAAAATATACTTTAGAAAATAGATAAAATTCAATCAAAACCAATGGAAACAAGAGTAAAATAATGCTTCTATTTCAATTTATTAATAAAACATAATTATGTCAAGAAAATGAAACAGTAACATGCTCAAACATCATTTCTATTAAAAATAAATCTCTGATATTTATGTATTAACACTTTCATGTCATTCTAGATTTGAATTTAAAAACTTATCTGATAAAACATCATAAACTAGAATATTACACATAAAACTAATAAAATGTATTATTACATTTGACACTTACAGTAACAAACTTTTCTGTCTATCCTGAGTAATTTAATACTGATTCTGGAAAAGCTACTGTGCTTTTATTTATTCCTAACCACTTATCATTTTTAATGATAATTAAATTAACATTTTAGTTAATCCCCAACTTAACTCCTTAGATGCATGAATTTAATATTGCAATGAGGTTAAATTTAAAAAATATACAGTAAGTTAAATATCAAAAGCACAAAATTTTCATCAAAAAGGAAAATAACAAAACTAGAACAAATTAATGGACTTTTTTAAAAGTTAAAGTATGTTATAGTACTATGATGGAATACATTGAAGCAAGAAAATATTAAAATCAAAAACAGTATGATGTCAGAAGCACTTTTAATATAATCTAATTTTAAAAAATCATTTTTTTTTCCAGTGGTATAAATCAAATGAGAAATTATTGGATATTTTTAATTATATTATCTTTCAAATCCCAGAGAATAAGAATCCTCCCTGTGAAAGTAGAAAATAGTAGATGTAACACTTAAGAGTTTTAAGTAAAAACCTGGCAGGCCAGAACTGGAATGCAACTAGTGTATACAAATTAAAAAATATATCTATATGTATATCTCTATCTATATATACCAAACTTGTTGCTGTCGAGTTGATTGAAACTCATAGTGACCCTATAGAATAGAGTAGAACTACACCACAGGTATTTTTTTACAGGGTTTCCAAGGGGCAGCTGGTGGACTCAAATTGCTGACCTTTTGGTTAATAGCCACATGCTTAAGCACTGAGCCACCAGGGACCCTTAAAAAAAAATACATACAGAGCTCCTCAGCTTTGTACAATGAAAAGGTCCAGAGAATGCTCTATAGCAAAGAATATTCCAACAATCATAATATGGTCTGTGGTATGGAAGCATTATTTTCTCCTAAAACTAATACAAGCTTCTTAGAGAAATGGCTGAGTCTCTGTTTAGACAGGAGATGCACAAGATTAGCCCTTTCGTACTCAAGACAAGTTCCTTGTAACATCCAAAGGTTGTTGAAGTGTATTGCAAACTTGAATAACCAGAAAGGAATATAAATCGAAGTTAGCAAAATCTGAAGAAAAATAATGTTTAACTGCAAAATTTCTCTCAGAATTACCAGCAGGTTTTAAGATTTATTTTCATGCTCATCTCTATCAATTGATATTTAAAATTTTGAAAATGATTATCACATTCAATAATAAGATAATAAAGCAATAAAGAAGCATGTAAAGGGTGTCATCAATTTTATTCCCTTTCTCTTGACATTTGTACATTATTATAAATTAATGTGAAAATATGCTCTGCAAAATAAAAATGGATGTCTTCACTTGTAGTAGGGCAAGCTTTCAGAAAGATTAAACACTCTTGCACTAAATAATTGGACAATTTACCCTGTTGTTGTTAGGGGCCATCCAGTTTGTTCTGACTTATAGTGACCCCATGTACAACAGAAGGAAAGACTGTCCAGTCCTGTGCCATTCTCACAATGGTTGATATGTTTGAGCCCATTGCTGCAGCCACTGTGTCTATCCATCTCATTGTGGGTCTTCATCTTTTTTTGTTGACCTTTATCAAGCATGATGTCTTTCTCCAGGGACTGGTTCCTTCTGATAACGTGTCCAAAGTACGTGAGACAGTCTTTTCATTCTCTCTTTTAGGGAGCGTTTCAGCTCTACTTCTTCCAAGGCAGATTTATTTGTTCTTCCGGCAGGCCATGGTATATTCAATATTTTTTTATCAACACCAGAATTCAAAGGAGTCTATTCTTCTTCAGTCTTCCCAATTCATTGTTCAGCTTTCATATGCATATGAGGCAACTGAAAATACCATGACTTGGGTCAGGTGCACTTTAGTCCTCAAGGTGATATTTTCGCTTTTTAATAAACCTGTGGATTTAATCCAATTTGACCATACTAAGAAAAACATTTTACACTGCAACAATGTATGATGTACATTGCTATGACATAGATATAATCTGAAAGAAAAGATTTATGAAACAATATTCATCTTTGAATATGTACAACATACACTGACATTTTCTATTGTATTTAATTACAGTCTGTTCTATTACATACATATATAATTTATTTTTAATGGAGATTTCAACCTCTCAATTGCCTTCAAATCAACTAATGGATCATGCCTCGCAATATGAAAAACATTGCTTTTTGCGGTCCACTGAAACCGGATATACCAATCCAAAGCAACTATGAGTCACAATCATTACTGCATGGTGGTAGTAATAGCTAAAAATTATGCAGCAATTACTAATTTTAGGCACTTTTCTAAGCACTCTTTACATATAAAATATCCTATAAAGAAAAAATAGCATGTGTCCAGATTCAGGGTCATTCTCTTATTCACTATGTTTCCAAGGTTCTTACTGATTTTTTTTTAATTTTATTTTCTATGATTTGAAGCTTGTTGATACAGAAAAGCATTTACATAAAGAGGAAAAACAGAAGCTCCTTTATCAGTATGTCTGGCTTATAACTAGAACAACAAGCACTAACTGTTAAAACTGAGAGTTAACAATTCTTCAGAGAGTGATTGTGTTTTATTTAGAATACAGGTGAACATAAAAAATTGTAGTTCTATAAAGTGATAACCTGCATAAATGGTTTAAATAGGCATGGGAGATTGATTTCATGGATATTTACTTGGCAACCAGATGTCATGTATCCGTGTCTGAAATTCCTAAAATTACGGTCACATTGAATTATGTCAGTTGTCCTGTCATCAGCTGAATGGACAATGAAAGTTTGTTAATGAATTTGAGGACAGTCATGTTACCAGAATCAGTACAGGTAGTCCCCGACTTACAATGGGGTTCCCTTCAGACAACTCTGTGGTAGGTCAGTTCTGACACAAGTCCAGTACCTTTTTTTTTTTCATTATTATTGCCTTTTATTATCAGTATCTTTATAAATCTGATATTCGTCTTTGAACGACTGCTAGTGAAGATCGGATAATGATAACATCAGCAAATTATACACTACAACCTTACATGTAATACATATTACTAACAATAAGAAGTACAAAGAAAAGTAGACTGTCATCATAAATATGCACATTTCTTCATGACTTGAGTATGCAGTAAATTGATGATTATCTATACTCCGATTGCTTCTTTGCTTACCCAAACAGCTATTATTTTCCAAAATAATGGAAAACTAATTTTTGTACTTGGTTATGATTTTTAAAAAAACAAATAAGCACATTTTGTATCTATTTTCTTTACCTAGAGTGCTCTATACAAATCCTGGGGTTGCCATTGAAAAGGTGCCATCCATCCATCCCACCACCATGCAATGGACTTCACCTCCAAGTTTTCTGGGAACTACATCCCTCATGTCATTTATTGAAAACATATAAGCTAAAATTAGGCCGTAAGAGTGTCTGGGACACCCTCCAGGTAATCTCTTTCAAATGTAACATCTTAAAGAGAAGCTTCTGAGAAGTGTCAGTGGGAAAACACCTTCCAGAAAGTAATGGATGTCTTACATCCCCAAACATTTCAGTCCCATCTGTGAGTGTAACCAGATCTGACATTTCTTTCTCACCCTAAGCAGATGTTAATCAGCTGCAAGCACACCCACCACAAACCGGGAGCTCCTGTGAGGCTATAACAAAGCATTCTTAGGCAAAGGGTTATAAAACACCACTGTTTGCGTTCTGTTTTAAAGTTACAACCATCATCCCATTTAATCTTTAAAATAGTCCCGTGGCTGAGGCATTATTAATCTCCCTTCTTCTGAAGCAGTCTGAGGAATACTTAAGATTGATGCTCCAATTTGAGTGGTATTTATTTATCTACAGAGGAACTGAGGTGATTGTTAGGGTCATTTTTCCTAAAAAGTGTTATAATCTGAAAACACAACTGAAGAAGAGAAGAACTACTCAATTAAGCCCTGCAGTACCAATACATAAATATATATGAAGTATTAATGTGCTATCAGGCTAATATGGAAGCACGGTTTCTCCCTCAGCATTGTAAATGATCTACATATTTCTTCCACATTAGACATCCTTAGCATTTGATTAAAGACTGTAATTGGCAGTCTTAAGGCTCACAATGCACAATGGAACCATAGTATGTTTTCTTCTCTTATATTTTACATTTTAGTATTTTTAAATAAGAGGATGAATGTTATGAAATAAGCGCATATTACGTAAGCAATTTTCAACCTTAACCAGGTATTTTTTCTTTATTATGGCTAATGCCCTATTAAATTATGGTAATAGGTGCTAAGAACCAAATATGTTACTATAAAATTAAAAAAGAAAAAATACAACTTTCCTGCTCTCCCAGCTTAATGCAGTATATTATAAGAATCTATTTCCTGTTTTAAAATATGTCACTTGAACATATTCTTAAAATTACTTAACTGACAAGAAAAATTGGAAGAGAAATCAGCTGTAACGTATATTGTTAAATATTCCCCAACACACGCATACACACACACTAAAATATGTTGTTATTAGGTGCCTTTGAGTTGGTTCCGACTCCTAGCAACCTTGTGTACAACAGAAGGAAACACGTCTGTTCCTGTACCATCCTCACATTCATTGCTATGTTTGAGCCCATTGTGGCAACCACTGTGTCAATCCATTCCGAATGTCATCTGTAATTTTATAAAAATTATGGACCATATAAAAATATTACATGGCTCCAAAATATAGCTCTATTTTTTTCCCTCATTATATATATTTTTTCTTACTTCAATATATTCACACTCTTTTATTAGGCTCTTATTACTTGAATGTCACTTGAAATAAATTATTTTTTCTGGACCTATAATGTCAAAAATACTTTATACTAAATTATACGAAAATATAAAATATTATACTATATACTCTAACTTGCTTTCAGTAAGGTAAGACTCAGAGACTCGATAGGAATATTTTCCTAATTGTTAAACTTACTTTGTCTCAGCATTGACAAATGCTGAGACAAACAAAAGTATAAAGGTCAGAAAACCATTCATTAATATAAATTTAGCTGATGTAAGCTGCGTTCTTAACATATGTCCTTTTTATCATGATATTAGCTGGTCACTCTTGAGTTAGGTTTAATTTTTTTTTTTTTTTTATAATACAGCATATATTCATACCTTTTATCACTACTCATGAAACAGTTGAGTCATATATTATTTTGTTTAGAAAACAAACCAACAAAAATTAACCCAGTGAAATTTCCCTTTTTCAGTGCTTTTCTTTCAATATCTAGAATATTTTCTGAATTATACATTACTAGACCTTGTTGGAAACCCTAGTGATGTAGTGGTTAAGAGCTACGGGTGCTAAACAAAAGATCGGCAGTTTGATCCACAAGGAGCTCCTGGGAAACCCTATGGGACAGTTCTACTCTGTTCTATAGGGTCGCTATGAGTAGGAATTGACTTGACGGCAAAGGGTTTAGATCTTGTTAGACTTATTTTATTTAAGTCAAAACTATATTTACAATCTCTGGATAAAAAAAATCAAGCTCTGTTAAAATATGCATAGTGCCATCATATGTATAGAAACTATTACCTTTCTTGGTATCAATTTTGGACCATAAACTATATCATACATCATTATGAATAATTTGTTTTTCAGTCTAATAATATAAGTGAACTAAAGCCCATTGCAGTAAATCCTCACATTTAAGCTTATAACTGAGAATAATTACTTGATAACGGTAAAACACGGTCCCTAATATGGGTGTTACACACAATGTCAAAAGTATGGATAAACTTGAACAACTAAGTTGATATATGAATTTATAAATACATATATTTATGCAATATAATTTTGTTTACCAATTTGTATTTATTTTCATATAAATAGCTCTCATGTTGTTAGCCTCAGGCTCTTAATGCTATATCCAATATTTCATACTATTTATTGTATATTTTTCTAAATTCCTTGTAACAATCAATTACTTATTATTATTAATGATAATTTGAGAGACACTAAAATGTCTTCCTTTCTACCTCTACATAGACAAATGAATAACAAAGGCAATTTATTTTTGAAGAAGAATGCAAAACAAAATTACAGTTTGGTAATACCATTTGAATTACATCTGAGACTCACTATCTCCTCTTTTTTTTTTTTTTCAAGATACACACAATACAAAATGTTAGCAATAATTTTGGAGACAAATGAATGATATTTGTGCCACAAAATTATGTAGATCACTAGAAAGGATCATGACTATACTGGAGATAAAGGTCAAATTTTGGCACTGAGGTGGCTGCACCGTTTTTATGTCAAGTAACAGGCCATCAGGAAGGTCACCCTTGATGAGGACTGGCACAGAGAGAGATTAGCAATGACATTTCAAATGAGCTTGATTCAAACAACTTACATTTCTAGGTTCAATATTCTTAGGAATTTGTACAAGCAAGCAATGATAATAACTGCAATTTGTAATAATGCAGCTGTAAGTCTTAATAGTCACAATTTCATCTTACTGATACTATTGTATATCACAGCAAATTGCAAATCTCAGATTTGATGATTGAAGATCACATTATCTCTTCACATAACCAAACCAAAAAAATATATAAATTTGCATTTTCACAGAAATACTGACAAATTTTAAGAGAGTAAAAAAATTAAATAATAGTCACTAAAATAAAATCTTATTTCAGCAAAATGTGATAGGTTTCATAACTATCCCCTAAATTTAAATAGTTTTCATTCAAAATAATATTTCAAATATTATATGATACATATCATATATATGTGTATAGGCACACTCACATGTATATGTTATAATATGTAAGTGTTAGTGCATATAGTTTTAGCATATATTATAGTAATATAAATTATATTTATATATTATATATAAAACTTCACAAATGGTTCTAATATCACAGAATATATAATATCAGTATCATGGATTGAATTGCTTTTCCCCCAAAATATGTGTCAATTTGATTAGGCCACGATTCCCAGTATTGTGCAGTTGTCCTCCATTTTGTGATTTTTTTTAATGTGTTATAAATCATAATCTCCTTTTGTGGTTAAAGAGGAAAAGGGTAGGATGTAATACCCTTACTCAGGCCACATCCCTGATCCAATGTAAAGGGAGTTTCCCTGGGGTGTGGCCTGCACCATCTTTTATCTTATGAGAGATTAAAAGGAAAGGTAAGCAAGTAGAGAACTGGGGACCTTATACTACCAAGAAAGCAGTGCCGGGAGTAGAGAGTGTCCTTTTGACCCGGGGTTCCTGTATGGAGAAGCTCCTAGTCCAGGGGAAGATTAATGACAAAGACCTACCTCCATAGCCAACAGAGAAAGCCTTCCCCTTGAGCTGACCCCCCCAAATTTGGACTTCTAGCCTACTAGACTGTGAGAAAATAAATTCCTCTTTGTTAAAACCATCCACTTGTGGTATTTCTGTTATAGCAGCACTAGATGACTAAAACAATTGCTATACATGTATATGTATAAAAAAGAGAGGACAGGAATAATTTTTTTTTTGAGTAACAAATAAGCATCAGAATTGGTGGATTTTTTAATATTTTGGGGACTGTATTTTTTAATTTATTATAATGCTTTCAAATATTTATTAGAAAAATATTTTGCCTTAATTACTAATTATTAACATCTTTCAAATCATTATTCACCTGACAACATTTAAAATATGTTTTGTTTATTTAAATAACTTTTGATAAGTTGTTGTCACTAATCTAATTAACTTTTTTCCCAAATAGATAAGTAATTTGAAAATATCTTTATTTCAATTTTTATAATTAACTTTATGCTAAAAGAAGGAAAGCAATATTGAATTTCTTGGAATATAAAATAAAATCAGAGAAAATTTGGTTATTAAATAGGGAACATCCTTGCATCAGATACTGTAATTATTGTTTTTATCGATTAATACATTAGCTTATATCCACCTCTTGTCAGTCAGTTTGTAGTACTGTGGTGCTTTGTGTGTTGCTGTGATTCTGGAAGCTATGCCACCGGTATTTCAAATACCAGCAGAGTCACCCATGGTGGACAGGTTTCAGCAGAGCTGCCAGACTAAGATAAACTAGAAAGAAGGATCTGGCAATCTATTTCTGAAAAAAAAAAAAATATATATATATATATCAGTGAAAACATTACTGACAGCAGCATAACGTTGTCCAATATGGTGCTGGAAGATGAGCTGCTCAGGTTGGAAAGCATTCAACATGCAATTGAGGAACAGCTACTTCCTCAAGGTACAGTCAGTCTTAATTTCCTGATGTGGCACAACTCAAAATGAGAAGAAACAGCTGCAAACATCTATTATTAATAGGAAGGTGAAATTTACAAAGTATGAATCTAGGAAAATTGAAAATTGTCAAAAATGAAATGGAAGGCATAAAGATCATCATCCTAGGCATTAATGAGCTGATACGGACTAGCATTGACCATTTTGAATTGGACGATCATATATGGTCTACTATGCTGGAAATGACACATTGAACAGAAACACCATCCCATTCATTATCAAAGAGAACATTTCAAGACCTATCTTACAGTACAATGCTGTCAGTGATAGAATAATATCCATACACCTACAGGAATGTCCAGTTAATATGATTATTAAATGTATGCACCAACTACTAATGCCAAAGATGAAGAAATTGAAGATTTTTTGCTAGCATCTGAAGTCTGAAACTGATCAAACATGGAATCAAGATGCATTGATAATTACTGGTGACTGGAATGAGAAAGTTGGAAATGAAGAAGTATCAGTAGTTGGAAAATACGGCCTTCGTGATGGAGATCATATAACAGAATTTTCCAAGACCATTAACTTAGCCCTGATGGTGAAGTGGTTAAGCACTGGGCTCAATTTTGAATCAAACTGCTCCTTGGAAACCTTGTGGGGCAGTTCTACCCTGTCCTATAGGGTAACTATGAGTTGGAGTCAACTTTTTTTTTTTTTTTTTGGTTTGTCGACTTATTCATTGGAAATACCTTTATTCAACTACATAAATGGACCTCACCAGATGGAATGCACAGGATTCAAATCAACTTTATCTGTGGAGACAATGGAGAAGCCCAATATCATCAGTCAGAACAAGACCAGGGGCCGACTATAGACCATTAATTGCTCCTATGCAAATTCAAGGGGAAGCCGAAGAAAATTAAAACAAGACCAGGACAGCTAAAGTACAACCTTGAATATATTCCATGTGTTTTAGAGACTATCTCAAGAATAGATTTGCCCCTTTGAACACTAACAACCACAGGACCGAATGAATTGTGGGATGACATCAGGGATATCATACATGAAGAAAGAAAAAGGTCATCAAAAAGGCAAGAAAAAAAGAAGAGACCAAAATGCGTGTCAGCAACAGTGAACCCCTGAGGGAGCAGGAGGTCAGTGGGATGCAGACCCCAAATTCTCATAAAAAGATGAGACTGAATGGTCTGACTGAGACTAGAGGAATCCTGGCGGTCATGGTCCCCAAACCTTCTGTTGGCCCAGGACAGGAATCATTCCCGAAGACAACTTATCAGACATGGAAGGGACTGGACAGTGGGTAGGAGAGAGATGCTGATGAAGAGTGAGCTACATGTATCAGGTGGACACTTGAGACTGTGTTGGCATCTCCTGTCTGGAGGGGAGATAGGAGGGTAGAGAGGGTTAGAAACTGGCAAAACAGTCATGAAAGGAGAGACTGCAAGGGCTGACTCATTAGGGGGAGAGTAAGTGGGAGTATGGAGTAAGGCGTATATAAGCTTATATGTGACAGACTGACTTGATTTGTAAACGTTCACTTAAAGCTCAATAAAAATCATTATTAAAAAAAAAATGTGTGTCAGAACAGACTCTGAAACTTCCTCTTGAACATAGTTCAGCTAAAGCAAATGGAAGAAATGATGACATAAAAGAGCTGAACCAAAGATTTCAAAGGGTGGCAAGAGAGGACAAAGTATTTTACACCCTCTCTTCACTTATTGACGTGGTTGGGTTCCACAGACTGGGTGGTTATGTAAAATCACCATTAAGTAAGGGTTAGGGTTCCATCACTCACCACCTATGGGGTCCTCACATGTCTGGGGATGAACATGGCACATTGGGTCCCCCTTCTCCACCATGGCTTCCTCACCACCTCAGATCCCTCAGGGGTTGGAGGTGGTGGTGGTGGTCAGGTGCTGCCCACCATGTGCTACCTCTGCCACATGCCCTGGGAGGGAAGCTTGCTTGTGGTTGCTCTGCCCTAATCCTTCCTGCAGCCCTGCATGGCCACCTTTGCTTTCCCTCCTCCCTGCCTCCCCACACAGACCTCCCTAGCACCTTCAAGCCTTTGCCCAGCCTCCCCCTTCCTACCTGCAAACTCTTGTCTCACCATCACCCAGTGCCTTCTGTGGCCTGATTAAAACATAGTGTAGACATCCTGTGGCTGGTTCACAGCAGTCTCTCTTGTGGCCGGGTCGTTGTAGGCGCCTCTGGTATATCATTTGGGGTGACCTGTAGAGGGTGCCATGGGCCTGGCTATGGCCCAACTTTGGGCCTGGCCCATTTGAGGTGTTGCTTGAGAATTTTTTTCAAAGTTGTCGTAAATGTGAAATGTTGGATAAAGAGATAGTCAATAAGTGAGGAGTAAGTGCAATGAAATGTGCAAAAACCTGGAGTTAGAAAACCAAAACAGAATAGAATGCTCTGGATTTTTCAACCTAAAAGAACTGAAGAAAAAATTCAAGCCTTGAGTTGCAATTTTGAAAGATTCTATGGGCAAAATATTGAACGACACAGGAAGCATCAAAAGAAGAGGGAATACACAGAGTCACTGCACCAAAAAGAATTGCTGAACATTCAAGCATTTCAGGAGGTAGCATATGTTAGATTTGTGTTTTCAATATCAATCAATCCAAAGTTGTTTCTTATTTTTGGTGTGATTTTTTTTTTTTTTGACTCATGGATTATTTAAAGAGAATTGCTAAATCAGCAAAGTATTGAGGAATTTCTAGATATTTTACTTTTAATGCATTTTAATATAATTGCAATTTTGTCAGATAATATATGCTAAGTAGTCTTAGACATTAATTTGTGTATAATGGGAGCTGTATGAGTTGTTCTCGGTTAACTTCTGTTAAAGGATAATAAATTCCTCATCTTCAGAAAATCAACCCACATTTCTCTTTAAAAACACCTGGGTAATGCAGTAAAGCTATTCTATGCACTTGTGTGCAAACTGTTTTTGAGGCTCAGCAGGAAATAGAGATAAGAAGGAGTACATCCTGTAATTTTCCCTGAATTTTGCATCATTCTGGAAATGTCAGATTTTAGGGTCACTAAAATTTTCCTGGTACTAGAGTAAACTGTGAAAAGTAAGATGTGACTCATAGTTAATACTGATTTACTAAAGTTGAATCTATAAAGCACTTATACTGTCTCCTATAATTAGCAAATTCTCTAAGGATTCCTTTCTACTCCAATATGATCATACTACTGCTATATTTTAAATAAATCAGCAAAAGTACCGGGCGACACTTCATTCTGTTTTACAAAATGTCACTATGAATTGGAGCCAACTCTACATCACCTAAAAAAAACAACAAACCATCATAAAGCTCCAAATTTGGCATCAATCTTCATAATTAATATTTAATCATGAAGCGCAAATTGACTCAGCAATGAGTTTGGTTTTTTTTTTGGTTTAAGGGCAACCAAATGCAGTCAATATGAAGTAGACAGGGTTTAGATTTCATATGACATTATTTTAAAGGAGGCTTTATAGCCTGGCATCACTGATCTAACCTTTGTGACTGATGGTTAGACTTGAATCAGAAATCCTTACTTGTAAAGCATTTACTTGATAATTTAATAATAACAATCATCTACGTTAGATTGATAGTCAAATAAAATATTAAATTGAAGGACAATGCAAAAGCCTGTTTTCCATATTACATATTTGAAATAATTTCAGATGATTCAGAAATTAATTTTACTGCCTTAATGAACTATTCATTTAATAAAATCCCTTACCATTTTTTAACTGACCTTAATGTGCAGAATTTTTTTTAATTTAAATTATACTTAAGGAAATTATAGAAAAATTATCAATGAATAAGTCAAATTTTATTTATAAAAGAAAAGTAGCCTCAAACAATTCTTTTTATGAAGCACTACAAAGTTGTGTTAAATAGGTATTGCATTGTATATAATTAAAATGGGTGTCTTCTTCATTCAAGTAGATATAGGAGACTAAATGGGTGTCTCCTGTCTGGAGGCGGATGAGAAGGCAGAAAAGGACAGGAGCTGGTTGCATGGACAGGGGAAACCTGGGATGGAAACGGGGAGTGTGCTGTCACGTTATAGGAATTTCAACTAGAGTCACATAACAAATGTGTATCAATTTTTGTATGAGAAATTAACTTCAGCTGCAAACTTTCACCTAAAGCACAATAAAAAGAATTATAATAATAAAAAAACAAAATGTCAAAAAAAAACAGAATAATGTTACATTGTATATAATTTTATCATATGGGTTAATTATCAATGACTCATTTGTCCTTTATTTGCAGAAAGAGGACATTCTTAATGTTTTGTAGGAAGTCTCAGCTACAAATCCAATCTGAAAACCATGGATTAAGGTTCTCTCTGCTCAGGCTCCTAGGGTAGACCAGTGGGACTTCCACATTTAGTCATCACCTGCCACAGGCTAGGAGTGGTGGATTTACTGTTATTTCTTAATGGAAAAATGATTTATCATCATTGTAAAATCCCCTTTAGCAGAGAATTAAGGGTGTATCCATTCGGAAACACATGGATTTTTTACTCCTTTAATCCTATGAAACAGATATTCTTTCTATACTAACCTGGAATATCAATAGCTTCCTCTTAAAAAAGTCAGAAAGATGATTTGCTCCCCTTTATTTTATATACACACACATACATATACATGTAATATATTTATATAAGTGTACAGTAACATTGTTATATCTCATTAGATTCCCTTTTTTTTTTTGCTGTAACTTTTTACAGGAGATGTCATCTTTGTTTAGTTATTTGTGCTTTTCAACATTTTTCAACTAATATTATCCCTACCCCTTCTTTATTAGTATCCATATCTCTAAGTACTGTTATGACGAATTAGATATTTATTTATTTTGTTGTCTAATTCTTGTAGGTTGTAGCCACTGTGTTTGAAACAAACCATGCAAACCCATTGCCATCGCTAGTGGCTTCCCAACCAGAGCACAATTCAAACTTTCTTTACTTTATTTAAGTTTTCCCTGGAAAGTGAGCCTTCTTCACTTTGTCCGTGCAAAGAACATAGGAACTGTGCACTATCCTTCAGTAATGACCTGTGAGTTTCATAGTTGAGTGTTATGAATTTGCTGTGACTTTGAGGATGGTCTTATTGACACACATTATATATCTGTAATTATCCAACTTTGGCAAAATTTACATTCCCCTTAACCATGAGTGGAAACCCCGGTGGAGTAGTGGTCAAGTGTTATGGCTGCTAACCAAAGGGTCGGCAGTTCGAATCCTCCAGGCGCTCCTTGGAAACTCTACGGAGGGGGGGGTTCTACTCTGTCCTATAGGATCTCTATGAGTCAGAATCGACTCGACGAGACTGGGTTTTGGTTTGGTATCCATGAGTAATTACTTAAAAAAAAAAAAAAGGCTGGTAAAAAGCAAATTCCATCTGTGGGTAATATTCTAAGCTATTATCATTTATTTAACATCTATAGCATTGGGAGCCAATTCTTTGACCTCTGTGCTTCAGTTTTCCTGTCTGTACAAGGACATAATAGTACTCATTTCACAGAGTTGTTGTGTGAAATTGTGAGGGAAGCTTTTACATGGTTCTTGGCACAATGGACATACCCAACTACTTCTTCATTGTTTTCCCAGCTTCAGCTCTTATGCTAACCCTATGACATCTCAGAGTCTCCACTCTACTCAAAAGCTAGAGTGTTTGCTTTAAAAATTAATTAGTTCCTGTCTCTTTCCTGTACATTTTACACAGGTGAGAAGTGTAAGTATTTACAATGTTTAACAAGGTTTCACACAATGTCACTTCTGTTTAGCCTGTAGTTCATTAGCCAATATCTCCACCATTGTCTCATCCTCCATATGCACTGTTCTCCTGGCTTTTCCTTAATCCTCCTTTTGCCCTGGAATTTTGCACTTATTGCTCCCTGGCCCTGGGATTATTTTTCGTACAAATATTGTGGCAAATTATTTCCAATTTCAAGTCTTTGCTTAAATGCTGGCAACACCAAGTGAAGCAGACCCTGGCAACCCTATTTAAAGTGTCGATTTATTCTCCAGGATCTCTGTATTCTGTGTTTTTTAAATACAAATAAGCTGCTCCATCATGATCACTTATGTTATATTTAGTCATTTTTGCTCTTTTCTGTCTACTAAAGTATAGACATCAAAAGACAGGAATGCATTAGGTGGTTTCGTTCATTGATATACCACATGACTTAAAGCACTGCCTGGATTCTAATAGGTGCTAAATACATATTTGTTGAAGAAATGGGTGGATTAATGGAGGTTACCATGAGTTAGGTCCAAGAAAAGCATAGTTCAGTGGTGCCACAGAAGATATCTCATATTTAACAGAAAGACATGTATGACTTCAAGACAAAAAAATATTGTTTTTGTCCATTAAGATGCATTTAATTCTACTTAGAACCAATGAAACTAAATATTCATGGTTTTCCATAAATACCTACTGAGGTTTGGGGTGGGGTAAGAGACAAATGTAACATGACTCATAGAGAAACATGGCAAGAGTTTTAGATAATTCCTGAAAGTTATTTAAGGTAAAATAGGGGTGCATTCAAAATCATGTATATATCAGCCAATAATCACAAGACACTTGATAAACTGCGTAATTACGAGACTGTCTTGGCACAAGGCGAAAAACTGAAAAAAAAAAAATTTCTTCCAAAAAGAATAATTTATTTATTTCCTATGCCCAAACTGAAATATTACCATCTAAAATTTATTTTACAATTATCTCTAATGTAAAACGCTTAAGCAGAAACTTAAATGCAAGGTCATAGACGTAAACTTTATTTTATTTGAAAGATGTAGATTAGGAATACCAATCTAGATGAAAAAGAATACATCTTATGAGCAACAGAATTAAAATGCTTTTGCTTTATAACAAGATGAAGCATTAAGAACACAAATAACTGAAGGTCAGGCATACCTTGCTTGATAAATTAGTGATTAAATGGCGATCAAATATATTCATACTAGTTTGACTACAGATAATCTATAATTTAAATTATAGAATCCACAACAAATTCATATTTAGTTGAAAACATTTGGTAGGGTTAATTTCCAGATTTTTTCAGTGCATGTTCATCTTTCATTTTTAGTTTTAATGCTAACGTTACCTGATCCCATTATACATTGTTTGTTGTGAGAAGGCAACATTTCCGTAGTCTCAGTAGGTACTGACAAGGGAGTTAATTACTGCTGCAATCTGGATTAATTTAATTCCATCCAAATGAGCATTGATTGGCTTCATCATTATAATTATGAAAGTTCTCAAAATGGACTCAACCTCAAAGATCTTTGTTTAGCTGCCTTATATTTAACCTTTTCATAAAATCAGACCATAATAAGAAGTGCTTATTTCTATACAGGTAGAAGAGCTCAGGCTGCTAACCGAGAGTTTGACAGTTTGAATCCAGCAAGTGCTCGTTTGAAACCCTATGGGGCAATTCTACTCTGTCCTATAGGGTCGCTTTGAATAGGAATTGACTTGACAGCAATGGTTTTTTTTTTTTTTGGTTTAAATGTTTTCATAATCTTTATCCTACAGTAAGTAGCAGATTAGAAAGAAGAAAATTCAGTAGATAGGTGGATAGATAGGAAGATGATAGATAGATAAATAGACAGCAAGACAGACAGGCAGACAGACAGACCAGACAGATAGACATGTAGATAGGTAGATAGATGATAAATAATAGATAGACAGATGATAGATAGATAGATAGATAGATAGATAGATAGATAGATAGATAGATAGATAGATAGATAGATAGATAGATAGATAGATAGATAGATAGATGATAGATAGATGATAGATAGATAGATAGATGATAGATAGATAGATAGATGATAGATAGATGATAGATAGATAGATAGATAGATAGATAGATAGATAGATAGATAGATAGATAGATAGATAGATAGATAGATAGATAGATAGATAGATAGATAGATAGATAGATAGATAGATAGGTAGATAGGTAGGTAGGTAGGTAGGTAGGTAGGTAGATGGATGGATGGATGGATAGCGGGATGGATGGATAGGGGGATGGATGGATGGGGGATGGATGGATAGGGGGCTGGATGGATAGGGGGATGGATGGATGGATGGATGGATGGATGGATGGATGGATGGATGGATGGATGGATGGATGGATGATGGATGGATGGGGGATGGATGGATGGGGATGGATGGATAGGGGGATGGATGAATAGGGGGATGGATGGATGGGGGATGGATGGATAGGGGGATGGATGGGTGGGGGATGGATGGGTAGGGGGATGGATGGGTAGTGGGATGGATGGATACGGGGATGGATGGATAGCGGGATAGCAGGATAGGTAGGTAGGTAGGCAGGCAGGCAGGTAGGTAGGTACGTAGGTAGGTAGGTAGGTAGCAAGCAAGACAGACAGGCAGACAGGACAGATAGATATGTAGATAGGTAAATAGATGATAGATAGACAGACAGGTAGGTAGACAGATGCATTTAAGTCTACCTGTACTCAGGAAGAGCTTAAGGACAGCAGAATGAGGCATTGACCAGTCCTGTATCAACCTCATAATGGTCAGCATTTTACAGTTCATTACTGAAGCCTTTCTGCCAATCCATCTAACAGAGGGGCCCCCCTGCCCTCACTGGCCCTCTGTATCACTAAACATGATGTCCTCCTCCAGCAATTGATCTCCCTTGATAATGGGTCCAAAGCAAACTAGTTGGGCAGTGTTTTGTTGTGATGCATAAGGTTTTCCTTGGCTAGTTTTTGGAAGTAGATCAGAAGGCCTTTCTTCCTTGTCTGTCTTAGTCTGGAACCTCTGCTGAAACCTGTTGACCATGGGTGACCCTGCTGGTATCTGAAATGCCTTTGGCATAGCTTTTAGCATTATAGCACCAAGCAAGCCAGTACAGTATGACAAACTGACAGAGGGGTCGTATAATTTTTCTAAGGGGACTTGTTCAATAACGAATATGTCTAAGTGAAATAATCAACAACTGATTGCCACTTTTTATAAACCAACAGATGGATACAATAATAGTATGCTTTATATACATGATAATAGTGATAGCAGATATAGGCCTGGAAGCTAAGTTCAAAACATCACCCACAAAACTGTGTGTTGACTGTGCCCTGTCTGTACAGTAGCGGGGCAGAGGAACAAGAATAAGCTGGGTAAATAAAAATTATACATATGCCAGCAGGGTCAAGAGACAGAGTGGTAACTCATTTTCTATTTCCCCAGTCTTATTCTGCTCCATCCATTAGCAGCAGATCAAGAGAAAAAAAAAAAAAAAAAAAATCTCTTTGCCTGTAAAGAACATAAAATACTAGCGATGTTAATAAAATTTTGTACCTCAGGTTCATCAGGACTTTTGTGGATAAGTCTGGTAATATCTTTTCTTATTGCATTTTATGTTCTATCAGGGCTGAGGCTCAGGTAATTCTAATGCTCTCTCAATTATTATTATGAACTATAATAGCTATTTTGCTCTGTTGCCAAATGTCTTCAGGTCTTCGTCTTCTAATCAAATGGTATTTTACCATTTACTGTCTTGTGTTCATGTAAGCCATCTGACTAGTCAAAATTAATTAATTTTGTGAGGCAGCTTTGACAGACGTTGCCGGACTGGAGTATTAATTGTTGATGGATCTTGGGGTGAGAAGATGGGTGCACCGTCTATAGCTTGTCAGAAATGAACATATGAGTGAGAAATTTCAGGTCTGATTTATTTATTTACTTTTTAACCCTACTGTAACCTAACCAAAACCCCCAAATAATTTAACAACTCTTGTAGATTTGGGCTCAAGCATAAAAACAATTGTGAGGATGGAGCAGGACCAGGTAGTGTTTCATTCTGTTTACTTGAGGTAACCATGAGTTAGAACTCATGGGATGGCACCGAACAACAACAATAGAGGACCAACTATCTATGTTTCTAGCACTGTTATAGGCACTCTGAATACTTCGGTGAACAAGACTGGCAAACCTCATGCCCCAGTGATTAAGGCTCTAAGCACATTAAAAAAATGAAATAAAATAAAACAGCTTGATATAATTTCAATGAAGCATACATACTATGAAGTAATTAGAGCAGGATTGTAGTAGGGAGCAAGCAAAGGAGGTATCCTTAAACAGTAACGTTTCAGCTAAGACAATGATCAGAAAGAAGTAGCAGTATGAAAATCTAAAGCAAGTGTATTTTTTCTTGATAGAAGTTAGCGTTGAAGAGACAGAACAAATTCCCAATGACTGGATGTCAGAGAGAGAGAGAGAGAGGAACTTATTTTGGAGAAAGAGATGGGACAAGTTAGTGTAGGACCACATACAGCATGAGAAGATATTTATAATGGAAATCTATTGAAAAATTACCATGAGCAGGAGAGTGATCTTTTCTAATCTAGATTTTGAAGAGATTATCTTCTCAACTGTAGCTAATTAACTTTGACCAGGCAAAAATGGAAGGAGGAAGGTTAGTTAGGCTGCTGTTGTCAGGGTTTAAGTTGTGTGGATATTAAGGATATTGATTTGAAAAGCTTTGCATGATAGGAAATGGTGAGAAAGGAGTGAATTTGAGCCAGGTTTAGAGATAGCACTGGAAGTATTTGCCATTTTTTGGAATGATTGCTGTTAAGGAGCAGAAACAGGAAAAAAGGAAAGGATCATTCTTAGGGTTTTGGCCTAAGCAAATAATGGATGGTGATGTCATTAGTGAGAATGAGAAGTAAGGAAAGGAATCAGAATTGGGAGGAAATAATGAAAATCAATTTGCTTTTTTTATGTATTTACTCTAAAAAATATTTATTATAAACTTTTATTCTTTCAGACGCTATTTTACAAATACCATAATTTTTTGGGACAGGATACATGATATGATTTTCTTTTTCTAATTACATGCCAAAGACATTGCTTGACGTAATCAATGAAAGTCTGCCTCAGAAACACCCCATCCTGCCAGATTATTGCTTTTGTATTCTAACATGTAACAGACATATAAATACTTAACAGTACCATTTATATGCATCAGTATGATAAATATAACTATATTACTTATTAATATTAAAATACCATAATTATTATTTTAAGTATTTTTTAGTTTTTTGCTTAAAAAAAATAAATAAATCCATTGCTGTCAAGCCAATTCCAACTCATAGCGACCCTATAAGACAGAGTAGAACTGCTCCATAGGGTTTCCAAGGATCTAATCTTTATGGAAGCAGACTGCCTCATCTTTCTCCCATGGTTCAAACTGCCCAACTCTGGTTAGCAATCAAGGACTTATATATGTTGTTTGAAGTGCCATTTTGACAGCACTATTAGGCAGATATAATTAGCTACATATGACATATGAGAAAGCATCATTAGGAAATTTTAAATGACTTGCCACAAAACAGTAGATTGGTAGTGGAAATGCTAGAAAAATTCAAATATGCTGACTACTAAACTAGTAAATTGGTATCACAACATGTTATAAAAAACCGAACCCATTGCCGTCGAGTCGATTCCGACTCATAGCGACCCTATAGGGTTATAGATGACTAAAATTTCTTCCACCGAGTATCACCCATTGGAAAACAGGAAGCAAGCTCAAAGAAGAAAAAATATGTGTCCTATATATCTCAAAAGTGTCTCATTTGATCTCTTATTTATAGATAAATCTGTACAGGTATCACAGTTCTAGAAGATAAGTAGATATAAAAATCTCAAAGGAGAAAAAAAAATGATCAGAAACATATCATGAGAGATGAAGCTTTCTAGAGGCTATTCTATAAGATGACATTTCCTACCAGTTTTGTTCTACTCAAATCAGATATAGTGAGTCCAAAAATAACTCCAGTTTAAGTTTGATTGTTTTAAGTAGCAATATGTTGCCCAAGGGTGGTGTGCAAATATTACAAAGGTATCTCAACTCCTTTATAGTTGGCTGGAAAAAGAAGACGATTTTGTCTGAGGGAAAAAAAAAAGCAAGAGGATGAAAGTTTTTTTTCAGTATTTCTAATTCTGAAAGGCAAAAGATATGGAGATGTTTCTAAATCCCTTTAACAATGTTTTTATCTATGTATTGCTATTTATTCCTGAATTTAGTATTCGTTCTGTTTTTTTTTGCTTGATTATTCTTGCTACTGTTTTATCAATTTTATTAACACCTACAAAGAAGTGACATTTACCTTTGTTGATACCCTCTATCTTATATTTGACTTTTTTTCTTTTTGATGTCTGCACTTACATTTCTTTTGAAATTATTCTTCTATCTATGCTCTTGAGATGGAAGCTTAGAACATGGACTGTCAACCTTTCTCCTTTTAAAAATTTTGTACTTTTAAGAAAAGGACTGCTTTTTCTCTTTTTCAGAAATTTAATGCATTACACACCAACTATAATTCTATTCTGGAAACCCTAGTGGCGTAGTGATTAGGTGCACCGGCTGCTAACCAAAATGTTGGCAATTCGATTCCACCAGGTGCTCCTTGAAGACTCTATGGGGCAGTTCTACTCTGTCTTATAGGGTCACTATGAGTCAGAATCAACTCAACAGCAGTGGGTTTTTTTTTTTTATAATTCTACTCTATTGTTTTCTAATTTGCATTGAATTTTTCTTAACATACAAATTATTTAAATTATCTTGCTTATTTTTCAGATATTTGGAGGTTTTCAGTCATCTTTATTAATTTCTGGTTTAAATTCATTGTGGTCAGAGCATATGCTGTCCATGATTCATTGTGTTGTTTGGGTGTCATTGTCCTTTGTTTGCTTTTTCCATAGACCACCTTATGGCCAATTTTAATAAGATGAGTTTTCTGCAAGTTTTAAAGGCAGTGTTCTAAACATGTATACTAAATAAATTTGTTAATCATTGCATTCAAATAGTATAAACCATTAGTATTTTTTTTTTTTTTTTTTGCTTGATATACCAGTCATTGAGAGAAGAAGCTTAAAAATCTTTAATTGGACATGTTGACATTTATTTTTCTGCCTTTAATGCTGATTTTTTTTTTTTAATTCTTGTTTGAAATAATTTGAGTCTATATTATTAGGAACACAGAATTTTAAAAAGAAGTGGGTTCTTGTTGAATTGACCCTTAAATCACCACCTAGTTTCCACCAAAAAATGTGCATATGTCTAGTCTTAAGTTTTATGAGTCTTGTAATTGGGTCATATAATCCTTCCATTCGTTAGTATTTTTAATGTATAACTTTACTGTACATAGCATTTTAATTCCTTTTAGTTTAAACTATTTGTGTTCTTATATTTATAGTGTTCTTGTAAACAATGCATAGTTGAGCCTTTTTTAAATTTCATATAAAATTCTTTGACTTTTAAAAAAAGGCTATTTTTAGATCTTTTCGGATAAATGAAAGAGTTGGAAAAAAGAAAACACAGAGTTCCTGTATGTCTTTATCCAATTTGACTTCATGTAACATTGTGTATTTATCAAAGGAAATGGCTGGAAAGCTCAGCTCACTAATGGCAAGATCTTCCTTCTCCAGAGCCTTAGTTCCTCCCACAGCCCGCTGATGACTTGAACATTTTATGTTTTAATATTTCCATTTATTCCTCGTTCTTGAAGTGAGGACTGTGGCTTAATGCTACTTAAAATATCCACCCAGGAAGCAAAACATTCAGATTCATTTCAGGAATCTTTCCACATTATCTAATAATAAATTAATACTTAAAAACATCTTACATCCTTTTGGTCTACTTCCCAAGGTAATATATAATTAAAGGATGAGTAGATGGTTTTAAATAATTAATAATAATTATTATTATTTACAGACAAGGACACCTACTACTGACTTTTTATTAGTTGGTGTATACTGAAGCATTGTTTCCATTGTGGAAGTAGATTTACAAGTTTTGGTTTGGTTGTTTTTATTTTCTTACTCTTTTGTAAGTTTATGTAGTAGATAATGTTGATATAAACTGACAGAGATCGACTGACAGCAACCACTAAACTAACCAACTACATTTGTATCTCATAGCAATCACAAATAGGCTTCCCCACAAAAGGAGAAAGTTATTCCTAATTTCATGAGATTTCTGGAGTGTTAGGATGTCCTTATCCAACCTCAACCTCTTTCATGTCTTTTCTGCATGATGCATGAAATATCACAGAAAAGCCTTGCCAATTTAGAGCAAATATTTTATATTTTTTAATGTGTAAATATTGCATGTTGTTGTTGTTGTTGTTAGGCACCTTCAAGTCAGTTCCCACTCATAGCAGCTCTGTGTAAAACAGAACGAATCACTGCTTGGTCCTGCTTCATCCTCATAATCACTGTTACGCTTGAGCCCATTTTTGTAGCCACAGTGTTAATCCATCTCATTGAGGGTCTTCCTGTTTTTCACTGACCCTGAACTTTACCAAGCATAATGTCCTTCTCCAGGGACTGGTCCCTCCTGATAACATGTCGAAAATACTTGAGACGAAGTCTCGCCATTCTTGCTTCTAAGGAGAAATCTGGCTATACTTCTTCCAAGGCAGATTTGTTTTTCTTCTGGCAGTCCATGGTATATTCAACATTCTTCAACAACTCCATGATTCAAATGTGTCAATTCTTCTTTGGTTTTCCTTATTCATTGTCCAGCTTTCACATGAAAATGGGGCATATCTTAGTCCTCAGAGTGACAGCTTTGCTTTTTAAAATTATAAAGAGGTAGTTTGCAGCAGGTTTGCCCAATGCAACACCTTGTTGTTGACCCAAGTAAAATGAAATCCTTGACAACTTCAATATTTTCTCCGTTTATCATGATTTGCTTATTGGTCCAGTTGTGAGAATTTTTGTTTTCTTTATGTTAAGGTGCAATCTGTATTGAAGGCTGTAGTCTTTGATCTTCATCAGTAAGTGCTTTAAGTCTTCTTCACTTTCAACAAGCAAGGTATGTCATCTGCATATCACAGGCTGTTAATGTGTCTTCGTCCAATCCTGCGACTATGTTCATCTTCATATGGTCCAGCTTCTCAGATTATTTTCTCAGCAAATAGATTGAATTATGGTGAAAAGATACAACACCTTTCCTGACTTTAAAACACACAGTATCCTTTTGTTCTTTCTAAACGACTGTCTCTTGGCTTGTGTACAAGTTCCTCATGAGCACAATTAAGTGTTCTGGAATTCCCATTCTTTGCAATGTTATCCATAATTTTTTATGATCCACACAGTCAAATGCCTTTGCACAGTCAGTAAAACACAGGTAAACATATTTCTGGTATTCTCTGCTTTCAAACAAGATCCATCTGACACCAGCAATGGTACCTCTTGTCTCGTGTCTTCTTCTGAATCCAGCTTGAATTTCTGGCAGTTCCTTGTTGATGTACTGCTGCAACTGCTTTTGGATGATCTTCAGCAAAATTTTACTTGTGTGTGATAATGGTGATTTTGTTAGACAATTTCTGCATTCTGTTGGATCACCTTTCTTTGAAATGGGCGAAAATATGGCCTGTCTTCCAAAAGTCTTGAAAGATATTTGGAACTTTGGAAGCTGTCTTCCAAATGTCTTGACATAGGGGAGTGAGCACCTTTAATACTATATCCATTCATTGAAGCAACTCAACTGGTGTTTCATTAATTCCTTATTTTTCACCAATGCCTTCAGTGCAAATTGAACTTCTTCCCCCAGTACCATCGGTTCTTGATCATATGCTACCTCCTGAAATTGTTGAAAATGGACCAATTCCTTTGATACAGTGACTCTGTGTACTCCTTCCACCTTGTTTTGATGCTTCCTGCATCATTCAATATTTTGCCCATGGAATCCTTCAATATTGCAACTCAAGTCTTGCATTTTTTCTTCAATTGTTTCAGCTTGAGAAATGCTAAGTGTGTTCTTACCTTTTGGTTTTCTAATTCCTGGTCTTTGCACATTTTGTTGTAATACTTGTCTTCTTGAGCCACCTTTTGAAAATTTCTGTTCAACTCTTTAACTTCATCATATCTTCCATTTGCTTTAGTTTTACTACATTCAAGAGCATGGTTCAGAGTTCTTTCTTTCCTGTCTTTTAAAGATCTTTTGCATTCTTTGTGTGTGATATCTTAGATGACATTCCACAACTCGACAGGACTTCAGTCATTAGTGTTCAGTGCATCAAATCTATTCTTGAGATGGTCTCTAGATTCTCTAAAATGAGAAGAAACAGCTGCAAATATCCATTAATAATCGGAATGTGGAATGTAAGAAGTATGAATCTAAGAAAGTTGGTAGTCATCAAAAATGAAATGGAATGAATAAAAATCAATATCGTAGGCATTAGTGAGCTGAATTGGACTGGTATTGGCCATTTTGAGCCAGACAATCATGTGGTCTACTATGCCAGGAATGACAAATTGAAGTGGAAGGGCATCACATTCATTATCATAAAGAACATTTCAAGTTCTATCCTGAAGCACAATGCCTATTAGTTATGGGATAATATCCATATGCCTACAAGGAAGACCAGTTTATCTATACAAGGAAGACCAGTTTATATGACTATTATTCACATTTACTTCACAAGGCCAAAGATAGAGAAATTGAAAATATTTATCAACTTCTGCAGTCTAAAATTGATTAAACATGCAATCAAAATGCTTTGTTAATTACTGGTGATTGGAATGAGAAAATTGGAAATCGAAGAAGGATCTGTAGTTGAAAAATAAGGACTTCATGATAGAAAGGACCCCAGAGATTGCATGATAGAATTTTGCAAGACTAACAACTTCTTCATTGGAAATATCTCTTTTCAACAACATAAACGGTGACTGCTTTGGTGGACCTCACCAGATGGAATACGCAGGAATCAGTGGAAAGAGACTATGGAGAAACTTGATATCATCAGTCAGAACAATGGCAGTGCCAACTGTGGAACAGACCATCAATTGCTCATTTGAAAGTTCAAGTAAAAGCTGAAGCGATATCACATAAGATGGAAAATAATTAAGCTATTATCAAAGCAATTTAATTTGTGCGAAAAAAAATGAATGGTGAACATTTGTGTACCAGAAAACCTGGACAAGAAAAGGCAGAAAGGAAGTTTGGAGTCAAGAGGAAAACCCAATTAATAGAGGACAGTAAAGGCTGTAAAGAAGACATTCCTCATTGCCCAAAGTGATAGCAACCTGAATATTATTAGCAAATTCACCCGTCTCTAACTCTTTTTCCAAATAGTTATACCGTATATAAATTACTTGGGATGTTAGATAAAAAATATTAACAAGAAATCTACAGCATGTTTTTGATGATTATTTCCCCTACAAACCAAGAGTAGTTTAACGCAAATACAATCCTATAGTGTTGGCAATTTTGGGGGGAAGTATTGTTAGCAAAATGCACGTAGTGAGTATGTTGCATCAGGAAAACTATATTCATAGAATTTTTGTGTTCACTTGCCAACTCTACTTATAAATAATCTCTGTACAGAGTAACTTAGAAACAAATTTCCTTAATTGTAAATTGCTTTTAAAACATATTTTCTGTTTTTAAATTTAGTGACACTTCTTCAAGTAAACTTCCCTGTTTACCAATAACCACAGGATTGGAGCTGAAGCTTAAATGCTCAGCCAGTGGCTATCATGTTACAGTTGAATAAAAATGGCTTTCTTGCAGGTCAACTGTTATAAGCTAATATTGTTAGGGCAACCTTATAATGTCTCATCTTTTATTGGTGTTGAGAGGTACTATTTATCATTTAACTAATTTTGGGGGCAGTGTAACATACTCTGAATTAGTTTGTCTTATAATTACCTTTATACTATCTTGAAGTCAAGAATCTCATCTAAACACATGGGTCCCACATGGGTACATTTCTCAAACTCCCGCAGGTCCCCAGCCAGGTCAGAAACGAGGTGGAAGAAATATTTTGGTTAAGATATGGGTGTAAGAGAGTGAAAGATGTTTCTATATGTAGACTTATGTATGGCTTTTGTAAATATTATAACTGGTAAATATAAAGTAGTGAATATAGTTAAAATATTCTATCAACTAACCTTTTAAAGATATATTTGCTGAAGAAAACAGTGCTGTTACACTTAAGAAAAATTGGTGCTACTGTTTTCAAAATGAGATCCTGTGCCATAAATGCAGCTGAACTAAACATAAACTTTAGTTCACAAATTAATGCTGTCAAAGGAATGAGTAGACAGTAGCTTTTAACCAATGACATAATTTCATCCCAAATTATGAAGTGTGATGAAATAGGATCATCTAGAATTTTATATTTTTCTTTGTACAAAGGTTATGTATTCTGGGTGTTTTTTTTTTTTTAAAGGAAACATTTTAAATCCCACAAACTGATGCTTTCTATCAATTTTCAGTGGACTAAGATTTTTTCCTTAGTAATCTCTTAAATTTCTTTAAATTATATAATTCCACAGCAGAGAAACTTTATTGTTTTTCTTTATGGGATTGCTCCCACCTGAAATGCTGTCACGTAATTACTTGGGGGGTTTATCTTGGACATAATTTTCTTAGAGATGATAATGCATGATCTTATTTTATAAACTCTTGAACTATGTATTTGACATGTAAAATACGTACAGTATTGATGTCAACCATGTCTTCCAAGCTAGCCTGTAAATTTTGTTGTATAATTTTCTTTGGTCAGAAACTTTTGGACTAAGTAGTGCCACTCGGTCTCGATTGTCTTCAGTGCTGTTTCACAATTAACTATCTTTAGTCTATGCAACTCAGAATCGACTCGATGGCACTGGGGTGGGTTTAGTCTATGCAACTAGCAAAATGCCCAGGTCTTCTATTTGTAGAATGCAACAGAAACCTTACAGTTGTCACACTTGAAGTTTCACTTGGGGATAGGGGGCCTCTTCACTAACCTTCTAGAACTTAGTCAGCAAAATTATAGGTAAGGGCCTAAGGAGATTTATTTCTCATAAGAGAAAAAGCCAACATTATTCAGGCTGAACAGTTGAATCTATTACAGAAACCAAAGAGGGTCTACTATCTCAACCCTCCAAAGTTTACAGAGTGTTGGGACTGTCATTTGTGTTTTTTGTGTGGTAGTTGAATAAAATTGCACAATTAAATTATTCAGTTCCACGTGCCTCCCAAGTGGAAAAAAAAAAAAAAAAAAACAGAAGCTTTATTGTAGATTAAGGCTTACAGACAAGAAGTAGAAACTGTCTAGCCTGTTTTGTAAACAGATGAAATTTTTCAAGCAGGCACATACCATTCAATTTTGTCAATCACACCATTGTATGGAGCAGCAAAACTGAAGGGGGGAAATGATTGTTGCATGGATTTCCAATTGCTTTGTATGGTCTCATTTGAGAAAATCCGTGTAAGAATCTTGAATTTTTTATGTTTGGAAACATCAAATAAAAATGGAAATAAATTTTTAAAAAAGGAAAGAAATCCATAGCATAGAGATAAATAAAATCTTTTCCTCTAATGATTTTAGAATTAAATGAAAAATCAAAACAAAAGAAACAAACAAAAAAACAAGTACAAACATTTACTTGCAAAGTCAAAATTGTATAGTTCCATTGAGGTTTCTAGAAGTGTTGAAAATATATTGAATGGGAGAATTAATTTGCAGAATTAATGAAGCATTAATCATGCAAAGGGTGAGGTAATTGACAGAGAAATGGATTCTCCACTGTGAAATTTTAAGTAACTAGATTTTTTCTTAAGGTCATTCTATTTTGTATGTTTATATTTTTTTTCTATTTTTTTTGACTATCACCATTATTAACTAACCCAGTGCAGTCGAGTCGATTCCGACTCATAGCGACCCTATAGGACAGAGTAGAACTGCCCCATAGAGTTTCCAAGGACCATTATTAACTACACCACTTTAATTTCATCTTTTCTTTGTGAAGAATTTTACATGTGGAAAAATTTTTAATCCAAATTAATTATTTTTATTTTAAAGGGATAATATCTCTTTATCAATAGATTTAGTAACTAAATCACTGTCATTTTAAAAGACAACTTTTGGCTTTCTTTAATGCCAATTACTGTACTGAGTCATTTGCTTTCTCAGCTGGCTTTTTTTTTTTCTTTTCTGTTAACACAAAAGTAGTTGTGCCACAGTGTGATCTTCTCATTAACACCTTAAAAAAACGCCTTAGACACATATAATTAGCACGTTATTTACAGCTTTTTATCTAATTGCATATTCATAAAGATTAACACTTTACTATCTACTCTGTTGTACTAACAAAAAATTGTTAAACACGAGTCTTTTGACTTTCCATAAGATATTGCCTTACTTAGGAGCAAGTAAGACATTAAATTTGCTTTGCATCCAAGTGGAACTTGCCTTAGTTTTATGCATAAGAGAATATTTTTACAATTTTAAACTTCATTTTTTAAAATATATACCCAATTAATAAGTTGATTTATTAAAAAAAAAAAAACTACATGTGATTACAATCATACACACGAAGGAAAAGCATGCTTTGGGAAAATATAAATGTGATATTTATAACAAATATTAGCAAATAATAGACTTTATGGAGCTACACAGAGTTCCAGTTGTGCAACAGGTAAGAGCTGACTGCTAACCAAAATGTCAGCAGTTCAAATCCACTAGTTGCTCTTTGGACTCTATAGGGTAGTTCTATGAGTCAGACTCAACTTGATGGCAATGGGTTTGTTTTTGGTATGACGATATGCAGGTGAATTTTTTTTTAATATTAATAAACCATTTCCTACGCTAGCTAGACAGAAAACTCATTTTTATACATTGATATGTATAACACTCAGAACTACTTTTGTAAACACTTGATTGTATTTGTGAGAAATTCAACAAATATTTATTTCATGTGAAAGAGGATTATGCAAAGCAAACTCTCATTTTCCTTAAATTTAAGAATGTACATAAAAATAACCCTTTAAGGAGTACTACACAATAAACAGTGCCACGTGAGGAAAGCTCTCATTAAAGTAGCAAGAAAGCAGTATTTTTGTTTCTTGTGTACCTAACATTAACACCAAAGGCATTAGCACTACTATGTTATGCCTTCCTTCACAATATCATTTTTGTGTTATTTTTTGCTTTCAATAGAAAAAACAGATTAAAATTTTGCATTCAATAAGTCTTGAAAGGAATAAATCTATGTAAATGTAAGAATATGAGATATAAATGAGGAGGAAAGAAACAACTTATCTGTCAAATGATTGTAAGATACTGTTTTGCTTTAAAGAGATCTTTTTGTGAATGGATTCCATAATATAGAATTTGGTTACACAAAAAGGGCATTTTTAGGATTGTTCCTTGAAAAATCCACTAAAACATATCCAATGCAGGTGACTTTCTGGTTATCTTCAACTCACATAATCAAGGGAATAGAAAGATAATAATGGGGAAAAATAAGAAGTAAAACAACATAATTTTAAACAGCAAATGTTTTCTAAGAGAAAAAAAAATGCTTCCATCTAAGCGAAACTGTGGTCTTCAGAGATGTTTGTTTGTATGTGTTCTATTAAGTAATAAATCCCAGACATAAATTATTTATCTGTGTTTTTCTGTTATTGATAATATCATATGGCATATTAGAGCTCAATAAAATTTTCAAATGCCATAATCTAAGAATAAATAAAAATTGTGTGTGTGTGTGTGTGTGGAGAAAAAAAAGTAAAAGCAAATCATGTTTTAGGTCAAAATCATGTAGTTTTTCCATTCTGGATCAGAAAAAGAAAATATCTGAGTAAGTAGAAATGTTAAGAATTACTATAGGGCGGGGCCAAGATGGCGGACTAGGTGGACACTACCGCAGATCCCTCTTGCAACAAAGACTCGGAAAAACAACTGAATAGATCACATACATAACAATCTACGAACTCTGAACAACAAACACAGACTTAGAGACGGAGAACGAACAAATACGGGCAGACAGCGATCGTTTTCAGAACTAAGAGCCAGCGTACCAGGCAGGTGACCTTCAGAGCCCGGGCTGGGGCAGAGCCCAGGGGGGCAGAAGGCACAGACAAGGGGCCCAGCACTACCCCCCCCAAACCCATCCCGGGAGGGAGTCTAGCTGGTTGGCGCTGGCGGCGTAGTGGCACAGCCAGTGGGAGAAACACCAGGGAGGCAGTCACAGATCTTGGAGTGGGGAGAGCAGCGTCCCAGCCGGGGAGCCGTCCCGCCGTGAGTTTGGCAGGAGGCCGGCGAGGCGCCGCGAGGGTGGGGATCAACTATATTTTCCTAAAGCGACCCCGGGGGAGGCGCCCAGACGTTCGTGAGGGCCACGCCCACCCTATTCGCTCGAGCGGTGCAGCCCACCAGAGGGAGAAATCCCCGGGAGGAAGTGACGGGTCTTGGAGCGGGGAGAGCAGCGTCCCAGCTGGGGAGCCGTCCCGCTGGGATCTTGGCGAGAGCGGGGGAGGTGTGAGTGCATTCCCCTGAATAGACCCCAGGGGCGGGCCCAGCTGTTCGCGAGGGCCACGCCCACTCAGTTTGCTCTAGCGGTGCGGCGCACCGGAGGGAGAAATCCCCGGGAGGAAGTGACAGCTCTTGGAGCTGGGAGAGTAGCGTCCCAGACGGGGAGCCATCCTGCCGGGATTCTGGTGGACGGGGGCGGAGCGTGAATGCGGGGATCAGCTCTGTATTCTGTGGTACTACATGCCTAACTCTCTGATCCCTCCCCTACCCTCCCCAGGCGGCTCCATTAACATCCGAATACTCTGAGCCAGAACGAGAATTCAGATAGGGATCTGACTGCATTTTTTTTTTAGCTGATTACCTGGAAAATCTAGTTTCCCAGTGATGGCTTGGAGACAGCAGTCCATATCAAACCACATAAAGAAACAGACCATGACAGCTTCTCCAACCCCCAAACAAAAGAATCAAAATCTTTCCCAAATGAAGATACAATCCTGGAATTATCAGATACAGAATATAAAAAACTAATTTACAGAATGCTTAAAGATATCACAAATGAAATTAGGATAACTGCAGAAAAAGCCAAGGAACACACTGATAAAACTGTTGAAGAACTCAAAATGGTTATTCAAGAACATAGTGGAAAAATTAATAAGTTGCAAGAATCCATAGAGAGACAGCATGTAGAAATCCAAAAGATTAACAATAAAATTACAGAATTAGACAACGCAATAGAAAGTCAGAGGAGCAGACTCGAGCAATTAGAATGTACACTGGGACTTCTGGAGGACCAGGGAATCAACTCCAACATAGCTGAAAAAAAATCAGATAAAAGAATTAAAAAAATGAAGAAACCCTAAGAATCATGTGGGATTCTATCAAGAAGGATAACTTGCGAGTAATTGGAATCCCAGAACAGGGAGGGAGGACAGAAAACACAGAGAAAATAGTTGAAGAACTCCTGACACAAAACTTCCCTGACATCATGAAAGACGAAAGGATATCTATCCAAGATGCTCATCGAACCCCATTTAAGATTGATCCAAAAAGAAAAACACCAAGACATAGTATCATCAAACTTGCCAAAACCAAAGACAAACAGAAAATTTTAAAAGCAGCCAGGGAGAAAAGAAAGGTTTCTTTCAAGGGAGAATCAATAAGAATAAGTTCAGACTACTCAGCAGAAACCATGCAAGCAAGAAGGGAATGGGACGACATATACAGAGCACTGAAGGAGAAAAACAGCCAACCAAGGATCATATATCCAGCAAAACTCTCTCTGAAATACGAAGGCGAAATTAAGATATTTACAGATAAACACAAGTTTAAAGAATTTGCAAAAACTAAACCAAGACTGCAAGAAATGCTTAAGGAGATTGTTTGGCCTGATGACCAATATCAGGTACCAGCACAATACAAGGTCACAAAACAGAATGTCCTGATATCAACGCAACTCAAATAGGGAAAGCACAAAAACAAACAAATTAAGATTAATTCTAAAAAAAAAATAAATAAACAAAATAATACACATAACAGGAAATCATGGAAATCAATAGATAAACGATCACAATAATCAAAAAGAGGGACTAAATATAGGAGGCATTGAACTGCCAGATGGAGAGTGATACAAGGCGATATAGAAGGATACAAGTTAGGTTTTTACTTTGAAAAATAGGGGTAAATAATAAGGTAACCACAAAAAGGAATATCAATTCCATAACTCAAGAAACACGTAACGACTCAACAAACATAAAATTAAACATTATGAAAATGAGGATCTCACAATCTACTAACGTCTCAGCACAAAAAAGTATGTGGAAAAATGAAAAGGCCAACAACACACATGAAAAGGCATCAAAATGACAGCACTAAAAACTTATTTATCTATAATTACGCTGAATGTAAATGGACTTAATGCACCAATAAAGAGACAGAGAGTCACGGACTGGATAAAGAAACACGATCCATCTATATGCTGCCTACAAGAGACACACCTTAGACTTAGAGACACAAACAAACTAAAACTCAAAGGATGGAAAAAAAATATATCAAGCAAACAATACGGAAAAAAGACGAGTAGCAATATTAATTTCTGACAAAATAGACTTTAGACTTAAATATGCCACAAAGGATAAAGAAGGACACTATATAATGATAAAAGGGACAATTGATCAGGAAGATATAACCATATTAAATATTTACGCACCCAATGACAGGGCTGCAAGATACATAAATCAAATTTTAACAGAACTGAAAAGCGAGATAGACACCTCCACATTTATAGTAGGAGACTTCAACACACCACTTTCGGAGAAGGACAGGACATCCAGTAAGAAGCTCAATAGAGACACGGAAGACCTACTTACAACAATCAACCAACTTGACATCATTGACTTATACAGAACTCTCCACCCAACTGCTGCAAAATATACTTTTTTTTTCTAGCGCACATGGAACATTCTCTAGAACAGACCACATATTAGGTCACAAAACAAATCTTGGTAGAATCCAAAACATCGAAATATTACAAAGCATCTTCTCAGACCACAAGGCAATGAAGCTAGAAATCAATAACAGAAAAACTAGGGAAAAGAAATCAAATACTTGGAAAATGAACAATACCCTCCTGAAAAAAGACTGGGTTATAGGAGACATCAAGGAGGGAATAAGGAAATTCTTAGAAAGCAACGAGGATGAAAATACTTCCTATCAAAACCTCTGGGACACAGCAAAAGCAGTGCTCAGAGGCCAATTTATATCAATAAATGCACACATACAAAAAGAAGAAAGAGCCAAAATCAGAGAACTGTCCCTACAACTTGAACAAATAGAAACTGAGCAACAAAAGAATCCATCGGGCACCAGAAGAAAACAAATAATAAAAATGAGAGCTGAACTAAATGAATTAGAGAACAGAAAAACAATTGAAAGAATTAACAAAGCCAAAAGCTGGTTTTTTGAAAAAATTAACAAAATTGATAAACCATTGGCCAGACTGACTAAAGAAATACAGGAAAGGAAACAAATAACCCGAATAAGAAACGAGAAGGACCACATCACAACAGAGCCAAATGAAATTAAAAGAATCATTTCAGATTACTAAGTAAAATTGTAGTCTAACAAATTTGAAAACCTAGAAGAAATGGATAAATTCTTGGAACAATACTACCTACCTAAACTAACACATTCAGAAGTAGAACAACTAAATAGACCCATAACAAAAAAAGAGATTGAAACGGTAATCAAAAAACTTCCAACAAAAAAAAGTCCTGGCCCAGACGGCTTCACTGCAGAGTTCTACCAAACCTTCAGAGAAGACTTAACACCACTACTACTGAAGGTATTTCAAAGCACAGAACAAGACAGAATACCACCCAACTCATTCTATGAAGCTACCATCTCCCTGATACCAAAACCAGGTAAAGACATTACAAAAAAAGAAAATTTTAGACCTATATCCCTCATGAACATAGATGCAAAAATCCTCAACAAAATTCTAGCCAATAGAATCCAACAACACATCAAAAAAATAATTCACCCTGATCAAGTGGGATTTATACCAGGTATGCAAGGCTGGTTTAATATCAGAAAAACCATTAATGTAATCCATCACATAAATAAAACAAAAGATAAAAACCACATAATTTTATCAATAGATGCAGAAAAGGCATTTGACAAAGTTCAACACCCATTTATGATAAAAACTCTTACCAAAATAGGAATAGAAGGAAAATCCCTCAACATAATAAAGGGCATCTATGCAAAGCCAACAGCCAATATCTCTCTAAATGGAGAGAACCTGAAAGCATTTCCCCTGAGAACGGGAACCAGACAAGGATGCCCTTTATCACCACTCTTATTCAACATCGTACTTGAAGTCCTAGCCAGGGCAATTAGGCTAGACAAAGAAATAAAGGGTATCCAGATTGGCAAGGAGGAAGTAAAGCTATCACTATTTGCAGATGACATGATCGTATACATGGAAAACCCTAAGGAATCCTCCAGAAAACTACTGAAACTAATAGAAGAGTTTGAAAGAGTCTCAGGTTATAAAATAAACATACAAAAATCACTTGGATTCCTCTACATCAACAAAAAGAACACCGAAGAGGAAATAACCAAATCAATACCATTCACAGTAGCCCCCAAGAAGATAAAATACTTCGGAATATATCTTATCAAGGATGTAAAAGACCTATACAAAGAAAACTATAAAACTCGGCTACAAGAAACTCAAAAGGACATACTTAAGTGGAAGAACATACCCTGCTCATGGATAGGAAGACTTAACATAGTAAAAATGTCTATTCTACCAAAAGCCATCTATACATATAACACACTTCCAATCCAAATACCAATGTCATATTTTAAGGGGATAGAGAAACAAATCACTAATTTCATATGGAAGGGAAAGAAGCCCCGGATAAGCAAAGCATTACTGAAAAAGAAGAAGAAAGTGGGAGGCCTCACTCTACCTGATTTCAGAACCTATTATACAGCTACAGTAGTCAAAACAGCCTGGTACTGGTACAACAACAGGCACATAGACCAATGGAACAGAATTGAGAACCCAGATGTAAATCCATCCATGTATGAGCAGCTGATATTTGACAAAGGGCCAGTGTCAGTCAATTGGGGAAATGATAGTCTTTTTAACAAATGGTGCTGGCATAACTGGATATCTATTTGCAAAAGAATGAAACAGGACCCATACCTTACACCATGCACAAAAACTAACTCCAAGTGGATCAAAGACCTAAACATAAAGACTAAAACGATAAAGATCATGGAAGAAAAAATAGGGACAACCCTAGGAGCCCTAATACAGGGCATAAACAGAATACAAAACATTACCAAAAATGATGAAGAGAAACCCAATAACTGGGAGCTCCTAAAAATCAAACACCTATGCTCATCTAAAGACTTCACCAAAAGAGTAAAAAGACCACCTACAGACTGGGAAAGTATATTCAGCTATGACATCTCAGACTAGCGCCTGATCTCTAAAATCTACATGATTCTGTCAAAACTCAACCACAAAAAGACAAACAACCCAATCAAGAAGTGGACAAAGGATATGAACACACACTTCACTAAAGAAGATATTCAGGCAGCCAACAGACACATGAGAAAATGCTCCCTATCAGCCATTAGAGAAATGCAAATTAAAACTACGATGAGATTCCATCTCACACCAACTAGACTGGCATTAATCCAAAAAACACAAAATAATAAATGTTGGAGAGGCTGCAGAGAGATTGGAACTCTCATACACTGCTGGTGGGATTGTAAAATGGTACAAACACTTTGGAAATCCATCTGGCGTTATCTTAAACAGTTAGAAATAGAACTACCATACAACCCAGAAATCCCACTCCTCGGAATATACCCTAGAGATACAAGAGCCTTCACACAAACAGATATATGCACACCCATGTTTATTGCAGCTCTGTTTACAATAGCAAAAAGTTGGAAGCAACCAAGGTGTCCATCAACGGATGAATGGGTAAATAAATTGTGGTATATTCACACAATGGAATACTACGCATCGATAAAGAACAGTGACGAATCTCTGAAACATTTCATAACATGGAGGAATCTGGAAGACATTATGCTGAGCGAAATGAGTCAGAGGCAAAAGGACAAATATTGTATAAGACCACTATTATAAGATCTTGAGAAATAGAAAAAACGGAGAACACATACTTTTGTGGTTACAAAGGGGGGAGGGAGGGAGGGAGGGAGGGAGAGAGTTTTTTATTGATCAATCAGTAGATAAGAACTGCTTTGGGTGAAGGGAAAGACAACACACAATACAAGGAAGGTCAGCCTAATTGGACTGGACTAAAAGCAAAGAGGTTTCCGGGATAAAATGAAAGCTTCAAAGGTCAGCTGAGCAGGGGCGGGGGTCCGGGGAACATGGTTTGAGGAGACTTCTAAGTCAACGGGCAAAATAATTCTATTATGAAAACATTCTGCATCCCACTTTGAATTGTGGCGCCTGGGGTCCTAAATGCCAACAAGCGTCCATCTAAGATACATCAATTGGTCTGAACCCACCTGGAGCAAAGGCAAAGGAAGAACACCAAGGCCACACGACAACTAAGAACCCAAGAGACAGAAAGGGCCACATGAACCAGAGACCTACATTATCCTGAGACCAGAAGAACTAGTTGGTGCCCGGCCACAATCGATGTCTGCCCTGCTAGGGAGCACAACAGACAACTCCTGAGGGAGCAGGAGTCCAGTGGGATACAGACCCCAAATTCTCATAAAAAGACCATACCTAATGATATGAATGAGACTAGAGGAATCCCAGAGACAACGCTCCCCAGAACTTCTGATGGCACAGGACAGGAACCATCCCCGAAGACAACTCATCAGGCATGAAAAGGACTGGTCAGTGGGCGGGAGAAAGATACTGATGAAGAGTGAGCTAATTAAACTAGGTGGACACTGGAGAGTGTGTTGGCAACTCTTGACTGGAGGGGGGATGGGAAGATAGAGAGAGAGCGAAGATGGCAAAATTGTCACGAAAGGAGAGACTGAAAGGGCTGACTCAATAAGGGGAGAGCAAGTGGGAGAAGGGAGTAAGATGTATGTAAACCTACATGTGACAGACTGATTGGAATGGTAAATGTTCACTTGAAGCTTAATAAAAATTAATTAAAAAAAAAAGAATTATTATATAACTATACCAAAACCAAAAATCCAAACCCTTTGCCGTCGAGCCGATTCCGACCTGTAGAGACCCAACAGGACAGAGCAGAATTGCCTCTTAGAGTTTTCAAGAAGCATCTGGTGAATTTTAACTGCTGACCTTTCAGTTAGCAGCTGTAGCACTTAACCTCTGCACCACCAGGTTTTCCATTTTGTTTTTTGTATACGTTATTACATAATTTCGAACTTAAGATATTCCTTGCATTTTCAAAATTGGGTAAGGTAAGAAATGGTAAGTGAAATATCTGGGAATTTTTAGTGAAGGATCATTATAGTCTCTCTCAGAAAATGTTCCTGATCATATGCTACCTCTTGAAATGGTTGAATATTGACTAATTATTTTTGGTATAATGAGTCTGTGTATTCCTTCCATCTTCTTTTGATGCTTCCCATGTCGTTTACTATTCCTCCCATAGAATCCTTCACTACTGCAACTCAGAGCTCTAGCTTTTTCCTCAGTTCTTTCAGCTTGAAAAATGCCAAGGGTGTTCTTCCCTTTTAGTTTTCTATCTCCAGCTCTTTGCATATGTCATTATAATACTTTACTTTGTCTTCTTGAGCCACGCTCAAAAAAAATTAGTCGATGTTCAACCATTTCAAGAGGTAGTATATGATCAGGAATCAATGGTACTAAAGGAAAAAGTCCAGGCTGCTCTGAAGGCATTGGTGGAAAACAAAGCTCCAGGAACTGAGGGGATATCAATTGAGATGTTTCAGCAAACGGATGCAACTCTGGAGTTGCTCACTTGTCTATGCCAAGAAATATGGAAGACAGCTTCCTGGCCAACTGACTGGAAGATATCCATATTTATGCCTAGTCCCCAAAAAAGTGATCCAACTGAATGCAGAGAGTATAGAACAATATCATTAATATCACAGGCAAGCAAAATTTTGCTGAAGATCATTCAAAAACAGCTGCAGCAGTATATTGACAGGGAGCTGCCAGAAATTCAGGCCAGTTTCAGAAGAGGATGTGGAACCAGGGATATCATTGCTGATGTAAGATGGATCCTGGCTGAAAGCAGAGAATACCAGAAAGATGTTTAAAGAAAAATTTACCTGTGTTTTATTGATTATGCAAAGGCATTTGACTGTGTGGATCATAACAAATTATGGATAACGTTGCAAAGAATAGGAATTCTGGAATACTTAATTGTGCTCGTGAAGAACCTTTACATAGAAAAAGAGGCAGTTGTTTGGACAGAACAAGGAGATACTGATTGTTTCAATGTCAGGAAAAGTGTGCATCAGGATTGTATCCTTTCACCATACCCATTCAATCTGTATGCTGAGCAAACAATCCGAGAAGCTGTACTATATGAAGAAGAAGGTGGCATCAGGTTTGGAGGAAGACTCATTAACAACCTGTGTTATGCAGATGACACAACTTTGCTTGCTAAAAGTGAAGAGAACTTGAAACACTAATGAAGATCAAAGCTACAGCCTTCAGTATGGATTGAACCTCAACATAAAGAAAACAAAAATGCTCATAACTGGACAAATAAGCAACATCATGATAAATGGAGAAAAGACTGAAGTTATCAAGGATTTCATTTTACTTGGATCCACAATCAACAGCCGTGGAAGCAGCAGTCAAGAAATCAAAAGATGCATTGCATTGGGCAAATCTGCTGCAAAGGACCTCTTTAAAGTGTTGAAAAACATAGACGTCATTTTGAAGACTAAGGCGCGCCTAACCCAAGCCAAGGTATTTTCAATCACCTCATATGCATCTGAAAGCTGGACAATGAATAAGGAAGACCAAAGAAGAATTGCCACCTTTGAATTGTGGTGTTGGCGAAGAATATTGAACATATATCATGGACTGCCAAAAGAATGAACAAATCTGTCTTAGAAGAAGTACAACCAGAATGCTCCTTAGAAGCAAGGATGGTGAGACTGCGTCTTACATACTTTGGATATGTTGTCAGGAGGGATCAGTCCCTGGAGAAGCACGTCATGCTTGGCAAAGTACAGGGTCAGTGGAAAAGAGGAAGACCCTCAATGAGGTGGATTGACACAGTGGCTGCAACAATGAGCTCAATCATAACAACGATTGTAAGGATAGTGCAGGACCGGGTAGTGTTTCATTTTGTTGTGCAACGGGTCATTATGAGTCAGAACCGACTTGACAGCACCTAACAACAGCAGCAACAGAAGATGTAGATCATTTTATTTTGACAGTTTGTAATAGTAAAATATCTTGTATTTAAATTTTACAAGGAGTTTCAGAAAAGTTTTGTATTAGCAAGGTATGACAAGAAAAATATTTTGTTTTCCAAAACTGCATCTAATATTAGATGAAACACGCAGATCTATGGAAGATTTAAAAAAAAAAAAATGCTCACTTTCATAACCTTGAGTAACTGCATTATATAGTGAGACACTAACCTTGTAGTAGGAAGGAACCTAATGTGAACGTTCAACTCCATCCAAAAGGTTGAAGGTGCACATTTGACACCTTGTTTGAACAGTTCGAGCTTTGAGATTTAAATATATATCTTTATAGTTTCCACAAGTCTAACAATCAGAAAGAAGATACAGAGACAATCAAGTCTTGTTCAAAGGGATGTTATGCTCCCTACAGGAAGAATGTTCACATGATGAGAATCTTCTTCCTCTGAAATATCAGAGAGTTAAAGGATCAGGTGATAGGAGCCATTTAGCATATCTGCCTTCAATCAATGGTTGATTTTTTTTTTAATTTACTTTTATCTTCTACTCTTTGGTGTTGATAAGTGTTTAATTTTGATGATTCATTTTGGTAAACCATGCAGAATTCTGTATCATTTTTTAATACGTTCATTTAATTCATGGAAGTGAAAAAAAATACATATATTTGTGAACATAACCTCTAAAGAGAACCTGTCTGTATGATTTCAGTGGTACTAAAAAAAAAAATTTGTTTTTTTTTTTAGTGGTACTATTTTTATGTGGGGGGAAATTGAAGGATTAACATATTTTCCTCATTTTTTTAATAACTAATATTTGTTAGAAAATGTGTTCCATCCATCATAAACCATAGGACCCTCCCTATTTACAGTGTAACAAATTTCCTTATTACTCAAGTGTCAACAAAATCTTTTTAGAAATATTTTTTCAAATTATAGGAAAATAACTGCTTGTATCCTCCACATCTCAATGAATCCTTCTCTTTTGAAGTATAAACCACTAAAACAAACCCAGGTCTTTTTTAATTGTTCTTGTTCATTTTTACAGAGTGCTGTTATTAAACAACAACAACAAAAATAGCTAAGACGAACTACAGAACCAGCCCAAAACCCCTTGAACAATAATCTTTAATATTTTTGAATAATTGAGCATTGTACTTGTTCTGCATCTCAAAGTTGAGGAAGACACATAACCAAAATGTGTTACCCTGTAGAGGGTGGAGTTGATCAACAAGTATGGTGGTCATAACTCATCATATCGTATCATATCATAATGTATTCTGCACTCACATTTTTTACACAACACTGAAATTGATGGAGTCGACCTGACTCTAATACATGTGTGTGGGTGTGTGTTATAGATAATAGATAGATGATGGATAATAGATGACAGAGAGAGAGAGAGGTAGATAGATAGGTCAGTTTCACTCAATGTGACTCACCTTCCACTGTACTCAGGTTTAGCAGAGGATTTTAGTAACCATTAACTTTCTTTGCATATTGGACATGCTAAAATGCCATTGATCTCAGTGTATATATATTTAACATACTGATTTTCTTATTTCTAGTATTTTTCAATTGATCTGTTGATTTTTTCTGGTCAACAATAGTATAAATTATTACAGTTTTATTTCTGCTAACAACATTTATATTTTACCTAGATTACTTGACCAATGTCGCTAAAAATTAAAACTTAATTGTAGACTATTTTTTGAAATGGAAACAAACAAATGGCTTTACCTTGTAGACTTCCTTCTCCGAAACATAAGTTGGCATGTAGTAACATCTGCATCTATACGACTTGTCAACTCCCATGACTTCTGTGAAAAGATTGACAGTATCAGTAGTGACAGGCTCTGAAGAACCCATACAATATTCTAATAGCCATGCAGGGCTGAAATCTTGTGAGCAGGTGGTAAGGCACAACTGCTAAATGTGCGTCTTAAATTCATTAAGAACATCTGGAGGTGGGGAACCAAGAGAACAAGTTTCTAAACAAAAGTGAAAGTAAGCTCATCTGGCGTAGCTCTTCTCAAAGATGAAGGCTACTACTTCTTATTTGGAGATAGAAAAAAAAAATTACTTAATCGAAGAGATCATGTGGTTACATAATGTTAAAATTGCCTAATTTTTAAAATAAATCAAGAGAGTCTAATTAATTTCCTTATTAAGATGCATGAATGCAAAAGTTAGTTTTATATGTTCATTGTTTTAGGAAATCAATATCTATAGCTTTTACAATTTATTTATTCAAAAAGACTGACATTGGTTCATTTCCAGTGCATTTTAATTCAAAACAGTAATTGTTAAGATATTTCTGATGCCTGAGTCACATAATATCATTGTTATTCTGGTTTGAAATCAATTCAATAGAATTTTTTTATTCAAATGTTTAAAACAATAGTAATGCTTGCCATTAAGCATCATGTTTAAAGTTGTATAGAATAAAACACCACTTACTGTACTTGTAGACATTAAGTGGTATTTTACTCTTTTTTTTAATTTTAGTTTGATACTTGTAGAAGACTAAAGAATTCAGTATAGATTAGACTTCAATTTAAAGAAAACAAAAGTCTTCACAACAAGACAAGTAAGTAGATTATAATAAACAGAGAAAATATTGAAGTTCTTAAGAATTTCATTTTACTTGAATTCACAATCAATGCCCATGAAAACAGCGGTCAAGAAATCAAACAATGTATTGCATTGGGCAAATCTGCTGCAAAAGACCTCTTTAAAGCAAAGATATCACTTTGAGGACTAAGGTGAGCCTGACCCAAGCCATGGTATTTTCAATCACGTCATATGCATGCAAAAGCTGAACAATGAATAAGGAAAAAAGAAGAATTGATACATTTGAATTATGGCATTGGTGAAGAATATTGAGTATCCCATGGACTGCCAGACAAATGAACAAATTGGTCTTGGATGAAGTACAACCAGAATGCTCCTTAGAAGCGAGAATGGTGAAACTTCGTCTTCTGTACTTTGGACATGTTATCAGGAGGGACCAGTCCCTGGAAAATGACTTCATGAGTGATAAATCACAGCTTCAGCAAAAAAGAGAAAGACCCTCAATGCTCTGGATTGATACAGAGGCTGCAACTGTGAATTCAAACATAACAACAATTATGAGGATAGCGCAGGACCAGGCAGTGTTTCCTTCTGTTGTATATACGGTCACTACGAGTAGGACCTGACTTGACAGCACCTAACAACAACAACGTACTCGTATAAGGTAAGCCTTGAACTCTGAGACATTTTATTCAAATATAAAGGGGATACTAACAAATTTTTTAAAGGGTTTGTGAATATTACTTGAAAATATATGTGAAGGACTTAGTACCATGAGTGGCAAAAAATAATGGTTAAAAAGTTGGTTAAACTCATTGACCATATTATTCAGCAAAATTATACATTTAAAATTGTCCCCAGATTCTACATTTGTATTTTACCGTGAATCATTTTTTAACCTGCATAATCTTTTCTTCAAAAATCTGCTCTTTACCTTCTTGTTGTTAGTTGTTGTTAGCTGCCGTTGAGTCAGTTTTGACTCATAGTGACCCCATGCACAACAAAATGAAACACTGCCCAGTCCTGCGCCATCCTTACAATCGTTGTTATGCTTGAGCTCATTGTTGCAGCCACTGTGTCAATCCACCTCGTTGAGGGTCTCCCTCTGTTCCGCTGACCCGGTACTCTGCCAAGCATGATGTCCTTCTCCAGGGACTGATCCCTCCTGACAACATATCCAAAGTATGTAAGATGCAGTCTCGCCATCCTTGCCTCTAAGGAGCATTCTGGCTGCACTTCTTCCAAGACAGATTTGTTCGTTCTTTTGGCAGTCCATGGTATATTCAATAGTCTTCGCCAACACCACAGTTCAAAGGCGTCAACTCTTCTTTGGTCTTCCTTATTCATTGTCCAGCTTTCACATGCATATGATGCGACTGAAAATACCATGGCTTGGGTCAGGGGCACCTTAGTCTTCAGGGTGACGTCTTTCCTCTTCAACACTTTGAAGAGATCCTTTGCAGCAGATTTGCCCAATGCAATGAGTCTTTTGATTTCTTGACTGCTGCTTCCACGGCTGTTGATTGTGGATCCAAGTAAAATGAAATCCTTGACAACTTCAATCTTTTCTCTGTTTATCATGATGTTGCTCATTGGTCTAGTTGTGAGGATTTTTGTTTTCTTTATGTTGCGGTGCAATCCATACTGAAGGCTGGGGTCTTTGATCTTCATTAGTAAGGGCTTCAAGTCCTCTTCACTTTCAGCAAGCAAGGTTGTGTCATCTGCATAACGCAGGTTGTTAATGAGTCTTCCACCAATCCTGATGCCCCGTTCTTCTTCATATAGTCTAGCTTCTCGTATTATTTGTTCAGCATACAGATTAAATGGGTATGGTGAAAGAATGCAACCCTGACGCACACCTGTCCTGACTTTCAACCAATCAGTATCCCCTTGTTCTGTCTGAACAACTGCCCCTTGATCCATATAAAGGTCCCTCACGAGCACATTTAAGTGTTCTGGAATTCCCATTCTTCACAGTGTTATCCATAGTTTGTTATGATCCACACAGTCAAATGCCTTTGCATAGTCAATAAAACACAGGTAAACATCCTTCTGGTATTCTCTGCTTTCAGCCAGGATCCATCTGACATCAGCAATGATATCCCTGGTTCCACGTCCTCTTCTGAAACCGGCCAGAATTTCTGGTAGTTCCCTGTCGATATACTGCTGCAGCCATTTTTGAATGATCTTCAGCAAAATTTTGCTTGCGTGTGATATTAAGGATATTGTTCTATAATTTCCACATTTGGTTGGATCAACTCTCTTGGGAATAGGCATACATATGGATATCTTCCAGTCAGTTGGCCAAGAATGTGTCTTCCATATTTCTTGGCATAGACGAGTGAGCACCTCCCACGCTGCAACTGTTTGTTGAAACATCTCAATTGATATTCCATCAATTCCTGCAGCCTTGTTTTTCACCAATGCCTTCAGAGCAGCTTGGACTTCTTTCTTCAGTACCATCGGTTCCTGATCATATGCCACCTCTTGAAATGGTTGGATATCGACTAATTCTTTTTGGTATAATGACTCTGTGTATTCGTTCCATCTTCTTTTGATGCTTCCTGCATCATTTAATATTTTCCCCACAGAATCCTTCACTATTGCAACTCGAGGCTTCAATTTTTTCTTCAGTTCTTTCAACTTGAGAAATGTCGAGCGTGTTCTTTCCTTTTGGTTTTCCATCTCCAGCTCTTTGTACATGTCATCATAATACTTTGTCTTCTCGAGAGGCCCTTTGAAATCTTCTGTTCAGTTCATTTACTTCATCAATTCTTCCTTTTGCTTTAGCTGCTCGACGCTCAAGAGCGAGCTTCAGAGTCTCCTCTGACATCCATCTTGGTCTTTTCTTTCTTTCCTGCCTTTTCAGTAACCACTTGCTTTCTTCATGGATGATGTCCTTGATGTCATTCCACAACTAGTCTGGTCTTCGGTCACTAGTGTTCAATGCGTCAAATCTATTCTTCAGATGGTATCTAAATTCAGGTGGGATATACTCAAGGTCATATTTTGGCTCTCATGGACTTGCTCTGATTTTCTTTAGTTTCAGCTTGAACTTGCGTATGAGCAACTGATGGTCTGTTCCACAGTCGGCCCTTGCCTTGTTCTGACTGATGATATTGAGCTTTTCCATTGTCTCTTTCCACAGATGTAGTCAATTTGATTTCTGTGTGTTCATCTGGTGAGGCCCATGTGTATAGTCGCCATTTATGTTGGTGAAAGATGTTATTTGCACATGAAGAAGTCGTTGGTCTTGTAAAATTCTATCATTCGATCTCTGGCATTGCTTGTATTACAAAGGCCATATTTTCCAACTACTGATCCTTCTTCTTGGTTTCCAACTTTTGCATTCCAATCACCAGTAATTATCAATGCATCTTGATTGCATGTTCGATCAACTTCAGATTGTAGCAGCTGATGAAAATCTTCTATTTCTTCATCTTTAGCCCTAGTGGTTGGTGCATAAGTTTGAATAATAGTCGTATTAACTGCTCTTCCTTGTAGGCGTATGGATATTATCCTATCACTGACAGAGTTGCACTTCAGGATAGATTTTGAGACGTTGTTTTTGACAATGAATGCAACACCATTCCCCTTCAAGTTGTCATTCCCAGCATAGTAGACTATATGATTGTCCGACTCAAAATAGCCAATACCAGTCCATTTCAGCTCACTAATGCCTAGGATATTGATGTTTATGCGTTCCATTTCATTTTTGATGATTTCCAGTTTTCCTAGATTCATACTTCATACATTCCAGGTTCTGGTTATTAATGGATGTTTGCAGCTGTTTCTTCTCATTTTGAGTCGTGCCACATCAGCAAATGAAAGTTCTGGAAGCTTTACTCCATCCACGTCATTAAGGCCAACTCTCCTTTGAGGAGGCAGCTCTTCCCCAGTCATCTTTTGAGTGCCTTCCAACCTGGGGGGGCTCACCTTCCAGCACTATATCAGACAATGTTCTGCTGCTATTCATAAGGTTTTCACTGGCTAATGCTTTTCAGAAGTAGACTGCTGGGTCCTTCTTCCTACTCTGTCTTAGTCTGGAAGCTCAGCTGAAGCCTGTCCTCCATGGGTGACCCTGCTGGTATCTGAATACTGGTGGCATAGCTTCCAGCATCATAGCAACACACAAGCCCCCACAGTACAACAAACTGACAGACCTTAACAGTTGTTATTTTGTATATATTTTATTTATGTTTATAACTTTTACTTTATACATGAATTTTGCCCAACTTGAATAATTTTATATCTACTTCAGATGTTGGTATTATTGTTGCTAGGTGCTGTTGAGTTGGTTTGAACTGACAGTGACCCTATGTACAAATTGGTCTTTGATTCAAGACTTGGGTTGCAATACTGAAGGATTCTATAGGGAAAATTTTGAATGACACAGGAAGCATCAAAAGAAAATGCAAGGAATACACAGAGTCACTGTAGCAAAAAGAATTGGTTGGAGTTCAACCGTTTCAGGAGGTAGCATATGATCAGGAACCAATGGTACTGAAGGCAGAAGTCCAAGCTGCACTGACTGCATTGGCAAAAAACTAGGCTTCAGGATTTGAGAGAATACCAACTGAAATGTTTAAGCAAATGGATGCAGCACCGGAGGTGCTCATTCGTCTATGCAAAGAAATTTGTAAGACAGCTATCTGGCCAACAGACTTAAAGAGATTCATATTTATGCCTATTTCAAAGAAAGATGATCCAACAGAATGTGGAAATTATCGAATAATATCATTAATATCACAGACAAGTAAAACTTTGCTGAAAATCATTCAAAAGCAGCTGTAGCAGTATAGCAACAGGGAACTACCAGAAATCCAAGCCGGATTCAGAGTAGGACATAGAACAAGGGATATCATTGCTGATGTCAGATGGATCCTGGCTGAAAGCAGAGAATACCAGAAAGATGTTTACCTGTGTTTTATTGCCTATGCAAAGACATTTGACTGTGTGGATCATAACAAATCACAGATAATATTGTGAAGGGTGGGAATTCCAGAACACTTAATTGTGCTCATGAGGAACATGTACATAGGTCAAAAGGCAGTCATTTGAAAAAAAAAACAAGAGAATACTAAGTGATTTAAAGTCAGGAAAGGTGTATGGCAGGGTTGTATCCTTTCACCATACCTGTTCAATCTGTATGCTGAGCAAATAACCCAAGAAGCTGGACTATATGAAAAAGGACGGGGCATCAGAATTGGAGGAAGACTCATTAACAATGTGTGTTATGCAGATGACACAACCTTGCTTGCTGAAAGTAAATAGGATTTGAAGCACTTACTGATGAAGATCAAAGACCACAGCCTTCCATGTGGATTATGCCTCAACATAAAGAAAACGAAAATCCTCACAACTGGACCAATAAGCAACATCATGTTAAATGGAGAAAAGTTTGACATTGTCAAGGACTTCTTTTTACTTGGATCCACAATCAACACCCATGGAAGCAGCAGTCAAGAAATCAAAAGGCAAATTGCATTTGGCAAATCTGCTGCAAGAGACCTCTTTAAAGTGTTGAAAAGCAAAGATGTCAGCTTGAGGACTAGGGTGTGCCTGACCCAAGCTTCGGAGTTTTCAGTTGTCTCAAATGCATATGAAAGCTGGTGATGAATAATGAAGACTGAAGAAGAGGAATTGATGTCTTTGAACTGTGTTAGAGAAGAATATTGAATGTAGCATGGACTGCCAAAAGACTGAACTGATCTGTTTTGGAAGAAGCATGACCAGACTGCTCCTTAGAAGCAAGAATGGTGAGACTATGTCTCACATACTTTGGACATGTTATCAGGAGGGATCAATCCCTGAAGAAAGGCATCATGCTTGGTAAAGCAGAGGGTCAGTGAAAAAGGGGAAGACACTTAATGAGATGGATTGACACAGTGGCTGCAAGAATGGAATTAAGCACAGCAACTATTGTAAGGATGGCACAGGACCAGGCAGTGTTTCATTCTGTTGTACACAGAGTTGCTACGAGTCAGAATCGACTGGAAGGTACCTAACAACAATTTAAAATATTAAAAATGTTGGTAATAAATGTGTTTTATTTCTTTGAAGAAAAGCTTATCAAGAGCTATTTGAACAGTGCTTTCCTTCTTCTTTTCATGTAACTTACAGTAAAGGTAAGCATATTCTGTGTTGAACAAAATTGTCATACCACTTTCTATGTTTGGATCAGCTTCCAACATTTCTTTCCTTTGTGCTTTTAATGCTGTGATATAACTCTGCAAGTATTTTTAATGTGAAGTTTTTTTAGCTAGCTTCACTTCCTTTTGTGCACCTTCATCCTTTTGATCACACTTTCTTCATTTATGTTAATAATTTCACCTTTATTAACTTCCTCTGGCTGCATGTCTAGAATCTCTCCAGTGGTGGCAGTGTCAACATTCCTATGAGCAGCTATCTCCTAAGTCACATGGAATTTCACTTCTAGTGTTCTCCCTCCTCATTTCTTTGCTGTACTTTTACATCTACTGTCACATTCTTTCTTCCCATTGTCCTCTTTTGTAAATATTATCTGAGTTATCCACTAGGTGACAAGGGGCCAGCACAATTACATGCTTTGTTGTCTTTGCACAAACTGAATGACCATTGTACATTTAAAAAAGTGCTTAGAGCAATATATATAACATCAAATGCTTATATTCACAGGCAAGAGCCATCTGAAATTAATGATCGAGGCTTCCACTCTAATAAGCAAGAAATAGAAGAGCAAATCAAACACATAGAAAGCAGGATGGTGAATATAACAAAGGATCATAATTTGATAGTATTAAAGACAGAAAAGTAATGAAAAGAAAAACTGATTATTGAAAACATTGATAAAATTAATACACTCCTGCCCAGACTGATTAAGCAAGAGGGAAGACGCATTACCAAAATCAGGAGTGAAATGGAGAAGATCACCTTACGGACACTTAAAAATTTAGACCTGTATTTTTTAAAAATATAGATGAATTAGATAGGATGCTTGTAAAGCACATAATACCAAAACTCAATCAAGAGAAAATAGATAACAAAGAAATTTTTTATCTATACAAAGAATAGAAGGTGTATTTTTTTTAATTAAAAAAAAAAAAAAAAACCTGTCACCAAGGATAATAGAAAAACCAGACAGATACATTACCAGACTAAAACCCAAAGTCAAATAACCATCAGGAAGATAAATATAAAAATCTTAATCAAATTTTAGTAAATGATAACTAGTAATATTTAAAAATGATCATTCATTATGACTAAGAGCTGCCTCCTCAAAGTAGACTCAATCTTAATGACATGGATAGAGTAAAACTTTTGAGACTGTCATTTGCTGACGTGGCATAACTCAAAATGCAAAGAAACAGCTGGAAATATCCATTAATAATCAGAATATGGCATGTACAAAGCATGAATCCAGGAAAGTTGGAAGGTATACAAAATGAAATGAAATGCTTGAAGATCAATATCCTGGGCATTAGTGAGCTGAAATGGACTGGAATTAGCCATTTTGAATCAATCATATGGCTACCATGCCAGGATTGACAAATTGAAGAGGAATAGTGTCATATTCATTGTCAAAAAGAACATTTCAAGATCTATCCCAAAGTACAACACTGTGAGTGATAGGAAAATATCCATACTCCTACAAGGAAGATCTGTTAACTTGACTACCCTTCATATTTATATACCTACCACTAACACAGAAAATGAAGAAATTGAAGATTTTACCAACTTCTGCTGTCTGAAATTGACCAAACATACAATCAAGTTGCATTGATAATTACTGGCTATTGGAAATGGGAAGTTGAAAAATAATAAGAAGGATCAGTAGTTGGAAAATATGGCCTTGGTGATAGAAATGACACTGAAGGCCACATGATAAAATTTTGCAAGTACAATGATCTATTAATTGCAAATGCCTTTTTTTCAACAACTTATACAGCAAATATACACTCAGATCTCATCAGGTAGAATATACAAGAATCAAACTGATTACATCATGTGGAAAGACAGGATGGAGAAGCTCAATGTCATCAGTCAGAACAGGGCCAGGGGCTGACTGACTATGGAAAAGAACATCAGTTGTTCATATGCAAGTTCAATTCAAGCTAAAGAAATTAAAAGAAGTTCACAAGAGTCAAAGTACAACCTTGAGTATATCCCACCTGAACTTAGACACCATCTCAAGAACAGATTTGATGAATCGTACGCTAACGACCGATGGCTATAAAAAAGAGTTGTGGAATGACATCATACATGAAGAAAGCAAAAGGTCATTAAAAAGACGGGAAAGAAAGAAAAGAATAAAATGGATGTCAGAAGAGACTCAGAAACTTGCTCTTGAAGTAGAATCGTTGTTGTTGTTAGATGACTTTGAGTCAGTTCCTACTCATAGCGACCCCTATACACAGCAGAAGGAAACAATGCCCAGTCCTGCGCCATCCTCACAATCTTTGTTATGCTTGCTGCCATTGTTTTGGCCACTTTGTCAATCCATTTCATTGAGGGACTTACTGTTCTTTCACTGACCTCTACTTCACCAATCATAATGTCCTTCTCCAGGGATTGGTCTCTCCTGATAATACGTCCAAAGCATGTGAGATGAAGTCTCGCCATAATTGCTTCTAAGGAGCATTCTGGCTGTACTTCTTTCAAGACAGATTAGTTCATTCTTTTGGCAGTCCATGGGATATTCAGTATTTTTCACCAACTTAATTCGAAGGAGCTTATTCTTCTCCAGTCTTCCTTGTTCATTGCCCAGGTTTCACATGCATATGAGGTGATTGATTGAAAACACCATGGCTTGGACCAGGCACACCTTAATCTTCAAGGTGACATCTTTGCTTTTTAACACTTAAAAAAAAAAAAAAAAAAAAACTCTCGAAGCAGATTTGCCCAATGCAATGTGTCTTTTGATTTCTTGACTGCTGCTTCCATGGATGTTGATTGTGGATCCAAGTAAAATGAAGTCCTTGACAACTTCAATATTTTCTCCATTTATCATGATGTTACTTATTGGTCCAGTTGTGAGGATTTTGTTTTCTTTATGTTGAGATATAATCTGTACTGAAGGCCTTTGATCTTCATCAGTAAGTACTTCAAGTCCTCTTCACTTTCAGCAAGCAAGTTTGTGTCATCTACTTATTGCTGGTTGTTAATGAGTCTTCCTCTAATCCTGAAGTCCCATTCTTCTTCATATAGTCTAGCTTCTCAGATTATTTGCTCAGCATACAGACTGAATAAATATGGTGAAAGGATGCAACCCTGAACATAGAGTAGCTAAAGCTAATGGAAGAAATTTTGAAGTAAAAGAATTGAACAAAAGATTTCAAAGGGTGCTTTGAGAAGACAAAGTATTGTAATGAATTGTGCAAAGACTCAGGAGATAAAACCAAAAAAGGAAAGAACATGCTCAGTATTTATCAAGCTGAAGAAAAAATTAAAGCCTTGAGTTGTAACACTGAAGGATTCTATGGGCAAAAGAATTCTTCAATATTGCCACTCAAGGTTTTAATTTTTCTTCAGTTTTTTTCAACTTGAGAAATGCTGACAGTGTTTTCTCTTTTTGTTTTATGATTCCAGGTTGTTAAAAAATTCATTATGATCTATAACAGGCAAAACTACCACATATTCGTCAGTTAGTCATACTCTGGTGTCTTG